>NC_090266.1:1231517762-1236317762 GCF_040414725.1 Anabrus simplex | reverse complement strand
AGAGAACACAAGGAAGTATTTTCATCGAAACCTGGCAAAACACATGTGTATGAACACTCATTTTCAGTGCTGGATAAAAGTATATTCGCTGGACCGAGATATCCGATTCTACATAAGTATGCTAAAGCAGTAGACAATCAAATTGAAGCTATGTTAGAGGATGGTATTATTGAAGTTTCGAGTAGTCTGTGTGTCAATCTTTTATTGAGTAAAGCGACAGGTCTTAGTTGCAGTAAGATTATTAGTAACAAGTATGTTCAGGAATTAAGTACGCCTAGTAGGTTATTATCTGATAGTGGATCTCAATTTACATCGAAGAAGTGGAAGGCTGTGATGACAGAGTTAGGTATCACACATGTTTTCTCCTCAATTAGGAATCCGCAAGGGGATATGTGTGAACGCACGACGAAGGAATTAGGTAGGATGTTTAGATCTTTAGTCCAGGCTTCACCAGCCCTACTAATTTAATATAATATCATTTTACGCGATATAATTTGATATCAAGTTTATCCGCCATCGGCAATTATTTGTAATAACATATTTATTCAACGTCAATCATTTGTAATCAAGGCTTTTTGGAATCATACTGTATATATAATAACATCGTTTTAGTATTTAAATTATTATATTATGTAGGATAAGAATTCATTATGTTGTAAATACGGTCAATATGTTGAGACATAGTTGTTTTCATTTCATCTCATGTTTGTGTATACGGAGGGTTATTCTTGAAGCTTGGGATTTTGCGTGAGTCATGGGTTTATTTTATGACCAAGGCTAGTAAACAGCGACCCGTGCGCGAGGCTTGCAAGCTGGTCAGCTATATCATCGCCACGCCTTCTGGACTTGTCGAGTAAGAAGAGAAAGGGAGTTGATGCTTCGATCTATCGAATCAGATACTTCGTTGTATATGAGTTTTGAGATTGAATTGTTACCAAGAGTGGGGGTGAGCCCGGATATACACTGATTCTCAACACGAGAACGGGACCTTACGACCTTACAACCTTACAACCTAACTAGGGATACTCCATCACTACTACTTCTACTGTGAACATCTACTTTGAACGACGTGATTTGATTTTCGAGACAGTGTGTGGTCGCTCCGTGACAGAGTTATTTTTGTACAATGTGTTATCGCTTCTATACAGTACTTACGTGCGGTAATGTTATCGGATCTGCGTGACACGAAACAAGCTTACGGCTTGTGTTATATTCAGTAAATATGGTGGACGAAGAACTATGTTTAGTTCAAGTCTACGGAATTTTGGTACAAGTCTGTACCGTATAAATAGTATAGCTAAGTTGGATTGAGATTTCTCCTAATATGGAAAAATTCATATCTCTGAATTTTCTCCTCTCACGATCAACGCTGATCAGTTTTTACAAGTATAGGGCCAATGTCTATTTTAAAGACTAGGCAAGCAGGGAGTGCTAGTCCAGATAGCCCATGCTACATCAAATAAGGAAGGAAGGATGTCCATGGAACAAATTCTACATCGAGAAGAAGAGAACGAGTAACCACGGAAACCAGATGACTTCAACGGAAGCTGCAATTGGTGAGCTTCAATTAGATAAAGCAAGCAATAGTAAATTCAGTAAATTCTAAATCCCTCCACACTTTAAGGAAACTTTTCCGATTCATCTCATTTTTTGTATAATAAATTCATTTGTATTTTATATTGCGTTAATGTTCTTTCTTAAGCGATACTTAATGGTTAATTATTTAAAATCCTACCCCTGTGATTTCAGTATAAGTCTCTATGCTAGTAAATATAAATTTTGGTTTACAGTTTTACATAGAGAAATGCTGAACCATGGAATGTTAATTGTTTCTATTTGCGTGGCAATTTGCGGGCAAGCCACAAATAGTTTATTTAATTTTTCATGTGTCCCAAGATAATAACTTTCATCTCCTCAAGTGTTTTGACGAGAGGGAACAGTTAGAGTTCTACAAAACGATGCAGAAAGTAGCTAGCCACACCAAATACAATTACAAATGGAATGAAAGGAAAACGCGCTTTCTAAAACATCTGAGGAACATAATTGAGTGACGAGTCTTGGTCGGGTTAGGGCTAACTCCTATATGAAAGTGCAAGCGAACATTAAATAAAATTTAAGGTGGAACTGATATCAAGAGTGCCTAACCCAAGATGGCCCATCCCGGAAGCGAGGAGTCGCCGACGACGTCAAACTTCCCACTGACGAAAGAACGACAGACAGGCCAAAGTCAGACCACGAAAAGCTGCCTCGCTCCCTTTACAAAGGGATATCATGCCTTTGAGAAGCCTATCGCCACCCAGATTCAGAAATCACAACTCTTTATCCGGTCGCGATGTTAACACAATCTTCTCGAACAAATACAGACACAAACTGCGAACCTTCCATTATCCAGAATATGTAAGGACATATTCCAGAATCCACAACTGACAAAGGCCAACACACCCTGTTCTACAAGTTCGCGTCACAACCTTTCTGGACTTTTCCAGATATTACATAAAAATAATTTTCAAATCTAGTAGTTACAAAGTGGATAAAGTGAATAAAGAAAACCTACTACAAAAATATTTTACATCATCCAGGTTAGGTAGTTAAATGGAATATGAATAAAATATTTTATCTCAACACAATACATCATACAGTAAGTATTACTTTAAAATGTTTCACAAATAAAACACTCCACAACAACTTTCCACATCGTAGAAATTCTACACATGTCTCAAACACGTTGGCAAATGACATGTGAGGCTGGAAGAATTTGGAAGATGTGCCAGAGCTTCGACAGCGCAAAGATAGTTATATGCCAAATTTTGGAAAATGTTGAGTCGCCTTGAAAGTTCCTCCTTTAGCTGAAACCGTAGGGTGTTTAGACCAGAAGTCCAATTAGTCTCTATCGTCTCTGAAATATCGTTACTGAAGGTAATGCCCAATATCTTTCGGTGGTTAACAATTGGAATCCGGGAGCTGGCAAATATTTGTCGATTGGCATTTGAACCTAATAGCAATAATGAGGATTTGCTATAATTCAATTGTGCCCCTGACACCTTACAGAAGGCCTCGAGAATCTCTTGCTCATTATTAGTGTTACAGAGATTCCGCGGAGAAGAAACAGGTGAAAGAAGGTGCTGGTGTGAATGGGTCTATCTACAATATCAAAAATGAATTTAAAACTTTGACATAGGTTATATTACTTTTCAAAAAAACAAACTTAACAACTTTTCACTTAGTGAAATAACAATGTCAAATTTGGATATTAAAATAAAGAACCCCAGAATAGGGAATTTAACAACTTTGGGCTTCAAGCCCCTAGTTTACAAATTTACATTTTCCCAAAAGTGGTATTTTTTAGACAAGGACAGAAATCTCCCAAATTCAAGAGCACTTGGCTTCAAAGGCTAAAAATCTATAGCCTTCCAGAGGCACCCCTCACTATTACAGGAAATTCACAATCTCAGAAAACATCTTACATGCTCTCCAATATTAACCAAGGAGATTGCGCTCCCAATTTCTTACCGTCTACTCAAGGCAATATTACACAAAATCTAACACCTTCCGTCCTCTCTAGGTTCAACCTAACTTTTACAATTTGTACACAGGGGTATCTATTACCCAAATTACTGGGCCTTCCTGGAAAGAAGAACAGGTTAAATTACTGGCCCGAACACAAACTGAATGGAGGCGTACACTTGAGCTCCTAGAAAATTAAGTATACAATCGTAATTGGGCTCTCGGCCCGATGATACAGGAGCTAATCCCAAGCTACTGAGGTGACTCGAATGAAGGTTAATTTAATGCTTTACGGAAAAGAGAAACAGTTACAAAATCGTAGTCACCTCACGATAAATTGAAGGGGAACTCGAGAGGGTAACACACTCTCTATCCCCGATTTGCAGTTGAAGTCTTTTATGAACTTTACATTAGAAAAGAATGCTATTACATTTCAGAATGAGATGGTTACATAGTTAAAGTTTAGAAACTTCCCCTCGGATAAGTTTGCGGAGACAGCTACAAAGATAGAAAATTGGTGGCCATTAGCTGGGCTGGTGTTCTGCCTGCCGAAGAATGAGGCACCCCGCCTCCTGTCTTAACACACGCACACACTCAGATCTTCGACGATCAATAAGACAAGGTAGCCAGAAACACCTCAACTTATATACCCGAGGGGATTGTTTGAGAGGATTCTGGACTAAATCCGGACCCACCCTCTCAGTTTTATTGGCTGAATCAAAAGTTACACCCAAGAACTAAAAAAGAAGCCTGTGATAGGCTGAAAAATAATTACAGAAAAATTTGATTGGCCAGACACCAAAGCTGGTGGGAAGAGAAGGAAGTGTTGCAAACCTTGAAATATATAAAAAATGAATAAAAGTAAATTTACATGAGAAAACCTATAATCACAAAATTTATTTCAATTCCACATTGCACCAGAGTGCATGACCTAAGTTTTTGTACAGACATCTACGGAGAAAATTTCAAACTTCTTGATGTACACCAAAACAAAACAAAATAAATCCAATCAGTTTAGGAAACTTTGTAATGTCAAACTTCTCAGTTATTCAGTAGGGACATCTTCTGATTAATGTCCCCACTTCTTGCAGTAGCAGTTTCACATTTTGTTTGATAGATAGAGTTCTTTAAGGCTCTTCTTTTGAATGTGCGGAGTTGAGGTGCGCCTGCCTGTACAATTAGCATCTTCGTCACTGGTCAACAGTAGGGTAATGTCATCCGCGTATGCGCGTACTGTGAAGCATTCGTTGTTAATAGTTAGTCCGGTAAAATAATTTTTCAAACTTTGAATCAGGGGTTCCATTGCTAAAACAAAGAGTGCCATTGATAATGGGCATCCTTGTCTGATTGATTTGTTTATTGAATATTTTGCTGAGAGAAATCCATTAACCATAACTCGTGAGGAATCCTTCTGGTATATGCGCTGTATTGTTTCTATGATACTGTTTTGGAAATCGAAACTTCTTAAACTTTTTTCCAAAGATAAGAGTGTGCTATCCTGTCGAATGCTTTGTTGAGGTCAATGCTAGCCAGTGCTCCTGAAGCATTGCCACACACTGAATGATACGTGGTTACATCTCGTTTTGCCAGTAGATTGTGTAATATGTTTTCGCTGGTATAATGCAAACCTGTCCATTAGTAATTAATGAACGGAGGATAGTTCTGATTCTGTTCGCTAAAATCTCAGCCAGTAATTTATAGTCGGAATTTAATATTGTAATATGTCTATAACCACTGAAATACGTGCAACTGGAGAGTTTGGCAATTAGGATGATAATTCCCTCTGCAAATATATCACATATCGTGTGAATGAAGGTGTAATTAATAACTTGTGCCATGTCTTTACCGATAATGTTCCAAAATTTCTTATACCATTCATACAGGATCCCATCACAGCCTGGCGTCTTATTTGGTGCAGTATGGTCTAACGCGCGCTTCACTTCTTCTTCGGAAATATTATTAGTAAGATGTGTGATATCATCTCCTTCTACATGACTCTGGAGATGTTGAAGATATCTGTCAATATCGAACTCTGAGATGCTGTCTTCTGCAAACATTTCACGGAAATATCTCTCACTTTCTGCAAGGAGCTGTTCCTTTGTAGTGATCATTGTCCCTTTACCATTATCCCATCGATTAATAAATTGCTTATTGGCTGATCGTCTAATCTTGGCAATGTGGTAGAGAGAGATTTTCTCTCTTTCGATGAGGGAAGTGCCTTTTACGTGCTGATGTAGTTGTTCTAGGCTGCTTTCCTCAATAACTAAAATAATTCTCTTAATAGAATTTAATGCAGAAGAGACTTTTTGGCCTTGCTGTTCCTTGTGATGCTGATCAGACATAACTGTCATAGAATTAAATTTTCCTATTTGTATCCTGGTTGTGCGCATACGCTATTGTTCGTCCGAGAGCTCTATTGGCAGGTTTAAGTTTATATGTCCACCAGTTCATCACGGTACTGTAGCGGTTTTTCGCTTAATTGCATTGGTGATAACACTCCGTGAAACGTTGGACATCCTCATTATTATTGAAAACAGACCTATTCATCTTCCATATTCCTTTCCCCATGATGCATCTGTCACTTCTTGTTGTCGTCATCATTTGTGCAATGCTCTGGTGTTCGCTAAAGGCGACTTGAATCACCTTACAGCTGTCGAGGTGCTGTACTTGCGCCGTGGATACGTACATCCTATCTATCCTGGATTTCGACTCCCCACGGCAATATGTAAATTCGACACGTGAGCCGTATAGCTGCTGCCACACACCCTTGAGCTGCATTGACTGTATGAGTTTATGAAAGCCTGGACAAAAGTTAAAAGTACCTGTTTGGTCTCGTGGGTGAAGAGTACAGTTGAAATCGCCTACTAGATTTATTGGACCAGATGTCACTAAATGGGCACTATTTCACTTGTAAATAATAGGTTCCTTTCCTGTTTGTACTGTGACCCGGATGGGCTATGTACGTTTATCAACCTTGTGTTATTGTAGACGCAGACAGAAACCTTCCCGTAGTGTCCAGGATGACATCAGTGAGCTGAATTCCTTTCCTGTATACTATAGCAGTTCCTCGGAAGTTATCTCCTAGGTTCGTTATATAGTCATATTTATACAAGAAATGGAAGTTTGTCTCATTAACTTCCTGGAGGAATAAGATCAATATCATATTCCTTCACGAACCGACTAAGCAACGCTTGAGTTGTAACACTTCTTGCTCCATTAATATTAAGGGTGGCGTAAGTTGTAAGAAGACTCACCATAAAAAGACAGAGAAGGAAAGAAAAATGCCAAGAAAATATATTCATGTTTGCGTAGGCGATTATTTCTAGATACGACAGGTAGTGGTTGGTGCAGAGTCAGTTAGGTACAGACGATTTAGAATTAGACCCTTTCAGGTCGGCACTCTTGTTTCTTGTATGTATACGTGGGTCCATATGGCTGAAGGAGGTGTGTGATGGTTGACTGTCCTTCAGCTTTTGGCCGCCGTGGATGTCGTACTGTGTGTTTTATTTATGTTTCGCATTCTAGGTGAAGACATCTAACTCTCTTTCTCTTTTCCAATACATCTTCGGTTTCCACACCTTCCTCCGCCTTTTCGGTGTCTATCAAGTCCCTATCGGGAGTATCTGCACTTCCCATAAATTCGTTTTCCGTCCTAGAGGGTATGGATGCGTTTTGCCGAGTCTGGTTAAGATCCAGGATTAAGGGGGTCCTTGGAGTATCTATCAGGTAATTCACGGACTCGTGCGCAGGAGTGGAGCTTACTGTGGCCAAGGATATGGAAGGCAAGTTTTTAGCTTCATTAATTTGTTCATGAATTTCATGAGGTAGGGATTTGGAAATGCCATGTTGCAACTCAGTCTTCATATGTTTATTCTGACTCTCCGTGACCGAAGGAAATTCATCCCAATCAATAACCGGGTTGTGTGCTGTGTTCTCCTCATTTTGTATATCTGCCCACGGGGCTTGTTTACTGGCGTTGTGTGGCTCGCTTAGCGAGGGTGAAACTGGTCTAGCGGGGTCTAGCTCACAGACGGAGGAGTTAACAGGAGTGAGTGTGGCAGTGTTTATATTCCTTCTCTCTGCCAAGCGAAACTGGCGTAGCCGACAGTCCGGTTTCATGTGACTGGGCGAATTACAAGCACGGCATGTCCTAGTTTGGCCGTCATAAATAACTTGTGCACGAAAGCCTTCAATACATAAGAAGGAAGGTATTGGGACTTTTAACTGAGTTCTAATAGCACGTATACCGTTATGTACTTTGGTATTGCTGTGACCAATCCTCTTCCCTGTGTTCTACCACTTTCCCGTATTAACTTAAAAGTAAAGAAATGGACTCTATAGGCACGTCCGGGGAACATTTAGTATTCGAACATTCCTTTGTACCCTGTCAGCTGGCATCACAGTAACTTTTCCTATACGACTATCACTTAACATTTTTCTCTGAATCCCTGAATAGTGACATATCAAATGTTCGTAAATCACTGTTGAAATAATTACCTTAACATAGAGTCCGCACTCTTTGTTAGACGATATCGAGATATGGACATTGTCAACTGTTATCATTGTTTTTAAATGTTGTAGTATGGTCTTTCGCTCAACAGATGTCGGTACTTGCATCACGATATTGGGAAAACAAAATTTCTGGAGCACGCTTGACGTTGGAGCAGCGAAAGTACATTCTGAAGTGGTTTATCAGGTTTGAAGTGCAACGTCAGTGGAGGAGGGAGTTTGAAACACGCCTAACAATTAAACGCATTACTGGGAAGTTTGAGACGCGTGGAGCGATTTGTGATATTCTCATAGGAAGATCGGTAAGAACGCGCACAGCTACCAGTGTTGGAAGGTTTTGCTAATTCTCCACAGAAGTCTGCTACGCGATGTGGGGATTAGCAGTACAAGTGTACGACGAATTTTGAAAACAGCCAAGTGGAAAGTTTACATCCCACGATTACTGCAAGAGGACGATCCCGATCGTCGAATGGTATCAGCAAATGGTAACCCAAGATGGACACTTTCTGATGAAGCGCAGTTTAAACTTAATGGAACAGTGAGTGGACATAACTGTGTCTACTGGACTGTACAAAATCCACATGTTCATGTGGACAAGGCGGTCAATCTACCAGGGGTTATTGTCTGGTGTGAACCGTCGTCGAGGGGCTTACTAGGATCCTTTTTCTTTGATGGTACTGTCACTGGAGCAGTATACTTGGAAATGAATGAATGAATGAATGAATGAATGAATGAATGAATACTGATCTGCATTTAGGGCAGTCGCCCAGGTGGCAGATTCCCTATCTGTTGCTTTCCTAGACTTTTTCTAAATGATTTCAAAGAAATTGGAAATTTATTGAAGATCACCCTTGGTGAGTTATTCCAGTCCCTAACTCCCCTTCCTATAAATGAATATTTGCCCCAGTTTGTCCTCTTGAATTCCAACTTTATCTTCATATTGTGATCTTTAATACATTTATAAACGCCACTCAAACTTATTCGTATACTAATGTCATTACACGCCATCTCTCCGCTGACAGCTCGGAACAGACCACTTAGTCTAGCAGCTCTTCTTCTTTCTCTCAATTCTTCCCAGCCCTAACTTTGCAACATTTTTGTAACGCTACTCCTTTGTCGGAAATCACCCAGAACAAATCGAGCTGCTTTTCTTTGGATTTTTTCCAGTTCTTGAATCAGGTAATCCTGGTGAGGGTCCCATACACTGGAACCATACTCTAGTTAGGGTCTTACCAGAGACTTATATGCACTCTCCTTTACATCCTTACTACAACCCCTTAACACCCTCATAACCATGTTCAGAGATCTGTACCCTTTATTTACAATCCCATTTATGTGATTACCCCAAAGAAGATCTTTCCTTATATTAATACTTAGATACTTACAATGATCCCCAAAAGGAACTTTCACCCCATCAACGCAGTAATTAAAACTGAGAGGACTTTTCCTATTAGTGAAACTCACAACCTGACTTTTAACCCCGTTTATCAACATACCATTGCCTGCTGTCCATCCCACAACATTTTCGAGGTCACGTTGCAGTTGCTCACAATCTTGTAACTTATTTATCACTCTATACAGAATAACATCATCCGCAAAAAGCCTTACCTCCGATTCCACTCCTTTACATATATCATTTATATATATAAGAAAACATAAAGGTCCGATAATAATGCCTTGAGGAATTCCCCTCTTAATTATTACAGGGTCAGATAAAACTTCACCTACTCTAATTCTCTGAGATCTATTTTCTAGAAATATAGCAACCCATTTGGTCACCATTTTGTCTAGTCCAATTGCACTCATTTTTGCCAGTAGTCTCCCATGATCCACCCTATCAAATGCTTTAGACAGGTCAACCGCGATAAAGTCCATTTGACCTCCAGAATCCAAGATATCTGCTATATCTTGCTGGAATCCTACAAGTTGAGCTTCAGTGGAATAACATTTCCTAAAACCGAACTGCCTTCTATCGAACCAGTTATTAATTTTCACAAACATGTCTAATATAATCAGAAAGAATGCCTTCCCAAAGCTTATATACAATGCACGTCAAACTAACTGGCCTGTAATTTTTCAGCTTTACGTCTATCACCCATTCCTTTATACACAGGGGCTACAATAGCAACTCTCCATTCATCTGGTATAGCTCCTCTGACCAAACAATAATCAAATAAGTACTTCAGATATGGTACTATATCCCAACGCATTGTCTTCAGTATATCCCCAGAAATCTGATCACCGAGCTCGATAGCTGCAGTCGCTTAATTGCGGCCAGTATCCAGTATTCGGGAGATAGTAGGTTCGAATCCCACTGTCGGCAGCCCTGAAAATGGTTTTCCGTGGTTTTCCGTGGTTTACCATTTTCACACCAGGCAAATGCTGGGGCTGTACCTTAATTAAGGCCACGGCCGCTTCCTTCCCACTCCTAGCCCTTTCCTGTCCCATTGTCGCCATAAGACCTATCTGTGTCGGTGCGACGTAAAGCATAAAAAATCTGATCAATTCCAGCCGCTTTTCTAGTTTTCAACTTTTGTATCTTACTGTAAATGTCATTGTTATCATATGTAAATTTTATTACTTCTTTGGCCTTAGTCTCCTCCTCTATCTGGACATTATCCTTGTAACCAACAATCTTTACATACTGCTGACTGAATACTTCTGCCTTTTGAAGATCCTCACATGCACACTCCCCCTGTTCATTAATTATTCCTGGAATGTCCTTCTTGGAACCTGTTTCTGCCTTAAAATATCTATTTATACCCTTCCATTTTTCTCTAAAATTTGTATGACTGCCAATTATGCTTGCCATCGTGTTACCCTTAGCTGCCTTCTTTGCTAGATTCAATATTCTTGTAAGTTCCTTCAATTTCTCCTTACTTCCACAGCCATTTCTAACTCTATTTCTTTCCAGTCTGCACCTCCTTCTTAGTCTCTTTATTTCTCTATTATAATAAGGTGGGTCTTTACCTTTCCTTACCACCCTTAAAGGTACAAACCTGCTTTCGCATTCCTCAACAATTTCTTTAAACCCATCCCAGAGTCTGTTTACATTTTTATTTACCGTTTTCCACCGATCATAGTTACTTTTTAGAAACTGCCTGATGCCTGCTTTATCAGCCATATGGTACTGCCTAATAGTCCTACTTTTAAGACCTTCCTTTCTATCGCATTTATTTTTAACTACCACAAAAACAGCTTCATGATCACTAATACTATCTATTCAGTTTCCCTATAGAGCTCATCTGGTTTTATCAGCACCACATCGAGGATATTTTTCCCTCTGATTGGTTCCATCACTTTCTGAATCAGCTGTCCTTCCCATATTAACTTATTTCCCATTTTTGGTCATGCTTCCTGTCGTTCGCCTTTCCTTCCCAATTGACATCTGTTAAATTCAGATCTCCCGCTACAACCACATTTCTTTCCATGTCGTTTCCCACATAGCTGACTATCCTATCAAATAATTCTGAATCCACGTCAGTGCTACCCTTTCCTGATCTGTACACTCCAAATATATCAAGTTGCCTATTATCTTTAGAAATGAGCCTTACACCTAAAATTTCATGTGTCTCATTTTTAACTTTTTCCTTTCACCAGAATGAACACTTTCCCTCCCACCATTCCTATCCTCTCTCTACGATACACACTCCAGTGCGGTGAGAAAATTTCTGCATCCATTATATCACTTCTCAGCCATGAATTTACTCCTATTACAATATCTGGTAAATATATATCTATTAAATTACTTAATTCTATTCCTTTCTTTACAATACTTCTACAGTTCAACACTAACAATTTTGTGTCATCCCTACTTGATTTCCAGTTCCCTGTTCCCTTATCACCGCTCCCTAGGCCATCCCGTTTCCCTGAATGTACCTCCCTATTACCCTTCCAAACAAATTTCCTAACTTATACGTACCACTGCGGTTTAAATGAAGGCCATCCGAGCGCAGATCCCTATCTCCTACCCACCCATTAGGATCTAGAAATTTCACTCCCAATTTCCCACATACCCACTCCATAGTCTCATTTAAATCCCCAATCACCCTCCAGTCAGTATCCCTCCTACACAGTATTCCACTAATAACAATCTCCGCTTTCTTAAACTTCACCCGTGCTACATTTACCAGATCCCACACATCTCCAACAATGTTGGTACTTATATCAGCTTGTCTTACGTTGTTGGTACCAACGTGAAACACTACCACCTTCTCCTTCCGCTCCTCCCTCTCTTCTACTTTCCTCAACATCTGCCTCAAACTAATTCCTGGATAACATTCTACCCTGGTTCCCTTTCCTCCACACACTTTCCCCACGTGTCTAACGATGGAATCCCCCATGACCAGAGCCTCAACCCTACCCACCTCATTTGTACCCGCCCCTCCTAGTCAGCCCTATATTTCCTGATAGCTGCAGAAGCTACTTCCTCCTCCCTTTTCTCCTTCCCATGACTCTGTTCCACCTGTTTTTTCCTATCCTATCCTCTACTCTACATTTCCCTTTCCTACCTTTTCCCTTCCTCCTACTTCCATACATCTCACCAACAGTTCCCTGTCCCTCATCTTCCCTCTGTTGTTCTACCTGGAGCGATTCGTACCGATTTTGCACAGACACCTGTCCTGAATTCTGATCCTGAATAGAGCCCTTAGCCTGCATTCTCCTTCCCCTTAGAACATTAGACCACCTGTCTTCTACAACTACCCCTTTCCTTCCCCTCCCTCTTGTACACCTACTGTAACCTGTACATTGTTTGTGGGAGTCCTATCTTCCTTCCTGTCTTCTGTGAGAATCTTAATTATCTCCCTCAAACTTTCCAACTCCTCCCTCATACCCCTCAATGCCTCGCCACACCCACAGTTCGTACACTCGCGCTCCTTAGCCATTCTTTACGGAAAAAATGAAATTAAAAGTAAAATACCTTATTTGCAAAAAGTAAATGAACGGAGGGATGCATTGTCTGGGATAGTACTCAAAGATCACACAATAAGGTAATTAATATACGACTACACTACAATACTACTTAGTCGTGCTCTATTTTTTATCCTACAACCCCTAACAGGATAAAAACTGCTGTTAATTACTGAATATCTAAAGTAATACACAAGAACTACACAATTCCAAACTGCAATTAAGCCTATCCTAATTACAACAACAGTATTTTAGTACGAGTTTCTACGGATACTTCTACTACACCAGTACTACACAAATATTTTACAATAATAAAATAAGCACACTAAATTCTAATAGGATATTACTCGTATACTACTGTACAGTACACTACAGTAATTTTTAAACTACTTTCAGACGTATCCTAATTACAATACCGGTACCGTATGTCACTACTAAGCACAAACCGAAATGAAATTTGCAAGAACCACTCTACACAAAGATTACCAACGAAGCTAAATGCTTAGACAAATTATTGTTAGTATTACGGTCTAATACACACGAAAGATAACACACGAATATAGCATGCAAGATGCGGCACTATCTAAATGTACTGTATCTATACTACAATGTCTCTACACTACACTACACTGCGTTTGGTTAAATGCTTAAATATCGAAAGGATTGCCGTACACGAAGAAAAACACGAATATAACCGGTTAGATACTATCTAATATATTACCGGCATACCTTATCTTCACTACAATTCTAGTGAAATGCGGTTATGTGATTATTTCAGCCGGTGGATTACTATTATTTTCCCTACTCCACGGGACGGAGAATAAAAGTGTCCTACTGAAAAATACTAGGTTGTCTAGAATAATTCCTCAAATATTTCTATCAAAACTACTCCTACTACTTCAGGTACTTGAACTGCAATTACTGGGATATATGAACTTTATTATTATTAGCTAACCGCTCATAAATACTGAAAGATCTAGGGAGCGAAATATAGATTACGGATACTTTAACTACCTACTCAGAAGTACAAATGATTGGAATACAAGATCAGCTGATTTTAATTTATATTTATTTGACTACTCCCTTTGTTCACGACTGTAGCCAACAATGCAATATTTGAATATAAGGAGCGACAATAATCAATAACAATACAACGACTGTTAACTATTACCGTGTAATCTCTTTTAACGTCTTTTTAAATGGAAGTTTACAGGCGTATCGTGTTTTTAATGTAGTAAATTATTACCTTCGCGATAGTTTGGACGGATATCTATACGAAATACCGAGAAATTTCGGCGGAAGTTACGGTACTATTCCTTATGATAATCTGCCTTTGTAAATATTATACCAATGAACCTACAGATATTCACAAATATTTTTAAAGTTAATATTATTGCCTAAAGTATTTCCTAAACCTAAATTCGAAACAAGGTACACCTAGCTAGCCTACTTAACCTAGAAAACGTAATTTACTGAAGACCAACTGAATTTACTTGTTATAAAATTTAAATAAATATCACTACTCTCAATTTCTACCAACAAGCACTAAACACCACTATATAAATAGCACTAAATGAATCACAAATACAAAAAATTAAGGTATTTCACTAGGTTTTAACTACTTTATCACTACAATAATGCAAGAGCTCTCTCAACAGCCAACCGTTCTCAAGCGCATCCAACAATGTTACGCACATTAATTTTACCAGTCTTCTACCAAAAGGACGGGGCGCCACCACATAATCATATAGCAGTACGAGCTTTAATGGTTGACAGTGTTCCGGGACATTGGATTGGACGACGAGGGCCCATTGAGTTCCCCCCACGGTCGCCAGATATTACCCCCTATGGACTTTTACTTATGGGGAACGTGAAAAATCAAGTCTATCGACGTATGGTAAGCCACGCACGCCGGAGGCACTTCGCCAGGAGATTACAGCGGCATGTGCAGAGATCCCCATTCAAACATTGACGGACGTAGTTGCAACGACCGCTCGTCGCTCTGCTATGTGTCTGGCAGCCAACGGTGAACATTTTGAACATCTCATGTAACCATATGTTTAACTGAAGACAGTACTAAAGGTGTAATCAAAATTTAAATATAAAAGAACACAAATAGTTTTTGCTCCGTAAAGAGTGTATACATTTTTCTGGCGGACCCTGTATATGCTACGGTTTCCAGATTGTCCAGCTGAATCATGTTGATATGGTCTGATGAGAGTTTCGGTAGTGACTGGATCCAATTACATGCATCCCACGTTGAAGGCTTATTCTCGCGTTCTAATATGCATTTCAGAGTATTCTTCCTTGCAAATTTTGTTGCCATGATATTACTTATCTTTTTACTGTTCCTCTGCAAACAATTAAACGAATTCACACAAGTAGAACTAGAAACTAACTCGCAATTTTCTTAACAAGTACACTTTCGTGAGACGAGCGACTGGCAGAGCAGACAACGTTCTCTCACCGCTCACAGCGACCAACTCCTGGAATATTATGAGATTAGTCCTGTTGTACGTGGTAGAGAAGTGTACAATATGCTATCGCTGAGCCCGGGGTGACTAAGCTTCAAGTGCAGTGTGTATTTCCTTGTTTGATCGAGCCAGAACTGTGGCATTCATTCAGAGTGGACATTACACATCTCGTGAGTTACCCAAAGCGCAATGTCAAAAGTGTGGGAAGGATTCCGTGCCACCGATGACTGACAACAGCACAGAAGACAGGGTCCGTGTTTCTGCAGTCGGCTACATAGTGCCCAGTTAAACTAAGTTCGATCTATTCGTCGTATTCCGCTAGAGAATCGTCATTGTGTTTAGAGGAGAATATGGGCCATCCACCATCTTAATTAGGGGATTCGACGAATGGCGTAATGCCATGTTTGCAGATTAAACGTGGATGTCACTTGAGCCATGTACACGACTATTAAGGGTGCAGAGACGTAAAGGACGTGGTAGAAAGTACCAGCATGTTGGAGGTGGCTGAGTAATGTTGCATGACCATTGTACACCTTTGACACTAATTAACAGTCCAGCGGTATACCAGTGACATTCTTCAAACATTTAGGGATGAATGTGTTGGTGACTTCATTTTAATCAAAGACATTGCTCGTTCTCTTCGAGATTTATCGGCGAGTAACTTAATGGGAGAGGCGGGTATCAACCATATGAATTGGCCAGCTAATTCGCCGGACATGAACTGTATTGAGCATGCATGGGGCAGGTTGAAAACTGATGTTTTTGATTGTCCAAAAACCTACACAGACACTCCCAGGCCTCATTAGGATTTCTCAGATGGAATGTGTCTTCTTCATGTACTGATTGCATGCGTGCCACAACGCGTCGGAGACCTGAACAATGCTAGACTAAGTCATACAGATTACTAAAGAAGAATGATGAAGAGACAACCTTCACTAAAACAACACACCAACGGTAACCTTTTGATTAATGCTCTTTATGAGCGTTAGATGTTGGAAGAAAAAACATTTGAGTTTGTAGAAGTTGATATTTCCGTGTTGTGTGCTTCAGTGATACAGAAAACAACATTCCGTAACTTTATTATTGCATTGTATACTTGGTAATGCACTTTTTTCGCGGTGTATATTATCACTGTCTTGTAAATCTTAAACTTTAATTGAAAAACTAATCTTGCCATCTCCCTCCACTTAGTCCAACCAGCCTTCACGAAATTCTCGTTCACATCGATCTCCGCACCCAGGTTCTTGAAGTGACTCTCCATCCTGCCTATAATACTGATGTCACTGATGTCGTCTCTTCCTTTCTTGCTGTTTACCGTAACCTCCATCTTATTTTCGCTCAGGTTTTAAGTCACCCTTCTCCAAGTGACTAATCTCTTCATCTGACGCAAGAACGATATCATGTGAAAACAAGATCTTCTGCGCATTGTTCATTTGCTCAGTTCTTCGATGTTTGGGACAAGAAAATGGGCCAAGTGCCGTTCTTTGATGTAGTCCAACGTTCACCTCAAATTATTCTGTCACCTCAACAGGAGTGAAGACCATTATTCTTGAACCTTCGTATATTCCTCTCACCATATTCACCATCTGTTCCGTTCCTCCCCTTTTTCTCAGGTGCCATATGCCTTCTGCAGGCCTATGAAGGCATACTATATTTCCTAGTCTCCACTCTTGTAACTGTAATAAAAATGGCGTCCACTGTTCCCTTTCCCTTCATAAATCCGAAGTGCACTTCATTGATGTCTCAGTCTCTCGTGTAACACTTTCATAAGGTGTTCCATTACTTTGATTCTTCGGTAATGTTCACATTCTAGATTGTAGATGATCATTATGGTGCTTCTTTGCCGGGCTGAGAGGCCCAGAGACTGTTAAGGCACTTGCTTTCTGAGCCCAAGTTGGCAGGTTCCATCCTGGCAGAGTCCGGTGGTATTTAGAGGTGCTCAAATATGTCATCCGCGTGTCGGTAGATTTACTAGCACGTAAGAAAAGTCCCTCGGGACGAAATTCTGGCACCTCGGCGTCTCCGAAAACCGTGAAAATAGTTAGTGGGAGAAAGCCAATAGCATTATTATTATTTGTGCTTCTTTTCCATTCTTACGGGATTTTTATTTCCCAACAGATATCTCTCAGTATTTCATATACCCTTTCTACCCCATCTCCTCCCAGGGCTCTGATCATTTCTATTGTTACACTTAAAGGCCCGGCAGCTTTACCACCCCTCATCTCACCATGCCCTGTCTCAGTAATCATCCCTGGCCCTTCAACTGTTCCGACGGTCCCAAGTTCTTCTCTTTCGTTAACCATACCTAAACGTTCTTCAAAATACGTCCTTGTTTGTCGTTTATCACTGTTTTGGTACCAATACCTCGTATTATCCTGTTTCTTTCGCTAGCAGTCCTACAGACTTCTTCCTCATCCTCTATTGTACCTAAATGTAACATCACTATTCCATAGCAGGGTGTTTTGCAGTGGCTACGGCTGGTTAATTTCTTTGAAAATCTACCTTTTTCTTCAGTGCCTCCTTGTATCCGCTGTTCTAAGGATCTCTCCATTCTTTCTTCACTCCATCACCATGTCTCTTTATCCTTCTGTCCTACTCCACTGAAAAATGTGCCACTTCAACTGCAGCATTTTATGAGCTCCCAATTATTTGTCACGATGCTAGACGTCTAAACAGACTGCGGAATTGGGTTCGATTCTCAGTTTATTACACAAAAAATCAGATTGATCTGACACCTATATTGTTACCTTGTACCAGGGGCTTGCGGGCACTAGTTTGCTACACGAGTGCTACAACGTGCGGTATTTTGTGAAACAAATACCCCGCTGTAGCAGTCATCATGTTCCATAACAGGATGCATTTGTAAATACGCCAAAGGCGCAGAAAAGAAAATGTAATAACTCGTTAATTTACACTCGTTTAGACATTCCACTCTATAAAAAAGTTGTTTGTATGAAAAAAAACTAATACTGTGCGGTGAAATGCGTGTGTAGATGGCAGACGTCTGTTTGGAGCTTCAGAAGATTAAAATGATGTCTGTGTATTCGTCATTGCTGAACACACTAGTCATTGCCGATATGAAGTGCTGCCGAGTACCATGCGGTCGTAAACGTGGTTTACTAATCCAAGGGGTTGCATTAGACGGGTAGCCCTGACGAACATGCTGCGAGCGGCCATCCGGTTGTTATCTCTTCATATACTGACGTAACCTTCCTGCTGGCAGTAGTGTCCCTGTGAAAATCAGTTTGTAGACGTCTCATTCATCATTTGTGCATGCGGGACATTTATAAGTAGAAAGTACGGCGCTCGCGAGCCGCCTGGTATGTACACTGTGTAAGAAATTGATCTAATTTTTGAGGGACCTTCCTACTTCTACAAATCTCAATTAACTTGATAATTTGTATAATTCCCTCTTTAAGCAACAGTCTATGAAATAGCTCGGATGGTCGTCTTCTTTCTTCTCTCTTGCGGCGAACGCCCGAATGTCTGTCCTAAGCAAAATGGAGATCTATGAATTAGAGCTCTGGTCCTTTCTAATGAATTTAAACGCACTTTAAATGTCTGAGTAGAACTCCCTGCTTGGTGATTATTATTCCTGCTGTCTGTTATAACCTCGTCAACACTGTCATTCTGTTCTTATTAACCAGCTCTCTATAGGTATTATACGTCGCCTAGTATACTGCTGCTGACCTTCACTCAGAACTCTATTGAGACCTTCCCTTAGTGTAAACTCAACTCTATCACGTCCTCGGAGCTTCTCCCCCGATACGCCCTAAAATCTCAGCTTACAATATTCAGTTACCAGCGTTCTCCCAAACAAGAACCCCCACCGTTTTACAGTTCTGATATGTGTCCACCTCATTGGCTCTCGTGATCCTCCGACCATCTAAAGGGCGTTGGTTCAAGCAATTCTTTCTACAGCGTCATTGCACTGCGTTTTCCCTACGCAGTATATGTGACGTATACCTAAATGTTTGGCGACCCCACATTGCACTCACTGCTGAAGATGTTGCTTCATGCTGTATGTACTCTATGAAATCACTCAAATATAAGCACTGGGCACTTGTGGACTTCACTAATATTTGAAATACATTTATTTCATAACTCTTACGTATTTTCTTCCTAACGTTTAATACAGTTTCGAGACACTTCTCTCTTAGAGGTCGCGGGTTCGACACCAGCTCCATAATAATGGAAGGAAAGGCGCGTTATGACCTTGGTCATGACATATGAAGTCCCATGACATTAGTTTGTACTTTCCCTTCCTTTACATTCTTTGGCCTTGTACTCTTGCTGCTGCCTCGCATGTCGCCCGACCTGCTGGACATCTCACTGCGTACTGAGCTACCACTCGCTACGTCAATATCTGCTGTTTCTCGAAGCTTCACAAACTTTCTGCCGCCCTACAAATTCGTCCCCCGATCCCTCGGTCTTCAGTCCAGCGCTGATACCGAGTGAGGTTGGAATATCGTCCAACGAGTTCCCAGTATTTTGGTGCGAAACTCTATTTTTATTTTCTTCCAGATTGGGTGAGCAACAGAGTGCCTTATTATTTATTGTTATTATTTTCCCAGTGGGGTTTGGCAATCAGGGTCTAATCATAACTTTATCTGCATGGCCAGTTCGAGTTTACATGAGTGTTTTAACAAAACAATGACAACAAGATAACACATAGACTGAAGAGGTTTGAATAATCGAATGTTGGCCTGGACTTAGCAAGCACACTATGAACTAACTTCGCACTCTACATCATTACGTGCTTGGGCGACTTCCACTGTTGTGATCCCATTCTGCTCCCTCCCCGTTGCCCCCCCTTTTCGTTCTCTCAATTTTGAAACTGTGTTCATTTATCTCGTCAGGCTGAGGCTTGAAGTTTACTACATCTTTTTGAATTGCCTCATCTAAATTTTTTGTAAATGGCCTAGAGCTTTCTTGTTAATACGTTATTTCTATTCAAACAATTGTACTTTACGATGTTGTGAAATGTTGAGTTTTATTCTGGTTATTTTTCGAGTGGAAAGAATATATAGTCTTGGTTAAATTTACTCCTGTTTTTCTTGTTATCTCCACGGACCTCTCATCAACCCCAGCTTGTTTCTTACTGGATAGCTTGGCAATGTATCTTTAAATAATTATTACGTCATATGGATTACTACCTTCTACGAAGTGCTGCATAAAGAAACCCCCACAATCGTAACCCGCCCGCACTAGTAGCCGGGAAACAAAAAACAATTGGAAGCTCACGTCACCTTTAACAAAAAAACACAACACCAAAAAAATCGGTACTTACCACAGACAGACCAGGTGACAGACCCGTGGTAGGAAAGAAAATCAAACTCTCACTGTATAGATTCAAAATGTCTACAAGAAAGACACGCACAGGTACTTTGGAATAAATATGCAAATTTAATGAATAGAAAGAAAAAAACGCTGGGCAACAAGAAAACAGAACATCAAAAAGAAAAAAAAATTCAAATAGAAATTTAACGAAGAAAAATCAACAATCTACCCTACGGATCGATCAGGCCTATATAATTGGGACCCAATATTAGTGACTTTACTAAGGTAACCTACCTTCCTTTTTAATGTATTTCAAATGAGTAACGTCACAGTTCTATACAATCTATACAAATCATCAGTTCAGGTAATCTAATGCTTGGATTCATTTGTTAACCGAACGTTTCCTTTTCTTGGAAAATACACGAAGTAAGTTTAAAATCTACTTAAGGTACTAGGCGAGGAGTTCTCACAAGGATTTTCACACCCACTCACACACAGAGTTAAGCAAGGAAAATCGCGCAAATAAATCGGGGAAAATCAGAAAAATAATATTCCTAGTATAAACAGAGATATCGTGAAATATATCAAATCGTACTCAAATTGTCTGCCCAAAAACATGTCAAACGTAAGTAGTATAATTGGACAGTTCGGCCGCCTCCTCCCGCGGGAAATTTGAATTCTGGCGGGAAATTTGAATTTTTGGCGGGAAATTTGAATTTTGGCGGGAGATTTGAATTTGTAAACAAAGCCACGTGCTCTTTGACAGCTGTCATCGACAACAACGCATCGCTAACCTCACTGCTGCCATCTTGACGGGCCTGAACCTCAGTGGTATCAACTTAACCTAACTAGCATGAGGTAAACAAAGCCACGTGTTTTTTGACAGCCACGTGCTTTTTGACAGACAACAACGCATCGCTAACCTCAGTACTGCCATCTTGACGGGCCTAAACCTTAGTGGTACCAACTTAACCTAACTAGCGCGTGGTAAACAAAGCCACGTGCGTTCTGACAGCCACGTGCTTTTTGACAGACAACAACGCATCTCTAACCTCAGTACTGCCATCTTGACGGGCCTAAACCTTAGTGGTACCAACTTAACCTAACTAGCGTGTGGTAAACAAAGCCACGTGCTTTTTTGACAGCTGTCATCCGCCATCTTTAAACTACAGAGCACTGTGCTGCCCTCTTTATCGTAGTAGATGTAAAATTCGTCACCTGTCATCGGCAGTGCTGCCATTTTGGCGGGCCTAAACCTTAGTGCTACCAACTTAACCTCACTAGCGTGAGATAAACAAATCCACGTGCAGCTGTCATCCACCATCTTTAATCCATAGAGCACAGTGCTGCCCTCTTTGTGGTAGCGGATAATTTGAAAAATGCTTTTTGACAGCAACCATCTTTGAGCACCGTGCTGCCCTGTTTAGCTACTTACTTTTGAAATGTGGTGGCGGTAAATTCCACGTGCTTTACAAACCTATATGCTCTTCTGACAGCTGTCATCCGCCATCTTTAATCCAGAGAGAACAGTGCTGCCCTCTATGTGGTGGCGGCAAATTCCACGTGCTCTTGTTTGGAAACAAATCAACATGCTTTGTTGACAGCTGTCATCCGCCATTTTAATCACCGTGCTGCCCTCTTTAGCTACTTACCTTTGAAATGTGGTGGCGGTAAATTCCACGTGCTTTACAAACCTATATGCTTTTCTGACAGCTGTCATCCGCCATCTTTAATCGAGAGAGAACAGTGCTGCAATCTTTAGTTTGAAATGTTGTGGCGGCAAATCCCACGAGCTCTTGTTTGGAAACAAAGCCATGTGCTTTTTTTGACAGGTGTCATCCGCCATCTTTAATCAACAGAGCACCATGCTGCTATCATGCGGGTAATTTCGTCAGCTCTTATCCGCCATCTTTAATCCACAGAACACCGTGCTGCCCTCTTTATGGCTACTACCTTAAGCACGTAGTAGTGGGCAATTTGAAAAGTTCTGTTAGCTATCATCCGCCATCTTTAATCAAGAGAGCACCGTGCCGCCCTCTTTAGCATCTTTAATCCAGAGAGAACAGTGCTGCAATCTTTAGTTTGAAATGTGGTGACAGCAAATTCCACGTGCTCTTGTTTGGAAACAAAGCCATGTGCTTTTTTTGACAGCTGTCATCCGCCATCTTTAATCAACAGAGCACCATGCTGCTATCATGCGGGCAATTTCGTCAGCTGTCATCCACCATCTTTAATCCACAGAACACCGTGCTGCCCTCTTTATGGCTACTACCTTAAGCACGTAGTAGCGGGCAATTTGAAAAGTTCTGTTAGCTATCATCCGCCATCTTTAATCAAGAGAGCACCGTGCTGCCTTCTTTAGCTAGATACCTTTGAAATGTGGTGGTGGCAAATTGAAAAATTTCACGCGCTCTTGTTTGGAAACAAACTCACGTGCTTTTTTGGACAGCCATCATCCGCCATCTTTAAGCAACAGAGTACAGCGCTGCCCTCTTTGTTGAGGCGGTAAATTCCACGTGCTCTTGTTTGGAAACAAAGCTATGTGCTTTTTTTTGACAGGTGTCATCTGCCATCTTTAACCAACAGAGCATTATGCTGCTATCATGCGGGCAATTTCGTTAGCTGTCATCCGCCATCTTTTAATGAACAGAGCACCGTGCTGCCACAGATTCTTAATCCCAGTTATTTGACGTCAGGAAGGGCAACGGGGCGAAAACAATAGTGTATGATGTAAGAGGCTAGATACTGCCAGTTTTGGGTCAGGAAGGGCAAGTAGTCTTAAAACAAATTCTTGCGATTTAAAATCTTAGTTTTGCGTCAGGAAGGGCATCCGGCTGTAAACAATAGTTCACGATACAGCGATTTAAAATCTAAGAAGAGCATCTAGCTGTCAAACCCCGATTCTCGTGTTAGAAGTTGTAAAACAGATCCTTAATCCGAGTTCTTTGACGTCAGGAAGGGCAACCGGTCGAAAACAATAGTGTATGATGTAACAGGTTAGATACTGCCAGTTTTGCGTCAGGAAGGGCAACTAGTCTTAAAACAAATTCTTGCGATTTAAAATCTTAGTTTTGCGTCAGGAAGGGCATCCGGCTGTAAAACAATAGTTCGTGATACAGCGATTTAAAATCTAAGAAGAGCGTCTAGCTGTAAAACCCCGATTCTCATGTTAGAAGTTGTAAAACAGATTCTTAATCCCAGTTCTTTGACATTAGGAAGGGCAACCGGTCGAAAACAATACTGTATGATGTAAGAGGTTAGATACGGCTATTTAAATCCTAGGAGGGTATCCAGTTATAAGACAGATTCTTGTGATTTAAAATCTCGCGTCAGGAATGGCAACCTGTCGAAAACAATAGCGTATGATGTAAGAGGCTAGATACTGCTTTTTAAAATCCTAGAAGGGCATCCTGTTGTAAAACGGATTCTTGTGATTTAAAATCTCGCGTCAGGAAGGGCAACCGTTCGTAAAACAAATTCTTGCGATTTAAACTCCTGCGTCAGGAGGAGGCACTCGGCTTTAAAACATATTTTTTAATCCCGGCCCTGCTACGTTAGGAACCACATCTAGCTGTAAAAACAGGAGCTTCAAACATTTACAGTTTTAAGCTTTAGGAACGGGTTATAGGTTACATTTTCTGTTCTACTACATAGAACACTATCTTTGAAGTTGTATCTGCGCAGTCATTCAGAGCGAGTGTGGAATGCATGTGTTAGCTGAAATTGTACACGTATCTTCCGGCTACACTAACCTTGAACGAAGACATGGTGTGCTGATGAGCGACTTGTAACTCACGTAGCCTGTGTAAGCTCCTAACATAAATTATCATGATTGTACGGAGAGGTTAAAACACACAGTGCCAGCATATAGCTCACTCCTATCGAAAGAGCCTGCACGACGCCGGCATGTAGGCTACTCCTGTTGAAGGAGCCTGTACAAGGTTTAACAACTGCCATCAACAGCCCTTACTTAACGCTAGCTTTTTTTTGCACACCCGCCTCTTAGATAATACACCATAGTTTTACGACCGGTTGCCCTTCCTGACTAGGATTTTAAATCGCTGTATACGTGATAACTTTGTTGTAGCGGGTTTTATAACTAGATGTCCTGGTACCGGCACATAGCCTACTCCTACCGAAGAAGCCTGCACACAGCTTAACGCCTCCATCCGACAAATGAATCACCCTCAACGTCTTGTACTCAAAATCATTTTCGAAAGAGTCTGCACAAGGTTTAACGTCCCCATCAACAGCCCTTACTTAATGCTAGCTTTTTTGCACACACCCGCCTCTTAGATCATACACCATAGTTTTACGACCGTTTGCCCTTCCTGACTAGGATGTTAAATCGCAGTATACGTGATAAATTTGTTATAGCGGGTTTTATAAATACATGTCCCGGTACCGGCACATAGCCTACTCCTACCGAAGAAGCCTGCAAAAGGCTTATTGCCTCCATCCGACAAATGAATCACCCTCAACACTCTTCAATCATTCTCGCTACTTCGGAAGATAGCGGGTTCGAACTCCTACTGTTGGAAGCCGTAAAAATTAGCAAATGCTAGGCGAGGGGCCTGCGCGATCGTCATAACGTGTAATTACATGATCTAGCTAAATGTAGTTTTAGCTCAATACCTTTAAGTGCCTACAGGTAAGGAATACCGCCGATGTAGCTTAGTACCCTCCCGTTTAAGTCCAGAAGTCGAGGATCGTGCGCTAACTTTCCAAGGCTCGATCCGCTGCAGAAATCTTAAATTCTGACACCTCGGCATCAACAGCAGGTTCGATCCCGGCTTAAATACGTCAGCCTGTGGGACTTCAAGAGAGCCCTTGTTGCATAAACACTTCGTTCCGACTGTACTGCAGTTGTCAGCGATTTTCACATCCGCTTGGTAACAAGCAGCATATTTACTCGCTGCAGTCTGCGTGAAGCGCTCACAGTTCTCTGTATGCGTTTATTACGTACACATCTCCCGTCTAAGTGCTGTCTGCTGTGAATATTATTCTTCAGCCTTTATCTTAAGGTAAGGTAGAACTGTTAGTTACTTTTTGCAAAGCAACTTCTACGCTAGGTAATAGACATCTACATTCATATATGTTTGTTCTTTCCTTTTTTAGGTACCGTTCGAGTTACAGGCTTGAAAGTACGCATTTTATTCATCCGAGTAACAGTCTGCAGCACATGCATTTTTAAGGTATGTTTTCGAACTTTCAGTTGTAAAGATAGCTAGGTTAACTGATGTACCCTTCACTACATTCATATATGTTTGTTCTTTTCTTTTAGGTACGACCAGAATATTATCATTCGAGTTACAGGCTTGAAAGTACGCATTTTATTCATCCGAGTAAGAGTCTGCAGTGCGAAGATCTTAACGTATGTCTGACCTCTATTCGTTGAAACTTGGTTTCTTCTGAACATCATAACTTTAAGCTAATCATAAATAGTTGTTCTCTTCAATCATCATGCTATACACGAGGTTAATCTTATAATTTCAAACACGCACACATAGCTATGTCTGTCCTCAACAGGCTGAAACTTGGATTCTTCTAAAACATCGTAACTTTAAGCTAATCATAAATAGTTGTTCTCTTCAATCCTCATGGTATAGACGAGGTTAATCTTATAATTTCAAACACGCACACATAGCTATGTCTGTACTCAACAGGCTGAAACTTGGTTTCTTCTAAAACATCGTAACTTTAGTCTATTGATAAATAGTCGTTCTCTTCAATCCTCATGCTATAGACGAGGTTAATCTTATAATTTCAAACACGCACACATAGCTATGTCTGTCCTCAACAGGCTGAAACTTGGTTTCTTCTAAAACATCGTAACTTTAGTCTATTGATAAATAGTCGTTCTCTTCAATCCTCATGCTATAGACGAGGTTAATTTTATAATTTCAAACACACACATAGCTATGTCTGACCTCAACAGGCTGAAACTTGGTTTCTTCTAAAACATCGTAACTTTAGACTATTGATTAATAGTCGTTCTCTTCAATCGTCATACTATAGACGAGGTTAATCTTATAATTTCAAACACGCACACATAGCTATGTCTGTCTTCAACAGACTGAAACTTGGTTTCTTCTAAAACATCGTAACTTTAGTCTATTGATAAATAGTCGTTCTCTTCAATCCTCATGCTATAGACGAGGTTAATTTTATAATTTCAAACACACACATAGCTATGTCTGGCCTCAACAGGCTGAAACTTGGTTTCTTCTAAAACATCGTAACTTTAGACTATTGATAAATAGTCGTTCTCTTCAATCCTCATACTATAGACGTGGTTAATCTTATAATTCAAACACGCACACATACCTATGTCTGTCCTCAACAGGCCGAAACTTGGTTTCTTCCGAACATCGTAACTTTAAGCTAATCATAAATAGTTGTTCTCTTCAATCCTCATGCTATAGACGAGATTAATCTTATAATTTCAAACACGCACACATAGCTATGTCTGTCCTCAACAGGCTGAAACTTGGTTTCTTCTAAAACATCGTAACTTTAAGCTAATCATAAATAGTTGTTCTCTTCAATCCTCATGCTATAGAAGAGGTTAATCTTATAAATTCAAACACGCACACATAACTATATCTGTCCTCAACAGGCTGAAACTTGGTTTCTTCTAAAACATCGTAACTTTAAGCTAATCATAAATAGCTGTTCTCTTCAATCCTCATGCTATAGACGAGGTTAATCTTATAATTTCAAACACGCACACATAGCTATGTCTGTCCTCAACAGGCTGAAACTTGGTTTCTTCTAAAACATCGTAACTTTAGACTATTGATAAATAGTCGTTCTCTTCAATCCTCATACTATAGACGAGGTTAATTTTATAATTTCAAACACACACATAGCTATGTCTGTTCTCAACAGACCGAAACTTGGTTTCTTCCGAACATCGTAACATTAAGCTAATCATAAATAGTTGTTCTCTTCAATCCTCATGCTATAGACGAGGTTAATTTTATAATTTCAAACACACACATAGCTATGTCTGACCTCAACAGGCTGAAACTTGGTTTCTTCTAAAACATCGTAACTTTAGTCTATTGATAAATAGTTATTTTCTTTAATCTGCATGTCATAGAAGAGGTTAATCTTATAATTTCAAACTCACAGCAATGTCCGACCTCTATACGTTGAAACTTGGTTTCTTCCGAACATCTTAACTTTAAGCTAATCATAAATAGTTGTTCTCTTCAATCCTCATGCTATAGACGAGGTTAATCTTATAATTTCAAACTCACAGCAATGTCTAATCTCTATAGGTTGAAACTTGGTTTCTTCCGAACGTCATAACATTAGTCTAATGATAAATAGTTGTTCTCTTTAATCTGCATGTCATAGAAGAGGTTAATCTTATAATTTCAAACTCACAGCCATGTCTGACCTGTACAGGTTCAAACTTGGTTTCTTCCGAACATTGCAACTTTGGTCTATTTATAAATAGTTGTTCTCTTCAATCTTTCATGCTGTAGAAGAGGTTAATCTTATAATTTCAAACTTTCAGCAATGTCTGACCTCTGTAGGTTGAAACTTGGTTTCTTCTAAAACATCGTAACTTTAGTCTATTGATAAATAGTTATTTTCTTTAATCTGCATGTCATAGAAGAGGTTAATCTTATAATTTCAAACTCACAGCAATGTCCGACCTCTATACATTGAAACTTCGTTTCTTCCGAACATCGTAACTTTAGTCTATTGATAAATAGTTATTTTCTTTAATCTGCATGTCATAGAAGAGATTAATCTTATAATTTCTAACTCACAGCAATGTCTGACCTAGACAGGTTCAGTCTTGGTTTCATCCGAACATAGCAACTTTAGTCTATTGATAAATAGTTGTTCTCTTCAATGTCTTATGCTGTAGAAGAGGTTAATCTTATAATTTCAAACTTTCAGCAATGTCTGACCTCTATAGGTTGAAACTTGTTTTCTTCTGAACATCGTAACTTTAGTATATTGGTAAATTGTTTCTCTCTTCAATCCTCATGCCATAGAAAAGGTTAATCTTATAATTTCAAACTTACAGCAATGTCTAACCTCTATAGGTTGAAACTTGGTTTATTCCGAACACCGTAACTTTAGTTTATTGATAAATATATATTTTCTTTAATCTGCATGCCATATAAGAGGTTAATCTTATAATTTCAAACTTACAGCAATGTCTAATCTCTATAGGTTGAAACTTGGTTTCTTCCGAACGTCATAACATTAGTCTAATGATAAATAGTTGTTCTCTTTAATCTGCATGTCATAGAAGAGGTTAATCTTATAATTTCAAACTCACAGCAATGTCTGACCTGTACAGGTTCAAACTTGGTTTCTTCCGAACATTGGAACTTTGGTCTATTTATAAATAGTTGTTCTCTTCAATCTTTCATGCTGTAGAAGAGGTTAATCTTATAATTTCAAACTTTCAGCAATGTCTGACCTCTATAGGTTGAAACTTGGTTTCTTCTAAAACATCGTAACTTTAGTCTATTGATAAATAGTTATTTTCTTTAATCTGCATGTCATAGAAGAGGTTAATCTTATAATTTCAAACTCACAGCAATGTCCGACCTCTATACATTGAAACTTGGTTTCTTCCGAACATCGTATCTTTAGTCTATTTGTAAATAGTTATTTTCTTTAATCTGCATGTCATAGAAGAGGTTAATCGTATAATTTCTAACTCACAGAAATGTCTGACCTAGACAGGTTCAATCTTGGTTTCATCCGAACATAGCAACTTTAGTCTATTGATAAATAGTTGTTCTCTTCAATGTCTTATGCTGTAGAAGAGGTTAATCTTATAATTTCAAACTTTCAGCAATGTCTGACCTCTATAGGTTGAAACTTGTTTTCTTCTGAACATCGTAACTTTAGTATATTGGTAAATTGTTTTTCTCTTCAATCCTCATGCCATAGAAGAGGTTAATTTTATAATTTCAAACTTACAGCAATGTCTAACCTCTATAGGTTGAAACTTGGTTTATTCCGAACACCGTAACTTTAGTTTATTGATAAATATATATTTTCTTTAATCTGCATGCCATAGAAGAGGTTAATCTTATAATTTCAAACTTACAGCAATGTCTAATCTCTATAGGTTGAAACTTGGTTTCTTCCGAACGTCATAACATTAGTCTAATGATAAATAGTTGTTCTCTTTAATCTGCATGTCATAGAAGAGGTTAATCTTATAATTTCAAACTCACAGCAATGTCTGACCTGTCCAGGTTCAAACTTGGTTTCTTCCGAACATTGCAACTTTGGTCTATTTATAAATGGTTGTTCTCTTCAATCTTTCATGCTGTAGAAGAGGTTAATCTTATAATTTCAAACTTTCAGCAATGTCTGACCTCTATAGGTTGAAACTTGGTTTCTTCCGGACATAGCAACTTTAGACTATTGATAAATAGTTATTTTCTTTAATCTGCATGCCATAGAAGAGGTTAATCTTATAATATCAAACTTACAGCAATGTCTAACCTCTATAGGTTGAAACTTGGTTTCTCCCGAACGTTATAACATTAGTCTAATGATAAATAGTTGTTCTCTTCAATCCTCATGCTATAGAAGATGTTAATCTTATAATTTCAAACTTACAGCAATGTCTGACCTATACAGGTTCAAACTTGGTTTATTCCGAACATCGTAACTTTAGTCTATTGATAAAATGTTATTTTCTTTAATCTGCGTGCTATAGAAAAGGATAATCTTATAATTTCAAACTCACAGCAATGTCTGACCTGTACAGGTTCAAACTTGGTTTCTTCTGAACATCGTAACTTTAGTCTATTCGTAAATAGTTATTCCCTTCAATCCTCATGCCATAGAAGAGGTTAATCTTATAAATTCAAACTTACAGGAATGTCTAACCTCTATAGGTTGAAACTTGGTTTCTTCCGAACATCGTAACTTTAGTCTATTGATAAATAGTTATGTTCTTTAATCTGCATGCCATAGAAGAGGTTAATCTTATAATTTCAAACTTATAGCAATGTCTAATCTCTGTAGGTTGAAACTTGGTTTCTTCCGAACGTCGTAACATTAGTCTAATGATAAATAGTTGTTCTCTTCAATCTTTCATGCTGTAGAAGAGGTTAATCTTATAATTTCAAACTCACAGCAATGTCTAACCTGTACAGGTTCAAACTTGGTTTCTTCCGAACATAGCAACTTTAGTCTATTGATAAATAGTTGTTCTCTTCAATCTTTCATGCTGTAGAAGAGGTTAATCTTATAATTTCAAACTCACAGCAATGTCTGACCTGTACAGGTTCAAACTTGGTTTCTTCCGAACATAGCAACTTTAGTCTATTGATAAATAGTTATTCTCTTCAATCTTTCATGCTGTAGAAGAGGTTAATCTTATAATTTCAAACTCACAGCCATGTCTGACCTCTATAGGTTGAAACTTGGCTTCTTCCGAACATCGTAACTCTAGGCTAGCACACTTACCCTTTTATATCCTATTATTACTATGTGTGATGCAAGTGCTAACGCTACATTTATATATTTGTTCTTTTTAGAAAAACCATGGAGAAGATTAACCAGCTAGGTCATATTTCAACTCCATCTACCAAGCCGTTAACAGGTCTACCGCTAAATGAGCAATTTAAAGTAATTTCACTACGAAGATTAAAAACGAAATTTGGAGAAAGGATTTTATGTGTCTGCAAAGAATTTCAATTTTTTTTACCTAATAAGTTTAGCATGCTAACTGATTTAGAAATAGAAGAACTAAATCAACGTTCTATTTTCATTATGTATCGCGGCATAGAGAACAAATCTTGTGTTATTAGTTTTACTGATGCGTAAAAGCATGTACATACAAGAATTACATCGAGAAAGCAAAAGTATGCAAACATCACTACAAGTAAAATCATTCATGATAAAACTAGTACATACAAGATGTGATTAAATACTGTAGAATTGGCATATTCTTTTATTTTAGATTAGGTATTACCTTCTCCTCCTACTCCTTCCTCTCGAAGAAGAATAAGAGCAAGAAAGAAGATGTTGATTAAATTCGTAAGTATGTTATCGTCTAGCGCAGTAAGTATGTTGAGAAGAGATTTTTTCCTAAACAGTGCTTGATTCTAGTCTTGTAATATAGTGTACTACAACATCGCACTATAGTATGTGTATATATGTTTTTTGAACGGTAGTATGTATTCAAGTCTAAACTTGCACACTCTCGCTTTGCGATGCATGTTCGATAAAGATGTACCTTGGAAGAGTAAGTAAAGGTAAAGGAAGTTATACACATCAATTAATGTTCTGATCACATGTTAAGGTTAACGACATCGAGTGCAGTGTTCGATTCTAGCCTTGATCACTTATCTAGTGTTTTGAGCACATCAATTAATGTTCTGATTACATGTTAAGGTTAACAACATCGAGTGCAGTGTTCGATTCTAGTCTTGCTATGTTTTAATCTCATTTCATGTTCTAATCACATGTTGAAGTTAACAACATCGAGTGCAGTGTTTGATTCTAGTCTTGTTATGTTTTACAATCGTGTTTTTTTCCAATGCATATTCGATAGAGGTGTACCTTGAAAGAGTAGGAAGAGTTCGATTCTAGTCTTGCTATGTTTGAACCTGATTTAATGTTCTAATCACATGTTGAAGTTAACATCAAGTCTTGCTTTTGCAATGCACGTTCAATAGAGATGTACCTTCACTGAGCAGGAAGAGCAGCTCAGTAAGTATGTTGAGAAGAGAATTTTTTGTTTCTCTAAACAGTGCTTGATTCTAGTCTCGCAATGCTGTGTTCTGCAACATCGAACACTAGTATGCAGTTCAAGTTGTAATAAGTTTTGAACAGTAGTATGTGTGTGTTCAAGTCTAAACATGCGTCACTTCGGGTGTGCGAGCGGATGACAGCTGACGAAATTGCCCCGCATAGGGCAGCACGGTGCTCTGTTCATTAAAAGATGGCGGATGACAGCTAACGAAATTGCCCGCATGATAGCAGCATAGTGCTCTGTTGGTTAAAGATGGCAGATGACACCTGTCAAAAAAAGCACATGGCTTTGTTTCCAAACAAGAGCACGTGGAATTTACCGCCACAAAAAAGAGGGCAGCACTGTACTCTGTTGCTTAAAGATGGCGGATGATGACTGTCCAAAAAAGCACGTGAGTTTGTTTCCAAACAAGAGCGCGTGAAATTTTTCAATTTGCCACCACCACGTTTCAAAGGTATCTAGCTAAAGAGGGCAGCACGGTGCTCTCTTGATTAAAGATGGCGGATAACAGCTAACAGAACTTTTCAAATTGCCCGCTACTACGTGCTTAAGGTAGTAGCCATAAAGAGGGCAGCACGGTGTTCTGTAGATTAAAGATGGCGGATGACAGCTGACGAAATTGCCCGCATGATAGCAGCATGGTGCTCTGTTGATTAAAGATGGCGGATGACAGCTGTCAAAAAAAGCACATGCCTTTGTTTCCAAACAAGAGCACGTGGAATTTGCTGTCACCACATTTCAAACTAAAGATTGCAGCACTGTTCTCTCTGGATTAAAGATGCTAAAGAGGGAGGCACGGTGCTCTCTTGATTAAAGATGGCGGATGATAGCTAACAGAACTTTTCAAATTGCCCGCTACTACGTGCTTAAGGTAGTAGCCATAAAGAGGGCAGCACGGTGTTCTGTGGATTAAAGATGGCGGATAAGAGCTGACGAAATTACCCGCATGATAGCAGCATGGTGCTCTGTTGATTAAAGATGGCGGATGACACCTGTCAAGAAAAGCACATGGCTTTGTTTCCAAACAAGAGCACGTGGAATTTGGCGCCACCACATTTCAACTAAAGATTGCAGCACTGTTCTCTCTAGATTAATGATGGCGGATGACAGCTGTCAGAAAAGCATATAGGTTTGTAAAGCACGTGGAATTTACCGCCACCACATTTCAAAGGTAAGTAGCTAAAGAGGGCAGTACGGTGATTAAAGATGGCGGATGACAGCTGTCAACAAAGCATGTTGATTTGTTTCCAAACAAGAGCACGTGGAATTTGCCGCCACCACATAGAGGGCAGCACTGTTCTCTCTGGATTAAAGAGGGCGGATGACAGCTGTCAGAAGAGCATATAGGTTTGTAAATCACGTGGAATTTACCGCCACCACATTTCAAAGGTAAGTAGCTAAAGAGGGCAGCACGGTGCTCAAAGATGGTTGCTGTCAAAAAGCATTTTTCAAATTATCCGCTACCACAAAGAGGGCAGCACTGTGCTCTATGGATTAAAGATGGTGGATGAGAGCTGCACGCTAGTGAGGTTACGTTGGTAGCACTAAGGTTTAGGCCCGCCAAGATGGCAGCACTGCCGCTGACAGGTGACGAATTTTACATCTACTACGATAAAGAGGGCAGCACAGTGCTCTGTAGTTTAAAGATGGCGGATGACAGCTGTCAAAAAAGCACGTGGCTTTGTTTACCACACGCTAGTTAGGTTAAGTTGGTACCACTAAGGTTTAGGCCCGTCAAGATGGCAGTACTGAGGTTAGCGATGCGTTGTTGTCTGTCAAAAAGCACGTGGCTGTCAAAAAGCACGTGGCTTTGTTTACCACGCGCTAGTTAGGTTAAGTTGGTACCACTAAGGTTTAGGCCCGTCAAGATGGCAATACTGAGGTTAGCGATGCGTTGTTGTCTGTCAAAAAGCACGTGGCCGTCAAAAAACACGTGGCTTTGTTTACCGCATGCTAGTTAGATTAAGTTGGTACCACTGAAGTTTAGGCCCGTTAAGATGGCAGCAGTGAGGTTAGCGATGCGTTGTTGTCGATGACAGCTGTCAAAAAGCACGTGGCTTTGTTTACAAATTCAAATCTCCCGCCAAAATTCAAATTTCCCGCCAAAAATTCAAATTTTCCGCCAGAATTCAAATTTCCCGCGGGAGGAGGCGGCCGAACTGTCCAATTATACTACTAACGTAATTAGCAATCAACATAACAGCATCCCACAGGAACATAGAACCCATTTATAGCCAACATTCAATACATCGTCACCATGGCAACAACAACAATCCAGGAAAAGTAGAGCTAATCCCAATTAGGGTCGCAACAATGCAATTTACAGACCAACAGGAAAATCAGAAAAACAAGCTCCCAGGGGAGAAAAAAAACGGAAGGGAAAACCGAATTTAACCGTACTGGAAAATAACCGCACGGTAAAACCTTATGAATACTGCCTCGCCTATTAACTTTCCATTACCCTAACATAGCCCCTCTAATAAAGGCTTAAGGCATCACAATTTTTGATAAAGGAATAATAATAATATAAATATTACAATAACAAAAACATTTTTAAGGATTCCAATTCTGAACGTCCATCGCCGAACTACAATACAAATCCATGGGAACTGATTTTCAACATTAACATGCCACGAAAAAGATTATTGTTATTCACGAACTCAAGTTCAGAAAAATTCCGATGTTGTTATTTCAGATAAGATTTGTTGTGTAACACTTCTCACCCAGCACAAGCACTTCGATGAAATCATAATAGATATGTAGCAGAAACATTTTTCGCACTTAGTCTTGGTGGTGAAGTTGGAGCCAGACGCCATACTTACTCAAGGCAGAAAATAAAATTAAATCTTTTAAACATACTACATCTGCGGTGTTCCAAGAGCCCGTCGAGAGAAGAAAGGCACTTCAGTAAGGGAGTGAATCCCCTAATATCCAGTAGATCATCCTGCATCCATCTTGTACTGTGCTTCACAGCGAACCGAGGGACACGCGTCCGTTCCCCTTCCATGTTCACAGCAGACCACCTCCCCCTCTTGCTCTCGCAACGGCAACGCCTGGGGTGTCGATGCGCCAGAGAGCTGCGCAATAGGCTACAGCCTGGCAAGGGAACTCGCTCTACCACCGGTAGAGTGTAGTAACAGGCAGGGCCTTACTGTCGCAACATAACTTCAGGTAGCCGCATTTAATTAAGTTCATACGTAGGAGAAGGAAGCGGTTCATGATTTTAAATTACTTTAAAGATTAAGTCCACATATTGCAGGGAGATGGCAAAAGTCAATTTCTACGGAGATAAGATCCAATGCGAAAATGTCAAACAAGGGGACTATTTTATTAGTTCTGTCTCAGTCGTAACAAAATGGTAGCAGAGTAACTTTTCCTCTTCATTTAGTAGTGGGTCTCTATTATTCTTACTCTACCGAGGAATAGGGGGACGAATTTATAGGGCGGCAGAAAGTTCGTGAAGCACACATGGCTTCGAGAAACTGCAGATAGTGACGTAGCGAGTGACGTAACCCAATGGTAGTTCAGTCGTTACCACCGATTCAGTACGCAGTGGGATGTCCAGCACGTCGGGCGATATGCGACGCAGCAGCGAGACTACGTGAGTGCTTGTTGCGGCGTGTTGAATAAGTCAAGCGGTGTACGAGAGAACAGCGGCCGTTACACTTCTCAATGTATTCTGTCATTTCGTCGTCACCAAAAATCCGGACATTTCTCTTATCGTTTCTCTATACTCTTCTGATAATTTCTGTGCTTTTCGTGATATCCATTACGAGAATTCTGCGTTGTTTAACACATGCGCAGTAGAGTTGGCTGTCTATGACACTGCTCTTCTAAGTCATCAGGCGTACTTCCCTCTTTCAGAACAGTGCGTTTGCGTATAGTCTATTTGCCACACGCTATCTTCCATTTCGAACAGCCTATCTCCTTTATCATTTCACGCTCCAAATACAAATGCACCATAACTACTTCTTGGCTCCCTACTCTATCAATTCAAATTTTAAAAGAATTTTGTATCTGGAATACCTCTCAAAAATTCATCTATCTCATCTCTGCGGTTCTCTTTAAGTTCTTCTGTATATGCCGAGATGACGTTCCAAATACATACGCCTGCTCTTATCTACCGTTTCTTTACGTCACTTCAAAATCACTCAAAATAATTCCTAATGCTTGTTTTATATAACGTGTCCACGTGCTCTATCTGCCGTTGATCCCACATTCCATGTGGCATTTCTAACGATGTTAAAGTCCACTGCAGTCGTGGACTTGCAAACCTACAGGGGAATCTAGGCGCACATTGCTACCGGGGAACGCCTTAACACTTGTAATAATTCTCGAATGATATACCATGGCATGTTTGACTCAGGAGCATAGATTTTTGACTGCATGCACTTCCTAACGGCAACCCTCCATAGGATATAAAAGGGCGCTCCTAGCCTGGAAAACAGACACCCTTATTGCCACCCCTAATCTCGGGTACAGACGCCACGTGAGAGATTCCAGAAGCATTTCCTGCTCTGAGGGTCTGTCAAGTCCACCATCCTCCCAAGAGGGCTCCTTCAATGGAAGCCGTTGGAAGCGAAGGGGTTGAACAATCTCAATAATGCAGTCGTTTAGCCGATGACACTCTTCTCCCAAGACAACAGGCGAAGATCAGTGGTGTTTACGGGGGTTTTAGTGTGACAACTTCTGGCACATGAAAGAGAACATCGGATAATCCTACGTTTACTAAAGTTTGTAGCAATTCAATAAGTGTATTATTATTATTATTATTATTATTATTATTATTATTATTATTATTATTATTATTATTATTATTATTATTATTATATGGTTCATGTTTGTGGGTTACTGTAGTCACGTCCTAATTCGTGAACCATGGGCAACGGCTGAGTGGCCTAGTAAGTGGTCCTGAGAGTCGGGATACCAGTTGTTATGGAATGGGAGTGGGCATCTCAGACATATTCTGAGTCGTGGCCCTCCTTGTGCTCAGGCGGCTAGGACTATACAATTCACCGGTGGTCCATAACCCGTTAGAGGAAAGATCCTCACTTGGACTATGTGCAAGTAGGGTAGCATCCTGCTTCATAAATTTACCGAGCTCAGAACATTTTAAGCAAGCCTCGGACCAATGGGAGTAATGGAGTCCCACTCCCATTTGACAGGCGAGGGACTCCTTGGAAACAACTTGGCGAACGAAATGAAATTCGATGGGGAGCTATCAATATTAATGGGGCTTATGGAAGAAAGAAGGTAGAACTGGCTGAGTCAGCAAAGAGGATGCATCTGGATGTGGTATGAACGATATTCGGGTAAGGGGAGATAATGAGGAAGAGGTAGGAGATAATAAAGTGTACTTGACGGGTGTTAGAAAGGGAAGGGCAGAGTCTGGGGTAGGGCACTTTATCAGGAATACAATTGCATGCAACATAGTTTCTGTTAGGCACGTAAATGAGCGAATTATGTGGGTTGATTTGTCAGTTGGAGGAATTAGGACAAGAATTGTGTCCGTGTATTCACCATGCGAGGGTGCAGATAAGGATGAAGTTGACAAGTTTTATGAAGCATTGAGTGACATCGTGGTCAGGGTCAACAGCAAGGATAGAATAGTGCCAATGGGCGATTTCAATGCGAGAGTTGGGAATAGAACTGAAGGATACGAAAGGGTGATTGGTAAATGTGGAGAAGATATGGAAGCTAATGGAAATGGGAAGCGTTTGCTGGACTTCTGTGCTAGTATGGGTTTAGCTGTTACGAATACATTCTTCAAACATAAGGCTATTCACCGCTACACATGGGAGACTAGGGGATACCAGATCCATAATAGACTATATCTTAACAGACTTTGAATTCAGGATTTTTCGATGATACAGACCACTACCTGATCTGTAGTGAACTAAGTATCTCTAGGTCTAGGGTAGAGAAAGTGAAAACTTTCTGCAAACGAATAAGGGTAGAAAATCTCCAGGACAATGAAATTAGACAGAGGTACATGGATATGATCAGTGAGAAGTTTCGAACAGTAGACAGTAAGCAGGTTCAGGATATAGAAAGTGAATGGCTGGCATACAGGGATACTGTAGTAGAAACAGCGAGGGAATGCCTAGGAACAACTCTGTGTAAAGATGGGAAAAGGCGAACATCTTGGTGGAATGATGAGGTGAGAGCAGCCTGTAAACGTAAAAAGGAGGCTTATCAGAAATGGCTCCAAACAAGGGCCGAGGCAGACAGGGATTTGTACGTAGATGAAAGAAGCAGAGCAAAACAAATAGTTGTTGAATCCAAAAAGAAGTCATGGGAAGATTTTGGTAATAACCTGGAAAGGCTAGGTCAAGCAGCAGGGAAACATTTCTTTACAGTAGTAAAGAATCTTAGGAAGGGAGGGAAAAAGGAAATGAACAGTGTTTTGAGTGATTCAGGTGAACTCGTAATAGATCCCAGGGAATGACTGGAGAGTTAGAGGGAACATTTTGAACATCTTGTCAATGTAAAAGGTTATCATCCTGGTGATGTTGCAAACAGCCAAGCTCATGGGGAGGAGGGAAATGATGTTGGTGAAATTATGCTAGAGGAAGTGGAAAGGATGGTAAGAAAACTCCATTGTCATAAGGCAGCAGGAATAGGTGAAATTAGACCTGAAATGGAGAAGTATAGTGGGAAGGCAGGGTAAAGCAGGTAAGGTACCTTCAGATTGGACAAAAGCAGTAATTGCACCTATCTATAAGCAAGGGAACAGGAAGGATTGCAACAATTATTGAGGAATCCCATTGATTAGTATACCAGGCAAAGTATTCACTGGCATCTTGGAAGTGAGGGTGCGATCAATCGTTGAGAGGAAGTTGGATGAAAACCAGTGTGGTTTCAGACCACAGAGAGGCTGTCAGGATCTCATTTTCAGTATGCGCCAGGTAATTGAAAAATGCTACGAGAGGAATAGGCAGTTGTGTTTATGTTTCGTAGATCTAGAGAAAGCATACGACAGGGTACCATGGGAAAATATGTTCACTATACTGGGGGACTATGGAATTAAAGGTAGATTATTAAAATAAATCAAAGGCATTTATGTTGACAATTGGGCTTCAGTGAGAATTGATGGTAGAAGGAGTTCTTGGTTCAGGGTACTTACAGGGGTTAGACAAGGCTGTAATCTTTCACCTTTGCTGTTCGTAGTTTACATGGATCATCTGCTGAAGGGTATAAAATGGCAGGGAGAGATTCAGTTAGGTGGAAATGTAGTATGCAATTTGGCCTATGCCGACGACTTGGTCTTAATGGCAGACTGTGCCGAAAGCCTGCAGTCTAATATGTTGGAACTTGAAAATATGTGCAATGAGTATGGTATGAAAATTAGCCTCTCGAAGACAAAATTGATGTCAGTAGGTAAGAAATTCAACAGAACTGAATGTCAGATTGGTGATACAAAGCTAGAACAGGTCGATAATTTCAAGTATTTAGGTTGTGTGCTTTTCCAGGATGGTAATATAATAAGTGAGATTGAATCAAGGTGTCATAAAGCTAATACAGTGAGCTCGAAGTTGCGATCAGCGCTATTCTGTAAGAAGGAAGTCAGCTCCCAGACGAAACTATCTTTACATGGGTCTGTTTTCAGACAAACATTGCTTTACGAGATTGAAAGCTGGATGGACTCAGGATATCTTATTCATAAGTTAGAAGTATCAAACATGAAAGTAGCAAGAACGATTGCTGGTACAAACAGATGGGAACAATGGCAGGAGGGTACTCGGAATGAGGAGATGACGGCTAATTTAGGAATGAATTCGATGGATGAAGCTGTACGCATAAACCGGCTTCGGTGTTGGGGTCGTGTGAGACGAATGGAGGAGGAGAGGTTACCTAGGAGAATGACGGACTCTGGTAAGGAGAGTAAGAGCAGCAGAGGGAAACCAAGACGACGATGGTTAGACTCGGTTTATGACGATTTAAAAATAAGAGGCATGGAACTAAATGGGGCCACAACACTAGTCGCAAATCGAGGATTGTGGCGACGTTTAGTAAATTCTCAGATGCTTGCCGACTGAACGCTGAAAGGCATAACAGTCTATAATGATAATGTATGTATGCATGTATGCTTATTTCTTGTCTTTTCTTGCAGGTTGCTTTGCGTTGCACCTACACAGATAGGAGGGGCAAGCGGCGGTGGCCTTATAGCCGCAGTATTTGATGTTTTGAAAATAGGGAAGCGCAGATCACTATGTTCACCTATCTCGGTCTAATGCTTGGCTTCCAGTGTGGGCAGTGCCAGTAATGCCATTCCTTGTGCAGCACGATCCGGTTGTTGCTAGGGTCGGTTCATACTTGCATTTCAGTGGGCTTGACAGACTGATATGTCATAGCAACTTCGGGCTGGAGGGCGAAAGTAACAGGAAACTACATCACTTCTCATTTCCCAAGTGCATCTCTATCTATGGCAGCTGTTGAGGATTCCACCTGCCTTCGAGCTGAGTACTCAATATACACATTATTATTCCCGGCCTTTTTTCAGTTTATTAGGGTCGGAGCTTCATATTGCACCCGCTCACCTCCTGAGTCCCAGATTAGCATTTATCTCAGGGGTGATCAGTTCGAAAACGATAAAAAAAAATTAATATAAAGAAAATCACATTATATATCGGCGCATCAAATGAACACAGGGATGAACGGGGCATGCAAATTAAGGTAACGGTTGACGACTCATTAATGGATAGAAATTTTAGACTCCACAATAGGACTGGGAAGTGACAACTTAAATTCCATGGGCATACTGGACTAACTACAATAAAAAGATATGGAAACTGTTTCCTATTGAAATTGCAATGAGCAGCAATTTATTCACTTATTTTCCATACTACACATGATGACAATTATTACATTGGGACACTTCCATCCTGAAAAATAAATGACATAATATTTGGATTTACCTCACTACTCTGGTAGTGTAAAACATCTGGTGAATTCGCCCCAATTGGTTACTGGGGATCGAATTCACAATCTTATGAGTGGACGTTTCACCGCTGGAGATCTTCTTTCGGAGACGAAGGCACGACAGTAACTTTTTACCGTCATCTCCTCGTTCCGTTTGGACATGAGACACTTCCGGTATGTACATTCCGGTGAGCCGGACACCCACCGTGGAAATGTTATCGCCTCGAAAAACGGGAATTTATAATACGGACAAACTCTAGCCTATTATTTCCAGATTCACAAACACGCCAGGTAGAGTTCATTAACTCAAAGCCTATTTCAATATTTACACTTGTCAATACGACAAGACGTACGGAAAGGTTCATTATTATGCTCTGACCATGAAGACATGTGCCGTCCGTGGGTTATTTACGTATCTACCGCTAACAATCTCCCCGTGAAAACCCAACATCTGGTTCTGAGCAGTTCGACACAGGACGACTGTCCCTAACATATCCTCCTATGATTATTAAATAATATCATTACCATTCTTTATCTGATCATTATCATATTCTGTGACTACCATCAATTAATTTATTATTATCATTAATTTCAATTATAATCCTATATTTGATTATTATCATTTGTCATCCGGGATGATGATATGCCAACCCTTGCCAACGTTTCAAACATACGGTCGTTCTTCCTCGTAATTTATCCGCACAATGTAATGATCAGTTTCCTAATAAAATATTATTATTAATATTATTATTATTATTATTCGTAACATGAATCATCGCCTTTTAAATATCTTAACTTCCTTTCATCATAATTATTATTCTCAAAATACTATTGCAAGTTCTTCATCTTCTGCTTCTTCAACTTTTCATTATTATTATTATTATTATTATTATTATTATTATTATTATTATTATTATTATTTATTATTTCACGTTTACACTACCGTTAGCGGTATTTATGGTTAAATGCATAAACCTTTACAATTTCAGTCTAATTTGGCACTACGCAATTGATTTAAGACAAGATTCACTTGGAGTATGATTATTATTATTATTATTATTATTATTATTATTATTATTATTATTATTATTAAAAATGGAAAGATGATAATTTAATTTCCACTCGTTTGAATTTAGTCACATATGTTAAATCCCGTTATGAACCACTAAGATCTGCTTTATATCGATCGGGACAACACGGTATTCGGGACCGTACCTTCAGTTTCATACTGCCGTTAATTTATATGGGGACACACGTCCTCCCAAGACACATCTCACAACCTATGGCACATCGCGGCTGGGCAAATACGTCCAATGCCGGCGATTGCTAAACTATTCCTTCCAATTTGAAGTCCATTTCCTTTTATCGGAACTCTTCAAACATTTAATTCATAAATTAATACTCGGTGCGTGGATTCTACCACTAATAACACCGGAATATGCATTTTATACCATCTTAGGCCTTGAGATTCATCTATTTCATCATTACAAACAATACGGCTCAATTTATTTCACGCCGGATATTCGTCCCTTATGACTTCCAACTCTAAATATGGGCTCAAACCATTCTGGGCTTTTAACATATCGTGACCATACTAATTCACGTGCCTTTATCGCTTTTAAACAAATTTTAATGGTTAAAAAAAGTCCAAAAACGTGAAATCAAAAATTTACGTAAAATCAAACTGATTACGCGAATGAAAGTCTTTAACGCTACATGTCATCTCCACATTGATTATTATTATTTGCACTAGCTAAATCACGAAGCACTGTCATTATTATACTTTAACTTGCAAACGCACAAATATTATTATTATTATTATTATTATTATTATTATTATTATTATTATTATTATTATTATTATTATTATTATTATTAATTTACTTTCCTTTGCCAACTCACAAACATTATTATTATTAGTAGAAATCGTGATTATCGTAACCCGTAATCATCCTTGCTATAATACTTCAACTTCTCGCTCTTATTATTTTCATCAAAAAAAGTAGCTTCCTTTTTATTCTTCTTCTCCTTCTTCAAATATTCTCATTATTATTATTATTATTAGTTAAAAATCTCAAATTTTCCATTTCAACTCCCAACATTATTATTATGTCCAAAATATAAGAAAAGTAAATTCTTCTTCTTCTCCCTCTTCTTCAAAAATATTTTTGTATTTTTATTATTATTTTAATGAGCTTCCGTACGCAACACAAATTTTACATCCTCTGGCACTTTCATAATCTGGCTGTTTGGTAGGAAATATCCCTAACTAACATACAAATAATCACCGCAGTGATTGAAATCAAATAAATGGGTTAGCACAAAAAGGAATTTAACACTTGAAATGAATTTAAGTCAAAGTATTACAAATAACATGCATTAATTGAAAGAAATATATCCCATATTTACATTATATACAACAAACAAATACTCAAATTAATTAATCTAACCCATTATTACGTTAATATAAATTAGTTCGTCCGTCTAACAAAAAAATAAAATCATGGACTCGGGAGGCGGACCATGTTAAGTAACCATACTTAATCTACATTGAACCCCGTTTAGTCGCGATAACACCCCAAATATTAAAATTGTGTACTCATTCCTATGTAGAATTCCATTGTCACGTAGCGGGAGATAGGCCTCACGGCCCCATGGTGATTTACTCGTCCATCATGTCGCACAATATAAAATTAACACAGCAAAACACTTCTGTGCGATTACCCATGATTAACACCTTATTAAATAATTTACACTATTTTATACAAGAATACTAATTAAAAAACACTTATAGGTGCGTCTAGACCCCTGACACTCGCACAATATATTCTTCATATAAGCCCGAAACACACGTCGTTGCACATTACGACGAAGTGTCCTTCATTTGAATCGGCGCGTATCGCGTCTTCAACCGGCACTTCCTGGTTTATTTCTAAGCCGTCTTGATAATCGCCTAGCTCCTATAGTTCCCTGCTCGGATAGTTATTTACCGTCTATCTTGAGCTATTTACTTCAGGCTCCGCATACTGCCTTCCAAAGGTACTATCGGCGTTCCGTTAGTTATTTATTATTTAATCACATGACATATATTAAATTCAACATACAGTTATACTGATTACACTCGGTACAATGGATAATCTCACTGTTCGTCTTCATTCTCCTAATAACTCACGCACTTTCAGCTCTAACTGACTTCGAATGCGACCCGAGGTACTGACTTACAGAGTCAACGTGTCAGATTCTCAACTACTTCATACGACTGACACGACTGGTGACCGATAACAACTGGTGACTGGTAAGAACTGGTTGATGTGAGGTCCCACTACTGGTTATTTATGGACGACATGGTTTCCCGCCGGGGTCATCCGCGGTCATCTACTAGGGAGGGGGGTTGGTTATCCTAAATTGGCATATGCAGGTGGATTTTGATCCCTTGCTTTATCCTACTTAATAAACTGGCGATACACATTCATGTGTCGTATTCTGAACTCATTAAGTTCGTTGATCATGGAAATGTCACTTAATTCCTGTCCTCCACCTTTCGCGCGCTAACTCGGCGTCCCTGATGGCGTGCTCATCTTAACCAATGGCGAGATAGCGTGGGTCATTTCCACGAATTCATTACTTTAATTTATTACGATTACAATTAATCAACATGGGAATGATATCCCAAAAAACCCCTCTATTCAATTATGTGGTTGGAATAATTTAATTATTGTTATCGGAGAAGCTAACTGGAGTTCACTCTGAGTTTTTCTTATGTTGGTTTATCTGCGGGCCTATGATGAATTTGTCCATTGGTCAACACCGCATCGGTTAGTTTAAAATCTCTTCCTTGCAACCTGACAGCACAAAATGCCTTGAGGCAGTGGAAAATAATGGTACGTCATATTCTCGGTATTTGTGCCGCACCTGCTTGCCATTGTTCCGAAATACCTACTCTTTCACTTCCTTGTAGTCATCATTCTGTTGTTGTGAGCTCTAGATTTAATCCTCTTAGCTTCTGGCCAAGAAACATTCTCCCCATAATGACAAGCTTAACTGTGGCGACGGACAGTCGCGATATGTCTAGCTTATGTTGAAATCCTCCCGTCCACACCAACTGACACTGTATTCCATTTAATATTCCTATATATCTGTATTTATCTTATGAAAATCAAATCATGAAACTAGGGCCTATCTCATCCGGGTACAATATGAATTTTGGCCCAGTTTTATTGCTGGATGTCCGTCCCGATTCGAACCCTAGGTGGAGGGATGTATTCACTATTGCATGTTTTTGTGGTTGGGAGTATTGTGTGTGCACATGACGAGAAGCTGAAAAAGATGAACACAAATCACGGTCCCCGAGCCAGAAGAATTAACCATACGGTACACAGTTAAGTACCCAGGCCCGGCGGGATTCGAAACCGAACCCACTCAACCGAAGGCTAGGAAAGTTAATTAGAGGAGACCAAGACGTCGATGGTTAGACGCTGTTTCTAATAATGGAAATAAAAGAGGCTCCATTAGAGGATTGTGGAGGCGTTTAGTAAATTCACAGAAGTTTGTAGACTGAACGGTCTGTAATGAAAATGCAAATCTTTGATGGTTGCTCTGGAGAGCGCAGTATACAGCAGACAATTAGGACAACATTGCTTTTCTGACGTAAAGCACCGCACGTTGTTGATGTTTATTGATGGGAATCATGACAGTAGGGATGATGGCTAATTGTCGCCTTTTGAGTACGAAAGGTAAGTCAGTGTGATAACGGAAAGAGCTTAAATTGCTATTTCAAATTATTTTTCCGTGGAAATATTCGGTCGCCAAATATTCCTGCATCCTCGCAGACTAGGGGTGGCCTGCATGCAAATTTGCAGCTTTCGAGACTTTCAGATATTCTTGTTTCGACAGAGAAAGGAGACTCGTTTCTTGAAGTCATGGCACTTCTCTTGAATTTTTCGATAAAGCAGCAGCGGCACTGGAGTATTTTCCCCAATGGTAGCACCAAATTGCTAATGGCAAGGGGAAATCGAAATATGAGCGCATTTCTGACTCTTTATACTGACTGGAGGGTGATTGGGGATTTAAATGAGACTATGGAGTGGGTATGTGGGAAACTGGGAGTGAAATTTCTAGATCCTAATGGGTGGGTAGGAGATAGGGATCTGCGCTCAGATGGCCTTCATTTAAACCGCAGTGGTACGTATAAGTTAGGAAATTTATTTGGAAGGGTAATAGGGAGGTACATTCAGGGAAACGGGATGGCCTAGGGAGCGGTGATAAGGGAACAGGGAACTGGAAATCAAGTAGGGATGACATAAAATTGTTAGTGTTGAACTGTAGAAGTATTGTAAGGAAAGGAATAGAATTAAGTAATTTAATAGATATATATTTACCAGATATTGTAATAGGAGTTGAATCATGGCTGAGAAATGATATAACGGATGCAGAAATTTTCTCACGGCAATGGAGTGTGTATCGTAGAGATAGGATAGGAAGGGTGGGAGGGGGAGTGTTCATTCTGGTGAAAGAAGAATTTGTAAGCTACGAAAAAGTTAAAGATGAGACACATGAAATTCTAGGTGTAAGGCTCATTTCTAAAGATAATAGGCAACTTGATATATTTGGAGTGTACAGATCGGGAAAGGGTAGTACTGACGCGAATTCGGAATTATTTGATAGGATAGTCAGCTGTGTGGGAAACGACATGGAAAGAAATGTGATTGTAGCGGGAGATCTGAATTTGCCAGATGTCAATTGGGAAGGAAATTGGAACGACAGGAAGCATGACCAACAAATGGCAAATAAGTTAATATGGGAAGGACAGCTGATTCAGAAAGTGATGGAACCAACCAGAGGGAAAAATATCCTGGATGTGGTGCTGATAAAACCAGATGAGGTCTATAGGAAAACTGAAGTAATAGATGGTATTAGTGATCATGAAGCTGTTTTTGTGGTAGTTAAAAATAAATGTGATAGAAAGGAAGGTCTTAAAAGTAGGACTGTTAGGCAGTACCATATGACTGATAAAGCAGGCATGAGGCAGTTTCTAAAAAGTAGCTATGATCGGTGGAAAACGGTAAATAAGAATGTAAACAGACTCTGGGATGGGTTTAAAGAAATTGTTGAGGAATGCGAAAACAGGTTTGTACCATTAAGGGTGGTAAGGAATGGTAAAGACCCACCTTATTATAATAGGGAAATAAAGAGACTAAGAAGGAGGTGCTGACTGGAAAGAAATAGAGTTAGAAATGGCTGTGGAAGTAAGGAGAAATTGAAGGAACTTCCTAGAAAATTGAATCTAGCAAAGAAGGCAGCTAAGGATAACATGATGGCAAGCATAATTTGCAGTCATACGAATTTTAGTGAAAAATGGAAGGGTATGTATAGGTATTTTAAGGCAGAAACAGGTTCCAAGATGGACATTCCAGGAATAATTAATGAACATGGGGAGTGTGTATGTGATGATCTTCAAAAGGCAGAAGTATTCAGTCAGCAGTATGTAAAGATTGTTGGTTACAAGGATGATGTCGAGACAGAGGAGGAGACTAAGGCCAAAGAAGTAATAAAATTTACGTATGATAACAATGACATTTACAATAAGATACAAAAGTTGAAAACTAGAAAAGCGGCTGGAATTGATCACATTTCTGGGGATATACTAAAGACAATGGGTTGGGATATAGCACCATATCTGAAGTACTTATTTGATTATTGTTTGGCCGGAAGAGCTATACCAGATGAATGGAGAGTTGCTATTGTAGCCCCGGTGTATAAAGGAAAGGGTGATAGACATAAAGCTGAAAATTACAGGCCAGTAAGTTTGACATGCATTGTATGTAAGCTTTGGGAAGGCATTCTTTCTGATTATATTGGACATGTTTGTGAAATTAATAACTGGTTCGATAGAAGGCAATTCGGTTTTATGAAAGGTTATTCCACTGAAGCTCAACTTGTAGGATTCCAGCAAGATATAGCAGATATCTTGGATTCTGGAGGTCAAATGGACTGTATCGCGATTGACCTGTCTAAAGCATTTGATAGGGTGGATCATGGGAGACAACTGGCAAAAATGAGTGCAATTGGACTAGACAAAAGAGTGACTGAATGGATTGCTATATTTCTAGAGAATAGATCTCAGAGAATTAGAGAAGGCAAAGCTTTATCTGACCCTGTAATAATTAAGAGGGGAATTCCTCAAGGCAGTATTATTGGACCTTTATGTTTTCTTATATATATAAATGATATGAGTAAAGGAGTGGAATCGGAGGTAAGGCTTTTTGCGGATGATGTTATTCTGTATAGAGTGATAAATAAGTTACAAGATTGTGAGCAACTGCAACGTGACCTCGAAAATGTTGTGAGATGGACAGCAGGCAATGGTATGATGATAATCGGGGCTAAAAGTCAGGTTGTGAGTTTCACAAATAGGAGAAGTCCTCTCAGTTTTAATTACTGCGTTGATGGTGTGAAAGTTCCTTTTGGGGATCATTGTAAGTATCTAGGTGTTAATATAAGGAAAGATCTTCATTGGGGTAATCACATAAATGAGATTGTAAATAAAGGGTACAGATCTCTGCACAAGGTTATGAGGGTGTTTAGGAGTTGTAGTAAGGATGTAAAGGAGAGTGCATATAAGTCTCTGGTAAGACCCCAACTAGAGTATGGTTCCAGTGTATGGGACCCTCACCAGGATTACCTGATTCAAGAACTGGAAAAAATCCAAAGAAAAGCAGCTCGATTTGTTCTGAGTGATTTCCGACAAAAGAGTAGCGTTACAAAAATGTTGCAATGTTTGGGTTGGGAAGAATTGAGAGAAAGTAGAAGAGCTGCTCGACTAAGTGGTATGTTCCGAGCTGTCAGCGGAGAGATGGCGTGGAATGACATTAGTAGACGAATAAGTTTGAATGGCGTTTATAAAAGTAGGAAAGATCACAATATGAAGATAAAGTTGGAATTCAAGAGGACAAACTATGGCAAATATTCATTTATAGGAAGGGGAGTTAGGGATTGGAATAACTTACCAAGGGAGATGTTCAATAAATTTCCAATTTCTTTGAAATCATTTAGGAAAAGGCTAGGAAAGCAACAGATAGGGAATCTGCCACCTGGGCGACTGCCCTAAATGCAGATCGGTATTGATTGATTGATTGATTGATTGATTGATTGATTTAGCAAATTGTGTGCGCAGTGGCCTTCGATTGAGCGGCTCAGGCTAGACTCGATTCCTGGCCGTATCAAGAATTTTAACCGATCATGATGAATTCCTCTAGCTCGAGGACTAGCTGTTTTAATTGCTCTTATGTGGACCAGAAATAGGGATTTTGGGTCAAGGATATCATGTTTATTATTTTTAATATTCAATTAATTTTGGAATCCAAGCTTTAAAATGGCGTGTGATTAGAGGAAATACTGTAAAAATGTAATAATAGCTGATGTTTGAAATGTTGTCGGCTGGTTCTGAAAGCTGGTACACTTATAGACTGGTCTGCTGTACTCAGTACAGTGTAATGGGTCTATCAACTATATACTATTAGAATTTACATTTCTGGCGCTAATTGAATGACTTTGTTTTCTTTTCCCTTGTTTCAAACAAGAGTTGTAGCAGTTCGAAGTTTTTGTGAGTGCATCATGAGCGATGGCTCAGGTAAGTAACGTTGCGATACAAACATGTTACGGCAACACTCCAGGCTTTACTTTATGTGCTAAAAGTCCTCAAAATTCACATCAAATTCTGTCGACTCATCAACCTCTCAACGGAGGTGCAAGGAGCAACTGCCGCATTACAATAAAGAGGTCAGGTACAAGTACCCGCTGTTTCAGCACAGCAGCCATCAAACCAGATATTTCTGTCTTTGGCTTTATAAGCGAATTCAATACCCAATGCAAAAAATGCGTCGTAGTGGAAATGAACACCGTCCTGCAGAGGAGTCTCACATGCGCGGTCTGATGGTACAGCTGCGGGAGAATTAAATACTTTATCCCCATATGTAAATCCGAGAGAAAGTACAGTCACAATGATCAAGGTCCATTCGTCGAAAAAGTCAACAAAGACGTGGATAGTCTCCATCCAATGGCGATGTTATTTAACGAGTGTGTCGTGTGTCCTCAGAACAGCCACAGGGAGGAACAGGCGTCGACTTGAAAAGGCTTCGGGAGCAGTGGCGAATCAACTAATGGAATCTGAATATTTTCGCAAACAAAATCTACAAGTTTACATTCCGTGTCGTGTAATTCAAAGACAATGTTTAATAAAAAATGTCGACCTCACACTTAGTGGAACTGAAATATTACGGGAGATACAAACCCCGTTACCAGTTGTTCGTGTACAGTGGTTCACTAAGATTATTTGCGGGGAGAGAAGGCCTATTCCAGTTTGTCCGCTAACGTTTAGTGCACAACAACTACCAGCATATATTCACTTACTCGGAACTCGACGTCCAGTGCAACCGTTTGTGATGTCTGCAATGCCGAGGTGCCTCATGATATTAGTCAGTGTTCAGATTTAATTACTTCATGTCATGTTCATTGCAAAGGAGCTCATCCTTACACTGATAAAATCTGCCCAGAATATAAAAAGTGAAGTTCTATTTGGGAACTTACGGCTTTTAAGTGGCTGGGCCTGAAATTTATAACAAGAGAGCGTACGTCACGCCCACCGGTTAATTCTCAAAGTCAGATGGATTTTTCCCCTCTGCCCAATATTTCTGTAACCTGTAACATGTCAACACTAAGAAAGACTCCAAGACTACATGAAAACTCTGCATCAATTGTTACAGCAGGGCCACCAATGAAGGAGATGAATCATGGACTATAACACAGAAGAACTCTCCCCATTCAACAGTTAACCAAAAACTCAACCACCCATTCACCTCTCAGCGTGAAATGTCAGTTCCCGTAACCCCGTCAAGACGACCTTTACAACCTTTTAAACAATTTCTCAACTGGCGGTCAAGTATATACTGCTACAGATTTCCCAATCTAGTAACGGCATTTAAAATTCTTCAATCGGATACACGAACGGCTATTTCAAACAAAGAGAGTCTAGTTAATGCACTTCACGATATGAGGCCTCATGTCGAGTCGGATTCTCAAGACAGTGTTCGTGACCTATACTTCGGAGTATCTGGTGCAGTGGAAACAGAACGAGGATATGTGGTTGAGTTGCGGGTTTAGACAATGCTACGATGTGACAGGAAAAGGCTCCGAAATGCAGACAGAACATTTCAGAACATAAACATGGAAGCCAGAAAACTACACGGCCAACTTGCTCGGTGAATCAGCTTCTACTGCTTGAAACACTGAATGACAGATGAAATGGAATGACATTGGAGAGTGTTGCTGGAATGAAAGATGACAGGGAAAACCGGAGTACCCGGGGAAGTAACCCGTCCGGCCTCCGCTTTTTCCAGCATAAATCTCACATGGAGTGACCGGGATTTGAAACACGGAACCCAGCAGTGAGAGGCCGGCGTGCTGCCGCCTACCACATCGCACTAACAACCCCGATAGTGAATACAACCCTCCACATCAAGACATCAAGTATCTGACCGTAAAACCACACGCCATGAAGGCCCCAAGGAATTCGGAAAAAGTCAGGAAGAAGAATCGAGATATAAGTGAATAGATTTTTTTGTGGACAAAATGCACACAAGTCCTGCTGTGAACTCTGGAACACTGTAGAAATACCTGTATATGTGGATAATTACTGTTTTCTGTTAATCTCTTTTCAGTAATGGCTACTGACAGCTCTCCGTGAGAGGACACGGCACGTCTACTCCGTCACGCTTCTACGTTTGAAGAGCTCAACAGTTTGATATGGCACAGGTACTGATTGTGGTCTAAAATTTTTTTTACGAAAGTTTGTCTTAGAAAGGCTAACAACTGCTATATGAGTTGTCCGATTTTGTCCAAAAGTAATTATTCCTATCTTACCCAGCTGCAACCTTTCTGCCACGGAGAGCTGCAGTTTTCTCGTATGCCCGCTGTTCAACTAGAGTATTCTTGGACATCGGCCGGTAGCACAAACTTCTTTGTGCGAGCATGATGGAATTCAGTGAAGTGTGACACAGGTTTTCAAACTTATCTTGCTGTGTTTCAGCATAGCTGCCACCGTTGGACTCTACCCTGCCCATAAAATAACCAATAAAATAGAGCAAGATTAATCAACTTCTGTGAGGTCCTTGATCTCAAATTTATGTCAACACATTTCTACCACGCCCGCAGGAGGAAACAACCTGGAGGTCTCGGAACATCCACTTTGGAGAATTTCAGATAGACCCTGTGGTTATTACAAAGAGAAACCAAAAGGAGATAATGAATGTAAAATTCAAGAAGGGTATCATCGAATCTTATCACCACCCATCTCTAATCAAAGTGAAGTTTCAACTTAGCAGACAAAATTGTAGATCACGGCGAAACCTACGAATCGATCCAGAGATTCGGAAGCAAAACTGAAGCCATTTCCTGACCAATATCTCTGAGCAAAATGCTACTAGGTGGTCAGAACTTAAAGACAAACTTATAAAAGGAGTCAAGTGCACTAGCATGCCACCGAGGAAACGTAAACATAAGTGATGGAACGATAAGGAGTTCAAACTCTGCATGAAAGCATGGCAAGACTGTAATTCGCAGAAAACCATAGAAGTGGCATGCCTTCATTTAAGGTCCAGAAGGTGATATCAAAAGATTATAAGATTCCAGAAGCTTCACTATTGACAGATCAGACTTGCAAAAATCGAGCAAGAGTTAAAGAAAAAGAGTACTAGGAACTTTTACACAACCTTTAAAGAAAAACTGACGAGTTATATGTTTTAAACGACCGGATGGGACTTTAGAAACAAATACGTACAGTAATGAAGAAAACTGTAAACTTGCGGCAGGACATTTCAGAGTCCTTCTAAATTGCGAACTTCATACTGACCTACTCACTTTTGAAACATCAGAACCAAATCCAGATTCAGAGCCTCCAACAACAGAAAGTACTGAACAAATAATACACGAGTTAAAAACCAAGGAAGCTTCAGGTGAAGATGGTGTAATTCCAGAAATGTGGAAACTGTGTGGCAGAAATCTATCTCAGAAAATCCGCGAAATTCTTGCAGATATCTGGACCATTGAAACAATTCCTGAAAACAGGAAGTGTGCAATAATTCACCCATTACATAAGAAAACTGACATAAATATCTACAGAGGTATTTCCCCACTAGCAGTCACCTACAAAATTATTTCAAAACTCTTATACAAGAGACAAGACATACAAACAGATCATTTGATTGGAGAATGTCAGGCAGGTTTCAGAAAAGGCAGGTCGTGCGCAGAACAGATCCTTAACCTCAAGACCATCCTACAAATTCGTAAAGGCAGGCAAACTGTGATTACTTTTGTGGACTTCCAAAAGGCATACGACACTGTAGACAGACAGACACTTTTCCGTGTACTGGAAGAATTAAAAGTAGACGGGAAAACAGTAGAATTCATCATGCAAACACTAACAGGCACCACTCTCAAGGTTAAATTCTTAGGGGAATTGTCTGAACTACTTGATTTTTAAACAGGAGTGCGACAAGCATTGTCTCTTTTATTGTTTAATCTTGTTCTTGAAAAACTGATCAGGACTTGGGAAAAATAAGTTAAAGGAATAACCCTTGCCAGATTACGTGAAAAAATTACAGTGTTTGGCCTACGCTGATGAATTAGCGGTGTTGTTCAATAACAGACAGGAAACGATTGCATCCATTGAAATCCTCCATGAAATTGCATCCAGAACAGGATCTCATATCGGAAAACTCAATACATAGAAGGACCTCTTCGGTACCTACATGGACAACCAATAAAAATCCACTATGGCAAAATATCAAAACTGTCTAAATTTAAATAGCTGGGAGAAGTCATCCAACCTTTAGGAATCAATTGTGAAGCAAGCACAGAAATGGTCTCTAAAATACAAAGAGTATACAGACTCACTTGGAGCAAATATAATAAAAAATGCGTATCCAAGAATGCAAACATAAGACATTATAACACTCTAATCAAGCCTCAAGCACTATATGAATGTGGAACACCGATCATTGTGGGGAAGAACATTCGTTAATGATGTTGCAATGCAGGGAAGAAACGTTTTAAGGAAAATTTTAGGACCAGTCTGTATAGAGGAAATTTAGATGATAAGGAAATCTCGTGACCTGTACCAACACTCAGGGAAAATCTCAGACACATATGGATATGTTCTCAGAATGAGTAAACAGAGATTGACCGAAAAAGTTCTGAACCTTGCCCTATCAATGGCAGTAAAAGACAATTGGCTACTCGAAGATGTAAAATATCTTCAGGAAATAGGCATCACAGATGATTACATCGTGTTAGATAGATCTAAGTTCAGAAAAGTAGTTGACTATCACCGCTTTACACACCATCCATGTATTGCCACCAACAAACCTTGGTCAGAAGATCATAAGAAAAGCCACAGCGAGAAGATGAGGATATTTTGAGAGAAGAAAAAGGCAACGACATCAGATAAATAAGTTCAATCGCGCTCCTCAGTTGGGCATAATGAAGAAAGAATAATAATAATATTATTTCAAAGAGTCTTACGATTCGATCGACAAATTCTAGAAGAGAGGGAACTAGATCCCAAAACTCGACAAGTTGTAAAACAAACACTGACTGGAACCTAATCTCAAAATCTCAAAACACTTGACGTTCACACAGGCGTGAGCCAAGGTGATTCTATTCTGTTCAACGTCTTCCTAGAAAAGGTTATGGAAGAATGGGAAAAGGAACTCAAAGAAATGTGAGTTTTGGAAGCCAACCCGACTGGGCTTTCCCAAAGATAACCTCTACATACCATACCTCGCTTTGGCAGATAGTACGAGTAACAGCTCGTTCGAGAAAACTAAATTCATGTCCAGAGACAGATATTAAGTGCCTGAGAACAAAATATGGTAAAATTCACAGAGTCCCTTATTAAAAAACTCGTCTCCAAGAAATTAAAAATGCATCAGGGTTTGTCCGAAACATCTATAAGAAAAAATTCATGTCAAGACATACAAAAATTCGGCATTACAACACAGCCCTTTACGCAAGTGAAACATTGACACTCAACAGAAAGCAAGAACTTGAAGAAATCAAAAACAAAGAGAGGAAGACCATTAGGAAAATCTTAGGAGAAAGATACACCCAAGACCGTTACGGGTTACAATCCATCAAAACAACAGCAAAGATCTCAAACATCGAAATTGACGTCAGGAAAAGACGAATGAAATTCTTCGGCCATCTGACTAGATTACCAGAAAATCGATTGACAAAAAGGATAATAGATTATGTAACCTCGTTTAAGAACTCAGCACATAGGCTTAACGAACTTCGAAAGGACCTCAAAAATGCAAACATATGTTCAACGGACACCCTAGACAGAGACATCTTCAGGCACAAAGTAAACAATTGGGAAGCAGCAACCAGGGTACAGATCAGAAAGCCTCCTCAGAGAACAAAAAACCCACAGAAGTTTTAACGTCTTCCAATATAGCGAGAATTCGCTACTATTACTACTACTACTAAGTGGAAGTGCTTCTCTTCAGTACGAGGTATTATCTCTCTTTGAAGAGCTAAACTGGCATCCCTTTTCTGTCAAGGTAAATAAGTCATTTATATTCCTTCAAATGATTTAAGTTTATGCCTTCAAAGAGAAAAGAGAGTAGTGGTATTGAGCGTAGCAATGTCAAATCCAAAGAGATTGAAATAAATGTAGAAAAGAAAGGCCTGTCACAAGCGGGAGAGCTTAGCGGTGCGAAGCGGGCGGTGGCCATAGGTACCATGTCGGATGAAGAGCTGGACGTAACCATGGAACTACAGAGTACGAAGACTGCAAACCAAAGTGTAGGGTTAGAGGAGATGCGACTAGAAATCGAGAATTTAGTCAAGCATAGTGAAGACTTATTGGCATTAGTTAAGATGACTCCTAATACCAAAGCGGAGATAAAGAAAGGTATTAAAGAAATGGGACAAATGGCAGAAATCATTCGTAGTCGTTCGTGGGAACTGGAAAAATTTCATAGGAATGATGATCCAAAGGTTAGGAGTGATTTGGAACAGATCACTACTTTTAGTAAGAAAATAACCCGTGATGTTAGGACACAGGCGAAATTCAGTGAAAGGGTGCTAGATATAGAGCAGACCCTCTTGGATGCCACGCCCGTTGAAGATTCTGCGAAGCTCTTGGATAAGGAATGGCCTGACCGTGTTTACAGTAACACGCACGTCATCTCTTGGAAATAAAGGGAAATTGACTGATTGGGATATATCAATGGTTGTAAATTCCAATCATTTTACAGAGGAAGATGGAATTATGGGAAGCACGAAGAATATTCATTCAGAAATCTCTGACTTGTTGAAGTCTAATCTGGAGGAAGGTGAGACGGAATTCCTGCGCACGGTTACACAAACCTACACGAGTCGAGGAGGAGAGGGGGAGAAGCTGCGATATGCTTACGTAATACCATATTCATATAATCAGGATGGAGTAAATGACCGGCAGAGCCTGTATCCATGTCTCACCCACTGGAGGTAAATAATTGAGACTCATGCAAGAAAGAAGGTGCTGATAACTATCCAGGATACTCTTGATCGGAATTATAAAAGGAAAATTTTGGAATGGATGTTTCGTAAGAGTGATATCGAGATAGGGTGCTTGGAATCGGGTAAAACACAGGTAAAACAGGCTGTTTCTGTGAGGTTAACAACGAAAAAGGAATCCTTAAAAGATAATACTCAAGAAAGGGTTATGTGCAAAGCTTCGGGCAAAACGTATGCCGAATTACTTAAAACTGTAAAGAAAGGAGTAAACATCGAAAATATTGGTGTTAAAATAAAACGAATAAGAAAAACAGGAAAGGATGACCTTATATTTACTGTAGAATGTAAAAGAAAGGCTGACGTATTACAACGTGTGATAAGTAAAAATGTCAAGGAAATAGAGGTTTCAACAAAGAGGAAGGAGACAACAATTCTAGTGTACGGTATGGATCCGGATTTAAATGAAAACTATCTTAGAGCAGCACTCTCCTTAGAAGCTGCTGTTGAAGAATCACGGGTTTGGAAATCTGAATGCTGCCGTAATCTTTATAACGGAACCATCGAAAATACTGTTAAAGAAAAAGAAAACAAATGGGGGATGGGCAACCTGTATGGTGAAGGAAATAGTTACACTTGCAAAGTGTTTTAAATGTCTTGGATTTGGACATAAAGCGCCACACTGCGACGTTAAGGATGACCGGTCACGGAGCTGTCTAAATTGTGGAAAAGAAGGCAATTTGGCGAAGGGTTGTGGGAACGATTCGTTTTGCACCACGTGACAAGTGGAGGGCCACCGCTCAGATCAAATGAAATGCCCTACTTACAGGAAGTTAATATTAGAGGCAAGGAAGTTGAATTTAAACGACCAATAATGGACATACTGCAGGCGAATCTCATGAGGAAACCCGACAGTCATGACATTATGTATGCGACAGCCTTGGACAAGAAAGTAGACTTAGTGCTTGTTAGCGAGCCAAACAGAAGGCGAGTAGCCGAAGGTGGTTGGTTCACGGACAAAAGATGTGATGTAGCTGCATATTTTTAAAATGATAAGTTGGAGGTGCTAAGCATAAGGGCAGAAGAAGGATATTTGTGTATTCAACTTCAGCAATATCAGATTTATTGTTGCTATATCTCTCCTAACATCCCTTTTGATACTTTCAAAGCTGAAGTAGATGCAATAGTTCAAGACTGCATGGCGTCAGGTATTGAATCTATCATTCTCGGGGACCTAAATGTCAAGTCGCCTTTGTGGGGGGCACCAACTGCAGATCGTAGGGGAGAATATTGGTCAGAATGGATAGCGACCCTAGACTTGATGGTTCATAACACTGGAAATTTAGCAACTTTTTCCATAGGGAACTCACAGTCTTTCATAGACGTCACCTGCTCAACCCAGGGTATAGCATCATTCATTGTTGATTGGGAAGTCATGGAAGATGAATCTCTCAGCAACCATCGTTTTATTTACTTTCAAGTTAAGGGATCGAAGAAGCTTATTGATATCACGAAAACGGTGTGGAACTATAATTGGGAAACGTTTAGAATTGCCATCGAGTGGATGTCACAAACTGTAGATACAGTGCAACATACTCTAAAAGATGTAACCGCTGTTCTTAAAGATGCTTGTAGGACCAGCCGATTGAGGGGATCAACAAAATATAAAACACGAGTCCCTTACTGTGGAACAATGAAATAGACATGCAAAGAAAAGACTGCAATCGCAAGAGACGAATTCTTACAAGATCTAGGGAAAAAATCAGCCAGGTCAACTTAATACCATTAGAAGCTGACTATAAGGCATCAAAGAGGCAACTAATGAAGCTAATAAAGGATTCTAAGAGAAATCTCTGGCAAAAGCTATGCGAAGATCTAGACAGTGATATCTGGGGAGCGGGATATAAGATAGTGACCGGTCGAATAATCAACAGGGTACCAGTTCAGCTCCCAGCTGATAGAAGGAAAGCGATAGCAATGGAGTTGTTCCCTTGTACTAATGACAGACTTGAAATGGAATCAGAATTTTTTGTTGCAGAACCGTTCACTGTGGTTGAGTTACAAGAGGTAGCACGCAATATGAAGACTGGTAAGGCACCAGGTGTAGATGGAATCCCACCAGAAGCCATCACGTATGCAGTTGAGGTGGCATCTGGTTGGATCTTATCAGTCTTCAATGATTTATTAAAAGAGCGTGAATACCCCGATGAGTGGAAAGTAGCCAAGCTAGTGCTGTTATTGAAGGCAGGGAAACTATGATTAGATCCATCAGCATACAGGCCACTTTGCTTATTAAACACCTTGAGCAAACTTTACGGAGGATTGATTAAAACTAGACTGGAGAAAGAACTTTAACAACAGGGAGGATTTTCTTCGAACCAGTTTGGATTTAGAAAGGGCAGAACCACAACCCAAGCTATTGAGAGGGTGATTCAAATACAGGCAGAAAGCAGTGAGAAATGGGCTGTCTTGATAACGCTAGATGTCAAAAATGCTTTTAACACTGCTTCTTGGAGCATTATTTTGAGAGAACTTCGTAGGATGAACATTTCTCAGTATTTACAACAAATAATCGTTAAGTACTTCAAAGGACGAAGAATACGATTTCATGATTTAGAAGATCTTGAAATGAGTGCTGGCGTTCCACAGGGATCTGTCCTAGGAACCACCTTGTTTAACATTCTATATGATTGTGTCTTACGCCTGCAGCTGACAAAAGGGACACCATCTATTGGTTACGCAGATGACCTTGCAATAGTGGTAATAGCAGAAAATGTAGAAGAACTGACCTTCCGAGTAAATGAATCACTGAAACGAGTTAACCCTTGGATGGTAAATAACGAATTGAGATTAGCTCCACATAAGACATGCGCTGTAATTTTGAAAGGTTCCAGGAATTGGAAAAATGTCTGTTTCTTATTAAATGATACAGTGATTATCCCAGGAAAGTCTGTACGATACCTTGCGGTGCTTATTGACAGGAATTGCACTTTTGGTGCACATGTGAAGGCAGTAACCCAAAAGGCAGAGAAGAAGGCACCGGCATTAGCCAGACTTATGCCTAACATCGGGGGCCCAAGAAGAATTAAGAGACAGATTATGTGCTCTGCAGTATATTCCATTTTACTTTATGCTGCACCTATCTGGCACAATGCACTCAGGAGGAAGATTCACCGAAGAGCTATGGAAAGAGTACAGAGGAAAATGCTGCTCAGAGTTACCTGTGAATATCGAACTGTTTCGACAGCAGCTTTACAAGTTGTAGCTGCCAGTATTCCCATTGACCTCCTCGTTGTAGAGAGAAAACTTTGGCATGAAAGGGGTGCAACTATATCTGCTGAAGAAAAGAATGCCTCGAGGAACCAACTCTTACTAGACTGGCAAGACCGATGGGATGGCACAACCGATGTTGGCCAATGGACAAAAAAGCTAATACCCAACATAGGAGACTGGCTTAAATGTAGACATCGGCAGGTAGATTACTATCTGTCGCAGATCCTGACAGGACATGGAAGATTCGACGTATACGCCATGAAGGTGGGAAAGACGCAGGGAGATGGTTGTTGGTACTGTTCTGAAAGGGATACAGTAGAACACACTTTTTTCTACTGTGTTCGATGGGAAGATGAACGAAGGAAAGCCTGCCAACAACTTGGCCGACAACTCACGCCAGGGAATTTGGTTCACATTATGTTAGAGAGCCCGTTTGCCTGGAACACCGTAAAGGCTATGGCGACAAGCATTATGGGGATGAAGGAGAAAGAAGAGAAGGGAAGAACTTAATAATATACATCACTCCATTCAGATGTCATGCCGACAAGCAGTTCCAGAATGGTCTGAGTGAAGAGGGCAGGGGTTTTTAGTTGGTGGAAATCCAACTCCCACACAGAGTGGTGTCTTTGAAAGATTTTCCCCTGCCATAACAAAAAAACTACTACTACCACTGTTACTACTACTACTACTACTACTACTACTACTACTACTACTGCTACTCTTGACTCCAAGCTCACATTCTGGACTCATTTTCAGAGAGTGACAGACAAGGCAGTAAAATACATGACTGCACTTAGCAGACTAATGGGAAATATTAAAGATCCGAAATGTAGTAAACGACGTCTTCTCATGTCGACGGTTCAGTCAGTGCTTCTATATGGTTCTGAAATCTGGGCTGAATCCGTGAGATTTGCTTGGTATCGGAGAAGGATAGCTGCCGTACAACGGAGATCGGCTTTACGTATTGCATGTGCATACCGCACGGTTTCCGAACCGGCAATACTCACGGTGGCAGCAATAGCCCCAATAGAACTTCTCGCATTGGAGCGGCATGAAATCTGGCGTACCAAAGGAGAGCTGCGAAAGAAACGTGCAAAGAAGCGCGCCTTCAGTCAACTGATGAGGCGATGGCAACTCAGATGGGAAAGTGACCCTCGAGTCAAATGGACCAAGCGACTGATACCACGCTTGGATGTCTGGGTTGAAAGGGTCCATGGTGAAGTAAATTACTACCTCACGCAGCTTCTAACAGGACATGGATATTTCCGGAAATTCCTGCATAAAGTGGGCAGAGCGAGTGACGCAGCATGCATATACTGCGATGATATTGACGACGTATATCACACCTTTTTTGTATGCGGCCATTGGACAATTCAGAGAAGATGTGTGGAAACTGAACTAGAGGAATTGACGACAGATAATGTTATTTCGGTGATGCTGCGAAACCAGGAATCCTGGGATCGCGTGGCAGTACATGTGGAGGACATCCTTCGTCAGAAGAAGAAGGATTTGGAAGCATACGAACGTTCGTAAAGGAGAAATGAAGAAAGAAGACGTCTGAAAGACAAAGCACGATATCGCCCTGAAGTAATGCGAGAGCGGTTCCGGGGTGATGACTCACATCGTGGGAAAAGGGTGTGTGGTTTTTAGTGGGTAAGAATCCCACACACTTGTGGAGTGCGGACCCTTCACAAGTGTCTTTTTGAAGATTTTCCACAATCCCTCGTAAAAAACTACTACTACTACTACTACTACTACTACTATTACAACTACTTGTACTATTGCTATTACTAATATTACTACTACCACTGTTACTACTACTACTACTACTATTATTACTACTACTTGTACTATTACTACTACTATTACTACTACTATTATTACTAATATTACTGCTACAATGTCTACTACTACTACTGTTACTACTATTACTACTGCTACTGCAACTACTACTACTATCACTACCGCTAATACTATTACTACTACTATCACTACTGCTACTGCTACTACTATTACTACTACTATTACTACTACTATCACTGCTACTACTACTACTACTACTACTACTGTTACTACTGCTACTACTATTACTACTACCATTAATACTATTACTTCTACTACTACTATTACTGCTATTACTACTACTACTATTACTACTACTACTACTACTACTACTACTATTCCTACTCCTACTACTATTACTACTATTACTTCTACTTTTTTACGAGGGATTGTGGAAAATCTTCAAAAAGACACTTGTGAAGGGTCCGCACTCCACAAGTGTGTGGGATTCTTACCCACTAAAAACCACACACCCTTTTCCCACGATGTGAGTCATCACCCCGGAACCGCTCTCGCATTACTTCAGGGTGATATCGTGCTTTGTCTTTCAGACGTCTTCTTTCTTCATTTCTCCTTTACGAACGTTCGTATGCTTCCAAATCCTTCTTCTTCTGACGAAGGATGTCCTCCACATGTACTGCCACGCGATCCCAGGATTCCTGGTTTCGCAGCATCACCGAAATAACATTATCTCTTGTCAATTCTCCTAGTTCAGTTTCCACACATCTTCTCTGAATTGTCCAATGGCCGCATACAAAAAAGGTGTGATATACGTCGTCAATATCATCGCAGTATATGCATGCTGCGTCACTCGCTCTGCCCACTTTATGCAGGAATTTCCGGAAATATCCATGTCCTGTTAGAAGCTGCGTGAGGTAGTAATTTACTTCACCATGGACCCTTTCAACCCAGACATCCAAGCGTGGTATCAGTCGCTTGGTCCATTTGACTCGAGGGTCACTTTCCCATCTGAGTTGCCATCGCCTCATCAGTTGACTGAAGGCGCGCTTCTTTGCACGTTTCTTTCCCAGCTCTCCTTCGGTACGCCAGATTTCATGCCGCTCCAATGCGAGAAGGTCTATTGGGGCTATTGCTGCCACCGTGAGTATTGCCGGTTCGGAAACCGTGCGGTATGCACATGCAATACGTAAAGCCGATCTCCGTGATAGTAATAGTAGTAATAGTATTAATAGTAAAAAAGCTACTATTACTACTATTTTTAATACTACTAGTTCTTATTTATTTATTTATTTATTTATTTATTTATTTATTTATTTATTTATTTATTTATTTATTTATTTATTTATTTATTTATTTATTCCGGGGAGTTTCGGAATTGAGTCCGGTATTGTGGAAAACAATCTGGTGATTAGACACGACCTCCCGTACTGATGGTGACATCTCTCTAAAAACGGGACACGAACCACGGTGTCGCCGCATCGACCATGGCCACGAGGTGAAATGATTTCGAGCATTCTAAGCACTATATGATAGTACATCTAATGAGACAGGCTGCGAGCACGCAAGAGGAGGAAGGCAAACGACTCACAGTCTACCCTTATCTGAATGCTCCCTGAATCATATGCAAATGAGTGTAAGCAGCTCATCTTGACAAGATAGGCCCGTGTCATTGTATCGGACAATGCTGGAGCTGAAGTTGTAATTAGTTTGCAGCTCAAGAGCGCGAAAAGTGGGGAGTGAGTGAGTGAGTGAGTGACTGGTTTTGATTTATCGTCCTGGATGGAGGAGATGAGGGAGGACATCGGACCTAGCAAAAATTAAATATGCGCAACGAATCCCCATGCCTTCAAGTACTTAATCAATCACGGGATGGGTTTTGTGGAGCTTGGGTGGAAACAGCTGGGAAGATGTAGCGTGTGATATCGACATATTGACTTGTATGTTTCAATTTGTTCCACAGTGATATTCATGTTAGAGACTTCTGCTTCGATCATTCTCCACCTCGAATATTTCGTCATTCAAATATTGTAAGGGTAATGTATCCAAGTACTGTACGATTAAGTTAAGGGAAAACCGCAAGGAACGTGGCACAAGATTCATTGCTCATGGCAATCGATACATGTGTACGTACCACTTGAACAGTTCTGGTGACGTGGCAATGCCCTAATGACGGATTTCATTGAAGTGAATGAATAAAGTGGAAGAGAACAATTTGCAGGTCTCAGTAAAGCCACAACACTTTCGCATTCAAACAGTCGGAAATCAAAAGCCACTCTAACTACATTTTCAGAAGAACATACGGGTACTTCATTGTCATAACCTGTCTTTTTCTAAGTATACCGCAACACAGGCTTGTACTTTCGTGCATAAAATCGATTGTATAACACATAGTGAGTTCTAATAATGAAATGGCGATCATGTAACTTGTGGATTTTCATCTTGTAGTTTCACAGAATCAGCGATCCTTAAAAAAAATAAAGCTGACATTTGCCAACAGATCAAGAGGTCGGCAATATTTTAAGTATAACACTTTCTTGGAAAATGTACATATAAAATCCTGACGGCTATTGATTGCTCTTTTCACGTACTTGTTCACCAACAACTGAAGGTACAAAACATTTAATTTGCTCTTCTGTCATTTTCCGCTTTTGCTTGCCTCGACATGAATGTTTATTGGACACACTGCTTCAAGTTGCCTTGTATCTATTGAAAGCAGCTTGTTAGCTTGCTAGCTAATCTGATACTCAATGATAAAGCCATATCGATCGTATAGCTGTGAGTAGTGCTATGCAGAGACTGCAACACACAAGACTTCTAATGCACTTATGGCGCCTCATTAGAGTTGAAGCCGCAATTGTAGTAGTCCTCCAGTATCCTGTCGCCAGCATCCTCTGTTACACAGGGCCTCGAGTTCTGGGTGGACATAGTTCGTACTCACTTTGACTCGATGATTCCCCTTTCTCTGGAGATGAAGGTCATATGTTGTTGTTTGAGTCATGTAATGGACTCACCTCATCTGTGGATATTTCCGCTAGTAACGTTTTCTCCCGGTTGATGTTTGAAATTATGTACCGTATTGTGACTATTTTCAGGTTAGTTTACTATTTTGCCTTTAGGCAGGTATCTATTTATCTGTTATCCCCTTCCCCTTTCCCTTTTTTCTTTCTTATTTGTCTTTTCGATGTGAATTATGTGCGATGGTTGGGAAACAACAATATTTGTAAAGATCAGTAGATTGCTTGTAAATTCTGGTATTGTTCTTTTTAAATATATTCTGTTGTCAAAGCTATCGGTGCTCTTTTCTCTTCCCTTGGCACTCCTGCTTCCGAGCCTAACCCCAATTCCTAACTTTAACACTTATTTATTACGCTCCTTATTTGATTCCGACATAGACTTCAAAACATTAATCCTGGTATTCCTAATTGTAGCTTCCACTGCTTTGTTCTTAATTTCTGTTTGAGTTGTCATCGGAGTGTACCTTATTATTATTATTATTATTATTATTATTATTATTATTATTATTATTATTATTATTATTATTATTATTATTATTATTGTATTATTACCACAGCCTCTATCTCCCCATCATTTACACTATGGTAATAGCTAATGATGATTTGCTACCATATATACTAGTCTGCTACCATTTTGTAATTGCTCTGTTCTTGTATTATCATACATATTTTTTTCTTCACCTTCTTCATCACTGCTCAACTCAGGTTCAGCTTGATTTCTTTTCTAATACTTATTATTGATCTTATGCTTCAATATGGCATATTCTTCAGATAACTTTTCTCCGTACACTTTTGAAACTTTAGATTTGTCCTTTGACCCTCATTTTAAAATTTCAGATCCAAATCCCTTCTCTAATATGCAATAAAATCCTTTCGTTAATTGAGCTCTATTTCTACGGTGTCCACTTGTGCACCTTCCACTACTCTCTATCCTGATCTTCCAGTTTTTACTGTAGAATGAAAACAGCTACTTTACCATGCACCTCCTCCTCCAGTTGATAAACATCAATCTGCACAGCAACACTCCTCAGATCTTCGTACCCTACCACCAACCCCTTCTCAGCAGTATTTGTATGAATCTCCGCTCTACCACAATCCCTCCTCACATCAACCACTTAATTTCCATATATTAAAAGAATGTTTTGATCAGATACCACTTATTCAGTCTACTGATCCTATCATTAATGCAATGGATTTTTACAGTTCGATAATTTGTACAGCCGGATTTAGCTCCATTTCATCAACTATTGTACTTTCGTTGCTCTACCCTAAAACTTCAGGCCATCTCAGCAACTATGTTTTCAACACATGAAACCTTGTCTTGACTGGGCCCAGTTTCGATCTGTCGTACATACTTATTTTCTACAGCATGAAATTCGACAACAACTCAGTAATTAGTACATTCGACGTCACAACGTCTGGACGAATCTGCATATGACTATCTTGACTCTATCATTGGGTACTGTGATGTGCTAGCTAATGCTCAACACCCTCAAGAAATTATTTCTCTAACTGGATTCTATGCTGCCCCAGCTTTTCTTCAGCTAATTAATCGCTTTACGCCACCCACTACTATACCCCAGCTGTATGATATTGCTCAACTAGATGTTTTAAATTCACATAGTAATAGTACCCGCTATGCTCAGTTGGTAACCTCCCTCTCGTGCGTCATCTTTTCACGGCAGGACTCCTCATCTCCGCTGTTCAGGGCATGGGACACTTGGCGCTCCCAATTCGGGAAACTCCATCCCCTGTCGTCAGTACGCAGCTCACGACCTCATGGACAAATCTGCCTGACGTCTTCTCGAACTTTTCGTCATGCAATAAACTATCCTAGTCATACACTTTAGTAAAATTACAAAATTTTCCATCCTTAGCATTATTAGATTCAGGTTCCACAGTTTAATTAATTAGTTCCTCTTTATTTCTGCAAATTTCACAATCAGACTCTCACCTTCAATTACACCCTTCTACCCTCAAATGTCATCCCATGTCTAAACACTCTCTTGAAATATTGGTAAATAAAAACTCAATGTTAAAGTATGAAAATTCTCAATGCATTTTGAATTTCAAGTTGTCAGTAATTGTTCTCTCCCCATTATTTTGGGTTATGACTGTTTTACTTACCGGTCTTATCTATAACACAGCAATTGCCTCTATCTCCTTTTTTCGACCAAAACACTCAAATGACTTTGATAGATCCACAAGATTTTCCCATGAATCATATTTCTAGTCATCAGCATATTTATGCTACTACTGCCCAGCAAGATGCCCTCGAGTCATTAAAGTCCGAATTTGCGGATGTTATTACGGATAAGTTAGGAAGTGTTACCAATTAACAGGCTCATTTTGATCTAATTGATAACACCCCTGTACGTTCCCCTCCGTACCACCTCAGTCCCCCTAGAATGTCCAAATTGGATGAGCTACTTAGGAAAGTGCTCAATGATGGCACTATAATCCCTTCCTCCTCTAATTATACATCCCTGCGTTTTTAGTTCATAAGCCTGACGGCTCTTTGCGCACGTTCATTCATTACCATAAATTAAATTCAAAAATCCTTCATGATTCATATCCTATTCCCAAAATGCAGAATGCATTTCACTTTTTCCAAGGCTAAATATTTCTCTGTTCTAGATTTTAATTCTGCCAATTATCAGATCCCTCTTGATTCCGACAGCAGCAGGCTTTCTGCATTCATTACTCCAAATGGTTTATTTCAGCTTAAACAAGTACCATTTGGTTTAAATCTAGGATCGCAGATCATGAAAAGATTTGTGGAATCATTATTTTCTGATATCAAATATCAATTTTTGTACCCTTACATTGATGACCTTCTTATATTTATACTTTTTGGATATGTTCCTGTCGCCTTTTATTTGTATTTTTCAGTATATCTACACTTCCTGACTTTCGACTCCATTACATCACTCGACCCGCCTTCCGTCGCTGACACCTGAGACGTTGTGCTGTCTCCAGAAAACCGCATCTTCTACCGATATATTCATCGACTGTTGTCAATCTCCACAGACACAAAAAGGGATTTTTTCTGGTGCCCGCCGAATGTTGTAAAGGACTCACCTCATTTGCGATATCTCACGAGAAATGGAAATACGCCGCATGCACATAACCTTCATCTTCTGAACTATTGCCATAGGCTGTAGATCACCAACTAAGGACTTTCTCTTGTCAGCATCACACTGCACAGCTGGTCCCTCCTCTCCTCACTTCTCCCCCTCTGTACGGCATCGCTCATATCCAACAGAGATGGACTTCAGCCTGTGTAGAGGAGAAGTGTTCTCATTTTATTGTACATACTTCTCCTTCTTCCTGCTCCGGTATCATGCACTTCGATCTGAGGTAAGACTGACATTTTAAATTTAAAATCTGTCAAATAAGAACTTTTATTTACTTTATAGCTATGGGGAACATGCCATTTCCAAGCAAAATCTCTATTTTGCTTCATCGGTCTATGTATGATGAGTAAGGCTTCAAGATTTCTGAGGTGCGTGTGTTTGGTTTCCATTGCCTTTGAGTCCTCTTCGTCTGTAAGAATGAACAATGTTTTGATACACACACTTGTTTTGCACCATTTAAGGTTAAGCGACACTGTCGTTGAACAGCCATATTTGATAACCGATAACCTTGTAGATATTTATTCCCACTTGCCAATAGAGGAGCAGCATTCCTTCATTTTTGAAATGTGGATTTTCTATGTGTGCAACCAACGAACTTCATCCTTGTAGTGTTCCGTGTTTTCGCTTTATGTTTGAAATTATGTACCGTATTGTGACTATTTTCAGGTTAGTTTACTATTTTGCCTTTAGGCAGGTGTCTATTTATCTGTTATCCCCTTCCCCTTTCCCTTTTTTCTTTCTTATTTGTCTTTTCGATGTGAATTATGTGCGATGGTTGGGAAACAACAATATTTGTAAAGATCAGTAGATTGCTTGTAAATTCTGGTATTGTTCTTTTTAAATATATTCTGTTGTCAAAGCTATCGGTGCTCTTTTCTCTTCCCTTGGCACTCCTGCTTCCGAGCCTAACCCCAATTCCTAACTTTAACACTTATTTATTACGCTCCTTATTTGATTCCGACATAGACTTCAAAACATTAATCCTGGTATTCCTAATTGTAGCTTCCACTGCTTTGTTCTTAATTTCTGTTTGAGTTGTCATCGGAGTGTACCTTATTATTATTATTATTATTATTATTATTATTATTATTATTATTATTATTATTATTATTATTATTATTATTGTACCGGGCGGTACGCCTCCACACCGCTAATTTTAAAATGTGCGCCTGTTGAAACTCCTCTGCTGGAGGAAGTCTGAACCTTATGGACAGTATTAATTTTCAAGTTTCTCAGAAGATGTCTCTACCTGGAAATTTTGGAGTTTTTGAACTGTGTCATTTTCGACGTATTTTTGTTTTGCTTGTAGTAAGAAGTGTGAACTTTCTCTTCTAGAGGACACTACTGAAGATCAACAATAGTGCACCCTAGTGCGGAGTGTAAGAACTATTTTTTTTGGAGAAGTTCTTATTTCAAAAGTTTGTTTCTTGTTAAATTTCTTTCTGTTATTGTTTAAGTTGGCTGTATACCCCTCTTTTTCCCCTTGTTTTAGATTTATCCAATCCCTAATTTCTTTTAGTAATTTCCGACCAATCCGATGTATCTTCCCCCAACTTGGATATGTTTCTGTACCCTAGCCAATAAAGTGATTGTGGGCGGGTGTTCTCTTCCCTAAAACGCCTAGAACCTTCCGCGAGAGTATTTAAACTGCTGATTTTTGGATCTCCGGGCCACTTCTGTTCCATCTTTCAGTGTGTAAAGTACATAGCAGGGGGCGGGAAGCGCCTCTTTCTTCTCCAGCTGTTCAACACCAGGTAATGGCCTCTTAATAACTTCTTTTCTTGCTAGGTTGGCAGTTTAACTCTCGGAGCGGGTTCGAAGCGTTTCCACCATGTAACCTTTTCCTAAAATGTAACCAATCTTTTCATCTATTCTCTTTTAAAGCTGCATATTGGGATAGAGAGTGCTAACCCTCTCGAGCTCCCACTCACATTGTTTTGAGGTGAACTTATTTTCTCAACCTATTCTTCGTTAACGTAAAACAAATTGCTCGTTTCTAAAGTCACCTCTGTAGTATGGGATTAGCCCTTGCATTAGTGGCCTAGAGCCAGATTAGGTTTTAAAAACAAGTGTATTAGGAGTGCAGATCGCCTCCTCTCAAATTGTTATTTTAGAGGTCATGTAATTGCTCCTTTTCATTTAATAGACCTCAGTAGGTTGGGTATTTTACCCCTGTGTCTATGTCCAGTGAGGACAACTCGAAGGTGGAGTTTGGTGTGGCCTTTGAGAGGCCTAAAGTTGAGAGCGTGTGGCTCTTTTGAAAATTGAATGTTGTATGCCTCGTGGAGGCTTTACAGTGTAATTTGGAGCAAGGACTCCTAGGCATGAATGGGGTTTTCTGCCCCTCTGTTGAAACTTGTGTTTGGGGTAAAACTGAGCTGATTGCTCAAGCATTATGAAGTCAGGGCGCGAAGCCCAAATCCTGTAAATATTGTAACTACCCTTTGGACTTGCTACTTTGTACCTGCCATGCTTGTTATTTCTTTGTTTTTTAAAAGAAAATATAACCTTGTTAAATTTTAAATAAATTTTACTTTCGTAGCTTGAGACCCGTTCACACACGCACCTTCTTTCACCTCTACCTACCACGGAAAGCTCCGTAACAAGTGGTAGCAGAGCGTGGTTGAATGGGTCTCAATTTAGCCCTTTTTGACGGTTAAACATTGTTTTATTCCGAACTCTAACAATTTTCTCAGTTGCTGGAATTTTTTTTTTTGGAGTTTTTCAAAATTGTTCTGTCATCATGCCCGGACCTCGCGATGTTCTCCATCTTAACTATTTGCGCAAAGAGGAGTTGATATATGAGTTAACTATTAGAAATGTGCAATCTGGAGGCACGGTTTCAGTAGACACAAACAAGCTTAGAGAGTCCCTTGAATTGCCTATTTCAATCCCCACCTTGGGAGAGAAAGAAGTTGACGACTCTCTTTCCACGATCGTCGAGAATATTACTGGGCTAGCATCTGTAGTTAGTTTTTTTGATGAAAATGATCCTTCTCCTAATCAAATTAAGCGTGTGCAAGCCAGTCTATATCACTTTTCAAATAGAGTTAATGATCTGTTGTCTCTGAAGTTGAATGACGTTCAGAGGAAGGAAGCTAGTACGCTGCTTGAAAACATTTCTGAATTATCTAGCAAGGTCACTCAATTGTTAACTGGGGAGGTTCCTCCCAAAACTGATCAACCCGTCACGGTGAATGTAGGTAGCGAGGAAGAGCCTCATAAGGGAGAAGTCAATAGGAAAACCATTGCTGCTCAAACAACCTCTGCCCCATTGGACGAGTCTGAACGCCGTAACTCATTAAATAATGTACGTTCTGAATTAACTACCTTGCCATTGAAACCTTTACCTACTATGTCACCCGGGTTTAGTAGCTTGCCTCATCCATTGGCAATGTTGCTCAGAGGTATCTCTAAGTTTTCCGTTAATACCACCAGTGACGTAATTTCATTTTTAAGATTTCTAGTTGAATTTCAGGATCATGCCCTTGTTTTTTCTCTTTCTCCATGTCAAATTTTGCAAATTATCTATCCGTATGCTATTGGTATTCTCTCTGATAAAATCGTAAGAGCCATTGCCGAGCAATCATCTATTGAGGATTTCCATGCCCACTTGCTAGCTAACTTCATCCCTGCTAGGGCCAGGTCCTCCCTTATTCAGAAGTACTATTATCGGGTACAGCGCTTGGATGAAAACTTGGCAGACTTCATCCAAGATATTAAGTTTTATACTAGGGTGTTTGCTCTTCATTTCCCTGAGGATCAGATTGTACAAGCTATTGTGGAAGGGATTTCACCACCCTACAGGTCATATTTGTGTTTCGCGGCGTGCCGGCAAACTTTCTCGGAACTTGAAGCATTGGCCGTCTCAGCGGAAGGAGTTAGATACGCCGATTCTTTGCGTGTAGCGAAAGAACCCCCGCCTTCCTTTAGTAATACTCGGCCTCCACCTCGCCGATCAGTCACCCCTCGTAAATGTTATGCTTGTGGGTCGCCTGACCACCTGCGCAATAAGTGTCCACTGATCAAGTCGAGTGGGACAAGTAATGGGGCTGGTTCATCACAAGGCTGTTTTAAATGTGGGGCTTTCTCACATATCGCCAAGAATTGCCCAAATTCGAATAGCACCCCCTCCTGCTCAACTTTTGGTGCAAATTCCACCTATGCCAATAATAAAAAGTGACTAGTGGCTTCGGCTGAGTCGACTAATCCATCTTCCCGAGACTCAGCCCCTAGTAAACAGGTTGTATATTCAGGGAACGAGCAATTTTCAAATGCATCTTTTGAATGCCCCAAAGAGTGTCTTAGGATTGCGGCGGATTCCCCCGCACCTATTCCTTTTCTTAAGATTGAGTTAAACAATGAGCCTATAACCGCTCTATTAGATTCAGGCAGTGTCTGTTCGATTATTTCGGCTGAATGGTATTCTAAATTGAAATCTGTTTGTAAACTACCTGACTATGTCTCATCTCCTGTTCTATATGTTTCGGCTAATTCATCTCCATTAGAAATTCTAGGTTCCTTACTGGTTAAAATTCGTATTTTTAAATTTGCATGGAAAACCAAACTGTTTGTGGCTAAGCACTTGTCTTGCCCCATCATACTGGGAGCGGACTTCATTTCTCACACTGGTCTTGTGCTCGATCTTCAGAGTAAGTCGTGCACTTTCAAATATGCGTCCAATTGTAACATTCCCTTGTTAAAGTGTAATTCTGTATCATGTTCATCTATTTCGCCTACCCAGGATGAGATGTTGTTAGACCTTAGACATCTACCTGAGGAGCAGGCTGATAGTATTCGCAAATTGTGTCAGTCCTTTCCGGAGGTGTTCTCTGATACTCTTGGTGTTACTGACCTTATTGAATACAAAATTGAGGTTACGGATTCGATTCCTGTCCGTTTTCCACCTTACAGGCTATCTCCACCTAAAATGAAGGCTCTGAAAGAAATTATCGATCAGATGTTGAAGGATGGTATTATTAGGCCCTCTAAGTCAGCGTATTCTTCGCCTATTTTTCTAGTCCCGAAACCCCAAGGGGGCTTCAGGCCTGTCATTGATTACAGGGCTCTCAATCGGAAGGTGGTGTTACAATCTGTGCCCCTTCCCGACCTTCATTCTTGTTTTTCATGGTTTTGTAAGGCCAAGTTCTTTACTATCTTGGACTTGAATCAGGCCTATAATCAAATTCCCCTTGCCGAAGAGTCTAAACACCTTACAGCGTTTGCCACGGACTGGAATTTATATGAATACAACCGCGTGCCTTTCGGGCTCCCCACGGGAGCAGCTGTACTCAATAGGCTGCTAGATAGGGTCTTCTCCGACATCAAATTTGAATACTTGTACCACTACTCGGATGATGTCGTCGTATTTTCGGAAACCTTCGAAGAACATCTAGATCATCTGCGAGAAGTTCTCAATCGCCTTCGTAAGGCTGGGTTAACTGTCAAGTTGTGCCTTTGCTAAGCCCTCTATGTCATTCCTAGGGCATATTGTGTCACCTGATGGTGTTGCAGTCGATCATTCGAGAACACAGGCCATCCGTGATTTTAAACCTCCCAAGGACATTAAAGGCATCGCCAGGTTTATTGGTATGGTGAATTTCTTCAGAAAGTTCATTCCTAACTTTGCTAATAGAGCGGCGCCCTTAAACCTTCTTCGTAGGAAAGGCATCAAATTCGAGTGGGGACCTTCTCAACAAGCCGCTTTTGAAGATCTTAAATTGGCTCTCTGTAATGCCCCTGTACTTGCTATGCCTGATTTCTCGAAGAAATTCATCGTCAAAACTGACGCGTCGTCGTCAGCAGTAGCTGCAGTCCTTCTTCAAGAGACTGAACTAGGGAGGCGACCCATCGCCTATGCATCTAGGACCTTGTCGGCTCAAGAAGCCAAGTATTCCATCTATGAGCTCGAAGGTTTGGCAGTCTTATTCGCCTTAGAAAAGTTCCGTCTCTATCTGGAACACGTCAAATTCGACCTGGAGACAGATAATCAAGCCTTAAGCTGGGTCTTAGGTAGGCCGCGTCGTACTGGTCGTATAGCCCGTTGGGCCATCCGTATCTCTGCCTTCCAATTCGATGTCAGGCATATCAGAGGTACCGAAAATGTTGTTGCTGATGGACTCAGTCGTATGTTTTCTAACGACGTCGAGACCCATGAACCGGTCGACAGTTCAGCTCCTCCCGAGTCCATACTATCTGGTGTTAATGCCATATTAACAGATGCTCCGATGCTTTTTAGGGATATTGAGAAATACCAACGTGAAGATCCGACGCTGGCTCCGATAATGGAAACCCTTTCTTCTGGGGAACATGTTGTCCCTTATGTCCTGAGGAATGGTGTTCTATGTTGCCCATCGAGGCATGATAAGATGATGAAAGTTGTCGTTCCAGCTGTTCTTGTACCTATGATCTTCATGTATTATCATGAGACCCCATTAGGAGGGCATCTGGGTATCTTTATAACTCGTGAAAAGATTCGTGAAATGTTCATCTGGAAAGGTATGGACGGTGAAATCCGTGAACTTGTAAAAGCTTGTAAATCTTGTTTGCTCAGTAAACCCACCATGTCCACCAAGGTAGGCCTTTTGTCTTCGCATCAAGCGTCGCGCCCCATGGAACGCCTGTATATTGATTATGTAGGACCCTTCCCCCAGTCAAGGGGAAATGCTAACAAGTTCATCTTTGTATGCGTAGATGGCTTTACTAGATTTTCCTGGTTATTTCCGACTAAGCTGGCTACCGCTCAGTCTACCATTACTTGCTTAAATTCTATTTTTGCTTCTTTTGGTCCGTGCCAATATATTGTATCTGATAATGCTAAGGCTTTTACATCTAATTTATTTCGTAAATTCTGTTTTGGCTTGTCCATCTCTCATGTAACTACTTCTGCTTATTACCCTCAACCGTCTCTGGCTGAACGAGTTAACCGTAATCTCAGGTCCGCACTTATTGCCTATCATCATGAAGATCATTCCAGGTGGGACACGTCCCTGCATTGGTTAGCTTTTGCTTTGAATTCGGCGGTTCATGAATCACATAAATTTACTCCAGCCTCGTTGATGTTCAAGTTTGTTCCCAACACGCCGCTCTCTAACTTCTGGTCTCTGAATGACATTCTACCCGAGACAATATATCCGGACAACATTAAAGATCTTTGGAAGAAGGCTAAAGCCAATCTTAAAGTGTCTCATGAAAAGGTTAGGGAAAGGTATGATCGTGGACGGAGACCCACCCCTTTGAAGGTAGGTGACCAAGTTATGGTCAAGAACTTTGTTCCCGCGGGCAAGCTTGCCCCCAGATTTCATGGGCCTTGTATCATTCTCGATTTTCTTACGCCGGTTACATTGTTAGTAAGCAATCCAGCCACCGAGAGGATATTTAGGGTTCACCTGTCCCAGGTGAAACCGGTGTAAATTTTGTGTCAACTTGCTTCATATAATTTGATAGGAATATGAAGGTTATATTTTTTTTGAGTTTCCACTCTTAAGGCATTCTGCTCCTTCTATTTTGTTTTATATGTAAGCATTTTTTGTAAAACCTTCCCCGATCCGTTAAACTGCCATTCTGTCCTTACCATGGCCATTACCACGCTCCCGTCTCCTGCTATACACACTGTGGCTTGCTTAGATTAAATGCCATGGATATTTGCACGCCGCTGGCCCCTCTACCTCTCCAACAAGCCTGTGCCCTCAAAAAAATGATGATGGTCCAACAAAATTCTGCCGCCTAGTTTTAATGTTTCAGTGCCCCCGCAGCCGCGCGGCGCCGTGCCGCGACTGGGTTTGATGAAGGGCCCCCTCGGCCCCAGCGAGGACGACATGTGCACGGCGAGCCGGAGCTCTCCTCCCGGACTAGGCTGATGTGCGGCGCACGACCTGCTACTTGCCCGCAGCCTGTATATGTTCACCGCGGGCGCGGCGTGCTTCAACACCTCTGCTCCCCTCATAGTGCGGGCGAGTGGTATCTCAGGGTACTTGAGGGGTCCGAGCGGCCTCCTTTGGACGCAAGCTGCAACGGCCGGTCTGGCCATCCAACCTCATCAACAACAACTACATGAACAGTTACTATAAGCAATGACTACACTTGGGAATTCAACAGCAATATTTGGTGGACATTGCAAAATTTTTCATCACTTTTAAGTATTAAAAGTTTATCTTCAGAATTCAACTTCTACAAACATAAAGACTGTACTTCACCTGCAACAACAAAATGTTGAAACTGAATCAAACCAAATTAAGAAAATCTTATAAATTTTTTTGGCAATTAATCTCCATATCTACATCAAAACTTGGACCTTGTTTTCAAACAATTTCATGTGTCACCCCGGGAGGAACTTTGGGGGGGGGGAGGTCTGTACCGGGCGGTACACCTCCACACCGCTAATTTAAAATGTGCGCCTGTTGAAACTCCTCTGCTGGAGGAAGTCTGAACCTTATGGACAGTATTAATTTTCAAGTTTCTCAGAAGATGTCTCTACCTGGAAATTTTGGAGTTTTTGAACTGTGTCATTTTCGACGTATTTTTGTTTTGCTTGTAGTAAGAAGTGTGAACTTTCTCTTCTAGAGGACACTACTGAAGATCAACAATAGTGCACCCTAGTGCGGAGTGTAAGAACTATTTTTTTTGGAGAAGTTCTTATTTCAAAAGTTTGTTTCTTGTTAAATTTCTTTCTGTTATTGTTTAAGTTGGCTGTATACCCCTCTTTTTCCCCTTGTTTTAGATTTATCCAATCCCTAATTTCTTTTAGTAATTTCCGACCAATCCGATGTATCTTCCCCCAACTTGGATATGTTTCTGTACCCTAGCCAATAAAGTGATTGTGGGCGGGTGTTCTCTTCCCTAAAACGCCTAGAACCTTCCGCGAGAGTATTTAAACTGCTGATTTTTGGGTCTCCGGGCCACTTCTGTTCCATCTTTCAGTGTGTAAAGTACATAGCAGGGGGCGGGAAGCGCCTCTTTCTTCTCCAGCTGTTCAACACCAGGTAATGGCCTCTTAATAACTTCTTTTCTTGCTAGGTTGGCAGTTTAACTCTCGGAGCGGGTTCGAAGTGTTTCCACCATGTAACCTTTTCCTAAAATGTAACCAATCTTTTCATCTATTCTCTTTTAAAGCTGCGTATTGGGATAGAGAGTGCTAACCCTCTCGAGCTCCCACTCACATTGTTTTGAGGTGAACTTATTTTCTCAACCTATTCTTCGTTAACGTAAAACAAATTGCTCGTTTCTAAAGTCACCTCTGTAGTATGGGATTAGCCCTTGCATTAGTGGCCTAGAGCCAGATTAAGTTTTAAAAACAAGTGTATTAGGAGTGCAGATCGCCTCCTCTCAAATTGTTATTTTAGAGGTCATGTAATTGCTCCTTTTCATTTAATAGACCTCAGTAGGTTGGGTATTTTACCCCTGTGTCTATGTCCAGTGAGGACAACTCGAAAGTGGAGTTTGGTGTGGCCTTTGAGAGGCCTAAAGTTGAGAGCGTGTGGCTCTTTTGAAAATTGAATGTTGAATGCCTCGTGGAGGCTTTTCAGTGTAATTTGGAGCAAGGACTCCTAGGCATGAATGGGGTTTTCTGCCCCTCTGTTGAAACTTGTGTTTGGGGTAAAACTGAGCTGATTGCCCAAGCATTATGAAGTCAGGGCGCGAAGCCCAAATCCTGTAAATATTGTAACTACCCTTTGGACTTGCTACTTTGTACCTGCCATGCTTGTTATTTCTTTGTTTTTTAAAAGAAAATATAACCTTGTTAAATTTTAAATAAATTTTACTTTCGTAGCTTGAGACCCGTTCACACCCGCACCTTCTTTCACCTCTACCTACCACGGAAAGCTCCGTAACAATTATTATTATTATTATTATTATTATTATTATTATTATTATTATTATTATTATTATTATTATTATTATTATTATTATTATTATTATTATTATTATTACCACGGCCTCTATCTCCCCCTCATTCACACTATGGTAACAGAGCATTTACAGTCATCAGTCCATGTACTGGTTTTTAATGGAGCCCTCCACCCCATCCTGTTCTGTTTTAACTTTTCATACCTTCATTACTACTACGTCCTATATCTGCTCTAATCTGCTTGTCATATTCATACCTTGGTCTACCCCTACCGTTCATACTGCCACTACATCCCTCAAAACCCAACTGAACAATTCCTGGGTATCCTAACATGTGTCCTATCATTCTATCACTTCTTCTGGTGAAATTAAGCCAAATCGATCCCCACTCACCAATTCGATTCAGTATGTCTTCATTCCTGATTCGGTCTATCCATCTTACCTCCAGCATTCTTCTGTATTGTATTTCTTGAAAAACCACCTGCAATTGCAGGTTTTCCATACCAGTTTATTTGTATATCATCGTCTAACCATCATATTTCTGCATTATTACTCGTGAACTTCATATCCTCGACTCCGATTGCGTTTCCATGTCCAGCACATCGCTAATTTGTAATTAATATTTGGACAGAAATCATGGAATTCTTGTCATCCAGGCCGCGCAAGGAAATCTGTACAGGCCACCGAGTGCTCTCTCATTGGTCAGAGCAAACTGAAGAGCAAGGAGTGTTTCGTTACAATCCTTCTGTGTCTCGACCGTCACATCGCAATCAACCATTGTAAGAAAGAATGTCCCTTATTTTCGTCGATATGGCCCTACTTTAATACTTTCGCCAGTACTGTCAAAAGAAAAATTAAACTATTTTGCACTAAGATGAAACAAGGTAACATCCACTAAAATCTTAGTCACTCGATTCGAGTTTCATTTAAATACAAACTCTTTTACTGAAAGATTACTGTACCAAGAGGTACTCTCCCTCGCCGTATTCTCTTAAATCTTCAATTTATACAGATCGATCTGCGTATATTTTATATGTGTAGTTAGTATGTTTTCGCCTTGTATCTTAATAAAATACACATGTTGTCCCGACCCCCTTATGGCCCCAGGGAAAAGCGAAAATGATTTCCGCCCTGGTGGCACCTACCATATTATGTTGGCAAGCCTTCCTCCGCCCTGCGCACTTCTGGCGTTGCCTCTCCACCTTGCCCCTCCTCACGACTGCAGAGGGATGGCATGGTGCTCGTAGGGAACTTGGTTTAGTTCGCTTGGAGCGAGCAAGCTGCCTAATCGACTAGCTGTGAGCATGGAGGTAGGAGAAATGCTTGTCAACCAACATCAGGCTTAGGGAGGGAGATGTTTAATATTCAGAATGTAACATATTTGTTCTCTTGTCAGTAGAGGCTAAGGACCTCAGTAAATAATAAGAGGGCTTATTCCTGAAAAGGCTAATGTGTTAACTTGGTTTTCAAGAGTAGTATAATACAGAGATTCGGGCGCCGCCTAATCCTCCTCCGGGCTCCCAGGTGCCCCTCCGACTCCCGGGGAAATTAGAATTTTGGCGGGAAATTTGAATTTTGGCGCGAGATTTGAATTTGTAAACAAAGCCACGTGCTTTTTGACAGCTGTCAACGACAACAACGCATCGCTAACCTCACTGCTGCCATCTTTACGTGCCTATACCTCAGTGGTACCAACTTAACCTAACTGGCGCGAGGTAAACAAAGCCACGTGTTTTTGACTGCCACGTGCTTTTTGGCAGACAACAACGCATCGCTAACCTCACTGCTGCCATCTTGACGGTCCTAAATCTCAGTAGTGCCAACTTAACATAACTAGCGCGAGGTAAACAAAGCCACGTGTTTTTTGACAGCCACGTGCTTTTTGACAGACAACAACGCATCGCTAACCTCAGTGCTGCCATCTTGACGGACCTAAACCTTAGTGGTACCAACTTAACCTCACTAGCGCGAGATAAACAAATCCACGTGCTTTTTTGACAGCTGTCATCCGCCATCTTTAAACTACAGAGCGCAGTGCTGCCCTCTTTATCGCAGTAGCTGCAAATTCGTCACCTGTCATCGGCAGTGCCGCCATCTTGGCGGGCCTAAACCTTAGTGCTACCAACTTAATCTCACTAGGGTGAGATAAACAAATCTACGTGCTTTTATGACAGCTGTCATCCACCATCTTTAATCCATAGAGCACAGTGGTGCCCTCTTTAGCTACTTACCTTTGAAATGTAGTACGTCACAGCTGTCATCCGCCATCTTGCATCGCAAACCTCAGTGATGCACTCTTTAGCTAGATACCTTTGAAATGTAGTGGCGGCAATTTGAGAAATTCTTTATGCTCTTGTTTGCAAACAAAGCCACGTGCTTTTTTGACAGCTGTCATCAGCCATCTTTAACCCAGAGAGCAGCGTGCTGCCCTCTTTAGCTACTTACCTTTGAAATGTAGTACGTCACAGCTGTCATCCGCCATCTTGCATCGCAAACCTCAGTGCTGCACTCTTTAGCTAGATACCTTTGAAATGTAGTGGGGGTAATTTGAGAAATTCTTTATGCTCTTGTTTGGAAACAAAGCCACGTGCTTTTCTGACAGCTGTCATTCGCCATTTTTAATCCAGAGAGCACCGTGCTGCCCTCTTTAGCTACTTACCTTTGAAATGTAGTACGTCACAGCTGTCATCTGCCATCTTGCATAGCAAACCTCATTGCTGCACTCTTTAGCTAGATACCTTTAAAATGTAGTGGCGGCAATTTGAAAAATTCTTTATGCTCTTGTTTGGAAACAAACCAATGCGCTTTTTGTCAGCTATCATCCGCCATCTTTAATCCAGAGAGCACCGTGCTGCCCTCCTTAGCTACTTACCTTTGAAATGTGGTGGTGGTAAATTCTACATGTTCTTGTTTGGAAACAAACCCATGTGCTTTTCTGGCAGCTGTCAACCGCCAGAGAGCACCGTGCTGCCCTCTTTGTGCCGGTGGCAAATTCCACGTGCCTTACAAACTCACGTGCTTTTTGACAGCTGTCATCCGCCATCTTGCATCACAAACCTCAGTGCTGTACTATTTAGCTAGATACCTTTGAAATGTGGTGGCGGCAAATTCCACGTGCTCTTGTTTGGAAACAAAATCCACGTGCTTTTTTGACAGCTGTCATCAGCCATCTCTAAACAATAGAGCACTGTGCTGCTATCATGCGGGTAATTTCGTCAGCTGTCATCCGCCATCTTTAATCTACAGAGCGCCGTGCTGCACTCTGTAGTAGCGGGCAATTTGAAAAGTTCTGTTACTTGTCATCCGTCATCTTTAATCAACAAATCATCGTACTGCTATTTTTAGCTACATACATTTAACATGTGGTGGCGGATAATCTGAAAAAATAACTTCCGTTAGCTATCATCCACCATCTTTATTCAACAGAGCATCGTGCTGCTATCTCTAGCTACATACATTTAACATGTGGTGGCGGCAATTTGAAATTCTATCTAGATCCATCTTTAATCAACAGAGCACCGTGCTGCTACCCCTTTGAATTGTGGTGACGGATAATTTGAAATTCCGTAGCTATCATCATTAAACATTAGTCCATTCGCTAACCTAACCTCTCATCTACTATCATGAAGGAGACTATACGACACCTCCTCTACCTCCTGCTCTTCCTCCTCCTCCTCCTCCCCTACCACCTCCGCCTCCTCCTCCTCCTCTGTCAACGCATAGCTTTATCGAACACACATCGCGAAGGCAAGAGTGTGCAACGATATGCATATTTAGACTTGCGGATTCCGAAAGAATCATAACAAGATTTGAATCGAACACTGCACTCGATGTCGTTAACTTCAACATGTGATCAAAACATTGTCTGGTGTGTTCAGAACACTACTTAAGTGATCAAGAATAGAATCGAACGCTGTACTTAATACAACATGTTAGGGGATACCTTTGTTCTAAGAAGAACAGATTGAAACATAACAAGACTAGAATTGAACACTGCACTCGATGTCGTTAACCTTAACATGTGATCAGAACATTGATTGACGTGTTCAGATCACTAAACAAGTAGAACCGAACACTGTACTCGATACAACATGTTAAGGGATACCTTTGTTCTAAGAAAATTAGATTGAAACATAACAAGACTAGAATCGAACACTGCACTCGATGTCGTTAACCCTAACATGTGATCAGAACATTGATTGATGTGTTCAGATCACTAAACAAGTAGAACCGAACACTGTACAACATGTCAGGGGATACCTTTGTTCTAAGAAAATTAGATTGAAACATAGCAATACTAGAACCGAACACTGTACTCGATACAACATGTTAGGGGGTACCTTTGTTCGAAGAAAATTAGATTGAAACATAACAAGACTAGAATCGAACACTGCACTCGATGTCGTTAACCTTAACATGTGATCAGAACATTGATTGATGTGTTCAGATCACTAAACAAGTAGAACCGAACACTGTACAACATGTCAGGGGATACCTTTGTTCTAAGGAAATTAGACTGAAACATAACAAGACTAGAACCGAACACTGTACTCGATACAACATGTTGGGGATACCTTTGTTCTAAGAAAATTAGATTGAAACATAACAAGACTACAATCGAACACTGCACTCGATGTCGTTAACCTTAACATGTGATCAGAACATTGATTGATGTGTTCAGATCACTAAACAAGTAGAACCGAACACTGTACAACATGTCAGGGGATACCTTTGTTCTAAGAAAATTAGATTGAAACATAGCAAGACTAGAATCGAACACTACACTCGATGTCGTTAACCTTAACATGTGATCCGATACAACATATTAGGGGATACCTTTGTTCTGAGAACATTAGATTGAAACATAGCAAGACTAGAATCGAACACTGTAAGAACATTGTTTGATGTGTTCAGAGCAAAAGTACAACTTCAATGATTTACCTAGTGTAAAAATCAAAAACTCACACTGTGCACATATCGCATAGCTATCTCGCCTATCACTTGCCTATTACGAATATCAAAAACACACTGTGCACATATCGCATAGCTAACTCGGCAACACTTCAAATGATTTGCTTAGTGCGAAAATAAGAAAATCTATACCGCGTAGCTAACTCGTTCACCGCACTGCTAAGACGCTTAGTAATTGCAAATACACTGATATATGTCATGCGAAAATCAAGAAAGCACACTGCGTAGCCAACTCGCTCGGTCACTCGCTTAGTAATTGCAACACGACTAGAACACTGATACACGTTACTCTTTTTTTCTCGAAACACACACACACACGGATAAGAATGTTGCGAGATACTACATACTTACATGTTTTTTAAAAAAATAGGGGGATGAAAGATCATAAATTATATGTACACATGTTGTCTCCTCCAAGTTGTAAGACGAAATAGACGCAGTACTGCGAGTTTCCGCTATAGCTGGCGAACGGAAGTAGCATGATATCTCAGCAAAAAAAAAAAATACGCGTGAGCTTGCATACACGCAAGTCAGACACAATGATGGATACCGCGATTCAAATCCTGGCAACGTATGCCGTCAGGAAGGGCATCCGTCTAGATCATGTAATTACACGTTATGACGATCGTGCAGGTCCCTCGCCTAGCATTTGCTATTTTTTACGGCTTCGAACCTGCTATCTCCCGAAGTAGCGAGAATGATTGCGGGTACGAGAGTGTTTGAGGGTGATTCATTTGTCGCATGGGGGTGATAAGCCTTGTGCAGGCTTCTTCGGTAGGAGTAGGCTATGTGCCGGTACCGGGACTTCTAGTTATAAAACTCGCTACAACTGATTTGTCGCGTATACTGCGATTTAAAATCCTAGTCAGGAAGGGTAACCGGCGGTAAAGCTATGGTGTATGATGTAAGAGGCTAGATACTAATAGTTTATGCGTCAAGAAGGGTATCTAGCTATTAAACAATAGTTTGTTGTTTGGGACACAATTTAAAATCTTGTTTCTCTCATCAAAAACAACACCCAGCTGTAAAATTAATTCTCGTGATTTAAAATCTTAGTTCTCGTGTTAGGAAGGGTATCTAGCAGTAAAACAGATTCTTGTGAAGTGTAACACTAGATACTGAGATTTAAAATCTAAGAAGTGCATCTAGCTGTAAAACCCCGATACTCGTGTTAAAAAGAGCATCTAGTTGTAAAACAGATTCTTAATCCCAGTTCTTTGACGTCAGGAAGGGCAACCGGTCGCGTCAAGGAGGGTAAATAGCCGTAAAACTATGGTGTATGATGTAAGAGGCTAGATACTGTAATTTAAAATCTTATTTCTCGCATCACGAAGGGTAACTACTCTTAAAACAAATTCTTGCGATTTCAAATCCTGCGCCAGGAAGGGCATCCGGCCGTAAAACAATAGTTCGTGATACAGCGATTTAAAATCTTAGTTCCTGCACCAAGAAGAGCATCTAGCTGTAAAACCCCGATTCTCGTGTTAGAAAGGGCAACTAGTTGTAAAACAGATTCTTGATCCCAGTTCTTTGACGTCAGGAAGGGCAACCGACTGTAAAACAATAGTGTATGATGTAAGAGGCTAGATACTAACAGTTTTGTGTCAGGAAGGGCAACCAGTCGTAAAACAGATTCTTGTGAAGTGTAACACTAGATACTGCGATTTAAAATCTAAGAAGTGCATCTAGCTGTAAAACCCCGATTCTCGTGTTAAAAAAAGCATCTAGCTGTAAAACAGATTCTTAATCCCAGTTCTTTGACGTCGGGAAGGGCAACCGTTCGAAAACAATAGTGTATGATGTAGGAGGCTAGATACTGCTAGTTTTGTGCCAGGAAGGGCAACCAGTCGTAAAACAGATTCTTGTGAAGTGTAACACTAGATACTGAGATTTAAAATCTAAGAAGTGCATCTAGCTGTAAAACCGCGATACTCGTGTTAAAAAGAGCATCTAGTTGTAAAACAGATTCTTAATCCCAGTTCTTTGACGTCTGGAAGGGCAACCGGTCGAAAACAATAGTGTGTGATGTAAGAGGCTAGATACTGCTAGTTTTGTGTCAGGAAGGGCAACCAGTCGTAAAACAGATTCTTGTGAATTGTAACACTAGATACTGCGATTTAAAATATAAGAATTGCATCTAGCTGTAAAACCCCGATTCTCGTATTAAAAAGAGCATCTAGTTTTAAAACAGATTCTAATTCCCAGTTCTTTGACGTCAGGAAGGGCAACCGGTCGAAAAGAATAGTGTATGATGTAAGAGGCTTGATACTGCTAGTTTTGTGTCAGGAAGGGCAACCAGTCGTAAAACAGATTATTGTGATTTAAAATCTCGCGTCAGGAAGGCCAACCAGCCGTACCGTGAAACAATACTGTATGATGTAAGAGGCTAGATACTGCTTTTTGAAATCTAAGAAGAGCATCTAGCTGTAAAACACCGATTCTCGTGTTAAAAAGGGCAACTAGTTGTAAAACAGATTCTTAATCCCCGGTTCTTTGACGTCAGGAAGGGCAACCGGTCGAAACCAATAGTGTATGATGTAAGAGGCTAGATACTGCCAGTTTTGCGTCAGGAAGGGCAACCAGTCGTAAACAGATTCTTGTGACTTAAAATCTCACGTCAGGAAGGCCAACCGGCCGTACCGTAAAACAATAGTGTATGATGTAAGAGGCTAGATACTGCTTTTTAAAATTCTAAGAAGAGCATCTAGCTGTAAAACCCCGATTCTCGTGTTTAAAAGAGCATCTAGTTGTCAAACAGGTTCTTAATCCCAGTTCTTTGACGTCAGGAAGGGCGACCGACTGTAAAACAATAGTGTATGATGTAAGAGGCTAGATACTGCTATTTAAAATCCTAGAAGGGCATCCAGTTGTAAAACAGATTCTTGTGATTTAAAATCTCACGTCAGGAAGGGAAACCGACCGTAAAACAATAGTGTATAATGTAATACTGCTTATTTAAATCCTAGAAGGGCATCCAGTTGTAAAAACAGATTCTTGTGATTTAAAATCTCGCGTCAGGAAGGGCAACCGGCCGTAAAACAGATACTTGCGATTTAAAATCTCATGTTATGGAAGGGGCACTCGGCTGTAAAACATATTTTTAATCCTGACAATGTTACGTTAGGAACAACATCTAGCTGTAAAAACAGGAGCTCCAAACATTTACAGTATTAAGCTTTAGGAACGGGTTATGGGTTACATTTTTTGTTCTACCGCATAGAACACTATCTTCGAAGTTGTATCGGCGAAGTTAGTCAGAGCGAGGTGTAGAATGCATGTGTTGGCTGAAATTGTACACTCATCTTCCGGCTGTACTAACCTTGAACGAGGACACTGCGTGCTGATAAGCCACTTGTAACTCGCGGAACGTTTCCTTAGCCGCGTAGCATTTAGCTCGTGTAAGTTCCTAATATAAAATATTATGATTGTACGGAGAGGTTAAAACACAGTGTCAGAACATAGCCTACCCCTACCGAAAGAACCTGCACGGTGCCGGCATATAGGCTACTCCTGTTGAAGGAGCCTGTACAAGGTTCAACACCCCCATCAACAGCCCTTACTTAATGACGGCTTTTTTGCACGCCCTCGAAACTACCTAAGAATGTAATATACTACCGTAGGGAGAGGGTAAAACCCGGTGCCGGCACATAGCCTACTCCTACCGAAGAAGCCTGCACAACGCTTAACGCCTCCATCCGACAGATGAATCACCATCAACATCTTGTACTCACAATCATTTTCGAAGGAGCCTGCAGAAGGTTTAACGTCCCCATCAACAGCCCTTACTTAATGCTGGCTTTTTGCACGCACTCGAATCTACCTGAGAATGTAATATGCAACAGTAGGATCGCACCCATCCGACAAATGAATCACCCTCAAACACTCTCGTACCCGCAATCATTCTCGCTACTTTGGGAGATAGCAGGTTCGAACTTCTACTGTCGGAAGCCGTAAAAAATAGCAAATGCTAGGCGAGGGTCCTGCACGATCGTCATAACGTGTAATTACATGATCTAGCCGGATGCCCCTCCTGACGGCATAAGTTGCCAGGATTTGAATCGCGGTATCCATCATTGCGTCTGACTTGTGTGTATGCAAGCTCACGCGTATTTTTTTTTGCTGAGATATCATGCTACTTCCGTTCGCCAGCTATAGCGGAAACTCGCAGTACTGCGTCTATTTCGTCTTACAACTTGGAGGAGACAACATGTGTACATATAATTTATGATCTTTCATCCCCCTATTTTTTCAAAAAAAACATGTAAGTATGTAGTATCTCGCAACATTCTTATCCGTGTGTGTGTGTGTTTCGAGAAGAAAAGAGTAACGTGTATCAGTGTTCTAGTCGTGTTGCAATTACTAAGCGAGTGACCGAGCGAGTTGGCTACGCAGTGTGCTTTCTTGATTTTCGCATGACATATATCAGTGTATTTGCAATTACTAAGCGTCTTAGCAGTGCGGTGAACGAGTTAGCTACGCGGTATAGACTTTTTTATTTTCGGACCAAGCAAATCATCTGAAGTGTTGCCGAGTTAGCTATGCGATATGTGCACAGTGTGTTTTTGATTTTCGTAATAGGCAAGTGATAGGCGAGATAGCTATGCGATATGTGCACAGTGTGTGTTTTTGATTTTTACACTAGGTAAATCATTGAAGTTGTACTTTTGCTCTGAACACATCAAACAATGTTCTTACAGTGTTCGATTCTAGTCTTGCTATGTTTCAATCTAATGTTCTCAGAACAAAGGTATCCCCTAACATGTTGTATCGGATCACATGTTAAGGTTAACGACATCGAGTGTAGTGTTCGATTCTAGTCTTGTTATGTTTCAATCTAATTTTCTTAGAACAAAGGTATCCCCTGACATGTTGTACACTGTTCGGTTCTACTTGTTTAGTGATCTGAACACATCAATCAATGTTCTGATCACATGTTAAGGTTAACGACATCGAGTGCAGTGTTCGATTGTAGTCTTGTTATGTTTCAATCTAATTTTCTTAGAACAAAGGTATCCCCTAACATGTTGTATCGAGTACAGAGTTCGGTTCTAGTCTTGTTATGTTTCAATCTAATTTTCTTAGAACAAAGGTATCCCCTGACTTGTAGTACAGTGTTCGTTTCTGCTTGTTTAGTGATCTGAACACATCAATCAATGTTATGATCACATGTTAAGGTTAACGACATCGAGTGCAGTGTTCGATTCTAGTCTTGTTATGTTTCAATCTAACTTTCTTAGAACAAAGGTATCCCCTAACTGTTGTATCGAGTACAGTGTTCGGTACTAGTCTTGTTATATTTCAATCTAATTTTCTTAGAACAAAGGTATCCCCTGACATGTTGTACAGTGTTCGGTTCTACTTGTTTAGTGATCTGAACACATCAATCAATGTTCTGATCACATGTTAAGGTTAATGACATCGAGTGCAGTGTTCGATTCTAGTCTTGTTATGTTGCAATCTAATTTTCTTAGAACAAAGGTATCCCCTAATATGTTGTACAGTGTTCGGTTCTACTTGTTTAGTGATCTGAACACATCAATCAATGTTCTGATCACATGTTAAGGTTAACGACATCGAGTGCAGTGTTCGATTCAAGTCTTGTTATGATTCTTTCGGAATCCGCAAGTCTAAATATGCATATCGCTGCACACTCTTGCCTTCGCGATGCGTGTTCGATAAAGTTATGCCTTGACAGAGGAGGAGGAGGAGGCGGGGGTGGAAGGGGAGGAGGAGGAGGAGGAAGAGCAGGAGGTAGAGGAGGTGTCGTATAGTCTCCTTCATGATAGTAGATGAGAGGTTAGGTTAGCGAATGCACTGATGTTTAATGATGATAGCTACGGAATTTCAAATTATCCGTCACCACAATTCAAAGGGGGAGCAGCACGGTGCTCTGTTGATTAAAGATGGGATCTAGATAGAATTTCAAATTGCCGCCACCACATGTTAAATGTATGTAGCTAGAGATAGCAGTACGATGATTTGTTGATTAAAGATGACGGATGACAAGTAACAGAACTTTTCAAATTGCCCGCTACTACAGAGAGCAGCACGGCGCTCTGTAGATTAAAGATGGCGGATGACAGCTGACGAAATTACCCGCGTGATAGCAGCACAGTGCTCTGTTGATTAAAGATGGCGGATGACAGCTGTCAAATAAGCACGTGGCTTTGTTTCCAAACAAGAGCACGTGGAATTTGCCGCCACCACATTTCAAAGGTATGTAGCTAAAGAGTACAGCACTGAGGTTTGTGATGCAAGATGGCGGATGACAGCTGTCAAAAAGCACGTGAGTTTGTAAGGCACGTGGAATTTGCCACCGGCACAAAGAGGGCAGCACGGTGCTCTCTGGCGATTGACAGCTGTCAGAAAAGCACATGGATTTGTTTCCAAACAAGAGCATGTAGAATTTACCACCACCACATTTCAAAGGTAAGTAGCTAAAGAGGGCAGCACGGTGCTCTCTGGATTAAAGATGGCGGATGACAGCTGTCAAAAAAGCACGTGGCTTTGTTTCCAAACAAGAGCATAAAGAATTTTTCAAATTGCCGCCACTACATTTTAAAGGTATCTAGCTAAAGAGTGCAGCACTGAGGTTTGCGATGCAAGATGGCGGATGACAGCTGTGACGTACTACATTTCAAAGGTAAGTAGCTAAAGAGGGCAGGACGGTGCTCTCTGGATTAAAGATGGCGGATGACAGCTGTCAAAAAAGCACGTGGCTTTGTTTCCAAACAAGAGCATAAAGAATTTCTCAAATTGCCGCCACTACATTTCAAAGGTATCTAGCTAAAATGTGCAGCACTGAGGTTTGCGATGCAAGATGGCGGAGGACAGCTGTGACGTACCACATTTCAAAGGTAAGTAGCTAAAGAGGGCACCACTGTGCTCTATGCATTAAAGATGGTGGATGACAGCTGTCAAAAAAGCACGTAGATTTGTTTATCTCATGCTAGTGAGGTTAAGTTGGTAGCACTAAGGTTTAGGCCCGCCATGATGGCAGCACTGCCGATGACAGGTGACGAATTTGCAGCTACTGCGATAAAGAGGGCAGCACGGTACTCTGTAGTTTAAAGATGGCGGATGACAGCTGTCAAAAAAGCACGTGTATTTGTTTATCTCGCGCTAGTGAGGTTAAGTTGGTACCACTAAGGTTTAGGTCCGTCAAGATGGCAGCACTGAGGTTAGCGATGCGTTGTTGTCTGTCAAAAAGCACGTGGCTGTCAAAAAACGCGTGGCTTTGTTTACCTCGCGCTAGTTAGGTTAAGTTGGTACCACTGAGGTATAGGCCCGTCAAGATGGCAGCAGTGAGGTTAGCGATGCGTTGTTGTCGATGACAGCTGTCAAAAAGCACGTGGCTTTGTTTACAAATTCAAATCTCGCGCAAAAATTCAATTTCCCTCCAAAATTCAAATTTCCCGCGGGAGGCGGAGGGGCCCCTGGGAGCCCGGAGGAGGAGGCTGCGCCCGAATCCCTGTATTATACTACTTTCATGTAATTCAGTATGTTGTCATTAAAGGTCATTGTTCTCGAGTCTGAGCCTCGATTTCTTGGTAAAATGAGTGTAGCCCTCATGATAGTTGAACCGGTATGCGGCCTAAGGCCCCTGCAATTGCTAAGAATCGAGAACTGTAGTGTTTGAATTGTCGGAGGGCTGGTCCCCCAATGAACACGAACTTTAATCTTGTTCGCACTTACTACTGTAATAAATGTTCAGCATTGTACACGACTCGGTTTTCGCTGACTGTGTTACCGCTTCCCTTGCTCGTTACTGGTATTCAGCCTTCGGTCTTAAAGCCCGCACCTTCCTTACTTCCATATCGCTGCCAATCCTTGGTGCAGCAATTACATCATGCATTTTCTTCATACATTTTCTTAATATAATTATGGGAAATGGGAGAGAAATAAAATGGCAAAAAATGACGTATAAAATAAAATGCTGAGAATATTATTCAAAATCCCCCCAGAAGTAATGCAGGGTTAGTCGTGATAACTGAAAATAATATTCTCTTAATTAACTGTCTTAAAGAAACAAAAAATAGCCCCTTTTTAAGAAAAGTAAGTAAAATGTTCCTACGCACAAAAAAATGAATGACGAATGACAAAATAGAAATGAATGATACACCAATATTGTGTATTTTTGCTTCATATACTGCATCCTTTCAAATTGTCGCACATATTTATTCTTTGACCGTCTGTAACTATAGGATACTGTAAGGACGTGTACGATAGACATACATTGTAAGTACAGTTAATTAATTGGTTTATTTTACAAGAAAAAGCCAGTATAGCCGCAATGTTTAATCATGGAAACATCTTACTCTATTTCCGAGAAAATGTCATTCGAGCAGGAACGGTAGGTGAGTGCGTAGCGTCACAGGGCACATGTGACGTCACGGTCATTACTTCTCCATCCTCAGATTTGGCCAAAATCTACATCCAAACGTTACCCGTTTCCCTTTCGACTCCGAATTCTTCTGATCGTCTAAAGGCGAAAGTGGTTAAGTGTAAGAGCCCTAACTTCACTACAAATGCTATGTGATGAACGGTCTATAGGATGTATCACAACTCTATCTTCTTATGTTACGATCGATGATGCAATGAGGTTACTTCCGGGAGTGCGATTAAAATTCCCGAACTCGCCGTATTTGCTACGCCAGAGAGCCAGCCGCTGCCTGCTACTGGGATGGGAAGGAAGGGGAAATGTTCATTCCGCACAGTTGTTTCCCATCCCCAGTAGGCAGTGTACCGTTTGCCCCGCACGCCGTACAACGAAGACGAACTTGTACCAAGAATACTGGCAGCTTTACAGGTCCTTAGTGTGACACCAAACAACCTGAAGGTCACTTCTACACCACTGTGAAGTAGGAAGGGGCCATATTGGATACCTACTGTAATCACACCATTGGGCCTGTTGTTTCCTTCGTTCAGCATTCCCATCCATTTACAAATGTTGTGGGGCGGCAGCGTTGCGAGGTGGTGCATTCCTTGACTGACACTGCATATTCTTGTACCGTGTGTACACTGCGAGTCGAACGCTCGAAGCATAGACCCCACTCGCGCACTCGGAACTAACAAAGTAAGCTCATTTCCTCCGTTCTGATTCACCCTGAATATTTTCCTGCAGCTTCAAGTTCAGGTGTGTTCCTTGTAAGTATCAAGTATTTTCTTCATATTGTTGTTGATATTGCTAATACGGACGTGGTCAACATTGCATGTGAAGTGTGTCCATAATCATGGAAAGGAGCAAATGTGATGTAACAACAGGGGACCCGGGTTCGATTAATGTCTGATCCCGGGATTTTGAACACGCGGTATTAATTCCACTGGCTCTGGAACTAGGTGTTCGTGTTCATCTTAATATAAGTAAATTACATCTTGTCCAATGTAAACATCAGTAAAATAAGTTGAAATGAGTTTCAACAACAACTGTAAAACTACAGTTTGAGGCTGGATGCATGGTCGGACAAGACTGAAAGCCAAAATTAAAAGGAGTTATTGATAAATTAAGAACTCTTGTCTTAGAAATGTATTTATGCCTGCTTGCTTCGATGGATCTATAAGGGAGAGTCAAAAGAAAACCGTGCACCCGCTACAACCTGACCATGTAAGGGTTCTATTCAAAAGTAATTACATTTATTTCACTGGTAGACGAGACGATCAATTGTAGTATTTTAGAAAGACGTAGATCGCTGTGGGAACCCACTCTTGCACTTCCTGGTCCGAATGTCTTCGCGTCGATTTCCCTGGACAAAGCCATGAGTGGGCCAGTGCTGCACACTGCTCATGTACACGTAGTCAACCCACACTTCATTTCTACAGCGTGCACCTCCGAGTTGTCACTTCACCTACGTAACAACAGTGTTGCCACATTTGACCGCCCTTGCTATAGTGCCAACCACGTGGGGTGAATATTTACAGTTCATAAATATATCAGTTAGAAAACATAAGTTACCTCATTGAACTCCAGCATAACGAGACTGCAGTCCAGCAAACCTCTCTTCCCTAAGCGTCGATACTGCCATCCAGTCTGTAAAAGGACTTTGGTAACACTGCAGATACATACCGTCTCATAACGTGTTAATTTCTGTGGGGATACTAACGCCCCTCGCCGGAGTTCAGCAAACAGTCGCAATTAAACTACAACCTATGAAGATACTTTGATTTACCTCCACTTACACCGTCCTTGAACCTATGATCTGGATGACTTACTTTGAATAATAATAATAATAATAATAATAATAATAATAATAATAATAATAATAATAATAATAATAATAATAATAATAATAATAATAATCGGAACTAACAATATAGACGCAAAATATTGGGTACGGTGCCATAATGTGCATTGGATATTTAATATCTGTGAGGCGTAGGGCATCATAGACTGTCACAGCGTTTTCAAAGCAATCTCTCAACTTGTATCACGAGCAGTGAATTAAGTAAGACATTCCATGATAATTAAAAGAAATCACGCCAGTAAGATCAAAGGCTATCTCCTTGGGAATTGTAAAGCGTTCAGGGTTGCCATTCTTACGGAATGTATAATCACACAGATACGATATGGTGAGGAGTACTGATGCACCGAGTCTGTCGTTCAGTTATCGTGAAACTGGCACTTCGTTATGTGTAACTGCAGATGATGCGATATTAGGCACGGAATAAACACACATCCAGAGGCTGAATTTGTTTCCAGGTGTATGCAGTTTCCTGGAGTGATCGTTTGCTGTATACGCAGACCAGGCGCCAAGCAATGGCAAGTTCTAGTCAACACTTTTTTACTAAGATGATTTTTCTATCAATTCCTTAGCTCACCGTATTGAACCTCTCTACAACACCCGAAGATTTCACCATTCTTCTCGCTGGCACGAACTCCTGTGACCACTGATCATTGCAAGTCAAAGAGCTGTTTAGAACACTACCGTACTGGCGTTGCACTGAAATGCACTGGATAGTGTCTCCCTCTCAGCTCTTGAATATATAGGCGAGCTACGCTAGAGACCCGAATGCTGAGGGTGGGGGAAAAATGCAACCCTTTCTCACACGTTGGTCCGTTAATACGCAACGTATAGTGACGAACAGGATATCAAATTTTAGCTCTTGCATTCTCATTTCCACTGAGTGAATGTTTTTGAAATAGCTTCGTAGATTCTCAAGCAATCTCAAAAGCGTCCTTTTGTCTCTGGCGGTGAATGATGACGAGCACAGGGGATTCCTTGTGTTCGCTGTCACGGTTAGGGTCCAACATCTGTTAGTCATTAAGACGCGCCCTTGTTTACAGCGTAGTTACCGCTCTGTCAGTTAAGTAGAGCACTTCTCGGTCTCATAATTATGCGTAAAATTCCCTGATTCAAATGAATGTTTGCGCTTAATTATCCATTGGGTATTTTGCAATTTATAAAAATTAACATAAATAAAACAGCTGAATGCGATAAGTTGGCAGTGGTGAATGAGCGAGGAAAACAGTGTATAATGTTAGTTTTCACGTTGGATATACTCTCTGGGCTCAGCTAGTGACCTAGATTCTTTGTCACGTGATAACGCGTCTCTTTTCATCTCGCTCGCGGTTGGAGTGAGAAAACTTCGAGTACAAGCGCTCTTGCACCGCCTTGCTGCTAATTACCAGCAACTAGAGCTGGGTCGCGCGACTCTGGATACTGCAAATCGAGTCCTGGTGCGGGTGGAAAAATTCTAACGTGGGCAGTTTTTATCGTAGAATGACGCGGAGAACGGCATATTACATCTCCTGGATATCATGACATACCATAGGTGACGTTGTGAACGATAACATCCCTCCCCTGCTTAAAATAAGAAAAATCACGTGTAGGGACTTTTCTTACCAATCACATGGTTCTCGTGTTATTAAATGTGAGTGTATCGTAGGATAGCATTTTCTTGTCTTAGAGCGTATCTGGACATGAGGATACGCAAGTATTCTTGGGTCATGATATCTCGTCTTTCCGTGCGTGCTAGACAATCTTCATCTCCCGACTCGTCAATGTTATCATCCATCCCATGGTGATCTTCTAGTTCCATGTAGTTTACTCCATCCATTTCTTCTTCAGTATCCTCTTCATCCGCGACGTCCACTCCGTCGTCGTCCTCGTCTTCTTCTGGAGGCTGTCCTTCATCTTCTAGGTCATCTGGATCGTTTGGATTCTCCTCCGGTAATTGTCCTGGCACATGGTATAGTTTTAGATTTGAGGCGTTATAGATAGCCTCAGTTGTCCCATCCATGGATTGTACCTTGTACGCGTTATTTTCTAAATTTTGAATTATTCGATAAAGCCCAATATACAGCTCTGCAAATTTGTGGTAAAATTTCCGTGGTGGATCCAAAGTTGCGGGACGTTTGACCAATACAAGTTCTCCCAAACGTAAAGGTCTGTGGAATCGTTTGCGTCGCAATCGTCGTAACCTCTTCTCTGCCTGTTTCTTCAAAGATTCCAACGTATCTCTCACCCTCAACTCTACTGATGGTCTTGGATCTTCTGGACATGGCACGACGTCTTTCCATGGTCTCTCGGGATGTTCGTTGAAGTGCACGACGCTAGGAATCTGCCCTGTCGATTCGTGAACGGTTGAGTTTTTGCATTCCATCATGGTTGGAATAACATGTACCACCGCCAATGCTGTCTCGGGCAATAGATTCTGCAAAATTTTCCGATCTCCCTCATAATCCTTTCAGACGGGTTCGATTCTGAATGGCGGATCGAACTCATGAGATGTTGAATTCCCATCTGTTCCATGTCTCTACGGAACGCTGCTGACGTGAACTGCGATCCGTGATCGGTTAAGAGTTTATCGGGTTTGCCCATCTTAGGAATGACCTTATTCCTTATCTGGTTGACAACGGTACGCGTATTCGCTTTATGTACTGGACACAGCATAACACATTTGCTGAAGACGTCCATGCACATCAAAATGAACTGGAGCCCCCTGGTCGCCTTTGGAAGCGGACCATAGAAGTCCATGGAAAACAGTTCACGGGGCTTCTCAGGAATCAACGGCTTTGGTGGTTGTTTGAGTAAGTACGCGTTGGGCTTAGTACGTTGACAGATGTCACAAGTCATTAAAACTGTACGAGTCATTCTCCTCAATCGCGGCCATGTAAAGGTCTCTCTAAGCGTCGCCATGACTTTGTCTATACCAGCGTGTCCTATGGAGTGATGCGTCAGCCATATTAAGTCAACCTGGAGAGCGGGTGGAACGACCACTCTAAGACGAGTATGCGCATCATCCACATATTTGTACAAGATCCCATTTATGTAGTTATAGTTCTGCGCATGTCTCTCAGCGTCTTGGTATTCTGGCGTTCCTGGTTGCAACTGTTTTTGCAGAAACTGATTCATTCGACGGGTCTCCGGCGAACTTCCTTGTTCTTCAGGAATTTGTCTGAGTCGATCCAAGGTCTCTCGATCTTTCTCAACTAGCTGTAGATGATGTATGGCTTCCCCCTCGGGATCGGGATTTCTGCTAAGGGCGTCCGCAATGATATTTTCTTTGCCCGCGCAATGTTCTATCTCCAGATCAAATTGCTGAACGAAGAAGGTCCAACGATTTACCCTTTCAGAAGCCATGGTGGATTTGAGCACAAGTGTTAAAGCTCGATGATCCGTTCGTAATAAAATGGGAAAACCATAGATGTATTTGCGCCAGTGATTCAATGCAGTTACGATCGCAAACATATCCAATTCGGTAACGGTGTAATTTTGCTCATGTACGCGTAGCTTGCGGCTCATGAAGGCCAAGTAATTTATTCGTGGCTCAGTGTCCTTCTCCTGATATAACACTGCGCCGACACCAATCATGGACGTATCCGTCTGTATTATAAACTTCTGACTATAATCAGGTTACCCCAATTTAACGCTGTTACTCATCAGATCCTTAGTCTTACGGAAAGCTTCCTCACAGGCTGTATCCCACTTCCATCGGTTGTTTTTCTTTAATAGCTCTTGCAACGGAAAAACCGTGGTGGTATATGACGGACAGTGATCCGCAAAGAATCCGCATAAGCCTAAGAACTGCCGAACGTGCTTCACTCTGGTTGGCTTCGGGAAGTTCTGAATTGCCTTGATCTTCACGGGCTTTGGAGAGATACCCTCGGCATCAATGACATGCCCTAGAAAGAGGATACTGCGCTGACAAAAATGGGATTTCTCCAGATTAATTTTGAAATTGTTTCGGCCTAAATCTTCCAAAACGAGGCGCAAATGTTCCGTGTGTTCTCCCAAAGTTTGCGTAGCTATCAAGATGTCGTCTACATATTGGACTGTGATTTTTCTTCACCTTATCACTTAAGTTGCGATCAAGTGCTCGAATGAGGGCTGACCCATCGTTTTTCAGTCCGAACGGGAGCCGCTTGTAAACGTATGTCTGCTGGTCAAATAGAAAACCAGTCAAGACCTTTGACTCGGCTGACAACTCTACATGATTGTAGGATGCTCGCAAGCCTACACTGGAAAAGATCTGCATATGCTGAAATTTATTTAGGAGCTCTTTGATATTCGGCGCACGATCGTATTCCGGCACGAGTCTCTCGTTAACAGCTCGGGAGTCTAAGCAAACCCTCAGAGATCCGTTTGGCTTAGCCACAATGACCAATGGATTTGGAAACGGTGTTGGAGCCTTTGAAATGATGTCATTGTCTTCCATCTCCTTGATGATCTCACGCACCTTAGAATAGTGCTTCTCTGGTACAGGGTAGGGGTTTTTCTTAAATGGTTCCCAACTAGTTACAACCATGTTATATTTGAAATTTAGAATCTTCCCTGGTTGAGATCCAAAAACATCCCGATAAGTTTCCAAAATTTCCTTCAACTTACACTTGTTCTCGTCATCAATCTTCGCCTCGCTCAATTTGACCTGTACAATATCCTCAAACTTCGGTTCTGCTTCTTCCACTTTCTCCAGATTAGCAACCATCTCGTCGAATTGTTTTCTAATTTCTTCAACTTTCTGTTCCCAATTCAAGAATTCATGGTAGTCTTCCGCTGTATCTTGTGACAACTGGGTTGTCCATATCCGTTCTCCGTCCATGCTCTCTGGTTTATCATTCAGTTTCACGTTCTCTTGAATCATATTTATGTACAACTTAGCATGGTTTTGTTCCATGTCGATGACTGGCTTGTATTCACGTAAAAAGTCAGATCCCAGGATAACGTTGTATTCCATTCGGTCCATGACCAGAAACGGGTGTGCGAGTGTGGCGTTGCCTATTTGTAAATCCAAATACACTTGCGTGTCACATACTGCCGTGCGATCCGGAATGATGCCTCGCACTTTCACCTTGGAAACAGGTAAAGTCGGAATTTTGAATTTTGACTGTATTTCACGTACAAACGTTCTTGACACTACACTGACACTAGCCCCTGTGTCTATTAGACAGCGTACACGTAACTCTTGGACACGAATATAAATTACCGGAAGTTCTCGGATAATCTTTTTACAACATGGACTTGGATCCTCTAACAAATCTTCGGGTTGAATTTCCCATGAGTCAATCGTGACAATGACTAAGTCTGAATCGTCTCGATGGTTGCTAATGTGTGGAGAAACTATCTCCTCGCTACCTAGTTCTGCTTTTTTAACAGCTCCGCCCCCTGCGAAGTATTCTGACGCATGAGGGTTCAGCCGGTTTCCTCGGTCTTGTTCCCGTTGAGCTTGAAATTCGATACTCTCAGCTCCTGTAACTTCCTCAGATGATGCCATCTCTTGGATAGGCCTTTGCCATTTGTCAATCCTTGCGGGCTGGTTTCGGAGCTGCTCGACGTACCTCTTCGATTCCGCCTGTCGATCCCGTATCTGGTTGTCCATATTCCTCGGTCTATGCCATGACCGTCTACTCTCTCCTCTCCATCTACCGTATGGCCTTCTACAATGGTCGACCTGACTATAGCTAAACCTATTTCTCCGTTAGGTCGTCTTTGGTAGTCATAACTCCTGGAATTCCACTCTTCACGGCGTCTATCTCTCGGCTCACTCCATCCCGGAGGATTTCTATCACAATCCTTCGACGTTGAGTAAGTTTCCCTTCTCTCTTCAGTACTCGTGCCCTGATTTCGACGTTTTGGTGATCCTCTTTCTGATTTCACGCCTATCGTGTGCACCGTCTCATGGTGTCTCTCTCTCACATGTCCTCCACTTGTTGTCTGGTCCAGCTGGCGAAAAATGTGCTCAACTTCTACTGCGGTCTTAACATTGGCAGAAATGAGAATCTTTTGGACTTCCTCCGGAAGTTGTTTCCCGATCGCAGAGATCACCTCTAACTCGGAAGGTGGGCTGTCTAACTCTTTCATGCAAAGAAGCTGATGGACGAAGTAATCACAAAACCTCGTTTGTCCAGTTGCCGAGTAACGCCGTGAGTACAGCTCGAGGCGTAACCCTTGCTGTGTCTCGATGCCCCAGTATTTCTCTAAAAACCTACGCCGGTATTCTTCGTATCCGTCAAAGCAGTATTTAAATGCCTTGAACCATATCCGCGAGGTATCTTTCAACTATCCGTAGGCGCATCTCTGCGGGGACATAGTGATCGGAAAAATATTGCTCCATCTCATTTAAGAACCCTTTCGCTGTCATATGGGCATTGGACCCCATTTTCTTAGGTTCATCATGACTGAAACGCTAAAGGTTGTAAAAAGGGATCGAACCACGATCCTGAGGTGTTGAACTACGTCCTAACATAAAGCGAGTTTGATTGTTCTCAAGGGTTGGAACTGATTTTCCCGTCAAGTCAAATTCGTTGTGCGTTCCTGACGGTTCCTGGTCCTTCTTGTCAGACTTGTTCAAGATGGGCTTCAACAGGTCGTCTCCTCGAGATTCTTGCGTCTTAAGGATCTCTACTTCTTCTTGGAGTTCCAAGATTAGTCACTCGTGGACGTCTAATTTAATGGTAGCTTTATGAGCTTTCAGTTGAAATTTGTCAATTTTATCCTTCAACTCCTGGACCTTTCCCTTTGTTTCCCGTTGTTTTTCATCAACTGTAACATCCAATTCAAACTTCGTTCGATCTATGTGCTGATCAATATATTCCTTGCATTTAGCCTCTGTGCCGTCCCGAACCTGCGTTATCTCTCCTTCCATTTCTTCAGTCCTTAAAGATAGGTCCTCAAATCTGGTTCGTAATTCTATCATGGCTTCCGTGCTGGCGTTAATCTTCGATTCCATTTCTTCCATTTTGCTTTCCTGAGCTGTCATTTTTATTTCTATTTCGGCTGTACGCTCATCCAGACGGCTACTGGTTCGCTCTAGCTTCAACGTGAGGGAATCTATGCGTGTCGTCACGTCATCAATGCGGGAGGTAACGTGTTCTTTAAGCTCCGCGGCTTGGGCTTTACACGACGCCTCGTATCCGTCTAACCGTGCAGTGAGCTGACCTACTCGACTATTGTGCTGGTCTAAACGTTCTTCAATTTGCGTGGTTGCCTGTCCTAGTTTATTCAATAGTTCTGCCTGCCGCTCACTATCGGCCCTTAACTGCTCCTAAATCCGCGACCTAAATAGGCTCGGTACATTACGTGTGCCAGAATTGTGATGCACTTAATAAACATTGGATGCTTTCAGCCTCGAGATTTGGAAGGTGCTTTAGCAGACAATTCCACGTCTCGAAATGGCAAATTGCACTCTTCATTTTGAGAAAAAAATTAAGAGTGATGAGGCTTCCACTCTTGTCAGCGATATCTACTCTGTTTACATGGGATGAATCCCCTAAGCTACCAAGGCCTGCTTTAAATGCATTGCCTTCAGCATGAACCTGTGACCAGAAGAATTTGAAGAACTCAGTCCAGTCATTTTATCCTCAACAATGGGAAGGTCATTTTATTGCTCCCCTGCGAAGTTACACAACTCCATAACTTTTTCCAGGTCCGCCATACTTCTGAGTGACCATCGTGTATATTTCCACTTAACCTGGTACACGATCTATTCAATCTTCTCCCTACATCCGTTAAATGTAATGTATTCCAGTAACTCATTCAAATATCATTGCGCGTGACGTAACTGTCTATGGTAGCGGCTTACGCACTCCATCCGACACATTATCCATATTAACTATCACGTTCACATGCTCTGATTCTATTTTGTATTCCTCTCTCCTAACAAATTTAATATACGGGTAAAATTTGGTATTTCCATTCGTTCAGTTCTAACCGAATCAATTTGATAATCCTACTACCTTAGGTACTCCTTTTATAGTAGTGGTATTCGAACTTGTGCCGTAATATTGGCTAAATCAATATTTATGGTGCCGTAGGGCTTTACAAACTTGCCCCAACAACGGGACGCTAAATTATGCGTCGCGAGAACAATATGTAGCTCGCCCCAAACAACAAAAAGGCCACACGTTACGGGACGCCAAATATGTACCTTTCCAAGGCATCAGTACATGAACCAGTTACCATTGTTCATAAATATGACATTAGAATGGATCACCATCGGTGGGCCTCGAACTCAGCCCGGTTGTCGAAGCCTCACCCTCCCCTACTAGAATAATTCGCTAGCCGAGTCGGTATCACATTTTCGGGTCTGTAGACTGTCCGATGGGGCGGTAAGTTCTTTAGTAATAGTCTCTATAGTAGTGGGAAAAGTTAATTATGAGAGGAATACCATTTCATTACTAATGAGAAGAGAGACAATATCTTGTATAACAAATTTTTACTTATACTAGTGAAACACATTATTTACATGGGTATGCCATACAAACACCTTACATACAGTAATTTGGGTGATCTTGACGTTTAAATGTTCGGTAGTCTTTTTCTACTCTTCATTATACGTTTTAATATTCAAACTTAAGAAGGCGTTCCCTCTTGTGTTATTTACACTATCGCAGATTTAGAGGGGCGCTTCCTCTCGAATTATTTCACTCTACACTTACATTAAATCACACACATATTTAATAAATATGGACACTCCCCGCTGTAAATCTGTTTACCTGCCAAGAATAAATATATTCAATTTGCATCAAATTATGATATAAATTTGCTAGAATCGGATGAACTGAAATAGGCAATTTACACTCCCAATCCTTTGAAAGTCGCGTTACACCACTCCCTTAAGTTAAACGTTGCCAAATATGCAGTATAATAAACACGCTCATTTCATTAGGATTTTTATCAATACATATATCAGGACATTATTTACACAACGTTGCTACCTATGGACAAGCACTTAGCGACTTCAATACCAGACATCATAAACAAATAAATGGACTAGAATAAATATACATTTCACACACACACAATGAGTCACAGATGGTACAAGCCACCCGCTGTTGGTAACAGTGAACATAAACTTTCACTGTCTCCTGGAACGAACCCAAGATCTTCTGAGACGGGGTATATCTAACCTGGAATTTCCTGTACGCTATAAGTAATTAAGAATATAAATTGGAGGGATCCTTCCTTTAATGCTCATTTGGGATCTCTGCGACGTTGGCTCTATTTAAATTAACACACGTAATCTCTGTGCCGAAAGAAAAGAAACACGCCACTTGTATCTGTTCTATTCCACTGAAGAAAACGCCTTCACTCCCCCGTTTAAAGGGGCTCATGAAACTCCAGTTGTTAGCTGCCCGTGACACACTTTCAAGGGGCGGCCTGCCAAGCACTTCCCAGACAGTTATTTCACGGCAAATAATCTATTCACGTCTTTCAATACTGCCCACAATGGCATCACAACAAATCTCGGCCCTATTTCCGGCCGTACTCAACATATTCACATCGCGATATGCACCTCGCGTATCTTAATGACAGATTCCAAGGGAACTTCACACTTTCATTTCACACTATATATTATGGCTACAGCCTGTTCAGCCATTTCATTTCCTCTCGGTACATTGACCACGATGCAGATTTAATGATGATCTCCTACCACCAGGGTCCAAATTAACTTTCGCATTCGCGAACTAATTAATTAACGATGTAAGATACCCACTGTCTCGATGCCTTGTTCCAGGTGTCTTAGTTACTAATTAGGAGGGATCTCTACCAGGTGAAGCGCACCAAAAAAATGAATTACTGAAAAATCTTGATGACTCGTATATGCTATGGAAAGATGATAACTGGAGTCACTTTTACAGAATATTTAAGCCCTCTCTACTTGACAACGCTTCACACTTAATTAAGCCAAGGTCCTTATCATTACGTCATGCATTATCGAACCCTTATACAAGGATGGAAGTAAAATATGGTCGTCCCAAAACCATGATGAAAGTATTTTATAAAAGACCCAAATAAAAATAAAATTATTATTATTATTATCCCTCTGAAATGGCGTGCTTGCAGTCTACGTTACATCTAAGTGAAAAATCTACATATTTACAATGGGACACGACCTTCAAAGATATAAATACTTGGAAATGTACTCAGCCTTCTCGATACCACGTTCACAGATTTACAGGGAGGTAAACATGGTTTACTCGGCTTACATCACGTCATCAGCGACGCGAAGACCTGTGATGACTTCCTGGCAGGTCACGCACATGACAGTGACGTTCCAGACGTTCTCGGCAACCAGACGAAATTCCGGCAAACAGCTAGATGACTCGTTCACTCCGGTGCACAGGCAAAACTCTGGCATTCAGCTGGATGTCGACGTTCTCATAGACATGTAAATGAGGGGAAGTTATCTCATGTGAATGCGTTAGTTTATTACACATCACAATTTGAATATATGGTTGGATATACTCAATAGCACGAGCATTCCAACACGATGTCGGTAATGTCCCAGAAACCCGACATTAATCCCTTCTCATTTATCTAATCTTCTTGTAGGCAACTATTATAGGCCCAGAAATTTCACTAGTTTCCCTAGAAATGACAGTGGTTAGGCCACTAATGTATTAGCATTCTCGTATTTCATGATACTAGTTCAGGCCTGTTCTATTGCACTTAGCCGTAAGTCGAGCTCTCAACTGCACTACGGATCACTTTGACGTGGCACTGTCCTCAATGGGTCGACAGTGAGCCGTTCACTGGCTTTCTTGGTAATTCACATTTATATCGAGCACGCTCGTTCCACACACTTCGCTAAGTACGTCCCTATATATGTTAGCTGAGCCGTATTAACTTAGACACATAGGAGGCTCGATGTACGACCTCTTCTACACACGGACATCGGTTATTGCGGTTTCGTACCGTACCGGCACACTGTACACGCTAACATCTCAATCAGAGGGTGATTATTTCCACATATATTCACAGACTTTACTAAATCACTGCATTACACTGCTCAAGTTACAAGATTACTTCTTCACAAACGACTCACACACAAACCACGACGAAATACTACCGTACTGGCGTTGCACTGAAATGCACTGGATAGTGTCTCCCTCTCAGCTCTTGAATATATAGGCGAGCTACGCTAGAGACCCGAATGCTGAGGGTGGGGGAAAATGCAACGCTTTCTCACATGTTGGTCCGTTAATACGCAACGTATATTGACGAACAGGATATCAAATTGTAGCTCCTGCATTCTCATTTCCACTGAGTGAATATTTTTGAAATAGCTTCGTAGATTCTCAAGCAATTTCAAAAGCGTCCTCTTGTCTCTGGCGGTGAATGATGACGAGCACAGGGGATTCATTGTGTTCGCTGTCACGGTTAGGGTCCAACATCTGTTAGTCATTAAGATGCGCCCTTGTTTACAGCGTAGTTACCGCTCTGTCAGTTAAGTAGAGCACTTCTCGGTCTCATAATTATGCGTAAAAATCCCTGATTCAAATGAATGTTTGCGCTTAATTATCCATTGGGTATTTTGCGATTTATAAAAATTAACAGAAATAAAACAGCTGAATGCGATAAGTTGGCAGTGATGAATGAGCGAGGAAAACAATGTATAATATTAGTTTTCATGTTGGATATACTCTCTGGGCTCAGCTAGTGACCTAGATTCTTTGTCACGTGATAACGCGTCTCTTTTCACCTCGCTCGCGGTTGGAGTGAGAAAACTTCGAGTACAAGCGCTCTTGCACCGCCTTGCTGCTAATTACCAGCAACTAGAGCTGGGTCGCGCGACTCTGGATACTGCAAATCGAGTCCTGGTGCGGGTGGAAAAATTCTAACTTGTTCAGTTTTTATCGTAGAATGGCGCGGAAAACGGCATATTCCATCTCCTGGATATCATGACATACCATAGGTGACGTTGTGAACGGTCACACTACATTTCTTCTGAAGCCAAATTGATCTCCTCCCAACTCAGCTTCAACTTGTTTTTCCATTCTTCTGTAAATAATACGTGTTAAAATTTTGCAGGCATAAGATACTAAACTAATGGTGCGATAGTTTTTACATCTGTAAGCACCGGCTTTCTTCGGAATAGGTATAACTACTGTACCAGGAAAGCCTAGGTCCTGGTCCATATTAATTGAAAGAAACATTACTTCAGCATAAAAGATCCGACCGACGTACGAACATCTATGTAAAGAATGTTCCAGTATGTGCCAGACCCTACGAGTGCACTAGGCGGAGTCAAGTACGTCACCTGTCGCTTGAAGCTCACCTCCCCTAGAGATATTTCTCGAAAGAATTTTTCTTTTACCAGCTTTTTAACACCTTAACCAATTTCAACGGGACAAACGCTGAATTATAGTGGACGTCATAAAAGTTAATCCCTGTGAATTTCGAATTAATTCATCCCATGGTTGTTGAGTTATAATAATTTAAAGTTTCAACGAAATTACGTAATCACGGTCACATGGCCGAGAGAGATGCTACCCCTCCCAGCGCTGGTATCTATATATGCCAAGGCCAGCCAGCCAGCAGGCAGTACAAGGACGAGTAGACAGCTGTGTGAGTGAGACAGAGGAGAGACCGGCCCGCGTACAGTATGTTCGCGCAGTCACGGTGAAAGTACTTTCCGTCGTATTTCCGGAACGCGAAATTATATCGCCGACAGAATTATAAAAGACGTCGCACTATATTTAGTATATCGCGTCGCGACTACAGTCTAATCCTAAAGACATTTAAGAATGTAATACGAGTGAACTTATTGAAGTGCAAACATTAACTATTTTACGTTCACAGAATATGTCATTACGTGTAGACTTATGATTTTGAACTTCTGCAGAAACTAATGTGTAGAATCACCAGAACTCGTTTCTTTCCGAGTATTGAACTGTATTCCTTTATTCATGCCACGTCAGTATACGACTTACAGTAATTTGAATGAAAATTAAGAACTTTTCTGAGGTAATATAACATTATAATAACAGGATAAGCAGAAAATAATTCTTAGTGACTTAATGACTGTGTTCAAAGACTGTGATTATCGACTTGCCTTTTCAAGTGTGAACTGTGCATTTATGAACGTTTCAATAACGACTGTAAATAGTAATTCATACAGGAAGGACTGTGATTCTTTCAATTACGCCATAAATAGTGTTCAACAGTCAATGACAGTGTCAGTGTTAACTACTCGCACTAAGTGAATTTTTCGTGTGCGAAAAATCACCCTAACGAGCTGCAATTCTACATGATCCAGTTCCAGCCGTCATCACCTCATCGGGTACGTCAACATGGTGTGTCAAGGGAACATCGCCGATCCTGATTCCCCACGGAACATTCCAGATGTCCATCCTTCGACTTTTTGTAGCAACATTTCTTGCCATAAGTGAGTAGTAACAAACTGACTAAAATTTTTTTTTTCATTAATTTGTGAACAGTGGAAACTTCAGTGCCGCGTGTGAACAAATATTTCAGAGTTCTCATAATTTCTCAGAAGTGATTAATTTAATTTCAAATTTCAGTTTCATATCTCGTAGAAAGACTTTGGGCTTTTCAAGTGTGCTATATATCAAGGGTGACGAACTGAGAACTGAAAACTATTAACCAAAATTTAATTTCTCATATCAACTTACAATTATAAGTGTGCTTAGGTTTAGAAAGACTTTAGGTGGAAATTCAATACCTCATATTCTCACATATGAAAGACTTTGAAATCAGTAGTATTTATGCCATTTTCATGAACAGAATTCAGGAAGATTACTTTCAAACTTTTAATTTCAATGCCAGATTTGAATCAAAAATCATATCGCAGGGTGAAGAATTAATAAATTGTTTTGAAAAAGATTTTTTAACCATCTATTATTCGCTCTGCGAGTCTATCCTACTCTGTATCAGCTCCAAAACCAAGTTCCACTCCCTGAGGTCCTACTCATGCCCTTTGCCCACAACTTTTCCTGGTACAGAGAGGATAGTAAAATAATAGATGGCGCCGCAACTTTAGGGGCCCGATTTTGGAGCCGTGCTATAGTAATAGATGACGTCGCAACTTCAAGGACTTGATTTGGAGCCGTGCTATAATAATAGATGATGCGCCAGTAATAATCGCAACATTCAGGGTTCGATTCAAGTCATAATAAATTGCATTTTGAGTACAGGATCCGACTGCAACTATTACGAACACGAAGAACTTGTTGTATTTGACTTATTCGAATATTCCGGAAACATGGATAACTTACTTGCAGCAATCGAAGCTCTCAGGCGTAGCATTAACGATCAGAATGCTAAGATTGATAGGTCTAATTCTCAGCTACAGGCGAAGATGGCAGAGTCTAATAACCAGTTGCAGGCTCAAAATATTCAACTTCAACAACAAATGAACACACAAATAACCGCACTACAGTCACAGATAGTTGACTCTAATTCTCAACTGCAGTCACAACTACAGGCGCAGATGGTAGAGTCTAATAACCAGTTGCAGACTCAACTTCAACAACAAATGCAGACTCAAAATACTCAACTTCAACAACAAATGCAGACTCAAAATACTCAACTTCAACAACAAATGCAGACTCAAAATACTCAACTGCAACAACAAATGCAGGCACAAAATACTCAACTTCAAGCGCAGTTAACTGAGTCAAATAGTAAGGTTGAAGACTTAACTTCTAAAATTGACAGGACCTTGGACACTAAGTTTGCTGAAGCGGATAAAGTCATTAATAAAAGGCTCACTGAATCTAGTGCCCTTATCGAGCAACGATTCCGTGAAGCTGGAACTCGCCTCGAAAAGAAACTTACTGATTCTAGTGCACAAGTCGAAGCCACATTGAAAAACATGCGGGATCACTTTGTTGAAAACTTAGAGTCTATCAAGGAAGAAATAAAGACAGAGGTCGTCAAGTCTTTAGACAAAGATCTTAGAAATATTCTTCCTTCCGTTCAAGCATTTTCCACTGAACTTAAAGATTTACGGACTGAATTTCAAGAATCCCATGGTAACATCTCACAAACTCAAGTAAAGCTAGCTCAGGTACAGGAAACCTTACGAGATGCATTAAAGAGCGACGTGGGTAAATTACGAAGCGAGATAGGATTAATTAAGAGCACGCAAGGAGAACTCGACAAGCGTATTACAGGACAGCTAGACAGCACGCATACCCAGATATCTGCTTTCTGTAAAGACGTACAAGTCATTAAAACTGACTTGAGAAATGAAATAACAAATTTAGACACCTCAATTAATTCTAAAATTAAAAGTTTGTCTGAAGAAATGAATCAAATTAAACTCAGAGAACATACGACTGACGTCACAATTCCTGGTTCGTCGAGGGAAGTACACAGCACAACAACACTTATTAAAGTACCAGATGACAAACCAGTCAAATTTTCAGGACGTGACGAGTATACTGCTCGAGAATTTTTGTTAAATGTCGACGATTACCTGGAAGAGAATAGGGTAGATGACGATAGGAAACTTAGAGTAGTATCCAAACTTCTAGAAGGACGAGCCTTATCATGGTTCATAGCTTTTAAGAGCAACTTTAAAAACTATGACGACTTTAAAAAGGCACTTCTTAAACGCTTTTGGGATTCAGAAAGACAGCACCTTGTCAAGATGCAACTCTACTCTAGTAAATACAATACTTCAGTCAATACTTCCCAATATTCCGATTATTGCCTAATGCAATTAAAGAAGCTCCAGTTTTTAGATCCACCTTTGCCAGATATCGAACTTATTCAGATCCTGACACTTCAATATCCGCCTCATGTTCAAGAAATACTAGTCGCTGCCAACATTAAAACATTGGAGCATTTTGACGCTACTTTGCGTAGGTTAGATACGGCTAATACCCAATCTAGTCCGAAAACTAACAGGAGTCGAGAAATAAATACGAATTCTGCGGAAATAAAACCCCCGGAGAGAGAGGAACCCAGGACACGTGAAGAAGGCAGATTAAGCCCTACCAACCCAACCAGATTCCGGAATTTCAGACGTCAGAGGAATCAGGATAGACACCCTTACCAACCTAGGAATTTATGGAGACAGCACGAAAGCACTCCTGAAGAAAATCGTGAGTCCAGACGACGAGAACTTGAAAGTAGATGGAAGGATACACGGGAATACATCAGGGAGAGAAATCGTAATCCTGATGAGCCTGGAGCTACATCCCTGGAATACCAACGTCAATTCGGACCAAGGGAACAAATATCATCTGATCCTGAATCAACAGGCGCTATAAAAAAAACGCCGATCTCGCAATTGGGAGATTAACTACAGAACACGATGAGGACGAAATTTCAAATTATTGTACTGCTGTTATCAATTACTGGCATATTGACGATTCCGAATTACTATTCGAAGACGCACAAACACTAAGGCCAATTATTACACGTTCACTACCTGTCATAACAGTACGCACAGGCAACCTACAGGTGATTACGCTCATCGATTCTGGAGCGCAAGCTTCTTTAAATTCTGATAAGCTTGTAGACTCGCTTAAAGATCAGAACAATGTTTTGTTATTGCCTGCAGCTCAGATTAAAGTAAGAGGGATAGTTCCTGATAAAATTATTAAATGTAAATCCCAGGCATTTTTAGAGTTTGAAATTAACAGTCAGACATTCGAACACATATTTTTAGTAGTATCACGTCTTAACTTCAACTTAATACTTGGATCAGATTTTATGATCAAATACAAAGGAACCATTGACTATGATGCCAACCTCGTAAGATTCAAGAATAATTCCGTAGGACTACAGCTGGTAGGACGAAGTGACCTGGAAGTTCAAGAGAAGGGAGCCCGTTTCGAAGAAGCCGGTGGTGACATTATTAAGCCCGCTGTAAGTGAGGTTGCGCCAGCCGTAGCGGAAAGTAGAAAGGGTGACCAAAGTGAGGACGATGCAGAGTCCCTATTCAATGAGAACTCCATCATAGGTCCGGACTATATAATGTCAATAGCCAGTGCGGTTGAAGACCCGGAAATTAAATTAAAATTTGAGGAGGCTAAAAATGACGTTCTACAGAAATTTGCATGTGTATTCGATGACAAGCCTGGAGAGATAGCTGGCTATGAATATCATCATGATGTAAATGACTTGTCCCCTTATCAGAAGAAACCATATCCCGTACCCGAGAAATATCGAGGAGAAGTTCGCAACTTAATTCATAAAATGACAGATGATGGGATAATTTCGCCTTGCGTAACTAAGTACTTGAATCCATTGGCCATAGTGCGTAAGCCTAACGGCAGTATCAGAATTTGCCTCGACGCAAGGGTCCTAAATGACCGACTGACCTTAGAATATGACCGTCCTCCATTACTTAAGGATATTATCATAAGATTCCACGGCATGAATTTCTTTAGTTGCCTTGACGGAACTTCTTCATACTATCACATAAAATTGGATGCTGAAAGTAGGCTATTCACAGGCTTCTTATTTGAAAATAGGACCTATGTTTTCAACAAAATGCCCTTCGGCATTAAGAACTCGGGAGCTGTTTTGATCAGAGCCTTGGAAAAACACTTATCAGATGATGTAAAGGACATAACTACGATTTATGTTGACGACATTTTGATTGCCTCGAGAACTTTCGAAGAGCACGTGAGAGATGTCAATCTGGTCCTGCAGGAATTGGAGAAGAAGAATTTCAAGATAAATGCCCAGAAAAGTCAACTTTTTCAAACATCAGTATTATTCTTAGGACATGTAATTAGTGGTGATGGAATTCAACCCAACCCTGTCAAGATTAAGAGTATCATTGACTTTCCTAGACCTCAGCGCATTAGAAACGTGAGACAGTTCCTAGGACTTTGTCAGTTCTTTTCTCAACACTGTCCAGATTACACTGAGACGGTAGCTCCTCTTCAGCAACTACTACTTAAGAATAATAGATGGAAGTGGACCGAAGAATGTGAACTAGCTTTCCTTGCCACCAAGGACATGTTAAAAAACTCTGTTAAACTAGTTTATCCGGATTTTTCTCTTCCATTCTTCATAGAGTGTGATGCCAGCTCTGTAGGAATAGGCGCAGTACTGTATCAAGCGAGACCTGAAGATCCCGATTACAGACTTTTCATCTCGTTTCTAAGTAGAAAACTACGACCTCACGAAAAGTCTTATACTATAACTGAACTCGAAGCTCTGGCTGTTGTTTTTTCTCTCCAGTATTGGAAGAAAATTATCTACGGCTATCCCATCACGATTTACACAGACCATAAAGCTCTGACATTCATACTGTCATCTGACATGACGAATGAGAGAGTTTCCCGATGGGCTCTTTTTATTCAACAATTTGACCTCACAGTAATACATAGGCCTGGCCGGAAGAATGCATTAGCAGATGCCCTCAGCCGCAACACTGCTGAAGTTATTGAAGTTCACGAGGTTAACATCATGACTGATGATGACGAAGAATGTCTTCGCAAACTTCGTTACCTTGCCCAGATGCAACGAAGAGACGCCAATTGTAGGGAATTAATTCGATTTTTATCAGGTTCGATTCCCGCCGATGATGATGAATTCCCACGTCTCCAACGACTCTCTTCAAACTTCTGTTTACGAGATGGGATTCTTATGAAATACATTGATTTAGCCAAGACGCAATGCAGGATTTATGCACCTGTTAAAATCAGGAAGGCTATCATATGGCATTGTCACTCAATTTCAGGTCATGCTGGTACGGATAAATTTCTCAACCTTATTAAGGAAAGGTTTACATGGGAATATCTTAGGCGAGACATTAGGAGAATTTTACGGTCCTGTGATTGATGCCAGCGGATCAAGTCGAATAATTATCTCCTCAAGGAATTTCCCAAACCGCTGATCCCGGAAAAGCCCGGAGAAATAATGGCAATCGATCTGTACGCCCCTTTGCCAAAGGCGACCAGGGGGAACAGACATGTCATTGTAGTTGTGGATGTCTTTTCCAAATATACTATGTTATTGCCTAACCAGAATGCTAACGCCGGTAACATCTTAAGGAGGCTGAAAAAGAACATCATCCCCGAGATGGGAAAGCCTGAATACCTACTGACGGATCACGGAACGCAATTCACTTCCGTAGAATTCCAACAGGCTTTGGAAGAACTCAACATTCGACATATCATGAATTCTATTAGGCATCCGGAAGCCAACCCTGCTGAAAGAATAATGAGAGAACTCGCTAAATTCTGTCGAATTTATTGTAGTGAACATCACTGGAAGTGGATCGAGGTCTTGCCAGTAATGCAAAAAATTATGAACTCTATTGTGCATGAATCTACTAATGACATTCCTCTCAGCCTACATCATGGGTCAAAACCAGAGCGACCTTGGGACAGAATTTTACCAGCTCTACCAAATGTTATTGTACCGCAGCAAGTTAAGATCAACGAAGCGCTGACCAGGTTAAGACATGCAGCCGCCCTCAGAGAACGACGCCAGCGTAATAGGAAGTTCAGAAGACCATTGAATCCTGGAGATCTTATTTTAATACGGAGACCAGCTACTTCCAACACTGAGAGAAGGATTTACGCTAAGTTCTGTCCACTATTCGTAGGTCCTTACCGTGTCCGCACTGTATTGAGAAACGGGGCTTATGAAATTGTGAAACTGGACGGCAATTTCGAGGGTATTTATAACTCAGCCAATATAAAACAATATGTACCACAGGAAGAGTAAAGCCTGGAAAAGAAAATCCTGCGTATTTTCTTTTCGTCCAACCAAGGGGAAGATGTACCAGGAAAGCCTAGGTCCTGGTCCATATTAATTGAAAGAAACATTACTTCAGCATAAAAGATCCGACCGACGTACGAACATCTATGTAAAGAATGTTCCAGTATGTGCCAGACCCTACGAGTGCACTAGGCGGAGTCAAGTGACGTCACCTGTCGCTTGAAGCTCACCTCCCCTAGAGATATTTCTCGAAAGAATTTTTCTTTTACCAGCTTTTTAACACCTTAACCAATTTCAACGGGACAAACGCTGAATTATAGCGGACGTCATAAAAGTTAATCCCTGTGAATTTCGAATTAATTCATCCCATGGTTGTTGAGTTATAATAATTTAAAGTTTCAACGAAATTACGTAATCACGGTCACATGGCCGAGAGAGATGCTACCCCTCCCAGCGCTGGTATCTATATATGCCAAGGCCAGCCAGCCAGCAGGCAGTACAAGGACGAGTAGACAGCTGTGTGAGTGAGACAGAGGAGAGACCGGCCCGCGTACAGTATGTTCGCGCAGTCACGGTGAAAGTACTTTCCGTCGTATTTCCGGAACGCGAAATTATATCGCCGACAGAATTATAAAAGACGTCGCACTATATTTAGTATATCGCGTCGCGACTACAGTCTAATCCTAAAGACATTTAAGAATGTAATACGAGTGAACTTATTGAAGTGCAAACATTAACTATTTTACGTTCACAGAATATGTCATTACGTGTAGACTTATGATTTTGAACTTCTGCAGAAACTAATGTGTAGAATCACCAGAACTCGTTTCTTTCCGAGTATTGAACTGTATTCCTTTATTCATGCCACGTCAGTATACGACTTACAGTAATTTGAATGAAAATTAAGAACTTTTCTGAGGTAATATAACATTATAATAACAGGATAAGCAGAAAATAATTCTTAGTGACTTAATGACTGTGTTCAAAGACTGTGATTATCGACTTGCCTTTTCAAGTGTGAACTGTGCATTTATGAACGTTTCAATAACGACTGTAAATAGTAATGCATACAGGAAGGACTGTGATTCTTTCAATTACGCCATAAATAGTGTTCAACAGTCAATGACAGTGTCAGTGTTAACTACTCGCACTAAGTGAATTTTTCGTGTGCGAAAAATCACCCTAACGAGCTGCAATTCTACATGATCCAGTTCCAGCCGTCATCACCTCATCGGGAACGTCAACATGGTGTGTCAAGGGAACATCGCCGATCCTGATTCCCCACGGAACATTCCAGATGTCCATCCTTCGACTTTTTGTAGCAACATTTCTTGCCATAAGTGAGTAGTAACAAACTGACTAAATTTTTTTTTTCATTAATTTGTGAACAGTGGAAACTTCAGTGCCGCGTGTGAACAAATATTTCAGAGTTCTCATAATTTCTCAGAAGTGATTAATTTAATTTCAAATTTCAGTTTCATATCTCGTAGAAAGACTTTAGGCTTTTCAAGTGTGCTATATATCAAGGGTGACGAACTGAGAACTGAAAACTATTAACCAAAATTTAATTTCTCATATCAACTTACAATTATAAGTGTGCTTAGGTTTAGAAAGACTTTAGGTGGAAATTCAATACCTCATATTCTCACATATGAAAGACTTTGAAATCAGTAGTATTTATGCCATTTTCATGAACAGAATTCAGGAAGATTACTTTCAAACTTTTAATTTCAATGCCAGATTTGAATCAAAAATCATATCGCAGGGTGAAGAATTAATAAATTGTTTTGAAAAAAATTTTTAACCATCTATTATTCGCTCTGCGAGTCTATCCTACTCTGTATCAGCTCCAAAACCAAGTTCCACTCCCTGAGGTCCTACTCATGCCCTTTGCCCACAACTTTTCCTGGTACACTACATTCTGCCGAAAATCAGATGGGACTTCTCCTGTCTCATACATCTTACACACTAAATGGAAAAACATTGCCATGTTGGTTTCTCCTAAGGCAGTCAGTAATTCAAAGGGAATGTCATCAATTCCAGGTGCCTTGTTCCTCTTTAGGTCGCTCACAGCTCTGTCCAACTCTGACCTCAAAATTAGGTCTCCCATTTCATCAGCGTCAACGGCCTCTTCTTGTTCCAGAAACAAATTATCTACATCTTCACCTTGATACAACTGTTGGGTATGTTCCTGCCATCTTTCTGCTTTGTCTTCTTTCTCTAGAAGTGGATTTCCATCTGTGCTCTTAATATTCATACACCTAGATTTTCTTTCTCTGAAGGTTTCCTTGATTTTCCTGTATGCAGCATCTACCTTTCCTAAGACCATACAACCTTCGACATCCTTGCAATTCTCCTTCAGCCATTCTTCCTTAGCTACCTTGCACTTTCAATCCACTTCATTCTTTAATCGCCTGTATTCTTTTCTGCCCTCTTCATTTATAGCATTCTTGTATTATCGTCGTTCATCAATCAGGTCTAATATCTAATTCCGGCACTTCGACGTTTCCGAAAATTTCAAAAGTATTCAGTGGAACGTAAATCAGTGTATAACCGATTAATCATAATAATAATAATAGTAGCAGGAGGTACACCTCTACGCCGCACATTTAAATCTTGCGCCAATTAAAACTCCTCTACAGGAGAACCACTGAACTTGGAACTAGACCTATTTAAACGTTTCCTATGAAGATGACACTACCGTAATATTGTAATTATGAAGTTGCCAGTACTGTGTCAATTTCAACTTGTTTTAGTTTTCCGTTCGTCAAGAAATTTGGACATTCTCTCAGAGAGGTCACTACAAAAACTATGACCATGCACCCTGGTGAGAAGCGAAGGAACTTTTCTGAAGAAATTTTGTATTCATAAGTTTTCCTTTACTAAATTTCGTTCATTCATTTTGGTTTGGCAATATTTTTTCTTTCTTTCCGCCTGTTTTGAATTTAAACAATCAAGAATTTCTGTAATTAATTTCCAACCATCGCGTACTTCTTCTTCGATTGTGAGTGTAAACTTTGTATCCTCCAATAACATTCTGTGGGTGTGTCATGGTTATTCATGGAAGGTTTCGAACTTTCCCCGAGGGTTTATAAACTGCGGATTTTCACGGCTCTTGGCCACTTGATCAACATCTAACTAAGTGTGTGTATGTGAAGAAGGAGGCGGTAGGTGCCTCTTTCATCAGATAGCAGGATTTTAGCAAGGTAATGGCCGTTTAACATCTTTATTTCTTGCGAGCTCAGCAGTTTATCCCGCGGGAAAGGTCCGAAACTTTTACCATGTAACCTACTTTTCTAAAAATGTAATTTTCTGCCGGCTTATGTAAAAACTTCATAAAATCTGTAACCGTAATTCGGGGATAGAGAGTGGTGCACCCTCACGATTTCCCCTTCATTTTGGTTTGAGGTGACTACGGTTTGGTAACTGATTTTCTTCTCTTCCTTAATGTTTTAAATTTCTTTCCTATACGGGTCACCTCCATAGTTTGGGAATAGCCCCTGTTTCATCGGCCCAGTGACTTTTAGGTTTGAAGAATGCATGTGTAGGTGTGCAAATACATGCCTCCATTCTATTTGGTGTTTCGGGCCATTTACTTAACCATTATTCGTGTTCCATGAAGGCCCAGAAGGTTCGGTACGAGATACCCCTGTTTCAATAGTAAGTTTGGCCATGGAAGGCCAAAAGGTATGAGATACTGTTGGAGTTGCCTTGAGTAGGCTTGTGAACTGAGAGCACGTTAGCTCTTTTTAAGCGTTGTAATAGTGCCTCTGGGAGGCCTGAAATTGTCATTGTTGGAGCTAGTGCTCCATATATTGGGGATTTTCTGCCCTTGCATTAAAATTTGTGTTTTGGTAAAATTCAGCTAGGAGCTCAATATTGTAAAACTAGGGGCTTGTAGCCCAAGAGTGTAAAAATCACTAAAATTGGGATCATTCTCGTCTTGTTTCCAGTTTGTCATTGTACCTGATATATTATTGTGTTCACTTAATGAAAGATTGTTAACTTAGAAATCCTAAAAGAGAAAAGAAAATATAACCTTTGTTAAAGTTTTAAATTCCATACTTGACTTTGTAATTAGACCCGTTAACCCCGGCAGCTTCTTTCACGTCTGCGTCCGCGGGTAACCCCGTAACAAGTGGTAGCAGAGCGTGGTTGACTGGGTCCCAATTAAGACTCTTTTGACGGATAAACATAGCATTCGGTTCCAATTCTATGAATTTTCTCAGTCGCTGTAATTTTCCAAATTTATAAGTTCTGTCATCATGTGCGGCCCTCGCGAATTCCTCCATGCCGGCTACTTGCGCGAGGAGGAATTGATTTACGAATTAACTATTAGAAATGTTCAATCTGGAGGCACGGTTGCGGTAGATCCAACCAAACTGAAAGTCATTAGAGTTACCAATTTATATCCCAACTTTGGGAGAGAAGGACATTGATGAGGCTCTCCCCACTATCACGGACAACACCACTGAGCTAGCATCTGTAGTTAGTTTTTTTGAAGTAAGTGATCCATCTCCAAATCAACTTAAAAGAGTGCAGGCTAGGTTGTACCATTTTATAATAGGGTGAGTCATCTATTGTCTCTTAAGTTAAACGACGTTCAGGGTAAGGAGGCAAGTAATACTGTTCAACACCTTTCTAACATGTCCAGTAAAGTTAGTCAATTGTTAACTGAGTCTGCTACTCCCAAATCCGAGCAAGCCACTGTTGTAAACATCGTATGTGAGGAGGACTTGTCCGAGAACGTAGAAAGCAGAAAATCCGTGGCAACTCAACAAACTTCTGCCCCATCTGGGAATGAGGCTGATAGTCGTACCTCCATTCCACCTTTCTTTTTAAACAATGCTGTATCTGAACCTTCTTCACCCCCTAGGCCGTTACCTGTTATGTCACCTGGCTTTAGTAGTTTGCCTCATCCTTTGGCTATGTTGCTTAGAGGAATTTCTAAATTCTCGATCAATTCTACTAGTGATGTCATTTCATTTTTAAGATTTGTAGTTGAGTTTCAGGATCACGCTCTTGTGTTTTCGCTTTCCCATTCTCAAATTCTTCAGATTATTTACCCTTACTCCATTGGTGTCCTCTCAGACAAAGTAGACAGAGCCATAGCTGAACAATCATCTATAGAAGACTTCCACGCCCATCTGCTAGCTAATTTAATTCCGGCCCGATCTAGGTCATCACTAATTCAAAGGTGTTATTACCGAGTACAGCGACTGGACGAAAAACTAGCCGACTTCATTCATGACATTAAGTTCCACACAAGGGTATTTACTCTTCATTTCCCAGAATATCAAATTGTGCAGGCCATTGTGGAAGGCATTTCCCCACCCTACAGGTCATACTTGTGTTTCGCGTCGCGCCAGCAAACTTTTGCTGAGTTAGAAGCTGTGGCTGTCTCAGCCGAAGGAGTTAGGTATGCCGACACATTACGTGTCGCTAGGGAGCCCCCTCCGTCTTCGAGTATTTTCGGCCTCCACCTCGCCGAACTTCCACGACCCGCAAATATTATACTTGTGGGTCGGCAGATCATCTCCGGAACAAGTGTCCTTTGATTAAAACCAGTGGGACAAAGAACGGAGCAGGATCATCCCAAGGCTGTTTCAAGTGTGGATCATCTAATCACATTGCCAAGAATTGCCCTAATGCCAATGGCACCCCCTCCTGTTCAACTTCCGGTGCAACTTCCACCAACGCAAATAATCGAAAGTGACTAGTGGCATCGGCTGGGTCCGTGTGTGCATCTTTTCAAGGATCAGCCCCGGTTAAAGCCTCTGAAAGCCCGGAACAGGGTAGCAGGTCTTCTAACTCCGCATTGGAATGCCCCAAAGAATGTCTTAGGATTGCGGCGGAGTCCCCCGCACTTGTACCTTTAATCAAAATTGAGTTGAACAATGAACCGATTACCGCTCTATTACACTCTGGAAGTATGTGTTCCATTATTTCGGCAGAATGGTACTCAAAATTAATGTCTGTCTGTAAATTTTCTGAATATTGCTCGTCTTCGGTTCAATGCGTCTCGGCTAACTCTTCTCCATTGGAAATCTTAGGTTTCATCTTTGCCAAAATTCGGATTTCCTAAGTTAAACTGTTCGTGGCTAAGCACTTGCCTTGCCCCATTATATTAGGAGCGGATTTCATGTCGCATACCGGTCTAGTACTCGACCTTCAGAGCAAGTCGTGCACTTTCAAATTTGCTAGTAATTGTAAAATCCCTTTACTAAAATGTAATTCTGTGTCATGTCCATCTGTTTCGCCTACCCAGGATGAGATGTTGTTAGATCTTAGACATCTGCCTGAGGAGAAGCCTGAGAGTATTCGTAAGTTGTCAGTCGTTTCCAGATGTTTTTTCTGATACTCTTGGTGTTACTGACGTTATCGAACACAAGATTGAGGTTACGGATTCGATCCCCATTACGTTTCCACCTTACAGGCTATCACCACCTAAAATGAAGGCTCTGAAGGATATCATCGATCAAATGCTAAAAGATGGTATAATTCGACCCTCCAAGTCGGCGTATTCATCGCCTATTTTCCTAGTACCGAAACCCCAAGGTGGCTTCAGGCCTTTGATTGACTATAGGGCTTTAAATCGGAAGGTGGTGTTACAATCGGTGCCTCTTCCGACCTTCACGCTTGTTTTTCTTGGTTTCGAAAATCAAAGCTCTTCACCATCTTAGACCTTAATTAGGCCTATAATCAAATCCCCCTAGCCGAAGAATCCAAGCATCTCACAGCCTTTGCCACGGATTGGAACTTGTATGAGTACAGCCGCGTGCCTTTAGTGCTCCCCACGGGAGCAACTGTGCTCACGAGACTGCTAGATAGGGTCTTCTCGGACATCAAGTTTGAATACTTATACCATTACCTTGACGATGTCGTCGTATTTTCTGAGACCTTTGAAGAAAACCTGGACCATCTGAAAGAGGTCCTTAATCGCCTTCGTAAGGCAGGGTTAACTGTGAAGTTATCTAAGGTAGCCTTTGCTAAGCCTTCCATGTCATTTCTAGGGCATATTTTGTCGCCCGATGGTGTTTCCATTGAACATTCTAGAACACAGGCCATTCGCGATGTCAAACCTCCTAAGGACATCAAAGGTATTGCCAGATTCATAGGCATGGTGAATTTCTTCAGGAAATTTATTCCTAACTTCCCTAACAGAGCGGCGCCCTTGACTTACTTCGTAGGAAAGGCGTCAAATTTGAATGAGGGCCTTCTCAACAAGCCTCTTTCGAAGACCTGAAATTAGCTCATTTTAATGCCCCTGTTCTTGCTATGCCTGATTTCTCGAAGAAATGTATCATTCAAACCGACCCTTTGTCGTCGGCGTTGGCTGCCGTGCTTCTTCAAGAGACTGAACTCGGAAGGCGACCCATCGCCTATGCATCTAGGACACTATCGGCTCAAGAAGCAAAGTATTCCATCTATGAACTTGAGGGTTTGGCAGCCTTATTTGCACTAGAGAAGTTCCGCCTGTATCTGGAACATATCAAGTTCGACTTGGAAACGGATAATCAAGCCTTAAGTTGGGTCTTAGCTAGACCGCGTCGTAGTGTTCGTATAGCCCGATGGGCCATCAGGATTTCGTCTTTCCAGTTTGATGTTAGGCACATAAGAGGATCGGAAAATGTTGTTGCAGATGGATTAAGCCGCATGTTTGCTCATGATTTGGAGACCTCTGAACGGTAAGATAGTTTTTCTCTTCCCGAGCCCATACCTCCTAGTGTAAATGCCATTCTTACTGATGCCCCCATTTTGTTTATAGATATCGAAAAATATCAACATGAAGATCCAGTGCTGGCTCCTATTATGGAAACCCTATTATGTGGCCCGTCGAGGCATGATCAAAAGATGAAAGTTGTGGTTCCAGCGGTTCTTGTACCCATCATCTTCAAGTATTACCATGAGACCCCATTAGGGGGGCATTTAGGCATCTTCAAGACTCGAGAAAAGATCCGAGAGATGTTTATCTGGAAAGGTATGGACGGTGGAATTCGAGAATTAGTAGAAGCTTGTAAATCATGTTTGCTCAGTAAACCCACATTGTCCACTAAGCTAGGTCTTCTATCTTCTCATCAAGCGTCGCGCCCCATGGAACGCCTCTATATCGACTACGTAGGACCCTTCCCCCAATCAAAGGAGAATGCCAACAAATTCATTCCCGTATGTGTAGATGGTTTCACTAGATTTTCCTGGTTATTTCCGACTAAGCTGGCTACCGCTCAATCCACCATTGCTTGTTTAAATGCCATCTTTGTTTCTTTTGGTCCGTGTCAATATTTAGTTTCTGATAATGCTAAAGCCTTGACTTCCAATCTCTTCCGTAAATTCTGTTTTGATCTGTCCATATCTCATGTAACTACTTCGGCGGATTATCCTCAACCATCTCTGGCGTAGCGGGTTAATCGTAATCTGAGATCGGCTGTAATTGCCTATCATCATGAAGATCATTCTAGATGGGATACGTCCCTGTATTGGTTGGCCTTCGCTTTGAATTCGGCTCTTCATGAGTCCCACAAGTTCACTCCTGCTTCCTTGATGTTTAAATTTGTGCCTAACACGCCGCTCTCTAACCTTTGGTCACTTAACGATATTCTACCAGAGACAATATATCCCGATAATATCAGAGATCTATGGAAGAAGGCTAAGGCCAATCTTAAAGCTTCTCACGAAAAGGTTAGGGAAAGATATGATCATGGACGGAGGCCCACCAATCTAAATGTAGGAGATCAAGTCATGGTTAAAAACTTTGTTCCCACGGGCAAGCTTGCCCCCAGATTTCGTGGGCCGTGCACCATTTTGGATTTCCTGACTCCTGTTACATTATTGGTGAGCAATCCAGCCACCGAGAGGATCTTTAGGGTCCACATCTCTCATATTAACCCGGTGTAATGTCATTGTTAACTTTGCCATAAACTTTTAACAGCAATGTGAAGGTTATACTTTTTTGGGGTTGGTGGCCTTCTGCCCCAAAATATTTGATTTTGTTATATACGTATGTGTATAATATGTACGATCTTCCCCTCTGGTTTTCCTGCTGTCCATTCCCGTGAGCCATTACCAAGCCCCCGCCTCCTGCATATCCACCCTGTGGCACGGATGATCTTCCACGCCGCCCGGCCCTCAGCATCACCAATAAAGATCGTACCCTCTATTCTCAAGTCTCCAACAACACTTTTCTGTCGGCGAGATCTTACTGTTTCAGTGTCCCCGCAGCCGTTCGTCGCCGTACCGCCACTGAGTTGGGGTACGGGCGCACTGCACTCCCGTGATGTCCACCTGTGTACGGAGTACATCTCCCGGGGAAGACTGAAGTGCGGCGCCCCAACCGCCAACTTTCCTGGAGACTGTACATACCCTTCTGATCTGCGGCGTCCTTCACCACGTCTATCCTCTCATAGTTAGGTTAGGTGTATCTGAGGGTACTTGAGGGATCCGGGCGACCTCAACTCCATGTCGGCATCGGCGGCAAGTCTTGCCGTCAAAATTAGCAACATGTATTTCACAGTGTACAGCAACAAACACACACTAAAGTTGGAGTTTTACTAATTTCTACTTATCAACAAAAAACTTTGAAATTTTCCTGGAAATTATCGTTTTTCCAAATTCTTCTGTGTCACCCCTTGGAAGGACATTTGGGGGGGGAGGTCTGTACCGGGAGGTACACCTCTACGCTGCACATTTAAATCTTGCGCAATTAAAACTCCTCTACAGGAGAAACACTGAACTTGGAATTAGACCTATTTAAACGTTTCCTAGGAAGATGTCACTACCGCAATTTTGTGATTATGAAGTTGCCAGTACTGTGTGAATTTCAACTTGTTTTTGTTTTCCGTTCATCAAGAAATTTGGACTTCTCTCAGAGAGGTCACTACAAAACTATGCTCATGCACCCTGGTGCGAAGTGAAGGAATTTTTTGAAGAAATTTTGTATTCATAAGTTTTTCCTTTACTAAGTTTCGTTCATTCACTTTTGGGTTGGCAATATTTATCCTTTCTTACCGCCTGTTTTGAATTTAACCAATCAAGAATTTCTGTAATTAATTTCCAATCAATCACGAATTTCTTCTTCGATTTTGAGTGTAAACTTTGTATCCTCCAATAACATTCTGTGGGTGTGTCTTGAATATTCATGAAAGGTCTCGAACGTTCCCCGAGGGTTTATAAACTGCGGATTTTCATGGCTCTTGGCCACTTGATCAACATCTAACTAAGTGTGTGTATGTGAAGAAGAAGGCGGTAGGTGCCTCTTTCGTCAGATAGCAGGATTTTAGCAAGGTAATGGCCGTTTAACATCTTTATTTCTTGCGAGCTCAGCAGTTTAACCCGCGGGAAAGGTCCGAAACTTTTACCATGAAACCTACTTTCCTAAAAATGTAATTTTCTGCCAGCTTATGCAAAAACTTCATAAAATCTGTAACCGTAATTCGGGGATAGAGAGTGGTGCACCCTCTCGAGTTCCCCTTCATTTTGGTTTGAGGTGATTACGGTTTGGTAACTGATTTTCTTCTCTTCCTTAATGTTTTAAATTTCTTTCCTATACGGGTCACCTCCATAGTTTGGGAATAGCCCCTGTTTCATCGGCCTAGTTACTTTTAGGTTTTAAGAATGCATGTTTAGGAGTGCAAATACACGCCTCCATTCTATTTGGTGTTTCGGGCCATTTACTTAACCATTATTCGTGTTCCATGAAGGCCCAGAAGGTTCGGTACGAGATACCCCTGTTTCAATAGTAAGTTTGGCCATGGAAGGCCAAAAGGTATGAGATACTGTTGGAGTTGCCTTGAGTAGGCTTGTGAACTGAGAGCACGTTAGCTCTATTTTAAGCGTTGTTATAGTGCCTCTGGGAGGCCTGAAATTGTCATTGTTGGAGCTAGTGCTCCATATATTGGGGATTTTCTGCCCTTGCATTAAAATTTGTGTTTTGGTAAAATTCAGCTAGGAGCTCAATATTGTAAAACTAGGGGTTTGTAGCCCAAGAGTGTAAAAATCACTAAAATTGGGATCATTCTGGTCTTGTTTCTAGTTTGTCATTGTACCTGATATATTATTGTGTTCACTTAGTGAAAGATTGTTAAGTTTGAAATTCTAAAATAAAGAAAAGAAAATGTAACCTTTGTTAAAGTTTTAAATTCTATTCTTTATTTTGTAGATAGACCCGTTCACCCCGGCACCTTCTTTCACCTCTGCGTCCACGGGTATCCCCGTAACAATAATAAATCCGAAGTGTTGTTGGTTCACATCGAAGAGGGTTCGATTCCCCGTCTAACCTCAGTTTTACGGCAGATGCCCTTCCCGACTTGAATTGCGCAAGATGGTGGCTATACAAAAACAGCCTATCGGCGCTTGCGCAACATGGCGGCTATACATAGCCTCTTATGAGACGGCCCAAGGGCTACTGCGTAAGATGGCATGTGCCCTTATGAGGCGGCCCCGGGTTGCTTGCGTATGATGGTGGCTGTTTTTATGAGACGGCCCAAGGGAAGCTTGCGCAAGATGGCCGCTGCTCTTATGAGACGGCCTAGGGGCTTACGCAAGATGGCGACTACACATAGACCCTTATGAGAAGGCCTAAGAGCGCTTGAGCAAAAGTGGCGGCTGTACAGAGGCTCTTATGGAGAAATCTTGTGAGGTTTGGCACTTCGCAGCTTGTACTAAATGATTGAACTGTGTAATTTGTTGAAAATATGTATACATTTAATCACTGGGAGGTCATTTTTAAATTATATATATATAGGTTTCTAATCATCCATTTCACATCATCTTTTCATTTCATTGTATCGCCTCTATAACGTATTCTGAACGAACGACTTATTGAATAGTTTATTACAACATTCGTATTGAAATGAAATGAAATGGCTTATGGCTTTTAGTGCCGGGAGTGTCCGAGGACATGTTCGGCTCGCCAGGTGCAGGTCTTTTGATTTGACTCCCGTAGGCGACCTTCACGTCATAATGAGGATGAAATGATGATGAAGACGACACATACACCCAGCCCCGTGCTAGCGAAAGTAACCAATTATGGTTAAAATCACCGACCCTGCCGGGAATCGAACCCGGGTCCTCACAACATTCGTATTAATATCTTGCAATAAATATTATAATAGCCGAATTCAATTGACCAGAGTCACCAGGCTAATTTGAGCCCATTACTAGCAAATATACGTCATCAAGCTTACAAGAGACCTTACCCTTCCATATTCTGATTTTACAGTTAAAGCCTTGTTGACGCCTACTTTTCGAAGTTCGCTACCTGACGCTTTGATTCCGCGGGGAAGTTCAACCTATGTGAAAGGACGTAATGAAGCAAAATGATGGATTCACAGCAGTACATTTGAGAGGGGATAATGCATCAAATCTTACTGGACCATGTGATATTTTTGATGGAGGGAGACTTTGGAGCTTTATATACATCGGCGACAAGAACTGGAAAACACTCTTACTCTTGCTTACGACTTGGAAGGACGATTCTAATCTATCATCGGAGGAGGGCTATACGTCTTGACATTGGAGAAGATCTTAAATCAGTTCACTTCGCACCTGAGTAGTGTTCTACTCAAAATTTACTCTCATTGAGACCTATTATCTCAATGAGGTGTGTTAAAGTCAATGGGAGACCGGTTTTGACAGGTATAGGACGGGGGAGATTTTGTTATGTATTTAGTTAGGCTACTGTTCTGTAATACGGAATAATAAAAGTGTATTCCCTCCATGAACGTAAACCATGGTGGTTTTGCTATTAAAATTAGGACTCATTACGACTTTATGTAAGGAGTACCGTATAAAGTGTTAAAGTCATGAATGTCGTGGTATAGCTACTGTACTGTGACGAATCAGGAGTAGGACTGGAACCCATAACGAGAGACGACGGCGCCTGTATGAGAGGTCCATCAAACATCAGCTGCTACATAGATCGTATCCAGATACCCGAGTCTACTAGTGGGGAGCTAATGGCATAAATTACTGCAAGTCTCCGCGTAATAGTTCATGTTCTTAGATTTTACTTCATTCAGTTTTTCTTTTGCCTACGTAAGTTCATATTTATTTAATACGCTGTTACATCACGTTTTTCATCCTAATAAATAGTTGTTCTAATTTGTGTTTTCGGAAATTCTGATTAATGATCCTTAACTTCAAAGTTAGTGTACTCAATGTTTAGTGTTCTGTCACCCTACACCTGGGAGTTTTTAGAGTCGCATTACTTATTATTATCATTATTAAATATCAACTATCGTTTTCAAGTCATAAGCTTGAAGGCTGGCACCCATGGGATATTGTTTATGGAGAAACAATGAGATATTATTTATTTACTGTATATTAAGGTGACCTGCAACGTCACATTTTGTCACACATCTGTGGGCAAAAGAATGGGTACGTCACAATCTAGCCTAGGGACTACTGCGCAGGATGGCGGATATACGTAGGCTCTTACAAACTCCTTCTCCTCCTCCGTCTCCGATGGTGCATAATAGATCAGCTCATGGCTTTATCATACTATCCGCCAAGTCTAAACATGTAATGCTATGACGACGCTTAAGGCTTTACGTATCACAGAAGTAAACACGTGCTATTATTCTGCAGCGATGACGTTTTTACGGTTATGCATGTTTAGACTTGTCCGTTATCAAGGTTACTTACACAAGCTTTTATAGATGGAATGAGTAGGTGTAAGGAGGCTAAGGAATGCAATAAGTACAATATTCTTAATTTAATGAAATATTTATTTACAAAATTTTAACAATCTACTACAACTGTCTATTTTTTTTTATGGCGACAAGTTTGCTTACTGCGAAGAGGTAGCATGTAACGTTCAAATAAAACAAAACATATGCTATGCTTTACAAAGAAGATAATGCAGTTCTTCCCTTGTTGTTATTTATGTTGTTTGTTCCTTTCCCTATCATCGTTATTATTTAATGAAATGAAATGAAATGAATCTAAAAACTTCATCCATACACTGTGTACTGTGTTTAATCCTCGGATTTGGACCATCCCAATCAAATCACCATTTTCACCTCGATGCTTGTAATGACGGTCACAGGTTCTGCAGGTTCTGCATAAGGCTACATCGATTGACATCTTACTGTGGAGGGGAAGGACGTTATCGTGATATTGGAAGAACAGTCAAGTAAACATACCAGTCTCGTTTCTTTTCTATTTATTATTGTTATCAAAAAATCTAAGATATAACACTTATGACACAATGATGTTAAATAAAGATATAAAACATAGCACAGTCCAAAGAATGATCTTGAGTAGTGTCTGTCAATTCCCAACATTCTCCCCACCCTGGTCAACCTCTAGGGGGATGACCAGCTGAATTGGTCGGGCTATTTTATGTCCCTGTGGGGTTCGAAGAATCACAGTCCTTATCTTCTGGTCCCTTCCTTCTAGTAACCTCTCTATTCTTGCCCTTTTCCACAATTGGCGTGGTCGTCCAACTTCTTGAATCAACGCCAGATCTCCGGGTCGAAACCCCAATGGATCTCCCAGACACATGAAAGCTCTTGAGTTCTAAGAAGTACTCCTTGGTCCATCTTCTCCAGAAGTCGTCTGTGGGGCGACGAACTTCCAAGTTATACCGTCTTTGGCGAGGAATCGATGGGTCTCCGAAGATGACAGTGCCTTCCAAAGTTCCGACAGTTCTGAATTGGTGGCCTGAAAAGTCCTTGCGTTGTCTGTATATATAGTATGTGGCAGTCCACGCCTACCAGCAAACCTTTGAAGGGCCATAAGGAATGTGTCAGTGGTCATACTGGAACATAATTCTAAATGCACCGCACGTGTAACAGCACAAGTGAATGGCGCTATGTAAGCCATTTCCATCGTCATGCCTATTTTGATATAGAGGGGACCGGCGAAGTCTATCCCGGTAATTGCAAAGGGTTTCGACGGTCTCACCCTATCCGCAGGTAGTGGAGCTTCGATTTGCTGCCCTCTAGAGTTCTTCATGATTCTGCATGGGAGGCAGGCGTGCAAGACCCTCTTAACAGTTTGACGAGCTCTAGGGATCCAGAACTCTTTTCGGAGCTCCGACAGTATTACCCGAACTCCAAAATGATATAGTCTGATGGGTGTTTGCCGAATGAGTAGATACGTAAATCGATGGGAGCCGTCTAGAAGTATTGGGTGCCGTCGCTCCTTAGCGAGGTCCGCACAGTGCAATCGACCCCCGAGGCGGAGGAGTCCGCCTTCAATGAAGGGGTTGAAGGGTCCTATTTTGGATTCTTTAGGAATTGGTCGACCGTCTTGGAGTGCTTGAAGTTCTAGTGATAAAACATTCTCGTTGAACAGCTCCTATCCAGTATCTACGTGCCTTTGCGAGCTCCACCACTGTTAGTTCTCCTGTAAGCTTCTCTCGATTGCGAGTGTTGTGTGTAAAGCGAAGAATCCAACCAGTAATACGCATCAGTTTCCAGTAGGAACTGAACTTCGAACTGTCTATAACGCTGGAATACGTGGTCGTTGTCATTACATGTTTTATGTTTCTCTTCTTCTCCTCGGAAAGTTGCTCGCTTGGGGTTTGAGCACCAGATGGCCAACATTCCTCACGATGTGCAAGCCATGTGGGTCCATTCCACCACTTGCGCTCATTCCGTATCTGGTCACCACGAAGTCCTCGTGTAAGGTGGTCAGCCGGGTTCTCATGTCCAGGGCAATGCCTCCACTGACTTGGAATTGAGTACGATTGAATCTCCGTTACTCTGTTGCAGACGAAGGTTTTCCATCTGTTTGGGTCACTGTGTATCCAACCCAAGGTGACAGTAGAATCCGTCCATAGTATTGCCTGAGTGATACCGTGGCCTGTAGCTGCACAGAAATAGGACAGTAATCGTGCTCCCACTAGCGCTGCTGGTAGTTCGAGCCTTGGCAAGGTTACCTTCTTGATCGGGGTGAGCCTGTTCTTGCTGCAGGCCAGATGGACGAGTACGTTGCTTCCCTCGTTCGTGCGAATGTACAAAACCGCCCCATATGCCCTTTCTGAAGCATCACAAAATACGTGGATCTGAACCTTGCCCGCCGTTGAAGTAGCTAGCCACCGCGGAATTTGTACCCGTGAAAGAGAGGATAAGGAGGATGCCCAAGTGTTCCATGATGCTCCGATATCAAGAGGTAGCAACTCGTCCCAGTCAATTCCCCTGTTACACGTATCCTGGAATAACAGCTTACTGAGGAGGGATACGGGGGATAACAGTCCGAGTGGATCATAGAATCTAGCCGTAATCTGTAATAACTTCCTCTTGGTGATTGGTCCTTCAGGTAAAGCCTTGGTGATCTCCTCTGGGTTAATGTAAAGGTTATCCGTTTCTGTATTCCAGTAAACGCCTAGTACCTGCGTCTCTACGTTGAGCTCTTGACCTTCTGCTCTCCAGATGGCCTTTAACGAGTCTGAATTAGTGGCCCATTTTGCTAGGTGGAAGTTCATCAATTTCATCAGTGCAGTAAGTTCGTAATACAGGGCAATCACACCATTGTCATTCTCTGCGCCGGACACGAAGTCGTCCATAAAGGTATTGTCATCTATAAGGGGTGCTGCAATAGGAAATGTCGTCTTGTATCTGTCGGCGAGTTCCCTCAGTGTTGCTGAAAGCAAGAACGGACTGCAAGTCAGGCCGAATGGGAGCCTAGTGAAGCGATAGGTCACTACCTCGTCCGTCGTGTGGTAACTTCCGTTACTGTCCTGGGTGACCCTGTACCACAAGAATCTGGTCAAGTCCCTGTCATCCTCGTGCAAGATCAGCTGAAGAAATGCCTGTGTAATATCAGTAATGATGGCCATGGGATGTAGCCTGAATCGTAGTAGAATAGCCAGTGTCTCCGGTAGCAGATTTGGACCTGCCTCTAAAGCATCGTTGAGAGACGGAGAGTTGGTTTCGTGAGAAGATGCGTCAAAAACTATTCTCCATTTTGTTTTTCCCAGTTTCTCCTTCTTTACAGCTTGGTGGGGGAGATAAAACGTGGTGTTCTTTAGATCTCCAGTAGGTGTGACTTCTATTTGTCCTTTCATGATATGATCCAGCATGTGGTTGTAGTACACCTCCTTTAAAGTGCTATTGTTTTGAAGTCTTTTGATCAAGGTATCAAATCGAAGTTCCGCGTTTATCTTGTTACTTGAAGGAAGAACATCCTGCTTTCTTGGTAGGCAGACCACTCTCCGGCGACCTTCAACGCGATAGGTTGCCTTGAATTCTTGAAGAATAGCAGAGTCTTTCTCAGTTAGGTCTCGATTTTGATTTGCAACTATTCCCATTGTCTCTAGATCCCAGAATTTTCTTAGTTCATCATCCGAAGGTGAGCTAGCTTGTGGAATGAACTTGACAACAGTAGAATTCACACAAGTCCCTGATCGGCTTCCATTTAAGATCCACCAAAAAATTGTTGGAATCAGAACGATCGATTCAGATATTCGAATCGGTGAACTGTCCTTCACTATTTTCCAATATTGGTCACTGCCAATTAAGATCTCTACGGGCAGGTTTTCTTTCGAATCAGACCTAGTGTCTGCTAACTGCAATTTGCGTACGTGCGCCCAAGTTTTGATGTCTTGTGGAGCTGCTGGTTGAGATGAGAGTGTGCACTTTCGTAAGCTTTCATGGAAACCGTAAAGTTTGTGTAAACGCCTTTCATACTGAACCTGACAACTCTGCGCTGACATGATGGGTTAGTCTGGGACTCAAATGTGCAAACAGTCAGTTCTCTTTTGTCGGTGGTTAGTAGCTGTAGGTCGTCTATCAGTGATCTTGATATAAATGTTGCCTGACTTCCACTGTCTAGTATACATCGAGTAAGTCGGCTCTTCCCTGTAGGTCCAGTGATTCTTACTTGAGCGGTCTGCAAGAATGTGAAACCTGGTGTGGTGATATCTATTTTTCCTACAGAAGCTGTGTTGGCCTGATCTTCTGAGGTCTTGTGACTCCTTCCGTTGTCGCAAAGGGATTTATGGTGCGACTTCTTGCAGTTAGCACACTGTGCCTTTCCTTTCTTTCGACAATTGAACGCCGTATGCCCTCGATTGAGGCACAGGAAGCACCGGTTAGCTCTCTTCAGGCTCTCCTTTCGCTCCGTAACGTTTGTGATTTTCTTACAGTCCTGAGCCCAGTGACCTCTTGATTCACAAAAGACGCAAAATGGTTCCGGCCCCTTAACCTCTTTTCCTGCTAAGCCTTTAGGATCGGCACGGACGTGAAAAGCTTCCGCCGTAGGGGGGTAGCTTGATGATATGGAGGTTTCACCACGAATCTTTTGTGTAGTAAGCGCTCCGTCAACTTCTTCACCGAGAAACTCCATTAGTTTGAGGATGTTACCCTCCGAAAGGTCTTTTCGCTTTGCGTGAATGATCCAGCGACGGCATATATCGTCTGGAAATGCTCGGAGGATCTTCGGTGCAAGTACTTGGCCATAGGCGTTCACATCTTCCCCGAGAGCGCGCAGAGCGTGAATGCAGCGATTGCAGTCAATAAACGTAGAATTAAGTGCGTCCGGTGTGGCAAACTGGATGGGCTTAATACATTCTATGTTGTCCAAGTGTGCCTGTATGATTCTATTCTTGTCACCGTAGCGAGCTTCAAGAATTTTCTTAGTCTCTTCATAAGTCTCGGCCGTGACTGCGATGCCCTCAATCAAGTGCTTCGGTTCCCCCTCTAAATAACCCCTCAGAAATACATGTTTATTAATAGTAGAGAGTGACGTGTCCTTATCGATTGACTGTACAAATTGTTCCCAGAAACGTGCCCATGTTTCTATATTACCTGAGAAGGGTTCTAGTCTTATTGGAGGGAGTCTTAACGTGGTTGAGGGAACAGCTGAGGCAAGTGTTGGTACCGTCTGTGTGTTCGTGAGTCTAAGATTCGACATCGCGCTTTCAAGATTTTTCTCCATCCCATGTGAAATGCGAATGATAGCGCGCTTGGCGTTCTCTATATATTCCTCACATGTACTTATGTCATCAGCGTACGCGGTGTCATCCAGGAGTTCGTGAACCTCATCGTCCAGGGCTCTTAATTTATCCAAAGCCTCTTTTAACCTATCCTTACAGTACTCGTAATCCTCGGGAGAGGTAGACTCAGTAAACTCTTGTGCTTTCTCCACGTGACGTGTGATGTTTGCCCTTTCCCTAGCACGTCTTCTTTTCAATTCGTGTAGTCGTGTGTTCGCGTTACCGCCTTCCATACTGGACCTCTAGACGTGAATTTGCTATAGTAAAATAGTGTATTTGATAGGGACTTCGTAATAGTGTGGGAAATATTTCGTTACTTGATCTATTATTAATCGTACTCCGATGTATTGCGACGTAGTTCAAGGAAAGCCAGCAGATGGCAGCACTGGTCACTTAGTCGTGCGTGACGTCTTCTCCAAGTGACGTAAATAAACAATATGGCTACCCTTCCAGCTTAACCAATAAACTGTCTATGCGTTTGCACTACAAATACTACTTATACCCCTTTTTATCGTACTATGCTTTATGCGGTATTTGGAAGTTCCTTAAGTATTTCAGATATTAACAGGAACAAAATTACATCTGAGAAATATTACCGTACGTTTATGGCTTGGCGTGATAGGTTTTATTTCCACGGCAGCAATTTTCCCGTAGTCTCCTTACGGAACGTGTAGTAAACCAATGATTACCTATTTAGTCTTCTAGTATATTGCCCATTCGCGCTGGAGTGTAGTTCTTCCCGTGTTTCCGGCACCAAAATTATATCGTGATATTGGAAGAACAGTCAAGTAAACATACTAGTCTCGTTTCTTTTCTATTTATTATTGTTATAAAAAAATCTAAGATATAACACTTATGACACAATGATGTTAAATAAAGATATAAAACATAGCACAGTCCAAAGAATGATCTTGAGTAGTGTCTGTCAATTCCCAACAGATGTCCCAATAATCATTTACGAAAGGAGCAGCGTACGTAGATAAAAGTCATGGCGGAAAATATGAATCAGATATTTTGGCATGGTAAGTAAGGTTCTATGTTTATAGAACACCTTAGTAGCCTCACTTATTCGTGTGATATAAATAAGATGTTGCGTTTGATCATGCGAACAACATGCACATTCACAGTTTTGTTTGTTATCAAGACAATTGTCTGTAACCGTGTAGACTTTTTCTTCTTTCTGTTCAAATGCCTACGATGTCGAAGCACACACTAATGTTGATGATAAAGGACTATCCTTACTTATAGCCTTGTAACAAAATTCTTTAGCTGACGGTAAGTAACATCCCTCACATGAATAATAGATTGTTGTGTAAGCACGAATGTTTTCAGATGTTTCAAATTGCAAACAAATATGGACAGGGGATTCATGATAAGAGCAGTCTATAAATTCAATCAGTGCTTTGTTAATAAATTCTTAACGCTAAAATAGCGGACGACCTTATTTCTGATAATACGATGATTCGAATTTACAAAACATGTCAAATAACAACCAAGATTTATTTTTCTCAAAATTAATGTCCATGTGTTCGTAGGGATATCGAATTTCGTTGAGATCTAGTGCACCCATATGCCGAATTAGCATTAAAAATGAATTATTTCAGTCGATGTTTGAGAATATGAGACAGCCACTGCGGTAGATATTTCGGCAGGCGGCATGATGTGTCTAACAAAAATTGGCGACAGAGAGTCTAGCCCTGTCACCATGCTTAAGGCACGTTCTAGGGTGCAGGCAAAGATAATTGCACTCCCTTTTACCCTCAAAAAAACTTTCATCGACAGCTAAGAGCTCGGGTCAGCGCTACCTCATGGTGCCAGTACGCTACCGCCATAAAATTTCACCCAGTAACAGAACAAACGTGGCAGAAAGAGGGAGAAACCACATGTTCTGTGCGAATGAGACGGAATGATGACAGATCTCCCTCGGACAGAGGTGGTGCTCTCCATACAAAAGAAAATCATGTACCGCTAGGCAAAATTCAGCCAATCAGGGAGCTCAAAATTATTCGTTTCCAAGGGGCGCCTATGATAATTTAATTGATTCGGGACATGGGGAAAGTATTAAAGCAGATATTTGGTGATCCTGACAATAGGTGAAAATGGTATATATTCAGTGTGATTTTAGTTATTAATTGTAGGTGACATTACCTTTAATGTGAAAGTGCGTTCTTGTGATACAAATCCCGCGTTGTCAACCACGTGCTGACATTTTTCACCCACATACGATGCATCGTCGGCAGAAAATAGTACCTCCCACACATTCAAATTAAGGGAAAAAAATACGATCGCTGTGGAATGGAACATCAGTTACAGGAAAGGCTAGGAATATCGTGATACAGCTTATAGTGAATAAGTGAATAGGGGACACATGTGATAAACCTATTTGTGCGAGGGAACCCACCCCCACAGCCCACGTATATCAGTGACGCTAACGACCTCAGGGTACCGCGCCAAGCCCAGAGTGTACCCAGGAACACATAAATTAAACCGGCCTACCACACCCGAGGAGGAGTGTTCTATATGTTCTCAGTGAGGGAAGATCAGTTCGTCTTATTGTCTCGCGAATGTTCAAACTTTGTTTCCAGTGAACTCTAATAATGTGGAGAGTAATTCCTAAAGTAATTTGATCGCCAGTGACAGCCATCGCTAGAGTAAGTTAGTCATGAATTGCGAATTTTTATTGTCTTTACTCACGAACTATGATTAGGAACATTTATTTAAATCAGTCATCTCTAAGTAATTATAAACTATATGAATACTTTGTCCAAGGAGAGGTGATGAACCTTTCAAATGAAGGATCATAATGGGATAAGCAACTAGTTATCAGTACGGCATATCGTGTTAATAGGTGCATATGTCTGTCGCAGAGGCTATGATTTGTGCAAACGCGGCAACATCTCGTATTTCCGATTTATGATTCTTGATGTAATGATCAGCCATTCAAATTAATAGACTTTACAACTAGGATATGCTAATAAAAACAGACAGTAATTGTTTAATGTTGAGGACAAGCAGCAATTGCCCAAGGAATCTCCTGTTGCAGTTCATTCAAACCAGGATAATTCTTAGAATTGCCAGGTGTACGACCTCGAACGTAAACACAGCACGGAAGCTGAACTAGGGGAAGGTAATCCCATGGTCCCGTTACAAAGAGGGAGATACAAGACCAGCAGTCTAGCAGTCAACAGAGGAGAGGTTCAATATAATAGGAAGATCCGAATCGTGTGTAAAGTCCACATATGTATTAGAGTAGGGTATAGTTTTTTGTGTGTGCGTGTAAATAAGTGTAACAGAAAGATCAATGTATACGTGTGTATGATCATGTGGAATACGCAAGTAACCATTTCAAGTTAACACCGTCATATGTCTCAATCATGATGGCGTAAGCTGAATAGTCATCGGGACTATGGAGGAGCGGCAGCCGAACCGCCAGAATGAGTACGTTAAATTTAATCTAAAGTGAAGTTTGTTATAAATAATGTAAATATTAATTTGTACTGAACGCAAGTTGTCGGTAATGATAATTCAGTAATTTTATTTTAATTGTAGATTATTCATGTTGGGGTTACACCACAGTCATAACTTTATATATAATTTGTTCAGCAGTCACGCATTTTGATTTGATTTGGTAATATTGTTACGCATGCATTGAGGCAGATTTTTGTTTTATTGGTCATGTATCGGCAGTATTCGTGGAATTTCGCGCAGGCAGGGTTCTATCGAACCGATTTCCATGGTTCAGGCTTTTTCTTTTCTTTTTTGAGACCATTTGATATTGTTTGATTCTTCCTTTAATATTCGTTAAATCAGTCTATGTGGCTAGTGAATTGTTTGATGATGTAGTTGTGTGAGAATTATGGTAACGCTGAGCAGTCCATTGCGACGAGGATTCTGGAGCGTTACTTATGAATTTTATCTAGTAATTAAAGATGAAGACATGTTATATGGAAGTAAGAATAATGAAGTAGAGAATGCAATCTCAGCGGGAAAGCTGTGAGATCATTGAGGGCGAGAATACGGATGTTTGGAAGTGCGCCAAACTTTCTATACGTAACAATAATATACTTGAGGTTAAGAGTATAATTATGAGTCTACGATGGTATAATAATGAATAAATATTGATAATCAATGTAAGATGGAATTCAGAAGGTACTTACAAGGGTGATATTAATGGAAGTAACTTCAACTAAATACCCACACAATTTATTATCAAGCATTTATATGTGTAACGATTACATAAGGCATGCTACCGTGTCCAGCATGGCTTGGAACATATAATTCATTGTCATAATAATATCAAATGGTATTTTCTTCTTTTTCTTGGTGTGGAATATGAGGTCCCAGACTGCACTGCATTAAATATTGTGAGTAGGTAATAACATCATTTAAGTCAGCTATTTATGCGCCATGTTTTTTTCGATTATTGTTATGTGAGTAAAAGTAGGGAGAGAGCAGCCATGACAAACATTAATCCTGGTCATAGTCACCTGTTACTTCAAGGACAAATAACCTAGGACATTGAAATCGACATGCGGCATTGCAATTAGGGATTCGATAATTCAGTAAAATTTTGATGTTGCTTAAATTATGCGTGATGTGTGTGTATATCAATTAGGGTATTTTTTTATTCACTTCCCTTGAATTTTTTATGCAGTGATTGACTGTGTTGAACAGTATTGATAATCCTTTGTGGTGTGGTAAAAGGAAAATTTTCCGCTGTGTAAATAGAGTAATGTACTGAAACCGTACAGTGTCCTGTACAGCTCATGGGAATAATAGGTGCCTTTCTACTACATTAAAATCACTCCTAAAGGTCGCGTCATTGGTAGCAGTATGGGCGATGGGGATCGAGCGGCGTCCGGCCAGAATGGAACCCGCGAAAGAGCGCCTGGAAAGCAAAGGGAAGACAGAGCAGGAGCCAAGCCCGCGCGAAAATACCCTCTCAACTTTCAGAGAGAGCTAGAAGAGGACGCGATGGTTCCAAACTAACATAAGGAACTTCCGGTTTTTATGCACGTGTTACGGCTGCCAACGTCGGATTTTGGCGCGTAAAAATGGGATGAGATTTTGATCCAGACATAGGAAAATTATGTGAGACACACTGAATTTTCTGCGTTTCCCAGACTAAAAATATGTAATAATTTATTCAGGGGAAGAAATGAGGTCACCAGATGTCCAGATTTAACAGATTGCAAACACATGTGAATACAACAGCGTCACCCAAGCTAAGAGTCGCGCTCAAAAGATGACTCCACCCCCCAAGGGACGCTATGAATTAATCAAAAGCGGGAAGCAAATTGCATAAAAACTGCCGATCGTAGGTCCAGCACGCCTTGCTCAAATGAAAGAGGAGTTAGAGGGCCACAAGATGCACTATTTAAATGTCTTCAATTCTTGGTATGAAAGGAGCTCTTGTTCTTAATGAACCGTGAAAGTTTACGCCCCCAGGCTTCCGGCGGGGAAAATAATATAGGCCGGGCTGGCCATCGCAGAAGACAGTTCTTTGCGGGTCGTTGAGAAGGGACATTGTGTCACGTTGTGCCCCAGTTTTACAGTCCGAACCCATTGACCGCTTACTAAGAGTGTTATTGTGTCCATCGTGGCCGTGAAGTACAAAGCCTTTGCGAAGTGTAAACGGGAGGCCAAACGAGCCTGGGTGAAGTGTCTCTGTGCCGCGTGTCAAACTAGTTAATCCGCGAGCATAATTTACAAACGAATAGCGGAAGTCGGCTGGGACAGTGCCGGATTAAAGGAGCCAGTTATATTAATAAATTGGTATCACCCAAAGTGTTACTCTGAATCAGGGTGCTCGAGTCTTGTGAGCCACCCGATCCCTGCTGTGAATGCGCCCGCCGTGATTTGAAAGACCGGCTTATTCGTGGTGTAAACTCTGGAAATAGAGGTCGTGTGACGAGTGGTGAAGTGTTACCATTTTGGATTACTGTAAGATTTCAGCTGTGAATGAGTTCCCCAGGATGTCGGACTTGTATGGACCAGGGATGAAGGACTGCACGCCCGCCTCCAGCCCCGAGGCCATGCAGCACTAAACTCCACCATGGGTCTCCCGTGGAAGGAAAAACAACGGCCACCAAACAGATGAGTGATGTCCAAATCTAATTTCTTAAGCATGATAATGTAACCGGGGATAGGATTAGCTTTCTTTTATAAATATCAAAATGTTGTAAGATAATGCATGTCCTAATATGGAAATTTTATTGATCTTTATAATGTTGAAGTAAATTCAAGGGAGCTGAATTCCCGGACGACCCATTTTTTTTCTTAGTGATTACCTTATCGTGAGGGTTATATTTTAGTAATATGTAGAATGTCCTAGCAAATATGGGAACAAGGTTAGGAGAATATTTGAGTTCCCCTTAGGGGTGGCTGGAACAATAATGTTGGCGAGCAGGGAAAACCATGTCAAAATGTTGTTAGTTACTGTCCCACGTGGCTATCGTATATGCCGGGGAAACTCACGGGTCAGTCAGACAATGCATGCCTAGCTTACACATATAATCAGTGCATGTACAGCACGAGAGAAGAAATCCCGACCGGGAGAGGTATATGCTGTGTTATTTAGGTAGTTGTGAGGGACCATGTGCAAGTCTCCCGTGATTTATGATTAATTGGCCAGAATTGTTTGGAGTGTTTTTTATCTATAGCCGGGGTGAGACCCAGAGGGAGGAGTCCCTAATCTTTGGTCAGAAGATTTAAATATAGGTATATTTCCTGTGCAAGGAGCGAGGAGTATGGAAAAAGTGGACTGAGGAGTCATGAGAGCCCTATGCCGAAGGAAAGAAGATACGCGATATGAGACGTAATGAGAGGGCCGAATGCCCGAGGAATTTACGATGAGATGAGTTAGAAGTGATCGTGCCCACAGTCGGCGTTCAGCGGTAATAATGAGAAGGGAGAGAATAAAAGTGTATTTCTTGGGAACTCAGCGGTAAGATGATGTAAACAAATGAAATGGGCCAGGGATATGTGCCCCGGCTGGCCATGGTAATTTAGAGAGGTCAAGAATCGGCCGTGGCTAATGAATGAGTGATGGCTGGAGTAGCGAATGACCTTCCCTTCTTTTTTTCGTGAATGTCTGCTCCTCGCCCCCTCACGACTGAGCTGGTCCCGCTGTGCTATTATAGTTAAGGTTTGAGGCTATGGGCTTCCCCCGTACGTTACTGCTGTTTAACTGGTCCAACTAAAACACGGCCGGCAATGATAATATCACGCTGATTTAGAAGGTATTTAATAAATGAGTAGGGATCTCCCCCAGATATCCGGTGATATGAGACTGTAGCTAGTCTAGGGATTTTCAGAAATCCACAGTACCTCTCGGTCGGGAGTCGGCCAGTTCGACCCTGGATCATGATGGCGCCCTTGAGCGAGCTGCCCCAAGCTTGCGCCTTGGGCCGGAGACTGTGATAACCATGTTGTTTCTTTCTAGGAATGGCTCTCCTTTATGCATGAAGTGTATATATATGTGTGTATGTTTCGTAATTATGTGCATATATTTTTGAGTTAAAACAGAAACTTTGTACAACGTTGCGTGGTCTTGGTGATAGATGAGGAAGTCCGGGGTTTAGCTAAATGGTATGTGTGTTTGTCTGTGTATTATGCAAATGTTTCTTTTAATATGGTAATTATGTAGCGTAGGCCCCGGTTATTTTCGTGCTAAGAACAGGAAGTAATATGTGAGTAGGGACATCAGATCATCTCACGGTGTGATCGACAGAATAATATAAAAATGTCATGAACGGTATGAACTAATGAGGAAAGATGAACGATAGAAATCGCAAAACCTCAATTACACCGTTATGCAGACGACGCCCATGGGCGATTCAGATTTTAAAGTAATCATTATTTCCTTTTCCTCCCATATGCGGAGAGTTCATTGTATAGAGCTGTATCAATTTCTTTAACATGTCATATTTGAATAAATTAGCATTCGTAACCCCTATTTTATGATTCTTGTCATTTGTAGCAGTGCTAAGCAGTATCCAGTAGGCATTTGAACCCAGAGATCCTACTTTCATATTATATACATAAGGCTCCATCTTAAGTATTTGTTTCTTTTTTTTTTTCTTTCGAACGTACCACTCCCCAAGTGCTCAGGCTGCCGGGCCAGCCCAGAAAGTAGGAAGGGGAGCGGTTCAAAGCTCGTTAAGCAATTCGACCCGCTCTTCAATCCAATCTCATCCGTAGGTGTTTACCCCGTTACGTGGAGGCATCCTTATGCGTGGGTCATCCATTCGAGGCACGGAAGGGTGTAGTACGAAAACGAAAGCTTGCGTCAAACAACCCAAACATCATCTTAGAATTCACGTCTTGGTTGTAGAACGGCAAACATAATCAGTTTATATCTTCACTGAACTTCAAACACTCTAGTCATGTAAAATTTGTCTTGTCGAAAGTTGGGTAATGATCCTATATTTGCGAACAGGTATTGATATTCATCATGTTTTGTAAAGTCAGTTAGGTCCCGTTGAGACCAGTTATAATCAACACTTATTATGGTATAAATAAGACAGCTCTTCAGTTGATTAATCATTCAATTTATATTGAAGTAGATGATGTACCACATTATGTTTTGACACAGTGATTTTTTATTTGATCGGTATAATTTGATTAAATTAAACCATTTTACGTCTATTATTCTGAGTACAAGTTACCTGTCAGATGGAGATAATTAGCCATCACCGATCTGTAATTGAAATAACGGATAATAATAATAATGTTATTAAAGTTTGATAGGTTTATTAGGGGAGGCAATGTATCCCCGTGTTAATGGAATATTTTGAGTTATTTATAATTCTTTTCATTTTATAATTCAATATTACGAATCCTTACCTAACTAATTTCTTTCTCAACTCTTAGTCTTGATCATAATACTGGAGGGTGATATAATTGGAGTAGTGGCAACTCCTATATAATATAGTGGATCGTAATTCTAACGTAGATTTGGTAGGAAGGATGTTTTCCTTGAGTTAACTAATTAGCACATTTTATTTGAGAGATTATTTAGTAGTCCTTTAAATTCTCATTAAATTTAAACGATTACATTTATTTACGCATATGTTTGAATTAATGGATTTTATATTATTGTAATCATATTTTAATATTATTTTGTTTCTCTCAATCATATTATCAATCATTTTCTTATTTTAATAAAATTGTTTTAAATTCACTCTGGGCCAAATTACATTTATTTCGGTAGGTTAGTTAGCCTGTAGCCTAGTAATATTATATCCCTATCGCGAGAGCACCCAGACAGTCCAGAGTACGTATCCCCCCTGATCATCAATGGTGAGTATTTTTAATTCAGTGCAGCCGGGCCAGAACCCAGGATGAAGAAATCATCGACCAGGTCATATGAAAAGGGTGCATAGTGTAATTTTATGGTACCCAACTTGGCGCAGCGAGACTTTCGCACATGGTATATAATCAGTACGACGGATAATGGTGTATTTATGTAGGCTAAGTTCATAGTAGGAGGTGGCCAGACTCAAACTCAGAATATTCTCATTTTTGTGTAAATTTAGGCGGCAACACTCTGAAGAACCATTACATTATATTTGTTTTGCATGTCATTTTTCATTTGTTATCGTATTCAATGATAACCAGGGAGATTATGTTTGACGTAATTGTCGGTTTAGCTTCATCCATAGTCCTAAGGCATGTTATAATTAAGAATGTTTACTATGGTTACCAATGAACAATGGGATCAATTGGTCCAGAGTATTAGTGCATTGAGTGCTAAAGTAGACAATATTCAATCCGACATGGAAACTACTAGGGCTCAGGTAGAAGAAAGTCAAACCTTAATAGAGGAAGGACAGGCGAAGTTAGAGGAAGGACAAGCAAAGTTAGAGGAAGGACGAGTCATATTAAGACACGAGCTTATAGAAAGTACCGAGGAAAGCATATTGAAAGCTCTAGAAACATTCGAGTGCGAGCTGGAAACAGTTAGTAGGGATATAAAGGCCGGAATAATGCCGTGTGAGGTAAATCTTGAGAATAGAATTTCACAAAATCAGGACGAATTAAGGAAACAGTTGGCTGACACTAGGGAGGAACTCATTAAAACATACGATGCTAATAAGTATGTAACCGTCCAGGCTTCTCCAGCCCTACTAATTTAATATAATATCATGTTACGCGATATCATTTGATATCAAGTTTATCCGCCATCGGCAATTATTTGTAATAACATATTTATTCAACGTCAATCATTTATAATCAAGGCTTTTTGGAATCATATTGTATATATGATAACATCGTTTTATTATTTAAATTACTATATTATGTAGGATAAGAATTCATTATGTTGTAAATACGGTCAATATGTTGAGACATAGTTGTTTTCATTTCATCTCATGTTTGTGTATACGGAGGGTTATTCTTGAAGCTTGGGATTTTGCGTTAGTCATGGGTTTATTTTATGACCAATGCTAGTAAACAGCGACCCGTGCGCGAGGCTTGCAAGAGGGTCAGCTATCTCTTCGCCACGCCTTCTGGACTTGTCGAGGAGGAAGAGAAGGGGAGTTGATGCTTCAATCTATCGAATCAGATACTTCGTTGTATATGAGTTTTGAGATTGAACTGTTACCAAGAGTGGGGGTGAGCCCGGATATATACTGATTCTCAACACGAGAAAGGGGACCTTAATGCCTTACAGCCTTACCTTAGAACCTTACAACCTTACAACCTAACTACGAGATACTCCATCACTAGTACAACTTCTGCTGTGAAGCTAACATCTTAACGAGTACTACATCACTAGTACTTCTACTGTGAACATCTACTTTGAACGAAGTGATTTGATAGTTACTTTTGTACAATGTGTTGTCGCTGCGGTAATGTTATTGGATCTGCGTGACACGAAACAAGCTTACGGCTTGTGTTATATTCAGTAAATATGGTGGACGAAGAACTATGTTTAGTTCAAGTCTACGGAAATTTTGTACAAGTCTGTACCGTATAAATAGCATAGCTCAGTTGGATTGAGATTTCTACTAATATGGAAAAATTCATATCTTTGAATTTTCTCCTCATACGATCAACGCTGATCAGTTATTAAAAGTATAGGGCCAATGTCTAATTTAAAGACTAGGCAAGCAGGGAGTGTTAGTCCAGATAGCCCGTACCATATCAGAGAAGGAAGGAAGAATGTCCATGGAGCAAAGTCTACATCGAGAAGAAGAGAACGAGTAACCACGGAAACCAGATGACTTCAACGGAAGCTGCAATTGGTGAGCTTCAATTAGATAAAGCAAGCAATAGTTAATTCAGTAAATTCTAAATCCCTCCACGCTTTAAGGAAACTTTTCCGATTCATCAAATTTTTTTGTATAATAAATTCATTTGTATTTTATATTGCATTAATTTTCTTTTAAGCGATACTTAATGGTTAATTATTTAAAATCCTACCCCTGTGATTTAAGTGTAAGTCTCTATGCTGGTAAATATAAATTTTGGTTTACCATGGCGCCCAAACATTACATAGATAAATGGGGAACCATGGAATGTTTATTGTTTCTATTTGCGTGGCAATTTGCGGGCAAGCCACAAATAGTATATTTAATATTCATGTGTCCCAAGATAATAACTTTCATCTCCCCAAGTGTTTTGATGAGAGGGAACAGTTACAAGTAAAGCACTGGGAAGGAGGTACATCAGATAGCGGAAGAGCATAAACAATTAATTAAGCAACTAGGGGAGGTAGTTATCACATTTAATAACAACCTACAGGATACCGCGAGGGAAATGAGAGAGCAAGGAGATAAACTAACCGAAAAGATACTTGCAGTCGAGAATAAACTGTAAGTTATAGAATTCGAGGCAAGGAATAACATAGAGGTAGTTTTAGCCAAGGTGAATGACAACATCCAGGTCTTAAACGATAGTATGCGAACGTTGGAAGGGTACAGAGTCACGGACAGTGAGGTAGTTAATACGGAACTCGCAGAAGTTAAGCTGGATATGACCCAATGGAAGACTCAGATAACTAACAAATTGGAGGAAGTAGAAATGGAACTTGCACAAAGCGAAGAGGGAGTAAGAAAAGATATGAGGGAGGCGGTAGGGGAAGAACTGCGCAAATTACAGACGCAGAGGGAAAACCTATCTCCTTTAGTAAAATTTATAACAGCAGAGCAAGCAGTAATTAAAGATATTCTTAGCAAACAGTCGCCATTAAAAGAGAAAAGCAATACCAACCCTTTTCTAGAAAAACCCACATCAGAGGATGTAAACCAGAACCGTCAGAAACTATACAAGTAGCAGTAATTCCCCCAAATCTGATTAACATTTTAAGGATAAATTAGGATCAACCTCGTAAGTTTAACGGGACGGGTAACATATCTCCAAGAATGTTTATTCGTGATATGAAGGAACATTTCAAGGAAGTAAGGACGCCTGAAGAAAAGAAGCTTCGAGTAGTGGAGAAAAACTTAGACAGTAGCCCAAAACTATGGTTCGTAGGTTATCGGTACTTATTCGTGACATTCGAAGACTTTGAAAGAGCATTTCTGAACCGGTACTGGAGCATTGCAGCGCAACAAGGGCTCAGAATAGAGTTATATTCATGTAAATAGAACACATCAAAGCCCACGCGCTACAGTGACTACTTCGTCCAGCAATTTGTGAAGTTAAAAGAGTTGGACAACCCACGATGTCAGACAGAGTTGCTCCAAGCTATTTTAAAGCAATTCCCATCCCATGTACAGTAAACGTTGATAACGGCGAAGGTGGAGACGCCAGTTGAAGCCGAATGCATTTTAAGACAACTAGATGAAACGATGAATGTAAATACCCTTAGACAGACTCGCAATCATGGAAGGGCATATGTTGTGGACACTGTCAAAACAGACCAAGGTAACCGTACTTCAGGGCAAGACATGGGCGCCGTACCTCGGCGCAAGCCTGAAGAAAGGAGACAGAATGATACGACCGAATTTACCACCAGCAGGCGATACGATTATGAATACAACAGGCAATACATGGGAAGGCCATTCAATAGGTATATGAACGAATATGACAGAAGAAATAGAAATCGCCCGTACCAAAAATTCGAGCCACGGAGGAGTTGGAATAACCGAGATAGGTATTAGTGATCACGAAGCTGTTTTTGTGGTAATTAAAAATAAATGTGAAAGAAAGGAAGAGATTAAAATTAGGACTGTTAGGCAGTACCATATGGCTGATAAAACAGGCATGAGGGAGTTTTTAAATAGCAATTATGATAGGTGGAAAACGGTAAATAAAAATGTAAACAGACTCTGGGATGGGTTTAAAGCAATTGTTGAGGAATGTGAAAATAGGTTTGTACCTATAAAGGTGGTAAGGAATGGTAAAGATCCACTATAATATAACAGGGAAGTAAAGAGACTAAAAAGGAGGTGCAGGTTGGAAAGAAATAGAGTTAGAAATGGCTGTGGAAGTAAGGAGAAATTGAAGGAACTTACTAGAAAATTGAATCTAGCAAGGAAGGCAGCTAAGGATAACATATTGACAAGCATAATTGGCGGCCACACTAATTTTAGTGAAAAATAGAAGAGTATGTATAGGTACTTTAAGGCAAAAACAGGTTCCAAGAAGGACATTCCAGGAATAATTAATGAACAAGGGGAGTGTGTATACGAGGATCTTCAAAAGGCAGAAGTATTCAGTCAGCAGTATGTAAAGATTGTTGGTTACAAGGATAATGTCCAGATAGAGGAGGTGACTAAAACTAAAGAAGTATTAAAATTTACCTATGACAGCAATGACATTTACAGTAAGATACAAAAGTTGAAAACTAGAAAAGCTGCTGGAATTGATAAGGTTTCTGGGGATATACTAAAGACAATGGGTTGGTATATAATACCATATCTGAACTACTTGTTTGATTTTTGTTTGCATGAAGGAACTTTACCAAATGACTGAAAGGGTGAAAACATAAAGCTGAAAATTACAGGCCAGTCAGTTTGACATGCATTGTATGTATGCTTTGGGAAAACATTCTTTCTGATTATATAAGATATGTTTGCAAAATTAATAATTGTTTTGACAGAAGGCAGTTTGGGTTTAGGAAAGGTTATTCCACTGAAGCCCAACTTGTAAGATTCCAGCAAGATATAGCAGATATCCTGGATTCAGGAGGTCAGTTGGACTGTATTGCGATTGACTTATCTAAGGCATTTGATAGGGAAGATCACGGGAAACTACTGGCCAAAATGAGTGCAATTGGTCTTGACAAAAGAGTGACTGAATTTGCGGCTCTATTTCTAGAACATAGAACTCAGAGAATTAGAGTAGGCGAAGCTTTATCTGTCCCTGTAAAATTAAGAGGGAAATTCCTCAGGGCAGTATTATTGGACCTTTATGTTTTCTTAAATATTTCAATGATATGTGTAAAGAAGTGGAATCAGAGATAAGGCTTTTCGCAGATGATGTTATTCTGTACAGAGTAATAAATAAGTTACAAGATTGTGAGCAACTGAAAAATGACCTCGATAATATTGTGAGATGGACAGTAGGCAATGGTATGATGATAAACGGGGATAAAAGTCAGGTTGTGAGTTTCACAAATAGGAAAAATCCTCTCAGTTTTAATTACTGCGTTGATGGGGTGAAAGTTCCCTTTGGGGATCATTGTAAATACCTAGGTATAAATATAAAGAAAGATCTTCATCGGGGTAATCGCATAAATATGATTGTAAATAAAGGGTACAGATCTCTGTACATGGTTATGAGAGTATTTAGGGGTTGTAGGAAGGATGTAAAAGAGAGAACATATTTGTCTCTGGTGAGATCTCAACTTGAGTTTGGTGCCAGTGTATGGGACCCTTACCAGGATTAATTGATTCAGGAACTGGAAAAAATCCAAAGAAAAGCAGCTCGATTTGTTCTGGGAGATTTCCGACAAAAGAGTAGCGTTACAAAAATGTTGCAAAGTTTGGGCTGGGAAGACTGGTAGAAAGGAGACGAGCTGCTCGACTAAGTGGTATGTTCCAAGCTGTCAGTGGAGAGATGGCGTAGGAGGACATCAGTAGAAGAATAAGTTTGAATGGTGTCTTTAAAAGTAGGAATGATCACAATATGAAGATAAAGTTGGAATTCAAGAGGACAAATTGGGGCAAATATTCGTTTATAGGAAGAGGAGTTAGGGATTGGAATAACTTACCAAGGGAGATGTTCAATAAATTTCCAATTTCTTTGCAATCATTTAAGAAAAGCCTAGGAAAACAACAGATAGGGAATCTGCCACCTGGGCGACTGCCCTAAATGCAGATCAGTAGTGATTGATTGAGAAGACAGGGGCCATCCTACAGGGAAACAAACACAAGGGATCGCGAGAATACACGATATGTTCAGGAACCAAACTCACAAAGATAGGAACAAGAAAGATGGAAAAGGCAATAATCAATCAAAACATTGATCCCGATATATCTGGAGCCGAAAGTATTGAATACCTACAGGCATGAAGCCAGGGAGACTTCCGTAACCACCAAATGAACCCGGAAATACCACCCTATCACAAAAATAGTAATGGGCAAAGAAGAAAAACGTCAATTATGCTGAGCGACCCAGCGGAAAGGAGCTCACCTGCGCTAGTGACCAATAATCCATGTGAATGGATTATTACACAGGTGGACTCATGGGTAATACAACCCTCAGACCTGCTAAATGACCCTGCTCTAAGGGAGGCGAAACGAATCGAACATTTACCCGTCATTAATGTAAAAATAAGAGACGCCAGAGCACATGCTGATACTTGGGCTAGAATAAGTATAATTTCCAGAACCCTTTTTAACTATCTGAAGGAACGGCAAACATGCCAGAAATTCCTGTTTCTACCGTGAAGATTATGGGAATTATTTCTGATCGGACGGCGATATGTAAGTCGCAAACTTCGTTGGAAATTGAAATTGACAATTCTGTATTTCTACATCCATTTGTGATAATGCCTCGAATTAACTACAACATTATTTTAGGCGCAGATTTCTTAAGAGAAAATCAAGCAGTGGTCGATTTTGCCAGGAATGTAATCAAATTAATAAAAACAGAGGGAAATGAAAGAGTATCACTCAATCAGGAAAGCAGTAGCGAGGCAGTGATTAATTGTCTCATCCAAGAAGGGGACACTGGTATTTGCAAGGAAGACAATTTCGGAATTGAGGGAGAAATTTTAAATCATAAAGACATTTTTATGAGATTTTCAATACTGATATTGATGTAGAACTAGATAATCTGATAACAGAGAAGGTAGCTGAATGCAAGGGGACCAGGGAGCAAAAAGCGAAGTTATGGGACCTCTTAATCAAGTACCAAAATATTTTCAACTCGAAGGTTGGCCTGATCCCTAAATTTAAATATGCATTGAACGTCACTTACTGGCGCCCATACAATCACAAGGCGTATCCAATTCCTGAAAAACATTACCAAGAAGTTAAAAGAATCATTAAAGAAATGGAGGAAGACGGCATCATAGCCAAACGGGTAACACCATTCGTAAATAGTTTAGTCATAGTGGAGAAAACTGACAAATCTCTGAGACTGTGTGTCGATGCACGAGAGATCAACGGGAAATTGATCGCCAGGAATGACCAACCACAACCGATAAAGGATATAATTCGAAGATTTCGGGGCAAAAGCATGTTTTCTGAGGTCGATCTGACAGCTTTCTTCCACCACATACTACTGGAGGACAAGTCAAAACTACTCAACTGGATTCATTTTGACCAGCACACGTACACTTATGAAATTTGCCATTTGGTCTGAAAAGTAGCGGTGCGGCTTTAATTAGGGCACTAGGTAGAATTTAACCGAGGAGGTGAAGGAAATAACCACCGTACCAAACACATCTTTCGAAGAAAACTTACAGCACCTGGAATTATTATTGAAAAACTTGAGTGCAACAGGATTAAAGATAAATTTAAAGAAATCACATTTTTGCCAAGATGAAATCCTATTTTAGGACATGTAATCGATGGTCAAGGAGTGAGACCCAATCCGATGAAGCTAGAAGCTATTCATAATTTTGCAAAACCTACGAAAGTCAAGCATATCAGACAATTTTGGGGGCAAGTGTAACTTCTTTGCAGATCACTGTCCGTACTTTACAGAAGATGTCGCCCCACTCCAAGACATGTTACAGAAAATAACAAGTGGCGCTGGACAGTGGAGACAGACATGGCATTTCGACGAACCAAGGAGATATTGGCACGCAGTATCAAGTTGTGCTATCCTGACTACAGTTTACCTTTCGTAATGCAAACAAATGCATCAAACGTGGGAACAGGCGCAGTGCTATTCCAAGAGGAAGATGACCCTAAGCATTCAAAGAAATATTAGTCATTTTTCAGCAGTAAAATTCAACGCCATGAACAAAATTACCATACACTGAACTCGAGATACTAGCAAAAGTACAAGCTCTACAATACTGGCATAAGGTCATCTATGGTTTCAAAGTCATTATTAAGGCAGATCATAAGGCACTAACCTTTATTTTAGAAACCGCTGTATCAAGTGAAAGGATTTCACGCTGGTCGCTGCATGTTCAGCAATTTAATTTCAAGATGAACATTGTCCAGGCAAAGAAAACATAATGGGGGAAATTCTAAGCCGTAATCCCAATCAGGAGGAAGAACGAGTTAACTACGTGGAGTTGGTACAAGAAGATAGAGACGTTCTACTTCGCCTCAGTCAACTAGCACAAATCCAGCGAGCCGAACCGAATTTTCGCAGATTAATTAATTTTCTTCAAGGCAGCATGCAACCAGGAGACCGTGACTATAATAAAGTACATAGAATAACAGGACACGCCGGCATAGATAAAGTCGTGGCAACATTACGGGAATCTTTCATCTGGTAAAACTTGAGAAAATCAGTCAGACAGGCACTCTTTACGTGTGATACTTGTCAAAGGGTTAAATAAAACTCGTATTTAATTAAACAGACGCCAATTCCGTTGTTACCCACAGAACCAAAAAAATCATACGCCATGGACATCTATGGTAAACTCCCCCGATCAACCCGGGGAAACCAATTCATATTGGTCTTTATGGACGTGTTTTCTAAGTATACAACCCTATTCCCAATGCAGAAAGCAAATACGAATCCAGTCCTAAGATGTCTTACCAGAAACATTATACCAGCCATGGGTAAGCCGCACAGCCTTCTCACTGATCATGAATCACAGTATACCTCCGCTCAGTTTAAAAATTCACTGCAGGAACTTGGGATTAGACATGTTCTTTGTTCTATAAGAAATCCTGCCAGTAACACGTCGAGCGCGTAATGAAAGTCATCGCTAAATTTTGTAGGATTTATATTCCAAATGAACATTGGAAATGGATAAACGTATTACCAGTCATAACCGACTGCATAAACAATACGATTCACGAGGCAACGGGAAGTATACCGTCTTTGGTACATTTAAACCAGAACACGGCCAGGCCATGGAATGCTGTAGTCAACTGTCCAGCTGATGCACGTCTTTCACAAGAGTTGTGTATACAACAGGTAGCCGAACATCTGACAAAGTAAGAAGAACGCAGACTTAGGAGAGTGAGAGGGAAGAGATATCACCGTCACCTCAGGGATGGCGAATTAGCACTCGTGCACACGCCAGGTATTTCCCAACCTACAGCCCGACACTACGCTAAAATTGTGCCGTGGTACATGGAACCGTACCGCATAGTACACTCACTACAAAACAATACCTACAAGATAGCAAACTTGGACGGAACTAACGAACGGATTTTTAACGCAGCGAGCCTTAAGCTATATGGACTACCAGCAGCAGAAATACCAGAACAAGTAAATATGATAATGTCCTATTCCACCCACGCCTACAAAAGAACAGGAAGGAGGGGAATATGCTATGTCAACAGAAGAGGAGGAAGACGAAGTTGAGGAACTCAGCAGTATATCCAGTGATGAAGATATTTCAACTACGGAGGAAGATGAACCTGCCTCACTCGTCAATGAAATGACGCCATGGATGGAGAGGGAGAGAACAGATGAAAAACGGATTGCCAAACATGCCTACAGGAGGCGAAGGAATTTAAGAAAATCTTGAAGCTTATCGTGAGGGAACTCCAAGCTGAAAGAGATGAACTGCTAGAAGAAAGACAACGTCTACTTCAGCAATAACGAAGAAAAAAATTAGAGAGAAAATAGCCCAGCCAATTCGGATATGGTCGCTAAGTAGGTACGTATCTTACGGTATGGAAATCGTCCTCATACTTCATAAAATTTCCAAATTTAGTGGGAGACATTTGCACCATATGCCGAATTAGCATTTTAAAAAATGAATTATTTCAATCCTTGTTTGAGAATATGAGCCAGGAACTTTGGTAGATATATCGGCAGGCGGCATAATTTGTCTAATAAAAATTGGCGACAGAGAGTCGAGCCCTGTCACCATGCTTAAGGCACGTTCTAGGGTGCAGCCAAAGATAATTGCACTCCCTTCCATCCTCAAATAAAACTTTCAGCCGACAGCTAACTGCGCGGGTCTGCGCTTTCTCACGGTGCCAGTACGCTACCGTCATAAAATTTCACCCAGTAACTGAACAAAGGCGGAATAAAGAGGGAGAGACCACATGTTCTGTGCGAGTGAGATCTGAATGATGACAGACCTCCCTCGGACAGAGGTGGTTCGTTCCCTACAGAAGAAAGTCATGTCCCGCTAAGAAAATTCAGCCAATCAGGGAGGCCGCCTATGATAATTTAATTGATTCGGGACATGGGAATAGTATTAAAGCAGATATTTGGTGATCCTGACAATAGGTGAAAATAGTATATATTCAGTGTGATTTTAGTTATTAATTGTAGGTGACATTACCTTTAATGTGAAAGTGCGTTGTTGTGATACAAATCCCGCGTTGTCAACCACGTGCTGACATTTTTCACCCACATACGATGCATCGTCGGCAGAAAATAGTACCTCCCACACATTCAAATTAAGGGAAAAAAATACGATCGCTGTGGAATGGAACATCAGTTACAGGAAAGGCTAGGAATATCGTGATACAGCTTATAGTGAATAAGTGAATAGGGGACACATGTGATAAACCTATTTGTGCGAGGGAACCCACCCCCACAGCCCACGTATATCAGTGACGCTAACGACCTCAGGGTACCGCGCCAAGCCCAGAGTGTACCCAGGAACACATAAATTAAACCGGCCTACCACACCCGAGGAGGAGTGTTCTATATGTTCTCAGTGAGGGAAGATCAGTTCGTCTTATTGTCTCGCGAATGTTCAAACTTTGTTTCCAGTGAACTCTAATAATGTGGAGAGTAATTCCTAAAGTAATTTGATCGCCAGTGACAGCCATCGCTAGAGTAAGTTAGTCATGAATTGCGAATTTTTATTGTCTTTACTCACGAACTATGATTAGGAACATTTATTTAAATCAGTGATCTCTAAGTAATTATAAACTATATGAATACTTTGTCCAAGGAGAGGTGATGAACCTTTCAAATGAAGGATCACAATTGGATAAGCAACTAGTTATCAGTACGGCATATCGTGTTAATAGGTGCATATGTCTGTCGCAGAGGCTATGATTTGTGCAAACGCGGCAACATCTCGTATTTTCGATTTATGATTCTTGATGTAATGATCAGCCATTCAAATTAATAGACTTTACAACTAGGATATGCTAATAAAAACAGACAGTAATTGTTTAATGTTGAGGACAAGCAGCAATTGCCCAAGGAATCTCCTGTTGCAGTTCATTCAAACCAGGATAATTCTTAGAATTGCCAGGTGTACGACCTCGAACGTAAACACAGCACGGAAGCTGAACTAGGGGAAGGTAATCCCATGGTCCCGTTACAAAGAGGGAGATACAAGACCAGCAGTCTAGCAGTCAACAGAGGAGAGGTTCAATATAATAGGAAGATCCGAATCGTGTGTAAAGTCCACATATGTATTAGAGTAGGGTATAGTTTTTTGTGTGTGCGTGTAAATAAGTGTAACAGAAAGATCAATGTATACGTGTGTATGATCATGTGGAATACGCAAGTAACCATTTCAAGTTAACACCGTCATATGTCTCAATCATGATGGCGTAAGCTGAATAGTCATCGGGACTATGGAGGAGCGGCAGCCGAACCGCCAGAATGAGTACGTTAAATTTAATCTAAAGTGAAGTTTGTTATAAATAATGTAAATATTAATTTGTACTGAACGCAAGTTGTCGGTAATGATAATTCAGTAATTTTATTTTAATTGTAGATTATTCATGTTGGGGTTACACCACAGTCATAACTTTATATATAATTTGTTCAGCAGTCACGCATTTTGATTTGATTTGGTAATATTGTTACGCATGTATTGAGGCAGATTTTTATTTTATTGGTCATGTATCGGCAGTATTCGTGGAATTTCGTGCAGGCAGGGTTCTGTCGAACCGATTTCCTTGGTTCAGGCTTTTTTCTTTTCTTTTCTGAGACCATTTGATATTGTTTGATTCTTCCTTTAATATTCGTTAAATCAGTCTATGTGGCTAGTGAAATGTTTGATGATGTAGTTGTGTGAGAATTATGGTAACGCTGAGCAGTCCATTGCGACGAGGATTCTGGAGCATTACTTATGAATTTTATCTAGTAAGTAAAGATGAAGACATGTTATATGGAAGTAAGAATAATGAAGTAGAGAACGCAATCTCAGCGGGAAAGCTGTGAGATCATTGAGGGCGAGAATACGGATGTTTGGAAGTGCGCCAAACTTTCTATACATAACAATAATTTACTTGAGGTTAAGAGTATAATTATGAGTCTACGATGGTATAATAATGAATAAATATTGATAATCAAGGTAAGATGGAATTCAGAAGGTATTTACAAGGTTGATATTAATAGACATAACTTCAACTAAATACCCACACAATTTATTATCAAGCATTTATATGTGTAACGATTTCATAAGGCCATATGACTCATACTCGTAATAACATCAAATTGTTTTTTTCTTCTTTTCTTTGGTCAGAAACATGAGGTCGCAGACTGCACTGCATTAAATATTGTGAGTAGTTAATAACATCATTTTAGCCAGATATTTATGTGCTTTTTTTCTATTATTGTTATGTGAATAAAAATAGGGAGAGAGCAGCCGTGATAAACATTAATCCTGGTCATCGTCACCTGTTACTTCAAGGACAAATAACCTAGGACGTTGAAATTAACATGCGGCATTGTAATTAGGGATTTGATTATTAGGTAAAATTTTGATATTGCTTACTTTATGGGCGATGTGTGTGTATACTAATTAGGGTAATTTTTTGATTTTCGATTCACTTCCCTTGAATTTTTTTATGCAGTGATTGACTGTGTTGAACAGTATTGATAATCCTTTGTGGTGTGGTAAAAGGAAAATTTTCCGCTGTGTAAATAGAGTAATGTACGAAAACGAAAGCTTGCGTCAAACAACCCAAACATCATCTTAGAATTCACGTCTTGGTTGTAGAACGGCAAACATAATCAGTTTATATCTTCACTGAACTGCAAACCCTGTAGTTATTTAAAATTTGTCTTGTCGAAAGTTGGGTAATGATGCTATATTTGCGAACAGGTATTGATATTCATCATGTTTTGTAAAGTCAGTTAGGTCCCGTTGAGACCAGTTATAATCAACACTTATTATGGTATAAATAAGACAGCTCTTCAGTTGATTAATCATTCAATTTATATTGAAGTAGATGATGTACCATATTATGTTTTGACACAGTGATTAATTATTTGATCGGTATAATTTGATTAAATTAAACCATTTTACGTCTATTATTCTGAGTACAGGTTACCTGTCAGATGGAGATAATTAGCCATCATCAATCTGTAATTGAATTTAACGGATAATGATAATGTTATTCAAGTTTGATATGTTTAATAGGGGAGGCAATGTATCCCCGTGTTAATGGAATATTTTGAGTTATTTATAATTCTTTTCATTTTATAATTCAATATTGCGAATCCTTACCTAACTAATTTCTTTCTCAACTCATAGTCTTGATCATAATACTGGAGGGTGATATAATTGGAGTAGTGGCAACTCCTATATAATATAATGGATCGTAAATCTAACGTAGATTTGTTAGGAAGGATGCTTTCATTGAGTTAACTAATTAGCACATTTTATTTTGGAGATTATTTAGTAGTCCTTTAAAGTCTCATTAAGTTAAAACCTATTACATTTATTTACGCATATGTTTGAATTAATGGATTTAATATTATTGTAATCATATTTTAATATTATTTTTTCTCTCAGTCATATTATCAATAATTTTCTTATTTTAATAAACTTCATTTAAATACACTCTGGGCCAAATCATATTTATTTCGGTAGGTTACTTAGCCTGTAGCCTAGTAAACATATATCACTATCACGAGAGCACCGCGACTGTCCAGAGAACGCACCATCCGTGAGGAAGAGGACCATCAACGGACAGTATTTCTATTTGAATGCAGCCGAGCCAGAACCCAGGATGAAGAAATCATCGACCAGGTCATATGAATACTGTATATTTCTTAATTTACAGTGATCAAACTGTGAGCTTTTTCGTGATTGAATTTACCATGAGTTTGATATCCAAAGTGATATAAAAGGGCTTCCCAGTAAAGCGTGACGTTTTAACAGCCCTGCTATGCCTGTTTGCAGGTGGTAACACAGGATATTCATGCAGGTCAAAACTTCGAAAACGTATAGGTAATAGTGTATCATTTTCTACAGTCTTGAACAATCGAAGTTTTCTCAATCAGATAATGTTGCATCCTTCGCAATATACGATGAAGTGTAGTTTTCGCGTTCACTGGTGTTTCTGCTGCTTTTAGGGTATTGTAATCACTTCGATCACGGATCGAAATGAGTTGTTGTTTTGGGTTGATTATAATATGTGCAAAATCTTCTGCGAAGCCAAGAACATGTTTCAATGTTAACATACCTATAAAATTTCCGTCCTGATTAATCATCCAGTCGTTAGTAGCTTTTGGACACCATCCTGCAATCCGCAAAAGATTACTTTCTTCATCACAAAAGGAATGGTAGAGTTTCATTGCACTTGTAATACCAACATCATTCGTTCTATTTATTTCGACATTATTTACTTCATATCGCTCTTCAGAAAAGAGAAAAGCTAGACCATGGTTGTTTAGTTGCGATGTGCTTGGTCCACTTCTATCTGACTAATCTAGTTGTGCTTCAATATACAGGTAGCTTTCGATTGGTAAGGTGTATATCTAGCTGATTAATGATTAAGCAAATTTCATCATTGTTATTTAATGCAAACCAAAAGGTTGATGAGAATGAAGCTACTGTATTCATAATGTCTAGCTTTTCCTCCATTTTTTGTAGAAGCGAATAACCTAAATCTTGGAGTATCTGTTTATTGTTATCTGTTAACTCGATGAGTCTTCGCAAACATGTAGTAAGTCTTCGGAATGTACACCGTGTTTTATAGATGTTTTTGTACTGGTTTAAGAAGAAGGTTTTAAGCAACGTAGGTGTGCCGATCTAAATGAATAAGCTGATTATGTATACTAAAAAGCCTAAGAGTGATGTTACTAATGAGTTTTACAGACACAGTATGATAAATAACTACTGCTGGTTTCTCACGAGTAGTATATCCACGTTCCTCTTTAACAATAAAGTCGTGCAGGACGTGCGAAGTTTGTCGATTACTATTCACGTCTGTAATAATATTACAAGAAATGTTCATATGATAATCATCGAAGAGTGTTATAGGTTGATCAGAATCGTAACGTACGTTCGGTGGGAGCTCCCGTGGTGAAAATCCAAGCAATGGTCTAATCGAATCAGGTTGTAATTTGAAGTCAGTCTTAAATGATGGTTTAATAACACATTAATGTGTAATGTTGCTTACAGTAATTGGGAACTTGTAATTATGATTACTAAAACTGTATTCTTTAAAATGATCAATTAACGTACTTTCAGTATAGTCATGAATATCATATACTGAATAACTGGCTGCGGGTAGCCCGAACACGGACAAGTCGGAGAACAAGAGGCACCCCAGGGGTGCTGAGTTCGAACATTATATTACTGACTGAATAAATACAAATGGCAGGAGTAAACAGTTGGTTCGGAATTAAAAAAATACTTTCGCCATCCTGATTATCTTTCATTATGGGAAATGATCGCTAAGTTAAATTAAATTACTGTTGATTCTTGACGTGACAAAAATAATTCAAAGAAATGGAATGGTACATTCGGCTGATTTGCCCTACAATTCTAACAGAGTTGATTTATGAACATGGGTGTTTTGTCGTTATAATTTAACAATATCAAATTTTGAACCTTGAAAATTGAGGATGATGTATCTAATTCCTCGAACAATCTGAAAAATGCATTGCATTTTAATGGAGTGTTTGGAATATCAAATATTCAAAATTTACAAAATCTACTTCCTCTCATAATAAATTTTTAGTGATGTTACGCTCTTTAAATATTCATTATCATTACATGTATCTTGAAAGTGCTTTTGAAATGAAGTAAAAATTAAATCGAGACGTCGAGTATATCTGCTCTAAATTATTCTCACTTATCTTCTCATGAGAACTAATATCTAACGTTGTAGTTAGGTGGTCATTTGCGAGGAATCGAAAATAATAATCCTCAAGAACCAATAAAATAAAAAAATTATCGAAGTTGAAATACTGTCAAATATTTGTGAATTAAATGTACCTAAAATATCACGGATTATTCCATCTGTCACACAACACATACATCTGAAATTTACAAGACACAATTAAGAACTATAAAAACTATCTACAGGAAAAATTCTAAGGAAGAAATATTTATATTATTTACATCACGTCCACGTGCGAATTAACATTCTTACCCTCAACTGGATTCCATTCTAAGGTATAACTGAAAATATGAAGTCTCCATGTGGTTAAGAATTCGTGCGATTCAAGTGAGTTCCCCTGGTATCGAACTACAGTCTGATCTGGATATTTATCTGAGAATCTACGTCCAAATTTTATCATTATCCAGTAAGATTCACACAAACATTCGTGGCTTCAAATCAATTATTTCCATAAGTTACAACAGGATAACTTATTCCTAAAATGTAAGAGAGAATTCTGGAGTACGGCTACCGACAAATATTTATTATCATCATCTGAAGACTTTATCAAAGCGACGGCAATCTCGAAGAACTATAATCAATTTCCTTCTACCTTCAATATCACATATTAAAAATATCGTCGCACAAAATCATGTTGTAATCCACTATCAGACGACTCATATCACAAATGTTAATTCACCATTAATTCATAGTACAACTACAACCTTGAAACGACGACTAATATTCTCTATAACTGTATATCACAGAATCTGTGGTCAGAAAATCACGTAAGAACGTGCTATCTGCCAAGAAACAAGTCTTACTTTCATTAAATTCGTCTCGATGATTAAATATATCATTCAGAATTATATACCACTACTCACGTACTCCTAATAAATCCATGACCTTATTCCGGAATTAACATCTCGATGACATATTACAATTACCACGAGGTACCAATGTAACTCCAAATATCACCGAAATATTGAAAAATATATGGAAAAATGTATCTCAATAAATTCCTACGACACACATTAACTCACGAATGGAGTAAAATTCATTAAACAAGAAAGGGTGGTTATGATAACACATGGATAAACTTCCGACGATCATATCATTTCAGAACTCTGTAACACGTGGTTAGTACACGAACTAAACTTCATATTTTAATTCGAATATTTGGGAACAATTAGTGAAATAACATGAGAAATAAAACAACTACTAGACTACAAAACCACACCAAAAGAATAGATAAAGAAATCAATTGCTACAAAGAACAAATATAAATAAAGAGGTTGTCGACTTAACTTATACTGTAGGCTTCATGTTGAGCTCGGGGCGTCCCCAATTGAACAGTCTAGGGTTGAAATATCCGTATTTCTCCTCCGTTGGCGATGGTCTGTAGATTTAGCAGTTCATGATGAAAGGGTAGAATCCAGTATGAAATCTCATCACCTTGCGATGTAGGCTGTAGAGGTCCTCTTTAACTCCAGAATTCTAGATGATTTTGCTGAAACTTGTACAGAATAAATTAGAGAAAGATCTAGGCCCAATCCTGCGAATTGTCATGGAAAAACACGTACTTTAATTATTTATCTGCCTACATTCGACGTCAGTTTTTTGAGTACATCTAAACGTGGTAATATAAACTGGCACAATTTTCCCAAGTATATGATTAACGCTGGGTATGCGTCCTCACTGTCCCTGGTGACGACTGAATCTCGAATGACGTTCTCCACCGGTGTGTAGCGACGTTCTCGTCGACCAGTGTACTGAGCGTAGACGGAGAATAAATGAGATGAAGTGAGAATGAGCACGCATATGACTTCCCTTAAGTAGTGCCATACTCCACTGATCGTAGGAAGTACGAGTCAGTTCAAGTACTGAATTCTTGTCTGCTCCTATGAATTAAGCATAAATTCAATTACTAATTATTGTAGTTTACACATGATATCATTACAAATGTTCGGTCTAATTTCACCTTTATACACATTCGTAAGTACAAATATCATGCCGTCTATGTTATTAATAATATTTTCTTTACTAATCAAGTACAACTGTACGTGAACATTTTCCAGCTATTTCTTTCTCTCCGCTTCCTTTTTTCTGATCCAGCTAGTTCGCTCCCATTCACATTTGAAACCTTTCGCCGCCTCGCTCCGGAAACGAGCATGTGCGATGCCGACAAAAGAACCAGACTCTTGTCACACTAACCTACATTCAGCCACTTGATCCGAAGCATACGGTCACAATATAAAACATAAAACATAATCGCCCGCACATGCGTGTATTTAATTTTGCATACGGTTTTTATTGTAAACAATGTCTGCACAGCTTCCGAAATAACGTATGAGCTCAAATGGAGGAGGTAATTCTCCATAGCTATCGAAATACCATACTTTAGATTTACGTTTTACGTAGGCAACGTAATGAGTTCCAGTTCCGCGACTTTTGTCTAAGTTAATTACAGCACACTCTCGTTCACGTGGGTACGCTGGTAGTTGATCACGCATACACACACCTCGAAAATAATGAATTACTAGTTGTTTAGCAAATGTAAACCGTCTTCGTGTGTCAGAGCTTGATGTGGATGTGCATCCAGTAGACGCTTTTTGGAGATACCTAGATACTGAGCTCCTTTATTGTATGGCTCTAGCTTCATGTGTACGCCTTTGCCACGTAATGCAATCACTTCAATCGTCTTGTCATGACGTTCACTCTCTTTCAACTGTTGTTTCGCTTCTTCTTCAGCCTTAACAGTTCTTGCTACAGCACTAGCACCACTCAGAAATGACCCTAAAGCTTCTAGTCCAGCAAACAGCGAAGGAAGAAATCCTCCTCGTTTTGGCACAGGAATTAATAGGGCACGTTTACCAAACATTGCTCTGCACATTGGAGAAATTCACGCTCTTGCTGCGCGTAGTTCCTTAGTAATAGCTACACGCGGATTGTATTCCCCTCGAATAGCATTTTGTGCAGCCTTTATATCTTTCCATCCTACAGTTTTAGTTACCTTCTTCTAGTACATATCATTTGGATATCGTTGTCTCACCGTTGTTTACACGACTGTACTCGTCAAGAGCAAATTATAAACTGTCCGTTACCTGTTGTTTTGTTTGATGTATTGAACCATACGGTTCATGAGACAATTGTATTAATTGTAGTATTGGATATTAGTATCACACAAGGCCACCCACGAAGCCATTGTCTTACAGTATATGTCATAAAGGAGTCCAGAAGAAGCGTTCTTGTGTGAAGTGAGCGAGAGCGTCATTATGAGAAATCTCCAGAAACTCATTAAAAGGAGTTATGTCCTAAGCCAAGCCTCTTGATGAAGATTGGGGACGCTCCCTAGATCCCGGCAAAAATTATATTAGGAGGGAAGAAAGAATTAAATTAATATCATTGGTTACGGAAGAGTTGCATTGGATGTGAGACAAGAATTGAACCTGTATAATTTCTGCTTTATTTTGATATGCATTAGGGCTGCATTCATAAATGCATTCGTTAATTAGATCTCATGATGTACTGAGTGCGGGAAAAACTTCGCGGGCGCGCGCATATTGCACGCGATCAAGAGGCGTGATGACGCTATACGGGATTATAAAATAAGGCCGCCTGGCATATCAGTCATTCTTGGACAAGAAGACCGCCTGAACGAGTCGTCATACTGCATGTTGATACGGAGAAAAACGCTTTGTCTTCGAGCTGCACAGACTACTCGTACTGCTATTTCTGCGAAGAATTACCCCAGCATCAAGTCAGAACGAGTGTTTGACATCATCATTGCAAGGAAGCCACAACCAGGAGCTGAAGCCAACACGACAACGGGCATCGATCCAGGAACGTTGGGAGCACCTGATCAGCGCGACGTCGAAGGGGACACATTCCAACTACAGAGGGAGCTGTACGAAGGCGCCACACAAGAAAGAATGTCTCCAAGTGGTCAACAGTGTCTGATGCCAGCGCCACAGTCTATCATGATGTGGTAAATTCAGTGGTCCACAGAGAGGGCCGCTCCGTTATGTCATCGATAACATAAGGTCAGAGCTTTCCAATTCTGTTTCAAGCATGTCATTTAAATTTAGATAGGAATATGGGGGCCGTCAGTCAACAGATTAGTTATGGTAGGAAAATTTTCCTTGTAATTAAGAGCTAAGCCTCAAGCTCGAACCCCGTACATTAGGGTAGATGATATTTTGTAGATTCCTGGTTAGCGTGTGTATTTCATTTCGGTTGTATTATTTTAACGTACGTGTGATTTTTATGGGTCTGATCGAACTCCTTTGGTCATAGTAGGTTAGTCTAACAGACAGGCACTTTTTATTGTATCGCATTTAGGCATTTGTTTCTGCAGACGTAGATGTGTATAGTTGTGACCAAGACGTAACCAGTAATTCACCCAGATTCACTAATAGAGCGAGCGAGTCCGAATATTTGAGAGATATGAGCCCATGAGAGGCGGAAGTAAGATTTGCGATTGATATGAGAGAGCCCAGCGCAGTTGAGAGTATGTATTGGAGATGCCTAGTATGGCCATGTGACTATCGCTTAATGATTAGCGTTTTGTAGCACCAAGGTTGAGCCCATGAGAGGCGGAAGTAAGATTTGCGATGCTGCTGGTGATATTGAGACGAGGGCAGATAGCCCAGGTGTATTTAAAAGTGGGCTTTTAGCAGCAGATTACGTGAGGTGTTTCTTTTGAAAGGCGAGATTTTTAGCCTGCCGCCCAGATGAGCTCATAAATTAGGGGGACTGGCGCTAGCGAAGTGGTGGAGGGTGAAGGTCATTGAGCTTGACGTCACAGGCTTGAGAATTGGTTTTTGTCGTCTGCAGCTTGGCAAGTGTGCGAAGGGGAGGAGGACTTTGATGTTTGAAAGCAGGGAGAGATCTTTTTTATGTCCTATTTGTTCTACGTTAATTTTTAACTCTGGCCCGTTTGGGATTGACCCACGTGGATATTTTAGTTATGTGCTTTTTATAGTGTTTGCATATGAAGCTTATACGCCTTACTCTTCATGGGACTAGGGTTCGTGACCGAGTCAGGTCATTGTACATTTTGTGGTGATATTTGTTAGCACCGGGGTTCGATGGTACGAGGCATAGTAAATTTTATGGGAATCACTGTTTGATGTGTATCTCAGCAGATATCCGTTTCTAGAGTTCGTTACTTACACTATTGTAACATGCTTGTTACAGAACAGCTGTTTTCGTGAAGGCAGTGAACTGGTTGTCATCGGCTCAGCGTTATTTTACCCTCTCATTAGGGAAAGCTCTTTCATTTGTAAATAATTCAATTTTATGTAATAAATCCCTATTTGTTAAACTTTGAATGCAGCGATGTTTTCTGTTAGATATTTTATTTTATTTTGTTTTAGCGAATTCTTACCTGAGTAGGCACATGTCCTAGTGTTTTATCTTTATGTTGCCCCGTTATCCCCATGTTATCCCTGAGAAGAGCGCTTATCCGGCTGAGTGAAGAGGACTGTGTTCAGGTAAGACTATGTGCACCAGCTCACGTCTGTGAGAGTTCTTTCACTACTGTACTCTGGGTTCGAGACCGGCTTTCGCCTGGCCGGAACTTTAGAGTCCAGTAGGGCCCCGTATATAATACTATCGCGTACTTTATTGTTCAGTTACCATGAAGATGATAAAGAATCAAGACACACTACCTGTTAGTGACATTTCCCCACATCTCTTACCTATTTCTAGTACAACTGCACAAAGACGTCATAGAACGTTGCTTCCTTTTCCAGTTCGATGTATTATATCAGGCCCATCGGGATGTGGGAAGACAAATATTTTGCTTACACTTATTACCTCTTTAAATAGTATACGCTTCGAAAATATTTACGTTTTCGCGAAGTCACTCTATCAAACGCTATATCCTATTCTGCAAATTTTAATGTACAATCTGGTTAAAGATAGAATAAAATATTTTGAATTTAATTCACATGAGCAAGTACCATCAACGGATGATGTGCTTCCCAATTCTCTTATTATCTTTGACGACGTCGCAACAGAACAGCAATACGTTATTAGTGCATACTTTAGTAAGGGGCAACATAAATATACTGAATGCATCTAGTTATGTCAAACATATTCTCGTGTGTCTAAGCAGTTGATACGCGACAACGCAAATATCATTGTGCTTTTTCGGAAAAATGGTCGCAACATGCGGCATGTGTATGATGATCATGTTAACGCTGATATGACATTCAATGTCTTTAAACGTCTGTGTGCTACATGTTGGTCATGACACCGTTACGGCCTGTTACTTATTGATAAAGATGGTGATGTTCAGCGTAGATGACATCGCATGTGTTTTTATAATTTTATTTGCATTAACACAGAATTACGTTCACCACTTGATCAAATCCACCATCATGTTAACATCTAGGAAGGATATTACAAAACATATAATCCGTGCTCGAAACAATATATGACGGAAATTTAAAGAGCTTGAAGGTATTCAAGCAGACACTGGTTTATTTTTGAAAACGCAACTAGGGACACCACTGAAAGATATTTTTCATTCTACTTCATTTCCGCAGTCTACTACACGTTTTTTTCTATGCCAACATCATATGGTAAGGAGAAGAGAAGCATAAACAGGAAAAGCATAAAGAAGGAGAGAACCAGGATGAGTAAGAGGAGAAGCAGGATATGAATGAAGGATAGGATAAGAAAGAAAGGGATAAGGAAGGAGAACTTAACGATACTTCACAATCTAAGCGTTTTTAACTACAGATGTTATTGCTGAAACACCTATCAATACTACATCAACTCAAGATCTACCATCTTTGTCTGAGGTTATGATCACGCCAGAGTATCATAATCATTTTAGAACTTTTATTAAAGATACCTATGGATCTCTCTTTGCTCCTTATATAGAAAAGTTTCTACAGGACAAACTGACACTACTTACTGTATCCGTTATGAAGACGACTGCATCTGGATAGGAAATGCAAATATTAAGATTAATACTAACAACAAGGTCATTGTAGCAGGTGTTACCTATATACCTACGAAAGGACCCTTACAACTTCTTTTCTCAAGAATACCTGACAAGGATATAATTTTCAAGATGGTCTTAAAATATAAAGCAATATATTTTGCTACTGACGCAACACGACGTAATTATAAGAGGACAAAAAATGTAAATGCAAATAAGTGTCACAAGTATCGTGAGTTTATTTCTAAGCTGTTTCAGACACATCAAACAAGTGCACGTGGTTTTAATATTATCTACAAGCCCTTGTTGCTGTATGTAGACGTAAGATACTGGAATGACCCAAACTTACTCGTTGAACGATTACAACTTCTAAGAGCATCGCAAGATGCTAGTCACACAGGTCACGAATAAGAAATTCCAGAAATATGGAGAAAAGTATGACATGCAGGTATTATTCTGTAATGGCTCGTCAAGATAAGAGCACACCTGCAAAGGTAGGCATCGCACACGAGTTACATAAACCAGCACGTCGAAACTACGTGGAAAAGTTGATCTCTGGCAAGCTGACTTAGTAGAAATGATTCCATATGCCCCTAGCAATAAGGAGTATACGTATCTACTTACTGTTATCGACGTGTACTCAAAGTTTTCTTTTGCACAATCCGCACGTTCTATGACAGCAGCTCAAGTCAAAGACGCATTTAAACATGTTGTTGAAGAATCGAAACGCTGCCCAAAGCTTCCTCAAACCGATCAACAAGGATGTTTGTTCTTACCTATCACTACTCTACGTTGATGTGGCGAGAATTTACAACTCAAGGTTCATATCGTTAGAATGATCTGCTACCTACAACGATACACCTCACCGCACTATCGGGAGAAAGCCACGTCTTGTTGCAAGGACTACACGACGCCAATATGCTATTCATCTTGTAATCAAAACGGCTGATCCACGTCACTATCGCTTTAAAGAAGGTGATTTCGTTCGCATCAGCAAGCACAAGCCTATCTTTTCAAAAGGATACACACCTAACTGGTGCACATATATTTTTCAAATCAGGAGGGTTAAGCTTTCTAATCCAGTTACGTATTTATTTCGCGTCCTCAGAAGACAGCCTATTGAAGGAGGATTCTACATCGAAGAACTGCAAAAAACAAAATGTCTTGATCACTATTTAATCGAACGTGTTATTCGACGTTGGGGAAATAAACTGTATGTCAAATGGCTTGGTTTTAATAACAACTTTAATTCAAGCCATTCAGATGAAGAAGTTGAGTCCTTTCATGAGAGCCTTGAAAAAATCTGTGAAAAAGGAAGAGATTGTCATTTTCAAGCTTACGTTTAGCTCCCTTTAAACTTGTCTTGTTCTCTACACTTGTTCTTAAGGTTTTTTCATTGAACTTCTGTATATCAGCTTTCATTTCTCTTCCTAAGGTCTTACACAGCTCAGAATATTCTATTGTGTCCCGATCAGTTCGAATATTCATTTCTCTTCTCCTGTGTAGCAGGTCTTTGGTTTTGTCACTGAATTTATTTGGTTGGTCGTTATTCTTACATAAGCCACCTACTTCTTGTACACTTACAACTAAATTTTGTGCTAGGTCTTCTTCCTTTGTTACCTGAAACTTTCTTTGGATGACTTTTTGGAATTCTTCTTGGTTTTCTTTCAACTTTTTGAGATTGATAACGTTTCTCTTCCTTTTTAAGAGTTTTTTCTTTCATCTCTTACATTGATTTCGATTCTTGCTCTTACATGTCAGTGATCGCTGCCAGTATTGAATTTGTTTAAAACCGAGACGTCTTTCACAGTATGAGGCGTATTTGACAGAATAAAGTCTATCTCGTTTTCAGCACTGAAGTTGGGGCTTCTCCATGTCAATTTTCGGTTAGGATGCTTTTTGAAGAACGTGTTCATTATTGGCATGTTGTTATATTCTGCAAATTGGACTAGTCTTTCACCTCGGTCGTTCCTGTCACCAATCCCGTAGTTGCCCACCACTGAGTCGCCAAGTTTATAGGTGCCGACTTTTGCATTAAAATCACCAATCAACTCTCGTCCTATGAGCTTGCTCTCTGTTTTGTATAAACATTTTATGATGATCTTGTTACACAGAATCAGCTCTACCCTTGACTCAGCCCAGCCAGTTCAACAATCAGGATTTCGTAGCAGCTTTAGCACAATGGACCACATTCTGGCTCTGCGTGAAGTGATTGGCAGAGCAAATGAATACCAGATGCCTCTGTGCATAGCCTTTGTTGATTTTGAAAAGGCATTTGATTCAGTCAGCCATTCAGCTATCTTATCTTACAAGCCTTAGATATGCAGGGAGTTGAGGTTGCTTATATCAGAGTTCTCAACAACATCTACAAGTCCTCTTCAGCCTTTGTTAATGTCAGTGAAGCAACTCCAGAAATGCCTATCGGAAGAGGTGTTAAACAAGGTGATCCAATCTCTCCAAAGCTATTCTGAGCGGTTTCGGAGATGGCAATGTCGAAGTTAAATTGGGAAGGAAAGCGTATAAGGATCAATGGCAGAAGGCTTAACATCTTGAGATTTGCTGATGATATTGCATTATTGGCAAACGACAATGACGAACTCCAGACCTTAGTTACTGATCTTGCCATGGAATGTGAGTCAGTCGGCTTGAAGATGAAACTTTCCAAAACAAAAGTCATGTCCAACAAGTGGGTCACAGCAGGAAATGTGAACATCAACAACATGCCGTTAGAGTAGGTCAATGCATATATCTATCTGGGCCAGTTGATGAATATAAAAGGTAATATAAGACCAGAAATTTTTCGACGCATTAAGCTAGGATGGCCGGCGTATGGAAGAAACTCAACTGTCTTCAGATCAAATATGCCAGTAAATCTGAAGAAAATAGTTTATGATCAGTGCATTCTACCTATGCTGACTTACGGCTGTGAGACCTGGACACTGAAAGAATTTACGAAAGGGAAACTTAGGACAGCGCAGAGAGGCATGGAGAGGTCAATGCTGGGATTTACAAGGAAAGATAAGAAGAGAGCAGATGACATCAGATCAATCACTATAGTCAATGACATTCTTGAGAGAATAGCCACTTTGAAATGGCAATGGGCTGGACATATTGCTCGAAGGGAAGATGACAGATGGACGAAGCTAGGGTTAGAATAGAGTACAAGAGATCATCAAAGGCCTAGAGGATGACCGTCAGAGAGATGGGACAATGACATCAAGAGAATAGCTGGTGCTACCTGGTAGGGAACTCCTCGAGACCGTTCTACCTGGAGAGTTCTGTTAAAGACCTACCTGAGTTCACGACTTCAAGAGAGCACATCATGTAATGATAGAATTCGCTGATGATGATGATGATGATGAATTTAGGACATGCTGGAAGATAGGATTAATATTAAACAAAACCTGTAATATGTTTCGCAACTCATATTTATTTTAGAATATATACATTTTCTTCCTTCAAGAAAAATATGTTTTCTCTTTTATTTTACTGTCCTCGCTGTTTAATTCCACTACCTAGTAACAATTTTCCCTTCATTGCACCGGCAACAACAAGTGCTGCTATCTTCTCAGCAACTGAAGCACTAGGTGACGATACACGTTGCATAGCTCTACGAGGCAGAATTTAATCAGGTACACATCTTTGTTCAGGATAGTTTTGTCGATAAACAATGTCATGATCTTTACAGGCAGCATCTATCATATTAATACCAGGATCACCACGTGGTAAGCGGACGTCAAGTCGTGTCCCAGGGTCGCAGTACTCCTAACTAGGATTATGAAGCTCAAAGGGATGATGATCACTCATTTTATTAATGAGCCCTTGCCCAGCATGCTTCCTCATCTTTATCCCGGTACCTTTCATCACCTTTTTCTGAGACAACTTCTTTACTCTTAGCAGCCATGGTAAGTGTTTATAAGCGATGACAACTCGTTAGTTTTAGGTCCGTGATACAGTTTAATCAGTTGACATGTACGACACTGTGTCACTGAAGGTCGCCTACCTAAACTCAATTGTTCATGATATAAACTACAGGTTTGAAGCTCTGACAAAACAGGATCTTGAGTCCACTCACGAGCCACTTTATTCCAGATATTCTTTACTGCATTCGCAGCTACATTAACCAAAAATGCTTATGGTAATGCATCTAACTCTCCTTCAGTAAAAGTGTTTAGTTTCTTTTTGCATGCATAAAGCTTTACAAATGTCTTTTCAACTGCGTTACACTTAGTTTCATTTAGAAATGACATTATGTATTTACTCTACAAAAGTTTCTTTCACACTAACGTTATTTCGACACTGCAATTTACATATGTTGTTCACCTCCCGGCATGCACTGCAACACAACCAATCAAAGAGCATGCACACATGTCGTAAATATTGTTTAATTGTTTCTCCAATGTGCTCCATGAGAAGAGATTTAAACGATGGACACCCTAATTCATGCATGTCTATAATTTCACACGATGGTGGTAGATACTCATGCAACCATTCCTTCTTTTCACAATCCTTTGAGAAACGAGATCTGCGTTCATCATTAAAGATAGAAAGCGATAAGGTATTACTTTTTCTTCCCACTGCAGACCTGAAATTTTTTCACCCATTGAGTCTGCTTTTTATCTTCATCTGTTTGCAAACAGTAAGGGAAAGGTGGACTAAATGCTAAACTGACAAATTTTGGCGCCCACAACACACTGCTATTCAACACAGCTACCTCTTTAAACACAAATTTGCTGCTGTTTACTTTGAAGCCTTGTACATCAGCTATTAATGTTCTCGTCATGTTAGAATAAAGCGCTCTACTCACTATCACAGTATCTAGGAGACTAAAAGTAAATTCTGGCTCATATCTGTAAAGGCTTGAATGAGTGACCTTGATAACGGAGAAGACAAAACATGCATAACTCTGATAACGTCATCGCTGCAGGTTAAAAACAGAATAATAGCACGTGCTCACTCGTGTAATGCGTAAAGCCTTAAGCATAAGGTCACGTCCTTATAGTTATGCATGTTTAGACTTGTCGGATAGTAACATAAAGCTATGAGCTGACTTCTTATGCCCCGTCGGAGGGGGAGGAGGAGGAGGAGGAGGAGGAGGAGGATACCTCAATAAACTATGTATAGCCGCCATTTTGGCAGTTGCCCCTGGGTTAGACTTCTCCATAAGAGCCCATGTATAGCCGCCATCTTGCACAATCACTCCTAGGCTTATTCCTCAAGTCCTAGGTCTCACCTGAGCGATCTTTCTCTATAAGAGTCTATGTATAACAGCCATCTTGCGCAGTAGGCCACCTGGGCTAACTTTCTACATAAAGGAATATATCCAAGGAAAACTACTTGTCTGATGGTAATGAAATTTTGATATGTTATAACCACATGTATTTATAGTGTAATACTCAAGTTGCAATAATTTTTAATAACCCCGAAAAAAGTTCTTATCATTTTTCTAAGGCAACTCTTTCTCAGCCCAGGATAAACGTACAACAGCAAACATGGGCTTGTTTTGAAGCACTCAGTCATGGTTATCACAAACTACAACAACTGTAACCGTACAGTGTGGTAGCGAATTTATGAAGAGTAATATTGAAATGAGGTTTTGTGTACGCCGGAGCGTGCGATTAACAGCAGGCCGGGTTGTGAAAACGGGCGCAGTGTTGCCGCGTTCAGTAGTAATCACGCGCGCAACGAACACAGCTTTTCGTTTACTTTCAACCTTTAATTTTATTTCCTCTTATAAATTCCACTTCCCATCACCTTTTCTCCTAAGGGCTTTGGACCTTCAAAGGCAGGTTTAAAAATGGTTGACTTCTTAATTTAGAAATATCACACTGAACAATTTTTACAAGAGTTATTTGCATTATTATTTACATATATTTACAATATTTAATTCTATCAATTTTCTTCGTCTGAAAAATCACTGTGTTCCGATGAATCGATGCTGCTGTCATTCATGTTGATTGTGACTGGCTCGAAATAAGGGACGTTTTCAGACAGTCCATCTTTTTCCCAGTAGTGGTCTTCAATTTTCTTAGAGTGTTTAATGCATTGTTTCCAGAGTTCAGGGGTGACGGTACGTAAGGCTTCTCGGCATAAAGCGTTAATTGCTTCCATACCTCTACCATTTTCTAATGTGTTAGCCATATTTGTTTTTGCTATTTTCCCTTTTACGTAAGCCCAAATGAGCTCGATTGGATTAAGCTCGCAATGGGCCACTGGTAACCAAACAAGCTGCACATCTGGTTTAAGTCGTTTAGTCAGTTGTTCCAGCTTCTTTACCGGTGTTTGAAAATAAGGCCTGGCAAGGACGATCAACTCTGATTTAGTTAATTTGTTATAATCGTCAACTCCAGGTGGTAGTGAAATATTCTTTGATGTTATCCAGGATATAATTTCAGGTTTCAGCCATGACATGTTCGGGTTTTTAGATGAAGGATCGACCATCGTATGATATGGAGCTTGATCTATAACGACAGCCGACCTTTGAGGCAATAAACTCAGGACTTTCGTGAACCATTCTTCATAATGAGTCGAGTTCATCTCATTGTGGTAATCACCACTGCCTTTCTTGCCAATAAAACAAAGTTCTGCACCGTCAAGAAATCCTTCTTCACTTCCGATGTGTAAAATTATGATGCGTTTTCCAGCTCCAGGCGGTGTTTTGAACCCTCCACGCCATCCAGAAATTTGGTGAATGTACCCTCTGTACAGATTATAGTTGTCAAAGTTGTTTTCTAAAGCTTCAATCACGTTTTCTTGCCATCCATATTTCATAGTATGGTTCTGTCCGCACCACGTCTCGTCTGTAAAGAAGATCTTGTAGCCCTGTGCTCTTAAGTCTCTAATTAGTCTAAGGTAGGTATGTCGGGATGCAGCAACTGTCACAGATTCCATTAGCACTGGTTTCCTGTTTAGTTTTTTGAATCGGAATCCCAAGCTTCGAACTACTTTCAAAAGCGTAGAAATTGACATATAGGGAAAATCCGGCATATTTTCTAACAGTTTCATGCGGAGGCTTTTAATTGTGGGAAATATCTTATTCATATAAAAATCGTGCATATTTCTTCGTATTATGCCCAAGGTAAAATCATCTACATGGATTTTCGGACGCCCCGGTCTCACACACTGCTTCTTTCTTGACCTGGATGACGTATTTCCATCATTCTCCTTTGACGTGGCTCCTACTCTCTTCACTGACGACAGCGATAATCCAAGACAATCTGCCACCTTCTTGTACACAGGGAACCTCTTGTCTCCTACTTTTTCCCCCTCACATTGAAAGAAACAAATAGCACTCAAAATCATTGCAAGTTCACCCTCTGATAACGGCGATCTTGGAGGCATCTTGAAGTGACGTGGCCAACATGCAGAACATAGGACAACTGAAAATAGCTTGCGGATAAACCAAGGTTATGGGCATTCCGTTCCACAACTGCCCGGGGTGAGTGTACTGTGTTCGTTGCGCGCGTGATTACTACTGAACGCGGCAACACTGCGCCCGTTTTCACCACCCGGCCTGCTGTTAATCGCACGGTCCGGCGTACACAAAAGCTCTTTTCAATATTACTCTTCATAAATTCGGTACCAAACTGTACGGTTACAGTTGTTGTAGTTTCTGATGACCCTGACTGAGTGCTTCAAAACAAGCCCAACTTTGCTGTTGTACGTTTATCCTGGGCTGAGAAAGAGTTGCTTTAGAAAAATGATAAGAACTTTTTTCGGGATGATTGAAAAAAATTGTAACTTGAGTATTACACTACAAATACATGTGGTTATAACATATAAAAATTTCATTACCATCAGACAAGTAGTTTTCCTAGTATATATTCCTAAGTGAGCGCTTCCTAGAGGAGAAGCAAAAAACCCGGGCAATATTTATTATAACCACAAATTAAAAAAATTTAATGCACGTCGAAAACAATGTGTCTTACATACGCTAATGTAGAATTATACAAGGAAAATATTGGTATAACTCGCATTGCAATAGGCCTATTGGTTCGTTTGTAATTAAAGCCTAAACCCGAGTGTCCATAATAAAAAATCCGACAGTAGACTAGCTTTCTCCATATCAGCCTATGTATAGAAGCTATCTTGCGCAAGCGTGATTAGGCCGTCTCATAAGTGCCTATGTATATTTGCCATCTTGCGCAGTAGGACCCTGGGCCGTGTCATAAGAGCATCCGCTATCTTGCGCAAGCGCCCTTAGGCCTCCTTATAAGTGCAGTCGCCATTTTGCGCCAACGCCCTTAGGCCGCCCCATAAGAGCCTACGTATAGCCGCCATCTTGCGCAAGCGCTCATAGGCCGTCTCATAAGAGTCTATGTATGGCCGCCTTCATGCGCATGCGTCTTAAGGCCATCTCATAGCCGCATTCTTGCCTCCTCATAAGAGCAGCGGCCATCTTGCCCAAGCGCCCGTGAGCTGTCTCATAAGAACAGCCGCCATCTTGCGCAGTAGCACTTGGGCCGTCTCACAAGAGGCTATGTATAGCAGCGGTGTTGCGCAAGCTCCACTTGGCCGTCTTTGTATAGCCGCCATCTTGCGCAATTCACGTCGGGAAGAGCACCAGCCCGTTAAAGTGATGTTAGGCTCTTCCATGTGGTTAGGTGTGAGGTTAGGCTTGCTCTCTTAGGCGTCGGGAAGGGCATCTAGACGCAAAACTGAGGTTAGACCCTCCAATATAGTGTCTGTGAGGTTAGGCGTGCTCTCTTATGCAAATCCGCAAAACCGACATTGTACAACTTCTATACTAGGGGTCAAAGACCTCGGATAAAAACCCGCATAGTTACACTACTAGACCCCGGAAGTAACTTGATACCCGTGGGAAAATGTTGACGCAGCACCCATTGTGTTTGAACTATTCAACTCAGTGTTTTTATTATAAAATTTCACTTCCTAACCACTGATCTTGCAGCTCTTATCAGGCACATACCAGCCCTTATGTCAATATTAAATATCTGGCAGTACCAGACCCCCGAGGACGGCATCTAAAATCACCACGGAGGCGGACAAATGAGAAGAAGCTAGTATCTTGCACTCGTACCCATGGGGCGGTAGAAAATTGAAAAAAAAAAAATCCTTAACGATATAAGCTCTATGGTATAGAATATTGAGTCACAGAATTCACTGTGGTGCCTTCTATTGGAAATAGTGGAGAATTCTCCAGTATTTTACATGATTATTAAAATATTTTCAAGGTCATGGTACATATCAAAGAAATTATTTTTGAAACTTACGCAGTTAAATGGGAAGCTACTTTTAAAGAACTGGATATTCAGCGCCCCAAATACACTTTTCTCGTAACATAGGACATGAGGCTATAAAATAATGATAATAATAATAATAATAATAATAATAATAATAATAATAATAATAATAATAATAATAATAATAATAATAATAATGTTAATAATAATAATAATAATAATAATAATAATAATAATAATAATAATAATAATAATAATAATAATAATAATAATAATAATAATTGTACCGGGCGGTACACTTCCACGCCGCTAATTCAACCTTTGCGCCAGTTGAAACTCCTCTGCTGGAGGAAGTCTGAACATTATCTACTCTATATTAATTTTCAAGTTTCTCAGAAGATGTCACTACTTGGAAATTTTGGAGTTTCTGAACTGGGTTGTTTTCGATGTATTTTTGTTTTACCTGTAGTAAGAAGTGTAAACTTTCTCTTCTAGAGGACACTACTGAAGAACTACAATGGTGCACCCTAGTGCGAAGTGAAAGAACTGTTTTTTTGGAGAAATTTTTATTTCAAAAGTTTGTTCCTTGTTATTGTTTAAGTTGGCTGTATAACCCTTTCTTTCCCCTTGTTTTGAATTTAGCCAATCCCGAATTTCTTTAATTAATTTCTGACCAATCAGGTGTATCTTCTCCAACTTGAATATCTTGCTTAACCCTAGCCAATAAAGTTTTTGTGGGCGGGTGTTCTCATTCCTGAAACGCCTCGAACTTTCCGCGAGAGTATATAAACTGCTGATTTTAGGGTCTCTGCGCCACTTCAGTAACATCTTTCTGTGTGTAAAGTACGTAGCAGGGGGCGGGAAGCGCCTCTTTCTTCGGGCAGCAGTTCATCCATAAGGTAATGGCCGTTTAATAACTTCTTTTCTTGCTAGCTCAGCAGTTTAACTCTCGGGGCGGGTCCGAAGCTTTTCCACCATGTAACTTTTCCCTAAAATGTAAAGACTCTTAGTATCTATTCTCTTTAGCTACATATTGGGATAGAGAGTGCTTAACCCTCTCGAGCTCCCACTGATATTGTTTTGAGGTGAACTTATTTTTCACAACCAATTCTTCCTTAACGTAATGTAAATTGTTTCCTTCTAAAGTCACCTCTTTAGTATGGGATTAGCCCTTGCATTAGCGGCCTAGAGCCAGATTAGATTTTTAAACCAAAATGTATTAGGAGTGCAGATCGCCTCCTCTCAAATTGGTATTTTAGAGGCCATGTAATTAACCTTTTCTCACTTAATAGGCCTCAGTAGGTTGGGTATTTTACCCCTGCGTTTATGTCCTTAGAGGACAGCTTGAAGGTGGAATTTGGTGTGGCCTTTGACAGGCTTAAATTTTGAGAGCGAGTTGCTCTTCCTTGCAAATTTTGTTTTCTGCGCGCCTCAAGGAGGCTTTACTGTGTAACTTTGGAGCAAGTGCTCCTGGGCATGAATGGGGTTTTCTGCCCCTCTGTTGAAACTTGTTTTGGGGTAAAGCTGAGCTAATTGCTCAAGAATTGTGAGTTCGGGGCTCGAAGCCCAAACCCTGTAAATACTATAATTGTACATTCTCGAATAGTGTCTTTGCTACTCTGTACCTGCCATTCTTGTTAGTTCTTGATTTTGAAAAGAAAATATAACTTTGTTAATTTTAAATTAACTTTAATTTCGTAGCCTGAGACCTGTTCACCCCCGCACCTTCTTTCACCTCTGCTGTTCCTCAGATACCTCGGAACAATAATAATAATAATAATTGTACCGGGAGGTACACATTAACCCCGCACATTTAAGGGAAACGCCTTAAGGAACTCTATCTATCAGAAGATGTCACTCATAAATAACAGAGTATAGTGTTATTTTAAAGTTTCCTAAACTGAATGGGTTTATCTGTTTTGTTTTGTTTTGTTTTGGTGTACAGCAAGTAGTCTGAACTTTTCTCCATAGTTGTCCTAACTAAAATCTGAGGTCATGCACTCTGGTGCAAGGTGGAAGAACTTGTGATTTAAAGAAGGTTTGTGTTTCTAGGTTTTCATAACTAAATCAGTGTTCATTTATTTTGTTATTTCAAGGTTTCCAACTCTTCCTTCTCATCCCGCCAGCTTTTGAATCTGGCCAATTAGAAATGTTTGTGTTTATTTTTCAGCCTATCACAGGCTTCTTGTAGATTTTTATTCGGCCAATAAAAATGAGAGTGTGTGTCCGGATTTAGTCCAGAACCTTCTCGAACCATCCCCTCGGGTATATAAGCTGCGGCTTTTTCAAGCTACCTGGTCTTACTGGTCGTAGAATTACAGAGTGTGTGTGTTAAGTCTGGAGGCGAGGTGCAGGCAGTAAATCAGCCCAGGTAATGGCCACCAGTTTTCTATTTCTTTAGCTGTCTCCGCAAACTTATCCGAGGGGAAGGTACTAATCTTTAATTATGTAACCACCGGTTTCCTAAAATTGTAAACTTCTTCTTCCTAATGTAAAACTTCATAAAGTCTTTAACCGTAAAGCGGGGATAGAGAGTGTGTTACCCTCTTGATTTCCCCTTCAATTTATCTCGAGGTGACTACGATTTTGTAACTATTTCTCTTTTTGTAAAGCATTAATTAACCTTCCTTCTAGTCACCTCAGTAGCTTGGAATTAGCCTCTGCGTCATCGGGCCGAGAGACCAATTAGTGTTTTATATGTAATTTTCTAGGAGCGCAAGTGTACGCCTCCATTCATTTTGTGTTCGGGCCAGTAATTTAACCTGTTCTTCTCTTCCACGAAGGCCCAGTTATTTGGGTAATAGATACCCCTGTGTACAAAAATTTTAAATTGTAATTAGGGCCTAGAGAGGCCAGAAAGTGTAAGATCTTTTTGTGTAATGTTGCCTTGAGTAGCCTGCAAGAAATCGGGAGCCAGTCTCCTTTGTTGAATTTGGAGAGCTTGTAAACTCTTTCTGGTTTTTGTGTGATACTAGTGGTGCCTTTGGAGGGCCGTAAATTTGTAACGGTTGGAGCAAAGTGCTATATCGGCGTCATTGTAAACTTGTAAGTTTGGAGCTTGAAGCGTAAAACTGTTAAATTCACCATTCTGGGGTTTCTCTTTAGTGTATCAAAATTGTCATTGTATCCGATACATTGGTTTTCCTTCACAAAGTGAAGAATGTTGTTAAGTTTGAGATTCTGAAAAGAAATATAACCTTTATTTGAATTTTTAAATTAATTTTTGATATCGTACTTAGACCCATTCAAGCCCACACCTTCTTTCACCTCTCTCTGTGATCCACGGAGCACCGGTAACAGTAATAATAATAATAGTAATAATAATAATAATAATAATAATAATAATAATAATAATAATAATAATAATAATAATAATAATAATAATATCCGCCTCTGTTGTGTAGTGGTTAGTGCGATTAGCTACCATCCCCGCAGGCCCGGGTTAGAAAAGTGGTACGAGGTCTGGAACGGGGTTCACTGAACAGAGGAGGATCAGCCATCTCGAAGTGGTTTTCTTTGGTTTCCAATTTCTCCTAAACGTAAATGCGCTATGGTACCTAACTTAAGGCCACTGTTGATTCCTTCCCTCTTCCTTGTTTATGCCTTCCAATCCTCATATCCCCCACAAGCCTCCCGTTTAGCATAGTGGGTGAGGCAACCTGAGAGGGGTATTGTCCTTCTCCCCAGTTGTATCCCCGACTCAAAGTGGCACGCTCCAGGACATTGCCCTTGAGGCGGTAGAGGTGGGATCCCTCGCGGAAACCAACCCTGGAGGGTGAACGGAATAAATAAATAAATAAATAAATAAATAAATAAATAAATAAATAAATAAATAAATAAATAAATAAATAACTATAAAGGGTGAGTGATCTCTGTAGGGGAATGCTGACCTGCCGTAAGTGGTGTTCCAGCGGCAGCAGCTCGGGTATGTACAGAACACACTACGTGATTAATCCGTGACAGGCCGACACTGGGGCAGAAACAATGGTGCTTGACAGTGAGCGATGGCGTGTTACCCGCTATCTCCCGACCGGAACACCGCCCCCTGCCTCCTTCTCGCTGACAAAGACGAGTGAACGCGGTCTGGTCGGGGGGTTACTGGATCGAACACCAGGAGCTCACACAGTGCGCGTGAATAACTTCGCATTAACGAGTGGGCTTGCCAAAAAGTCGGAGTTGATCCAGATTCCAGTATAAACTAGGTTTCATCAAGGTCTCAAATTAGCAGTGAAAACTAGCTGTTGATTTTCTGATTTGCAATGAAAATACGCTCATCTATCGCTGGTTCATGAATTATATCCCTCTGATATCCTTTCTCATTGAATAATATTAGTATTAATAATAATTATAATCATAATAATAAAAATAACAATAATAATAATCATAATAATAAGAGGGCTCCTTGGCTGAATGGTCGGCGTACTGGCCTTCGTTTCAGAGGGCCGTGGGTTCGAATCCCGGCCGGATCGATGATTTGAATTGAGAATAGTTAATTGCATTCCCCCGGGGACGGGGTATATGTGCTCGCCTTAATGAACTCCCCTTCGTCTACACACAGCATACCAACCAACCAACCAACCAACCAACCAACCAACCAACCAACCAACCAACCAACCAACCAACCAACCAACCAACCAACCAACCAACCAACCAACCAACCAACCAACCAACCAGCACAACAACACGTCAGAACGGCTTTCTGCCGTAAAACTGTGCTAAATGTACAATGAGTGCCGACTCTTAAAGCTGGATAAAGGCCGGAAATAATAATAATACTACTACTAATAATAATAATAATAATAATAATAATAATAATAATAATAATAATAATAATAATAATAATAATAATTGCATATAAGGCACTTTGCGCGTCGGTAAAAGTGGAAGAGCCTTCTCCACTGGCTGAAAGCCATGCACAAAGATCAGCTGAAATTCACGACAGAAAACTTTTAAGAAAGGAAGTTGCGTGTTTTAGCGAAAACTCTGAAAACTCTGCTAAACTGCGCAACATATCAGCGGGAAAACGACAGAGGAGAAGCTAAAGTTTGAAGACATCTCGAGAGAAGAAAAGGGTGTAAATGTTGCTTGTGTACTAATACTACTACTGACCGAAGAGGCCTCGCCAAGCTGTGCTGTCAATTGTTTTCTATGGTTTCCCATTTTCACTTGCAAGCAAAAGACGGGGAAGTTCGTATTCATAGGCCAAAGCCGTTTCCTTCCACTTCCTCCACCATCATCCATTTCATCTCCATCAGCTCTTCAATTGAGGTTGAAGACATGAAGGGCATCCGGCCGTAAAGCAAGCCATTTAATTCATATCAACTCATCCCCGGCACCATATCGGGAAACGGGACTAAGGTGTGGACATGCAATAATAATAATAATAATAATAATAATAATAATAATAATAATAATAATAATAATAATAATAATAATAATAATAATACTCGTGTGGGGATTTACCGGTTACCTCCATCGGGAGCGTCCCATTGGAATTGGGGAAGCTCGCTGGCTCTGCCGCCAGCAGAGTCAGAGTGTAGGAGGGAAATAAAATTCCACCGTAAAAAAAACTGGTCCCTTGCCAGGGTTACGGCGAAGACAGTTAAATGACCAGAAGCCAGAAAACATCTTGAGGCAATCTCTAGGGCTAACAACACTAGTTGTAAAAGGATGGGTACCCGTCCAAAGCAAAGTCAAGTCAAAAAGCATGATGGCACAACATTTTAAGAAACATACCCCAGGGGGTAAATCTTCGGATAAATCCCTCGTCGTGAACGCCACGGCGCACGAGTCTCGTTCGGATTCTGGGGGAGACTCGACATCATGCAAGAGACGAGTCGGAGAGTCTCGTTGTGCCCCGAAGAGTCAAAAACTCAGCCCAAAATCTAAAACCTATCTAGCAACTTTCAAAATAAATTCACTTAAACAAACTGACAAGCTGAAAACCCTCACCAAAGCTCTTCACGAAAATCAGATATCCATAATGGCCCTACAGGAAACAAGGTACTCAGATGAAGAGATTTTTGAATCCGAAGGCTACCGATTTTTCAAGAGCAAAGCGCAAAGAGGAATCCTCAATGGAGCTGTGATGCTTGGAACCGCGTTTGCTGTTAGAACCAAGATCCTTAAATCGGTTGCAAATTTCGAACCTGTGAATGCTAGATTGTCTATACTCACAATTAAATGCGCGAACAAAACCTACGCCCTAGTTAACGCACTTGCTCCTACAAACGATAAGAACAAGTCTGATCCAGACGAAGTTGATACTTTCTGGGAACTACCGGATGAAAAATTAAACAAAACCCCAAACACCATGCCAAGCTTCTTTTGGGTGACTTCAATGCCCAACTAGGTCGTGAACAGAAGTACAAGAAAGTTATAGGAAATTACCCTGCTCACAAAAGAACCAATCCCAACGGCAAAAGACTGGTGTCCATTTGCGAAAATCACAACCTGCAGGTCATGTCGACCCACTTTCGCCATCTACCCAGAAAGCAAATGACTTGGCGTTCTCCCGTCCAAGCTCTCGGAGAGTTCCAAATTGAATATGTTACAGTCTCCAGGAGAAACAGCCCTGAGATTATGAATGTCAAGGTAAAGAATGGCATCAATGTGGCCTGAGATCATTATATGTCTCTTATCAAATTCAAACAAATTACCGCAAGCACAAGGAAGACAACCAAACAGATCACACGCTTCGACAATGATAAACTTCGGCAAAGGGTCGAGGAGTTCCAGGAGAAGGCTAGACCAAATGACTGTGACATTAACAAAGCCAAAAGTCTCCTTGTTGAGGCCGCGAAAGACGTTGCAGAAATCAAGAGAAGCAAAAAGCATGCCTGGTGGAATGGTACCTGTGAATTAGTCCTCCAAGAAAGACTCAATGCGTGGAAACAGTACTACTCTACGAAATCAGAAAATGATTGGGAAACCTACAAAACCCAACGTGCCCAAGCAGCGAGGGTGTTCAGAACTGAGAAACGTAAATACGAAATATCTCTCATTGAACAGATAGAACAAAACTTTAGGAAGAATGAAAGCAAAGAGTACTACAGAGCCTTCAAACGCAAACTCACTGGCTATAAACCATCATCGCTATGCTTTGAGCGAAAGGACGGCACACTGGCGACGTCAAATGAAGAAAATGGCAGCATTCTGGAAGATTACTCCAAGAATTTACTTAATTGCTCTAAACCGCAAAGCGCCATTGAGACCAAGGAATCTTTACTCAGGTACCCAGATTCCAGACCACCCGGCAGAGATGAAATCAAGCGCCACATTGCCCGTCTCAAAAATAACAAAGCGCCAGGGGAAGACTCAGTAGTAGCAGAACTATGGAAATATGCCCCAGAGGAATCACTTGATATCTTGCAAATGCAAATAGAAGAAATTTGGAACAAGGAGACCCTACCCGAAGATTGGAAAATAGCTTTGATCCATCCATTACACAAAAAAAGGCAGCATGAAAAACATCAACAACTACAGAGGAATATCTTTGCTACCCGTGACTTTCAAAATTCTATCACTTGCCATCCTGGAGCGTTTGGAAGCACAAGTCGAACATCAAATAGGTGAATACCAAGGAGGGTTCAGGAAAGGTCGCTCAACGGCTGAACAGATCCAAAATCTCAAAACGATCATCAGATATTGTACACTAAGATCCAAGCAGTATGTGTCTGTCTTTGTGGACTTTAAGAAAGCGTACCACTCCATTGACCGGGAAGTCCTGCTAAACATCTTAAATGAATTTGGAGTTGATTTGAAACTGCTGGCATTAATTGGAGCCACCCTGACCGATACAAAATGCAAGGTGAAGTTCCACGGATGTCTCGCATTCCTTTGACATCAAAACAGGAGTCCGACAAGTTGATGGGCTATCCCCGATACTCTTCAACTCTTTTCTTGAAAAGATCATCAGAACCTGGCGGGTGAGATTACAGAAAACCAACTACAGTCCATTGAGAATAGGAACGAAATCCAAGGGGATCGCAACAGACTGCTTAGCATTTGCCGATGATATTGCTGTTCTCTCAAACGACATAGAAACCGCTAGAGCTCAAGTTGAAATTTTAAGGGAAATTGCCGAACAAACTGGTTTGCAGATATCGTTTGAGAAAACAGAAGTAATGACTAACATCAAAGAGGCTCCACCAAAACTCCATACAAAATACGGGGACATCACCCGAGTAGACAAATTCAAATACCTGGGTGAGATCATCATGAAAAATGGACTGGACAAAGAAGCACTTCATGAGGGTGTACGCAAACTGGAAATAGCCTGCCAAACATCCCGCACAATCTACAACAAAACAATGCCTTCCCCAAAACACTAAGGTACGTCACTATGAAACCGTTCTGAAGCCAGTAGTTCTATATGCAGCCGAAACCCTGTCTCTAAATGCCAACAAAGGACTCCTTGAAGAACTGGAGAAAAGAGAACGCAAAGTTGTGAGAGGAATATTGGGATCAAAGTACAGAAATGGAATCCACCAAAAGGGATCCAACAAGGAAGTCTACAGCAAAATAGAGAAAATTACCGACACAATCAGAAAAATACGGGCACAATTTTACGGTCATCTGAAAAGAATGGACGGAAGAAAGTTAACTAAAGAAATCTTTCACTTTTTTGATTCAAACCCCAAAACCACAATTCCCAGGTTTAGAAATATCAAAGAAGACCTGCAAATGCTACATATCTCAGCTGAAGACGCCCTTAACAGAGATCTCTTCCGCAAGAAAATATTGACGAACGGGCAAAACCGAGACGAGCAACCGAAGAGAAGGCGCCCCTTGGACAGAGGGGCGTAAGCAGGCCCACTCACAAAGAATGAGGGAAATTTGGGCTCTAAAGAAGGCCAAGTTCAGTGTCAAATGCAACAAGACTTAACGTGGTCCTTGATGGCCCCAGCGAATTATATGATAATAATAATAATAATAATAATAATAATAATAATAATAATAATAATAATAATAATAATAATAATAATAATAATAATAATAATAATAATAATAATAATAGTATTTGTACCATTAGTAGGCCTCTCCCTAAGTTTAAACTGTCACATCTCCGAATGTGGTGTTAGGCCTACCTATTAAGAAGTGTTTGAACTAGTTTACATTCAAGAAGTTCTCCCTGTTTTTGACTAGAGTTCTTTAGCAGCAAATTTGTAGTGCTACCTTGTGTTATGTACTCTTACCAATTTATTAAGTTTATGTTTGGAGGTTTAGTAACCTAATCACTCCTCAGTTGTTCATTTATTATTTTGGAGTTATTACCACTGTTCTATGATTTATTAACCAATTAAAATCTGCCTTGTCACATTAAATACCCCCAATAATAAATCAGTTTACATGCTTGCTCTAGAATTGTAGCGGTATAATTATGGGGACTATGTGGATTTACCGCTACACCTGAGATCTGGTCGGATGGAATTTAAAAGAGAAAGGGAAGTATTGTTTAACATTGCCCAATACAACGCAACTCTGCGATGGCTAATTGTTGTACATTTAAGGTTCTTATTGGAGTAAATTATAATATAACTGTGGGCTGATCCCTCACTATTGGATATTCCGTGGAGATTTGTTCTTATGAAGTTGGTATTGGTTAGCTCACCAACTTCCTGTCAACTGTTTTTCGTGGCGCGCCCTCGTGTGAGCTGCTATTACCGTGGTTGTTGTGAACCAGCATCGCTTCAGGCAAGATGTCTTGGCTGCGACCTCCTGTTACTGTGGCCAGCAAGCGGTTTGTGTGTATTTTCACACCAGCCTAAAGTGTGATCTCGTCAAGAATTAATTTACCTTCAGTTTTGGGTGGTCGAATGTAGATTATTTGTGTACATTTCTTATTACGCGACCGTCACTTTCGCCATCGGAGCATACCGTAATGCATGGGAATTATACCACCATCGTTGTAAGTTGAAAAATATTTACATTGTGAAAAGACCTTAGCACCTTGGTAAGTTCAACCTTCTATAGCATATAAAATATTTAGGCCATATTTTTTGCGACTCTGTAAGCAATCCAACACGTCTGCTCGCCACTGAAGATTCATTCGCCTTACGACCATGATAGGAACACTTGATAGAGGGTTTGCTAACGTTCGCGTCGTCATTTTGGCTTTATTGGGTTATCTTATCTTACCTCGGGCCTTGTCGTATCCGCTATTGTTGCTGATACCTTCTTATCTTTTACTGGTCGTTACGTAACTGTTGTATTATTGTTATTATTTTATTTCGCGTGGAGTCCGCCTCTGAATGCCGTTGTGAGCGCATCATTATTGTTGCTCCTTATGAGACATTTTTTGAGAATACGTGACTATTAAGGCATTCTGTATTATCTGACGACTTCTGTCTTCAGGTGTAAATTATGATTTCTCATTTTTTCTGTTGGTGTTTAAATTTGAGTTGAGTTTAGTCCTGATACTGCGAACCTAGGTGTTTAACATTTTGCATTTAAGCCCCAAATTTAATTAATCGAACCAGCACGGCACGTTATACTCTCTACCATAGCTAGACCTGATCATGTTACAAAAACGTGCTTCATTACATGCTAAAACGGAGCAAATGCCAAAGGGCCTAAGTAGGAACCGAACCGTTAATTTCATCATAGACTATGTTTTTCTTATGCTATCATGTTTCTCATACTGCGGACGTACGTATTAGGCAGAAAAAATTGTCCATTTCGCTGTACGATGCACCGTTTTCGAGATATTTAAAATTTTGCATTTAAGCCCCAAATTTTATGAATCGAACGAGCACGGTCCGTTAGCCTCTAAGCTAGCTTTCTTCATAAGAGCAGCAGCCATCTTGTACAAGTGCTCTTAAGCCGTCTCATAAGGAGCTATGTTTAGCTACCATTTTGTGTCCGTCATCTTGCGTAAGCATCCCTAGGGAGTTTCAAGCGATCTTGTGCAAGGACCCTTAAGCTGTCTCATAAGAGCAGTCGCCATCTTGCGCAAGCATCCCTAGGGAATCTCATAAGGAGCCATGTATAGCCGCCATCTTGCGCAAGCAACCCTAGGGGGTCTCATAAGCACCTATGTATAGCGGCCATCTTGCGTAAGCACTCTTGAGGAGCCATGTATAGCCACAATCTTGTGCAATTAGCGTCGAGAGATGGCTGCTGAAGATTTTTTAAATTACCCGCCACCATATTTCAAAGGTATGTAGCTAAAGAGCGCAGCACTGAGGTTTGCGATGCAAGATGGCGGATGACAGCTGTCAAAAAGCACGTGAGTTTGTTACCAAACAAGAGCACGTGGAATTTTTCAAATTTTCCGCCATCACATTTCAAAGGTATGTAGCTGAAGATGGTAGCACGGTGCTCTGTTGATTAAATATGGCGGATGACAGCTGACGAAATTGCTCAAAAGATAGCAGCACGGTGTTCTGGTGATTAAAGATGGCGGATGACAGCTGTTAAAAAAAGCACGTGGATTTGTTTCCAAACAAGAGAATGTGGAATTTTTCAAATTGCCGCCACCACATAACAAAGGTAAGTAGCTAAAGTGTGCAGCACGGTGCTCTCTTGATTAAAGATGGGGGATGACAGCTGTTCAAAAAGCACGTGGTTTTGTTTCCAAGCAAGAGAAAGTGGAATTTTTCAAATTGCTGCCACCACATTTCAAAGGTAATTTGCTAAGGAGTGCAGCAAGGTACTCTCTTGATTAAAGATGGTGGATGACAGCTGTCAAAAAGCACGTGGGTTTGTTTCCAAACAAGAGCACGTGGAATTTTTCAAATTGCCGCCACAAAATATCAAAGGTACGTAGCTAAAGAGGGCAGCACGGTGCTCTCTTGATTAAAGATGGCTGCTGTCGCGTGGAATTGCCTGCCGCCACATTTCAAAGGTATGTAGCTAAAGAGTGCAGCACGGTGCTCTGTCGATTAAAGATGGCTGCTTTCAAAAAGCATTTTCAAATTATCGGTCACCACATTTCAAAGATATGCAGCTAAAGAGAGCAGCACGGTGCTCTGTTGATTAAAGATGGGGGATGAGAGCTGTCAAAAAAGCACGTGGATTTGTTTACCGACTGAAATCTCGCGCTAGTAAGGTTAAGTTGGCAGCATTTAGGTTTAGGCCGTCGAGACGGCAGCACTGAGATTAGCGATACGTTGTTGTCGATGATAGCTGTCAAAAATCACGTGGCTTTGTTTACCAATTCAAATTTCCCGCGGGAGGAAGAGCGGGCCCCTGGGAAGGCCTCCCGGTTGGCGGTGGCGGAGCGGGCCCCTGGGAAGGCCCCCAGTGCGGCGGTGGCGAGGAGGCCCCTGGGAGCCCGGTGGTGGTGGCGGCCGCCGAACTCTCCATTATATCTACCACAAACACCTATCTCCTGAGCCTCTTACGATAAGCAGGGCATACCATAGATACACCACGACCCACAGGCCATCAAACACCGGTAAGGGTTTTGTAGTCGCCAACCCACGTACCCAAGTTATGTCTGTTGACAATGCAAAAGCATTTTCCCTAACCGTGTAGCTAATTCGCTCGGACTGCATGAATATAGATAATAAGGCAATAGGCTGTTGTGTTAACACGATTGCGTTGAGGCTAGTCGTATGTGATGTAATTTTCCGGCAGGGAGATAGCTGCATACAAGGTGACCGCCGAATAAGCGAAATTAGAACTAGCTTTCGTTGGTTGTCTAGCGAGGCAGCCACGTAGTTGACTTGTCTCTGTTGAAAGCAATGATGTATTAATAATCTTAAGTGATGTGTGCGTGTTTTACTAAGCAGAGTAATAGCACTAATTATTAATAATAATTGGTAATTTGTATGCGTGCGTGTGTTATAAACAAACTACAGACTCAGCTTTGTAGTCGGCAACCTACAGACTCAGCTAAACGCCCCGTGTCTTCAAAACAGGAACATTCGGTGTGTTCTGAATACCTATATTCAGAAAAAGAGATTTTGTTCTGTGTTCTAAACATCACTAAGCGAATTAGCTGCACGGTTTAGGCTAACGCGGACTCAGCTTTGTGTTTCGTAGTCGTTAACTGCCCTAAGGGTGTAAATCCCGGGTTTGTGCAGTGGTAGGTGGAGAGGTGTATTATCTCAAACCCCCTACTTAAAATTGTTTGCAGTGCGGTACGGGGAAGAGTGTTGATGGTTGTGATTATTGCTTTAAGAGAGTATAGCGGGTTCGAAACTTATAACCTACAAACTCAGCTATGCGCCTGCGTCAGTAAAAAATATTACTCTTAGGATCTGCAACTAAACGATAGTTTTTATTAGCAGATAGAGAAGAAATAAATAATTATATTGTAATCAAATAAGTGAACATTTCTTGCGACTACACACGTCTAAGGTGTGTGTGTGTGCTGACATGTGTAAATTTACACGTACTACTTTCCTGCACGATGTTGCCACATCGTTAGCAAAGACTGGAATTGAAGTAGTCCATCTCCGGTACATGATCTGTTTAGACATGCATCGTAAAACTGAATATTCGATTTGTGTGTAGTAAAGATAATTTTTTCGTGAAAGTAGCAGATCTAAATAGTCTTACATTTTTATACCAGACAAACGTTTATCGTAAAATTGAATATTCGATATGTGTGTGTGGTGAAGATAATTTTTTCGTAAAAGTAGAAGGTTACAATCTGAATGCTGGGCATCAATCTAGAAGACAGTGTGTGAAAAACATCGTGGCTGACTAGTGTGAGCTCATCATAAAAAGTGCTGACTGATATCGACCGTTGATCGATCCATGTTCATATAATCGAACAAGCAATTATTTCTCCTCTTTTACTTTCAACGAAGATGCATAGAACTAAGGTAAGCATACGTGCGTGTATTTATGTACTGTTTCAAAACACTATCTATAAATAATTAAGTATATATATTTACGATTTTTCCTTCCTTTTAGAAAATCATCATCGTGATTGATATCTACCGTCTACTTCACCGCAGTGCTGTCTACTCCATCATCGGCAATTATTACCTGATAAAAAGTAAGTTTGATTTTTTGTATATTATTATTATAATTACTTTTATTTTTTTGTTTTTCTCAACAGGAGAGCAACAACCGTTTACTGTGGTGTAGAAAATCATCATCGTGATTGATATCTGCTGTCTTCTCCATCACAGTGATTGATATCTGCTGAAAATCTTGCGGCTTTTACATAAATGTAAAAGAGTAATTTTTATTTTTAAAAATGTATAATATATTAGTATTATTTAAATTTTCGACTTTTTGTTTTCTTAACAGAAGAGAAACAGTCGCTTACTGTGCTGTATTTATATCGATCGCAGAAAGGACTGGGAAGTATCCACATTCAACGCTCACAACTTTTAAAAGTATGTTTCCATCTTTTCATTAAACCAATTTGTATAAATATGTTTTTAAGTTTTAAAAATAGAATTTTCCTTTCTTGTAGAAAAATGGGAAGGGTAAGCAAACTAGGTCACTTTACAGGCCCTACTACAAGACGGCTCAGCGATCTTCCACCTAATCAGCCATTTAAAGTAATTTCTCTTCGAAAAATTAAAATCTGATGTGGTGTAAGAATTTTGTGCGTCTGCGAGGACATCCAATTATTTTTACCTAATAGATTTAGTGAATTAACAGATTCGGAATTAGATAATCTAAATCAACGGACAATTGCCTTGATATACCGTGGAATAGGAAACAAAACTTTTATTATTAGTTTCGTTGATTTATAATCATGTCAACAAACTGGGAGAATATTCATACATGTTTTTCATCACGTTTGCTAAACGGTATTATACGAAATTCATTACATGTTTTAATCCAATTTTTTTACAACCTGACTCTAATATCTTATAAGAAAAGTCACTTCTTTGCTCACAAAGCATACTGCGCTTAAACTAAACGTTTCACTTGCTTGTTCCTTCATTTTATTTATAGACAATGCTAAAATTCATGAATCATTTCACATTTCTTCGAAAATAACAAAACTGCTATGTTCGGACAATATTTCAGAAGGGTTTCGTGAACAAATTGTTGACGAATTGCTTGCTAAATTTCAGAAGTATGAATAGGGTGTGAGCAATAAAGCACTCGAAAGTATTTCGCACATTCACATTAATGTAAGCTTGATCCCTTAAATTCAGGTAGTAAATATTGAAACCTTGGTGGTAAAGGTCATGGGTTTTTATATTTTACTAACTCAAGCTATTGTAGATAAGAGAGCATTTAAAATATTGAGAATAACGATGACTATTGCTTCCTATGGTATATCCAAATGGCGTTTAAAACAGCAACAACAGATAAATCTTCAAGAAATTTTCAGCATAAAGATATGTTTATTCAGTTGCAACAGTCATTGAATATTAACGGTGTTACTTTTCCCATGGACTTAACAAACATTTCTACGTTTGAGGAAAGCAATCCCAATTTCTCCTTTTCTGTGTACTGTGTCAACGGAGAGAGTATTGTAGGGCCACTTTCACAGCATCTTTCCGAAAACAACACCATATTCATCTTTTGAATGTTTGCTGTGAAAACATAAGCCACTACTGTCTTATATCTAATCTGTCACCTTTGTTAAGTTCTTAACATTCATTGAACAGAGTAAATAAGTTTACATCTGACAGATGTATGCAATACATTGTAACTGTTCCACCTCGTCAAAACATTTGGGGAGATGAAAGTTATTATCTTGGGACATGAAAATCAAATAAACTATTTGTGGCTTGCCCGCAAATTGCCACGCAAATAGAAACAATTAACATTCCATGGTTCCCCATTTCTCTATGTAATGTTTGGGCGCCATGGTTACAGTTTTAAATAAAACTGTAAACCAAAATTTATATTTACTAGCATAGAGACTTATACTGAAATCACAGGGGTAGGATTTTAAATAATTAACCATTAAGTATTGCTTAAGAAAGAAAATTAACGGAATATAAAATACAAATGAATTTATTATAAAAAAATGAGATGAATCGGAAAAGTTTCCTTAAAACGTGGAGGGATTTAGAATTTACTGAATTTACTATTGCTTGCTTTATCTAATTGAAGCTCACCAATTGCAGCTTCCGTTGAAGTCATCTGGTTTCCGTGGTTACTCGTTCTCTTCTTCTCGATGTAGAATTTGCTCCATGGACATCCTTCCTTCCTTCTCTGATATGGTACGGGCTATCTGGACTAGCACTTCCTAATTTGCCTAGTCTTTAAATTAGACATTGGCCCTATACGTGTAAAAACTGTTCAGCGTTGATCGTATGAGGAGAAAATTCAGAGATATGAATTTTTCCATATTAGTAGAAATCTCAAACCAACTGAGCTATACTATTCATACGGTACAGACTTGTACCAAATTTCATAGACTTGAACTAAACATAGTTCTTCGTTCACCATATTTACTGAATATAACACAAGCCGTAAGCTTGTTTCGTGTCACGCAGATAGGATAACATTACCGCAGCTGAGTACTGTATCGAAGCGATAACACATTGTACAAAAATAACTATGTCGCGGAGCGACCACAAACTGTTTCAAAAATCAAATCACGTCGTTCAAAGTAGATGTTCACAGTAGAAGTAGTAGTGATGGAGTACACGTAGTTAGGTTGTAAGGTTGTAAGGACGTAAGGTCCCATTCTCGTGTTGAGAATCAGAATATATCCGGGCTCACCCCCACTCTTGGTAACAGTTCAATCTCAAAACTCATATACAACGAAGTATCTGATTCGATAGATCGAAGCATCAACCCCCTTTCTCTTCTTCCTCGACAAGTCCAGAAAGCGTGGCGATGATATAGCTGACCAGCTTGCAAACCTCGCGCACGGGTCGCTGTTTACTAGCCTTGGTCATAAAATAAACCCATGACTCACGCAAAATCCCAAGCTTCAAGAATAACCCTCCGTATACACAAACATGAGATGAAATGAAAACAACTATGTCTCAATATATTGACCGTATTTACAACATAATAAATTCTTATCCTACATAATATAATGCTTTAAATAATAAAACGATGTTATCATATATATAATATGATTCCCAAATGCCTTGATTACAAATGATTGACGTTGAATAAATACACTGACTGACAGAGCAAATGCAACTCTAAGAAGGAGTGGTCAGAACTTTATGCCAATTGCAGGGTAGACTGACGTCACTGAGGTATGCTCATGATGTGAAATGCGCCGCTGTGCTGCGCACGTAGCGAACGATAAATGGGACACGGCGTTGACGAATGGCCCACTTTGTACCGTGATATCTCAGCCGACAGTCATTGTAGAACGTGTTGTCGTGTGCCACAGGACACGTGTATAGCTAAGAATGCCAGGCCGCCATCAACGGAGGCATTTCCAGCAGACAGACGACTTTACGAGGGGTATGGTGATCGGGCTGAGAAGGGCAGGTTGGTCGCTTCGTCAAATCGCAGCCGATACCCATAGGGATGTGTCCACGGTGCAGCGCCTGTATCGAAGATGGTTGGCGCAGGGACATGTGGCACGTGCGAGGGGTCCAGGCGCAGCCCGAGTGACGTCAGCACGCGAGGATCGGCGCATCCGCCGCCAAGCGGTGGCAGCCCCGCACGCCACGTCAACCGCCATTCTTCAGCATGTGCAAGACACCCTGGCTGTTCCAATATCGACCAGAACAATTTCCCGTCGATTGGTTGAAGGAGGCCTGCACTCCCGGCATCCGCTCAGAAGACTACCATTGACTCCACAGCATAGACGTGCACGCCTGGCATGGTGCCGGGCTAGAGCCACTTGGATGAGGGAATGGCGGAACGTCGTGTTCTCCGATGAGTCACGCTTCTGTTCTGTCAGTGATAGTCACCGCAGACGAGTGTGGCGTCGGCGTGGAGAAAGGTCAAATCCGGCAGTAACTGTGGAGCGCCCTACCGCTAGACAACGCGGCATCATGGTTTGGGGCGCTATTGCGTATGATTCCACGTCACCTCTAGTGCGTATTCAAGGCACGTTAAATGCCCACCGCTACGTGCAGCATGTGCTGCGGCCGGTGGCACTCCCGTACCTTCAGGGGCTGCCCAATGTTCTGCTTCAGCAGGATAATGCCCGCGCGCATACTGCTCGCATCTCCCAACAGGCTCTACGAGGTGTACAGATGCTTCTGTGGCCAGCGTACTCTCCGGATCTCTCACCAATCGAACACGTGTGGGATCTCATTGGACGCCGTTTGCAAACTCTGCCCCAGCCTCGTACGTGCGACCAACTGTGGCAAATTGTTGACAGAGAATGGAGAACCATCCCTCAGGGCACCACCCGCACTCTTATTGACTCTGTACCTCGACGTGTTTCTGCGTGCATCGCCGCTCGATGTGGTCCTACATCCTACTGAGTCGATGCCGTGCGCATTGTGTAACCTGCATATCGGTTTGAAATAAACATAAATTATTCGTCCGTGCCGTCTCTGTTTTTTCCCCAACTTTCATCCCTTTCGAACCACTCCTTCTTGGTGTTGCATTTGCTCTGTCAGTCAGTGTATGTTATTGCAAATAATTGCCGATGGCGGATAAACTTGATATCAAATGATATCGCGTAAAATGATATTATATTAAATTTGTAGGGCTGGAGAAGCCTGGACGGTTACAACATTAAAAAAGAAAGCTTGTTATCTACACAATTAAATGATTATGAGTAGTATAAGTGGGGGATTCGGGCGCCTCCACCTCCACCGGCCCTCCGCGGAGGCCTCCTCTACATGGCGGGATATTTGAATTTTGACGGAAGATTTTAATCTTGGGGCGAGATTTGAATTTGTAAACAAAGCCACGTGCTTTTTGACAGCTGTCATCCGCCATCTTTAAACAACAACGCATCGCTTACCTCATTGCTGCCATTAGACTGGCCTAAACCTCAGTGCTGCCATCTTTACGGCACTAAACCTTACGGGTGGGAAATTTTGATCTTAGCGCGAGATTTTAATTTGTAAACAAAGCCACGTGCTTTTTGTCACGTGTCATCCGCCATCTTGCATTGCTAACATCAGTGCCGCCACCTTGACTGGGAAAACGTTATAGTTACCAACTTAGGCAGGTGGTAGCGGGTAATTTGAAAAATTCTACATGCTTTACAAAGCCATGAACATTTTTGACAGCGGTCAACCGCAATCTAGCATCGCTAACATTAGTGCTGCCCTCTTTACGGCACTGCGGACAATTTGAAAAATTCCACGTGCTTTTCGACAGCAGCCATCATTAATCAACAGAGCACCGTGCTGCCATCTTTAGCTACTGCCTTTGAAATGTGGTGCCGGCAATTTCCACGTGAACTTTTGACAGCCGTCATCCGCTATATTTAATTGACAGAGCAAACAAAGCCACGTGCTTTTCTGATAGCTGTCATCCGCCATCTTTCATCGCAAAACTCAGTGTTGCCTATCGTTAGCCACTACTTCTGAAATGTGCTGGTGGATAATTTGAAAAATTCCACGTGCTTATTTGACAGCAGCCATCTTTAATCAACAGAGCACCGTGCTGCCATGTATAGCTACTTCCTTTGAAATGTGGTGGGGGCAATTTCCACGTGACTTTTTGACAAGCTGCCATATTTAATTAACAGAGCAAACAAGGCCACGTGCTTTTCTGACAGCTCTCATCCGCCATCTTATATCGCTTACCTATGTGCTGCTATCTTTAGCTACTACTTTTAAATGTGGTGGCGGACAATTTCAAAAATTCTACGTGCTCTTGTATGGAAACAAACCACGTGGTTTTTGACAGCTGACAAGCTGTCAGCAGCCATCTTTCATCTATAGAGCGTCGTGCTGCCATCTCTAGCTATTACCTTTGAAATGTGGAGGAGGGAAATTTAGAAAATTCTATGCCCTCTTGTTTGGAAACAAACCTACATGCTTTTTGACAGCTGACAAGCGGCCATCTTTAATCAGCAGAGCACCGTGCTGCTATCTTAACGGCTACTACCTTAAGCATGTGGTAGCGGGCAATTTGAAATGTTCCGTTAGCTATCATCTTTAAACAATAAAACTTTAGTGCACTCGCGAACCTAACCTCTCATCTACTATCTTCAAGACTATCCTTAGTTTACGATAAGATGCCCTTCTCGACGCTAATTAGCACTTAAATGTTACTACACAAGTTGGCGTCTGCTCTTATGACCTTCACCTCTGTTAAGGTATAAATTTAAACATGCATCGCGAAGGCTACAGTGAGCACGTGCTGCAGTGATGACGTCATTGTGCACGTTTAGACTTGATCGTTTTCTCACGAGTGTGTAGGTGTAAGGAGGCGAAGGAATGCAATAAGTACAACATTTTGAATGCCATCAAATATTTATTTAAAATGTACTACAACAGTGTTCGTTTTGCTGCAGACAAGGTTGATATGCTTCTTAACAACGTTTTGCGAAGAGGTAGCATGCTTCCGAAATGCCTCCTGCAACATTCAAATTAAACAAAACATTTAGAAATATATTATACTAAGTATGTCATGCTTTACAAAGAAAATAATACACTTCTTACCTTGTTGTTATTCCTTTTCTGAATCATCATTATTATGAGGTACGAGAAAACGTTCATCTATACACTGTGTACAGTGTTCAATCCTCGGATTTGGTCCACCCCAATCATCATCACCATTTTCCCCTCGATGCTTGTAATGATGCTGACAGGTTCTGCATAAAGCTACATCGATTGACATCTTACTGTGTAGAGGAAGGATGTCCCAAAAATCATGTACTTAAGGGGCAGCGTACGTAGATAAAAATCCTGGCGGTAAGTATTGAATAACATGTTTTGGCACCGAGGTTACTGTTCATAGAACATCTTAATTGCCTCACTTACTCGTGTAATATAAATAAGATTTTGCGTATGAGCATGCAAACAGCACGCACATTTACAGTTTTGTTCCATAGCGTACGATGTCGAAGCACACACTAATGAAAATGATAAAGAGCTATTCTTATTTATAGTCTCGTAACAATATTCGTTAGCGGATGGTAAGTAACATCACTCATATGAAAAATAAGACAATAGGCTGCTGTGTTAGCAGGAATGTCTTCAGATGTTTCAAATTCTAAACGAATATCAACTGGAGATTCTTTTATAGATTCTTCATGATAAGAGCAGTCTATAACTACAATCGGTGCTTTATTTTTAAATTCCTGAGATGTAAATAGCGGACGAACTTCTTTCTGATAATACGATGATTGAAATTTACAAAACATGTCATAGAGCATCCCAAACTTATTTTTCTCAAAGTTAATGTCTATGTTTTCGTAGGGATACGTATTTCCGTTGAGATATAGTTTAACATGTCTTAATTTACACTGATCAAACAGTGAGCTATCTTTTTCGTGATTGAATTTACGATCGGTTTGAAATCCAAAAATAATATACAAGGGCTTCTCAGTAAAACGTGATGTTTTAACAGCCCATCTATGCTTATTTATAGGTGGTAACAAAGGATATTCATGCAGTTCCCAACTTCGAAAACGTATAGGTAATTGTGTACTATTTTCTACAATCTTGAGCAATCGAAGTTTTAACGATCAGATAAAGGTTACTTGTGGGAGCCTCCACAATATACGCTGAAGTGTAATTTTCGATTTCACTGGTGTTTCTGCTGCTTTAAAAGAATTGTAATCACTTCGATCCCGGATCAGAATAAGCTCTTGTTTTGTGTTGATTGTAATAGGTGTAAAATCTTCTACAAGCCAGAAATAAGTTTTATTGATAACATTCCTATAAAAGTTCCATCCTCACTAATCATCCAGTTGTTAGTAGCTTTTGGACACCATCCAGCCTTCCGCAAAGATTACTTTGTTCATCACAGAATGAAGGGTAGAGTTTTATTGCATTTGTAATACCAACATCCTTCGTTCGATCTATTTCAACATTATTTACTTCATACCGCGCTTCAGAAAAGAGAAAAGCTAGAGCATGTTTGTTTAGTTGTGATGTGCTTGGTCCACCTACATCCGACTTTTCTAGTCGTCCTTCAATATATAGGTAGCTTTCGTGTGGTAAGGTGTATACATCTTGCTGAATAATAATAAAATAAATTTCATCATTGTTATTTAATCCAAACGTAAAATGTTGATAGGAATAAAGCTCACTTCGTACTACACTATCATGAGTTTCTACTGTATTCGTAATGTCTAGCATTTCCTCCATTCTCTTGTAGCAGTGTATAACCTAATTCTTGGAGTATCTGCTTATGGATATCTGTTAACTCGATGAGTATTCGCACACATGTAGTATGTCTTCGGAATGTACACCGTGGTTTATAGATGTTTTTCACATTGGTTTGAGATGAAGTTTGTAAGCTACGTACGCCTGCCTATCGAAATGAATAAGATGATTAAGTTTATTTACAAGTCTAAGAGTACTGTTGCTAATGTGTTTTACAGACACAGGGTGATAAATAACCACTGCTGGTTACTCACGAATAGTATATCCACGTTCCTCTGTAATAATAAAGGCGTGCAGGACGTGCGAAGTTTGTAGATTGCTATTCAAGTCTGTAACAATATTACAAGTAATGCTCACATGATATTCATCGAAGAGTGTTATAGGTTGATCAGACTCGTAACGTACGTTCGGTGGGAGCTCCCTTTATGAAAATCCAAGCATTGGTCCAATCGAATCAGGTTGTGATTTGAAGTCAATCTTAAATGACTCAATAACACATTTATGTGTAATGTTGCTTGCAGTGATTGAGAACTTGTAATTATGATTACTAAAACTATCTTCTACAAACTGATTAATAACATACTTTCAATATAGTCATGAATATCGACTGCTGAATAACTGTCTGAGGGTAGCGTTAGCACATACTCATCGTAATAGAACTTGTTTACACCGTCACGCACATTATAGATTTTATTGTAGCTTTCAAACGATACTAGTCCAAGACAATGCGGCTGATAGCTAAGTTCGGTCAGCGGATTAAAATAGGCGGTGGTTTTAGGCCCTTCTCCACGTACAGCAAACGTTCTTTCACTGTTCGTCATCACGTAGACACTAATGCACTTTCTCTACTGTCTGGGTTTGATATAAGAACATAAGACATAATCGTCGGTACATGCGTGTATTAAATTTTGCACATGAATTTTATTGAAGACAATGTTTGCACTGCTTCCGAGATAGCGTAACAGCTCAAAGGGAGGAGGTAAGTCTCCATAGCTATCAACATACCATACTTTAGATTTACGTTTTACATAAGCAACGTAATTAGTTCCAGGTCCACGACAGTCGTCCAAGTTTTTTAGGGCACTTTCACGTTCACGTGGGCGCGGTGGTAGTTGATCGCGCATATACACTCCTCGAAAATAATGAATTCCTAGTTGTTTAGCAAACGTAAACACTTAATCATGAGTTACAGCTCAACCTGGAAGTGCTTTCAGTAGACGTTTTTTGAGAAATGTGGATACCAAGCCCTTTTTTGTATGGTGCTAGTTTCTTGTGTACACCTTTGCCTCGTAATGCAATTGCCTCAATCGTCTTGTTACGACGTTCACTCTCTTTCAACTGTTTTTTTCGCTTCTTCTACAGCTTGAACAGTTGCTACAGCACTAGCACCACCCAGTAATGACCCTAAAGCTCCTAGGCCAGAAATCCTCCTCGTTTGGTTGAGGAATAATTCGTGCACATTTACTAAGCACTGCTCTGCACTTTGGAGAAATTCTCGCTCTTGCTGCGCGTAATGCCTTAGTAATAGCTACACGAGGATTGTATTCCCGTCGAATAGCTTTTTGTGCAGCCTTTATAACACCTTTCCATTCAACAGTTTTTGTTTTGCTTTCTTCTTATTATTGTCGTTTTGATATCGTTGCTTAACCATTCTGTACACGAAGTTACACGGCAAGAGCAAATCATAAACTAACCGTTACCTCTTGTTTCGTTTCATATATACATATATATTACTATTACCTACTTTATATGATTCAGTTATCATGAAGGTTATTTTTGTTATTTTCTTTTTTTTGCTATTTGCTTTACGTCGCACCGACACAGATAGGTTTTATGGCGACGATGGGAGAGGGAAGTGCTAGGAGTGGGAAGGAAGCGGCCGTGGTCTTAATTAATGTACAGCCCCAGCATTTGCCTAGTGTGATAATGGGAAACCACGGAAAACCATCTTCAGGGCTGCCGACAGTGAGGTTCTAACCTACTATCTCCCGAATACTGGATACTGGCCGCACGTAAGCGACTGCAGCTATCGAGCTAGGTCATGAAGGTTATAAAGCAGCAGGACACACTACATGTTAGCGACATTGTGCCACATCTCTTACCTAGTTCTAGTACAACTAAAAGAAAACGCTATGGAACGTTGTTTCCTTTTACTGTTCGATGTATTATATCAGGCCCATCGGGATACGGGAAAACAAATCTTTTACTTACATTTATTACTTCGTTAAATTGTATACGCTTCGAGAATATTTACGTTTTTGCAAAGTCACTCTATCAACCGCTATATACTATTCTACAAACTGTAGTGCACGATCCAGTTAAAGATGGAATGAGATATTTTAAATTTAATTCGCATGAGTAAGTACCATCACCAGACGATGTGCTTCCTAATTCCCTTATGATCTTTGATGATGTCGCAACAGAACAGCAAAACGTTATTCGTGCATTCCTTAGTATGGGACGACATAAATGTGTTGATTGCATCTATTTATGCCAAACCTATTCTCGTGTGCCTAAGCAGTTGATACGCGACAACGCAAATGTTTTTTATAGATGATGGCAGAGCGAAACACAGAACAAACAAACAATAGGCACTACATCTCTCCTAAAACTACTTAACTAAATTACCTACCTCTACATCTACTCAGTGCCCTCCCACACGTACGCGGATAGCCAGCATACGTGCAGGAAGCACCGGACTACAAACTGCCCTATTCCCCTATTCCCACCTACCACCTAAAAAAGTGTTAGTAGACTGGTCGCTGCGTCAGCCCTGGTATGGAATACATGCCCACCAACCCGTTGATCGCAGCCACCAGAATCGCCAAGTGAGAACTGATCTCCTATTTCATCTACACTTGGCGACAATGTATTACCTCCCAACCATGTGTGACAAGCCAGCTTGGCGAAAACCAGACCCACACTTTCGCTATGTACGTCACACCTACTATGTTCATTGTCAGCTCTCTATCTTCCCTCTCCTTTTTCTTCCCGTGCAGACGTGCTCCAGCCTAACTTTTTTGAGGTGGGCCAAGGCCCAACACCCCCACCCCGCTCCCTTTGATACGTCACCTTCTCCTCTCTCGCTCTATTCTCGTCCACTACATCTCACCTTATTAAGCTTAAGACTTAAACCTAAAATAACAACCATAGTACATCCCTCATCATCGCACTTAAAACAATTTAACTTTTTTCACTTACACGCCAACAGTTTCCATTTCAAGTCCATTAGTTCACTCAGTCTTTTCAATCTACAGGACCACACTTACATCAAACTGTTAGACTTTTCCCATTTCTTCCATCCTATTCAACTACGTACATAAACATCAAGAATCCCTTAATTTTACACCCCTCAACAAGGCATCTACACATTTAACTTTTTTCATATGACCTACTTTCATAATTTCCATACTGCCAGCATTTTCTCCTTAACTACAGTCCCACTTAATCTATCTCAATTATATTACATACACCTTCTTTATACTCCCTCCACACATAAATATACCTCAAAAATCCATTTTTTCACTCATTTACACACAAACAGACAGTGCTCCATTCCAAGTCCATTAGTTCACTCAGTCATCTCACTATATATTGAACCCTTTTGGTCCATATTGAGAGATACCTACCTTTCTTACCTATCAGCAAAGTTCATGAGATCTGTCTCTTGCGTCGTATCGGGTTCTTCGTCACTTGCTGAGGTAAAGGTAGGGTTCAGTAATTCTAATCTATCTACTGGAATGAAAGGTCTATTTAAAAGATTCCTATTTATTCAGGAAAATTCTGAAGCCATCTGATGTATCAATGGTATCATAGAAGTCAATTGTGTCCACTGGACACTACAATCTTTTTTACATAAATGTCAGAACACTGGTGTGAGACTTTAACGTAACTGCCTGACGGGCATTCATACTAGAAACCATTGTCTCAATTATTAATCATTTAAGAAAGGAAAATCTGGAAATCCTTAAATTCGGCTTCCATGTGAGACCACATGTACCATCATAGTGATTCGTTATGGTCCAGCCCTCGTAACACGAACTCTGGACTCTGGGTATAATTAAGGCCGTCCAATCGGTGTGTGCCACACAGTGGTTCTACGGCATGGAACCTTAATTGAATCGATGTGACCTGCATCTATGTCATGGACCGACATCTAATCTTCCAAGTTACTTTAAAGTCATTGTGGATGATGACCGCAAGGAAAGGATGCTACAATGGCATATGGCCCTAATCTAAGTCACTGAGGTTGATGACCCCCTGACCATCCAAGTTTCTAGGCTGAAGGCTAAACACAATTAAGTTACATCGGTTGATGACCAAAGTTCCACTTTACTATCCCCAGCACATTCACTGCTCAATCAATCAAAGTTCAATAATTACAACCATAGCAATGCTCACAAACTTTGTGGCAGTAAAATCCATTTCCTTCGGATATGTTCCCTTAAACGTTACTTTATATTTTAATATTCCCCCAGAAAAAACAATCTAAAATTTCCAGAATGCATCTCCAAGTTATTCGCTTGATTAAAGTTATTTCAAAATGCGGTTTCACTGAATTTAATAATTAAATAAATTTAAATGATTTAACGAAATGTTAACGGACAACAAATTTTATCTCCGCGGACTCTGGTTTCTTCACAAATTTCTACGCAGCTGTGATGTGAATTCAATCTTATGATCTTTATCTGGCTGGAAAAGAATTGTTACATAATTCATGTCCAGTTATATACCTTGTCTCGTGATTTCACACTTTAAAATCTAATCTAGTCATAACCATTATTAAAACTTGGATATCCTATGAATCTACGTACAAACCAAACAACTCGCCATATAATTACGATGTCATATCTCGTCATACCATTATGAATTTTGCACACCCCTCACAGACAAACCGATCATCACAACCATCGCTCTATATTTTGGACAACCCTGAATTTGGTTACTCGGTTCCTTATACTCAAAGTTCGTGATTTCAAATGTTCATTACGTCCCCAATTACAGTATTTCACAATACTCAGATCATTACCGGCTATGAATTTCAACTAAATCCAGCATTTTAACGTTTTCCCTGGCCGAGAAATACAGTACAATCTCAATTCCACGCCTGTCCCATTATCACAGCTGAGGCCTCTCATCACCCAAGTTCGCTTGGCAGTTACACGAAACACCCGGTTCGTTCTACCTGACTGACTTCTCAAAATGCTCCCTTTAAACTCTGCCGACATAATTAAACAAATACGATATTCTAACCAACAAAATGCACAGATTATGCTTCAAGATGCCCACACTAATTATACGCATCACCAATTAATACCGCTATGGATTTCTATGAATTTCTTTCCATTCTCACCATTATAAAATATTCCTCGGGCTATCATGTCCCGGCTTCAATGACAGGACTCTAACCTGATTCGCACATCTCATCTCAACTCATATAAAACATTCCTCGGGCCTCCAGGTCCCGGCTTCAATGACAGGTCCAACCTGATTCACAAATCTCATAACAACAAAACTAACCCCTGTTTCCCAGCTCCACAATTATCATCGACAAAGAACTGGAATAAAATCCTTACTAGAAATCTCGACGTCTAATATGGCACAATGCATTACTCATGAATAACTTCGCATAAATGATATCGTATTTAATAACGTGATTTTTACGAGAAATGGCTGACACATTCTACTAGATCTTTTATTGTCAGTCAGACACAGTTTAAAATGGGCATAGAAAAACGTTTCTCTCCGTGACCAAATTCATCACCCTAGGTTCTCACCCGACAGCGCGCTTCCACTCGATTGAAAATGAGTGACCATGGATTACTATTATTAACGTCAAATTGCAGACAGAAAAATTTTACGTCGAATGAACATCTTAATTTGACATCACAAAATATAGGCAGTACACTCACACGGATGACGATCTACATTGGACGTGATATCACTTCTGAACCCTATTCAATAACTTTTTACAACATTATACGGCACTCGCAAGACTTCAAAATTTTATCCAAGTGGAAAATAAAACAAATGACTCTTTTAGTCGTACTCTCACATTTACAAAACTTTGTAGGAGTGACCACTGCGTCGTATATCCCCATTCAAATACACTTTTAGAGATCACGAGACAAGATATAAGAGGTAGTAAGATGGAAAGTCACCTACCTCATGTCGTCACGCCAGTGTTCGTCATAGGGCTCACCTGCGACCCTGGCATTTTATTTAGCCATTTTTATATTCATGGCTTTACAAACCATTTTTTTATATTTCTTCAGGTTTCCTGGAATAAAGCATTAAAAAAAAGAAAATACCCTTCACTTGTTTGCGGAGCGCACACGATGGATTATAATTATTTCTGCACACGAATTACATAATCACATTAGAACTTATTCAGTACTTTGACCGTCCTATCTGGTACCATTATTTCACTCAAGAAAACTATCTCCTCATGGAGTCAAGACTTAGCCGCAATGGCTAAAATCTGCAGTTGAACTCAGTCTACTTTCGTTGTTTGATTTCGCAGAGCAGCTCAACTATTTTTTGTCCGCTTTGTATCACAAATGCCGGAGAAGGAGACTTCGTCATGGCGTCCCTTCATATTTATAGCAGTTACCCCTCTCTTCGGATCTCTCCCTTTGCCGCCAAGAAAATTTCTATAAATTTTCTGACGTACTTAAACTGTAATTTCAAGAGTTTTGAAAGTGACTACATGCTTGCTACATTGTTCATGGACATTTAAAATTTTTACGGGTTCGATTTGTGAGATGATTGACCCCCTTTGATAGGCACCATATTTTTTGACTTGGCTTGGTTCGCCATGTACACGCGCTTTGAAATAGTTCACAAAAATGACTTGAGATTCTTCCGCCGTTGACACGTGTGGCTGACGTCACGTACCCCAGAGCGTGGGACCGAAGGTAATCACCCCCTCGTCACGTGTCAAATCCATGCTATCAAGAATCCAACTTTTAAATGATTGTTCATTTATGCATAATGTTCTTAGGGCACAAAGGTCATGGGTTCAATATATTTGCTTCCACCTAAGCTTCATTTCATCTATCCACGATAAACATTTAATATATACCAGCTTCTTCAATTTACACTACCCTCAAGCCTGCTCAACCTCCCCTTTTATCAACTCTTACCTAATTTTCTCAGGCTTTCCCTTTTTACCAACTCTTCTCATAAACACATCTAATCCCATGTTCCTCAAGTCATTAATCAATCACCTCCTCCCATCCTACTACTTCTCTATCTACTTTCCAACAATTTGCCCGAGGCGGATCACCTTTCCACAGGGCAAAGTGTTCTCACCCTTTCCCCTAACACTACAGCCCCCTCTTCTGATATCATGGTTACCATGATACCCTTCCGCATCTGCTCAGGGCGGATATTCATTCCTCGGAGCAGAATGCCTACCCCCTTCCTCCCTCGGCAAGCACCACATTATCTGCACAACCCCTGTTACTCCCTCAATTTCTTTATAAATATAGCTCTGGCCACATTTAAGAATTTCGCTATATTCGTTCCTTTCTCCCACTCTCTACATAACAATGATATCATCTTATAGCTTTCCCCTACCATGTCCAGCTCCTTTTTACTTAGTAGTTTGATCTTTATCTCCGCCAAAGCTCGGCATTGATTTAAAATATGCAGGTTCTCCCACTTCTCTCCACATAACACACATCTATCCCTATTCTCACTCCCTTCCCATCCCCTATTCCTCGGAACACCCAATACCCACCAATACAAACCTCTCTTATCCCTTCTACCTTCAAACTCCCTTTTCGGGTTTATTACTTCCACCAATTTATTTAAAACTGATAAAGAGACTCTCTCTCTCTCTACATTCCCCTATTAATCTCTGTCTTTCAATATCTAGTAGTCTTCCCTTTATCCTCTCCCATACCCATTTATTCCTACCACCTCCCCAGACCTCTCCATATACACCCAATCCAATCTTCCTAACAATTTTTTGCACTTATTCACCCAGTAAGCTTCATTCGTCATACCCTTCTGAAAACTAAACGTTTGTTGTACTAATGCCCCACCCTTCCCTTCCTCCAATCGAATCCAGTACTTGAACACCCTCTTAGCTATTTCAACCTCTGTCGATTCTTTACAGACTAATCTGGCACCGGCATTGGCTGTACAATTTGGGAGGTCCATCATGATCTTAATAAATTTCGCCACCACCTGCTTTAGTTCACCCCTGCCCTCCTCCATTCCCCATATTTCAACCCCAAATAGCATTTTACCCATTACCAGTGATTTAAAAACCGTTTTCTGAATTTTGTATTTAACGTCTGGAAATTTCTTTTCTAATACCCCTACTGCCGCAAGCGCTCTTCTTCCTTTAAATTTTGCCTTCTTACACTGATTTTTCCAAGAAGCATTCTTACTAATTATTACACCTTGGTACTCAATTTTTACCCCTGGTCTAATTTCTTCCTGATCTAGCCTCCAAACTTCCTTATTCTTTCTCCCACCCCTTTTCCTACACACCATTATCTGAGTCTTTCTTACATTTACTCTGAGAGACCATTTCCTAGTATATTCAACTACCTAGTCCAACCCTTTTTGCAACCCACTTGCCGTCAAAGCCAAAATCAATAAGTCATCCGCGAATAGCAGCCCCGGAACCTCCATTTTCCCTATCCAAGGGCATTGCCATGCGTCTCGACCATGCCCCACTAAAATATTATTTATAAATAATATAAATAATATCGGGGATAGCTTACACCCCTGTCTCACCCCGCTTTTCGATTCAAAACACTTACGCAACCTTCCATCCTGCAATTTAGTCATCACAAACACTTCCTCATAAATAGTTTCTATTGCCACCCTCATTTTCTTCGACATTCCAACCTCCCTTAATCTCAAAAATAGCGCCTCCCTACTGACCGTATCGAAGGCTTTTTTAAGTCGATCGCTGCTATAAATAATTTACGCGCTGCTATCCTCACATACTTTGTAATCAAAGTGTCCAGAATCCAAACGTTATCGACGGTATTCCTTCCTTTCCTAAATCCATTTTGGAACTCAGATATCCTACCGTACTGTTCCGCCCAATTTGTTATCCTATTCGCCAAAACCCCTGTGTACACCTTCGACAACGAGTCTAGGAGTGTAATCCCTCTATAGTTGTTAGGATCGCTACTAGCTCCTTTATTTTTATAAATAGGGCATAATACCCCTTCCTCCATTCTCTAGGAAATTTCCCCGTTTCCAGCAACCTATTAAAGAATTTCACAATCCCTCTCAACATCGGTTCATTTTCCCCAACCTCCTTCCATACACTATTAGAAATACCATTCACACCTCCCGCAGCCTTGGTCTAGCATTTTTAATAATGTAATTACCTCTTGCCTTGTTATCTCCCCATCCAATATTGTAATGACTACTTCCAATTCCCTTCCTATATGTGACTTGTCTATTTCTCTACCCAATTTCCTCTCCCCTTCTAAAAGCCTTTTAAAATGCCTAACCCACTCGTTTTCTCCTATTTTATCCACATTCCCCACCGGTTTCGTTCTTCTGATCTTGTTTATTGACTCCCAAATCCTCTCAAATTTCTTCTCTCTACAATATATATTTATTTTTTCAGCTTCCGCCTCCTTCCATCCTATTTTCTTCTCATTCAATACCTCCTTATATTCCCTTCTCAATTTACAATATTCCTTCCCTTTTTCCTTGCAAACCATCCTTCCTAAACTCCGCTAGGGCTCTCATTACAACCTCGCGTTTTTTCTTGCAGTCTTCATCAATCCATCCATTCATTTTATTCTTTTTTCCCTCTACCCTTCTCCTCACTTTCTTCCCCACCCTCCATACAGGGTGTTCTATTAATTTTAGCACGTTATCCATATCATTCCCTTCTGCCGCCCTCTCAATTCCTACCCTTAATATATCTCCCTCCTCTTTCAAATGCCGTCTCAACTTCTCTTTAGCATTATCATCCCATACATACTTCCATCCTCCATTCCTATATCTCTCCCTACTTTCCTCCATCTTTCCCTTCTCATCAGCAACCAAAGTTCTCACTTTTATATTGATAGGCATATGTTCCGTTAACCCACATTCTAACACCTCAAAACTTATTATTCTCCTTAACGCTATCTCTGAGCTTATTTCTATATCCACTACACTTCCTCCATTTGTTGTAAAATACGTCAAATCTCCCACACTATCCCCCTTCATCCACCCATTTAAAATAAATAAATATTCTATAGCACATAACTCAAATAACCTTTCTCCATAATTATTTACACCATTATCCTTATTCTTTCTTTGCAGGTCCCCGTCTACATTTACTTCTTTCCCGTACACCAGTACCCTATTGCTCACTCTCGCATTCCAATGCCCCAATAAAATCATCCCATCTTCTACATACATCCCTTTAATTGTGTTTATTTCTTCAATCAGTTCGTCGAAAAAATGTTTATTTGCATACACTGAATCGCTCGGATGGTTATAAAGCAGTGCCAGACAAATTGCTTCCGCTGCCCCCTTCCCCATTTTTACTCTCAACCACACTACCCCTTCTACCCTGGTCTGTAACGTCTCCACCCATTCAGCTGTCTCATTTCTTATTAAAACTACTATGCCCCCTGGGTTTCGTCCCCTCTTCCCTACTTTTTTCCTTAACACGTTAACTACTCTATAACCGTCCCATGTAAATTCAACCCCCTTCCCTAACCACGTCTCTACTAGAGCAATAATCTCAAAACCTTTCACTAAATCCACAATTTCCTTATTCCCTAACTTCCCCATCAACCCCTCAATATTCAGTACCCCTGTCACCATGTCTAGTTATTTATTTCCTCCCCCTCCCTCCCTATACTTCTGCATTTCACCACTTCCCCCTTACTTCTCGTGATTCTTCCTTTTGGCTCCACCCCATCCCTCTCTTTCTTCTCCTCCTCCTTCCCCTTTTCTGTGCCAGAGCCTTTTTTCCCACCCCATAGATCTTTTAAACTTAACGATCTCGCCTTATTCAACGCCTGCTTTCTCTCCAGGTTTCTTTCTGCAATTCTCTTATTCGGGAAGGTTGAGTCACTACCCTGACTCCTTTCCCTTCCCGTCACCTCTTCACTATCTATATCCACTTCACTTCGGTCTAGTGTCCTACTTGTTGATTCACTCCTTCCTGGGTTGTTCTGACTCACCAAGGACTCTGCTGTCTCCGCTACCTGCCCGCTGACGCCGCAGTCCCGTCTTATCTCTTCCTTCTCCGTACTGATGTCGCCCTGCTCTCGATTTCTGCAACTCATTTCCTCCTCACATTTTTCCATTCTCAGCAGTTCCTCCTGTGTCCACGATGGCGACCAATTTCTGCCTGAAGTTACGAGACACCTCCCCACTATCTTGACTAGCAATCCCTGCGCTCTAGCATGCCACATATGCCGTCTGTAGACATCCGACCGCATCCTGTCTTCTTTCTCTATCTCAGCCTTCAAATAAATGTTCGATCCTTTAAAATTTCCAGCATTCCTCAGAATTATATCAGCCATCAGGGTTGATATTAATCTTAACTTCACCGGCCTATGTCCCTTGTTCCTTCCCACTCTATATATATCATCTATATCAACTTCAGAGAAGTTTATCTTCATTTTGTTCGAAACTATGTCCACCACTTTTAATACTAATTCCACTTTTGATTCTGTTCCTTCCTCAGGTACACCATACACGAACACATTTTTCCTTGCTGATTCGTTCCTCGCTAACCTCACTTCTCTCTTCATTGCTGTTAATTCCTCTTTCAGTACCACCACCTTCTTTTTCAAGCTCCCTACCTCATCTTCTATCTCCGCTAACTTGTCATTTACACCTCCAATTTCTTCTTTTAAAAAAATTTTTAAGTCCTTCATCTCCTTCATTTGGGTTGCCTGGTGTTCTTGCATCATTTCCTTTATTTCTTCTCCTTTTCTCGCTTCCTTCACCACTCTCTTGATTTCTTCAATCTCCTCCGAACCGAACGGTCCCTGGTTTGGACCCGGGTTCTTTTCTATACCTCCTACCACCAGCAGCGTCGCCATAACCGTCGCACACAACATAATCTCCAACAGTCCTTTATAACCACTAATTTCTCTTCCTCTCTCAACTCCACCTTCCTTCCAACACTGCCTTGCACCATGCCATCTTCCAATTCTTAGCCTGTATTGCTGTATCGTTATTCCCATATTGCGCACCTCAGCTCATTCACACGTCCACACTTCCCGATGTCTCGCCGTGACTGGAAGAGTCGGTTTTTATGCTAGGACTGAAATGGGATCGTAAGAGTGACAAGCTCAGTCTAAACATCAGTTGGTGGGAGAAAGCTACTCAAATGGGCTGTCTTGCAAAGAGGAACTTTATCTCCACGGCACAGATAATATTCGAACCAATTAGCTTTAGTGGACCTGCAACTTTGCGTTTGAAGCTTATGTTACAGAACCTATGGGAGAAAATTGGACTAGGACGACCCTATAGATGATGAAAACGAAAAGATTTTTTAAGCTTGGCTTCAACGAGTTCCTCTGCTCAGAGAAATAACCATCCCTCGAAATAATGGGACGTCTCATAATCGTTCAGTGCACCTTTTCGTTGACGCAAGTTACAAGGCGTATGCTGCGTGCGTATTTTTGCGCAGTGAAACTGAAGAGGGAGATGTTAAGGTCAATTTGGTTGTGTCTAACTCGAGGGTTACGATGCCACAATTCGAGTGGAAGGCAGCTACCATCGTGGCGAGATTGCTGAATTATATTCGAGATGCCATTGGTTGGACCATCGAACCCATTCATGCATGGAGTGATTCGAGCACGGTGCTTGCCTGGATCAGAAGAGAAGAAGAGTGGTCTGTCTTTATCAGAAATCGTGTCAAGCAGATACGAAAATTAACTCATGGGGTTGAGTGGAAGCACATTCCTGGACCTTTGATTGCCAATTGAGTATCTCGTCGCTTCACATTGGTGGCAAATGTTACTGTGCTTTTTCAGCAAGATGAGCGCAACATGCGACATGTGTATAACGAAAATGTTAAGACTGATATGGCATTCAATAACTTAAAACGTATGTGTGCTACACCGTTACAGCATTTTAGTTATTGATAAAGAAAGTGATGTTCATCATGGACGATATCGCATGGGTGTCGATCATGTTATATGCATTAACACAGAATTACAGTAACTACTTGATCAAAAACCATCATCATGTTAACATCTAGCAAGAAGATTACAAAACATATCATCCAAGCTCGAAACAATATAAGAAGGAAATTTAAAGAGCTTAAACGTATGCAAGTTTTGCTTCTATGCAAACATAATATAATAAAGAGAAGCATGAAGAAGAAGAAGAGAAGCATAAACAAGAGAAGCAGGTTGAGGAAGAGAAGGATCAAGATGTAGATCAAGAAGAGGAGTAGGATAAGGAAGAAGAACTTAACGACATATCGCCATCAAAGCGTGTTCAGTTTTTAACTATAGATGTTATTGCTGAAACACCTACTACATCGACGCAAGATCTACCATCTTTGGCTGACGTTATGATAACGCCAGAGTATCGTAATACGTTTAGATCTTAAAAAATTTAAAGCAATAATTTTTGCTACTGACGCAATACGACGTAATTACATGAGAACAGAAGCTGTAAATGCAAATAAGTGTTACAAGTATCGTGAGTTTATTTCTAAGATGTTTCCGACTGCACGTGGTCTTGATGTAATCTACAAGCCTTTGTTGCCGTATGTAGAGGTAAGATACTAGAATGACCCAAACTTACTCGTTGAGCGATTACAACTTTTAAGAGCATCGCAAGATGCTGGTCGCACAGGTCACAAATCAGAAATTCTAGAAATAGGAAGAGAATTACGTTATGCCGGTATTATTCTGTAATGGCTTGTCAAGAGAAGATATCATCTGCAGAGGTAAACATTGCACATGAGTTACATAAACCAGCACGTCGCACCTACTGTCGCAGACGCGTTATTACAAGAGGAAAAATGATCTCTGGCAAACAGATTTCGTAGAAATGATTCCATATGCCTCTAGTAATAAGGGGTATAACTATCTACTTACTGTTATCGATGTGTACTCGAAGTTTGGTTTTGAACAGCAGTTGAAGTTAAAGAAGCATTTAAATATATTGTTGAAGAATCGAAACGCTGCACAAGGCTTCTACAAACTGGTCAAGGTAAAGAGTTTTACAACAAGGATTTTTCTTCTTTCCTTCAGTTACTTGGCATTCAACACTACTCTACGTTCAGCAATCTCAAGGCAAGTGTTGTAGAATACTTTAATCGTACACTAAAAACAATGATGTGGCGAGAATTTACAGCACAAGGTTAATATCGTTAGAATGATCTGCTACCTAGACTTTTATCTACCTACAACGATACACCTCATCGCACTATCGGAACAAAGCCACGTCTTGTTACAAGGAATACACCTCGCCTAGTTGCTATTCATCTTGGAATTAAAACAGTTGATCCACGTCACTATCGCTTTAAAGAAGGTGAATTTGTTCGCATCAGCAAACACAAGTCTATCTTTGCAAAAGGATACACACCCAACTGGAGCACTGAAATTTTCCTAATCAGGAGTGTTAAGCTTACTAATCCAGTTACGTATTTACTTCGCGATCTCGGAGGACAGCCTATTGAAGGAGGATTCTTCATCGAAGAACTGCAGATGGCAAAATATCCTGATCACTGTTTAGTTGAACGTGTTATTCGACGTCGTGGGAATAAACTGTATGTTAAATGGCTTGGTTTTAATAACAGCTTTAATTCACGGATTAATAAAGAGGATGTATTTTAAATCTTGTATGGTTTTTAATTCTCGGTCCTCTACCACTCCTTTCTTCTAAGTTACCAGGACATGCTGCAGGATTAAACAACACCTGTAATAATGTTTTCACAATTCATATTTACTTATAATACATACTTTTTTATCCTTTATTTATTTTATTGTCTTTGTCACTCAGTTCTCCTTTTATTGCACCACCAACAACAAGTGCTGCTACCTTCTCAGCAGCTAAAGCACTAGGTAATAACACACGCAGCATAACTTTACGAAGCAGATTATTATCAGCTACACGTCTTAGTTTAGGATTGTTTTGTTGACATACTCTTTGCAGGCAGCATCAAACCACGTGCCAGGTAAACGTGTTCTAGGGACGCAGAGAAGATGATGCTCGTAGGGAAGAAGATCAATGACTTTATTGATGAACCCATGCCTAGCACGCTTCGTCATTTTTCTCCCAGCACGTTTCTCCACCATTTGCGTTTACTTACTTCGCAGCGATGATAAGTGTTAATAAGCGAAGACAACTCGTTAGTTTTAGGTCCGTGGTACAGTTTAATTAGTTGACATGTACGGCACTTTCTCACAGCAGTTCTTCTACCTAAACTCACGTGTTCATGACGTAAACTACACGTTTGAAGCTCTGACAAAACAGGATCTTGAGTCCACTCACGAGGTACTTTATCCCAAATCTTCTTCACAGCATTCGCTGCTACATTAACCAAAAATGAATATGGTAATGTATTTAACTCTTCGTCAGTTAAAGTGTTTATTTTCTGTTTGCATGCATAAAACTTTATGATTGCCTCTTCAACTGTGTAACACTTAGAATCTGTTAGAAATGACATGATGTCTTTACTCTACAAATGTTTCCTTTACACTAACGTTATTTCGACACTGCAGTTTATATATTGCACCCATCAGATGAGTCTGATTGGCTAATTTTATTAATTATATTTAATAACTAATAGTAATAGTCAGGTAGGTCACGACAAAGGACAGCATTAGAATTTTCTAGTAGCCAGTGCGTGAGAACAAAGCTTGAGCAGAAGCCCACGCTTCCTTTCTTTTCTAAAAATAAATTGATATCTCTGAAACAAATGCTGTTGCATCAGCTTTGGAAATTACGCAGCAGTAATGGAAAAGTACTGGGGAATGAGAGAGACAGAAAATCGCGGGCCTAAATACCTGAATTCCCTTGATTTGGAATAGACCCGCCCATACAGTTGAATAACGTAATGTGTGTTCCAATCAGATCACTGAATACAAATATTTTCAAAATTAGCGCGACAAAGTTGTATGTAGCTCATTAATAATCCAGGCCAATAATTAATGAAGATTGTGTCACAATAGGATGTCCATATTTACTGAAATAATTCTTGACCAACTTAATCGCTTGTTGGAAATAAATTGAAACATTTGCGTACTCAGACGTTGGGTGGCCAGAGGAGTGGGAATCCCTTGCCAGTGTGGAGTTTGGTTCGGTAGCGTAGGACGAGATATAGTCCAGCTGACGCCAACTATACTGTGAGAGAAATTACGAACAGTTCTAAAATCACGGTGCATCATGGTGGTAACAAGCAATTATGGAAATTTTGTGTGCAAGGCATTTCATTTTTGAGTAACTTTATTTCGGAGCTACCCTAGCACTATTTTAGTTGGGATTTTATGTGTCAAAATTAGCATTCTTACGCCGATAAGTGCACCAAACATCTCCGAGAGACAATTTTCCGCTAGTCAGTCAGCATCCGGAGTCTCCTTGTGACCAGACGTGTTTTAAAACCTCGCTCTATCTTCGGGTAAAGTTGCGTTGAATTAAGTGTATTCACCAATATATTGAGGTGAAATCTAGTTTTAAAAATGCAAGCTGAATTGGAAAGTGTTTGTAATCATATTAATGAGCTGGTTAACATATCGACATATTTTATTATGTTAAGTCTACATATTGTTGAAGTGAGACTTGTAATTGCACAGTAATTACATCACGTATAACACGACTATAATATGGTAGTCTGTAAAAGAAACTTGACATTCTAGTAGGCACGGAACTGTAAGTGAGCGGAGAATATTTTCGCCTGCTACTAGGAGCAGTCAGTTGGTGGTTGGAACGTTGTGTGGAAAGGACACACTTTCACTATCTACCTGGATTTAGGTCGAGGGGAGGCTAGACCCTACACAGCTGCTTTGTAAATACACAGGGAGTGCAGATACCGCGAAAGATTTCACTGCACCAGAAGCAAACTTGAACTAGCGCACAGTACGGTAAATCATGCTTAAGTTACCAGGCATTTGAGCACTGCGTGTGTTGTACATATATTATAAATGTTTAGTGTTGAGTGTTATAACAAGTTGTTATATCAGTATTATTATCAAGAGAAAACGTGTGCAAATGTGTTAATACTGGTGATAATTAGTATATAAGTAAATATTGCAAACTGGAAGAATGATGAATGGTGTTAATATGTCCGTCATGAGTCTATAAAACAACAACACCGCTTCAAGTCCTGGTGATGCTGAGGTGCTGATAATGTGAGTACCAATCTCATGTTTCTAGTAGAATCTAAAGATTTCCTTTAATAAAAATATCTAGATGTAAAAAAATATGCGAGTGACTGTGATATAGTAAGAAGGCCCGAGAACATAGCCAGATATTTAGGGTAATTCGTTTCATGATCAGTGTAGCTATTATTATTATTATTACTATTATTAATATCATGTGTGATATAGGTTGGAAGAACAGTTTGATCCTTTAGTATCGTCTAACATATATTTATTTTGAGGTAATTAAAATAAGCGGTTTTTTATATTTGCACTATTATTATTATTATTATTATTATTATTATTATTATTATTATTATTATTATTAGCAATTCATATATAGATATATTTTATTTGTTAAATGCAGATGTAGATACCGTGGTATTTGAGTGATGAAGTTAATTAATGATGAAACCACATCTTGAGAGTTACTGTCGAATATTCTGGTTGGTTGACAGTGAAGAATATATATATATATATATTTGCTTTGGTTGCGGCAAGTACCATAATTAAACAGTTGGGTGGACAGTACTAGTAATTAATTTCGGTTCGAGTAGTTGAGGTACTGTTGAGCAATAGACGCGATATTGGGTGACGGCAATATGTTTGAGATGTTGAAAGGTCCATATATAAGATAATATAGTGATACACGACGTTATTTGCTAAGGAAAATTAAGAAATATGGTGAACATATTCTGTAGTTGGACTGGAAATAAAGGTATCCAGCGTGAGAGCTGTGATGTAAATGAATACAGGCAGATTGAAGTAGAAATGACTCCATAGCGAGAAATATAATGGGAAAATAAACCGGTCAAAAATAATGTATGATTCGAAAGGACCAATTGAAGTTTATACTATTTTATTTATACTATTTTAACTGTAACACAATATCGCGTACTGGGATAGAAGTTATCATACACGTTTGAGTGCAAATTTAATATTATGTTGGCAACACTGAACACCCAATTGAGTTATTGTGAATGCTTGCTAGGGCTTGCCAGTAGGAACTACTTTCGTTGATCACCACAAATGGTTATTATTATTATTATTAAAAATATATATATTTTTTTATTTTTGCCACGATTCTTATTAGCATTATTAGGTACATTTTTATTACACTGTCAGGGTATTCTATTGTGTGTGGACCACGGTAATAATTGTCCTGAGTTGTGGTCAATTTTCAGCGAAATATAATCATTTGGACGCTGAAATAAACCAATAATTTGGTATGAGGATAACGATATGAGGATTTGTCAGTGTATCTTTTATGTATATATTAGCACTAATTTATGCAATAGGTTAATGTTTCTGGCTGTGTATCTCGCGTGGTGTACATAGTAGAGTAATTTAGAGTATGTTTTATTTCAAGTGGGAGAGTATATTTCTCTCCGGGTTAATTTCAGTTAACTAGGAAAAGACACTCGCATACATGGAAAAGCAAAGCTTTAGATTCTCATACAGCAACAACCAATGTCCGTCGCTTGAGTTACATGTTACTGAATTCTAAGGTTTAAAATTAACGTTTAGTGTACTTGGAAAGAAGATATTTAAAATTATGAATTGCATATGAGAAGTCAGTAACAATTTCTTTCTGGTCAATGTTATTATTATTATTAATATTACAAAACATGTTTTGGAAGAATGATGTTTACGCCTTTACACAGTGATTCAGGTATTTCGTTGAATAATAGTCTATCATGGCAAATATTGTTTTATAAATGAAGAAAATTCGGTAAGCTCTATTAATGAAATTTTGATTACCAATGGTATGTATTATGGTAAAATGAATGTTCTAAGGTACTAGATATGAACATATTATGGTTTATTAGGATGGTGGATTAATAGTAACTGTAATTCTATGTCAGGTTATATTGTTGTTGTTTGAGTCGTCAGTCCATAGACTGGTTTGATGCAGCTCTCCATGCCACCCTATCCTGTGCTAACCTTTTCATTTCTACGTAACTATTGCATCCTACATCTGCTCTAATCTGTTTGTCATATTCATACCTTGGTCTACCCCTACCGTTCTTGCCACCTACACTTCCTTCAAAAACCAACTGAACAAGTCCTGGGTGTCTTAAGATGTGTCCTATCATTCTATCTCTTCTTCTCGTCAAATTTAGCCAAATCGATCTCCTTTCACCAATTCGATTCAGTATCTCTTCATTCGTGATTCGATCTATCCATCTCACCTTCAGCATTCTTCTGTAACACCACATTTCAAAAGCTTCTATTCTCTTTCTTTCTGAGCTAGTTATCGTCCATGTTTCACTTCCATACAATGCCACGCTCCACACAAAAGTCTTCAAAAACATATTTCTAATTCCGATATCAATGTTTGAAGTGAGCAAATTTCTTTTCATAAGAAAGCTCTTCCTTGCTTCTGCTAGTCTGCATTTTATGTCCTCCTTACTTCTGCCATCGTTGGTTATTTTACTACCCAAGTAACAATATTCATCTACTTCCTTTAAGACTTCGTTTCCTAATCTAATATTTCCTACATCACCTGCCTTCGTTCGACTGCACTCCATTACTTTTGTTTTGGACTTATTTATTTTCATCTTGTACTCCTTACCTAACACTTCATCCATACCATTCAGCAACTTCTCGAGATCTTCTGCAGTCTCAGATAAAATAACAATATCATCGGCAAATCTCAAGGTTTTGATTTCCTCTCCTTGGACTGTGATTCCCTTTCCAAATTTCTCTTTGATTTCCTTTACTGCCTGTTCTATGTAAACATTGAAAAGGAGAGGGGACAAACTGCAGCCTTGCCTCACTCCTTTCTGGATTGCTGCTTCTTTTTCAAGGCCCCCGATTCTTATCACTGCAGACTGATTTTTATACAGGTTGTAGATAATTCTTCGTTCTCGGTATCTGATCCCTATCATCTTCAGAATCATAAATAGCCTGGTCCAATCAACATTATCGAATGCCTTTTCTAGATCTACGAACGCCATGTACGTGGGCTTGTCCTTCTTGATTCGATCCTCTAAGATCAGACGTAAAGCCAGGATTGCTTCACGTGTTCCTACATTTCTTCTGAAGCCAAATTGATCATCCCCCAACTCAGCTTCAACTTGTTTATCCGTTCTTCTGTAAATAATACGTGTTAAAATTTTGCAGGCATGCGATACTAAACTAATAGTGCGGTAGTTTTCACACCTGTCAGCACCGGCTTTCTTGGGAATAGGTATAACAACATTCTGCCGAAAATCGGATGGGACTTCTCCTGTCTCATACATCTTGCACACTAAATGAAATAACCTTACCATGCTGGTTTCGCCTAAGGCAGTCAGTAATTCAGAGGGAATATCATCAATTCCAGGTGCCTTGTTCCTATTTAGGTCACTCACAGCTCTGTCAAACTCTGACCTCAAAATTGGGTCTCCCATTTCATCAGCATCAACAGCCCCTTCATGTTCCAGAACAAAATTATCTACATCGTTACCTTGATACAACTGTTGGATATGCTCCTGCCATCTTTCTGCTTTGTCTTCTTTCCCTAGAAGTGGCTTTCCATCTGAGCTCTTAATATTCATGCACCTAGATTTCCTTTCTCCAAAGGTTTCTTTGATTTTCCTATATGCAGCATCTACCTTTCCCAGGACCATACAGCCTTCGACATCCTTGCACTTCTCCTTCAGCCATTCTTCCTTAGCTACCTTGCACTTTCTATCCACTTCATTCCTTAATCGCCTGTATTCTTTTCTGCCCTCTTCATTTCTAGCATTCTTGTATTTTCGTCGTTCATCAATCAGGTCTAGTATCTCCTGAGTTATCCACTGATTCTTAGTTGATCTTTTCTTCCTTCCTAACATTTCTTCAGCAGCCCTACTGACTTCATTTTTCATGACTCTCCACTCTTCCTCTACTGTGTTTCCTTCGGCCTTTTCATTTAGTCCTTGTGCAACATGTTCCTTGAAACGATCCATCACACTCTTTTCTTTCAACTTGTCTAGATCCCATCTTTTTGCATTCTTTCCTTTCTTCAATTTCTTCAACTTCAGATGGCATTTCATGACCAACAAGTTGTGGTCAGAGTCCACGTCTGCTCCTGGGAAAGTTTTGCAATCCAACACCTGGTTTCTGAATCTCTGCCTAATCATAATGAAGTCTATTTGATACCTTCCAGTGTCTCAGGTTATATTATTATTATTATTATTATTATTATTATTATTATTATTATTATTATTATTATCATTATTATTATTATTATTCTTGTTATTATTATTATTAATATTTGTTCTTACAATTTAATATCTTACCAGTGTAATTTGCAGGTTATTTGGAATGCCTAATGGGTATAATATTAATCATTTGAGACAGTGAATTGTGGATTTAATGATTAATTCAATATTAACATTTTATATTTTTCTATCCAATTTATCTAATGTTTTGTTATCAACAGTATTGAATTTTGGTGTACAATTATTAATTTTCTTAAGGATTTATTTAACGATAGCCAATAAAAGTATTCATAAAATTATAGTATTTTTACTGTTAATATTATTATTATTATTATTATTATTATTATTATTATTATTATTATTATTATTATTATTATTATTATTATTTTATCACATTTTCATTTTGGCTTTCCAAAGCTTTATACAGGCATTTGTGATACATTGGGGAGACATTTCTCAGTTCCTTTAAACTGTTTATAATGCATTTCAGTGATATCATAAATTTTTCTTAATTAATTAGTATCAACATGTTTACTTATTTAAATATCTTAGAAATATTTGTTATTATTATTTCGACAGATGAAAAATAGTATTCCGACGATTAACTTGTGTTAGCCACAATAAATTTCATTCACATCGGTATTATTATTTTTATTATTATTAATATTATTATTATCAATATTCTTAATGTCATTATTATTGTCATTTTATTGATCCACCTGTTATTTTATATGTGCACTACTATTCTGGTAATACGAAAAATCACACTGGTATCTAGGAATTTGATAAACAAATCTGATAATTAATATTTGATAGAAAAAATTCAGTAATTAATAATATTTATTTAAGTAATTAATGAAGTGGTCATGTGTGTTATTAAGAAAAAATTTTGTTTGTACAGTCTCATAATGTAATGACATGCTATTAACAAAATTTATTTCACATTTTTATAAAATTATCTTCAATATTTTTTTTATTTTATCAACAAAATTTTATATACACATTTAAATTGAAATCAGTCTGCGTCATAATTAATATAGTGAGTAGTTTACCTAATGCACTATCTCTATGCATCCCTATTCGACGACGGGGTACTGATCGCGCCTGAGAAGAGGATCTCACACACCTTCGGTAAGTATTTTTTTAGGGCAGCCGAGGCAACATTTGACATCCAGTCAATACCGAAGGAACTCAAGAAGGGTGCATAGGTAGATGATAATAAATGTTTTTATGGCGGCCCAAACGTGAAGCCAGACTGTTGTCCACAGGTACAATGGTAAGTCAATGTTAGGATTATTTAATTGACCAGACTGAAACTTAGAACATTCATAAATTTATAGTAAAGTGAACACTGCGTAAAAGTCGGAATTTCATATATGTGCTACATATTGACTATATGCTAATAATATTTGTTTTTTTATGTAAAATATGGGACATTTGTTGTTGTTGTATATAGCACTTTAACTCACTTAGGCACAGAAGCGGACTTTTTTATGCATGATGGTTATAACACAAGAGCAGTGGGAACAGCTGGTCGCGAGCATTAATTTGCTCAACACCAAGGTAGAAACTGAACAAAGTGAGATGATGGAAGGTCAAACAGTTCTCAAGGACGAAATCACTAAAAACTTAGAGAGTAGTCAAACAGTGCTCAAGGACGAGATTACTAGGAACGTAACTGATAGTTTTTCAGAAAAACTAGAGGGTACGCAGGCCATGTTGGAGACACTTGATGGTAAAATCGTTAGTAGTCAGGGCGAACTGAGAAAGGAATTCCCAGACAATCAAGAAAAGTTGTTAAAGCTCTGTGAGGCGAATAGGGCACACACTAAGCAGGAGTTGCATAATTTTGCCGTTGCACATAAGCAATTAATTAAACAGATAGGCGATGTAAGCATCTCATTTACAAAAAGTTTACAAGAGACCAAAGAAGAAGTGCATGCTCAGTGTGAAAAGATGTCACAAAAGATCGTAATGGTCGATGATAGGGTCAATCAGGTTGAGACGGAGACACGTGATAACCTTATGGCTGTTAGTACTAAAGTGCAAGAAACCATGGAAACGTTGGACCAGGGATTTAAAACAGTCGAGGCCAACCGGGTAGCAGACCAGGAAAAGGTGATACAGCAATTTGCTGGCATGAAAGAAGATATAGCTGAATGGCAGGTAGACATGAACAGTAAATGGGAGCGGTTAGATAAAGGTTTGGTCATTAGTGAAGAAGGGGTTAGAGAAGAAATGAAAGAAGTTCTGAATAATGAGGTACACCAATTGCAAGTACAAATGATAACTTAGCAACATTGGTAAAATTCATAACAGAGGAACAGGCCGAAATCAAAAAACAGTTAGCTCTAACCACGACAACACAGAAGATGGCAGATACTAATCCTTTCCGGGATGTGTTGATAAACAAAGAATCCAGTACTCCACCAACTTCGGTTGAAGGTGGGCAGACAGTGGCCACACCGGCGAATCTCATCAACGTACTTAAGATTACAGATGAACAACCGCGAAAATTTAACGGAAGTGGCTCGTTAACTCCGAAGATGTTTCTGCGAGATCTTAAGGCCTACTTTAAGGAAATGCAAATACCTGAAGAAAGGAGGTTAAAAATCGCAGAACGATATCTCGAAGGTTCTCCCAAAACCTGGTTTATCGGTTTCAGATTTTTATTTGAAACTTTCGAAGATTTTGAAGAAGCATTTCTGAATCGCTTTTGGGGGAGTGACGCACAGCAGAATTTAAGGCTTGAGTTGTACTCAAGGATGTACAATTCTAGCATGCCCACGCGATACAGTGACTATTTTTTACATCAGCTGGTCAAGATGAAGGAGCTAGATAACCCTTCGTGTCAGCAGGAGTTGGTACAAGCTATAGTGAAGCAGTTTCCTCCGGATGTACAGCGAATGATGATCACAGCCAAAGTACAAAGTCGTGAGGAAGCTGAAGGAATTTTGCGACAACTGGATAATACTATAAACATGAGCACGCCGAGGCAAGCTAAGGGTACAGAGCACAGGGCATTTGTAATCGACGCTGTGAAGTCCAACGGTAAACAGGATAATAAAGGACAAGACAATGGTGCAATTCCAAGACGACTACCGAATGAAAGGAAGGCTTCAAGTGGTCGAGAATTCTATGAACATCGACAGTATCAGCAAAATTATAACTATCCCAGATCATATCCAAGAAGATACTGGAATAAGGACCAAAGTAGATATCAAAGTAGAAACAGAAGTCGGCGATATCAGCGATATAGACAGAGAGAAAGTGGAATGATCATCAGACGCAGAGATCTGGATACAGGGATCCTGAATACCGCAACTACGAAAATAAGAGATATGTGCAGGAAGTACGAGAACAATAGCAAGAACAACAGAAATGGAAACAAACTTTGGATAGGCAAGATTTGAATCCCGATCTCACTGGAGCGGAAATTATTGAGTTTCAGCGAGCAAGGGAGCAGGAAATTCGACGTCAACAGTCACTAAATCCAATGGCTCAATCTTACCCACCTGGCGGTAACAGTCAAGTAAAAATAAAACGTTAAATTTGAATTAATGACTTCATCTAAACGGAAGGATAATGGATTGATCAAATTTGAAACTTTATAGACCACCGCGAAATGGATTTCCACCGCAAGTCAACATTGCAGAACACTGCGAGGAACTATCAGAAGAAGATGACGTCTATTCCGAGGAGGAAGAAGAAGATGTGGAGGAAACGGATCCGTCATCAGGTGAAGAGGAGACATCCCTTACATCTGAGGATGAAGACGTCTCCAATTCGGCCCAACGCCAGGGAGAAGAGAGAAGAAATGCCTGTCCAGTATGCCTGCAAGTGCAAATGGAACTGAGGAATGCTTTTTAGAACATAGCAGATCATTTAATTGAGGAACAGAGACAACGTATTCAGGAAAATCAAGAGCTCCGAAGTAACATGCATAAGGCAAATGGATCATAAGAAGTACCGACTCAAAGATGGTTGCAAGTAATTCACCCAAGTTACACTATAATCATTGAGATGAAATATTTTCTCGCTACACTCAAAAATTTTACTTCAAGTGGGAGAGTGTTGCAACCATCAGATGAGTCTGATTGGCTGATTTTATTAATTATATTTAATAACTAATAGTAATAGTCAGGTAGGTCAAGACAAAGGACGGCATTAGAATTTTCTAGTAGCCAGTGCGTGAGAACAAAGCTTGAGCAGAAGCCCACGCTTCCTTTCTTGACTAAAAATAAATTGATGTCTCTGAAACACCTGCTGTTGCATCAGCTTTGGAAATTACGCAGCAGTAATGGAAAAGTACTGGGGAATGAGAGAGACAGAAAATCGCGGTCCTAAATACCTGAATTCCCTTGATTTGGAATAGACCCGTCCATACAGTTGAATAACGTAATGTGTGCTCCAATCAGATCACTGAATTCAAATATTTTCAAAAGTAGCGCGACGAAGTTGTGTGTAGCTCATTAATAATCCAGGCCAATAATTAATGAAGATTGTGTCACAATAGGACGTCCATGATACTGAAATAATTCTTGAAAAACTTAATGGATTCTTGGAAATAAATTGAAACATTTGCGTACTCAGATGTTGGGTGGCCACAAGAGTGGGAATCCCTTGCCAGTGTGGAGTTTGGTTCGGTAGCACAGGACGAGATATAGTCCTGCTGACGCCAACTATACCGTGAGAGAAATTACGAACAGTTCTAAAATCACGGTGCATCATGGTGGTAACAAGCAATTATAGAAATTTTGTGTGCAAGGCATTTCATTTTTGAGTAACTTGATTTCGGAGCTACCCTAGCACTATTTTAGTTGGGATTTTATGTGTCAAAATTAGTATTCTTACGCTGATAAGTGCGCCAAACATCTCCAAGAGACAGTTTCCCGCTAGTCAGTCAGCATCCGGAGTCTCTTTGTGACCAGACGTGTTTTAAAACCTCGCTCTATCTTCGGGTAAAGTTGCGTTGAATTAAGTGTATTCACCAATATATTGAGGTGAAATCTAGTTTTAAAAATGCAAGCTGATTTGGAAAGTGTTTGTAATCATATTAATGAGCTGGTTAACATATCGACATATTTTATTATGTTAAGTCTACATATTGTTGAAGTGAGACTTGTAATTGCACAGTAATTACATCACGTACAACATGACTATAATATGATAGACTGTAAAAGAAACTTGACATTCTAGTAGGCACGGAACTGTAAGTGAGCGGAGAATATTTTCGCCTGCTACTAGGAGCAGTCAGTTGGTGGTTGGAACGTTGTGTGGAAAGGACACACTTTCACTATCTACCTGGATTTAGGTCGAGGGGAGGCTAGACCCTACACAGCTGCTTTGTAAATACTCAGGGAGTGCAGATACCGCGAAAGATTTCACTGCACCAGAAGCAAACTTGAACTATCGCACAGTACGGTAAATCATGCTTAAGTTACCAGGCATTTGAGCACTGCGTGTGTTGTACATATATTATAAATGTTTAGTATTGAGTGTTATAACAAGTTGTTATATCAGTATTATTATCAAGAGAAAACGTGTGCAAATGTGTTAATACTGGTGATAATTAGTATATAAGCAAATATTGGAAACTGGAAGAATGATGAATGGTGTTAATATGTCTGTCATGAGTCTATAAAACAACATGACAGCTTCAAGTCCTGGCGATGCTGAGGTGCTGATAATGTGAGTACCGATCTCATGTTTCTAGTAGAATCTAAAGCTTTTCTTTAATAAAAATATCTATATGTAAACAAAATATGCGAGTGACTGTGATATAGTAAGAAGGCCCGAGAACATAGCCAGATATTTAGGGTAATTCGTTTCATGATCAGTGTAGCTATTATTATTATTATTATTATTATTATTATTATTATTATTATTATTATTATTATTATTATTATTATTATTATTATTATTATTATTATTAATATCATGTGTGATATAGGTTGGAAGTACAGTTTGATCCTTTAGTATCGTCTAAAATATATTTATTTTGAGGTAATTAAAATAAGCGGTTTTTGTATATTTGCACCATTATTATTATTATTAGCAATTAATATATACATATATTTTATCTGTTAAATGCAGATGTAGATACCGTGGTATTTGAATGATGAAGTTAATTAATGATGAAACCACATCTATGAGAGTTACTGTCGAAAATTCTGGTTGGTTGACAGTGAAGAATATATATATATTTTGTTTTGGTTGCGGCAAGTACCATAATTAAACAGTTGGGTGGACAGTACTAATAATTAATTTCGGTTCGAGTAGTTGAGGTACTCTTGAGCAATAGACGCGATATTGGGTGACGGCAATACGTTTGAGATGTTGAAAGGTCCATATATAAGATAATATAGTGATACACGACGTTATTTGGTAAGGAAAATTAAGAAATATGGTGAACATATTCTGTAGTTTGACTGGAAATAAAGGTATCCAGCGTGAGAGCTGTGATGTAAATGAATACAGGCAAATTGGAGTAGAAATGACTCCATAGTGAGAAATATAATGGGAAAATAAGCCGGTCAAAGATAATGTATGATTCGAAAGGACCAATTGACGTTTATACTATTTTATTTATACTATTTTAACTGTGACACAATATCGCGTACTGGGATAGAAGTTATCATACACGTTTGAGTGCAAATTTAATATTATGTTGGCAACACTGAACACCCAATTGAGTTATTGTGAATGCTTGCTAGGGCTTGCCAGTAGGAACTACTTTCGTTGATCACCACAAATGGTTATTATTATTATTATTAAATATATATATATATTTATTTTTGCCACGATTCCTATTAGCATTATTAGGTACATTTTTATTACACTGTCAGGGTATTCTATTGTGTGTGGACCACGGTAATAATTGTCCTGAGTTGTGGTCAATTTTCAGCGAAATATAATCATTTGGACGCTGAAATAAACCAATAATTTGGTATGAGGATAACGATATGAGGATTTGTCAGTGTATCTTTTATGTATATATTAGCACTAATTTATGCAATAGGTTATTGTTTCTGGCTGTGTATCTCGCGTGGTGTACATAGTAGAGTAATTTAGAGTATGTTTTATTTCAAGTGGGAGAGTATATTTCTCTCCGGGTTAATTTCAGTTAACTAGGAAAAGACACTCGCATACATGGAAAAGTAAAGCTTTAGATTCTCATACAGCAACAACCAATGTCCGTCGCTTGAGTTACATGTTACTGAATTCTAAGGTTTAAAATTAATGTTTAGTGTACTTGGAAAGAAGATATTTAAAATTATGAATTGCATATGAGAAGTCAGTAACAATTTCTTTCTGGTCAATGTTATTATTATTATTAATATTACAAAACATGTTTTGGAAGAATGATGTTTACGCCTTTACACAGTGAATCAGGTATTTCGTAGAATAATAGTCTATCATGGCAAATATTGTTTTATAAATGAAGAAAAATCGGTAAGCTCTATTAATGAAATTTTGATTACCAATGGTATGTATTATGGTAAAATGAATGTTCTAAGGTACTAGATATGAACATATTATGGTTTATTAGGATGGTGGATTAATAGTAACTCTAATCTTATGTCAGGTTATAATATTATTATTATTATTGTTATTATTATTAATATTCGTTCTTACAATTTAATATATTACCAGTGTAATCCACAGGTTATTTGGAATGTCTAGTGAGTATAATATTAATCATTTGAGACAGTCAATTGTGGATTTAATGATTAATTCGATATTAACATTTATATATTTTTTCTATCCAATTTATCTATGTTTTGTTATCAACAGTATTGAATTTTGGTGTAAAATTATTAATATTCTTAAGGATTTATTTAACGATAGCCAATAAAAATATTCATTAAATTATGGTATTTTTATTGTTAATATGATTATTATTATTATTATTATTATTATTATTATTATTATTATTATTATTATTATTATTATTATTATTATTATTATTATTATTATTATTGTTGCAATATTATTATTATTTCACTGCGTTGCTAATTTATTTGATATTGTGTGGTTTGAAGATTTGGAGTCATAATATAAATGATTTACAATGGTCAGCTAATTAATTAATTTGATTGCAAATTAATTAGTTAAAATTAATATTTATTTACAGTAACTTCTTGTATGTTTGGTTGTAAAATTTATTTTTTTAAATTTGGGGAGTTATTAATAACATTTCTGGACTATGATTTACGGAGAATCGTCATATTATTTCAGTTACTATTATTATTATTATTATTATTATTATTATTATTATTATTATTATTATTATTATTAGTATTTTATCAAATTTTCATTTTGGCTTTCCAAAGCTTTATACAGGCATTTGTGATGCATTGTGGAGACATTTCTGTGTTCTTTTAAACAGTTTATAATGCATTTCAGTGATATCATAAATTTTTCTTAATTAATTAATATCAACATGTTTACTTATTTAAATATCTTAGAAATATTTGTTATTATTATCTCGACAGATGACAAATAGTATTCCGACGATTAACTTGTGTTAGCCACAATAAATTTCATTCACATCGGCATTATTATTATTATTAATATTAATATTATTATTATCAATATTCTTAATGTCATTATTATTGTTATTTTACTGATCCACCTGTTATTTTATATGTGCACTACTTTTCTGGTAATACGAACAATCACACTGGTATCTAGGAATTTGATAAACAAATCTGATAATTAATATTTGATATAAAAATTCAGTAATTAATAATATTTATTGAAGTAATTAATGAAGTGGTCATGTGTGTTATTAAGAAAAATTTTTGTTTGTACAGTCTCATAATGTAATGACATGCTATTAACAAAATTTATTTCACATATTTATAAAATTATCTTCCCTATTTTTTTGATTTTATCAATAAAATTTTATATACACATTTCAATTGAAATCAGTCTGCGTCATAATTAATATAGTGAGTAGTATTCCTAATGCACTATCCCTATGCATCCCTATTCGACGATGGGGGACTGATCGCGCCTGAGAAGGGGATCTCACACACCTTCGGTAAGTATTTCTTTAGGACAGCCGAGGCAACATTTGACATCCAGTCAATACCGAAGGAACTCAAGAAGGGTGCATAGGTAGATGATAATAAAAGTTTCTATGCCGGCCCAAACGTGGAGCCAGACTGTTGTCTACAGGTACAATGGTAAGTCAATGTTAGGATTATTTAAATGACCAGACTGAAACTTAGAACATCCATAAATTTATAGTAAAGTGAACATTGTGTAAAAGGCGGAATTTCATATATGTGCTACATATTGAGTATATGCTAATAATATTTGTTTTTTTATGTAAAATATGGGACATTTGTTGTAGTTGTATATAGCACTTAAGGTCACTTAGGCACAGAAGCCAATAATTAATGAAGATTGTGTCACAATAGGATGTCCATATTTACTGAAATAATTCTTGACCAACTTAATGGCTTGTTGGAAATAAATTGAAACACTTGCGTACTCAGATGTTGGGTGGCCACAAGAGTGGGAATCCCTTGCCAGTGTGGAGTTTGGTTCGGTAGCGTAGGACGAGATATAGTCTAGCTGACGCCAACTATACTGTGAGAGAAATTACGAACAGTTCTAAAATCACGGTGCATCATGGTGGTAACAAGCAATTATGGAAATTTTGTGTGCAAGGCATTTCATTTTTGAGTAACTTTATTTCGGAGCTACCCTAGCACTATTTTAGTTGGGATTTTATGTGTCAAAATTAGTATTCTTACGCCGATAAGTGCGCCAAACATCTCCAAGAAACAGTTTCCCGCTAGTCAGTCAGCATCCGGAGTCTCTTTGTGACCAGACGTGTTTTAAAACCTCGCTCTATCTTCGGGTAAAGTTGCGTTGAATTAAGTGTATTCACCAATATATTGAGGTGAAATCTAGTTTTAAAAATGCAAGCTGAATTGGAAAGTGTTTGTAATCATATTAATGAGCTGGTTAACATATCGACATATTTTATTATGTTAAGTCTACATATTGTTGAAGTGAGACTTGTAATTGCACAGTAATTACATCACGTATAACACGACTATAATATGGTAGTCTGTAAAAGAAACTTGACATTCTAGTAGGCACGGAACTGTAAGTGAGCGGAGAATATTTTCGCCTGCTACTAGGAGCAGTCAGTTGGTGGTTGGAACGTTGTGTGGAAAGGACACACTTTCACTATCTACCTGGATTTAGGTCGAGGGGAGGCTAGACCCTACACAGCTGCTTTGTAAATACTCAGGGAGTGCAGATACCGCGAAAGATTTCACTGCACCAGAAGCAAACTTGAACTAGCGCACAGTACGGTAAATCATGCTTAAGTTACCAGGCATTTGAGCACTGCGTGTGTTGTACATATATTATAAATGTTTAGTATTGAGTGTTATAACAAGTTGTTATATCAGTATTATTATCAAGAGAAAACGTGTGCAAATGTGTTAATACTGGTGATAATTAGTATATAAGCAAATATTGGAAACTGGAAGAATGATGAATGGTGTTAATATGTCTGTCATGAGTCTATAAAACAACATGACCGCTTCAAGTCCTGGTGATGCTGAGGTGCTGATAATGTGAGTACCAATCTCATGTTTCTAGTAGAATCTAAAGCTTTTCTTTAATAAAAATATCTAGATGTAAAAAAAATATGCGAGTGACTGTGATATAGTAAGAAGGCCCGAGAACATAGCCAGATATTTAGGGTAATTCGTTTCATGATCAGTGTAGCTAATATTATTATTATTATTATTATTATTATTATTATTATTATTATTATTATTATTATTATTATTATTATTATTAATATCATGTGTGATATAGGTTGGAAGTACAGTTTGATCCTTTAGTATCGTCTAAAATATATTTATTTTGATGTAATTAAAATAAGCGGTTTTTGCATATTCGCACCATCATTATTATTATTAGCAATTCATATATACATATATTTTATTTGTTAAATGCAGATGTAGATACCGTGGTGTTTGAATGATGATGTTAATTGATGATGAAACCACATCTATGAGAGTTACTGTCGAAAATTCTGGTTGGTTGACAGTGAAGTATATATATATATATATATATATTGTTTATGGTTGCGGCAAGTACCATAATTAAACAGTTGGGTGGACAGTACTAATAATTAATTTCGGTTCGAGTAGTTGAGGTACTGTTGAGCAATAGACGCGATATTGGGTGAGGGGAATATGTTTGAGATGTTGAAAGGTCCATATATAAGATAATATAGTGATACACGACGTTATTTGCAAAGGAAAATTAAGAAATATGGTGAACATATTCTGTAGTTTGACTGGAAATAAAGGTATCCAGCGTGAGAGCTGTGATGTAAATGAATACAGGCAGATTGAAGTAGAAATGACTCCATAGTGAGAAATATAATGGGAAAATAAGCCGGTCAAAGATAATGTATGATTCGAAAGGACCAATTGACGCTTATACTATTTTAACTGTGACACAATATCGCGTGCTGGGATAGAAGTTATCATACACGTTTGAGTGCAATTTTAATATTATGTTGGCAACACTGAACACCCAATTGAGTTATTGTGAATGCTTGCTAGGGCTTGCAAGTAGGCACTACTTTCGTTGATCACCACAAATGGTTACCATTATTATTATTTTAAAAATATATATATTTTTTTAATTTTTGCCACGATTCTTATTAGCATTATTAGGTGCATTTTTGTTACAGTGTCAGGGTATTCTATTGTGTGTGGACCACGGTAATAATTGTCCTGAGTTGTGTTCAATTTTCAGCGAAATATAATCATTTGGACGCTGAAGTAAACCAATAATTTGGTATGAGGTTAACGATATGAGGATTTGTCAGTGTATCTTTTATGTATATATTAGCACTAATTTATGCAATAGGTTATTGTTTCTGGCTGTGTATCTCGCGTGGTGTACATAGTAGAGTAATTTAGAGTATGTTTTATTTCAAGTGGGAGAGTATATTTCTCTCCGGGTTAATTTCAGTTAACTAGGAAAAGACACTCGCATACATGGAAAAGTAAAGCTTTAGATTCTCATACAGCAACAACCAATGTCCGTCGCTTGAGTTACATGTTACTGAATTCTAAGGTTTAAAATTAATGTTTAGTGTACTTGGGAAGAAGATATTTAAAATTATGAATTGCATATGAGAAGTCAGTAACAATTTCTTTCTGGTCAATGTTATTATTATTATTATTATTATTATTATTATTATTATTATTATTATTATTATTATTATTATTAATATTACAAAACATGTTTCGGAAGAATGATGTTTACGCCTTTACACAGTGAATCAGGTATTTCGTTGAATAATAGTCTATCATGGCAAATATTGTTTTATAAATGAAGAAAAATCGGTAAGCTCTATAAATGAAATTTTGATTAGCAATGGTATGTATTATGGTAAAATGAATGTTCTAAGGTACTAGATATGAACATATTACGGTTAATTAGGATGGTGGATTAATAGTAACTGTAATTCTCTGTCAGGCTATATTATTATTATTATTGTTATTATTATTATTATTAATATTTGTTCTTACAATTTAATATCTTACCAGTGTAATTCACAGGTTATTTTGAATGCCTAATGAGTATAATATTAATCATTTGAGACAGTCAATTGTGGATTTAATGATTAATTCAATATTAACATTTTTATATTTTTTCTATCCAATTTATCTAATGTTTTGTTATCAACAGTATTGAATTTTGGTGTACAATTATTAATATTCTTAAGGATTTATTTAACGATAGCCAATGAAAATATTCATTAAATTATGGTATTTTTTTGTTATTATTATTATTATTGCAATATTATTATTATTTCAATGCGTTGCTAATTTATTTGATAATGTGGGGTTGGAAGATTTGGAGTCATAGTATAAATGATTTATAATGGTCAGCTAATGAATTAATTAATTAATTAATTAATTTGATTGCAATTTAATTAGTTAAAATTAATATTTATTTACAGTAACTTCTTGTATGTTTGGTTGTAAAATTTATTTGTTTTAAATTTGGGGAGTTATTAATAACATTTCTGGACTATGATTTACGGAGAATCGTCATATTATTTCAGTTATTATTCTTATTCTGCCGCCTCTGTGGTGTAGTGGTTAGTGTGATTAGCTGCCACCCCCGGAGGTCCGGGTTCGATTCCCGGCTCTGCCACGAAATTTGAAAAGTGGTACGAGGGCTGGAACGTGGTCCACCCAGCCTCGGGAGGTCAACTGAGTAGAGGTGGGTTCGATTCCCACCTCAGCCATCCTCGAAGTGGTTTTCCGTGGTTTCCCACTTCACCTCCAGGCGAATGCCGGGATGGTACCTAACTTAAGGCCACGGCCGCTTCCTTCCCTCATCCTTGCCTCTCCCTTCCAATCTTCCCATCCCCCTGCAAGGCCCCTGTTCACCATAGCAGGTGAGGCCGCCTGGGCGAGGTACTGGTCATACTCCCCAGTTGTATCCCCCGACCAAGAGTCTGAAGCTCCAGGACACTGCCCTTGAGGCGGTAGAGGTGGGATCCCTCGCTGAGTCCGAGGGAAACGCCGAACCTGGAGGGTAAACAGATGATGATGATGATGATGATTCTTCTTCTTATTATTGTTGTTATTATTATTATTATTACTATTTTATCACATTTTCATGTTGGCTTTCCAAAGCTTTATACAGGCATTTGTGATACATTGTGGAGACATTTCTGAGTTCTTTTACACAGTTTATAATGCATTTCAGTGATATCATAAATTTTTCTTAATTAATTAGTATCAACATGTTTACTTATTCAAATATCTTAGAAATATTTGTTATTATTATTTCGACAGATGGCAAATAGTATTCTGACGATTAACTTGTGTTAGCCACAATAAATTTCATTCACATCGGTATTATTATTATTATTATTAATATTATTATTATCAATATTCTTAATGTCATTATTATTGTCATTTTATTGATCCACCTGTTATTTTATATGTGCACTACTATTCTGGTAATACGAACATTCACACTGGTATCTAGGAATTTGATAAACAAATCTGATAATTAATATTTGATATAAAAATTCAGTAATTAATAATATTTATTTAAGTAATTAATGAAGTGGTCATGTGTGTTATTAAGAAAAATTTTTGTTTGTACAGTCTCATAATGTTATGACATACTATTAACAAAATTTATTTCACATTTTTATAAAATTATCTTCACTATTTTTTTTATTTTATCAATAAAATTTTATATACACACTTAAATTGAAATCAGTCTGCGTCATAATTAATATAGTGAGTAGTATTCCTAATGCACTATCCCTATGCATCCCTATTCGACGACGGGGTACTGATCGCGCCTGAGAAGAGGATCTCACACACCTTCGGTAAGTATTTTTTTAGGGCAGCCGAGGCAACATTTGACATCCAGTCAATACCGAAGGAACTCAAGAAGGGTGCATAGGTAGATGATAATAAAAGTTTCTATGCCGGCCCAAACGTGGAGCCAGACTGTTGTCTACAGGTACAATGGTAAGTCAATGTTAGGATTATTTAAATGACCAGACTGAAACTTAGAACATCCATAAATTTATAGTAAAGTGAACATTGTGTAAAAGGCGGAATTTCATATATGTGCTACATATTGAGTATATGCTAATAATATTTGTTTTTTTATGTAAAATATGGGACATTTGTTGTTGTTGTATATAGCACTTAAGGTCACTTAGGCACAGAAGCGGACTTTTTTATGCATGATGGTTATAACACAAGAGCAGTGGGAGCAGCTGGACGCGAGCATTAATTTGCTCAACACCAAGGTAGAAACTGAACAAAGTGAGATGATGGAAGGTCAAACAGTGCTCAAGGACGAAATCACTAAAAACTTAGAGAGTAGTCAAACAGTGCTCAAGGACGAAATCACTAAAAACTTAGAGAGTAGTCAAACAGTGCTCAAGGACGAGATTACTAGGAACGTAACCGATAGTTTTTCCGAAAAACTAGAGGGTACGCAGGCCATGTTGGAGACACTTGATGGCGAAATCGTTAGTAGTCAGGGCGAACTGAGAAAGGAATTCCCAGACAATCAAGAAAAGTTGTTAAAGCTCTGTGAGGCGAATAGGGCACACACTAAGCAGGAGTTGCATAATTTAGCCGTTGCACATAAGCAATTAATTAAACAGATAGGCGATGTAAGCATCTCATTTACAAAAAGTTTACAAGAGACCAAAGAAGAAGTGCAAGCTCAGTGTGAAAAGATGTCACAAAAGATCGTTATGGTCGAAGATAGTGTCAATCACGTTGAGACGGAGACACGTGATAACCTTATGGCTGTTAGTACTAAAGTGCAAGAAACCATGGAAACGTTGGGCCAGGGATTAAAAACAGTCGAGCCCGGGTAGCAGACCAGGAAAGGGTGACACATCAATTTGCTGGCATGAAAGAAGATATAGCTGAATGGCAGGTGGACATGAACAGTAAATGGGAGCGGTTAGATAAAGGTTTGGTCATTGGTGAAGAAGGGCTTAGAGAAGAAATGAAAGAAGTTCTGAATAATGAGGTACACCAATTGCAAGTACAAAGTGATAACTAGGCAACTTTGGTAAAATTCATAACAGAGGAACAGGCCGAAATCAAGAAACAGTTAGCTCAAACCACGACAACACAGAAGATGGCAGATACTAATCCTTTCCGGGATGTGTTGATAAACAAAGAATCCAGTACTCCACCAACTTCGGTTGAAGGTGGGCAGACAGTGGCCACACCGGCGAATCTTATCAACGTACTTAAGATTACAGATGAACAACCGCGAAAGTTTAACGGAAGTGGCTCGTTAACTCCGAAGATGTTTCTGCGAGATCATAAGGCCTACTTTAAGGAAATGCAAATACCTGAAGAAAAGAGCTTAAAAATCGCAGAACGATATCTCGAAGGTTCTCCCAAAACCTGGTTTATCGGTTTCAGATTTTTATTTGAAACTTTCGAAGATTTTGAAGAAGCATTTCTGAATCGCTTTTGGGGGAGTGACGCACAGCAGAATTTAAGGCTTGAGTTGTACTCAAGGATGTACAATTCTAGCATGCCCACGCGATACAGTGACTATTTTTTACATCAGCTGGTCAAGATGTAGGAGCTAGATAACCCTTCGTGTCAGCAGGAGTTGGTACAAGCTATAGTGAAGCAGTTTCCTCCGGATGTACAGCGAATGATGATCACAGCCAAAGTACAAAGTCGTGAGGAAGCTGAAGGAATTTTGCGACAACTGGATAATACTATAAACATGAGCACGCCGAGGCAAGCTAAGGGTACAGAGCACAGGGCATTTGTAATCGACGCTGTGAAGTCCAACGGTAAACAGGATAATAAAGGACAAGACAATGGTGCAATTCCAAGACGACTACCGAATGAAAGGAAGGCTTCAAGTGGTCGAGAATTCTATGAACATCGACAGTATCAGCAAAATTATAACTATCCCAGATCATATCCAAGAAGATACTGGAATAAGGACCAAAGTAGATATCAAAGTAGAAACAGAAGTCGGCGATATCAGCGATAAAGTCAGAGAGAAAGGTGGAATGATCATCAGACGCAGAGATCTGGATACAGGGATCCTGAATACCGCAACTACGAAAAGAAGAGATATGTGCAGGAAGTACGAGAACAACAGCAAGAACAACAGAAATGGAAACAAGCTTTATTTCGGAGCCACTCTAGCACTATTTTAGTTGGGATTTTATGTGTCAAAATTAGTATTCTTACGCCGATAAGTGCGCCAAACATCTCCAAGAGACAGTTTTCCGCTAGTCAGTCAGCATCCGGAGTCTCTTTGTGCCCAGACGTGTTTTAAAACCTTGCTCTATCTTCGGGTAAATTTGTGTTGAATTAAGTGTATTCACCAATATATTGAGGTCAAATCTAGTTTTAAAAATGCAAGCTGGATTGGAAAGTGTTTGTAATCATATTAATGAGCTGGTTAACATTTCGACATATTTTATTATGTTCAGTCTACATATTGTTGAAGTGAGACTTGAATTTGCACAGTAATTACATCACGTACAACATGACTATAATATGGTAGTCTGTAAAAGAAACTTGACATTCTAGTAGGCACGGAACTGTAAGTGAGCGGAGAATATTTTCGCCTGCTACTAGGAGCAGTCAGTTGGTGGTTGGAACGTTGTGTAGAAAGGACACACTTTCACTATCTACCTGGATTTAGGTCGAGGGGAGGCTAGACCCTACACAGGGAGTGCAGATACCGCGAAAGATTTCACTGCACCAGAAACAAACTTGAACTAGCGCACAGTACGGTAAATCATGCTTAAGTTACCAGGCATTTGAACACTGCGTGTGTTGTACATATATTATAAATGTTTAGTATTGAGTGTTATAACAAGTTGTTATATCAGTATTATTATCAAGAGAAAACGTGTGCAAATGTGTTAATACTGGTGATAATTAGTATATAAGCAAATATTGGATACTGGAAGAATGATGAATGGTGTTATTATGTCTGTCATGAGTCTATAAACAACATGACCGCTACAAGTCCGGGTGACGCTGAGGTGCCGATAATGTGAGTACCAATCTCATATTTCTAGTAGAATCTAAAGGTTTTCTTTAATAAAAATATCTAGATGTAAAAAGTATGCGAGTGACTGTGATATAGTAAGAAGGCCAGAGAACATAGCCAGATATTTAGGGTAATTCGTTTCATGATCAGTGTAGCTATTATTATTATTGTACCGGGTGGTACACCTCCACGCCGCTAATTCAAACCTTGCGCCAGTTGAAACTCCTCTACTGGAGGAAACCTGAACTTTATCTACCAGGTTAAATCTCAAGTTTATCAGAAGATGTCACTACTTGTAAATTTTGAAGTGTTCTGAACTATGTCAATTTCGGTTCAATGTTGTTTTCTCTGTAGCAAGAAGTGTGAACATTCTCTTCTAGATGACACTACTTACGAACTACAATTGTGCACCCTAGTGCGATGTGAGGGAACCCTTTTTTGAAGAAATTTAGTACTTATAAGTTTGTTCCTTATTAAATTTCTTTCAGTTTTTGTTTAAGTTGGCAATGTTAACCCTTTCTTTCCGCCAGTTTTGAAACTGGCCAATCATAATTTTCTGTAATTAATTTTCCACCAATACTGGTTTTCTTCTTCAGTTCTGACATGTAATCTTTTGGTCGTCCAATACAAGGCTTGTGGGCGGGTGTTCTCATTCATGAAAGGTCACGAATGTTCCGCGAGTCTATATAAACTGCTGATTTTCGGGTCTCCGTTCCACTTCAGTAGCACCTATCATTGTGTAAATTATGTAGCAGGGTGTGGGAAGCGCCACTCTCTTCGGGCAGCAGTTCAACCACCAGGTAATGGCCGTTTTATAACTTATTTTCTTGCCAGCTCAGCAGTTTAACCCTCGGGGCGGGTTCGAAATCTTTTACCATGTAAATTTCCCCTAAAATGTAAAAGACTTTTGTTTTAAATTCTGCCTCTGTAACTACATATTGGGATAGAGAGTGCTTAACCCTCTCGAGCTCCCACTCATATTGCCTTGAAGTGAACTTATTTTCACAACCGTTTCTTCCCTTCTAATGTAATGTAAATCGTTTTCTTATATAAGTCACCTCTTTAGTATGGGATTAGCCCTTGCATTAGTGGCCTAGTGCCAAGTAGGTTTTAAAGAAGTGTATTAGGAGTGCTAGTTACGCCTCCGCTCAAGTTTGTATTTTGGGGCCTTGTAATTTTCCCGTTTATTTACTAAATCGGCCTCAGAAGTTGGGTATTTTTACCCCTGTGTTTATGTCCTTAGAGGACAGCTTGAAGGTGGAATTTGGTGTGGCCTTTGATAGGCTGGAACTATGAGAGCGGGTTGCTCTTCCAAAAAATTTTGATTTCTGTGTGCCTCGTGCAGGCTTTACTGAGTAATAGGGAGCAAGAGCTCCTGGGCATGATTGGGGTTTTCTGGCCCTTTGTCAAACCTGGTATCTGGCTAAAGTTGGGCTAAATGCTCAAGAATTATGTGTCTGGCTCTCGGAGCCCAAAGCCTGTAACACTGTAATTGTACATTTGCGATTTGTTGCTAGGCTACTGAGTACCTGTTATATTTGTTATTTCTTGATCTTGTAAAGAAAATATAAACTTGTTAAATTGTAAATTAACTTTAATTTCGTAAGTTGAGACCTGTTCATCCCAGCACCTTCCTTCACCTCTAACTACCACGGCAAACTCCGTAACATGTGGTAACAGAGCATGGTTGAATGGGTCTCAATTTAGCCCCTTTTGACGGCTAAACATTGCTTTGCTTTCGAACTCTAACAATTTTCTCAGTTGCTGGAATTTTTTGATTTTTCCTTTTTCAAAATGTTTCTCTCATCATGTCCGGCCTTCGCGAGTTTCTTCATCCTTTCTATTTGCGTAAAGAGGAATTAATTTATGAACTATCTCTCAGAAACGTTCAATCTGGAGGCACGGTTGCAGTCGACTCCAATAAACTAAAAGATTCCCTTGATTTGCCTATTACCATCCCGACTTTGGGAGAGAAAGAAATTGACGACGCTCTCTCCACGATCAATGATAATACTACTGAGCTAGCATCTGTAGTTAGTTTTTTGAAGAAAATGACCCTTCTCCTAATCAAATTAAACGTGCGCAAGCAAGGTTATTTTATTTTTCTAATAGAGTTAACGATCTATTGTCTCTGAAGTTGAACGACATTCAAAGGAAGGAAGCTAGTGTTGTTCTTGAAAATCTTTCCGAATTGTCTAGTAAGGTGACCCAAATTGTTAACTGGGGAAGTCCCTCCCAAAACTGATCAACCCTCTACGGCGAATGTAGGTAGCGAGGAAGAGTCTCCTAAGGGAGAAGTCCATAGGGAAACTGTTGGAGCTCAACAAATCTCTGCCCCATTAGACAACGAATCTGAGCGTCGTACCTCGTGGAACAATGCACGTTCTGAATTAGCATCTTCACCACTTAAACCGCTACCTACTATGTCACTAGGATTCAGTGGTTTGCCTCATCCATTAGCTATGCTGCTCAGAGGTATTTCTAAGTTTTCTGTTAACTCTACCAGTGACGTAATTTCATTCCTAAGGTTTTAGGTTGAGTTTCAGGATCATGCCCTCGTTTTCTCCCTTTCTCCGTGTCAAATTTTGCAGATAATTTACCCCTATTCCATTGGTGTCCTCTCAGACAAAATAGTAAGAGCCATTGCCGAACAATCATCTATTGAAGAATTCCACGCCCACTTGCTTGCTAACTTCATTCCGGCTAGGGCAAGGTCCTCACTTATTCAGAAGTACTATTATCGAGTACAGCGGTTGGATGAAAACTTGGCAGATTTCATCCAAGATATTAAATTCTATACCAGGGTGTTTGCTCTTCACTTCCCTGAAGATCAGATCGTACAGGCCATTGTAGAAGGTATTTCACCACCTTACACATCATACTTGTGTTTTGCGTCGCGTCCGCAAACTTTCGGTGAGCTAGAAGCTATGGCTGTATCGGCCGATGGAGTCAGATACGCCGATACCTTGTGTGTCGCGAAAGAACCCCCTCCAGCCTCTAGTAGTTTTCGGCCTCCACCTCGCCGACCCTTCACACCCCGTAAATGTTATGCTTGCGGGTCGCCTGACCATCTTCGCAATAAATGTCCATTGGTCAAATCTAGTAGGACAAATAATGGAGCAAGTTCATCACAAGGCTGTTTTAAATGTGGGGCTTTCTCACATATCGCCAAGAATTGCCCAAATTTGAATAGCACCTCCTCCTGCTCAACTTCAGGTCCAACTTCCACCAATGCCAATAATAATAAGTGACTAGTGGCTTCGGCTGAGTCTTCGAACCCTTCTTCTCGAGGCTCAGCCCTAAGTAAACATACCAAAATTTCAGGGAAAACTCAGACTTCAAACTTATCTTTTGAAGGCCCTAAAGAATGTCTTAGGATTGCGGCGGATACCCCCGCACCTGTACCTTTTCTTAAAATTGAGGTGAATAATGAGCCTATAACGGCTCTATTAGATTCAGGCAGTGTGGGTTCTATTATTTCGGCTGAATGGTACTCCAAATTGAAAACTGTGTTTAAACTTCCTAACTATTGTTCGTCTTCGGTCCAATATGTTTCGGCTAATTCATCTCCATTAGAAATTTTAGGCTCCTTAAATGCCAAAATTCGTATTTCTAAATTTACTTGGAAAGTTAAACTGTTTGTGACTAAGCATTTGTCTTGCCCCATTATGTTGGGAGCCGACTTCATGTCCCATACTTGTCTAGTGCTCGATCTTCAGAGTAGGTCGTGCACATACAAATTTGCGTCTAATAGTAAAATCCCTTTGTTAAAGTGTAGTTCTGTATCATGTTCATCTATTTCGCCTACCCAGGATGAGATGTTGTTAGATCTTAGACACCTACCTGAGGAGCAGGCTGATAGTATTCGTAAGTTATGTCAGTCATTTCCAGAGGTGTTCTCGGATACTCTCGGTGTTACTGACCTGATCGAATACAAAATTGAGGTGTCGGAATCGATTCCTGTCCGTTTTCCACCTTATAGGCTATCTCCACCTAAGATGAAGGCATTGAAAGAAATCATCGATCAAATGTTAAAGAATGGTATTATTAGGCCCTCTAAGTCGGCGTATTCTTCGCCTATTTTTCTAGTCCCGAAATCCCAAGGTGGCTTCAGGCCTGTCATTGATTACAGGACTCTCAATCGGAAGGTGGTGTTACAATCTGTGCCACTTCCTGACCTTCATTCTTGTTTTTCATGGTTTCGTAAAGCTATATTCTTTACCATCTTGGACCTGAAACAGGCCTATAATCAAATTCCCCTGGCTGAAGAGTCTAAACATCTTACAGCGTTTGCCACGGATTGGAATCTGTATGCATACAACCGCGTGCCTTTCGGGCTCCCCACCGGAGCAGCTGTGCTTACGAGGCTACTAGATAGGGTCTTCTCCGACATCAAATTTGAGTACTTGTACCACTATCTTGATGATGTCGTCGTATTTTCGGATACTTTCGAAGAACATCTAGATCATCTAAAGGAAGTTCTCAATCGCTTTAGTAAGGCGGGGCTAACTGTGAAGTTGTCCAAGGTAGCTTCCGCTAAGCCTTCCATGTCAATCCTAGGGCATATTGTTTCGCCCGATGGTGTCGCAGTCGATCACTCTAGAACACAGGCCATCCGTGATTTTAAACCTCCCAAGGACATCAAAGGTATTGCCAGGTTCATTGGTATGGTGAATTTCTTCAGGAAATTTATTCCTAACTTCGCTAATAGAGCGGCGCCCTTAAACCTTCTTCGTAGGAAAGGCATCAAATTCGAGTGGGGACCTGCGCAACAAGCCGCTTTTGAAGACCTGAAATTAGCTCTCTGTAATGCCCCTGTCCTTGCTATGCCAGATTTCTCGAAGAAATTCATCGTCCAAACCGACGCGTCGTCGTCGGCTGTAGCTGCAGTCCTTCTTCAAGAGACTGAACTAGGAAGGCGACCCATCGCCTATGCATCTAGGACTCTATCGGCTCAAGAAGCCAAGTATTCCATCTATGAGCTTGAAGGTTTGGCAGTTTTATTTGCCTTAGAAAAGTTCCGTCTCTATTTGGAACATGTCAAATTCGACTTGGAGACTGATAATCAAGCCTTAAGCTGGGTCTTAGGTAGGCCGCGTCGTACTGGTCGTATAGCCCGTTGGGCCATCCGAATTTATGCCTTCCAATTTGACGTTAGGCATATCAGAGGTACTGAAAATGTTCTCGCAGACGGACTCAGCAGTATGTTTTCCAATGACGGCGAGACCCATGAACCGGTCGGTAGTTCATCACCTCCCGAGTCCATGCTATCTGAGGTTAATGCCATCTTAACAGATGCTCCCATGCTCTTTAGGGATATTGAGAAATATCAACGTGAAGATCCAGTACTGGCTCCCATTATGGAAACCCTTTCTTCTGGGGAACATGTTGTCCCTTATGTACTGAGGAATGGTGTTTTATGTTGCCTTTCGAGGCATGATAAGATGATGAAAGTTGTCGTTCCAGCTGTTCTTGTACCTATGGTTTTCAAGTACTATCATGGGACCCCACTGGGGGGGGGGCATTTAGGCATCTTTAAAACCCGTGAAAAAATCCGTGAAATGTTTATTTGGAAGGGTATGGACGGTGAAATTCGTGAACTAGTAAAGGCTTGTAAATCCTGCTTGCTTAGTAAACCACCCATGTCCACCAAGGTAGGCCTGTTGTCGTCTCACCAAGCGTCGCGCCCTATGGAACGCTTGTATATTGATTATGTAGGACCCTTCCCCCAGTCAAAGGGAAATGCCAACAAGTTCATCTTTGTATGTGTAGATGGTTTTACAAGATTTTTCTGGTTATTTCCGACTAAGCTGGCTACCGCTCAGTCCACCATTAATTGTTTAAATTCAATCTTTGCTTCTTTTGGTCCGTGTTAATATATTGTGTCTGACAATGCTAAGGCTTTCACATCCAATCTATTTCGTAAATTCTGTTTTGTTCTGTCCATATCTCATGTGACTACTTCTGCTTATTATCCCCAACCATCTCTTGCCGAAAGAGTCAATCGTAATCTCAGGTCGGCTCTTATTGCTTATCATCATGAAGATCATTCCAGGTGGGACACGTCCCTGCATTGGTTAGCTTTCGCTCTGAATTCGGCTGTTCATGAATCACATAAGTTTACTCCTGCTTCGTTGATGTTCAAGTTTGTTCCTAACACGCCGCTCTCTAACCTTTGGACTTTGAGTGATATTCTATCTGAGACAATAGATCCAGATAATATTAAAGATCTTTGGAAGAAGGCTAAAGCCAACCTTAAAGTGTCTCATGAAATGGTTAGGGAAAGATATGATCGTGGACGGAGACCCACCAATTTGAAGGTAGGTGACCAGGTGATGGTCAAAAATTTTGTTCCCGCGGGCAAGCTTGCCCCCAGATTTCATGGGCCGTGTATTATTCTCGATTTCCTTACACCCGTTATCTTATTGCTAAGCAATCCGGCCACCGAGAGGATTTTTAGGGTTCACCTGCCGCAGGTGAAACCTGTGTAACGTTCGCGCTAACGTAGCTGATTTTATATTTGTCTTTACATTTTGAAAGTATTCGGAAGGTTATATTTTTTTGGGTGTCATTTTAAGGCCTTCTGCCCTTGGAATCAGGTTCTTTGTCTTTAAGCATTTATTGTAAAACCTTCCCCGACCAATTAAACTGCCATCCTGTCCTTGCCACGGTCATTACCATGCTCCCGTCTCCTGCTCACAAAAAACAGTGGCTAAGTAAAACGAAAAATAAATATGTCCACGCCGCTGGCCCCTCAGTTCCACCACAAAGTTTGTACCCTAAAAATCATTCTGGTCCAACAAAATTCTGCCGCCGAGATCTTAATTTTGCAGTGCCCCCGCAGCAGCGCGGCGCCGTACCGCCACGGAGGTGGGGTAAGGGCCCACCCCTCTCCAGTGAGGCCAACCTGCGTACGGCGAGCCGGAGTCCTCCTTCCGGCCGAGGCTGATGTGCGGCGCACAACCTGCTACTTGCCCGCGGCCTGTATACGTTTGCCGCGGGTGCGGCGTTTTTCAACACCACTACTCCTCTCATAGTGCGGGCGAGCGGTATCTCAGGGTACTCGAGAGGTACGAGCGGCCTCCTCTGGACACCAGCAGAGGCGGCTGGTCTGGCCGTCAAACATAATCAACACTGAATGTACTTAATCAGCTACATGCAAATTTCATACCTACAATTACTACATTTTTGGATTCTACTGTAATATTTGGTGGACTTAGGAAATTTTCCTTCACGTTCAAGAATTAAAAGTTTTTCCTTCTGAATTCAACTTCTACAAGCATAACGACATTACTTCAAAAGTTACTACAAGAATTTTGAATATGGATCCAATCATTAAAAAAAAAATTCTCTTCTGCAATTAATGTCTATATCAACATCATAACATGGACTTTGTTTTCAAAAAATTTGATATGTGTCACCCCTTGGAAGGTCTTTTGGGGGGGTTTGTACCGGGTGGTACACCTCCACGCCGCTAATTCAAACCTTGCGCCAGTTGAAACTCCTCTACTGTAGGAAACCTGAACTTTAACTACCAGGTTAATTCTCAAGTTTATCAGAAGATGTGACTACTTGTAAATATTGATGTGTGCTGAACTATGTAAATTTCGATTCAATGTTGTTTTCTCTGTAGCAAGAAGTGTGAACATTCTCTTCTAGATGACACTACTTACGAACTACAATTGTGCACCCTAGTGCGAAGTGAGGGAACCCTTTTTTGAAGAAATTTAGTTCTTATAAATTTGTTCCTTATTAAATTTCTTTCAGTTTTTGTTTAAGTTGGCAATGTTAACCCTTTCTTTCCGCCAGTTTTGAAACTGGCCAATCATAATTTTCTGTAATTAATTTTCCACCAATACTGGTTTCCTTCTTCAGTTCTGACATGTAATCTTTTGGTCGTCCAATAAAAGGCTTGTGGGCGGGTGTTCTCATTTATGAAAGGTCTCGAATGTTCCGCGAGGGTATATAAACGGCTGATTTTCAGTTCTCCGGGCCACTTCAGTAACACCTATCATTGTGTAAATTATGTAGTAGGGGGCGGGAAGCGCCTCTCTCTTCGGGGAGCAGTTCAACCACCAGGTAATGGCCGTTTTATAACTTATTTTCTTGCCAGCTCAGCAGTTTAACCCTCGGGGCGGGTTCGAAATCTTCTACCATGTAACTTTCCCCTAAAATGTAAAAAGACTTTTGGTTTATATTCTGCCTCTGTAACTACATATTGGGATAGAGAGTGCTTAACCCTCTCGAGCTCCCACTCATATTGCCTTGAGGTGAACTTATTTTCACAACCGTTTCTTCCCTTCTAATGTAACGTAAATCGTTTTCTTATATAAGTCACCTCTTTAGTATGGGATTAGCCCTTGCATTAGTGGCCTAGTGAGAAGTAGGTTTTAAAGAAGTGTATTAGGAGTGCTAGTTACGCCTCCGCTCAAGTTTGTATTTTGGGGCCTTGTAATTTTCCTGTTTATTTACTAAATCGGCCTCAGTAGGTTGGGTATTTTTACCCCTGTGTTTATGTCCTTAGAGGACAGCTTGAAGGTGGAATTTGGTGTGGCCTTTGATAGGCTGGAAATATGAGAGCGGGTTGCTCTTCCAAAAAAATTTTGATTTCTGTGTGCCTCGAGCAGGCTTTACTGAGTAATAGGGAGCAAGAGCTCCTGGGCATGATTGGGGTTTTCTGGCCCTTTGTCAAACCTGGTATCTGGCTAAAGTTGGGCTAATTGCTCAAGAATTATGTGTCTGGCTCTCGGAGCCCGAAGCCTGTAACACTGTAATTGTACAATTACGATTTGTTGCTAGGCTACTGAGTACCTGTTATATTTGTTATTTCTTGATCTTGAAAAGAAAATATAATCTTGTTATATTTTAAATTAACTTTAATTTCGTAAGTTGAGACCTGTTCATCCCAGCACCTTATTTCACCTTTAACTACCGCGGAAAACTCCGTAACAATTATTATTAATATCATGTGTGGTATAGGTTGGAAGTACAGTTTGATCCTTTAGTATCGGCTAAAATATATTTATTTTGAGGTAATTAAAATAAGCGATTTTTGTATATCTGCACTATTATTATTATTATTAGCAATTCATAAACACATATATTTTATTTGTTAAATGCAGATGTAGATACCGTGGTATTTGAATGATGAAGTTAATTAATGATGAAACCACATCTATGAGAGTTACTGTCGAAAATTCTGGTTGGTTGACAGTGAAGAATATATATATATATATATATATATATATATATATATATATATATGTTTTGGTTGCGGCAAGTACCATAATTAAACAGTTGGGTGGACAGTACTAATAATTAATTTCGGTTCGAGTAGTTGAGGTACTGTTGAGCAATAGACGCGATATTGGGTGACGGGAATATGTTTGAGATGTTGAAAGGTCCATATATAAGATAATATAGTGATACACGACGTTATTTGGTAAGGAAAATTAAGAAATATGGTGAACATATTCTGTAGTTTGACTGGAAATAAAGGTATCCAGCGTGAGAGCTGTGATGTAAATGAATACAGGCAGATTGAAGTAGAAATGACTCCATAGTGAGAAATATAATGGGAAAATAAGCCGGTCAAAGATAATGTATGATTCGAAAGGACCAATTGACGCTTATACTATTTTAACTGTGACACAATATCGCGTGCTGGGATAGAAGTTATCATACACGTTTGAGTGCAATTTTAATATTATGTTGGCAACACTGAACACCCAATTGAGTTATTGTGAATGCTTGCTAGGGCTTGCAAGTAGGCACTACTTTCGTTGATCACCACAAATGGTTACCATTATTATTATTTAAAAAAAATATAAGTTTTTTAAATTTTTGCCACGATTCTTATTAGCATTATTAGGTACATTTTTATTACACTGTCAGGGTATTCTATTGTGTGTGGACCGCGGTAATAATTGTCCTGAGTTGTGTTCAATTTTCAGCGAAATATAATCATTTGGACGCTGAAATAAACCAATAATTTGGTATGAGGTTAACGATATGAGGATTTGTCAGTGTATCTTTTATGTATATATTAGCACTAATTTATGCAATAGGTTATTGTTTCTGGCTGTGTATCTCGCGTGGTGTACATTGTAGAGTAATTTAGAGTATGTTTTATTTCAAGTGGGAGAGTATATTTCTCTCCGGATTAATTTAAGTTAACTAGGAAAAGACACTCGCATACATGGAAAAGCAAAGCTTTAGATTCTCATACAGCAACAACCAATGTCCGTCGCTTGAGTTACATGTTACTGAATTCTAAGGTTTAAAATTAATGTTTAGTGTACTTGGAAAGAAGATATTTAAAATTATGAATTGCATATGAGAAGTCAGTAACCATTTCTTTCTGGTCAATATTATTATTATTATTATTATTACAAAACAGGTTTTGGAAGAATGATGTTTACGCCTTTACACAGTGATTCAGGTATTTTGTTGAATTATAGTCTATCATGGCAAATATTGTTTTAAAAAATGAAGAAAATTCGGTAAGCTCTATTAATGAAATTTTGATTACCAATGGTATGTATTATGGTAAAATGAATGTTCTAAGGTACTAGATATGAACATATTATGGTTTATTAGGATGGTGGATTAATAGTAACTGTAATTCTATGTCAGGTTATATTATTATTATTATTATTATTATTATTATTATTATTATTATTATTATTATTATTATTAATATTTGTTCGTACTATTAAATATCTTACCAGTGTAATTCACAGGTTATTTGGAAGGCCTAATGAGTATAATATTAATCATTTGAGACAGTCAATTGTGGATTTAATGATTAATTCAATATTAACATTTTTATATTTTTTCTATCTAATTTATCTAATGTTTTGTTATCAACAGTATTGAATTTTGGTGTACAATTATTAATATTCTTAAGGATTTATTTAACGATAGCCAATAAAATATTCATTAAATTATAGTATTTTTATTATTAATATTATTATTATTATTATTATTATTATTATTATTATTATTATTATTATTATTATTATTGCAATATTATTATTATTTCAATTCGTTGCTAATTTATTTGATATTGTTGGGTTGGAAGGTTTGGAGTCATAATATAAATGATTTATAATGGTCAGCTAATTAATTAATTAATTAATTTCATTGCAATTTAATTAATTACAAATTAATATTTTTACAGTAACTTCTTGTATGTTTGGTTGTAAATTTTTTTTTAAATTTGGGGAGTTATTAATAACATTTCTGGACTATGATTTACGGAGAATCGTCATATCATTTCAGTTATTCTTCTTCTTCTTCTTCTTCTTCTTCTTCTTATTATTATTATTATTACTATTTTATCACATTTTCATTTTGGCTTTCCAAAGCTTTATACAGGCATTTGTGATACATTGTGGAGACATTTCTGAGTTCTTTTAAACAGTTTATAATGCATTTCAGTGATATCATAGATTTTTCTTAATTAATTAGTATCAACATGTTTACTTATTTAAATATCTTATAAATATTTGTTATTATTATTTCGACAGATGACAAATAGTATTCCGACGATTAACTTGTGTTAGCCACAATAAATTTCATTCTCATCGGTATTATTATTATTATTATTATTAATATTATTATCAATATTCTTAATGTCATTGTTATTGTTATTTTATTGATCCACCTGTTATTTTATATGTGCACTACTATTCTGGTAATACGAACAATCACACTGGTATCTAGGAATTTGATAAACAAATCTGATAATTAATATTTGATATAAAAATTCAGTAATTAATAATATTTTTTAAGTAATTAATGAATCGGTCATGTGTGTCATTAAGAAAAAAATTTTGTTTGTACAGTCTTATAATGTAATGACTTGCTATTAACAAAAATTTATTTCACATTTTTATAAAATTATCTTCACTTTTTTGATTTTATCAATAACATTTTATATACACATTTAAATTGAAATCAGTCTGCGTCATAATTAACATAGTGAGTTGTTTTCCTAATGCAATATCCCTATGCGTCCCTATTCGACGACGGGGGACTGATCGCGCCTGAGAAGGGGATCTCACACACCTTCAGTAAGTATGTTTTTTAGGGCAGCCGAGGCAACATTTGACATCCAGTCAATACAGAAGGAACTCAAGAAGGGTGCAATATGTTGTTTACCTCCCGGCATGCACTGCAACGCAACCAATCAAAAAGAATGCACACATGTTTTAAAGACTGTTTACTTGTTTCTCTACTATACTCATTCGGAAGTGTTTTCAATGATCGACACACTAATTCATGCATGTCGATAATTTCACACGATGATGATACACACGCAACCGTTCTTTCTTTTCACAACACTTGAAAAAAACAAGATCTGCTCTTGAAAAAATGTGCGTTCATCATTAAAGATAGAAAACGATAAGGTATTCCTTTTTCTTCCCACTCCAAATCTAAATTGTTTAGGATCCATTGAGTCTGTTTTTTATCTTCATCTGTTTGCAATCAGTAAGGGGAAGGTGGGCTAAATACTAAACTAACAAATTTTGGTGCCCACAACGCACTGCAATCTAACACAGCCACCTCTTTAAAAACAAATTTGTTGCCGTTTACGTTAAAGCCTTGTACATCAACTATTGATGTTTTCGTCATGTTTGAGCTCCACTCTCTATCACTGTATTTCGAAGACTGATGCTTTTAGTCAACGGACAGGTTTAAACATGCACAACTATGATGACGTCATCGCTGGAGCACATGCACACTCTTGCTTTCATGATGCATATTTATTGCATTTCTTACACCTACTCACGCTTGAGGAAACGATCAAGTCTAAACATGCACAATTACGTCATAACTGCAGCATGTGCTCAATGTAGCCTTCGTGATGCATGTTTAAACTTGTGCCTTAACAGAAGAGGAATTCATTACATTCGCCGCTATGTTGTGTGGTAACCTCTAATTGCTAATTAGCGTCGAGAAGGGAATCTTGTTGTAAACTAAGTATAGTCTCCTTCAAGATAGTAGATGAGAGGTTAGGTTCGCGAATGCACTAACGTTTTACTGTTTAAAGATGATAGCTAACGGAACATTTCAAATTGCCCGCTACCGCATGCTTAAGGTAGTAGCCGTAAAGATAGCAGCACGGTGCTCTGCTGATTAAAGATGGCCGCTTGTCAGCTGTCAAAAAGCATGTAGGTTTGTTTCCAAACAAGAGCCCATAGAATTTTTCAAATTGCCGTCCACCACATTTCAAAGGTAGTAGCTAGAGATGGCAGCACGATGCTCTGTTGATTAAAGATGGCTGCTGTCAGCTTGTCAACTGTCATAAAGCACGTGGGTTTGTTTCCAAACAAGGGCACGTAGAATTTTGGAATTGTCCGCCTCCACATTTCAAAGGTAGTAGCTAAGGATTGCAGCACTGAGGTTTGCGATGAAAGATGGAAGATGACGGCTGTCAGAAAAGCACGAGGCTTTGTTTGCTCTGTTAATTAATGATAGCGGATTACAGCTGTCAAAAATCACGTGGAAATTGCCGCCACCACATTTCAAAGGTAGTAGCTAAAGATGGCAGCACGGTGCTTTCTTCATTAAACATGGCTGCTGTCCGAAACGCAGGTGGAATTTTTCAAATTGCCCGCAGTGCCGTAAAGAGGGCAGCACTAAGGTTAGCGTTGCAAGATGGCGGATGACAGCTGTCAAAAATCAAGTGGCTGTCCAAAAAGCACGTGGCTTTGTTTACAAACAAGAACACGTGGAATTTTTCAAATTACCCGCTACCGTGTGCCTGAGTTGGTAACTATAAGGTTTAGCCCCGTCAAGATGGCGGCACTGAGGTTAGCGATGCTAGATGGAGGATGACAGCTGTCAAAAACTCGTGGCTCTCATGAAAGCACGTGGCTTTCTTTAAAAACAAGTGCACGTGGAGTTTTTTCAAATTGCCCGCTACCACATGCTTGAGGTGGCAATAGTGATGTTTAGCCTCGTCAAGATAGCGGCACTGAGGTTAGCGATGCAAGATGGCTGATGACAGCTGACAAAAAAGCACATGGCTGTCAATAAAGCACGTGGCTTTGTTTACAAACAAGTGCACGTGGAATTTTTCAAATTACCCTCTTCCACGTACATAAGTTGGTAACTATAAAGTTTACCCCAGTCAAGATGGCGGCACTGAGGTTAGAAATGCAAGATGGCGGATGACAGCTGTCAAAAAGCACGTTGCTCTCAAAAAACCACGTGGCTTTGTTTACAGGCAAGAGCACGTGGAATTTTTCAAATTGCCCTGTGCCGCATGCCAAAGGTGGCAACAGTGAGGTTTAGCCCCGTCTAGATAGCGGCACTGAGGTTATGGATGCAAAATGGATGATGACAGCTGACAAAAAGGCACGTGGCTGTCAAAAAAGCACGTGGCTTTGTTTACAAATTCAAATCTCGCGCTAAGATTAAAGTTTCCCACAAGTAAGGTTTAGTGCCGTAATCATGGCAGCACTGAGGTTTAGCCCCGTCAAGATGGCAGCACTGAGGTTAGCGATGCGTTGTTGTTTACGGATGGCGGATGGCAGCTGTCAAAAAGCACGTGGCTTTGTTTGCAAATTCAAAACTCGCGGCAAAATTCATATCTCCCGCCAAAATTCAAATTTACCGACATGTGGAGGAGGCCTCTGCGGAGGGCCGGTGGACGTGAAGGCGCTCTAATACCCCACTTATATTACTATTGTGCAACACACCCAGCTGTAAAACTTGTTCTGCCAAACAAAGAAAATGCGGAAATGAAGTTTCAGAATTATTATGGTCAGGAACCTGTTCCGTTTACTGTTTATGCAGATTTCGAATGATCTACTGTACCTTTTCATCGTTGCCAACCAGACATAAGCGAACGCTGTACTGATTATGTGCAGAAGCACACTCCGTTTTCAATAGCATACAATGTAGTTTGTTCATACGATACATCTCTATCGATTTTAAGACGTATGGAGGAGAAAAGTGTACTGCATGGCTGTTAAAGGAATTAGAATATTTAGCACACAGCGTTATTTTCCTTATATTATAACCAGTTCCAATTCAAATGACGTTGGATGAGATGATTTTACATGATGAAGATGATGAGATCACTGCCACCTGCACATTATTCTTGCAACCTTCTATATCGTTTTCCTAACTTTATTCCTTGCTTTTGCCACAACATGTCAGGCTATAATACTCACGTCATTTTTCGTGAGTTTGCACAATTAAATTGCACAAAGTTCCTTGTAATTGCCCAAAAATCATGAACGCTTCATTTCATTAAGTTATCGTGTAGGCGTTAATTCCATTCGCTTCCTAGATTCCTATAAATTTATGAACTTTGCCCTTAATACACTTGTAAATGGACTTTCAAGCGACGACTTGAAATACATTCGAGAGTATTTTCCAGATCCTGAACAATTTATACTTGGTACAAGGAAAGATATTCTGCCATATGACTATATTCGGAGCTTTAAAACGTTAGAGGAAGCAAAATTACCTCCTCAGTCTGCATTTCCTAGTGTATTAAGTTAATGTAGTACACCATCACTAAGCTCATCCTCATACGATAAGCATCCAGTATCGCTTTCAGATGAAGGCTATTTGCATGCCTGTAAGGTGATATCAACTTTTCATATACAGGCATTAGGCGAATATGCAGTCTTGTATTTGAAGGTAGATACACTTTTACTCTGTGAAGTGTTTGAAAAGATCGGTAAAATGTGTTTAAATGCTTTTACTACACGACACCCGGGCTTTCGTGTGATGCCAAGCTTAAGTGTACTGATGTTAAACTTGAACTTCTTACGGATGTCGACATGCTTTTCTTTTGAACGCAGTATTCGCGGTGGACTAGTTTTGCTTGTTAATAGGCATGCCAACGCAAATAATCCCTACTTCCAGAATTATGATTCAGATAACGAAGATTCTTATCTCAGGAATTACGATGTGAATAATCTGTGTGGTCGTTAATGTCACAGCCATTACCATGTAAAAGATTTTGTATGGCCAACAGAAACAGAAATTGACCATTGTAATGTTTTTCATGTTGCTAAAGATCCTAATCGTGACTACGTGTTAGAGGTTACACTTGCATACCCTTCTCATCTGCGTCATTCACATTCAGACCTTCCTTTTTGCGTTGAAAATGATTCCACCTAATCATACATCAAAGCATAATAGACTGATAGCTAATCTTACCCCGAAAAAGCGCCATGTTATCCACATACAATGTCTTGTTCAGTGTCTCGAATAGGGATTATAGTTAGAGTGTATTCATCGTATCGTTGCGTTTAAGCAGGAAGCATGGCTTAAGCCGTACGTGGATTTGAATACTGAACATCGTCAACGTGCTACAACAACACTTGAGAGTAAGTTTTTCAAACTGATGAATAACTGTGTCTACGGAAAAAGCATGGAAAATGTACGCAAACATAGCGACATTCATTAAATTAATCAATGGGACGGACGGTATGGGGCACGTAAGTTCATCTCAAAACCAAATTTCAAAGCCTATCATGTCATTGATCTTAACCTCATTTCTGTTGAAATAAAAACCGAGATCGTCCATGGGAAGACAGTTTATTTGGCCATACTTGATTTAAAATTAAAAATTAAAAATGTATGATTTTCACTATGAATTTGCGAAGCAAGTTTTCTAATCTGTCACATTGTTTGTGGATACAGATAGTTTTACTTATCATGTTCGGAATACAGACATCTACGATGTTATGCGAAACCATTCTCAATATTTTGACACTTCTTCCTTTTTACCTTGTAATCCATTTCACATTAAGCCAAAGAACAAGAAAGTCATAGGGCTTATGAAAGGTGAATGTGGCATAAATATTATCACAGATTTTATTGGTTTAACGCCAAACATGCATGCCTATGAGACTCAAAATTCATTATCTGTCAAAAAGCAAATGGCGTACTTTCAAGCGTAGTTAGCTATTTGCACGTTCAACACTATCGCGATGTATTATCATCTAGAAATGCCACTTTCTGTACGCAAAAAGAAATCCAATCACGCCGACATCATTCGTATGCCATTGAGCAAAATAAATGCTCATTGTCCCCGTTTGATGATAAACGTGTATGGAGTAGTGATTCCCTTACAAGTGTACCATGGGGATACATCAACATGTAGTTGTGTAAGAAGAGGAAATTTTATTATCATTCAAGATACACAAAATTACTAATGCTATAATTAACTTGTAAATACAGTAATACCATAATTAACCTTAAGAAGGGAGTGCAGCAACATGTAGTTTTGTAAGAAGGGGTAAATTACATTATCATTCAAGATGCACAAAATTACTAATAATATAATTAACTTGTACATATCATAATTAACTCTAAGAAGGGATACAGCAACATGTAGGTAAAATGGAGGTAATATTATATTATCATTCAAGATGCAAAAAACACTAAAGCTATAATTAACTTGTACATACATTATCTGTAAGAAGGGGAAATTACACTATCATTCAAGATGCGGAAAATTACTAAAGTTGTAAATATCAGTAATAATAATATATAATGCAGAATTCGTGTACATTGTTTTATTTTACATTATCTATTTCTTTCTCCACCTATGCATTGCCGTATCCTCCTCATAGATGTTTATCAAGCGAAAAAATATTACCTTCTCCTTACCGCATCCTCCTCCTATCGCTCCCTCCTCTTCTTGGCTATAATCTTCACAAGGTACGGTTAGGATCGTTTTCTTAAATTCAACGACTGCACATCACAGGACGAGGAGGTGGTTGTTACATTTTGAAATTCCACAGACATCGTAGTTAAGGTAACAGCAGTACGGTTAGCGTCTGAGAGTTTTAAGAAAGGCAGCTTGCTTTAAAACTATGTTCTCCAAGATGATTGTATGTCGAGAGGTGCAGAATGCTATCAGATGGTAAGTATGTCGATTAGGACAGCTTGCTTTAAAACTATGTTCTCTAAGATGTTGGTATGTTGAGAAGGGCAGCTTACTATCAGATTGTAAGTATGTTGAGAAGGGCAGATTGCCATAAGATGGTAAGTATGTAGAGAAGGGCAGCTTGCTATAAGGCGATAGTACGTCGAGAAGGGCAGCTTGGTGTAAGATGGTAAGTATGTAGAGAAGGGCAGATTGCTTTAAAACTATGCCCTCTAAGAAAGTGGTATGTCGAGAAGGGCAGCTTACTAGTACTTAGGCCCCCTAACTATATCCTTAAATTCCACGGCGTGGCTAAGTCCCATCAAGATCAGTTTAAATTCCGCGCCACTACGTGCATAAGGTGGCAGCAATGAGGTTTAGACCCGTCAAGATAGCAGCACTAAAGTTAGCCACGTTCACATGTTTGACATTCCGCGCCACATAGTTAAATATGGTAGCTGTTATCTTTCAGATGCCAAAAAAGCACGTGGATTTTAAATTTCACGCCCCTAGGTAGCAGCAGTAAGTTTAGGGTCTGTCGAGATAGCAGCACTGAGATTAGCTATCCCGCTCCTACGTAGTTTGGACCTGACAGCTGTCAAAAAAGCACGTGGATTTTAAATTGCCCGCCACCACGTGCATAAGGTGGCAGCAATGAGGTTTAGCCCGGTCAAGATGGCAGCACTGAGGTTAGCGATGCGCTGTTGTTTACATTTTTCGTTCCCACTTAGTTAAAGATGGCAGCTATCATCTTGACACCTGTCAAAAAGCACGTGGCCAAGCACGTGGCTTTGTATACTAATAGTAGCATGTGGTCGTGACGTCATCGTTTCGGGTGCTGACGCAGGAGAAAAATGCTGACTCTAGGGAGTTGAATCACCACTGATCCTCTACTCTCGGCCTTTCTTGTTAGCCGTTGTTTTTGTTTTTCCTTCCTGTTTTCTTTCAATTCACTTTTCTACATGTGGCGTCCCCTTGATACGAGAATAACGAGCGTCAAAGTTGTTTTGAAGGCAGAATGTGTAATTAGAGATATTTTTCCCAAAGACATTTATCTAATTCCTGGCCCATAAAGGGCAGTTGTGAATTGAATCATCACTTGCTAAAAGGGCTTAAGTCCAGTTTTCAATACACAATATTATGTTAAACATCGTCAGTCCTGCAATCCTGCAGCATGATTTTCTTAGATGAAGTGTTATAGGATTTAAGAAAACAACACTATCATTGGAAGCCATGAAGCGTTATGTCCGAAATTCTGAGAAGTTAAACTTCAAACCTACAGAATACATGAAGTTCAAATACTTCTCCATACATCAGCAGTCCTGTTTGTCATACTTTCAGACTTGCACAGCCAGGGGTAAAGGCAGTAGTTCTTCCAAGGTCATTAGCATACACACATGGTAGCTTTTCCATCAACAGAAAAAACTAGCTGATATTCAACAGATGCTACCGTACATTCGTTGTGGTACAGAGGAAGACACATTTTACCGGAGGATTCTTCGGTGGAATTGTAGCGGTATAATTTGAGGACTGTGTGAAATCACCGCTACTCCGGAAATTTGTCCGTGTGGAATTTATAAGCATAGGTGAATGGAAACTATTGTTTAATCTGGCCCAATAGAACGGAACCCTGCGATAAGTAATTGTTGTTCCGTTAAGGTTCTTATTGGCGCAAATTGTAACATAACTGTGGGCAATTGCTTCACCATTGTAATTTATTATACGTTGTTGTCTATGGGCTTGCTAATGGGTACTCCGCTGCTTGATCGTCAACTGTTCCGCATGGCGCTCCCTAGCGGCCGTTAATCCAAACAGGGAATTCTGTTCCAGCGCTCGGCTAGTGCAGGCGTCATGTCGCTTGTCTTGCTGCCAGTCGCTACGGCAAGGAAAAATGATTTGAGACCACCGTAAGGAGATTGTGAAAGGAAGGCGTAGGCCTGCGTAAATACCTTTATATTTACATTTTTATTTGGTGATGTAATATAAACATGTGTGTAAATTTGGAATGCAACCTTATGCGTGACTCCGAGTGCCTGCATCTGACTATAATATTAACCTTGGGAATATTTTGAACGAAATGGTATAAGTGAGTACTTCAAAATTGTTATCAACAGTCTGGTAAGTGATCGTCTGGCATGATATTAACTCCAACAGACTTTCTATGAAAACTACAGGCTATTATTCTGCAGTGAGTAAGACGCCAACATGGCTACCTTCGTCGATGTTTAGAATTATTTTTTGGGGAGACGTCTTGTGAACTACAACCTCTATTTACTTCTTACAGGAGGGCAATGTTATTCGCCAAATTATTTTCTGGAAAGATTCTTGTGTGTACTCCTTCGCAAGACTAGTATTTTAAATTTGTCAATAATAATAATAATAATAATAATAATAATAATAATAATAATAATAATAATAATAATAATAATAATAATAATAATAATAACTGTTTTCTGTCGAGAACTCATAAAATCTAGTTGAGAATAATGTGCTGGTTCCGTAAGCATTCTTTTGGGTTTCTACTCCCAAATCTGCTGGGGTTAATATTAATAGTGTGCTGCATCTTGGTGATGTGATAAAGATGGTTTTCCAGGCATTAGTAAATGGAATGTTTTCGAAGCTACTAGATAAATATATTAGCTGTTGGACACTCTCTCATGTTTATATTTGTTAAGATGAAATTTTAGGTAGATTCGTTATATTTTCTTCCTTCTGAAGTATACAGAATTTGCCAATTTTCTTAATATTATTTGCCTTGTAAGCATTGTTATATCGATCTTGTGACCGTTAGATTGAATTATCTTGATCTTATCTATGATATTCCGTCGCATTTTTCATTATTGAATTCTGCCAATCGGAATATGCCCTACTAATTATGTTATACTTTAACAAGTGAATAATTTCTATTGATGGACATACTTCAGCGCCACGAGAACAGGTGGTTTTCAAGTGACCTGCTCTTTTAACAGGAGCTGTGACAAGTGAAAGTGTGTGTAGTATCTTGTATCATTAGCCTCATAAAGGCGATTAAATATTTAAAATCAATTTTAAACCCTAGTGAATACTGTAACGTGCTTTGGGTCGAATTGAATTTAATTCCATTTTATTTTTAAAAAATTAATTTTCTTCCTTAATAATTATTATTATATTCAAATTATACTTTCTTTAAATTTTGATTAATGGTTACTGAATTGAAGCTATACTCCATTTCAATTGCATTGTTGTGGATATGCTTCCGTCTTTTGTTTGCTTGACAACGGTGTGATTAATTTTCATTGTCGCGGGGTGAAGGCGTGTTGTAAAAATACTTGAGATATGCTGACGTTCGTTTTTGCATTTCGTACCTATGCTGTTGATGTGATGAACTGGGTCGCGAGATGGGTTTTAATTAATTCTATATTATTGTGCTACCTTATTATTATTATTATTATTATTATTATTATGATTATTATTATTATTATTATTATTATTATTATTATTATTATTATTATTATTATTATTATTATTGATTTCCTTCTATCACCCATTGTTTTTCTTTTGATGTGGGCTCGTTCCTAATTTTATTTTTTGCCTTTCTTAATATTTCTTGAGGTCATTGTCGGTCTGTTAGAGGACGCGTTTAAATGTTTTAATTTGAAACGCTTCCGTGTTCACTGAGGAATTTCAAACATTTTAATGAACCTCTATGTCAAACTGAAGTTAATTCCGTCTGGAAAGTATTGTTGAATTTTCTTTAAAAAAATTGTTTGTAATTGTTGGTATGGTGACTACGATTGGTAGTAATTCTGTAAATGAGCCTTGTCAGTAGGTTTTCCCTTTCAAAAAATGTTTTCATTTTTCTTATATATATTTAAATTGCACCAACTATCCTACCTATTCTTTTTCATTATATTAAATTTTTGTCTTTTAAGTGTGACGGAGAGTGGCATTATTGTGAATTGCTCCACCTCATACTCCTTCTACCCTCTGTTATGGTCGTTGACCTAATGGCCTCGCCAAGATTCCCATCGCATCCCCTTCCTGCATTTGTGTTTTATTAAGGCCCTTCTCTCCGTAGTTGGCGTGATTCACGCTGGGAAGCGCCTCTTATCTCTTTGATGGCCGCGTTGCGGTATTGTGGTTTTATTGTGCGATTGCCCACATCTTCGATTGTCACTATGCCACAGAATAATGAAGACAGAGGGAGTGATGTTGGTGACGAAGACTAATGAAGTAATATTGTCACCTTGCAAATGACAACATTTTATAGGAACATAATAAGTACTTTTATCATTTGTCACGTGTCTGTAAAAAGTGTGTCTATGTTACTTCATTGGTATTAGTGTAAAACCAGCGTAATGAAACTATTTACATGTGTATGGTTTCAAACTATGTCATATACTAATAATATTCAAGAATGAATTGCTAAAGGGACTTAAATCCATGCATATTAAATAGTAAAATTTCATTAAAATCAAAGAAATTATATCCTACGTATTATATATTTTAGGTTGAATCATGAGAATAGTGCAATTTTCAAGAATAAAATTAACCGGTTGAAAAAAAGGTTTTTTATATCTCTTAAAATTAGGTTATATGGACTTTCGCCCTTTTAACAAGTCATGATTTAATTGTAACATGCAATCTGTAAGCTGAGGGTTCGATTTCCCTCTTGGAACTTCAGGGTACTGAGTAATGTTTTAAGTTCCCTCTACTATGGAAAATAAAATATAAAGCCTTGCCTATTTTTAAACAATTGTTATTTTGGAGACCTGTTTGTATAATCTCCTGCTTAGGGCTTGTTCCTACTCCGTTATTGTAATTTTCCTAGCTTCTAAGCTCTCACTTGTTAAACATTTATTCTTGTTTTTGTCAAATAACCCAGTAGTAAGAAAAGAAAAAATATTTTCAGTAGATATTGTTGGAAAGATATAAACTTTGGTTCATGCTTTATCCATCCTCTGACCCCTCACGCTTCCTTCCCTCTCTGCTCCGAAGAAATCACAGTAATAATAATAATAATAATAATAATAATAATAATAATAATAATAATAATAATAATAATAATAATAATAATAATAATAATAATAATAATAATAATAATAATAATAATAATAATAATAGCGGTTCATGGTGCGGGTTACTGTATTCAAGTCCTAGTTCTTGAACTTTGGGCAACGGCTGAGTGGTCTAGTAAGAAGTCCTGAGAGTCGGGATACAAGTTGCTATGGAATGGGAGTGGGCATCTCGGATATATTCTGAGTCATGGCCCTCCTTTTGCTAAGACGTCTAGAGCAGGGATAGCGAACCTTTTCCAAGTAGTGTACCATTTTAAGTCTGGTTTGTTAATCTCAATTGTCTACTGTGCCACCTGCTATTTCCCTTTAAGGAATGGCTAAAACTGAGCCTCTCCCCCCGACTTACTTTCCTAATTCAATTATGTTTCATAATATGGTATCAACTAAATGATTTATTTACTTTATACAAATAAGACAATTCAGTCAGTCAATACTGATCTGCATTTTGGGCAGTCGCCCAGGTGGTAGATTCCCTATCTGTTGTTTCGCTAGCCTTTTCTTAAATGATTTCAAAGAAATTGGATATTTATTGGACATCTCCCTTGCAAAATATTCCATTCCCCTTCCTATAAATGAATATTTGCCCCAATTTGTCCACTTGAATCTCAAATTTATCTTCACATTGGGATATTTCCTACTTTTAAAGACGCCACTCAAACTTATTCGTAACGGGCGAGTTGGCCGTGCGGTCAGGGGTACGCAGGTGTGAGCTCCCATCCGGGGGATAGTGGGTTCGAACCCCACTGTCGGCAGCCATGAAGATCTTTCTACGTGGTTTCCTATTTTCACACCAGGGAAATTCTTGAGGCTGTACCTTAATTATGGCCATGGCCACTTCCTTCCCATTCCTGGGCTTTTCCTGTCGCATCATTGCCATAAGACCTATCTGTGTCGGTGCGACGTAAAGCAAAATAGCAAGAAAAGGAACTCATACTTCTACTAATGTCATTCCACGCCACATCTCCACTGACAGCTCGGAACATACCACTTAGTCGAGCAGCTCGTCTCCTTTCTCCCAATTCTTCCCAGCCCTAATTTTGCACCATTTTTGTAACGCCACTCCTTTGTTGGATATCACCCAGAACAAATCGAGCTGCCTTTCGTTGGATTCTTTCTAGCTCTTGAATCAAGGAATCCTGGTGAGGGCCCCATACACTGGAACCATACTCTAGTTGGAGTCTTACGAGAGACTTCTAAGCCCTCTCCTTTACATCCTTGCTACAACCCCTAAACACCCTCATAACCATGTGCTGAGATTTGTGCCCTTAATTTACAAAACCAATTAATGTGATTACCCCAATTAAGATCTTTCCGTATATTAACACCAAGGTACTTACAATGATCCGAAAATGGAACTTTCAACCCATCAACGCAGTAATTAAAACTGAGAGGACATTTCCTATTTGTGTAACTCACAACCTGACTTTTAACCCCGTTTATCATCATACAGTTGCCTGCTGTCCATCTCACAACATTATGGAGGTCATGTTGCATTTGCTCACAATCTTGTAACTTGTTTATTACTCTATATAGAATAACATCAACCGCAAAAGGCCTTACCTCCGATTTCACTTCTTTGCTCATATAATTTATGTACATAAGAAAAAATAAAGGTCTAATAATAGTGCCTTGAGGAATTCCCCTCTTAATTATGACAGGGTCAGATAAAGCTTCGCCTACTCTAATTCTCTGAGATCTATTCTCTAGAAATACAGCAGCCCATTCACTCACTCTTTTGTCTAGTCCAATTGCACTCAATATTACCAGTTGTCTCCCGTGATCCACCCTATCAAATGCTTTAGGCAGGTAAATCGCAATACAGTCCATTTGACGTCCGGAATCGGAGATATCTGCTATATCTTGCTGGAATCCTACAAGTTGAGCTTCAATGGAATAACCTTCCTAAAACCGAACTGCCTTCTGTCGAACCAGTAATTAATTTCGCAAACATGTCTGATATAATCAGAAAGAATGCCTTCCCAAAGCGTACATGGAACGCATGTAAACGTACTGGCCTGCAATTTTCAGTTTTATATCTATCACCATTTCCTTTATACCCAGGGCTACTGTAGCGACTCTCCATTCATTTAGTATAGCTCCTTCAACCAAACAATAATCGAACAATTATTTCAGATATGGTACTATATCCCAATCCATTGTCTTTAGTATACCCCAAATATCTTATCAATTCCAGCCGATATTTTAGTTTTCAACTTTTGTATCGTATTGTGAATGTCATTCTTGTCATAGGTAAATTTTAATACTTCTGTGGCATTAGTCACCTCCTGTATCAGGACATTATCCTTGTAACCAAAAATCTTTACATACTGCTGACTGAATACTTCTGCCTTTTGAAGATCCTCACGTACCCACTCCCCTTGTTCATTAATTATTCCTGGAATTCCCTCCCTGGAGCCTGTTTCTGCTTTAAAATACCTATACATACCCTTCTATTTTTCACTAAAATTTGTATGACTGCCAATTATGCTTGCCATCGTGTTATCTTTTGCTGCCTTCTTGCTACATTCAATTTCCTCGTAAGTTCCTTCAATTTCTCCTTACTTCCACAGCCATTTCTAACTCTATTTCTTTCCAGTCTGCACCCCCTTCTTTGTCTCCTTATTTCTCTCTAATAATAATTTGTCCCTTTGATTCATTGCATGTTTCCTGGTCGTGTTTGGGAAATACTGCAAAAATACATTTTTGTAAGTTTTAAGAATACTTAACATTATTTGTAAAAAATATATACACTAATAAGCGCCCATTGTCACTCACTCCCTCATGAAGTATTAATAAATACAAAAATGAAAAATACTAATATTTCCAATGGACTTCAAATGAAATATCTTTCTCACATTTAGTGTGAAACTTGTTGCTGAATCTTAGTAGCCTTGCTATTTATATTAGTTTCATAACTTGTTGGCTTCAATAATACACACGATGCACTTAGGTCTGAATTTAGACGGTTTCTGACCGTTGACTTCACAAAATTCATTGCAGAAAATAGCCATTCGCAGGCGTATGACGACCCAAACAAAGTAAGTAGCGCTGTAGCAAGTTTCTTCATTGCCGAAATCTTTTGAGGGAGACTGTTCCGCTGTTCAAGTATTAAGTTCTCTGGCTTCTGGAGAGAGTATTCATCATCCACACCACACTCGATTTTCACCAGTGCTTCACCAAGTTGTACGAATTTGTTCAGTCATGTACTGCTTTCTTCAAATTCAATCAACTCCACTTCTAAATGGTCAATAATATCACTCATTTGTACAATGTGAGGTTTTGAAATAAAGTACAATGTTTTCTCCAAATCTCGAAATTGGGAAAAATCTCTTAAAAAATATTTGTTTTGAATTTTGTAAGACGTACACATACTTCGTACAAATACTCTCTGTGTCTTCAAAACTTAATTGATCTGCAAAATTTGACATCAATTCGAGTTGCACTTTAAGTGAAGGAAAGTGCTTAAATGTCTTTTTTTCAACATCCCTGACGAATGCTTCAAGTTTTATTTGAAACTATTTTATGATCTCAAACAATCTATCTGCAGTGTGTCCCTTTTCTTCCACTTCCTTATTCACATCATTCTGTATTGCTGTAAAATCACGGAGACACATTAAATCGCACAGCCAAATAGGGTCCGTGAGTTCTGGGAATACTTCCTGTTTCTCTGTCATGAAGAAGCGAATTTCATCCAAGAGCTCAACAAACCTCTGAAGTACTTGCCCGCGACTCAGCCAGCGAACATTATTCTACATTACAGGTCCGAAATATTGAGATTCCACTTCCTGTATCATCTTCGAGAACAGGTGATTACTTAGAGCACGTCCACAATTTTAGTTACCGCCGAGAGTACACTTTCAAATGACTTCATACCTTTTCGCACAAAGGGCTTCCTGGTGTAATAAACAGTCGAACTGTAAAATTGGATGTTTAACTCCCTTAAGAAATTTGACAAACCTGTTACGAATACCCACCATACTTGGGGCAGCATAATTTGTCACGGACACGATTTTCTGTAAGTCAAACCCCATTCTTAACAGTAGTTCTTGCTTCATTTCGTTCATTATATCTTGCAGCGTTGTCTTAGGAAGTAAGCTCAGCAATTTAAGCAATTCCTCCCGCATCACTTTTCCACAAGCTAACCTTGTTTGTGAGGACACATCTGTGCTTTCATCAAGACATATTGAATACATCTGGGAGTTATCCAAATCGGCTTTAAACTGCTCCGAACCATCTTCACTCATTGTTATTATTCTATGCTTGACAGTATTTCTGCTGGCTGGAATTTCTCTAATTCTGTTAATTATTTGTTTTTCTTGTTAGGGAAGTCTTCAAATAATTTGTCAGACGACGATAAGGAAGCCTGCTTCAAGAAATTGTGACAGGTGGAAACTAGCCGCACTGATATTATTCCTTGGTTTCAAAGATGGTACAAAACGACGAGTTTGATTTGTATATTTCTCGACTCTCTGTGAGACGAACTCCCTTCTTTCTTCATTTGGCATGGAACCAACATTTGAATGATTCTTCCGAAGTGGCGCTTTATATTATATATGCGGGATGCAACTGGTTCTGAACACAACGCTTTATTGTTCCTTTCCATCACTTCGAATTTTCTTGTGCACTCTTCTTGAAAAGTCAGGCCACTACCTTTATTAAATTTGTGTTTTTTCTGCACCGAAGACATGTTTCTCAGGTCCGTATACAAAACCACCAGAGAACGATTATTCAATAAACAGTTACCCACTAAGAATAATTACACACTACTGGCAAGCACACACAAGGGCTCGCCATCCGCTCTGACACTGTTATCTCACTAGACTTCCGGACCTATCAGTGTTGCAGCGTGGCTATATTGCACGTCGGAATGGAACTAGAATTTCAAATTTTCGATAATTATTTCTTACACGTTTACACTATGGCTATACGATGCACGAGATGTATATATTCTAAAATACAAGGTGTTTATAAAAACATTCGATGTTCACATGGTGTGCCACTGAAATCGCGTCTAGAGGAAGAGAAAGGAGATTATAGAGTGTAGTTAACGGGTGTGAAAAAGGATAGGACAGAGTGTGGGGTAGGACTGTTCGTCAGGAATACTATTGCAAGCAACATAGTATCTGTTAGCACGTAAATGAGCGAAAGATGTGGGTATTGTAACGAGGATTGCATTCAACACATGAGGATGCAGATGAGGATGAAGTCGACAAGTTTTATGAAGCATTGAGTGACATCGTAGTCAAGGTCAACAGCTAGGATGGAATACTGTTAATGGGCGATTTCGATGCAAGAGTTGGAAATCGAACTGCAGTATATGAAAAGGCGATTGGTGAATGTGGGGAAGATATGGAAGCTAATAGGAATAGGAAGCGTTTTCTGGAGTTCTGTTCTAGTATTGGATTAGCAGTTACAAATACATTCTTCAAACATAAGGCTATTCACCGCTATACGTATGGGGTTAGGACACCACACCCATAATGGACTACATCATTACCGAATTTGAATAGGAGAAATCTGTCAGGAATATAAGAGTAATCCGGAGAGTTTTTGATAATACAGACACCCATCTGATATGTAGTGAACTAAGTATCTCTAGGAATAAGTTAGAGAAAGTGAAACCAGCATTTAAACGGATAAGGGTAAAAAAATCTCCAGAACGATGAACTTAGACAGTACTATATGGATATGATTAGTGAGAAGTTCCAAAGAGTGGACCGTAAGCAGCTTTAGGATATAGAAGAAGAATGGGTGGCATACAGGGATGCTGTAGCAGAAACAGCAATGGAATGGCTGCTAACAACTGTGTGTAAAGATAGGAATAAGTGAACTTTTCGGTGGAATGGTAAAGTGAGAGCAGCTTGTAGATGTAAAAAGAAGGCTTATCAGAAATGGCTCCAAAAATGACTAGTGCAGACGGGGAATTGTATGTATGCGAAAAAATAGAGCAAAACAAATAGTTGTTGAATCCAAGACGAAGTCGTGGGAAGATTTTGGTAATAAGTGGAAAGGCTAGGTCAAGCAGCCGGGAATCCTTTCTGGACATTAATAAAGAACGATAGGAAGGGAGGAAAAAAGGAATTGAACAGTGTTTTGGGTGAATCAGGTGACCTCATAATAGATCCCAACTAATCACTGGAGTGGTGGAAGGAGTATTTTGAAAATCTTCTCAAAGTCAAAGGGTACCTTCCTGTTGATATCGCAAACTACCGAGCTCACGGGCAGGAGAATAATGATTTTGGTGAAAACAGTAGTTGATGAAGTGGAAAGGGTTTTAAATAAACTCCATGGTCATAAAGCAGCAGGAATAGATCAAATTAGACACGGAATATTGAAGTATAGTGGAAAGGCAGGAACAAAATCGATTCATAGAGTAATAAGATTAGCATGGGGAGTTAAAGCCATATATGTTGACACATTTGCTATAGTGAGAATTGATAGTAGAATCAGTTCTTCGTTCAAGGTAATTACGGGAGTTAGACAAGGCTGTAATTTCTCACCTTTATTGTTTATAGTTTACATGGATCATCTGCAGAAAGGTATTGAGTTGCAGGGAGGGATTCAGTTACGTGAAAATGTAGTAAGCAGTCTGGCCTATGCTGACGACCTGGTCTTAATGCCGGATTGTGCCGAAATCCTGCATTCTAATATCTTGGAACTTGAAAATAGGTGCAATGAACATGGTATGAAAATTAGCCTTTCAAAGACTAAATCCATGTCAGTAGATAAGAAATCCAAGAGAACTAAATATCAGATTGGTGATACAGAGCTAGAACAGGTAGATAATTTCAAGTATTTAGCCTGCGTGATCTCCCAGGATGGTAATATAGTAAGAGAGATAAGATCATGGTATAGTAGAGCAAATGCAGTGAGCTCGCAGTTGCGATCAACAGTATTCTGTAAGAAGGAAGTCAACTCCCGGACAAAATTATCTTTACATCGCTCTGTTTTCAGAACAACTTTGCTTTACGGGAGCGAAAGCTGGGTGGACTCAGGATATCTCATTCATGTGTTAGAAGTAACAGACATGAAAGTAGCGAGAATGATTGCTGGTACAAACAGTTGGGAACAATGGGAGGAGGGTACTCGGAATAAGGAAATAAAGGCTAAGCTGCGAATGAACTCAATGGATGAAGCCTTACGCATATACCGGCTTCGATGATGGGGTCATGCGAGGCGAATGGAGCAAGGTAGGTTACCTAGGATCAAATGGACACTATTGTGGAGGGTAAGACGGGTAGAGGGAGACTAACACGATGGTTAGACTCAGTTTCTAACGATATCAAGTTAACAGGTGGAGAACTCAAAGAGGCCAGAGAACTAGTTACAAATAGAGGATTGTGGTGGCGATTAGTAAATTCACAGAGACCTGCTGACTGGACGATAAAAGGCATAACAGTCCATAATGTATATGCATGCACGCATCTTTAATAAAAACAACAACAACAATAATAATAATAATAATAACAATAATATTAATAATTATACCGGGAGGTACACTTCAGATCCGCACATTCAAAAGATGCGCCTTAAAGAACACTATCTATCTAACCAAACGTGAATCTGCTACTACATGAAGTTGGAACTTTAATCAGAAGATGTCACTACTGAAGTATTGAGTAATTGTGTTATTGTGATGTTGCCTAAACTGAGTGGATTTATTTGATTTGTGTTCGTTTACGTCAAGAAATGTTGACATTTCTCCATAGATGTCACTACCAAAAATTATTGTCATGCACTCTGGTGCAAGGTAAAAGAAGCCGTTATGGAAATAAATTTTGTGTTTGTAGGTTTTCTCAAGAACATCATGTTTCATTTTTTAAATATATGTTTCAAGGTTTGCAACACTTCTCTCTCATACCGCAGTTTTTTAATGTGACCAATCACTAATTTTCTGTACTTATTTTTCAGCCTATCACAGGCTTCTTCTTGGTTTTTCGGGTGTAACTTTTGAATTTACCAATACAATTGAGAGGGTATGTACGGACTAGTCCAGAATCCTCTCGAACCCCCACTTCGGGTATATAAGCTGAGGCTTTTCTGGCTATCTTGTCTCACTGATCGTCGTCTTTCTGAGTGTGTGTGTTAAGGCAGGAGGCGGGGCTCCTCATTCTTAGGCAGGTAGAACATCAGCCAGGTAATGGCCACATTAATTCTACCTTTCTAGCTGTCTTCGCAAACGTATCCGAGGGTAAGGTCCAAATTTCTGACTACGTAAACCGTTTGATGTAAACTTCTTCCTTTTCAAATAAAATTTCATACATTCTTAAAACTGTAGATCGGGGATAGAGAGTGCATTACCCTCTCGAGTTCCCCTTCAACTAGGTTTGAGGTGACTACGATTTAATACTGTTTTTTTCCTGTAATATATTAAATTAACTGTCATTCGAGTCACCTCAGTAGCCTGGGATTATCCCCCGTATCGTTGGGCCGAAAGCCCAGTTAGGGTTTTAATACTTCATTATCTAGGAGTGCAAGCGTACGCCTCCATTCAGTTTGTGTTTCGGGCCATTAATTTAAGCTGTTCTTTTTCTACTAAGGCCCAGTAGATACCCCTGTGTACTACCTATGTTAAATGTAAAATGTGCCTTGAGAGGCCAGAGATCATAAAGTTTTGTGTAATGTTGTCTTAAGCGGGCGGTTAAAATGGGATGAGTGCTGCAGAGCACGTAAGACCTTTTCTAGTTTACTCTAATTTTGAGGAGAGTCTCCGGAAGGCTGTAAATTTGTTGGAGCAAAGTGTTTTTGAATTGGGGGATTTCTGTCCTTGCGTAATAAAACCACTTTGAAATTGTACATTTGTAACCTAGGGACTCGAAGCCCAGAATTGTTAAAGTTCTGAATCTTGAATTTCCAATTTTTGAAATTGTCCTTATAACCGTAACCTCATTATTTCACTGAGTGAAAAATTTGTTAAGTTTGAAATTCTGAAAGAAATATAACCTTTATTTAAAATGTTAACTCAATTTCTTATATCGTAGTTAGACCCATTCAACACCTGCACCTTCTTCCACCTCTTTCTGCTCCACGGATCTCTTTAACAAGTGGTAGCAGGGCGTGGTTGAATGGGTCTAAATTAAGCCCCTTTTGACGGCTAAACATCGAATCCGCGCCGAATTGTAAGAATTTTCTCGGTCACTGGGAATTGTTTCTAAATTTTTAGTTTTCTATCATCATGTCTGGCCCTCGCGAAGTCCTCGCTCCTGGGTACAAGCGCAAGGAGGAATTGATCTGTGAGTTACTCATTACGAAGGTCCAATCTGGAGGCACGGTTGTGGCAGATATTGCCAAACTTAAAGAATCCCTAGAGTTGCCTATTTGTGTCCCAGTCCTTTGGGAAAAGGAAATTGATGAGGCTCTATCCAGCATCACTGACAAACCACCGAATTAGCACCTGTAGTAAGTTTTTGAAGTAAGCGATCCATCTGCTAACCAACTTGAAAGAGTGCAGGCTAGACTGTTTCATTTTTACAACAGGGCTAGTGAGATATTGTCTCTCAAATTAAAAGAAGATCATGCTAATGAGGCTAGTAATCTTGTTGAACATCTTTCAAAAATGTCAAATAGGTTTAGACAGTTGTTGACTGGGGCAGCTTTTTCCAAAACCGACCAATTCCCTGTGATAAACATAGCGAGTGAGGAGGAATCTTCCAATACGGTAGAAGATAGAAAATCTGGGGCGACTCAACAAGCATCAGCCCCATTGGAAACTGAGCCTGGTCATCCTAGACAAATTCCACATCTCCTTTTGAACAATGCTGTCTTTGAGACCTCTCAACCCTCTATGCCGTCACCTATTATTTCACCTAGTTTCAGTAGTCTGCCTCATCCATTGGCTATCTTGCCGAAGGGCATTTCTAAATTGTCAGTAAGTTCCAACAAAGAAGTAATTTAATTTCTCAGGTTCCTTGTTGAATTTCAAGATCATGTTGTAGTGTTTTCCCTCTCTCGTTCTCAAATTCTTCAAATCACGTACCCATATTCCGTAGGCGTCCTTCCGGTCAAAATAGTTAAGGCCATAGCAGATAAATCATCCATAGAAGACTTTCGCGCTCACCTTTTGGCAAATTTCATTCTGGCTAGGGTAATGTCATCTGTAATACAAAAGTTTTATTTCAGAGTACAGGGATTGAATGAGAAACTTAACGATTTCATCCAAGACATTAAATTCTACACCAGGGTGTTCGCACTCCACTTTTCGGAAGACCAAATAGTGCAAACTATTGTGGAAGGTATCTCCCCGCCTTATAGGTCTTACTTATGTTTTGCGTCTCGTTCCCAAACTTTTGCAATGTTATAGGCTATGGCGGTGTCAGCAGAAGGAGTAAGGTATGCCGACACGTTATGAGTTGCAAAGGAGCTACCTCCACCTTCTAATAGTTTTCGGCCTCCACCTTGCCGAACCTTCACCACCCGGAAATTCTATGCTTGCGGGTCTACGGAACACTTGCGCAACAGGCGCCCATTGATAAAATCCAGTGGGACATACTGTAGAATGGAGCAGGATCATCTCAAGGATATTTCAAATGTGGCTCATTCACTCACATCGCCAACAGGGCCCCCTCCTGCTCAACTTCTGGTACAACCTCCGAGAAACACCAATAATAGGAAGTGACTAGTGTCATCGGCTGAGTCGGTACGTTCATCTTCCCAAAGCTCAGCCTCGGTTGAACCTAGCGAAAGATCGGGTGAGCGTAAAGGTTCCTCTAATCCAGTGGTTCCCAACCTTTGCCAGCTGACGCCCCCCTTTTCAGATACGGATGGTCATCGTCCCTCTCTTCCCGTCGCTTCTATAACCTCTCCGATAAACTGACGTGGAGGATATAGACCTAACCTAATGACACTAAATAATGAATTATTGCATTAATCAATTATATATGGAAAATAATATGAAGTAGGCGCTTTATATCTCTGTCATATTAACTTCATTTTAGCACAATACAAAGAACACACTTTTGCAATAAGTCCTTAAATTAGTCAACAAATGTCAGTGAGAGGGTTGACACTGTTTTCTCTTGGTAAGATTCGGTAGTTTGGTTTGATATTTGAGAGAGCACAGCGGGGATCACTTGCAACATCAAGCCAACAGCACTGCTTTGTTTTTATGACACTCAGCGTTGAAAATCCTGACTCGCATAAATATTCGTTGAAAATGGGACAATGACACGCAATGATTCTTTGGCTATTTCAGGATACACTGCAAGACAGTTCACCCAAAAGTCGCCCAGTCCTAATATTTAGTAATCATCTTTTAGCTTTGAATCACACTTCAAATCTATGGCTTCTTGAAGTTGTGCTGGCAGTGCTTCAATGTCAATGGCAAACGGATTTCTTGTTAACATCCAGGACCGTTCATCTGACGAGATATCAGGAAAGCAGAAATTGAAATCTTGTGCTAGGGAATCCAAATGTGACTTAATTTGCATCTTAAGTTTATCACGATCACGTTCATTTACCGGAAAAATGTCATTAAGGAGGTGAAAGGATGAGAAGTTGTTCAACTGAAGCCGGCGTTTCCATAACTGTATTTTTTTCAGGAAAGCTCGGATAGCATCATGAGCAAGCATAATATTGGAGTTTTTACCTTGGAGATTTAAGTTCAAACTGTGCAAAGCTTCAAAAAATCGCAAGGATATGCCAATGAGACGGTAAAATTGGCATCAGTAAACACTTCATACAGATCGTTCTTACCTTCACCAAGAAGAAAATTTTCAACTTCAGACTTTAATTCAAACGGCCGAGCCAACATGTTCCCTTTTGTTAGCCAGTGAACCTCTGTGTGGAAAGGGAGAGTTTTGTGATCGGCTTGAAGGTCAACATAAAGGGCTTCAAACAATCCTGTCTGTAAAGAACTTGTCTTCACAGAGTTCACAATTCTTATAGCGACCTTTGGAGTGTTATTAAAATCTTAGGGCAAGGTTTTGGCCACCAAAGCCTGCCTGTGAATTATACGGTGGGTTCCCATGATGTTTGGATTTTTATCTTTGGCAATTTGAGAAATCCAGAACGTGACCCAATCGCAGCAGGTGCACCATCCGTACATACACCCACTACATTTTCCCAGGAAAGTCCATGTTCTTGGAAAAAACTATCGATGGCAGAAAACACATCACAAGCTTTCGAAGTTGTTTTCAAACATTGGGAGAATAACATTTCTTCTCTTAAAATTCCACTGTCGACAAATCGGCAATATACATTCAGTTCATGCCTCTTCTGGCAGGACCTAGTGTTTACAGTGCACTACGTCCTCTGGTACAGGCTAGAGCAATTTTGTTACTTTCATTGATCTGTCTCTGTCTTATCCTTGGCTTTGGCAATATGAAACTGACTGAGGTATGAGCGATGCTAGTAATGCCTTTTCTTATGCAGTCAGTCCCTGCCATGAATGGTGTGAAAATGTTGCTCATAGGGTCAGTTGGTGCATGCATTTCAGTGGATTTGGCAGACTGATCTGTAATTGCAATTCCTGGCTCGGTGAGGAAAGCAACGGGAAACTACCTCACTCCTCATTTCCCTAGTACGCCTCTTCAGTGATGCCTAGGACATTTATGACAGCTGATGGTGGAGCTGTTGAGGATCCAACCAGCCTTAGGGCTGTGGACTGAACATACACACATTCAGTTGACAACAATGGGCTACATCGGTTATTTCATCACACTGAATTGAAAACACAGGAGATGCTTTCACCTTCTCCAAAATGTGCATTTTAATTTCTTCTGACAGTCCGTGAAGTCTGCACTTCTCTGTGTTATCAGAAAGAGAAATTTTGGACAATTTCTGCCGACTCCCTCCACCCAAAACTATATTTGCGGCGAATAACATACATGGCTTTACTAATGTTTCCCCAGTTGTGTGTGCTTCTTTGGTCTTTGGCAATCAGAAGAGCTAGTTCATATGATGCTTCAGCTGTTTTCTCATTTCCTTGGTTAAAAGTACCCGATGAATGTAATTTCATACGTTTTAGTGAGTTAAGTTTAGTCGCAAAATAATTCTGTGGGTTTGTCTTTTAAGCCTGAATGATTCGTGTTTAAATGTCTCTGCAAACGCACAGGCCTCATCGCATCTTTACTCAGAACACAGTGGCAGATTACAGATTGAGGCTGTTGTATTCCGTTCCGTTCAACGACTGTGAAGCCATATTTTATGTAGTCATCATTGTACAGTCTCTTATTGGACATCGTTATCAATTTTTTTTTAGTTACATTATTAAATAACACAATTCACACAGTCGCACTGTTAGAGCGAAGTATACACAACACTCACAATAAACAACTTGACAGACAGGTCCACTGCGAAAGTATACGAGGCACAGAATCAACAATCGAAGGACCTGGCCACTGATGGTCTATCGGCGATGTGTTGTCATGGCCATTAGTGCGCCATCTCTGATGGGACATTTGTACTATGTGGCTCTCGCCAATTTGACTGCAAGGGAAGAATAAGAATGTGTAGGGTTTGGAACAGAGCATTCAAGAACGAGCTGTCCACAAAACGAGTCTATATGCCGCAGAGTGAGAGGTAAGGAGGAACTTCCACTTCATTTGTTGCTTCTGAAACTCCGATATTCTTTGTTCTTCACTATTAATGTCGACTCCCGACTGTAGTAACTTACCGCTAGTTAAAATCTTCGGTGAGAAAATGTCATTGTTCCATTAATTGCTGTGGTTAAACATTAATTAGTTGTAGCCCAAAATACCAGTAGGCCTACATAGAATTTCACGCTAGCCGTGAAAGACTAACATGTTATATTAAATAAATTTATTATAATTTAGCACAATAATATTCCCTTATCTCCTGTTGTTCTCGCTACTAGAACAATTTGATATAATAATGACATTTTACGAGTATCTCCTTCATGAAATATTGTTGTTTATGAGAAAAATCTTGTACAGTAACAAAAATACTGGAAAATGAAAGCTACTACTACATCGTTGATGAGTTGAAACATGTCGCGTAAGGTCATAGTTTGCTTTCACGCAAGTAGCTCCATAAAGTGTGCAATTAAATGTGCGCTGAGTGTTCTTATTCCCGCACCTGCTCTCAGGCTACATTTTGCTCCTCACAACACGGCAAATTCCTCCTTATTTCACCTCCAACTTTGCGGCTCCGCAGAGGTTTGTGCCCACAGTTGGCAATTACCAGTGCTTTGAATGATTGACTCGGCGAGACAATCACATGGAGAGATTCGAAGAATGTTTATTACACAAAATTGTAATATTAGAGTTAAAAAATAAATTCGGAAATCACTTCACGCCCCCCCCCCCCACTGATGAAGCCCCACGCCCCACAGGTTGGGAATCCCTGCTCTAATCTATCGTTTGAAGGTCCTAAATAACGCCTTAGAATTGCGGCGTATGTGCCATTTCTCAAAATCGAAGTGAATAATGAACCCGTCACAGCTCTATTAGACCCAGAGAGTGTGGTTTCCATTATTTCGGCTGAATGGTATTTTACATTAAAAACTGTTTGTTCGTTTCCTGACCATTGTTCGTCTTCTGTCAAATGCGTTTCGGCTAACTCGTCTCCATTAGATATTTGGGTTTCATATTTGCTAAAATCCGAATTTCTAAATTCACCTGGAATATAAAATTGTTTGTGGCTACCCACTTGTCTTGCCCTGTAATTTTGGGGGTCGGATTTAATGTCTTCTACTGGTCTCGTGCTCGACACTCAGAGTAAGCCGTGCACCTTCAAATTTGAGAATAATTGTAAGATTCCTTTGTTAAAGTGTAATTCTGTATCATGTTCATCTGTTTCGCCTACACAGGATGAGATGTTAGACCGCAGACATCTACCTGAGGAGCAGGATGAAAGTATTCGTAAATTGTGTCAGTCTTTTTCGGATGTATTTTACGATACTCTTGTTATTACTGACATGATCGAATACAAGATCGAGGTTACGGATCCGATTCCAGTTAGGTTTCCGCCTTATAGGCTATCTCCACCCAAAATGAAGGCTCTGAAGGAGATCATCGATGAAATGCTAAAGGATGGTATATTTTGACCTTCAAAGTCGGCGTATTCTTCGCCCATTTTTGTTGTGCGGAAACCCCAAGGAGGCTTCAAGCCTGTGATGGATTATAGGGCTTTGTAAGGTGGTGTTACAGTCCGTGCCCTTTCCTGATTTTCACTCTTGTTTTCCATGGTTTAGGAAAGCCAAGTTCTTAACGATCTTAGACCTTAACCAGGCGTATAACCAGATCCCTCTAGCTGAAGAATCGAAACATCTAACAGCTTTTGCCACGGATTGGAACTTGTTTGTGTACAACCGCGTGCCTTTCGTGCTCCCCACGGGGGAAGCTGTTCTCATTAGACTGCTAGATAGGTTCTTCTCGGATATCAAATATGAATATTTGTATCATTATCTTGATAAGGTCGTTGGATTTTCTGTGACCTTCGAAGACCACCTAGATCATCTAAAGGAGGCACTCAATCGCCTTCGTAAAGCTGGGTTGACTGTCAAACTAACAAAGGTAGCCTCTGCTAAACCTTCCATGTCATTCCTAGGGCGTATCGTGTCGCCCGATGGTGTTTCCATTGATCATTCTAGAACACAGGCCATCCGTGATTTTAACCTCTCAAGGACATCAAAGGTATTGGCAGGTTCATAGGCATGGTGAACTTCTTCAGGAAATTTATTCCTAACTTCGCTAACAGAGCGGCGCCCTTGAATTTACTCCGTAGAAAAGGCGTCAAATTTGGATGTGGGCCGTCTCAACAAGCCGCTTTTGAAGATCTTAAATTAGCTCTTTGTAAGCCCCTGTATTAGCTATGCCAGTTTTATCGAAGAAATTCATTGTTCAAACTTACGCTTCAACATCAGCGGTTGCTGCTGTCCTTCAGGAAACGGAACTCGGAAGGCGACCCATTGCCTATGCTTCAAGAACATTATCGGCTCAAGAGGCCAAATATTCCATCTATGAACTCGAGGTTTTGGCAGTTCTGTTTGCTCTAGAGAAGTTCCGCCTCTATCTGGAACATGTCAAATTCGCTTGGAAACAGATAACCAAGCTTGAAGTTCAGTATTAGCCAGGCCGCGTCGTACTGGACGTATAGCCCTCTAGGCCATCAGGATTTCCGTCTTCCAATTTGATGTGAGGCATATCAGAAGATCTGTAAATGTAGTTGCGGATGGACTAAGCCGCATGTTTTCTCATGATCTGGAGACCACCGAACAGGAATATAGTTCGTCTCTTCCCACGCCCATACCTTCGGGTGTTAACGCCATTCTAACTGATGCCCTCATGTTGTTTCGGGATATTGGAAAATACCACCGTGAGGATAGAGTGGTGGCTCCTATTATGGAAACCCTTGCTTCTGGGGAACATGTCGTCTCATATGTATTGAGAAACGGGGTTATGTGTTTCCCGTCGGGGCATGATCAAAAAATGAATGTAGTGGTTCCAGCTGTGATTGTGCCTACGATATTCAAATACTATCATGAGACCCCATTAGGGAGCATTTAGGCACCTTGAGAACTCGGGAAAATATCCGAGAGATGTTCATTTGGAAAAGTATGGACGGCGAAATTCGAGAATTGGTAAAGGCTTGTAAATCTTGCTTGCTTAGTCCACTACGCTAGGTCTATTGTCATCTCATCATGCGTCGCGCCCCATGGAACGTCTATATATAGACTACGTCGGATTCGTCCCAAAATCAAAGGGGAACGAAAATAAATTTATTCTGGTGTGTGTAGATGGTTTCACTAGATTTTCCTGGTTAATCCCGTATAAGCTGGCAACAGCGCAGTCTACCATATCTAGTTTGAATACCATATTTGCTTCTTTCGGTCCCTGTCAATATATATTTTCTGATAATGCTAAGGCATTCACATGCAACTTATTCCGTAAATTCTGTTTTGACCTATCTATATCACACGTAACTACTTCAGCTTATTACCCTCAACCATCTTAGGCTGAGCGGGTCAATCGTAAGCTTAGATCTGCTCTAAATGCGTTTCATCATGAAGATCATTCCAGGTGGGATACGTCCCTGCATTGGTTGGTCTTTGCTTTAAATTCGGCGGTTAATGAGTCCCATGAGTTTACTCCAGCTTCTCATATGTGTAAATTTATTCCTAACACGCCGATCTCTAACCTTTAGTCACTTAATGATATCTTATCAGAGATAATAGATCACGATAATATTAGAGATCTATGGAAGAAGGCTTAATTCAATCTTAAAACTTCCCATGAAAAGGTTAGGGAAAGCTATGATCTTGGACGTAGGCCCAGCAATTTAAAAGTCGGAGATCAAGTCATGGTAAGAAATTTTGTTCCTGCGGGCAAGCTTGCCCCCAGATTCCACGGGCCATGCTTCATTCTAGACTTTCTCACACCAGTTATCTTATTGGTCAGTAATCCAGCCACAGAGAGGATCTTGAGGGTTCACCTCTCTCAGGTGAAACCTGTGTAATTTCATTGCTGTTTACTTTAGCCATTAAAACTTTGCATGAGTCGAAGGTTATTTTCATTTGAATGTTGTTAATAATTGATTAGAGTGCTTCTGCCCCGCTTTGATGGAATTTTGTATGTTACCTGATATGTACGATCTTCCCCTCTGATTATTCTTGTGGTCAAATCCCTGGTGGCCATTACCAAGCCCCCGTCTCCTGTATCTCCGCACTTTCAACACACACTCACGTTCTACGATGCCCGCCCCTATGCCTCACAAATAAAGATCGTACACTCAAAGCTACAAGAACACATCTCTGTCGCCTAGATCTTACTGTTTCAGGAACCCCTCAACCGTCAGCCGCCGTGCTGCAACATCGGGGGAGAGATACCAGAGTGGAGAATGGGCCCACTTCGCTCTAGTGACGACTCCTTCTCGACGGCGCGCCGGATTCCATCTTCCCGGCAAGGGCTGAAATGCGGTACCTATACCGCCAACCCATCGGTGGACTGCACATATACATCTAATCTGCGGCGACTTTCAGCACGACTACCCTTCTCATAGTAGCGGGAGAGGTGTATCTGAGGGTACTTGGGGGGTCGGGGTGACTTCACGGCAGGGCTTGCCATCAAACTAAATCAGCATGTAATTAACTTCTATGATCACAAGGAGACTTTAAATCTTGGTTACCAAATTTTCTACATCAACTTTCGGAAAGCCCTTATCAAAAAAAAAATGTCAATGGAATTTATTTTCTATCATATTTCTTCCGTGTCACCAGAAGGAAGGACCTTTGGGGCAGGATGTCTGTACCGGGAGGTACATTTCAGCTCCGCACATTCAAAAGATGCGCCTTAAAGAACACTATCTATCTAACCAAACGTGAATCTGCTACTACATGAAGTTGGAACTGTAATCAGAAGATGTCACTACTGAAGTATTGAGTAATTGTGTTATTGTGAAGTTGCCTAAACTGAGTGGATTTATTTGATTTGTGTTCGTTTACTTCAAGAAATGTTGACATTTCTCCATAGATGTCACTACCAAAAACTATTGTCATGTACTCTGGTGCAAGGTAAAAGAAGCCGTTATGGAAATAAATTTTGTGTTTGTAGGTTTTCTCAAGAACATTATGTTTCATTTTTTAAATATATGTTTCAAGGTTTGCAACACTTCTCTCTCATACCGCAGTTTTTTAATGTGACCAATCACTAATTTTCTGTACTTATTTTTCAGCCTATCACAGGCTTCTTCTTGGTTTTTCGGGTGTAACTTTTGAATTAACCAATACAATTGAGAGGGTATGTACGAACTAGTCCAGAATCCTCTCGAACCCCCACTTCGGGTATATAAGCTGAGGCTTTTCTGGCTATCTTGTCTCACTGATCGTCGTCTTTCTGAGTGTGTGTGTTAAGGCAGGAGGCGGGGCTCCTCATTCTTAGGCAGGTAGAACATCAGCCAGGTAATGGCCACATTAATTCTACCTTTCTAGCTGTCTTCGCAAACGTATCCGAGGGTAAGGTCCAAATTTCTGACTACGTAAAGCGTTTGATGTAAACTTCTTCCTTTCCAAGTAAAATTTCATACATTCTTAAAACTGTAGATCGGGGATAGAGAGTGCGTTACCCTCTCGAGTTCCCCTTCAACTAGGTTTGAGGTGACTACGATTTAATACTGTTTTTTTCCTGTAATATATTAAATTAACTGTCATTCGAGTCACCTCAGTAGCCTGGGATTAGCCCCTGTATCATCGGGCGGAGAGCCCTGTTAGGGTTTTAATACTTCATTATCTAGGAGTGCAAGCGTACGCCTCCATTCAGTTTGTGTTTCGGGCCATTAATTTAAGCTGTTCTTTTTCTACTAAGGCCCAGTAGATACCCCTGTGTACTACCTATGTTAAATGTAAAATGTGCCTTGAGAGGCCAGAGATCATAAAGTTTTGTGTAATGTTGTCTTAAGCGGGCGGTTAAAATGGGATGAGTGCTGCAGAGCACGTAAGACCTTTTCTAGTTTACTCTAATTTTGAGGAGAGTCTCCGGAAGGCTGTAAATTTGTTGGAGCAAAGTGTTTTTGAATTGGGGGATTTCTGTCCTTGCGTAATAAAACCACTTTGAAATTGTACATTTGTAACCTAGGGACTCGAAGCCCAGAATTGTTAAAGTTCTGAATCTTGAATTTTTGAAATCGTCATTGTACCTGTAACCTCATTATTTCACGGAGTGAAAAATTTGTTAAGTTTTAAATTCTGAAAGAAATATGACCTTTATTTAAAGTGTTAACTCAATTTCTGATATTGTAGTTAGACCCATTCAACACCCGCACTTTCTTTCACCTCTTTCTGCTCCACGGACATCTCCGTAATAATAATAATAATAATAATAATAATAATAATAATAATAATAATAATAATAATCATAATAATAATATTATTAATAATAATAATAATAATAATAATAATAATAATAATAATAATAATAATAATAATAATAATATATGGTTCATGGTGCGGGTTACTGCAGTCACGTCCTAGTTCGTGAACAATGGACAACTGCTGAGTGGCCTAATAAGTGGTCTTAAGGGTCGGTAAACTAGTTGCTATGGACATCTCGGACATATTTTGAGTCGTGGCCCTCTTTGCGCTCCGGCGGCTAGGGCTATGCAATCGACCGGTGGTCCCAAACCCGTTAGAAGAGAGATCCTCACTTGGACTATGTCTAAGTAGGGTAGCATCCTGCTTCATGTATTTACCGAGCTCAGAGCATTTTAAGCAATCCTCGGACCTATGGGAGTAACGAAGTCCACTCCCACTTGACAGGTGAGGGACTCCTTGGGAACAACTTGGCGAACGAAATGGAATTCGGAGGGGGTCTATCAATATTAATGGGACTTATGGAAGAAGGAAGGTAGAACTGGCTATGTCAGCGAAGGGGATGCATCTGGATGTGCTAGGATTAAACGATATTTGGGTAAGGGGAGATAACGAGGATGAGATAGGAGATTATAAAGTGTACTTAACGGGTGTTAGAAAGGAAAGGGCAGAGTCTGGGGTAGGGCTCTTTATCAGGAATACCATTTCACGAAATATAGTTTCTGTTAGGCACGTAAATGAGCGAATGATGTGGGTAGATTTGGCAGTTACAGGAATTAGGACAAGGAATGTCTCAGTCTATTCACAATGTGAGGGTGCAGATGAGGATTAAATTTACAAGTTTTATGAAGCATTGAGTGATATCGTGGTCAGGGTCAACGGCAAGAATACGATAGAGCTAATGGGCGATTTCAATGAGTGATTTGGGAATATAACTGAAGGATAGGAAAAGTGGATGCTAAATGTGGGGAAGATATGGAAGCTAATGGGAATGGAAAGCGTTTGCTGGAGTTCTGTATTAGTATGTGTTTAGCAGTTACGAATGCATTCTTCAAGCATAAGGCTATTCACCGCTGCACATAGGAGTCCTGTGGTACCAGATCCATAATAGACTATATGTTAACCGACTTCGAATTCAGGAACTCTGTTAGGAATGTACGGATTTTCTAGGGATTTTTCGATGATGCATACCGCAATCTGATCTGTAGTGAACTATGTATCTCTAGGCCCAAGATAAAGAAAGTGAAATGTGACTGCAAACGAATAAGGGAAGAAAATTACCAGGACATGGAGATTAGACAGAAGTACATGGATAATATTAGTGAGGAATTTCGAACAGTGGACAGTAAGCAGGTTCAGGATATGGGTGGCATACAGAGATGCTGTAGCAGAAAGAGCAAGGGAATGCCTAGGAGCAACTGTGTGTAAAGGTGTGAAATAAGCGAACAGCTTGGTGGAATGATAAATTGAGAGTAGCTTGTAAACGTAGAAAGAAGGCTTATCAGAAATGGCTCCAAACAAGAGCCGTTGCAGGCAGGGAATTTCACGTAGATGAAAGAAACAGAGTTAAACAAATAGTTGTTGAATCCAGGAAGATGTCGTGGGGTGATTTTTGTAATAACCTAGAAAGGCCATGTCAAGCAGCAAGTGTTACTTTCTGGACAGTAATAACTGAGCTTAGGAAAGGATGGAAAAAGGAAATGAACAGTGTTTTGGGTAATTCGGGTGAACTCGTAATAGATCCCAGTGAATCACTGGAGAGGTGGAGGGAATATTTTGAAGATCTTCTCAACCTAAAAGGAAATCCTTCTGATGTTGTTGCGAACAACCAAGCTCATGGGGAGGAGGAAAATGATATTGGTGAAATTACGCTTGAGGAAGTAGTAAGGGTTGTAAATAAACTTCATTTTCATAAAGCAGCAGGACTGGATGATGTTAGATATGAAATGGTGAAGTATAGTGGGAAGGCAGGGATGAAATAGCTTCATAGAGTAGTAATATTAGCATGGAGTGTAGGTAAAGTACAGTACCATCGGATTGGACAAAAGCAGTAATTGTACATGTCTATAAGCAACGGAAGAGTAAGTATTGCAACAAATATCGAGGTACCTCATCGATTAATATACCAGACAAAGTATCCACTGGCATCTTGAAATGGAGGGTTTTATCTTGTTCAGGAGGGGAGTTCAAACGTCGGATGGAGATATAAAGCCTTGGCGACGGTGTAGTTAAGCTTCCTGAAAAATAGTAGGAGGAGGGCATCTGTCCGTAAGACTGCGAGGAGGAGGAGTTGGAGCTGACCTCCGTGAAGTTACGCTGTCGGATACAGACCATTCCATGGTTTTCTATCAAGATGGCGTTGGGAATGGCATCAACCCGTAAAACCAGATTAGGCCCCTCCAGTCGACATAGCTGAGTCCCTGTCAAGATGACAGTTGTAAGGTTAGACGGTTTACTTTTCAAAATTTCAGGCACGTGTCTAAGTCCCGTCAAGATGACAGCAGTGAGGTTAGGGTTCATTCAAAATTCTGCTCCTGTAAATGGTTAAATTAGATTCTAATTCCGCGATACACACCTGTCAAAAGCACGTGGTTAGGACATGTTAAGGTGGTAGCAGTGAGGTTCGCCATGTTCTCATTTTTCTCAAATTTCCGCGCCTGCACGTGTCTAAGTCCCGTTAAGATGACAGTTGTGAGGTTAAGGATCATTCAAAATTCTACGCCACATAAAAGAACGTGGCTAAGTCCTGTCACGATACCAGTTTTTCAAAATTCCGCGGCACATACCTGTTAAAAGCATATGATGTGAGGCTAAGTCCCGTCAAGGTGCGCGCGCATCGACATTCGAAAAAATACAATATGAGCTTACATTCTCTTTTACCAGAGAGCGCAACTATCTTTAGTCGATGCACGCGCATCGTCAATCGAAAAGAATCCAGATGAGTTTATGTTTTCTTTTACCAGAGTGCGCAACAATCGCCAGTTGATGTTCATGCATCGACATCGGAAAGTTTCGAGATGAATTTAAATTTTATTTTACCAGAGTGCGCTACAATCGCCTCTCACTTCGCGCGTGTTACCCTTTCTGCGCTTCCCCCCACCTTCTCAAAATGCTAGTCTTAGTTTCACTCAGTCGCCTCGTGAGATACGGCCAGAGAAATATCTTTTGTAGAGGACTCATCGCCAAGGACTTCTAGGTGGGTAGAGAGAGAGAGAGTGAACACATCTCTCCCTCACCCATCCCCTATTTCTGGTAAGGGGAGCTTGGAAATGAGGACTACCTCTCTACCCTCTCCCCCGATGCAAAAAAACAAAAAATCTCTGAGGTTAAACTTGCACCCTTGCGCACTTCAGCTCGCGGTTAAGTCCCGTCTGTGAGGTTATCTTTGCCCACATTTTTAAATGCCGCGCTTCATACCTGTCAAAAAGTACGTGGTTAGGTCCTGTCATGATGACAGCAGTGAGGTTAGCCATGCACACTAATTCAAAATTCAGCACAAAACAAGTGCACGTGGTTGGGACCTGTCAAGATGGCCGCGCCCATGTAATTAAGATGGCAGCAGTGATGTCAGCCACGTCACCTTTCTCACAAAAGAGTAAGTTTAGGACCTGTCAGAACGGAAGCAGTGAGGTTAGCAGCATCCACGTGCTCAAAAACGTGAGGTTAGGGTCTGTCAAGATGAGAGCTGTCAAGAGCACGTGGCTTTGTTTGAATCAATAGCACGTGACAGTAACGTCATAGCCACGTGGTTATAACGTCATGGCGTCAATGACCTTGGTCGGGGTCAATGACCTCGGGTGCTGACTTAGCACAAAAAATGCCGACGAGGTGGCTCAGAACTCTCCTAGCTCATACTACTAACGTATTAAATGTCGTCTCTCACGAGTTCTTCAACGTGCTGGAGAATAAAAGAGGAAGTTGGCGCTATGCCACTGAGCTCAGCTGGAATTGAACTCTTCTCTTGAAAGCCAATGACTAACGAACTGGTCCGCAGAGGTCGGCGTGACTATTCTGTCTAAGTACCTCAAAATTCATATTTTGAATTACGTTTCCGCTATAATTCCTTCCATTTACTGCGTTATCAGTTCTCTTTAAAATCTGTACATGTTGTAAATTCGTTTCTCACTGTTTTATAGAATATTTGAGGAGTGTGTGTTCCAAGGGTTCTATTTCCTCTAAAAAATAAATCAGAATTACGTCGATATACATTACAGTATTTCATTATTATCGAAGGACATGAGCAATTCACACCAGTCAGATTTCATTCCTTAAAAATTGTCCCATACCCAATCAAGAGTGTGATACATGTTCCTCTAATTTTATTATCCTTCCGCTCCTCCGACAACTTTGTTGACGTGGAAATAACACCTTATGAGTAGACTCTCCTCATTTAGGAACGAAACATAAATCTGAGCAGTGGCGGTTATAGTGAAAGAAGATCCCTCTCCTGGTCTTAGCCGTTGACGATGGATCCCAAGTATGTGTGGAAGAACTGTTGAGCATGTCCGCGACGGTACAAACCTATCTTAAAAGGTAACCCGAAATAAACAGTTAGATATTGTACCTTCCCCTGCCTTCAAATTTTGCCTAGCTCAGCGGAGATTCTGCGTGTAGCGTTCGGGTGATAAAAAATTGGTCGCAAAGTTTATCTGGAATGAATTTAAATCAATAGGACGGGTTCTAGAATACATATTTCGTAAATGAGAACTAGAGGAAATAGTGGGTGGAACAATTTATTAACAAAATAGCATGATAAGAATTATATTCGAAAATAAAACAATAAAATAAAATTGCAAAATTTACTGTAAAATTCGCCGTCACATATTGTTAATGAAAACACTGGTCTCGAAGCCAAATTACAAACATTGTGTGTGAAAGTACAGTGGTATTATTATGCTCTGCGCAGGAATCCAAAGAATTAAACTGCGGGTGGCACGAAACCTCGAACTTAATAGTCTCTTTACATGAAATATAATAATAGACTCGCACATCTCGGCCTCGTTAAACAAATCAGATCTAGTCGGTAAACAAATAATAAAACACTGACTTGGGACTGACTCATATATACCCCAAAAGAACACTGAAATTACTATCACGGGATCCGTCCGGATAAACTAAAGAGGAATGGAACCTTACAACCGAAAATGTAGCTCACGCTGTAACTCATTCATGCAACGTTGCACACAGTAAGGACGAACAATAAATACACAGGACAAACACATAAGGTAAAACGAAACACCTCCTGAAAGGGAAAAGGAAAGGTATACAACTGATGTCGTCTGAGATCCTGGTCTCCAACCAAACCCAAGACCCATATGGCTCTGAATGTCACCAGCTCTGTTCCGCACGATGTGCAGGTACTTGGCAGCTAAAATTAGCAAGACCAGCTGAGGTGTGCAGAGAAAGTAACTAGCGGAGATATCCCTAAATGCGAACAGACCTCCCTTGTCCCGGTCAAAAATAATGGGTTCATGTGTAGGCGCCAATTCAATCACAGCGGCTCATGCCGCTGATATAGAAGGTCTCTCTCTACCTGCACCCCTTAACAGACATTTCTCCATTTGGCTTACGGAACGAGAATCAACTACCATCACATTGACAAAGAAAGCGGCACTCTAAGCCCCCTTCGTATTCCGTTCTGCCACACAAACACAATTGTGTAAATGAATATTGAATTTTCACGACCGCATTGTAATCGAAACCGACTCTCAACCTATTAGGTCGTGTTACGTACATTTAGTACGTGTTGAAGAGATTTTATGTACAGAACAAAAATGGCCATGCGGACACCAGTGGGATCCGGTTGGCCATTTTTGTTCTGTACTTAACATTTCTTCAACATGTACTAAATGTACGTAACACGACCTATAGGTTGAAAGTCGGTTTCGAAAATTATGTCACATAATATGCAAATTCAGGGCTCACATTAACCTGCACTTAACACATACATTGCATCTCTCTTCATGATAGCCTACACACATTAGGGCTCCTCGAGCCTCGCATCTAGAATACACAGGTTCGAATCTTGGCTCTCTCTTAGCCTGTTATCTAAGCCTCTTCGTGGGTAATTCCACTAACATCTTATGTCGGTAATACACACATATATCTGGGCTATTTATTGCCTCGCATCTACCTTCTCTAAGTTCTAATCTCACACTCGGGTACGGGACAGCCTCTCGCATTATGTTCTAAAAGACTCTCGCAAAATTACAACGGTGAAAATATCTCTCAGGTCTCGCTGTAAGCTGAAAAGCATACTCCATGAAATGACGTGAATCCTAATGGTGTTAACTATCTGGTACTCGATACCGGGTTTTCCGTTCGAACTCTAGAGATGAGTTGACCTCCAAGTCTATCAGAATATGATGATATCAATACAATACTGGCGCTTAAGAAATCTAGATACAAAACACGTAAAATCAATTAAACTATCATTACGCTCCTACCATCGTAAGCAAAGTTAATATAGGACATGGCTGGCGCATGCCGTCAGCCCCAAGTTAAATTAATTAATCTACACTTGGAATAAACGTCCTTACGGCATTGAAACTTATATAATTAAATATCTACGATATTGCTAAGGCCCTGAGTCTATTCTATAACTACAAATAATGCTTAAATAGCAATTCAACTCATGTGATATCCTCCGCCGTTGCCACAGCATACCATCAGGGGCTACGCTGTAGATATAGTACATCCTAGAGCTGCGGACGTCGAATCTTAAAGCCTGGCACTCGACTCCTGGGAAAGCCATTACACTGTCGTGCTCCAATACCGAAAAGGAGAGAAGGGAGTGAAGTGATAGTGCTTAAGGCAACTCCAGTAATGAAGAAGAGGGGGAGCAATGGATAGTGCTGAATACCAATCCAGTACGGACAAGGAGGGAAGGCAGTGAATGGTAGTGCTGAAGGCCTTTCCAGTGCCTAAAAGGAGGGAAGTGAGAGAACGGGTAGAGTTGAAGGCCACTCCAGTACTGAAAAGGAGGGTAGGGAGTGAACGGGTAGTGTTGAAGGCCACTCCAGTATGGAAAAGGAGGGGAAAGAGTGAACGGGTAATGTTCAAGGCCATTCCATTACGGACAAGGAGGGAAGGGAGTGAACGAGTAGTGCTGAAGGCCAATCAAGTACTGAAAAGAAGGGAAGGCAGTGAACCGGTAGTGTTGCAGGCCACTCCAGTACTGAAAAGGTGGGAAGGGAGTGAATGGTAGTGCTGAAGGCCACTCCAATATTGAAAAGGAAGGGAAGGAATGAACGGGTAGTGTTTAAGGCCATTCCAGTACGGACAACGAGGGAAGGGAGAGAACGGGTAGTGTTGAAGGCCACTCCAGAACTGAAAAGGAGGGGAAGGGAGTGAAGGGGTAGTGCTGAGGGCCACTAGAGTACTGAAAAGGAGGGGAGGGGTGAACGGATAGTGTTGAAGGCCACTCTAGTACTGAAAAGGAGGGGATGGAGTGAACGGGTAGTGCTGAGGGCCACTACAGTACTGAAAAGGAGGGGAGGGGGTGAACGGATAGTGTTTAAGGCCACTCCAGTACTGAAAAGGAGGGGAGGGAGTGAACGGGTAGTGTTGAAGGCCACTCCAGTATGGAAAAGGAGGGAAGGGAGTGAACGAGTAGTGCTGAAGGCCAATCGAGTACTGAAGAGAAGGGAAGGCAGTGAACCGGTAGTGTTGCAGGCCACTCCAGTACTGAAGAGGGGGAGAGGGAGTGAAGGGGTAGTGCTGAAGGATACTCCAGTAATGAAAAGGAAGGGAAGGAATGAACGGGTAGTGTTTAAGGCCATTCCAGTACGGACAACGAGGGAAGGGAGAGAACGGGTAGTGTTGAAGGCCACTCCAGAACTGAAAAGGAGGGGAAGGGAGTGAAGGGGTAGTGCTGAGGGCCACTAGAGTACTGAAAAGGAGGGGAGGGGTGAACGGATAGTGTTGAAGGCCACTCTAGTACTGAAAAGGAGGGGATGGAGTGAACGGGTAGTGCTGAGGGCCACTACAGTACTGAAAAGGAGGGGAGGGGGTGAACGGATAGTGTTTAAGGCCACTCCAGTACTGAAAAGGAGGGGAGGGAGTGAACGGGTAGTGTTGAAGGCCACTCCAGTATGGAAAAGGAGGGAAGGGAGTGAACGAGTAGTGCTGAAGGCCAATCGAGTACTGAAGAGAAGGGAAGGCAGTGAACCGGTAGTGTTGCAGGCCACTCCAGTACTGAAGAGGGGAGAGGGAGTGAAGGGGTAGTGCTGAAGGATACTCCAGTAATGAAAAGGAGGGGAAGGAGTGATTGGATAATGTTGAGGCCACTCCAGTACTGAAAATGAGGGGAAGGAGTGAACGGGTAATGTTGAAGGCCACTCCAGTACTGGAAGCGTGGTGAGGTAGTGAACGTGTAATGCTGATGGCACAATGTGTGTATTGCTATACATCCGCCACTATGCCCATTTCAATCACAACACCGAGCTCGGTAGTATAATTGGAGAGTTCGGCGGCCACCTCCACCTCTGGCTCCCAGGGGTCTCCTCCACATCCTCCTCCCGGGGGGCCTTCCCTGGGGCCTCCTCCACCGCAGCCAGGGGCCTCTTCCAGCGCTGCCAACTTAACTTTACTAGCGCGAAATTTGAATTCGTAAACAAAGCCACCTGTTTTTTTGACAGCCACGTGCTTTTGGACAGACAAATACGCATCGCTAACCTCAGTACTGCCATCTCGACGGGCCTAAACCATAGTGGTACCAACTTAACCTTACTAGCGCGAGATTTGAATCGGTAAACAAATCCACGTGCTTTTTGACAGCCACGTGCTTTTTGACAGACAACAAAGTATCGCAATCCTCAGTGCTGCCACCTTGACGTACCTAAACCTTAGTGCTGCCAACTTAACCTTACTAGCGTGAGATTTGAATCGGTAAACAAAGCCACGTGCTTTTTTTACAGCTGTCATCCGCCATCTTTAATCAAGAGAGCACCGTGCTGCTATCATGCGGTCAATTTCGTCAGCTATCATTCGCCATCTTTAAACCACAGAACACCGTGCCGCCCTCTTTATGACAAGTAGTAGCGGGCAATTTCGTCAGCTGTCATCCACTATCTTTAATCTACAGAGCACCGTGCCGCACTCTTTAGCTAGATACCTTTTAGCGGGCAATTTCGTCAGCTGTCATCCGCCATCCTTAATCAAGAGAGGGCAGTACCGCACTCTTTAGTTGAAATGTGGTGGCGGCAAATTCCACATCCGCCATCTTTAATCTACAGAGCATCGTGACGCACTCTTTAGTTGAAATGTGGTGGCGGCAAATTCCACATCCGCCATCTTTAATCTACAGGGCACCGTGCCACACTCTTTAGTTGAAATGTTGTTCCGGACAATTTAAGAGAACATGTCAAGGAATACCTTCGCTTAAGAGAAAAAAGAAAAAAATAATAAGACTACAGTTCTGAACGGCTTGCGTAAGATAGCGATTGTTATAACCTCCTTTTCCCTGTTCTGTCAAGGCATAGCTTTATCGAACATACAACGCTATCTTATGCATAAGACAGCACACATATCGCGTACCTGCAGTGATGCATGTTTAGACTTGAACACACATACTGCTGTCAGAAGACCTATTACAACTAGAATCGCATACTATAGTTCGATATTGTTGAACACTGCATTGCATGACTAAATAAAACGCTGTTCAGAAAAAAATCTCTTCTCAACATAAGTAAGCACCAAGGGTTCTGCTCAAGGCTCAAAGTCGCCATCCGACGGATGAATCACCATCAACAGCGTGATATGCCCTCACAGCTTCCGAGCATTTAGCTCGTGTAAAAATGTAAAATTACGGCCCGGTGCCAGCACATAGCCTACTCCTGTCGAATACCATCAAGGGTTCTGCTCAAAGCTTAACGTCGCTATACGACGGATGAATCCCCATCAACAGCGCGATATGCCCTTACTCTATATGAGCACTGAAGAGAGGATTGGAACGACCAACGAGACTCGAACCGGCTAACTATCCCTGTGGGTGAGTGCGGTAGGATAACACCCACGTTATCCCCTGTCTGCTGTAAGAGAGGGGTTTACCTCAATCAGCAACCCTCAAGCCCCTGAGCTACATCCTAGCTAGTCTCCTTACTTTCAGCGGTAAGGGCGGTAATAACATCCATGGTATCCCCTGTCTGCTCTAAGAGATGGGTTTTCCTCAAGCAGCAACCCTCGGGCCCCTGAGCTGTGTCCTAGCCGACGACAACACAAAGATGTTATTACTAGAAACTAAGTCTTTCAAGTAACAGAAACAAATATAATAATCTGTTTTACTTCCGGATGCCCTCACTGACGCAGATGTCTATCAGTAACAGGACGTTAAGTCACCGGGATTTGAATCACAGTATCCATCATTTTGTTTCTAACTAAATGCAAGTGTCTGACTTAAGTATGCACGAACAAGGTAATATGCATTTTTCCTGTGTTGACATGTCACTTCCGTACACGTTTTCGCAAGCAGTAGCAGTAGTGATCTCATTCGCCGTTATAACTTCGAGCAGATTACTTGCAAAAAATTATGATTTAATCTTTTTCCTCCCTCCATTTTTACATGTAAGTGTCTTAGGTAATTCATATATCTCTGTGTGTAGAGTAATGTGTAAGTGCTATCTCGCAACATTCTTGAGAAATAGAGTGATGTGTATTCGTATATCAGTGTTCTGCTCGATAACCCGTGTTGTGATGTATTTGCAATCACTGAGCGTGTTAGCTGTGCGGTATGTGTTTTCCGTGGATTCTGATTTTCGCAATAGGCAAATCATTGAAGTCGCATTCATATTTTGTAAATGAGTGTCTACCGAGCGGGTTGGCTACGCAGTATGTGCACTACTTGTTTTCCGTGAATTCTGATTTCTGCATTAGGCAAATCATTGAAGTTGTACATTTGCCATATTCATATTTTACAAATGATCGTTTACCGAGCGTGTTAGCTATGCGGTAGATGCACTATTTGTTTTCCGTAGATTCTGATTTTTGCGTTAGGCAAATCATTGAAGATGTACCCTTGCTATATTCATATCTTGTTAATTATCGTTTACCGGGCGTGTTAGTTACGCAGTATGTGCACTGCCTTATGCATAAGTTCGTGTTGTTATAGTAATGTATGTTCGATAGAGATATAATGCTATGTCTTGACAGAGCGGGAAGAGGAGGAGGACGATATAACAGCCGCTATCTTTCACAAGCTCTTCAGAATTCTAGTCTTATTTGTTTTTCTCTCTTCGAATCCATCTCCTTAGAACAATGGTATCCCCTGACATGTTCTGAACACATGTTGTAAGTAACGACATCGTGTAACGTGTTCTATTATTGTCTTGTTATGTTTTAATCACTTATTTATTATTCTGAACACATCAATCAATGTTCTGAACATATATTGAGGTTAACGACATCGAGTACAGTGTTCGATTCTAGTATTGTTATGATTTAATCACTTATTTACTGATCAGAGCACAACAATCAATGTTCTGAACACATGTTGTAGTTAACGTCATCGAGTACAGTGTTCGATTCTAGTATTGTTATGATTCAGTCCCTTTCTTAGTGATCTGAACACGTGTTGTAGGTACTTAACATTGTAGCAATAAGGTTAAAAGTGTCGATATAGCTACACTACGAATAACGGTGTTTAAAAATCTTGTAAACATAAGATTTTTTTAATATTCTAACGCTAGAGCGTGTACGGAAGTAATGCACCATTAAACTTGTTCGATAGAGACCTAAAGCTAAGCCTTGACAGAGGAGAAAAATGAAGAGGAGGCCTTAATAGCCTATGTATAGCCACCATCTTGTGCCATCGCCCATAGCTGTCATCTTTCTCCATAAAAGCAGTCGCCATATTGCGCAATCACCCGTAGCCGTCATATTTCTCCATAAGAGCAGCCTCAATTTGCGCAATCGCCCGTAGCCATCATCTTTCTCCATAAGAGCCCATGTATAGCCGCCATCTTGCGCAATAGCCCCTTAGGCAGTCTCGTAAGTGCTCATGTATAGCCGCCATCTTATGCAATCGCTCATTGCCGGCATCTCTAACAGCACCTTAGTTTGAAAAACTAAGATAATAGTAAGTTGAGAAGGGTAGCTCGGTAAGTATGTTGAGAAGGGCAGCTAGCTTTATAACTATATTCGTAGGAAGGGCAACTTGCTTGCTCGCGGCGTGGCTAAGTCCCGCGCTATACAGTTTACTTCCGTCAAGATAGCAGTTTAGCGATGTGCATGTAGTTGAAGATGGCGGCTGACAGCTTTCAAAAAGCACGTTGAGTTTTTCAAATTGCCCGCCACTACTTGCTTAAGGTTGCAGGCATGTGGATTTAGCCCCTGCCAGCACTGAAGTTTGCGATCGTCTCTTGTTTAAAGATGGTTGCTGACAGCTGTCGAAAAGGCACTTGGAATTTTTCAACTTACCCGCCACCACGTGGCTAAGCTATGAGGTTTAGTGCCGTAAAGATGGCAGCACTGAAGTTAGCGATGCGTTTTTGTTTAAAGATGACAGTTGTCACCTTGACAGCTGACAAAACTGCACGTGGCTTCATTTACAAACAAGAGCACGCGGCTTTTTTATCACCTGCTTTTCAATTCTAAAATCTAGAGTGTGTTAGCATCGGCTATCGCTGATGCATGCATCGACTATCGTACTAAACTTCTTGCGACAGAGCGTGCGGCAATCGAATGTACGCGCAGGTCGATGAGCATTAGATAGCAGGAGGTGCGCGCGCACATGTTGACCTAAGCATTCTCTCCCACCCACTTAACGTACGTATAAATACGAGTGTAAGACAATATTTCCTTGCTTGAATCGTAAAAGGCGGTCGTAGCCTGGCCCAGGGCAATCGTTTTTGTAGAGGAGATATCGCTACGGCGGTGGACCTCTTGGGAGAGAGAGAGAGCACATCTCTCACTCACCCGTCCCTTGTTTTTGGTAAGGGGAGATAGGGGAAAGAGGGCTGCCTATTTAACCCCCCCCCCTATACTTCCCCGAAGTCAATAAAGCATAACCATATACTTAGGTTAGCCTAAGATAAGAGCCGTGGAATTTTAAATTTCGCTCGCCCACGTGCCTAAGGTGGCATCCATGAGGATTTTGCCCCGTCAAGATGGCAACACTGAGGTTAGCGATCGTCTGTTCTTTAAAGATGACAGCTATAAAACGTGGAATTTCAATTTGCCCGCCACCACATGCCAAAGGTAGTAACCGTGAGGTTTAGTGCCATCAAGATGGCAGCACTGAGGATAGCGATGCGTTGTTGTTTAAAGATGGCAGATGACAGATTGACAGCTGTCAAACAAGCACGTGGCTTTGTTTACAAGCAAGAGCACGTCGTGGTGACGTCACGTGGTCAATGACCTTGGCCTGGGTCAATGACCTCGGTGCAAACGCAGCAGAAGAATGCTGACTCAGCGTGTTTGGTAGCCCCATTGCTCCCCTACTTTCCACAATTGAAAAGGTGCTGTTCAAAATATTTTCTAATAATTTCCTGTTTATGTGGATAAGTTTCAAAACAGTTTTGAATAATTTCATGTTTGTTTAGATCATTTAATATAATTTTTTCAACAACTTTACTGTTAATATTAGTAACAAATTCTTGAGAAATATGTAACTTCTCAATTTTCGTTTTTGGAGTTAAAAGATTTTCATATAATTTTTCAGTTATTTCTTCAGTATTTAACTTTCACTGATTAAAATCAAGTCAGATTCTGAGTCAATAAAAATGTCCAAATAATATTTTATATCTTCGAACGTCACGTTGTACAATTCTTTATCGTCTTCTACTCTGAACGGCCTTCAACAGATCAATAGTTAATGCACTCTCGAATGTAAACGTAGTAAAATTTTACATGTGGATGTTCACCAGTGTTGTACGTCGCTGATCTTTGTTTAATGAATATTTTAGTTGTACCTCCAACTTTGAAGAGTTGGTCTTTTTGAATTATGTCTGTAGTCACGATATAGATAACATCTTTTAGTTCAATTTTCGATCTGTTTTTTACAACTTTTCTTAGCTTTATTATTTATTCTTCTTTTTCATTTAATTTTTCTTCGTACTCTAGAGTGAGTTGTTCTCTTCATTGTTGGGCTTGGATAGTTAGTTTTTGTATTTGTTGATCTTTCAATATTAAGCCATGATTTGCTGTGTTCTTTACGTTGTCAGCAAATATTTTTCTAGTGATAAGTGATATTTTCTAACTTCTTTACATTGTTTAGTATTGAAGGTCATAACAGATTCTTTGAAGATGTCAGTAGTTAATAAAATCCACGTTTTTATATAGTTGTGCTGCTTCGTTTTCGGTTTATTCGTACTCTAATCCTAATGGCTTTTATAAATTCAAGGTAATGACTTTTATTTCTCTTCATACTAGCAGGGTCCAAATTATTGGACCCTGGATTATTGTATAGAAAACCTAGCACATCATTTCTAATTAACACATGCTTTTGCTCAAACAAAGGAAAACAAATATCTCTAAAGCAAGTACCAAAATAAAGCTGATAATTAATTTTGGATAAAATCAAATATATTCATTAAAGGTGCCGGTGCAACTTTAGAGCTGCAAGCGACTTCAACATCTGATGTGCTTGGAATAGCCTCCATTTATATAGAAAAAATTGTTAAGGAAAAATAATCCAGGTTCGTTATTAAATATACTTGATTTCTCATTACCTCTTAGGCGGGGTTAAAACTATCTTCGTATTTTGAACTAAGTAGGTCACTCTCCATTACTTCTTAGACCTGGCATATTGCCGGGTCTTAAAAAATCTCCATAATCTCCTTGGGTATCGTCATACCTTACGACATTTGACACGCCATTATTTTCAGGGCACGATATAATCTTGTGTTACATTAACCATTATACGCCATAATTTTCTCCGGATGTGGATAACGGATCTCAATTCCAGTCTCTAATTTTTCGCCGATTTTTTTGTCTTATAAATGAAAAATGTTCAATGGTTACCTGTTCCTTATGAAACCAAAAAAAGAAATTTACAAAGCCCTTGGAATTTTACTCATTTTTTCTCTCATAAATGGAAACACCCTCTATAGTTATCTTCCCCGTGTGCAACCGAGAAAAAGAAATTCGTAAAGTGATCAAAGTTACTGAGCAGAATTTACCTTCAAAGAAAGCAAAAGGAATATAGAGAACAGCATTCAGAACGTATAAAAATACTGGAAGATAAATCATTTACTTGTCCACAGTGTGAAAAAGGAGTTAGAGGTAGCAACAGATAAATTCACAAATGCGGTTATCGGCCTCCAAGAGAAAGACGGTGTTTAAATTGCACTAGCAATTTCGTTTGCAAAGAGTGCTTACTATCAAAATTATAAAGCAAAATTAGCTGATAAAGTTTAATGCGTTTGCGGCATGATTCTTTCCAGATGTAGTTTTAAAATCCATCTGAAACTACCTTACCATGAAAAAATTACACATAATTAATTTTACAAAAACCCATCCTAAATTCTATTTTTAATAAATGGACAACTTGAGCACCCTGAAAGTCGTCCAGTTGAGAGTCCAAGCCAAGAATTTGTGGCTTCGAAGAGCCGACACCTTTAAAAGATGTGTATTCTTATTCCACTGGAATATTTGGAAAACAATGGCGGAGAAGAATTCGTAAAGATTATGAAAACAAAATAGCTTTAAGGGGACAAGCAAATGAGAACTTGCCGTTTCATGATGTAGACATCCTTGAAATAATTTATACTGCAGAGCCAACACCTTTGAAGGATGCTTTTCCTTATTATACTGGAGTATTTGGAAAACAAAGGCGGAGAAGAAGGCACAGAAATTATGAAATTGAAAGAGCGTTTCAAGCCTTCTGTTGTTCAAACAGTGCATCGTGGTGTACGAGTAAACATGTGAGTATAAAAGGCAATCTGCCTCGGGAATTTCAGTTCCAGTCGTACAACTATACCGTCACCAATAATGTATATCTTGGAAAATTCTATCCAGTTGGAAAGAGCCAAATAACTGCGCGAATGGAGGAATTTGCAGCTCATCCTCGTGATGGCTCTGACTGCGTTTTATATAGAGTCATTAGCTTGCAGTTGGCTGTAAATAGATACAAACCCCTTCACGCGGCTTCCTATATAGAGTTGCCAGATGTAATTAAAAATAAACAGACTGTAGTTAATGTAGTCAATAATGATCAAAAATGTTTCGCATGATCTCAGCACTACAGCCGGTCGATCGCAACAAGTGCAAAAATCTGAAAAAGACCAAGCTACTATAGAAAAAATGGAAGAAACTGTTGAAAAAACTCAAGAGTTTGGTATCGACTACCCGGTTACAATTGACAACATCCCCAAAATTGAACGCAAACTTGAGGTATCCATTAATTTGTACGTATACGAAGATAATGGTAAAGACTTCAACATATATCCCTTAAAGATTGCAAAGGAAAAGCTAAAGATTCACATTAATCTGCTCTACGTGAAAAATAAAGTCAACTCGCACTACTGTTGACTGTTGGATTAAGAATTTGTCTCGATTAGTTTCTGCTCAGAAAAGTAATCATCAAAACAAAATATTTACATGCGATATGTGGTTGCAGCATTTCAATTCACAAGAAAAACTGACCGCCCATGAAAATGACTGCTCAACCAATGAGCCAGTTAGAGTTGAAATTCCAATGAAAGGTACACAAATACAATTCGAAAATTACCAGCGCACCTTGAATGTTCCTTTTACCATCTATTCAGATTTTGAATGTTTGCTGAAGAAGATCCTGGGCTATAGACCATACTCAAAATTTATAAACAAATGTGGTGTTCTAACTGAGCAAGACATAGAAATACTTCGAGAAATATACCATCTAACGGATAAAGAACTCGACAACATTTAACTAAAATTAAAATGCACGTCGTACACAATAAAGTACCAAACACATGAGGCTTCAGGCTTTTGCTACTATATCAAGTCTAGCTATGGCGATTACAAAACACCCGTAGTTTATCGAGGTCTAACCCCCTTCAAAATTTGTGTAATTAATTAAAAAAGTTGAAGAAATTGGTTTTCTTTAACGCCGCAAGAACAATCCTTGTATGCGAAATCTAAAATGTGCACCTTATGTGAATCTCTGTACACAGACTAGATTAAAAAAGTCCACCATCACGATCACTTTACCGGTCAATTTATAACTCCTTTGTGCAACAACTGCAACACACTTCTTCGTAAACCTACATTTGTACCCATTTACTTCCATAATCTAGTTGAATACGATGCTCATTTGTTTGTGAAAGAACTTGGCTACGATGACAAGAACATTGATATCATAGCGAACAACGAAAGAAATGTATCACCTTTGGAAAACAAACAAATAACTTAAAAATGAGATTTTGATACGTTCAAATTTATGAGATCTAGCTTGGATGAATTAGCATCAAATTTATCGAAAGATCAAATGGTAAACATTAGAAAGTTCTTTCCCCTAGAACAAGTAGATTTGGTAGCTCGGAAGGGGATTTGCCCCTATGGCTATATGGAGAATTGGAGTAAATTTGAAAAAACTCAGCTACCATCCAAGAAAAGAATTCTACAGTCGATTAATTGAAGAAGATATAAGCGATGAAGATTATGAACATGCAAAACTCGTCTGGGAAAAATATGATATCCAAAACTTTTGTGAATATCATTACTTGTATCTTAAAACTAATGTTTTGCTCCTAGCTGACGTATTTGAGAATTTTTGAGAAAAATGTATGAAAGCGTAAGAATTAGACCCTGCATGGTACTTTACTGCCCCAGGATTAGCCTGGGACCCTGTGTTAAAGATGACTAAAATAAAATTAGACCCGCTGCATGACTACAACATGATTCTCATGATTGAAAAAGTAATTCGAGGTGGAATATCTCAGTGTTATAAAAGTTAACTTATGTTAAAGCAAATAATAAATATTTAAAAGACTACAATCCCGATAAAGAATCCAATAATTTGACCTATTTGTATGCTAACAATCTCTACGGATGGGGTATGTCTCAGTTTTTCCTACTGGAAAATTTGAGTGGGTATATGTAAAAAAGGAAAATGAAAAATATATAACCAGCTTACCGACGATTCTAAATTCAGATTCATTGTTGAAGCGGACCGAGAATATCCAAAAGAACTACACGACCTGCACAATGATATCCCACTAGCTCCAGAAAATAAAATTGTACCAGATACTAAGGACTCAAAATTACTTGCAACATTGCATAACAAATAAAAACATGTACTACATTACAAACAGTATCTCGCTCGTGGTATGAAAGTGAAAAATTCACCGTGCTATAAAATTCGAGCAGTCAGACTGGCTAAATCTATTTATTTTATACAGAGATGAGAATGAAGGCAAAGGATTTCTACAAGTTAATGAACAAGAGTGTTTTTGGAAAGGCGATGGAACAGAGTTGACATGAAACTAGCCACTAATGGAGAAAAAGTTGGTACCAAAACCAAATTTCAAAAAGAGAACAAAGAGCTGGTCTCCATCCAAAGACGAAAATTAAGTTCGAATGAGCATTTTAGATACTTACGTACGACTTCCATCACCATGATATGAATACAAAATACGGCGACAATATTTGGGACACGGATAGTCTCTTTTACAACTGAAAATGTTTACAAAGATATAAAAACTATGATCAATCATTTTGATACAAGCGGTTATCCTGAAAGTAACATTTATCAACTGCCTCGCGTAAATAAAAAGTTTTAGAAAAATTGAACAATGAATATAGTGGGGAAATCATTGAGGAATATGTTGGTTTAAGATCTAAAATGTATGCCTTAAGAGTCTCTGGGAAATAAAATAAAAATTGTACGGTAATCAAGAAATGCGTAGTTCAGAAGAGGATTACATTAGAAGATTACAGATATTGTTTATTCAATAACACAGAAGAATATCGGACAATGAATTTATTTATAACCGAGAAACATGAAATATATACCGTCGAAAGAAGTAACATCGCACTAATTCCACATGATAACAAGTTAAAAATTCTAGAAAACGCAATTGACACTTTACCGTGGGGCCATTACAGTTTAAAGTGAAAATGTAATTTTTGTCTATATAAATGTCGAACTCATTGAACAACTTAAAGACGAGTTAAATAATTTGAATGTGTGGAATAGTTCTACGCCTTTTACAAAATTAGTAGAGCTCAAAAAGAAGAAATCATACAGCATTTCTTCCTGAAACAGATTACGGTTCAAAACTAGCAGTAACATTATTCTTCCCGACCGGTATTCCAAGTTATTTCTGGAAAATAAAAATAAACTACAGTGTATTACTAGTCCACAGAGGCAAAAGGCAATCAGGAGATCATTTTGTTCACGTCATAGAATTTATTCAGTTATGAATGAAGTTCAAATAATTTAGAATTTTTAAAATCGGTTCATATTTGGCTGAGATATAAGCAATTATTGCCGGCTTGTAAAAGACACGATCGCACACTTAGCAAGGAGTAGAATTAATAATAATAATAATAATAATAATAATAATAATAATAATAATAATAATAATAATAATAATAATAATAAATATACACAGCTCTGTCGCACAGTCAACCAAACCGGATAACCCCGAGATACTTCCTTCTCGCCGAGTGCATGTGCACCTTCACAACTTAGTCACGTCCCCCATATTTCTGTCAGCTTGTTTACTTGAAAAGCTGAGGACGTTCCGCTTTTGTCTTGCAGCTGTACTCGCCAGAGCAAAGCCCAAGGCAAAGAGATATTGACGTCAGAAAAGTTGGATGGCGCAGCCACGCGGTTGAATGTTGAAGCTGCAACATAGTGACTGGTGTGGTTTATTTACATGGCGAGCATTGACGTCGTGATGGAAACAGAAAGAAAATTGTCAAATTTGAGGAGGTACTGCTCTGTATATGGTTGCAAATCGTATAAAACGGATGCGAAATCTCTTCACTACTTTCCTGTACAAAAAGTTCAGAGAGAAAGATGGGCTTCCGCGCTGTCAATTGGAAAACGCGTTACGCGATACATGACAATGTGCAGTCTACATTCTCGTGAAAACGACTTCTTTCCACAGTGTAGGTACCGGTACTGTTTATTGTACTCATTGATAATTATTGTCTCTAATTTGTATTCACAAAGATTTAGCTACATCAAAAATACTGATAAACTTGTAGCCTAATACTTCTGTGCCGCACATAGAATGTAATCCGCTCTTTGTAAACTTCTTCATATGTGTAACAGCAGACAGTAAATTAACTATCTACATGTGAGTAATATCTTTAACTGGTAGTAATTAAGCACTGCATTTAAATTGCCTATAAAATACTTCTATCAATGAAAGAAAATATGTAGTATTTTGCAATCATAAATGAGCTTTCTTGCTATTTGTTTTACGTCACACCGACACAGTTAGATCTTATGGCGACGATGGGACAGGAAAGGTCTAGGAATGGGAAGGAAGCGGCCGTGGCCTTAATTAAGGTACAGCCCCAGCATTTGGGAAACCACGGAAAACCATCTTCAGGGATGCCGACAGTGGGGTTCGAACCCACTATCTCCCGGATGCGAGCTCACAGCCGTCACGCTCCTACCGCACGGCCAACTCGTCCGGTCATCATAAATTAGAAGCCATAACCTAATTATTGGTAGAATTGGACAAACCAAGTATTCTTCAACCCCAAACAGCTGTGACTGTAGAGGTTATAGTACTCTTAAATTATAATTTTCAAACTTTGCTCTGCATATTCTGTAGGTAGTTATAATTTTTCTACTTATTATTGTCGGTTCTAAGTTCTAACGTTTGTGCTGATGGTAAAAATGGAAGAATATTAAGATTAGGATGTGGGCTGTGCCAACAGAAGCCTGTATAAAGCCTAGGATTTATTTGCTTTACAACATTTACTTAGTAGAATTATTATTTTATTTCTTCCCCAAGATTACATTTTACAAGACAGGTAACTCCCCCGTCACCTGGCTCAGTCTTTGGCATGGACCAGACCAGCAAGAAATTACTCCATAACCTCTAATAGTGGAAAATTACAGTAGCTTAACTGTTAAGGTGAATTAGTGTGTCAACGGTAACATTTCTCTGACAAACCCGCTTTACATGTACAGTTGCACTTCACATTTTCACTCCCTTTGTTCAAGACAACATGAACTTTGTGTTGTTTTGAATCGATGTGGGATGATTGTAAACACAACGCTACAACACGAGTTTCATCTTCTGTTTCAAACTTTTTACTTACACATATCAAGTAATTACGCTTGAATATTTCTTCCCCTTCTACTAATGGACGCGTGAAATCTCCGACAACTCTCAACAGTTGTGCATACGACACCAAAGACATTTTGAACACTTAATAAATCCTACAGACCCACACCCGATCACTGTCGTGTTTATTTCCCGTCATTATCTCGCCGCCATATTGGAAAGAGCTGACCGTAAGCTCCTCCCCCGTTTCGGACGTCAATTGCGAGACTGAGTGGCGACATTACTGAGGTCAGCCGTCATTCATTCACTGCCGAGTTCAGATGTCACAAGAAGCAAGTGCAACATAATAGCGATTAGAAGAAAGTTATTTGCTATCACTGCAGTTCACCAAATATTTCGTTAGCGAAATGAAAAGGAAAACTAGAATAAATAAGACTTATTAATTTGGCCCGACTCAACTTTGCACAACATTTTAATTGCTCCTGAATGGCTCTTTCTCTCAGATCAGCCGTTTTCATACTGTCCATTTAATAAATATGTATTCTTCCTCTCCTTGCAAAATAATTTATATAATTTGGGGACTTGCCCCAATTTTGAAAAATATTTGGGATAAAAACCACTTTTTTTTCAAGTTTGAAAGATAATTGGTGTAAAAAACACCGTTTAGTATAAACACCCAAAAAGCGCTCTCTCGTCTGCATGAGTGCCGGCCCCAGTTTTATTATTAATAATCTTGACCATGATGGTCGGGATTGGATCCGTATTGACTTAGTAACAGTAAATATGTTGGAAGATAGTCCGCCTAGTCAATACTATTCATTTATTTACCTTTCACCTTAACATCTAGTACATGTTTCGAGAATATTATGCATTCTCTTCCTCAGCTAGTGGATTAAAATTCAGTATGCAATAAGACCTGGCCCCCGTATTTTAGTCAGGTCTTATTGCATACTGAATTTTAATCCACTAGCTGGGGAAGAGAATGCATAATATTCTCGAAACATGTACTAGATGTTAAGGTGAAAGGTAAATAAATGAATAGTATTGACTAGGCGGACTATCTTCCAACATATTTACTGCCCCAGTTTTAACAAATATTTGTAGCAAAATAAACACTGTTTTACCTTAGAAAAATGATACTTAAAAAATGCCGGTTTTTCAGTACAGAAATATACAGAGGGGCAGGCTAACCAATTCTTGGAAATAGAAAAATAATAAAAAAGCCGTGCGCATTCCGTCAACATGGGGGAAAATTTTGGAGCAGATAAGGTCCGATATTTTATGACTATAGCATTTTCCCATATAAAAGCATAGGGGTTTCAAATTGGGGCCATATCGCCGTAATACATCTACTATGGATATTTCTAGCCTGATGCAGCCCTGACGAGGGCTCGTGGCAGGGAACTGCGTGTTATTGTGGTGGATGATAGTGTTGTGTGAGCTATAGGGATGTTCGTAACTGCGTTTTATTATGATGGAGGATAGTGTTGTGTATGGTGTATGAGTTACAAAGACCCAGTCTCGACCCAAAGGAATTAGAAATTTAAGCTTAAAATCCCCTACCCCGCCGGGAATCGGCCCGAAAACCGGAGGACTCGGCGTTTACGATGAGCCTGACGACCTCATGGAGGTACAGCTCTACCCTCAATGGCATGTACCACTTTAACAACATACCAGCTCTGCTCCCATTGTTAAATCTCTACCATTACCAGGAGTCGAACCCGAGACTCCGTTGACTGCTAACCACTACGCTGCCGAGGCTCACGGATCAATGATGATTGATTGATATACACACTATTTAAGCGTTACGTTAGCATTAATTGTTCTTTTGTTACTAATTCTTGTTTTGAGATGAATTGCCCCACTTAATTCTTTTTCATCTGCTAAATCGTATGAACGCTAGTATGAAATATAGTCGTAATAGATATGCATCAATATTTCACACATAAGACCTATAATTTTTCTCTTTGTTCTTAGTTATTATGGAATTCTAACTGCTACGAATACCAAACGAATTTCATTTTTGAGTGCTGAAAGAGAAAAAAAGATGATAATTATAATCTAAATATAAGTAGGTAAGAATATTCCTGTACGCAAGTTATAATTCCAGAAATACGTTGACAAGTGATGATTACTGCCACTCCTTAAGTATTCGATCAATCAATACATTCGAGATGCATACGTATCAGTAATTATAATTTGGCGTCTCCTTCAACGAATTCCGTTTATGTTTTGAGGACTCTAAAAAGGTCAATTAATCTTGTATGCTATGGTGCCCTTTTTCGAATGTGCATTATTCTAATTAGTTGACGCATGTTTATGCCAGTTGTTCTATACTTCAAAGGAGAAATCTGTCCTGGTTACGAGCTAAATTCCCAGGGATATAACAAATGTGCTGTAGGATGTTGTCTGACGGTGAATCACCACTTCGCAGTGTGTTTGAATGTCCTGCTGAAAGTTGCCCTCTCTGGGGCTTATCTCTTCACTAGTACTGGAAACCCCGGACGGTAGAGCGCTGGCATTCTGAGCTCCACTTTGCAGGTTCGATCATGGCTTAGATACGCCAGCCTTGTGTCGGTAGATTTTCTGGCACGTGGAAGAAATCTTCGGAGGAAAATTTCCAACACTTGGGCGTTTTCAGTATCTGTAAACAATATTTCATGGGACATAAAAGCGGTATGATGATGGTTTTTGTTTACGTGGGCCTAACATCAACGTCATCGGCCCCATTATCATTTTGTTATTATTTTTTGTTTAATTTTCAAGTTTAGCACCGACACAGGTAGGTGTTATGGCGACGATAGGACAGGATAGGACTAGGAGTGGGAAGAAAGCGGCCATGGCCTCGATTAAGGTACAGTCCCAGCATTTATGAGGCGTGAAAATGGGAAACCATGGTAAACCGTCTTCAGAGCTGCCGGAAGTGCTATCTCACAGCTGCGCGCCCCTAAACGCACGGTTGTTATTATTGTTCCTTTGATGAATGGTGAGCGCTGACGATTCTCTGCCGGGTCGGTGATTGTATTTTGTGTTTGTCTCGTTTTCACGTATATCCAACACACCAAAGAGTGAATATATTCCTCGACATAGCGTTAGTGTCTGGAGGGCATCCGCCCATAAAACATGGCCAGGATCGTATGCATTACATAGATTACACCGGTCAGTGAGAAAATCCTGGTCCATACATTGAAGGAAGCATGAGGGGACCACTTTAAGTATTGCTAACAAAATCAATGAAAACATTTTTCCTTCCTCTTCTTATGAATTGATTATTTTAACAACAGCAACAACAGAGGAGAATTTAGCTCTGATATTTACACAAGAGGAGGACGGGAGCTCAATACTTCTGACGCGTATCCTCGTAAATTTACAGTTAGAAAGGATAGGATATCCTGTAAAGGATCTGGGGAGCGTACGCTTCAGGGAAAGGAGTCATAGCATCTTGAACACATTACATCGGACGGGTTTCGAACCCTGTATTTCAATTTACATTCACTTTACACACGCCCTTATTGGGCGAGGAGATCGCATTAATGTTAAGTGGCTAATACATAAAGCAGCAAATTCACTCTGCAGTAATGAGTTAATACCTCCGCTACCCTCGAAAAAGTATCGAAAGATCTCTAAGTAATCAGGGTATTAGGCCCACACTATAGGCCTACGTAAAGAGAGACAAAAGGAGAAGTTACACCCGAAAGACCAATATGTTCATTTGTTTTGTAAAATATGTTCGTTTGTTTTGCCTTGAAAAATTGACTGAGGACCGAGAACTTAAATTTATTTGGTTAATGTGTAAAATTTTGTAATGTAAATATCTGTGTAATTAGCATCTGGATTTAGATAATAACTTGTGTGGCAGGGTTAGCTGCAGGTGTCGGCGTTGGTAAGATGCTTCTAGTGATTTCCTGTTGCATCAGAAAGGAAGTTTCTGGAAGTTGTAAAGATCTCCTCTCATCTAAAATTTCGGAGCCCTGATTGGCTAAAATAACGCGATTCCTAATTGGTGAATGTAAGACCCGCGGGTGCGCTAAATGGTTATCTCTTGATTGCCCAATTTCCGACTCCTGGCGACTTGGCCAGGGCCAAGCTTGTGTCCGTCGTATTTGATTTGTGACTGGCGAAGGGAGCAGTTTTTTCCTCGGTCTGATGGGACCACTGGCCCTCCGAGGTGAGCACTATTTGGTTCATGTTTTGGAATTTAACCTTTAAATGTAAATTCTTCTTTAAGTTTCTTTCCCATCCGTACTTTGCCGGGGTATCTTGCATTCGCCAATTTTAAGTTCAAATGACTTAGCCCTCGCAGCTAGCCATACCCCATTTGTTTGGAGGCACTTCGATTTTATATACTGTGGAATAAATATGTAAATTTTAATTCCCCCCGGGATAGACGTGTTTCATCTTAACGTATTCCCTTTTCATATATGTACCTTATTCAGAAGTGTTTTTGAAAAGGCGGCCACTTGATCGGGCTCTGAGTTAGGATTTTTAATAATTAGAATGCTTTCTTTTCCTTGCTAATGTCTTAACCTGTATGTGATGTTAACTTCTTTGGTTGTAGAGGGTTAGTCTATGCTAAACCGAGAGCTCATTTCCTTATATGTAATTTTAAGTTGATATCGTCCGCAACTACCTTACGAAACTACCTTGTCATGACTTCAAATTATGACTGTTAACATTTTCTTTACATTGTTTTTAAGTCGTTGGCGATAAGCTGAATCTTGTACTATTGACACTATTGATATCTTAAAGTTTGTTAATTTACTGTGTTAAATTAATTTGTATTTGGTCTTGTTTTGTAACGTTATTTTCGAATTTCCTTAATTCAGTAAATATTGTGTTCAATTGGGATCAGCGTTAGTTTCGTTTTCCCGGCAACGCAGTACCTTCTCACGGACCTGGCAGGGTTTCTAACCGTTTCTCATTTCCTTTCTTTTAGTTGTCATGCTTGTTAAACTGTTATTTATATCTCTACTTTGTTTTCAGGGTATTAACATGGTGTGTTTGTTTTATTTACTATGTATAATCGACATGTATTATTTTTTAAATTTATTATCTGTCCTGTTTCTTGTTGTGTAATCCGTAGCGGTTACATGATACAAAGCCATATCATTAGCGGATCAATTTAACCACAGTGATGATAACTCCGAAATGATAAATAAACAATTGAATGTTGATTAAATTACCCACCTTCAAAATGCAAACATTCTTGATTGTAGCTAGAAAAGTGTTGCTATGGACATCTGGTCAGGAAAAGCAAAATTTCTGCAATATATGATAGTTCAGACAGTTGAGAATAGATGGCCCCAGTGTTGGAGATCGGTGGCAGTTTAAATAGACCGGGGCCTAACTAATGGCGCAATAATAATAATAATAATAATAATAATAATAATAATAATAATAATAATAATAATAATAATAATAATAATAATAATAATAATAATAATAATAATAATAATAAGAATAATAAGAATAATAATAATATTGGTATTGGTTTAACGTCGTCTTAATTCATAGAAAGTTTCCGGCGACGCTGAAATGGTAAAGGTCTATTATTGGAAGGTAGGGTTTGAACCTTAATTAAGTTATAATTGAATGCCCTGGAAATGGGAAACCAGGGTAAAATTTCTTGCGGGCTCTCAATGGTGCGATTCAAACTCATCACAATCCCCCAACCCACGAATATAAGTTAACAGCTGCATGACACGAGCCGCAGAGCCAACTCGCTCGGTGCTGTTTTTATGATTATCATTAGACTGAGTATAGAAGAGGTTTGAAACAAAACTCTCAGCCATCTTATAAGTCGTTTCCCATTCTGTTTCACGTCGATTGCAGGCAAATGAATTGGACCGTCGTTTTTCTTTAGACGGTCAGCTAGAAACATTAAATAGCACATACACACATCCATGATGGCAATACTTGTTTAAAGTGGCTTAATATTGCACCCGCTCACCTCCTGAGTCCCAGACTAGCATTAATCTCAGGGGTGATCAGTTCGAAAAAGATAAAAAAAAATTAATAAAGAAAATCTAATTATATATCGGCGCACCAAATGAACACAGGGATGAACGGGGCATGCAAATTAAGGTAACGGGGGACGACTCATTCATGGATAGAAATTTTAGACTCCACGATACGACTGGGAAGTGACAACTTAAATTCCATGGGCATACTGGACTAACTACAATAAAAATGTATGGAAACTGTTTCCTATTGAAATTGCAATAAGGAGCCATTTATTCACTTATTTTGCATACTACACATGATGACAATTATTACATTGGGACACTTCCATCCTGAAAAATAAATGACATACTACTTGGATTTACCTCACTACTCTGGTAGTGTAAAACATTTGGTGAATTCGCCCCAATTGGTGACTGGGGGTCGAATTCACATCCGTATGAGTGGACGTTTCATCGCTGGAGATCTTCATTCGGAGACGAAGGCATGACAGTAACTATTTACTGTCATCTCCTCGTTCCGTTTGGACATGAGACACTTCCGTTATGTACATTCTGGTGAGCCGGACACCCACCGTGGAAATGTTATCGCCCCGAAAAAACGGGAATTTATAGTACGGACAAACTCTAGGCTATTATTTCCAGATTCACGAACATGCCAGGTAGAGCTCATTAACTCAAAGCCTATTTCAATATTTACACTTGTCAATACGACAAGACGTACGGAAAGGTTCATTTACTACGCTCTGACAACGAAGACATGTGCCACCCGTGTATTATTCCGCATCTACCGCTGACAATCTTCGAAGCGGAAACCCATCATCTGGTTCCGACCGGTTCGACACATGACGACTGATATCTTCCTAAGATTATTAAATAATTATAATTATCATTCTTCATCTGATCATTACCATATTCTTTGATTACCATCAATTAATTTATTATTATCATTAATTACAATTATAATCCTATATTTGATTATTATCATTTGTCATCCGGGAGGATTATATGCCAACCCTTGCCGACGTTTCAAACGAAGGGTCGTTCTTCCTCGTAATTTATCCGGATAAATTTATGATCAGTTTCCTAATAAAATTTTATTATTATTATGATGATGATGATTATTATTATTATTATTATTATTATGATTGTTATTATTATTATTATTATTATTATTATTATTATTATTATTATTATTATTATTATTATTATTATTATTATTATTATTATTATTATTATTATTATTATTATTATTATTACAATGAATCTTCGTCCAAAAAATATCTTAATTTCCTTTCATCAATTATAATTATTCTCAAAATACTATTGCAAGTTCTTCATCTTCTGCTTCTTCAACTTTTCATTATTAATATTTTAATCAGTGGAGATTATCATTATCGCATCACTTATTCATCATGGGTTTAATATTTTACATTGATCTCACCATAATTATTCTCAAATTAATCGAATAATTTATTCCTATGATTATTCCTCTTCATATTATTATTATTATTATTATTATTATTATTATTATTATTATGGTAACTTAATTTCACGTGTTACACTACCGTTAGCGATATTTATGGTTAAATGCATAAGCTTTTACAATTTCGGTCTACTTTGGCACTAAGCAATTGATTTAAGACATGATTCACTTGGATTATTATTATTATTATTATTATTATTATTATTATTATTATTATTATTATTATTATTATTATGGTAACTTAATTTCACGTGTTACACTACTGTTAGCGGTATCTATGGTTAATGCATAAGCTTTTACAATTTCGGTCTACTTTGGCACTAAGCAATTGATTTAAGGCAAGATTCACATGGATTATTATTATTATTATCATTAAAAATGGAAAGCTGATATTTTAATCTCCATTCTTTAGAATTCAGTCACATATGTTAAATCCCGTTATGAACCACGAAGATCTGCTTTATATCGGTTGGGACAACACGGTATTCGGTACCGCAACCTTCATTTTCGTACTGTCGTTAATTTATATGGGGACACATGTCCTCCCAAGACACATCTCACAACCTATGGCACATCGCGGCTGGGCAAATACCTCCAAAGCCGGCGATTGCTAAACTATTCCTTCCAACTCATTTGAAGTCCACACTTTTCCTTATTGGAACTCTTCAAACATTTAACTCATAAATTACTCCTCGGTGCGTGGATTCTGCCACTCATAACACCGGAATTGGCATTGTATATCATTTTAGGCCTTGAGATTTATCTATTTCATCATCACAAACAGTACGGCTCAATTCTACTTCGTGCCGGATTTCGTCCCTCATGACTTCCAACTCTAAATATCGGCTAAAACCACTGTGGGCTTTCAACATATCGTGACCATTCTAATTCACGTGCCTTTATCGCTTTTAAACAAATTTTAATGGTTAAGATAAAGTCCAAAAACGTGAAATCAACAATTTACGTACAAATCAAACTTACTGCCTGAATTGAAGTCTTTAGCGCTACAGGTTATCTCCACATTGATTATTATTTCGGCTAGCAAACTCACAACGCATTATCATGACTATTATATTATAACTTGACAACGCACAAAATCTTATTATTATTATTAATTTACTTTCCTTTGCCAAGTCCCAAACATTATTATTATTTCTCACTCGCAAACACACCGAGCAGTATTATTATTATATAGAACTTGCGAACGCCCAAAGCAGATAGAACAGTATCATTATTATTTCTATGACCTTCCGTACGCAACACAAATTTTACATACTCTGGCACTTTCATGATCTGGCTGTCTGGTAGCAAATATTCGTAACTAAAATACAAATAATCACCGCAGTGAATGAAAGTCAAATAAATGGGTTAGCACAAAAAGGAATTTAATACTTGAAATGAACTTAAATCAAAGTATTACAAACAGCATGCATTAATTGAAAGAAAAATATCCCATATTTACATTATATACAACAAACAAATACTCAAATTAATTAATCTAACCCATTATTACGTTAATATAAATTAGTTCGTTCGTCTATCTTAAAAATCATGGATTCTTGAGACGAACCATGTTAAGTAACCATGATTAATCTACACTGAACCCCGTTTAGTCGCGATAACATCCCCAAATATTAAATTTGTGTACTCATTCCTATGTAGAATTCCATTGTCTCGTAGCGGATGAGAAGCCTCATGGCCCCATGGTGATTTATTCGGACATCATGTCGCACAATATAAAATGAACACAGCAAAACACTTCTGGGCGATTACCCATGATTAACGCTTTATTAAATAATTTACAGTGAATTATACAAGAATAATAATAAAAAAAGAAAACACTTATAGGTGCGTCTAGACCCATGACACTCGCACAGTATATTCTTCATATGAGCCCGAAACACACGTCGTGACACATTACGACCAAGTGTCGTTTCATTCGAACCGGCGCGAACCGCGTCTTCAACCGGCACTTCCTGGTTTATTTCTAAGCCGTCTTGATAATCGCCTAGCTCCTACATTTCCCTGCTCGGATGGTTATTCACCGTCTATCTTGAGCTATTTACTTCAGGCTCCGCACACTGCCTTCCAAAATTACTATCGGCGTTCCGTTAGTTATTTATATTTAATCACATGACATGTATTAAATTCAACATACAGTTGTACTGATTATGTACACTCGGTACTATGGATAATCTCACTGTTCGTCTTCATTCTCATAACAACTCACGTACTTTCAGCTCTAACTGACTTCGAATGCGTCCCGAGGTACTAACTTACCGAGTCAACGTGTCAGAGTCTCAACTACTTCATACGACTGACACGACTGGTGACCGATAACAACTGGTGACTGGTAACAACTGGTGATGTGAGGTCCCACTGCTGGTTATTTATGGACGATATGGTTTCCCGCCGGGGTCATCCGTGGTCATCTCATAGGGAGGGGGTTTGGTTATCCTAAATCGGCATATGCAGGTGGATTTGGATCTCTTAATTTATCCCACTTAATAAAATGGCGACACACATCCACGTGTCGTATTCTGAATTCATATCTTTCGGTGATCACGGAGATATCACTTGATTCCTGTCCTCCACCTTTCGCGCGCTAAGTCGGTGTCCCTGATGGCGTGCTCATCTTGACCAATGGCGAGATAGCGTGGGTCGTTTCGAAGAATTCATTACTTTAATTTATTACAATTACAATTAATAAACATGGGAATGATATCACAAAAATCCCCTCTATTCAATTCTGTGGTTGGAATAATTTAATTATTGTTATCGGAGAAGCTAATTGGAGTTCACTCTGAGCTTCTCTTACGTTGGTTCAACTGCGTGCCTCTGATAAATTTTGCCATTGGTCAACACCGCAGCAATTAGTTTAAAATCTCTTCCTTGCAACCTGACAACACAAATGCCTCGAGGCGTTGGAAAGTCTAGTTCGTCATTTTCTCCGTATCGGTGATTCACCTGGCCTCGCCCTTGTTCAGAAATAAATGCTCTTTCACTTCCTTATAGTCATTACTTCTGTTGTTGTGAGCTCTAGATTTAATCCTCTTAACTTTTGACCAAGAAATATTCTCCCCATAATGACAGGCTTAACTGTGGCGACGGATTGTCGTGACCAAGCCTGGCCATGTCGAAATTCTTCTTTCTACACCAAACTGACACTGTATATAATTTAATATTCCCATATATCTGCATTTATCTTATAAAAATCAAATCATGAAAACTAGGGATCCTCTCATCCGGGTGCGATATATAGGTCATCGGCGCCCGTTAGTATGGACAATATTCAACACAGGTATTTAGAAAAACGTCTAATTAAGAGCGAGTTGGCTACGCAGTGCGCTCACGGAGCTGTCGTGGGTTACCCACCACTTCGCAACCCCTTCATCTACAGTACAGTGCTCAAAAATGTTTGCGTACTTCGATTTCACACGTTTATATCAGGGTCCCTTAAACTGCAGACCTATATCTGAGACATATACATTCACATCAGGTTCGATATTTGTCCAATAGGAGACACTTGTGGTGTCGGTGAATTCAAGAAAATCACTTGTAAGGTCAGTGGTGTTTAAGCAGCACGTGTAAACACAACAAACACGGCTACTGATCGCATTCAAATCGTGGCATTGCTGCAAGAACTGTAGTGACAAGTATAGTAGATGGTGTCGTTTATGTTGGAGTGAACCTGAGTGTTGTCCCAGAGTTTGAAAAAGTTCAGAGATACAAACCGTAGCTGATCGACAACGTAAGGGACGTGTACGCAAAACAACTCAGCACGTAGTAAGCTAACCTCGTTCCGCTACGGCTACCGTAGGGAATGAGTCAGATCACACCACGAACTGATATCAAGGAGGCATCAAACCATAGCATAGGGCAGCTCGTTTCAGCCCATGGTGGCGACGGTGTAGAAAGCAAGCTGCGACCTCATGCAAACGGTCCAATTTTACGTTCAATTGTATTTACATTAACAAGCATCCTATCATTTACCTTAAATAGGACGTAGTCCCTCGAAACAAAGATACATCTACTGAAATTAAATATCAAAGTAACCTATCCCTTTTTGCAACATTAATCACGTTCACACTCACATAATTACATTAAAAACTTTGTACTCATCTGTTCCGTTGACTTATCGCCGCTCGTCTTCAAGAAACAGCCGACTCCATCTTGTTTTTAGCCAGCCATATCAATGATGATGCTGCCTTCAGAAAAGGCTTGGATCAGACCTTTTGTCTCCATCGAGGGGTAGAAAGGTGATGTCGTATTTTCCGTTGCTGCTTCTGCCTCCGGATGAGTATCTGTTGAGAGACCAGAATAAAGAATGCTTCATCGAAATGGGGGTAGCAGCATTTCCGAAGTTGCAAGGGTGCCAGTCTGGAGGATTGACTGATATGGAATTTGACCCGTAACGTAGGTCAAACCCGAACACTACGATAAGGGCAGCAAAGGGGGCAACTAGCTGGTACACAAAAAGCTAGTTGAAAAGTTCAAACAGGAAGCATAACTAGGGTCACCCAAAACAGACTAAATTACTAGACAAGAACAGAAAACGTACCATTAAAGGACGAAGAAGTGTTACCAAGAACTCGTGCTAAGAAATTCATACCTGGTATCAGTTACTTCAAGAAAGAAGAACACATTCTTAGGAAATTAAAAACAAGGGATTTATTTAGTTAAATAAATTTTTAGAATGTTAGGAAAAGAAATCAACAACGCAGGAACAATAAATAAGGAAAAGTTACTTAAATTAGGAAACTAAGTTAAACTTGATTTAAAATCTACGGTGATCGATCACTAGAAAATTGAAAAACAAACAAAACTCTTAATTAAGGGAGGCCTCAACATTCCAGAGAAAATGACAGTTTCAAATTAGTATCAGATCACAATGTACCAAATTTGTAATTTAAAAAAGAAAACTTCTCTGAACCACAGAGTTCTCACCAAAGGATAAAAAAATAGAAATTTAGAAAAATAAACACAACACTTAATACCCGGAAGAAAAGGAAGTGACCGGATGTTAAAAATTAATATCACCCCAACGCGATCACAAGCACACAAGGTAAGGAAAATTAAACGGAATTAAATATCATCACATCAAGACGAAGAACTTGGCCAAACATCCAACAGCATCAACGATCAGGGACCAATCTCTCCCTTTAAAAACTTGACAATCATCAACAAAAACCGTTGGCAAGGTAACCAACAAACGCCAAGAAAAAAAGATGGTAACAGGTAACCACGGAAACGAAAGTCCGCAAAACAAGAGAAAAGAAAGAAAAGACGAAGAACTAGGAACACAAGCAAAATTAAGAATCAGAGAAAAATAAATGAATGCCGTCCGCTTGGTCAGAACTCACATGGTTAAAACAAACTTACTTGGGATGTTAGATACGGTAGCAATACTGTAAAACATTTCAAGACGTACCAAAGATATTTCACATTAGCATAAAGTACTCAACTTCCCCCAATACATCTTAATTTTCATCATTAATAACACGAAAAGTTACATTACGAAAAGATGATAATAATAATAATTTATATTATTTTTTAAAGGGAGCTTCGAGATCTTGCTTTCCCAGAAATTTAGAGTTCACAAACGTCACCAAACAGATACTAAAATTGTCCGAAGTTGAAGAGGATAACATACTTAAAAATGCCGAAAATCTTCACCGAAGCAATGACGCCATCGCCTTTTTTAAAGATTACTTACAGGCTGAAGAGGTTGAGCAAACAAATGCATTAAGCATACAAACTAGAGAAGAATATCCCGCGTTGGTTGAAACAGAAACACATAATGAGGGCAAGGGAGAAACCCTCTTACTCCTTCCTTCAGGTTACGTCCATTGCGAACGCCGCAAACTTCACACAGACGAGACACGCCAAATCTTCGTCCATCTCAAACCACACTTCAGACAATCATGGTCGGCTCGCCAAAACAAGAATCGACAAGCCAGAGTCCGTTCGGCAGTGAGCTCTAATTGGTTAATGGGCGGAGTCTCGTAGTTCTAGCTCACAGTTCAGATGTCAGTACGTACGAGGAGCTCAGACTTGAGTGCCTACACAGATTAGTAGCGGAAAAGTGAACCCTGATATACCACGAAACAGAATTAAAAACGACACCGCCAGGGTAGAGTTAACCTTGACACAATTTCCATGCCCTTAGGCTACTCCGAAAATGTAGTTAGGAAGAGGAATGTTAGAAGTTTAAATCGTTGCGTTAGATTAGAGAATCTGAAAACGTAGATGGATAGATTTAATTTAGATGTAATTGGTATAAGTGAAGTGCGTTGGCAGGCAGAGCAAGATTTCTTGTAAGGTGACTACAGAATTATCAACACAAAATCAAACAGAGGAAATGCAGGAGTTAGTTTAATAATGAATAAGAAAATAGGGCAGCGGTTAAGCTACTACGACCAGCATAGTGAAAGAATTATTGTCATATAGATAGACACCAAACCAATGCCCACCACAATAGTGCAGGTCTATACGCCTACTAGCTCAGCGGATGATGAGGAAATTGAAAGAACATATGAAGAGATAGAAGTAATACAGTATGTAAAAGGTGACGAGAATCTAATTGTGATGGGAGACTGGAATGCAGTGGTAGGCCAAGGAAGAGAAGGTAATACAGTTGGAGAATTCTGATTGGGACAAAGGAACGAAAGAGGAAGTCGGCTAGTTGAATTTTGCACTGATCACAATTTAGTCCTTGCAAATACTTGGACCCAACACCACAAACGACGCCTTTATACGTGGACGAAACCTGGAGACACTGGAAGGTATCAAATAGACTTCATTATGATTAGGCAGAGATTCAGAAACCAGGTGTTGGATTGCAAAACCTTCCCAGGAGCAGAAGTGGACTCTGACCACAACTTGTTCGTCATGAAATGACCTCTGAAGTTGAAGAAATTGAAAAAAGGAAAGAGTGCAAAAAGATGGGATCTAGACAACTTGAAGAAAAAGAGTGTGAGGGATTGCTTCAAGGGATATGTTGCGAAAGGACTAAATGAAAAGGCTGAAGGAAATACAATAGAGGAAGAGTGGATAGTCATGAAAAATTAAGTCAGAAGGGCTGCTGAAGGAATGTTAGGAAGAAAGAAAAGATCAGCTAAGAATCAGTGGATAACTCAAGAGATACTAGACCTGATTGATGAACGACTAAAATACAAGAATGCTAGAAATGAAGAGGGCAGAAAAGAATACAGGCGATTAAAGAATGAAGTGGATATAAAGTGCAAGGTAGCTAAGGGAGACTGGCTGAAAGAGAAGTGCAAGGATGTCGAAGGCTGTATGGTCCTAGGAAAGTTAGATGCTGCATACAGGAAAATCAAGGAAACCTTTGGAGAAAGGAAATCTAGGTGTATGAATATCAAGAGCTCAGATGGAAAGCAACTTCTAGGGAAAGAAGACAAAGCAGAAAGATGGCAGGAGCATATCCTACAGTTTTACCACGGTGAAGATGTAGATAATTTGGTTCTGGAACCAGAAGAGGCTGTTGATGCTGATGAAATGGGAGACCAAATTTTGAGGTCAGAGTTTGACAGAGCTGTGGGCGACCTAAATAGGAACAAGGCACCTGGAATTGATGATATTCCCTTTGAATTACTGACTGCCTTAGGATAAACCAGCATGGCAAGGCTATTCCATTTAGTGTCTAAGATGTATTAGACAGGAGAAGTCCATCCGATTTTCGGCAGAATGTTGTTATACCTATTTCCAGGAAAGCTGGTGCTTACAGGTGTGAAAACTATCGCACCATTAGATTAGAATCTCATGCCTGCAAAATTATAACACGTATTGTTTACAGAAGAATGGAAGAACAAGTTAAAGCTGAGTTAGGAGAAGATCAATTTGACTTCACAAGAAATGTTGGAACACGTGAAGCAATCCTGACTTTACGTCTGATCTTAGAGAATCGAATCAAGAAGGATAAGCCCACGTACATGGCATTCGTAGATCTAGAAAAGGCATTCGATAAAGTTGATTGGACCAAGGTATTTAAGACTCTGAAGGTGATTGGGATCAGATACCGAGAACGAAGAATTGTCTAAAATCTGTATAAAAATCAGTCTGCAGTGATAAGAATCGAGAGCTTTGAAAAAGAAGCCTCAAACTAGAAAGGAGTGAGGCAGGGCTGCAGTTTGTCCCCTCTCCTTTCCAATGTTTACCTAGAACAGGCAATAAAGGAAATCAAAGAGGAATTTTGAAAAGGAATCACAATCCAAGCAGAGGAAATCAAAACCTTGAGATTTGCCTATGATATTGTTACTTTATCTCGGACTTCAGAAGATTTCGAGAAGCTGCTGAATGGTATGGACGAAGTCTTGGGTAAGGAGTACAAGATGAAAATAAATAAGTCCAAAACAAATGTATGGAGTGCAGTTGAACGAAGGCAGGTGATGCAGGAAGTATTAAATTAGGAAATGAACTCTTAAAGAAGTAGATGAATATTGTTACTTGGGTTGTAAAGCAACCAACGATGGCAGAAGGAAGGAGAACGTAGAATGCAGATTAGCACAAGCAAGGAAGAGCTTTCTTGAGAATAAAAATTTGCTCATTTCAAACATTGATATAGGAATTAGAAAGATGTTTTTGAAGACTTTCGTGTGGAGCGTGGCATTGTATGGAAGTGAAACATGGACGATAACTAGTTCAGAAAGAAGGAGAATAGAATCTTTTCAAATGTGGCATTACAGAAGAACGCTGAAGGTAAGATGGATAGATCGCATCACAAATGAAGATACACTGAATCGAATTGGCGAGAGGAGATCTATTTGGCTAAATTTTACGAGAAGAAGAGATAGAACGATAAGACACATCTTAAGACACCTAGGATTTTTTCAGTTGGTTCTTTTTCTTTTTTTTTGCTAGGGGCTTTACGTCGCACCGACACAGATAGGTCTTATGGCGACGATGGGATAGGAAAGGCCTAGTAATTGGAAGGAAGCGGCCGTGGCCTTAATTAAGGTACAGCCCCAGCATTTGCCTGGTGTGAAAATGGGAAAACACGGAAAACCATCTTCAGGGCTGCCGATAGTGGGATTCGAACCTACTATCTCCCGGATGCAAGCTCACAGCCGCGCGCCTCTACGCGCACGGCCAACTCGCCCGGTACCAGTTGGTTCTTGAAGGAAGAGTGGGTGGTAAGAACGGTAGGGGTAGACCAAGGTATGAATATGACAAGCAGATTAGAGCAGATGGGTGATGCAGTAGTTACGTAGGAATGGAAAGGTTAGCACATGATAGGGTGGCACGGAGTGCTGCATCACACCTGTCTACGGACTGATGACTCAAACAACAGCAACGAAAACAACAATTATTATAATCATTATAAAATATCAAAGCCATTTCTTGACAGTGCTTATGTAGTTACTTTATTATTATTATTATTATTATTATTATTATTATTATTATTATTATTATTATTATTATTATTATTATTGATTTTATAGAGTCTTATCAGCACACACTTTATTAAAACATAACCGGTTTTCGGACACTAAGGTCCATCATCAGTGTTAAAATTTAAATTTAATTTCACATAAGTGAGTCGTCAAAATGAGTTTAAATGAGTTTAAATTGTAGCCCTGTTGACATCAACTGTAAAAATAAGAAAAAAGAAAACAGGTGTAAAATTATGAAATTAATACATATAAACTTACAATGTTGTTGTAAAAGGTATGGACATACCATAGGAAAGGCTGGCTTTTCCTCGTGCTCAGGCTGTTGGTTGAGTACTAACAAACGTTCAGCTTTGACAACGGAACCGCGCTGCTAGCACATGATGTTACGTCACCCCAAGGTTTCGTTGGAAGCACCTGATGTTACGTCAACTCAAGATTGTAAACAAGATGTTGCTTGCCACTCTTTCATTTAAAATTTGATCTGGTTCCCTTGTCTGTGCAGAAATATCTCAATGTTTTTACGTGCATTTAATTCAAATCCATAATTACCCTTAAAAATTAACATCATGTCCTTTCTGATCCCTAAAAATCTGTGGTTATTATTGTAAATGTGTTCCGAAAAAGCTGAATATTTGTTGTACTTTATTGCCTTGAAGTGTTCTTGATATCTTTGATTTATGGTTCGCCCAGTTCTTCCTATATAAAACATGTTACAGTCGTCACAAGTGAGCCGGTATACTCCCGAATTGGTATATATATCATTTTTATTGACACCATGTGCATTATATATACGTTCTGATATTTTATTTCTGGTTAAAAAAGCTGTTCTTTGTTCATATTTCTTAAATGTATTCGCGATTTTAAAAACTTGACTTCCAAATTATGTAAATGTTACAAATTGATTACGTTCATGGATTTTCTTTCTTTTCTCATGGTTTTTCTTTTTTTCTCCGTTTTCTTTCTTACGTATAATATTGTCTACCATTCCTATGTTGCAGCCATTTGCTTTAGCAATTTGTTTTATTATTCTAACTTCTTTCAGTTTGTTTTAATTACTCAAGGAAAGTTTTAGTAATCTATTAATGTAGCTGTTGTAAGCTGCTTGTTTGTGAGTTCCTGGGTGGTTGGAATTTTCATTAATGCTGGTGGTGGCCTGTGTGGGTTTCCTAAAAAATATAGAAATCTATCCTATTGTTGGTTTTTGTTAATGTGAGGTCCAAGAAATTTAACTTTTTATCGATTTCTTTCTCCATAGTGAATTTAATGTTGCTGTCAAGCAAATTCAAACAACCCTGAAATGTTTCGGAAGTAATGAGGTCTCCATTTAAAAATACTATCGTGTCGTCAACAAAACGGACCCATAATTTTATTTCATTCTGATATGTGTTCAAGATAGTTTTCTCAAGATTATTTAAATAAATATTGGCTAGGGAACCTAATAGTGGCCCCCATTGGTAAACCTGTGTTTTGCTGGTAGTACTTCCCGTTGAATGTAAAGTAATTATTTTATAATATTAGAGTTAATAAGTTTATCGTTTCGTTAATTTCTATGTGACTTAGTCTGTCTTGATTCTTTAAATTGTCTTCTATTAAGTCTATAGTCTCTTTGATAGGAATGTTGGAATACATGTTGGTCACATCATATGATACCATTACAGATTCTTCGTTTATTTCTGTTGATTGTATTTTGGAAATAGCTTCCAAAGAATTCGACATTGAATTGCTATTTTCTAGTGTGATGTGGTTTTGTAGGTGCTTAAGTAAAATTTTAGATAATTGAAATGTGGGGCTGTTTCGACAATTAATTATAGGTCTAACGGGGTAATTCTCTTTGTGGATTTTTGGGAGAGACTTGAAAGGTGGGCACCTTGGGTTCATCGGGACTAATTTTTGTTCCTCGTTTTCGTTTATTATGAACTGTGTACCCTTTAGGGTTTCTTTTATTTTTGTGTTTAAATTGTTGGTGGGGTCCTTCTTTATTTCCTTTATGTCGTTTGTTTCTATGAAATCAATGCGCATGGTGTCAATAAAAATGATATATATACCAATTCGGGAGTATACAGGCTCACTTATGACGACTGTAACATGTTTTATATAGGAAGAACTGGGCGAACCATAAATCAAAGATACCAAGAACACTTCAAGGCAATAAAGTACAACAAATATTCAGCTTTTTCGGAACACATTTACAATAATAACCACAGATTTTTAGGGATTGGAAAGGACATGATGTTAATTTTTAAGGGTAATTATGGATTAGAATTAAATGCACGTGAAAACATTGAGATATTTCTGCACAGACAAGGGAACCAGATCAAATTTTAAATGAAAGAGTGGCAAGCAACATCTTGTTTACAATCTTGAGTTGACGTAACATCAGGTGCTTCCAACGAAACCTTGAGGTGACGTAACATCATGTGCTAGCAGCGCGGTTCCGTTGTCAAAGCTGAACGTTTGTTAGTACTCAACCAACAGCCTGAGCACGAGGAAAAGCCAGCCTTTCCTATGGTATGTCCATACCTTTTACAACAACATTGTAAGTTTATATGTATTAATTTCATAATTTTACACCTGTTTTCTTTTTCTTATTTTTACCGTTGATGTCAACAGGGCTACAATTTAAACTCATTTAAACTCATTTTGACGACACACTTATGTGAAATTAAATTTAAATTTTAACACTGATGATGGACCTTAGTGTTCGAATACCGGTTATGTTTTAATAAAGTGTGTGCTGATACGACTGTATAAAATCAATAATAATAATAATAATAATAATAATAATAATAATAATAATAATAATAATAATAATAATAAAACAACAACAACGTAAATCTGACCACTGTCATCTGATCTTTAGCTATCGTTAATATGGATATCTGTTCTCTTTCTAGCTCAGATATTTTCCCTTGAAAAAATTTCATCCCGCCCTGATCTAAAATTCCCAATATAGTTTTGACACAGTGCCAATGAAGTTAAATATCCCACGTTTCTTACGTTTCTCTGTACTTAAGTGCTTGATTACTTCTTTGTAAACGGTTAATCTCTAACTGTACGTCGTGTTGACATGTGTGGTTTAATTCTTGTGGCAATTGATAACATAGTGTTTGTGTTTTCTCTATGTTCTGTTTAACAACTCGAAATGCATTGACATAAGTAACTAGTTTCCAATCTACCGTGAATATAGCCACATCTTCCTGATCTTTAAAATATATCCCTTGAGTTTTCTCATATAGTAACACTTGAAAATCTAATGCTTTCCCATGAGAATTCCATGCGTCATTAGGTGAATGACTGTAAAGACTCAAATTATTTTCCATGTGGAAGTCTCCAATTTGCACCTCCAAGGAAATGACTTGCAATAGAAACAAATTTCCTGCTGTACTCTGAGAGTTCGCGTTCCCTTCTCAGTACTTTATTACAGAAGTCGTAATTGAGTCTCAGCTAGTTATTCAGCAGAATATTTGATGATAGAGTCATACCACCCTAATTTATGGGCACTACAACAGTGGTACAAGTTCTCAACAGGTGAGACTAATTAGATTGGGCAATCAATCCTTGCATTAAATCTATACACCTGCGAGTTCGCCATGTTCACATGCAAATGGTCTTTCCCTTGAAACACTTCCCTTTTTAAATGAAAATCAGTTAAGATGCTTCTGTGGTTTACTATTGAAGCAATCTACTTCTCAAATCGTCTTACGTTATCATTGCTTCTACTCTCAAAAAAGTAAGTGAGGTTTTCACCAGAGGATGGTAGGTAGTCATTAGGACTTAGAGTAGATAGGGTTTGCCGACCTTGTGGCTATCGCAAAAACTAGTATTGCGTCTCCTTTCAACTAATAAACTGAGCCACACATGCTCTTTTGGAAAAAGAGTAAGATGATATCTTGTATCTGTCTGGATAGACAGCATAAGAACAAGATTTTAAAGAAAGAACTCTTTTCCCGCCTGCTGCGAGAGACAGAACTAGCCGTGGTACAACTGTGCGTGTGTATTTGTATTTCGCTCTACATCTCCAAGTGTCTAAGTGTTGTTTGTGCCTGCCCGATGCCACACGGGCAAATAGAATCACAGCTTGCCTACTACAAACAAAAGTAATGGGCTCATTCATCGAAACTGTTACCATGGTTGGTGGATCAGCAGAGGTGAAAGAAGGTGCCGGGGTGAATGGGTCTAACTACCAAATCAAAGTTAATTTAAAACTGCAACAAGGTTATATTTTTTCTCTCTTTAAAAAAATAAGTAACAAGGTAAGAAACAAGTCTAGGAAAGACATGATTGGTGGTATAAACAGAACTTGGGGCTGTAGCCCTCACTTTACACTTCCTGAACTACACGCTCAATCTAATAACCTTACTTAAGGGCAGAAATCCCCAATGCCTGGAGCACATGCTTCCAAAATGTCAATGCCAAGCCTCTCAGAGGCACCCTTACAACACTTGAAAAGAGCTGACACGCTCTCAGTTTTACAAGCCTCTTAAAGGCAATACCAGACTTTACAATTAGTTGCCATCAGGGCACAACTTACAAAAATGACACGGTGTATCTTGTACCCAACCTACTGGGCCTCAGCAGAAAACGAACAGGTTAAGTAAATGGCCCGAAATACCAAAATGAATGGAGGCGAGTACTTGCACTCTTAAATACTCATTCTGAAACCTAAAACGCACTAGGCCGATGACACAGGGGCTATTCCGAAACTATGGAGGTGACTCGTATGAGAATAATTTAAGACATTACGGAAAAGGAAAAACCAGTTACAACCTAGTCACCTCAAACCAATGTGAAGGGGAGCTCGAGAGGGTACAGCACTCTCTATCCCCGATTTACAGTTAAATATATTTACATAAGGAGCAGAAAATTACATTACAGATAAGTAGGTTACATCGTTAAAATTTCGGACCTATCCCTCGGGTGAAACTGTGGAGCTAGGAAGAGATGAAGATGTTAAACGGCCGTTACCTTTCTGAAGACCTGCTTCCTGATGAAAGAGGCACCTCCCGCCTCCTGCTTCACATACACACACTTAGTTAGATGTTGATCAAGTGGCCAAGAGCCGTGAAAATCCGCAGTTTATAAACCCTCGGGGAAAGTTAGAGACCTTTTATGAATAATCAAGACACACCCACAGAATTTTATTGGAAGATACAAAGTTTACACTCAAAATCGAAGAAGAAAGATGTGATTAGTTGGAAATTAATTACACAAATTCTTGATTGGTTAAATTCAAAACAGGCGGAAGAACGGATAAATATTGCCAACCCAAAAATTTAGTAAAGATAAAACTTAGGAATACAAGATTTCTTGAAATAAAGTTCCTTCACTTCGCACCAGGGTGCATGATCATAGTTTTTGTAGTGACCTCTCTGAGAGAATGTCGAAATTTCTTGTTGAACGGAAAACAAAAACAAGTTGAAATTCACACAGTACTGGCAACTTCATAATCACAAAATTACGGTAGTGACATCTTCAGAGGAAACGTTTAAATAGGTCTAGTTTCAAGTTCAGTGTTTCTCCTGTAGAGGAGTTTTAATTGGCGCAATATTTAAATGTGCGGCGTAGAGGTGTACCTCCCGGTAAAGAAACATCTAACCATAAGCAATGGGTGTGTTCCATTGTGTGGACTGGGCTCACTACAGTGAAAGGTATTCACTCGCAATTTCTCTAGTCTACTTCTCTGCCAACATACATCTGTGAGCTTCCACTTTCGCTTATTTTTAACATGTGTTCTTTCATTTACAGGCATAACCTCTTCCAATTATCCGAAGATCTGCAAATGATGTACTGTAGTGACGCGTGTCATTTTCGAGTTATAGCTTTTAACTATGTAAATGACTGTAAACTTTCTCCAACTTCTTGTGGCTTTCCTGTACCTAACAGGAAAATATTGGGGATCGACTGTGATCTCCTAGAATTTGCGAGGTTACACGTGAACTGTGACCTCGCCTCACACAGCACGTTCTGACGAGTACATACAGATACACGCAATGTGCACTGCGTACTAAAATCCCTAGGCTCTTAATAAATAACCCTATGCACCTGTTACCAGAAAGGGCCAAATGATTCTCAACATCTTAGCCCAAATTAAATGTACAATTTCAATCTATTTCTATGTACTTTAATTATTTCCCTTTTTTATTAATTCTCAACAGACAGTTCACACCTTCAACTTTCTGTACCACAAAGGGATCACTATACGGGTGGGAAAATTTGGAACTCCGTCCTGGCCGTAATGTCTCATCCCTAAAAAGTACCGGATCACCTACTTGAAAGGTTACTTCATGTTGCGTTTTGTCATACCGCTGTTTCTCTTTCTCTTTATTTTGGATTAAGGTTTTCCGTGCAATCTCACAATTTTCTCTTAACCTACTGACTATATATTGGTACTGGTTGTAGGTTACCTCAGGTCTTTTCTGCAATATTCGCGGTATGTTCGCCTTCCGCCCGAATATTCACTCATACGGAGTGAAACCTGTGTTAGTGTGACGCGATGTATCATACTCAAAAGTGGCGGTGGGTAAATGTTCGTTCCAATCATTCTGATCTTTACATATGTAATGTCTCCAATATTCTGTGAGCGTTCTATGCACTCGTTCTATGCTTCCATTAGATTGTAGCCTGAAAGCTGTCGTATGAACGTTTTGTATCCTCAAAATTATACACAATCTTTTAAAAGTTTGACTCATAAAGTTATTACCATATCAGTCAAAATGACACTCGGAATTCCAATTATGCTAATCACGTTCATTACTAAAGTCCTTGCTATGATACTTGCGTCTCGATTAACCATTGGACTTGCTATTATATATTTAGAAAAATGATCCTGACGAGTAAGAATATATCTGTGTTTTCTTTCGGTTACTGGAAGAGGTCCCATCACGTCTAACATATTGGAGACGGCCATATTTAAATGTGCTACCCTCCATAAATCGCAGGATGCTTAATGGTCTGTGAAACATTTCAATGCTAGGGTAAGATATGATTATAACAACTTTTGGAATGCATAGAAAGATCACACTTTCTTCTACACAAAAATGAGTTTTAATTATCATAATAGGACAGCAATTTTTAAATATACATTTATGAATATAATATGTTTTATAAACGAAAAATCTGACGCTGCTATGGATGCCAGTTCGGTTAATATTCCGAAATTTGGTTTTGTGGGAGCATCTACTGGAACACGCTAATGCAGATTCTAACTTAATTATTCAAATGGCACGGATATCCTTGTTTACAACCAGAAATTTGCATTCCCACTGGTCTTTGTTTGAAGACGGGGTTGCATCGAGTTGCCGCAGGTACAAGGAAAACACCCACATTTTTAGGAAGTGGTATAAAATACTATTACATAACCCACTTCAAGGACGTTACACTTCACACAATTTGAAATTAGCTTATTTTCTACATTTACTAGCCTGAAGCGCCGGAATCATCATGTTTACTTAGTGTGTAATTGTTATCCTTATCCTCATTTTCAGAAATCATGTCTTCCATAAGAACATCCATTATGGAATCGTCGAAACTTCGTACACTTGAATTAGACATGCTAAATATTCACAAGAATTACACAAACAAGCCTGCCTCTTGAACACACTCTCTTCGTCTCCGCATGTACCGTAGGTACTTTCCCGCCCATTTCTCAGCTGAGAGGCAACGATGGCGCAGCCTTAGGTTATGTGGGAATGTGGCTGTGTTATCAATGCCCTGAAAGACGAGCTCTCGACTTATGCTCATAACTAGTATATTTTATGCTTACAGAAGCATTCAAGAGAATCCTAGTGAAGTCACAGCACGCTGAAACGGCAACTACAATTTTTTGAGCTACAGTGAAATCGTGCCCGTGGATTCTCCGAGCTCTGTCAGCAGCAATGAGTTGGCGCGCCCGTAGTTTCTACGAGCCGCGTCTCAAATGTGCTGACGCCACCTTCTCGAATACTGTACTGGGTTTATCGGTAATGACCATCGGCGCCCTAATTTCTGGACGTACAATTTTATTCTGATGGCATGAAGGGCATGGGCGTACAAAAGCTTCTACGTCCTTCTTCATGTTCTTCCACTGGCAAACATCTTTGCTTCGCGCGAGAGTTCTGGTGAAACCCTGATGACCATCAACAAGAGAATTACACGTATCTTGCACGATAGCTAACTTCTCCTCTTTATATAGCTCCTTCGTTACAAAATTAGACGAACTCTTTTCTCCATCTGACTAAACTTCCTATGCTACCGCGTCCTCGGAATTAGAGTCCTGAGTTAATCCTCATTTCCTGACCTCTCTGCTCTCGCGTCCTCGAGATCATTCCGTCTATCAACCTTTCCTTGCTCACCTATCCCTTGGCGGGATTCCTGCCCTTCAGACCCTATCGCCCTTACTGCCTTCTCAGGTGTGGTGGGGATCCTACTTAAAGCATCTGCCTTCTTATTCGTTTTCCCTGTCTTGTATACTATGGTGAAATCATACTCAGCTAGTTTGATACTAAATTGAATTACCCTGGAAAAGCAGTCCCGTACATTGAATACCCATTCTAAAGGTTCATGGTCTGTGACCACGGTGAAGTGCCGCCCAAACAGGTACGGTCTAAATACTTTACACTCCAGACGATAGCAAGTAATTCCTTCTCGGTAACTGAATAATATCTTTCTGCCTTGTTTAAAGTTCCAGTAGCGTATGCTATGGGCAAGTCTTTGCCTAATTCACCCTGTAAAAGAACAGCTCCTAATGCTTCGCCACTGGCAACAATAGTTAAGATAAAAGGTCTCACAAAATCTGGATACTGTAAGATGGGTTTCTCTGTCAAATTCTGTTTCAAAGTACAGAAAGCTGTCTTCTGTTTACTTGTCCACGCATACGGGACATTATCCTTTGTAAGTTCATACAGAGGTTTTGCTATCTTACTATAATCCGGGATGAACCTACGATAATACCCACCCAAACATAAAAACTTTCAAATGTTTAGTACTTTTAGGCCTGAGAAATTTCCTCACAGTCTCAACCTTTCGCTCGTCTGGCTGTAACCCGTTAGCAGTGATAGTGTGACCTTGAAATGCTACTTCCGTTCTAACAATTTCACATTTGCTTGGCTGCAGCTTCAGCCGACATTCCCTCAATCTCTGGAACACGTCTCTAAGTCTCTGTTTGTGTTCCTCAATAGAATTAGCATACAGCAAGATATCATCGACGTAAATCACATATTTTACACCGATTAACCCTGAAATTGCTACAATCATTAAATTTACGAACGTATTAGGGACATTTTAAAACTCATCAGCATTCTTACCTGTGGCGGAGAATGCCGTCTTCATAATACTTGATGTTAGCCTGAAAAGTAACCGGTCTTCCCCACTGCATCTACGAACTCCGAAATTAACGGCATAGGATAAACAGAACCTATAGAAACGGAGTTCAAAGCCCTTTAGTCTATACACAAACGATATTTCTGTTTCCTTGCGGCATACGTTCGCTTGGGTACAAGCAAAAATGGAGCGCTCCAACCTTAGGCACTAGGAGTAATTATCTCGTCTTCAAGCACTTTATCTATTTGCCTTCGAATTTCCTCCTTCTGAGATTCGGGTACCCTCTAAGGTCTCAGGTTAATCGGTGGCTGATTTTCCCTAATTCGAATTTCATGCTGCACGAAAGCTGTGAACGTTAACTTATCACCCTCTAAATGAAATATTTCATTGTATGCAGCACATATAGCACACAGTTGCTCCTTGTCCTTGGTGCTAAATTATATACTCTTAATTGTTCTATCACTCTCTGTTTTCGGGATTTTTCACTAGCTTTTGCACCTGAATCACCCGATTTACTTCCTTCGACTTTACCCTTTCAAAGCATTAAACTTGTTCGAATTTTTGAATACTAAACAACGGGCTCTCAAGTTTAACTTCAGTATCTCTAGGTATTTAACACACTCACTAAAGCCTTATGATTGTAAGTCGTCGTTATACAGCTCGATGTGTACACCCCTGGCAGAATTTCTTGCTTACCAATCACACCTTCTGCCTCCTCTTAGACTGTTCTTACTTCGACGATCGTCTCTGTCCTGGGTTTGAGACAGATCGTATGGACTCTAGCACTATTCTCCGTCATGTAATGTTGGCTTCCCTTTACAGTGCCATAGCCTTCCTTAAAGTTTATTATGCTACCTTTTTGTATATTCCTGCCAATAATCCCATCATTATTATGATGTACATCCTCACCAAATCAGAGTCTAACTCTCCCACTGGGAGTCTTCCTCTCCCTCTGAGTCTGATTTCCTCCGAATCTACACTCGTTAACTGTGAGACAAACTTTGACTCACGTGGCACAAACTGTCGTTTTATGACCGATACTTCGCTTCCTGTATCCAACACAAACTGAAGTAAATTCTCCTGACACGGCACACCAATTTCTATTCTGCACTCTACAGTGTTTGGAATTTTACTATGGGGTACGGTTATCTTACACATTTCTCGAACACTCCAACCCAACGAGAAACTTTTTCCTAAAATCTCCACATAACCGTCACGCTAATTTATAACACTTTCTTGTAACAGATCTCTCCCTATTAGACCATCGACAGACAATCGAAACTTGTCTCCTGCAACATAAAATTGGGGAGAGTAGCCTCCGATGTTCAAAATAGCACTCCCTTTAGTACGAGAAGTCTGACAAGTCACACCATGCAACTCTATCGTCGGCTTACGGTAGTATAATTCTTCTCTTCGCACAGCTCTATCTCGTTTGAGCCTCACATCAGCCCCTTTATTAAAAAGAAAACGATAGGGCCTTTTTCGTCCTCAGTGGAACAGTCCGATCATGTTCCCTTCGGGACTGCTCCAAATTACTCGCTAACCGAGTGTTGTCGTGACAACTTTCACTTTTACTACTATGATGCCTGTCATAGGCGTTGACCTTACTCTGGGTTGCGGCACGTGACTTTCCCTTCGCTGGAATAGCTGCACGCCTCCACGGGACTCCTATTTCTGAGGACTCGCTCTTCGGCCCAACCTCTTTCGTTTAACTCCTCGTCACTAACTTTTCCGCATTTCTGTCCTTCTGTGCGTTTACAGGTTTGAGAGAACGCTCCTTTCTATTTCGAGTGGTTACCCTGACTATTTCGAGAGACACACTCTGTCTTATTGAACCAGCAGTTACGCTGCAAGTGGCCCATGCGGCCAAAGGTGAAACATTTTCTTTCACGTGTCGACCTGTGCCATCCTCAGCATTCGGACTGTTTGTGACCCATTTTGTTGCAATTATAGCACAAACTTTAACTTCGTTAACCAGGATTTTCCATTCTCTCGGTGTTTATTCCCACACTCTTTCTGGGTATTGTCTGCCTATTGCAGTTTCTGCAAAGGGAGGCTTCTTTCCTCGGACTTCCGAAGCCTTACAATCTCGTGTTAAGTGCCCTTCCTTATCAAAATTATAACAGATCACTCGCACTTTAGCCCTTCCATAAAATTTCTGGTTAGTAGACCTGTGCGGTGGTTGCGGTCCCTGTGGTCTCACTTTCGGTAGAATTTCGGATGATCCGGCCGATCTTCTAGCTTGACCTGTCATTTGCTGTTCAGCCCTAATAGACAATATAGTTGTTCCTTACTCACGCGCAATGTCTATAGCCTGCTCAAGGATTTGTGCATTTCGGCTTTTAATTAAGCTCTGAATTCCTTCATCGCACAAGCCCTGCACAGAACTGGGTTTCACGAGTTTTAGGATTAAACGTGCCTGATGTCCTTTGGCTACTGCGGTGTTTCTTAAATCTGTTCCCATCTGATCGATACTATGGGCCAAGTGGGCGACTGTTTAGCCTACCCCTTGCCTAGCGGCAAACAATTGACATGCATAAAAATCCTCTTGCCAAGTACGTACGTCAAGTGGCACTAATAATTTACTACGAGATTACTTAGTGATTTTAGTTAAAATCAAATTATAGAATAAATCATAGTTATTTGGCTTAACCAGCTGTAAAGCAGTTTCTATATTGTCACAAAACTCGCGTAATCTTTCTGGTTGCGTCCCATCAAATTCTGTACCTATCAATTTAAGAGCCTCTGTTACAGATAAATAAAGACCTTCATGCACTACTTCAATATGCTCTTCAACATTATTGGGAGCTGGACAATTTGATCTGTAGACCCTTCCATAATGAACTGTTCAACTCACCCTACTGTTTACCACTGGACTCTGGAACTGGGTCTCACTCCACTATCTGCCGCAGAGTGACGCTGAAACTCACCTTCCTTCTCCCACGCCAGCAAGGTGTTTCTCGATTACCTATTGTTGCTCTGAAACACAACCAAAAATGATAAGCAATCATCTTAAAAGAGCGGACCACTTCATTGATCGCTAATAAGGAACACAAAATATTGGTAAATACAAATACACTATCTCAAAATTTGACACAAACGATTTTTACCATTTCCCAAAAATTAATAATATAAATAATACACCACCTCTGAACACCCTGTATTTTCAGTCCACCTGTCGTATCCTAAGAATTGGACAGGCCGGGGACTTGAGTTCGAATTTTTCGGGAGCTTAGTCTTAGAAATAACAAGATCACCTTTACACAGACACACACTTTTCACTTCACCTTTATTGAATAGATAGGTACATATTATACATTGACAAAATATACAATTAAGAAACCTGAAAATCTTTGTACAGACGCACTTATAGCCCTTCATTACATGGTCTCTCTCATATTCCTTGACTACATTTACATTCTGTAATTCAATAAGATTAAACGATGCAAAACTTCGTATTTACTTAGGTTTTGATTGAAAATTTCTTCTTCCATTTGCGTCGTCTTCTTTCTTGACTTCTTCTCTGCGCCCACGATATCGTAGTCGCGGTGAGCGATGAATGTGTAAATCCGGGACTCGAACACAACACTCTCAAAATCCGTCGCCGATCAGAATATTCTATCTTCCAACAGTTCTTACTACAATGTTATGTTTACTGATAGGATAGGCCCGCTATGACAAATAGTTCGATGTTCGTGTCGTTGCAGCTCCAAGTCTTGCACTAGCAGCCAGCTAACCATGCTGTACACAGTGACTCCTTCACTGCCTGTCTCTCTCGGTAACTCGCGGCCAAACACTACTCGTTACGCCACACACATAACCTAAAAATTCTGCACTATTATGGCCTAGTGTTAAAAACCGCCTATACGGCGGACAGCTAGATTCTCTTCTCTTATGACACACGTTGTCTGTACCACAGTTAGACTTTGCAATGCACAGCCACCCTCAGGTTGTTCACACGATAGTCGGACAGATTCTCCCCGATTTGTCGAAGTATCATTCCCTATATCTCACGATCGACGTTTATCGGAGCTTTTCCCCGCTACTTCTGTAGAAGTAAGATGTTTTAAATCTGATTGGTGCACGTGTTTCCCCGCAAACTAATGGGGAGTGCCATGGAATTCACTCGAACAATTCGCTTGTTACTGCGCCAACAATCTACGCGATATTTGCTTCTATTCGCTTCTAGAAACACTTACAGAACTTTCTTTTGCGTTTTCAGTTCTACACTGACGTCGTGTAGCTGACTATTGCACAACATTACACTTACTAACTTGAGTTGCACCCGCTTGCTTCAAGTCTTATGCTTTGAATACCGTACTTGTAACTCTTTTCCACTTTGAGGTACTATGACTTCATCCCACTGTTACATGATCATAAAAAATCTAGATAAATACTCAATGTTCTTGTCTGGGTGGTCGCGGATTCGAGACTCGCTCGAGTCCGTTCGCTCGGCACTGAGACATGAGAGGGGGCGCGTCGGGAAACGCGACCGTGACAACCTCAATGCCACAAGTCATCAAATAAATCTACATACATACAAGTACACGCGTCTGATGACAACGATATATCAAACCTATACATTAAGCAACAACGACTTTATAGAACTAATGTTATTGAGAGAACATGAAGAAGATGCGAGTTCGAAACTCCCACATCAGCTGTCCTGGTAGTATTTTTCCGTAGTTTCTCCACTTGTACTCCGGGAAAATGTGGGGGCCACAGTCATCTCTTTCCCATCTCTATTACATAGACGCACACACTACTACAAAATCCGCAAAGACACAGGTTATCAAAAATTCTACACACATACAAGTACACGAGGATGATGACCAGGATATATCAAACCTATACATAAAGCAACATCAACAATTCTATAAAACTACAGTTATTGAGAGAGCATGAAGTGAATAATAATAATAATAATAATAATAATAATAATAATAATAATAATAATAATAATAATAATAATAATTGGCCTAATAACAACAACAATAATAATAATATTAATAATAACATGAACTTACAACTACTTCAACACTACCACCTTCTCCTTTCCCTCCTCCTTCTCTTATACTTTCCTCAACATCTGCCTTAACCTAATTCCTGGATAACACTCTACCCTGGTACCCTTTCCTCCACACACTTTCTCGACATGTCTAACGATAGAATCCCCCATGACCAGAGCCTCAACCCTACCTACCTCATTTGATCCCCTCGCCTTCTGGTCAGTCCTTATTTCCTGACAGCTGCAGAAGCTACTTCCTCCTCCCTTCTCTCCATCCCATGACGCTTTTCCACCTGTCTTTTCCTATCCACTACTCCACATTTCCATTTCCTACCTGTTCCCTTTCTTCTACAATGGCTCGCCGTGACGCAGTGTTCCGCCGATACAAGGAAACAAATAATTAACTAGATTTCGAACAGTATCGTCTTTTACGTAACAGAACAAAGCAATTAATTCGCAATAGCAAATTTAATCACATTAAAATGTAACAAGGAACTAAAATGCACGTGAAACCTGTAACGGGCTTCGAGCTATGGAAGTTGGAAAATGCAGAGAGCCACATGTTCCTACTATATCTCTCGATACACTTAACTCTCACTTCGTAACTAACCCAATAACGGAATCTCAACTTCAAAATCATATCAATCTAAATAAAAGAATCAGTGACCCTACAGAAAACGAACATAATTTATATTTTCACCCTGTCAGTGTAAATGATGTAAAGCGTATTTTGAATTCAGTTAAGTCACAAGCTAAAGGAGTAGATAACATCCCAATAGGTTTGATAAAAAACATTATTGGCGCGGTCCTACCAATTATTATACACATTGTAAACCACTGTCTCACCAAAGGGACGTTTCCAACTGCATGGAAGGATGCTCTAGTAAGCCCAATATTAAAGAATACCAGTAACACAGCAAATGCGCCGTCTGATTACCGGCCTATTTCGATTCTTCCCCCTCTCTCGAAAGTTCTTGAACGAGTTGTACACGAGTAGCTAGTAGAATTCTTAACCAGACATTCTCTTTTTGACCCATTGCAATCTGGCTTCAGAAAGGGACACGCTACTACGACTGCACTTCTTCGGGTAACAGGTGATATAAGACTAGCAATGGACAAACGGCAGGTGTCGATACAGACACTCCTTGACTAGTAGTGCGTTCGACACGGTTAATATAGACATACTATTATCCAAGCTTACGCTCTCTGCATATCGCCCCAATAGCCCTTAATTCTTTTAAGTCGTACCTTTCAAATCGTCGCCAGTGCATAGTGGTAAACAATCAAAGACCCCAATGGGCTGTAAAATCATCCGGTGTCCCTCAGGGGTCTGTTCTAGGGCCCATACTGTTCGTCTTGCATATTAATGACATATCTTCCACACTTCAGTATTGCAACAATCACTTACATGCTGATGATCTGCAGATGTACAAACACACCACTAGAAACAATTAACATGAAACAGTTCAGCATATTAATTTGGATATTGAAAGGCTTAACGCCTATGCTAAAAACAACAACTTAATCCTAAATCCTCGTAAAACGCAAAGTATTATCATAGGAAATTCTAAATTATTACATTTAACAAGCAATATCCAATAACAAATGTATGTAGAAAGGTTCATGCAGCTCTATATCCCCTGAAACGTCACAAGAATTCTTTTCCCCCAAAACTTATATTAAAATTAATCCAAGCACTACTATTCCCAATTTTAGACTACTGTGATACGGTACTAGTCAATCTAAATGCTGAACAAGCTTTGAGACTTCAGCGAGCATAAAACTCATGCATACGATATGCCTTTCAACTGCGACATGACGCTAATGTTACACCATATTTCAAAATATTGGGATGATTACGCATAAATGAATGAAGGAATTTTCACCTAATGGCACTTGTTTACCAAGTGCTCTCGACGAACACTCCTACTTACCTCTCTTTTAGTTTTCGTTGCCTTTCCTCGTACCATTAAATTAGTACCCGTTCTGGTTCCCTACTTGAATTTTCACTAAGTCGAAAGAATTCCTACAATCATTCCTTTTTAGTTACTGCATCGAGACTCTGGAATGCACCCCCAATGGACATTCGGCACCTTACTCCGTCTCATAAATTCAAATCTGCCTGCCGAATGTTTTTCCTGGGAACATAAAACTGAGTTGTGTGAGTCATTGTGTGTATGTTGTGTGAATGGGTTTTCTTCATTTATTATTATTAGTAGTAGTAGTATTAATATTAGTATTAGTATTAGTATTGTCACATTAATTGTTGTACTGATATGTAGGCTTAATTTAATCTTAGAATTATCTGTCCGTAGTATTATTTCTTTTTAGAATTGCTATGTCTTACTTTTATGTTTATATTTTTAAATTTTATTGTTTATAGTGGTTAAGTGTAAGGGAGGGCCGTGAGTCCTAACTTCTCCACAAATGTAAGTCAGGAATAAATAAATAAAAATAAGTAAATACTCCCCAAACTTCTCGGCAACAGTTCCCTCTTCTTCATCTTCCCTCGGTTGTTCTACCTGCAGTGACTCGTACCGATTTCTCACAGACACCTGTCCAGAATTTTGATCCTGAATGGAGCCCTTAGCCTTAAATCTCCTTTCCCTTAAATCACTAGACCGCATGTCTTCTACAATTCCTGTCTTTTCTTCCCGTCCCTCTGTAACACCTACTGCATCATGTACATTGTTTGGAGGCTTACTTTATTTCCTGTCCTCTGAGAGAATCCTAATTATCTCCCTCAAGCTCTCCAACTCCTCCCTCATACTAGTTAATGCCTGGCCACGCCCACAGTTCCTACACACGCACTGCCTAGCCATTCTTTACTAAATAATGAAAAGTAAAGGAAAAATATAACAACTTATTCTGTGTAAAGTAAAAGTGAAAAGAAAGAACTATTGCCTAGGTTAGTTCACAAAGATCACACGACAGTAAGTTAATTAATATAGGCTACTACTACACTACAATACTACTTAATTGTACGATTTTTTATTCCTGCAACACGCTAACAGAATGAAAATTGCTGTTAATTACTGGAAACAGAGAATAATACACAAGAATTACACAATTCTTAACTGTAGTTAAGACTACCCTAATTAAAACAACAGATTTTAGTAAGAGAGTTACTACAGATATCACAGAAACGGTACTATATTACACAAATATTTCACAGTAATAGAATAAACCCACTACTTTCTAATAAGTTACTATACTACACTACAATAATTTTAAACTACGTTCAGACGTATCCTAGCTTCTTAATAAGCACAAATAGAAATGAAAATTCCAATTGGGCCTAAATTTAGATATCCCCAAGAACTACCGGTAGGTACTCAAAGATTACCAACAAAGTTAAACACGTATACAGATTAATATTAGTACTACTTTGTCCTACTATGCTGTAATAGAAATAAAACCTGCCGTTTGCATAAAAATACACACGAATATAACAGGCCAGATACTATCTAATATAGACTACCGCATCTACACTACAATTCTCAACTGAAATGTGGTTATGTGATCTTTACAGATGGTGGATTACTATTATTTTCCCTACTTCGCGGGACGGAGAATAAAAGTGTCCTTAAATGCTGAAAAATATGAGGTTGTTTACAATAACTTCTCAAAAGAACTTCTGTCTAAACTACGCCAGGGACATGAATTGGAATTATTGGAATGTAAGAACTTGATTATTAGCTAACCGCTCATACATACTGGCTGAGAAATTAGTTAATTGATGCAGAAATTTTCTCACGGAACTGGAGGGTGTATCGTAGAGATAAGATAGGAATGGTAGGAATGGAAGTATTCATTCTCGTGAAAGAAGAATTTTTTGGCTAGGAAAAAGTTAAAGATGCCAAAAGAGAAATTCTAGGGGTAAGGCTAATATCTAAAGATAATAGGCAACTTGATGCTTTTGAGTTTACAGACCAGGAAAGGGTAGTGCAGATGCTGATTCAGTATTATTTGATAAGATAATCATCTATGAGGGAAACGATAAGGAAAGGAACGGGAGTGTAGCGGGTGATCTCAATTTACCGAATGTCAATTGGGAAGGTAATGCGAACGACAGGAAGCTTGACCAACAAATGGCAAATAAATTAATATGAGAAGGGCACCTGATTCAGAAAGTGATGGAATCAACTAGAGGGAAGAATATTCTAGATGTGATGCTGGAAAAACCAGATGAGCTCTATAGAGAAACCGGAGTAATAGACCGTATTAGTGATCACGAAGCTAATTTTGTGGTAATTAAAAATGAATGTGAAAGAAAGGAAGAGATTAAAATTAGGTCTATTAGGCAGTACCATATGGTTGATAAAACAGGCACGAGGGAGTTTTAATAAGTGACTATAATCGGTGGAAAACGGTAAATAAAAATGTAAACACACTCTGGGATGGGTTTAAAGCAATTGTTGAGGAATGTGAAAATAGGTTTGTACCTTTAAAGGTGCTAAGGAATGGTATATATCCACTGTATTATAACAGGGATGTAAAGAGACTAGGAAGAAGGTGCAGCTTGGAAAGAAACAGAGTTAAATATGGCTATGGAAGTAAGGAGAAATTGAAGGAACTTACTAGGAAATTGAATCTAGCAAAGAAGTCAGCTAAGGATAACATAATGGCAAGCATAATTGCCAGGCATTCAAATTTGAGTGAAAAATGGAAGAGTACGTACAAGTACTTTAAGGCAGAAACAGGTTCCAAGAAGGACATTCCAAGAATCATTAATGAACAAGGGGAGTGTGTATGCGAGGATCATCAAAAGGCAGAAGTATTCAGTAAGCAGTATGTAGAGATTGTTGGTTACAAGGATAATGTCCAGATAGAGGAGGAGACTAAGGCTAAAGAAGTATTCAAATTTAACTATGACAACATTGACATTTACAGTAAGATACAAAAGTTGAAAACTAGAAAAGCAGCTGGAATTGAGAAGGTTTCGGGGGATATAATATAGACTCTGGGTTGGGATATAGTACCATATCTGAAGAACTTGTTTGATTATTGTTTGCATGAAGGAACTTTACCAAAATGAATGGAGGGTTGCTATAGTAAAACCTGTATATACAGGAAAGGTTGATAGACATAAATCTGAAAATTACAGGGCAATCAGTTTGACATGCATTGTATGCAAGCTTAGGGAAAGCATTCTTTCTGATTATATAAGATATGTTTGCGAAATTAATAACTGGTTTGATAGAAGGAATTTTGGGTTTAGGAAAGCTTATTCCCCTGAAGCCCAACTTGTAGGATTCCAGCAAGATATAGCAGATATCCTGGATTCAGGAGGTCAATTTTACTCTATCGCGATTGACCTGTCTAAGGCATTTCATAGGGTAGATCATGGGAGACTACCGGCAAGAGTGAGTGCAATTGGACTTGACAAAAGAGTGACTGAATGGGTTGCTATATTTCTTCAAAATAGATCTCAGAGAATTAGAGTAGGTGAAGCTTTATCTGACCCTGTAATAATTAACAGGGGAATGCCTCAAGGCAGTATTATCGGACTTTTATGTTTTCTTATATATATAAATGATATGAGTAAAGGAGTGGAATCGGAGATAAGGCTTTTTGCGGATGATGTTATTCTCTATAGAGTGATAAATAAGTTACAAGATTGTGAACAACTGCAAAATGACCTCGATAATATTATGAGATGGACAGTAGGCAATGGTATGATGATAAACGGGGATATAAGTCAGGTTGTGAGTTTCACAAATGGCAAAAGTTCACTCAGTTTTAATTGCTGCGTTGATGGGTTGAAGGTTCCCTTTGGGGGTCATTGTAAATAGTCAGGTATTAATATAAGGAAAGATCTTCATTGGGGTAATCGCATAAATATAATTGTAAGTAAAGGGTACAGACAGATGGTTATGAGGGTATTTAGAGATTATAGTAAGGATGTAAAGGAGAGAGCACATTTGTCTCTGGTGAGACCCCAACTAGTGTATGGTTCCAGTGTATGGGACCCTCAGCATGATTACTTGATTCAGGAACTGGAAAGAATCCAAGGAAAAGCAATTCGATTTGTTTTGGGCGATTTCCAACAAAAGAGGAGCGTTACAAGAATGTTGCAAAGTTTGGAGAGATGGCGTGGGAGAGACATCAGTTGACGAATAACTTTGGGTTATGTCTATAAAAGTAGGAAAGATTACAATATGAAGATAAAGTTGGAATTCAAGAGGACAAATTGGGGCAAATATTCGTTTATAGTAAGGGGAGTTAGGGACTGGAATAACTTACCAAGGGAGATATTCAATAAATTTCCAATTTCTTTGCAATAATTTAAGAAAAGGCTAGGAAAAAATCAGATAGGGAATCTGCCACCTGGGCGACTGCCCTAAATGCAGACCAGTAGTGATTGATAATTACTGCATACTTCTTAATACACATCGCAAAGACACACCTGAAGTTTTCCAAAGGTATTAAATTTGTTCTCTGTTGCCGATCATCTTGAATGATAATTTTATAAAGAATATAATCAATGAATTAACATTACTATATGATATATAATTGCACACACATTCACATACGGCTGTACAGAGGCACTGACTGTATGCAACTGGTTGTATCAATTTGTGTACCCCTACATCGACCGAGCAAGGTGTGTATGAGCGTTAATAAATAAATGGAAATATAATTTTATAATTATCATTAAAATTTATGTGTTATTGGATGGTGCGAGGGTAGCCATAGACTAGAAAGCCGTGAATAACTCTGCGAGAGGATCTGTCGAGCTGACCACACGATATCTCATAATCTGCAGGCCCTCGGAGGATGAGCAGCAGTCGCTTGGTAGGCTATGACCCTTCCACGCTGTTGCACCATGTAAGAAGTGTCAAATCCATACGAGGTGTGCACATCGTCTGAGGAAAGCGAAAACTATGATTATTAATCAATGGAATCATAATTTAATAATTATAATTGCAATAGAGGTGCTATCGGATGGTGTGTTTGTAGCCACAGTCTAGAAAGCCATGAATAAAGCCCCGAGATGATCTGTTGAACTGACCACGCGACACCTCGTAATCTGCAGGCCATGGACCTTCAAGCCTGTTGCACCATGTAAAGCAGAGTCAATATCGTCACAGGAAACGAAACGTATTATTGTAATTAATCAATGGAAATATCATTTAATAATCATGATTACTAATAATGGAATGTCACGTCGCCGGATATGCCATGTCTGCGCATGATTCAGTAGTTCAAATATTATTTTCCTTTAAAAATTATCACTTACAACAGCAGTGATCAAACAACCATGACGACATAGTTTACTGATTATGAGTTGGCTTCGCGGTAGACGTGAGTTGCTATCTCAATAACAACAGAAAGTCGTTGTTCTTGCTTTGTGTACATGTTTGATACATCGTAGTCATCAGCCTCGTGCACTTGTATGTATGTATGTATGTATGTATGTATGTATGTATGTATATGTATGTATTGAACCATACGTTTCATGAGACAATTGTATTAATTGTAGTATTGGATATTAGTATCACACAAGGCCACCCACGAAGCCATTGTCTTACAGTATATGTCATAAAGGAGTCCAGAAGAAGCGTTCTTGTGTGAAGTGAGCGAGAGCGTCATTATGAGAAATCTCCAGAAACTCATTAAAAGGAGTTATGTCCCAAGCCAAGCCTCTTGATGAAGATTGGGGACGCTCCCTAGATCCCGGCAAAACTTATATTAGGAGGGAAGAAAGAATTAAATTAATATCTTTGGTTACGGAAGAGTTGCATTGGATGTGAGACAAGAATTGCAACCTGTATAATTTCTGCTTTATTTTGATATGCATTAGGGCTGCATTCATAAAATAAGGCCGCCTGGCATATCAGTCTCATTCTTGGACAAGAAGACCGCCTGAACGAGTCGTCATACTGCATGTTGATACTGAGAACAACGCTTTGTCTTCGAGCTGCACAGACTACTCGTACTGCTATTTCTGCGAGGAAGTAAGTAATCAACTTGAATATTCAGCTGAATTTAAGATTTTACCTGTGAGGATATGCTATGGGGAGATGAGGTACTGCTTGTAAGAGACTAATGAACGAGTAGCTTCATATTTCTGTGAGGTCAAGGTGTTACTGACGAAAGGCTAGAATTAATATTGGCTCAGGGTAGGAATTCAGAAACGACAGGTTGTCCGAGTGAAAGGGTGAAGTAACAGTGACCTAAAGTAGTGAAGAAACTGCGTACCAGGTTTAAAACTCTGATACGAGACTTGGTCAATGGGACGTGTGAGAGACGATAGTAGTGGAAACAGGCATCGAGTTTGGACAGTCTGTAATATATGAATTTATTTTCAGTTACCCCAGCATCAAGTCAGAACGAGTGTTTGACATCATCATTGCAAGGAAGCCACAACCAGGAGCTGAAGCCAACACGACAACGGGCATCGATCCAGGAACGTTGGGAGCACCTGATCAGCGCGACGTCGAAGGGGACACCTTCCAACTACAGAGGGAGCTGTACGAAGGCGCCACACAAGAAATAATGTCTCCAAGTGGTCAACAGTATCTGATGCCAGCGCCACAGTCTATCATGATGTGGTAAATTCAGTGGTCCACAGGGAGGGCCGCTCCGTTATGTCATCGATAACATAAGGTCAGAGCTTTCCAATTCTGTTTCAAGCATGTCATTTAAATTTAGATAGGAATATGGGGGGACCGTCAGTCAACAGATTAGTTATGGTAGGAATATTTTCCTTGTAATTAAGAGCTAGGCCTCAAGCTCGAACCCCGTACATTAGGGTAGATGATATTTTGTAGATTCCTTGTTAGCGTGTGTATTTCATTTCGGTTGTATTATTTTAACGTACGTGTGATTTTTATGGGTCTGTTTGAACTCCTTTGGTCATAGTAGATTAGTCTAACAGACAGGCACTTTTTATTGTATCGCATTTAGGCATTTGTTTCTGCAGACGTAGATGTGTATAGTTGTGACCAAGACGTAACCAGTAATTCACCCAGATTCACTAATAGAGCGAGCGAGTCCGAATATTTGAGAGATATGAGCCCATGAGAGGCGGAAGTAAGATTTGCGATTGATATGAGAGAGCCCAGCGCAGTTGAGAGTATGTATTGGAGATGCCTAGTATGGCCATGTGACTATCGCTTAATGATTAGCGTTTTTGTAGCACCAAGGTTGAGCCCATGAGAGGCGGAAGTAAGATTTGCGATGCTGCTGGTGATATTGAGACGAGGGCAGATAGCCCAGGTGTATTTAAAAGTGGGCTTCTGGCAGCAGATTACGTGAGGTGTTTCTTTTGAAAGGCGAGATTTTTAGCCTGCCGCCGAGATGAGCTCATAAATTAGGGGGACTGGCGCTAGCGAAGTGGTGGAGGGTGAAGGTCATTAGCTTGACGTCACAGACTTGAGAATTGGTTTTTGTCGTCTGCAGCTTGGCAAGTGTGCGAAGGGGAGGAGGACCTTGATGTTTTAAAAGCAGGGAGAGATATTTTTTATGTCCTATTTGTTCTACGTTAATTTTTAACTCTGGCCCGTTTGGGATTGACACACGTGGATATTTTAGTTATGTTCTTTTTATAGTGTTTGCATATGAAGCTTATACGCCTTACTCTTCATGGGACTAGGGTTCGTGACCGAGTCAGGTCATTGTACATTTTGTGGTGATACTTGTTAGCACCGGGGTTCGATGGTACGAGGCATAGTAAATTTTATGGGAATAACTGTTTGATGTGTATCTCTGCAGATATCCTTTTCTAGAGTTCGTTACTTACACTATTGTAACATGCTTGTTACAGAACAGCTGTTTTCGTGAAGGCAGTGAACTGGTTGTCATCGGCTCAGCGTTATTTTACCCTCTCATTATGAAAAGCTCTTTCATTTGTAAATAATTCAATTTTATGTAATAAATCCCTATTTGTTAAACTTTGAATGCAGCAATGTTTTCAGTTAGATATTTTATTTTATTTTGATTTAGCGAATTCTTACCTGAGTAGGCACATGTCCTAGTGTGTTATCTTTATGTCGCCCCGTTATCCCCATGTTATCCCTGAGAAGAGCGCTTATCCGGCTGAGTGAAGAGGACTGTGTTCAGGTAAGACTATGTGCACCAGCTCACGTCTGTGAGAGTTCTTTCACTACTGTACTCTGGGTTCGAGACCGGCTTTCGCCTGGCCGGAACTTTAGAGTCCAGTAGGGCACAGTATGTATGTATGTATGTATGTATTTATGTATGTATGTATGTATGTATGTATGTATGTATGTATGTATGTATGTATGTATGTATGTAGAATTTTTGATAACCTGTGTGATTGCAGTGTCTGTAGTAATGTGTGTATTTGCAATGTGAGCTTTGATCGGTCGATGTTGTTACACTTCGGTCAGAACGGGCTACAACCCACGCAGTGGTGTTAATGGCAGTTTTCTACCTTCTAATGTCCTGATTGGCTTAGAAATATTGAAAACAGATTCTTTCCAGAAAGCACACTCTTTAAATAACTATAGTTGCTTGCTCCTCAGAAAACTTATGCGGTGCCATTTACGAAGGTCTCTGAGACATACTTGTCATCCGAGCTTGCTATGTCAACCATTAGAGTTTATGTACAGCATTGTAGTTAATTTTGCTGACCTTGTATTCCACGTATGTGAGCTTTGATCAGTCGATGTTGGAACCCCTCAGAGAGGGGCGTAGAGAAACTTACTACACTTCGGTCAGACGGGGCTACAATCTTTCAGTGTGTTAACTGTAGTTTTCTACCTTCTATCGTCCTGATTGGCTTTCAAACACATACCTTCAAAATGTTACTGTTACGTTATAAAATTTGAACTAATGACTATTCATATTTTACACAAAACTATGGAGGCCTTAATCTGCTAGATCCCCACCATCTCAGAAATAAAGTGTCCTACAAGTGTTGGCCAAGAGAGGATAGATAGACAACAGCTTAGCGTAAATAACGCCTAGACTCATCGAAAGACCTCGAGTTAGCTAACAGATGCTCCCGAAAGCGTTATATGCCCTCATTCGTTATGTGCACTACGGAGAGAATTGAAAGGCTTTTTTAATCACGTCGACATGGTTGTGTTCGTTATCAAGAGTGCACTGCGGAGAGGCAAGACGTTATAGATGCTAGAAGTGAGAATATTTTTGATATGTGTGAGGAGGTAAATGGAATGCAACAAGTAGAACATTTTAAATATAATGAAATATTGATTGCGTAATTATTTACAAAATTAAGCCTCCTACAATGAAACGGGGAGTGAGGTATTTTCCCGTTGCTTTCTTCACCGAACCTGAAGATGCTATTACATATCAGTGTGCCATGTCCACTGAAATGCATGCACCAAGAGGGAAGTGTTGATGTTTTACATACATATTCCATATTTTGTGTCAGATGAGGAGGAGCGAAGGGAATCTGACCGTAAAACCTGACGAGTACGATGAGGAGGACGGAAGGGCATCTAGCCGTGAAACTTGGCCCACGATGTAACACTGAAACCAAGATGGCGACTGTGAGGATAGACCCTCCGAAATGGCGGCGTGAAGGACATCTGACCATATAACCGGGCCCTGTGTAGTTAGGCCCCTCCAAAATTGCGACGGGAGCATAATCTGAACGTAAAACCAGACCCTGTGTAGTTAGGCCCCTCCAAAATGGTGACGGGAAGGGCATCTGACCATAAAACTGTGCCCAAGATGGCGACTGTGTAGAAATACCCTTCAAAAATGGCGGCGGGGTGGGCATCTGATTGTAAAATTGGTCCCTAAGTGGCGACTGTGTAGTTATGCCCCTCCAAAATGGCCACGGTAGGGACATCTAACCGTAAAACAAGGCTCTGCGAAGTTAGGCCCCTCAAGATGTCGTCGGGAACGAAATCTGGCAAGATGGCGTAGCGAAGGGCGTCTGGCCGAAAACCTAGGCCCTCTCAATTAGACCCCTCCAAGATGGCGTCGAGAAGGTCATCTGGCCCTAAAACTACGGCCTGTGAGGTTAGGCCCCTTAAAGATTGCTTCGGGATGGGCATCAGGAAGGGTGGCTTCGGGAAGGGCATCTGGCCGTAAAACAGCGCCCTATGACGTTAGGCCCCTCCAAGATGGCGACTGTGAGGGCAGGTTTGCTCTCATACGCAAAATTGGCGAACGTACAATCGTCCTACTACTCAACTAGGGGTCAATGACCTCAACTGCAAAAGTACTTCCTCCTTCTACTAGGGGTCAATGACCTCGTGGGAAAATGCTGACTCAACACCCATTGTTTTGCCCTAGTACTGGAGGTTAAAGGTGAGGATAAAGAAGAAGAAGATGTTGACGTCTCTTTACCGCCCAAGCAAATATTTACCTACGGATATTATTGCTGGAATACCTACTACTTCCACCAGAGTATCGTGATCAGTTAAAAACATTCGTTCACTCTTTGCTCCTTACATATTAAAATCTTAACTGAACGCACCGGCAGCACCTACTGTATTCCCTATGCAGGTGACTGTTTTCTTATAGGGGATGCTGAAGTCAAAATTAACAAGGACAATCTCACTGTTAAAAGTGTCACTTATAAATCTCAGAACTTCTTTTATCTCGGATACCTGACAAAAATATAATTACGCCAGGTGATCGTAAAAAGTGTAGTTCGATTCTGTTTGCTACTCGTCGTAATTATAAGAGGTCACAAGTACCGGTAGTTTATTTCTGCACGTAGTCTCGAAGCCTCTGCTACCGCATGTAGACTGATTAACACGTTTGCAACTGGTCAGGGCCTTTAAAAGCTACGAACAAAAGTAGAATTACACTATGCTGGTAATGGCTCCTCACCTGTAAAGATAAGCATAGCGCACGAGTCGTACCTACCGTCGCATACTGTGGCGAGCTCATTTAGAAGAAATGTTTCCTAAGATATCTCTACTCTAAGTTTGCTTTTGAATAACCTAAAACAGCAGTTCAAGTCAAAGATGCTTTCAAAAGTAAAGTTCATAAATTAAAACGCTGCCCACGTCTTCTTCAAACGGATCAAAATAAAGAGTTTTACGACAAAGTTATTTCCTGGTGTCTCAAATCATTCAGCATTCATCACTGTTCTATGTACAGAAATCTCAAGGCAAGTGCTGTAGAACTTGGCTCGCAACGGGACGGAATGGTAACCACGCCAACTCAAAATTTACCAAATAGACGTTTACAATATACCGTATGTCATTCACATTAACGCGCTTTATCATTATACATATACTTGAAAAGGAATGACAACAATTCGCTAATTAGTGTCCATTTGCAAAAAATTTTAGTCCTCCAAGTTCGTCTCAAGGTTGCTGGTATTTTCCTGAAACGGGCGACCAATCCGTTATCTTGATTGACGGGCCTCGCCATTCACTTGACTTCGCACTCTCACAGTCAAGGTTCGAACGCACGGAGACTGTATCCTTGGCTCGACTCCAGTTACTGCTCCACAGACTGAACTACTCAGCACATATCACAACCCAACGCTGACTCCAAAAATACACTCAACTTCAATGACGATGCCCCCCACATTTACACTTACGTCTCTATACTGTAAACACCACTAGCGTGGCTCAGTGCCGAATAACATGTCCTAAACAGTCAGGTACAACCCATAAAGCCCTGAACGTAACGAAATGGCATCGCTAAGGAAGAGGGGAAAATATTCCAGGGAGACCTATTCGCTGGTGTAGGTGTAGACGATATGGCGAGGAAAACATTAACATGAAATAATGCGAATGTGAAAATCACTTTCTGATGAACCACGGTACCATTTGTATTTAACACCGACAAACCCAGAAATGACGAAACCTTTCCTTTTGAACGTGTTGATGTACTGAAGTTGCACCATTTTACAGGATCTACACTACTTTACAAGATCTTCCTGGCCGAGGCGGTGAAGACGTTCTCCGTTCACCCGGAAGGACGTGGTTTCGAGTAGTATAAGGGCCCATACAAGACACCTGCGAACACATATGCACACCTGCACACACACACACACACACACACACACACACACACACACACACACACACACACAACATATATTTTTTCCAATTTCTCCTAGATGGGCCCGACGAAAAATTGTTAAAATACCTAAAATTTAGAACTTTTATACTAACATTAATTGTTTGTATTAAATGGGCCCAACGAAAATATTAGATATGAGAAATCTGGGACGTTTATTTTCTGTTCTGAACGGTCCCAACGGAAAAATGGTTAAATACCTACAATTCATAGCGCTTATACTAATATTATTATTATTTCCTAATTGTCTTGGATGGGTCCGCTAAAACTTTAAAACATCAGTGATTTAAGACCTTCATACTGTAACGGTTCAAATCCCGTTACAAGATGATATCTGTATTTTTATTATTTTATTATGATTATGATTATTATTATTATTAATATTATTATTATGTCAGTATTATTATTATGTTATCTGTGATATTGTTACTATTATTGTAATTATCAGTCTTATTTAATTCGATTTTGCAATTGCCTGTTGCTTGCATGCATGCTTGTATGCATATATACGTATGTGTAGTATAACACTCAATACCTGTACAGTGAGAACTGTTGTATATATCAGAGATTGGGTGTGACGTTGGGACATTGTGCAAGATTAGTGGCGATTATGCCAAGTCATCGCCGCGCCATGGCTATGTCATCGTATTTATTTAGAATATGCGCTCACGGAGTTAGCCGCCTCCGGGCTATTTCACCACTGTATGCAATATTTGCCGCGTTGTGGGAGTATGTCATGGTTATTTCTGGAGATTACGTAGCTGTGTCAACCAACGTCTATATAAGGTGGATGCATATTGTAGCGTCAGTCATTAGTTATACGGATGCAGTACAGTGAAGAAGTCTACTAGATCAAGAGGCCTTAGTTGGTCAGTCGACGAGTGTGAACGAGAGATGGAGAAGACTCAGTGAGCCATTAACTATTGGTCATTGACAGAGTGAGGCCAAAAGTTAGTTGGTCCGTCACTTAGTGGAAGACGCGGACGCAAGGCTTACCAAGGAGTCAGAGAGGGCAACCCTGGACCTGCCAAGAGGTCATACCATATTGACTTACAAAGAAGTCAGATGATATGGAGAAGAAGCAGTCACAAGGATGTATCACCAAGTTAGGCGTGACACATCTACAGTAAACACCAGATCAATGGATTACGTCGTAATTACACTCAAAGTGTTGAAGGTACAGTCAAGTGAATCAGTGAGGGAAATATTTCGTATAAATTGTTAAATGTCCGGTCTAGAAGAATTCAAATTCATGCCTAGTTTCTTTCAGTTGCAATGTCATAATTTCATATTCTCATCTGTTTTATCGCAACAAGACTCACTATTTTTTGATATATTATTTAAAGAATATATATTGTTCTATCAAACGAATTCATAGTTTCATTTCATTGACAGTAAAATATCTTAACCTCAAAATTAATGGGGAAACCGAACGCCAATCTCCTTTTCCCAGAACTTATATGGTATGTTGTCAAAAGTAAGCTTATTACCCCACACCCTGTTAGTTTTTAGTAATAAATATATCTCAATGTGTCGACGCAACGTGGGACTCGAATAAATTCAGAATTTGTTCTGAATGACAGCATATCATAGGTTCATTCTGGGAAGAGTATGCACATTTAAGCCAACGGAAATTATTACCGGTAAATTTCAGGACTGTAATTTTGTGATATATATTTGTATTTTGGGGATATGTCAAGGGATTTGAAGAGGGAAATTAATTTGAGATCGCGTACTATCACTAGTGAACCAAAGATGGACAAGGAAGACAATAACAAGTCATGTGACGACGAGGTCATTGCTTCTGCGGACATCCAAGGTGAAATTCAGAGTAGGGAACAGATGAATACAATGGAAACTTCTGAGGAAATTCAGGAAAGTGCAGAAATTGAGAAGCACACTGAAACTCAAAAGGAAGTCCCAGGGGGGATGAACCAAGATCAATTTTCCTTACTGATGGCCACTATAGTTAGTAGTAATATAAGTCAGAAAAGAATGGAGGAAAAGATTGATACTAATAATGAAAATTTTAATAAACATATTAACTCTGTGAGTAGCAAAATGGATCGATTAATTAGCAGCAATAACCTAAATTGTAATGTGATCATTAGTAATATAGATACTGAACCCGAGTGACTTAGGCCCATAATCAATCATGATTTGATCGGTAAAATAATATGGTACATTTATTGAAATACAGAGGAGTGTATTTGAAAATATTTCGTTTAGGTAATGTCGAAATCAGAGCGAAGGAAGGACGACAGACTGGAGCCTGACGGATTAGCTCAACCCGACAACTTTTAGCTACTTCACAGCAGGGAATATCATTAGTTGGCGTACAAGGAAATACAGAGTCCACAAATAAGTCTTGGTCAGAAAGAGGAAGGGGGAGAGTCATACAAAGAAAACTCACCACATGAGTAAGACCTTGGGATATTTTTGGTAGGACGGAAATTCCATGACCTCATGGAAAATTACAGCGGCTGAGTGTACGTTCGCTAGCCTAAGTTCGAGCAGGTGGAGATTTAAATCACGTGACCGCTTGCCGGCCAATAGTAAAAATTTGATGGGAGACTCAGTGATACCATCTTAAGGAATGATGGATGAGATATTTTCGTAACTACAAAAGTATTCAGTAATAAATTAATATGAGTACGCGGATGAATGTAATGAATTTATTAGATGTCACGCATGGAAAAATAATCAATACTTATTGGCAAATTAATTAAATTGAAGGCTGGATTTCTTGGAAACCGGACAGCTTGAATCTCATTGGCTGAAAGAAGACCACGTTGTCAGGGACGCTTACAAAGGCGCGAAATGTGAGGAGCGAAATCCACCCATATCTCCTAAATCTGTGATCAACAGGAGTTCATATTTTATCCAGCAGATATGCTAGCGGAGTGGATTAATTTGATGTAAATTTTAACTTCCAATTCGGAGTGCAAGTACCGATATTAAAAATCCACCCCCTCCCTAAGGGGCATGACGTCAACGAATCCGCGGGAAAAAGGCTTCATCCATATATACGGAGCTGAATTGACGGTCAGCAGCCACTTGTCTTGAATCGTTGGAGCTGAATTGACGGTCGCCAGCACACGTGCATTGAATATCGGGAGCTGAACTGTTGGTCGCCGGTAACTTAGAATTCTACGGACGTACAGTCATCTAATGGCGCGAGCATCCGCCAGTGTTTGTAAAGTGTGATCGCGCTCAAGCAACATGTTAAATCTGGAAATAGTTAACGTAGGATAGTGTTTGTTATTTATGAATAATCAGTGACGTAAAGTAATTACCCTGCAAGAGAGTAGGATAAAATATATCACCATAAGTACGTACATAATAGACTGTGTGACGAACAGTACTTTAAGGAAGTAGTAGCCTGTACTTAGCTATACCGAACCGATGTAATGAACACGTCAAGAATGCCGTATAAATCGGGCGTATCGCGACGGGCGAAATAGTTGACACCTCGTCGTACGTGTCCAGGTCCATTGTGCGGTAGGTGGACGAAGATTAAATAGTGTAAATATATTAAATTCTTGGGTCTAGGATAGAAATTTGTTGTATCCAAATTAAAGTATACAGTGTTAACGTAGTAAATGGTGAAGGTTTGTGGTAACCAAGATATGAGTGTAAAATAATAATGTGCCAGGAAATCTTTTGTGAAACTACGCCATCAAGGATGGAGGAGTAAAACGCAGAGAGGGGCTGGATGAAGCCTCTCGTCTGCAAAGCTGCAATGGAATACCGATAACTAAGATGAGTACTAAACTGTAAAATATATTTGGGAAATGTTATCGTGATGGGAAAAATGGGAATAATTTGATTATACTTGGTTACCTTCTGTAACAAGATGGGTCGCTTAACGACCCCATCCTAAATTTGTAGCACGGACCGTAGTAAATCATAATAATGTAAATAATCGGGTCTTTTATGTATTCAGTTTGTTGGAGATGTAAATTTGTATATATAGTTTAGTACGTTAAGTCATGCATGCATTCATATTTTCTTTGTAGTCGATAATTTTCTTTACATTTGATTTTGATTATGCTAGTTAAATAAGACCCGATATGTGCTTTTATGTTTTGTCAATTTTAACGAGCCATTTAATGACATGGAAGGAAAATCCAGCTTCGCCATACCAAGAGTGTTTTGTTGAAATTAATATGGTCATATTTTCAAAGTGAAGTTGTTAAATTTGTGAGATGCGATTAATATAATAATTTCCAAGTAAATCACATCTGGAGTGATTAGTGCCAGAATAAATTGAATTTGTAAAAGGGGTTATGCGTTAAACATAATAAGAGTGGACTACCGTATTACAGGCGATATTATTATTATTTTTTTAAAATATTAATAATAATAATAAATAAATAATATAACTATTTTTTTTGAAGAAGATATTTTTTTTTAAATATGATTTGGAGATAATAATAATTTATGTGATCAAGTGTTGAGTTTATTGGGAATCATTTAATGACGGGAGGTCGTTTTAATTTGGAATTAAAGTGCGTGATAATTTAATTTGATCGATTAATAATATTGAAATGTAGATCGGTGTTAATAATCCGTACATGTTAATGAACGGGTGGTTTAAATTACGGTCCAATATTTTTTTACGTATAAATGTCGCGTTTTGAAGTTGCGATTCATTAGCCGGAACATGTAGTGCTAATATTACGAGACCATGATTGTCAAATTTTGGCAAATATAATTTCAAGATGTTACGATTATTTGTGGAGAATGAACTAAGGCATAGATCCAAATGAGATAGAAAATGTGAAAGAATTTGCAGTCAGATAATAAAAGGTCGTACGATGTCCGAAATGAATGAATAAGTCAGTTGATAATTCTGTGAGGAATAAATAAATGAATCGAGGAATATTGAGATAGAGAGAAAAATAAATTCCGTACGAGAGACACTTAGGATATTGATATGAGTGTAAAATGTACGGGCAGTGTCACAGAGAAATACTGAGTTACGCAGCGGGTAGAATTCGAACCCGTGACAGCATGTACGAAATAAATAGACTGCACAGTTATTCGTTGAGATACAACGGATCTAAGGATAAGGAGAGTTCAGATTCCACAGAAATGGTCGTATATTGTATTCATTGTAATAACGAGTGTGAACAATCATGATGTCGTGATAATAATAATAATAAATATTGCAGATAAAGGATTGGACCGCCTTAATTAAATGAGCGTTGATAAGGATGTTAAACGGGAATCTAAATGATAATGTGCAACCGATAATAATAATAACAATGTAAGGACGATGTTAAATCATCGCGGTCAGATTAATAATAATTGTCATAATAATAACTGTAATGATGTCGTTGGTTGATCAGTGAATTAATTTGTAATTGCGACCGATATCTTAATATATAATTTGGCGGAAGTGACCGGTCCATTAATAATAATAACCTCTTAAGTGACGTGAATAACAATAATAATATCTTGAGTCACCTATTCATTAATAATAATAATAACCACGAGAGGGATATAATAATAATAACAGTAATAACCATTTGTGTTTGCATCCCGCATAATAATGATGATATTAATCAAACGTGACAGTGCCAGGAACCGTTGCCTAATAATAATAATAATAATAATAATAATAATAATAATAATAATTTCGAGGATGATAAAATCGTGGATTAAATTGTTTGGTGACAACATCCCTCTATTCGTATGTTTGAATAATGAGAATGATAATGTTAGAATCATTTTTTTTTACCGCGTTATTGTACGGTTTCCGTATGGGACGATGTTACATACTTGCGTGTTTGTTTACTTCGCTCGCGATGCGAGGGGGGGCCATGGCCACGGTATTTCCCACCGCTTCTCGTTATCTCATCTGTGTCAGTAGTCTACTGAGGCTAACTGGTGACAATTCAGATCACATGTAAATAAAATGTAAATGCTAATTCATTGGTATGGCATCAGCTGGATATCGTAAGATAGGAACTGTCCGTGGAATCCAGTTTTCGCATTTCACGAGAAACATTACCCAGTCCGAGTACCGGTCTCGGAAAAATGTATATAGCCGGAGTACATCATCTTAGTTAAATCGGGAAGCCGACCGTAACATGGGTTATGCTCGGGCTCCCGATAGAAGGAAGCTATATCCTTGAGTAACGGTTCGATTCAAATGGAATCGATCCGTAAATTATACCTCCAAAATGTCATTTTATTTCAGAAGCAACGCAGCAAGATATTGATACCACTTGCGGTATGGCAAGTGATTTATATATGTAACATGTGTGTAAATTCAAATATTGTTGCCACGTGTATCAAAGTTTTATACGTCAAATGGCGTAATAAACCGCTCCTTCTGGCAAATTATTTCAAAGGAAACCACTCTCATAATCTTTTTATTGTAGTTAGATGATGCCCTTTTTAAAGTAACAATCACTTCCTAGTCCTATCATGGAGTCCTTAAATTCAAGTTACAATCGAGCCTTCCCCATTTTAATTTTAAGTTGCTCCGTTCATCCCCGTGTTCTATTATGCCGTTATATTTATATTTGATGATTTAAATAATGAACCGACACCCCTGAGATAAATGCTAGTCTGGGACTCGGGAGGTGGACGGGTGCAAAATGGCGCCCTGCGTGGGGCTTTAAGAACGGCAAAGTGTTGCTTCAAGAACGGCAGAGAGGCCAATTTTATTGCTAATCAATCTTTATATTTTTATACTTTTTTTTCAAAATTTTATATTTTTAAATTTTTGATTTTTATTAATTGATGACCGCATCACGGTCAAGTGTGTGTTCACTTGTAACGTAATATCATGCTAGAGTAAGATTAGTTTCGAACGGAGCTAGATTTGACTAGTGTATTAATATAATCCATTGCTAATCTCTTCAAGTTTGGCAATGATTCAAAATTCAATAAGCTCGAAGATTTGATGTTTCTCTTTTCCCATATGAAATTTAATATTATTTTGGTAATTCAGGACTCCATTTAAATGTCATTGGACATGAGATGAATATTATAAACAGTTGTTTAGGAAGGCTTGAAATGGTAAAAATATTACTGAGCACCAGTTCAAGTTATTAGTTAAAAAAGAGGTTGAGATGGTATAAATTAACATTAACGTATTTCAGGGCAGGAGATTTCCAACTTCATCGTTTTTTTTTTGTTGTTGTTGTTATATTGGAGCGGTTTATTGTGAAATCTTAGGCGCAAGCCAGCATTCAAGTTGAATGACCGGCAAATGTAAACAAGTTTTAAAGTCAAATTTTTTTTTGTTAAATGAAAGTTAGTGTAGGGGTATAATGTCATAGGATAGGGCCTAGACCCAATAGCGTATTCCTTCGTGTGCAGCAAGGCGAGAGGCCGATCGGCCCTTTTGCTTTCTCAAGAAAAGTTATAATGTCTGACGACGGTGGGGAGCGATCCCAGGACATGGTGGTAGAAGGACAGGGAGAGATGAAAGCACTCACGTTAGAGGATTTAATGCGGAACTTAACTCTGAACATGGAACGTAGGTTCGATCAAGTACAGGCTAATAGTGTTTCATTAGAAAACAAAATAGATCAAGTACAGGCTAATAGTGTTTCATTAGAAAATAAAGTTGATCAAATGCAGGCCGATAATGTTTCAGCTAAACATGAACTTGTTGACAAAATCGACCAAGTACAGGCTGCGAGTGTTTCACTAGAGAATAAGATCGACCGAGTACAGGCTGCGTGTGAAATTAATAAAACAGAACTCAAGGCACAAATAGATGCAGTTCAGGCCGCGAGCGTAGCGATGGGACAGGAACTTAGGGACCAATTAACTCAAGTCCAGGAAGCATGTTACTTCGCGAAAGACGAATTAAAAGTGCACATGGATGCGTACATTACCATCGTTAATGAAAAGGTTGACCGCGTTAGAGATGAGGCTCAAATGGAACGCGCAGAAATTAAGGAAAAATTGAACGCTAGTGTCAAGGAACTCGCCGCTCTGCGATTAACTGATAAAAAAGACATAGAATCACACATAGAGGAAATTCGGGATGAGTGTAGGAAGGAGAATGACATCGTCCGGGGACAAGTAGAAGAAAAATGCGCGCAGATAGCTGGCACCTTGGACAAGCATGACAAGGGCATGAACGAGTTACGTGGGGAAGCCGCACGTACACTTGTCATCGTAGCAGGACTGAAAAACAAAGTCGAAGAACTAGCTATAAATTTAGAAGACCGTAGCCAGAGAATAACTAAGTGCGAAGACGCAAACTTAGCGTTATTCCAGCGGACGGAAGATCTAATCGAACAGGGCCAATCATTCGCCGACACGGAAGTTCGCTTGTTAGAACAATGCAAGGCATATAATGGGCAAAATTCCGGCACAAAAGAAACGTCAAGTTGTAATCCCGACGGAATGGATGACATCCGAAAAGACTTGGAGATGTTGAAGGCTAGGTTGGAACCATCAGCGTCTAGCCAAGATTTTAACCTCCAATATCGCGAATACGAACCCCATGATAACCAGGGGATTCATAAGAAAGGAGGCCTATCCCATGCTGATACACACGGTTTTAAGTTTGAAAACAGAGATGGGTCGTCTACGTCATCAAATGCTATCCCGACATCGGTGGTACACGTCATTAAGATGTCTGATGACAAGCCACCAAAGTTCGATGCCCGTGGACGTATCACCCCGAAAGATTTCATCCGGGAAATCGCCGGTTATATAAATGAGAATAAAATACCAGTAGAGCGACAACTGCGAACGGTCGAGAAATTCCTAGACGGAGCACCAGCTGTATGGTTCAGGGCTTTCTTGTATACTTTTGAAGATTTTGAAGGATTTCGGCGGGCTTTTCTCCAAAAGTTCTGGAGTATTCAGGAACAGCAGGAGTTAAGGCTGGAAGTATACTCCAGACGATATTCGACACCTTCACCCACGAAATTCTCTGATTACTTTGTGGCACAATTTCACAAGCTACGGGAGCTTGATAATCCAATGAGCGAAACAGAATTAATTAGCGCCATTGGAAAACAATTGCCATTCGAGGTCCAACGAATGATGATAGCGTCAAATGTCCAGACAGCTGTCGATGCGGAGGCTTTATTACGTCAATTAGACCTCACAACGCATCATTCAAACCCAAGACAAATTAGGAGCAGGGACCAACAGGTGAATAATATCGAACGGACAATCGAACCGAAGACCACTAGTACGAAGAACCAGGGAACTAGTACTGATCCGGAACCTCGTCGAGCATATAATACGGAGTGGAAGCCGCGACAATGGACGAGACCAAGGAATTTTGCGGAAGGCAACCGGCAAACAAACCAAGGGAATTTTCGAGCCGACAGGGGATACCGTGGATTCCAGAGAAGTAATTATAGGCCGTATCCAGCTAGGAATCAAGGGAACCCGAGATATTACCAGGGAGGATCTCGTCAGGAGAAGGATGACAGATATCAAGAGTCTAGGCGGTATATAGAAGAGCTGAACAAGAGAAAATGGAAGGAGGCGATCCATGATCGAGGCCGTGATGAGGAAGCGACAGGAGCGGAGAGCTTGCAGTTCCAAAGAGCAAGGAAGGGTGGCAGCAACTTGAACCCAAAGGCACCGACGTTCGATTCGGGACAAGGAAACAAAGAGATGTGACTAGAAGCAGAGGATGAACACGTCAAGGTGGAGAGATAGACAGAGACGTGCAGGAATTTGTCAATGCGATCCATGATATCGAAAGACAGAACGAGGAGTTAAGGGTCAGGAACCAGATGTTGAGAGACGAAATCAATAGCCGTCGCAGAACAGAGGATCCGATGTCAAATCATGATAGTGATGATATGGACACATCATAAAAAAAAATCTCATGATACTCACTAGATTTTTTTTACCTGGGCAAGAGGAAGATGAACCCGAGTGACTTAGGCCCATAATCAATCATGATTTGATCGGTAAAATAATATGGTACATTTATTGAAATACAGAGGAGTGTATTTGAAAATATTTCGTTTAGGTAATGTCGAAATCAGAGCGAAGGAAGGACGACAGACTGGAGCCTGACGGATTAGCTCAACCCGACAACTTTTAGCTACTTCACAGCAGGGAATATCATTAGTTGGCGTACAAGGAAATACAGAGTCCACAAATAAGTCTTGGTCAGAAAGAGGAAGGGGGAGAGTCATACAAAGAAAACTCACCACATGAGTAAGACCTTGGGATATTTTTGGTAGGACGGAAATTCCATGACCTCATGGAAAATTACAGCGGCTGAGTGTACGTTCGCTAGCCTAAGTTCGAGCAGGTGGAGATTTAAATCACGTGACCGCTTGCCGGCCAATAGTAAAAATTTGATGGGAGACTCAGTGATACCATCTTAAGGAATGATGGATGAGATATTTTCGTAACTACAAAAGTATTCAGTAATAAATTAATATGAGTACGCGGATGAATGTAATGAATTTATTAGATGTCACGCATGGAAAAATAATCAATACTTATTGGCAAATTAATTAAATTGAAGGCTGGATTTCTTGGAAACCGGACAGCTTGAATCTCATTGGCTGAAAGAAGACCACGTTGTCAGGGACGCTTACAAAGGCGCGAAATGTGAGGAGCGAAATCCACCCATATCTCCTAAATCTGTGATCAACAGGAGTTCATATTTTATCCAGCAGATATGCTAGCGGAGTGGATTAATTTGATGTAAATTTTAACTTCCAATTCGGAGTGCAAGTACCGATATTAAAAATCCACCCCCTCCCTAAGGGGCATGACGTCAACGAATCCGCGGGAAAAAGGCTTCATCCATATATACGGAGCTGAATTGACGGTCAGCAGCCACTTGTCTTGAATCGTTGGAGCTGAATTGACGGTCGCCAGCACACGTGCATTGAATATCGGGAGCTGAACTGTTGGTCGCCGGTAACTTAGAATTCTACGGACGTACAGTCATCTAATGGCGCGAGCATCCGCCAGTGTTTGTAAAGTGTGATCGCGCTCAAGCAACATGTTAAATCTGGAAATAGTTAACGTAGGATAGTGTTTGTTATTTATGAATAATCAGTGACGTAAAGTAATTACCCTGCAAGAGAGTAGGATAAAATATATCACCATAAGTACGTACATAATAGACTGTGTGACGAACAGTACTTTAAGGAAGTAGTAGCCTGTACTTAGCTATACCGAACCGATGTAATGAACACGTCAAGAATGCCGTATAAATCGGGCGTATCGCGACGGGCGAAATAGTTGACACCTCGTCGTACGTGTCCAGGTCCATTGTGCGGTAGGTGGACGAAGATTAAATAGTGTAAATATATTAAATTCTTGGGTCTAGGATAGAAATTTGTTGTATCCAAATTAAAGTATACAGTGTTAACGTAGTAAATGGTGAAGGTTTGTGGTAACCAAGATATGAGTGTAAAATAATAATGTGCCAGGAAATCTTTTGTGAAACTACGCCATCAAGGATGGAGGAGTAAAACGCAGAGAGGGGCTGGATGAAGCCTCTCGTCTGCAAAGCTGCAATGGAATACCGATAACTAAGATGAGTACTAAACTGTAAAATATATTTGGGAAATGTTATCGTGATGGGAAAAATGGGAATAATTTGATTATACTTGGTTACCTTCTGTAACAAGATGGGTCGCTTAACGACCCCATCCTAAATTTGTAGCACGGACCGTAGTAAATCATAATAATGTAAATAATCGGGTCTTTTATGTATTCAGTTTGTTGGAGATGTAAATTTGTATATATAGTTTAGTACGTTAAGTCATGCATGCATTCATATTTTCTTTGTAGTCGATAATTTTCTTTACATTTGATTTTGATTATGCTAGTTAAATAAGACCCGATATGTGCTTTTATGTTTTGTCAATTTTAACGAGCCATTTAATGACATGGAAGGAAAATCCAGCTTCGCCATACCAAGAGTGTTTTGTTGAAATTAATATGGTCATATTTTCAAAGTGAAGTTGTTAAATTTGTGAGATGCGATTAATATAATAATTTCCAAGTAAATCACATCTGGAGTGATTAGTGCCAGAATAAATTGAATTTGTAAAAGGGGTTATGCGTTAAACATAATAAGAGTGGACTACCGTATTACAGGCGATATTATTATTATTTTTTTTAAATATTAATAATAATAATAAATAAATAATATAACTATTTTTTTTGAAGAAGATATTTTTTTTTAAATATGATTTGGAGATAATAATAATTTATGTGATCAAGTGTTGAGTTTATTGGGAATCATTTAATGACGGGAGGTCGTTTTAATTTGGAATTAAAGTGCGTGATAATTTAATTTGATCGATTAATAATATTGAAATGTAGATCGGTGTTAATAATCCGTACATGTTAATGAACGGGTGGTTTAAATTACGGTCCAATATTTTTTTACGTATAAATGTCGCGTTTTGAAGTTGCGATTCATTAGCCGGAACATGTAGTGCTAATATTACGAGACCATGATTGTCAAATTTTGGCAAATATAATTTCAAGATGTTACGATTATTTGTGGAGAATGAACTAAGGCATAGATCCAAATGAGATAGAAAATGTGAAAGAATTTGCAGTCAGATAATAAAAGGTCGTACGATGTCCGAAATGAATGAATAAGTCAGTTGATAATTCTGTGAGGAATAAATAAATGAATCGAGGAATATTGAGATAGAGAGAAAAATAAATTCCGTACGAGAGACACTTAGGATATTGATATGAGTGTAAAATGTACGGGCAGTGTCACAGAGAAATACTGAGTTACGCAGCGGGTAGAATTCGAACCCGTGACAGCATGTACGAAATAAATAGACTGCACAGTTATTCGTTGAGATACAACGGATCTAAGGATAAGGAGAGTTCAGATTCCACAGAAATGGTCGTATATTGTATTCATTGTAATAACGAGTGTGAACAATCATGATGTCGTGATAATAATAATAATAAATATTGCAGATAAAGGATTGGACCGCCTTAATTAAATGAGCGTTGATAAGGATGTTAAACGGGAATCTAAATGATAATGTGCAACCGATAATAATAATAACAATGTAAGGACGATGTTAAATCATCGCGGTCAGATTAATAATAATTGTCATAATAATAACTGTAATGATGTCGTTGGTTGATCAGTGAATTAATTTGTAATTGCGACCGATATCTTAATATATAATTTGGCGGAAGTGACCGGTCCATTAATAATAATAACCTCTTAAGTGACGTGAATAACAATAATAATATCTTGAGTCACCTATTCATTAATAATAATAATAACCACGAGAGGGATATAATAATAATAACAGTAATAACCATTTGTGTTTGCATCCCGCATAATAATGATGATATTAATCAAACGTGACAGTGCCAGGAACCGTTGCCTAATAATAATAATAATAATAATAATAATAATAATAATAATAATTTCGAGGATGATAAAATCGTGGATTAAATTGTTTGGTGACAACATCCCTCTATTCGTATGTTTGAATAATGAGAATGATAATGTTAGAATCATTTTTTTTTACCGCGTTATTGTACGGTTTCCGTATGGGACGATGTTACATACTTGCGTGTTTGTTTACTTCGCTCGCGATGCGAGGGGGGGCCATGGCCACGGTATTTCCCACCGCTTCTCGTTATCTCATCTGTGTCAGTAGTCTACTGAGGCTAACTGGTGACAATTCAGATCACATGTAAATAAAATGTAAATGCTAATTCATTGGTATGGCATCAGCTGGATATCGTAAGATAGGAACTGTCCGTGGAATCCAGTTTTCGCATTTCACGAGAAACATTACCCAGTCCGAGTACCGGTCTCGGAAAAATGTATATAGCCGGAGTACATCATCTTAGTTAAATCGGGAAGCCGACCGTAACATGGGTTATGCTCGGGCTCCCGATAGAAGGAAGCTATATCCTTGAGTAACGGTTCGATTCAAATGGAATCGATCCGTAAATTATACCTCCAAAATGTCATTTTATTTCAGAAGCAACGCAGCAAGATATTGATACCACTTGCGGTATGGCAAGTGATTTATATATGTAACATGTGTGTAAATTCAAATATTGTTGCCACGTGTATCAAAGTTTTATACGTCAAATGGCGTAATAAACCGCTCCTTCTGGCAAATTATTTCAAAGGAAACCACTCTCATAATCTTTTTATTGTAGTTAGATGATGCCCTTTTTAAAGTAACAATCACTTCCTAGTCCTATCATGGAGTCCTTAAATTCAAGTTACAATCGAGCCTTCCCCATTTTAATTTTAAGTTGCTCCGTTCATCCCCGTGTTCTATTATGCCGTTATATTTATATTTGATGATTTAAATAATGAACCGACACCCCTGAGATAAATGCTAGTCTGGGACTCGGGAGGTGGACGGGTGCAATACTAAGATATTAGAGATAAATAATCAAACATCTAAGTCAACATGTAAGTTAGAAAGTAAGTCAAATGAAGAATGTGTTGAAATTGAAGGCGAAATGAAGTTGAATCGGAGCGATTTTCATACTCAAATTAAGCATGATAAAGGAACTGGTACAGAGAAAATCGTAGAATTAAGTGATAAAAGTTCTAGTAATCGGAAAGAAATTCATGAGGTAGTTGAGAAAAGATTGGACAAGATTTACAATGTAATTGGGGAAGATACGGGGGAACAGATTAGTAGTAATGAACAAATTGAAAGCAAACTTGTGGAGGTCACTGAACTACGGAACGAACAGGAAACGCTATCACAGCAGGTAAGAGAAAGAGAGGAAGAAGTGAAGGAAGAAGTGAGAATAGTGGAAGAGAATTCTGAGAGAGCAGCGGAAGAAGAAGAAGAAGAAGAAGAACAAGTTGTGAACTGCCAGGGAGTAATACGGCAGAAAGGTACAGGTGAGACGGCGAGAGAAGTGGTAATAGCGAGTGGTTTGTTCAGTAGGGATCGTGATTTAACCAAGTTTTCTGGAGAACAGTTCAGTTCTATAGAATTTGTAAAAGTAGTTGAAAAAAGATTTGCAAGTAAGTTGAGGAATAATGTTATTGAATGGGAATACGTGGTGGAAATCTTGTCGAATATTTTTATCGGTGAATGTAAAATATGGTTTCGAGTGTACTGGGATAATATGTCTAATTTAGGAGAGATTAAAGAGTTCATTGACAGGCTTTGGAAGGAATGTGTGGAAGGGCGCTGCGTGAGAGAGAACGCATGATGTCTAGGGAAAGTAGTATAGTAGAGAGAAGGGGGAAAATGTTAGCCGTGTATCAGAGGAGAGGGGGTGATCATGATCCGCAGAGGATTAATAGTTGTGTTGATGGTGATAGTGGTCAGAAGAGTAACGAGAGAGAATCGGAAGATGGGAGGCGTATGTATTTGAGTTATGAGAGAGAAGGTCAGAAGAGTAATCAGAGAGAATCAGAAGATGGGAGGCGTACGGATTTGAGTTATCAGAGAGACTATGATAGTCTGAATATGAATGTTATCAAGGTGTCATTATCGAGCCAGAGTATTTCAGATTCACAGGGAATCGGGTAAGTTAAGTGAACAGGCAGAAGATAGAAGATGAACTGGTATTTAGTATAAGTAGTTATGTAGTGAAAGTAGATTTAAGTATAGTATGATTGTGACCTAAGTAATGTTAAGTGAGATATTTAAGTACTGACGTAGTCGTAGATAAGGAAGTAATTAATGGTAGCAGTATGTTAGACGTAAGAAGTGTTCTGTTAAGTAATGAAAGTACTTGTAATACCGAGTATGTGATGTAAGTAGTGAGGTAGTAACTCCGATGATGGAAATTGTGAGATGAAGAAGGTAAGTGAAGGTACTATTAGATATTGTAACAGCCGTTGGGTAAGTCACAGTGAGTAAATAAGATAGCGGTACCAGTCAATTGAAGATAATTGTAAGTTTCAGCCACGCCTTGTTGTACCAGAACTTGTGTATTCAGTTGTTTTAGGGGCTGACTTGGTTGCAAATCATGGAAGTAGAGTAGACTTTAATTTAGGTAGTGTGTGTTTGTTCTGGGAGTAATCTAGCAAAGAAGTACGTGTTAATTATGATGGTCTGAGGTAAGTGTTTGGTAACGTGTGTTCTTTAAAGATAGGTGAGAGGTAAGTGAAGGTGTTCCTACTGAGAGGAAATGTGTTGAAGTGTGTCAGGTGTCTATAACGACCAGGATCTGAGGGATAGTCGGTATGAGGCAGTGACGTGAGGTAATTTGAGTGAATTACAGGAGGAGTAATTGTGTTCGATGTTAGGTAAGCATCGAGATGTATTTAGTGGTAAGTGAGGAAGAACACGTATATGAACATAAATTTGTAGTAAATGACCATTGATCGTTTGTGGGAGGTAAGTACCCCATTCAACTTAAAAATGCTAGTGACGTCCAAGAACAAATAAACATTATGCTGGATTACGGAATAATTGAACCATCTTGTAGCTATAGTATTGATTCTTTAATTATTGTTGCCAAGAAGGATGTGATCTATTGAGATATGTAAGTTAATAAGGGTAAAATTGATTCAGTTTGAGTGACAGAGTGCTACTCAGAGTTCCATTTCATCATCTGCAGAGGCGGGAAATATCTTGATGTTATTCTTTTGTATCAGGGGTATTTCACTATTGTGAACTTATCGGGAAGTGTGCATATTCTTATAAATTCAGGAAGGGGATATTGTCGGTATTTGTAGTATTATATATGTAAAGAAGTACCTCACGTGAGATTTGTTGAGATAAGAGTAAGATGATTAAATTTTGTGAGAAACTGGCAAAATAAAGACAACATATATGAATTTGTGTGTCAACCAAGTGTCGTATTGGTGTATTGGAAGAATAAGTGCTACATTGTCATGTACTGTGTGACAAAAAAAACGGAGAACAGGACATTGGACAGTTATCTACGATAACAATATGCGAGAAAGTTCTCATTTAAGTGAATTTTCACAAAATGTTTTGATATGTTAAAAAAAAGAAGAATGTAGTGTAATCATTTAAAATTATTTGTATGTGTTAAATTGAGTGCTGTACTCTTGTGATCTGTATGAGAGAAAAAGAGAATGGGACACTGAACAGTTATCTACGATGGCAATGTGCGAGAAAAATTCTCATATGTGATGTATTATAAAATGTATGGATGCTGAAAAAGAAAATTTTTGTTGTATACTCATTTAAAGTGTTTATATGTGTCAGTGTTATATATATATATATATATATATATATATATATATAATTTTGTTCATAAATCAATCGATTCTTTGTTCTTCGATTTATTTATGAGGGAGGCGAATTGTAACGGTTCAAATCCCGTTACAAGATGATATCTGTATTTTTATTATTTTATTATGATTATGATTATTATTATTATTATTAATATTATTATTATGTCAGTATTATTATTATGTTATCTGTGATATTGTTACTATTATTGTAATTATCAGTCTTATTTAATTCGATTTTGCAATTGCCTGTTGCTTGCAAGATTGTACTTAGATGTATGCATATATACGTATGTGTAGTATAACACTCAATACCTGTACAGTGAGAATTGTTGTATATATCAGAGATTGGGTGTGACGTTGGGACATTGTGCAAGATTAGCGGCGATTCTGCCAAGTCATCGCCGCGCCATGGCTATGTCATCGTATTTATTTAGAATATGCGCTCACGAAGTTAGCCGCCTCCGAGCTATTTCACCACTGTATGTAATATTTGCCGCGTTGTGGGAGTATGTCATGGTTATTTCTGGAGATTACGTAGCTGTGTCAACCAACGTCTATATAAGGTGGATGCACATTGTAGCGTCAGTCATTAGTTATACGGATGCAGTACAGTGAAGAAGTCTACTAGATCAAGAGGCCTTAGTTGGTCAGTCGACGAGTGTGAACGAGAGATGGAGAAGACTCAGTGAGCCATTAACTATTGGTCATTGACAGAGTGAGGCCAAAAGTTAGTTGGTCCGTCACTTAGTGGAAGACGCGGACGCAAGGCTTACCAAGGAGTCAGAGAGGGCAACCCTGGACCTGCCAAGAGGTCATACCATATTGACTTACAAAGAAGTCAGATGATATGGAGAAGAAGCAGACACAAGGATGTATCACCAAGTTAGGCGTGACACATCTACAGTAAACACCAGATCAATGGATTACGTCGTAATTACACTCAAAGTGTTGAAGGTACAGTCAAGTGAATCAGTGAGGGAAATATTTCGTATAAATTGTTAAATGTCCGGTCAAGAAGAATTCAAATTCATGCCTAGTTTCTTTCAGTTGCAATGTCATAATTTCATATTCTCATCTGTTTTATCGCAACAAGACTCACTATTTTTTGATATATTATTTAAAGAATATATATTGTTCTATCAAACGAATTCATAGTTTCATTTCATTGGCAGTAATATATTTTAACCTCAAAATTAATGGGGAAACCGAACGCCAATCTCCTTTTCCCAGAACTTATATGGTATGTTGTCAAAAGTAAGCTTATTACCCCACACCCTGTTAGTTTTTAGTAATAAATATATCTCAATACTAACATTACATCATCATCATTATTAACATTATCATTATCATTATCATTATCATTATCATTATCATCATTATTATTATTATTATTATTATTATTATTATTAATATTTTGTTTCCTAATTGTCCTGGACGGGTCCAATGAGAAAATGTTAAATACTCGCAATTCATGGCCTTTATACTAACATATTAATATAACTGTGATTTCATTTATTCCATATTTTTTGCAATATAAGTGAATAAGGAGAAAACAATTTATCAAGTTAGGCCATATACGTCAGTGATATTAACTAACATTAACCGCACTCACTCACAATGTCGCGGGTTGAAATGACCTTGTGAGACAACGGCCAAGCGATATCCCTGCTCTATGAGTATTACTCACTCTTCTTCTTGCTAAGGGGGGTGGGGTTTCTGATTTTTGAATGTTATGCAGTCACATAATTATGGGGATTATCAGCTCGTTTGTTGTTTAAAAAACTTTCCACATAAAACACACTTAATATTATCCGTCTCACTTGTGTGTGTATACATATGTCGGTGTCTATAAACTATGTACGAAGTCGAAGACCAGTTGTTGTAATGTAGGAGTGTAAGACATGTGATGAAACTAACAAAAGAAGATCAGTTGTTTGCAAAGTTAATTTAGTATGCTCAAGAAACTGGTTTAAAATTGTAATTATATTGGGAGAAGGTTCGAACAATAAACAATGAACGCTTGTTGGCTAAGGTATGTGTAATACGGTGAGAGGATTAATATTGAGGGCATTGAAAAAGCAGATGGTTACTATTGCCGTCAAGATTTCCACATACACAGTATGGGAGGTTAGAGATGTTAAAGCGATATTTATATAAAGGGGTTAATGCGTGATTAAAACGCAATCTTATATTATTAATAACATGTTGTCGGGTATATGAGCCATTTGGATACCAAGGTTTCAGTGGAATGTATGGTTGTAACTGATAATAGAATTTCCGTTTAGTACTCGAAGTATTTTATTTATTTATTTATTTATCCATTTATTTATTTATTTATTTATTTATTTATTTATTTATTTATTTATTTACTGCGCACTACGGGATTTCTAATCCCAATTACAGTGGTACATGTTTACACGTGTTTTTTAATGTTTCAATCAGTCTAATATCAAAATATCTAAACTATTGTAATATTATATTTACGTTAAGAAATAAATAATATTACATATCAAATCCTTACAAGAAACAAGTATATAAAAATATAATTACGTATCTAAACTAGTCTAATAACGTAATATCTGAACTATTCTAATATTATATTTACAATGAGAAAGGAACAGTATTTATCATCTAATCTAATTTAATCTTTACATGAAAGAGGAAAAAAATAAAAAATATAAAAGAACAAAAAATAGTAATTTCATATCTAACCTATTATTTTTTTCTAGTTCTAAGACTTATAATTACATTTATGAGATAGGGCTTAATGTAGAATATTTATAATACATGTTTTTGTTCAAATCAGCATTACAGAGTTTTCACGGAGATGATGAGTTGTTGTAAAACAGGTCTAGACGTACACAGAAGTCTAAAGAATTATTTTTCTAAACTGCACTGTTGTATACATTCCATAGCCTGTAGAGTGGGGAATTTTTGTGAGCGGTTGTTCTGAACTTTTTGTTATGAAAAGTTACATTTGTTCTCGCATTAAAGCGGGGCACGTGGAAGCTCAGGAGGCATAAAAAGTCAGGGTTGTCAATAACAGAGTTTACAGTTTTGTACAGAAAATTCATGTCATCCTTTTTCTCCTCAGTTCCAAGCTTTCTATTTCAAAATTTATGAGAAGTTCGTTGTATGAAATGTGTGGATAATCACAGTTTTTTGTTTGCTGGATTCCATATAACGCTTGCGTATTCAACTTTGGGCCTGACGAGAGAGCTGTAGAGGTGTATACAGGTTTTTAGGAGTTTAAAGGGTTTGACATTCCTCATCACAAATCCTAATGTCCTGTATGACTCAGCAACTACCTTCTGTATATGTGGAGTGAAGGTGAGTTCTCGGTCTAATAATATCCCGAGGTCTTTAACCTCATTTACTGGTTTCAGGTCATCGTAACCTAGTTTATAGTTAAAGGAAATACACGTTTTATTTCTAGTGAACTACATGGTTACACATTTCTCTACATTAAGATATAGTTGATTTTCAGTCGTCCATTGTAGTAAATTACTTAAGTCAGCCTAGAGAAGTTCGCATTCCTTAATGGTGACAATCGATTTGAATACCTTAAAGTCATCAGTGTACAAGAGAGAGTCCGAGAATTTTATTCGTTCAGGTAAGTCAATGATTAGCACCAGGAACATCCACGGCCCTAGATTAGAGCCCTGGACTATTCCTGAGCTTACAGGGCATTCTCTGGATGGGTTTCCTTGATATATTACATACTGCTTTCTATCTCTTAGGTAGGAGCGGAAAAGACATAGTAGTTGGTAAGATAATCCAAACATATTTAATAGTTTTAGGAGATTGTCATGGTCAATTTTGTCAAAGGCCTTTTCGAAGTTAGTAAGTATTGCATCTCTCTGGCCACCTCTGTCAAGTTCTGAGGATATTGATTGTGTAAAATTTATGAGATTTGTTACTGTAGATAGCCCTGAAATAAATAATAATAATGATTTTTTAAAAATGTTATTTGCTTTACGTCCCACTAACTACTTTTTAAGGTCTTCGGAGACGCCGAGGTGCCGGAATTTAGACCCGCAGGAGTTCTTTTACGTGCCAGTAAATCTACCGACACGGGGCTATCGTATTTGAGCACCTCCAAATACCACCGGACTGAGCCAGGATCGAGCCTGCCAAGTTGGGGTTAGAAGGCCAGCGCCTTAACCGTCTGAGCCACTCAGCCCTCTACCGCCTTACCGACTGTCAGCAGTAGAAGTCAAACAGGAACAAGAAAATTAAAGGCAGTAGCAAAATAATTCATTACCATCAAAGCATACCACAACCTTAGTTGAACAATCCGTTACCCAGAGACCATGAACCAAAATAAATGTTGGCACGGCAGTAAAATTTCTAATCTACAATAAAGAGGACAAGTTTTTCATAATGAACATAACTTACATATTTATTTATTTTAAAGAATAAATGAATTAAGCCATCACTATCAGGGAAGCGTCCAAAATTAAAACCACCCAAACTGGGTTACAAATAAATTTAGAAAGGATAAACTTAACGTGCCGTCCGGACGGAAAAGTAAAATTACCTGATACATTTTGTATAACTTCAAACCAACCCAACTTCGTGTGAAATATTAACATGTTTTATGCATTGCGTCTCCAATAAATATTTCTTTTCACAACATTCCTTTAACTTAAAAATATTTTCATTACACCGAAAACACTTAGGCTAATCACCACGGAGATTTCACACGGCCCCCAGTACATGACACGCGGGTGAGAAAATAGCAGACATAAACCGGCAGAAGGCCAGAAAAATAAAAGGATCAATAAAAGGGGAATACATAAAATTACATAAAGTAGGTATGGAAAACAAATGAAAAATCCCCAAGAAACGGACCAAAATTCACATGCATAAATAAGAGAAGCCAAACGCCACCAAACAACAACAAACACAATCACAACCGTGACCAGTTGCCATGGTGACAAACACGCCAAGAGTCCTTGGCAACCCCGAAAACATGAACTCAAATAACACACAGGTCCAACCAAAATACGAAGGGAAAGGGAAAGATTACCAAAACACAGTCAAAATTAAATGAGCAGAAACAGAGGTAAACAAGAAATTAAAACGAATAAGGAGGCTGGTACCCAAGTGAAATCTCGCGTAGTTTAAAGGTTATACACAGAGATTTTCATAGTTACTCATTAGTATTATCAAATAAATTGGCTTTAATTAATTACACTTCCTTTTCACCAAACGGATCCCATGTATAACTTGATACAGTTTGGAAACCCAATTCAGAAAACCCTAAGGTAACCTAAAAAACAACTGGACGACATAATAAATCCAAGACCGACGACGATACTCAAATGAAAGAATTTCACTCATAATTCTTCACGCAGCAGGAAGCAGATCCAAGACAGAAATGAAGAAAAGACTTACTTGCTTTGTTGGAGTTGGAGAAGTGTACTACTATCCGTTACTCACATAAATGAAATATACTTGAAGTTACAAATTTATAATAAAAGGAAGACGTTCCCAAAGTTGATAGATCAGCACTAAGGAGAAGTCCTTATGTAGAAACACTGTTATCCTTTATCTAAGTGGTGGATCGGAAAACGACCCAGGAGAGGGAACGAAACACGTCTTGCCTCCATCGTACTCCAAGGATTACCCATGGCGGACCACACCAATAATGAGCATGGCCCACCGCACGGAGAGAGAGAAATTCAGAGACTCGCTCTCAATAAGAAACTACAACCTACGGCGCGGAATCGTACCAGACCAAGATAATAAGGGTTCAGAGAGAAAATGTTAAGGTAAAATAACCTCATGGTGACAATGACCGAGATGGTACCAAATAAATTGGGCAAGGCCACATAGAAGGTACTTGTAAAATACAAGACTGAAATAATTCTGAATGACACAATTAAAAAAAAACACAAATGCAGTTTTCGAAATATGGTTGGGGAGAGCTAATACTAGTCACCAACGTCACAGCCCGGCTGAAATAAATCCATGTTGCTGTTCTGATATTAAAAGTCTTGTATAGACTGTGAGTCTACGACATAATATAAATTCGAAAACCTCGGCTATAGCTGAAATAATTGATATTGGTCGGTAGTTTTTTATTAACATTGGATTACCCGATTTAAACATAGGACATACTCGGGACAGTTTCCATACTATGGGAAATACAGATGTTTCGAGAATTAAGTTATAAATGAAGAGGAGAGGATATTACAATACATCTTTGCAACCTTTTATAACATACGGCGGTATCTGATCTGGTCCCGCGGAAGACTTTGGCTTGAGCTTTTTAACGCTAGTTCAACATCCTCTACAGTAATGCTGTCAATGTGGATATAGCCAGTTGTTCCTGTTGGAACGTTTGGAATGTTATACTGAGCTCTATCTTGGGAATATTTTATTATATTTTATTCTTCACCCACGTCCAAACGGTTCTGGTGTTATCAGTGATATCCTGCTCTACAGTTTTTACATAATCGTTACATGAGGATTTAATTGCAGACTTAGTTTCGGACCTTCACGTTTTAAATTGCCTATTGTAATATTCTGAAAGGTGCTTCCGTTTTCGGTAGTATTCTTTCTCTTTCAGTTTTGTTTTATGCTCTCTGTGAACCAAATTGGGTATGTCCTGACCTTCCACGAGCCGCTTTTAGGAACAGTCTCGTTTAACACTGTGTAGATTTTAGAATAAAGACAGGCTACTGATTTGTCTACATCAGTGCATTCGTAAAGTTCTTCCCACGTAAGATCTCTTAGTCCTGTGAACAAGTGTTCAAATTTAGCTTTTTAGAAATTATAAGTATTTTGAGCTTCCCTTTTGCAGTTTCTACGGTTTGGAGTGATATGTACTTTTATTTCTAGGGTGGGGTGGTGAGAGTCCTCAGGTAGCAGCGGACCAGTGTTCTTTTTACAGGTGACATTCGTTATTGTCTGACTGGCGAATACTAAATCCAAAGTTTTACCGTTACCATTGGGAACGGAATTATAGGAATTCAAGTCTTGTAAACTGAGGAAGTTTTTTAATCCTTGGGTTTGTCTCGTTGAATTTAAGTCACTCTTTTAATTAATTACTGTTGGCATGTTAAAGTCTCAGTAAAGATTGCATTACTATCTATTATTTCATAGTGAGATTCCATCCACCTAAATACCTCACAATGCACCTTTAGTTTTGCGCTTGGAGGTACGTACACGTTAATTAGATACCAGACCTTTCCCCGAATATTTACGTTCAGAAATAACCCCTCGAAGTGTTCCGTAGTTTGCTCGATCTTGTGGACAGCTAATCCGCTTCTAACTGCTATGACTACCCCACCTCCCCGCCCCGTTGAGCCCCATACTCTGTCAGCACGGTATACTTTGTACTTATTACAACAGACCTCGCTATCATAGACACTAGCATCTAGCCACGATTCAGTGAGCATTATAACATCGAAATTATTACTAAGAATGTTTACATTTAAGTCATCTAATTTAGTCTTAAGACAACGTACATTCTGGTAATAAATTGAAAGCCTACTCTTCCCCATCACAATTACAATTTAGATAGGTCATCCTGGTTAGTTATAACAATGACTCCAGACCCTTGGGTCTTGCGTATTTTAATTATACCATTCCTTACCCTAATGTAAGCGTAATTCTTTTCCCTCCGGACTGCACGGGCCTGGGAGAGCAACTTCTTCTTCTGAGGGGACAGACTCTCGTTTACATATATGATGTTGTCGCCAGGAAATCCTAGTTGCCTGTTGGAGAGATTTCGCTTCACTCGCCTCCGCTCCATGAAGTGGTCCTTGTCCGTTCTTCTTACAAATTTCACTATGATCCCGCAGTGTTTCTGGTTTGGTGCCTTAGGGAGTCGATGGCAAGCATCCACCATTTCTTCTTTAAGTTCTGTGTCCAACGCACGCCCGACTTTCTTTACCGTGTCTAGAACGAATTCATTGGGTATATCCAGAATCCCATGTATTTCGATGGTATTCCTTCTCGTATACTGTTCAGCTTCCCCCACACGAATTTCTAAGGATTTTATTTTATCCTTCAGAAGATGATTTTCCTGCGAGGGGTTTTCTATATCTTGAAAACACTGTTCCATATCTTTTTGTTGTTTGGAGATCAGAAGTACAGTATCATCTAATTTCATGTGACACAGTCTGTCTCTCGAGTCTTCTGGTCTTCCTTCATTTGCCTCATTTCTTCAGTTAACTCTTTCAATAATTCGTAAATGCTGTCTAAAGAGGGGGCGTTCGTGGTAGTCAATGATGTTGATTTCCACGCACCGTTTCTTGGTTCATGTCTTGTACACTTATCGCAAGTCCACTCCGTGTATCTGTTTACACTGTTCGTACACTTCTTGTGGTACCACTTTTTACATGCCACGCACTGTACCTTGGGAGCCCTACCCAAGTCGACCGCACTTTCTTCGCAAATGCTCATTTCGCTGAGTCGTTTATGCGTTCCTTATTTCACAAATTACTCGGGTTTATTGGTTAATCAGAATATTGTCACTTTGGTATTAGTTGTGAAATACCGCACACACTCGTCAGACACTAACACACACTTTGCAGCAGCTCGTTATTCTCCTGCTCTTCACTCAGCCAAAGTTTGTTGCTATATGTTCTGCCAAGCTTTTAGAGCATCCCGTTTGAGAATTGGAAAATAATCTGTTAGAGGAGTCTTCATCTGAAGAGGATCAGAAGGGGAGTTACTAGCTGCTTTCGCGGCGAGATCAGCTTTGCCATTACCTGGGTGTGCTGAGTGTCCTTTTATCCATATTATATTGAGATAAACTCCTGAATTCTCGAGTTGATATAGCATGTGTTTAACATCATATAAATATCCATTATAAGACTGTGTGGTGGTATTTAGAGCTTGTAGCACACTTTGGAAGGCAGTAAAAATGTGCACTTTATGAAAGGAACGCTGTTGAACATATAATAATGCCTGCCTAATTGCAAAGAGTTCAGCTGTAAAGATAGAAATATGATTCGGTAAATGACACTGAAAGCTTGTAAGTGTATTGGAATCAAAAAAGGCCGCTCCTACGCCGTGTTGAGACTTTGATCCAACTGTGTATATATTTACGTCACATCCGATTGACGAGGTTTTAAGTTTCTTAGTCACTGAAGTAAATAATGAGTTGCTTTGTAGGGGATGAGGGGTAATGGATGAGGATTGAATATTAATATGTGGTATAAAGTTTAGAGTATCGTATGGAAAAGAATGCATGAGTAACTGAGGAGCTCGTAGTAACGATGAGCGAATAACTTGCATCTCAACATAAGCCTGATATAGCACAGGAGTTCTTCCGTTTTTTGGAGGGCGTTGGCGATAATATTCATAAAAAAGTTGCAGCTTCGGTATGAGGATGGAACGCGATAGGGCGAGATGTTTTAAGATATATTTTTTGCAAGCATTAACAAGGGGACATTCACTTGTTTCAACCAGTAGTGCATTTGTGGGGGTAGTTTTGAGAGCACCGATACAAAGTCTTAATGCTTGGTGTTGGATTACAGTGAGGTGAGATAACGTGGTTTCTGACGCTGTATCAATAATGTGAGCACTGTAATCCATATATGAGCGTATAGTTGCCCTATAGAGCATTAACGCGATTTATTACTCACTCTCTGACAGTGAAAAGAATGTCCAAGCAGATTATACCGTAGTAGTGCGAGATTCAAGTCTCCAATGAGATGACGCAAGCGAGTAGTTTGTTTCGATAGTAGCGCGCTCTTGAAACTAATGATAATAACATTTTCAGCGCTTGTAGTGACCTCTTGTAGCCATTGATAATTACATTTAGGCAAAACAGTTTGCTATAATATAAAGCGCACTCTCAGGCATGAATAGTACTTTTTATATACATACTACTCTACAAGTACACGTTATGTATTCGATTAAGCAGACTTACGCACAACTTTCACTGTAGCGTAGTGGATTAAGTGTTGAGCCGACTATACAGCGCATTGAAGTTCGAGTCTACCTTTCGCATAGAATTTTTGAAGTATATTCAACATTAACTTAGTATATATCCCTTTACGTGAGCAGCAATCTCTGCCCACCACGTTAGCTCAAGCGGTTGGGCAGAAAATTGAGGAAAAAGGAGAGAATGATATTGATGAGTTAGTAAAGTTGGCGAAGGCTCCGAGAGATGACTTCGGAGGATTAGGCCACTCCAGGAAGGAAGGAGATAGAGTAGCGAATAAAAACCGGGAGGTCGCATCGAGAAAACCAGCGCTTGCTTTGAAATGGTCAGAGTGTTGTAACATCTAACAGCGCTGGTAAATAAAAGGCGAGACAATAAATGTGTTTTTGTTAAGACCTTTGGCCTGGCATAAATACCCGTAAGTCTGTGTAAATGAAGACCTCGGGCATGGCTATGAGAGCCTGTAAGTCTGTGTGAATATAAAGACCTCTATCGTGGTAGTAACTAGCCATAAGTCTATGTGTTTGGCCACTGTAGTGGTGATAAAAGACACGTAAGCCCAATTTTTTCGTGCTGTATGGATGTTAGAATAAGAAAACATCTAGTGTATACTTTATTTTAACACCCTTCCAGTACACAGTAATATTTTTATATGATCTTCTTGTTGTTGTGTGAGTCATCAGTCCATAGACTGGTTTGATGCAGCCCTCCATGCCACCCTATCCTGTGCTAACCTTTTCATTTCCACGTAACTATTGCAACCTACATCTGCTCTAATCTGCTTGTCATATTCATACCTTGGTCTACCCCTACCGTTCTTACCACCTACACTTCCTTCAAAAACCAACTGAACAAGTCCTGGGTGTCTTAAGGTGTGTCCTATCATTCTGTCCCTTCTTCTCGTCAAATTTAGCCAAATCGATCTCCTCTCACCAATTCGATTCAGTATCTCTTCATTCGTGATTCAATCTATCCATCTCACCTTCAACATTCTTCTGTAACACCACATTTCAAAAGCTTCTATTCTCTTTCTTTCTGAGCTAGTTACCGTCCATGTTTCACTTCCATACAATGCCACGTTGCACACGAAAGTCTTCAAAAATATCTTTCTAATTGATATATCAATGTTTGAAGTGAGCAAATTTCTTTTCTTAAGAAAGCTCTTCCTTGCTTGTGCTAGTCTGCTTTTTATGTCCTCCTTACTTCTGCCATCGTTACTTATTTTACTACCAAAGTAACAATATTCATCTACTTCCATTAAGACTTCATTTCCTAATCTAATATTTCCTACATCACTTGCCTTCGTTCGACTGCACCCCATTACTTTTGTTATGGACTTATTTATTTTCATCTTGTACTCCTTATCCAAGACTTCATCCATACCATTCAGCAACTTCTCGAGATCTTCTGCAGTCTCAGATAAAATAACAATATCATCGGCAAATCTCAAGGTTTTGATTTCCTCTCCTTGGACTGTGATTCCCTTTCCAAATTTCTCTTTGATTTCCTTTACTGCCTGTTCTATGTAAACATTGAAAAGGAGAGGGGATAAACTGCAGCCTTGCCTCACTCCTTTCTGGACTGCTGCTTCTTTTTCAAAGCCCTCGATTCTTATCACTGCAGACTGATTTTTATACAAATTGTAGATAAGTCTTCGTTCTCGGTTTCTGATCCCTATCATCTTCAGTATCATAAATAGCTTGGTCCAATCAACATTATCGAATGCCTTTTCTAGATCTACGAATGCCATGTACGTGGGCTTGTCCGTCTTGATTCGATCCTCTAAGATCAGACGTAAAGTCAGGATTGCTTCACGTGTTCCTACATCTCTTCTGAAGCCAAATTGATCTTCTCCCAACTCAGCTTCAACTTGTTTTTCCATTCTTCTGTAAATAATACGTGTTAAAATTTTGCAGGCATGAGATACTAAACTAATGGTGCGGCAGTTTTCACACCTGTCAGCACCGGCTTTCTTGGGAATAGGTATAACAACATTCTGCCGAAAATCAGATGGGAATTCTCCTGTCTCATACATCTTGCACACTATATGAAATAACTTTTCCATGCTGGTTTCTCTTAAGGCAGTCAGTAATTCAGAGGGAATGTCATCAATTCCAGGTGGCTTGTTCCTATTTAGGTCACTCACAGCTCTGTCAAACTCTGACCTCAAAATTGGGTCTCCTATTTCATCAGCATCAATAGACTCTTCTTGTTCCAGAACCAAATTATCTACATCATTACCTCGATACAACTGTTGGATATGCTCCTGCCATCTTTCTGCTTTGTCTTCTTTCCCTAGTGGCTTTCCATCTCAGCTCTTAATATTCATACACGTAGATTTCCTTTCTCCAAAGGTTTCCTTGATTTTCCTGTATGCAGCATTTACCTTTCCCAGGACCATACAGCCTTCGACATCCTTGCACTTCTCCTTCAGCCATTCTTCTTTAGCTACCTTGCACTTTCTATCCTCTTGATTCTTTATTCGCCTGTATTCTTTTCTGCCGTCTTCATTTATAGCATTCTTGTATTTTAGTCGTTCATCAATCAGGTCTAGTATCTCCTGAGTTATCCACTGATTCTTAGTTGATTTTTGTTCCTTCCTAACATTTCTTCAGCAGCACTACTGACTTCATTTTTCATGACTGTCCAGTCTTCCTCTATAGTGTTTCCTTCAGCCTTTTCATTTAGTCCTTGTGCAACATGTTCCTTGAAACAATCCCTCACACTCTTTTCTTTCAACTTGTCTATATCCCATCTTTTTGCATTCTTTCCTTTCTTCAACTTCAGATGGCATTTCATGACCAACAAGTTGTGGTCAGAGTCCACGTCTGCTTTGTTTTGCAATCCAACACCTGGTTTCTGAATCTCTGCCTAACCATAATGAAGTCTATTGAATACCTTCCAGTGTCTCCACGTCTCGTCCACGTATACAGCCGTTGTTTGTGGTGTTTGAACCAAGTATTGGCAAGGACTAAATTATGATCAGTGCAGAATTCAACCAGCCGACTTCCTCTTTCGTTCCTTTGTCCCAATCCAAATTCTCCTACTGTACTACCTTCTCTTCCTTGGCCACCACTGCATTCCAGTCTCCCATCACAATTAGATTCTCGTCACCTTTTACATATTGTATTACATCTTCTATCTCCTCATATATTCTTTCGATTTCTTCATCATCCGCTGAAATAGTAGGCATATAGACCTGCACTATTGTGGTGGGCATTGGTTTGGTGTCTATCTTGACGGCAATAATTCTTTCACTATGCTGGTCGTAGTAGCTTACCCGCTGCCCTGTTTTCTTATTCATTATTAAACCAACTCCTGCATTTCCACTGTTTGATTTTGTGTTGATAATTCGGTAGTCGCCTGACCAAAAATCTTGTTCTTCCTGCCAACGTACTTCATTTATACCAACTACATCTAACTTCAGCCTATCCATCTTCCTTTTCAGATCTCTAACCTACCACAACGATTCAAACTTCTAACATTCCACGCTCCGACTCGCAGAATGTCAGTATCCATCTTCCTGACGATCGCCCCCTTTCCTGTAATCCCCACCCGGAGATCCGAATGGGGGACTAGTTTACCTCCGGAATATTTTACCGGTGAGGAAGCCATCATCAGTACTTCATTCATACAGAGAGAGCTGCATGTCCTCGGGAGTTAGTTACGGCAGTAGTTTCCCGTTGCATTCAGCCGTGTAGCAGTATCAACACAGCTAAGCCATGCTGAGTATTATTACAAGGCCGTATCAGTCAATCATCCAGACTGCCGCCCTTGCAGCTACCGAAAGGCTGCTACCCTCCTTTCGATGAACCATTCGTTAGTCTGGTCTCTCAACAGATACCCATCCGATATGGTTGCACCTGCGGCTCGGCTATCTGCATCATTGGAACACGCAAGCCTCCCCACCGCGGCAAGGCCACATGGTTCACAGAGGAGGATTTTTATATATAATAATGTTAATATTATTTATTGCATAGGGTCTGAAATCCATATTCGAGCGGAACGGTATCATAATAAGAAAGTACCACTATCTTGTCGTATTCGAATGAAAATTGTTTCGTTACTTCTTTATTTACTAAATTGTTAGCTTTGGCATGTTTTGATATTTAATTGTATTACACTGGTATATTTTCTCTTACTTCGCTTTAAATAATTTTTATCATTGCATCATCATTCAGGCGCTGGTAATTCCTACTATTAAGAGTGAAATCCGTCAGTAGTATAAGTGGACAGTTCTGGCGCCTCTACCTCCGCTGGCCCTCCGGAGAGGTCTCCTCCTCCTCCTTCTCCTAATCCTCCTCCACACTGACTGCGATGGCTAAGAGCGAGAGCCTAACCTCACATCCGCCATCTTTCAGGGGTTTAACCTAACTGTTCATGCGTAAGAGAGCTAGCCTAACCTCATAGAAATGCCTAACCTCAGTTTTACGACCGGATGCCCTTCCCGACGCGAGCCTAACCTCACATCCGCTATCTTGGAGGACCTTAACCTAACTTTTTATGCGTAAGAGAGCTAGCCTAACCTCATAGAAGGGCCTAACCTCTGTTTTGTGACCGGATGCCCTTCCTGACGCGAGAGTAACCTCACAACCGCTATCTTAGAGGACCCTAATCTAACTTTTAACGCACAAGACAGCAAGCCTAACCTCATGGAAGTGCCTAACCTCAGTTTTACGGCCGTATGCCTTTCCCGACTTCAGTTGCACAAGGTGGCGACTATACACGGCTTCTTAAGGGACGCCTTAAGGGTGCTTGCGCATGATGGTGGCCGCAAGATAGCTGCTATACATAGACTCTTATGAGACGCCCTAGGGATGCTTGCGCAAGATGGCGGCTAAACACGGCTCCTTATGAAACTCCCTAAGGCTGCTTGCGCAAGATGGTGGCTGCAAGATGGTGGCTGCAAGATGGCTGCTATACACAGCTCTTTATGAGACACCCTAGGGATGCTTGCGCAAGATGGTGGCCACAAGATGGCGACTATACATAGCTTCTTATGAGACGGCCCAGGGGTGCTTATGGCTGCTGCTCTTATGATACTCCCTAGGGATGCTTGCGAAATATGGCGGCTGCTTCTTCTTATGAAGAAAGCTAGCTTAGAGGGTACAGCACAAGATGGCGGCTGCTGTTATGCATGCGGTGGAGGGCTATTAGAAAAATTGCACATGCTCTTTTGATAGCGGCCATTTTAAATCCTGCTGCTATTTTAGCCACTACCTTTGAAATGTGGTGGCAGTAATTTCTGCGTGCTTTTTTGGACAGCGGCCATCTGTAATCAACAGAGCATCGTGCTGCCATCTGTAGCTACTACTTTTGAAATGTGGTGGCGGGAAATTTTTACGTGATTTTTTGACAAGCTGCCATTTTTAACTACATGTGCATGGCTTACTACTACTGTCTTGACGGAAGTAAAACGTTATAGAGCGATGCTTAGCCACGCCGCAAGCAAGCAAGCAAGCAAGCTGCCCTTCTTACGATCTTATAGCAAGCTGTTCTTCTGAACATACTTACCGAGCTGCCCATCTATTATCTTAGTTTTTAAACCAAGATGCTGTAAGAGATGCCAGCTATGGGTGATTGCACAAAATGGCGGCTGCTGTTATGAAGAAAGCTAGCTCAGAGAAGGGATATCTCTCTATCGAACAAGTTTAAAAATGCAACGCGAAGGCTAGAGTACGCAGGTGTTGCAGCGATGACGTCATCATAGTTGTGCATGTTTAGCCTTGATCGTTTTCACAAGAGTGAGTATGTGTAAGGAATGCAATAAAATATTTATTTACAATGCACTACAACAGTGTTCGTTTTGCTGTTGACAAGGTTGGTATGCTTCTTAACAACGTTTTGCGAAGAGGTATCATGCTCTCTGAAATCCCTCCTGGAACATTCAAAGCTTTAGAAAGAAGGTAATACACTTCGTACCTTGTTGTTATTCCTTTTCTGAATCATCATCATCATGAGGTACTACAAAAAGTTCATTCATGCACTGTTTACAGTGTTCAATCCTCGGATTTGGTCCATCCCAATCATCATCACCATTTTCCTCTCGATACTTATAATGACGCTGACAGATTCTGCATAAAGCTACATCGATTGACATCTTACAGTGTAGAGGAAGGATGTCCCAAAAATCATGTACGTAAGGGGCAGCGAACGTAGATAAAAATCCTGGTGGTAAGTTTTCAATAAGATGTTTTGGCATCGACGTTATATGTTTATAGAAGGTCTTAATAGCCTCACTTACTCACTCATGCATACAGCATGCACATTTACAGTTTTGTTACATAGCCTACGATGCCGAAGCACATAATAATGTTGATGAAAAAGAACTACCCTTATTTATAGTCTGGTAACAATATTCGTTAGCGGATGGTAAGTAACATCACTCATATGAATAATAAGACAATAGGCTGCTGTGTTAGCCGGAATATTTTCAGATGTTTCAAATTCTAAACGAATATCAACAGGAGATTCTTTTATAGATTCTTCATGATAAGAGCAGTCTATAACTACAATCGGTGCTTTATTTTTAAATTCTTGAGGTGTAAATAGCGGACGATCTTCTTTCTGATAATATGATGATTGGAATTTGCAAAACATATTATACAGCATAAAAAAATTATTTTTCTCAAAGTTAATGTCTATGTTTTCGTAGGGATACGTAATTCCGTTGAGATATAGTCTAACATGTCTTAATTTACAGTGATCAAACATGAGCTATCTTTTTCGTGACTGGATTTGCGATTGGTTTGAAATCCAAAAATAATATACTAGGGCTCCTCAGTAAAACGTGAAGTTTTTACAGCCCAGCTATGCTAGTTTGTAGGTGGTAACACAGGATATTCATGCAGTTCCCAACTTCGAAAACGTATAGGTAATGGTGTATCATTTTCCACAATCTTGAGCAAACGAAGTTTTTGACAATCAGATAAGGTTACATGTCTAATCCTCCACAACATACGATGAAGTGTAATTTTCAATTCCACTGCTGTTTCTGCTACTTTAAGAGAATTTTAATCACGGATCAGAATAAGCTCTGGTTTCGCCTTGATTATAATACGTGTGAAGTCTTCTGCGAAGCCAAAAATATGTTTCAGTGATAACTTACCCGTAGAAGTTAAATTCCTCATTAATCATCCAGTTGTTAGTAGCTTTTGCGTTCATCTCGAAATCCAGTGGAGTTTATGGGTATGAATAATTGGAATAGTGAGATGGTAGACGATTTTGAGCCTCACTCTAGAATCACAGTGTGGATCTTGGCGACGGTGATGATTACTGTTTTGGCGATATTCATGGAATGTTACACGTGTGTTGAAATTCATTATTATTTTTCCAAACTTCATTGCGTATGTCCGGATCGTGTTTGAGTTGTGTATTGTTTGCCACGCGTTATTTATTTTCAATATCACGTTGTATTGACAAGATATGGACATAGTTGCATTTTCAAACTTGTGTTAATTCTGTTTAAGATTCGTTTCATTGTGTACTATAGTATCGACGACGTTTCCAGCTAAATATCAAAGAGTGTGTTTGAAGTTACGATTTCGTGTGATATGCTAGAGGATGCATAGACATCCCTTTTCCGCTCGACAATAGATTTTCGGCCGCCACCTCCACCTCTGGCTCTCGGGGGAGGCCTCCACCTCCCGCGGGAAATTTGAATTTTGGCGGGAAATTTGAATTTTGGCGCGAGATTTGAATTTGCAAGCAAAGCCACGTGCTTTTTGACAGCTGTCATCGACAACAAGGCATCTCTAACCTCACTGCTGCCATCTTGACGGGCCTAAACCTCAGTGGTACCAACTTAACCTTACTAGCGCGAGATTTGAATTTGTAAACAAATCCACGTGCTTTTTGACAGCTACGTCCTTTTTGACAGACAACAACGTATCGCAAACCTCAGTGCAGCCATCTTGACGGACCTAAACCTTAGTGGTACCAACGTAACCTCACTAGCGCGAGATTTGAATTTGTAAACAAATCCACGTGCTTTTTGACAGCTGTCATCCGCCATCTTTAAACTACAGAGCACCGTGCTGCCCTCTTTATCGCAGTAGCTGTAAATTCGTCACCTGTCATCCGCAGTGCTGCTATCTTGGCGGGCCTAAACCTTTGGTGCTACCAACTTAACCTCACTAGCGCGAGATTTGAATCGGTAAACAAATCCACGTGCAATTGACAGCTGTCATCCGCCATCTTTAATCAAGAGAGCGCCGTGCTGCACTCTATGTGGTGGCGGCAAAGTCGAAGTGCTTTACAAACTCACGTGCTTTTGCTATCCGCCATCTTTAATCCAGAGAGGACCGTCCTGCCCTCTTTGTAGCGGTAGCAAATTCCACGTGCTCTTCTTTGGAAACAAACTCACGTGCTTTTTCTGACAGCTGTCATCCGCCATCTTTAATCAAGAGAGCACTGTGCTGCTATCATGCGGGCAATTTCGTCAGCTGTCATCCGCCATCTTTAATCTACAGAGCACAGTGCTGCAATCTTAAGCTGAAATGTGGTGGCGGTAAATTCTACATGCTTTACAAAGCCACGTGCTTTTTGTTATCCGCCATCTTTAATCTAGAGAGCGCCGTGCTGCTATCATGCGGGCAATTTCGTCAGCTGTCATCCGCCATCTTTAATGAGCAGAGCACCGTGCTGCCCTCATGCGGGCAATTTTGTTAGCTCTCATCCACCATCTTTAATGAACAGAGCAGCGTGCTGCCATCTTTGTGGTGGTGACGAATTCCACGTGCTTTACAAACCCACGTGCTTTTTTGACAGCTGTCATCCGCCATCTTTAATCAAGAGAGCATCGTACTGCTATCATGCGGGCAATTTGAAAAGCTGCTAAGAGAGCATCGTGTTGGCATCTTTATTCTTTGACATGTTGTGGCGGCAAATTCCATATCCGCCATCTGAGAGCACCGTGCTGCGCTCTTGATCGTAGTAGCGGACAATTTAAAAAGAAGCAATTAAGAATATATAATCGAACACTGTACTCGATATAACATATGATCAGAACATCGATTTGTTCTAAGAGAAAACAAGAGTACAGTTTTGAACGGCTTGCGTAAGATAGCGATTGTTTGCTTAGCATAACTTGCACCTAACATGCTTGTTGTTACATCAGGAATGTTAACTGGCTAAATCCTGGTCTTTCAGCGCTAGGAAGGGCATCTAGCGGTAAAACAATAGTTCAAGAATCTGTGATTTAAATTTCTAGCTCTAAAAGAAGATTCTTGCGTCAGGAAGGGCATCTAGCCATAAAATAGGTTCTTACAATTTAAAATCTCATGTTAGGAAGGGGCAACCGGTTTTAAACACAGGACGAGAGTAGCAGCTAGCTGCTTCGTAGTGCATTTCAGGTGTTATGCCTTACGAGTAGCTATGTACTAGCACCGGGTTTAGAATAAGCAGACTCTAGAACGAGAAAAAATATCTGGGTTGTGTTTTTGAAGCATGCCTACATACACACACACGCGCGCGCAAGCTGCATCCGGCTAGCGAGCTCCTACCTGGAATGTATTTGCCTCAGCGGAGTACGAAGTCCACTGCACGCGTGCAGTTCGCATTAAAATTATTAGCAGCTTGTCGAGCTGAGCTCAAACCTTCCCGTTTAATCGTAGTACAAATACGTCTGCTTGTAGAACTTGTATATTTCGGTACCTCAGCGTTTCGTGTTGTTGCCAACAGGTAGGGGGTACTGTAGATGTAGGCTTAGCTTAGTGCTCCTGAGGATTACTTCTCAGCCTAGCGCCTTTGAAAATCGCTTCTTTGCCTAGTCCTCTCTTTGTCTACTTACAGGTAGGGAATACCGTAGATGCAGTCATAGCTCGGTACCTAAGGGCAAGGAATACCGTAGATATCGGCTTTTTGCTTAGCTGAGCACCCTTACAGGCAGGGGATACCGTAGATGTGATCTTAGCTCAGTACCTACAGGTAAGGAATACCGTAGATGTAGGCTTAGCTCAGCACCCCTGCTGAGTACAGGTAGGGGATACCGTAGATGTGATCTTAGCTCATAACCCTGCTAAGTACAGGTAGGGGATACCGTAGATGTGATCTTAGCTCAGTGCCTACAGGTAAGGAATACCGTAGATGTAGGCTTAGCTCAGCACCCTGCTAAGTACAGGTAGGTGATACCGTAGATATGATCTTAGCGCAGCACCCTGCTAAGTAAAGGCAGGGGATACCGTAGATGTGATCTTAGGTCAGTACCTATAGGTAAGGAATACCGTAGATGTAGGCTTAGCTCAGCGCCCTGCTAAGTACAGGTAGGGGATACCGTAGATGCGATCTTAGCTCAGCACCCTGCTAAGTACAGGTAGGGGATACCGTAGATGTGATCTTAGCTCAGTGCCTACAGGTAAGGAATACCGTACATGTAGGCTTAGCTCAGCACCCTGCTAAGTACAGGTAGGTGATACCGTAGATATGATCTTAGCGCAGCACCCTGCTAAGTACAGGCAGGGGATACCGTAGATGTGATCTTAGGTCAGTACCTATAGGTAAGGAATACCGTAGATGTAGGCTTAGCTCAGCGCCCTGCTAAGTACAGGTAGGGGATACCGTAGATGCGATCTTAGCTCAGCACCCTGCTAAGTACAGGTAGGGGATACCGTAGATGTGATCTTAGCTCAGTACCTACAGGTAAGGAATAGCGTAGTGTGCCATTTCACCGTTCTATATTTGCATCAGTAGAAACAATAATGGAGTTCAAGCCATTAAAATGTCAATGTGAAAGCAACATCGATACGAACCGAAATGATAATCCTTTCAACCGGTAGTCACCGAAAGAACCATGCTTAGAAGGCTGTGAAAAAAGAATGACAGAAGCGGATTATTTAAACCAATTATTAAAAAAAAGACTTCCATTGGAACATTCTTCACAATTCAGTACTACTGCAAGCAAGACAGAGTCGAGCAAAGAAAGGAGCCAGCTTATCAGATTTAAAGATCAAATATTGACGGAGGATAAAATCCGCGGCAGCCCGCTCAACGTCAACTTTAGAGATCAAATAACTGCGCGAAATTTAAAGACCAGCAAAAGGAGTTAGCAAGTCTGGTGCAGCAAATACGTCACGGCTGGACTTAGAAGTTTTATATTTGTCTGATACTGCATATCGTAGACAGCAGAGTCCAACCAGCTGTCAAGTGCATTTCTAATAAGCACGGAGAAATCACATTCGCTCGGCAAGCGAGAGAGTTTTTACCAATAATAGCACAATTAGAACTACTATATTGAGACTAATCGTCCCAGAGCACATTTTATTCTGATATCGTTGGCATTGCAAAACGAAGATTAATTGTAAGATGACAACACTAACTAAGACATTGTATTATTCTGTTCCAAACGTACCCGAGACCACTATGATGTTGTAAAAGAGCAAGGCAGAGACTAATCCGACTATGGTGGCGCTTTACGAGGTTGATGACCCAGGAGAATTGAAAGTCAGCTGAGAAGACGAGATGGACCCGATTACCTAAAGCAGAACCATGGAGCGAGGCCTACCATTCCCGATGACCAACAGCGAGATGGCAAACAGGGTCCAATAAGCAAAGTTAAGTCCCCTATGAGTCGTTTTTCGTAAGTAGAAACCTTTATTTTTGGCTATGTGTTGATATGTTTTGTGACATTATGCGTGCGTATAATATATCGAAGTGTAATTACATGGATGTAGGTATTCATCTGATGTTACTGTCAATCCCATATGTAGGCGTAATATACCAGTGAAAGCCGCTCGCAACTTTATCAATGTTGTGTGATCGAAAGTAATAGATATTTTTAATCATTATCAGTGAAGTGTTAAAGTGTAATATGAGTGTCAATATACATGTGTGATGGCTTTATCGGAATGGCAAGTTAAGAGATCGTATTTAGGGAATGTTTACGACGAAATATAGTAGCACAGCTTAGTATTATGATACGCTTTTCTTTGACACTATGACGGTAAGAATAATGTTTTTAATTGTGAAGGTAATGGCACATGTGCATCGTATTTAATGAGAAGGGTGCTTGTAATGCATTGATATGGATATTACGTGATATTTGGAATGGTAAACGGTGAATGAAGTAATAATATAAACGGATGTTAAGTTGTGATGGTGATATTTATTTTTATTTGAGAGGTTCGTCATAGTAGTCTTCTGTGAGATGATATTACGTGCAAATTATGCATTCTAAGATATATTGAAACGTACTGCTTTCAATTGTTTTTTTTATTCCCAGATATATTCGAAGTAGGTTAGGATACGATCAAAATGCCATCAATACAGTATTGTTTTGAATATGTAGGATCATCAAATGAGCCAAGAGGCTAATAACGATAATATTTAGGCCTTCACTGAGTTATTTATGACCATTTTCAAGCACTCTCACACATGAAAACCTAATTCCTGATTTTATGTGAGCATGTTGACACATCATTGGTGACTTTGTCATTCATATACGGATTTTTAGATGAAGGTAGGGTCTTCTAACATGCCAGTTTTTCCACTTATGGTATAATTTGTTAGAAATTTAATAAAATACACCTGGCAATGCTACATTCAGCCAGATACGCACTTAAATTGAATTTTAACCATGGACTAAGGTAATAATTATGAAAATTAACCACATAAGCCATATGATAGTATTAATTTGAAACCAATCACGACTTAGAGCGGACCTGAATTTGCTTATATGGAGATCGGATCCTATCAAACATGAAAAAGAAGGGAACTTTCAAGCATATTATTTAACTGAAGTCCTTAGAAAACAGATATTGCTTTCCCATATGATTTTCTACTGTGTATGGACACAGATATTATGTTTAGCACAAAGTGACATTCGTTTGACCAGTCATATTTGAGTTAAAGGTTAAGTGACAGAACTTTAAGTGACTTTGCGGAGCAATTCAGCTCAGAGAATAGAGATTCCAAATCTTAATGAATTATTTATTTGGCTATTTTCACTGCGTTCTACATTGTCTTTTAAAACTATAATCTGAAATGATGTATATAGTAATGAATGTAATTTTCTTTTCATTTTTAACCAATTGGATGCATCTAATTCTTTCAACAATATTTAGTAGATTTTACTTAATTAATTTTTTTTTAATTTTTCAATTGATTCTTCGAACATTATTTATATATGGCTAGATTTTCAACAGGCCAAGGTATTAATGAATCGATAATTATGGCCTAGATTTCAGCTACTTATTACAAGTTTTTCCAAACTTATTTTTTTATCTCAACTTAACTGTAACTGATTGAGGTATTTATAACATTACGAAGCTACCTACGTTGTGTGAGACATTTTTAACGATATGTTAGGTAACATTTCCTTAGTATTTGGACTGAATAGTCAATAAAAGTTGAATAGTGAAACTCCATAATTCTTTTAATGCCTACTTAGTATAAAAACTAGATGTAAGACTGTAATAACTCATTTGTAATTGCGATTATCGTTGGCGACACTGATATTTGCGATTAATTTGGCGACATGCAAGTATGGTATACGACTGATAGCGTGTTGGAGACATCTTTCTGCGTAGGTTGAGATTTACCATAGGCCATCGGCGTACTTTCTCAAGCGGAACCCACAACCCAGCAACATTAATCAGATAGAATCATTTATCCAGAGCTAGTCTGGATCTCATGTATCCTCACCTGGACGCGGGAATGGTGCAGTAGATATAGGCTTAGCTCAGCACCCTGCTAAGTACAGGTATGGGATACCGTAGATGTGATCTTAGCTCAGCACCCTGCTAAGTATATGTAGGGGATACCGTAGATGTGATCTTAGCACAGTACCTACAGGTAAGGAATACCGTAAATGTAGGCCTAGCTTAGCACCCTGAGAAGTACAGGTAGGGGATACCGTAGATGCGATCTTAGCTCAGCACCCTGCTAAGTGCAGGTAGGGGATACCGTAGATGTGATCTTAGCTCAGAACCTACAGGTAATTAATAGCGTAGATGTAGGCTTAGCTCAGCACCCTGCTACGTACAGGTAAGGGATACCGTAGATGTGATCTTAGCTCGGTACCTACAGGCTAGGAATACCGTAGATGTCGGCTTTTTGCTTAGCTTAGTGCCTCTGTTTAAGTTCAGAGGTCGAGGATCGTGCGCTGGCTTTTCTAGGTTCGATCCGCTGCAGAACTCCTAAATTCTAGCACCTCGGCATCAACAGGCTTAGTGCTTAAATACGTTAGCCTGCAGAACTCGGCGTAAGGCGCTCGGAAGAACTCTTGTTGCATAAACATTTCGTTCCAACTGTACTGCAAACGTCTGCAACTTACACATCCGCTTGGAAACGAGCTGCATATTTACTCAGTGCAGCCTGTGTTAAGCGCTTACAGTTCTCTGTATGCATTAATTGCGTGCACATCCTCACTTACTGTCTAAGTACTGTCTGCTGTGAATATTATTCTTCAGTTTGCAGCCTTCAAATTAACGTAAGCCTGAACTGTTGGTTAGTGTTTGCAAAGCAACTTTTACGCTAGGTAATAAACATCTTTGAGTTGAAGATAGCTAGGCTAGCTAACTTGTCCTTTCATATCTTATTATTACTATGTGTAATACAAGTGCTGTATATGTAAACATGCAGATATGCTTTCAGACAGTTACTGTTAGCATTCTAGGATTAGAAGGTGTAAACACGGGAGAGGTTAATCTTGTAACTTCAAACTCACAACCATGTCTGACCTCTATAGGTTGAAACTTGGTTTCTTCCGAACACCGCAACTCCAGGCTAGCTGACTTACCCTTTGATTTTTAACACGGAAAACGTTAATCTTGTAACTTCAAATTCACAACCATGTCTGACCTCTATAGGTTGCAACTTGGTTTCTTCCGAACAGCGCAACTCTAGGCTAGCGGACTTACCCTTTGGTTTTTTAACACGGAAGAAGTTAATCATGTAACTTCAAATTTACAACCATGTCTGACCTCTATAGGTTGAAACTTGGTTTCTTCCGAACATCGCAACTCTTGGCTAGCTGACTTACCCTTTGGTTTTTAACACGGGAGAGGTTAATCTTGTAACTTTAAACTCACAACTATGTCTGACATCTATAGGTTGAAACTTGGTTTCTTCCAAACATCGCAACTCTAGGCTAGCTGACTTAAATTTTTGTTTTTAACACGGAAGAGGTTAATCTTGTAACTTCAAATTTACAACTATGTCTGACCTCTATAGGTTGAAACTTGGTTTCTTCCGGACATCACAACTCTTGGCTAGCTAACTTACCCTTTGGTTTTTAACACGGAAGAGGTTAATCTTGTAACTTCAAATTCACAACCATGTCTGACCTCTATAGGTTGAAACTTGGTTTCTTCCGAACATCACATATCTAGGCTAGCGGACTAGCCCTTTTATATTCGATTATTACAAGTGCTTTTATAAACATATTGAGTTAAAGATAGCTAGGTTAGCTAACTTATCCTTTTATACTCCTACACTACAGTAATATATTTTTATTCTTTTAGGTACAACTAGAATGTTATCGTTCGAGTTACAGGCTTGAACGTACACATTTTATTTATCCGAGTAACAGTTTGCAGTGCGAATATTTTAAGGAAGGTATGTTTTTCAAACTTTGACTTGCATGTTTGTAAAGATAGCTAGGCTAGCTGACTTACCCTATCATATTTATACACTACATTTATATATTTTTTGTTCTTTTCTAGGAACATTAAAAATATTATCCCCAAAATTTACAGGCTTCTACGTGTACATCTAAGTAACAGTCTGCAGCGTGTGCATTTTAAGGTATGTTTCGAACTTTTAGTTGCATATTTGTAAAGGTAGCTAGGCTATTATCACAAGTGCATCTGCACTACATTAATATATATTTTTTTGTTCTTTTAGGTACAACTAGAATATTATTGTTCGAGTTACAGGCTTGAACGTGTACATTTTATTCATCCGAGGAACAGTTTTCAGCGCGTACATTTTAAGGTATGTTTCAAACATATTTTTATCGATCTTATATGTGTACATTGTTTTTAGCATTCTAAGATAGGTGAATTACATGGCATAGACATAGAAGAGGTTAATCTTATAATTTCAAACTTACAACAATGTCCGACCTCTATAAGTTGAAACTTGGTTTCTTCCGAGCATCGCAAATTTAGTCTAATCTCTATTGATGAATAGTTGTTCTCTTTAATCCTACATGCTGGTTAATCGTTAGTAATTAAATTTTCGTTTTTTCTTTGCGACTCGAGGAAAGGATATTGAGTTACTATATTTTTAACAACAAGAGTGCTTCGACTTCGTTAGGTATAGAACATTTATCTCTTTCTGTTTGCTTTTAAAAACTTACAACAATGTCTGACCTCTATAGGTTGAAACTTGGTTTCTTCCGCACGTTGCAACTTTAGGCTAATCTCTATTCATAAATAGTTGTTCTCTTCAATCTTTCATGCTGGTTGATCGATATTAATTAAATTTTTGTTTTTTCTTTGCGACTCGAGGAAAGGACAGTAAGTTACTATAGTTTTAAGAACAAAAGTGCTTCTGCTTTGTTAGGTATAAAACATTTATGTCTCTCTACCTGCTTTTTTAAATTTACGACAATGTCTGACCTCCATAACTTAAAACTTGGTTTCTTCCGCACGTTGCAACTTTAGGCTAATCTCTATTCATAAATGGTTGTTCTCTTTTCAGGACTTGAAGTCAACATGTTTCCCTGCTCGCAGTGCGATGTAACTTTTACAAGACGAGATGCCCTTACACGTCATTTAAAAATAAAACATAGTAAGGCATCCGATACGTTACACTGCGAGCAGTGTCACGTAACGTTTACGAGAGAAGATAACCTCGCGCGTCATGTTAAATCAAAACACCCTAGCATAACATCCGCTTTATGTAATGTTTGCGGGCTGTACTTCGCTAATGTAGAGCAATACTAGGCTCACTTAGCAGAAGTACATCAAGTATCTACTTGCCTTCAGGTAGTAGTAGGGAAAAAGCGTACAGCTACTGATGTAGCTGTACAAAGCAGTAGTAGTAAAAATCCAAGGAAAAATGAACTTCAAACTATACACTGCGAACACTGCAGCATAAATGTACCATCTTCGCATTTTCAGGGGCACTTACGAAGTAATGTGCATAAAAATAACGCTAGTAGAAGTGGCTGTAATGCAAACATCGGGGAAATTAATACTGCATTTAAAAGCAGGATTTTTAGTTGTAGAATTTGTGCCAGTCAAAAGTTTCAGAGCACTTCAAACTTTTTAAATTGTGTTCAACCGGATGTACAACAGCTTCTAGCTAAAATTTGTCTAATCAAAATTTATTTAAAGTTAATTTTAAACTTTTCGCCTTGTACATTAAAAGCACGGATGAATCGGAAACAAGGGATATTAAATCATTTAATACGAAGAACTTCGTCATAAGTCAGTCGACTAATTTTGGTGATGTACTTAGGGATGTTTCGAACATTATTTCAACTAAGAGCGAGGAATTTCAGGAAAAGGAATCAGGGTGGGCTTTAGTTGAAATAATGTATCTAGAAGTTAACATCAATAAGTACAATCCCATGCGAGGTTCATCGTACATCGAGCTGCCGACATGGATTCAGCGAAAAGAAGCTGTAAACATCCAAAACAATGACGAAGCATGTTTTGCATGGGCGGTGATGTCGGCTTTAAATCCTGCTAAATCGAATGTAGCGAAAAGAACATCATCGTATCCACACTATTCAACGCAGCTAAATTTCGATAGTATAGAATTTCCTATGCAGTTAAAGGACATTAAGCGCTTTGAGGAACTAAATAACATTAGCATTAATGTGTATGGTGTAGAGATAAGTATGTAGTAGGTCCTCTGTATTATACATGACATAAGAAGAGTACTCATGTTAACTTACTCTATATCGAAAACAGTGAAAATAGCCACTTTTTTGGATTAAAAATTTGAGTAGACTTGTTAGCAGTCAGTTGTCAAAACATGATGGTAAAAAGTGGCTATGCGATGGATGTTTGCAGTATTTTAGAACTGAAGATCAGTTAACGAAGCATTCCAAGAATGACTGCAATCACGTATATACAGAGATACCTACTACAGGCAATAATGTTTTAAAATTTACAAATTTTCACAAGCAGATGTGGGTACCTTTCGTGATTTATGCAGACTTTGAAGCCATCCTCAAGCCATGCAGCACATGCTCACCTAATCCTGACAACTCGTTCACTAATACTACACACACGCATGCCCCGTATAGCTTCGCGTATTACATCAAGTGCAGTTACGATAGTACGCTTAACAAGTTAGAGCTGTATCGAGGACCTAATGCTGCTAATGTATTTTTAGAAAGACTTGAAAGTGATGCAGTACGTCTTGGTAGTATTCTAAATAGTAATATTCCTATGAAACCGCTCACCGAAATTCAGTTAAGTGATCATGAACGTGCTATAAAATATAGTATTTGTAATAGGGGATTTTCCGAAAATGACCGTAAAGTTTTTGATCATGATCATTTAACTGGTTTGTACAGATGTCCCGCTCATTATAGCTGTAATCTTAAGTACAGAGTTCTAAAATTTATCCCTGTAATTTTTCATAACTTATCTGGTTACGACTCACATTTCATCATTTCACAGTTTGGAGCTTCAGATGAAAAAGTAGATATAATCCCTCAGAATAAAGAGCGGTACATTGCGTTTACAACGTCTGTAAAAGTAGACGCGGAGCATTCTATAAAACTGAGATTCCTTGACTCGTTTCGCTTTCTGGCGAGTAGTCTCGATAAAATTTCTAGTCATTTGCAGTCAGAACAATTTACGGAAATTCGACGCGTTTTTCCTGAAGAAGCGCAGTTTAATTTACTTCGGCGTAAGGGCATTTTGTGTTATGAATATCTTGACTGCTTAGAACGCCTCGAAGAACATGCCTTACCATCAAAACAATCCTTTTACAGCTCGCTGAATTCAGCAGATATTAGTGATGATGACTATTTACATGCACAACATATCTGGGAGCAGTTCCACATTCAAACGCTAGGTGAATACTCAGACTTATATTTAAAAACGGATGTACTTTTGTTAACTGATGTTTTTGAAAATTTTCGCTGTGTATGTAAAAAGACCTACGACCTTGATCCATGTCAGTATTTTACTGCGCCTGGGTTAAGTTGGGATGCGATGTTAAAATACACGCAGGTGAATTTGGAACCGCTAACTGATATTGATATGGTGCACTTTATAAAATCGTCTATTGGAGGTGGTCTAAGTCAATGCAGCGGGCGGTATTCTAAGGCAAATAATAAGTACATGCCGAGCTTCGATTCTAGTCAGGAATCTCAGTGTATTGTTTATCTCGATGCTAACAATCAGTATGGGTGGGCAATGAGTCAGCATCTACCGGTGAGCGGTTTCCGCTGGCTAACGCAGTGTGAAATTGATAATTTACACCCGCACACCCTAGACGATAAGGCTAATAAAGGTTATTTCCTCGAAATTGACTTACAGTACCCTAAAGAGTTACACACTTCCCATAATGACTTTCCGTTCTGTCCTGAAAATATGAAGTCTCCGTACATCACATCAACGACAAAAATGCTAATTGCTAATTTGTGTGATAAATCTAAGTATGTTATTCATTATCAAAATTTAAAACAGTGTTTGCAGCATTGTTTGAAATTATCCAAAATTCATCGCGTACTAGAATTTAATCAGTTACCATGGCTAAAGCCATATTGTAACAGTAAATGTGGTACTTCGGTAGAGATGAGTCGCAGGGCGTGTACCATTCGTTGAAGTGCATACAGAGGGAGAGGGTTTGCTTAAAATAAATCTTAAAATTTTTTTCAGAGTTTATTAAGAAATTGAAAGTAATGTCACCTCTGTACAGCGGATACAGTAGAAAATATTCCTCGTCCTATGGCTGGCGATGTCCTTGGATTCCGGCAGCTCCATTTTCCATATCAGCGAACCACCATTCGTCCCCCGATGGAAGTTCTAGAAAATCCATTCGATGTCTTGAAGATCCATGCGACGTTAATGAATGGCGTTGAGGTAGTCCTTGTGAATGGTGAACATGAATGAACATCGTTGAGCCCTGGGGCGAGTTAACGTAAAGGCTGCTTCTGCACAGATGAGAGGAGCGTTTATAAATGCTTTTAACAAAGTTCAAACACAAAATTTATCTTTACCACACGGTGAAATGTCACTTAATTTTGCCCCGTGTTAAGTGAAAGAATGTAAATTAATACTCATAAGATAAAAGTCCACTCGAAACTTATTGTCGAGTTTAACAGAGTCACTTACAGTTTGTTGCACTTAGTACAACGTAAGGTAATGCCACATGACTTAGTTCTTTGAAGCACTGTTCAACATAATTCATTGAAATAAAGACGTTCCACTCGTGAATTAGGACTCATTCACGTATTGAAAATAACATGAAATCAAAAGACGAAATTAATCGAGTACTGACAGTCCTTGGTTCGACTGTTCGTAAACTAAATGTTCGCAGAATTGAAATGTGCTGTTTATTAGAATAGAAATGCACTGTTCACACATGCACAGTTCACAGTTCATGACCTAAAATATCGGCACAGTTCATGGAATGGTAAATTAAAATTGGATTCAAACACAGTCTTATAACTCGAAGTATTTAATACTCGGCAAGGAGCAATCAATTCTAAGTCCTGTCCATGACATAAAACTTCAATTTCAAGCACTCGAAAACGTTTGCGAGTCTTAGACACTCGTATAGAGTAACAGTCAATAGATAATGTCCAGACGATACACAATTCAACTCACGTCCTATCGGAGTAAAAAGTTGTCACAATATAAAGAAATCTGCATAAGTCCATATTCAACACGATTAGGTTAAAGTCCACGAACTTCAAATTTAATAGCGGCATCACATTCTGGCAACATGCTGTGACACACTGCAGCGCACTGCAGCACACTCTAACATGCTGGAACACACACTGGTCTGCTGAGCGAAGCAGTACGTATTTATATCTGATCCGGGCCTCCACCCCTTGTTCCATAACTTTATCGTCCCAAGTCAGATTCACGTGAAATTCGGCAGGAACATAGCTAAGGGATCAAGTTATATGGTGATGTTGTTCAATTTGTTCAATTATTATCGTGGGAAAAGTTATTACCCGTCGAAACTCGAAGAACATTCTACATCAGTCTAGGCTCAGTAGTGCGGCGAGGCATGCTGTGACGTCACCCGCTCACTACGTCACACGCGCACAGCTGTTGCTCGCTGTCTAGTCAGTCCTTCGTAAGCGGCCCGGAGCATAACACGTAAGTTTTAAAATTTCTATGACGGGGACTTAGTTTGTACCGCCGTTACCGGTACAATATATCGATCTCAGTAATAATTTAAGAACGAATGCAGTTAACGAGTTCGAAAAAGATTTCTACAAGCTCATGAATAACAGTGTGTTTGGTAAGACTATGGAAAATGTTGACAATCGCGTTGATGTAAAATTGATTACAAACTGGGGATATATTAAGAAAAGGTATGGTGTTAACTATTTACTAACTAAGCCAAATTTCCACATCTGTATTATCATACATGAAAATTTAGTTATTATACAGATGAATCGTGTTCAGGTTAAATATGACAAACCTACCTACGTCCGCTTCACAGTACTTAAATTAGCTAAAACACTCATGTATGAATTTCATTACGATTATATGATGAAGAAGTACGCTCATAATTTGCAATTGCTCTACACAGATACCGATTCGTTTATTTACCAAATTAAAACTGATGACTATTACAATGATATAAAGCCGGACTTGGGTAGGTTTGATACTAGTAACTATCCTGAAAATAATCAATATCATCTTCCGCTAGTCAACAAAAAGATTCTAGGTAAAATGAAGGACGAATATGCTGGAAATCTTATCGATTCATTTGTAGGTACTAAATCCAAGTCATATTGCATAAAACTCTTAAATGATCTTCAAATAAAGAGATTGAAGGGGGTTAAAAAGAATGCAGTTCAGAATGAGCTAAGTTTAGAAAATTATACTAATTGCATTAAAAGTAATCCACCTATTTTGCATAAGCAAATGTCTGTCATTAGAAGCAAGAAGCACCAGTTGTACACTCATTTAATTAGTAAGGTAGCCCTTAATAATGATGATTGCAAACGGTTTGTCATTCCAAATTCTACGAACACTCTAGCCTGGGGGCATAGTAGTATTGATAGGTACTACTTTACATAAAGCAGATGTGTGTGTGTGTGTGTGAAAAACATTATGCTAGAGGTGTGTACTTTGTAATATATACGTTAAGCTGTCTTACATCACAATTCACTGTACATATTGTATAAAGATAGGGAGAGGTACGCTGAGTGCGTAGTACGGCAAGTTTGAACTTGTACATTCAAGAATTGTGTCGAGAATGGGAGAAGTACGCAAACATCACTAGGGTAAAATGATTCGAGATAAAACTTGTACATACAAGATGTAAATAAATAATGTAGAATTGGCATATTCTTTTATTTTAGATTAGGTATTACCTTCTCCTCTTCCCGCTCCTTATTTGCAAGATAGAGTTTTGTTTATTACTCAAAGAAGAAAAGCAAGAAAAAGGTGTTGAGCAGATTCGTAAGAATGTTATTGTCTAGTTCGGTAAGTATGTTGAGAAGAGAATATTTTTCTTTTTCTAAACAGTGTTTGATTCTAGTCTTACAAAGCAGTGTTCAACAACATCGAACTCTAGTATGTATATATGTTTTTGAACGGTAGTATGTGTTCAAGTCTAAACTTGCACACTCTTGCTTTTGCAATGCAGGTTCGATAGAGATGTACCTTGACAGAGGAAGAAGAGCAGCTTAGTAACTATGTTGAGAAGATAATTTTTTCTTTCTAAACAGTGTTTGATTCTAGTCATACAATGCAGTGTTCAACAACATCCAACTCCAGTATGCGGTTCAAGTTGTAATAAGGTTTGAACAGTAGTATGTGTTTTCAAGTGTAAACATGCATCACTGCGGGTATGCGATATGTGTGTTGTCTTATGCATAAGATCACGTTGTATGCTCGATAAAGCTATGCCTTGACAGAGCAGGGAAAAAGGAGGTTATAACAATCGCTATCTTACGCAAGCTGTTCAGAACTGTAGTCTTATTATTTTTTCTTTCAGAACAAAGGTATTCCTTGACATGTTCTTTTCAATTGTCTGCCACAACAAATAGTGCGGCACGGTGCTCCGTAGATTAAAGATGGCGGATGTGGAATTTGCTACCACCACAAAGAGTGCGGCACTGCGCTCTCTTGATTAAAGATGGCGGATGACAGCTGTCAAAACAGCACGTGGGTTTGTAAAGCACGTGGAATTCGCCACCACCACAAAGATGGCTGCACGGTGCTCTGTTCATTAAAGATGGCGGATGACAGCTAACGAAATTGCCCGCATGAGGGCAGCACGGTGCTCTGTTCATTAAAGATGCCGGATGACAGCTGACAAAATTGCCCGCATGAGGGCAACACGGTGCTCTGTTCATTAAAGATGGCGGATGACTGCTGACGAAATTGCCCGCATGATAGCAGCACAGTGCTCTCTTAATTGAAGATGGCGGATGACAGCTGCCAGAAAAGAACACGTGAGTTTGTTTGGAAACAAGAGCACGTGGAATTTGCTACCGCTACAAAGAGGGCAGCATGGTCCCCTCTGGATTAAAGATGGCGGATAGCAAAAGCAAGTGAGTTTGTAAAGCACTTCGACTTTGCCGCCACCACATAGAGTGCAGCACGGCGCTCTCTTGATTAAAGATGGCGGATGACAGCTGTCAAGAAAGCACGTGGATTTGTTTACCGATTCAAATCTCGCGCTAGGGAGGTTAAGTTGGTACCACTAAGGTTTAGGTCCGTCAAGATGGCTGCACTGAGGTTTGCGATGCGTTGTTGTCTGTCAAAAAGCACGTAGATTTGTTTACAAATTCAAATGTCGCGCTAGTAAGGTTAAGTTGGTACCACTGAGGTTTAGGCCCGTCAAGATGGCAGCAGTGAGGTTAGAGATGCGTTGTTGTCGATGACAGCTGTCAAAAAGCACGTGGCTTTGTTTACAAATTCAAATCTCGCCCCAAAATTCGAATTTCCCGCGGGAGGAGGAGGAGGCCGCCGAACTGTCCTGTTTACACTACTGACACACGTTATCATAGGAGCGTACTGATGATGAAACGTCCCAGTTTACGCTCGACGATAAATTTAGGAAAGCGTGTGTGTGTGTGTGTGTGTGTGTATAGATTTCAGTGTTAGGGTGTGTAGACATTATGTAGGCCCGACGATAGGTTTAGGGTGTCGTCTATATATATTCAAGTCTTAGATTAGATGTTTTACGAAGTGACTTGAACGATGGTAGTGTCTGCAGTAGTGTATGCAATGCGAAGAGTGTTAGCGAAGTAATATTGAGGCCATGTTCCGGCGCAACCCTTACCAGCTGGAAGGTGTTTACATAAGATTATGGAACCATTAGTGGCATGAACGTGAGGGTGTCCAATATTGGATACTGTGCTAACGGTGACTGAGTATTTACTACTGTTTGCCACGCACGTTGAGTTCAGTGGACTTTGGCAGTTTTATTTTATTTACGGACTTAATTGTTTTGTCGTTCAGACGTCCGATTGCTTTGTTAGTGTGCGTGTTGACACTCAGCTTATTTATGTGAGACTTGAGTTACGAATGGGGGTTCGATTCGAAGGCTGGGAATATATTTTACTTTCAATTCTTCGTTCTTTCCTTTTTATAATGGTTGATTATGGTCGAACAATAACTTTTTAGTTAGTTTGTTGGGACAAACAAAAAGTAGATGGATCTGTAATGGTAGTCGTTGTTGTAAAGGAAATAATTCCCTAGATTTTTGGTTTATTTTACCATGTGGACTTGTAATTTTATTAAACTGAACGTAACCGTTTACAACCTGAAATTTGGTTTCATAAGAATATATTTCCAGTGACTTACCTCTTTTCTTTAACTTCAGTGTTTGGCATTTCTTCTAAATGCGTGATGAATAAGTGCTTCCTGCATTTCGCAGTTTTGTTCCTTCAGAACGACGTAACGTAAGATCCTCTCGGATCGAGTTGTTGTTCGTTCCTTCTGAACAGATGTTTATGTGATGCAGTTTCAGCATCGGGATTATTCTATAACATAAGTGCGTCACGAGATGACAATACATGGTGGAAATTTATTTTTAATTATGACTGCTGCTGTTAACTTGTAGTGAACACCATGCTTTCCAGTAGTATCTCGCAACCTATCCAAAACAACTGATAGTCAATTTGGTTCGATTAAGGGTCCATTTGGCAGGTGTTCCCATATCCGACAGGGTATTTGACTGGTGGATAAGCTTAATTAAAAGTAAATCTGGAATTCTACATGTTGGAGGTCAGATTTTCCACAGATCGTTTGGATTAATTCTCAGTTATCGTTTGGATCAATAGGCGCCCGATTTTCAGGTTTCCTTTCTTTTTTGTAGCTTTCGCCGTCCACTAATCTGTGATATTTCTACTTTTATCCGAATAAATTTCTTCGATAACTGTAACTAATAAAACTAACGCCATACAATGCGACTGTGTTTGAAACATTAAATAAGTAATTTTTTTGATGAATGATTTTATAAAAATAAATTTTTGCATTCAATTAATTCAATAAAAGTTAGTAAGCACATATTTGCTCCTCATTCCAAGTAGTTAGGCTCTCTTCTGATCCCCATAGTTTGGTTAAGATTGTGACCGAAATATTCCCGCTACGACCGCAGGATTTAAGAGTTCGATATTGCTCTACTGCAGCAGCTGTGACCGACCAACGATGGAATGGTAAGTTAAAGGGTTCAGTACCTACAAATATCTTATTTTATCTATATAGATGTATCTCTATGAGTAAGGCTCCTTGTCTGAATGGTCAGAGTACTTGCTTTCGTTTCAGAGGGCCCCGGATTTGATTCCAGGCCGGGCAGGAGATTTTGACTGTGTACAGTATAGTAAATTCCTACGGAGTGAGAACTGGGTGTTTGTTTCAATATATACGTGTCTTCCTATTCTGACAGCATATGACACTACTAATCTCCCCCTACATAGGGTTGGCGTGAGGAAAGGCATCTGGCCGTAAAACCGGGCCAGATCCACATATGGAACTCGGATAGCACCCCTGACCACACCAGCAACTATTAGTACAATAATAACTTTTACCGATGAAGTTCCCATCGTGTAGTAACAGAAAGGCACTTCGCGACCGTGGCTTGTAAGCCAGGAGACCATACTACCATAGAAGAAGAAAAAAGAAATTTAAGTCGGGCTACTAAAATACGACGCTGAGTTTGTCTGTTTTCTGAATACGAATTTCTGAACAGATTCCTGGAATTGAGTCTTAATTTTTAGTCCAGAAAATACTGTCGGTCGCGTTATACATAGTGCCTAGTTTAGGATTAAGGGCCTTCTCTCGAAAGCAATTTCAGTAAAGAAATAATGAACGAACTGAAGAACCGCACTAAAATGCGTATCGTTTTTATTTGATGCTAGTCTGTGGATAACGTATAGTAGTGTGTAGACCATTATTTCTGTTTGCTGCACGGACACTTTTTTCTTCCAGCTATGACATTAGTGTGGGCGGGGACTGAAAACATCATGTAAACAAAGCTTGGCGATGTTCTGTGTTTGATGAATCTCAGCTGACAATCCAGTCCGGCTTTTGGGCCTCATTGTCTAGAGCATTAATCACACAGGTTTAGGTGACCAAGGAATGGCAGGCGACTCAATTACTGCTGCGCCCTGCCCCTCATGTGTCCACACAGATGATGGATTGGCGACAGAAGCTACAATACTGGCTCTGACAAACACTTCGCTTGATTGCAGAATGTATTGTGACAAAGCATCTGAGTTAACGTTCATAACATAACAAACGCTTGGAGGGAACTTTTATTCTCATCGATCTAATAAGAGATTTGCGAATAGAGAGTCTTTTATTGCTCCGTTTAAATGCACAGATTATCTTATTTGTCTATCTAAATGAAGCTTACCAGTTCTTTCTTCCTTTGTTTTTCTTCATTTCTTTCTGTCTTTCTTTCAGATGCAAAAGGATTCCGGAGTAGGGAGTGGAGCGTGATGTTTGCTGCAGATAAATGATGGCTGTGGTCCGAATACCTGCCCAACCTGAACATTCACGTGGCGTCAAGAAGGACACAAGCCATAAAATGCCAGTCGAAGTTTAACATTTGTCAAGGTGACTTCATCGATCCAGAAATACCAATAGCGAACGAAATTATATTTATGTTGATAGTGGACTTTTACCATCCAGCAGTTATCCAGAAAGAACACCCCTCCCCATTCTTTCCAATGTTTATATCGAACAAGCAGTAAATCAAAGAGAAATTTCCCAAAGGTATCACCGTTCAAGGAGTAGAAATCAAAATTCTGAGATTTGTCGATAAAGTTGTTATGTGAGTGCGCTGATGACATAGACACAGTCTTTATACGAGGGCTGTTAAATGAAGTAGTGGCGACGCAGGAGAGGAAGTGTGCATTTGACGGGCGTGTCGTTCCTGTATGGTGTTCAACTGAAGAGTATCAATTTCACTGCTCTAAAGCATGTTTTCAAAAGCGTTCGTGGATTAAAATTAAGGTTGCCGTTGGAAAAATGCATCAGAATATTATCGATGATTGCAGCACGATGTGTCGGTCGTACATTCCTCAAGATCAGATTGCTCTAGACTATCGATGGACTGTCTAGGAACTACCAGTCATCAACCGGAGGAGCGTATTGTCGCACGTCCACGTTTGCTGCGACACGATTGTTCTTCGGACATCGTTCGTACTCAAGTTTCCAAAGTTGATGGAACCCTCCGATTTTCTGACGTGGCACCCGACATTTCGCGAAAGGTGAAGGAATATACTTGTTAGTTAATTAAATATTGCCACTACCTTCTTTACAGCCCTCGCATGAGGGGTCCATCGGGTATTCTGTTCAACAAGAGCTAATCCCAAACAGGAGTTATGTTAAATGTTCCCGGGGACCAGATGACTAGATCTCTGGCAGCCCATCCCCTTCCCTCGACCTGGTATTATCTAATACATCATTTCAGGGCGTAGGGCAAATACTCCAGGGCGTCAAATTCACCTTATGTGAATCAAGGCAACACGTCCCTACGAAGATTAAGGCTTTCCGAGTGTTCAGCATTTAGGTCGCAAGGAGTGAGGTATTGAACCGACAACTTTTGGTGCAGACTGAGCCAGAGCCCAACATTTAGGAAAATTTATGGAGTGAGCTAGAATATTGAGTTTACTAGCTCCATTTTATTAATTCTGGATTGGGGGAATCGTGCTGGACAGGTTGCAGATCAACTGCTCCCACGAGATGTACGGTAAGCTAACGTAATTGTCTTGTATGGGCGTAGGAGGACTACAAAAAGAATTTGGCGCAGAGCTATTTTTGCAGTAATTGAGCCTTGAGAAGAATAAAAGGGAATAATTTCAGAGAATTTCAAATGTAATTTCTTACGAATAAATGTTGAGAAGGTATGCCCCACATTGTTAAGATAATGAAGATTTAGATGGTAGGCGCCAAACTCAACACATATCTGTGACATCATGTTGACCAGAAAAGAAAAAAGTGCCCGGAAAAGAGCACATTTTCAAGTACAAATCATGTAAAATCAAGCTCGTAAATTATTTCCAGATCAGAGCTGTGGAAGTTGTATTTTTATACCACAGTGGCATGTTTGTTACTTGTGAAAGTTTTATAAGGATAAGTTTGTTCGTTGCCCGTCAGTTGCATTGTTGGCTGGACCAGAAGGGGGTAGGCCTATGTGAGCTGAATAAACAAGGGTAGCCATGGTTGCCTTGTTGTCAATATGGTCCGAGATTTGGAGGCGAATCCACGCATCTCTGCATACGGGTGAAAATCCTCATTTTGTCGGCTAAGTCCATTGCTGGGGGACGTGATGGAATGAACATAGTCGCTAAACGTGAATATAAGTCAACTTAGAATGAGAGAACGTATATGCAACTTGTATGCAACATTAAAAATGTCATTAATAATGGGATACAGAGCCTCAGTTTATACTCAATTATGAAGATGAGTGAATTCAAAATCAAAATAAAACTTGGTTTCGAACTCATGCCCAGGTGAAAATAATCTACTTAGTCACCAAGGCGCATTTATAAAAGAAACATTATCCTACCCAATCCGTATGATTTTGAGAGGAAGACGGAATAGGTCTAGAACTCGGCGTAAAGAGTATTTCCAGGCTTTGGAGATGAGTTATTTCTTTGTACGGTTTGTTTCGTGGAGTTTTGAGTTTACATTTTTCATGCACATCACTAAGTCTGTGTGCGACTTGTAGTTAGGAGATCGTGTACACTATATTTAGATTGAATTTTAGCGTTAGGGTTGACAGCTGAGAAATTGAGGACCGTAGTTTGACAGGCATGATTGATTGTAGTATATAGCTATGAAAATAGAGACATGGAAGATGACTACTGGATGAATAACAAGATCAATGAATATGTAAAACTCTCAATTTAAGAACAGAATTAATGGTATATTTCAAGTGGACAATATAAGTGACGACAGTGATCAAGAGGTTGATGATAGTAAGAGGTCGCTAAATGATGTAATCAAGTGCCAACTATGTAAATCACATAAAATACATCCAATGGCCAAATTAACTCTGTTTGATGTAAAATAAATTATGAGGTCTATTTTGAGCCTCCACTAATATTGTGAAAGATTGCTCCATTTATTTAAATTTTGTGGATCCTAATTTCCATCTCAGGTGGTGATAATTCATTCATTGTTACTCTTCGAGAATTTGCCGTAGTATAGTAGTTACATGTGCGAATGAGACTGACGTTGTGAACAGCCTTGGACTATAATGGCAAGTAGTTGTATCATGTGAAAGTGAAGACACTAGTTCGCAGACCGTTCATGTTAATCTATATAAATAAAATTGTAGGGGGTCCGCTGTCTGCAATTTCTTTTGTTTTGCCAATTTTTCAGATATTTATCCGTTTTAGGTCAACTCAAGACTGAATCGGTGGTTTTTACGTTTCGTGTCTGTTTGTCTGTTTGTCTGTTCCACCATCACGTCGAAACGGCTAGATAGATCTCAACCAAAGTTCATCTTTAGAGTATACTCATCCCGGGGAAGGTTTCAATATGCATATCGTTTTAAAATCCTTGAATACACGAGGGGTTTATAGGAAAACCAGAATGGTTTTTCCACCTTCACGTCGAAACGGCTGGATAGATCTCAACCAAACTTCATATTTAGAGTATACTCATCCCGTGGAAGGTTTCGATTTGCATATCGTTTTAAAATCTTTGAATACACGGGGGGGGGGGGATATAGGGAAACCAGAATGGTTTTTCCACCATCACGTCGAAACGGCTGGATAGATCTCAACCAAACTTCATATTTAGAGTATACTCATCCCGGGGAAGGTTTCGATATGCATATCATTTTAAAATCTTTGAATACACGGAGGTTTATAGGAAAACCAGAACGGTTTCTCCACCATCACGTCGAAACGGATGGATAGATCTCAACCAAACTTCATATTTAGAGTATACTCATACCGAGGAAGATTCCGATATGAATATCATTTTAAAATCTTTGAACAGACGGGGGGTTTATAGGAAAACCAGAATGGTTTTCCTCCATTTTCGCTTATACTATTGATTTTCTGTAAACTTCGTTTACCGTACGTGAAACGTCTCTTCATTATAAACAACTTTCGTTATGTTCATAATTTACCTTACTCTTCACATGACGGAGAAATTTACAATTTTCCGCTGGTATCATGCTCTGCATTGAGTGACCGACAGACCGACAACGAACCTACAGGTTACCATGGCAACGTCTCTGACTGCATGCCAGCAGGGAAGTAACGTATTGCCATTTTCCTCATCATGCTTTTAAATTCGTGGTTGTTCCTTGGGTAGAAGGCAAGAGAGGCGTCAATCGGCCTATCTGCGGGATATTGGCGGAATATCGTTGGATGTTATAACCGCCCTCGAATAGATTAAGTAATAACACCATTAGTCATCTTCTTATTATTTGCTTACCTAGGAATCACTGGACCTAAATTTCTCCTCTGTTACCGCTTTATTGTATCCATAACTCACACTAGCATAATTTATTGAGGGGCATTTGATTTTCCAATACATTCACTTGGCATTTACATATTTGTCGTTATCCGGCTGTCCTCAGTTATAATCCATTTTCTATTACTTTCAACTTTCTTAATTGTATTATTTTCTTCCTTAATTACGCCGTATGTACGCGAGTGCTACAAACTACTGGATGTATTTCCACCAAGACTCATATTTAGAATACACCTGTCCTTGAGAGGTTTTAGGGCAAATATTGTTTCTAAATCCCTGAACTGACTGGGGGTTTATACGAAACCGAAACAGTGATTTTGCACTTCCACAAAATATACACAACCAACGTTAATTTAAATCTACCTGCCTTGGTAGAAATTAATTTCTAAACCTTTTTTCTCATATGCGAGGATTAATAAGGGAGATATCATTAACGGACCGTTTTTCTGTACAAGTCCCATCGGACTTAACTCACGAGCGGGTGCGTGTAAAGCGTATTCCTTACAACTTGAAAACTACTGAAGACATTCGAACCAAAATTTATATTTAGCATCCACCTGTCCAAAGGTAGGTTTTAAACGTAAATAACATTTCATGTTCCGGAATGTACTGGCGGCTTATAGGGAACCGAAATGGTGATTATACTCTTCCACAATATATACAGAACAAGACCAACCTGACTGGAAATCGACCAAACGTGATGGAATTCCACCTCTAAACCTTTTTTTTCATGTGCATTTTTTCGTCAGGATGATTAATAAGGGAGATATCATGAATGGTCACTTTTGCAGGTTAAGTCCAGCGGACATAGCCCAAAAGGTGTTTCACATGGAGCAGATTCCTTATCTATATAAATCAAATCGTAACGGCTGTGTGCCTCTACACTGACTATTTTGGCGAAATTTTCGTACAGCTTTCCGTTTAAGGGGTAATAATGACCATCTGCATAATTTTTGGTTTAGTTTCCTGAAAGTCCTAATTTTTACCCGCCTCGCCCAAAATCCCGATTGCGGCATAATCTGCCAGAAGAAAAAGAAGATAATTGAAATTTGACAAAATTATACGTTTTAGCCTGAACGAACGGAAAACAACCAAGATCATTAAATTTTTCACTTTTCATCCCCGAAGAATATCGAAATATGCAAGCAATTTTAATGATGGTGCAGACCTTCGGAAATTCCAATCACATAACAGATTGCACAATCTCCGTTCAATTTGGAATGATTTACAACCTTGGTCTTATGACTTTTTGCCGTATCTGTATCCCTTTTACGTTTGATTTTTCTCTATTAATCGATGTTAAGTCAGTTTGGAATTTTCACATGCATAATTCATACTTTCGATTACTTATATGAAATACAGAACCATCAAACTCTTCACGAAAATTGGCCCACCCAGTAACCATACGTGAGCCAAATGCTATGTATGTAGCTGTCACATAATTATCCGAAAAGTAATGTAATGTGAGATAATCTTACAAAAACGTTACCCTGTTCCACGTTTCTAACTCAATCTGACCCAAGAATAGATGACATATCATAGGCCCAGCCATTTAGGCCACTAAATCCGGCGTGTCTTATGGTATAATCCTTTGTCGATATGACGTACGTTTAGTAGCAGTTAATCTGTAAATGAAGGTCTTCAATATTGTAAACACGCGTATACTTTCATATGTCGATCTATATATATTCACTGATGTCGATTTGTAGCGATCGAGAAAGGGTGGATCTGCTATTGTAATCAGTACTCCCCACACCGACTTCGAATGGCAGTAGGAAAGGGTTCCTTCTGAAACTCCTGTGTAACTGTCATTAGTAAGGAAGGCCTACAATTGTAATGAATAGTTCACTTCTCGATTTGACTTGCAGAAGGCAAGTGAGCATGCAGTTTTGTTTAAAACTCCCCTACCCGATTGTGTTTGGCAGTAGGCAAGGGTGCCCGCCATTATAAAGAAATGTCCTCATCTAAAATGTGACTGGCATTAGGTATAGTGGCCTGCTATTTTGATGGAAACTCACCAACTTGGTGTGACTGGCAGTAAGCTGGCTGGAAGTAGGAAAATGGACCTGGCATTATAATGATAATTGCACAACTCAATTTCGAGTGATAGTAGGGTAACTGCCTGCCATTATAATAAAAACTCCTCAACTGTAATCTGTCTGGAAGTAGGAAAGGGGGCTGCCATTTTAACGAAAACTCCCCAAATCGATTCTGTGCGCGTAGTAGGCAATGGGGCCTGCAATTATAATGTAAACTTCCAAACTCGATTGTGAATGGCAGTAGGCAAGTGAGCCTGCCGTTATATCACAAATCTGTAACAAACACTTTACATTGGAAACAACGTACGGGGACCTCCCCATGCTCTTTCCCGGATAACGCTAAGAGACATGCAATTTTAAAGCAATCTTATTTACTGCATGTACACTATTTACTTCGATATTCGAATACCATGTAGAATACCGTAGCGAAGCATGGGTACATTCGCTAGTGAAAAATAAGGCTACTAATTTGAAGAATAAATGGTGTGCATACTTAACAGAGGAATGGCAAGAGATAAATTGTGCTTGTATTTAAAAATGAGAAAGTACACACTTCATATTGTTAAGGATCAATTGTAAATGTACGGGTGTAAACTTTTTTTTTTTTTTTCGTTTGATCAGTTTTTTTTATTATTTTTTTTATAATCATTTATTTCTCACAAATAACAGGATACAGTGTCAACATACAAAAGTAACACAACAAGCAAAGCACGGAATCTCTTATGACAGTATAATGTGCACTAGTCACAAGTCCTTCTGTCCTGATTGTTCTAGAGAGTAGTCATTTCAACTGAGAGGAAAAAAATTAATAAATAATAAAATAATAATAATAATAAAAAAAATTTAAAAAAGCCATTGGCACAAAACACATCGCGTGAAAAACACTGCACTATCCACTGCACGACCATTCGACTGTTATAAGGAAACACTCTCGAGTTCCTTAACTTGATGTTTCTCTCTCGATGGCACACATTTCAGTAATGTTCGTTTGGCATCTTTTAGAAGACGAATGAACGTGTTAAGGGAGCACTGTTCGTTTGTCTGGACAAAATAAAGATACCCCATGACAAGCCAGGTTTGCGCAAATTTCAAGTGCTGCGTACCGAAATCGAGCTCTAAGGCTGCTCTGTAAGCTGCATTAGGATTCGTCGATCCTGTCATCTGTCTTAGCACAGAACAAAACCATTTCCAGATAACTTTGACATTTCCACAGGTAGTAAGTTTATGCCTCTGTGTGTCCACCTCCAGACATTTTTTACAGAGTGGGGATTGGGTGATGTTGTGACGGAATTTTTTATCTTCTGTGGGAATAATTTCGTTTATAGCTTTATATGCGGCTACTTTCCAGTCAGTTGGTATAAGAGGATCTTTGAAATTTCTCCAGATTTCATTCCATTTCCGATTTGGGTACTTCTCCGTGATCTGGGGTTGTGTTTCGTTCTTCTGTAATAGATGATTGTATATTACTCGTGTAGGAGGAACGTTGTTTCCTGTCACTCGTACCGTATCTATCGCTTGCAGCGCTCTTCGAAAACATCGAGTCGGTACTAAATACTTCGGGTTTTGCTGATGTGTATTCCAAAAGTAAGTATTATGAGCAGCTCCTACTCCCGTCTTCGCAATCATTATCTCTCGCATTAAAAGCGCTTGGCATTTTTCGCCGACTGCTATGAGACCCAGTCCTCCTTGCGCTACGGATTTTCTCACTTGTGATCTTGCTACACGAAACATATATCCGCGCCACAAATAATAACTAATACAGAGTTCAACTCGCTGGCTTATTTTTACCGGCATGGGTAGAATTTGTGCCACATACCACAATTTAGACAAGGCATACAAGTTTATATGCCACACCTTTTGGATGATGTTCAGGTTTCGACTCAAACTGATTGACAATGTGGCGCGTACCCTTGAAACTATGGTTGACCAGTTTATGTCAATATTTTGGGACATATTAGGGGTAAACACTAATCCGAAAACCTTAATTCTATCTTTAAGTGGTATGGACGCAAGTGTCATCTCTTGTGACCAGCTACCAAGCGGTAGTATCTCGGATTTTTGATAACTGACTTGGGCATTAGAGGCTTTCTCGTAAGTTGTTATTATACTCTTCAACTGTGGGGTAACGGTTGGTGTCTGCAGTAATATGGTGACGTCGTCAGCATAGGCTGCAACCGTGAACAGGCTCTGGGGGTTGGGAATCGTGCACAGTACAAAGTGGACTGCCCGAATAAAGGGCTCAATACTTAAAGCAAAAAGAGTCATTGAGAGGGGACATCCTTGTCGTACCGATGTTTTAATTGGAATTGGTCTGGAGAAGAGTCCATTAAGTAGGATTCGAGAATGCGCCGAACTATACAGGGTTCGAATAAGATTGCATATTGCGGTTGGGAGACCCAAGCGTTGCAGCACTGCTAACAAGTACCCATGATGCACTCTGTCGAAAGCTTTTCGGAAGTCCAGGTTTAGAATCGCGCCCATTTCAGTTGGTTCTGCTTCAAAGTGTAACACTGCATTCCCTACTGCCTGTAGGATGTGGGTAATTTTCCTTTCGGGTATAGCACATGTTTGCCCTTCTTTGATGATGTTATTAAGGTAGGGACGTATTCTTTTCGCCAGTATTTTCATGAAGATTTTGTAATCGGTGTTGAGGAGTGTTATCGGGCGGAAATCCGATACAGTTCGTGGTGCGGCGACTTTGGGTATAAGGATTATAATGCCTTCATTAACGCCTGTGCAATCTTGTAGATTGGCGAACAATAGTTGCATTAGTGTTAAAAGGGTTGTTTTCAGGATGTTCCAGTACTTTTTGTAGAAGAGGTAAGTCAGACCATCAGGGCCGGGAGCTGATCTCTTACTGGCCGATCGTAGGGCCTCGAATAGTTCACGTTCTTCAATTGGACGGAGGAGCTGTTGCCTATCATTATCATTGAGTTGTTGATCGACGAAAGACAGAATGTTCGTTTGATCTAGCGGGGAATTCTCACAGTCCCGGAACGTTTCGCGGAAGTATTTCTCAGTTTCATTTAGACAGTCTTTAGTAGATAAGAGTCGTCTGTTGTCATCTGTATGAAGAGTAGATATTACTTTTCTCTTCCCGTTCCTTTTTTCATGGGCTACATGATAAAGCTGAGCTTTTTCTTCTGCTAAGGGTGAATTAGAACACGAACGAACTAAGGAACCCTGTAGGATGTTCTCCTGAATAGCTGTTATTCTTCGTTTAACTGCGGCTATGTGACTGTTTACGTTGTAACCTGCCTGTTGACGCGCCAGAAGGTCAGTTAGTATAGTGTAGTAAGAGTGCAGAGTTTTCCGTCTGTTACATGCTTTTTCTGCTCCATGTTTCTTAAAGAAGGATTGAATCGCCGGTTTAACCTTATGCAACCACTTGTGTACAGTTAAAGGTCCCTGTTGGGTGAGACGACTAAGCATATTTGACCACATCTGTTGAAAGCTCTCTTTCACTTGCTCGTCATCAAGCAACGCATTATTTAGTTTCCAATATCCCTTCCCGATAACAGGTATTCTCCTAGTGGTACGAATCTTCAGTAGGACAGCGTGATGATCACTGAAGGGTAATATTTGAACACTGATGTCATGTACATGCGGTGCTAGGTCTCTGTTAACGTAAAATCTATCAATTCTAGAAGCCGCTGTTCCTCGGAAAAATGTAAATTGTACGAAATTGCCATGTTTACTTTCCCATCCATCACGAAGCTCTAAGGCCTGACATATCCTTTCAAGTGCAGGAGAAGGGTTGAATTCTCCTCTCTGGTCTTTGGCGTGTAAAACACAATTAAAATCCCCACCGAAAATTAAGTCTTTGTAGTTATGTCGTAAATAGAATGGTAAATGTGTGGTCAGAAATTCCTCTCGCTCGTGACGACGATGTGTTCCAGAGTGCAGGTAGATGTTTATGTACAGTGTGTTATCTTCTGTTAATATCGACGTGATCCTCCCACTAGGGTGTGTTTCACAAAGTTTAATGTGTAATCCAGATCGGTATATAATTGCAGTACCTCTCGAGTCTTCCCCAGGATTGGCAATATACTGGTAATTATTCCCCAGGTAAGGCAAAGTAAAGACGTTAACTTCTTGTAGGAAGAGGATATCGATGTCATAATCTCTTATAAATTCTTGTAAGAGGACCTGTTTGCTGCGACTTCTCAGGCAATTTACATTAAGTGATGCTACGGTATGAAGAAGTAGAATGCTAAAGGAAAAGAACACAGCGCCAATCATAATGATGTGTTTGAAGATGGAGACGAGTGCTGAAGTTATTTATTCGGAACATGTTTGATAATTTTAGTGACTTTCTTTTTGCCAGTGTCATCTACCGGCCGCTTTAACCTAGGATCCCGTTGGCTAACTGGAGGTAGTTTTGTTTCCGTAATTTCCATTTCTTCCACCGACGGGGGTCCCTCATGTTCGAAGGTCGGTGATATAGTATGCTCTTCCCTACTTTGCATATTACTGTCTTTGACGGATGTTGGCTGTGTCAATACATCTCCGCCCTCTGTTTCCATATCCGGAGTTATTGGAGGGGGTAACTGGTTATGATTTGTTTCTTGGGGTAGCTGTGCTGGCCGTACGGCATCTGACTCGAGCGTAGTTAGCCTTTCCGGTTGCGGTATTTGATGACTATTATCAGAATTGTCGTTCTCAGTTATCTGATCCCCCACCTGTTGACCTAATAACTCTGTCTCCCTGTGCGTCACAGAAGTGGCCGGCATAGTGGTCGGGTGATCATGTTGTGTTTCCAGTGTAGCTTCATGTAAGTCACTAGGTGATGAACTGTGTAAGTTGTCTTCAGGAGTCAACTGCGTAGCTTGCAGCGGACTGCGCTGTGTCGGCAGTTTCCCACTGGCCAAGGTCGCCCAGGTGGGACTAGCAGGCTGTTCGCTTAGCTGGACAGGTTGTTTACGTCGTGGGCATTGACCCCGTAAGTGTCCCACTGCATTACAAGACGAGCACGTAGTAGGCTGATTTTCGTAACTGATCAGGGCTTTATGCCCACCAATATCTAAGTAAGACGGTATATGTTGCTTTAACATTAGTCGAATTGCTCGTACACCATTATGAACCTTGTACCGGAAACCTGAGCTCCACGTTTCATCCTGAATCGAAAAAATTGTCCCATATTTACTAATTTGTTCCACAATTATTCTATGAGGTACCTCCATCAGAAGATTAAAGATTCTCACCAACTTTGTACCTAGTCCCGCAGAATCAATAGTCACTTTGCTACGGAACCCATTACTGTGTAAGAAGGAGTGCTCACCTGCATAATCTTGTAGCAGTTTTTCAGTTGTTTCCTGCTTCTTGCATTTTATGTACACTTGCCGCGATATACCATTAAGCTGGATCATCTCGATGTCACTTTCTTCTAGGTGCAAGGTGTCAAAAATCCAGTCATGCACTTCGTATGGGGCTGGTCGGGGCGTGTCTCTGTCGGTGAAGTTGATCACAATCGTATTCTTCCTTTCCACTATCATGATGATCTTTTAACTATGAACACATAGATATCTTGAACCACCCTATCTGGCACCACTGTCAAGAGTTTATCAGATAGTCACTTATACACAAGTAAAAACAGACTCGTTAGACCGTACACTCAGTTCGAGAGTTCACTAGCTGCCCTGACTTGCACGCACGCTGGTCCAAGCAGAACTGCGCAAAAACTGGCACGCGTTTAAAAGTTAAGCTAATCAGAAAATTAATCTTATCTACATTTTTGGTATTTTCAAATAAATAATGGATTAGGGAAACTAAGATTAAATACTTATTATCTGTTTAACTTATTTAAATCTATACCATTAATTTGTTTCTGCCAGTGGCTCTACGTCCCACCGACACTTATGCCTGGTGTGAAAACTGGAAACCACGGAAAACCATCTTCTGGGCTGCCCAATAATTTGTAATTGATGTAGTAGTGTATTAATTTCGTGAAGTCAGGTACTCTAGAACAACATTAAAATGTCAGTATCCGACTAATTTTGAGTCAAGGATTAATTATTTTCGTTAATTTAGAATTAATTGGTTAATTCAAAAATTAATATATTTATTTATTTTATTATTTGGTTAAGGTTCATGTCCTTGATATTTGAATAACGCTCGAGTCAATTTTGTGCTGAATTCTAATTATATCCTAATATTCGTTTAATTAATAAATTAACTAAACATTCGGTAATTAGGACCACGAAAGATAAACACTTTTGGATATGGGTCATCAGATGCCTGGAATTTAAAAAATATCACTCACTTGTTGTGTGGTCGAGTTTTTAATATTAAGTTAAATTACTTTATTAATTAAACATTTTTATTGCACTTTGTTTCCAAAGTCAATTAGGAGTCTAATTTTGAACTAACTCGATCACTGTTCATGTGTAATCCACAATAATGAATAATAACAATCATTTAGGCCAATATTAATTTAAAATTACAAATTATGTAAATGATAAACCAAACGAGAATTTATTTAAATCTATACCAATAATTTGTAACCTAGCATTCACCATATTCCAATAATAGAATTTAGGATTGCTTGAAGCCTTAACATGAATGTTCAAAAATGTTGTCGTCACACTTTTATTATTTTAACCTCCGATTAATTAATTTTTTGTTCAAATAAAATGTTATCCTTTTTTAAATTTCACTTAATTATTGACTTTTGATAAAGGGACCTGTATGTTTTATTTCAAAGACGTAGGACCCTTCTTGCACCCATGAAGCTGAACTGCACTGAGAAGATAGGACCCATTTCTTAAGTATGGAAGAGCGCCGAGGTAACTTTTACTAATCACGACTCATGCCGTAAGTATTTAGAAGGGTGCAATACATTCCACCCGTCTAAGCCTGAGTCCTAAGCAGGGGTGTTACAGTTCGAATCTAACGCAAATAATAAACAACAACAAAATTATGAAGATATGGAATCTCCAATTAAATATATGGGCGCTATCTAATTAGTACTACAAGGTTGAACTGGGCACTCAAATTATTAATTTTAATGCTCCTCATAAAAACAAACAAAAATACATTAAAACAGATCAAAGGGAAATATTGGAGGCTCCGTCCTGGGAAAGGGGGCGGATGTTATAAACGGTCACCAAGGGTTTACAATTCTACAAGACCAAGAACTTCGATCTGTTTCCTTGAAAATGTTTAAGGAGCATTTTATTTAAATTATCTTCTGAAAAACGCACAAAATTTGTTGACCCTTATTTTGCCCATAATTTGGCAAATCATTCCTGAAAATTTACATTGGGTGGTTGAACCCTTGATTGCCGAGGGTTGAAACACGACCCTCGTGACAACACCACGACCACTTACGGTCGAGACCATTTACCTGTTGGCAAGGTGGGCGCGATCACATGAATTATGTCATCGCCTACATAATTACTGAGATAAGACCAACCCGGAATTTCACAATACCGTCGCCGGGTTCCTAACCAAGGTATGCTACTGTTAACGGAAGGAAACGACAAAGGGACTCTAACCTAAACCTCCAGGTATAGGGATTTGCCATCACTTTTAACATCGTAAACCTAACTTATTATTTACAATAACTTGACATTATTACGTCATTTCGCCAACGGACTTCCCTAGTCTCTGTCAACATCATCATCCGAAAATTCATAAAAGAAAAGCAATACTTATTATTATCATTAGTGAAGATCATCATTATCGTAACACTTAATCATTATTGATTTAATATTTTAATTTCATTTCTCGCCATTATTATTATGCTAAGAAATAATATCGTACATTATACTTCTTATTCTTCTTCAAATTATTATTATGATTATTATTATTATAATTATTAATATTATTATGATAAATTAATTTCATTTCTTACACGGCAGTTAATTATTATTGTATTTAATGCATAACCCTTTACGGTTCCGGTCTTGTTTGGCACTAGGCAATCAGTTAAGACACGAATTCACTTGGAATATTATTATTAATTTGAAGTTTTAACTTCCACTCTTTAGAATTTAGTCATATATGTTAAATCCCATATGAGCAACCAAGAAACGATTTCACATCGGGACACAATAACGGTATTTGAACCGCAACCTTACTTAATTTCGTACTGTCATTAATTTACGGGGACACCATGTCCTCCCAAGACAAATCTCAAATCCCATGACACCTCGCGGCTGTAAATCTCCATCGAGTCCCTGCGAGTAATATATTATTCTTTCCTTGTCATTTGAAGTCCATTTATTCCACTGGAACTCTTCAAAACATTTTATTTATAAATCCTCGGCGCGTGGACTCTTCTGCCACTCATAACACCGGAATCGGCATAGCCCTCGAGATTCATCATCATCATCATTATCATCAGTAGGACTAAATTTTATCTCATGCCGTATTTCTGTCCCTCTCGCCTTCCAAAATCAAAAATGGGCCTTCAACATAATGTGACCGTCATATGGAAGTGCCTCTATCACTTCTAAAACTATTATTATGATCATTATGGAATCGAAAACGTTAAATCAACAATTAATATAAAAATTAAATTTACTACCCAAATTAAAGGCTTCCACGTGCCACATGTTACCTTCATATTTAACATACTTTAAATAATTCTATAAATGAGGCCTGTGCCTTATTCACCACGTATTACTATTGTTAAACATTCTTTTAAACACAACCCGTGTACATTTATCACTCCAGTACTTCTAACGATTATTATCATTGTTATCTATTGGCGAAACTTCGCGATACACATAATCATTGATATTTACATACAAAACAATCGGACTTCAATTCAGTCCCACAATATTGAAATTAATTGGCAACCCTGTACCTCTGGATAATCTTCCAACATGCCTTAACATCTATAAATTTTACGAGAAACTGACTTAAATAAGACATATAACTATGGAGCATTTCTAATATGAATCTCAATTTATCTTTACGTGAAACATGCTCCTGTACAATCAATTATGAACACTTCAAGCACTTGAACAAAACAAAATTAACCCTAATTTACTCTACTAAAATAATCAGGAATAATATGAGTATTTGATATAATTATTTACATATTAATTTATCCCTTTGCCTACTTAAATTGTACGAGCCGTAAAGCGGCATCGCTTGACGTTCAAGTTGCATATTAAATGATATGTTCTGCCCCCGTAAACGTTTAGCAAATCTACATAATTTGATAGGTATTTGTGTTCATCTCAGCCAGTAGTGTAGGACCGGATGAAAATCTTCATGGCTCTTTGCGGTTTAGCACTGCATTCTGTTAGCTTGAAGAAGTAATCCAATGCACTTCGGAACCTTACACATTATTAAGTATTAAATTTTAAACATATGACAATTTTACACTCTGAACTTATTTCAATGAAATAATACACTTCAGGCCTTATGTCTGACCCGCCTACGTACTACGTACATATCTTCGTTCCTTCGCGACACTTAGGAATTGGTGATATTGACGTGATCACCTTAGTGGCCCTGCGCGCACTTTATTTCCGAACACGGCACTCCCTTAATATTGGCGTCCTTGTCTATTAATGTCCACCAGACTGACCAGGTCTTGTTCCGAATCCACAAGTCTACGCAAATGTTTGTGAACTGCTATAATTTTGCCGGCTGGCAATTACTGCTGGTGACTCTAAACCAGGACTGTCCAACGTTCGTTTCTACGCGAGCACATTCACATGATAAGTAAGGGTATGCGGGCGCCAGGTACGATTCCACTAATTCGACTACTGTTATCGGTACTACAACGACTATATAATAATAATAATAATAATAATAATAATAATAATAATAATAATAATAATAATAATAATAATAATAATAATAATAATAATAATACCGAGCTCGATAGCTGGCGTCGCTTAAGTGCGGCCAGTATCCAGTATTCGGGAGATAGTAGGTTCGAACCCCACTGTCGGCAGCCCTGAAGATGGTTTTCCGTGGTTTCCCATTTTCACACCAGGCAAATGCTGGGGCTGTACCTTAATTAAGGCCACGGCCGCTTCCTTCCCACTCCTAGCCCTTTCCTATCCCATCGTCGCCATAGGACCTATCTGTGTCAGTGCGACGTAAAACAACTAGCAAAAAAAAAAAAATAATAATAATAATTGTAACGGGAGGTCCACCTCAACGCCGCGCATTGAAAATTTGCGCGTAAATGAACTCCTCTATTGGTCAGACAGTAAAACTGATAACACAACAAGTTGGAACGTTAATCAGAAGATGTCACCACTGAAAAATTAAATAATTGATTTTTGTGAAGTTTCCTAAACTGAGTGAATTTCTCCTTGTTTTGTTTTCCGAACGGCCATAGCCCTGTTGAAACACCGGATCCCGTGAGATCTCCGAAATTAAGCAACACGGGCGTGGTCAGGAGTTGGACGGGTTGCCACGCGCTATTGGTGGGGGGTAAGGGAATGGAGGAGCGGAAAGGAACTGGCCACCCTACCGCACGTAAACTCCGGCTCAGGAACACCTCTGAGGAGGTTCGGACATGCCTTCGGGCAGATTAACCCTTACCTTACCTTTGTTTGCCGTTCATCAAGAAGTTTAGACTTTCTTCCACTGATGACACTACCAAAAACTATGATCATGCACCCTGGTGCAAGGTGTAAGAACTAATTTAAAGAAGATTCATATTCCTAGGTTTTCTAGAACTGATCTATGTTCATTTAATTTTAGGTTGGAAATACTTCATTTTTCTTTCTGCCAGTTCTGAATCTTGCCAATGAAAAATGTCTGTAATTAATTTTCAACCTATCACAGGCTTCTTGTTCGATTCTGAGTGTAACTTTGAGATTAACCAATTAAATTAAGACTGTGTGTCTTGATTAGTCTTGAATGATCTAGAGACTTTCCTGAGGGTTTATAAGCTGCGGCTTTTCTCTTTCCCTTGCCAATTGATCGTCGTCTATCTGAGTGTGTGTGCTTTAGCAGGAGGTGGGTGGCCTCTTTCGTCGGCAGCAGAACATCTATTAGGTAATGGCCACATAAATTACATCTTCCTTGTTGTAGCTACCTCCGCAGCTTAATCCGAGGGGAAAGGTCCTAATCTTTAACTATGTAACCTACTTTTCAAAAATGTATCTTTCCTTTTGGCTAACGTAAAACTTCATTAAACTTTAACTGTTAACCGGGGATAGACAGTGAAGTACCCTCTCGAGCTCCCCTTCACCTTGGTTTGAGGTGACTACGTTTGTAACTGTTTTCTCCCTTTCCGTATTGCATTAATTCAATCTTTATTCGTGTCACCTCAGTAGCCTTGGATTAGCCCCTGTTTCATCGGCCAAGAGGCAGGTAGATTTTTAATTTTTCATTATCTGGAGAGCTGTGTTCGCCTCCATTCAGTTTGTGTTTCGGGCCGTTTACTTAACCTGTTCTTTCACAAAGGCCCTATAGGTTGGGAACTATTTACCCTTGTTTCAAATTGTAGTTGGGCCATGGAAGGCCAGAGAGTGTAAAATTTTGATGATTGCCTTGAGTGGGCCGTAAAAAGAGCCTGTTAGCTGTTTTTCAAAAATTTTGTAATTGTGCAAGTGTGCCGCTGGGAGGCCAGATATTGTATTTAGGGAGCAAATGCTCTTGATTTAGAGGATTTCTGCCCCTGACTTAACGGTTCTTAATTTTTAACTTAAATGGTGTAAACTGGATCCAGTATCACTGGAATTGTGAAACTACGGACTTGAAGCCCATAATCTGTAAAGTTAACTAATCTTGAATTTTTTAGTCTTGTTTCAAGATTGCTTTTGTAGCTGATATGTTTTTATGTTCACCAAGTGAAAATTGTTATGTTGTTGTTTTCTGAAAAAACATAACCTTCAGTTCAAGTTTTAAATTAATTTTGATATTGTACATAGACTCATTCACCGCGGCACCTTCCTTAACCTATTTCTGCTAAACAGGTAACCCCGTAACAAGTGGTAGCAGAGCGTGGTTGAATGGGTCTCAGTTAAGCCCCTTTTGACGGCTAAACATAGAATCCGCACCGAACTCTAAGAATTTTCTCAGTCGATGGAATTTGCCTCGGCATTTTCCTGGTGTGAAAATTGGAAACCACGGAAATCCATCTTCAGCGCTGCCGACATTGGGGCTCTAACACACTATCTCCCGATTACTGGATAGTGGCCGCACTTAAGCGACTGCAGCTATCGAGTTCATTTAACTCATTTAATTTGGAGGTGATGTCTGCCAAGAATGCTAATTCGATTAGCCAAGATATATCATCAAGTTCGTGATGATGTTTCCCAGGAGATGATTTCATAAAGTCTCGTATCTCATCCAACAGGCAGGAAAACCCATCGAGTGTTTTCCTCCTACTAAGCCACCTTACGTCTGCATGAAGGATGACGTCACCATACTCCGAATCTGACATACTTAAATTTTTCTGAACAATCGATGACGAGTAGATGACGATCTTATATAATTCACGACATGAGTTACAATTTTCATGACATGATCCAACTTTAAAACCTTTGCGCATAAACCTTCTTGGTGAATAATACAATGATAAGAGAGAAATGATTCATCCTTAGCACAAAGAGAAAGAAATCCATTAAGTCTACCAATCATAGACGATGCCACATCTGTTGTTATAGCTACAAGCTTTGACAGTGGTAAGTTACTCTCTTTGGTGAATTTAACGAAAGCATTAAATATGTCTTCCCCCCTAGTACGTCCACGAAGTGGCAATAGCTTGACAAATTCTTCCTTTAATGTAAAATTATTAAAAACCATTCTAGCAAATCCACACAACTCAGCAGTGTCAGACATATCAGCACTTTCATCAAACTGGAGAGAAAATTGTTCACACAATTTCAAATCCTGATGTAATTGAGATTCCATATTATTAGAAATCAGTTCAACCTGCCTAGCAACAGTTTAGTGAAACAACTGAAGTCCTTTGATTGATGATATCAATTCAGACTTATATTTGTGAGATTCGGACAGAGATTCAGCGGCATTCAGCATAGCTTCTTTCACTACTTCCCCATCACTGAAAGCTTTTTTCCTTTTAGCTAGGGTGTAACAAACTTAGCAAGAAGCTATTGTCACGTTTGCTGAACCGGCTTCTTAAACGCACGTTGTTGCAATGCTAATTTAGATTTTAGGTCTTTCACTTTGTGTTTTCTTTGTTCAGAATTAACAGGAAATTCACCATGAATTTTTTTGTGATTAGTCAGAAAATGTCGCTGTACATTACTTCTTATAGGAACTGACATGCTAGTATTACACAACAAACACACAAATTTTCCTTTGTTTAAATAAAGCAATACTGGTCCTCTTATTCACTGTTAAAGTCCTAATTTATTTGCATCTTAGCCATGTTAAGATGAGTTGTGTTTAATGAAATATAACTGATTATGAACTGAATAATTTAAAGTTTAAATAGTAATAAAAAAAGCGCACGAAACATGTTGAATGTATAACTTATCACAACACAAACACTCAAAACGTATTCCATAATCCCTGCATAAGCTCACAAGTAATACTGAATGTTCGCCTGAAAGCTAGGAACTGGGAACATTCCAATTGCAAGACTTTCATAAATCGTTTGTTCATTGTTTACAGCACAGCTTTGTTGGGATTGAAGTTACTTTGTGGGCAAATTGAATGTCCCACAGTCGTCCTGGGGAAACTCTGTCATGGTAGGTAGTTTATAGCATTGCAATCAAGTGAATCAAATGGAAGCGGTTCTGTTTGGCAGAATAAATATGCAGGTATATTGGCTCCGTGAGTATAGAGGGCCTTATACCTGGCGCTAGCCCCCCTCCCCCCCCCACAGTGAGAGGTTTGTGGAGGATTTCCCTTTGTCGCAACTTCCTACATGTCGAATAGCTCTCTTTCTGAACCTTTCTTCTATCTCTACACTAATTGCGGACACGAGTCAGTTAGGCCTTGATCACATTTATGGCTTACTCAGAGCTCTTTGTGTATTTGGAGGTACGGATATAACAAATTTCCTGACTTTTATGACGGGGTATTTTTAAGAGAAAAGTAAGAATATTTATTGAAATGCGAAAGTATTGTTTTCAAATATTAAGTAAAATTTAATTTGGAAATTAATTGCGAACGGCGCCATAAAAGGGCACCTCGGGCGCTATGGCGCCTGCGGGCGCCGCGTTGGACAGAGCTGCTCTAAACTTTATAGAGTCGATTGGGTACACTATCCTAAAGACATAGTGACCGATCAAACAAACTTTACCTTGTGTCTAGGCGACACGTACTGACCAATTGAACAAATAATTTCAAGTGTCTAGGCGACACATACAGTTAAGCGTGGTGACGGTCTGAACACACAATTTCAAGTAAGTTACAAGCCGCATGAGCTGTATCCCCTCTCTGTTTTCACGAAAAGTCACGATAGAGTGAGGAGCTCCAGTTTTCCTCTTTTGACTACATTTGGCTTAAATTAGTGGTACACTGATGTGATAATACATTTCTTGCCTCTGTAAAATTTCAATTCATTTCTATCGCTGGTAATTAATATAATTGCCAATTTAGCTCCTGTATACTTGGCGGGTTATTTGGCGCTATTTTTCACGTCCCTAGCCTTCAACCAATCAGCGAATAGCGTCACTAATTTGTAAGAATTGTGACAGTAAATTTTCATTAATTAATAAATTTTAATATTGGGTCATGTTTCTAAAATATTCCTGATTACGAATCTGTATTCAGTTTTGGATTATAAATTTAATCCACGAAGTTATCCCTGATATCACTTCCTATAATATAACGCTGGCTTGACTGCTTCTCCCCGGCGAATTTTACTATTGGTCCATAACTAAGCGGGAGTTTGAATTCTCATGATGTTCCTTTAAATACGAACTGCAAGCTTCGACAAGGGCTCGTCGTAGGATTTTCTATGACGTCATTTCAACGAACTCCTGCATGACGTACACCATTCGTTCAGTAGATCCGGTAGCCCTGGGCAACGTATACCCCAGTTTGGTTTGGAAATAGCCCTTCCGTCCTCTTTCAAACTTGGCAATAGTTCTTGGAATACTTATTTGGCTGGCCATTGTGTTTCCCTCTGAGACCGTAATGCTCTTGGAGACAGAAGTCTGTGTGGCTGTCGCAATACCTTGCCCACAATGTACAAATGTAAGATATTCTTGCTTAGCGAATATTAAATATATTCTTTAATAAATTATACTGATTAATGACGAGCCTTCAATCCCACCAGGGAACAATACACTGACTTAGCAAATGTTATGGGATACTCATCAAATAGCGTGTGGGGCCTCCTCTGGCCCTGCGAACTGCAGTGAGACGCCGTGGAAGTGAGTCGACAAGTCTCTGGCATTCCTCTGGACGCAACTGACACCAAAACGTTTGCAGATCGGCCGCCAATGCTGGTCTGTTCGTGGGTGCAGGATCCATGGCACGGAGCCTGCATTCCAGGATATCCCAGATATGCTCGATAGGGTTCATATCGGGGCTCCTCGGTGGCCATGGCAGTCGTTGGACCGCCGCTGCATTTTCCTGGAACCATTCCCTGGCGACGTGGGAGCAATGTGACTGCGCGTTATCATCTTGAAACACCGCAGAACTGTCTGAGCGCTGGAAGGCCAAAATGGGTGGAGATGGTCTCCGAGCAGCTCAGCATACCGCGTACCATTCAAAGTCTCTTCCAGAACAACTAGGGGGCCCATTCCATACAAGGAAATTGCACCCCAGACCATAACAGAGGCACCAGCGCCCTGGAGCACAGCTTCGAAGCAGGCGGGATCCATCGCTCCATGTGGTTTGCGCCATACACGGTGTCTCCCATCGGCATGGTGCAGATGAAATCGTGATTCGTCCGACCATATCACGTTACGCCAATGTTCCAGTGTCCAACCCTGGTGACTGGAGACAAATGCGCGTCGTTGTGCCCGATGACGTTGGGTTAACAGTGGCACCCCATAGAACCCATGTTCCTACGGATTGTCCACTGGGAGACGTGTCGAGCATGGCCTGTGTTGAATTGAGCTGTGATTTGTGATTTGTTGCACGGTTGCCCGTCTGTCACTATTGACAATCCGTCTCAGATATCGCCCATCACGGTCATCGAGTGTGGCTGGACGGCCGGTCGTTCGTCTGTAGTGGACGGTGACACCTGCATTAAACCATCCACGCAACACCCTGGATACGGTTGATTGCGTGAAGCCGAATTCCCGCACAGTAGTATAATTGGATGGTTCGGCCGCCGCCTCCGCCTCCGGCTCTCGGGAGAGGCCTCCGCCTCCCGCAGGAAATTTGAATTTTGGCGGGAAATTTGAATTTTGGCACGAGATTTGAATTTGTAAACAAAGCCACGTGATTTTTGACAGCTGTCATCGACAACAACGCATCGCTAACCTCACTGCTGCCATCTTGATGGGCCTAAACCTCAGTGGTGCCAACTTAACCTAACTAGCGCGAGATTTGAATTTGTAAACAAAGCCACGTGTTTTTTGACAGCTACTTGCTTTTTGACAGACAACAACGCATCGCTAACCTCAGTACTGCCATCTTGACAGGCCTAACCTCAGTAGTACCAACTTAACCTAACTAGCGCGAGATTTGAATCGGTAAACAAAGCCACGTGTTTTTTGACAGCCACGTGCTTTTTGACAGACAACAACGTATCGCAAACCTCAGTGCAGCCATCTTGACGGGCCTAAACCTTAGTGCTACCAACTTAACCTCACTAGCGCGAGATCTGAATCGGTAAACAAATCCACATGCTTTTTGACAGCTGTCATCCGCCATCTTTAAACTACAGAGCACCGTGCTGCCCTCTTTATCGCAGTAGCTGCAAATTCGTCACCTGTCATCCGCAGTGCTGCCATCTTAACGGGCCAAAACCTCAGTGCTACCAACTTAACCTCACTAGCGCGAGATAAACAAATCCACGTGCTTTTTTGACAGCTGTCATCCACCATCATTAATCTATAGAGCACAGTGGTGCCCTCTTTAGCTACTTACCTTTGAAATGTGGTGGCGGATAATTTGAAAAATGCTTTTTGAGAGCAGCCATCTTTGAACACCGTGCTGCCCCCTTTAGCTAGATACCTGTGGTGGCAGGCAATTCCACGTGACAGCAGCCATCTTTAATCAAGAGAGCACCGTGCTGCCCTCTTTGTGGCGGTGGCAAATTCCACGTGCTCTTGTTTGGAAACAGACTCACGTGCTTTTCTTCTTATAGCTGTCATCCGCCATCTTGCATCACAAACCTCAGTGCTGCACTCTTTAGCTAGATACCTTTGAAATGTGGTGGCGGCAATTTGAAAAATTCTGTGTGCTCTTGTTTGGAAACAATGCTACGTGCTTTTTTGACAGCTGTCATCCGCCATCTTTAATCAATAGAGCACTGTGCTGCTATCATGCGGGCAATTAAGTCAGCTGTCATCCGCCATCTTTAATCTGCAGAGCACCGTGCTGCCCTCTTTATGACATGTAGTAGCGGGCAATTTGAAAAGTTCTGTTAGCTGTCATCCGCCATCTTTAATCAAGGGAGCACCGTGCTGCCATCTTTAGCTAGATACCTTTGAAATGTAGTGGCGGCAATTTGAAAAATTCCACGTGCTCTTGTTTAGTAAGCAAACTCACGCGCTTTTTGTCAGCTGTCATCCACCATCTTACATCGCAAACCTCAGTGGTACACTCTTTAGGTACATACCTTTGAAATATGGTGGCTGATAATTTAAGAAGAAAAATTCTACAGCAGCCATCTCTCGACGCTAACTGCACAAGATGGTGTCTAAACATGACTCTTTAAAGGTGCTTATACAAGATGGCCGCTATACATAGGTTCTCATGAGACGCCCATGGGATGCTTGCGCAAGATGGGGGCTACACAAGGCTCCTTATGAGACTCCCTAGCGATGCTTGCGCAAGATGGTGGTTGCTCTTAAGAGGCAGCTTAAGGGTCCTTCCACAAGATGGCTAGAGACGCCCTAAGGATGCTTGCACAAGATGGCGGACGCAAGATGGCGGTTATACAGGGCTCCTTATGAGACTCCCTAGGGATACTTGCGCAAGATGGTGGTTGCTCTTATGAGGCGGCTTATGGGTCCTTGCACAAGATGGCTAGAGACACCCTAAGGATGCTTGCGCAAGATGGCGGACACAAGATGGCGGCTATACACGACTCCTTATGAGACGCCTTAAGGGTGCTTGCGCAAGATGGCTGCTGCTCTTATGAAGAAAGCTAGCTTAGAGGCAAACGTGTCATGCTAGTTCGATTCATTAAATTTGGGGCTTAAATGCAAAATGTTAAATATCTCGAAAACGGTGCATCGTAGAGCAAAACGGGCAAAATTTTTCTGCCCGATACCTCGGTTCGCAGTATGAGGAACATGATAGCATAAGAAAAACATAGTCTAATGATGAGATTAACGGTTCGGTTCCTACTTAGGCCCTTTGGCATTCGCTCTGTTTTAGCTTGTATTGAAGCAAGTCTTCGTAACATGATGAGGTCTAGCTATTGTAGAGAGTATAACGTGCCGTGCAGGTTCGATTCATTTAATTTGGGGCTTAAATGCAAAATGTTAACCATCTAGAAAACGGTACATCGTAGAGCAAAACGGATAAAATTTTTCTACCTGACACCTAGTTTTGCAGTATCAGGAACAAGAAAAACATAGTCTAATGGTGAGATCGACGGTTCGATCCCTACTTAGGCCCTTTGGCATTGCCAGCTATCTAATTCTACAAGATGGCGGCTATACATAGCTTCTTATGAGGCAGCTTAAGAGCGCTTGCACAAGATGGCTGCTGCTCTTATGAGACTCCCTAGGGGTGCTTGCGCAAGGTAGCAGCGACAAGACGGTGACTATACACAGCTCCTTATGATACGGTCTAGAGGTGCTCACACAAGATGGTGGCGGCTCTGATGAAGAAAGCTAGCTTTGCATCGTGCAGGTATCTTTACAGCACTAAACCTCATACCTTTGAAATGTGGTGGCGGGTAATTTGAAAAATTCTACGTGCTTTTTCTTAACAGCAGCTATCTTAAAACAATTGTGTAAATTCAATCATTATCAATATGTTTATATTTTACTTTTGAGTTCCATTAAACGATGTTAGCTTATCTAATTAAGTTATTGATATTGGGCCTCAATTAGTTATTTGCTTCTGGTCGATCCGTAGGGTAGACTGTTAAGTTTTTAAATTTCTGTTTTAACTTTAATCCTCGCTGATAATCCGTTTTCTTGATGTCCAAAGTATATTTTAATTTAAATTTGCATATTTGTTTTCAAAGAACCACTGTGTTGTCTTTCATGTTGACAATTTAAATCCATAAAGTGACAAGTATTTTCTTCCTTCCACGGGTAGTGGTCATCTGCTCTATCTGCGTTAATTACTGCATTATTCCTCATGTTGTGTTTCCTTGAAGGGTGACGTTGGCTTCCACTTGTTTTTTTTTTGCTTCTTGTAATGTTTTGGTTGCTGCCAGTGCGGGCATAGTGGGGATGGGTGATCGCCTGGTTCCGTAAGGGGTAGCAAATCGGTGGTTGTCATTTGTTTCGCGTTTGCTCTGTGCTTCATGTGAGTTGTTTCTTCTGAACAATTTATTGGTTAGTCCAGTCCTGTGTTATAGTGTTTCTTGGGATCATAACTAACCGTTTCTGCATCCCCGAAATGTGGTCACTGTATGGTTTTAAGCGTTTAACAGTGTAAAGAACGACTTGTAATGTGTTATGACAAAGCATTAGTGTGAAAGGAAATGCCTTATCCCAGTAATCTCTTGATTTTGTTGTTACATGTCTGCGAGGATGTCCCGAGCTGTGATCTTTCCTTACCAGCTGCGTAAGGGTGAACTCGAGTATGAACTCCAAATCAGAGGAGTAAAGCCAGCTATGTCTGTTCAGGACTGTGCGGCTCTCCTGTCCGCCAACTCTCAGGAGCTTATCAACCCTTCTTTCATCTTGCCATGCAATGTTGGTGAGTGTATAAAACTAATTACTAACAGTTAAACTGAAATAGAGATCATTCGTGAGGAACTGATTAACCAACCTCCCTCCAAGAGCCAAATAAATAAGCTCAAAGCTAGGGTGCATCATTGCATTGTGCGAATACAGGACTTCTGTGCATTTCCCGAAGCTGAATTTGTCTCTGAGTCTTTCAAATTGTTGAATATTGCCACGAGTGTCTCCGCAGAACTTGATCTGATGACAGCGAGTAGGGTTATGGAAAATTTAGCTATTTCTGAGACAAGGAATGACTGTAATCCTACCCCTGTAACTTCATCTAGCCATGTTGTGTCCTCTCCCAACCACCAGTCCTTATGTTGTTCTACCTATCATGCTTTTGAAAGCCTGGCATCTCGATTAAATGCCTCGACCTCTTATAACCCATTGAAGGAGCTTTTTCATGGTATAAAAATCTTTTCGGTAAATTCAACTGAGGAAAGTATAAGATTTCTGCGTTTCTTAGTCGACTTGACTGAGTCTGGTAATGTCTATTGTGTAGATGACTGGGGTATTCTTCGTGTTCTTTTTTCCCATTGTGAAGGAATCTTTAAGAGGGAAATTTCGGAACCTGTTACTAAAAATATGAAGACTAATGACTTCCACGAATCGATCCTCCATAAATTCATCCCATCTTTAGCTCTCCAGAGCTTAGTCCCTAAACATTGCTTTAGAACTCAATCCCTACACGAGAATCTCTTAAGTTACATCTTGTACCTTCGCTTCTATTGTACAGTTTTGAATATTTGTGTACCTGAGGACGAGAGGGTAGGTAGAATTTTGAAGAGAATTTCGCCAGCGTATAGGTTATACCTCGCTTTGACTAAGTGCCCAACGAATTTCGAAGAATTAGAAACTTCATGTTCGTTTGCGGAGGATACAAAACATGGTGATGCGTCCAGGCCAATTCATCAACCCCCTGCTGCCAACCCAGTATATCCTGTGCCTCCCCAATTACCTAAAAAGAGTATCAATAAACGATGCTTCAACTGTGGGAGTAATGCTCACCTGAGGAATGCTTGCCCTGCTGAAAAACGGAATCCCAATATTTGTTGTTATCTCTGTGGCTCTAATGAGTACATTAAAATAACTGCTCTTCGTCTTTTCGCAACCGTGGTCAATGACTAAACTCTAAAGTTAAATGTTCTGAGTGTCGTGATGCTGAACCTCTTGATAATTGTGATTCAGTAGTATGTCCTGAGGGATGTGACAAGACCTCCGGAAATGTAATATCGAAGGACACCTTCGTCCACGTTGAGGTAAACAACGAACCTTTGGTTGCCTTAATTGATTCGGGCAGTATTGTAAATGTCATCAATTCTAATTGGGATTATCGAATGAGGTCACCGTATAATCTCCCTGATTTTGAAAAATTGAGGTTGAATTTTTCACGGCTAATGGAAAGAAAATGGAAACTGTAGAATCTATTATGATAAAAGTTAGGATGGGTAGTTTCACCTGAAAAACTAGTGTCTTGTTTCCCCTAATCTTTCGTGTAGCCTTATTTTAGGTACTGAATTCTTGTCCACTGTGACGCTGGTTTTGTATCTACGTGATAGAAACTTTTCTTTAAATTCTCTCCAAGGTAAACATTTAATTTAATTGATGCCCAGTTTAAGAGTACCAATGTTTCTGTTGTTGCTAGCCTTACATATGAAGAGATTAGTGATATCGATCAGCTAAATCTTGATAATTTAATTGAGAAGGCAGAACGAATCCGTGATCTCTGTAGGAAATTTTCCGATGTGTTCACCAGTAATTTGTGTTTGACCGATGTTTTGGAGTACGAAATTGAAATGACTCACAAACAACCAGCGAGATCTCCTCCTTATCGACTCTCGCCACCACGCATGCTTGAAATAGAGAAGATCAGTAAGCAAATGCTTAAAGAGGGTGTTATCAGGCCTTCTACTTCACCATATGCTTCCCAGGTATTCTTGCTACCTAAGACTTCTGGTGGCTTCAGGGCTGTTATCGACTATCATGTCTTGAACTCTAAGATTGTTCTTTAATCTATACCTTTACCGTATTTGCACAACTGTTTTGGCTGATTTTCTTGGTCAAAGTTCTTCACTGGCATGGAGCTAAACCAGGCGTGTTGCCAAATACCGTTATTTAAACGATCTATCACCCTTACCGCACTCATTACTGACTGGAATCTTTACGAGTTCTTGAGATTTCCGCTATCTTAACCAGACCCTTGAATTCTATCCACTCTGACATAAAGTTCATGTTTGTATTAAATTATTTGGACGATCTTTTAATATTTTCTAACACCTTCGAGGAGCACCTGGAGCAGGCTAAGGAAGTTTTAGAATGTCTGAAGATAGCAGGTCTTACTGTGAAACTATACAAGGTTGCCTTCGCCAAACCAAGTATGTCCTTCCTTGGGAATGTGGTTTCCTCCGATGGGTTCTCCATCGACCATACTAGGACTCAGGCTATCAGGGATTTTCAACCTCCTAAGGATGTCAAGGGCGTTGCACGATTTGTAGGTATGGTAAATATCTTCCGTAAATGTATTCCCTATTTTGCAGAGTTTGCTACCCCTCTAAATTATCTGAGACGTAAAGATGTCAAGTTCTCCTGGGGTCCCACCCAACAAGAAGCCTTCGAAACTCTGAAGCTAGCTCTCATGAATGCCCCAATCTTAGCCATTCCTGATTTTAATCGCCGTTTTATTGTCCAAACCGACGCCTCGGGCAAGCCTATCACTGGAGGTCTACTTCAAGAATTTGATGAAGATCGTAAGACAGTAGCCTATGTTTCTAGAACGCCTATCAACCTAGAGAGTAAATACTCTGTATATGAGTTGGAGTGCCTTGCAGTTTTGTTTGCTCTTGAAGAATTCAGGCCTTTCATCGAGCATGCAAATTTTGACGTAGAAACGGACAATCAAGCCCTCCAATGTGTATTAAACCATCCGAAGGGAACTGGTAGAATCACTAGAAGGGCTCTATAAATTTCTGCTTTCATTTTCAATGTTAAGCACATCAGGGGAGCTGAGAATGACATCGCCGACAGCCTAAGTCGGATGTTTGATAGTGGTAATGTGACTGATGGAAAATCTGATTCCGGAATCTTGAAGTAATTAATATGATTGTATTAGTGCCATTCTTTCGGACCTTCCCTTGCCATTCCATGAACTGGGTGATCATCAAATATCAGACTCTGAATTGAATGAAATTATTGATAAAATTAAAGACAGAACTGCGGTAGAATCTTATTCTCTATCTATGGGTGTTCTTTGTTGTAAAAGTCGCAATGTCCGTCACTTCAAAATTGTTGTTCCCAAAGTCTTCATACCGGTCATATTTAGGTATTACCATTGTTCTCATTTTGGTGGTCATTTAGGTATATTTAAAACCAGGCAGAAAATTAGGCAATTTTTCATTTGAAAAAAGTGGACAGCGATATCAGAAAAATGGTTAATTTTTGTCAAACTTGTGCTATCAGTAAACCTAGCCTGAACAACCGTGTTGGATTGTTGTCATCTTCACAAGCACTATGGAAAGACTATTTATCGATTTCGTGGGTTCCCTACCACGGTATTCGTCATGAAATATATTTTGCTACCTATTGACTAATTCTATTGTTTCTGCTGGATATTTCTTACTAGGTCTACCAATTCTCGAACCACTATCAGCTGCCTAAATTCAATGTTTGTGACTTTTGGCCCACCCAAATATTTGGTTTCTGATAATGGTAGGGCATTCACTAGCCTTTCATTTAAGAAGTATCTGTTTGAACTGCGCATCTCGCACGTCACCACTACTCCTTATTACCCCAACCCTTCCTATGCTGAGAGAATGAACCGAAACCTGAAGTCTGCGTTGATCGCGTATCATCATGATAATCAGATAAAATGGGACTCATGCTTACACTGGTTAGCCTATGCTTTCAATTCCGCCTTGCACGAATCTCACGGTAAAACTCCTACGTCCCTCATGTTCTGCTATACCCCTTATTCTCCTATGTCTAATGTTCTTCGTATTGAAGATCTTCTGCCCTATCTATCCACGCCTAATGATGTCCGTAGAACTTGGGATGAAGATAAGAAGAAGTTGGCTGAACCATATGAGAACGTCAAGACCAGATATAACGAAGGTAGAAAATCTACTAAGTTAAAAGTAGGAGACCAAGTCTTTGTCAAGTGCTACCCTATCAGTAAGGCCGTCAATAAGTTTTCTGCCAAACTTGTTCCTAGGTATCAGGGCCCTGTACCGTGTTACAGTTTCTTACTCCAGTGCCTGCGTTGGTAAGTGATCCTATCGCCAAACGGATTAGGAGAGTACATTTGGGTTGTCTGTTTTGGTCGAGGATGTTCTGCCTCTGTTTTCTTGTCTCTTGCCTATGTAAAATTATAACCTTAATTGAAGATGGTTGGCTGTTCTAGTTTAAAAACTGTAGGAGAATTTGCACTCCTTGTTTCTCATATAATGTTGCATGTTGGATTTTTTATTGTAAGTTTTAGACTTGGATATGCGGGTTGGCATGTCAGATATCTAATCAACCTTGTGTTGCTAAGTGATACTATACTATCCTATCTTTCCTAATGTACTGGATTAGTTTAGTGAGCTATTTATTGTGATGTACTAAATTATGTAAATATTCTAGTTGAATTGGTTTTCTGGTGAAAATGTATAGGTCCTCTGACCGTTAATACTTTTTCTTGAGTATTGTGCTTCGGTAGTGTGTAAGACAATTTACCGTTGGGTTGTCTTCCTTGTGTAATAATTAATTGTTGTCTACCTAGTTTATTAAAGGCGTTCTTTGGATTAATTTTGAAAAATCTGCGCGTTACTACCTGGTTGGGTAAGTGTAACGAACTTGGGATCCTGTAGTGATTCTTGGTAATCTACGTCTCATGTCCGGTCACTTAGCCTGGTTGCTGTCATGCGATAATGTATCGGTTTTGTTTGTGATGTGGAGTATGCTTATTGGGTGGTATGAATAAAAATGAGCTCGCACTCTGTACTCGCGAATTTAGAGCAGGCACTCGCAATGAGGTGAATAAAAACCGCCTGTCGGAAGCAGTCACTCACAGCAGACCTCTGACCTTGAGCACACACTCCAGTCACTCGAGTAGGAGAGTGGGAGCTCCAGATTTCTGGTGAATAAAGATAAAGCAGGTACTCTTTCCGGTAAGCGCCCGCTCATGTTTCCTTGAGCTAATTCAGTAGGTGACTCCAAATGCTAGTGTCAAGTTCAGTGGCATGGCAGAGGTTATGGTGATGGTTAATCGGAAAAGAAAGTTATATAAACTTCAAAGAGAATCATCTCAACTTGATTACAGAGAGTTATATAGGTCCAGTAATGAGCATGTTGAAGAGCCTCCGTGGCTCAGGCGGGTCCGTGGTACAAATCTCGGTCATCCCAAGCGAGATTTGTGCAGGACAAAGCGGAGGCGGGACAGGTTTTTTTTCCCCCGGTACTGCGGTTTTTGCTGTCATTTTAATTCCAGCAACACTCTCCAATACCCTTTTATTTCATCTGTCCGTCATTAATCATTACCCCAAAGGAGTGCGACAGGCTTCGGCAGCCGGCACGATTCCTATCCTCGCCGCTAGATGGGGCTTCATTAGTTCCATTCGTGACCCGGTCCCATGACTGGAAAAAGGTTGTGGATTTTCAAGGAACATCCTGAATGGTTAGCGGAGTATCTCCTTGTGCACTCCAAAGAAACAAGAGGTGGTGCACTAACAAATGAAGAAAACATGTCTTCTTGCGTTATGTTGGTAACCCTGTGTTTCAGAGTGAAGTTGAAGACATCTCGGAGCACTGCGTCAAAAACATTTTCCAGGTTTTGACATGAAAAGAAATGAAAGCAGATTGATAGGTACATTAAAAAACATGTTGTTTAGATGCAGGAAGCAAGAACGTTTGAGCTCTCGGAACTGTAAACTCTACTCATGTAGAAATTCAGAAGCCACTTGTTCATGGGAATGACTACATTTTCAGAAAAGGCGTCCCTAGCATTAATTTACAGGCCACTTGCAATGGAAAGGAAGAATTCAACCAGTGTAGATATATCACGGCCTGGCTCTATCTATGACCCCTGAATTTGGAGGAACTCCGATGTTTGTAGAGTACGCCTCTGTTGGAAGTCGAAGGGATGACAACTTCTTCAGATCATACAACTTGCTTTACGTCGCGCCAATACAGATAGATCTTATGGCGACAATGTGATAGGAATGGCGCAGGAGTAGGAAGGGAACGGCCGTGGCCTTAATGAAGGCACATCCACAGCATTTGCCTAGTCTGCAAATGGGAAACCACGGAGAACCATCTTCAGGGCTGTCGACAGTGGGGATCGAACCCACTATCTCCCGGATGCATGCTCACAGCTGTGCGCCCTTAACCGCACGGCCAATTCGTACGGCCCTGCAGATCTGGTTCCTTAAAAATGACATTCAATTGTCAACATATATATTACTTTCATCATCATTAATTTTTGTTTTTACGTTATATAATTTTCCTCAATGGTGTCATTCTCTAATCCCTTTGTGGGCTAACGCATGCATTTGGTAATTATCGTTTGGGTTGAATTTATTGGGTAGTTAGCTTACTTAGTTTGGGACGGTATTTTTCTTGTCATTTCCTCTGTGTTCCGGTAGTTTTTGGCCATTAATTAGAGATGTCTGCAACTCACTTGGAGTAATATCTTTTGCTAAGAAAACTTTTTATTTTCCTAAGAGTTTGGTTCTTGTCCTCATTTTTCCCTAAATAACTTGCCACTCTGATGTTGTCTTAACTTAATTTGTAGTAATGAAAAGCTGATTTAAGGTTTACCTGCCAAGCTATGGTCCTTTTCTCCCTCAGTGGAACGTTGGTATCTGTTGTAGTTCATTTGTCATCTTGACGCTCTATGAGTTTCCTAGATGATTATGGGATTATCTTGGGGACTCCCAGTTGGTGCTGCAGTCTTCCTGCTATTTGATTATGGGATCTTTTAGTAGTGTTTCCGCCATCGTCATTCTCCCATTGAGCGTTTTCTAAGGATCTATCTCATTATCTACCGTTAATGTCCTATTTGCTTGTTCTCCTGATTGATTGGAGGAGGTACCTTTCTTCTGTTGTGAGGCAGTGTGGATCTGTGGATTTCACTAATCTTTAGTCCGGGTTACACAGAGCATCCCTTGTGGTCAACTTGTAGTGTTTGAGCAAGATCTTGCTCCCTCGATTCCTGGTGGTCATCGAACTTGCGGTACCTCTTAAACTTTTCATTTGGTCGGATGTCCATCGTGAAACGTAGCTTGTATTTTATATGAAGTTGGTTGGTTATTTGGCTTCAGATCATTGTTTCTTCTGAGCTTCTTCTCTAAACATTTTCTGCCCTGTTATTCCATGGTGGTTAAGTTGTTCATGGAACGAATTCATTTCTTCCATCCACATGTTATTTGTGGCTTGGTGTCGATTGACGTACCTGTTGTTGATGACAGACTAATTGCTCACCCACCATCTTGAAAATATTAGAGGTCTCCAATTGTTGTTCTCGCGATCACTCTTTCCCGAATAACCAGTTAAACCAAAATCATGGATTTTGATTTTTTCTTAACTTCGCCATTCGATGAGTTGGCAATTGATTGCTATAATTTCTCACTATCCCCTTTCTTCTTCTGCCAAGTTATGTAGTAATTATGTAATTGTGGTGTTATTCCATTCTGGTTTGAATTTGTGTTTATAATGAACTGAAAATTTGGTTTGTGCGTAGGTAAAATTCTAAAGATTGATGGATATCTGATTTGTTAGTCCTGCGTCTCTTACAGTACTGTTTGATATTTCAAGCTGATTCTCTTGGTTTTGCAATTGCGCTAGCATGTTGGTTCTGAATTAAGTTTTTGCTTATTCAATATCACGTTTTTGCTTACTGCATGTTCGGTAAGTTGAACTCCATTAGTGTTTGAAACTCTAAGTTTCCGTTGGTTTGATGTACTGTGTGTATTTGAAAGGGTCCCTTTAGGTAATTGTAATTGTCTGTTATGGTGTTGAAATAGGGTGGTAAATGTGTGTTTACTTAGCCTGTTTGCTACTGCTATTTGGATATTGATCTGTGGGGATGATTAAGTTTAATTTTCTGGTCGATTGTTTCCCTAGTGTATTTTTGCAAACCTGTTTACTGTCGTGCTTTGGATTTAGTGATACGTATTTATGGTTACTTTTCCTGTTGTTTTATTAATGAAGGTGGTCCTTATTTTTGCGTCAGTGAATTCTAGATCGAATTTGCTGTGTATCCATTTTTGCTTTCTCTTTTTACTGTAGCTATGCACTTTAGTTTTGAGTCAGACTAGTAATTTAAAATTGAGATTAGAAGGTTATTTACAGATCATGTGATAGCTCTGATGTATGCTTTGCGTGTAACGGTTAAGTCGACCTGCGTTTACATTATATTTAATGTAGGGCTTTCTCTTTTGAATTTAAACGTAAAATATTGGTTTTTCTGGACAGTCTAAGATTTTAAACGTAATCAACCCTAATAAGTATACGCTCGTTTCTCTTCTGCAATTTTTCTTTAGGTGAATAAATTTTCCAATTTCCTAAATTCAGCTACCTTCCTTTCGGACTTTAATTTTGTTTTCCTTAGTCAAAGTATAGTTCGGCTTATCCACTGCTCCATCTAGCCTTATTCCCGGTTAAGTGTTTCGTTGGTCTTAAACGTTGGATTGCTTGAGTGTTTTAAGCTTCGATTACTCATATGTTGTTCTTTACCTTTCTTATTGCTTTTTCCTGTTAATGGCCGTGTAGCATGTGCTTCAGCTTCTGTAGGACTTTGTGGATCTTTCGATCCGCGTCTCGAAAGTGGCTTCTCAATCATGCAATGGTAGCGAAGGTATAAGCTTCTTAAAATGTTAAAGCCAAATATATTTGCTGCTTAATTATCTGCGTTGTTTGACTATACACATGAATGTAAACTTCTGGCCCCATAAAGGGCGTTTGTAATGTATCAGTTTTAACCTGTGCTTCAGGGTTCGGGGCTCGTCCTATGTAACGTTGCTCCAGAAGCTACTGCTTCTCTCTGTGAGCTGAATTCAATCTATTTTCTCTCTTCAAAGTAAAGACTAGCCTATCTCTTTCACTTTGTAGATTTATAAGACTTATTGATCTGAGTTCTCAGACTGACTGACTGACTGACTGACTGACTGACTGACTGACTGACTGACTGACTGACTGACTGACTGACTGACTGACTGACTGACTGACTGACTGACTGACTGACTGACTGACTGGGAGTTCTTGTCTCCATATTGTATATTTTCTGAGCTCATAAGCTCCCCTGTATGTATCTTCAAGGTTTCCCTCTTGTCTAATTATTGTTGTTCTTGCTTGAAAATATAATGACATAAAGAAAATACACTTTTCAATATGCTGAAACGAAAAAATTAAAATACCTGCAAGATGTTATGTTGTGCCGGACTCAGTCGGAGATCTTTATTGAACGTTCTTTTTTCAGGGGTTCTACTCATTCTTTGTCTGAGCAAGTAAAGTTACGGGAACAGTGAAGATTCTAATTTACTTCGTGAAATCAAACTCTGATAAGGGGTAAAGCGCAATGTATTTATAAAGGGGAATTAAAAGAAGTAACTAAGTCACAGAATTAGTCATCTAAATTGATAACCGCGATTGCCTAAATCAATAGGGTAGGGATATCAAATCACCTGGCCATGTGATCTTACAGAATTTCTGAAGGGCAGAGAAGAGGGGAAACATTGCCAAGTAAAATGCTTACCTAAAGTAGCAGCAAGAAGGACCTGAAAGTTGAGTCAAGTTCCAATGACAGCCGTGGGTATTTCCGCATGCTTCAGGAAGGTATAACTTACCAGCCTCGAACTCTAGAACTTTTCTATAAATTTTAAGGCTGCTGACTGACTTCAACGTCAACAGGACCGTTGGGTGGTACTTGAGCCCTTAATCGAATCGGATTTACCTCCGAAGAATATGGACTGACAATTATAGACCTTAAGTTACAAGGGGTGATGACCAAATGATAAGTCGAATCGACTGGTATTGGAGTTAGGATCCCAAAGTTAAGTGCATCATCATTCTGAAATAAAATGTTAAACAATTAATCGTTACTTAATAAATAAATGCTAAGTGCATTTGAAAAAAATTGTATCCTAAGAATAGGGCAGGCTGAGGACTTGGGAGCGCATACTCAGATTGGCAAATATTGAATATCAATTATATTCTAAAACCCTTGGATATTTACACACATATACAAATTACTTATACAATTCTGACACCGTTCAAACTTCAAAATCTCTCTTTAACTTCAAAAGTTTCTGCGAGTCTTTGAATCTTCATATTACATACAAGAATATATATATTTACTGGTTGAACACTTAACTATGGGGTGGAGCCGATCTCCGTCCTACTGAAGTCTTCTCTCTTCTTTTCTTCTTTCGTCTGCGTTGAAGTCTCTGAAAGCCATTACTTCGACGGCGATACGAAACTTTCCCAAATATTATTGAGTACTGATTCATAATATACATTTATTTTCCAACACGTAATTGAATACTGGTGTGGAAAACCCTTGTGATATTTCGCTGACGAATCACACTTATTTTAAGAGCCGATTGCCCCTCTCACTAGCTAATTCTTTCACTACACACTTGTGGCTCTACTCAAAATATACCAGCACTCTAACAGTTCTCCTTGGCCGACTAACTATCTGTTCAAAGAGCGACAGGTCCTCCGGCCAACACAGTCTATACGCCGGTAGTCTAAAGCCTCCCGTCAAAAGCTGAGAGTCAAAAGCCTTGTTGTTTATAGTTACCAGCTTGTACATCTTTTCATTCCTTCGAGAACTCTCTACTGAGTAATACACTACCACTACTAGTTACTTATACACGTCACAGCATGAATGTTCTCTGATTGGTTCGTTAGTATGGAAATTTCCTGTCACGTTGCACTACAAACAATGTTCTAGAAAAGCTTAGAATCTGTTCGTATGTCCCTTACACGTGACATCGTGCATTTCCAGAGGAAATGCGTATTTAGCTTACACAATGTTTCATAATACTGACGAGGGAACACATACATGTGTTACACTCGGATTCGGTTGAAATTTGGTAGGAATAATCGTGGGGGGGCCAGTAGAATCCTACAGTGAAAACCGCATGTGCCCAGCGCAAGTTCAAACGCCAAAATTGAACAAACAAATAGTCTTAAAATTAAAAGTGCCGCGGGAGTATCGGGGTGTGGCGGAGAGGTAGGGAGGAGGGAAGCAGCGGACGTAAAGCAACCGGGCTGCGTCGAGCTGCGCCAGCAGCCAGGCAGCGTATAGTTAGCGCGTTCCCCCTTAACGTCCCGATCAGATGTGCAAAACGTAAACATGAAACAAGTGTACAAAGGACCATGTTTGAACAACGATGCCAATAATGTTTGAAAATTACAACGAGTAACAAGAACTCGGGCGTGAATTTTTCAAACATTATTGGCATCGTTGTTCAAATATCGTCCTTTGTATATTTGTTTCATGTTCTGTTTTCATATTTACGTTTTGCACATCTGATCGGGACGTTAAGGGGGAACACGCTAACTATACGCTGCCTGGCTGCAGGCGCAGCTCGTTACAGCCTGGTTGGTTCACGTCCGCTGCTTCGCTCCTCCCGACCTCTCCGCCACACCCCGATACTCCCGCGGCACCTTTTATTTTACGACTATTTGTTTGTTCAATTTTGGCGCTTAAACTTGCGCTGGGCACATGCAGTTTTCACCTTAGCAATCTACTGCCTACCATGAATATTCCTACCAAATTTCAACCGAATCCGAGTGTAACACATGCATGTGTTCCCTCGTGAGTCACAAAGCTCTTGTCTTACAACTTTCTACGAGGCGTAGAATGTTCTAATTCTTTGTTTGGAATATTCTACCATTCTCATTGTTATTATTATTATTATCATTATTATTATTATTATTTATGAATTATACTGACTTATGCAGACTCTCCTGTAATTTCCCTTCTTATTTACATGTGTTCGTATACCTGCTACTTTTCATGTCAGAGACTTTATACCCTGGAGGTCGTGAATTCTAATCTCGTTCGAGTCCGTTCGCTCACTCTGTTATACGCGGAAGGCGCGCTTCGAACCCCCTTCACGTTAGAATAATATTCACTCTATGCAACTACAAGTTTTTTCTGGAAATGAAGCTTCCACAATAAGCATGGAAATTAAAGAAATTTCAGATTAAATGTCCCTACGTTTAACTCTTCAACTGGCATCTACAAATTGAATACCGTAATTTGATTACTTTATGTAACGTCCTCCACAGTTACAAGAACGATAAACTAAAACGGTGGTGTTGTAGCAGGGAATATGTGGAATACCGCTGCACCTAAATTTAGTACATGTGGAATTTATAAAAAAAAACTATCATTTAACTTGGCGCCATGTCATACAACACAGCAATTGGCCGTAAGTAGTTAATTGTTATGCATTTGAAAGAACTTATTGGTCTAAATTATAGTACAACTGTAGTCAATCACTTCGCCATTCGCATTATATTGTGCATTATTTTCTATGAAGTTGCTATTGGTTATCTCCGCTGCTTGATCTTCAACTGTTCTACTGCCTGACGTCGGTTGCAGAGCTCGACTAACTGCAATCCGCTATGTAGGCAAGAAACCACCGTAAGGTGATAGTAGGTCTGTATAAATGGTTTCAAATTTAAATGTTGTTTATTTGATAGATTTAAAATTGTGTGTAAGTTTGGAATGCAACTTTATGCCTGACTCCGAGTGCCTGCAGCTGACTCTAATATTATCCTTGGAAATATTTTGGTTAAATTTGTATAAGTGAGTACTTCGAAATTGTTCATCACCAGTCTGGTAAGTGATCGCCTGGAACAGACTTGATCCACGTAAACATGGCTACCGTCGTCGATGTTTTAAATTCATATTTTTGAGAGAAGTCTTGTGAACCACAACTCAGGAGAGCAATATTCATTCTCAAAATAACGTTCAGAAACGATTTTCGTGTGAATTTCTTCGAAAAACAGGTATTTAAATTCGTCACAATTATTAATAATAAAAATTGTTTTCTGTCGAAGCTCATAAAATCTTATTGAGGGTCATGTACTGGTTCCGTAAACATTCTTGTGTTTTTTATATTCCAAAACTTGGTAGAGTCAAAATTAATATCTTACTGAATCTTGGTGTTGTGGTAAAGATGGTATTCCTAGCATTAAGGATACTCCCTCTAGTATTTATTTATTGTAAAAGGTGAAATTTTAGGTGGATTCATTTTTTTTCCTTTTACGGTATACTGAAGTTGCTAATTTACTTAATATTATTTTGCCTTTTATGCATTGTTGTATCGATCTTGAGACCTTTAGATTGACTTAACTTGGTCTTATCTATGATATTCCGTCGCATCTTTCATTATTGTCTATTGTTCTGGTAGCGTCAATTATTTATGTGGGATTGTTATTGTTATATGCAGGCCTATGTGTTTTTTGGTAAGATCGAAGGGGTAAGGTATTTTAATTAGTTTTGAGTTTAAAAATTAGCACTTCAGTGTTCTTGGGGTATGGTACACCTTCATAAATATTTTGAGTGTTCCCTCAATCGGTCAAGGCCTTACTTATGTTTGAAACGGTGCACTGAGGTAAACTAAAATGTTCTTGTTATGAAGAAGGTGGTCTGGTAACACTATTATAGAAAAACTTAATGTATTGGTTATTCCTGAAAGATATGGAACTCTACTAGTGTTAATGATTTTCTGTGTTTCTATAATATAATCTAATCATATTATGATTTTATTAATCCTAAATTGAGTTAATTAACTTTTTAAAATATCCTTAATTATCGAAATTTTATGTGGTTAAAACGATTTAGTGTTCTGGGTATTTCACATGAATTGCTCTAACCTTTACCCCTGGATACATCCTCTTATGAGGTTCCTTTTTGACCTGAATTTTGCCCAGATTCCATCGCTTCCCAGTCCTGTGTCTGTGTTTTTATCGAGGCCTACCCAAAGTAGTTGGCGTGATTTCGCCTCTTGTCTCTTTTGTGCTAGTACTGGAAATCGCGGTGTTGTGCCGCCAGTTGTTTGATGTCCTCTTCTTCGGTTGTTGGTACGCCACCGTGTCTTACGAACCAAATTCTATAGTAATAAAACCTGAGTGTTTTAAAGTTGACTGAATGAGGTCTGATTACATCGACCTGTCACACATCAGTTGCACCTGGAAAAAATACTCGTGCTAACTGACTTAATTAGTTATTATCCTCTTCGTTCAATGTTAAATTATAAAGTCAACGAAAAAGTCCATACACTCCTCATTTACAGTGCTAACCATGCGGATAGCCTATAACAGCGCTCCAATCAAAGAAAAACATATATAAAAGAGTTAACAAAGATTTAAGTACCCGGAGATGATGATCGCTCTTGTCACTAAATGAACGTAGCGAGGAGCATACGCTCATCCGCTGTATATGGTTTCACGCCGATATCCCTTAAATGCCATAGCCGTTTCCATTTCTCATATGGAAAACACATATGTCAGTTTCCTAGGCGTACAGTACAAGAGCAGCCTACTTCCATGAGAATGTCGCCTTTCTCCGTGAACCAACAATAACAATATTCTAACGAAATGCCAAACAGTCACAGGTCTAGTGTCTCATGCAGTTATTTAAAACAATACTATGCCTCGCAACTATTCACATAAATATCTACTGCTTGCATTGCTAAAAGGAAATATTTCTCAAACGCATAGTCCCCCTCGCTGAATGCACAGGTTGTGTATGTCACGATACGGAACAACAGCCCACAACGAAATCTCATCTAACCAAAATGAAAATAACACAGCCTGAAATGTCCCGCTCTTAAATGACAAAAAATACTTTAAAATCGCACATGGCAGTACTTTTTCGCAATTTGTCCATATCTCGGAAACATAACACAATTGCAGCAATTTGACAGGACACGTCTTTACTAAATCTTGGGACAATAACTCACACAAATCACGAAGCTAAAACCATGACATATTAAATTACGAAATGTGTCTCGCCTACCAATATCTAAAATTCTCCCTGTTGAGAACAAAAATACACCAAATAACTCAAAAACCACATGGTCACTTCCCTCGCTCCCGACACGAATATTATAATGACACGACCATAAGGAAAATGCAGCAATCCTGTTTCCTTCTAGACGACAACATTACACTCGCTTCATATAATCATTAATTAGGGCCGGCTTCACTGCTGTTACTGCCTCTCCAATTCCAAACGATCCGAAAAATTTCAAATAAACTCTTTCTCTGTGATAACCACAACAATGTCCTCTTTGCCATCATAATTACAAATGAACTTTCGCAGTAATATCGTGACTTTCTTTTACTCAAAATTTCTCCCCAATTCACATTCAAAAATAGTGAAACTTCGCTGAACACGCACATATTCGCACTACTCTCCGCGTCAATTAACATTTAGGATGAAAATGAGCACATCTTTACTATATTACTCACTCCATGATGACACCGGTGTATTTGCCCCACCTCACCAGCTGCTAGTATACTTAGCACATTGTCGGAAATGTGAATAAGGCATTTTAAACCTACAGGGAGCCTTTTACATCAAATATTCCCATATGAAATGGTCATAATACGTGTAAGGGATAAATCACACGGAAGGCTGGGGCGAAACCTTGTTATCGCTCACGACTCGCGAATGTCGCTATCATTCGTTCACGCCCGCGCGGAAATAAAATTGTAGCATCTGCAGCGTGAAGCTGTTTTGCTGGTCAGATACGAAAACTCTTAGTTTTCTCCGTAGACAAAACATTGAGAAATATAATTTTTCAGCAATTACCAAGACTGCTTTAAATGACTGAGCATATTCAGAGCTGGACATTCTGATTGATTATGGCGCAACACCACGAAATACGGGAGCGAAGCAGACAACGACAAGACCCACGCCACAGCGGTGAGAAGGTGGCGATTGTAACCGTCTCAAAATAAATACCCGTAGTTCCTATTAGTTTTAATAAATATAATTGATCCGCTTGCTATTAATCTGGATGGCACAACATTCTTATCTTCTTAGGGGCTGATTTACACCTGGGGCGCTCTTTCTTTTGAACCTTCGTATCATTCCGCATGCGAGCTTCCCCTCGGCGTGTAGAAGCTGATTCAAATTAATGAGCAACAGTGTCCGTGATGCAACCAGGTGGTCATAGAGCTGGGGCACTTTCAGGTTGATTTGCGCCAACTATTTCTGTAACAGCGTGTACCAAGGTTGCACGTGACTTTTTTGCACTACCCAGAATTCTCATTCTCGTGAGAAATTAATACCTCGGGGTGAAGCGTCCTTTGAACCTGAAGATGAAGGTTTCAGTACAATGTTGAAAAATGTGAACTTTGGTACATGCTTTGTCCATCTACAGAGCAGTCACGCTTCTTTCCCTCTCTGGCCCACGTGAACGTCGATACCGCGATCACCTTACTGAGCAATGACGCCGGAGTACTGGGCTAATTCTTCTCTCGAACGACTAAACTTAATACCAATCCCGTCTGCGTTAATAATAATAATAATAATAATAATAATAATAATAATAATAATAATAATAATAATAATAATAATAATAATAATAATAATAAGCAAAATATTTATCTGTTCAATCAATGAAGGACGTTGGAGCTGTAAAGCTTCCACTATCCTAAGTAAATCTAAGGGCCATTTGCGTCATTTAAATAAAATACTACTACTATAAATTCTTTCTCCCACCGTTTCTTCCACATCGCGGTGAATTCGTACGTACATAGCCGTGGCACCAAAGGCATGTGTAGGGGCGCGATCGCTAATGTGTTTTTCTGTGGTGGTTCGTAGGGTCGTGTGTTGTATTCTACTGCACATATGTATTCGGACGAGTATAAATAGCCTTTCCCGAGCTAGAGGAAATAATCATACGAAGCTGAAATTCCCGACATAGCCGCGAATCAAACCCATGGCCCTCAGAACTGAATAATATTAATTCCACTCCTCTTAAAGAAGTCGGGAAATTCAGAAAGGAGATTTCCACCTTTGGACAGCATCTAGTGCACGTCCGGCGCATTGGCTAAATGGTCAGCGTAATGGCATTTGGTTCTGTAGGGTTCTTGGTTGGACCTCCGGGCTGGTAGGGACTGGGTGTTTGCCCTAATACACATCTCTCCATTTACACACAAGACACCACATAAATACTTGTGATAAGCCTTCACCGAGCTCGATAGCTGCAGTCGCTTAAGTGCGGCCAGTATCCAGTATTCGGGGGATAGTAGGTTCGAACCCCATTGTCGGCAGCACTGAAAATGATTTTCCGTGGTTTCCCATTTTCACACCAGGCAAATGCTGGGGCTGTACCTTAATTAAGGCCACGGCCGCTTCCTTCCCACTCCTAGCCCTTTCCTATCCCATCGTCGCCATAAGACCTATCTAAGTCGGTGCGACGTAAAGCAACTAGCCTTCATGTGCGGTACAGTTCGCAACGGGCTGTGGGAATACCATGTGAATAGAATATAACACTGTGTCCGCTAATTCTATCCGTTAGGGGCTTTAGTTCTTGATAAGATTCATGTGATGAAATTGTGTTGGAATATTTTCTACTCTCACTGTACCTGTTTTAGAAATCCGACTTAGTTGTATATAATGTACCATTTTCTGAACTGCTAGTGGAGACGCAGTGCTTTCTCCGAATGTCACATCGCCCTGCTTCCTCCATTAACGGCACAAGTAGTGTCCGGCCAGGATGGTAATGGTGTTGAGAGTTGCCTAATTCAATCATGGATAGTGTGGAGGAGCGGGCCCAATGTTCAGCATGCAAATGTCCACTGGCCTTAGAGCCCCCAGTACGATTTTCAATCCATTCTCTAAAGCCTATGACGAAGCTTGCCCTCTCATTTCCCTATCTGGAGAATGAAAGTAAATGTCGTCCAAAACAAACAATATAAATGTATGGCCACGGCAAAAAATACAGGCTACTCACAGAGTGCGGTTCTCATTAAGTCGTCGTCAGAGTATTTACCTCCAACCCGGTTGGCGCAGATGAAGTTCATGACTCCGTCATGGTTAATTTAGTCTCTCAGCCCCCCAGCGAGAAGTGAGTTCGAACCCCACTGTCGGCAGTCCTGGAGATTATTTTCCATGGTTTTCCTTTTTCACACCAGGCAAATGCTGGAGCTGTACATTAATCAAGGCCACAGCCGCTTCCTTCCCACTCCTATTCCTTTCCTGAACCATTGTCGCCATAAGGCCACGTGTGTCCGTGCGACGTAAAGAAAATGGTATAAAAAATAAAAGGGTCCCTGATGCGGACTGATGCATGTATATTAGTCCAGCGCGTTTAAAAGGGCTTATGGAAGATATAAAAGTGAATATTTCCACTATTTTTAATCTCTTCATTGAATAGTATGGTGTGGTTACAACTGTGTTTGCCCCAAAACTTAGCATAGCACTAATTTCTACAGCAGGTTGTGGGAATCTACGTTGATACGACTGTCCAAGTGTAAAAGATTCCTTTCCAAATTTCTCGACTTCCTTACGGAGAGTGGATCTGATGTCGTTCCAGGTTTATCACCCACAACCACAGTGGGCAGACCCATTCACTTCATTCATTAGAGCTTTGCTTGCGATTCATTACAGACGGTTCATTTCGTCGCTGTATGATAGTACACATATCACTACCCCGTGCTGCATTTATTACAACGCATTCTATTTATTATTATGTTTATTTGTGTAATAATTTTGTTGTATGGTAAAATATAGAATCTGGAAAATCTCCGTAATGGATCTTGAGTGGAGATTATTTTGTATAGTATTAGGAAATACGCCGGCCCCACAGTGTAAGAGTAGCGTGCCAGGTCAGGGATTTTCACCTGAAAGTGAGGGCTGATTCGAGGTCCACTCCGCTTACGTGATTACAATTGATGAGCTATCTGACGGTGAGATGGTGGCCTTGGTTTAGGAAGCCGAGAATGAGGAGTCGTAGTGGTGACCACATGGTACCTCCGGGCTGAGGAGCTGGGCCTTCCGGGTTGGTGCGCATGGGATTTGGTTATTAGGAAATACAGACCTGTTGAGAGCATGGGAAACTACGGTGACCTGTCAGTCAAACTGACTCCCATCAGCCATTAAACTGGTTAAATGGCAAAAGGCCACTTGAAAGCATTTAACGGACGTGTGTGTAAATTTCATCGTTTTCTTTCTTTTGTGTATTAAATTAACTGATTCCCATCACACTAAATGGCAAAAGTATAGGTGTGTTTGAAATCGCCTCGTAAGCATCGACATTACTTTTCTATTTTATACACAAATCAACTCGTAAACATCGTCATTACCTTGGACCAGACACTAATGTCGAACATGGTTCGGCCTCCACCGCCACCGCAGGCCCTCGGCAGAGGCCTCCACGGCATTGACTCCTGGCGAGGTCATTGAATATGCTGGCTAAGACTGCATGCTTAACCTCACAGACGCTATCTCGGAGGGGCTTAACCTTGTTTCTACGAGCAAGACAGCAAGCCTAACCTCAGTCTTACGTCAGATTCCCTTCCAGAAGCCATCTTGAGCAGAAGGACAATGGGTATTCTCGAGGCGTTATTTCGAGTAGCAGGGCAATGGAGATTACCATAAGATAGCACACCTAACCGCATGGAGGAGCCCAACCTCAGTATTACGGTAAGATGTCCTTCCTGACGTTAATTGCACAAGATGGCGGCTGTACACAGCTCCTTATGAGACGGCTAAAGGGCGCTAGCGCAATGTGGCCGCTGCTCTTATGAGACGGAGAAGGGCGCTTGCGTAAGATGGCGGCTATCTAATTCTGCAAGATGGCGGCTATATATAGGCTCTTATGAGACGGTCAAGGGCGCTAGCGCAAGATGGCCGCTATCTAATTGTACAAGATGGCTGCTACATATAGGTTTTTATGAGACGGCTTAAGGGTGCTTGCGCAAGATGGCTGCTATACATAGGCTCTCGTGAGACGGCCAACGGCGCTTGCGCAAGATGGCGGGTATATAATTGCAAAAGTTGGCTGCTATACATAGGCTCTTATGAGACGGTCAATGGCGCTAGCGCAAGATGGCGGCTATCTAATTCTGCAATATGGCGGCTATACATAGGCTCTTATGAGACGGTCAAGGGCGCTAGCGAAAGATGGCGGCTATCTAATTGTACAAGATGACTGCTATACATAGGCTCTTATGAGACGGTCAAGGGCGCTAGCGCAAGATGGCCGCTATCTAATTGTACAAGATGGCTGCTATACATAGGCTCTTATGAGACGGTCAAGGGCGTTTGCGTAAGATGGCGGCTATCTAATTGTACAAGATGGCTGCTATACATAGGCTCTTATGAGACGGTCAAGGGCGCTAGCGCAAGATGGCCGCTATCTAATTGTACAAGATGGCTGCTATACATAGGCTCTCGTGAGACGGTCAAGGGCGCTAGCGCAAGATGGCGGCTATCTAATTGTACAAGATGGCTGCTATACATAGGGTCTCGTGAGACGGCCAAGGGCGGTAGCGCAAGATGGCCGCGATCTAATTGTACAAGATAACTGCTATACATAGGCCATTATGAGACGGTCAAGGGCGCTAGCGCAAGATGGCCGCTATCTAATTGTACAAGATGGCTGCTATACATAGGCTCTCATGAGACGGTCAAGGGCGCTTGCGTAAGATGGCCGCTATCTAATTGTACAAGATGGCTGCTATACATAGGCTCTCGTGAGACGGTCAAGGGCGCTAGCGCAAGACGGCCGGTATCTAATTGCACAAGATGGCTGCTATACATAGGCTCTCGTGAGACGGCCAAGGGCGCTAGCGCAAGATGGCCGCGGTCTAATTGTACAAGATAACTGCTATACATAGGCCATTATGAGACGGTTTAATGGCGCTTGCTCGAGATGGCTGCTATACATAGGCTCTCGTGAGACGGCCAAGGGCGCTTGCGCAAGATGGCGGTATATAATTGCAAAAGTTGGCAGCTATACATAGGCTCTTATGAGACGGCTTAAGGGCGCTTGCGCAAGATGGCTGCTATACATGGGCTCTTATGAGACGGCCTAGTGACGCTTGCGCAGAATGGCGGCTGCTCTTATGAGACGGCCATGGGCGATTGCTCAAGATGGCTCTTCTGGAGAAAGATGCCGGCCACGTGCGATTGCATAAGATGGTGGCTATTTATAGGCTAATATGGAGAAAGCCAGCTTAGAGGCTACTATACAAGATGACGGATGCTCTAATGAGAGGGCTTAAGGGCACTTGCGGAAGACGGCGGCTATACATAAGCTCTTATGAGACGGTCATAGGCGATTGTTCAAGATAGCGACTACACATGGGACTTATGGAATAGATGATGGTCATGGACGCTTGTGCAAAATGGCGGCTATACACAGGCTTGTATGGAGAAAGCTAGCTTAGAGGCTACTGCACACGATGGTGGCTATACACAGGCTCTTATGAGGCTAACTCCTAGAACGTGGGTTAGAGGAAGATCGCTGCTATATAGAGGCTCTTATGGAGGAACCTGGCACAAGGGTGACATAGAAATTAAGGTGACGGCCTAAGGCTGATTGCGCAAGATGGCTGTCGCGTACAAATTCCTACTGCTAGGGACCCGGAAGAATGGTCGTCGCTATACATTGGTTACCTGAGAATAAATTTAAGAAGATGGAATAGGAACTAATGGTGATACAGTACATTGTTCTCATAGGCCTAACTCTACAGAGCTGCCTAAGGTGGTCACAACTTGTAACTTATGTCCCATTAGATTTATCGCCTAACTTTTGAGAACTGAGGCAGGGGCTACTATGCAAGGTAGCTGCTATGCATTGGTTACATTGGACTACTTTTAAGGAGCTGGGCTATTGCTCATCCTTCTAACCAGCTACCCTTTATAACTTTAGTCTAGCACAGGAGGTAGCGGTGATACATGTGATTTATAGCACCAACATGGGGAGAGCATTGCTGGGCATTTTCGAGTAATGGGCTAATGCGGGGTTTTTATCGCCCTAACCGGATACAATTCCTAACCCCAGTGTAGCGCAGGGGCTCTTCCTTTTATTTAGGCTCTTATGGGACTAAACTTGGGGGAGAGATGCACTAGGACACTCGAGGAATAAATGTCGAACAAAGCTAAAAATATAATCAAAATGATGAGATGTAGATAAACATAGAAAGTTGTGATAACCTAACTTTGTAATCCTGTTAGAAGTGAAAAAGTTCATTCAGTGTAGGCTTGCAAAATGCTGAAGCGATAAAAATCGTTCTACACAAAAGATAGGGAATGGAGCCCAGGGGTCAAATCTTATCAGAAGGGCAAAAGGACGAATGAACCCTCCCTCCACATCATCGCCGCGCCCTCTCCCTCCTCATATGGATAAAGGGCTAATGGGCTAAACGGTTAATGCGCTAATGGACTAATGGTCTTAAAGGCTAATGGAGAAAGGGCAAAGGGCAAAAGGACTAAATGGCTTAAAGGCTAATAGGCTAAAGGGTTAGTGGGCTAAATGTCTGCTCCTCTTCTTACAGCGCCCTCCTCCTCCCCTCCTCCTCTTCCTAGGACTAAGTAGCTAAAGTTCTAAAAGGCTAAAGGCTAATGGGCTAAAGTCCTTGTCCTCTTCTTACCACGCCCTGTCCTTCTCCTCCTTCTCCTCCTCCAAGGGCTAAGTAGCTAAAGGGCTAAACTTTTTAGTATTCCTACTGACATTCTTGGGTTTAAACATATTTTGCAAAGCTTAAAAGCATCGTTTCCCACTTGTTATCCTTTCCTGTATTTCCACAAATGCTTTATTGTCTGCAGTTTAATTGGGGCTAGATATTTGAAAGATGTAACTCCCTGATATTCCTTCTCATGTATTCTTACTGTGGCCCTTTCTCTTGCTCCCTCTGTCTCTCCCATCTTCATATATTTTGTATTATTTATATCACTTCTAGCCTGAAGTCCCATGCTTTCTCTTCTAACACAGCATAGTTCTCTTAAAGAGGTCTTTCCTTTCGTGCAATAATTGCCACATCATCAGCATATGCTATCACTTGTGCTAATCTGTTCACGATGGTTCCCCCTGGGTTGATCGGTGACTGGCATGTTACTTTTTGCAGTGCCAAACTCAATAAGAGTGTGGAGAAAACATCCCCTGTCTCATCTACTTTTCAAATAAAATGCCTCTGACAGATCCTGTTCCACTTTCACCTTGCATACTGTTCTTTTCAAGGTCATTTCTGTCAACCTAACCAATTTCCTTGGGATTCCAAACTCTCTAATAATTTATAAATTTTGCCTCTATCTAGACTGTCGTATGCCTGTTTAAAATCAACATACAGCTGGTGAAGCTGCTTGTCATACCCATAAAACTTCTCTAGTAATTGTCGCGATATAAAAATCTGATCCAGTGTAGAGCGATTTTTTAACCTGCTTGGTAATCGCCTAGTATCATTTCCATCCATGGTTCCAGTCTTGAGTCTAATATCTTACTGAAACCCTTGTAAGTTCCATCCAGAAAAGTAATCCCTCGGTAATTTCCACATACTGCCCTATCTCCTTTCTTGTGCATTGGACATACTATGCCCAGTGTCCAATCCTTGGGCATTTCCTCCTTCACCCAAACCTCCTTTATCAACTCTTGAACAGCCTTCTCTACTCCTTCTCCCCATTTCTCAACAGTTCTGTCTCAATCCCATATTCACCTGCGGCTTTGTTATTCTTTAATGCTTTAATAGCTATCCTGACCTCTTCAAAATCTGGCTGCTCTATTGACTCTCCCTTCAATTCTTCTTCTTCCCCATCATCACTGATGTTTTCCTCTTCTCTATCATCCTCATTATTCCCATTGAGTACCTTGTAAAAATACTCCTGGCACCTTCCGAGCACTTTGCTGATGTCACCGATGAGGTTTCCATCCTCGCCCTTAAAGAAAACAGCTCTTGGTTGGAATCCTCTATTAAGATCTTATGTTCTCTCATAAAACTTTCGTACCTCATTTCCATCCTTCATTTCATCCAGTTCATCGATTCTCTTTCTCTCAATAGCTCTCTTTTTGGATCTACATATCTTATCGGCTCTTCTCCGCTTCTCTCTGTACTCTTCCACTGCTTGCCTTGTCCTCCTTTGAAGCATTCTTTTCCCTAGCTTAATTTCTCTCTTGAATTAGTGTTAAGCATTCTTCATCAAACCATTCTGCTCTCTTTACTCGTTCCCTTTTCCCCAAAGCATCTTCAACTTCACTGACAACCGTTCTCAGTATCTCCCATTTACTTTCCCCTTCTCCTTTCTCCCATAACTCCTTTCTTATTTCCAAAATTCTCCTATTTTCTTCTTGTATTTCTCTACATTTCTCTACATTATGATTTGTCTTTCTTCTTACTTTTTCTGTCCTTGTCAAATCTATTTTCTGTCTCTATTTTATTCTTACAAGATAATGGTCTGAATCAGCAACAGCTCCTCTACAACTTCTAACATCCATGATGTCTGATGAATGCCGACTGTCTATGCTAACATGGTCTCTTGTTGCACCATCTGGTGATATCCATGTCTCCTTCTTTATATTTTTCCGCGGCTGCCAAGTACTGCTTCCCACTTGCAAAGTCTCAAACCATTAACACGTTGAGTGCCAGACCGAATTTCATAGGATTGCCGCCTAGTGCCGTGAGCTAATAACATCGAGTTACTCCCTGGTGCCAAAGTGTTCACAGGCTCAACCAAGCAAATGATCGCTGAAATGAGGATGTATTTATGATATATTAGGTCAACTTATTATGTATATTAGGTAAAATATTGCGACCCCACATGGGGTCGTATTGGTCATTACGAATTGTACACGTACACGCGCCCCCATATGGGGTCGCACTTATACAGTAGTTACTGTCCCGACGCTCGGTCATACTTACTTCTTCCTTTGCAGGGACGCGTTATATGCTGTTGATTATGAGAGATGTGTTAGCTTGTTCATACTGGAGCCGTAAAAATGTACGATCCCCGATTTTAGGTCAGGAAATATTTGTAAATGACGATCTTCCGATTTTAGGTTAGGAAATTTTCGTATAAAATGTTGTTATATAAAGTAGTGAAAATCATGTAAATTTGGTTAATTAGGATGTAAGAGAATAGTGTTATAAGAAGAATTAGTAGTTACGGAATATTGAATAAGAATATAATTTCATTTGTATAATATTTAATTTGAGTAAGAGAACCTAGCAGCGATGGTTGTGCAACATTGGAAACCAGTGACTATATCGTTGAAGACGGTCATAATTGTTGCAACAGCTGGCTTGGAAACCCGGAATAAAGTGGGGATGTGTATGCTGAAGACTATAATTGATCAATATGGATGAACGTGCGAGATCGCTATTTGCTCTGTACTGGGTTCAAAATCACTGTAACTATATACTTCGTTTACATCATTGCTCGACTTGTTCGATATATCGTCCAGACTATCTGTACTAAGTACTTTACCCCTCGATTTACTCGTAACGACTTAAAAAACAACAGGAATCTCACAGCACTAAACACCTACATAAACAATCCGTGCGCAAGATAGACAATGATTTTGTCACCCTACAAAGCACTCTTGACGTACCCATATGGGATCGCGCCAAAACAGGAATTGAGGAATGGAAGGTGGACTATCCACGTACTTAAATAGACGACCAGCAGATGGCAGGAAGATAACTTATGCAGCTTCGAATCACATACTTACTGCGCACCCAAATGGGTTCGCACAGTTCTCGATTTAGAACGAACGTACGACCCCATATGGGGACGTGAAGTTCAAAAACTTGACTACTCTCACGTACCCATATGGGGTCGTATGGCACTCAACGTGTTAACATCACTGACTATGTGTTTCTACGCCTCTTCTTTTCCAATCTTTGCGTTTAGACCTCCAAGGATTATTTTCACGCCATGTCTTTGAACTTTGTTAATTTCATCCTCAAATTTGGTGTAAATTGCATTTCTTCCCTCCTCTTCTGCCTCTTCTGTAGGGGCATACACACGAAACATTGCCCGAAGTCCCAAAGAGAACATCCTATCCTTGATTGCAGTAAAGTTGATCTCTCTTTGCTCTACAGACATTAATATGAAGAATCCTGGGCCATTACTGCCTTCTTCTCCTCCATTGTACATCACGATATGTTGACCAGATATTATCACCCCTTGCCCCTTCCATATTAGCTCCTGCAATGCTGATATATTCACCCCATACTTATCCAGTTCATTCCTTAACTCTTTCAACTTGCCAGGTCTCCTTAATGTCCTTATATTCCACGTTGCTACTATATCATTTTTCCATCACTTAAGTCGGGTCGTCACTATGTTATCCGCTTTTCCTGTAGTTTTTCTTAAGGTATCCGCGACATTTGCCTTTTTACGAGGTAGGGCAGTCAACCCTACGCACAACCCCCAACCTGGAGAACCAGGGTATCACTCTTAGTCTGGATCATCACCTTAGACCTGTCCGGCTTGGGTGGCCCTTCGAGGAGCATGTGATCCCGCCGGCATAGCTCTAAGGATCATTTGAATACGCAAACCTCCAAAAATCCGGCAAAATTTATTTTGCCTTCGTCAAGGTGGTGATACCTTCGAGAGGCTATCTTGTGTGTAGCACGATTTTCCTCTGTTGAGCATTTTGCAATCCTACACTGAATGAACTTTATCACTTCTAACAGGATTACAAAGTTAGGTTATAACAACATTCTATGTTTATCTACATCTCATCATTCTGATTATGCTTTTAGCTTTGAGCGACTATCCTACCTCTAGACTCCTCGTACAGCTCTCCATAAAGGTTAGTCTCATAAGAGACTGTGTATAAGCAAGAGTCCCTCCGGTTAGGAGGGAAAAAAACCGCGTTAGCCCAATACTCGTAAAAGCCCTAGCAATGCTCTCAACATGTTAGTGCTATAAATCTAATGTATCACCACTAGCTCCTGTACTAAAATAAAGTTATCAAGGGTAGCTGGTTAGAAGGATTAGCGACAGCCCAGCTCATTAAAATTAGTCTACTGTGACGAATGTATAGCAGTTTCCAAAAGTTAGGCGATAAATCTAATGGGACATAAGTTACAAGTTGTGACCACCTTAGGCAGCTCTGTAGAGTTAGGCCTATGAGAACAATGTAGTGTATCACCATTAGTTCCTAGTCAAACTCCTTAAATTTAGTCTCATATAACCAATGTATAGCGACGATCTTGCTTCGGGGTCCCTAGCAGTAGGAATTTGTACGCAGCCGCCGTCTTGCGCAATCAGCCTTAGGAAATCACCTTAATTTCTATGTCACCCTTGTGCCAGGTTTCTCCATAAGAGCCTCTATATAGCAGTGTTCTTCCTCTAACCCACGTTCTAGGAGTTAGCCTCATAAGAGCCTGTGTATAGCCACCATCGTGTGCAGTAGCCTCTAAGCTAGCTTTCTCCATATAAGCCTGTATATAGCCGCCATCTTGCGGAAACGTCCATGACCATCATCTATTCCATAAGTCCCATGTATAGTCGCCATCTTGAGCAATCGCCTATGGCCGTCTCATAAGAGCCTATTAATAGCCGCCATCTTGCGCAAGCGCCTTAAGCCGTCTCATAAGTGCAGCCGTCATCTTGTGTAGTAGACTCTAAGCTAGCTTTCTCCATACAAGCCTATGTATAGCAGCCATCTTGTACCATTAGAAAGCCGCCATCTTGCAGCAAGCGTTCCTAGGCTGTCTCATAAGAGATTAAGTATAGCAGCCATCTTGCGCAAGCGACCTTAAGCCGTCCCATAAGAGCCTATGTAGAGCAGCCGTCTATTGCAATTAGATAGCCGGCACCTTGCGCAAGCGCCCTTGGCCTTCTCATAAGAGCCTATGTATAGCAGCCATCTTGTGCAATTAGATAGCCGCCATCTTGCGCAAGCTTCCTTGACCGTCTCATAAGAGCCTATGTATAGCCGCCATCTTCTGGAGTTAGATAGCCGCCATCTAGCGCAAGCGCATTTGGCCGTCTCATAAGAGCAGCAGCCATATTGCGAAAGCGCCCTTAAGCCGTCTTATAAGGAGCTGTGTAGTGCCGCCATCTTCTGCAATTGTCTTCGGGAAGGCCATCTTGGCGTAAAAATGAGGTTCGGCTCGTCCATGCGGTTAGGTGTGCTCTCTTATTTTAATCTCCATTGCCCTACTACTCAAAATAACGTCTTGAGAATCCCCATTGCCCTACAATTCAACATGGCTTCCGGAAGGGCATCTGGAGGTAAAACTGAGGTTCGGCCCCTCCAAGATAGCCGCTCTGAGGTTAGGCTTGCTGTTTTGCGCGTAAAAAGTTAGGTTAAGCTCCTCAAATGTAGCGTCTGTGAGGTTAAGCTCACTGTCTTAGACATCAAGTAGGGCATCTCGTTGTAAAAGTGAGGTTAGGCTCGTCAATGGGGTTGGGCTTGCTCTCTTACGTGTTAAAAGTAAGGTTAAGGCCTCCAAGATGGCGGATGGGACGTTAAGCATGCAGTCTTAGCCAGCATAATCAATGACCTTTCCAGGGGTCAATGCGGTGGAAGCCTCTGCCGAGTGCCAGCGGTGGTGGTGGCGGCCGAACCATCCAAGTATATCTACTTTGAACTGATTTTACTCAAGTTTTTGGGCGTAAGATATATCTTTCAAACTTGCTCTGGTGTCACCATCAGCTTCATACATTTTTACTGCCTTTTCCAGCCGATCGTCAAGTCTCGTCTAATGGATTTTCCTTCCTTTTCTATCCATGTTGTGTTCTGTCCTCCTTAATGCACATAGTATTCCTTCTGCTTCCTTCTTCATAACTCCGATCACGTCTTTAATTTTGGGGTTAGGCTTTCCAACAATATTGTTGATCTTGCTATACTAGCCTTCTACAGCGTTGGTTGTTCGTAACAACTGCATACACTGACAGGGACTTCAGTCATTTTCCCGCCATTTCTCCACAAAACTCCGTCATCAGGTGATTTGGAATGGATCTCTAGGCAGCCTTCGAAGATATCTTCAGACCGGAGAAACCCTCACTTCTTCATTTTCCCTGTATTTTCGAGTCAATCCTAATTTCCGCACTTTCCCACAGAGATTTTTCCCTTATACGGAAATAACAGCCATGCACTTGGGCGTATTGAAATACATCCGTTAATGCAGCAATAACCGCAGGTTCAATGTCAACCTTCACATTCTTAGGGTTCTATTATTCAACATGTTCTAGTACATTACTAAACAGTTGTATGTATGTTCCTTTTTTATTTTGGTAAAAATACAAAGGCCACCGGATGGATGTTGGATTAATTTTTCAAACTTCCTAAGTCTGCATGAATGGTGCAAATTGAGAAAACTGTTTGCTACAGCTTTGGAAGGTCCCATCCATGAGAATGTCTTGTTTACTCTTCCTGCTTTTCCACACAAAACCAAAATTCTTTCTTCGGCCTTGTCGCCGCTTAAAGAAAACTACTACCGTCCTTCACACTTAATATTTCTGCTTGAAGCTCAACTTCTTGAGATGATTGTGGTTCTTTTCGATTTCCTTTTAGTTTAGCCCATTGGTTGTATAACATCCTCTTCACTATTTGCTGTCCTGGCATTTCCTTGACAATCATACCCTCGATTATGCAGGTCACGTAACTTTTTAGAATATCTTTTAGAAACAAAATTATCTTCCTCTCGCGTTCTTTTTTCGCCTGATTCAGTGACTTGCACTCTTCGAAACAAGCGTTGAACTTGTTTTACTTTGGCTGAACGTTGTAGCTTCCATATGCAACAAAGAAAAGCGCAAACACACATAGCGCCCGAATTGAACACTAGGATAGTTAGAGCAGTACTGAGGGTTGTGAAGGGGAAGGTGGAAGGCTAAACTAGAAGGAAGTAGCAATGCAAAGGGAATTCCAGCGTTCAAAGTCCAGCGGTCACTGATAAGTAGAGACGGGAATTTGCCTATTAATTCCTGCGTTCGGATCTATAGGCTTTTGAGATATAAATCCGTTTTAGGGTCTCTTTAGCTATATTTAGTTGGTTTTATCGTGCCTAAAATGTCTATTTCGGTTTTTTTGCCTATTTGGAGTTTAGTTGCCTACTTGATGCTCTCTGACTGCATCTTAATGAAGCCGATTTTCTTCCTGTGCATTGTATTGTAGCTAGCGTGCTCGACAGAATTATCTTCTCATTTCTCAATACCTGTTTACCCCACGAAACAAAGAAAAGGGAATTCTCAGAAGTCACCAGAAATAGTTCTTGGGAAATTTTCATCAAGTAAACAAGGAACAATTTGACCTCGAATTTTTCATCCCGTCCAACCTCCTAAGACATATGCGAGAACCAATCAACGTCAAACTATGTTGTACAACCCGTATCCCTTATAGCCCCCTCTTGATGCGAACTGATGTACGCGTACGATTTATCTTCAGAACTTGTTGTGATTTTTGAAGGAGAAGGAAAAGTGTGTCAGCGACAATGCCCAAAGAAAAATCGTCGAAGTCCTACTGGCTGAAGCAGTGGGTCACAGGGGTTCCCAATTTCACTACGCATGGAAGGGTAGTCTTCCGCCAAGCTTGTTGTAAGGAGGTAAGTTCGTTTGTTACTTTTATCATTTTTGTGATTGGAAACTAGGATCGGGTTTCATTGTAGCATGTATAGGCTTATTAATTGATGTATTGCGGCAAGATGTTTTGTTGCAATGCTACATTGGTCGTGAACTTTCAATAATTTATAATGCTAAAATGTAAATAATCATTTAATTACTGAACGAGGAGTTACAACGCTGGTGGTCCCTTGTCACAGAGCCGATGAAAATTAAGAGTCGGTATTTTGAACTGTAATTCATTTCCTGTGGGAATAGATATTTACAACTGAAATGGATTTATTTAAATCGCAGCTTTCACCAGCGCTATATGTAGGCTCTAGTCAACTCTATTTACGCTTTCGCTTAGCCTTCGTGAAACATAAGTTGCAGAACCAACGTGGCGCGGCGAGGACGGCGTGTTTTGCGAAGACTATCTTTATAAGACCAGGCCAGAAGGTCCTGTTAGTAATCATAGTGCTGGGGCGTTGGGCCAAGCCTCTAGAGTCTTGCTAAATTGTGACAAGTGGTAAGGTTATCGGCGCATGCCACAACAATTTCAGATTAGACGATGTTCTAATTTTCAACGAGGGTACACATGATGCAGGATCTATTGCAGGCAACAGAAAATTGTCTTCATGACAGCTGACCCGGCTAACCAAAGCCCGCGAATAGCAACAAATGGAATGTTCACAAATCTGAGATTTATAGCCCCTCCATTTTAATTCTTCTGTATAAGCAAGACTAGTGCTAGGGGCAGCTTGGTTCGTCCCTGGCAAGCATAAAGGAACGATGTGTCCTCTACGCTACTCAACTATTTTTTATGGTATTTTTACATTTTCTCACCCGGTGAACTAGACTCGATACTGCCAAATTTTAACTGAAAAATCTTTGAGGACATATTTTCATGAAATTACGAATTCCTCTGTTCCTACTTTAAACTTTTGTACTTCTGGAAACATCACCCCTTCTTTATGAAACAGATGCTTAATATATACTGTACATTATTGATAATCAGCCCAACTGTGGAAATTTAAGATATTGGATCACTGTAATTTAAGTCAGTTTTATTATTTATCAGAACAATTGTGGAAAGAAACCCAAGTAGATGAACATAGACGTACTGCGATGTAGCTGATAGAGTACGAAGAGTTTTCTTCAGACCTGTGCACTGCAATGTTGGGAGCTTCAACAAGCTGCCGGGAGCAATCACCGAGTTGGAAAAGAGCGCCATGCCCCTGCTGGAGGAAGTCAGGGGAAGTTTTTACTGAACCTCTGGGAAGGTAGCCGCTGTCAGCGACAAGTTCGATACGGTCCTACAGCGGAATCCAGGATGGAAAGCGATGGTAAAAGTAGGCAGGTTCCTACGAGGTGAGGTAGATGAAACAACTGAACTAAAGCCAGATGAAGTGGCTTCATTGAAGTTTTGTCCAATCACTTCATGAGACGTTCAGAGATCTTTCTCTCAGTACATAAATATTCTGCATGACAGGAGAATGAGATTTTTACAAAAAACACTGAAAATTTGCTTGTAAAAATTCGTTATATATTGAGTGTCTTATTAAATTATAAATATTCTTTCATGCCTACTTTGTTGCCTATTTTACAGGTTCGTGCCTATTTACATACCTATTTTGGCAATTTAAGAGCCTATATGCCTACCTATTTTAGCAGTTTTTAGCGCCTCTGCTGATAAGGGAGGAGGCGAGCCTTGACTCATGGGGACCACGTAGCCGCTTGGATAGAATGGGCGCGATTTACGTGCAACCGAATTTACAAGCCAAATCTTCGTCAAGGTTTTTGTGAGTATGACAACTGTGGACGCAAAAGTTATATTTCATAGCGGGCCTCTCTCTGTCCTGATTGGACGGCCACAGCCCAAGCGGGGTACGTTATGACTGGTTGAAACGGGAAAGTAAAGGTCTGTTCCGTTCCATTCAATCCATGGCAATTTAAATAGTCACTACTCAGTAAATATCGTCGTTGTTCTGTCACTGAGCCATGATTGCCTAGAGCTATATGTGTTTTGTAGCATATCTTGCTGTATGAGATCATGTGCTTTCACTTAGAACTTATTACAGCAGGCTTACTTAGGTAGGCAGTGTTTTCTACGGGTAAAAATAGCTAAGTGGTCAAGGGTAAAAGTGATTGAAAATCTATGGCACATGGATAAACACCGACTATTTTTTCAAGTGAAACTGTAATGAAATCATTGTGTCAGTGAATATGAAAAGGTAGAGTATTCTTTTTCTTCTACCGCTTTACCCACAGCTGTGGGGTCGAGGGTGCGAACTGCGTCGCACATATGGTTTTGGCCTGTTTTAAGGCCGGATGCCCTTCCTTACGCCAAACCTATGTGGAGGATGTAATTACTATTGCTTGTTTCTGTGGTGGTTGATAGTTGATGAAGGGAAGTGTGTTGGGACATACACAAAAATCCAGTCCCCGAGCCAGAAGAATTCATTAGAAGCGATTAAAATCTCCGAGCCGGCCGGAATCGAACCCGGGACCCCCTGATCCGAAGGGCAGTACACTGGCCATTCAGCCAACGAGTCGGACATGAAATGGTACACTATTAAGTGAGCGAATGGAACTCAGAATACCATGTGTCGGGGTAAAATTCTGAAACTACATGTAGTAGTTCATTACACGTATTTTTATTACAGGACCATTTTGTTGAATATGGGGAGAATCTTCCAGCGTTGTATTGTATGTTGATGAAGTGCTAAAAAGCAAAGTCATCTCCATAAAGGCCATGAGTGCCCTTGGAGGGATCGAAGGTGAAGGCTTCCACTATCTGTAACCTGGGCACGTGATGGGGTAGAGTGGCCGCCTTTGTCCCCAGGAATTAACCTGATACTCATTTGTGGTGTAGGCAGAGTAAACCTCAGATCCATATGCAACTCAGGAAGTGGAATTCTCGTTTATTAAATTTTACGACCTTCTGGCGGACATTCGAACCCACATCCTTCCGAGGAAAAGAGCACGCCTTTACCGCCTCGGCCAGGCAGCCCCTTGCAAAGATTATTGTTATGTCAGAATATAGAGAGGTTACTGAATACCGAGGCACCAGTTCACAGTAATGGCGCCCAAGAATGGGGCAAGTTTTACAGTAATATGGTGGTTTTTTCCCATGTGGCGGTGAATTTCCTTGATCACTTGTGAATTCTATGCTAATGAATATAATTACGAATTGGAAGCTTCTTTTCAAGCCTTATATCGAGCAAGCGGCTGCGCGGTTTGGGTCACGCTGCTATCAGCTTGCATTCGGGAGACAATGGGTTCGAATCCCACTGTCGGCAGCCTTGAAGATAGTTTTACGTGGTTTACCATTTTCACACCAGACAAAACCTGGGATTGTACCTTAATTAAGGCCGCGATCGCTTCCTTCTCACTCCTAACAATTTCCAATTCCATCGGCGCCGTAAGACCTCTGTGTGTCGGTGTGACTCCTTATAATCGTGTATGACGGGCACAACACTGACATTCATCATTATAATACCCAGCGAGTCGCGTAGCTGTAACCTTGCATTCAGAATGCGCTGGGTTCGAACCCACTGTTGGCAGCCGTGACAATGTTTTACCGTGGTATTCCATTTTCGCATCGTGACTCTACCTCAAAGACATGTCGGCGATCACTTCCTTCCAAATCCAAACTCAACGTCACTGAAATCTGCCTTAAGCATTTGCAAATAAATCATCTTCATTGTTTTGAATGTTCAGTTATTAAATTATTTATCTATTATTTTTACAATGTAATTTCGCAATTAATTAAGAAATTTATTGGGCACTAATTTATAGTGCAGACGGCAAGCTCCAGGAATCGCAGTGGCGTTTCCTTTTGAGGCAAAGAACCGACGTTCTTTTCGGTTTTCCGTGTACAATTAGGTAGCCCTGTGGTATGACAATTCTCATTCCTTTTACTCAAGTAGCCTCACTACTGCATCACCTAGATCGCCAGCTCTGATCTACTCTTTTGCCGTTTCCACAAATTTGCTTCGAAAGCATAATCAATGATCAATGATCCATAAATTATGTTTGTTTTGCTATTGGCACCGACACAGATATGTCTTATGGCGACGATGGGACAGGAAAGGGCTGGGAGTGGCAAGGAAGCGACTGTGGCTTTAATTAAGGTACAGCCGCAGCATTTGCCTGGTGTGAAAATGGAAAACCACGGAAAACCATCTTCAGGGCTGCCGACAGTGGGGTTCGAACCCACCATCTCCCGAATACTGGTACTGGCCGCACTTAAGCGACTCCAGCTATCGATCTGGGTCATAAATTATGATACCGCAGTCACAGTTACTTAATTCTCCATTATGGCAAGTTACGGGAAAAGAAGATTTGGTTTTAATATCTACAGCTTTAAAAAAGACTGCAACGGATGATGACGCTACTGATAAGCGAACGTCAACCATCTTTAATCCTTGCTCCTCTTGTTAAGCTGGAGCCTGCCACCACCAACCTTTATAATGGGAATGTCAAATAGTGCAGGCGGATTAATTACATTTTAATGCCGGCTTCGCGAGGGGTGCAGCAGCAAAAAATAAAGTGGGGATGATACGTGCAGGACCCCAGTGTCACTGTCTCACACCAGGTTACATTATAATGCTATGAAAATTAACGGGCAATTAACAATTAACTTTTAATAACAATGAATGTTTAGGACACGAGCGTCGGGCCTTGGATTTCATGAAAGTTTTTAAGTTGATGTTCTTATGGTTGCGAAATGAACTGGGTCTCTGTTGGTATGGACAGAGATCGACGAGATAACAATAACAATAATAATTGTGCAAGGGGAACACCTTTCCCGCTATTTAAACTCCGTGCCTTTTCTGCGGCCATCTGAACTTGCAAACTCCCAAGAAATTTCACCTTTCCCTGTTAGATGGCTCTACCATCGATTTATTAGTGCACTCCTAAAGACAAAAAACTAACGTAGAGCTTAGGAAATTTCATTTTTTGTTATTGGTTAACTTTTTCTGTGGATTGATTTTTGTTAATGTACCAAAGTTGTCAATACAATAGCTGGTTCCTGCTTGATTGTAATCAACCTATCAGATTCTTGAAAATATGCGCTCTTGCCAATTAAATCCAGGGTGTATACAGGATTTCAGCCTATCAGTAAAGATATCTGGAAGCTTTCCCTTAGGGTACTATAAAAGCAGGGCACTTTTAGGGCCGTCTTGTCTGAATCGCTCCAGTGCTTGGCAGTGTGACTTAACCTAAGGAAGGCAGGGGCCGAGGTATGCGTGAGGAAGATCCAGAGAAACAAGGTAATGGCAGAATTAACCTAGACATGTGATAGCTCCTGCGGGTAGTTTGAGAGGAAGGACTCAACCTCTTTTCTCTTGAAGCAATCTCGTAAACTGGTGTTAAAATGTAGAAGCCTGAGGAATCTGGCTTTATGCCCAACTGGGAAATACGTGTTGTAAGTGAACAAAGAATGATGACCCTCTGTCATTTCCCACTCAACCTTAAATTGGGTTTTCCAAACTTCAGAATTTCGTTAACCTCATCTGGACCTTAAATGCTGAATGGGAATCAGCAAACGGTAATCATTCTTTGTTCCCTTATATCATTTACGTCTCAGTAGAGGAGCAAAGACAGTTCAACTCCCAAGCGTCAGCACTGTGACGTCACTGCTGAGTCAGCACCTCCTAGAGGGGCAATGACCGTTTCCAGCAGAGGTCATTGACACCTAGCTGAGTAGTAGGGCAATGTACATTCACGGATTTTGCGTACGAGAGCAAACGTAACCTCACAGTCGCTTTCATGAGGGGCCTCTTCTAACATTAACGGGTAGTTGCCCCTCCCGACGCCTAAGAGGGAAAGCCTAACCTCGCAGACGATATCGTGAGGGACCTAACCTTACTTTAACGGCTAGATGCCCTTCCAGACGTCTAGGAGAGCGAGCCTACTCTTACAGCCGCCACTTTCAAGAACCTATCCTTAGTTTTATGGCAAAATGGCCTTCCCGACGCCAATTGCACAGGATGGCGCTATACACACCTCTTTATGAGACGGGCTATGGGCGTTTGCGAAGGTGGCAATACATAGTCTCTTACGAGACGGCCTAGGGGGCTTGCGCAAGATGGCGGCTATACATAGGATCTTAAAATACGTCTTTAGTTTTACGGCAAGATGCCCTTCCCGACACCAATTGAATAAGATGGCGACTATACACAGCTCCCTATGACACGGCCTTGGAGCGCTTGCCCAAGATGGCGGCTATACATAGTCTCTTATAAGACGGCCTAGGGACGCTTGCGCAAGATGGCGGCTGCTGTTATGAGACGGCCTAGGAGCGCTTGCGCAAGATGGCGGCTACTCTTATGAGACGGCCTAGGGGAGCTTGTGCAAGATGGCGGCTATACATAGGCTCTTATGAGACGGCCTAGGGGAGCTTGTGCAAGATGGCGGCTATACATAGGCTCTTATGAGACGGCCTAGGGACGCTTGCGCAAGATGGCGGCTGCTGTTATGAGACGGCCTAGGAGCGCTTGCGCAAGATGGCGGCTACTCTTATGAGACGGCCTAGGGGCGCTTGCGCAAGATGGCGGCTAAGCACAGGCTCTTAAGAGACGGCCTAGGGGCGCTTACGCAAGATGGATGCCGTACACAGAATATTATGAAGAAAGATGACAACCATGGGCGATTGCACAAGATGGCGGCTATACATGAGCTTTTATGGGGAAAGACGGCGGCCATGGGCGATTGCACAAGGTGGCGGCTATACACGGGCTCTTATAGAGAAAGATGACGGCTGTGAGCAATTGCATAAGATGATGGCTATACATGGGATTCCAGGAGCACTTGCGCATAATAGCGGTCATGAAACGGCCTAGGAGCTTACTGTGCAACATATATAGGCACTTATGAGACGGTGTGAGGATGCGCAAGCCTCCTCTTCCTCCTTCTCTTCCTTCTCTTGTTTCTTGTCGGGGCATAGCTTTATGTTTCTATTCAATAAGTTTAAACATGCATTATTATAACGGCGCGTTGTTTCTATCCGGCAAGTCTAAACATAACGACACGATCTTATGCTTAAGGCTAGAGTGAACACGTGTTATTATTCTGTTTTTAACTTTTAGTGATGGCGTTATTATGGTTATGGATGTTTAGAATTTTTAGTTATCAAGCTAGCTAGAATGAGTAGGTGTAAGGAGACAAAGGAATGCAATAAGTACAACATTTTGAATGCAATAAAATATTTATTTACAAAACTAAAACAAAGTACTACAACAGTTTTCGTTTTGGTGCTGTCAAGGTTTCTATGCTTCTTAACAGCTTTCTGCGAAGAGGTAGCGTGCTTCCGAAATGATAATGCTTCCTGCAACATTCAAATTAAACAAAACATTTAGTGTTTATGAAATATATTATACTATGTATGTTATGCTTTACGAGAAAGGTAATGCAGTTCTTACCATGTTGTTATTCAAGTAGTTTGTTTCTCTTCTGAATCATCATCATCATCATCATCATCACCATAACGTACTGAAATGAATTTAAAAAGTTCATCCATACACTCTGTACAGTGTTCAGTTCTCGGATTTGGTCCATCCCAATCATCATCACCATTTTTACCTCGGTTCTTGTAATGACGTTGACAGGTTCTGCATAAAGCTACATCGATTGTCATCTTACTGTGTAGAGGAAGGATGTCTCGAAAATCATTTGCATAAGGTCAGCGTACGTAGATAAAAATCCTGGCGGTAAATATTGAACGAGATGTTTTGGCATCTCATATAAGGTTCTATGTTTATAGAAGATGTTAATAGCCTCACTTACTCGTGTGAGATTAATAAGATGTTGCGTATGAGCATGTGAACAGTATGCATATTCACAGTTTTGTTTCTTATTAACCGTAACCGTGTGCACTTTCTGTTTCATAGCGTACGATGTCGAAGCACACACTAATGTTGCTGATAAAGGGCTATCTTTATTTATGGTCTTGTACCAATATTCGTTAGCGGATGGTAAGTAACATCACTCATATGAATAATAAGACAATAGGCTGTTGTGTTAGCACGAATGTTTTCTGATGTTTCAAATTCTAAACGAATATCGACAGGAGATTCTCTTATATATTCTTCACGACAAGAGCAGTCTACAACTACAATCATTGCTTTATTTTGTCGGACTCGTTGGCTGAACGGTCAGCGTACTAGCCTTCGGTTCATTGGGTCCCGGGTTCGATTCCCGGGCCGGGGATTTTAATCTTCATTGGTTAATTCCAATGGCCCGGGGGCTGGGTGTTTGTGCTGTCCCCAACATCCCTGCAACTCACACACCACACATAACACTATCCTCCACCACAATAACACGCAGTTATCTACACATGGGAGATGCCGCCCACCTTCATCGGAGGGTCTGCCTACAATGGCTGCACTCGGCTAAAAATAGCACCACGGAATTATTGTTATTATTGTTTTATTTTTAAATTCTTGAGGCGAAAATAGCTTGCGATCTTCTTTCGGAACATTCGATGTATGGAATTTACAAAACATGTCATACAGCATCCCAAATTAATTTTTCTCAAAATTAATGTCCATGTTTTCGTAGGGATACGTAATTCTGTTGAGATATAGTCTAATATTTCTTAATTTACAGTGACCAAACTGTGAATTATCTTTTTCGTGATTGAATTTACGATGGGGTTGGAATCCTTCAATAATATACAATGTCTTTTCAGTAAAACGTGACGTTTCAACAGCCCAGCTATGCTTGTTTGTGGATGGTAACACAGGATATTCATGCAGCTCCCAATTTCGAGTACGTATAGGTAATGGTGTATCATTTTCTACAACCTTGAGCAATCGAAGTTTTTCAAGTTACGATGAAGTGTAATTTTTGAGTCCACTGGTGTTTCTGCTGCTTCAAGAGAATTGTAATCACTTCAAGAACGGATCAGAATAAGGTATGGTTTTGCGTTGATTATAATACGTGTGAAGTCTTCTGCGAAGCCAATAAAATGTTTCACTGATAACTTACCTGTAAAAGTTCCGTCCTCAATAATCATCCATCTCTTAGTAGGTTTTGGACACCATACTGCCATCCGCAAAACGTCACTTTCTTCATCACAGAAAGAAGGGTAGAGTTTCATTGCACTTGTTATACCAATGTTCTTCGTTGTATCTATTTCGACATTACTTACTTCATATCGCGCTTCAGAAAAGAGAAAAGCTAGAACATGGTTGTTTAAATGCGATGTGCTTGGTCCACTTCAATCTGAATTATCTAGTTGTTTTTCAATATAGATATAGCTTTCGTGCTGTAAAAGTGTATACATCTTGCTGATGAATAATTAAGCGAATTTCATCATTGTTATTTAATCCAAACGTAAGAGGTTGATAAGAATGAAGCTCACTCCGTACTACTCTTTGATGAGTATCTACTGTATTCATAATGCCTAGAATTCCCACCATTTTTGTAGTAGCGAATAACCTAAATCTTGGTGTATCTACTTATTGTTATCTGTTAACTCGAAGAATCTTCGCAATCATGGAGTATGTCTTCGGAATGTACACCGTGTTTTATAGATGCTTTTCATACTGGTTTAAGACGAAGGTTTAAGCTACGTACGTGTGCCGGTCTAAATTAATAAGCTGATTATGTTTATTTACAATCCTAAGAGTGATGTTACTAATGTGTTTTACAGACACAGTATGATAAAGAACTACTGCTGGTTTCTCACAAATAGTATATCCACGTTCCTCTTTAATAATAAAGTCGTGCGAAGTTTGTCGATTACTATTCAAGTCTCTTATAATATTACAAGTAATGTTCACAGAGACGGTTGTTACAGGTTCTTCACAACGTATAAGCGAACGTTCCTTCACTGTTAGTCATCACATGCACACTAATGCTATTTCTCTAAATTTACAAGATATCGCGCTTCGGAAAAGAGAATATCTAGACCATGGTGGTTTTGTTGCGGTGTGCTTGGTCTACTTCCATCTGACTTACCTAGTCGTCCATCAATATAGAGGCAGCTTTTGTGTGGCATGTGTAGCATTTCCTCCATTTTGTTGTAGTAGCGTATAACCTAAATCTTGGAGTATCTGCTTATTGTTATCTGTTAACTCGATGAGTCTTCGCAAACATGTAGTAAGTCTTCGGAATGTACACCGTGTTTTATAGATGTTTATCATATTGGTTTAAGATAGTAGTGAAGCAAAGTGAGTTCAACGGAGGGCCAATAGGACGCCGCGGAGCGGATCACGTGATGCAGACGTTATAGAACGGGAAATTTGAATTTTGGCTGGAGATTTGAATTTTGGCGGGAAATGTTCATTTTGGCGGTAGATTTGAATTTTGGCGCGAGATTTGAATTTGTAAACAAAGCGACGTGTTTTTTGACAGCCACGTGCTTTTTAACAGTTGTCAAGCGGCCGTATTTAAATAAGAACGCGTTGTTAACCTCAGTGCTGCCATCTTAACGACATTGAACCTTACTGTTGTCACCTTAGCTACGTACTGGCGGGCAATTTGAAAAATTCCATCTGATTTTGAACAGCTGTCAAGCTGACAGCTACGTGCTATTTTGACAGTAAACAAGAACGCATCGCTAACCTTAGTGCTGATATCTTGACGGCACTATAGCTCCTGGTTGCCACCTTAGAAACGTAGGCGCACGAAATTTGAAATGCCACGTGCCCTTTTGACAGCTGTCAAACTGACAGCTGCCATCGTTAAACAAGAACGCATCGCTAAGTCCAGTGCTGACATCTTTACGGCACTAAACAGTATAGCTACCACCTTAGGTATGTAGTGGCGGGCAATTTAAAATTCCACGTGCTTTTTTCACAGCTGTCAGCTGTAGAAAACAAAGCCGAATGCTTTTCTGACAAGCGGTCATATTTAAACAAGAGAGCATCATGACGGGGCTAAATCTTCATGGATGCCACCTTAGGCACGTGGGTGCGCGAAATTTGAAATTCCAGGTGCTCTTGTTTGCAAATAAAGCCACGTACTTTTTGGCAGCTGTTAGCGGCCAAATTTAAACAACAAAACTTTAGTGCATTCTCGGCGACTAAGAGAGCGAACGTGACCTTACATCCGCCATCTTGAAGGGGCTATCCTTAGTATTACGACAAGATGCTCTTCCCGACTCTAATAACAAGAGATAGCAGTTGCTTAGAGGCTACTGCACAAGATGGTGGCTATACCTTTACGCACTTTTGGTATTGAACAATTCAAAAACACAATTTTTCAAGGAAAGTAGAGAAAGGTCTCCTTGTATCGTCCGACAGAGCACAAAGTTTGCGTGTCAGGCCAGGCAGAGTAAACTGGAAGCGTGCACGAGGCAGGGCGCAGTTAGTCGCGCAGAACACAAATCAAGGCCCTTCCCGAGAGGTATTCCGTAGTAGGAACATAGGAATGAAAAGGGGACACAAACATATAAATAATCGAAAGGTATCAGGTTTTAAGAATCATGACATATATTGTAACAACATCTAAGAAGGCTTATAAACATGATACATAACAATTATATTTCACAAATCTTTGGTATTGGTCAGGTACTGGACAGGATGGGCGTCTTAGATGAATAAGTTAAGAATAATAAGACCCACGAGCTAGTGCTTGGAGAGAATTACAGACAGATAACTTGGTTTGAATAGTTAAAATAGTACCAACATCGTAACAGGGTGGCACCTCGAATATACTTAAAAAATAAACACTAGTAGAATGATGTATACAATAAAGATTGGGATAGCAATGCGTAGAAACCACCACATTAGTTCTTGACAATATTTATCCCCCGGTAACGAATTCTGTCACAGTAGAAGAACAAGTTGGCAACAATTTTAAGACCTTTAAATAGTAAGAACACCTATGAAAATTCGCAGATCATTACAAATCTATTCTAGTGTATTATAAATTTCTCATAGAAGAAGAAGAAGAATACAAAGTAACGAGGGCATATACCCGTAGGAGGAGAGGTAGGGAAAATGGATGAAGAGGAAAAAGAAAACAAACCACAGGTAAGGACATTAAGAGTACAGGCAAGGATCAGGCTGCAAAACCCCGGTGAAGGTTAAGTTCATTACAACACACGATGTAAAGTTTTAGCTCGCTTATTGGTCCGCCAAGAATAACTCCCCAATCACAGTTGTTAATGTTCACAGAAATGAAAGATGAGCTCCATAATGTAAGTAGTGTCCAAAAGAGGCCGAAATTATTAGAAGCTCAATATACGTAACAAAGTCTCGTGGAGCTAGCAGAATACCAACATGAACAAGTAAATAAAAACATGAGTCTGCTCACCCAGCGAGACGTAGTCAGTTTCCACAGGTTGAATAAGTCAGCACGGACCAGCCGCGGACAATGTAAAACTTCCACTGCTCACATTAGCGTAATACACACACCTGATCAAAGATTGAGGCGAAACGCCAAGTTTATATAGGCCGTGGAACTGATGACGTCAGGGGGTGGCGGGGGAAGGAAGGCAAGCATACGCGCACACAGTCGTGAGACAGCGAAGACAACATACGGATGGTAAACGAGGCAGTCCAATGTCACTACCCGGAAGCGATGAATATGCACAAGGTAAGAAAATATATTTCGGGAGCATGTTACAATACATAGGTTGTTATGATGAAAGCTAGTTTAGAGGCTACTACGCAAGATGAGGGCTATACATAGTCTGTTATGACTTCCTCCTCCTCCTCCTCCTCCTCCTCCTCTCCTCCTATTCCTCTGGGGGCTATACATAAGCTGTTTTAACTTCCTCCTCCTCCTCCGCCTCCTCCTCCTCCTCCACTGTCAAGACATACCTTTATATCTCTATCGAACAAGTTTAAACATGCATTGCTGTAACGACGCGAAGGCAAGAGTGTGCAAGTGTTTTTAACCTGCTGCGATGACATCATCATAGTTGTGTATGTTTAGACTTGATCACATACTTACAAAGCTGCTGTTCAAAACATACCATGACTAGAATCACATACTGTAGTCAATGTCGTGACTGTTCAGAACATATTAAGAATAGAATCACATACTATAGCTGATGTCGTTACCTACAACAAGTGTTCAGAAAACTGTTTACTGCAATGCAAGAGATACATTTGCAGAGAGATTACTTTGTAAAAAAATTCCCTTCTCAACATACTTACTGAGCTGCTCTTCTAATAGCAAGCTGAGCGCTCGGTAAGCGATAATATGAATATATCAAACGTACAACTTTCATATGATTTGCCTTCTATAATTTGTCTTGTGCGAAATTCAAAAAGTACAGAAAAAGCATACTGCGTAGCCAACTCGCTCGGTAAAAGATAATATGAATATAGCAAACGTACAACTTCAAATGGTTTGCCTAGTGCGACGTCTTCTATTATTTGTCTTGTGCGAAAATAAAAAAGTACAGGACAAAAACCATACCGTGTACCCAACTCGCTCGGTAAAGTATAATTTACAAAGTATGTCTGTAGACCGAAATATAACTTAAGATGTGCACGATGAAGACTGCAAATAATGATTGAACCATACCGTGCAGCTAAATCGCTCGGTAAACGATAATTTACAAAATATAAATAAAACAAAGGTACATCTTCAATGATTTGGCTAATAGAAAAATCAGAATCCACGGAAACATAGTGCACATGCCGTGTAGCTAAATCAATCGGTAAGCGATAATTTACAAAATATGAATATTGGAAACGTATAACTTCAATGATTTTTGGCTAATGCAAGATTCAGAATCCACGGAAACACATAGTGCACATACCGCTTAGCTAACTCGCACTGGAAACGATAATATGAATACAACAAGAGTAAAACTTCAATGATTTCCTTAATCTGAAGATCAGAATCCACAGAAACACACTCCGCACAGGTAACACGCTCAGTGATTACAAATACATCACAACACGGGTTATCGGGCAGAACAATGACGTACGCATACACACCACTCCCTTTTTCGAAACACACGAGGACGAGAACGTTGTGAGATAGCACCCACCCACACACACACACACACACACACACACAGATATAGATGAATTTCTTAAGATACTTACATGAAAAAAGATGAGGAGGAAAAGGATTAAATCATAATTTTTTGCATGTAGTCTGCTCGAAGTTATAGAGGAGTACTGCTACTGCTTGTGCGGAAGTGACATGTTATCTCAGCACAAATGCACATTACTTTGTTCGCCTTCTGCTATTGTTTGCAAAGAACGTGAACGGAAATGACATGACAACACACCTTGGTCGCCCACACATGATGGATACTTCGATTCAAAATCCCGGTGACTTAACGTCCTGTTACCTGTTAGACCTTTGGTGTCAGAACAGGGAATCCGGCCGTAGAACTGATTCTTGCGTTGCCTTCAACAAAGCTCAACACGACATGCACATGGCCTACTGCTATCTTGGTACGGAATTTAACGGGACAAGCAAGTCCGCACCTGTAGTGTAGTAGTTAGTGTAATTGGCTGCTACCCGGAGGTGCAGGTTCGATTCCCGGCCCTGCCACGAAATGTGAAAAATGGTACGGGTGCTGGAACGGGGTCCACTCAGCCTCGGGAGGTCAAATGAGTAGAGGTGGGTTCGATTACTACTTGAGCTAACCTGGAAGTGGTTTTCCGTATTTTCCCGGGCAAATGCCGGGATGGTACCTAACTTAAGACCACGGCCGCTTCCTTCCCTCTTCCTAGTCTGTCCCTTCCAATCTTCCCATCCGCCTACAAGGCCTCTGTCCAGCATAGCTGGTGAGGCCGCCTGGGGGAGGTACTGGTCATTCACCACAATTACATCCCCTGACCCAATGTCTTACGCTCTAGATCACTGCCCTTGAGGTGGTAGAGGTGTGAGCCCTCGCTACGTCCGCGAAAAAAACTAACCCTAGAGGGTAAGCAGATTAAGAAAGAGAGATATAGTAAGAAGCTATACTAAGCGAATTGGCTACGCGGCGTAGCTGTAGTGTAATTCTAATCGCTAATGATTCTGGCTTAGGAACTTCGTGTTTGAATTCTGGCTCTGGAACTCGGTGTTTAATTAAATATGTGGCCTCTTGTAGATAGATTTACTAGCACATATAAACTTCTGTTTGGACAAGGTCCTTGTTCAGCAGAGCAGGTAAAGCTGCCTTGGCGAGGTACTAGTTTTTTCTAGTTTTATCTCCCGACCGAAAGTTAGAACAGTGTCTCTGAGGAAGTATCTGTGTGTTACAGAGTTAGTCAGAGCAACAGAAATTGTTCACTCTTCCGGCTGTTTCGTTGTCAGCGAGCACACACAGTTTACACACACTTGTACTCCTAAGTTCGATTCTAGCTTTAAGTAGCTTAATTAACAGTGCAATGGCATTTTTAACCGTGCAGGTAATTCGCTCAGTGCATTTAGCTCGTGCAAAACTACGGCCCAGCGCCGACACACAGCCTACTCCTGTCGAATAGCACCAAGGGTTCTGCTCAACGCGACCATCCGACTCAGCCTGGTGTCGGCACATAGCCAACTCCAGCACCAAGGGTTCTGCTCAACGCGCCCATCCGACTCAGCCTGATGCCGGCACATAGCCTACTCCTGTCGAATAGCACCAAGGGTTCAGCTCAACGCCTCCGTCTGACGGATCAACAGCGTGGTATGCCCTCACATCTTCTCAGCATTTGGCTCGTGTAAAACCACGACCCGGTGCCGGCACATAGCTTACTCCTGTCGGAGAGCACCACGGGTTCTGCTCAACGCCTCCATCCGACGGATCAACAACGTGATATGCTCCTCACAGCATCCCGGCATTTAGCTCGTAAAAACCATCGCCCGGTGTCGGCACATAGCCTAATCCTGTCGAATAGCACCAAGGGTTCTGCTCAACGTCTCCATCCGACGGATCAACAACGTGGTATGCTCCTCACAGCTTCCCAGCATTTAGCTAGTAAAACACCACGGTGCGGTGCCGGCACATAGCCTACTCCTGTCGAATATCACCAAGGGCTCGGCTCAACGCCACCATCTGACAGATGAACCACCATCAACAGCGTGATATGCCTTCACTCTGTATGAGCAGTGTAGACAGGACTGGAATTTAATGCAGGCTTTTAGCACGCAATTAGGAACCGTATATTACCAAATCCCATACCCTGCCAGCTAACATTCTGATGTTTCAACCTGCGGGGACTCGAACCTACTAACCTCGGTGTCAGACCGTCAACGTCCCCATCCGGCGGATGATTCACCATTAACAGCGTTATATGCCGTACGGGCACTGCGAAGATGTTTTGGAATTTAATGCAGACATTTCAGGGGCTCTTAACTTGAAAGCAGCAAACTTCGGGCCTCTGAGCTGTGTCCTGGCTAGGCTCCTCACTTTCATCTAACCTCCCCCTTGGTCAGCTCCTTTACCTGCTATGCTGAACAAGGACCTTGACCAAACAGAAGTTTTTGTGTGCTAGTAAATCTATCTAGGAGAGGCTGACATATTTAACAAAATACCGAATTCCAGAGCCAGAATTCAAACACGAAGTTCCTAAGCCAGAATCATTAGCGATTAGAATTACACTACAGCTACGCCGCGTAGCCAATTCGCTTAGTATAGCTTCTTACTATTTCTTTCTTTCCTAATCTGCTTACCATCTATGGTTCTTCTCTCGGACTTAGTGAGGGATCCCACCTCTACCGCCTCAAGGGCAGTGATCTAGAGCGTAAGACTTTGGGTCGGGGAATATAATTGTGGTGAATGACCAGTACCTCCCCAGGCGGCCTCACCAGCTATGCTGGACAGAGGCCTTGTAAGAGGATGGGAAGATTGGAGGGGACAGAGAAGGAAGAAGGAAGGAAGCGCCTGTGGCCTTAAGTTAGGTACCATCCCGGCATTTGGCTGGGAAACCACGAAACACCACTTCCAGGATAGCTGCAATAGTAATCGAACCCATCTCTAATCATTTGACCTCCCGAGGCTGAGTGGACCCCGTTCCAGCCCTCGTACCTTATTCAAATTCCGTGGCAGAGCCGGAAATCGAATCCGCGCCTCCGGGTAGCAGCTAATTACACTAACTACTACACTACAGATGCGGACTTGCTTGTCCCGTTAAATTCCGTAACAAGATAGCAGTAGGCCATGTGCATGTCGTGTTGAGCTTTTAGGAAGAATCAAAGATAGCTTTGTTGATGACAACGCAATAATCTGTTTTACGGCCGGGTGCTCTTCCTGACGCCAAAATTCTAACAAGTAACAGGACGTTGAGTCACCGGAATTTTGAATCGCAGTATCCATCATGTGTGGGCGACCAAGGTGTGTTGAGATGTCAATTCCGTTCACGTTTCTTGCAAGCAGAAGCAGGAGGCTGAGATAACATGTCACTTCTCTTCTCATCCGCCTTTATAACTTCGAGCAGACTACATGTAAAGAATTACGATTTAAATTTTCCTGTTCCCCTTTTTTCATGTAAGTATCTTAAGAAATTCATCTATATCTGTGTGTGTGTGGGTGCTATCTCACAACGTTCTTGTCCGCGTGTGTTCCGAAAAAGGGAGTGGTGAGTATGCGAACGTCAGGGTTCTGCCCGATAACCCGTGTTGTGATGTATTTGCACTCACTGAGCGTGTTAGCTGTACGGTGTGTGTTTCTGAGCATTCTGATTTTCAAATTAAGCAAATCATTGAAGTTGTACTGTTGTTGTATTCATGTTAACGTTTACCGAGCGAGTTAGCTACGCGGTATTTGCACTATGTTTTTCCGTGGATTCTGATCTTTTCCATTAGCCATATCGTGATGATGATGATGATCATGCTTGTTGTTTAAAGGGGCCTAACATCGAGGTCATCGGCCCCTAATGGTACGAAATGTAATAACAAGAAGTTCAAATTCATCCACTTACCAAAATAAAATAAATAATGTCATGAAGAATGGTTGGACATGAACTCAACAAAGAACAACCAAACAAACAAAAACAAGTGGACTCAAAAAAGATCGTAAATAATATTATTACGAACCAAGGGACCAATTATCATGCACAATGATGCTTGATGCCTAAAGGGGTGCAATATCCACGTCTAAGGCCCCACAGAACGGTACATGTCGCGAGTAACGTAGAACAATGGCATTTGTCATCTTGGGGTACTAATCAAAAGTAGCGAAGTCTCACGGTGTTCCACTGAAGATGGTACTACTCACAACGATTGCACTTCGTACAGGGAACGCAGACCTATGGTGTATCTCACACAATGGCGCCACTCAGAGCCAACGCAAACCCACAAGGCTCCCCACCTAGGTGTACTAATCACGGGCGCCGGTATTCCCGTGGTGTTCCTCACATAGTGGGTACTAATCACTGGCAACGCAGACCCACGGTGCCGCTCATGTAGAGGTACAACTCACAGGCTATGCCCAGACCCGCGGTGTTGCTCACATGGGTACGACGCACGGGTACTGGAAACCCCCAGGCCAGCCTCTTCACTGCTACTAATCACAAACAATTTTCGTACGAATTTAGTGGTACTACTCGCAAGTACAGGCAACCCATGGTGTTCCCCACATGATAGTACGAATCAAGAGTAGTTTCATGGTTCTAATTCAATCATCCCTTGGTCGCCCCTTGTAGTCGCCACTTACGGCAGGCAGGGGATACCGCGGGTGTATTCTACATGTGCGTCCCCCACCCGCAGGGGATATTAGCAATATCATTGAAAATGTACGTTTGCTATATTCATATTTTGTAAATTATAGTTTATCGAGCGAATTAGCTACCCGGTATGTGGACTACGTGTTTTCGTGGATTCTGATTTTTCCATTAGCGAGATTATTGAAGATGTACGTTTGCTATATTCATATTTTTTAAAATTATCTTTTGCTGAGTGAGTTAGCTACGCGGTATATGCACTGTGTGTTTCCGTGAATTCTGATTCTTGCAATAGATAAAAATCATTGAAGATGTACGTTTGCTATATTCATATTTTGTAAATTATCGTTTACCGAACGAGTTAGCTACACGGCGTGTTCACTATGTGTTTCCTTGAATTCTGAATTTTCCATTAGCCAAATCATTGATGATGTACGTTTGCTATAATCTTATTTTGTAAATTATCGTTTCCCTAGCGAGTTAGATAAACGGAATGGTCATAATGAATTATCGTCGTTGTCGTCATTCATCCGTATCGCAGTTTGCAGTCTTCAACGTACACATCTTAAGGTATGTTTCGATCTATATTCATATTTTGTAAATTATGGTTTACCGAGCGATTTAGCTACACGGTATGATTTTTGTTCGGTACATTCTTATGTTCGCACAAGACAAATGATAGAAGATGTTGCACTAGGCGAGTCATTTGGCGCTGTACGTTTACTACGTTCATATTATCGTTTACCGAGCGAGTTGGCTACACAGTATGGTTTTTCCTGTACTTTTTGATTCTGGAAAAAGACAGATGACAGAAGGCAAATCATTGAACGTTTGATATATTCATATTATCGTTTACCTAACGCTCAGCTTGCTAAGAGAAGAGCAGCTCAATAAGTATGTTGAGAAGAATTTTTTTACAAAGTAATCTCTCTGAACAGTGTTCTGTTGTTCGATTCTAGTCTTGTTTTTTAAAAACGTATCTCTTGCAATGCGGTAAACAGTGTTCTGAACACTTGTTAAAGGTAACGACATGGACTAGTATGCGATTCACTTATTTATTATTCTGAACACTTGTTGTAGGTAACGACATCTACTATAGTATGAGATTCTAGTCTTAATATGTTCTGAACACTCACGACATTGAGTATAGTATGCGATTCTAGTCACGATTTGTTTTGAACAGCAGCTTCGTAAGTATGTGATCAAGTCTAAACATGCACATCTATGATGAAGTCATCGCAGCAGGATAAAAACACGTGCACACTCTTGCTTTCGCGTCGTTACAGTAATGCATGTTTAAACTTGTTCAATGGAGATATAAAGGTATGTCTTGACAGTGGAGGAGGAGGAGGCGGATGAGAAGTAGGAGGAGGAAGTTATAACCGCCTATGTATAGCCCCAGAGGAATAGGTGGAGTTGAAGAGGTGGGGGAGGTGGAGGGAGTAATAACAGCCTATGTATAGACCTCATTTTGCGTAGTAGCCTCTAAACTAGCTTTCTCCATAACAGCCTATGTATAGTCACCATCTTGTGCAGTAGCCTCTAAGCAAACAGCTGCTATATTTTGTAATTAGCGTCAGGAGAGGCATCCTGTCGTAAAACTGACGTTAACCCCCATCAAGATGACGGATGTAAGGTCAGGTTCTCTCCCTTAGGCGTCGAGAATGCACTGAAGTTTTGTTGTTTAAAGATGGCCGCGAACAGCTCTCAATAATCATGCGGCATTGTATGCAAACACGAGCACGTGGAATTTCAAATTTCGCGCGCCCACGTGGCTAAGGTGGCATCCATGAATATTTAGCGCCGTCATGATGCTCTCATATTTTAAGATGGCCGCTGCCAAAAGAGCATGTGGCTTTGTTTACTATAGCTGACAACTATCGAAAAAGCACGCGGAATTCTAAATTATCCGCCACTACATGCCTAAGTTTGTAGCTATAAAGTTCATTGCCATAAAAATGTCAGCACTGAACTTAGCTATGTTTTCTTGTTTAAAGATGGCAGCTGTCAGCTTGATAGCTGTCAAAAAAGCACGTGGAATTTCAAATTTCGTGCGCCTAGGTGTCTAAGGTGCTAACCATGAGGTTTAGTGCCGTCGACATAGCAGCAGTAAGGATAGCGATGCGTTCTTGTTTACTGTCAAAAAGCACGTAGCTGTCAGCTTGACAGCTGTCAAAAAGCACGTGGTATTTTTCAAATTTCCCGCCACCTCGTACCTACGTTGGTGACAGTGAGGTTTAGTGTCGTTAAGTTGGCAGTATGAGGTTAGCTGACAGCTGTCAAAAGCACGTGGCTTTGTTTACAAACATGAGCACGTGGTTTGGTTTAAAGATGGCCGCTGACAGCTGTCAAGAATGCTCGTGGAATTTTAAATTTCATGCCACTATATTTCTGAGGTTGTAGCCATGAGGTTTAGTGCCGTCAAAACGGCAGCACTGAGGTTAGCTGTGCGTCCTTGTTTAAGGATGGCACCTGACAAAAGCACGTGGCTTTGTTTACAAACAACGGCAGGTAGAATTTCAAATTGCCCGCCACCACGTGCATGTGATCTTTAGTACCGTCAAGATAGCAGCACTGAGGTTAGTGGTGCGTTCTTGTTTAAAGATGGCCGCTTGACAGCTCTCAAAATTCACGTAGCTGTCAAAAGAGAGCGTCGCTTTGTTTAGAAAGTAAATCTAGTGCTTAAATTCAAATATCCCGCCAAAATACAAAATGCCTGCCAAAATGCAAATCTCCCGCCAAAAATTTAAATTTCCCTCGGTGTGACGTCAGCATCACGTGACCCGCTCCGCGGCCTCTGATTGGCCCGCCATTGAACTCTCTTTGCTTTACTACTTAAGATGAACTTTGTTAGCTAAGCACGTGTGCCTATCCAAATTAATGAGCTGATTTTGTTTATTTGCAAGCCTAAGGGTGGTGTTACTATTGTATAGTACAGACACAGGACGATAAAGAACTACTGCCGGTTTCTCACGAATAGAGTATCCACGTTCCTCTGTAATAATAAAGTCGTGCAAGACGTGCGAAGATTGTTAATTACTATTCATGTCTGCAATAATACTAAAAGTAATGTTCATATGATACTCGTAGAAGCGTGTTATAGGTTGATCAGACTCGTAACGTACGTTCGGTAGGAGCTCCCTTAGTGAAAACCAGAGCAAGGGATCAATCTAATCAGGTGGTAATTTGAAGTCAATCTTAAATGATGGTGCAATAACACATTTGTGTGCAATGTTGCTTACAGTAATTGAGAATTTTTGATTATGATCACTAAAACATTTTTCTCTAAACTCTTAATTAAGGTACCTTCAGTTCTGTCATGAATATCGTCTACTGAATAACTGCCTGAGGGTAGCGTTTGCACATACTCATCTTAATAGAACTTGTATACACCATAATGCACAGTATAGGTTTAATTGTAGCTTTCACACGATACTAGTCCATGACTATGTAGCTCATATCCAAATTCGATCGGTGGATTAAAATACACGGTTGTTTCAGGTCTTTCTCCACGTACAACAAACGTTCTTTCACATAAATTCATCATGTGCACACTAATAGTCTTACACTGCTGTGTGGGTTTGATATAAGAACATAAGACATAATCGTCCGCACATGCGTGTATAGAATTTTTTACACAGCTTTTAATGTAAACAATGTCTGGACTTCTTCCGAAATAACGTATGAGCACAAATGGAGGAGGTAAGTCTCCACAGGGGTACCAAAATACCATACTTTAGATTTACGGTTTACACAGGCAACGTAATGATTTCCAGGTCCGCGACAGTTGTCTAAGTTTACATGGACACGCTGGTAGCTGATCGCGCATATACACAGCTCGAAATTAATGAATTCCTAGTTGTTTACCAAACGTACAGACTTCTTCGTGGGTTATAGCTCTACGTGGCAGCGCATTTTGTAGACGTTTATCGGAGATATTCAGATGCCAAGTCCTTTTTTTGTATGGCGCTAGCTTTATGTGTAGGCCTTTGCCACGTAATGCAATTGCCTCCATCGAAATGTATGACGTTCTCTCTCATTCAACTCTTGTTACGCTTCTTCTACAGAATTAACAGGTCTTGCTGCAGCACTAACATCACATAGCTACTATTCCAGAACACATCGCAGGAAGAAATCCTCCTCGTATTGGTACAGGAATAATTCGAGCACGTTTAATAACCATTGCTCTGCACTTTGGAGAAATTATTGCTGCGCGTAGTACCTTAGTAATAGCTACACCCGGATTGTATTCCTCTCCAATAGGTTTTTGTGCATATTACAACTTCTTCCCATCCGACAGTTTTAGCTTTCTTCTTCTTCATATCGTTTGAATGGTATCGATGTTTCACCATTTTATACACGACTTTACTCAAGAGCAAATTATAATCTAACTTTTACCTCTTGCTTCGTTTAATATATACATATTACTATTGCCTACTTTATTATTCAGTTATCATAAAGATTATAAAGCAGCAAGACACGCTACCTGTTAGTGACAATGCGCCATATCTCTTACCTATTTCTAGTACAACTACAAAAGAACGTCATGGAACGTTGTTTCCTTTTACTGTTCGATGTATAATAATATGCCCATCGGGATGTGGAAAGACAAATCTTTTACTTACACTAATTCTTTAAATGGTATAAGCTTTGAGATTATTTACGTTTTCGCAAGGTCACTCTATCAACAGCTATATACTATTCTACAAATTGTATTGCACGGTCTCGTTAAAAATGGAAAAAAATATTTCGAATTGAATTTACATGAGCGATTACCACCACCGGATGATGTGCTTAGCAATTCTCTTATTATCTTTGACAATGTCGCAACAGAACAGCAAAACGTTATTCGTGCATACTTTAGTAAGGGGCGACATAAATACACTGACTGACAGAGCAAATGCAACACTAAGAAGGAGTGGTCAGAACTTTATGCCAATTGCAGGGTAGACTGACGTCACTGAGGTATGCTCATGATGTGAAATGCGCCGCTGTGCTGCGCACGTAGCGAACGATAAATGGAACACGGCGTTGGCGAATGGCCCACTTCGTACCGTGATTTCTCAGCCGACAGTCATTGTAGAACGTGTTGTCGTGTGCCACAGGACACGTGTATAGCTAAGAATGCCAGGTCGCCGTCAACGGAGGCATTTCCAGCAGACAGACGACTTTAGGAGGGGTATGGTGATCGGGCTGAGAAGGGCAGGTTGGTCGCTTCGTCAAATCGCAGCCGATACCCATAGGGATGTGTCCACGGTGCAGCGCCTGTGGCGAAGATGGTTGGCGCAGGGACATGTGGCACGTGCGAGGGGTCCAGGCGCAGCCCGAGTGACGTCAGCACGCGAGGATCGGCGCATCCGCCGCCAAGCGGTGGCAGCCCCGCACGCCACGTCAACCGCCATTCTTCAGCATGTGCAAGACACCCTGGCTGTTCCAATATGGACCAGAACAATTTCCCGTCGATTGGTTGCAGGAGGCCTGCACTCCCGGCGTCCGCTCAGAAGACTACCATTGACTCCACAGCATAGACGTGCACGCCTGGCATGGTGCCGGGCTAGAGCGACTTGGATGAGGGAATGGCGGAACGTCGTGTTCTCCGATGAGTCACGCTTCTGTTCTGTCAGTGATAGTCACCGCAGACGAGTGTGGCGTCGGCGTGGAGAAAGGTCAAATCCGGCAGTAACTGTGGAGCGCCCTACCGCTAGACAACGCGGCATCATGGTTTGGGGCGCTATTGCGTATGGTTCCACGTCACCTCTAGTGCGTATTCAAGGCAAGTTAAATGCCCACCGCTACGTGCAGCATGTGCTGCGGCCGATGGCAGTCCCGTACCTTCAGGGGCTGCCCAATGCTCTGTTTCAGCAGGATAATGCCCGCCCACACACTGCTCGCATCTCCCAACAGGCTCTACGAGGTGTACAGATGCTTCCGTGGCCAGCGTACTCTCCGGATCTCTCACCAATCGAACACGTGTGGGATCTCATCGGACGCCGTTTGCAAACTCTGCCCCAGCCTCGTACGGACGACCAACTGTGGCATATGGTTGACAGAGAATGGAGAACCATCCCTCAGGACACCATGCGCACTCTTATTGACTCTGTACCTCGACGTGTTTCTGCGTGCATCGCCGCTCGCGGTGGTCCTACATCCTACTGAGTCGATGCCGTGCGCATTGTGTAACCTGCATATCGGTTTGAAATAAACATCAATTATTCGTCCGTGCCGTCTGTGTTTTTTCCCCAACTTTCATCCCTTTCGAACCACTCCTTCTTGGCGTTGCATTTGCTCTGTCAGTCAGTGTATATCGAATGCATCTATTTATGTCAAACATATTCTCGTGTGCCTAGGCAGTTCATACGCGACAACGCATATGTTATTGTGCTTTTTCGGCAAGATGAGCGCAACATGCGGCATGTGTATGATTATCATGTCAACACTGATATGACATTCAATGTCTTTAAACGTATGTTTGTTACATGTGGGTCAACACAACGTTACGGCTTTTTAGTTATTGATAAAGAAAGTTATGTTCATCATGGACGATATCGCATGGGTTTCGATCATTTTATATGCATTAACACGGAATTATGGTGACTAATTAATCAATGCCTATCATCATGTTAAAATCTTGCAAGGAGATTACAAAATGTATAATCCTTCCTCGAAACAATATATGACGGAGATTTAAAGACCTTAAACGTATTCAAGCACACAATGATTTATTTTTGTAAACGCAACTAGGTACACCACTCAAAGAAATTTTTAATTCTGCTTCATTGCTTCAGTCTACTAAAAAGTTTGGTTTCTATGCAAACATTGTATAATAAAGAGAAGCATGAAGAAGAAGAGAAGCATAAACAAGAAAAGCATAAAGAAGAAAAGAAGCAGGAAGAGGAAGAGAAGAAGCAAGGTGTTGATCAAGAGGAGGATAAGGAGGAGGATAAGAAAGAAGAACTTAACGATATTTCACCATCTAAGCGTGTTGAGTTTTTATATATAGACATTATTGCTGAAACACCTACTAAATCAACACAAGATCTACCATCATTGCCTGATGTTATGATCACGCCAGAGTATGGTAATCAGTTTAGAACTTTTATTCAAGATACCTATGGATCTCTCTTTGCACCTTATATAGAAAAACTCTTTACAGGACGAACTGGCACCACCTACGGTACACTATGAAGACGACTGTTTCTGGATTAGAAATTTAAATGTTAAGGTTAATAGCAACCATCGTATTGTAAAAGGTGTTACCTATAAACCTACGAAAGGACTCTTAGAACTTCTTTTCTCAAAAATTCCTGACAAGGATATGAATTTACAAGACGATCTTAAAAAATATAAATCAATATTTTTGCTACTGACGCAACACGACGTAATTACAAGAGAACAGAAGCTGTAAATGGAAATAAAAGTTACAAGTGTCGTGAGTTTATTTCCAACCTGTTTCCAAATGCACGTGGGCTTTATGTTATCTACAAGCCTTTGTTGCCGTATGTGGACGTGAGATACTGGAAGTACCCAAACTTACTCGTTGAACGATTACAACTTCTAAGAGCATCGCAAGATGCTTATCACACAGGTCACAAATAAGAAATTCTAGAAATAGAGAGAGAATTCTGAAATGGCTCGTCAAGATAAGATCTCACTTGTAAAGGTAAACATGGCACACGAGTTACATAAAGCAGCACGTACCACCTACTGTCTCAGACGCTTTATTACGCGTGGAAAAGATGATCTCTGGCAAGCAGACTTAGTAGAATTGATTCCATATGCCTCTAGCAATAAGGGGTATAAGTATCTACTTACTGTTATCGATCACACAACCTGTGCGTTCTAATAGAGCATCTAAAGTCAAAGACGCATTTAAACATATTGTTGAAGAATCAAAACGCTGTTCAATGCTTCTTCAGACCGATCAAGGTAAAGAGTTTTACAACAAGAATCTTTCTTCTCACCTCAAATAACTTGGCATTCAACACTACCCTACGTTCAGCAATCTCAAGGCAAGTGTTGTAGAACGCTCTAATCGTACACTCAAAACAATTATGAGGCGAGAATTCACAGCACAAGGTTCATATCGTTGGATTAATCTGCTACCTAGACTTGTGTCTAACTACAACGATACACCACATCACATTATCATGTAGCGGGCGAGTTGGCCGTGCGGATAGAGGCGCGCGTCTGTGAGCTTGCATCCGGGAGATAGTGGGTTAGAATCACTCTGTCAGCAGCCCTGAAGATGGTTTTACGTGTTTTCCATCTTCAGGCCAGGCAAATGCTTGGGCTGTACCTTAATTAATGCCGCGGCCTCTTCCTTAAAACTCCTAGGCCTTTCCTCTCCCATTGTCGCCATAAGACCTGTCTGATTCGGTGATAAAGCCACATCTTGGTACAAGGAATGCACCACGCCTAGATGCTGTTAATGTTGTAATTAAAACAGCTGATCCGCGCCGCCATTGCTTTAAAGAAGGTGATTTCGTTCGCATCAGGAAACACAAGTCTATCTTTGCAAAAGTGTGCATTCCCAACTGGAGCACTGAAATTTTTCAAATTAGGAATTTTAAGCTTTCTAATCCAGTTACGTATTGAATTCGCTATCTCAGAGGACAGCCAATTGAAGACGGATTCTACCTCGAAGAACTGCAAAAGCAAAATGTCCTGATCACTATTTAATTGAACGTGTTATTCGACGTCGTGGAAATAAACTATGTTAAATGGCTTGGTTTTAATAACAGCTTCAATTCATGGATTAATGAAGAGGATGTATTTTAAATCGTGTGTTCTTATAATTCTCATGCATCTACCTTTCCTTTCTAATGATTCAATAGGCTTCAACATTATTACTACTAGATTATTTAGGATATCCTCTAGGATAGGATTAATATTAAACAACCTGTAATATGTTTCAATAAATATATTATTTCTTCAAGTAAACCTGTTTTATCCTTTCTTTATTTTACTGTTTTCTCTGTGTAATTCCACTACCTAGCAACAATTTTCCGTTCATTGCACCGGCAACGACACGTGCTGCTATCTTCTCAGCAATTGAAGCACTAGGTGATGACACTCCCAGCATAGCTTTACGAAGCAGATTTTCACCAGCTACACGTCTTAGTTCAGTATTGTTTTGTCGATATGCAATGTCGATAGGCAACATCTAACGTATTAATACCAGGATCACTACGTGTTAAGCGGACCTCAAGTCGTGTTCTAGGGCCACAGTACTGTTAACCAGGAAGACGAAGCTCGAAGGGAAGAAGATCAATCACTGTATTTATGAGCCCATGCCCAGCATGCTTTCTCACCTTTCTCCCAGGAAGTTTCTTCACCTTTTTCTGAGACAACTTCTTTACTCTTTAGCAGCCATGATAAGTGTTTATAAGCGATGAAAACTCGCTAGTTTTAGGTCCGTGATACAGTTTAATGAGTTGACATCTACGACACTGTCTCACGAAGGTCTCCTACCTAAACTCACTTGTTCACGATATAAACTACAGGTTTGAAGCTCTGACAAAACAGGATCTTGAGTCCACTCACAAGGCACCTTATCCCAGATCTTCTTTACAGCATTCGCAACTACATTCACTAAAAATGCCTTTGGTAATGTATTTAACACCTGTTCAGTAAAAGTGTTTATTTTCTTTGCATGCATAAAACTTTACGATTGCCTTTTCAACTGCGTTACACTTAGCATCATTTAGAAATGACATGATGTCTTACTCTACAAAGGTTTCTTGCACCCTAATGTTATTTCGACACTGCAATTTACATATGTTGTTGACTTCCCGACATGCACTGAAACACAACCAATCAAAAAGCATGCACACATGTTGCACAGACTGTTTAAGTTTTTCTCCACTATGCTCCTTCAGATGAGTTTTAAATTATGGACAACCTAATTCATGCATTTCGATAATTTCACACGATGATGGTAGATACTCACGCAACCATTCCTTCTTTTCACAACCCCCTACAAAAAGGATCTGCTTTTGAAAAATGTGTGTTCATTATTAAAGATAGAAAACGATAAGGTATTCCTTTTTCTTCCCACTGCAAACCTAAATTTTTTCGATCCATTGAGTTTGCTTTTTATTATCATCTGTTTGCAAACGGTAAGGGAAAGTTACACTATATATTGAACTAACAAGTTTTGGTGCCCACAACAGACTGCAATCCAACAGAGCAACCTCTTTAAACACAAACTTGTTGCCGTTTACCTTAACCCGCCTGTACTCGCGCGGGGTAATAAATTACCCCAACCTTTGGAAAATGGACGCCGAAATTTTTCTCTCACGTACTGTACACTCGGCTGTTGTGTACCTTTCTAGGACACAATGTGGCGCCTCCTGAGCGCACTATCATAAATCTTCGTGCGTCAGTACGTTTCCAGCAGTGACACAATGTTGACTGGGGTAACGTATTGCCCCATGCGAGCCTTGGCGGAAGTAAAATGGCAAATTCATGTTTTGTTAATTTTCATTCTTGGATGTGTGTTTCTTGTGAGAACGACTAACTACTTTAGTACTGACGGTAAATACGAGTAATAATATAGCCGGGAACATTAGCAAGGACCAGGGACGAATTCGTCAGCTCCTTTCTGAATTATCTGACGAAGAAATAGTGGATTTAGAAGACGACGGTGAAGACGACAACATAGGAACATCAGAGCATGATTTACTCTCAGAATAGGATGTTAGTGACTTACCTGAAGAGGACTGCGCCAATGCAACAGGGAGTGAAAATGACGACGCTTCAAACAGGCCCCGCCAAAGCTACATATATGGACGCGATGGTGTGACTAAATGGTACACCGTAGTGCCTCCTAAAATATTCGTACTCGAGTTCACAACAAAGTTTCATCGTACTTGCCTGGGTCTAGGATGAAAACACGTGGCGTTACGGATCCAGTGACACTGTTTAATTTCTTTATAGATGAAAGCTCAATTGCAATGGAACTGGTGAAACCTAGGATAGCCGTTAGAGCGGACCAAAAAATTTTGCCTCGCAGTATCAGAGTGAAAGCCTTGAAAATGAGTTCAGATGGTAACGAAGAAATTTCACAGACCTCTCTGACTCCACCCCTGAAGAGAAAACACCAAGATCATCCGGACGATGTGCTATATGTCCTAGAAGTCGGGAGAGGAAAAGCGCAAACTCTTGTGTGCCAAGACCATTTCTGTACCGTGTGTGAAGAATGCCTCAACAAGAAAACCGATATTGACTAAAAGAGACTAAACGTCAGTATTTCCATATTTCTAGTTTTTAAGATTATATGAACTCGAGTGTTATTATGCTTTGAAGTTATGCAAGATATCTATTTTCTGTATGGCAATAATAGGAGTTATATTAATTGTGTTTTATTCAATTATAGGGCCACTAGTCAGGTGGGTCATGAAAAGAGCATAAGTTCATTTTTAATTTACAGTAGGCCTAAATATACATGAAGGAATGGCGTGACAAAACTCCACGTGAGTACTGGAGGGTTGAAGCCTTGTACATCAACTATTAATGTTCTCCTCATGTTATAATAAAGACTAAACAAAAACTCTTACTTACATTATCTATAAAGTTTCAGTTAGTAAGTAACATTCATAACGTATAAGTCTAAACATGCATAACTATGATGACGTCATCGCTGCAGGTTAAAACACGTGCTCTCTCTAGCCTAGGCATAAGATCGCGTCGTTATAGTAATGCATGTTGTTTAAACTTGTTCGATAGAAACATAAAACTACGCTCCGACAAAAGCAAGAGAAGGAAGAGAAGGAGGAAGAGAAGGCTATTACAGCCAACGTATAGCCGCTATCTTGCTCAAGCGCTCCTAGAGCCCATGTATTGCCACCATCTTGTTCAATCGCCCATAGCCGTCATCTTTTTCCATAAGAGCCCATGTATAGCCACCATCTTGTGCAATCGCTTATAGCCATTATCTCTTTCTATCAGAGCCCATATATAGCCGCCATCTTGTGCAATCGCCTATGGCCGTCTTCCTTCTCCATATAATCCCGTGTAGATTCGCCATCTTGTGCAATCGCCCATAGCCGTCATCTTTCTCCACAAGAGTCTGTGTATAGCCGCCACTTTGCGCAAGCGCCCCTAGACCGTCTCTTGAGAGCCTGTATATAGCCGCCGTCTTGCGAAGTAGGCACCTGGGCCATCTCATTAGAGCCTATGTATAGCCGCAATCTTGGGCAAATCCTCTTAGGCCATCTCATAAGAGCCTTGTATAGCCGCCATCTTGCGCAGTAAACCCATGCGCCATCCCAAAAGAGCAGCCGCCATCTTGCGCAAGCCCCCCTAGACCGTCTCGTAACAGCCTATGTATAACCGCTATCTTGCGCAAGTGCCCCTAGGCCGTCTCATAAGAGCCTATGTATCTAGCCGTTAAACTAAGTTTAGGTCCTTCAAGATAGCGTTTGTGAGGGTAGGCTTGGTCTCTTAGGCGTCAAGGAGGGCAACTAGCCGTAAAGTAAGGTTAGGCAACACAGGATAGGGACTGTGAGGTTTAGCTTGCTGTCGTACGCAAAATCCGCGCGAACTACTCAACTAGGGGTGAATGACCTCAGCCGGGAACATGCATTGCCCCTCTACTAGGTGCTAAGTCAGGAGTGACGTAACAGTTTCTTAACCTGCTGAAGTAGCAGAAAAAATGCTGACGTTTGGGAGTTGAGCTCTCTTTGCTCCTCTACTGGAATAGAACAGAGCGCACAGACTAGCTGAAAATTCTACGCTTAAACCATCAGATTTCGTATTTTACATGAAATGAAAGAATTTGAAGCCTTACCCTGAAGCAATCTGCAGGACCTATCACATGTTAAGAAAATTCTGCAATTACCTTGCTTTGCTGGGCCTTCCGAACACCGCCCGCGGCCTCCACCTCCGTTAGAACACGCCGCACTCAACAAACTGGAGAAAGAATATGATACGGCCCCCAAAGTGCCCAGCTTTTATAGTATTTTTGAGGGAAAATTTCCGGAACTCTTTACTGAGATGCTGTATTCCTTTACACACCCCCATTTATAATTGGCTAGAGAAAATATTTACAAAATTCTGATTGGTAGAGTGATATTGGAAAAGTAACCAGCGTAAGTATTGACAACCTTGATACTTAAAAAAATAATCACAAGAACCAGGTTGAAAAAGCTCTGCATTTCAAATTCCTTTATGGATTAATTTTAGTTTACAACAAAAGATAGAGCAATTAAAGGTATGGTAGAGATATCTAACAGTTGAAACCCAAACTATCTTGCATAACACCAGTTCAAGGTAGATTACATAGATGGCCTTACAGAAGGCGCCCACTTTAACTGGTCGGAGAAGGTTTACCGCCGGTAAAATAATAGTAATGCCCGTGTTGTAGTGGTTAGTGTGATTATCTACCACCTATCCGAATCCAGGGTTCGATTTCCGGCTCTGCCACAAAATTGGAAAAGTGGAACTGAAACGGTAATACCCTGTCAGCATTCGCCGTCCATGTGTTTCTTGTAGAAAACGCACTAACGCACGTCAGTGAAGATTGGATACCAGCGCCGAGCGCGGAGGCATCATGTGTGATCGCTCGCTGCGGGGTACCAGCCAAGGCCGAGTGACGTCACGATCGAATGTTCCATTCCTTCGATATCGTTATCTCACAACATAAGGTAAAAGCCAAGAGTGTTAGCACGACCAGGGATAAGTAAGCAAATTTAAAGGAAATACTTACAAATTATCCCAACAAAAGGCCGTCGCTGATTGAGGAAGCACTGGACACAAGAGGCCAAGCGAATCAACTTAAAATAAGCTTAACTAATTGGCTGAAATAATAATTCCTTGATCAATTTAAAGAAATCTTTAATAAGGCAAAATCATTTAAGAACATCTGACCTCTATAATAATAATTTAAATTTCCGAGCAATTAATGAAAGAAAAATCAATTCAGAATTAATAATATTAAAATCAAGTTATAAGAATGAGCGCTGAAAATCTTCCAGAACAATAAATCAATGTAGTTCAGTTCAAAATTAAAATGCTAAATCAACCCAAATCATTCAAGGTAAGTACCACCTTCCAATCTGTAATTCAAATACTGATCCCTTAAGTAATGGGAGGTCAACTCAAAATAAGAAAACTTGAATCAAATATTTCAATATGCAGGCTGAAAACTTCTCCAATGGGTTATCTCGGTTACCACAAATGGTATAAGAAACAGTCATAACCCACAATACACATTATTTCAGAAATGAGGCAGAAATAATGCAATGACATGCAATAAATCCACTAGTACCACCATAATTAAATATCCCACAATGACAGTAACTTCAATTCAATCAGTCACACAAGACTGAAGAAAGGTAACCAACACGGGCAAACAATCCTTCCCAAAATCAGATGACAGTCAAGGCATAATAATTAGCCGACACTCATATGTCAGACACAAAGGAGCAACGCCCCCTTTACGTTTGCATTCTCTTACACGGTTGGTGTAACAGAGTGACAACCACCATGATCAAATCCCAACTGAAGTACCGAGTAATTCATCAGAAAAGCTTTCATCCCAAAACTTCTTCTTTTCCTCTTACTTGCTCGGAAGAGCTTGAATATATTTAAATAATAACATAATTATTACGATTTAAAGGAGGAAATGAAGTTAACCACCATAAGCTTAAGCAGGCACTTCGTATATAGTAGTTAGTTGGGAGCTCCGCAACGTAAATATACCTTTACTAACATGGAACTTAAATAACAGCATTAAAGCAAACATCAATATCTTTCATACACTCTAATTGAAATCCCAAAAGTATTAGTATTACATAAAAGTATTACATAGATATGATGAAGTCCATATTTTTTTAAAATTCCTAAAAATTTTAAGCTCGAAAAGTCCGAAAGATCAGCTGTAGAAAATCTCACAAATCGTAGCGTTTAGTAGTGTACATGTCTCTTAACACAATAATTAGCAGCCTTCGATGGGGTAGGTTAACCATTATAGATATGCTTGAAGCTACTTACAAGGTCAGACGCAAGAAGAAATGAAATCTCTTTAAAGATAACAAACCAGTTTCTTCAGGCCCTTACGCCCTGATGGAGAAATCCTCATACGGGATCAAATCCCACAATCATTTTCCTTCTCTTCACGGATAATTTATCCTCAAACCAGGACCAGAAGCGTAGTTTTCAAGGCGTCTTCTTCCAGTTCAGCAACAAGAATGAAAAAATCTGCTATCGATTTCATTATTGACAAGTCACAATCACCGGCCTAGCAGTGTTAACTACTCCCGGCCAGATAGCAGCACCGCTTGGTCACCTCGTACGACTAGTTCCATCTCGACCGCCAGATGGCTCACCATTACCAAATCAGAGAAAGTTCAAGGAATCGAAGTTCGCTTAATCACAATAAATTTTCAGAGGCACAACCTACACAAGAAGACAGGTCTTACAATGTTTTAAACGTAGCAAATTCTCATTCGCACATAATTCAGGACTTCAATTATAGGTAAAGACAAGACCTCATGAGTGATAACCATATTACCACATAAATACCCCAAAAGGTAAACACAAGAAGAAGAAGAAGAAAAGAAAAATAATTAGGAAAACATAAGCCTCTACGAGAAGTAAGTCAGTGCAACAAACATTAGATAATTCTTTATGTAACTTATCACACCACCCGCTTTATCATCAGTTTCCTCCAATCTGATCAGATTACCACAGCAAGACCCGTAACCTGAATATCAGACCGCTCATGATAATTATCACATCAAGTTTAAGTGTAGCGAATAAATCAATATATCAATAAAGTTAAAATTTTAAGAGATATATCTGTGAAATCAAACCCCCCCAATCAATAGATGATATATCTTTTTTAAAAATTTCAAATCATTTCTTGGCTTAAATTAATATTCCATTCACACAGCTTCAACTTCCATAGCCCTACTACACATATACTCATTCCAAGCAGAAGGTGAAAAACAGATGATGCTTGATGATGCTTGTTGTTTTAAGGGGGCTAACATCGAAGGTCATCGGCCCCGTGAAAAACAGAAAACAATAATAAATAGAAGGATACTGAATAACACTTTTAGAACAGGAAGCTAAGCAAGAGTAGAAGATGTTTAGAGCAATGGTAAAAGGTTAATTACAGTTGGAAACATATGTACAATTCAGATGTAGGGTACGCGTAATGTGGGTCATCAACAACTGAACTATCAGCAATTACCAGGCAATCAACACACAATATCAACACCTACACCGGGACAGAAAAAAACCAGGAGAAACACGGGAGACAAACCCATCCTGAAACCACATAATCCTTCTACAAGGCCCCATATCCAGGTAGAGGATCGATGACTGCAATACCGTCTGAATGAGCAGAATAATCCCATACGCATTCTTCTACATGACAGAACGATAACTTACCATACCAACGACATAATTCAGAAGAAACTCCCTTAATAAAATGCCTTAGACAGGCAGGTTAATTGAAATGAACGTTTCAATCCACAAGCTTAAGTAAGATGACCTCAGATGAACAAGTTATGGCAGAGAATATAAGAAGTTGAACCACAAGTCAGGTGACAGACCCCCAAAATATATACATAGTTAAAAAAATTTCCCAGAATGATTTGTAGATACATAAAATGAGTTTTCACCAAATCCACCTTTGACACCAACAGAAAAATAAAAAGGCAATGTACAACCTCCTCAAGGTGTCCATACTACAACAACCCACATACTATGTTACTCCAATAACAACAATTCAATACCACTCAAATGATCACCAGTGCCGATGTGTCAGCCTCGAAGGTAAAGGACATACATATCCTCGACAGCATCCCACAAATCACAGAGTGCCCACCCAATATCATTACAACAACCGCAATAACCACCATCATGGCTTCAGAGGAACACAGTTACTTCTCAACGAAACCATAATGCCACCCCAACATAATTCCCAAAATCAAACCCATAATTCCAAACTTCACCGATACACAAGGATCAGAAACCATACCATAAGGTCAAAAGGATGTACACTCCTTAGGTCATGAATCCTTCATCATCTCAACACTACTTTACCATGACGGACGGAAGAAGGAAAACTCGAAGTACATTACATGAACCTACAACTGAATAAAAAAAATATATAGTAAAACAAGTCGCAATTTCTCCCAAAACACCTTAGAGAATAATGATAACAGAGATGCATAGTCAGAACACAAGATCACCTTTCGACCCGAAAAGCACCTGGTAACTCAACTAGCTTGGGAACAGAAACAATTTTTCAGAATTTAACAGCAAACCAGGCTACAAATCAATACAGCTAACCCTAAAGCGGTACAGCAACCGGAAGGTCAGGAAGAGAACCCAAGATGAAACTAAGAATCAAAAGACCCTTACGAGTAAAACATGAAGACCATCAAAATGAAAAATCTATCCCTAGGAACCAAGAATTAAGATACAGTAAGAACACAAGGTTCATGCACACGGCAAACAGAAACTCATCCCCAGCTCCGGGCGATAGAAATTCATAACAATTAATTCCACACGGATCAAACCCAACTTTGTCCCAATTTCAACGCTTACAACCAAGATTTCGCACGGACAATTCATTCAGGTCCACAGTTCCCGAGATACACACGTTTCTTAATAATTATCACTGCAAGAAGATATCCACACAAGAGAAATTCTCGTCAGATGCCAGACACATGAGATTTTTTTTACAGCACTACGTTATGGAACGCAGACAGCCAGAAAATTGGTAACGTATACATATTTCATCAAGATTTCACATCTTAGAACCCAGAAGTGCAAAAGAGATAAATAATAACCCCAATTTTTTTAAAATATATATTACATCCATATCATAACACCCCAAAAAACCTTTTTTTTAAATATTACGACAAGGTCCACTAACAGACTTCCATCATCCACAGCTGAATCATAACACTAAGATCACATTACCAAAACGGTGAACCACATCAATTCTCAATTTTCAATCTTCTATCACAACAGGTCCCAATTAAATTCACACCGATCATACTTAACAATGATAATAACAACATTATTTTAACTTCCATCAATTGATCACCGAGTATTAATTTCACAGATATACCCTATTTAAACAGGATGAAACATCTAATACAGTCTTTCCTACATTTGTCCACTTCGACAAGATTCATATTCACCAAGGATGAAAATTATCAAGATACAGACACCCCAATCCACAGCTTCCCAACATCCATACGGAGAGAACAATTTCCGCACTTCCATCACCCATTTAAATCAAACAATATCCCGATAAATTACCACCCATCACAAATAAGATTTTCAATTCAACCCCAGGCACACAATATATCAAGCCGCTTTCACTTGGGATAAATGAACTCTCCGAATTCTTTCCCCACAGGATCACTGACAAGCATAGATACAGGGCTCAAAAATGCAATATCGTACAAGGTCCCTGAAATCTAGGAGCTAATTTTGAAGTAAATTTATTTACAGCCTTGCTGACAGGATTACATTTTACGAAGACTTGGTTTCCAACAGTTAGCTTGGTGGGTTTTCGGCCTTTGTCATAGTTCTTTCGCACCTTTTCATACGACACAGCCAACCTCGTTTTGGCCTCATCCCACACCTTTCGCACATCACGAGGAGTAGAGACTTCAGGTAGCAGTTCCTCAATTCGAAGGAAATTAGATAGAGGAGAAAATGGAACAAAACTAAACATTAATTCCATAGGAGTTTTGCCATGAGACTCATGTGTAGCAGTATTAAATGCATACGACAACCAATGACGACAGGTGTCCCACTTGGTATGATTCGAGTGGTGGTAAGCCATGAGAGCAGACTTCAAATTTCTATTCATTCTCTCGGAATATGAGGGGTTGGGATAATATGGAGTAGTGGTCACATGGGAGATGCACAAGTCAAACAAGTACTTCCTGAATGAATGACTAGTAAACCCAGCAGCATTGTCAGATACAAGAAACTTAGGAGTTCCAAAGCAGGCAAAAATAGAATTTAAACAGGAAATAGTGGACTGCGAATTGGTCGATCTAGTCGGGAAGATCCAACAAAACCTGGTAAAGCCATCAATGCACACCAATGCATGAGTATTTCCTCGACTGGAACGTGGGAAAGGTCCAACATGATCGATAAACAATCGCTCCATAGCTCTGGAAGCTTGAGTCGATGACAACAACCCTACACGTTTGTTTAGGTTAGGTTTACTAATGGCGCAACTTTTGCAAGATTTAACCATGGATGCGATATCCCGATCCATGTTTTTCCAAATAAAGAACTCCCTTATTTTTGACCTAGTTTTGAAGTTTTCCAAGTGTCCACCAACCGCACTATCATGGTAGTACTGAAATATGACAGGAATTAAAACCTTGGGGACAACAATCTTTATCCTTTTATCATAACGAGATTGACAACAGAGTACCCTCTTCACCAAGGATTAGGGTTTGATCATTTTACCAGAATTAATCTTTTCCAGAATTTCCTTTAACAGAGGATCATCGTTTTGATGCAGAGCAATATCTTGATACAACATTGGAAGATTAGTCAAGATAGTATTCACATCCACCAAACTAACTTGAGATACACAATTCACTTCCAAGTTTTCACAACCATCCTGCTCAACAAACATGCGACTAAGCCCACCAGCGATTACATTTTCCGTTCCACGAATGTGCCGAACATTAAATTTGAAAGCAGAAATTCTCAGCGCCCACCTAGTTAATCTCCCAGTCCTTTCAGGTCTTTTCAGAACCCAGGAGAGAGCCTCATTATCGGTCTCTAAATCAAAATCAACGTGCTCCACATGAACACGGAATTTCTCCAAGGAAAATAGCACCGCTAAACACTCTAACTCATAGACAGAATACTTCCTTTCCAGAGGGGAGAGGGCTCTAGATGCATAAGCGATTGGACGTCTACCCATTTCAGACTCTTGCAATAAGACTCCGGCAATAGCCTTGCCTGAGGCATCAGTCTGGATAATGAACCTTCTTTCAAAATCAGGAATGGCCAGTATAGGAGCATTACTGAGAGCTTTCTTCAAGGTTTCAAAGTCTCTTTGTTGTGGTTCTTCCCACACAAATTTGACATCTTTTCTACGTAAGGAATTCAATGGAGCAGCAATTTCAGCATAATTAGGAAAGAATTTCCTGAAGAAATTAGTCATGCCAATGAATCTGACGATTCCTTTTATATCCTTAAGGGGTTTGAAATCATGAATAGCTTGAGTACGGGCATGATCAATTGAAATACCCTGTGACGATACTATATGTCCCAAGAAGGAGATCTGAGATTTGGCAAAATTGGTTTTGGAAAGCTTGACAGTTAAACCTGCTTTCTTCAATCTTTCAACTACCTCTTGCACATGCTTGAGATGATCTTCAAAATTTGCAGAATATACGACAAGGTCGTCAAGATAGTGAATAACGTACTTAAATTTCACATCTCCAAACACAGAATCCAGTAATCGAGTTAACACAGCTGCTCTCGTCGAAAGCCCAAAAGGTGTAACCGCGTATTCGTACAGATTCCAGTCAGTGGCAAAAGCAGTGAGAGGAATAGATTCCTCATCAAGAGGTGTTTGATTGTATGCCTGATTCAAATCAAAGGTTGAAAAATAATTAGCACCATGGAACCAAGAGAAGCAAGTATGAAAATCCGGTAAGGGCACAGACTGCATGACGATCTTACGGTTTAACTCTCTATAATCCGTCACTGGCCTGAAACCTCCAGATGACTTGGGCACCAGAAACATCGGAGACGAGTATGGAGAGATAGAAGGTCGAATAACACCATCCAGAAGCATCTTATCGATGATTTTCTTTAATTCAACCATCTTAGGTGGTGATAACCTATAGGGCGGAGATCTAACAGGAATCTTGTCCGTAACATCAATGTGGTATTTAAGCACATTAGTCAATCCCAATTTATCAGTGAAACTTCAGGATACCTAGCACAAAGATCACGAATTTGACGAGCTTGATCGAGAGGCAGGTGATCAAGATCTAATTTATTACCTTCGCTTTCCTCAACATCCTCTACCAATGCACAAGCAGAATACCCTTGAAACACTACATCTTCATGAAATTTGAAAATTCTACTAGGATAAAATTTGAAACTAAAGTTCCTATCTTGTAAATTCAAAATCATTCCAAGCTTGCCCATAAAATCCGTCCCTAAAATTACTTGATAAGATAAATCAGAAGCCACGAGACAATCTGTTTTCGAAGTAAACTCGGCAATTCTAATTTTGACAGATATACAACCTAGAATTCTTAATCTGCCTCCATTAGCAGTCACACAATTAAGATTAGAAGTCCTAATTTCAGGTAATTTGCAACAAGCCTTCATCCTCGAATACCAAGTCTCACTCATAAGTGACACAGCACTACCGGAATCTATCAATCAAAATGCAGGTTCGTTATTCATTTCAAGACAAATGGTCGAGGTTTTAGAAACAACATTACTAGAAATACCTAACATTCGAGGTAAAGGGAACTCATTATTCACATGACCTTCAACGGATCAGCTCACATTATCTGCATTGGGCATACCACACGGTCATTGAAAATTACTATTGTTTACCTTAGGGCACTGCCTTTTCATATGTGACTTAGATCCGCAAACATAACAACTACCATTTTGTCTATGACTCAATGTATGTTTTCTTCTCTCGGAAGGGCTATTATTCCTCAGGTGATCCCTAGATCCACAAGCGTAACATTTTTTGAAGGAAGAAGAAGGCACAGGATGAGCGGAGACATTGTTAGAGCGAAATGAAACAGGGAGGGGGATAGCTAGTGTGCCGGGACTCATCTCCATGTTTTACATCCTCGGCAAATGTACAAACTTCCTTAAGTTCTGCAAAATTACTCGGGCACTTAGTCAAGGATAAAAAGGACCGATATTGAGGAGTAATGCCTTTGATTATACGAGCTACCATCTCTTCTTCCTGTACCATGATTTTAAAAACCTCGCAATAAAATTTCAAATCCAAGACATAGGCCAATATATTTTTATGCAAGAACTGCGTTCTATAACAATGTTTTGGAACCAGACTTTGTAACGCAAGGGACGGAATAAACCTTGCCAAGATTAACTCGTGAAATTCATTTACACTTAAATTACTGCTAATAGCCTTAGAAATTTCTCTTTTAAGGACACCTTGACAGTTGGGAAATAACACTCTAAAAACCCCCAGAGCATCCACGCAATACACATTAGCCGACTCAGATAATTCTACCAGAAACCGCAGGAATCTGATGGTTTCGTCAATGGAATCTACAGAAAAGGTCATTACATTTTTGAAAAGATCTTTAATTGTATTGGGAGCCGAACATGACCTAATCAACAAATTCTCAACCGCAGGACTAAGTCCGCAGCAATGAGATAAGGACGGATTAGTGACGGTCTGAGGAGAAATTAACTCATTAGTGGCACCAAGGTTGTTACCTTCATTAGTTTCAATCTCATCACTTAATGACAACTGACCAACCTTCTTCATATTAATCATAAAATCGAGTTCAACCGAAACATTAATTACTGAAGTCAACAACGAAGTGCATTGAAACATCAATTCACCTTCAGGTCCAAGATAAATAAAATCTTGCACCCTGTTAATGAAGTGATTGGTACGGGCTTTTAATCTTCTCAATTGGTAATCTGACGGACTACACTCTTTTAACTGTTTTATAAACACTAATAATTCGTTAATAGAACTGGACATTGCATGCACTGACTTACCCAAGTCGATGCTCATGTTACCTGGATCTACAGGGGAATCAAGGGAGGCCTGAAGCAAGGTAACATCGCCTTCCATAGAACCAGTGGACACCAAACCCCGAATATCGAGCTCGTACAACAGCTCACCCTTCCTCAGCATTCTTGGCAACAACACGGCACGTGCACTCATTTTATATGAAACAGAAAACACTAAGGTTAGCACTCAACACAAGCCTGTCTTTATCTTCACAAGTTTAATTTCCTAGTCTCAATTGACTTATTATTTTAGCCAAGGTGATATGGATGGTCTGACGAAATAGCCAACAGTCACAAGAAACAAGAAAGAAAAATATGCTTTCACAAGATATCAGAACATAGCTGTACAGAAAACCACGCAATCTGATACCAAACACACTCTCACAACACAAGGTAAAAGTCAAGAGTGTTAGCACGACCTGGGATAAATAAGCAAATTTAAAGGAAATACTTACAAATTATCCCAACAAAAAGCCGTCGCTGATTGAGGAAGCACTGGACACAAGAGGCCAAGCGAATCAACTTAAAATAAGCTTAACTAATTGGCTGAAATAATAATTCCTTGATCAATTTAAAGAAAAACTTTAATAAGGCAAAATCATTTAAGAACATCTGACCTCTATAATAATAATTTAAATTTCCGAGCAATTAATGAAAGAAAAATCAATTCAGAATTAATAATATAAAAATCAAGTTATAAGAATGAGCGCTTAAAATCTTCCAGAACAATAAATCAATGTAGTTCAGTTCAAAATTAAAATGCTAAATCAACCCAAATCATTCAAGGTAAGTACCACCTTCCAATCTGTAATTCAAATACTGATCCCTTAAGTAATGGGAGGTCAACTCAAAATAAGAAAACTTGAATCAAATATTTCAATATGCAGGCTGAAAACTTCTCCAATGGGTTATCTCGGTTACCACAAATGGTATAAGAAACAGTCATAACCCACAACACACATTATTTCAGAAATGAGCCAGAAATAATGCAATGACATGCAATAAATCCACAAGTACCACCATAATTAAATATCCCACAATGACAGTAACTTCAATTAAATCAGTCTCACAAGACTGAAGAAAGGAAAGCAACACGGGCAAACAATCCTTCCCAAAATCAGATGACAGTCAAGACATAATAATTAGCCGACACTAATGTGTCAGACACAAAGGAGCAACGCCCCCTTTACGTTTGCATTCTCTTACACGGTTGGTGTAACAGAGTGACAACCACCATGATCAAATCCCAACTGAAGTACCGAGTAATTCATCAGAAAAGCTTTCATCCCAAAACTTCTTCTTTTCCTCTTACTTGCTCGGAAGAGCTTGAATATATTTAAATAATAACATAATTATTACGATTTAAAGGAGGAAATGAAGTTAACCACCATAAGCTTAAGCAGGCACTTCGTATATAGTAGTTAGTTGGGAGCTCCGCAACGTAAATATACCTTTACTAACATGGAACTTAAATAACAGCATTAAAGCAAACATCAATATCTTTCATACACTCGAATTGAAATCCCAAAGGTATTAGTATTACATAAAAGTATTACATAGATATGATGAAGTCCATATTTTTTTAAAATACTTAAAAATTTTAAGCTCGAAAAGTCCGAAAGATCAGCTGTAGAAAATCTCACATATCGTAGGGTTTAGTAGTGTACATGTCTCTTAACACAATAATTAGCAGCCTTCGATGGGGTAGGTTAACCATTATAGATATGCTTGAAGCTACTTACAAGGTCAGACGCAAGAAGAAATGAAATCTCTTTAAAGATAACAAACCAGTTTCTTCAGGCCCTAACGCCGTGATGGAGAAATCCTCATCCGGGATCAAATCCCACAATCATTTTCCTTCTCTTCACGGATAATTTATCCTCAAACCAGGACCAGAAGCGTAGTTTTCAAGGCGTCTTCTTCCAGTTCAGCAACATGAATGAAAAAAACTGCTATCGATTTCATTATTGACATGTCACGATCACCGGCCTAGCAGTGTTAACTACTCCCGGCCAGATAGCAGCACCGCTTGGTCACCTCGTACGACTAGTTCCAACTCTACCGACAGATGGCTCACCATTACCAAATCAGAGAAAGTTCAAGGAATCTTGAGATTTGAATTCACCGTGGGGCTGACAGTAATGGACGCATGAATAAAATGCTGAACTGATCGTACCATAGCGAGGAATAATTCTAAATCCATTACACATTATATCCAGAATGGATATCCGATCGTATCTTGAAGCACGTCACCTTATAGGACTAATTAACAAATACCACTATACAAAATCTCATGCAAATAGGCGGAAGGATGGCCGAGTTATGGAAAGTTACAGAACCTCATATTTTCAGTCTTGCCAGCCGACCTGTGGGGACAAAAGGAGCTCGCTAGCTCCGTAGAAGGCAGAATGTGTTTCTTCGTGTCCCAGCTGCCCCGCTGTGCGGGCCAGCTGTGTGATTATAGTCTGTTATTCTGTCCGGCTAAGGGCCGATGGTGGAAGGTACGCGATACGGTTCGAGTGTCTAAGTGTCTAAGTATCGAACGTATACTCGTAGGACTTTAACTTCGCGTGAAGGAAATAAGTTTCCTCAGAAGACTTGTTCAATAGTAATGCAAGTGATAGAATCGGTTTAGCTGATTAACATTTTTTTTTGACTTGTGAATTTCGTCTTGCAGAGACTGTAGATTAATTGCTGTCACGTAGACATTTTTGAAAAACTGTGCTTTTATAAAGAGTGTGATTAACTTAGTGCATAAAGACTGTGCCTTAGTGAAAATAAATTTCTTTTCGAGAGACTGTGTTAAGTTACTTGTAAAGACTGTGCCTTAGTGAAAATAAATTTCTTTTCGAGAGACTTTGTTAATTTACTTCGTAAAATACTGTGCCTACATTTCCTTTCGAAATACTGTGTTTATTCACTTCGTAAAAGACGGTGCCTACATTTCTTTCGAGAGACTTCGTACAGACTGCGTCCTACTGGAACTTAGTTTTTCCCAAAGACTCCGCGTTTCAATTCATAAAAAGTTCCTTTACGATAACTTGATTTTAAGTCACGAGACTGCACTGTGATCAATGAAAACTTTCTTCATAGAAAATTATATGTATTTCAAAGTTTGTGTGTACCAGATCATTGCATTCACTTCACCGTATTCACTACCAACAGTACGAAAGACTGTGTCGGACGGACTCATTTTATTTCTTTTCTTTGAACTGAGATTAAGTGAAGTTGCATACGGTCGAACCTCAGAAGGTTCCAGATTTTGTGTTGCCTATCATTTCAAGTTCGACAGTGATAATTTCATTCACTGAACAGTGTTATCATCACGGAACTGTGATTCTGAATTTATTTCTTCGAAGTAGTTTGCGTCCAACACTTTTACAGTGTCGTGCCACAACATTCCGTAAAATGCGGTAGAGGAGATTTACATTCTATGCGAAGCCCATACATTTCTTTACTCCCTTCATGGGACTTTAGTGGAATCCAGTGCTAATTAACTGTTCCTCGCTGCACTGACACCAAACGTCAGACTTCAGGTTCGAGTCTCTTTCAAACACCGATGGTCGACAATCGCCGTGGGATGACGTGGTGTCATGGTGTGGGGAAGGAGTTCAGTGACTTGGGACGACGCCGACGCTGATGGAGGACGACCGACGCTGACGCCGATGGACGACGCCTACTCTACATCTCTTTGGACACTCAGATTCCAACAATTCGTCTGTAAAGGTCATATGATTTATCTGTTTATCTTGAATAAACTGCAAGTTCCACTTAAAAATAACTTACTGCACTACCCTTCTCTCTCCAACTCTCTGAGCAAGGACCTTACACGCCCTGGCGTCAATCCGTGTTCTCCACTAAGCTAAAGTACGGACGTGCCTGTTTCCGTGAGAAGTTACTGTAAGGAAATGGCAACCATGACGTTGGGTCGCGATTCAAGAGAGTACAAAGTGACACTACATAACTCAAATAAGAAAAGTGATATATTTACATTTAAGTTCAATTCTAGAGTTGAATACTATAAACTTTGACATGTTCATTTTAGTGACTTCGACAAATTCGTAGACTTCTGGCACAGAAATCTGATTAATTTTAATGGCACAAGTGATTTTTGTGTACTTATACTTTTCAGGCACAATATTCGATTTTATCCACAGTCTCATAGAAGTGTTCAATATTGGTATTAGTGAGCTACTGAACTTTACCATTGCACAATAATGGTGAATTTGCGTATCAACTGAATAATTGTATTTTCTGCATTTTGTGAAAATAACGATATTGATATGAGGCGTATAGTTTCAAACACGACCAAGTCCATCTTTTTCGCGTTCTGATGTTTTGACTTCCATGGATTCCTCTATACAAGATGAATACAACGGGAACGAAAATGGGTTTCAAATCCGGCCAGATCACATTTAAAATTGCAGCAAAGAATGACGTCCATATCAAAGTCGGCCAAGTCCCTGTTAACCCGCACGGGCCAATAATCCTGCGCTATCCAGTCACGTGTTTTCTTCCGGTAAAATGGCGGCCTGAAGTTTGTTCGAGTCACATGTGGTGGTTTTGTTTGCGTGTATTTTAATAAATATTTTATAAATAATAAATATATACATAATTAATTGGTCATTTTTAATAGTATTCATATTTGCTGTGCAAAAAAGGGAGGAATTTAATAAACGCCATACCAGAAAGCGGCAACGTGATCTTTCCACCTAGAAGCGCATGAGGGAAAGACAGCTGAGATGAGTATAATCAACAACGTGTTGTTAGTGGTGATTTAATCAGGGCTCGGTGATGTGTTTCGAAGGCGCGGTGGTATTGAATAGGTATAATATGAAGAATATACATTGAAGTATCTACATGAATCCATATATTAGCAAAATATAGACTATTTAAATGTTAATTAGCCTCTACAATGTTGGGTAATTTTACACAAACATAATTTTTAAAATAATAATCTTTAAAGATTTTTCACTAAATCTTATATCATTTTTAATAATATTTGTTCTAAGTAAAGTCAGGATGAATACAGTTGGAAAATAGGCCTAATCTAGATTTCTTTTTTTCTTTAGGTATTAGGCCAAATTTTCTAATCTAAGTTTCAAAGATGGCCAAGTCCTCTTACGTAAGTTTCAAAATCGGCCAAGTCCCACAGTTAGTTTCAAACATGGTCAAGTCCAAATTTTAAATACATTTTTCAATTCATGTAATATGTTTAGACTGTAAAAATTGTATGGTAATGAATCAGATGCCTCTGCTAAGCAACATAAAGATTAAAGTGTCGGAATATATATGAATTAATACCCTAAACGAGTTTTTTGCTTCTCCTGAAAAAAACAGCTCAATGGACTTGGCCATGTTTGAAACTATACGCCTCATATGGAGATTATATTAGCTGCTATTGAAGCTTTAAAAGTCAGTCTAAATGACAGGATTACAGAAAGTAACTCTAATCTAGGGCTTAGGATTGCTGCCTTAGATGGCAATATGACTCAACTTAGAGAATTTAACGCTGTAGAACTTAGCGCAATTAACTACTAAATTACTCTAAGTGACAGCACAAATTCTCAGACCATACCTAAAAGGTACAGGTCAGAGTTGTGGAAACGTGCAAATCCAAACAAATATCAAAGAGAAAAATGAACTAGAACTCACCGTTTAATGAACCGGCGACACCAGAGGGGTGGATTAAATAGAGGCCTGGTCATCAAAAATTGTTTACATTTTACAAATGAACACAAACACAACTTGGAAACAAAGAGAGATTTAATGATAAACCGTAAGAAACTTACACATTAATTGAAAAATCCTCGCTAGAAATAAATAAAAAATAAAAATCAGCACTTTAAATTGTTTTAAGATAAACCAAAGGTCAACCGCTTTGTCATAAATCAATAGAATAAATAATCAATTATTTAATAAAAAATTTATTAAGGCCATATGCCATATTAAAACACTTCTTCCACATTTTATATATAGTGTAAAACCAATACACCTCTCTCCAAATTTGATATTGCCATAAAATACTTGGTTTGAATTTTAAGAATCGAGTTCACTTAATTGCCTTTTCTTTTAAAAAACGAAAATGTTATTTGAGGTTCATCCCAAGCAGTTCTTACAAGGAAAGGAGTAATGTCACTATCGAGTATCAAGAAAAGTTTTCCTCAAAATAATAATAATCTGGTCAGCAATACGGGGTAGGAACACATCCAAGCCGGGAGAGGAATGTGCCAAATATAACAAAAGGGAACAGGTTGAACCACCCACAAAAGCAATTTTATAACAGGAACATCAATTCATTTCCATCAACATCAATCAAAAATCAGCATCCCCCATAACAACATTAACGTACCCATAGCAACGAACACACGCTAGGTCAGTTCAGGGAAGGGGCCAATCACAGGCCGTCAATCAACAACAGGCCAAACAAATTTGAGAAACAAGAGAAAAAGAGGACGCTGAAATACCACCAAACTACAACCCAAATTAAAAATAACATTGGGTTAAGAAGCCAGAAAAGAAGTTTGAATGAAAATAGAAAACGAACGTAAACCCCACATCCTTGTAGTAACTCGCTTGGCTAGTAACTTTGCCAAAACATTGCGTTAATCCCTACCAATCGGGCCTAGAAAGGCCACCACGAAATGTTTAATATTAAATTTACAATTTAAGACGCAAGTCCACGGGGAACATAATAGTTGACACACAATTACTTCGTTTTTAGGAACCGGATAAGGAAAAGTGTTCTAAAACCACAAGCTTAAATTACAGAATTTATATGATGCAATGATTCATTATGTTCCGGAGTTCACGCCACTTTTCGAAATTTTCAGTTGACCACACGGAATCAGGTAAAATGAGCGTAGTAAAAACACTTACATGGTTTCAGCTTGCTGCGTTAGAGAAGTTGTTCCAACCTCCAATGTTTACTTACATACGGCAGGGGGTATCCTTGAAAGCATACAGAATTTCCAGACGGGGAAGATAATTAAAATAAAATCAGGAAAAACTTGAAGTTCACTAGAGCGTAAGCCCTATCGAACTAATTTCAACCAGGTGCCATTTTAAAAACCAAACCCATGCCGCCAGGCAGAGGCACGCCACTGCAGCATCTTGCTTCACATTCGGAACGATAATGGCGATTACCCAGGATCCTCCAGTCAGTGCACAGCCGCAATGATGGCGTGCGCATATACGCCCTATGTAGGGGGAGAGCGTGCCGAGGTAGTTCATACCTTCCACAGCAGAATGCAGGAGAATACAGGGAGGAAGCACCGTCTGGGCATACACTACAGCTGGATATCTTAACCTTTTAAGCCAGCGGAAGTTTCTGTTTTTAAACATTGAAAACTATGGTATCTGCGACTATGAATTACTTGTTGAATACGTAGCTGCGAACCACTATAAGAAATCAAATGTCAATAGCCATGCAGCCAGTCCAATAAATGTTTACAGATAGGGTATAAATTATTACGCCGGTAATAGTCTCCCTCCCAGAAACTCCATATATACAAAACATTATAACCTTCATAAGGCGGTGGTCTTGGAGCAAGCTAAGTTTTTGGCGATATACTCCGGATAAGAAATGACCACCGGACACAGGTTCCAGTTTATGCACAACTAACACGTTAAATCCAACAGTCATTTAGAACCAAAACATATATGAATTGAGTAATGAAACAATAGAGTGCACTCAGACGACACTAGTTGTCTAGTCACTTTCAACCATAAATAAGTCCCTTGCACCAAACTGGTGATACACACAAGTCGCATGTACCTTTATAATGTTCCAGATCAAAGATAAAACTCATCTTCAAGACCACATGCTGAGTTTTAATTCCAAAGAGCAAGTCCCGCAAATTCATATGCATCGTCTTCTTAAAAATTACGTTACCTTGTGGTACACACACACCATTAGAACAATTTCTTAAATATTCACAGGTAGAACTTTAAACCTTCTTGGTCTTTACTCCACGTGATCACCTACGTACACTGAAACTAGTACATGTTAGACAAATAAGTATTATTTATCGGACTTGCGTTAGATAAGAAACGCTTTCATTTGGTTTCCACATAATATTTTTTGAATGGCAACACCAACATTAAAAAAGGAAAGACGCTCAGAAGGGAAAACAACAAGTAGAGGAAAACACATTTGGTGAGCATAAAACAAGTTTACAAAGCCCAACAGGAGATTACTTAACATAAGCTTAAAATTGATTAACATGACTTAAGACTACGGCATGGCACTGGATAAAACTACTAGAGAAAGCGAGGAAGAACAGGATAACAATACCAAACATTAATTACTTAAACATCCCACGACCAGGTACAAGGAAATACTTTACCGTAGATACATAATGCCTAAATTGAATATATGGGCAGAGATACTATGCACAACATATAAGGAAAACGATAAACTTGAAAACCAAAGATAGTAAAATTAGTTTTCTATACATATAACAAACCCTATCAGAATGCCACATAATAAGGGCACCACCAACAAACTGAAAACAGAAATCTACCATTGCATAGACATAATACTTCAAACATTCACCATACACAGATATAAATGAAGCTTAGGAATAAGAATACTAACTGAATACAACAAACCGCAAGCAGGGTAAGTTTAATAAGACCAGGGATTCACTAAGCAAAAACTAGTTTCAGACAATAAGAGCTGATTTTGCAATGCAAGATAACTACACTGCAAGGAACATATCCGTTAACGAACACAGCTAGACCGTAAATACCCTACAAATAGATGACCTACCCACAGATGCCGACAGGTTTCCAGAACCGAAATACTGAGAGAGCACCAACCCACACATAACTATTTCAAAATAACCAGACGTTGACCAAGGGAGAACATGTTGCGAAGCAAAAACACATTACAGAGAAATACAACTTAATTGAAATCACAATCTCCTCCTTTTTAAAAAAAGTTAGCGGAGTAGAACTACTAATCTGTGAGCCAATAAGTAAAATTTGTAAACCCTTAAATACACGTCCAAATTCTAGAAATAAATTTTGCAATTAATCAGTTTTAACACTACGTGTACTCTCCATGCATAACCCGGCAAAACAACAAGAAATAGGATCAGGCATAGTCATACTCACAAATAAAGGAAACACCAAGAAAGTGGACATAATATAAAGCTCAAAATCCATGGGTTAATGTAAATAACTACGCAAGACAAGGTGACAATATTAGCTGCAGTTGGAGACTTCAAGATCTTTCAGATGGTGGGTGCGCATGTAGTTGGTCATCAGCAACGAGCCACAAGCAACACCAAGCCAAGAGTAATACTAGGATCGAACTCATAATAACACAATCGTTAACACCATGGTGCAACTGGAGAGAAAATGGCAGAAAAAAACAACAGAAGTGTCACCCAATTTTAAATCATATTCCTCACAACTTGACCAAATTTTCAAACATACATCAACAACGGACTACTCAATTAAATAAAAGGTTCAGTAAAACACCTCAATTAAGTAGTCAATTTGGAAAAGTTAGAACAGAGACCTGACAAGGTTTACTACCGGTTATCCACAAGAGATCTCGGACAAGTCCGGACTAGAAATAAGTGATATCCGCAGACTCACATTGTAACCACAGAGCCACAGGAACCTTACCAAATAACTATGGGGCTAGGTAAATAAAACATAAGCGGTAGCTCACGAACCAGGTTGATGGAAAACGCTCAAAATAACAGAGAAAACGGAGGAAACACCACTAAATGACCACTTTAATCAAATAGTGGGAGGCTGCAGTGCCGCCTATGAAGCACTAGTTCATCCCATACTCAACTGGCGCGCCGTAGAACGGCAAGATGACAAAACCAATAACGATGGATAGTCACACTCCAGAGAGAAAAGGAGCCAGTAGGCTGGCAGGTTAATCCGAAATGAACTTTATAGTACAGGATAAATACATGATGACGTCAGATTACCAGGGTATGCAGCGAATTAAAACAAAAGGAACAGAGCATGACATACAGGAACCCCAAATTACATGCGAGCAGACAAGGTTGTACAAAAATGGGAGGGGAGAGAGAGTGGTAGATCCATGCCAGAGTTTAGTTCCCAACCCACGGGACACAGGGGTAAATTAAAGGCAACACCGCCCATACCGAAGCGTCATAGCAATTACCTTATACCACATGATAACAATACAATCATAATGAACCTCAGGGAGCATGCGTTAGCCAAAAAAGAGAAGGAAGCACCAATTACCCTCAACGACATGCCGTGAAGACATCATGCCACCTCACAATGTAAGCCTAAACCAAACCACGGTACCCTTTACAACATTACTCACTCAGGACCAAAACCAATACCTACTAGGTTCGAAAGGAGATCGTGTTCCTCAGGTTGAGGACCCATAAGTGCCACTTGATCAAAATAATACCACGATAACAAGTAGACGGATTAAGACGACATGGAACTACAACTCAATAAAATAACACATTACAAGAATAACACACCAAATTAGAGACAGAAGCTAGGTAAGAAAGGCCAGCAGAAGAGTGCAGAATTAACACCACATGCAACCAAAAAAGTACATTAGGAAACCACCTAGTTAAGCACTACTACCAGGAAGAAAAACCCCGATGTAATTTGCAAAAGGTAGATGAGGCAGGATTTTACTCGCCAGAAAATCAACAGGACAAGACAGATAAGGAATAGATCATTCAGTAAACGGGTAATTCACAACTCATTATAGAAATGACCCGAAGTAGGGCATCAGAACGATTGGAAATTAGGGAACCGTGCCACCAGAAGTAGGAGACCGAAAGCAGTGAAGATTTTTAAGTCCATGCCTTAAAGGCAAACAGCCAACCACCACCAATTCTGATCGACATAGTTCCGCAATAGCCAACATCCACAGGCGAAATCAAAACTTACCAAACAGAACTTAAGACCGGGTAATATCCAGTTCCAAGACAACCTACCCAAACAAAAGTAATCTATAAGATAACTCGGTTCGTTTAATGCACTCCTAACAATACCACAATCGGAATAGTCAGTAAATATATCGCCCCAATTGAGTCGGATAACAAGAACTAGGCTAAAAACTAGAATAGTTAAGACAAATGTAGGCTAGAACACCGTGACAGTTTTCATACCAGTTAACAACAATGTACAGAGAAGAAATTACATACAATCTTTCCAAAATGACAAGACCAGTGGTCTTACAGCACCAAAGCCAAGAAATAAATTTATGATCAAAATTTTGCAATTATCAATGATCAAGACACAATGAATTTATTACGGACAGAGCAGGCATGCACCTAGACCAAAGGAGCGGTGATATATTAACAATTAAATAATTAGTCGCTAATAGCGCAAGTGAAGGTATACATACTTCCCACGAACCACAATCACATTTTTAAAATACGATGCTAACAACAAGTACACTGTAGTAAGTTACTACACAGACATATTAAGATCTTAACACGTGGTAAATACTTCGCACCCTACTAAGCAACCTCCGTTTTTGGACAGAAAAAGTAGGTAAGGTCAAGAAGCAATGCCCAAAACACCATAAAACAAATACAGTATGTGCCGGGTGGTACACCTCTACGCCGCACATTTATATTTTCCGCCTTAAGGTACTCCTCTACAGGAGGAACAGTGTACTTAAAACTGGACCTACTTACATTTTTCCTCTGAAGATGTCATTGTGTGAATTTCGACTTGTGTTTGTTTACTATTTATGTAGAACTGAGGACATTGTCTCATAGATGCCTCTGCAAAAAACATGATCATGCACCCTGGTGAAGGAACTTTATTTGAAGAAAGTTTGTTCTTTTCTAAATTTAGTGTATTCATTTTTGTGTTGGCAATATTTATCCTGTCCTTCCGCCTGTTTTGATTTTAACCAATCAAGAATTTCTGTAGTTAATTTTCTACCAATCACTGGTTTCTTCTTCGATTTTGGTGTGTAACTTTAAGCGACCCAATAAAATTAAGTGGGTGTGGCTGTTTTATTCATGAAAGGTCTCGAACTTCCCCGAGGGTATAAAAACTGCTGATTTTCACGTCTCCTGGCCACTCCATCTACATCCAACCCAGTGTATGGACGTGTAGCAGGAGGCGGGAGGTGCCTCTTTCATCAGGCAGCAGATCCTCAGTAAGGTAATGGCCATTTAACATCCTTATTTCTTGCTAGCTCAGCAGTTTAACCCGCGGGAAAGGTCCGAAACTTTTGCCATGTAACCTACCTTTCTGTAATGTAAATTTCTGCCGGCTTATGTAAATATTTTAATTGTAAATCAGGGATAGAGGGTGCTTTACCCTATCGAGCTCCCCTTCAGTTTGGTTTGAGGTGACTACGTTTTGGTAACTGATTTTCTTCTTTTCCTTAATGCTTTAAATTTCTTTCTTATACGGGTCACACCCATAGTTTGGGAACAGCCCCAGTTTCATCGGCCTAGTGCCTTTTAGGTTTTAAGAATTTACATGTAGGAGTGCAAATTCTCGCCTCCATCCCTCTGTATTTCGGTCCATTTACTTAACCTGTTCTTTTCTGCTAAGGCCCAGTAGGTTTGGTACAAGATACCCCCGTTTCATTTTATATGTTGTGCCTTGATGGCAATTAATTGTAAAGTCGGGTATTGCCTTTAATAGGCTTGAAAAACTGAGAGTGGGTCAGCTCTTTTATGCAGTGTAAAACTGCATCTACGAGGCTGGACATTTGTTAATTACGGAGCTGGTGTTCCTGGTACTAGGGGATTTATGCCCCTTTGTAAATTTATGCTTCTCTGTAAATTTTGCTCTGGAAACACAGTTGTAAAAATTAGTGCTTATAGCCGATGTCTGTTACAGAATTTGGAGTACACTTATGAGATTCATGAACCGCCGAATTCAAAGCAAAAGCTAACCAATGCAGGGACGTGTCCCACCTAGAAAGATCGTCGTGATGATAGGCAATAAGAGCCGACCTCAGATTAAGTTTGACCCCTTCAGCTAGAGATGGTTGAGGATAGTACGCAGAAGTAGTCACATGAGAGATGGACAGATCAAAACAGAATTTTCGAAAGAGATTGGATGTGAAAGCTTTAGCATTATCAGACACGATATATTGACACGGACAGAGAGAAGCAAAAATATAATTTAAGCAAGAAATAGTGGACTGAGCGGTAGCCAGCTTAGTCGGAAATAACCATGAAAATCTTGTAAAACCATCTACACACACAAGGATGAACTTGTTGGCATTCCCCTTTGACTGGGGGAAGGGTCCTACGTAGTCGATGTAGAGACGTTCAATGGGGCGCGACGCTTGATGAGAAGACAAAAGCCCTTGCTTAGTGGACATGGTGGGTTTACTAAGCCAACAAGATTTACAAGATTTTACCAATTCACGGATTTCTCCGTCCATACCCTTCCAGATGAACATTTCACGAATCTTTTCTCTAGTTTTGAAGATGCCTAAATGCCCCCCTAGTGGGGTCTCATGGTAGTACTTAAAGATCATAGGTACGAGAACAGCTGGAACTACAACTTTCATTGTCTTATCATGCCTCGACGGGCAACATAAAACACCATTCCTCAGTACATAAGGGACGACATGTTCCCCAGAAGAAAGGGTTTCCGTGATAGGGGCCAGCGTCGGATATTCACGTTGATATTTCTGAAGATCCCTAAAAAACATGGGAGCATCCGTTAGAATGGCATTAACCTCAGGCAGTATGGACTCGGGAGGTGAAGAACTATCAACCTGTTCAGGGGTCTCTACATCATTAGAAAACATACGGTTTAGTCCGTCTGCCACAACATTTTCAGTACCTCTTATATGCCTAACGTCAAATTGGAGGGCAGAAATTTGGATGGCACACCGGGCTATACGACCAGTACGACGCGGCCTAGCTAGGACCCAGTTTAAGGCTTGATTATCCGTTTCCAAGTCGAACTTGACATGTTCCAGATACAGGCGGAACTTTTCTAGAGCAAACAAGACAGCCAAACCCTCAAGTTAATAGATGGAATACTTGGCTTCTTGAGCCGAGAATGCCCTAGATGCGTAGGCGATGGGTCGCCTCCCTAGTTCAGTCACTTGAAGAAGGACTGCTGCCACCGCCGACGACGACGCGTCGGTTTGGACGATGAATTTCTTAGAGAAATCGGGCATAGCGAGGACAGGGGCATTACAGAGAGCTAATTTGAGGTCTTCGAAAGCGGCTTGTTGAGAAGGCCCCCACTCAAATTTGAAACATTTCCTGCGAAGAAGGTTCTAGGGCGCCGCTCTGTTAGCGAAGTTAGGGATAAATTTCCTGAAGAAATTCACCATGCCAATGAATCTGGCAATACCTTTGATGTCCTTAGGAGGTTTGAACTCACGGATGGCCTGTGTTCTAGAATGATCCACTGCGACGCCATCGGTCGATAAAATATGCCCTAAAAATGCCTATATGGTGGAAAACGGACCGGAATCGAATCCGTGACCTCAATTTTGTATTCAATAAGGTCAGTAACACCAAGAGTATCAGAGAACATCTCTGGAAACGACTGACACAACTTACGAATACTATCACCCTGCTCCTCAGGTAGATGTCTAAGATCTAACAACATCTCATCCTGGGCAGGCGAAACAGATGAACAGGACACAGAAGGTCGAGCACTAGACCGGTGTGAGACATGAAATCAGCTCCCAATATAATGGGGCAAGACAAGTGCTTAGCCACAAACAGTTTAAATTTCCAAGTAAATTTAGATACACGAAGTTTGGCATACAAAAACCTAAAATTTCTAATGGAGAGGAATTTGCCGAAACATATTGAACCGAAGTCGAACAAAAATCAGGAAGTTTACAAATAGATTTTAATTTCGAATACCATTCAGCCGAAATAATGGAACAAACAATGCCAGAATCTAATAGAGCTGTTACAGGTTCATTATTTAATTCAATTTTGAGAAAAGGAACAGGTGCGGGGGTATCCGCAGCAATCCTAAGACATTCTTTGGGACATTCAGACGGTAATGTCGAATAGTTCTGACTTTTTCCTGAATTTTCGTCAGTTTTAACCAGGGCTGAGCCTTGTGAAGAGGGGTTAGCCGACTCAGCCGAAGCCACTAGTCACTTATGATTGTTGGTGGAAGTTGCACCCGAAGTTGAGCGGGAGGGGGTACTGTTAGCATTAGGGCAGTTCTTGGCAATATGTGAAAACGCGCCGCATTTAAAACAGCCTTGAGATGACCCTGCTCCGTTGTTTGTCCCATTGGATTTAATCAAGGGGCACTTGTTTCGAAGATGATCGGGTGACTCACAGGCATAACATTTGCGGGGTATTACGGTTCGACGAGGTGGAGGCCGAAAATTACTAGCAGATGGAGGGGGTTCTTTCGCGACGCGTAAGGTGTCGGCGTATCTAACCCCTTCGGATGAAACAGCCATGGCTTCCAACTCGGCAAAGGTATGCGGACGCGACTCAAAGCACAAATAAGACCTGTACGATGGGGAAATTCCTTCCACAATGGCTTGAAAGATTTGGTCTTCGGGAAAATGAAGGGCAAATACCCTAGTATAGAATTTGATGTCTTGTAAGAAGTCTGCCAGGTTTTCATCAAGTCGCTGCAGTCTGTAGTAGTACTTTTGAATTAGTGATGATCTAGCTCGGGCCGGAATAAAGTTCGCTAACAGATGGGCGTGGAAGTCTTCTATGGATGACTGTTCAGCAATTGCCCTAACTATCCTGTCTGATAGTACCCCAATAGCATAGGGATAAATGATCTGCAAAATTTGACACGGAGAAAGCGAATAAAAGGGCATGATCCTGAAACTCAACTAAAAACCTTAAGAATGAAATAACGTCACTGGTAGAGTTAACAGAAAACTTAGAAATACCCCTGAGCAACATTGCTAATTGGTGAGGCAAACTGCTGAACCCTGGTGAGATAGTAGGTAGAGGCCTAAGTGGCGAAGAAGCTAATTCAGAACGTGCATTATTCAAAGAGGTACGTCGTTTAGATTCGTTGTCTAATGGGGCAGAGGTTTGTTGAGCTCCTACAGATTTAGTACTTTCTTCCCCGGTGGGAGAACGCTCCTCTCTGACAACGTTTACCAGAGTGGGATTGTCGGTTTTGGGAGGTACTGCCCCAGTTAACAGTAGGCCAACCTTACTGGATAAATCGGAAAGGTTTTCGAGGACGGCACTAGTCTCCTTCCCTTGAGTACCATTCAATTTAAGAGACAACAGATCACTCACCCTATTGGAAAAATGGTACAATCTAGCTTGTACACGTTTAAGTTGATTAGGTGATGGATCACCCCCTTCAAAAAACTAACTACCGATGCTAGCTCAGTAGCATTATCAGTGATCGTGGAGAGAGCGTCATCGATCTCCTTTTCTCCCAAGGTCGGGATGGTAATAGGCAAATCAAGGGAGTCTTTTAGCTTATTGGTATCTACCGCAACCGTGCCTCCAGATTGAACATTTCTAATTGTTAATTCATAAATTAACTCCATCTTGCGCAAATAGCCGGGATGGAGGACATCGCGAGGGCCGGGCATGATGACAGAAGTATACAAATTTGGAAAAATCGAAAAATGCTAGGGACTGAGAAAATTGTTAGAGTTCAAATCAAAAGCAATATTTAGCTGTCAAAAGGGGCTAAATTGAGACCCATTCAACCACGCTCTGCTACCACTTGTTCCGCGGGTACTGTGGAACAGCAGAGGTGAAAGAAGGTGCGGGTTGTAATAGGCCCCAATTACCAAATTAAAGTTAATTTAAAACTTTAACAAAGGTTATATTTTCTTTTCAAAATCAACAAATAACAGATAACAACATTCAACAATTTCCACTAGGAGAAATAACAATGAAAGTCAGGTAAAAATGATTTTTCCCGTCAGGGTTTTTTTTTACCAAGTTTTGGGCTTCGAGCCCCACACTCACAACCTTTGAGCGAATAGCTCAACTTTACCCAGTTACCAAATGAACAAAGGGGCAGAAAACCCCATCATGCCAAGGAGCACTTGCGCCTAATTACAATGTTAGGCCTCCTAGAGGCACGCAGAGATCAAATTAGGAAAGAGCAGTCCTGCTCTCAATTTTACAAGCCTATCAAAGGCCACAACAAACTTCACTCCTAACTGCCCTCAAGGCACACATACAGTGAAACAGGGGTATCTTGTACCCAACCTACAGGGCCTTAAGAAGGAAGAGAAAAAACGCTTACGAAAACATAGTCACCTCAAATTCAAAATGAAGGGGAGTTCGAGAGGGAGAAGCACTCTCTATCCCCGCTTTACAGAATTGTAATTTGGCGATAGACAGAAAAGAATTTACATTTTAAAAGGGTAGGTTACATACTAAAGGTTTCGAAACCTCCCCGAGAGTTAAACTGCTGAGCTAGCAAGAAATTAAGATGTTAACAGGACATTACCTTGTATATGAACTGCTGCTTGGAGAAAGAGGCGCTTCCCGCCCCCTGCTACATATTCACACGCTGCGAAAGATGTTACAGAAGTGGCACTGAGACAAGAAAATCATCAGTTTTTATACCTTCGTGGAGAATTCGAGACCTTTCAAGAATGAATAGACACATCCCCTCAATTTTATTGGGTCGTTAAAAGTTACACATCAACATCGAGAAGGAAAGACACTGTTGGTCAGAAATTAAATACAAAAATTAGTTATTGGTTAAATTCAAAACAGGCGGAAAGAAGGATAACTGTTGCCAACCCCCAAACCACAGAAAAAAAATTAGTAAAAACAAAACTTATGAATGCTAAATTTCTTCAAGAAAGTTCATTCCTTTACACCAGAGTGCGTTATCAAAGTTTTGGTAGAGACATCTGTTAGAGAATGTCCAAACTTCTTGATGCGGAGCAAACAAACACAAATCAAAATAGACACAGTTCAGAACACTTCAAAATTACCAAATTTACAGCAGTGACATCTTCCGAAAAAAAACTTCTTGATGCGGAGCAAACAAACACAAATCAAAATAGACACAGTTCAGAACACTTCAAAATTACCAAATTTACAGTAGTGACATCTTCCGAAAAACCGTTGAGTTAATTCAGTTTGTTAAAGTTCAGTCTTTCTCCTGTAGAGTTTCCACTGGCGCAATATTTGAATTAGCGGCGTAGAGGTGTACCACCCTGTACACTAAGTTTAACCGAGGCTGTTTGGTAAGTAAATGTTCCGCTGACACATGCTATATCGTCATCGTTTGTACTCGTGGTCAAGCTTTAAGACACATCACCGATGCCATCAGTCCGTGGTCATGTGGTTTCGACCGAGTGTCTGTATTCGCTAGCTATCGTGTGTTTAGGTGGAAGGTATGACCAGATAGTAGGGAGATGAGTGGTCATTACGAGTTTATAAAAGTAGAGGTAAGAATAGTTGGCCGATCTAAGAGTGGTGGTCAGAGCTAAGAAGTGATCTAAGTGTTCTAAGAGGTGTTTGAAAACGTCTTAGAATCGTCGATGAGGTCTACGAGTGGTGGTTTGATCTGAGCAGAAACTGGTACTGGGCTGATAGTGAATCATCATCTACTTATGAGGAGGGAATAAGCAATGTAAGTGTATTTAACTAAATTCATCACAGATTTAGTGCCGTGGTTTGCAGAAGTATAGGATATATATCGAACTTTATCGATGTATGAGTTAATTTTCGTCATGGTGCTTAGAATTCTTTATTGAATTCTATTACACAATTCACGAACTATGTTCGAGAATGGAATTTAACGCATATGCATCTAATACCGCATAGAACTGTTGTATTTATTTCAAGAATATCTATATTAGAAATCAGGACGTGTGAAACTAGATAGAATGCCTGGATATTACAAGTGTTTCAATAAAGTTTACCAATTACTACTTATAAACATTGAGTGGACTTAACCGCACTGGAGGTCACTACATTCGGAAAGGAAATGTAGGTCAACTACGGATTACATAAGAAGACAAGATTACAGCAGACGACTTCTGACTTCAACACAGTTGTTTTTCCAGGAATTTCAAGTTCATCAGTGGTGTGTGCAGACATCAAGTAATTACAGCATCCGAAATGTTATGCTTTAATAACATGAAGAAGAATGTAATCAGCGGCGATATCATATTTCACTTCAAGTTCATGCCAATAGCTTTTTTAATTCAGATTAAGTTTTCTGCTTCTGTAACAGCAAATCTCAGAGGATATATTTTTGTGTTCAGATAAAGTACGGCAATGCTAGTTCATTGTGACGTAAAGTATAGTCATAAATTCAGTTTTCTGTTCATAGTAATTAGTTATTCAATTTCCAAATACAATCCTCAGTTGAGGAAATGCAAACGTAATCTACTATTGTCCTGATCCATAATCCCTGTATGTTGCCAGATGTATGAGTTTAGCACCTCACGCCTTGAGAAAAAGTGAGACAAGAGGCATGCTCTCCGAATTTTGTTGTTTTCTAGAGCAACTGCCGCTCAACAAATGTAATGTATATTGTGGGAAGGAGATTAATGTTTCAATCAATCAATCAATACTGATCTGCATTTAGGGCAGTCGCCCAGGTGGCAGATTCCCTATCTGTTGCTTTCCTAGCTTTTCCCTAAATGATTTCAAAGAAATTGGAAATGTATCGAACGTCTCCCTTGGTAAGTTATTCCAATCCCTAACTCCCCTTCCTATAAATGAATATTTGCCCCAGTTTGTCCTCTTGAATTCCAACTTTATCTTCATATTGTGATCTTTCCTACTTTTATAACCGCCATTCAAACTTATTCGTCTACTAATGTCATTCCACGCCATCTCTCCGCTGACAGCGCGGAACATACCACTTAGTCGAGCAGCTCTCCTTCTTCCTCTCAATTCTTCCCAACCCAAACATTGCAACATTTTTGTAACGCTACTCCTTTGTCGGAAATCACCCAGAAAAAATCGAGCTGCTTTTCTTTGGATTCTTTCAGTTCTTGAATCAGGTAATCCTGGTGAGGGTCCCATACACTGGAACCGTACTCAAGTTGGGGTCTTACCAGAGACTTATATGCCCTCTCCTTTACATCCTTACTGCAACCCCTAAACACCCTCATCACCATGTGCAGAGATCTGTACCCTTTATTTACAATACCATTTATGTGATTAACCAAATGAAAATCTTTCCTTATATTAACACCTAGATACTTACAATGATCCCCAAAATGAACTTTCACCGCATCAACGCAGTAATTAAAACTGCGAGGACTTTTCCTATTTGTGAAACTCACAACCTGAATTTTAACCCCGTTTTTCAACATACCATTGCCTGCTGTCCATCTCACAACATTTTCGAGGTCACGCCACAGTTGCTCACAATCTTGTAACTGATTTATCACTCTATAGAGAATAACATCATCCGCGATAAGCCTTACCTCCAATTCCACTCCTTTACGCATATCATTTATATATATATAAGAAAACATAAAGGTCCAATAATACTGCCTTGAGGAATTCCCCTCTTAATTATTACAGTGTCAGATAAAGCTTCACCTACTCTAAAACTCCGAGATCTATTTTCTAGAAATATTGCAACCCATTCAGTCACTCTTCTGTCTAGTCCAATTGCACTCATTTTTGCCAGTAGTCTCCCATAACCCACCCCATCAAATGCTTTGGACAGGTTAATCGCGATACAGTCCAATGACCTCCAGAATCCAAGATATCTGCTATAACTTGCTGGAATCCTACAAGTTGAGCTTCAGTGGAATAACCTTTCCTAAAACCGAATTGCCTTCTATCGAACCAGTTATTAATTTCACAAACATGTCTAATATAATCAGAAAGAATGCCTTCCCAAAGCTTACTGCACCCTTGAAAATTGGTTATTGGTTTGTATGGGAAGAATATTTTATTACTGGGGTGGAACGATGCATAAAATTATCATCCAGGAAGGTGATTTCAACTCTGCACTGTCTGCTAGCCCGCAGGGAAACAGGTTTTTCCCGCCGTGTAAGCGAGTCTGGGTTTTTTTGTGCCTTGTTGAAGACATCAGAGGGGTGGCACGTGGACAGGGACCCGACCAGATTAAAAGCGATCAATACTTTGAGATTTTGACGTCATGATATTTAACCAATTGGACCGCAAGGTTAGCCCGATCGCAAAGTCTCAGCCAATAAAAATTAATTAACAAACACACCTACGTCTTGAAGAAATAAATACCCATGTACTTGGGGAAATCTTTCTCATACTCTGTGGTCTTTTGCTCATTCTCATTCGGCTCATTCTGCTTATTCTGCTAATTTGCTCAGTTGCTCAGTTGCTCAGTTGTCTACGGGAATAATTGCTCGAGCACATGTGTTACTGGAAACGGCGTATCCGACGTGGAATATTATCAGCATTCATTGAGGAAAGACGATAAATTTTCTGCTTCTGAGGAAATTTTGTGACGCCGAAATATCGGAAACGCCGCAGTTCAGATTTCCTTAACTTTATAAATCTGAAGAAAATTTTTAAAGTAGGTAAAAACTGTGCCATCTTGAAGAATCGTGTGTGTGTTGAGAATCATTTCTAAGACAGATCTTTTAGTTTCAGCTTTCACCAGAAGACGCAAGATCCCCAGCAATCCTGAAATACTTTGGAAGAATGGAACTTCAGCATCACGACGGAGTTTGTAATTGTCCTAAGTCCTCGCCTGCTGCAGCCATGTTTCATTAAAATGTGAGGCATAATTCAGCCCGGGAGAGAATAACATCGGAGATGGAGTTTGGTTAGATATTCATTGATCATCAACCGAGTCGAGAAGCCAAGTCTACTACAGCTAAGATTTTAAATTATACTTTTCTCTATTTTCTGTTGTAATAATTATGTAGACGTAGTCCTTGCTTGAATATTTGAAATCATTTCTAATAGTCTTTGTAGTTAGAATTTCACTCTTCTTTCACTGGTGTTGGTAGATTTGATGTGTGTGAGAGTGTATTTGGGACCTATAATTTGTTCTATTTGAGTGAGTGCTTCGTGACATGTTCTCACTGTCCCGTGATAAGTCTAGGAAAGTGTTAAAAATATTTGACCCACGCGATAATAGTTATTAATTTGTAAATTAATGATGGAATAATATTTGAATTATTTGGGACAGAATATCGACGTGTTCTGTGAATTTAGGATTTTTCCTTGATGTTTTGTGGTTTACCATAGATTCGAGATAGAATAGAGTCATCTATGATTTCATTAAACTATAGCCTGCGATGACGCGACCGCGCGCGTGTAATAATAATAATAATAATAATAATAATAATAATAATAATAATAATAATAATAATAATAATAATAATAATTGGCATTATTACGGTCTAATAGAATGTTTAAAGGTCATGAGTGTAATTATTACTGGCTTATAAGTGATTAATGTGTGCTATTTTGAAGTAGATGTTGGCCTGGAATATTGGTCGTGGTTTGAATGTCCACAAATTTTGCATTTACTGTTATTGGTATTTTTGTGACTTTTAAATGGATCTTAAGATAGGATTTTATTTGTGTGTCCATTACATGAGTCAGTTAAGGAAGAGAGTGTGTCTTTGAACATAATTTCTTCTTATGCAGCACATGTTGATCAATAATTTGAGATAATAAGAGATTAAAAAATAACGTAGCCGTGACTCATAGACCGTATGCGCGAATGTTTATTTATCTGTGACTGTAGGCAGTTCTATGGAATTTTAGTGATGATTTCTACTGCAAAATTATCCTGGAACATCGTTGTGGAATCTATTTCATTGGAAAAGTGATAATCCCGTCACAATCACACGTCAGACGATCGTAATGGTGGCCCTTGTCTGATATGGTCATCGGGAGAAGCTCTCATATTTCAAATAAAATTTAAAATTAAAAATCAAGAGATAGGATTCGATAAATCTATTTAATAATATTACAGTGGACCAAAGCTTGAATGTGAGATGGATGAATGACTGATTTTGTTTATAATTGTGATTTCCATGGTTATATTTCGTCAGGACATGTGTACGCTGAGCGCGTAAAGTTCGATTTTATTTTGTTGTTTTGTGGCGAGCATATTTGGCTCAATTATGAATCTTTAAGTAATTTTATGATGGAATAAGATAGATTAGGATCTTTGCTTCGAGAGAAAATACTTAAGCAAGGATCGCGTCAATGAACTAAGCTCACAAAATGTAAAATGTTTAACGCTACAATGCGAGAATTTTGAGTCTTTATTGTGAGTTGTGCACAACACTAGGTCGATTGACATAAAAATAAGAATTTAATGAGTTGGATATTTGATTTCAAAATAATTTTATTATATAATTTGAAGCTTAAATAATTAATTAGAATAATATTTAATTAATGGAAATGATTTATTTGATTTTTTTGGTGTGAGGTAAAAATGTGACTCACGGTTAAATGAATCGCAGAGTATTGCTAATTTAAATAATAATTCAAAAATGGAAAATAATTCAGATTTTGATATTTTGAGATAGGATTTTCTCAAATAATAATTTATTTCATTTCCTAAGACGATTCATTAAGACCCACTTTCGTATCTTTACAGAATGAAATTTTATGGAGAACTGTGAGATGAATTCCAGCATGGAAGAGATAAATATTTTATTTCAAGATTTTGAAAATATTTATAGAATCTGGAAAGTGCTGATATTTTATTTAATAAATGTTAAAACCCATTTCTTTTCTCTGTTTTCATTTGTCGTCAGTCCTTAGATTGTCCCTGACCCCTATAATTTAGCGTTGCCTGTAAGCGAACTTTCCGCCTCTGGGAACTTTTGCTTACCGGCTGAGCTGCCCGGCAAAACGGGGGCAGGTAGTACAAATTTGGCGCCCAACGTGGGGCCCGAATTTTATCGACGACGCCAATCTAAGGACTCGATCTTGTATACCAAAATTTGGACATAAGCAAGATGCGGCGACAATAGGATTTTTGGGTTATTTGATAACATTTATTAGCCCAGATCTCTGTGGCAGAGTGCACTTTAGTTAAAGTTAGGAAGGGCCATGTTGAATGCTTGAAACAAAATCTTGAAGATTAGGAAAATTTCATTTTTTATGCGATTGCATTTGCGCAACATTTCGGATTTTAATAGTTAAATATTATTGAAATGATATACAAATCTTCCCCTAAGGAGGTGAGTTTAATTCATTAGTAGACGTGGAACTGGACTCTGGTTTATACTATGATATTATTCTCCCCGAGGTCTGAACTGCCGTTTCTTGAAAAAGTTTATTATTATGGATGAATGGCGTGCATTTTTGGAGAATGCGTTAGGAAACTTAAAAGATAGCTTGAAGCAGGACCTTAGTGAAAATCAGGCTAAATTGGAGCTTAGACTGACCGAGAACAGTGTTAAATTAAAACAGGAGTTAAAACAGGAACTTAGTGCTGAATTTAATGAAAATCAGGAGCGATTGAAACAGGACCTCAATGAAAATCAGGAGCGATTGAAACAGGACCTTAGTAAAAATCAGGAGCGATTGAAGCAGGATCTAAGTGAAAATAATGAAAAACTGAAATTAGAACTGAACGAGGGTCAGGATAAATTTAAATCCGATCTTAAAAGTGCTTTGGAAGAAATACAGAATAGGACGGACGAAAACATTAATAAACTGCACATGGATGTGAAATTATTTAATGGGAAAATAGCATCCATTCAAAGTGAACTCGTAGCAGTGAAACAGAATTTCTCAGACTTTAAAGGTGAAATACAGGCGAGTATTACAAGTTCGTTAGCTGAGATGTCGAACGAAGTTAGTGAGAGACTCGCTAAAGTCGAGACAGACGTACTACAGGGGCTTGACAAATACAAAAACGAGGTGGAGAAAAACTTTCAGAATATTGAGGAGAAAATTGTGGACAATGCAGAGGACCTTACAGCGACTAAGGCAGCATGGAGTAAAAAGTTTACCGGCCTTTACGAAACTTTGAAACAGGTGGAAAAGGGAGTCATAGCAGATATAAAAGTTTCCCAAGTAACCACGTCAGAAAGGCTAGAATATTTCTACGAGACTATCGAAGAGACACAGACAGGTCTTAAAGAAATAAAAACGGAAATGGACAAGGAAATTAGCGAAGTAAAAGCTGAATCCGAAGCATCGAAGCGTGAACTTCAGGATGGAATTAAGGAACTTGTTGAAGAGCTTAAGATAATCAAACTTCAGGGCGAGAGTCATAATATTGTCACTTCAACATTATTGGAAAGGCAAGGTCAATTAGAGAAGCGGATGTCTGGTGAAGTCCCGTCTTCAACTCCAAAAGTGGTGGACATGGCTAATCCCATAAATAACACCAATCCTTACATAAATCAGGTCAGTAGTGGGATAAATTCAGCAAATGTTTCAGGTCAGACTCAAATTGTTAATATTATTAAACTTCATGAGGAACAGCCAAAGAAGTTCAATAATGTTAAACGCGTTACTCCTAAAAGCTTCATTCGTGAACTTCAGGAATACTTCAGAGATAATAAGATACCTCCTGAACGCCAACTAAGGGTGACTGAACGCTATTTGGAGAATTCAGTATTAACATGGTACGAAGCGTTCAAGTATTCATTTGAAGATTTTGAAGGGTTTAAGAAGGCATTTCTGGAGAGATATTGGAACAGTGACTTACAGCATAATTTAAAAACAGAACTCTACGCTAAGAGGTACGCTTCTTCTACGCCCACACGCTACGCTGATTATTTTTCGGCTCAATTACGTAAACTAAAGGAGCTTGATATGCCACCCTCAGAAGTTGAAGTAGTCCGTGTAATAATAAGGCAACTTCCAGCGGACATTCAACGTATAATGATTGCTTCGAACGCGCAGACCGCAATTCAGGCTGAAGCCGTGCTTCGTCAACTCGATTTAACTTCGGGAGAGCAGCCACGACGTAACCTAGGTCAAGAACAACAGATGTTGCAAGCTACAGTCGTCCGAGCCGACAGTGGAACTTCGTTCAACCAAGGGAGACCTAGCGGTCGAACTACAAAGGAAATGTCACCGAGAGACCGTTCTCCTAGGTCAGGACACAGAAGTGACGAGGAGAGAGATTATTTCCGAAGGAATGTACGACGCAGACCCTATGAAAATATTCGAGGAAGGTGGAGAAGGAATAGCGAAACTAACCATACCGGAGGAAGAAAAAGAAACTGGAGGCAAGAAGAGAGAGAGAAATACATCCAGGAATTACGCAAGGAAAATCAGGAGAAATCCAAGTGGCGTCACGCGATTCAGGACCAGGACGTGAACCCAGATATAGTAGGAGCAGAAAGCTTAGAATACCAAGGGGCTAAGCAAGACGAAAATCGCCAACGCTATGAAAAGGAAGATTATAGTCAAGGGGCTATTAAAAAAAAACATCCATCCAACTAGAAAATGATAGTACTAATCCTAACTCTTGTAATTCAGTGGTCCCGAAGGAATGGATTGTAGTTCAGATTGATTCATGGGTTACTAAATCTGATGATCTGTTAGAAGAAAATCTTGAGACTAGTAGAAATAATGCAAGGACATTACCAATAATATTAGCTAGAACTTGTGGCGTGAGACTTAATTGCTTAGTTGACACCGGCTCTACTATTAGTGTAATATCAATATCATTTATGAATGACTTAAGAGAAAGGCATGAAATACCCATCATTCCCGTCTCACATGTTAAAATTAAAGGAATTATCCCTGACAAGATTGTAATTTGCAAGCAGCAGACATTTCTCGATGTGGAAATCGGAAACACCAAGTTCCCTAATATATTTTTGGCTATGACAAATATCAAATTTAATATCATTCTTGGAATGGATTTTCTTACATCATACCACGCAGACATTAGTTTGGACTCCAACCAAATAGTATTTCGTTTGGAGGAATTTTCAGAAATTGCAGTCATGAATCCTGTTGATGTAACCGACCAAGAGGTGTTCCACATAAATTGCGCCTTAACATCGAGGGAGAAAGAAGACCATGAGGCCTTAGAAGAAATTCATCAGGTTCTGGATGACATCATTGAAGAGGGCGAAAATAGAACACATCCCTTGGATCTTATAAATCAGAAGGTGAATTCAGCTCAGGGAACAGATGGAAATGGAATGATGAAAAGAGCATTTAATAAGACCAGGGAAATGCTGATACAACACGTCAAATTGGGATATCCAGACTTTGGAAAACCGTTCATATTACAAACAGACGCATCAGGTATTGGAATTGGAGCTGTGTTATTCCAAGAAAATAAGGAAGACCCTGAAAGGAGAATTTATCTTGCCTTCGTCAGCAGAAAATTGAGAAATCACGAAAAGCACTACACGGTTACTGAATTGGAGATGTTGTCAATAGTTTATGCTCTCAAATACTGGCAGAAGATAATATATGGTTATCAAATTATTATCAGGACTGATCACAAAGCTTTGACGTTCATGTTGAAAACTACCATGGCATCCGCACGAATATTCAGGTGGACGATGTTTTTCCAGCAATTTGACATCAAACTGGAGCACTGTACTGGAAAAAGCAATTTGTTAGCTGACTGTTTAAGTCGTAACCCGAATGCCGATACTGAGGAAATCCAACAAATTGAATTAGTTCCAGAGGACCACGAATTTTTAAGAAAATTACGTTACATTCGGCAAGCCCAGAAAAGAGACAAAGATTTAAGAAACATCATAGACTTTTTGGAGAAGAGAATCAAACCTGGAGAACCTAATTACAGAAGACATAAGAGGAAAGCTTCACGTTACCAATATTTGGATGGAATATTATTTAAATTCATTGATTCTGCAAAATCTGAACTTAGAGTTGTGGTGCCTCCAAAATTACAGGAATCCCTTATCTGGCATACGCACAGAATAACAGGTGATGGTGGTATTGACAAGACGGTTGCCACTATTCAAGAGAAATTCACTTGGGAGAAACTTCGAACCATTGTTCGTAATGTAGTCCGCACCTGTGATACTTGTCAGCGAGTAAAACCTAGCTCTCATCTGCTTCAGCATAGTCCTATTCCCATAATACCTACAGGGCCTAAACAGTTATTTGCAATGGACCTATTTGGACCAGTCCCGATCTCTAGGAGGGGAAACCGACATATAATAGTCACTATCGACGTATTTTCTAAGTATATTGCCTTATATCCTATCCAAAAGGCGAATTCCAAATCTGTAATCCGTCGGATAATCCGCATCCTGATACCTCATATGGGCAAGCCAAAAGCCATATTGACTGATCACGGATCACAATTTACCTCCGCTGAATTTCGTCAAGCTATGGAACAATTGGGCATTAAGCATATATTGAATTCTGTCCGCCATCCATCGAGCAATCCAGCTGAAAGAGTAATGCAGGAACTGTCAAAATTCTGCCGTATTTTCTGCGGAAATACACATTGGTTATGGGTAGATGTGTTACCAATTATGATGGAATGCTTAAATAACACTGTGCACGAGGCAACATCTCAGATTCCAGTTGTTCTTCATTTTGACAGACGACCTTACCGACCTTGGGATAGTATCATTCAATGCCCAGGAAATGTAAAACCTACCCTGGAGGAGAATATTGAGAAGGCAGCTAAGTCTCTAAAGGAACAAGCTGAGTGAAGGCAAAGACGTGTCAGAAACAAGAAGTTTCGTCGTCCATTAAAATTACATGAACTTGTGTTACTCAAGAAACCAGCTTCCTCAGAAACCACAAGTAAATTTTATGCCAAGTTTGCACCATCATTTATTGGGCCGTACAAAATTATTAAAGTCTATGGGAACAATGCCTATCGCATACAAAGTTTTGATCAATCATATGAAGGAGTTCATAATTGTTCAAACTTGAAGAGTTATAACTGTCCTAAACAATCTGCTATAAATCAAATAAACGTCATCTTTGAAGAGGAAACGTCATGGAACGAAGATGAGGATCCGATCTACCTTCATGCTTCAACGCAGGTCGATATGACGGAAGAAGTATGTAAAGAGTATCAGGAGTTACAAGATTCCGCCATGAGTCAATTACGCTTGCTTTGAGCTGCGCTGGAACTGGACAATAGTAGGCTACGTGCTGGAACGTCATCTGGAATAATTATGGAATAGTGTGACACATAACTGTACCTCAAAATTTTCAAGGGACATGTTAATTATATTTCCAGGTAATAATGATTTAATCTGCCCATCAAATCATTTTTTCAGCCACGGGAGAATATGCACCCTTGAAAATTGGTTATTGGTTTGTATGGGAAGAATATTTTATTACTGGGGTGGAACGATGCATAAAATTATCATCCAGGAAGGTGATTTCAACTCTGCACTGTCTGCTAGCCCGCAGGGAAACAGGTTTTCCCGTGCCGTGTATGCGAGTCTGGGTTTTTTTGTGCCTTGTTGAAGACATCAGAGGGGTGGCACGTGGACAGGAACCCGACCAGATTAAAAGCGATCAATACTTTGAGATTTTGACGTCATGATATTTAACCAATTGGACCGCAAGGTTAGCCCGATCGCAAAGTCTCAGCCAATAAAAATTAATTAACAAACACACCTACGTCTTGAAGAAATAAATACCCATGTACTTGGGGAAATCTTTCTCATTCTCTGTGGTCTTTTGCTCATTCTCATTCGGCTCATTCTGCTTATTCTGCTAATTTGCTCAGTTGCTCAGTTGTTCAGTTGTCTACGGGAATAATTGCTCGAGCACATGTGTTACTGGAAACGGCGTATCCGACGTGGAGTATTATCAGCATTCATTGAGGAAAGACGATAAATTTTCTGCTTCTGAGGAAATTTTGTGACGCCGAAATATCGGAAACGCCGCAGTTCAGATTTCCTTAACTTTATAAATCTGAAGAAAATTTTTAAAGTAGGTAAAAACTGTGCCATCTTGAAGAATCGTGTGTGTGTTGAGAATCATTTCTAAGACAGATCTTTTAGTTTCAGCTTTCACCAGAAGACGCAAGATCCCCAGCAATCCTGAAATACTTTGGAAGAATGGAACTTCAGCATCACGACGGAGTTTGTAATTGTCCTAAGTCCTCGCCTGCTGCAGCCATGTTTCATTAAAATGTGAGGCATAATTCAGCCCGGGAGAGAATAACATCGGAGATGGAGTTTGGTTAGATATTCATTGATCATCAACCGAGTCGAGAAGCCAAGTCTACTACAGCTAAGATTTTAAATTATACTTTTCTCTATTTTCTGTTGTAATAATTATGTAGACGTAGTCCTTGCTTGAATATTTGAAATCATTTCTAATAGTCTTTGTAGTTAGAATTTCACTCTTCTTTCACTGGTGTTGGTAGATTTGATGTGTGTGAGAGTGTATTTGAGACCTATAATTTGTTCTATTTGAGTGAGTGCTTCGTGACATGTTCTCACTGTCCCATGATAAGTCTAGGAAAGTGTTAAAAATATTTGACCCACGCGATAATAGTTATTAATTTGTAAATTAATGATGGAATAATTTTTGAAATATTTGGGACAGAATATCGACGTGTTCTGTGAATTTAGGATTTTTCCTTGATGTTTTGTGGTTTACCATAGATTCGAGATAGAATAGAGTCATCTATGATTTCATTAAACTATAGCCTGCGATGACGCGACCGCGCGCGTATAATAATAATAATAATAATAATAATAATAATAATAATAATAATAATAATAATAATAATAATAATAATAATAATAATAATTGGCATTATTACGGTCTAATAGAATGTTTAAAGGTCATGAGTGTAATTATTACTGTGCTTATAAGTGATTAATGTGTGCTATTTTGAAGTAGATGTTGGCCTGGAATATAGGTCGTGGTTTGAATGTCCACAAATTTTGCATTTACTGTTATTGGTATTTTTGAGACTTTTAAATGGATCTTAAGATAGGATTTTATTTGTGTGTCCATTACATGAGTCAGTTAAGGAAGAGAGTGTGTCTTTGAACATAATTTCTTCTTATGCAGCACATGTTGATCAATAATTTGAGATAATAAGAGATTAAAAAATAACGTAGCCGTGACTCATAGACCGTATGCGCGAATGTTTATTTATCTGTGACTGTAGGCAGTTCTATGGAATTTTAGTGATGATTTCTACTGCAAAATTATCCTGGAACATCGTTGTGGAATCTATTTCATTGGAAAAGTGATAATCCCGTCACAATCACACGTCAGACGATCGTAATGGTGGCCCTTGTCTGATATGGTCATCGGGAGAAGCTCTCATATTTCAAATAAAATTTAAAATTAAAAATCAAGAGATAGGATTCGATAAATCTATTTAATAATATTACAGTGGACCAAAGCTTGAATGTGAGATGGATGAATGACTGATTTTGTTTATAATTGTGATTTCCATGGTTATATTTCGTCAGGACATGTGTACGCTGAGCGCGTAAAGTTCGATTTTATTTTGTTGTTTTGTGGCGAGCATATTTGGCTCAATTATGAATCTTTAAGTAATTTTATGATGGAATAAGATAGATTAGGATCTTTGCTTCGAGAGAAAATACTTAAGCAAGGATCGCGTCAATGAACTAAGCTCACAAAATGTAAAATGTTTAACGCTACAATGCGAGAATTTTGAGTCTTTATTGTGAGTTGTGCACAACACTAGGTCGATTGACATAAAAATAAGAATTTAATGAGTTGGATATTTGATTTCAAAATAATTTTATTATATAATTTGAAGCTTAAATAATTAATTAGAATAATATTTAATTAATGGAAATGATTTATTTGATTTTTTTGGTGTGAGGTAAAAATGTGACTCACGGTTAAATGAATCGCAGAGTATTGCTAATTTAAATAATAATTCAAAAAAGGAAAATAATTCAGATTTTGATATTTTGAGATAGGATTTTCTCAAATAATAATTTATTTCATTTCCTAAGACGATTCATTAAGACCCACTTTCGTATCTTTACAGAATGAAATTTTATGGAGAACTGTGAGATGAATTCCAGCAGGGAAGAGATAAATATTTTATTTCAAGATTTTGAAAATATTTATAGAATCTGGAAAGTGCTGATATTTTATTTAATAAATGTTAAAACCCATTTCTTTTCTCTGTTTTCATTTGTCGTCAGTCCTTAGATTGTCCTGACCCCTATAATTTAGCGTTGCCTGTAAGCGAACGTTCCGCCTCTGGGAACTTTTGCTTACCGGCTGAGCTGCCCGGCAAAACGGGGGCATTACATACAATGCATGTCAAACTTACTGGCCTGTAATTTTCAGCTTTATGTCTATCACCCTTTCCTTTATACACAGGGACTACTATAGCAACTCTCCATTCATCTGGTATAGCTCCTCTGACCAAACAATAATCAAATAAGTACTTCAGATATGGTACTATATCCCAACCCATTGTCTTTAGTATATCCCCAGAAATCTGATCAATTCCAGTCGCTTTTCTAGTTTTCAACTTTTGTATCTTATTGTAAATGTCATTGTTATCATATGTAAATTTTATTACTTCTTTGGACTTAGTCTCCTCCTCTATCCTGACATTATCCTTGTAACCAACAATCTTTACATACTGCTGACTGATTACTTCTGCCTTTTGAAGATCCTCACATACACACTCCCCTAGTTCATTAATTATTCCTGGAATGTCCTTCTTGGCACCTGTTTCTGCCTTAAAATACCTCTAAATACCCTTCCATTTTTCACAAAAATTTGTATGACTGCCAATTATGCTTGCCATCATGTTATCCTTAGCTGCCTTCTTCGCTAGATTCAATTTTCCAGTAAGTTCCTTCAATTTCTCCTTACTTCCACAGCCACTTCTAACTCTATTTCTTTCCAGTCTGCACCTCCTTCTTAGTCTCTTTATTTCTCTATTATAATAAGGTGGGTCTTTACCATTCCTTACCACCCTTAATGGTACAAACTTGTTTTCGCATTCCTCAATAATTTCTTTAAACCCATCCGAGAGTCTGTTTACATTTTTATTTACCGTTTTCCACCGATCATAATTACTTTTTAGAAACTTCCTCATGCCTGCTTTATCAGTCATATGGTACTGCCTAACAGTCCCACTTTTAAGACCTTCCTTTCTATCACATTTATTTTTAACCACCCCAAGAACAGCTTCATGATCATTAGTACCATCTATTATTTCAGTTTCCCTATAGAGTTCATCTGGTTTTATCAATACTGCAACCTTACCAATTAGTAAACAAAACATCCAAATGAAAAGCACAAACATCAAGAAGAAAACAAGCACAATACTTACCGTGAGGGCAGTAGCATAAAATATGAAGCGTGGAGGGCAAAGGCGAGAATTAAATGGCCAGGGTCTTACATAACTTTGACAGGTTGCCAGGTAAATATTGCTAGCTACTAAATGACACACAAGATAAATTTAAAATGAAGAAAATTTACTAAGTAAATGTAATTTGAAAATGGTATAAAATAAGAACAATAAATATATATATATATATATCTTTTTCCAAAAATTTAAAATGCAATTAAACTAAATGAGAGAAACAGTATTTTAAAATAAAGTTGAAATTAAGATGAAATGAAGCTCGCATTAACATAGGCTTCCACCAAAATTAAGGTTTGAAATTCATTACTAACTCATTAACTTACATACAGAAGGATTAAAATTTATTTTAAAATTTGGGTGCAACCGATATGCGGGCCCACGATATAAAATCTCTTTAAAATTGAAATTTGCTACACTACTAAAATGCTAAATTACAAGACTCACACAAGGACACACGAAAAAGGAAAAAATAGTGGCTCCAACCGCGAATTAACATTACACCAAAGAAACGAGCTAGATGAAAACACAATAAAATAATAGCGCACAGCAACCCCAACAAAATGAAGTATATTAAAGGAAATTTACAATTAACGGTGCGCACATAATAATAATAAGAGAACACTGAAGCACACAACAGGAGCTACCATTTACCGACGCGAAGCCAAGATCCCATTATAATCATCAAAGCCACCCAAAAAAATAACGTATCATCAGATTAGATAAGAAGGGATGACATGAGTAATAAAGACAAAAGCAAGGAACACAAACAATGGGAGAAATGTTATAAGACAACGAAAGAAGACCCCCATTATTAAACTTAATTTCGACCAGCAAATTTCAATTTTAAGATTTTAAGTTATTAAAAATAATAATAATTATTATTATTATTATCCAAGAGGTGATAGTACCAGTTTACATTAGCTTTAGTTAATCAATTCCCCTGCGGCTTACATACTTTAGAACAGAGGGGGCCATGGATTGCGCTACGATGCGAATATGAGGTGTCAATAATTAACGCCCGGAACAATGCAATAATAATCACGAACAAATAATCAGCCACTAAGGCAATAGGACAAAAATCAGACAGCAAATACCACCAACCAGGGACAAATTAAGTGAGAAAACACGCACCGAAATGAATTACTAAAAGAATAAAAGTAATAATAATAATAATAATAATAAGATTCATCATCCTTATGAACATCAAGAAGAACAGTTGGCAATAATGCACAGCGACAAAACCATAAGATAAAATCACTTACACAAAATATCACCTCATAGATGCATAATTAGAGATCCCGATCTCCCTACCTTACATTAATTTTCTTTTTCCAACGGATTCAGCTCAAATATATATCAAATTTTGCTTACAAGGTTACACTATACCAAAAGTTGCGTTTATGATGTTGGTCATGTCCACGATGAAATTACTCACTCTAGTGTCTGAACGAAAGGAATCCCTTCAATAAATTAAAATTATAATTTTCAGTACTTACTTGGAGTTAAGATATCCAACTTACAAGACACTTAAAACTTTTCATACCGGGCGAGTTGGCCATGCGCGTAGAGGCCCGTGGCTGTGAGCTTGCATCCGGGAGATAGTAGGTTCGAATCCCACTATCGGCAACCCTGAAAATGGTTTTCCATGGTTTCCCATTTTCACACCAGGCAAATGCTGGGGCTGTACCTTAATTAAGGCCACGGCCGTTTCCTTCCAATTCCCAGGCCTTTCCTATCCCAACGTCGCCGTAAGACCTATCTGTGTCGGTGCGACGTAAAGCCCATAGCAAAGAAAAGAAACTTTTCATACCGATAACGGTTAACTCGCAGCACCAAGTTTACATGTTACATTAAGAAAATATTAAGATTGGAGCACACTGGATAACTTTCAAAAGAATAACAGGGCCTAGCCCTAACATCATCATTTAACCACCGCAGTCAGTCTCCATTGCAATCGCTTTCCCTTCTTGCCAAGCCGTCCACTTGGGAGCTTCACACAACACAGCCATCTTGGAGTGTAGCGGCGACCACACTACCGAGCTCACACTGAGCTGGGGAAGTAGCCAGTCTCATGATTCAACGCGTGCACCGCGAAGGTGCGCAGAAGTCACAAATGATAATTCAGGGCATTACATAGTCCAGTCAAATGCGTGACAATAATGGATAAGTAACTTGAATTAAATTTGTCTGGTAACCTCCACAGTTAGGTAACAGTTCCAACAATGGCCGATAATATTGATAATGGCTCGATACACAAGTCGACATGACAGATGAATAAATAAATACTCTTAGATGCTTTGATGTTATAATTCAGTTATGTCCAGTAAATATCAGTTCCCATTTTCACGTCACAAATACCACATCCAGGATATTTTTCCCTCTGGTTGGTTCCATCACTTGCTGAATCAGCTGTCCTTCCCATATTAACGTATTTGCCATTTGTTGGTCATGCTTCCTGTCGTTCGTATTTCCTTCCCAATTGACATCTGGCAAATTCAGATCTCCCGCCACAATCACATTTCTTTCCATGTCGTCTCCCACATAACTGTCTATCCTATCAAATAATTCTGAATCCGCGTCAGTGCTACCCTTTCTCGATCTGTACACTCCAAATATATCAAGTTGCCTATTATCTTTAGAAATGAGCCTTACACCTAGAATTTCATGTGTCTCATCTTTAACTTTTTCGTAGCTTACAAATTCTTCTTTCACCAGAATGAACACTCCCCCTCCCACCATTCCTATCCTATCTCTACGATACACACTCCAGTGCCGTGAGAGTAGCGGTAGGAGTAGTTACAATATATATATAAATGTTATGTGTACCGGGTGGTACACCTCCATGCCGCCAATTCAAACTTTGCGCCAGTTGAAACTCCTCTACTGGAGGAAGTCTGAACTTTATCTACTGTGTTAATTTTCTAGTTTCTCAGAAGATGTCACTACTTGTAAAATTTGAAGTTTCTGAACTGGGTCGTTTTCGATGTATTTTTGTTTTGCCTATAGTAAGAAGTGTGGACATTCTCTTCCAGATGGCACTACTGAAGAACTACAATTATGCACCCTAGTGCGAAGTGAAAGAACTATGTTTTTGAAGAAATTTTGTGTTTATAAGTTTGTTCTTTGTTAAATTTCTTTCAGTTATTTTTTATGTTGGCAATATTAACCCCTTCCTTCCGCCCGGATTGAATTTAGCCAATCCCGAATTTCTTTAATTAATTTATGACCAATCAGGTGTATCTTCTTCAACTTGGATATGTTGCTTAACCCTAGCCAATAAAATTCTTGTGGGAGGGTGTTCTCATTCCTGAAACGCCTCGAACTTTCCGCGAGAGTATATAAACTACTGATTTTCGGGTCTCCGCGCCACTTCAGTAACATCTTTCTGTGTGTAAAGTACGTAGCAGGGGGCGGGAAGCGCCTCTTTCTTCGGGTAGCAGTTCATCCACAATGTAATGGCCGTTTAATAACTTCTTTTCTTGCTAGCTCAGCAGTTTAACTCTCGGGGCAGGTCCGAAGCCTTTTACCATGTAACTTTCCCTTAAAATGTAAAGACACTCGGTATCAATTCTATCTGTTTAAACTATAAATTGGGATAGAGAGTGCATAACCCTCTCGAGCTCCCACTCATATTGCTTTGAGGTGAACTTATTTTCTTAACCGTTTCTTCCAGTCTTTAGTATGGGATTAGCCCTTGCATTAACGGCCTAGTGCCAAGTAGGTTTTAAACAAAATGTATTAGGAGTGCAAGAACGCCTCCTCTCAAGTCGGTATTTTAGAGGCCATATAATTGACCTGTTTCCTTATTTAATAGGCCTCAGTAGGTTGGGTACTTTTTTACCCCTGTTTTCATGTCCTTCGAGGACAACTTGAAAGTGGAGTTTGGTGTGGCCTTTGATAGGCCCGAACTTAAGAGCTGGTAGCTCTTTCTTAAATTTTGTTTCTGCGCGCCTCGAGGAGGCTTTACGGTGTAATTGGGAGCAAGTGCTCCTGGGCATGATTGGGGTCTTCTGCCCCTTTGTTGAATTGTGTATATTGTAAAGTTGGGCTTATAGCTCAAGAATTGTGTGTCTGGCTCTCGGAGCCCAAAACCTGTAATCATTGTAATTGTACATTTTCGAATTGTGATTCGGCTACTGAGCACCTGTTCTATTTGTTATTTCTTAATCTTTAAAAGAAAATACAACCTTGTTAAATTTTATCTTAACTTTAATTTTGTATTTTGGGACCTGTTCACACCCGCACCTTCTTTCACCTCTGCCGTTCCACAGATACCTCGGAACAAGTGGTAGCGGAGCGTGGTTGAATGGGTCTCAATTTAGCCCCTTTTGACGGCTAAACATTGCTTTGATTTCTACTCTAACTATTTTCTCAGTTGCTGGAATTTTTGATTTTTCCTTTTTCAAAATTGTTCTGTCATCATGCCCGGCCCTCGCGATGTTCTCGCTCTTAACTATTTGCGCAAGGAGGAGTTGATCTATGAATTAACTATTAGAAATGTGCAATTTGGAGGCACGGTTGCGGTAGACACATATAAGCTTAGAGAGTCCCTGGATTTGCCCATTTCCATCCCCACTTTGGGAGAGAAAGAAATTGACGACTCTCTTTCCACGATCACTGACAATACTACTGAGCTAGCATCTGTAGTTAGTTTTTTTGAAGAATATGATCCTTCTCCTAATCAAATTAAACGTGTGCAAGCCAGGTTATTTCATTTTTCTAATAGAGTTAACGATCTGTTGTCTCTGAAGTTGAATAACGTTCAGAGGTAGGAAGCTAGTGTGGTTCTTGAAAATTTTTCTGAATTGTCCAGTAAGGTTACCCAATTGTTAACTGGGGAAGTTCCTCCCAAAACTGATCAACCCACCACGGTGAATGTAGGTAGCGAGAAAGAGCCTCCTAAGGGAGAAGTCAATAGGAAAACCGCTGGAGCTCAAACAACCTCTGCCCCATTGGACAACGAGTCTGAACGCCGTACCTCGTTGAATAATGTACGTTCTGAATTAAATTCTTTGCCACTTAAACCTTTACCTACTATGTCACCTGGGTTCAGCAGCAAGCCTCATCCATTAGCGATGTTGCTCAGAGGTATCTCTAAGTTTTCTGTTAATACCACCAGTGAAGTTATTTCATTCTTAAGGTTTTTAGTTTAATTTCAGGATCATGCCCTTGTTTTTTCTCTTTCTCCATGTCAGATTTTGCAAATCATCTATCCCTATGCAATTGGTATTCTCTCAGACAACATAGTAAGAGCCATTGCCGAGCAATCATCTATTGAAGACTTCCACGCCCACTTGCTAGCTAACTTCATTCCGGCTAGGGCAAAGTCCTCACTTATTCAGAAGTACTATTATCGTGTACAGCGGTTGGATGAAAACTTGGCAGATTTCATCCAAGATATTAAGTTCTATACTAGGGTGTTTGCTCTTCACTTCCCCGAAGATCAGATTGTACAGGCTATTGTGGAAGGCATTTCAACATCCTATAGGTCATATTTGTGTTTCGCGGCGTGCCCGCAAACCTTCTTTGAACTTGAAGCATTGGCCGTCTCAGCGGAAGGAGTTAGATACGCCGATTCCTTGCGTGTCGTGAAAGAACCCCCTCCTTCTTTTAGTAATCCTCGGCCTCCACCTCGCCGACCAGTCACACCCCGTAAATGTTATGCTTGCGGGTCGCCTGACCATCTTCGCAATAAGTGTCCATTGATCAAGTCTAGTGGGACAAGGAATGGAGCAGGGTCATCTCAAGGCTGTTTTAAATGTGGGGCTTTCTCACTTATCGCCAAGAATTGCCCAAATTCAAATAGAACCCCCTCCTGCTCAACTTCTGGTGCAACTTCCACCAATGTCACTAATAATAAGTGACTAGCGGCGTCGGCTGAGTCGACTAATTCAGCTTCCCAAGGCTCAGCCCCCGGTAAACAGGTCGAAAATTCAGGGAAAATTCAGTCGTCAAATTCATCTTTTGAATGCCCCAAAGAATGTCTTAGGATTGCGGCGGACTCCCCCGCACCCGTACCTTTTCTCAAAATTGAGTTAAATAATGAACCTGTAACAGCTCTTTTAGATTCAGGCAGTGTTTGTTCAATTATTTCGGCTCAATGGTATTCAAAATTGAAATCTATTTGTAAACTACCTGACTATTGCTCATATCCTGTTCAATATGGTTCGGCTAATTCTTCTCCATTAGAAAGTTTAGGCGCTTTATATGGCAATAATCGTATTTTTAAATATACATGGAAAATTAAATTGTTTGTGGCCAAGCACTTGTCTTGCCCCGTTATATTGGGAGCTGACTTCATTTCTCACTCCGGTCTAGTGCTCGACCTTCAGAGTAAGTCGTGCACATTCAAATTTGCTTCCAATTGTAAAATCCCCTTGTTAAAGTGTAATCCTGTACCATGTTCCTCTATTTCGCCTACCCAAGATGAGATGTTGTTAGACATTAGACATCTACCTGAGGAGCAGGCTGATAGTATTCGTAAGTTGTGTCAGTCGTTTCCAGAGGTGTTCTCTGATACTCTTGGTGTTACTGACCTTATTGAATACAAAATTGAGGTCACGGATTCGATTCCGGTCCGTTTTCCTCCATTAAGGCTGTCTCCACCTAAAATGAAGGCTCTGAAAGGAATTATTGATGAAATGTTGAAGGATGGTATTATTAGGCCCTCTAAGTCGGCGTATTCTTCGCCTATTTTTCTAGTCCCGAAACACTAAGGTGGCTTCAGGCCTGTCATTGATTATAGGGCTCTCAATCGGAAGGTGGTGTTACAATCTGTGCCTCTTCCTGACCTTCATTCTTGTTTTTCATGGTTTCGTAAAGCCAAGTTCTTCACCATCCTGGATTTGAATCAGGCTTATAATCAAATTCCCCTAGCTGAAGAGTCTAAACACCCTACAGCGTTTGCTACGGATTGGAATCTGTATGAATACAACCGCGTGCCTTTCGGGCTCCCCACCGGTGCAGCTGTGCTTACGAGGCTACTAGACAGGGTCTTCTCCGACATCAAATTTGAGTACTTGTACCACCATCTTGATGATGTCGTCGTATTTTCGGAGACTTTCGAAGAACGTCTAGATCATCTGCGAGAAGTTCTCAACCGCCTTCGTAAGGCCGGGTTAACTGTGAAGTTGTCCAAGGTTGCCTTTGCAAAGCCCTCCATGTCATTCCTAGGGCATATTGTGTCACCTGATGGCGTTGCAGTCGATCAATCTAGAACACAGGCCATCCGTGATTTTAAACCTCCTAAGGACATCAAAGGTATCGCCAGATTCATTGGTATGGTGAATTTCTTCAGGAAGTTTATTCCTAACTTCGCTAATAGAGCGGCGCCCTTGAAACTTCTTCGTAGGAAAGGCATCAAATTTGAGTGGGGACCTTCTCAATAAGCCGCTTTTGAAGATCTTAAATTAGCTCTCTGTAATGCCCCTGTCCTTGCGATGCCAGATTTCTCGAAGAAATTCATCGTCCAAACCGACGCGTCGGCGTCGGCGGTAGCTGCAGTCCTTCTTCAAGAGACTGAACTAGGAAGGTGACCCATCGCCTATGCACCTAGGACTCTATCGGCTCAAGAAGCCAAGTATTCCATCTATGAGCTCGAAGGTTTGGCAGTCTTATTTGCCTTAGAAAAGTTCCGTCTCTATCTGGAACATGTCAAATTCGACCTGGAGACGGATAATCAAGCCTTAAGCTGGGTCTTCGGTAGGCCGCGTCGTACTGGTCGTATAGCCCGTTGGGCCTTCCGAATTTCTGCCTTCCAATTCGAGGTTAGGCATGTCAGAGGTACTGAAAATGTTGTTGCAGACGGACTCAGCCGTATGTTTTCCAACGACGTCGAGACCCATGAACCGGTCGACAGTTCATCACCTCCCGAGTCCATACTATCTGAGGTTAAAGCCATCTTAACAGATGCTCCCATGCTCTTTAGGGACATTGAGAAATACCAACGTGAAGATCCGACGCTGACTCCGATAATGGAAACCCTTTCTTCTGGGGAACATGTTGTCCCTTACGTACAGAGGAATGGTGTTTTTTGTTGCCCTTCGAGGCATGATAAGATGAGGAAGGTTGTAGTTCCAGCTGTTCTTGTACCTATGATCTTTAAGTACTATCATGAGACCCCATTAGGGGGGCATCTAGGCATCTTTAAAACTCGTGAAAAGATTCGTGAAAGGTTCATCTGGAAGGGTGGACGGTGAAATCCGTGAACTAGTAAAGGCTTGTAAATCCTGCTTGCTTAGTAAACCAACCATGTCCACCAAGGTAGGCCTGTTGTCTTCTCACCAAGCGTCGCGCCCTATGGGACGCCTGTATATTGATTATGTAGGACCCTTCCACCAGTCGAAGGGAAATGCCAACAAGTTCATCTTTGTATGTGTAGATGGTTTTACAAGATTTTCCTGGTTACTTCCGACTAAGCTGGCTACCGCTCAGTCCACCATTACTTGTCTAAATTCAATCCTTGCTTCTTTTGGTCCGTGTCAATATATTGTGTCTGATAATGCTAAGGCTTTTACATCTAATCTATTTCGTAAATTCTGCTTTGACCTGTCCATCTCTCATGTGACAACTTCTGCTTATTACCCTCAACCATCTCTGGCTGAACGGGTTAATCGTAATCTCAGGTCCGAGCTTATTGCCTATCATCACGAAGATCATTCTAGGTGGGACACGTCCCTGCACTGGTTAGCCTTTGCTTTGAACTCGGCGGTTCATGAATCACATAAATTTACTCCAGCTTCGTTGATGTTCAAGTTCGTTCCCAACACGCCGCTCTCTAACCTCTGGTCTCTGAGTGACATTCTACCTGAGACAATAGATCCAGATAACATTAAAGATCTTTGGAAGAAGGCTAAAGCCAATCTTAAAGTGTCTCATGAAAAGGTTAGGGAAAGATATGATCGTGGACGGAGACCCACCCATTTGAAAGTAGGTGACCAGGTGATGGTCAAGAATTTTGTTCCCGCGGGCAAGCTTGCCCCCAGATGTCATGGGCCGTGTATCATTCTCGATTTCCTTACTCCCGTTACCTTATTGTTAAGCAATCCAGCCACCGAGAGGATATTTAGGGTTCACCTGTCACAGGTGAAACCGGTGTAATTCTGTGTTAACTTGCTTCATATAATTTTGAAAGAAATAGGAAGGTTATATTTTTTGAGGGGTTTCTCTTTTAAGGCCTTCTGCCCTTTCAATAATATTTTTTTTACATTTAAGCATTCATTGTAAATCTTCCCCGATCAGTTAAACTGCCATCCTGTCCTTACCATGGCCATTACCACGCTCCCGTCTCCTGCTAACATAACAACTGTGGCTTATGGGAATTAAATAAATATCTCCACGCCGCTGGCCCCTCAGTTCCACCACCATGAATGTACTCTAAACTCATTCTGGTCCAACAAAATTCTGCCGCCGAGCTTTAATGTTTCAGTGCCCCCGCAGCAGCGCGGCGCCGTACGGCTACTGAGGCAGGGTACGGGCCCACCCTTCTCCAGTGAGGCCAACCTGTGTACGGCGAGCCGGAGTCCTCCTCCCGGCCAAGGCTGATGTGCGGCGCACACCCTGTAACTGGCCCGCGACCTGCATGTTCGCTGCGGGCGCGGCGTGCTTCAACTCCAATACTACTCCTCTCATAGTGCGGGCGAGCGGTATCTCAGGGTACTTGAGGGGTCCGAGCGGCCTCCTCTGGACACAAGCAGCAGCGGCCGGTCTGGCCGTCTAACTTAATCAACCTTGGATATATGTAATCAGCTACATGGACATTTAACATCAACAATTACTACAGTTTTGAATCCAACTGCAATATCTGGTGGACTTAGGAATTTTTCCCGCAACTTTAAAAACTAAAAGTTCCCTTCTGATTTCAACCCCTACAAGCACAAAGACATTACATCAATAGTAATCAAAGAATTATGAAACTGGATCCCACATTTTAAGAAAATTTGTTGGTAAATACTTCTGCGATTAACTTCTATATCAACATCATAAATTCGACCTTATTTGCTTCTGTGTTTTCCCTTGGAGGAACTTTGGGGGGGGGGGGAGGTCTCTACCGGGTGGTACACCTCCATGCCGCCAATTCAAACTTTGCGCCAGTTGAAACTCCTCTACTGGAGGAAGTCTGAACTTTATCTACTGTGTTAATTTTCTAGTTTCTCAGAAGATGTCACTACTTGTAAATTTTGAAGTTTCTGAACTGGGTCGTTTTCGATGTATTTTTGTTTTGCCTATAGTAAGAAGTGTGGACATTCTATTCCAGATGGCACTACTGAAGAACTACAATTATGCACCCTAGTGCGAAGTGACAGAACTATGTTTTTGAAGAAATTTTGTGTTTATAAGTTTGTTCTTTGTTAAATTTCTTTCAGTTATTTTTTATGTTGGCAATATTAACCCCTTCCTTCCGCCCGGTTTGAATTTAGCCAATCCCGAATTTCTTTAATTAATTTATGACCAATCAGGTGTATCTTCTTCAACTTGGATATGTTGCTTAACCCTAGCCAATAAAATTCTTGTGGGAGGGTGTTCTCATTCCTGAAACGCCTCGAACTTTCCGCGAGATTATATAAACTACTGATTTTCGGGTCTCCGCGCCACTTGAGTAACATCGTTCTGTGTGTAAAGTACGTAGCAGGGGGCGGGAAGCGCCTCTTTCTTCGGGCAACAGTTCATCCACAAGGTAATGACCGTTTAATAACTTCTTTTCTTGCTAGCTCAGCAGTTTAACTCTCGGGGCAGGTCCGAAGCCTTTTACCATGTAACTTTCCCTTAAAATGTAAAGACACTCGGTATCAATTCTATCTGTTTAAACTATAAATTGGGATAGAGAGTGCTTAACCCTCTCGAGCTCCCACTCATATTGCTTTGAGGTGAACTTATTTTCTTAACCGTTTCTTCCAGTCTTTAGTATGGGATTAGCCCTTGCATTAACGGCCTAGTGCCAAGTAGGTTTTAAACAAAATATATTAGGAGTCGGTATTTTAGAGGCCATATAATTGACCTGTTTCCTTATTTAATAGGCTTCAGTAGGTTGGGTACTTTTTTACCCCTGTTTTCATGTCCTTCGAGGACAACTTGAAAGTGGAGTTTGGTGTGGCCTTTGATAGGCCCGAACTTAAGAGCAGGTAGCTCTTTCTTAAATTTTGTTTCTGCGCGCCTCGAGGAGGCTTTACGGTGTAATTGGGAGCAAGTGCTCCTGGGCATGATTGGGGTCTTCTGCCCCTTTGTTGAATTGTGTATATTGTAAAGTTGGGCTTATAGCTCAAGAATTGTGTGTCTGGCTCTCGGAGCCCAAATCCTGTAATCATTGTAATTGTACATTTTCGAATTACGATTCGGCTAATGAGCACCTGTTCTATTTGTTATTTCTTAATCTTTAAAAGAAAATATAACTTTGTTAAATTTTATCTTAACTTTCATTTTGTATTTTGGGACCTGTTCACACCCGCACCTTCTTTCACCTCTGCCGTTCCACAGATACCTCGGAACATTATGAGTAAAGAAGTGGAACCAGAGATAAGGATTTTTGTATATGATGTTATTTTGTATAGAGTAATAAATCAGTTACAAGATTTTAGCAACTGCAAAATGACCTCGACAATGTTGTGATATGGACAACAGTGAATGGTATGGTGATATACGGAGTTAAATGTCAGGTTGTGTGTTTCATAAATACGAAAAGTCCTCTCAGTTTTAATTACTGCGTTGATGGTGTGAAAGTACCTTTTGGGGATCACTGTAAGTGTCTAGCTCTTAATATATGGAAAGATCTTCATTGGGATAATCGCATAAATGGGATTGTAAATAAAGGGTACAGATCTCTGCACATGGTTGTGAGGGTACAGAATGTATTCGGAACTGCTAAACCAATACTAGCACAGAAGTCCATCAAATGCTTCCAATTTCTATTAGCTTCCATGTTTTCCCCACATTTACCAATCCCCCTTTCGTATCCTTCAGTTCCATTTCCAAATCGCCCATTAGCACTGTTCCGGGGATTCTGTGTAACTTTAAAATTAGAACTATATTTCTTCCTCCTTTTTTGGTTTCTTTTCGAAAGTTAGACTTCATAATTCAGGTACAAGTTAGGGTAACAATTTCAGAAAATCGGAACCATCAAGCTCCCTCTTAACAATTTTACCTGAGCACTACAGCCCCTTTCAATCAACAGTCAAGGAGACGGATCTCGCATCATTGCGCTCTCGATGAACTCTTTCCTGGCCTATCATAAGCACAACCTTCATTTAACCGCTCAACAGTCTGATATCTATAACACGAAATTAATAAAATAGAGTTTAACATGGCCTTCGGGAAAAACAAAAGGTTAACGTTACTGGCCAAGAGGCGAGCTCTTGCTCTCCTTGAAATTTACGAGAAATTCATAAAAGCCTATTTGGCCCGACGTTACAGAGGCTGAGGCTATACTACGGAGGTTACTAGGTGGAGAAAAATATTTAAGTCACAGAAATGACAAGATAGATTTTCAAGGTTACAAAATCATAGTCACCTCAATATCAAGTTGAGAGGGTACCGCACTCTCTATTCCCTGATTTCTGTTAAGTTCTTTCCAATTGTTTGAAATTTATATTTAAAGTTAGAAATTCACATTCTATACCTTTTATAGCCGAGGGGAAAGTTCCAGAAATCTCTGGGCCGAGGCCCTGACAAACCCACAATTTTCATTCGATAATAAAAAACATCAACATTTTATCATTGGTGAATAATAAATGTACAACATTTTTCATTGGCTAACGCCTTAATTCGCCGGAAGTGATAGGAGTGCTCATAACTTTTGTACAACAAAAACGAACACTAAACATTCCAGTTAATGAAACATTAACACAAAATTTATCTTGAATTTTAATACTTCATCTTAACTCTAGAGGGCGCGATAGCAGTTTACCGTAACGACATCTGTTGACAAATGTCCAAACTTCTTTTACCAGAAGTTTCAAAGTTTATGTTGCAGATGGACTTATCCAAAGCAATTAATTTAAATGCGCGGGGCGAGTGTACCTCCGGTACAACCACTGTCATGTCCTTGCTGTTGACCATGGCTAAGATGTCACTCAATGCTTCAAAAAACTTGTCGAATTCATCCTCATCTGTACCCTCACATGGTGTATACATTGAGACAATTCTCATTCGTCTAACAGAAACTATGTTGCGTGCAGTAGTGTACCTGATGAACAGAACCACTCCACACTCTGCCCTTCCCTTTTTCACACCCGTCAAGTACACTTTATATCTCCTACCTCTTGTATTTATCTCATCTTACCCGAATTCCATTTACTTCTAGCACATCCAGATGCCTTCTCTTTGCTGACTCAGCCTGTTCTACTTTCTTTCTTCCATAGGCCCAATTAATATTGGTAGATCCCCATAGAATTCCATTTCGTTCGCCATGTTGTTTCCAAGGAGTCCCTCGCCCGTCAAATTCAAATGGGAGTGGGACTCCGTTACTACCGTAGGTCCGACGCTTGCTTAGAATGTTCTGAGCTCGCTAAATTCGTGAAGAAGAATGCTACCATAATAATGTTATTTGTTTTAAGTCCCACTAACTACCTTTACGGTTTCTGAAGACGCCAAGGTTCCGGAATTTAGTCCCACAGGAGTTCTTTAACATGCCAGTAACCGAGTTCCATAGCTGCAGTCGCTTAAGTGCGGTAGTGTCCAGTATTCGGGAGATAGTTGGTTCGAACCCCACTATCGGCAGCCCTAAAAATGGTTTTCCGTGGTTTCCCATTTTCACAGCAGGCAAATGTTGGGGCTGTACTTTAATTAAGGCCACGGCCGCTTCCTTCCCACTCCTAGCCCATTCCTGTCCCATCGTCGGCATAAGACCTATCTGTGTCAGTGCGACGTAAAGCAACTTGCAAAAAATATAACATGCCAGTAAATCTACCGACACGAGGCTGACGTATTTGAGCACTTCCAAATACCCACCGGACTGAGCCAGGATCGAACCTGCCCAGTTGGGGTCAGAAGGCCACTCAGCCTGGCAGGATGCTACCCTACTTTCACGTAGTCAAAAAGAGCATCCCTCCTCTAACCATAGGTGGATTGTGTAGCACAAGGAGGCCATGACTCAGAATATGTCCGAGATGCCCACTGTCATTCCGTTGCAACTGGTATCCCGACTCTCAGGACCACTTACTAGGCCACTCAGCCGTTGCCCATGGTTCACGAACTAGGACGTGACTACAGTAACCCAAACCATGAACCATAACATGACAAAAGGGTAGAGTTGCAAAAATGTTGCGAAGTTTGGGCTGGGAAGACTTCGGAGAAAGGAGAAGAGCTGCTCGACTAAGTGTTATGTGCCGAGGTGTAGTGGAGAGATGGCGTGGAATGACATTAGTAGACGAGTAAGTCTGAGTCGTGTCTTTAAAAAGGAAAGACCACAATATGAAGATGATGTTGGATTTCAAGAGGACAGATGGAAGCTAATATTTGTTTACAGGAGCGGGAGTTAGGGATTCAAATAACTTACAAAGGGAGATGTTCAATAAATTTCCACTTGTTTCGAAATCAATAAAGAAATGGCTAGGAAAACATCAGATAGGAAATCCGCCACCTGGGCGACTGGTAGTGACTGATTGGTTGATTGAAATTGCCAAGTTGGGGTCAGAAGGCCTCAACCATCGGAGCCACTCAGTGCGGCATTATTATTATTACTATTATTATTATTAAAATACATTTGATAAACTATATTTGACAACAGATATACTCGACGTGTTATGTTTAGTAAAATATTCAAGTTATTTGAATCCAAAAAACCGGGCGAGTTAGCCGTGCTCGTAGAGGTGCGCGGCTGTGAGCTTGCATCCGGGAGATAGTAGGTTCGAATCCCACTGTCGGCAGCCCTGAAAATGGTTTTCCGTGGTTTCCCATTTTCACACCAGGCAAATGCTGGGGCTATACCTTAATTAAGGCCACGACCGCTTCCTTCCAACTCCTAGGCCTATCCTATCCCATCGTCGCCATAAGATCTATCTGTGTCGGTGCGACGTAAAGCCACTAGCAAAAAAAATGAATCCAAAAAGATGGATTACATGTTCATCTCAAACGTTAATACAACCAATCTGCTTATTTCACGCTAGGAATTAAAGTAGTTTTCATTTAATTCTATTTAACACTTTCAGGACCAAGCCGATATTTTATACCTGTCCCCAGAAGGTAGAAACTTTCGCTGATTTTCAGAAAATCCTGTTTTTGTAACTACGAATAATGCGGAAGTGTTGCTGTTTTCTGTATCAGCGTCTAAGCTGAATAAAGAAAAATACAAAGGAAGTGTGACAGTGACGTGTACCTTTCTCATTTCACAAGTGCTCCTACTACCACTTAAAACAAAATAATCGTTATCGACATTTTCATTACGTAGCCTTGGACTTCGAAAAAGTAATATAAGAACTTTACGATTTTGGCCTCCTCGAAGTTATTTACGATACCTACATCCAAACACATTAGTGGTATCTACCAGGACATCTATTTCACTGTCAGAGTCGTCTAAATCGCTTTATGCATTAGCCATTTCGTCTGCTCTTAGCACCATCCCATTTTTACTACTTCAGTCATTTCACTTCACTGTTCCGTAAAACTGTTATCAAGTGTCACATAGAGAAAGAACTTGTTACTACCTAGTACCACTAATATGTAGCTATAATCAAGCGCGTAAAAATTGGGTGCAGGTTTTCTTAATTGAAACGTATGCACGAGTTCGTATAAATTACGGCCTTGCTCAATTTTGAGAGAAGGGGAGACAATAGCACCCACGGTCAGAGTCGCTAGAACGTTAATGAAGGGGAGGTAAAGTATATATATAAAATCATCTTTCATTGACTTGACTGGCCAATAGCCTCACAAACTTCTGGAACAGATGAGTATCTTGGGGATGAATTTTATTTTACGGAACGTACCATTTAGTCATAATTCCGTGAGTATTTCATTGTTTAGCGACAATGGATGACACTATTGATATAATGAACTTAAAAAATAAACTCATTTAAGAAAAAGCATCTTTGCAATTTGCCTAATGTTTATGTTTCATGTGGTGGTACAATTTGATGACTATGTGAAATCACCGCTACACCGAAAAATTGTTCGCCTGGAATTTATAAGAAAAGGTGAATGGAAACTATCGTTTAATCACGCCCAGTAGAACGGAACTCTGCGATAACTAATTGTTGTACTGTTGGGATAATTATTGGTGCAAATTGTAATATAACTGTGGGCAATTGATTCGCCATTGGACATTTATTGAACGTTGTTGTCTATGAGCTTGTTATTGGCTAGCTCCGCTGCTTGATAGTCAACTGTTCTTTTCTATGATTTTCGGTCGCATCATTCATTGTTGTATTCCGCCAATCTAAATAGGCCCCAAAAATTATGTTATACATAAACTAGAGAATAATTTCTATTGATGCACATACTTATGCGCCACGGGAAGAGTGTGGTTTAAAGTAATATGCTCTTTTAACTGGAGCTGTGAGAAGTGAAAGTGTGTGTAGTCTCTTGTATCATTAGCCTCATAAAGGCGACTGGATATTTAAAATTACTTTAAACTCTAGTGAATACTGAAGCGTGCTTCGGATCGAATCGAATTTAATTCCATTTTCTTTTAAAATTAAGTTTTTCTTCTTCTTCTTCTTCTTCTTCTTCTTCTTATTATTATTATTATATATAATTCGCTGGGGCCATCAAGGACCACGTTAAGTCTTGTTGCGTTTGACACTGAACTTGGCCTTCTTTAGAGCCCAAATTTCCCTCATTCTTTGCGAGTGGGCCTGCTTACGCTCCTCTATTCAAGGGGCACCGTGTCTTCTCTTCGGCTGCTCGTCTCGGTTTAGCCCGTTCGTCAATATTTTCTTGCGGAAGAGATCTATGTTAAGGGCGTCTTCAGCTGAGATATGTAGCATTTGCAGGTCTTCTTTGGTATTTCTAAACCAGGGAATTGTGATTTTGGGGTTTGAATGAAAAAAGTGAATGATTTCTTTAGTTAACTTTCTTCCGTCCATTCTTTTCAGATGACCGTAAAATCGTGCCCGTCTTTTTCTGATTGTGTCGGTAATTTTCTCTATTTTGCTGTAGACTTCCTTGTTGGATCTCTTTTGGTGGATTCCATTTCTGTACTTTGATCCCAAGATTCCTCTCACAATTTTGCGTTCTCTTTTCTCCAGCTCTTCAAGGAGTCCTTTGTTGGCATTTAGGGACAGGGTTTCGGCTGCATATAGAACTACTGGCTTCAGAACTGTTTCATAGTGACGTATCTTGGTGTTTTGGGAAAGGCATTTTTTGTTGTACATTGTGCGGGATGCTTGGTAGGCTATTTCCAGTTTGCGTACTCGCTCCTGAAGTGCTTCTTTGTCCAGTCCATTTTTCATGATGATCTCACCCAGGTATTTGAATTTGTCTACTCGGGTGATGTCCCCGTATTTTGTATGGAGTTTTGGTGGAGCCTCTTTGATTTTAGTCATTACTTCTGTTTTCTCAAGCGATATCTGCATACCAGTTTGTTCGGCAATTTCCTTTAAAATTTCAACTTGAGCTCTAGCGGTTTCCATGTCGTTTGAGAGAACAGCAATATCATCGGCAAATGCTAAGCAGTCTGTTGCGATCCCCTTGGATTTGGTTCCTATTCTCAATGGACTGTAGTTGGTTTCCTGTAATCTCACCCGCCAGGTTCTGATGATCTTTTCAAGAACACAGTTGAAGAGTATCGGGGATAGCCCATCACCTTGTCGGACTCCTGTTTTGATGTCAAAGGAATGCGAGAGACACCCGTGGAACTTCTCCTTGGATTTTGTATCGGTCAGGGTGGCTCTAATTAATGCTAGCAGTTTCAAATCAACTCCAAATTAATTTAAGATGTTTAGAATTACTTCCCGGTCAATGGAGTCGTACGCTTTCTTAAAGTCCACAAAGACAGACACATACTGCTTGGACCTTAATATACAATATCTGATGATCGTTTTGAGATTTTGGATCTGTTCAGCTGTTGAGCGACCTTTTCTGAACCCTCCTTGGTATTCACCTATTTGATGTTCGACTTGTGCTTCCAAACGCTCCAGGATGGCAAGTGATAGAATTTTGTAAGTCACGGGCAGCAAAGATATTCCTCTGTAGTTGTTGATGTTCTTCATGCTGCCTTTTTTGTGTAATGGATGGATCAAAGCTATTTTCCAATCTTCGGGTAGGGTCTCCTTGTTCCAAATTTCTTCTATTTGCATTTGCAAGATATCAAGTGATTCCTCTGGGGTATATTTCCATAGTTCTGCTACTACTGAGTCTTCCCCCGGCGCTTTGTTATTTTTGAGACGGGCAATGTGGCGCTTGATTTCATCTCTGTCCGGTTGTCTGGAATCTGGGTACCTGAGTAAGGGTTCATTAGTCCCAATGGCGCTTTGAGGTTTAGAGCAATTAAGTAAATTCTTGAAGTAATCTGCCAGAATGTTGCAATTTTCTTCATTTGATGTCGCCAGTGTGCCGTCCTTTCGCTCAAAGCATAGAGATGGTGGTTTATAGCCAGTGAGTTTGCGTTTGAAGGCTCTGTAGTACTCTCTGCTTTCATTCTTCCTAAAGTTTTGTTCTATCTTTTCAATGAGAGATTTTTCGCATTGACGTTTCTCAGTTCTGAACACCCTAGCTGCTTGGGCACGTTGGGTTTTGTAGGTTTCCCAATCATTTTCTGATTTTGTAGAGTAGTACTGTTTCCACGCATTGAGTCTTTCTTGGAGGACTGATTCGCAGGTACCATTCCACCAGGCATGCTTTTTGCCTCTCTTGATTTGTGCAACGTCTTTGGCGGCCTCAACAAGGAGACTTTTGGCGTTGTTAAAGTCAGTGTCATTTGGTCTAGCCTTCTCCTGGAACTCCTCGACCCTTTGCCGAAGTTTATCATTGTCGAAATGTGTGATCTGTTTGGTTGTCTTCCTTGTGTTTGCGGGAATTGGTTTGAATTTGATAAGAGACGTATAATGATCTGAGGCCACATTGATGCCTTTCTTTACCTTGACATTCATAATCTCAGGGCTGTTTCTCCTTCGAGATTGCAACATGATCAATTTGGAAGTCTCCGAGAGCTTGGACGGGAGAACGCCAAGTCATTTGCTTTCTGGGTAGATGGCGAAAGTAGGTCGACATGACCTGCAGGTTGTGATTTTCACAAATGGACACCAGTATTATTATTATTATTATTATTATTATTATTATTATTATTATTATTATTATTATTATTATTATTATTATTCCTTTTATTTTATTAAATTTTCCTTTCTTTTAATTCTGATTAATTGTTACCGAATCGAAGGTACACTCCTTTTCAATTGCTTTGTTGTTGATATGCTTTCATCTTTTGGTTGCTTGATAACGGTGTGATCAGTTTTGCATTGTCCGGCAGTGAGAGTTGTAACAATAGTCGTGATGTGCAGACGTTCATTGTTCTATGGCATACCTTTATTTTTGATGTGATGAACTGGGTCACGAGATGAGTTTAAATTGCTTCTGTATTATCGTGCTACCTTATTATTATTGATTTCGTTATATTACTTACTGTTTTTCTTTTGATGTGGGCTCTTTTCTTATTCAATTTTTTTGCTTTCCTTAATGCTTCTTGAGGACATTGTCGGTCTGTTACAGGACGCGGTTAAATGTTTTAATTTGAAACCCTTTCGTGTTCACGGAAGAATTTCAAACATATGATAATTTATTATTTCTTATTATTTATTATTTCCTATAACTTCCTTAAGGAAAGATGTTTTCAAGCTCGAACAAGCAAATTGTAATGAACAGTAAATTGTAATGAACCCCTAAGTTAAACTGAAGTTAATTGCATCTGGAAAATATTGTTGATTAAAAAAATTGGTTTTAACTGTTGGTATGGTGACCAGGATTGGCAGTATTTCTGTAAATGAGCCTTGTCATCAGTTTTCCCTTTTCGTAAAAGTTAATAGTTTTCTCATTTTTCTTATATATTTAATTGGACCGCCCACCCTACTTTTTCTTTTTCATTACTTTAAATTTTGGTCTATTTAATTGCGACAGTGAGTGTCATTATTGTGAATTGCTCTACCCTATTATCCTTCCACCCTCTGTTATGGTCGTTGACCTATTGGCCTCTCCCAGATTCCAATCGCTTCCTTTTCCTGTGTTTGTGTTTTATTGGGGCCCTTCTCTCAGTAGCTGGCGTGATTCACGCTGGGATGAGCCTCTTATCTCTTTGGTGGCCGCGCTGACAGTCTAGGACTTGCTCTGCGGTATTGTGGTTTCATTTGTTCGATTGTCCACTTATTCGATGGTCGGTACGCCACAGCTTAGATAGTAAGTTGTTAAAATTTTTGCAACCCTGCATTCCTTACAGCTGGGGAGTAGGTATAAAAGGAGAAATCTGGCGCAGGGGCTAATGGGCAAGATGGCGGCTATACACGGGCTATTATGGCACTAAATCTAGGAAGCTGGCACAGGGGCACATCCGCAATATGGCGGGTATACATAGGCTCCTATGGAGAAAGCTGGCACAGGGGAGACCTAGGACTTAAGGAGATGGCCTAGGGGCAGTACCGGAAACGCCGCTACGTGAAATAAGTTCGAAGTATGTGCGTTAAACTTCGCGCGAGGTGGAAGATAGGCAGCACGCCGAACTTGCTGACGTACTCAGCCGTGACGTAGCCACTTCGAGTGAGCCCAGCACAGCCAAGCGTGACCGTATATGGTTATGTCCCGACCCATGTGCAAAAGTCTATTGGCCTTAAAATGTCGTTGTTCTTACATCGCCAACGTGGATGCCATCGTAATAGATGCAATCTGTCAAATTCTCGAGAAATTCCACCGTGTACATTGGGAGTTAAAGAGGTGGATAATACCCACGTTCTAGATGCTTCGTCACAACCTGGTATAAAAGGAGGGCGATACTGACTACATATTCAGTGTGTGTTACTCCACCGTCTCTGCGATACGGGGGACGGGTGGAGATCTACCAGTGCGGTAAACCGAACCAATGGGAGGACGAGGCTTTGCATTTCGAGTGTTCGGTTCCAGGGAGTTGGAACTTCATAATTTTCTTCAAGTGCCATGTTATAACTTGTGTTTCAGTGACTAAAGTAAGGAACTTAGAATTTCGTGGGTGTTGTAACTCTCCCAGGTGCTAAATTTGAACTTGTATTTCGTAAACAGACTTTTGGGACATAGAAATTTTCCGAGTGTCTCATTTGAACTTGTGTTAATATTGCGGACATCTAACACGTGGTCAGATATTCAGTTGAATCGTCTTATTTTCCAGTGATAATTTATGAACATTTGTGATTCAGTGATGTGTCTAAATCAAGATTCTAGGGTCAATTTCATTAATATTTGACATATTCCATTTGCAATGAGTGAAATCCAATTTATTTAACAGTGCTACAAGTAAGTCGAATGATATACGGGGGACTTGTGTGCGAATCACGCCTCCCCTTTCATCAACATTGTCGTGACAGATCGAAACCCGCAACGTGTGCACCAAGAGATTCGAGAACTCCCTGATCCTCTAGAACTTCGAGAAATTCTATAACGTCGAGAAATTCTAGAACGCCAAGAACTTCGCATCCAGGACGGGCGTGGTTCCTTTCCAGGCCGTGCCCAACAACCATCCCGGAGTACGGAGATTCCAGCCTGCTACAACGCTTCAACTCAACTTGTATGAAAGGGGATATGAATTTGTTCTCAATGAACAATCAGAAATCAGATTCTCAAAAAAAATCTAAGTACAATGAACTAACACCCCTTTCTGTACCAACTCCAATGTTTTCATGCCACACCGCTGGAAATATTCCATGCTCTTCAAGCTAGTGTCAGCGGCCCAAAGACAGACATCTTTCCCGGTACAGGGCAATTGCGTAAGATGCGGCTATACGCAGGCACTTATGGAGAAAGGTAGCCCAGGGGCTACTGCGCAAGATGGCGGTTATACATAGGCTATTATTTAGAAAGCTGGCTCAGGGGAGACATAGGACTTAAGGAGATCTCCTATGGGCGATTGCGTAAGATGGCGGCCGCGTACAACCTCCTAGTGCAAGGGCCCCCGAGGCAAGATGGTAGCTATACAACGGTTATATGAGCCTAACTTTAAGAAGGTGGACCAGTAGCTAATGAAGATACATAGTTCATATAGGAATAACTCTACACAGCTGCCTGACATTGGAGAACTGAGGCAAGGGCTACTGTGTATGATAACTGCTACCAGGGGCGAAGCGTTAGGGGAGACAGGGTAGACAGCGTGTACCCTTAACATTTTGTGAAAGAAATATTGTCCAGTTAATTCAATTACTTTTTAGAACATTAATTCTTTCCAGATTCGTGACATTACTGTATTCCCCGCTTTACTTATTTTCGTCTCTCTTCGGCAATGCTAAGGCTCGCGTTAGTTACACGAAGCACGTAGGCGAAAGTAGACGCTGTCCATTCTGTGTATTTTCCCTTTGATTTTCAAAGCTTTCAGATAGAGCAACAATAACGCCACCTGTAGGTGCTGACTGTGGAACTATGGCATTCCTATAGCGAGATGTCTCCGCCCAGTAGACAGACTTACCAGCTTCTCTTCTTGCTCTCATTGGCTAGTATTTGGATCTCTCTTATGAAGGTGCTCTTATTGGCTACCATCTTAGACATGCTTTTAATGTTATTAATTTCAATTTACTTTATTATAAGACACGTCTAAAATAAATTAATAATATTTAAATACGAAATATAGTAAACTTACACCTAATAAATGAATGATAGCATAAAAACCCTTCAAGTACGTGCATTTTCTTGCGCGCCAATATTAGTTGCGGTATTATAACCCCAACAACTATTGGCTTCCAGTCTTAATAAGGTACTCCAGAGTACGCATACGGAAAAAGAAGTGTAAGTTGATGCTGTATATTCCATTAAAGTCAGTTTCTAGTGAATGTGCTATGAGTACATTCAAATGATTTAAAACGTATTTAAGGAATTGGATGACCAACCAGAGACTGTTTAACTTGGGAACTCTAGCTATAGAGAAGAAATTTCTGTGGAATCTTAGCAAGACGTCTGACTTCAAGACGAGAGTAATAGATATATTTGCCGAAATGAAAGACAAACGGATTAAACTCATTTACAATAATATTGTTTAAGGTGACTTGTACGAACAACTATTTACTTCCTATTTCTCTTATATAAAATCTACATAACAATGAAATATATTGCTATTTTTATCCTAAAAGTATGTTGTTACTTGACAACTCCCGCGGCCTATTTCGTCTATATTTAAAAATAAAGCAAGTACGCGTAGGGTTATAGGTTGTTATAGGGTTTGTCTTATTTTCAGAGTCATTAATATACTACTGAATACAGATGTATGCGTCGAAAACAAAATTCCATATAATAATATGATTAAAACTGTTTAAATAAAAGGAATCTCTGTCTACCGCCTTACTTAGTTCACGCTTCGCCACTGATAATGTATACGGTACGTTTAGACTTAATGAGAGGGCTCCCTCAGGGGCTCACAATCTGTGACTTAGGACCTATTAGTTTTATCAGCCACACATTCGATAACTGGGGCAACGGCTACCAAGCATGATGACTGCTTTACTCTATTCGTATAGACCTTAAATAGAGGGTCGGCTCAGCGGCTCAATATCATGCCACTAGAATACCAACGTCACACGCGCGACGCATACTACATGCATTCGCTTAATCAGTCATAACATCACTTTACCATTCACGTACGCTATTTTAACAAGTAAGATATTGAAGGGGAAGCTTCAAATCTTTCATCACACATTTCTCACAAGCCGGAAATGACATAGTCAAGGTCAGGGTAGGTACAAGTTCAGCTACTCTTCCCTCATCTCGCTGACTTCTCAGTTGCTATGTAACTTCGCGCTCGCTCGCTATTCGTGCTAGCATATCTGAATATCTTTCTTTACCTTTCTACAGATTATTGAGTTTATTTTTAAATTGTTTCTTTCGAAGTGTAAAATTTCATTATGGATTATGAGTTACGTGATTGAAGTGATATTCACGAAGGTCTTAAGGATGATTGGGATGCTTCCTCCTCCAGCATCATACTTTCTTTAGCTGATGATTCTTCTGACAGCGGAGAAGAGTATAGTCCAGAATCTGAAGTTGAAAGTGATTTCGATGATGATAGAAGGCCTGCCCATTATTTAATTGTATTTGTTATTTACAAATTTGATTTGGAAGCTATTGATGAAAGAAAGTACTGATTATGCGCGAAAAAAATAAAACTAATATACATTCTGGAGAAATGACCTTTTCTCGTATGCGATCCTGTTTTGATGTAACTGTCTCCAAATTGGAAAAGTACAATGCTATTCTAAAACGCTGGGCTGCACCGTGAATGTTTTCAAAAATTGCAGTATTGCTGGAGGCCTATGAGACATGGCAGGGAAAGAAAACTCCGAGGATGACTCCCAGTAGTGCTCGGCGGCTGACGGAACTGTGTGCAGCTCGAAAATTTTTATTATTTTGTGATTTTATCTCTGTCTTTACTTTTGAGAACTTAATATTTTTTAAACTAGAAGAAATTTCGCGTGTTTTGTATATAGTGACTTTAAAATGAGTGTATTTTGTTACTAATGGTGAACATGAAACTATGGAAAAAATTTAGTTTTCAGAAAATTTGATCGCCCGATACGCGCCAGATATCAAATAAATTATCTAATACTTATATAAGCATCTTAAATAGATCCTTCTGAGTAATCTGGTGTGTTGCATGTATAACTTTTCTCTATATAAACTTTCTTAAAGTTGTTAAAAACATAAATATTTAATGCATGCGAAAATGGCCTGGCATTTAGAAAAAAACGCTCGGCACTCCTAGGGTTAACTAGAGGGCTGCCTAAGGGGCTCAAAGCTTGTAACTTATGACTTTTTAGTTTTACCAGCCTACTTTCGGGAACTGAGGCAAGGGCTACTATACACTATACTCGTGGATCGAAGTCTACCGAGCTACCTCAGGGGCTTAGAACTGGTAACTTATGACCTATTAGTTCTATCGCCTAACTTTTGGAAGTGAGGCAAGGGCTACGAGGCAAGATATCTGCTGTACATTGGATATATTAGACTAACTTTAAGGACCTGGGCTATGCTCATCCTTCTAACCAGCTGCCATTCATAACTTTAAGCTAGCACAGGAGCTAGTGATGATACATGAGCTTTATGTCAGTAACTTGGGGAGAGTTGTCCAAGGGCTTTCCAGGTACTGGGCTAATGTGCGGGTTTCATCCTCCTATACCGATGCCCTTCCTAACTTCAGTCTAGCGCAAGGGCTCATGCGTATACATAGGTTCTTACTGAACTATCCCTAGGGGAGAGCTTCACTAGAACACTCGAGGAAGGATAGTCGCTCAAAGCTAAAAGCATAATCAGTATGATGAGATGCAGATAAACATAGAATGTTGTCATAAACTAACTGTGTTATCCTGTTAGAAGTGATGCAGTGTAGGATTGCAAATTGCTGAACCGAAAAAATTCGTGCTACACACATGATAGGCAGAGGAACCCAGGGGTCACGTCTTATCAGGAGGGCAAGAGGGCAAGAGGGCAAAAGGACTCCTCCTCATTACCGCGCCCTCCTGTTTCTCCTAGGGATAAAGGACCAATGGGCTTTTGGACTAAAGAACTAATGGCTAAAGGGCTAAAGATGTAAAGGTCTAATGGGCTTAAGGTCTAATGGGCTAAAGGGATGAAGAGATAATGGGCTAATGGGCCAAAGAGCTAAAAGTCTAATGGGATAAAGGGCTAATGGGCTAAGGGTCTAATGGGCTAAAGGGCTAAAAGGAAGAGGGCTAAAGGACAAAAGGGCTTACATTTTTATTATTTAGGGTGCCTCTCCTCTATTTATCCTGACTTGAGACCGGCTCTGCAGCTAGAGACGGAGTTAACACCCTAAGGAATGGAGAAATTTGGAAAGGAGTCTGTACCAATATGGCTACTCAGTCCACTAAATGCTACATAATGATGACTTAGGTGAGAGTGAGGATGAGGGCTGGGAATGTAGTAAGGTGTTTAGGCTGTTGTACTGTCCAGAGAGAGCTTACAGGTAAGGTCTTCACTTTGCAGAGCTATTACTCAATAATACCCGCACGACGTAATCCTTGCTCAATTTAAACAAAAATCTGCGTTATAGTCTCTGAAACCAGCTTCTTGATAGGTTCTTAGCATTTAAAGTAAAAAATTAAATTGTTCCGTATTGAAGAATATTACAGTTAAAATTGATATAATTGATAAAGAGATTCAACCTATTCAATACAAAAGAATAAGAAATGTAGTGAATTACATTCCCATTTAATAATTGGTAGAAATGGTACCGGTTACGACCCTAGTCCAGGTCGTCATCAGCCGATTAAGAAGAAAAACAATTCATAGGATCAGTAGAAGAGGCGATATAAAATGAAATGGGGGTGGACACTGTAAAACATAGAAGTAAAATGCAAATTACTCAAAAGAAAACAGTCCGCAATTCTCTAAGCGGTAGCATAGCACACGCACCACTAGGCAAAGTCCCACAATGTTTACGAATAGCGGAGAACGGTTAAATGAGCCAGTTTTTAAATACTGTCAGGCATAAAGTCACATCACAATCGAACACGTACGAAGATCCATAATCGTGCAGGAGTTGAAGATGAGTAGATCCATTGAAGCAACTTGCCAGCTCCCGGTGATCAGCGCGACGCATTCAATATCAGGCACTGTGATTTCAAATGCCCAAAGTAAAATGGCGAATAGCTTGACGATCCAGTAATTTTCCTCGGTCGCGGGAAAGTAAGTATATAGGTGATTATAATACAATTCAATATAATTGAATAAGTAAATGTGTTCCTATAGAATTCTTAGAACATTTGACGTGAAAAAACAATTGTGAAGAGAAAAAATATAGTGAAAAGCGCAATACCGGAAACAAATGGAAACGTATACGCACAGTGCGCAATTTTTTAAAACGTAAAAACTCAGGTCTTGTTTGAAGTAGTCGAAATCGCCGCAAGGCAGGAGTTGAGTATGAATGAGAAGAACCGAAATGAAGGTTGGTTTTTTAAAGATAGAATAAATTAATAGAGGAAGAGGAAAAGAGAAGAATGAAAAAAATTGAAGGTAAATGGTGTTGAGGATGAATAAGATAGGGAGATGAAGGAGGAGGGGTAGTTTAGGTTGGGTTATTGGAGGTAGAAATTGTGGGTAGGAACATTGTAAGGCATGGAAATGGAATTGGGGTTTTGAAATTTAGAATTCTTGAGAAGAAGAATAAGGAAGTCGAAAAGGATATTGGGTTTTTCAGAAATGTCGTTTAAATTGAAATTACGGTTGAAGTATTGATCAAGGTGAATAAAGCAATTTTCAGTAGTGTTTAAGAGGGGGCCTTTGTTTATGATTTTATGTATTTTCATGTCTTTGTCAATATTGGTGAAACTATGCTTTGAGTCTTTTATGTGTTGTCCTATGGCGGAGAATCTGTTGTATTTAATGGCGTTGATATGTTCGGAGTATCTGATATTGAAGTTGGTTTGTCCGATGTAGGAGGAATTGCAGTTGTTGCATTGGAATCTGTACATTCCGGATTTAGAAAAAAACATTAGATTTATTTAGTGATTTAGAGTTGTGTACAATATCCAAATTTCTATTGTTAGTTCTATAAGAAATTTTCCTGTTGTGTTTTTTTCAAATATTAGTTATTTTATAAGCATCTTGAGTGAAAGTGAAAGTGGAAAATGCAGTTGGTTTTGTTATGTCTTTAGATAAAGTGGTTTTAGGACGGTGTTTGAATTTGTTGATGATGCGGTTTATGAAGGAGTTGTTAAAGCCATTGAATTTAGCGATGTTACGGATGGTGTTCAATTCATTATTTAAATATTTTTTAGACATAGGGGTGTTCAAGGCACGGAAAATTAAGCTGTTATAAGTAGCACGTTTATGTGCTTGAGGGTGCGAAGAATCTTGTCGTATTGTGGTTGCTGTTTGGGTTGGTTTTCTGAATATTTTGTAAGATAAAGAAGAAGGATGTCTAGTGATAGTTAAGTCTAGAAAGTTAAGAGTTTGGTTGTGTTCTGATTCAAGGGTGAATTTAATGTTAGAGTCTAAGCTCTTGAGATGAATAAGTGTAGAGGCTGCGTTGGTTGATTCTTCGTTTAAAATTACCTAAGTGTCGTCGACAAATCTGGCCCAAAAGAGGATGTTGGAGAAATTATTATTATTATTGATTTTTGTGTTTTCTAAGAAGTCGAGGTAAATTTCAGCAAGAATGCCAGAAGCTGGTGAGCCCATAGCCAAGCCATCTTGTTGATAATTGGTGTTATCAAAGGTAAAATAATTATTATTGAGAACCAATTTTTAAATAGACATGAAGTCCTGAATTTCAAGTTTACTTAGGTTTCTGAATTTGTTTAGATTGTTGCTAATTATGGGGAATAATTTTGAAATTGGAATACTAGGGTACATGTTTACAATTTCAAAAGAATGGAGAGATAAATTTCGTTGGATATTAAAGTTCTTTAATTTGTTGATTAGATCAGAAGTGTTTTTGATAGATTTGCCAGATAAAAATCGATAGATTTTTAGTAAAATATTTGGATGAATTTAGAAGTATTGTATAGGGGACTGGGTCTGTAATTGATTATTGGACGGATGGGAATGTTAGTTTTGTGAATTTCTGGGAGGGAATTGGCAGTGGGTACGCCTGGGTTCATGTTTATTAATTTAGTTTTTCTTGATCTGTGAGGAGAAAGAAATGTTTTTTAAAGTTTGTTTGAGTAGGCGTTGGATTTTTGTGGTTGGGTCTTTTTCTACTACAGAAAAAGAAGAGTCACTGAAAAAAATTTTGGTTTTATTTAAGTAGTCAGTTTTTTCCATTCTCACAGTAGTGTTGCCTTTATCAGATTTGGTGATGATAAGATTATTGTCGTTGATTTTCTTTTTAAGGACCGAAATGAGTTTGTTATTATTAATTGAATTATTATTATTATTATTAAGAGAAGTGTTCTTGTCGTTGTTAAGGAAGATTTTTCGAGTGTTCTTTTTACTTCATATCTGATTTCATCTTGTTCATCTGTTGGCATTTTGTTAATGGCTATTTTAGATTCAATAAATAAATTAGTGGCCACAATGAAAGTGTTGAGGTTGGGCCAATTGTGTTTGAAGCCCTTTAAAATTGGTTCTCAATAATAATTATTTTACCTTTGATAACACCAATTATCAACAAGATGGCTTGGCTTTGGGCTCACCAGCTTCAGGCATTCTTGCTGAAATTTACCTCGATTCTTAGAAAACACAAAAATCAATAATAATAATAATAATTTCCCCAACATACTCTTTTGGGCCAGATTTGTCGACGACACTTAGGTAATTTTAAACGAAGAATCAACCAACGAAGCCTCTACACTTATTCATCTCAACAACTTAGACTCTAACATTAAATTCACCCTTGAATCAGAACACAACCAAACTCTTAACTTTCTAGACTTAACTATCACTAGACATCCTTCTTCTTTATCTTACAAAATATTCAGAAAACCAACCCAAACAGCAACCACAATACGACAAGATTCTTCGCACCCTCAAGCACATAAACGTGCTACTTATAACAGCTTAACTATCCGTGCCTTGAACACCACTATGTCTAAAAAAGATTTAAATAATGAATTGAACACCATCCGTAACATCGCTAAATTCAATGGCTTTAACAACTCCTTCATAAACCGCATCATCAACAAATTCAAACACCGTCCTAAAACCACTTTATCTAAAGACATAGCAAAACCAACTGAATTTTCCACTTTCACTTTCACTCAAGATGCTTATAAAATAACTAATATTTGAAAAAAACACAACATGAAAATTTCTTATAGAACTAACAATAGAAATTTGGATATTTTACACAACTCTAAATCACTAAATAAATCTAATGTTTTTTCTAAATCCGGAATGTACAGATTCCAATGTAACAACAGCAACTCCTCCTACATCGGACAAACCAACTTCAATATCAGATACTCCGAACATATCAACGCCATTAAGTACAATAGATTCTCCGCCATAAGACAACACATACAAGACTCAAAGCATAGTTTCACCAATATTGACAAAGACATGAAAATACATAAAATCATAAACAAAGGCCCCCTCTTAAACACTACTGAAAATTGCTTTATTCACCTTGATCAATACTTCAACCGTAATTTCAATTTAAACGACATTTCTGAAAAACCCAATATCCTTTTCGACTTCCTTATTCTTCTTCTCAAGAATTCTAAATTTCAAAACCCCAAATCCATTTTCCATGCCTTACAATGTTCCTACCCACAATTTCTACCTCCAATAACCCAACCTAAACTACCCCTCCTCCTTCATCTCCCTATCTTATTCATCCTCAACACCATTTACCTTCAATTTTTTTCATTCTTCTCTTTTCCTCTTCCTCTATTAATTTATTCTATCTTTAAAAAACCAACCTTCATTTCGGTTCTTCTCATTCATACTCAACTCCTACCTTGCGGCGATTTCGACTACTTCAAACAAGACCTGAGTTTTTACGTTTTAAAAAATTGCGCACTGTGCGTATACGTTTCCATTTGTTTCCGATATTGCGCTTTTCACTATATTTTTTCTCTTCACAATTGTTTTTTCACGTCAAATGTTCTAAGAATTCTATAGGAACACATTTACTTATTCAATTATATTGAATTGTATTATATTTACCTATATACTTACTTTCCCGCGACCGAGGAAAATTACTGGATCGTCAAGCTATTCGCCATTTTACTTTGGGCATTTGAAACCACAGTGCCTGATATTGAATGCGTCGCGCTGATCACCGGGAGCTGGCAAGTTGCTTCAATGGATCTACTCATCTTCAACTCCTGCACGATTATGGATCTTCGTACGTGTTCGATTGTGATGTGACTTTATGCCTGACAGTATTTAAAAACTGGCTCATTTAACCGTTCTCCGCTATTCGTAAACATTGTGGGACTTTGCCTAGTGGTGCGTGTGCTATGCTACCGCTTAGAGAATTGCGGACTGTTTTCTTTTGAGTGATTTGCATTTTACTTCTTCTAAGTTTTACAGTGTCTACCCCCATTTCATTTTTATATCGCTTCTTTTACTGATGCTATGCATTGTTTTTCGTCTTAATCGGCTGATGATGACCTGGACTAGGGTCGAAACCGGTACCATTTCTACCAATTATTAAATGGGAATGTAATTCACCACATTTCTTATTATTTTGTATTCAATAGGTTGAATCTCTTTATCAATATTTAAATTTTAACTGTAAGGTTCTTAGCAGTTGTAAACGTTTTACGAGTAGGTTGGTGGTTTTGCAGTATCTTATGTCTACATGGGGTAACAGAGGCTTGTTGTGAAATTTGAGCCTGAATGCAGACAGTTGATGTGTAGAAACTTGTTTTAGAACAACTAGATTCTGTTATCCAATGTAAGCGTAAGATGTTGTAAAGACATCAACCGACTCGTAAAACGTTTACAACTGATTTTCAAAGCAGAGACCTTACCTGTAAGCTCTCTCTAGACAGTACAACAGACTGAACACCTTCCTACATTCCCAGCCCTTATCCTCACCCTCACCTAAGTAATCCTCCTGCAGCATATTGTGGATCGAGTAGCCATATTGGTACAGACTCTTTTGCAACATTCTCCCTTCCTTAGGGTATTAACACCTCCACTACCTGTAGGTGCGGTCTCAAGCCAGGATAAAAAGAGGAGAGGAACGCTAATTACTATAAAAATAAAAGCCTTTTCCCTTTAGCCCTTTTGCCCTTCCCCTTTATCCCTTTAGCCCATTAGGCCTTTAGCCCATTTTCCCATTAGGCTTTTAGACCTTTAACACATTAGCCCATTATTCTATTAGCCCTTTATCCCTACGAGGAAGAGGATTAAGAGGGCGTGGTGAGGAGCAGGAGGAAGAGTATTTTCCCTCTTGCCCTTCTGATAAGACGTGAACCCTTGGTTTCATTCCCTATCATGTTTGTAGAACGGATATTTTCGTTTCAGAATTTTGCAGTCCTACACTGAATGAACTATATCACTTCTAACAGCATAAAAAAGTTAGGTTATAACACCATTCTATGCTTATCTACATATCATTATTCTGATTATCATTCTAGCTTTGAGCGATTCTTTCTCGAGAGCCCTAGTGCAGCTCTCCCCCAGCGTTAGTCCCATAAGAGCCTATTTATACGCAAGACCCCCTGCGCTAGACTAAAGTTGGGAATGGTATCCGGCTAGGATATAACCCCCGCATTAGCCCAATACGTGACAAACCCTAGCACAACTCTCCACAAGTTAGTGCCATAAAGCTCATGTATCACCACTAGCTCCTGTGCTAGATTTAAATTATGAAGGGTAGCTGGTGAGGATGAGCGATAGCCTAGCTTCTTGAGGTTATGTACAGCAGCTATCCTGCCTAGTAGCACCCGCCTCAGATCTCAAAAGTTAGGCTATAAAAATAATAGGTCATAAATTGCAAGTTGTAAGCCCCTGATGTAGCTCTATAGTGTTCTATCCTTGAGAATCAATATAGCAGCCATCTTGCATAGTAGCCCTTGCCTCAGCTCCCGAATGTTAGGCTGGTATAACTAATAGGCTATAAGTTACAAGTTGTGAGCCCCTGAGGCAGCCCTCTAGTTAAGGTCTATACGAATAGAGTATAGCAGTCATCTTGCATAGTAGTCCTGGCTTCAAAAGTCGGGCTGATAAAACAAATAGGTCACAAGTTACAAGTTGTAAGACCCTGAGGCAGCTCTCTAGCGTTCGGTCCGTGAGAATATAGTATAGCAGCTATCTTGCATAGTAGCCTTTGCCTCAGTTCCCGAAAGTTAGGCTGGTAGAACTAATAGGAAATAAGCTACAAGTTGTAAGCCCCTGAGGCAGCCCTTCTAGTTAGGTCTATACGGGTAGAGTATAGCAGCTATCTTGCATACCAGGCCTTGCCTCAGTTCTCGAATGTCAGGCTGATGAAACTAATAGGTCATAAGTAACAATTTGTGAGCCCCTGAGGCAGCCCTATTGTTAGGTCTATACGAATAGAGCATAGCAGCTATCTGAACCCTTGCTTCAGCTCCCGAATATCAGGATGATCAAACTAATTGGTCATAAGTTACAAAGGCCGAAGACCTAGATGTTTGGCCCCTTTAAACACAAGCATAAGTTACGAGTTGTGAGCCCCTGAGGCGACCCTCTACTTAAAGTGTCCACGAATAGAGCATAGAAGCAGTCTTGCATCTTAGCCCTTACCTCAGTCCCTGAATGTTAGGCTGATGAAACTAATGGGCCATAAGTTACAATTGTGAGCCCCTGAGGCAGCCCTCTAGTTAAGTCTAAACGAATACAGCATAGCAGCCATCTTGCATAGAAACCCTTGTCTCAGTTATCCAATGTGAGGCTGATCAAACTAATAGGTCATATGTTACACGTTTTGAGCCCCTGAGACAGCTCTGTAGAATTAGGCATAGAAGAAATATGTATCGCCTTTAGCTCCTGGTCCATCTCCTTAAAGTTAGTCTCATATAACAAATGTATAGCTACCATCTTGCCTCGGGGGTCCTTGCACTAGGACGTTGTACTCGACCACTATCTTACGCAATCGCCCCTAGGCCATATACTCATGTCCTATGTCTCCCCTGCACCAGCATTCTCCATAAGAGTCTATGCCAGTTGCTTACGTCACACCGACACAGATAGGTCTTAATTCGACGATGGGATAGGAAGGGCCTGGGTGTGGGAAGGGCTGCCGACAGTGGGGTTCGAACCCACTATCTCCCGGATGCAAGCTCACAGCTGTGCGCTCCCAACCGCACGGCGAACTCGCCCTGTAAGAGTCTACGTATAGCCAACATCTTGCATAGTAGCCCCTAGGCCAGCTCCCCAGATTTAGTCCCATAAGTGCACTTGTGTAGCCGACATCTTGCGCAAACGCCCCTAGGTTGTCTCCTTAAGTCCTATGTCTCCCCTGGGCAGCTTTCACCATAAGAACCCATGTATGGCCACCATCTTGCGCAGTATCCCCTGGCTCAGGTCCCAGGAGTTAGTCCCATACGAGCCCGTGTATAGCTAGCTGCCATCTTGCGCATTGGCCCCTGGGCCAGAGTTCTCCTTTCATACCTACTTTGAGGGCATTCGACTGACGACTGGTTAACAAATCCAGGACACTAGAGCTGAGGTAACGTCCAAGCAAACTTGTCAGTGTGCCTCGCTTCTACGCACTGTGCACTGAATTGCCTCGCCATACGCTGTATGCCAGAAGGCATCACTTTGATGGAATGGTATATGCGGAAGTTTAAAGTTGCAAAAATTGTTCATGTGAATCAAAAGTTTGCCTCCATGCTTTGGAAAGTGTTCGAAGACATCGCGTGGGCCGTCCACTCAAAACAACAGCAGCTCAAGGCTGGTACACCGGGTGGCACTCCTGCCCCTTGCGATCAGATATATGCATCCCTTCACATTTAATACAATGCTGAAAGACTTCGGTCCCTCTCCCTAAAACTTGGTAATATAACGAGATGTGTGTTTACGAGCTAGAAGACAGCCACTATTATTTCAACATGAGTACCCTAAATGTACCCAGTACAGATACGTAGAACACGTATTTTAAAACAGGAGGTGGACGCCGAGACGAAGAGTACGGTACTCTATAGACAGGGAAGTGGGCGTAGTACGTGAGGTATCGCAGTAGCTCACATGGCAACCGGTTGAAGAGATGTGTGATAGTGGTCAGTGCTTGAGGTAGCTGGTTCGAATCCCACATGATAATTTTTTAACAGTCAGTGGCCTGGGATGTGGTAAGGTTGCGTACTTGATAGCTTCCAAGGACTGATTCCTTTATTTGACCCTCTAAAAGACCGCATGCATCGTTGCATAGGGGATGTTGCTGGGTTGAACGAGGGTGAGGAGGTGATGTCTGTGGCCAGTTAGCTACGCCGTACATGTTCCAAGCTTCGTAGATCATCCCGTGACGTCTGCTGACAATGAAGAGGTAGTGTTTGACGCTATCCGGCATAACCCTCATACCAGCACGCGGGCCATTGCACAGGAGACATATATCAGCCGAGAGCCTGTTATGCGGATATTGCATACCCAGCGGCTTCACCCGTAGCACTTACACCAGGAGCTCCATGGTCATGATTTCGATGCCCGAGTGGCGTTCTGTCAATGGATCCTACAGCATGTGGACACTGATCCTGCCTTTCTAGCGACTCCCTTATAGACGGAAGAAGCACAATTCTACAATAATGGAACTGTTAATCGCCATAATATGCATTACTGGAGTGCGACAGGCAGCTTTTTATGTACAGTAAGGCGTGTGTGTGTGGTGTGGAATCATAGGTCCCCATTCCTTCGAGGATCATCTGACCAGCTAAGGCTATCTGCGGTTTCTCAAAAATGAGCCGGCACCGTTTCTGGAATATGTGCCACACCTTTATCGCTGCAGGATGTGGTTGAAACATGCCGGAGCTGCACCGCACGCGGGGGTGGTCGTCCGGAACCATTTCCATCCTGATAAATGTGTAGGGAGGGCTAAGTGATTAGAAAAAAAGGGTGGTTACATTTATAGAAAATGGAATTTAGGGAATTCGAGAAGTGAGTGTTATCCGACTCTCATTCAAATGAGATCCCACAAAGCAATAATATTGCATCTTTTATTTTCTTTTACATGTATTGTACCAGGAACTGTTCCAGCCCTGTACATTGTTTTAAAAATGCTGGAACATGTGGAAAAGAGACGGCGATAATATCTGTTCGTATGCCCGACATCTTGTGCTAGCGCAGTACGAAGTTCCACGTGGCGAGCTGGACACGTCACGAGCAAGGAACCTGCAGGTGACGTCACGGCCACATGTTGCACGCCTCTCTATCGAATGTACTAAAAAGAAAATGTCTAACTTTTCAGCCGATTAAGTTACGGAAATGAGACATACATCATCGTGTAGCTCATGCTCTAAATGTAAACATATGTTAATTTCAATAAGATCCATCAAGGCATTCAAGAGATATAAGAACGTTTCCCGTCCGTGACGTGGCAAGCAGCCTTGAGTCGTACCGGATATAAGCAGCAGGCCAGACCACAACAATTCAGTTCGCATTCTTCACAGCTGGTTAGCATGTCAAGCTGCACGCGACGAGTCGAACTCAGTATTCCTACTGCCGGACATCGTAATACTTAGAAAATTTCGACGACAAATTGACACTTAGTTTCTCCGAATACCAGTGAGTAACTTATAAAGTGTGGGACTTACAATTCGTCAGACATTCAGACTTTGGAAATTAACGTGTGTATAACATCAAAGTTATCAAGACTTGTAATATTTCACCAGTATTTGAACCTGACAAATAACATAAATTTCGTGTGAATAACCATAACCAACTTAAAGTTAGCACGGCTACTTCACAATGTAAGGATCTTGGACTGTTTCAACTGCGAATGTCGTGAGTGTACATTGCAAAACATTGACTAATTTGAGTATTATCAGAGCCTAGAACACTTTAATTTGTGCCGGAACAGACTGTACCATTTTAAACAACGCGTGTGGATAGACTGTATAGTGAACTTCGTAACTCAGTGATATTGTGAAGTATAGGATTCGTACATGAATAATCGTAGAACTGTGGTAGTGAGCAGTAACATTACGAGATATTACGAGAGAGAGCCATTTATTTATTTCTTTGCAGTGAAGGTGAGCCATGACAAACTGTGCTTCAAATGGAAGTTATTTTGACCATACGAACGGTGAACAGTAAGTGTCCAGATGAACTGTCCAGTGAAGTGTATTTTCCATTATCATGATTTACGATAATAGCCAGTGCTCCGACGTATTTCTCATCGAGTGAATGGTGATTCTTTATGAAAGAGTCATCAGTTCTAACAGTGCAAAATCAAATGGTGCACATTTTCAACCTAGTCAGTTGGACTTTCTCGTGCTAAAGCCACTCTTTTAATAACAATAGACATCCTGACTTGAGACGGCGGAGATCGACGGAGAACGACGGAGATCGACGGAGAACGACGGAGAACGACGGAGATCGGCGTAGAACGACGGAGATCAGCGTAGAACGACGGAGACTTGGTACTACGTGGAACATTTCCAGGGACGTGGTACTATGGAACATCTTGGTTTCTGCTGAGAGCTGAGTTCCAGATTGCTGTTTGCAGAGCAGTATTCAACTGTTCGAGCTCATCTAGAAGGCGTATATCAGGTGATATTAGTGCTTTCTCCATTCATTTCTGACTTTGAGCAGAACTTTTATAAACAGTGTCATTACTGACAAAGAACATTAATAGTTCACCTAATAAATTTTTTACTTGGAAAATTAACATTTTTCAACTCTTCAAGTCAAGACAGACTTTCAAATAACAGTGTGCTCTCGTATATTCTCAATTATTGGAACTTTGAAATATCAATTGAGTGCATTATTCGTAGTGGAAGTGTATCACAAACTCTCAATTGACAACATTTTCATAAAGTGTACAATAATTTACAAAAGAGTAGGACGATACTCAGAACTTTATAGAAGACTAGTTTTGATTTCAAGTGTTTTCATATTTGAGTTTGATGTGTTCTCGAGAAGGAATTACCAAATTTACTTTATTCAATTCATGTAGAAAGTGTAATCTGAAATCGCCAGTGCCAATAGAAAGACTTTACCATTTCTTATTTACTGACAACATTCTTCATTATTAATGTATGCCATGAAAGTTATAATGGACATGACGGATTGAGGAAGATATTTTTCAGTTGAATTTCACTTGAATTTCGATATTCAGTTGTTGAAATTGGAATTTATTTTCTATTAAATATTTATGATTAGGCGACGTAATAGGGTGGCCTTCCACAGATTGAATAAAGGAAATTAAGATATGATATCTATTATTTCGCCTTGTGATCCTCTCTCTCTGTTCCATATCCTAGGGACTAGGCACCGCTCAGAAAGACCTGATGCTCTTTAAAATCAACTTTTTGTGGTACAGAGAAGAGAGAAGGTATTTCTGGTGCCCATCTTAAGGGGCATCGAAAGTTGTACTAATAAATCCCAACTTAAGGGGTTGCGAAAGAAGGTATTTATGGCGGCCAACTTGTGGGGTCTCGAAAGGAGATATAACACGCTAGCAACAAATGCGTACCAACACTCCGTGTGTAATAATAAATGAAGGCCAACTTAGGAATTTCAAAAGGAACTGTGCTGGATATTATAGCACGAAAAATAACAGGATAGTGAATAAAGTTCTACCTAGGCTTTACAATATACGAAGCATAACAGCATATTTTTAAATACCATATTCGAAATAATATGCGAATTTTAACGCTAAGAGACACAGGCATTGTCAGATTACGCACAGTCAGTTGCAATTTTGATCCTCAGAATACTTACTTAATTTTCAAGTTCATTGTAAACATTTTTTCATCATGGATAATATATTAGCTGCAACTGAAACTTTTCGCACCAGTATTAATGATCAAAATACAAATATTTATCAATGAACTGTTCACTCTAATACTCGAATCAAGGAATTGAGTACTAGGGTTGATCAGGCTAACAAACAACTAGGTCTACAGATAAAAACCACTCATAATAAAATGCAAGGGTTAGCTAATAACATCAACTCAAGTTTCGATGATGCACAAGCTTCTTTAGAAGAAAAGATTTGCAGAGGCAGAAAAATCCATTAATAATCGATTTGCTGAATCAACCGCTAATCTCGAACAAAGATTTCGTGAGGCAAACACTAATTTAGAAAAGAGGCTCAAGGATTCCAGTGACGAAGTCGAATCCAAGTTAGGAGAAATAAAAACTCAGTTCGTAGAGTATCTTGAAACATTGAAGGAATAAATTAAAAGTCAAGTTATTCAGTCATTTGGTCAAGATCTCAAAAATGTTTATTCCCTTTCTACGGAGTTAAAAGAACTTCGAGCCGAATTCCAAGAGTCTCATGGACACATTTCGCAGGCTCAAATAAAAATGGCGCAAATCCAGGAGAGCCTTAGGGCTCGTTCAGATCGACGTAAGCAAACTCAATGCTGAATTGGGACTTATGAAATCCACACAAGCCGAGATGGACAGGCGTTTCACGAGTCAAATGGATAACACACACACAACTCACCGCCTTTTGGAAGGATATTCAAGCTTTGAAAACTGATCTACAATCTGAAATTAAAACTCTTGGTAACTCATTTCAGATAAAAGTAGATACCCTTGCTGAAGAAGTCTCTTCGATTAAGTTAAGAGAAAGCTTATATTATATTTCCAGTCCAGGTACATATAGAGAGTCAGTTAACAACACGACACCCATTAAAATTCAGGACGACAAACCAACTAAATTTTCGGGTAGAGATGAGTATACTGCTAGGGAATTTCTTCAAAATGTTGAGGATTTCTTTCAAGAAAATCGCATAGGACAAGATATGCAATTACGCACAGTATCTAAATTGTTGGAAGGCAGAGCATTATCTTGTTTCATAGCCATTAAGAACAATTTCTAGACCTATGATGATATTTAAAAGGCATTATTAAATCGTTTTTGGGACACAGAAACACAGCATCTCGTGAAAATGCAGTTGTATTCCGGGAAATACAATACCTCAGTGAATACATCGAGGTATTCAGATTATTGTTTGATGCATTTGAAGATGAAATATCTGGATCCTCCATTACAGTTTCCAGAACACATCCAGATAATGACACTTCAATTTCCGTATCATGTACAGGAAATATTAGTGGCAGCAAACATCCAAACACTTGAACATTTGGATGCTATATTAAGAAGACTAGACACGGCTAATACGCCGTCAACTCCAAAGAGTACAAAACTTAAAGGGGTAACCAGTAATTCAGCCGAGGTGCAGACTACGGATCAAGAAAGAACACCGAGGGAAAACATAGCGAATAATTCAAGTACTCCTCCCAGGTTTAGGAAATTCCAAAGACAACCGGACCGGCGAGAGCCTACGTATATAACGAGACCACTGTGGAGAAAACCGGAGATAACTTCCGAAGAAGCCAAAAGTGCTCGGAGGGAAGATCTTGAAAATAGATGGAAAGAAATTAGAGAATGCCTTCGAGACAGAAACAGAACTAATGAGGACTTACGAGCCACATCATTAGAATACCAAAAGCATGTGAGAATTCAAGAAGAGAATGACAAGGACCTCAGATTTACTGGCGCTATTAAAAAAACTCCGATCAACTAAATTGGAGATTGCCTGAAAACGAAGAAGGGGACGATCATCAAGTTATTTGTTTTACAGATGTACTGTAACAGGAACGCCCGTACTTCAGTTTATCGGAGAGCATGAGGAACGACAAGGCGTGTACGGCTCATGCTAAGAGAGTAAGAGAGAAGGGTAGTGAAAGAAAAATTCATGATTAAGTGGATCCTTTAGTTTATTCAATAAATAGGCAAATAATTATGTCACCTTTTATAGCTGAATTGTAGATTTGTCCCTGAGGGCGTGAAGAGGACGTTGTCCCGCGGCGGCTGCGTCGTCTTGCGGTCGGCGTCGGCGTTGTCTTCCGTCGTTGGTGTTTGTATTAGTGTTGATGACTCGAACCAGAGGCAGGAACGGGGAAATGTGGAGCTTCCACATTTGACGTCATGGGGTACTGGTGTGACACTTCCCTATGGCGAAGCACGCCGAAATAGTTCCCACAGTAGCAAGGATAAAGTTAGAGTCACAGTTCGTATTGGGAATAATACGCAAATGAAACAATCTAGAACCTTCCGAGGTGCGGTGATCAAGCACTTCATAAAGAAAATTAAATTTATCGAGTACAGTCTCTGCACTGTACTCCACCAGCATAATACATTTGTTGAAATAAATGACAGTCCAAATTCCCGTACGTCGTGATTTTCAGATCAACACTGGCACTTAAGATCATAATGCAACACAGTTCAACGGATAGACATAGTCTTTTAAATGAAATTGAGGCTGGCTAGAAATACTACCGCTGCTTTCACACAATCTTTGAACGAAATCAATGCTGGCACAGTTAATGCAAGAACACAGTCTTTAAATGAAATAGAGCTGACACAATTAATGCGAGAACACGGTTTTAAACGAATTCAAAGCTGACACCGTTTATGGGAGAACACAGTCTTTAAACGAATTCAAAGCTGACACAATTAATGCAAGAACACAGTCTTTAAATGAATTCAAGCTGGCGAGAACACAGTCTTTAAACGAATTCAAAGCTGGCACAATTAATGCAAGAATACAGTCTTTAAACGAATTCAAAGCTGGCACAATTAATGCAAGAATACAGTCTTTAAACGAATTCAAAGCTGGCACAGTTTATGTGAGAACACAGTCTTTAAATGAATTCAAGCTGGCGAGAACACAGTCTTTAAACGAATTCAAAGCTGACACAATTAATGCAAGAACACAGTCTTTAAACGAATTCAAAGCTGGCACAGTTTATGTGAGAACACAGTCTTTAAATGAATTCAAGCTGGCGAGAACACAGTCTTTAAACGAATTCAAAGCTGACACAATTAATGCAAGAACACAGTCTTTAAACGAATTCAAAGCTGGCACAATTAATGCAAGAACACAGTCTTTAAACGAATTCAAGCTGGCGAGAACACAGTCTTTAAACGAATTCAAAGCTGACACAATTAATGTGAGAACACAGTCTTTAAATGAATTCAAGCTGGCGAGAACACAGTCTTTAAACGAATTCAAAGCTGACACAATTAATGCAAGAACACAGTCTTTAAACGAATTCAAAGCTGGCACAGTTTATGTGAGAACACAGTCTTTAAATGAATTCAAGCTGGCGAGAACACAGTCTTTAAACGAATTCAAAGCTGACACAATTAATGCAAGAACACAGTCTTTAAATGAATTCAAATATACAGCCGGATCGAGAGACGAATTATGCCGCGACGGCTTACTTGCACACACTCGCTGATTCACGGCTTACTGCCGACTCACTCCACTCTCTGCCTTCAACACACTGCCGTCGCATACCGCGCACTCCCTCTGCTTTACTGCAGGCTCTCTGCTTACATTCTGCCTTACCCCAGGCTGGCGACTCGCTTATATTTCGTTCATGCAGCAATGGAACACGAAGGAACCTTCTGCGTGACGTCGCTTGTCCTTGGCCGGTGTTCTGGAACGTCGCGAACTAGCTCGCAGTTCCCATTATGCCTGTGCGCTCAGCGCAAGTTTTAAAGGCTTACGGCCGGGTGTTAGCGAGCTTCTCTTAATAAAAGAATGAAACGTGAATGCTCGTAGGGTGTTACCGTTTCATCTCCCCCCTGCTCGGGAAAAAGAAAATTGCTGGGCGATTTTCTTTCGCTCATCTCCTAGTAAAGTATTTCTTGAGATTGGCTGAGTTGAAGATTCCCTCAATGTCGCCATCTGCCCTTCCTACTTCATAGGCACCATTATCTAGTGCGGTAAGTATCCTGAAGGGTCCTATGAACAAGGGACAAAATTTGGCGTAAATTCCCTGGTCAGGGTGTGAAACTGCAGGCTTGCGTATTAATACTCGGTCATCCACTTGTAAGGGTTGTCGAAACTTGTGATGTCGTAACTTCTTTTCTCGGACTTGAGCAGCATGTCGTAATTGCCGAAGTGCCTTGGTAATGCGAGCTTGTTGGCTCACTGCTGCGTCAGGTTGATCAGGCAAAACTCGATCCCAAGGTCTGTCAGGGGTGAGGCCTTTATGTACACTTAAAGGGATGTCCTGAATAGACTCATGCATGGTGGTATTGACGATCCTTTGCATAATGGGCAGAACTTCAACCCACTTCCAATGCTGTTGTCCACAATACAATCTACAGAATCTGGCAATTTCTCGCATAACCCGTTCGGCTGGGTTGGCTTCCGGGTGTCGGATGGAGTTCATGATATGCCTTATCTCAAGTTCTTCCAGTGCAACTTGGAATTCCATGGAGGTAAACTGACTTCCATGGTCTGTTAAGAGAAATTCCGGCTTGCCCATCTCGGGAATGATGTTTCGACGGATCCTGCGGAGAATGTTCCCGGTATTTGCCTTCTGAATTGGAAGCAACATAGTGTATTTAGAAAATGCATCTATGGTGACAACAATGTATCTGTTGGCACGTAACGCCTTGGGCAAAGGTCCATATAGGTCCATTGCGAAGATCTGGCCAGGTTTTTCAGGTATTAAAGGTCGTGGATATTCCCGGAGGAGTCTGTTATTGGGCTTGATCCTTTGACAAATATCACAAGTCCTAATGGTGTTACGGATGTCACGGCGTAAGTATTCCCACGTAAACCTTTCTCTAATCAGGTTTAGGACCTTGTCCGTACCGGCGTGTCCAGAAATGGAATGGCAATGCCATATAATAGCAGTCCTTATTCGAGGAGGGGCATAAATACGATCTGTTGTTCTAGCGAGGTCGACGTACTTGTGAAGTAGGCCATCATGGTAGCAAAAATTTTGAGCTATCCTAGATATACGAGGGTACTCGTCGTCGTCTTGAGGGATAAATCCTTTTAAAAAACGAATCAGCTCATGGCTTAGAGGATCTCTTCCTTGAGCTTGCGCTAGATACTTTAGTCGTCGCAAGAACTCTTCATCTTCATCATTCATGACTTCAATCGCATGGATCGAAACCTCATCTGTCGGATTCCGACTTAATGCGTCGGCTAGGATATTTTTCCTTCCGGGCCTGTGAACAACAGTGATATCAAATTGCTGTATAAACAGCGCCCATCGGGTTATCCGTTCGCTTGTAATGTCTGACTTGAGAATAAATGTCAGTGCTTGATGATCTGTGCAAATAATCGCCGGATATCCAAAGATTATTTTCTTCCAGTAAATGAGAGAATGTACTACGGCAAGGGCTTCTAACTCTGTTATCGTATAAGCCTTTTCATGGGGTCTCAACTTGCGGCTCATGAACGAGAGAAAGATGCGGACTTCAGGTTCCCTTGGATCAATTTGGAAAAGAGCTGCACCGATCCCTATGCGACTGGCGTCACATTCAATATAAAAGGGTAGCTCGTAATTAGGATAGGCCAGTTGAACATTGTCTTTCAACATCTGTTTTGTCGCCACAAATGCTTTATCGCAGACATCAGTCCACTTCCACCTGTTGTTCTTCCTCAATAACTGCTGCAGGGGTGCTACCGTCTCAGTAAAATTAGGGCAATGCTGCGCGAAGAACTGGCAGAGGCCTAAGAATTGCCTGATGTGTTTCATTCTTGTGGGTTTAGGAAATTCTAGAATACATTGAATCTTAGCCGGATTGGGCTTGATCCCATTCCCTCCAATAAGATGGCCTAAAAACAAAACTTCAGTTTTGAAAAACTGGCTTTTCTTGGCGTTAATTTTAAAGTTCTTGGTCTGTAATTCCTCCAACACCTTATGAACATCTCGTACATGTTGTTCCAGGGACTCGGACGCGATGATGATATCGTCCACATAAATGGTGGTGATTGCCTTTACTTCATCGGAGAGTTGTTCCTCTAAGGCTCTGATAAGAACTGCACCAGAGTTCTTAATGCCAAAAGGGAGTCTATTAAAGGCATAAGTGACATTATCAAAGATGAATCCGGTAAATTTCCGACTATCTTCATCCAATAAAATGTGAAAATATGAAGAAGCCATGTCCATAGCAGAAAATACTTTCATGTTATGAAATCTCCTAATTACATCCCGGAGTAGGGGAGGGTGGTCATATTCTAACACAAGCCTATCGTTCAAAGCCCTCGCATCGAGGCATATGCGCAGATTACCATTTGGTTTTCTTACTATAGCCAGAGGATTAATATAAGGTGTGACGCATTTTGATATGATTCCATCATTCTCCATCTGTTTAATGATGACCCGTGCTTCTTCCAAGTACTTCATGGGTATCGGATAAGGCCGTTTCTTATAAGGTGATGTGTCAGTAACATCTAAGTGGTGCTTGAAACCCTTAATGACTCCAGGTTTCTCAGAAAATACATCTGGAAACTTCTTGAAAAGCTCTTGGATTGCCTTTATTACTTCATCATCATCGTAATCTGGGCTTTCAGCTACATTGGCGTAAAGCGTGAAGTTGTAGTGGTCCTCGTTAAACTCATCATCGATAATGGACGCCATCTGGTCCTCTACGGGTCCCACTTCCTCGGGTCGCCCCTCTTCGTGGACGCTTTCTTCGGCAGGCGGAGCTTCGCTCATCTTGCCTTCTACTATGTCCACCGGGGTCTCACATTCCGGATTCTTCACGTCATTATAAGTAACCAACTGTAGCCCTACAGATTCGACGTGGAAAAATTTAATCACATTAGCGGGATAATCAATGATTCCCCCATGTTGAATGAGAAAGTCTGATCCAAGAATTAAGTCAAATTTCATTTGCGTCAAAATCAAAAATAGATGTTGGAACTTAACACCACCAATTTCTAACTCAAGAAACGCCTGGAATTTGCATTTAATAGCTTTGTCCGGAACTATGCCTTTAACCTTAACTTGAGCAACCGGCAAGATGGAGATGTAGGTCGTCTCCTGCGCCACATCTATTAATTTCTGCGAAATTAGTGAGGCCTGCGATCCTGAGTCTACTATAGAGTGGACAATCATATTGCCTAACTTAATGATAATGATCGGTAAGCCGCGTTGTATCTGAGGCTGTCGTGGTGTTGAATCCTCATATAGTAAATCTGCATCCTCTAAATACCAATGGTTAATGAGTGCACTACATACTACCTCTCCTCCCTCCGGGTTTTCAGGCAATCTCTTTATTGCTTCGACAAAGTTTTTTTTTGGTACCCGTAGCTCTTGGATCCATTTCCGTTCTCTCATTTCTTCTCTGCATCTCTGCCTGGTATTCCAAAGAAGCTGCTCCAGGTAAGCCCTCTTCCCTGTTCTTATTCCTTACATATTCCGTAGTCTCTCTCCAACGTTTCTCTAATTCTTCCCGCTGGGAGTTCCTATTATCATTGGGTTGGTTAGCTGCCTGCCTCCATGAAGGTCCAGGTTGAAACTTAGCCCTCCCTTCGTAGGGACGATTCCTAGATCTTCTGTACCGAAACGGAATATCTCGGCGAGTTTCTCTTTCTTCTCGCGGTTCTGAATTTACTTGAACCGGAGTCTTCATTTCCGTAAAGTTGGTTGTAGTTTCTTTGGTTCGACCTGCTTTTGCTGTGCTCTGAGTGTGCGCAGTATCGAGTTTCCTCAGGACATCATCGAGCTGCTCCAAGTCCTGGACGTTTGCTGCCACCAATATTTCCTGAACATTTGGTGGAAATTGCAGCGTTATGACCTGAATAAGTTCTTGCTCCGGTAAAGGAGGGTCGAAAAACTGCATCTTTTTAAGCTGAGATATGAGATAATCTGAGTATCGCGAGGAATTGACGGACGTGTTATACTTTCTAGAGTATAATTGAAGTTTTATCAGGTGCTGAGCCTCAGCACTCCAAAATCGTCTAAGTAAGGCTTCCTTAAATTCTTCGTAAGTGTTAATACTGAATTTAAAAGCGGTAAACCACATTAACGCCTTGCCTTCTAACAATCGAGATGCTATTCGTAAACGACGGTCGGTCTTAACGTGATTTTCTTGAAAGAATTCTTCGAGGTTGAGGAGAAACTCCTTAGCAGTATACTCCTCTTTCCCCGAAAATTTGGCTGGTTTTTCCTCAGTTATTTTAAAAATTGTGGAAACATTCATGGATTCTCCACTAGTGTTGTGAAGGCTAGATGATGAAACATCCTGTTCGATTTGCGATACTTTGCTGTTGAGAGCTTCTATACCCCCTTGGAGTTCAAGTTTTAGGGTTTTAATTTTCCCCTGTACGGAATTCTCAATTTCCTTGACCTCCTTCTCTATGTCGGTCTTGACTTCTGCTACATCGCGACAGATACGAGTAATCTGCGTGTGAGCATTATCTAACTGAGTCTTGACACGTTTGTCGGCCTCCTCTTGCTGACTTTTCAGAAGAGTAATTTCGTTTCCCAACTTCATGAAATTATTTTTAACAGATTCATGAAGTTTGTCTTGAATAGACGCGATTTTAGTTTGCGCAAGAGATAATTGAGCATGGGACTCTTGAAATTCTTCCTTTAAGCTTTCTACTTCTTTAAGGAACTCCTGAGAAGAAGACGGGAAAGCAAGTTTTAAGTCCTCCGCCACCTGTGATTTTATATCTTGCTTAATGGTTTCTAAGTCACGTGTTAATCTTTCATTTATTTCCGTAAACTTAGAATCCATTCTTTTGTTAGATTCTTTAAATCTTTCTTCAATTTCGGCACCTGTACTATTGAGCCTACGTTCCAAATTATTATTAACTTCTGCAAATTTTTGATCAACAGATTCTGTCAATTTTACAATGTTGGCTTCATTAGCCTCCCTTAGTTGAGTGATACTACGATTAGTTGCTTCATTAGCCTCCCTTAGTTGAGTGATACTACGATTAGTTGCTTCATTAGCCTCCCTTAGTTGAGTGATACTACGATTAGTTGCTTCATTAGACTCCTTAAGTTGACCTATACTAGCCTTAGTGGCTTCCAGGGTCGCGTTAGATTCTTTAAGTTGAGCTCCTAAAGTGTTATGAGATTCAGCAATCCTACGCCCGAGATTAGTGTTACTTTCCGTAATCCTGTCATTTAGACTGAGTTTTAAAGCCTCGATGGCACCTAGTATATTTTCCATATTAATGTCGTTATTTTCACAAAATGCAGAAAATACAATCATTCACCTCATACGTAAAATCACCATTATTGTCCAATGGTAAAGTTCAAAATTTCACCAACACAAAATATCAAACACTTGTGCATAAAATTAAATATCACCATTATTGTCCAATGGTAAAGTTCAAAATTTCACCAACACAAAATATTAAACACTTGTGCATGAAATTAAATATCACCATTATTGTCCAATGGTAAAGTTCAATGTTTCACTGACATAAATATCAAAAATTTATATGAAACTGTGCATAAATATTATGCCTGAAATGTTTTACATAACAAGAGAAAAAAAATAATCACTTGTGCCATAAACTTAATCAGAGTTCTGTGCCAAAAGTTTAAAATTTCGTCAAAGTCATTGAATTGAACTTCGTAAAATGTTAACACATTCACTGAACTGGAATTAACGTACGTACTATGCACTTTTATTTGAATTGGTAAGTTAAGATATCACTGATTTCAAAGTTAATTTTTATCACTTTACTCTCTTTAATCTGGCCCCAACGTCACGGGTGCCACTATTCACTACCTTCTCTCTGTAACAGGAACGCCCGTACTTCAGTTTATCGGAGAGCATGAGGAACGACAAGGCGTGTACGGCTCATGCTAAGAGAGTAAGAGAGAAGGGTAGTGAAAGAAAAATTCATGATTAAGTGGATCCTTTAGTTTATTCAATAAATAGGCAAATAATTATGTCACCTTTTATAGCTGAATTGTAGATTTGTCCCTGAGGGCGTGAAGAGGACGTTGTCCCGCGGCGGCTGCGTCGTCTTGCGGTCGGCGTCGGCGTTGTCTTCCGTCGTTGGTGTTTGTATTAGTGTTGATGACTCGAACCAGAGGCAGGAACGGGGAAATGTGGAGCTTCCACATTTGACGTCATGGGGTACTGGTGTGACACTTCCCTATGGCGAAGCACGCCGAAATAGTTCCCACAGTAGCAAGGATAAAGTTAGAGTCACAGTTCGTATTGGGAATAATACGCAAATGAAACAATCTAGAACCTTCCGAGGTGCGGTGATCAAGCACTTCATAAAGAAAATTAAATTTATCGAGTACAGTCTCTGCACTGTACTCCACCAGCATAATACATTTGTTGAAATAAATGACAGTCCAAATTCCCGTACGTCGTGATTTTCAGATCAACACTGGCACTTAAGATCATAATGCAACACAGTTCAACGGATAGACATAGTCTTTTAAATGAAATTGAGGCTGGCTAGAAATACTACCGCTGCTTTCACACAATCTTTGAACGAAATCAATGCTGGCACAGTTAATGCAAGAACACAGTCTTTAAATGAAATAGAGCTGACACAATTAATGCGAGAACACAGTTTTAAACGAATTCAAAGCTGACACCGTTTATGGGAGAACACAGTCTTTAAACGAATTCAAAGCTGACACAATTAATGCAAGAACACAGTCTTTAAATGAATTCAAGCTGGCGAGAACACAGTCTTTAAACGAATTCAAAGCTGGCACAATTAATGCAAGAATACAGTCTTTAAACGAATTCAAAGCTGGCACAATTAATGCAAGAATACAGTCTTTAAACGAATTCAAAGCTGGCACAGTTTATGTGAGAACACAGTCTTTAAATGAATTCAAGCTGGCGAGAACACAGTCTTTAAACGAATTCAAAGCTGACACAATTAATGCAAGAACACAGTCTTTAAACGAATTCAAAGCTGGCACAGTTTATGTGAGAACACAGTCTTTAAATGAATTCAAGCTGGCGAGAACACAGTCTTTAAACGAATTCAAAGCTGACACAATTAATGCAAGAACACAGTCTTTAAACGAATTCAAAGCTGGCACAATTAATGCAAGAACACAGTCTTTAAACGAATTCAAGCTGGCGAGAACACAGTCTTTAAACGAATTCAAAGCTGACACAATTAATGTGAGAACACAGTCTTTAAATGAATTCAAGCTGGCGAGAACACAGTCTTTAAACGAATTCAAAGCTGACACAATTAATGCAAGAACACAGTCTTTAAACGAATTCAAAGCTGGCACAGTTTATGTGAGAACACAGTCTTTAAATGAATTCAAGCTGGCGAGAACACAGTCTTTAAACGAATTCAAAGCTGACACAATTAATGCAAGAACACAGTCTTTAAATGAATTCAAATATACAGCCGGATCGAGAGACGAATTATGCCGCGACGGCTTACTTGCACACACTCGCTGATTCACGGCTTACTGCCGACTCACTCCACTCTCTGCCTTCAACACACTGCCGTCGCATACCGCGCACTCCCTCTGCTTTACTGCAGGCTCTCTGCTTACATTCTGCCTTACCCCAGGCTGGCGACTCGCTTATATTTCGTTCATGCAGCAATGGAACACGAAGGAACCTTCTGCGTGACGTCGCTTGTCCTTGGCCGGTGTTCTGGAACGTCGCGAACTAGCTCGCAGTTCCCATTATGCCTGTGCGCTCAGCGCAAGTTTTAAAGGCTTACGGCCGGGTGTTAGCGAGCTTCTCTTAATAAAAGAATGAAACGTGAATGCTCGTAGGGTGTTACCGTTTCAGTACAATACATGCACATTGATGATATTGAATTATTATTTGAGGATGAACATCAGAATAGACCTATAATTAAGAGATCATTGCCCGTCATATCTATACGTGTCGGGGACCTTAACGTGATGACTTTGGTCGACTCCGGTGCGCAAGCTTCGCTTATCTCGGACAAACTTATAGATTGTTTGGGGAAAGACATCATCTTACTAATGCCTGTAGCTCAACTAAAGGTTCCAGGTGTGGTACCTGATGGCAACATTAAATGTAAACTACAAGTATTCATAGAATTTTATATAAGTGGAAGATTTTCCGAACATATTTTTCTTGTCATTTCCCGTCTCAATTTCAATGGTGCATTGGGATCTGACTTCATGATCAAGTATAAGGGAACTATAAGTTACAAATCGAATCTTGTCAGTTTAAGCAACGCTGAGACTGTAGAATTGCAGCTGGTGGATCATTATGATGCGGAAATTCGTGAAGAGGGAACCCCTAATGAAGAACCCGGTAGCGACATGAATAAACCCGCAGAATGCGAGTATGCGCTAGCCGCGGTAAAACTGTTGAAAATGGGAAACCCTGGAATGGACGAGGGAATGTCCGTATTTGATGAATGTTCCGTTATCGGCGCTTCTTCATTAGGATCCTTAACCAGTGCGATTGAAGAGCCAGAACTGGAAGCAAAGCTTAATTCGGCTAGACAAGAACTTTTCAAGTTATACCCCAATGTATTTGATGAGAGACCATGGGAAATTCTAGATGTTGAGTATCACCTCAACGTTAATGATATTTCTCCTTATAAACGGAAAGCATATCCAGTTCCTGAGAAATATCGAGACGAGGCAAGAGCATTGATTAGTCAGATGAAGAATGATGGCATAATTTTGCCATGTGTCACCCCATACATCAACACATTGGCGATAGTCCGAAAGCCTAATGGCTCCATAAGGCTGTGTTTGGAAGCTCGTGCCCTCAATGAAAGCCTCGTGTTAGAGTATGACCGTCCTCCTCTTCTAAAGGATATTATACGGCGCTTCAATGGAAAGAACTTCTACAGTTGTTCAGACGGTACTTCTTCCTATTACCACATTAATTTAGATGCTGAGAGCCGATTGTTTAGTGGATTCCTGTTTGATAATGTCACCTATGCTTTTAATCGGTCTTCCCCTAGGCGTTAAGAACTCGGGAGCTGTGCTCATTAGAGCATTGGAGAGCCAGCTTTCCGAAGAAGTCAATGCCACAACTACCATTTATGTGGACGACATCTTAATAGCCTCCGACACTTTCGAGCAACATGTCAAGGATGTGCATTTGGTGTTGCAAGAATTAGAAAGTAAAAATTTTAAGATGAACGTCGACAAGAGTCAGCGTTTTAAGACTTCTGTCCTTTTCTTAGGCCATGTAATTAGCCGTAGTGGAATTCAACCCAACCCCGCTAAAATCCAGTACATTATTGAATTTCCAAGGCCTGTACGGTTAAAAGAAGTACGACAATTTTGGGTCTTTGCCAATTTTTCGCCCAACATTGTCCGAAATACACAGGGACAGTGGCACCTCTGCAACAATTGTTGAGTAAAAACAACCGTTGGAAATGGACGGATGAATGCGAGGTGGCCTTTAATAAAACAAAGAACATGTTAAGAAATTATGTGAAGCTGGTCTACCCTAACTTTTCATGGCCCTTCTTCATCGAGTGTGATGACAGCACCGTTGGGATTGGAGGAGTCCTATATCAGATTGATCCGGAACAGCCAGAACGTAAACTTTTCATCTATTTTACAAGTCGGAAGCTGCGCTCGCATGAACGATCCTACACCATCACTGAATTTGAGGCTCTGGCAATAGTTTTCTCGCTTCAGTACTGGAAGAAATTCATTTATGATTTTCCGATGACCTGTTTACGGACCATAAAGCTTTGACTTTTATCATGTCGTCGAATCTGACTAATGAGAGGTTGACTAGATGGGATTAGTTTATTAAACAGTTTAACTTAACTGTAAGGCATAAACCTGCCAAGAGAAGACTGTCGGCTGATGTTCTATGTCGGAACCCTACAGAGATAATTTCGGCCCATCCGACTGAGATACTCAGCGATGCTGATGAGGAGTTCTTGCGGAAGATGCGCTATCTGCCACAAATGCAACGGAGAGACGAGAAAAGTAGAGAGCTTACTCGGTGTTTCAAGGGATCCATTTCTATAACTGATGCCGTTTGTCCACGCATCGCTCGATTAGCCCAGAATTTCTGCTTCAAAAATGGGTTACTTTTATAATTTGTTGATACCAGCAAAAACAAGTGTCGCATTTATGCACCTCCTAAATTCCGCAGCGCTATAGTGTGGGATTGTCATTCATTTTCAGGACATGCCGGCACAGATAAGGTCACCGCTGTCATCAAAGAGAAATTTACATGTGAATACATTCGAAAGGATGTCAGAATGATTTTTAGATCTTGTGATTTAAGCCAAAGGATAAAACCCAATCATGCTTTACTACGGGAGTTTCCCAGACCTCTGATCCCAGAGAAGCCAGAGGAAATTATGGCTTTGGATCTATATAGTCCCCTCCCCAAGGCGACCAGGGGGAAAAGACACGTAAATGTGGTGATCGACGTGTTCTCTAAATACACGATTGTATCGCCAATACAGAAGGCCAATGCTGGTAGTATCTTAAGGCGATTACAGAAGAATATCTTTCCGGAGATGGGACGTCCTGAGTATCTTCTAACTGTTCATGGCACGCAATTCACATCCGCAGAATTTCAGCAAGCCTTGGAAGACATGGGAATTCGTCACAATATGAATTCCATCAGGCATCCTGAAGCGAATTCAGCGGAACGCGTTATACGCGAGTTAGCCAAGTTCTGCAGAATCTACTGCAGTGAAAGGCATTGGAAGTGGATTGAAGTCCCACCTGTCATGCAGCAAATATTGAACTCCACAATCCATGAATCCACAAGTGATCTTCCCATGGTTCTGCACCGTGGGATAACGCCCGAACGCCCGTGGAATGAGTTGCTGCAGATCCCTCCCGATAATGTCGCTCCTCAGGAAGAGAAAATTGACAATGCGTTAAGACGGTTAAGGCATGCCGCCACCATCAGGGAACGTCGCCAGCGTAATCGAAGATTTAGGCAACCCCTTCAACTGGGAGACTTAGTATTAATTCGCAAGCCTGCTATTTCTAACCCTGAACAGAGAATATATGCAAAGTTCTGCCCTTTGTTTATAGGCCCATACAAAGTAGAGACTGTTCTTAGAAATGGAGCATATCAGGTCGCGAAATTGGATGGAACCCTGGAAGGAATTTATAATGCCTCTGACCTCAAGAAGTATGTTCCAAAGGAAGAGTAGGCAACTAAGATAAGAAAATCCTTCGAATTTTCTTAATTCGAGGAGGGAGGCATATGTACCAGGAACTGTTCCAGCCCTGTACATTGTTTTACAAATGCTGGAACATGTGGAAAAGAGACGGCGATAATATCTGTTCATATGCCCGACATCTTGTGCTAGCGCAATACGAAGTTCCACGAGGCGAGCTGGACACGTCACGAGCAAGGAACCTGCGGGTGACGTCACGGCCACATGTTGCACGCCTCTCTATCGAATGTACTAGAAAGAAAATGTCTAACTTTTCAGCCGATTAAGTTACGGAAATGAGACATACATCATCGTGTAGCTCATGTTCTAAATGTAAACATATGTTAATTTCAATAAGATCCATCAAGGCATTCAAGAGATATAAGAACATTTCCCGTCCGTGACGTGGCAAGCAGCCTTGAGTCGTACCGGATATAAGCAGCCGGCCAGACCACAGCAATTCAGTTCGCATTCTTCACAGCTGCCTAGCATGTCACGCTGCACGCGATGAGTCGAACAAAGTTTTGCTATTGCCGGACATGGTAATACTTAAAAAATTTCGACGACAAGTTGACACTTAGTTTCTCCGAATACCAGTGAGTAACTTATAAAGTGTGGGACTTACAATTCGTCAGACATTCAGACTTTGGAAATTAACGTGTGTATAACATCAAAGTTATCAAGACTTGTAATATTTCACCAGTATTTGAACCTGACAAATAACATAAATTTCGTGTGAATAACCATAACCAACTTAAAGTTAGCACGGCTACTTCACAATGTAAGGATCTTGGACTGTTTCAACTGCGAATGTCGTGAGTGTACATTGCAAAACATTGACTAATTTGAGTATTATCAGAGCCTAGAACACTTTAATTTGTGCCGGAACAGACTGTACCATTTTAAACAACGCGTGTGGATAGACTGTATAGTGAACTTCGTAACTCAGTGATATTGTGAAGTATAGGATTCGTACATGAATAATCGTAGAACTGTGGTAGTGAGCAGTAACATTACGAGATATTACGAGAGAGAGCCATTTATTTATTTCTTTGCTGTGAAGGTGAGCCATGACAAACTGTGCTTCAAATGGAAGTTATTTTGACCATACGAACGGTGAACAGTAAGTGTCCAGATGAACTGTCCAGTGAAGTGTATTTTCCATTATCATGAATTACGATAATAGCCAGTGCTCCGACGTATTTCTCATCGAGTGAATGGTGATTATTTATGAAAGAGTCATCAGTTCTAACAGTGCAAAATCAAATGGTGCACATTTTCAACCTAGTCAGTTGGACTTTCTCGTGCTAAAGCCACTCTTTTAATAACAATAGACATCCTGACTTGAGACGGCGGAGATCGACGGAGAACGACGGAGAACGACGGAGATCGGCGTAGAACGACGGAGATCAGCGTAGAACGACGGAGACTTTGTACTACGCGGAACATTTCCAGGGACGTGGTACTATGGAACATCTTGGTTTCTGCTGAGAGCTGAGTTCCAGATTGCTGTTTGTAGAGCAGTATTCAACTGTTCGAGCTCATCTAGAAGGCGTATATCAGGTGATATTAGTGCTTTCTCCATTCATTTCTGACTTTGAGCAGAACTTTTATAAACAGTGTCATTACTGACAAAGAACATTAATAGTTCACCTAATAAATTTTTTACTTGGAAAATTAACATTTTTCAACTCTTCAAGTCAAGACAGACTTTCAAATAACAGTGTGCTCTCGTATATTCTCAATTATTGGAACTTTGAAATATCAATTGAGTGCATTATTCGTAGTGGAAGTGTATCACAAACTCTCAATTGACAACATTTTCATAAAGTGTACAATAATTTACAAAAGAGTAGGACGATACTCAGAACTTTATAGAAGACTAGTTTTGATTTCAAGTGTTTTCATATTTGAGTTTGATGTGTTCTCGAGAAGGAATTACCAAATTTACTTTATTCAATTCATGTAGAAAGTGTAATCTGAAATCGCCAGTGCCAATAGAAAGACTTTACCATTTCTTATTTACTGACAACATTCTTCATTATTAATGTATGCCATGAAAGTTATAATGGACATGACGGATTGAGGAAGATATTATTCAGTTGAATTTCACTTGAATTTCGATATTCAGTTGTTGAAATTGGAATTTATTTCCTATTAAATATTTATGATTAGGCGACGTAATAGGGTGGCCTTCCACAGATTGAATAAAGGAAAGAAAGGTATAATAGCTATTATTTCGCCTTGTGATCTCCTCTCTCTGTACCAACTCCTAAGGTCTAGGCACCCCTCAGAAAGATCTCATGCCCTTTAAAATCAACTTTTCCTGGTACAATATATATTATATGAGTAATGGACTGGAATCACTCTTTATATGTGATGTCATACTGTATAAATGACAGAACTGTGAACGATATAAAAAAGACAATGGTGTGATGGTAAATGGGGTGAAAACTCAGGTTGAAGTCGATAGTGATCACTGCAAGTACCTAGTTTTTAACATAAAGAATGATCACATTAACGAGGTTGTTAAGAGACGTTACAGATCCCTGCACGTGGTTATGACAGTGCCTAGGGGTTGTAATAATTATGCAGTGCAGAGGGTGTATAAGTCTATGGTTTTTCCTAACTAGGGTATGGGACCCACATGAGGACTACTTGATATGAGAACTGGTTTTGTTCTGGGGGATTTCCGATAACACAGTAGTGCTACGAAAGTGTTACGAAACTTTGGGCTGAGAAGACTTAGGAGTAAGGAGACGAGATGCTGCACGACTGGAGTAGGGAAGATGACAATATGGAGATAATGTTGGACGAAGTGGGGGCAATATTCATTTATAGGACGAGGAGCGAGGGATTGGAAGAATTAATCAAAGGAAATGTTCGACAAATGTTCAAATTCTTAAAAATCATTTCAGAGAAAGGCTGGCGACTGTCCTAAATGCAGATCATTGATGAATATCATGTCGGTTCCATCTCAACTTCATTTATAAGTGTGTTCCTTTTCCTTACTTAAAAATATACGTATAGTTTTGTAAATTACATGATTCAGAAAGGGTATATTTAAAATAATGTGTAAAGTTGACCTTTTCACATAAACTGATACTTCGAGTGTAGCTCTGTAAACTGTGCAGCAAGGGGACACATGACTTCACTAGAACACACTCTTTCTGCTTTTTTAATTATATGGAAGATGCAGAAAGGGGATATTTAACAATGTTATACCCTTACTGTAAAGTACAGAATATATGGTGCACTCTGGTGTTATTTTGTGGCAAGTACGCTCTCTCGTTGGTTGGCAATTGTCACAGTTTTGTGGTGAACATGTCGTCTAGTGAATGAGAGGTTGATCGTGGTAAAATAAAGAATAATACTGAGTTACCGAAGAAATATAATGAAAAATGCAAGCCTAAAAGGAGAGGAATATGTGAATTGTAAGGGAAGTAAATTAGCAGCACGAACGACATGGGATTAATTATGTCACTGTACACAATATCACAAAATAACATTTTGAATATGTTACTAATATTTATTATTGACACTGATATTTGATTAAATACAAATTATCTCCTAACCTATTATTACAGGTGCTGACTTAAATGCTTGAAGAAGGTCTCATAAGACCAGACGATGGAAATTTTACAAAATTTCAGTGGCATTAATAATAAAGATGAACAAGATGTTTACCTACAGGGCCAAATAGAATGTAAGCAGGTGAAAAGAGGAGCATCAGCTAAGGAAGTTGTACATCCAACTCTGATAAGCGACAACATTCATTTCAATACTATATTTTGTGTGGTAAAACACGTATGCGGGTATGTACACAATCATATGTTTCCCTGCATGGAATATCAATGAATCGAGTCCAGAGATTGTGCACAGTATTAGCACAAGGAAAATCCCCTGAAGATATGCGGGGTAAAGAAGTCAGTGACAATGCAATATCTGGGAGTGTTGTATAAAATTAATAACTTTATCAACACGTTTGAGGTGAAAAAGGCCCATTATACTGAAACGTGCAAGCCTTACCTAGATTCTAGGCTTGATAACAGCTCCATACGATGTTTTCTAAAAAGCATCCATAATATCAAATTAACTATGATTTCTTTCGTATCTATTACAAATATCACTTCAGTTATGCTTTTGGCTGGCCACAAGTTGATGTTTTTTTTGCTAGTTGCTTTACGTCGCACCGACACAGATAGGTCTTATGGCGACGATGGGACAGGGAAGGGCTAGGAGTGGGAAGGAAGCGGCCGTGGCCTTAATGAAGGTACAGCCCCAGCATTTGCCTGGTGTGAAAATGGGAAACCACGGAAAACCATTTTCAGGGCTGCCGACAGTGGGGTTTGAACCTACTATCTCCCGAATACTGGATACTGGCCGCACTTAAGCGACTGCAGCTATCGAGCTCGGTAAAGTTGATGTTAGTATTACTTGTGAAGATTTAAGAATTAAAATGAAAAGTAGTACTGTCAATGAGACAGTGAAGCAGCTGAATTTATAGCCCATAAACGAAGAGCCAATAAGTTTTACACTAAGTTAAAGGTACTGAAAGCATGTCTCCAGAATGACCCAGATTTTACCAACGGTGCATTAATTCTCTGTTTTGACTATATGAAAACTTTTCATCTGCCCAAAATTCCCATTCAAGTTGTTTTTTCTTAAGACAGTTGTCAGTATTCATCTTCAGTGTACACAACCTACAGACCGACCATCCAACTTTCTATGTTTATCATGAATGAACTGCCAAGAGAAACCCCTGATTAAGTTTGTAGCTTTATATTGGACTACATTCAGGAATATGTTAAAGTTCAAAATGTGCAGCACTTGGTATTGTTCAGTGACGGCTGTCCTGTACAAAACAAAAATCATACGTTCGTTCAGTTTCTGCTTAATGTGGTTGATAATAACATGTTCAAAACATAACTCAGTATTTCCCTGTACGAGGACATTATTTTTTTCCTGTGACAGGAACGTTGGAGCTATAAAGCTACTCATAGGGATGCACGACGGAATATATACTGTGGAGAAATACTGCGAACTCATGAAGAAGAGCAGTGTATCAGGACGTTTCACTATCAAAGAAGTTCGTACTAACGATATCCTTGCATTTAAGGAATGGTGGCCGAATCACTATAAACAATCGACTGTTTCAGACGAGAAATCAGGAAGAGGCATTCCTAAGGAGAAGAAAGTACGTTTCCAACTGTCCAAGCTGAGACGTTTAGAATATAAATCAGATATTAAAGAGAAAATTTCAGCTTCCGAGTTCATTGATGGATTTATCAAGCACACTTTTCTCTTATAATCTACTATGAAACACCAGGACTACCCCAAGAGAAAGTATATCGCACTGGTCGTATTCCTATTAGCAAAAAAAGAAAAATGATTTTCAGAAATTGCGACAGCATATTACAACCGGACACAGTGACTGCTACGTTAACAACAAACAACGGAGGACATGACTGTACAATGTGAAATAACAATAACAAATATGATTTGATTGTATGTTGCATTTGAAATGTGCTCATTGCAAAACAACGGTCATACTTTGCTAAAAGGGTGTAAGTAGAAGCTACAAAATATAAAATAAATCCCTGAAATTGCTGGTGGTCGAGTTAGTTGTTTTTCAGAATTGCCTTTTGAGATCAGTGGAAAGCGACGGAAAAGATTCATATACAAACATTGTGTAGTAACTTAACTATGATGTTTCCTGTGTCTCGTGAAAAAATTCATTTTTGTTCGATATACCTTTTATGCATCTTGCAATTCAATTGATTTGTTTACAATCCGTTTGGAAATAACCAACTCAACATTTCAATAGACTCCTCCATTGGGTAATATATACAAATTTTGGCCCAGTATGCCTTATTCTTATCAAATAAAAATAAAATTTGTAGTCATCAGGTCTATACTACACTATTCTTTAAAAAATCTCGAAAACTAAATAATGGCCATTGACAAAAACACAATTCTTCCTACTCATTTAGTAGGGTGAGCGGACACATTCAAATTCCCAGTAAGGAAATCCACCCCATTCCAATAGGAGGGTATGGTGGAGATAAATATAAGCAAACTCTTTTACATCGGCATTCACATGCTATTTATACCACAGCCACTAAACAAAATGCAATTTATTTTAGAACACTGAGCTTACTCGTCGACTTCTTGAGTTAGTATATCCGAGGGTTGGAACTTAAATAGTGGCAACACTGCTGTGGAGACGGTATGCAACGGAATCTAATATTGTCGCTCATAGCACACGTTGGTTACATACCTGCCTTACCTCAGAGCAAATGTACTCGCCATTCCCATATCACCTACGTGCGCACAAGCGAGAGAAGCACAGTCACTTGTGAGCTAGCGGTCAAACGTAACGTTGTCACTATGTTTTCCAAACAGGAACAACGGAGTTGGATCAAGATTGAATGTGCCAGAGGTCGCACAGCACGACAGTGTCATCAAGGTCTTCAAGAGGCTTGCGGGGAATCTGCATTGCCTTACAGAACAGTGGCACGTTGGTTAAAAGCCTTCAACGATGGTCGGCAAACTGTGGCGGACGTTCATCAGGCAGGCCGTCCTACGAGTGAAGAAGAAGTATGCCGCGTTACTGGACAGTGATCGAAACCAGACTGAACTGTTGCAGAGATTCGACAGGCAATAGACTGCTCCATTCGCACCATCAACAGAACAGGCCATGCTAAATGTATACTAAGACTTCCACATCGCTGGCAGCGGGTTATACACAACATTGAAGGACAGTAAAGGTTGCTAACATGTAACTCTTGTGTATCTCTTGTAAATAAATAGTTGCAACTATTTGAGTTCCAACCTTCGTATATTTCGAAATAACTGGTCTTTATTTCATCTTTCTCATTACCATAAGCTTACACAGTAGATTGCAAAATTGTAACGGACGACTCCTCGGATAATGTGAAAAGCAGTTTTGCGAAAATGGGTACCTGAATGCAGCTTATTTGCTCGGTTATCCTAGGGTTGTATGGTATCCCCTGTTAACACACTTTCTACCCACAATTAAACAACTCACTTCTGCGAATAGCATTTAGCGATCCTGAATTTCTGTATAATATTCTTCATATAAAAATTCTGCTCTATTTTCTGGGAAGATTATAATTGTTTGAATGTCGAGGTTAAAGCATAAATAGACAAACTCCTTTTAAACCTTCAGAATGAAATGAAATGAGCTTTGGCCATGCTGCAATAAATTACCTTCAGTGATGTTAATATTCTTCATAAAGTGCAGACATTATATTTGAAAGATGTTTCATTTGAAAGATAGTTCATTCTTTGAAATTTACTTAAATTTGTCCAGCTTTTGTAAACAATTTTTCTATCCATAACTTTGGATTGTGTGACGCTGGAGCTAGATATATCTTATGTTCTCAGTAAAGAGCGTAACTGGTTCGAATGCATTCCTGGGGACAAATGGAATGATGAAAGGAACAGATGTTCAGGTGTTATGATAATCAGAAATTCAGGTCGCACACAATTTTGACCATAGTTATCAGAAATTTTATGACTTAATTAATGGAGTTTCATCATTAATGAGAGAGGTTAAAAGTGAAGAAAATACGGATTTAAAACTTTTTATGTAGAAAATCAAGCGGCAAAAATACTGTCATATGGTTTTTGCATACAATGTAATTGTTGTACCGTAAATTATAACCCAGTGTTTTCTTGGACAAATGCCGTTATGTCGTGTCGACATGACCTGTCTCTTACTGGAATTTCATAAGCCTGGCAACCCCAGGGTAACCAGGGTGAAGACGGCACTTGGCTATCACGCCTCCCGTCATTAGCCCAGCACAGTACAGTACAGTACACTGAGAGTCGTCGTCCACGAATGACAGAAGTTCAGAGACTCTCTACTCTTCCCTCCGAGCCTCTCTGAATAAATAAAATGTGTACATAAAGTCATTCAGTGACAATTTCCTAAGACGTTCTCAAATTAGAATGACATGTGCGAGTTCCTCGCATTACCTAGAGGGATACTCTAGGCCACATTTTTTTGTAAATCAAATAAATAGGAGTTTAAACAGACATTTGTGGTTTGGTGACTTTCTTTAATAAGCTTTTCGCCTTACTAAAATGCTGTAGGTACTTATTGTTATTAGTGTCAGGATGTTTATGACCTAAAAATGTTAGAAATATGTAAGCATTCATGACCTAGAAATGCATTAAAATATGAGAATAAGTATTACTTAAAAGTTTTGGTCACATTTTTGAAATCTTCAAAATCTTTCCGCTGTTTAAATTAACATTGTGTTGAAAATATCCTTTTAAAATCTAGAATATTCAATAATAATTGTTACGGAGATATCCGCCGAGCAGAAAGATGCGGGCGTTGAATGGGTCTAACTACGATATCAGAAATTGAATTGAAACTTTAAATAAAGGTTATATTTCTTTCAGAATTTCAAACTTAACACATCTTTTCATGAGTGAACAGAACAACACGACAGGTACAAATAGCAATCTTGAAACAAGAATAGGAAACTCCAACAATCGGTAATTTAGAATTTTTTAGCTTCAGGCTCCAAATTTACACTTTTCGCAGGGAACGAGAGATATCTCCCAGTACACGGTGTTCACGAGCACTAGGCTTCAACAGTAACAATTTACGGCATTACCAAGGCAACTCTCAATATTATGGAAAACTTAGAAAAGAGCTTACATGCTCCGTAACATTAACAGCCCGCTTAAGGCAACATTACACAAAATATTACGATCTCAGGTATCTCTAGGCACAATTTACAATTTAAATTTAAATGGTGGCGTACACTTGCACTCCTAGAACTTTTAAAGCCCTAATTGGGCTCTCGGCCCGATGATGCAGGGGCTAGAGGCGACTAGAATGGAGATAAATCTAACAATTTACAGAATAGAGAAAAGGTTACAAATCCTAGTCACCTCAAACTAAGTAGAAGCGGAGCTCGAGAGGATAACGCACTCTCTATCCCCGATTTAGAGTTTAAGGCTTTATGAAACTTTACATTAGCCTGAAGAAAATTTACATTTTAGAAAACAGTGGTTACATAGTTAGAAATTTGAAACTTCCCCTCGTGTAAGTAGGCGGAGGTAGCTACAGAGAGATAAAACTGATGGCCATTACCTGGGCTGATGAACTGCCTGGCGAAGAATGAGGCGCCTCGCCTCCCGTCTTAACACACACTCTTAGAATTTCGGCGATCAAATGACAAGGTAGCCAGAAAAGCCGCTGCTTATATACCCGGAAGAAAGGTTCGAGAGGATTCTGGACTAATCCGGACACACCCTCTCAATTATATTGGCAATTCAAAAGTTACACCCAAAGAACCAAAAAGAAGCCTGTGATAGGCTGGAAAATGATTACAGAAAATTCCAATTGGCCAGATTCAAAACTGGCGTAATGAAAAGGAAGTGTTACAAACCCTGTAATATATAAAAAACAAATGAAACTTAATTTACCTGACAAAACCCATAAACACAAAATTTCATTCAATAACAACTTCTTTACCTTGCAACAGAGTGCATGACCAGAGTTTTTTGTGATGACATCTATGCAGGAAAGTTTAAACTTCTTCAAGTACACCAAAAGAAAACAAAGTAAATCAAATCAGTTTAGGAAACATAGAAATGACAAACTTCTCATTGTTCAGTAGTGACATGTTTTGATTAATGTCCCAACTTCATGCAGAAGCAGTTTCATGTTCTGTTGGATTGATAGATAGAGTTCATTAAGGCTCTTCTTTGGAATGCGCGGAGTTGAGGTGTACCTCCCAGTACAATAATAATAAGTAATAATATCATTATATATTTAATTACTCATTCCAGAGGTAAGTGTCCACTCTGTACAGAATAAAGTAAATGTCACATTTTGATGGGCGATCAGGAAGAATTACAACCTTGTTTTAACTTTACAAACCTCATTAAAACCAAAATTGCAAGAGAACTAAATTATGCTGAACAAGTTTCAGCACACACGGGGAAGAAACAGTTCTGAAAGTGTACAGGTGAAAGTATGGAAATTAATTTTCATCAAGTTGTTTGTAAAATGTATGAAAGAGTGTAATTTTCTCTACTACATTTCATTTCGATTAATGTAAATCTCTAGCCTTGACTAAAACTACTGGTGTTAATTTCTCCGGTGGCCCTTTATTTAGGTTGAGCTTAGTGCCTGACTTTTTTGGGAGGAAAACCCAATTAGCGTTAATTGGAACTGAAATTGCAGTTCCCTGTTAGTAAACTGAAAGTATACCAGGCTTATTCGAACGGTATTTGCGGTACGTAAACGTACCATCCACTCTGTGTTAAATGGGGTTCTGGAAACCAATCCATGCGCTTGTCTTCCCCTTAAATTTCTTGTTTTCTCCTGTATTTGAGAAAATATTTAGGCATTTCGTGTTTTTTCTCATCTTGTAGTCCTTTCCGGGCGGAGAACCATTTAAACATTTTAGAGAATATAAATGAGAGTACTTATTGTAGTAGCCTTGTCATGTTACTGTTTCCACCCCTAACCATAACATTCACATTTTAATTACTTGAATTAATTACTTAGGATACCTTACAGGTGAAGCACATATTATAAAAATAAATGTATAAATTCATAGAAACTGACTGAGATACTCTGGTTATCTCGCTTTATAAACTACAGGTGTTGAAATACTTCGTGATGTGAGAGCTAATCTTTGTGCTCAATACTACAACGATACATTGAGTAGAGTCTTCTTTTTATCCAGGCAGAGCAGACAGTGCGATTAAATGAAAAAGTAATTACAATGAGAAGTCATATAGTGTGCTTTTATTCACGGACGGTTTTAGATATAAAGTTTCCTGCGTAACGAAAGTTGAATTATTCAATTATATGAATAGAAATGTAATATGAGTAGCTAGTAATCCGCGGCTGTCCCCCATGAGCTGACAAAGACGGAGACAAGTAATCTTGCGATGCGAACATCTAACTACTTAATTACACGCTACCTTAAGCCGTCCATTTTTCTCCAGGTAGAGAAGAGACACGCTAATTACGTGAGCTGATTGGTTTGGATCTTGAGGGAAGCACACAAAGAAGTAGGGGTGACAACCCTTGGCGCCTTGTTCATCAGCAGAACGAGCCTTGTAAGAAGGAAGACAAGATGCCTGGGGAGCGCTTGTCACATCACACAAACAACACGGGCTGATGGCAAAGACGTACTAATGACACTACTTGCCCAAAAGGTTTGATCTGCCGAAATAGGATTGACATACATCCTGAAAAATCAGGGTAGTTCCCATTTTGTGTACGATGAGAAGTGTCCCGCCAGCGATTAAGAATGATAAAATGTCCCCAATTTAGAGCTAACTGTGAACAGTCAAGACAACGATTCCTGATTAAGGTAAAGGGAGGTATATTCGTGATGCGTTTTTGAATAAGTATGAGGTGTCCGCTGGAGCGCCATGAAGAACTACACAGTAAAAAAATTAGGGGAACATGTTTTTGAACGTATGCCATGCTCCACAAAACAATACCTCACACTCATGTATATTACCAACTAAACCTTTATACTTATCGTTGAAGTATACAAGAGAACATGGATGGATTCGCGTTCATTTTCAGAACACAAACGGAAATGTCCAAATAGGGCCGAAAACAAAGTGATAACAATCCTTCAGGGTGGACTCTTATCACAGTTGGGGAGCTTCAGTATGGCGTGTGTTCTCCACGAGCATTTATCACAGCTTGGCACTCACGTGAAATGCTCCGTATAAGTCGACGGAGGTCACGTTGCTCATTCTTCATTGAGAGCCTATTCGAGGTCTTGGAGAGTCTGTGGTAGAACAGGACGCGCACAAAAACTTCTGTCAAGCCTATCCCACACATGCTCGATGGGATTAAGGTCGGGACTCACTGCAGGTAATTCCATCTCTTGAATGTCCAGTCCTCGCAAGACAGCTCTGATGATGTGCGCTGCATGAGCCCTGAGATTGTTGTGCATGAATACCAATTCAGAGCCAACACCGTATGCACCACCCAACACATGCTGTAGCAGTATATGCTTGGTGTACCCCGCAGCGGTAAGATTACCACTGACGACAAGATCCGTAGGGCCATCAATACTGATGCTACCACATAAAAAAATTAGGAGAAAATGTTTTTGAACGTATGCCATGCTCCACAAAACAATACCTCACACCAAGTTTTATTACCAACAATACCTTCATGCTTACCGTTGAAGTAAACAAGAGAACATCGATGGATGGAACGTTGTCCGAATGGGACTCGTCTGTGAACAACACAGGTCTCCATTGGCGAAGTTGCCAGTTGATGTGGGTACGAGCAAACAGAAGGCGAGCTGAGCGATATTGCTGCCGTAGGAGGGGCACTCGAACAGGACGTCTGGGTCGTGAGGACACTTCTTTCAATCAGTTCCTTACTGTCTGGTCAGACACCGTGACTCAGGTGACCCTCCTGAGGTACTGTTGAAGTTCTCTGGCAGTTGCTGAACGACGCCGTAAATCACAGATGATCAGATATCGGTCATAATATGGGGTTGTCATGCGTCCACGATCTTGCCCAACCCGCCTTGTGACCTGGCTTATCTCATTACAGCGATTCCACAACCGCTGAATAACTGACGGAGGCGTTAGCACTTGGATCGCACATGGTAATGATAGGATAGGAAAGGGCTACAAAAGTTACTTAGTTTGTTAACAGCTAGCCTAGCTATCTTTACAAAGATGCAACTCAAAGATGTTTATTGTCTAGTGCAGAAGCACTTGTGATGATAGGATAGGAAAGGGCTACAAAAGTTACTTTGTTCGTCAACAACTAGCCTGTTTTAATGTCGTCTAACTAAAAGTAGCGTTAGTACATTCTCATGTTTACACACAGACCACTTGTATCACACATAGTGATGATAGGATATGAAGGGGCAAGTTAGCTAACCTAGCTATCTTTAACTCAAAGATGTTTATTACCTAACGTAAAAGCACTTGTGATGATAGAATATGAAAGGGTAAGTCAGCTAGCCTAGAGTTGCGATGTTCGCAAGAAACCAAGTTTCAACCTATAGAGGTCAGACATTCTTGTGAGTTTGCAGTTACAAGATTAACCTCTTCCATGTTTACGCCTTCTAATCCTCCTATCTTAGAATGCTAACAGTAACTGTCTGAAAGCACATTCTCGTGTTTACACAGAAAGCACTTGTATCACACGTAGTGGTGATAAGAAAGGGCTACAAAAGTTACTTGGTTTGCTAACAGCTAACCTGTTATAAATATCGTCTAACTGTCTGAAAGTAGCATTAGCACATTCTCATGTTTACGTACACAGCACTTGTATTACACATAGTGATGATAGGATATGAAAGGGTAAGTTAGCTCACCTAGCTATCTTTAACTCAAAGACCTTTATTGCCTAGTGTAGAACTACTTGTAATAATAGGATATGAAAGGGAAAGTTAGCTAGCCTAGAGTAGCGATGTTCGGAAGAAACCAAATTTCAACCTCTAGAGGTCAAACATTGTTGTGAATTTGAAGTTACAAGATTAACATCTCTTTACGCTTTCTAATCCTCCTATCCTAGAGTGCTAAAAATAATGAGCTAGCCTAGCTATCTTTACAAATATGCAACTCAAAGATTTTTATTACGTAGTGTAGAAGCACTTGTAATAACAGGTTATAAAAGAGTAAGTTATTTTTTAAGAGTAACCGTCTAAAAGCACATCCGCATGTTTACATACACAGCACTTGTATTACACATAGTGATGATAGGATATGAAAGGGCAAATTAACTAGCCTAGGTATCGTTAACTCCAAGATGTTTAGAGCTTAGTGTAGAAGCTGTTGTGATGAGAGGATATGAAAGGGTGAGTCAGCTAGCCTAGGTATCTTTACTAGTATGAAAGCACTTGTGATGATAGGATATGAAAGGGTAAGCTAGCGTGGAAGTTGCTTTCGAACAAAAAATGCAAACACTAACCAACAGTTTATTCTTACCTTAAGTTGAAGGCTGCAGATTGGAGAATAATATTTACAGCAGACAGTGATTTTCTAAAAAACAAAGAAAAAAGAAATCGTAAATAATAATAATAATAATAATAATAATAATAATAATAATAATAATAATAATAATAATAATAATCGAGGAATTAATCTTACCTTCCCTTTTTACTAGTAGACGGTAGGGGAGAAAGTAGAGGATGCGCACACAATTAACGCACATAGAGAACTACAAGGAGCGCTTCACATAGGCAGCACCGAGTAAATATGCAGCTTATTACGAAGCGGATGTAGAAGTTGCAAAAGTATGCAGTACAGTTAGAACGAAATGTTTATGCAACAAGAGTTCTTCCGACTGCCTTACGCTGAGTTCTGCAGCCTGACGTATTTAAGCACTAAGCCGGGATCGAACCTCCTGTTTTCTGAAAGATGCCGAGGTGCCAGAATTTATTAGTTCTACAGGCTGATGCAGATCGAACCTGGGAAGGCCAGCGCGCGATCCTCGACCTCTGAACTTAAACGGGGGGCACTAAGCTAAGCAAAAAGCCTACAACTACGGTATTCCTTACCTGTAGGTGCTTAAAGGTACTGAGCTAAGATCACATCTACGGCATCCCCTACCTGTACTTAGCAGGGTGCTGGGCTAAGCAAAAAGTTGACATCTACGGTATCCCTTGCCTGTAGGTACTTAAAGGTACTGAGCTAAGATCACATCTACGGTATCCTCTACCTGTACTTAACAGGTTGCTGAGCTAAGCAAAAAGTCGACATGTACGGTATCCCTTGCCTGTACGTACTTAAAGGTACTGAACTATGATCACATCTACGGTACCCCGTACCTGTGCTTAGCAGGGTGCTGATCTAAGCAAAAAGCTTACATCTACGGTGTCCCTTGCCTGTAGGTAAACGGAATGCGCTAGGCTAAGAAGCGGTTCTTAAGAGTATTGAGCTAAGACTGCATCTACGGTATTCCCTACCTGTAGGTAGACAAGGAGCGGACTAGGTAAAGAAGCGATTTTCAATGGTATGAAGCTAAGACTGCATCTACGGTATTCCTTACTTGTAAGTAAACAGAGGGGCTAGGCTGAGAAGCAATCCTCAGGAGCACTAAGCTAAGCCTACATCCACAGTATCCCCTACCCGTTAGCGACCTTTGAGCTAGGGCAAGAACAACACGAGACGCTGAGGTACAGAAATATAGAAGTTCTGCAAGCAGACGTATTTGTACTACGATTAAACGAGAAGGCCTACATCTCTGAGCACAGCCCGACAAGCTGCTGCTGCTGCTGCTAATAATTTTGATGTGGACTGTACATGTGCGGTGAACTACGTACTCTGCGAAAGTAGCTGATGCGTCACATTCCAACGGCAGCTCGCCAGCCTGATGTAGCTTGTGTGTGTAGGCTCGCTTCAAACTTAATTTAAAAACACATCCCAGATATTTTTTCTTGTTCAGTTACTCTAGAGTGTGCTTATTCGAAACCCAGTGCTAGTACATACCTACTCGCAAGGCATAAAGCTTGAACTACACTAGGAAGCAGCTACCTGCTGCTCTCCTACCCCCTAGTCCTGTTTTACAGCCAGATGCCTTTCCTGACATGAGATTTTAAGTCGCAAGAACCTGTTTCACAGCCGGATGCCCCTTCCTAACGCAAGAATCTGTTTTACAGCCGGATACTCTTTTAGGATTTTGAATCACAGTATCTAGTGTTTTACACCGTGAACTATTGTTTTACGGCTGAGATGCCCTTCCTGATGCTTAAAGACCAGGATTTAGCAAGTTACCCTTCCTGATGTAACAAGACTAGGATTTATTTTTTTCGCTAATTTACAAAAGCGTGTTAGGTGCAAGTTATGCTAAGCAAACAATCGCTATCTTACACAAGGTTTTCAGAACTGTAGTCTTATTATTTTTTCTCTTACAAAGAATGTGTACCCCCAGACATGTTCTAAACACATCAATCGATGTTCTGATCATGTATTGTATCGAGTACAGTGTTCGATTATATTCTTAGTCACTTCTTTTGTAATATAATTTTCAAGCATTCGATAAAGCAATGCCTTGACAGAGCAGGGAAAAGGACGTTATAACAATCGCTACCTTACGCAAGTTGTTCGGAACTGTAGTTTTATTATTTTGCTCTCTCAGAACAACGGTATTCCTCGACATGTTCTACTAAATTATCCGCTACTACGATAAAGAACTCAGCACGGTGCTCTCTTGATTAAAGATGGCTGCTAAGCATATTACCTAGCACCACATGTCAAAGAATAAAGATTGCAGCACGATGCTCACTTGATTAAAGCTGGCAGTTTGTCAAATTGTCCGCCACCACATTTCAACTAAAGAGTGTGGTACGGTGCTCTGTAGATTAAAGATGGCGGGTGTGGAATTTGCCGCCACCACATTTCAACTAAAGACTGCAGCACTGCGCTCTCTTGATTAAAGATGGCTGATGACAGCTGACGAAATTGCCCGCTAAAAGGTATCTAGCTAAAGAGTGCAGCACGCTGCTCTGTTGATTAAAGATGGCGGATGACAGCTAAAGAAATTGCCCGCTACTACGTGCCACAAAGAGGGCAGCACGGTGGTCTGTAGATTAAAGATGGCGGATGACAGCTGACAGAACTTTTCAAATTGCCCGCAACTACATGCTTAAGGTAGTAGCTATAAAGAGGGCAGTACGGTGTTCTGTGGTTTAGAGATGGCGGATGACAGCCGACGAAATTGTGATAGCAGCACGGTGCTCTGTTGATTAAAGATAGCGGATGACAGCTGACAAATAAGCACGTGGTTTTGTTTCCAAACTAGAGCACGTGGAATTTGCCACCACCACATTTCAACTAAAGAGTGGAGCACTGTGCTCTCTTGATTAAAGATGGCGGATGGTAGCTAACGGAACTTTTCAAATTGCCCGCTACTACGTGCCATAAAGTGGGCAGCACGGTGCTCTGTGGGTTAAAGGTGGCGGATGACAGCTGACGAAATTACCTGCAAGAGGGCAGCACGGTGCTCTCTTAATTAAAGATGGCGGATGACAGCTGTCAAGAAAGCACGTGGATTTGTTTACCGATTCAAATCTCGCGCTAGTAAGGTCAAGTTGGCAGCACTAAATTGTAGGCCCGTGAAGATGGCAGCACTGAGGTTAGCGATACGTTGTTGTCTGTCAAAAAGCACGTGGATTTGTTTACCGATTCAAATCTCGCGCTAGTTAGGTTAAGTTGGTACCACTAAAGTTTAGGCCCGTCAGGATGTCAGTACTGAGGTTAGCGATGCGTTGTTGTCGATGATAGCTGTCGAAAAGGCACGTGGCTTTGTTTACCAATTCAAATTTCACGCTAGCAAGGTTAAGTTGGCAGCACTGGAAGAGTCCCCTGGCTGCGGTGGAGGAGGCCCCTGGGAGGCGCCCCAGTGCGGTGGCGGTGGAGGAGGCCCCTGGGAGCCCGGCGTTGGAGGTGGCCGCCGAACCATCCAATTATACTACTGTTATGCATAAATAACACGAAGAAGAATTTAATTAGCGGCGTTCTCACAGTTCAATGCAAGTTCATGCCAACAACTTTCTTTATGTAGATCAAATTTTCTGTATATATAACAACAAATCTCGCAGGGTATTTTTTAATGTATTAAATTAAAGTACGGCAATACTAGTTCATTGTGACGTATAGTTATGAATTCAGTTTTCTCTGAATAAAAACAAGTGATTCCATTTTCAAGTACAATCCTCAATATTGGAAATGAAACCATAATCTACAATTATCATGATCCATATTCCTGTATATTGCCAGATGGGTGAGTTTATCACCTCACGCTTTGAGAATAATTGAGATAAGAGGCATGCTCTCCGAATTTTGTTGCTTATTACAGGAACTGGCACTCAATCAATTTAAAGTATATTGTGTGAAAGAAATCAATATTAATAGAAGCGGTAGGCGTAGTTACACTATTGCATTAATTATCCCTGATCTTATAAAAATTACTTAATTTTTTGTCACATTATCCTGGCGCTGCAAATGTTGATTCTTAAAGCCTTCAGCTCTGGACTGGCACCCAATCGTCATACAAGGGAAACCTTATGTTGAATGGGGAATCATAACCACGGAAACTATTTATAGGAAACTTATGATCCTATTTACCAGAGTTAATATATGTGTGTGCCGAGTAAGTCACAGTTATCATTTTATCGGAGAGCTTGTGGAGTTGGTCGATTTATCAAATGTGGCGCTCTGTGTATGTCACATATTGGCGCCCAGTGTTGGGGCGAGAAAATATTAATTACTTGAAGAGAACGGCAGTAAAGGAAGTAGAAAAGTGTCTTTGGGGGTAACTGGTATTATCTATCCATATTGCATAGTATGTGTGGTTTATTGTGAGAATCGAGAATGATCGAAAGGAAGAAGATATGATGTTCGTAGCGGACACGTGTTCAAGGGTAGTGCTTAAGCGGTTTCAGAGGAAGAATTATCTGAGAGTATGGGGGAGGAAATATATTACAGGAGAGAAATCAGCAATCACGATGGTAGTATTATGGATTCAAACGGTAGTACGATGGAGAGTGGAGCGGAGATTGAAAGGCACCGAATCAGAGATAAAAGGAGACTTAGAACAAACCAAATCAAGATAAAAGGAGAATTAGTAGAAATCAAACCAGAGATAAGAGGGATTAAGAATGAATTGACTGGTAAACTGAGGGAACGCAGGGTAGAAGCTAATAAGAGGGTGAGTGAATTCCTTAGATAATTAAATGAAGTATTGCAACAACATGAATGATTTAATAAACAATTAGAGGAACAGAAAGAGAAATGTAGGCAGCATGAAAAGGAAGTAAAGAAAAAACTGGTAGAATAAAGGAGTGAATTTCTAGAGTTAGTGGGGAAGGAAAGCAGTAAAAGTAGAAAAGAGGTAAATAAACAAGTCGCTAGTATTAAAGATAAATTCGAGAATCAAATGGGGAATGAAAATAAATTAAACAGCAAGTACGGCAACAGTATGATACGGTGAACGTAGAGAGTAATGGGCGTGGATGTAAGGACAGGTTTGTTACAGTGGAGGAGATTACCGTAGAGATTAACGACAATATAGTTAGTGAAATGAAGAAAGAGGACAAGAATGTAGAAGAGAGGATGGCTAAAGCCGAACTCAAATAAGACTAGAGACAAGGGAGAGGGAAACAGGTATATTTGGTTAATGCCAGGGAAGAAGATATGTCCGAGAAATAGAGTTACAGACGTTTAACGGCAAGCGGTCGGCCTCTTTACGGTCTATATCATATATAGCATTGTGTATTGTTAGAGACGTGATTAATTACCCTCTACCGAGCGAAGTTACAATCAAAGGACGCCCAACACAATTTTCTCTTTCTCCTGGATTCATTGAATTGAGCATTAATATCTTAAAAACACAAAGAAGTCTTTTACAAATTATGAAAGAGATGTACACAGCTTTAATGAAATGAAGAACGACTTGTGCTTTGATCAAAATGAAGAAATGATTAGAGGAACCAATGATAATGTCCAAGTCATTGTAATAAGAAGTTTAGCTCAAAAGTGGTTTCAACCTATCTACTGCAATTTTGATACAGCGATGTCCAGGAAACTCTTAGTAGAAGTATTTCTTGTCACAGAGAGCACCGGATTTAAACTTAGAGCAGTTGTATGTGACATGGGACCTTCAAATAGGAAATATATGACTGATCGGAATATTTCGTGGGACAAACCGTCGCTGGAAATCCCATCAAGTAAGGAACGTAACTTACGATTTTTTTGTGATCTGCCTCATGCACTAAAAGTACTAAGGAATCACCTTCTTGATGAAGGATATCAACTCAAAAGTGGGCAATGTGTTACAAAAGAAGCGTTTACGAAGTTAACTGAAATGTAAAGTGAGGGCGAAAGCCTACAATATGCGCATAAGCTTTCAATGGAGCATATCTTTGCGACTAGAACGGAGAGGCAAAATGTACCGAAAGCCGCTGAACTGTTATCGTTGACTGTGGGTAAAGCAATATGCCATTACTTCAGCTATGTAGGAGAGACTGTAATCAAGATTAATTATGGATTTGATACCCTAAACTCCCATGGGAATTTTATAGAGCAAATTATTCGAATTAATTTTCACCATGAGAATAATTGGCAAAAAGAAACTCCCTCCTTTTCAGGAAGGTTTTTCTAATGTCTATAAATAGCTTTTGCAGTCTATTTAAGGATTTAAAAGCAGAAGGCTGCACTTACGTAATGGCGGCCAAGTGAAACCAGCACATAATTGAGAACTACTTTCCCAGATCCGAGGACCTGGTCGCTTTTATGATCATCATCTCCCTACCATTGTATCGCAGCGAATAAAGTAATTAGTTTTAAGCCGGAATGCAGGTGAAGTGGTAAACAGCAAAAAAATATCCAGATGAAAAATGTCCAACCTCTGAGCGCAGAGGTTTTGTCTGCACAAGATGAGTGCCTTAAAACTTAAAACTTCCCACTTGATATTGATGAACATTGCCAAGCAGTGTCCAACCAAAATGGAGAAGCTTGTGACAAAAATTGTTACGATGATGATGAGGATGGGGATGATGGTGATGATGATTTCACGTCAGCTGTCAATGGACTTCTGGAACGTTTTCAAGCTGAAAATCATGCAAACGTGTCTGTCGAAGTAGTTAGAGGGAAGACCGAGCCACTAGAAATGATTGCTGGCTATGTAGCTTATAGGGTGAAGAAAAAGTGTCACCATAAAGCCGGTATTACGGAATCCAAACCGTGAATATTCCTCCTTCTCCTGGGAATTGGCTAGAAACCATTTCAAGAGGGTACTTAATGAATCCCACGGATGACTGCATTGATTATATTGTTAAAATAGAAAACAATTTTAGTGCCTTCCACGGAAACTACATTAAGAAATGTACAGGAGTTTTGTGATAAAAGCCTAGAGATAGGCCTACCAGTGCGGCATGAGCTCATCAGTTGGATACGGTACCTTACCAAGAGACTGGCAGGCTAGCGACACCACTCACCATCATCATCATAAATGTATTCTTTCCCCATCCGGAAGGGGTGGGGCGGGCCACCTTAGTTGGTGTCTTTGACCACGAGTTGCGGTTAGGTTGAAAAGGAAGTGAAGGATGTGAAGCAAGAAGGTGATAGGATTGGGATTTTTGGCTTATGAGCGAATTGCTTCATTACATCATTTATTTTAAAATAGTAAGTACCCTGTACCAAAAAAAATGTTATTGGTTGGTCGGTATTTTCTACCGTGGTACGAAAGAAAGAAATTTTGTTTGCTTGGTCGGTATTACTTCGAAACTGGAAAATGCATTTACAACAGTGGAACTTCTTGACCACGAACTATTTTATTTTTGTTTTGGACTGTATTATTTTTAAGAATGTTGTTGTTGATTTTATGTTTCTTTCATACCTTTTTCATAGTTGCACTATATGATGTATATAATTTACAATGTTGACATGATTATGTACAATGTAAGCACAGGTTTTGAAATGTACATCATTTGAATTTCCTGGAGTTGCTAGCATCTGTGTCAGTGAAGTTACCGCATTGTGCATTTCAAGGAGATCCTTGACTCAGTACAGCATTTAAGGGAGGAGACACACTGCAGTGTTCACGTACTAGCGGAGAAATACATGCATGACCGAAAATGTGGCTTCTGACATTGGAGTATTATCTACGCACTTTTTATCGATAGATTTGTGTACGGGTTTGAGGAGTAAGGAGGGAGCAATTCCGGTTCGGTAAGTACTGCCAACTGAATGGAAATGAAATCTGAATTGAATCGATAAAATGATCGATCGATATGAATTTTGCTAAACCTTTGTTATCTTAAGCCAACAACTGTGTCACACACACATTATATAACATTTCTCGATGCGAACCTTATTCCTAGAGTGAATTCTATTGCAAATAGTTTGGATTTGCTGTGTAAATAACAACAGTACTAGTACGTAAAGTGTACGCCAGATGTCGCACAGCGATGCATAAGCGATCCATAGTTTGTGTTTCGAAGGTTGCCAGTACGAATCTCGAAGATTGCCGAGGTCGACCAGGGTGTAAATCTATCCAGAAAATGTGCGCAGATAATAATTAAATTAAAGTTTATACACACTAGGGCGAAACACTTGTAATCTTGCGATTGAGTCGAAGGCCAATATTTCCGGTCACTAACTTGGTGCTTTTAAAATTTGGCACTTTGCACCTTTCTACTAATAACTGTTTAGTTGTGTTCATTTTCTTAACGGAGTAAAGTGTTTTATGTAGCTAACCTTAAAATGGAATGTCTGTGTATTTCTACAGTGCTTACGTCATATTATAAGCAAAGTGATCAGATATTTTTCAACAATTAATTATTACACTACCGTTTAGTTTACGGGGAAATGCTCACTATAATTCAATTTAGGATGGTCCCACTCGAACAGTTCCCCTCTTCGTATATCTCTTGGGTAACAGAAATACTATCTTTTGGGGTACTCTCCATTTTTATAGTAGAGTACACTTTTCTCTTAACTAAGCATGAACTTAAAACGAAAGGAATATACGGCGGAACTAAGGTAGGAACTTGAGCCAGTCACAACACAGCGCAGTTACCAACACCGAGCTCATCTCTCTGACAGCTAATTAATATTGGCTTTATAATCGCATTTTGCCTCTGACACACCACATTACATTGCAGAACGGTGGTTTAAGAATCACATTCCGTACGATACGGTAAATTATAATTCTGAAATCCTTATTTTGATAAACTTACAAATTTGAAGAAAATCTAGAGTAGAAGTGGGAGTGGGGTAAAGCATTGTCTAATGGAGAGTGTGCGCGTTATTTCAGTGCTTCTGAAATGTCATTTTATTTTTATTTTCTGATTTTTTATTTATATGCTGTACATGTACACAGTGCAAATATGGAAATAATGTTTAGTTTAATGAAAGCACAATGAACAGCAGAGAGATTTAGTGAAAAGCTTATTGCCGACTCAATTCAATTTCAAATAATTAAATTATATTCAGTTTTATAAAGACAAAAAGTTACTTCATAATATTAGATGATTCTCAAAATATAACTAAAACGAAACCAAACACCTGGCACAACAGCCCAGAAAGGCATTGGCCTACGAAGCGATCGCTGCTCAGCCTGAAGGCCTGCAGATTAGGAGGCGTCGTATGATGGGCACATCGAATTTTGTTACCCATTATTCTTGGTTTTCTAGACCGGGACCGCTATACCACCGTCGGATAGCTTCTCAATTTTAATGACGTAACCTCGAATCAGACCTCAGATCCAGGTAAAAGTTCCTGAGATGACTGGGATTCGAACCCGGGGGGCATTAGTATCATTATTATTACTATATTGGTTACGTAGTAAGAGTTAGTTCTATACGGGTACCGCCAACCTCACCCTCACTGTTGTTATTTCACTGATCTACTCTTATATTTCCCAGGGGCGTTTGAAAGGGGTAGTATCCGCTGTTTTACGCCCCGGTAACTACCTTTAAGGGTTTTAGGGTACACCGTGGTGTTGTTTTACGTGCCAGACACGACGTTGATGTATTTGAGCACCTGTAGATACCACTGGTCTGAGCCTGCCAAGTTGCGGTCACAAGGCTAGCGCCTCAACCGTCTGGACCACTCAGCCCGGCGTCGCTGAAAAGTGCGTGTCAAATAACTCGGTTCACTATTTTGAGACCCAAGAGAACATCAAGAACCGCTGGAAATATTAAGGCATTTAATGAAATATATTTGCATTACGCTGGTTAGTATATCACGTGTCAACAGGTTAGGAGTGAGTCAGAGCACGAGAACACGTGTTAGCAGCTACATTCCCACAGAGCGGGTGACTCACCCCAAGCTTCTGAGGGGAGAGTGCGAGAGACGCTTAAAATAGACTCCGATGATCAATGTAAACGTATGACAAAGGAACGAGGGGCCTCACCACAGATTCTGACTTCACATTTTGTGTGGTTCCATTGGCTGGCTAAACACTCAACACTATAGACAGCCCCTGCACATCTCATCCCACCTTTCTGTTCTATTGTTGCAGAAAAGCTACAGTTCATTTAACAAGCTATATGGTATTCGAAAAACTAGTTGCAGGTGGACTGGAGTTGTACCGATCTCAGGTTCCCAGCGCAGGTGGCTGTTACGTGTACGGAGTGGGGATAGGGAGGGGATCTCCGCCCCTCACCGTCTCAATACGGCGGGGGGGAGGGGGCGAATATGCATGGCTACCATCCTGTTGCTTTGGTCAATTTAAAGAAATGGCCTTTATGTAGAAAGAAATAAAAAAGCACCTATTTTTATACAAGCCTAGCAGGGAGAGAAGGCGAGGGGTCTGGTATCAAGTGACCATTTCACTTCTTGCCAGAAAAAATGGAAAGCTAATGGTCATTCTCAATTTACCAAATTGTTCTGTGCGCTGTTTTGCGTAATGTTTGGCGTAAAACAGGCACAGTAAGCGAAGTGGCTTCTTGCCGGTGACGAAACGGCGTGGTATATAGCGTCACGTTCTCTGGGACGGACGCAAATTCTGTGTATAAATCAGCCAGCTAACTGCAACTAGACCCTCGTAACTACATTCTAGCGCCATAAAATCCAGATGCATACCATTCTGAGGCTGCCTGACGGCTACTTAGTGAACACACAGGAGTAGCTCTACAATAACTCACAAAAATATTAGGGAAATACTTCTCTCTCTTTTTTTATGAGAAATTCAATTCCTAGAGCCCTGATTATATAATTCAACGCACTTGGAAAGAGCTCAGAACTTATTCCTCTGCGATTCTACTCTCGCTTTATATTTCTGAAGTACTGTACTTCACCGAGGAAAGCTTCTCATCCGAGGAATTACGAAGACAATCAGTGATAATTATGATTTTGAATAATAATAATAATAATAATAATAATAATAATAATAATAATAATAATAATAATAATAATAATAATAATCGAACTTAGTGATTAAGTTGGAATGTTGGCTAAGGGCAGGTGCAGCTTCGTGCCGGTAGATATGATGAAACACTTTAGGGACAAATTTCTGGTGTTAGTGGAACGTAAGACCAATCTTCTTAATCCTCCGCTGTGGTGTCGCGTGTGCGAACAACGTCGCATATGTGGCTTTGACACTGTTTTACGACTGGATGCCGTATGTAGGCTATTCGTTATTGCGTGCTTTGTGGTGTGTTCTGAGTGTTTGTAGAGGCGTGTTTGGGACAAACTCAGTCCCCGAGACGGAGGAAATAAGTAAACGCTGCTAAATTTCGAGACACGGCCCATAATTGAACCGACGACCCTCCGAACCGAAAGCCATAACGTTGAGCATTGAGTGAAGAAACCGGACATTGGGACTCGCTGATCGGCCAGGTAGGTTGCTAGTGGCTTTACGTCGCACCGACACAGACAGTTCTTATGTGCACATACAGCTTAAGTGGTCAAAAAAATTGATTTTTCTATTTTGTTATGTGATTTTAGATTATACTCTTCTGTGTAATTCCATGAAAGAATTACATTAATATCTGCAATAGTTCTTGAGTTATGGCCTAAAACGTAATTTAAATCCCTGCAGGCTGTCACATAGATCGGAACGCGTTTATGCCTTGTTTCCGAGTTATTACTACAGGCAAATTCATATTTGGCGTGAGAACTGGCTGCCATGTGACGTGCTCACTTTCTCACACTTCCATGGCACTGGTAGCGACATCTACTTCTTTTATTAATGTTTGTTACCATGCCTACAAAAGATCAGCTGTTTAAAGATATGCATACTGTATGTGACTTCTGTTTTTATTATGTAAATTTATTAACTAGCAAGTTGTGTTTTCAAGTGAAGTATGGGAAAGAGGAAATCTTTCTGTTTACTATGAGAATGCTATCAGGGAAAACTGCAATTCTGTAAATGAGATGAGGAAGGCTATTTGGCCTGTATGGTACCACAAAGCATCCTCAGATGGCAAGCCATACCATTATTTCTGCCCAAAGGGTCTTAATACTTGGTGCTCTTACCGAAATGCCGTAGTGGAAGAGCAAGTTCAGGCTTAAAAAGACAAAAATAACATATCCCTTTCTATAATGGAGGTTGTCAAACCTGTGCTTAAAGATTTAGTTAAAACAGACCTCCTGAAGATGTGTAGGAGGTCACACCCAGAACAATAATGAATCCCTAAACTCTAAAATTTGGAGAATTTGCCCAAAATGGCTTTGCAGAGCATAAAGTGGTAGGTATAGCAGTAAATGCTGCTGCTATGACTTTCAATGATGGTATTCAGAGTAGATTGACAGTTCTTGAACAGCTACAACTTGTTCCTGGAGAGTACTGCCTCCAGGCTTTCAGTCATATCAATGTTCAACGAGTCACTTACAGCCTTAAAGGAGCTCAACAAATGACAAAGGAGGCAAGGAAAGTAAGGAGAAGACTAAGGATGGAGAAACTCACAAGACGGAATCATGTATGCACCAGGGATATTCTAGAGTTCATTCATTTCAGTTGTAACTTAAATGCTCATTTACCGCAAAACGGTTTCCCTTGTAACATGAACAGTTTTCAAGATATAAGCATGAAAGTTTGTACTTTACATCACTTTCTAAAAAATGAATTAATTTCGTAGTAACAATCATGGCCAGATCTTAATGAAATAATTTTTGAAATAAAATTACCTAAAAATGAATGATAGGAAGTATTGTTTTAAAAATATTTCTAAAAAATGAAATGTTTTAGAAAACTTAATTAAGTTTGTTTCTCAATTATTTGAGAGTATACAAAATTAAAAATATTAGAATCAGTCCAAAATTGTGGATGATACGAGGGAAACGCTACTCTTGTGTGAAAAAACTACAAAATTTGAAATGCCCAGGAACATCTTTAAAGATTTTAATTTTCTAAATATTGATAAATATATAGGTGTACAAGGACCTTTTAGTCGTGCATTCAAAAGTTTAGCTAAGAAGACCCTGTGGAAGCTCTAAAAATTTAAATTGAATATTACCTATTTTAGATAGGTTTGAGCTGTATGTGCCCCCTTCTGGCGACAGTGGGATGGGAAAAGGCTGGGAGTGGGAAGGAAGCGGCCGTGGCCTTAATTATGGTACAGCCCCAGCATTTGCCTGGAGTGTAAACCATCTTTAGGGATTCCAACAGCGGGATTCGAAGCCACTATCACCCGGATGCGTGCCCCTAACTCGCCCGGTCGGCCAGGTAGGAACCACATTCGTTCATTCATCAGCTCGCATTTCTCATCCCGCCAATTCCTAAAAGTCACCAGGTTTGTTCTGAAAAGGTCTCGTTTCTGCGCGTCTTCTGGTCCTAGGCAAATTTCTTTGAGAACTTTCTTGACAGTAACGTACTAGGGAATTCTTCTTTTTTTCTTTTGTTTGGTTTTCAATCAAAATTGACATGTGTGGGATTACACTGAGGGAAATATGTAATTATAACTCTCTGAAAATTCATAGACTTAGGTTTGAAATTATTTTTGCTGTACATGAGTACTCTTTGCTATATATTCTTTGAAGTGTTATTGTAATGTTAATGGAGAGTTGTAAACATAGCTTGCTTCGTAGATACAACATAAGAAACCCAGTAAAACCAGGTGATATTGATAGTTCAGATAGTGGTTGTGAACATAAGAAGACGACCATCGTGTGAACGAAGAACGAAGTGACCTACCAAAACTTGACGTAAGCGTCAAATTACCTCCTGTTTGGGTCGACAAGCCAGAGATATGGTTTTGCTAAGCGAAAGCACAATTTCTTATCGCCGGAATAACTACCGAAACAACAAAATTCAACTATCTTCTTGCCCAGTTGGAGCCAAGATTTGTCGGGAATATTTGGGATCTTGTGACAAGTGCAGGAACTAATAGGCTGTTAACTTTATTTAAAGAAAGCGAAGAACGGTAAATATAAAGGCTAGTTACCATACTCGGACGTGGAGTTATGAAACCAAGTAAGTTGCTTAGAAAAAGGAACAAATGTTTCTGATAAAATTTTGAGAGCCCTTTGGCTCCATAAATTACCAAGCAACATAGAAGCATTTTAAATATTTCTTATGAAAATGTTGAAAAAATGGCCCAGATGACTGACCGTATTTTCGAGATGCCAACTGCTGATGAGGTGCAAACTACCGCTTCACAACAATTACCATCAACTTCCACGCTGTCTGTTCAAGAAATCTTGCTGAGAATTGAAGAATTAGAAAGGCAAATTAGTCAAAGCCGAAGTCACAATACGCATAGATCCCGTAGTAGAAATAAGAGCAGACCTAAATTGAATAAAAATAGCAAATATTGTTACTATCACTTCCGTTTTGCAGAGCATAAATATGCGTTCCACCTTGTCAGTGGAAAAACCAGGAAGACTATATGAGGTGGACACTATAGCGGCTAAATGTTCCGCCACACAAGGTATATCAGGCCGTCAAAATCGTTTGTTTATTAAAGATCACAATTCAGGACATCGTTTTCTAGCTGACAGTGGTGCAGAATCTCTGTTATTCCAGTTCATGAGAGTAATAAAAGTGAAACATCAGACTTCAAACTGTATGCAGCTAATGGTTCAGCAATCCACACGAATGGCTCAAATAAACTGAATTTGAAACTAACTTAAAGCGTTGCTTTGAATGGTCATTCATTATCGCTGACGTATCAGAAGGCATGTTGGGAACAGATTTTCTACATCATCTTGGTTTATTAATCGATCTGTAAAACAAACGAGTGGTAGATAGAAACAGTAAGCTGAATGTGCCTGCAGAAATAGCCATTGTTGACGTAAGTGAATCAATAAGTTCACTCCATGAAACATGCAGCTTCTCTAAGCTCTTAGAACAATTCCCTGAATTAACAAAACATTCTCTTACACCGAAAAGGTTAAGCATGACGTTCGACAGTTCGGCGGTCCATTAGTTTACAGTAAACCTCGAAGGTTAGACCCACATAAATTAAACATTGCCGAAACTGAATTCCGATACCTGCTGAATTACAACATAATTCGTCCATCGCAGTCACAGTGGATGTGTCCTTTACACTTGGTCACTAAATCAAATGGCAGTGGAGAGTCTGTGGGGATTATCGGCGTCTGAACGACAGGACTCTTCCAGACCCATACTCCATTCGTAGAGTTGATGACCTACACTACATTCCTCAAAACAAGAATACATTTTCTAAGGTCAATCTTTTTATTGCTTACTATCAGATTCCACTTGCGGAAGAATACAAACCAAAAACAGCTATCATAACGCTATTCGGCCTTTATGAATTTTATTTCATGTATTTCGGATTACGCAATGCACCCAGTACATTTCAGAGATTCATCAACGAATTACTAAAGGGATTCAACTTCGGTTTTGCGTATTTGGACGATATATTAATTGAATCTACATCTCCAGAAGAACATATTGAGCATCTCACTGCATTTTTCAGACAACTAGACAAGTTTGGCCAAAAAATTAATTAAGGAAAATCCATATTTGGTGTAGAAGAACTTGTTTTCTTAGGACATTTCGTTACAGCATATGGTGCCAAACCAGACCCTGGAAGTGGTGCTACCATCGAAAACTAGGAACAGCCTGCAACAGTAAGAGAACTACGAGCCTTTTTATGCACCGTAAACTTCTATCGTCGCCATGTAATTCATGCTGCCCAGAATCAAGTGTTGCTAAATAATTATCTAAAGGGTTCAAGCAGAGATGATAAGAGACGAATAGAATACAGTAGTGTCAATTGAGCAGTGCTAAAAATGCAAGGAAAGCAGCCCTTAAATCCTTTCCCAGCATGGACATCGAACTCGCCTTGTTCGTGGATGCATCAAACTTTGCAGCAGGCGCAACACTTCAGCAAAAACAAGATAGAGTTTGGAAGCTCATCGGTTTCTTCTCAAGGAAAATGTCTCCTGCCCAGAAGAAATATTCAACGTATGACAGAGAACTGCTTAGTATCTACATGGCCATCAAATACTTCAAGCCCATCCTTGAAGGAAGAATGTTTACAATTTACATATACTACGTCTCTATTACTTTTGCTTTTAAGCAGAAACATGAGAAAGCTTCACCACTACTGCTTCGACATCTTCAGTATATTTCACAATTTACTACCGATATTCGATTGGTATCTGGAAAAGAAGACGTAGGAGCCGATCATCTGTCAAGAATTACGAGGCAATGGCTCAAGCTCAAATGGATGACGGTCCAGTTCCCTAAATTTCAAGCAACATACAACACCTGGAGGAAAACGTGTGACGTGTCTACAGCAAACATTCGTCCTTATGTTCTTCAGCCATTTAGATATACTATTTTTCAACACTATCATAATATGGCACAGCCAGGAATTAGAGCCTCATTTGAATTGTTATCAACTAGATTTATCTGGACAAATTTATAGATGTCCATACATGGGCAAAATCATGTGTCGATTGTCAATGAAACAAAATCTCTAGGCATACCCATGCACCCCTTGGAACGTTCCTAAGTAATGATGGACGATTCAGCGTTTTTCTCATAGACCTAATTGGAGCACTACCCCCAACTGATGAGTTTAATCACTGCCTAACGTGTATCGACAGATGTACGAATTGAACAGATGTTGTGCCTCTACGGGACATCCGTGCAGAGATTGTGGCACAAGCCTTCTTTAACTCTTGGATAACTAGATTTGGAACACCTTACCAAATAGTGAGTGACCAAGGTAAACAATTCCAGTGTGACTTGTTTCAATTACTTGCGAAGATCTGTGGTTGTAAGCTAACACGGACCACATCATATCACCCCCAGTCGAATGGAAAAATTTGGAGATTCCATTGTACACTCAAGACAGATATCCGAGCACATGTAACTAGTAAATGGAACTACTTAGTACCTACAATCCTACTTGGTCTACGCTGCTCTATTAGAGAAGGAAGCAATGCAAATGGTGTATGGTACCTTTCTCAATTTACTTGGTGACTTCTTCCGTGAACACGGTATAATGTAGACGTATTTATTTCTCTACTTCGACAATATATGAACCAGTTTAAACCTGTTGAATATTACCACATGGCAAAGGAAACACCTCTATTCACAGAAATATCAACAGCTCGAATCAAGTGTTCGTCAGGATCGACAAATTGAGAGTGGGACTGAAAAGTCCGCATGAAGGTCTTTATGAAGTTGTCCAAAGAAACGCCAAGTTCTTTTCGGTAAGGATAAGAAATAAAGTAGTGAAAATACCAATAGCAGACTAAAACTGGCCTACAGTTTGGCTGGTAATATTGACAAAAGTGATGAACCTACAGAGTGGACCTTGCCAAAGACTACAAAAATGCGGCAAAGTTCAGCACTCAACGAAAATAAATCCAGGACTACAAAATCAGGACGTGTAGTGCGATTTCCAGAGTGTCTGATGTAACTGAGAAGGGAGTAATGTGGGAAATACAGAATTATAAACTCCCTGTAATTTATTAGACCTCGGTCTGAAATCATTTTTGTTGTACATAAGTATTCTTTGCTATATATTCTTTGAAGTGTTATTGTAATATTAATAGAGAGTTGTTAACATATCCTGCTTGGTAGACTGATGAAGTTACACAGTAAACACCGGTGATATTGATAGTTCAGGTAGTGGTTGTGAACACAAGACATAGTAGTGTATAAGCTTGATCTGAGTTCCTCAAAATGAGAGTGATCAAAATATGAAGATACGATCGGAATTCAAGAGGACAAATTAGGGCAAATATTATTTTATAGGACGAGGAGTTAGGGATTTATCAACGGAGATACATTTCCAAATCTCTGAAATTCTTTTAACGAAAGACTTGTTGACACCTTGGCAGGTCATTGGTCACTAATTCACTGAATATGGTTAAATGCGTTTTGTTTAGAAGCAAAATCTGTTCTCCTCTACCTTGCCTCCATTTTCCTACGTAGTGCGCGTTGTTGTAGTTCGTTAAAAGAAAACAGTAAATACATGTGTACAGTGAATTGGCCGTGCGGGTAGTATCGCGCAGCTATGAACTTCCGTTCGGGAGATAATGGATTTGAGGCCCGCTGAGCATGGTAGCCTAGATGTACTTCCTCTTAACTGAATCATCACTACCATCACCATCAGCACTACCGAGATCCGCTCTCGGCAGCCCTTTTCTTGGTTTCCTTTTTTGACACCAGGCTGTAAATTAACTAAGGCCACGGCCGCTTCCTTCCACACTTTCTTATCCCATCGTCGACCTAAGACCTATCTGTGTCGGCGCGACGTAAGACACATTGTAAAAATTTGGCATAGGCTAGAACAAGTCTGTTATTTTCATTGACCTGTCTCAGTTTGACAATATGAAACTAATAGCAACGACTTACGCTACTAACGGTGGATGCATGAAAGTATGTTTTGTGGGCATGGCTCTGAGCGGTGGAACAGTTGTGAAGCGCGGGGAATGGCCATATTATTATTTCTTTCTTTCTTAATCCGTTTACCCTCCAGGGTTGGTTCTTCCCTCGGAGTCTGCGAGGGGTCACACCTCAACCGCGTTGAGGGCAGTGACTTTGGGTTTGAGGGGATACAACTGGACAAGAGGACCCAGGCGGCCTCACCTGCTGTGCTGAATAGGAGCCTTATAGGGGAATGGGAAGATTTGAAGGGATAGACAAGTATGAGGAAGGTAAGACTGAATACACGCTTAAAAGATGGCGGCCGCACGTGACGTAAGTTGGGCTGAGGCAGCTGCCGTAGCGCAAAGTACAATTACCGTGCGCTCAGTCTTAGACCCCGTACACAGTAGAGGTGGATAATTAATATTAGTATTCATGATTAATATTGTGAGTTGATGCCGTGTAATGAGCTTCACAAACACTCTCAACGCGTTTCAAAAGGAACATTGCCTTTCTTCATCATTAGACAACAGAGAAATAAAATATGACGAGTTAAAGGTTGCGAGGAGAAAGCAACAAGCAACTTAAAACGGTGCCCTGAGATGTAAAAGAGACGCCATTTTAGCCCCACGCTAGAGACAACGAATGGCAACAGTGAAACATCATTCTCTAGTGGTTCTGATAATGGGTAGCCATGATTCGCTGAGGTTGTAGCCTGTATCGCGCTTGAAATTATCTGGGTGTTTACGTAACTCAACCGCCTCCCTGATGATTCTTGGGCTATATTATTTTACACGGGCAAGAACATCCACTTCTTGGAACATGACATCATCACCAGGTGTTAAGGAATGGTCAGAAACAGCTGATTTATCAGGTTGGTTGAGTCTGATACACTTGGTACGTTCTTAGATGCGACCACATACCGTTCTCGCAGTCTGCCCAATATAAACCTTGCCAAAAGTACAGGGAACTCTGTACAGACCAGGAAGTTGCAATTCAGGTATTCTGTACTTAGTTGGTCACAGAAGTTGCCTAATCTTAATTGATGTTCCAAAAACAGTTCATACATGGTACTTATGTAAGAGTTTAGCAATTCCATCCATCGTGTTATGTATGTAAGGTAGATAAACAGTTCCTTTCACATCTTTTTCCTTAAGAGACTCCGATTATGTGTCGATTTCAGAACCGCAGAGATCAAAGCTTTGCTGTAACCGTTGCTCTCAAGGGTGGTTCTCAATGTGTTAATTTCCTGCTGTAGAGCTGACACTAAACAAGTCCTTTTGGCCCTGGTAGTTAGAGTTGTAACGATACCATGTTTCTGGCAGGGTGATGGTGAGAATCTGCGTGGAGATATCTATTGGTGTGTGTAGGCTAACGATAAACGCTGTGTCCTAAAGATCCATCCTCTTTCTTGGTGACGAGAATATCTAAAAAATGCTGTTTTCCCTCAGATTCCATTTCCGTGGTGAAAAAAATGGAAGGGTGCTGGCGATTAAGGTGATTCAGGAAATGACCAAGATTGCCTTCACATTCCGTCCACACGACGAACGTATCATACACATATCGCCACCAGATCGTCGGTTTGCAAGATGCCGAAGGCAGTGTTATTCATGAAGAAATTAGCCACAACAGGAGAGAGATTACTCTCCATGGCCCTACCATCAGTCTGCTCATACTATTTCCCATTCTATAGAATGTAGGAGGAGGTCATGCAGTGATAGAAAATCCTGGCGATATCTTCAGTAAAAATATCATTAATGAGAGACGTAACACCATCAACAGTTACGCTCGTAAACAGAGATACCACGACGAGACTTACTAAGACATCACCTTGCTGAAGTGATATAGCTTTTAACTTCTCAATGGTGCGTGTGGAATCCTTAATATAGGAAGGGGTGGCACACAGAATCGGTTGAAGTAGACTTCCTAAATACTTAGAAAGGGCGTATATCGAGGAGCAATCGTACTAACAATAGGCCCCATAGTAACACCTTCCTTATGTATTTTACAGTCTCTGTGGAATAGCATCCCTTGGAAGGAGAGTCTTCGCTGTATCTTCTGGAATAGAAGATTGCTTGACCAATTTGACGGTCGCATTTGAGTAGCGAGTTGTTGGATCCCGACAACTAATCATGTATATAGAATCAGATAATAAAGGCAAGATCTTGATGTCATAATCATCATTATACATCACCACTGTCGCCTTACCCTTGTCAGCGGGAAGAAATACTATATCAGAATTGTCCCTTAGATCATTTAGAGCCAGGATTTCGCCTTGTTTTAAATTGGACTCAGGAACATTCTTGCCTACTTCCTCAGCCTCGTCACGTGTGAGGCTATGTATCAAAGATTCCCGAGATATAATAAGTTCCTCAATTGAAATTTTTCTACGTGCTACAGCAAGGTTGAGACCTTGGCGAGAATATCGTAGGCTCCTTGTTGCTCTCTCCTAGCTACCTTTCATGCGTCATGTTTCATTTCTCTGTTTTCTCCTGATGAACAAAGGCAAAGTTCCTTTTGAAACGCGTTCAGAATGTTCATATAGTTCATCACGCGGCATAAATCCAAAATATACATCATGAATAGTTACACGGGCCGTGGAAGTGTAAATGATAATATTAGAAACCTCTATAATTTTCGATTGATGTCCAAATTCAGTAGTTTACCACGCAAGAAGGTGTGTTTTATTTCCACTCTCACCTTTTCCCTAAGATTCCTGGACCATCATATACTACCAAATTTTCTTATGTTGAAGCACACATTCATAACACCAAAAGCTATGACAATCTATCGTCGTACAAGCAAGGCGTTCTTGATAGCAGAATCGTAAGCAGTTAGATTTCATTTCGAGGGAGTTGCTACAGTTTCATCTACGCTTCTTGACCTCCGTAAATGAGGAATTATGGAAGGTCCTTGATCGTATTACTGCAGTGCAAGCCAACAGCATACTAGATTCGGTAAGGGGCAGACATATTTCAAAATATGAAAGGTAATGTCAGATGCATAAACCTCATTCCATTAGACTTGATGCCAACAAAGTGGTCGTAAATTTTTCCAGTATGCCTCTGAATGAAACCCAATAGGCAGTTCTCCCCAAATGTCTCAACTTTGATGTAGCTCCTAAAGGAATTAAAATTGAGGAACTTATTACATCTATAGAATCCTCAGTATAAAACCTCACACCTGAAGAGGCTGAGGAAGTTACGTCGTGTCCGCGCCAGTCTTGAGCTCAGGGCAACCACCCTTCCGAGGATCGAACCTGTGATAAGGAACGTAGGAGGATGGTGTCACTGAGACATGAGCATATATTATAGGGGAGAATATGAGTGTATATCTATACCTATTTAATGGCAGTGATGCCAAAATAATACGAATAATATTAGAGGAGAGATTCAATATAAAATAAGAAACATAACGGTCTTGGAATGTGAAAGAATGGCAGCATAGTTGCGCAATTAGAAGAAATTGCTTGGTCGAGCAGTGGCTAGTCACGTAGCAGGAAACTGCACCCTCCCAAGTGCGTAGATTTTATTCTAGAAAAGATGAAAACATGTTGAACGAAAATGGGAGTTTTCGTTCTGATTGGCTGAAGTCAGTTTCCATAGGGTGGAGAAACTCGATTCTGTTCCAGAAATACGGACATGACGGGGGGTAGGTATAAAACCATGGGGCACACCCTGGACGGGTTCTTTGGATCAAATCTACCGGGAGTTGCGAGCGGACGCTCTGTCAGTCAGCACTTTGAGGTTTTCAAATAATTCTTATAATAACGTCAAACATTTCGAGTTTGGATTTATATTTACATACCACTGAGAGTCGACCACGCCAAGTCTTCGATATACATATCGTTTGAGGTTGTGGAGGCGCTTGTAAATACTGTATATATTATCAACTGCTGTAATTAAACGTGGTGTAAGGGAAGCTGCGGTCTTCAATCTCTTCACGCGTAGCGGGATCTCCCAAGCCCTAGAATTATTCTCCCAAACCGCTCGGGGAGCTATCTGACTTAACAACACTCCACGTCTTGAAAACACCAGTGTCACGACATTTAGACAAGAAGGTTCCAGAGTTCTCAAGACCGCTATTCCACCTATGTTAAACTTAAAACAAGGGGATATCCGGGCGCTAGAAGACTGATCCTATATACATGATTAGTTGTCGGGATCCAACAACTCGCTACTCAAATGCGACCATCAAATTGGTCAAGCAATCTTCTATTCCAGAAGATACAGCGAAGACTCTCCTTCCAAGGGATGCTATTCCACGGAGACTGTAAAATACATAAGGAAGGTGTCCTTCTGAGGCCTATTTTTAGTACGATTGTTTCCCCAATATATGCACTTTGTAAATATGTAGGTAGTCTACTTCAACCCATCCTGGGTAACACCCCCTCCTATATTAAGGATTCCGCACACTTCGTTGAGAAGCTAAAAGCTAAATCACTTCAGCCAGGTGATATCTTATTGAGTCAGGACGTGGTGTCTCTGCTTACGAGAGTACCTCTTGATGGTGTTACGTCTCTCATTATTGATTTATACTGAAGATATCGCAAGGCTTTGCTATCATTGCATGACCTTCTCCTACTTTCTATAGAATGATAAATATTAAGAACAGACAGATGGTGTGGCCATGGAAAGTCCTCTCTCTCCTAATGTGGCTAATTTCTTCATGGAGCACCTCGAAGAGGAAGCATTGTCTTGGGCACCTTGCAAACCGAAGATCTCGTGGCGATATGTGGATGAAACTTTTGTCGTCTGGACGGATTGTGAAGACAATCTTGGTCATTTCCTGGATCACTTTAATCGCCAGCACTCTTCCATTTATTTCACCGTGGAAGTAGAATCTGACGGCAAAATACAATGTTTAGATGTTCTTGTCACCAAGGAAGAGGATGGATCTTTAGGACAAAGCGTTTATTGTAAGCCTACACACATTAATAGATATCTTCACGCAAATTCTCAGCACCACCCTGCCAAGAATCTCTAAGTACCAGGGCCAGGAGGACTTGTGAAGTGTCAGCTCTACAAGAGGAAATTAACATATTGAGAACCACCTTTGAGAGCAACGGTTACAGCAAATCTTTGATCTCTACGGTTCTGAAATCGACACATAATAGGACGTCTCTTAAGGAAAAAGATGTAAAAGGAACTGCTTACCGACTTTACATACATAACAGGACGGATGGTATTGCTGAAATCTTACATAGGTACCATGTACGAACTGTTTTTGGGACATCAATTAAGATTAGGCAATTTCTGCGACCAACTAAGTACAGAATACCTGAATTGCAACTTCCTGGTCTGTACAGAGTTCCCTGTACTTTTGGCAAGGTTTATATTGGGCAGACTTCGAGAACGGTACGTAGTCTCATCAAAGAAAGTACCACGTGTATCAGACCCAACCAACCTGATAAATCAGCTGTTTCTGACCATTTCGTAACACCTGGTCATGATGTCATGTTCCAAGAAGTAGATGTTCTTGCCCGTATAAAACAATATCGCCCAAGAATCATCAGGGAGGCGGTTGAGTTACGTAAACACCCAGATAATTTCAAGCGCGATACAGGCTACAACCTCAGTGAATCATGGCTACCCATTATCAGAACCACTAGAGAATGATGTTTCACTGTTGCCATTCGTTGTCTCTAGCGTGGGGCTAAAATGGCGTCTCTTTTACATCTCAGGGCACCGTTTTTAGTTGCTTGTTGCTTTCTCTTAGCAACCTTTAATTCGTCATGTTCATTCCTTTGTTGTCCCCTGATGAAGACCGGCAAGGTTCGTTTTGAAACGCGTTGAGAGCGTTTATATAGTTTATTGCACGGCATTAACTGAAAATATACATCATGAATTGTTACACGGGGCCGTGAAAATCTAAATGTTGTTGTTATTACTTTAGTGCATTTTTCTAAAATAATTTTAAGGGGCAATCTCAGTTTGAATTCCACAAACATTCCGACCTTAAAATTAACATATTAAAAATTTAATGAACTGAACAGCAAACTGTCGCTTATTGCTTATCTGCTTACAACAAATCCAAATAGGGAGTCTGTGACATTACACGACATTGATGCTGTTTCATCGTCGATCCTTGCCCAGTTTCATTTCCCTCTTTCGCTGCCTGGGAGGATGTTTTCTCCATCTTGAAAAACAAAAAACAAAAACAACAAGCTTGCTGCGAGCAAGAAAAATAGGCGAAGAGGACTTTGTTTATGGGCATGCGAGCTTCACTCAGTTGACCATTTTATTAATCGTTTTTTGTCGTAGGGCTGAAAACATGTATCACTTTATGGTAACAACACCCAACTTCATCATAATGAACGTCCGGCTCTATGGCTAAGTGGTTAGCGTGGTAGCCTGTGACACAGTGTTTCCCGGGTTCGATTCACGTCTAGGTCGTTTATTTCATCCTTCATTGGTTCATTCCGATTGTTCGCAGAGTAAGTACAAACCCCGGATTCGCGCACACTTCGATCCTGGCCACTTTTCAACATTTTCATTTTTTAATAATATTATGTATTTTTCCTTAGAATTTCATAACTTTTCAAAAAATACCCACTATTAATAATAAAACATCCATTTTTAGTAAGAAATATATCAAAAACTTCAATAACATAAAAATCGAAAAATTCAAAAAATTAATTATTATTTTTAAAAATCACAAAATAAAATAAAATTCGGCTTTTCCCATAGGTAGCTGAAACCTTGGTATTTGATAGTATAGTGCAGTGTTTTCTTATCTCAGCGTTGGTTAACAGGTAACAAAACATTATCTAAATTGATCGCAGAATATGGTCTGTATTACCTAGTTATGAGTTTAAAACTACCAGCAGCAAGACAGTTGAAAGAAGGGTAACACAAGAAGTTTTACCAGCAATTAGAAAATATGGTGAGTATAAACTACAAAAGAAAATTAATTATTTATAAAATAAAGTCGAAGATTTAGAAAATAAATTTGAAAGTATGAATATTAGTAATAGTGTTATGTTCAATGTCGCCAGATTTATAAATCAAGGGAAAAATGAAATTATTGAAAAGCATACCACTCCACCAACCAATAATCGAAATAAACATAGAGAATTTACTTTTAATCAAGAAAAATCATTTCTGGGAATATCCCTATTATTTTATAAGAATTCAAAATAATTCTGTAAATTCTAGTTTGAATGAATTACAAGACGGTTATCCAGAAATGGAAATAATTTTTAGAATCAGAAATCCCAAATCAACGAATCTAAATAAGTTAATTTAATGAGAGAGAGACTACCAATAATTTCCCATATAAGTCATTTTGAAACAATTTTAAACGAAGATTTTCTTGTAAGAGAAATAAAGAATATTAAAATAGAGAATTAAATAATTACTTTGTTCATAATATATGTTAGACCCTTCTGCCAGACGGTTCCAAAAAATTCAAATAATTACTTTATTTTAGGAAACCCAACTTTTATGTGAATTACCATGTAGGTAAAATTTGCACCTTCATTTACTTCCATCTACCCAGTTTCAACTACTTTTATTTTTGCAGGTTTCGTTAAAAGTTCTAACAAATGCAAGTTAATAAAAAATTCTAAATATATTCCTGCAACTTTTTTCTCCGTAATAAATGGAAGTTGAAAACAGAAATTCTACTGCAACAAATAAATACTCTATTACAGTGTTATTAGGCAATGAAACAAAACCAACCAACGAAAGATTTGGATTATGGTTACTTACAGAAAATTTAAATAACTCGAATCTTATTACAAATAAATGAGAAATGAATTACGCTAATGGTTAACAAAAATTACAAAATTACAGAATTACAGAACTCTTTTGCGTTAATATTATGGTTGAAACAATTACAGATTGCGAAGGAGAAATGAAAAATAGCAAAATTCTTGTAAAAAAGGAAGCATGTGTCGGTATTTTAAGATCTAGATTTAGCAGGGCATGGAGATAACGCAAAAATTCGGCATTTATTTGATTTTAATATACAAAGAATTAAAGGTGTTAAAATATTTTTAAAAAGGTATAGATATTATAAATAAAAACACTCGAATCCAGTTGTTATTCCATATAAAATAGAATTAGCAGATGTAAAAATAAATACACTTTTAATAGAATTACCAAATATATTAGAAGAATTTTAAAGATGACATTATTATCTACTGCATTTAGATATACCGCAAGATTTCGCAGGTATTTTTTATTAATAAGAAGTGAGCAAATATAAAATACATAATTTTAATTTCCGAATGCAAGGAGAATAAAAAGAATATTGTAATGTAATAGTTAATAATAATTATTTTGTAAAAGATTGTCTAACTTGGTTAAATTCTGATTCTAGCGTAAAAATATACAATAAATGTATTCGCCAATTAACAAGCACAGAATTTAACAAACAGCTTGGAAACCATATTATAGATTTTTAAATTGTCCAGATAAAAGTTTAAAAGAAACACTTTGTTCTAAATTTGCTAAATTTAGTGTATGGGACCCTCACCAGGATTACCTGATTCAAGAACTGGAAAAAAATCCAAAGAAAAGCAGCTCGATTTGTTCTGGGTGATTTCCGAGAAAAGAGTAGCGTTACAAAAATGTTGCAATGTTTGGGTTGGGAAGAACTGAGAGAAAGAAGAAGAGCTGCTCGACTAAGTGGTATGTTCCGAGCTGTCAGCGGAGAGTTGGCGTGGAATGACATTAGTAGACGAATAAGTTTGAATGGCGTTTATAAAAGTAGGAAAGATCACAATATGAAGATAAAGTTGGAATTTAAGAGGACAAACTGGGGCAAATAGTCATTTATAGGAAGGGGAGTTAGGGATTGGAATAACTTACCAAGGGAGACGTTCAATAAATTTCCAATTTCTTTGAAATCATTTAGGAAAAGGCTAGGAAAGCAACAGATAGGGAATCTGCCACCTGGGCGACTGCCCTAAATGCAATTCAGTATTGATTGATTGATTGATTGATTGATTGATTGATTGATTGATTGATTGATTGATTGATTGATTGATTGATTGATTGATAAATAAAACGGTATTACAAGATTGGAAGCAACAATTTAACGAAAAATTTACCGGCCCCGTGGTGTAGGGTTAGCGTGTCTGACTCTTACCCGGAGGCCCCGGATTCGATTCCCGGCCAGGCCAGGGATTCTTACGTGGACCTGAGGGCTGGTTCGAGGTCCACTCAACCTACGTGATTAGAATTGAGGAGCTAACTGACGGTGAGCGAGGGGCCCGGTCTAGAAGGCCAAGAATAACGGCCGAGAGGATTCGTCGTGCTGACCGCACGACACCTCCTAATCTGTAGTTCTTCGGGCTGAGCAGCAGTCGCCTGGTAGGCCAAGGCCCTTCAAGGGCTGTAGTGCCATGGGGTTTGGTTTTTGTACGAAAAATTTCCGACAAATAATAGAATTTAATCCATTACAAGCTTGTTTAGCGTAATTAGAAATCTCGAGAGACTATTTCCAAAACGCGCAATTTTATTCTGTTTCACTCGCTAAATGTGGGAAAACTCAACAGATTCGTTTCAAAATAGTTTTTGTCTTGTTTTTAAAGAACTATTGAAATATGTCCATTGGGGTAACATAAATACGAAAATATTAACGAGGTATAAGTTCGTTTACAAGAGAACCAAGAAGAAAGAAACAATAGAAGATGTTGATAACTCGAGTATTGTATATATTCCTAAAATGTTATATCGAAGCTCTAGAAACATACTTTACGGAATCTAATACTCTTTATCTACTATAGCGAAAGAAATATATATAAAGAATTAGGATTACCTCGTACAAAAAGTGTTATACAATTCGTGTCTAGAAACAGAATAAATAAACATAGCAAATTCTATCCCTATCCCATTAAATAAATTAAACCAATTAATATAATATACTTACAGTCTACTAAGAAATGAGATCAAGAACTATAAAATATAGGAATACAAGAGCGAAAACTCTCTTATTTGGAGCAAACAAGATCTGTACAAGAGGAATATTAGAACGAACTAGAAAATGAAAAAACAAATAGTAGAAACAGAGAAAAAAATTACGAGGTTATTTTAGTAAACGTTGGAGAGACTTAGATATAAACAGTTGTGGCTATAATTTATATATGATTCTGTAGTAAATAATAAAAAAAATCGATATGTTGGAGCATGATGGGAAAAGATGGAGTTACTTAAATTTGTTTATTTTATTAAAGGTGCTCTTGGAAATAATCTAATAAATATAAGTAAAAACAGAGAAGATTTGAAGAAAGAAGGATTTGTTTTTATCTCTTATAATGGGTTAGAAACATTTTTTCCAGCAGAAAAACCATTCATGTAAATAAAGGTAAATGATACTGAATATTATAATGGAAATTCTTATCTTAAAATACACGAATATAAACTTCTAGATGCATTAGAAAATAAAGAAATTAATTTGCATAACGAAGGTATAAAAGAGCAAATAGATAACGCAAGAATGGGGGAAATAGTAGGAAAAGTAAAAATAACCGCATGTAAAAGATTAGAAAATTTAGAACGAACAGACTTAATAAAAGCTAGTTCATCTAAAATAGATTATAGAGGAAAATGAAGATATATATAAGTTAGAAAATATAGAAAGTTTTTTATGTATCTCATTATTGGTTAGAGAAAGAAATACAGGATAGAAAAATAGATTAAAAATATAATATTAAAGTTAAACTCGATAAAATAAAATCAACTTGAAATAAAGGTAAAGAAAGATTAGTATTTATTATTTAGTTTTTAAAAACTTCGAATTCTGGAATAATTGTATTGTTTTCTTTAGAATATTTTACTAGACCTTTTTTGGATATTCTATAGGAAGCCCGTGTAAAGATCTTATATAATTTTAAATATATTAATTCCCACTCCGATACCAAGGAACTAAACCTCTCGCTTCTTCTTTATTATAGATTTTGTAATGTCGTGACAGACAGGAGTAGAGCTTATAGGTGAGCTCTTAGGAAATGTCAGATTGGTTGGAAGGTTGGTTGGATCGTTCCCGAGCGGTTGGAACGTATAGGTTGGGAAGTTTCAACTAAGGTGCAGATCAGGAGGAAGACGATGAAGTGGATTCCCACGAAGTTAATATATTCTGATACTGAAGGTTGACTACAATATGTACACTATGTACAATTAAAATAAAGACTTAATGTTGGCAAGTCTTGAGCGAGAAGTCTGTCTACTAGCCGTCCGTTGAAGTATATAATACTTATTATTATTATTACTGATTGCGTAATCGTCCTACCGACCGGCAGGGATTCTACTGACAACTGGTCCGCGAAGTGAATGGTAGAAGCCCTGAATAATGACTTCCTTGCCCTTATATAGACTCCGGGGCCACACGCCATGTTCTCGAAGCTTGTCGAAACCGGCGTACATGACTGCCTAACTTTCCGTAATTCTGACCAGTCAGAGGCCTGTATCCAAGAGACCCTTCTAGTATATTCTTACTGCGTCTACGCTGCTGAACCATGCCCTGTCAACATGAGTCACATCCTGTATGACAAACTTCTCTGTTACTCAAGATTTCCTAACATGCAAGAAATATGATTTCCACTCATAACTATTCAACTGAATATAATTATTTTACATCTTTTAATTATTATCAGGCACGCCTATTAGGTATGCTTATACCTGACTCCTAGCCTCTTAGGACAGGCTAATTCCTAATACATCAGGTACAGCTATTCCTCCTACGTTCCCTGGGTTCGATCCTCGGAGGGAATAGCAGTCCTGGGTTCAAGTCCCTGGGAGGACACGACAGTAAACATTATAATCGAAATAAGTAAATTACAATAATCATTATTTATCTTCTATCTTATCTTTAGCTATATATATTTCAACATCGTAACTTCTATTAGGAAGTATTAATTTAAATATTTATTAACTGTATATATCAAACGAATAATATTTTAATAAAACAAATCGTTTAAATTTTTTAACTGTGTGTAGAAAGGTAGTACAATTCTAATATAAAGCTCCTTTAATAGAGCAGGAAGTATATAGAGAACTGAGCGCTGGCCTTACAGATCCTAAAATTAATCCAACCGTATACAGAACATTTATCAATATATAACCGAATTGAAATATTTTATCTTTAATAATACAAGTTGTAACAAGGACAATTTTAACTATATTATCAAAGAAAACGAATAATGTATTGTGTTAAATTATTTTAGCAAATACATTTTAACTATTTTTATATTCCGTTGCATGTTATAAAATGATCGTGATTCACATAAACGTGAAGATAAACATATGCATAAACGTAAAGGTAAACGTGAACCTTAAACGTAAACATAAGCATAAAGCAATGTTAACAAAGCGAAAATTTTTCTTTTGTATAATTCGACCACTACGTTCAGTTTCTATAACGTAAATTTTCTTTGTTTCTAATTCAACCACCATTGTATGTTTCTATAACTTCTTCCTCTTCCGCTAATTCGACTTTATGGTATTCTTTAGTATTTCCTTCGCTTTCTTCGCCAGAATTCGAACTCTCTTCTTCCAAGTAACATTTGTTAATAGCGTTAAGAATAATCTTTATATATTTATGTCTTTCATGTATATTTAAATCTTTTAATTCTACAAATATATCTTTTTAGTTATTGTAAACTGTAATTTTTGAACAGCCATTTTAAGTAAAATTATGTCTAAGCATTATATTTGGTATTCTTCCCCTACTATGCTATTGAATTTCTCTCTCGTATCTTGGTAATGCGTTTTGTTCTTGTAAAATAGATCTGTAATCTTGGGGATAGTGTTTTGGTCCATATACAATATAGAACAAAATATAAATCTTGCTAAAATTTAATTGCTAAAATAATTTAATACAATACAATGTATTATTCGTTTCCTTTAACAATATAGTTAAAATTGTTCCTGCTACAACTCGTATTATTGAAAATTAATGTATTTCGCTTTGGCTTATATGCATAGATAAATGTTCTGTATTCGGTTGGATAATTTTAGGAGCTGTAAGGCCAGCGCCTAATTTTCTATATAATTCTTTATCTTCTGCTTCTAATAAATGAGCATTCTATTAGAATTAGGATTAGAATTATGATAGAGAAATACCGTACTAGGGAAAGTTGTTGAAATAAGGATAATGAGAGGTGTCTCAGGTAGTGATCAATTCCTAGGAGCCGGTACAGAGAATGGAGTTCGCAGAACGTAATGCACCCTTCGGGTCAGGGTGACCACAGTTATTTTCCCAACTAGTCAGATAAACGTCCCAGGGTATCCATGTTTCCAGAAAAATGGTTAATTTTTCTATAATTCCGTTTAACGTGCGTCCAAAGAGAAATAGTGACACCCTACGCAGTTCAAAATTCCGTAATTAAACGCTCAATTGTGAACTCCGCATACATATACTTCAATCAACATTTCCTAAGACATATCCGCTTATCGGGTACCTTATTCACTAAATACAACTATAGTCTATCACTACAAATGAGAACTCATTCAATTATATAAAACATAATCAAGAACATATTTATTAAATTACTGAGAATCGCGAAAGAAATGGTTAAACATCAAAAATAGTTCGTGAGCTTTCAGTCATTAACCTAATAAAACAAGTATTTTAACTCCTCAATCAATTACTTAAAGTCAGCGTTGGCTTATTTCTAATCTAAGTTTGCATATCACAACATTCTGTGTTGAGTATTCCTGAAATGAATTCAAATTCTGTTTCATCTTCCTATCAAAACTTAAATCTGGTCATTTATGTACACAAATATATCATAATCTTCTGACCACAGTCAAAGTTCAGTATTTCAATAAATAATTCTATCACTTGACGTGTTAACTATTCACCCTCATCAAAAATGCTACCATTACATTATTCATATTATCGTGGGAATGATCTGAATTTCAATAAAAGTGTCCTGAATTCTAATATCAGTGACCTCTGAGTTCGTTGGTGTTGAATAAAGTGAAGAAAATGAGAAATCGAATGACGTACTAAGTTTCTTGGTCCAATTGCCATTTAAAATACGGCTCCTAGCTTAATATTCGCTCTTATAGTATTTAAAATTTAAAAAAAAACATCGATTATATCCTATGTAAATCTCATATTATTTCCCTACTCTAGCTACATAATTTCTTATGTAACGTATTACAGCTCAATATGCACACAGCCAATAATCATTTATCATATATACTGTATATATGCAAGTGCCTTCATAACGATATCTCAATAATATATTATCATACTGGTTACATACTAGTTTCATCTTCCATGCAATCAACATACGACATAATCAGAATACGACATAATCATGCATAAATCTACCCATCACCAGTTGTTACTACTGTCAAACCGCTCTCAAACTTCATCTAAATATATATAATTTTACCATCCATATCTTGCTATAATTCTTCCCTGGGGCATATTTCCTTTCCGTAGTTGCTTTACGTATGCCCTTATATCGCACATTATTTATATCATATACGTCTCATTTCTCATTAATCTGCGCAATACTTCACTTAAAACATAACATACATTTCCATTATTTCATCTATAACCTTCATTTCAACCTATATTTAACTTATTCAACATCTACAATTAACGCGTTTAACCTCTAATATTCATTAAATATAACGAGACGTGACATTCTTTTAGCGCAGAATTCATTTCTTAAAACACGACTTATCGTACTATTCAACACATAAACCCAAATACGGTATCTACTCTTTCAACATAATAATTCAGCAAATAGTATGGTGACTTAAATTAAACAATTCAAAACATGCGTCCCTCTATGACGTAATCTGGGTTCGGATGGTACTATATCATTCATGGATCTTTTTAACTAACCGGGATTCTTTGTAAATATCTGTCACACTATGTCACTTTTAAAATCGTATTCTCACTCTTCAGGTTAAGATAATATAGTAAATACGTAACCTTTATATCACGAGATATCGTCTTAAGTTCACACTGACTTAATATATGTTAATACCATCTTAAATATTTCACACTGCACTTCCTTATATTAATTGCACACTCAATTATTTCACGCTTGCGCTATTCAGTTCTATTGCATATACTGGTAATACTTTACATAAGAAATTATACTACTTATTATTATTACTTAGCTCGCCATTCAATATCTCAGGCCTTAGTTGCTCTTCTTCAACTGCTCCACGGTCTGGTCACAGGCTTTGGATCGAGAATTGGACGGGTCCTTCATCTCTAGTAGCTCGGGTTGAGTGACCTCCTCCTCTCGGGTCGGGTGGTTTTAACTGCCAGGACGACATCTCTCTCCAGGTTGGTCTATGCCGATTTAGCAAGCCATCATTTCCTCGGGAATACTGTAGATAATATACATCAATTCTGAAACATATGTATTCATCATGGTTCTGTAAAGTCTTCGTATTTATCGTTGATATCTGTATATATATTTGCTAGCCCTCTTCTGCAGAAATATTTCTTTATTCCTTGAGGCCACTAGAAGATTATTTGCTTCGTCTACTCGTATATTCAAAGTTAGCTTATTTTCCTTTTTGCGGTATAATTTTTCAATGATTCCCTCTTTATTTACGACGTCGTTGCTATTATTTTCTCCTGTTGTAGTTCAATGTCCAGCTCTCGCGTCTCGGTTAACCTTTTGCTTCAAGACGATTAGCGTATAAGTATCCGGACGAACTTTTTCGAATTTCCGGGGTTTATATCCTCCTTACTGTATTTCAGGGTTTAGCACTTCGTTTCCTTCAATATTACCGTCGTCTCAACTTAATATTCTCGTTAGAAACTATCAATCTTGCTTAATTCTTGAGAGCTATGTTCAGCACGTCTTGTCGTTACGAAGTCAATTTTTTAAGTAAGTTTTTATAATAATCCGATTGATCCTTCTTATTTTTTGTTAAAACAATTCAGTCGATTCTACTCTGTTGTACATTGCCTTCATAGTGGTAGGTGTAAATCAGGCATGGCCTTCTAACATACATAAATAACGATACTCTGCTACACATTCCTTTGCCTTGGCTGGTCTCTACCTTCCGTAGGCGCCATTTTGGAATACGTCCAGTAAAAGCATCGGATACATTTTATTCCCCCAGTAGAGATTAAATATATTGCCTGCGATATATTTATTCTTTTGAACTATGAACGACAAATGTGACGATGCATTTCTGCTATTTCTCCATGGTTCTTTAATCGATTAATGGATTTTATTTCTCTATGGAATCATATCGACTATTCTGTTATTATAATTGATGTTGTTCAGCTTCTCCAAGCCTATCTCTTTGCATATCAGCTGCTTCACCAATATATTTATTCTGAACTTATTTCGGAACTCCGTGGACTTATATTATCGTTTCGCCAGCTTTGTTTTCTGGGAAATATAGTTTCATATTACTTGAATTGTGAACGTTTTTGTATTTTCCGTGCATGCTTACAATAAGATATGCGTTATCCATAAGCTTGTTCAATTCTGTACGGTCCTTCATATAAATGATTGAACTTAGCACATATATTAGCTGGTGCGTTCGTTACTGGTGCCTTTTTAATCAAAACGAGGTCGTTTTTCTTAAATGGTGCGCGAAATCTTTTATTTCGTAATCTTCTTAATCTCTTCTCAGACTGTTGTTTTAGCCTCCCTTGGACCATTTTATTGACCTGCTGGATATCTGGTTTCTCTTCAAGTGACATGCTTATTATACTGTCCCATGTTCTCCGTGATTGTTTATTGTGACGTACAAGGTTTGGGACCTGAGCAATTGATTCATTTATGGTGTTATTTTGGCTTACCTCAATCCATTTCCAGTGACAATGATTGCTGTATATCCTACAGAATTTTGCTATCTCCTTCATGTATCTCTCCACTGGATTTGCCGATGGATGCCGAACTGAACATAATGTGTGTTTTATGCCCATACTTTTCATCTTTTCTCGGAACAACATAGATGTGAATTGTGTCCCCCTGTCCGATAATATTCTTTCGGGCTTGCCCATTTTAGGATATACCTCTTTCACTAAGCTGTGTAGAACTTGCTTTGTATTTGCCCGCTGAATTGGCTGTAGCGATATATACATTGAAAAGTCGACAATTAGTACCAATATATATTTGTTTCCCTTTTTGGCCGTCGGTAACTTTCCAAAAATATCAATTGCATATATTTCTCTTACTTTAGATGGCAATATGGCGATAGGTTGGTTACTAGTGATAAAATTGTTATGTTTAACCCGCTGGCAAATATCACAGGTTTTAATTGTGTTTCTGACGGATCTCCTCAGCCCTGTCCATGTGAATTTTTCTGACAGTGTTCCAATGACTTTATCGATTCCTGCATGTCCTGTTACTTTATGTACGTGCAAAATTAATTCACATTGCAGCGCTCGTGGTACTACTATTCTTTTTTACGCGTGGTCTCATCCACAACCTTTGTTAATATGCCGCTCATCATCTCATATTCATTTTCTATCAATGGTTCCCTCTCATCAGCCATTAACTTGTCAATGATGACCTTTAATTTTTCATCCATTTTCTGATATTCAGCAAGGTCTTCCAGTTTTCTTAACAATTCCTCGTCTTGACTATCTAAGGTTAACTGTAAAATATTCTCTTCATGGTCTGCTGGATTTCTGCTTAATGCAACGGCTAATACATTTTCTTTCCCGCTGCAGTGTTCAATTCTGATGTAAAAATTGCTGTGTGAAAAGCATCCACCTAACTACTCTTTCACTGGTCATCATTGCTTTTAACCCAAAAGTTAGTGCCTTGTGATCCGTTCTGATGATCACGGGGTATCCATAAATAATCCGTCTCCATTGCTGCAGTGCATGTATTATAGCAAGGAGTTCGAGCTCCGTCGTTGTATAATGTAGCTCGTGTTTTCGCAGTTTTCTGCTCGTAAAGGCTAAGTACGTTCGTTTCTTATTCTCCTCTGCCTCTTGGTATAAACATGCTCCAACACCAATGTTTGACGCGTCTTCCTGGACAATAAAATCTTTTTCGAAATCAGGGTACCCTAGTTTGATACTTTGCCTATGCAATTGTTTCATTCTTATGAATGCGTTTCCAGTTTCTTCGTTCCATTTCCAGCGGTTATTTGCCTTTAAGAGTTCCTGGAGCGGTGCAGCTATTTCTGTATAACCTCTAAAGTGGTCGGAAAAGAATCCAGTCATACCTAGGAATTGTCTTATGTGCTTCACTTTAGAAGGACTTGGGAAATCACAAATTGCTTTGATCCTTACCGGGTTTGGCTTAACTCCCTCGCCGCCTATTATATGTCCAAGGAAAAGCACTTGATTTTGGCAGAATTTTGATTTCGCTAGGTTAATTTTAAATCCGGTTTTCTGCAAGTTATTCAACAATTTTTCTAATTTTTCACAGTGTTCTTCGAAAGTGTACTGCCAAATACTAGATCATCGACATAACAGTTGACAAATCCTTTTACATCGTCTGTTAAGTTCTTATCTAAGGCCCTTATCAAAACAGCGGAACTATTCTTCAAACCAAAGGGTAACCTGCAGTAGACGTTCGTTTGGTTATCAAACATAAACCCTGTTAGTAACCTTGACTTTTCTTCCAGTACGATGTGATGAAAGGACGATGTACAATCTAAGCTTGAGAAGCACTGCAGACCTCTAAATTTCTTTATTATATCCTTAATCCTTGGGACCATATTGTATTCTGGGATAAGCTTTTCATTGAGGACTCTGGCGTCCAAACACGGCCTCAGTTTTCCGTTTTTTCCTTTACTATTACAAGCGGATTTAAGTAAGGCGTGGTTGTCTTTACTATTATTCCGTCAGCCATCATTTCCTGAATAATTTTTCTTACTTCTGCTAAATACCTTTCTGGTACATCGTATAACTTTCCCTTATATGGCGCCCAGTCGTTGACTAATACTTTGTACTTAAAGTTGGGTATTTGACCCGGTTTATTGTCGAAAGCCTCGATATAGCTTTTCAAAATTTCATATACTTTCCGCTTTTCTGCAGATGATATTGTAGCTTCGGCCATAGTTTTTCGAATTTCAGTTTTCTCTTCCTCCTCCTCATCGATAGCCATTATTTCTTCGAGCCTTTCAATCAGTTCTAAATCTATCTCTTGTTCATATACGTCTCTATTTTGACCTCGGCTTTCCATGATTTCAGGATCAATTTTCTCCACCATAATCTTCAAGTGTACCCTTTCGTCCATAGTGTTACTAAGTTGTATGGTTTCTATAGACTGCATTTCACCACTTTCTGTCACTGGAAACCGGACTTCTCGTCTTTCCATATCAATGGTCATTCGAGTCGTTAACATGAAATCTATACCAAAGATGATATTATATTTTATCCTCTTCATAATCATGAATGGATGTTCAAACTTGTATCTTCCTATCATGATTGTAACATACGCTTGCACCTTGCAGTCAACAGATTTATCCGGGATTATTCCTCTTATTTTAATTCCCGATACAGGTATTGTTGGTATATAGATTCTTTTAGTAAGCTCTTGGAAAAACGGTGATGCCATTACACTGATACTTGCTCCTCAGTCCACCAAGCAATGCAACTTTATGTCGGCCACTGTTACTACAATTACGGGTGAGCTAAATTTTGTTCTTTCCTTGCCATGATCATTTTCTTCAAGCAGGTCATCAGGTCGAATATCCCAGTGATCTACTTGCGCAAATATCCAACTACGAATTTTGTCGAATTTACCATTCCTTTTGCTATTAGATATCTCCTCATTTCTCAGTTCGAAATTGGCGTTTTTTTTCTTTCAGATGGTTCCGAACTTCCTACGAATTCCGGAGTATTTAGATTGAGTCTCCCCTCTTCTGCTTTTCTTCGTTTATACGACTGCAATTCGAGGCTCTCCGCTCCCTCGATGTCTCCATTTATATCTTTATCTCTTATTGCTTCTTCCCATCTGCTTTTATTTCGTCTTTCCTCTCGCAGTTGTTGTATATACCTTCGGTTTTCTTCGTTCTTACGATAATTATTTTGTCCTTTTGGATTGTTAAACCATGTTCTGTTTCTAAAATGCTGTTGGTTCCTACTGCCTCTAAATCTTGGATTATTCGTATAACGTGGATTATGTCTACTATTATTCTGTTCATATTCCCCATTAGAATTTCCATTGCACTGGCAACAACATCTCTTTTTGCCCTTCTCTCTTTGTTCGTCATGATTCTCTGGACTATTCTTTGACTTGGGATTTTCCCTATGGTTTGTTTCCTCGGGAATAATGGTATTTGTTGCTTCTTCTTGGGCCGTATTCCGTATATTTCTATTCAATGGATATGAGGATGTCATATCGATCTGCCTTAGCTTCTTCTCCATATCGATTGCGGTTTCAACATCTCATGCTGCTAATAACCTCTGCACCTCAATTGGGAATTGCCTTTGAATAGATTTTATGGTCTCTAGCTCGCTTGGCGCTGAGTCTAAGTCCCGGAATCTGTGAAATTGATAAGAAAAGTAGTCGCTGTATCGGGTTTGACCCGTTGACGAAAACTTTCTTGCGTAAAGCTCGATTCTTAGTTGTTGCTGAATTTCTGGACTCCAAAATTTTCTTAGGAACGCTGCCTTAAATTCCTCATAGCTGTGGAAACTATATTTAAAAGCTTGGAACCAGATATTCGGGTTTCCGTCTAGATGTTTTTCTATCACGCGCAGCTTCTTATCCTCTTGAATTCTGCCTTCGCGAAAATGTTCCTCAATATCTCTGAGAAATTGCTTAGGTGATATTTTTTGACGTGTTGTCGAAATGCTTTGGGCGATCGTCATAAGTTTGTATGACGTTTATTATGGTTGGACTTTCACTTTGACTGCTTCCGTTTACTAAGTCTATGCTCTGCCTATTTGGATCCAGTGTTCTTGATGGTGTGGTTTCCCTCCCATTAATCTGAATCTCTATCGCTTTTTGCCTTTCGCTATAGTTTGAAATGACGGATTTTGTTGTCTGGTCTTCCATCTTAATTTCTTGCATCTCCTTCCTAATCTGCCTTAATTCCTCTTCCGTCTTCTCCATCTTCTGGTCCGCCTCATTCTCATCGCTCTCGATCTTTTCTTTTAATTCATTAATTTTACCGGCCACCGTGGCAGCAGCCTGATCGAATTTCTCCTCCAATTCGTGATGTCTGACCTTCAATCCTTCCATGCCGCTTGTTATTTCACTCAATTCGTCCCATTTCTGCTCATTACTGACTTTTAGTTCTTGGAGATTTTTGGTCAGTTTGCTAATCTCCTCATCCTTCAACTTCTTGATGATTTCCTGGCTTTCTGTAACTTGTCCTTTAATTTTGTCCATTTCTTCATGTATCTCCTTGTTTTTATTCTCCATACTCTGAGTCATTTCGGCTAGCCTACTCTGTATTTCCAATAGAGTTTTCGAGTTGTCTTCCTTTATTTCCTCCTGTTTTTTTCTGAGCTCTTCAGTCAACTCTCTCTGTTTATCCTCTTGCTTCCTAATCAGCTCTTGCAGTAATTCTTGCTGTTCCTTATTCCTCTCTTCACGTTGCTTTTGTTGCCACTCCTCCAGTTTCTCTTCTTGTTCTCTACGGAACTCCTTTAAGAGTTCTTGTTGTTCCTTTTTCCTCTCTTCACGTTGCTTCTGTTCTTTCTCTGCCCGTCTCCTATCCTTCTATTCTTCCTGTTTCTCTTCTTTCTCTTCACGTTCTTTTTTTCATTCTCTTTTCGTCCTCTCGTTCTTGTTTTCTTTTATGTCTGTCTTCTTCCTGTTTTTTCATATATTCTTGGAACCATAACGGTATTCCTTCCTGCTTTTCCTGTGCACTTTTCATTTCTTCTTCTTGTTCCCTTCTGGTTTGCACTCTTCCCTGAGTTGCCATTATCTCGTCAACTTCAGTAATATTTCGAATAATTTTTCTAATTCCCTAACCAACTCTAATTTTCAAAGTTCTCTAATATCACACATTATCAATAAATATGTGAAATATCTCTCAATTTCTTAATCTAAGACAGTCTTAAACCTAGCAATCAAGTCTTATATACTAAATATTCACTTAGTTTCTCAAATTAGTTAAAATATAGACCTGCCTGAAGATCGATATCACCCTACCAGTCAAAATATGAGCAACTTCCCAACGAAATCAGATCACTTTCCTTTGAATTCATTTCAGAAATAGTTCCCCAAAAAGAAAAATAATTATCGACCATGTGGTATTCATCATTTACTTACACACTGATTGTTAATCCAAATATCAAGAATAAATTCGATCATATTTTAAAATAAAGAATGAAAATGTGAACACCTACAATTATTTAAAGAAAAAGGATAAAATGTCCTCCTATCACTCCGTCTGACAATCTACTTCTGAAAAATATTCATTCTCAAACATTATTTTCTTAATATTTAATCATCAGCTTCTCATACGAGTCTATTCTGCTTCCTTGATAAATCCCCAAATATCTGCTTCTTCCAACTCCATGTTGGGCTCTTTTACTTCTCTCAACGTTCCGCAATATCTTTCTCTTTTGACCTCAGATCAGAGTGTCAAAAATAACTGGCTTATTTTTGGATGCCCTTTTCATTGCAGTCTTCGGTGCCTTTCTCAATCTAGCTCTTCATCAACTACTACCTTTCTCTTCGGACCCTCATGTTGGATCAGCAGTAAGTTACTGGCCTATTTTATCGGGCCTATCTCTCAATTAAATAACTGTTCCCGCGGTGTCTTTCTCTTCTTGCGCCACGTTGGAGCGCCAATTAAATAACTGCACCCTTCGAGTCAGGGTGACCACAGTTATTTTCCCAACTAGTCAGGTAAACGTCTCAGAGTATCCATGTTTCCAGAAAAATTGTTAATTTTTCTATAATTCCGTTTAACGTGCGTCCAAAGTGAAATAGTGACACCCTACGCAGTTCAAAATTCCGTAATTCAACGCTCAATTGTGAACTCCGCATACGTATACTTCAATCAACATTTCCTAAGACATATCCGCTTATCGGGTACCTTATTCACTAAATACAACTACAGTCTATCACTACAAATGAGAACTCATTCAATTATATAAAACATAATCAAGAACATATTTATTAAATTACTGAGAATCGCGAAAGAAATGGTTAAACATCAAAAATAGTTCGTGAGCTTTCAGTCATTAACCTAATAAAACAAGTATTTTAACTCCTGAATCAATTACTTAAAGTCAGCGTTGGATTATTTCTAATCTAAGTTTGCATATCACAACATTCTTGGTTGAGTATTCCTGAAATGAATTCAAATTCTGTTTCATCTTCCTATCAAAACTTAAATCTGGTCATTTATGTACACAAATATATCATAATCTTCTGACCACAGTCAAAGTTCAGTATTTCAATAAATAATTCTATCACTTGACGTGTTAACTATTCACCCTCATCAAAAATGCTACCATTACATTATTCATATTATCGTGAGAATGATCTGAATTTCAATAAAAGTGTCCTGAATTCTAATATCAGTGACCTCTCAGTTCGTTGGTGTTGAATAAAGTGAAGAAAATGAGAAATCGAATGACGTACTAAGTTTCTTGGTCCAATTGCCATTTAAAATACGGCTCCTAGCTTAATATTCGCTCTTATAGTATTTAAAATTAAAAAAACATCGATTACATCCTATGTAAATCCCATATTATTTCCCTACTCTAGCTAGATAATTTCTTATGTAACGTATTACAGCTCAATATGCACACAGCCAATAATCATTTATCATATATACTGTATATATGCAAGTGCCTTCATAACGATATCTCAATAATATATTATCATACTGGTTACATACTAGTTTCATCTTCCATGCAATCAACATACGACATAATCAGAATACGACATAATCATGCATAAATCTACCCATCACCAGTTGTTACTACTGTCAAACCGCTCTCAAACTTCATCTAAATATATATAACTTTACCATCCATATCTTGCTATAATTCTTCCCTGGGGCATATTTCCTTTCCGTAGTTGCTTTACGTATGCCCTTATATCGCACATTATTTATATCATATACGTCTCATTTCTCATTAATCTGCGCAATACTTCACTTAAAACATAACATACATTTCCATTATTTCATCTATAACCTTCATTTCAACCTATATTTAACTTATTCAACATCTACAATTAACGCGTTTAACCTCTAATATTCATTAAATATAACGAGACGTGACATTCTTTTAGCGCAGAATTCATTTCTTAAAACACGACTTATCGTACTATTCAACACATAAACCCAAATACGGTATCTACTCTTTCAACATAATAATTCAGCAAATAGTATGGTGACTTAAATTAAACAATTCAAAACATGCGTCCCTCTATGACGTAATCTGGGTTCGGATGGTACTATATCATTCATGGATCTTTTTAACTAACCGGGATTCTTTGTAAATATCTGTCACACTATGTCACTTTTAAAATCGTATTCTCACTCTTCAGGTTAAGATAATATAGTAAATACGTAACCTTTATATCACGAGATATCGTCTTAAGTTCACACTGACTTAATATATGTTAATACCATCTTAAATATTTCACACTGCACTTCCTTATATTAATTGCACACTCAATTATTTCACGCTTGCGCTATTCAGTTCTATTGCATATACTGGTAATACTTTACATAAGAAATTATACTACTTATTATTATTACTTAGCTCGCCATTCAATATCTCAGGCCTTAGTTGCTCTTCTTCAACTGCTCCACGGTCTGGTCACAGGCTTTGGATCGAGAATTGGACGGGTCCTTCATCTCTAGTAGCTCGGGTTGAGTGACCTCCTCCTCTCGGGTCGGGTGGTTTTAACTGCCAGGACGACATCTCTCTCCAGGTTGGTCTATGCCGATTTAGCAAGCCATCATTTCCTCGGGAATACTGTAGATAATATACATCAATTCTGAAACATATGTATTCATCATGGTTCTGTAAAGTCTTCGTATTTATCGTTGATATCTGTATATATATTTGCTAGCCCTCTTCTGCAGAAATATTTCTTTATTCCTTGAGGCCACTAGAAGATTATTTGCTTCGTCTACTCGTATATTCAAAGTTAGCTTATTTTCCTTTTTGCGGTATAATATTTCAATGATCGCCTCTTTATTTACGATGTATTTGCTATTATTTTCTCCTGTTGTAGTTCAATCTCCAGCTTTCGCGTCTCGGTCAACCTTTTGCTTCAAGACGACTAGCGTATAAGTATCCGGACGAACTTTTCCGAAAATCCGGGGTTTATATCCTCCTTACTGTATTTCAGGGTTTAGCACTTCGTTTCCTTCAATATAACGTCGTCTCAACTTAATATTCTCGTTAGAAACTATCAATCTTGCTTAATTCTTGAGAGCTATGCTCAGCACGTCTTGTCGTTACGAAGTCAATTTTTTAAGTAAGTTTTTATAATAATCCGATTGATCCTTCTTATTTTTTGTTAAAACAATTCAGTCGATTCTACTCTGTTGTACATTGCCTTCATAGTGGTAGGTGTAAATCAGGCATGGCCTTCTAACATACATAAATATCGATACTCTGCTACACATTCCTTTGCCTTGGCTGGTCTCTACCTTCCGTAGGCGCCATTTTGGAATACGTCCAGTAAATGCATCGGGTACAGTAATAATAGATGTTATTTTGCTAAATGAAAATTTATTCAAATGTCTAGGCGCACTTATAACCTTCTTATTATCTCGCATTTAAAAATTAGAAATTACTTGGTATTGTATTCTTTCATGTATATTCAACCAAAATTGAATTTATGAAAAGTCTGCTATAATTGAAGTGGAATTTCGTAAGTCAAACGTGGTTTCATTAGTCTTTAGAATGTTCTGGAATAAACACTTTTTTTTATAAATGAGACCTAAGGTCTTTCTAAATCAATGTCGAAAGTCTTTTTCTAAGTTTTACACTTCACAGCAATATTTGAATAATTAGAAATTAAATTACTTTGAAACACCTAAGTTCTGTTTAAATTATTAAATTAATTTTCACACGAAAATGGATTTTCACTGGAAAGTCAAAGGGCACTTGTAATGAGATAAACACCTGTGATGAGCGTAGTACTTTAAGTGGTAATAAAGTGCCTCTTCAGTAATTCAGTAATTGTCTAGTGCAATAAACAGTTGCCAAAGTAATCACTAGTTTTTACCAGTTTGAAATGCTAATTGCACTCATATCACCTGAAAGTTTGTAGGAGGCTGGAACTGGTGAATGCGGTTCCACGAACAGCAACTGGAACCCCATCGATGTTGTGAACACCTCGTCGAAGCACGTACCATCTCCAACGTCGTACGACGTTCCATTTCCCTCGCTGTAACACATATTACATCCCTCGTCGAACCACGTACCATCTCCAACGTCGTACCACGTACTATGTCCCACATCAAGTCAGGTGTTGAGTTGATATGAGGTTAACACTCGGTCAAGATTTCTGGTGTCGTATAATGTTGTAGACACACGAGAAAGTTCAATAGACAATTGATCGTGAGACTTAGAAAAGAGTACTGTCTGGTTAATTGAATATTCGCAGGTCAATAATAAGCAACATTTATAATTGCAGTTAGAATCACAGTTTATTAAATTAATTTTGGATCAAAGTCTGTTATGTGCTCTTTGAATCACAGTCCGTTGTATAACTTCAAAGTAATGATTACTATTATAAATAGTTATGGCTTTTAAATTAATTAAAGCACAGTCTGAAGCGTTTGTGATTTTAAAACACACGTCACATTTCGAAGTTCCAGCAGCTTTTATATAGTCACACTTCTCAAGTAATACGAGTTTTTGAAGACACAGTTCATATAAATCAAACTATTTACACGAGGACACAACGTTCTTTGGAATTCAGAACACGTTGTACCGGGTTCTAAACGAAACTTAAAGTTCAAGGTTATTGGAATGTTGAGTGTAAGTTCAGTCTATGTCCTACACACGCTCTCACCAACACAAACCTTACGGGAATTTTCAGTATCGTTCAAACACAAGTCATATTTGAGAAAATAGTCCTCACTCGGCTACGATATTTTCTGAGTTCCTAATTCTCAAAGTACTCCAAGTAATGAGAAGTCACAGTTCAATGTTAAACACACGCAGAAATGCTATCAAGTTCGGATATGTCACAGATATAGAGTTCGAATTAAAACACGCAGTATTTTTCCAAGTCCGTAACACTGCCGAAATTTTCCAAGTTACTAAGAATGACAGAATTCCCCTTGATACACGCCGGATTTTCAAAGTCCGTAACACAGATGAAAATGTATAAGCATCGTCTTATTACATGCCGGATTCTTCTAAGTTTTATTAGCACGGTGTAGTGAGTGGTACTGCTATCATACTGTCATGGGTGGTGTACTATTATACAATAGTGATAAGTGATCCGAAGTACGTACCGTGGAATATAATATGATATTGGCAGTACCGCAGAAAGCTCAGTGTACCAAAGTATAGTAGTGAAATAGATAATGTGAATAATAATAATAATAATGAATGATTTAAACCAAGGAAACGCCAGTGAGAAGGAGCTAGGCCAATAGAAAGACGAAAAAATAACGATGTGAATAGAGTATATATTTATCAATAAAACATAACAACAAGATAAATAAAATCGAAGATAAATTTATAACAAATGGTGAAATATGAATATACCAGAGTAGAGAAAAATCCGAAAAGTGTGCAACATTTACAAATTGAATATCCAAAAATTCATAAGGGGAAAGTAATTTACCAACGTATAATAAATATAAAATGTAAATAGGACAGCAGGAGTAAAGACCAGAGAGAAGAGAAGGACGAAAGAAAAGGGGAAGGGAAGTGACATCAGGATTAAGGCGGGGAAAGGATTTTCTTCACCGGGTATTCCAAGGTTTACCAATTTTTACATAGGTCCAAGAAGACATCTGAAATGATTATAAATAATTCATAATTGTCCGTAGCGCATGTTCGTATAGTGATGCAGTCTATGAGCTTTAAAAATGTAGCATACCAACTCGACGGAAGAAAATTTGAACTGGCAAGAGGCCGGATGAAAATTTAAAGTCCAAATGAAGATAAATTACAATAAGTCTTGCTCACCAAATAGCTTGAAGACAGAGTCCAGATGGAACAGACATGATTACAAGAGGCACAGTACTTTGGCACTCCAGCACCCGACTCAAATGAAGAGCAGCGGAGTGGGCAATATATAGTGGAATTGAATATTCCAGGCTACAAGCCATTGAGTTCGAGAAACAGCGTACAGGCAACGGCGAAGTGCAGCGAGGATGACGTAATCACACTGGTGAGCGGAGTGCTTTATGCGGCGAGGACGAGGTCGAGGCGAACAGCAGTATGTAAGGTAGGGAAATGTACTGTAGGCACGGCGATCGTAATAACGGCCGAAATCTTACAACTTCGACAAACAACTTCGCGTAACGCGACACGGCGACAGCACCATGTGACGTGTTCGAGTTGAGGATTGCAACTGCTTTTACTCCTCGAGGCGATGCTCTTATATACAGGATTTTCTTCACCTTTTGGCTACTTTACTTTTTAAAAATGGGCTTCTCGATGGTGTACTTCATTATTTCGTAGCTAATGGAGTTTAGTAGATATCAAAATTGTTCCAGTAAGTTCTAGACGTGTGCGTCGGCAGCACGTGGCGATTACGTCATCCGGCCGGTTCTGCGCCTGTGAACTAGCGCTGTCTCTCTCACTCCCATAGCTAGCAGCTGAGTCTCGAATGTTCGCTTCACAGGCTAATTCCAAATGCTAGAGCTTTAAATTCGTAAATATGTTAAAAATACAATGTGACAGGCCGTAGGCATTGCTGGTAAAATACATACAATTAAACAATTTTCAACGATCTGTTTTTATTATATTTTAATATTTATTAGTTTATTTTGAAGAGCACCTTTAATAAAATAAACATTAATAACTCCATCTTTTTCGCATAATGCTCCAACATATGGAAATATATTTCCACTATTTACTACAGAATCGTATATATTATTACTACAAATGTTTATATCTAATTCTTTCCAACGTTTACTAAAATAACCTCGTAATTTTTCTTCTATTTGTTGTGCAAATTTTAACTATATGAATTTTTACTAAAATAGGTAAGTTTTAATTATTTTTACTGAAATATTTGATGATATTTTTAATTTTTTTAATTTTATAGAAATATTAACATTCGATATTTTCCCTAAAAATGGGTGAATTTCTTAGAAAAATGCGCCAAATTTTGTGTGAATATTAAACATTTTAGGTGCACCAGAATCCGCATTTTCCTACTACTTTGATTGCTGGGTGTGTGTCTCGTCACTGAAATTCATCACATGTAGGGCACCATTCTCATACACGGGCAGGTGGCTTATAGACGTCGAAAGTAATCGGAGTTACAGAAACAGCATAGCCAACATACAACACTGAAGTTCCTAACTTTCCATAAGAGCGTATAATTTATTCCAGTCTTAGTACTTAGCTTGGCAGCGAAAACGTATATATTTCTGGTATGAATTTTAAGAATGATCACCGCTCCCCCTGAAAAATGCACCGATTCTTCTTATCATTATTATGTATTTTTTGTTCACAAAACAACTCAAGCAGTCGTGCCGAGAATTCAATAATCATTTTGTATGAGTGAGGCCACAAGAAATGGTGACGCCTGACAAGCACAGCCCCATCCATCATCTGTGAACTGTATCTGTTAAAACAGTCGGAATTGAAGGCGAATACGGCATAGCTGGGGAACTTTCAAATGTCTACGTCGTGTTAAATGATGCTAAACCGCCTCATCATTAGGCAACTAACTTTGTAAGGGCCTCCCGCATGGACGTAACTCCTTGGGAGGATTTGAGCACTGAATATTTTTCTTATTCTAATGTTACATATTCTTACTTATATAATCCGTTTATCCTCCACGGTTTTTTCACAGACTCAGGGACGGATCCCACCTCTGCCACCTCAAGTGCAGTATCCTCGAGCGTGAGATTTTGGGTCTTTGGATACAACTGTAGAGGAGGACTACTACCTCGCGCAGGAGGCCTCACCTGCTATGATGAATGGGGGCCTGTTAGGGAATTGAAAGACTTGCAAGGAATAGACAAGCAAGAGGAAGGAAATATCTGTGGCCTTTACCATCCAACATTTGCCTGGAAAAAATGGGAAACCACGGTAGGCCACTCCGAGGATGGCTGTGGTGGGAATTGAAATCCCTCTACTCACTTAACCTCCCGAGGCTCAGTGTGGCAGAGCTAGGAAACGAACACGTTCCTCCGGGGGTGGCAGCTAACTACTCCACCACAAAGACGGAGTCATATTTTCCTCTTCTTCTTCTTTTACCAATTTTCGAACACATCGGTGAAGTCGCGGTGCAAACTGTGTACATGTTTTACGCTTGGATGCCTTCCTATGTTGAGGAAGTATTGCGTGTCTTGTGTGGTGGGACGATGACAAACACCCAGTCCCCGGGACAGAGGAATTAAACCATTCAGCCAAGTAGCCGGAAAAATGTCTTCAGCATATTTAGTTCATTGTGCGGTTGCTAGTGCCACCAACGGGTTTAATGTCGGATGATCTTTGTGACACCAAGATTGACTGACATTCGAACCCCAGCCTTCCAGGTAAGAAGCCAGCAGCTAAGTCCATGAGTTAGTAGTAGTGGTGCAAGGGGGATACAGAAAACGGGTGCTGAATCAGAGCTGAGTCATCATTTTGCCACGAGGTGTTTGACCCCTGGCAAGATCATTGACCACTAGCATACATACGGTTCCCGCCGGATTTTGCATAAGACAGCACGCTTAACCTAATAGTCACCACGTTGGAGGGGCCTAAACTCATTTTACGGCCAGATGCCCTTCCCGACGCGGATTTTGCATAAGAGAGTAAGCCTAACCACACATTCGCCAACTTGGAAGGGCCTAAGCTCACTTTTACGGTCAAATGCACTTCCCGCCGCCATCTTGAGTAGTAGGACAATGGGGATTCGCATAAGGGAGCATGCCTCACCTCATGGAGGGCCCTAATTATCACTTTTACGGCAAGTTGGCCTTCCCGACGCCATCTTGAGTAGTAGGACAATGGGGATTCGCATAAGGGAGCATCCTAACTACACAGAGCATAATATTTCGGTCGGATGACATTTCCGTCGCCATTTTGTTCTTCCCACCAGAGGCGGCACATTTGGCTAAATTAGTTTTATGGCCAGATGCCCTTCCCGACGCCATGCTGGAGGGGCCTAACCACAAAGGGCCCAGTATTATGGTCAGATGCCTTTCCCGTCACCATTGTAGAGGGGCCAGCTGCACCGCCGCCATCTTGAACTAGTTTTACGGTCAGATGCACTTCTCGTCGTCATTTTGGAGAGGCCTAAATAGACAGAGCCCGCTTTACCCTTTTCTCCACAAAGACGTTATTTTGGAGGGGCCTAAATACACAGTCGCCATCTTGGGCCCAGTTTTACGAGTAGATTCCCTTCGCTCCACACAGACGCCATTTCTGGATGGACCTAACTAGACTGTTACCATCGTGGGCCCAGTTTTACGGACAGAACCCCTTCCCTCCTTACAGACGCCATTTTGAAGGGAACTAACTACACATTTGCCATCCTGCGCCCAGTTTTACGGTCAGGCATCCTTCCTTTTTCCTCCTTATCTAGCCTAGTCCCCCCATAGAGTAGTGACAGAGCTGTGACGTAATAAGCACGCTCGATTTAAAAATTCCCTTTTAAAAAGCAGCGATTATGCATGTTTATACTGGGTCGTTATCACGATCACTCTCTAGTAAACAGATGCCCTTATAAATGGTATAATTATGAGTTTTCCTTTAGTCTCTGAGATACAGTGATATAGAGTAGAGTTCTTTGTTCCATCATGACAAGAATATTGGTAGTTGATGTACAAGGCTTTGTGTTCACGGAGGTGGCTGTGTTGTGAGCGTCAAAACTCGTCGTTTAGTATTTAGCCCACCTTTCCCTTACTGATTGCAACCAGATGAAGACAAAAAGCAGACACAATGGATAGAAAAGAATTAGGTCTGCAGTGGGAAGGAAAAGGAATACCTTATCGCTTTCTATCTCTGATCATGAACGCTCATTTTTCAAGAGCAGAACTTCTTAAAGGGTTGTGAAAAGAAGGAATGGCTGCGTGAGTATCTACAGTCAACACGAGAAATTATCGACATGCATGAATTAGGATGTCCATCATTTAAAACTCTTCACAAGGAGCATAGTGGAGAAACAATTAAACAGTCTTTACGGCATGTGTGCATGCTCTTTGATTGGTTGTGTTGTAGTTCATGCCGGGAGGTAAAAGCTAATGTAAATGGCAGTGTCGAAATGATGTCGGTGTGAAAGAAACATTTGTAGAGCGAACACATCATGTCATTTCTATCTGATACTAAGTGTAACGCAGTTGAAAAGGCAAACGTAAACTTTTATGCTTGCAGAAAAAACTAAACACATTTACTGAAGAATATTTGAATGCATTACCAAAGGCATTTTTGGTCAATGTAGCTGCGAATGCTGTAAAGAAGATCTGGGATGAGGTACCTCGTGAGTGGACTCAAGATCCTGTTTTACCAGAGCTTCAAACGTGTCGTTTACATCATGAACAAGTGAGTTTAGCCAGGAGAACTTCAGTGAGACAGTACCGTACATGTAAACTCATTAAACTGTATCATGGACTTAAAACTATGAGTTGTCTTCGCTTATAAACACTAATCATGACTGCGAAAATAGTAAGCAAGTTGTTGCAGAAAAAGGTGTAGAAACGTGCTGGGAGAAAGGTGAGGAAGCATGCTGGTCAAGGGCACACAAATAAGGTAATTGATCTTCTTCCTTTTGATTTCATCTTATTAGTTACCAGTACTGCGTCCCTGGAACACGTGGTGACCCTGGTAAAAATATGTTTGATCCTGTCTGCAAAGAGCATGACATTGCTTATCGTGAAAACAATCCTGAAATAAGACGTGTAGCTGATGAAAATCTGCTTCGTAAACCTATGGATCGTATGTCGCCATATAATGCTTTAGTTGCTGAGAAGATAACAGCATTAGTCGTTGCCGGTTCAAAGAAAGAGGAGTGCCATTGAATAGCGAAGACAGTAGAAATAATGTATGTATGAAAGGACAGAACAGATTTACTTGAAGAAATAAAAATGTACATATTCTAACATAAATACGAGTTGTAAAACATATTGCAGGTGTTGTTAAAATGTTTAATATAATTCCTTCCCTACAGCACGTGCTAAATTAACTAGTAGTAATAATTCTGACTTGCAAGTTTTATCTTGTCTTATGACATAGAAGAAAGGAGAGGTAGAGGCTCAAGTATAAAAAAACTCAAGTTTTAAACTACATCCACCTTACTACTCTATGGATTGAAGTTGTTATTAATACCAAGCCATTTGACATACAGTTTATTTCCACAACGTCGAATAACCCGTTTGCCTAGCGTATTCCTGCTTTCAGAACTGTAGGCTTTTGAGATATAAATCCGTTTTAGGAACTTTTTAGCTATATTCTGCGGTTTTATTGTGCCTAAAACTGCCTATTTCAGGGGTTTTTGCTTATTTGTTGTGTAGTTGCCTATTTCATACCTTTTGACTTTATTTTAAAAGCCAATTTTTCTTTTCGTGCATTGTATTGTAGCTGGTATGCTCAACAGAATTATCTTCTCATTTCTCATTAGCTGTTTACCCCACGAGACATAAAACGGGAATTCTTGGAGTTCACCAGAAATAGTTCTTGGGAAATTTTCATCAACAGAAGCAAGGAACAATTTGAACTCGAATCCTTCAACCCTCCAAACTCCTAAGACATATGCGAGAACCAATCAACGTCAAACTGTGTCCCGTAACCCATACCCCTATACCACCTCTCAATGCGAACTGTTGTACGCATACGCTTTACCTTCAGGACGTATAATGGTTTATTTTGAAGAAGGAGAAGAAGTGTGTCACCGGCAATGCCAAAGAAAAATCGTCGAAGTTCTACTGGCTGAAGCAGTGGGTCACAGGGAATCCCAATTTCACTACGCATGGAAGGGTAGTCTTCCGCCAAGTTGTTTTAAGGAGGTAAGTTCGTTTGTTCCTTTTATCATTTTTGTGATTGGAAACTAGGATCGCATTTCATTGTAGCATTTATAGGATAATTAATTGATGTATTGTGGCAAGATGTTTTGTTGCAATGCTACATTGGTCGTGAACTTTCAACAATTTATAATGCTAAAATGTAAATAATCATTTAATTACTGAACGAAGAGTTACAACGCTGGTGGTTCCTTGTCACAGAGCCGATGAAAATTAAGAGTCGGTATTTTGAACTGTGATTCATTTCCTGTGGGAATAGATATTTACAACTGAAATGCAATTTCTTATAGCAGCTTACACCAGCGCTGTGTGTAGGCATTAGTCAACTCTATTACGCTTCCACTTAACCTTCGCAAAACCTAAGTTGCAGATCCAATGCGGCGCGGCGAGGACGTCGTCGCAGAGACTACACATACAACATGGCACGGCTCGGACGATGTCACGGCTTCCAGCACTATCTTTACAAGACCAAGCCAGAAGGTCTGGATTGGTGAGGTCCGGTTAGTAACCATAATGCTTGGGCTTGGAGGCAAGCTAAGAGATTGTGTGGGGCGTTGCGCGGCCAATAAGCCCCTAGTATCCCCTCCAGAGTCTTGCTAAATTGTGACAAGAGGTAAGGTTATCGGCGCATGCCACGACAATTTCAAATTACGCGATGTTCTAAAATTCAATGAGAGTCGCCTTATGGGCACATATGATGCAGGATCTATTGCCAGCAACAGTAAATAGTCTTCATGACAGCTGACCCGCCTGATCAAAGCCCGCGAATAGCAACAAGCTGAATGTTCACAAATCTGAGATTTATAGCGCCTCCATCTTAATTCTTCTGTATAAGTAAGACTAGTGGTAGGGGCAGCTTGTGCATAAAGAAAGGATGTACCCTCTATGCTACTCAAGTATTTTTTCATTGTATTTTTACTGTTTTTCCACCCAGTGAACTAGACACGATACTGCCAAATTATAACTGAAAATATTTTGAGGACACATGTTCATGTAAATTACGAAATCTCCTGGAAACATCACCTCTAATAGTGTCTTTATGAAACAAGCATTATTTCTAATTAGCCTAACTCTAAACATTTAAGATATTGGAACATTTTAATTCAAGTCAATTTTAATTTTTTCAGACCAAATATGGAAAAAATATGGATCAACATGAAAATAGTGAGATGCATCCAATAAGGGTACGGAGAGCTGTATCAACGCAGCCTTTCTACCAGTCCACTGTGAACAGCTGCCAACAACAGTTTTCTTCAGACCTATGCACTGCACAGAATAAACTGAAGCATCACCAAACTTCAACAAGCTGCCGGGAGCAATCACCGAGTTGGAAAAGAGCGCCATGCCTCTGCTGGAGTAATCTAGGGTTGTGGAGGAAGTCAGGGGAAGTTTTGACTGAACCTCTGGAAAGGTAGCCTCTGTCAGCGACAAGTTCCTGCAGGATGGAAAGCGATGGTAAGATTAGCCAGTGTGCTACGTGGTGAGGTAGATGAAACAACTGAAATAAAGCCAGATGAAGTGGCTTCATTGTAGTTGTGTCCAATCTCTTGATGAGACGTTGAGAGATCTTTCTCTCAGTACACCAACATTCTGCATGACAGGAGAACAATTTTTTACCGGAAAACTATGAAAATTTCCTTGCAATAAATTCCTTTTATATTAATTGAGTGTCTTATTAAATTATAAATATTCTCCATGCCTATTTTCTTGCCTATTTTACACGTTAGTGCCTATCTACATGCCTATTTTGGCAAATTTTAGAGCCTATATTCCCGCCTATTTTAAGTGTTTTTAGTGCCCATATTCTCATCTCTATTGATCAGGATATTTTGCTTTTTCAGTTCTTCGATGTACAATCCTCTTTCAATAGGCTGTCCTGTGAGATCGTGAAGTAAATACGTAACTGGATTAGTAAGCTTAAAACTCCTGATTAGAAAAAATTGTGCTCCACTTAGGAGTGTATTCTTTTGCAAAGATAGACTTGTGTTTGCTGATGCGAACAAAATCACCTTTTTTAAAGCGATGGCGACGTGGATCAGCTGATTTCATTACAAGATGCATAGCATCTAAATGTGGCGTATTCTTTGTAACAAGACGTGGTTTTGTCCCGATAGTGCGATGAGGTGTATCGTTGTACGTAGACACGAGTCTAGATAGCAGTTCAGTCTAGCGATACGAACCTTAAGCTGTAAATTCTCACCACATCATTGCTTTGAGTGTAAGATTAAAGAGGTCTACAACACTTGCCTTGCGGTTTCTGAACCTAAAGTAGTGATGAACGCCAAGTAAGTTGAGGTAAGAAGCAAAATTCTTTTTGTACAATTCTTTACCTTGATCAGTTTGAAGAAGCCTTGGTCAGCGTTTCGGTTGTTCAATAGTATCTTTAAGTGCGTCTTTGACTTGAGCTGCTGTGGGTAAGTTGAGGTAAGAAGCAAAATTCTTTTTGTATAACTCTTTACCTTGATCAATTTGAAGAAGCCTTGGTCAGCGTTTCGGTTGTTCAATAGTATCTTTAAGTGCGTCTTTGACTTGAGCTGCTGTCTTAAAATGCACAGGTTGTGCAAAAGCAAACTTAGAGCACACAACAATAACAGTAAGAAGATACATATACCTCATACCGCTAGAGGCATGTGGAATTGTTTCTGCTTAGTCTGCTTACGAGAGATCATATTTTCCGCGTGTAATAACGCGTCTGCGACAGTACGTGCGACGTGCTGGTTTATGTAACTCGTGCGCGTTGCTTATCTTTACAGGCGAAATCTAATCTTAACGAGCCATTACTGAATAATACCCGCATGACGTAATTCTCTCTCTATTTCTGAAATTTCAGATTCGTGACCTGCGTGACCAGCATCTTGGGTAGCTCCTGGAAGTTGTAATCGTTCAACGAGAAAGTTAGGGTCTTACCAGTACCTTACGTCTACATACAGCAACACAGCTTTGTAGATGACATTAATACCACATGCAGTTGGTTGATATGACGGAAAAAGCGTAGAAATAAACTCTCGATACTTGTGAATCTTATTTGCACTTACAGCTTCTGTCCCCTTGTAATTACGTCGTGTTGCGTGAGTAGCAAAATTATTGCTATATACTTTTTAAGAGCATCTTGAAAAATTATATCCTTGTCAGGTATTCGTGAGAAAAGAAGTTCTAAGAGTCCTTTAGTAGGTTCATAGGTAACACCTTCTACGATGTGTCTTTTGCTGTTAATCTTAACATTTGCGTTACCTATCCAGAAACTGTCTTCTTCATAGCGAATATCGTATCTTGTGTCAGTTTCTTCCTGTAAAGACTTTTCTATATAAGGAGCAAAGAGCGATCCATAGAAAACTCGAATAAAAGTCGTAAACTGATTACGATACTCTGGCGTGATTATAACCTCAGTCACAGTAGGTAGATCTTATGTCGATATGGTAGGTGTTTCAGAAATAACATCTGTATTTAAAAACTTAACACATTTAGGTGGTGAAATATCGTTAAGTTCTTCTTCCTCATCCTCTTCCTCCTCATCCCCTTCTCTATCCCTACATTGCTTCTCCTCTTCCTAATCCCGCTTGTCTTATCCTATATGTTTTTCTTGCTCATTCTACTCTTCCTGATGCTTTTCTTGTTCATGCTTGTCTTTGTAATAAGATGACTGCATAGAAACAAAACTTGTAGTAGACTGCGGCAATGAAGTAGAAATAACATTTTCTTTCACTGGGGTACTTAGTTGCGGTTTTAAAAATAAATCTGTGTCTGCCTGAAAACGTTTAAGCTCTTTAAATTTTCGTCGAATATTGTTTCGAGCACGGATTGTATGTTTTGTAATCTCTTTGCTGGATGTTGACATGATGGTGGTTTTTGATCAAGTGGTGACTGTAACGCTGTGTTAATACATATAAAATGATCAAAACCGATGCGATATCGTCCATAACGAACTCCGCTTTCTTTATCAATAACTAAAAAGCCGTAACGATGTGATGAAATGAAATGAAATGTCTGGCTTTTTAGTGCCGGGATATCCCAGGACGGGTTCGGCTCGCCAGGTGCAGGTCTTTCTATTTGACACCCGTAGGCGACCTGCGTGTCGTGATGAGGATGAAATGATGATGAAGACAATATATACGCCCAGCCCCCGTGCGCGTAGAAATTAATCAATTAAAGTTAAATCCCAGACCTGGCCGGGAATCGAACCCGGGACCCTCTGAACCCAAGGCCAGTATGCTGACCGTTCAGCCAACGAGTCAACGATGTGATGACCAACATGTAGCACACAATCGTTTAAATTCATTTAATGCCATATCAGTGTTAATATGATCATCATACACAAGCCGCGTATTGCGCTCACATTGCCGAAAAAGCCCAATAAATTTGCGTTGTCGCGTATCAACTGCTTAGGCACACGAGAATAGGTTTAACATAAATAGAAGCAATCTGCATATTTATGTCGTCCCATAGTATAGTATTCACGAATAACGTTTTGCTGTTCTGTTGCGACACCATCAAAGTTCATTAGAGAATTTGGAAGCGCATCTCCGGTGACGATTCTTGCTCATGTGAATTAAATTCATGTTATTTTATTCCATCTTTAACCAGATCGTGCATTACAATTTGTAGAATAGTATATAGTAGTTGATAGAGTGACTTTGTGAAAACGTAAAAATTCTGGAAGCGAATACCATTTACAGAAGTAATGAATGTGAGTAAAATATTTGTCTCCCCACATGCCGATGGGTCAGAAATAATACATCGAATAGTAAACGGAAACAACGTTCCATGTCGTCTTTTAGTAGTCGTACAACAACTAGGTAAGAGATGTGGCACTATGTTACTAACAGGTACGGTGTCTTGCTCCTTTATAATCTTCATGGTTGTTGTCGTTTGAGTCATCAGTCCATAGACTGGTTTGATGCAGCCCTCCATGCCACCCTATCCTGTGCTAAACTTTTCATCACTACGTAACTACTGCATCTTACATCTGCTCTAATCTGCTTGTCATATTCATACCTTGGTCTACCCCTACTATTCTTACCACTTACACTTCCTTCAAAAACCAACAGCACAAGTCCTGGATGTCTTAAGATGTGTCCTATCATTCAATATGTTCTTCTTGTCAAATTTAGCCAAATCGATATCCTCTCAACAATTCGATTCAGTATCTCTTCATTCGTGATTCGATCTATCCATTTCACCTTCAGGATTCTTCTGTAACACCACATTTCAAAAGCTTCTATACTCTTTCTTTCTGAGCTAGTTATCGTCCATGTTTCACTTCAATACAATGCCACGCTCCACACGAAAGTATTCAAAAACATCTTTGTAATTCCGATATCAATGTTTGAAGTGAGCAAATTTCTTTTCTTAAAAAAGCTCTTCCTTGCTTGAGCTAGTCTGCACCTTATGTCCTCCTTACTTCTGCCATCGTTAGTTATTTTACTACCCAAGTAACAATATTCATCTACTTCCTTTAAGACTTCATTTCCTAATCAAATATTTCCTGCATCACCTGCCTTCGTTCGACTGCACTCCATTACATTTGTTTTGGACTTATTTATTTTCATCTTGTACTCCTTACCCAAGACTTCGTCCGTACCATTCAGCAGCTTCTCGTGATCTGCAGTCTCAGATAAAATAACAATATCATCAGCAAATCTCAAGGTTTTGATTTCCTCTCCGTGGATTGTTATTCCCTTTCCAAATTCGTCTTTGATTTCCTTTACTGCCTGTTCTATGTAAATATTGAAAAGGAGAGGGGACAAACTACAGCCTTGCCTCACTCCTTTCTGGATCGCTGCTTCTTTTTCAAAGCCCTCGATTCTTATCACTGCAGACTGATATTTATACAGGTTGTAGATAAACCTTCGTTCTCGGTATCTGATCTCAATCACCTTCAGAATCGTAAATAGCTTGGTCCAATCAACATTGTCGAATGTCTTTTCTAGGTCTACGAATGCCATCTACGTGGGCTGGTCCTTCTTGATTCGATCCTCTAAGATCAGCCGTAAAGTCAGGATTGCTTCTCGTGTTCCTACATTTCTTCTAAAGCCAAATTGATCTTCTCCCAACTCAGCTTCAATTTCTTTTTCCATTCTTCTGTAAATAATACGTGTTAAAAGTTTGCAGGCATGAGATTCTAAACTAATGGTGCGGTAGTTTTCACACCGGTCAGCACCGGCTTTCTTGGGAATGGGTATAACAACATTATGCCGAAAATCGGATAGAACATCTCCTGTTTCATACATCTTACACATTAAATGAAATAACCTTGCCATGCTGGTTTCTCCTAAGGCAGTCAGTAATTCAGAAGGAATGTCATCAGTTCCAGGTGCCTTGTTCCTCTTTAGGTCTCTCACAGCTCTGTCAAACTCTGACCTCAAAATTGGGTCTCCCATTTCATCAGCATCAACAGCCTCTTCTTGTTCCGGAACCAAATTATCTACGTCTTTACCTTGATACAACTGTTGGATATGCACCTGCCATCTTTCTGCTTTGTCGTCTTTCCCTAGATGTGTCTTTCCATCTGAGCTCTTAATATTCATACACCAAGATTTCCTTTCTCCAAAGGTTTCCTTGATTTTCCTGTATGCAGCATCTATCTTCCCCAGGACCATACAGCCTTCGACATCCTTGCACTTCTCCTTCAGCAATTCTTCCTTAGCTACCTTGCACATTCTATCCACTTCATTCTTTATACGCCTGTATTCTTTTCTGCCCTCTTCATTTCTAGCATTCTTGTATTTTCGTCTTTCATAAATCAGGTCCAGTATCTCCTGAGTTATCCACTGATTCTTAGTTGATCATTTCTTCCTTCCTAACATCTCTTCAGCAGCCCTACTGACTTCATTTTTCATGACTATCCACTCTTCCTCTATCGTTTCCTTCAGACTTTTCATTTAGTCCTTGTGCAACATGTTCCTTGAAACAATTCCTCACACTCTTTTCTTTCAAATTGTCTAGATCACATCTTTTTATATTCTTTCCTTTCTTCAATTTCTTCAACTTCAGATGGCATTCTACGACCAACAAATTGTGGTCAGAGTCCACGTCTGCTCCTGGGAAAGTTTTGCAATCCAACACCTGGTTTCTGAATCGCTGCCTAATCATAATGAAGTCTATTTGATATCTTGCAGTGTCTCCAGGTCTCGTCCATATAAACAGCCGTCATTTGTGGTGTTTGAACCAAGTATTGGCAAGGACTAAATTATGATCAGTGCAGAATTCAACCAGCCGACTTCCTCTTTCGTTCCTTTGTCCCAATCCAAATTCTCATACTGTACTACCTTCTCTTCCTTGGCTACCACTGCATTCTAGTCTCCCATCACAATTAGATTATCGTCACCTTTTACATATTGTATTAAATATTCTATCTCTTCATATATTCTTTCGTTTTCCTCGTCATCCGCTGAACTAGTAGGCATATAGACCTGCACTATTGTGGTGTGCATTGGTTTGGTGTCTATCATGACGACAATAATTCTTTCACTATGCTGGTCATAGTAGCTTACCCGCTGCCCTATTTTCTTATTCATTATTAAAACAACTCCTGCATTTCCCTTGTTTGATTTCGTGTTGATAATTCGGTATTCACCTGACCAAAAATCGTGTTCTTCCTGCCAATGTACTTCACTTATACCAACTACATCTAACTTTAGTCTATTCATCTCCATTTTCAGATTCTCTAACCTACCACAACGATTCATACTCCTAACATTCCACGCTCCGACTCGCAGAATGTCAGTATCCATTTTCCTGATGATCGCCCCCTCTCGTGTAGTCTCCACCCGGAGATCCGAATGGAGGACTAGTTTACCTCCGGAATATTTTACCCGGGAGGAAGCCATCATCAGTACATCATTCATACAGATAGAGCTGCATGTCCTCGGGAGGTAGTTACGGCTGTAGTTTCCCGTTGCTTTCAGCCGAGTAGCAGTATCAACACAGCTAAGCCATGTTGAGGATTATTACAAGGCCATATCAGTCAATCATCTAGACTGCCGCCCTTGCAACTTCCGAAAGGCTGCTACCCTCCTTTCGATGAACCATTCGTTAGTCTGGTCTCTCAACAGATACCCATCGGATATGGTTGCACCTGCGGATAGACTATCTGCATCATTGGAACACGCAAGCCTCCCCACCTCGGCAAGGTCACATGGTTCATAGAGGAAGATCTTCATGGTAAGTGAATATTAAAGCAAGCAATAGTAATTTATATATCAAACGAAACAAGTAACTGTCAGTTCATAATTCGCTCTTAACGAGTGAAGTCGTGTAGAGAATGATGAAACAACGATATGCAAACGTTATGAAGAAGAAAACTAATACAGAAGGATTGAAAGAAGTTGTAATTGCTGCACGAAAACAACACGAGGGGAATACAATCCGCGTGTAGCTTTTACTAAGGCACTACGCGCAGTAAGAGCGAGAATTTTTACAAGTGCAGGGCAATGCTTCGAAAGTGTGCACGAATTATTCGTGTACCAAAAAGAGGCGGAAACTTTCCTACGCTGTTTGCTGAGCTAGCAGTTTGAGTGGCGCTAGGTCTGTAGCATGAACTGTTAAGGCAGTAGAAGAAGCGAAGCAACAGTTGAAAGTGTGTGAATGTCATAACAAGAGAATGGAGGCAATTGCATTACGATGCAATGGCGTAAACATGAATCGAGTGCCATACAAAAAAGGGCTTGGCATTCACATATCTCCAAAATGTCTATTGAATGCACTGCCACATAGAGCTCTAACCCAAGAAGAAATGTTCACGTTTGCTAAACAGCTAGGAATTCATTATTTTTGAGGTTTGTATGCACGTAATCAACTACCAGGAAGCCCACGTGAACGTGAGAGTGCTTCAATTAACTTACACAGCAGACGCGGATATGGAACTCATTACGTTGCCTACGTAAAACGTTTAACTAGAGTGTAGTATTTCGATAGCTATGGGGAATTAAATCCTCCATTTGTGCTCATACGTTATTTCGGAAGCAGTGGATACATTGTTTACAATAAAAACCGTGAGCAAAAATTGAATACACGCGTGTGCGGGTGATTATATCTTATGTTCTAATATCAAACATAGACAGTTGACAAAGAGCAACAGTGTGCACGTGATGACTAACGGTGTACGCGGAGAAGGACCTGAAACAACCGTCTACTTTAATCCACCGATCGAACTCGGTTATCAGCCACGTAGTCTTGGACTTGTGTCGTTTGAAAACTACAATAAAAAATATAATATAATATAATATAATATAATATAATATAATATAATATAATATAATATAATATAATATAATATAATATAATGGCGTAAACAAGTTCTATTACGATAGGTATGTGCTAACGCAACCATCAGGCAGTTACTCAGTAGGCGATGTTCGTGACTACGTAGAAAATACATTATTTGAACTGTTTGCTGTTGAGAGTTCTCAATTACTGTGAGCAACATCATTCATGATTAACTTCCAATTGGATTGGGTTATTGCTTGGATTTTCACCAAGGGAGCTCCTACCGAACGTACGTTACCAGTCTGACCAACCTACAACACTCTTCGACGATAATCATGTAAACATAGATTGTAATATTATTGCAGACTTGGATAATAAAGAACAAACTTCACACGTCCTGCACGACTTCATTATTACAGAGGAAGGTGGTTATACTATTCGTGAGAAACCGTCAGTAGTTATTTATCATCCTGTGTCTGTAAAACACATTAGTAACATCACTCTTAGGCTTGTAAATAAATATAATTAGCTTATGAATTTAGATCGACACACGTACGTAGCTTACAAACTTCATCCTAAACAAGTATGAAAAATCTCTAAAACACGTTGTACATTCCGGAGACATACTATATGTTTGCGAAGATTCAACGAGTTAACAGATGACCATAAGCAGATTCTTCCAGACTATACGCTTCTACAACAAAATGGAAGACATATTAGACATTATGAACACAGTAGAAAATCATGTAGGTGTAGTACGAACTGAGCTTCATTCCTATCAAACTTTACCGTTTGGACTCAATAACAATGATGAGAATCGTTTTATTATTAATTAGCAAGATGTATACACCCTACCACATGAAAGCTACCTCTATATTGAAGACGCCTAGATAAGGCAGATGGAAGTGGACGAAGCACATCTCAACTAAACAAACATAGTCTAGCATTTCTCTTTCCAGAAGCGAGTTATGAAGTAAATAATATGGAAATAAATCGAAGAATGTTGGTATTACAAGTGCAACGAAACTCTAATCTCCTTATAGCGATGAAGAAAGTAATATTTGACGAATGGCAGGATGGTGTCCGAAAGGTAATAACAAATGGATGATTAATCAGGACGGTACCCCTTCTGGTATGTTACCATTAAAACATATTCTCGACTTTGCAGATGATTTTAGACGTATTATAACCAACGCAAAACAAGACCTAATTATGATCCGTGATCGAAGTGATTATAATTCTCTTAAAGCTGTAGACACACCAGTAGACTCGAAAATAACACTTCATCGTATATTGTGGAGGATTCGGCATGTAACGTTATCTGATGGAGAAAATCTTCGATTGATCAAGATTGTAGAAAATGATGCACCGTTACCAATACGTTTCCGAAGTTGGGAGCTGCATGAATATCCTGTGTTACCACCTACCAACAAGCTGTTAAAACGTCATGTCTTACTGATAGGACCTTGTATATTATTTTTGGATTTCAATCCGATCGTAAATTCAACCATGAAAATTATACCTCACAGTTTGATCAATGTAAATTAAAAAATATTAGACTATATCTCAGCGGAATTACGCATCCCTACGAAAAATGGACATTCATTTTGAGAAAAGTAATTTGGGTTGCTCTATGACATGTTTTGTAAATTCCAATCATCGTGTTATCAGAAAGAAGATCGTCCACTATTTTCGCCTGAAGAATTTAAAAAATAAAGCACCGATTGTAGTTATATACTGGTCTTATCATGAATAATCTACAAAATAATCTCCTGTCGATATTCCTTTAGAATTTGAAATATCTGAAAACATTTCCTCCTAACACAAGGGCATATTGTCTTATTAGTCATATGAGTGATGTCACTGACCACCCGCTAACGCATATTGTTACAAGACTATAAATATGGATAGCCTTTTATCATGAGCATTAGTGTGTGTTTTTACATCGTACAGTATGGAACAGAAAGAAGGTGAAGACTGCACGGTTACAGATAATTATCTTGTTAACAAACAAACCTGTGAATGTGCATCCTGTTTGCCTACCAGAGTAAGTAATATGCAACATCTTATTTATCCCACACAAGTAAGGCTATTAGGATGTTCTATAAACGTAGAACCTTATATCAGGTGCCATAATGTCTTATTCAATGTTTACCACCAGGATTTTATGTACGTGCGCTGCTCGTTTCGTAGATGCTTCTTTGGACAGTAAGATGTCCATCGATTTAGCTTTATGCACACCCTGCCGACGTCATTACAAGCATCGGGGTAGGAATGATTCGGATGGTTGGTGTGGACCTAATCAGAAGATTGTAAACTGTACACAGTGTATGGATGAACTTTTTCCCTTCATTAGAGTACCTGATAATAATTCAGAAAGGAACAAAACATATTAACAACAACATGGTAGGAACTGCATTAACTACTTTGTAAAGCATACAATACTAGTATAATGTAGTATAGTATATTTAGAAATATATATGTATATATAGAAATCTTAATTTCATAAACATTAAATTTTTTGTTTAATTTAAATATTGCAGTGGAGCAATACAATTTGGGAACCATGCTACCTCTTCGCAGTAAGCTGTTAAGGAGTACAGCAACCTTGTCGACAGTATAACCAAGAATGTTGTATATCCAGTAGTAGTTTAATTCATTTTGTAAATAATTACACAATCAATATTTCATTAAAATCAAAATGTTCTACTTATTGCATTTCCTTTGCCTCGTTACACCGATGGAAAATATGCACACGTTTCCCATCCATGAAGGCTTGAGATTACTAGAGAGTGACCTTGATAACGAACAAGCATCATAATTTATAACCACGTCGAAGTAATCGCTGAATGTTAGTATGACCAACACCACCTAGATATAAGGCCTGAGCACGAAACCAAGATGGCTGACAATAGAGGCAATCATTATAATGTCACTATGGCATCTTACCATATGTTTTAATTGATCTGGCTACTTAAACCTCAAAATAATTACCCCAAACCCTCATTCTTTCAGATAAAAGTCACTTACACCTTCAAGAAACTATTTCTGGAAAAATTAGGGATAGTTGATACACAAGGTTTCTAAATAATGCTGAAACTCAAGTGAGGTTCAAGAATTAAGGGAATAGCAGAATACCGAAATTCATAATAAATGTTTTATTTTGTCCCCCCACCCACAAAAAAAAATTGAAAGCAACAACACACTTATTTACATAAATGCAGATTTGCATGAAATTCAGTCCTGTTGACAAATAACACGTTTCTTCCTCGTCAATACATTCTTTGACATGGAACTATTTTTCTTACAATGATTATTCAAAAGAATGTTTGTTGAAGTCCACACCAGTTTTCTACAAACACATCCTGATGTATGTCTGTTATTGCATATATCTGGCTCCCACAAAAGTTCTTTATCATGAATAATTTTCATTGTACTCTCACATGCAACCTCCCTATGGTCATTTACTAAAAGAAACTCTGTTTCAAAATCTCTACATAATTTTGTTACTACCAGATAATTATGTATTATTACATTGATAACAAACATTTCAGGGAACAAAAGCCTACCCCTACTCTTATTTCTAATTAGATTATATGCCTCATCATCAACATCAATGAAGTCCTCAGTAACAAGAATTCCTTTACAGTGTTCACATTTCAAATATTTTGAGACACTATAGCAACAATAACCTGCTAAATAGACTAAAATTGGCATGTCATTGTTACAGTTTTCAATATCGTGTAAACTTATATGTACATCTATGCTCTTACACAATGAATTATCAAAATCCGAAAAGGCAAAGGATTCAGGAGGCGGGTCAGAGAACTCATCTACTTCAATCTCCCCAAATGCGTTTGATCTTATCTTTAGAGTCAGTGATGACTGTAACCTTAACTTCTTTTCAACTTCAAACAACTGCCTCACAGAAATATTGTACTGCCCTCCTGCAAGCTGCCTATATTTCCCAAACCTGTCTTCTAATATGTCTGTTTGAAATTTTCCTAATAGGACATATGCAAAATTAAGTTTTGACAAACAATATTCTATCAACATCAACAATCCTTCAGTTGTCAATAACAAAGCAGCCATTGTTTCAGATGATAATGAACCTGTTACACCTAGATCTCTCCACTTTACTAGCCATTGTAGGAATTTCTTCAAATATTGAAACCCTCCCCCTGAATTCGAAGAGACTGGACACATTAAGCTGTTGTTGAGCCTTACCCCTTTACCTGGTGTTTTGACATTGACAACAGCCCACCAATCTATTATTATTTTGATATATGAGGCTGTTTCTTTATAATATGGTAGCTTACACTTTTCACCTAACACTTTCAGCCCTTCTATAACATTGTCATTGAAAACTTGCAGAGCTAATTTTACATTCTGCCTTTCAAATGATGAAGGACTTAATGCTTTGAGAGACAGACCATAACCATATTTTATGAACTTTTCATGCTCAAGATCATATAATTTCTTAATTGTAAGAAAAGAAGCACACTGCACTGCACTGTTATCTTCAAAATCAGGGAAGTTCATGCACATATTCTCATCCTTTCGATTTAACCAGTTATTGCGAACACATTTGAGCAAGTGAACACTATCAAACACAAAGAAAAGTGGTCTGCTCTCATCAGCAGGATGTGGATAAACACATTTCAATTCATTTTCAGGTGAAAATATTTGCATGCATTTTCTGTTTACAGAACTATTATCACTAACAACACAAACAACTTTAAACCCTATTTCCTCTAATCCTACAATAACTTTTCTTAGTACACCATGCAAATATTTTCCAGTAATTTATTTTACAGGTAATATGTGAGCTACTTCCTTAAAATCAGATAACAAACTTGAAACCATAAAACAATAAGCACCTGTTGCTAACTGCTCATCATTGAATGCTTTTCCAACAACATTACCACCTTTATAGTCCATTAATGGTTTAACATGAATTTCATCCATCATAAGCACAATGAACTTATCACTATCATTGCCAGAAAATTTATCCCTTATATACTTCAGGAAATTGTTATCGTGCTGTTCTATTCTAGGATCTACTTTTAAAGAAGAAGAAAGCCTCCTGATGGTACATGGATGAGGCAGATACAATAAATTGAGATGTCTGAGGTATGCATAGCAATGGGGTGAAATGGACTGCAATATTGAAGATAAAATCAGAAAGGATGGACTATAACTCCTCCTCTCGTGTGACCAAAGTGCAATCTGTTCAATCATGAATTCAAGTTGTCCTTTTAGTCTCGGTTCTAACATGCTGACTTGTTTCAAAAGGTATGCTGCTAAACCTAAAATGTCATTAGTGCTGTTTGCACTGTGAACCTCAGAACTTAACGTGTCAACTTTTTCAAGAAGCACTGAAATTTCATCCAAGTCCTTTACAGACTGTGGGAAATGAAAGTTACCAATACTGTCTAATTTTATGTTCTTATAGTATACACTTAACTCCAAAGTTTCATTGATAACTATAGAACTAATTATTTCAGGTTCAGGGTTCAACACAATTTTAACTATTACTATATTTACACCTTTGTGAAGTATGTCCCATGATTCACCTACATTCAGATTATTTAACTTGTCTTTCAGGTCAGTGAAATTAGAAAATGTTATTCTATTCTTGTGTAAATTATATTCTACTTCACTCTCCTCGATTGCTGCCTGGATATTTTCATTTTCTCTTCTTCTTCTCTTCTCTTCAGGACCTTCTCGATACGTTTTTGAACTACTCAAATACGCTGGGCAATTTGGCAAAAGTGAAGGAACAGCACTGGGGATAAGTCGTGGAACCTTCAGTGGTAGAGTTATAAGCTGTCCATCCTCACAGTGGAACTCAGTATGTTTCCTTATTTCGGACGGATTAAAATGTAATTCACAAACCTGCAATTACAGACAATCAGTTAACCTAACCTGAACGAATTTCACCAGACATGTTAGAGGTTAGATCCCGTCTAACCTAATAGCCATTTTTTCAGATATATTATACTACCATCTCTTGATTATATTAATATATGAACACACTATGAAATAAAACATTTGCGAATAAAAAATGCATAACCTAGTATCTAGTTACTTACCACTGAATACTTCGTTGGAACGAAATTCTCGCGCTTTATTGCACATATCCATTTCTTTTTTAGATCTTCATCTTTCGGAAATCTAAAAATCTGTACTTTGCTATTGGCACTGTAGTTTCCCCTACAATTAGGCACACAACATTTGTAGACCATTATTGTATTTTGTATGACAAAATTACGGATCACTTTCACAAGGCATTGCCTCAACAGTCCGCCATTTTCCTTTTAATCTCGACACCATGCACAGGCCTTATATCTAGGTGGTGTTGGTATGACACGTGCTCAATCCCGTCTTAGGAGGGGTAGAATGGCAACGGAAAGACCAGTATCTCAAACTTCTCTGCCATTCAGCCTAGCAGGGAAAGGTAGGTCGTAGTATACAATTACAGTGAGGGCATATAACGTTGTTGCTGTCCGTAAAGCCTTGAGCAGACCTCGCGATGCTATGTGCCACTACCGGGTTTTACATTATGACATTCATTTTATCTTCCCTCTCGGTAGGAAGAGCATCCCGTAATCGTTCTTAACAGATTCATCTCATTACAAAAAACCGACACCGTAGGGAAACGAGACAAGGAATGGACACACGTCATGCACACTTAGCCATTTATTTATTTATTTATTTATTTATTTATTTATTTATTTATTTATTTATTTATTTATTTATTTATTTATTATTGTCTTGTTTTATATGGCGCAACTCAGGCTATGAAGCCTGCTATTCTGTCCGACCATACATACACCTACATGAAGAGTTAAATATACACTAAATTATCTGCAGTTTAATATCTTAAGGTATCAATTAAATGTTTTAATTAACCTAATAACTCAGCTATGATCTAATCCTACTATGTTAGAAGAAATTATCATTATTCATTAACCAGGTTTGACAGAGTTTTTTAAGGCGGAGGTGGTTTGCCACGCTCCTAATTTCAGCAGGTAGGGAATTCCAAATTCGGCTGGCGGCGACTATAAATGATCTACTGTAGCCAGTTGAGCGGTGAATGGGAATGCTTAGTACTGCGGTGGATGATGATCTGGTAGGAATACTAGAAGGTGATGCTAGGTAATGGAATTGTGTGGCAAGGTATTCGGGTGCGTTAAGGTTCAGTATACGATGTAACAGGGAAAGAGTGTCTAAATTGAGTCGCTCTCTTAAGCGTAGCCATGAAAGCCTACCAAATGTGGGAGAAATATGGCTAAACCTTGGTATATCTGTGATAAATCGAACGCATGCGTTATGTGCCTTTTGGAGCTTGATGGAAAGTGAGGCGTTCAGGTTACTGTATACAACGTCACAGTAGTCGAATATTGGCATTACCATACTTTGGATAAACAGTTTTCTTACATTTAGGGGGAGGAAATCTCTGAGTTTTTTAAAGGAATGTAAGGAATAAAACACTCGCTGACATGATCGTTCCAACTAAGGTTTTTATCCATTATCATTACTAAGTTTTTAACTGTGTCTTTGAATTGCAACTGAGTGCCTCTTAATGTTACTGTGTGGGTATGGACGTCTCTAAGTCGTGCGTGGGTTTCTTGGGGAGCTAAAAGAATACACTGCGATTTTTGGGCATTGATTTTTAGTGTATGGTAATCGGTCCACATACATATTCTTCCTAGGTCGTCATTCATATTATTTATTGCAGGCTGTAAATCACGAGGATGTGCATGTGGATATATCTGTATGTCGTCTGCGTACACACGATATTGACAATGTTTAATTACTTGTGTTAGTCCTGAAATGAAGATCGAAAATAGGAGTGGCGCTAGCACTGACCCCTGTTGTATTCCTGTCTCTACAGATTGCCATGAAGAGAAATTTTCACCTGTAGATACACACTGCCGGTGATCAGAGAGACAGAAATACATCCAGGATAGTGTGCTTTGTGAGAAATGAAGAGCACGTAATTTGGCTATTAGTATGTCCGTGTCAACGCAGTCGAAGGCCTTACTAAGGTCCAGAAGTGTTAAAACAGTAACTTCTCCCTTATCCATAGCTACTCGTATGTTGTTTGTAACTTTAAGCAGTGCAGAAGTTGTGCTATGATTGCTTCTAAAACCGGACTGGTATTTGTCAAGAAGCATATTGTTATTTAAATATGCGGTTATTTGTCTGTGAACTATATTCTCCAAAATTTTGGACAAAAATGGTAAAATGCAAATGGATCGAAAGTCTTTGGGTTCCACGGGATTGTTGGTCTTGGGGACTGGGCGAACAATTGCATATTTCCAAAGATAAGGGAATATGCCGGTTATCAGTGAGATATTTATGATGTGGGTTAGAGTTGGTAGGATTACGTCTAGAGTTTTTAACAGTAACTGTGGAACAATATCGTCACATCCTGTCGCAGTTGTCTTTATTGATCGTGCAATTTGTCTCACTTCTGCAGGAGTTACGAGGGAAAAATATAACTCTTCTCCTCCATTGTTAGTATTGCCATTGTGTAGAAATTTGTTAATCGCGTGTTCTTTGGTTGTCTCGTCAATGTTGACGGGTCTTGTGTTAAAGTATTGGTTTAAATCATCCAGTGATAGTTTAATGTAAACAGTACGTATTTTATTTCCACCTATGCCCATTTTTAACGGTTTTCCAGATTGTTGTAGTGTTTCGAGTTAGCAAAATGTTCTGTGAGTGTCTTATTTTAGCATTCCTTACGGCCTGTGTGGTCCTGTTACGAAGGGTCTTGTACAGGTCAAAATCGTTTGGTATTTTTTTGAATTTTCTGAAAGCTTTGTCCCTTTCTGTCATTAAGTTTCGTATTTCCTGAGTCATCCATGGAGCCGCAGGGCGTGTTCCGCGAGCAGTGCGTTTTGGCGCGTGTTTATTAAGAAGAGCTAGCAGTTGTGTGTTTAAGAACTCCACTTTATCATCTTCATTATCTAAAATATGGACATTATGCCAAGGTATGTTTGCAGCGTCTTCTAATACGGCTACGTTATATATCCTTTTTAGGTCTCGGAATGTAATTAATTTAGGTCTGTACCAGGGGCATTTAAGTGAATAAGCTAAATAAATTAAATCGTAATTCAATAGTCCGCAAGCAGACATTTGCCCATGGGTCAGTACCCTGTCAGGGATATTCGTCACAATTAAGTCCAGTAATGTATGTGACGTGGCTGTGTGATGTGTTGGGTTAAGTGGAAAAATCGTCATGTTACAAGATTTAAATATGTTGATTAGTTGTTTAGTCTCAGTAATTTTTCGTTAAGGATGTCAGTATTAAGGTCTCCTAGTAATAAAACATGCTCATACCTGGGTAGAAGATGTCTTCAAGGTCGGTGATGTATCCGATTTTTGGTGGGAGATACGCAACACTCAGTAAGTACTTTACACCTAAAGCCTCAATTCCAATGAACATGAACTCAGGCCTTGCGCAGTATTTACTAATTGTCTTGTAGATTATTTTACATTTTAGGTCGTTCCTCATATACACTGAATGACAGAGCAAATGCAACACCAAGAAGGAGTGGTTCGAAAGGGATGAAAGTTGGGGAAAAACAGAGACGGCACGGACGAATAATTGATGTTTATTTCAAACCGATATGCAGGTTACACAATGCGCACGGCATCGACTCAGTAGGATGTAGGACCACCGCGAGCGGCGATGCACGCAGAAACACGTCGAGGTACAGAGTCAATAAAAGTGCGGATGGTGTCCTGAGGGATGGATCTCCATTCTCTGTCAACCATTTGCCACAGTTGGTCGTCCGTACGAGGCTGGGGCAGAGTTTGCAAACGGCGTCCGATGAGATCCCACACGTGTTCGATTGGTGAGAGATCCGGAGAGTACGCTGGCCATGGAAGCATCTGTACACCTCGTAGAGCCTGTTGGGAGATAAGAGCAGTGTGTGGGCGGGCATTATCCTGCTGAAACAGAGCATTGGGCAGCCCCTGAAGGTACGGGAGTGCCACCGGCCGCAGCACATGCTGCACGTAGCGGTGGGCATTTAACGTGCCTTGAATACGCACTAGAGGTAACGTGGAATCATACGCAATAGCGCCCCAAACCATGATGCCGCGTTGTCTAGCTGTAGGGCGCCCCACAGTTACTGCCGGATTTGACCTTTCTCCACGCCGACGCCACACTCGTCTGCGGTGACTATCACTGACAGAACAGAAGCGTGACTCATCGGAGAACACGACGTTCCGCCATTCCCTCATCCAAGTCGCTCTAGCCCGGCACCATGCCAGGCGTGCACGTCTATGCTGTGGAGTCAATGGTAGTCTTCTGAGCGGACGCCGGGAGTGCAGGCCTCCTTCAACCAATCGACGGGAAATTGTTTTGGTCGATATTGGAACAGCCAGGGTGTCTTGCACATGCTGAAGAATGGCGGTTGACGTGGCGTGCGGGGCTGCCACCGCTTGGCGGCGGATGCGCCGATCCTCGCGTGCTGACGTCACTCGGGCTGCGCCTGGACTCCTCGCACGTGCCACATGTCCCTGCGCCAACCATCTTCGCCACAGGCTCTGCACCGTGGACACATCCCTATGGGTATCGGCTGCGATTTGACGAAGCGACCAACCTGCCCTTCTCAGCCCGATCACCATACCCCTCGTAAAGTCGTCTGTCTGCTGGAAATGCCTCCGTTGACGGCGGCCTGGCATTCTTAGCTATACACGTGTCCTGTGGCACACGACAACACGTTCTACAATGACTGTCGGCTGAGAAATCACGGTACGAAGTGGGCCATTCGCCAACGCCGTGTCCCATTTATCGTTCGCTACGTGCGCAGCACAGCGGCGCATTTCACATCATGAGCATACCTCAGTGACGTCAGTCTACCCTGCAATTGGCATCAAGTTCTGACCACTCCTTCTTGGTGTTGCATTTGCTCTGTCTGTCAGTGTACATAGCTACTCCGCCGCCGGGTTTACCTGTGCGATCATTTCGGATCAAAGTATAATTTTCGAGGTAGACAAGAGAATCTGACAACCAAGGTTTCATCCAGGTTTCCCCGTTCATGACGATGTGAGGGTTGACATTAGCAATTATGTTCCGGAGTTCGTGGAAGTGCGGAATTAGACTTTGAACGTTGGCATGTACTACCTGTAAGGAATTTGGAAAGTTGTTAAAAGCATTTGTAAGGGGATTAGTATCAGGGGCCTGTGTAGGTATGGGAGCGGAGATTCCGCTCAGCAGACCACCAGTAACCTTGCCGAAAATAGAAGCATGTTCAGCACTCTCACTTTGAGTTGCCAAACTGTACGCTATCTTGCCTAGTTATTATATGTAAATCTAATGAAGATATTGTAACACATCGCCATATGCCACATATTATCATGAGTAACACACAGGGTTCATTAAAAAACGGATATTTGCATGCAGGAGGGCAAGGGCTGCTAGGAAGCTATACGACGCCTAGTCAGAGTGAAGTTGGTACCAAGCCTCTGTATACGTTTGTTATTCAAGTTCGAACCAAACCGTTGTGGTGTTGTAGGCGAGGATGCTTGGTCCGCTAGTTCATATTTTCAACCAACCGCTAGCTGGAGTGGGGGAGCTGCCAAACAGCGACGGCAGGATAACCAACCTCAGTCACCTAAAAGAAATTCGTGGGAAGAATGAGAATAAGTATCCGTCACTGAGCCGCATTCCACAGTTTTATCTTTTGAAGAAGGCGTGACGTGAATAATCACCTACCTGTCGGATATAATAGTGATTAATTATGTCAATTGAATGTGTATTGAGTTAAACTATGGCCCGATTTGATTTTGTTTGGTCGGAAGCTTTATTTTTGCTCGGAGAGCCCATGCGCAAGGGTAGATTGTGAGGATGTAAAAGGACCTGAAGTGGGGTAGTCTTGGTCTTTCTTTGTGTTCTTCTTGAGCGTGTTTGATCAAGCTGGGGCAGACGCGTAGCGGATGGTCCGTTGAGATATTTTAAAATTTATCCGCGTGCCAGAAGCGATGTAGTCGTCATAAGTGAATATCAGTCGCACAGTGTACGTGCCTAGTGGTCGAAATGTGCGGTTTTGAAACTGTGAATGGCGTATTAGAGAGTTTCGGCTATGAAACTCACGTTTTAATATAGACGCCAAGGTGCGGACTGGTGATAAACGCTTTGATTTGCTAGAGTGATCCATTCGTTATTTGCGATTAATCTCACGCATGTGCATTACCTTATTAGCAATAAACATTCCGGATCGCGCGTGCGGTTCGCTGGTATGTCGAGTGCGTTTCGTAATTAATTTTGCCGCTGTGAAAGACTGATATCTGCCCGGGCTTTGTGCCCTTAATTTAATGGTGCATAATTTGAACTATAAATTTTCACGCAGAAGTTTTCTAATGTCCTTTAGCATGCTGTAGCCATCAAGGATACACTAGGCAGATTAGACTTTTCATGTAAATAATTTTTTATACATTTTTGAATGTCAGCCCGTGGAGGCTTTTGTTTACGTAAATTTTTTATTAACGTAAATATGTTCAAAGCTAAGTGCATGGTATAGCTTGGGACGTTTGCATTTAAGTTAGATAGATGGGTGTAAAGGGATGAGATAGCGTAGATACAGGTGTGTTGTACTTTTGTTTTATATTTGTGTTTGTCTTTCAATTGTGTGCTTCAAGTTATTTCGTTTGTGGTAGAGAATTGATATCTAGATTCGTCACACGGGCATGAAGCTATTTGCATCTAATGTCGCGTGGGTACGAGCTTAGGTTTACAGAATTAGAACAGGGGCTTTTCCTTGGTTTTATTATCGGTGCATGCGGCATGTTTTTTTCAGACGCCCCCAATGTGATGCGCAGCAGAGTTGTGATCAACGTTGATTGAAATAAGATCTTTTAATATGCAGGGAAAGCAGATTCTTGGGACCATTTTGGGTCGAACCTAAGGTATATGAGGTATAAGGCTAGAGATGCCCATGTAATGATAAATGAATAGCCTAATCTAGGAGAGATAACCTAGGGAATGTAACGGAGTGGCCAGAGGCGCCTTTGGAGTTGGTTACGTTAAGGGTCGAACCCTAGATACGTTGAGTCAGAGGCCAGTGGAGCCCGTGAGGGCTCGTGAAGCCAAATATGTTTGTGATAGGCATCAAGCCGTACCTATTTGCTGGAATCGAATCGGTATGTGCGAAATACCCAGTTCTTATTGGTGCCATTTGAAAGCGAGAGCTGGGCTTTATAATTCTGAATGAGTTTCGTCTCGAGTGTGCAGAGATTTCTGCCTGCCAGGGCTAAGTTTTGCTTGTGCTAGCCAGCGTTAGATAAAGAGAGGTCCAGCTGAGGCCTGGTCGCCCTGTCAAGGACGATGTTATTGGCGAGACCGCTAGTTCCAACAGTTATGCATCCCCTTGCTAGCCAGCATCGGTAGTTTTTGTTTGTGACAGCTGCGTGTATGAAGCCTGCCCACGAAGAAACTGAGAGTGGAAGACGGAAGTATTTGTGCCGGGCTCGGCGCAACATGACAACGCGCACCTATCGGAAATTTTTATCCCGATAGATTTACCATGCAGTGCATTCTTTTATTGGCGTTATTCACAGGTATCTGGAGTGTGTGATTTTATATTTCTGTTTGTCTATTGTTTTATGCCATGTGTCGAACTGTTGTATATATAACCAACGTTGATTAATTTTTTTATTTAGCTCGTAAGCTAAATTTCTGGTCGACGGTCTTTTGAACCGGTCTAATTTGCATATGGCTCGGGACCATATTTAGTATATGTGGTTTTGGACTGGGGTGTAATGCGATGCCTGAACCAGATATGTTTGTTGTTTTTTTATCCGAATTGGCCTGTTTCGGAATGTGTATATATCGTGTTTAATATGCCTACGAGTGTATTATTTGATAATATGGCATCATTGAGACAGTTTATATATTGCAGCCCTCGGGCACGGGCTTAGAAAACTTGGCCGCGGCCAAGTACTCAGTTTTCTTTTTTTTATTACGTTTGTTTGATTATTATCGGGCGATACCCGAATTTTATGTTACTTGTGTTAATATTTTGATGTATGGTCGCTCGTAACGCGACAAATATTTTTTTCTGTTTGATCCTTTAGAGGTCGTCATTTCAATTTTCATTTTTAAAAATGAAAAAATCCATCTCATCCCTTATATGTTGCGTTCTTATTCACTAAATAATGTAATCGTAACTCCTGTCCATATACTTTTCCAGTATAGTTATGTTTGATATTTTTTTCTTGTAGCCTATTTTACCGAACGCACCACGCGCATCTTACCGCTGAGTTCAGCGCCATTTTCGGACAGGGTACGGTTCATTATATGGTGTTCCCGACGTGAGGCCTGAGTTTGTTGTTTGGGCAATATTGGTCCCTCCATCGGGCCATTATTATGCGTCACTATCATTGGGCAATTCAATATAGCCTTTGTTAGGGAGATTTTGGTTCGAAACCTGGAAATGACCAAGTGGTCAGGCATTTAATAAATTAAAGTAAGGTCTAGGGAATTTCGAACCGGACGCATTATCTGGCAGCCTAGCGTGTTAGACGACTTATGGCTGAAGTCCTTAGATTCGATGATACATGTGTTGGTATACGGATATAAAGGGCGAGGTTTCTAATGGAAACGTATATTCAGGAGCTTCAGTAATTCCTAAATATATAAGATCACGTCAGGTTTAAATCGGCAGTTAACTGTTGTAATTTTTAAAAATATTACGTAGGAAATGAATAAGAACCGTATAGCCTGTAAGAGTTCCTAACTGTCTGACTAAATTTACAAACATATATAAATCTGGATTTTAGTTGAAAAATATGAAATATCTGCATTTAAAATGGAAAATCTTAAAATTAATATTCATTAAATAAAATACACACTCGTCGGACCTTGTACTCACACTTACTTGTTACCTGCTTACTTACACATGCGTTATTTGAAGGGCGCCAGCTGCCACTCAGTGCAGCAATAATAGAATGAGACTCTTGACTATCTCTAGGGTGTGGGGGTAATAAGCTTACTTTTGACAACATACCATATAAGTTCTGGGAAAAGGAGATTGGCGTTCGGTTTCCCCATTAATTTTGCGGTTAAGATATTTTACTGTCATTGAAATAAAACTATGAATTCGTTTGATAGAACAAAATATATTCCTTAAATAATATATAAAAATAGTGAGTCTTGTTGCGATAAAACAGATGAGAATATGAAATTATGACATTGCATCTGAAAGAAACTAGGCATGAATTTGAATTCTTCTTCACCGGACATTTAACTATTTATACGAAATATTTCCCTCACTCATTCACCTGACTGTACCTTCAACACTTTGAGTATAATTACGACGTATTCCTTTGATCTGGTGTTTACTGTAGATGTGTCACGCCTCATTTGGTGATACATCCTTGTGACTGCTTCTTCTCCATATCATCTGACTTCTTTGTAAGTCAATATGGTATTACCTCATAGCAGGTGGTATCCCTCTCTGACTCCATGGTAAGCCCTTGCGTCCGTGTCTTCAACTAAGTGAGCGACCAACTTTGTCCTCACTCTCTCAATGACCAATAATTAATGGCTCACTGAGTCTTCTCCATCTCTCGTTCACACTCGTTGACTGACCGGCTGAGGCCTCTTCATCTCGTAGACTTCTTCACTGTTCAGCTTCCGTTTAAATAATGACTGACGCTACAAGATGTAGCCACCTTTTATAGACGTTGGTTAACGCAGCAACGTAACCTCCAGAAATAACAATGACATACTCCCACAACGCCTCAAACTGTTGCATGTAATGGTGAAATCCCCCGGGGCTCCCTAAGAAACTCAAAGGAACAGAGCTCAGTGCTAAGTGAACACGATGACGTAGCCATGACGTGGCGATGACTTGGCAGAATCGCCAGCATTATTGCACAATGTAACGATGCCATATCCAACATCTGACATATAACAATTCTCACTGTACATGTATTGAGTGTTATTTTACACACACGTATATATGCATACATCTAAGTACAATGCTGCAAGCGACAAGCATTGCAAAATTGAATTGAATAAGAATTATAACAAAATAATAGTAATCTCACAGATAAAATAATAATACGGACATAATAATAATAATAATAATAATAATAATAATAATAATAATAATAATAATAATAATATTAATTGTACCGGGCGGTACACCTCCACGCCGCTAATTTAAAAATTGCGCCAGGTGAAACTCCTCTGCTGGAGGAAGTCTGAACTTTATCTACGCTGTTAATTCTTTACCTTCTCAGAAGATGTCACCACGTGGAAAATTTTGAGTTTTTGAACTGTGTCATTTTTGATGTGTTTTTGTTTCGCTTGAAGTAAGAAGTGTAAACTTTCTCTCCTAGAGGACACTACTGAAGATCAACAATAGTGCAACCTAGTGCGGAGTCAAAGAACTATTTGGTTGGAGAAAATTTAATTTCAAGAGTTTGTTCTTTGTTAAATTTCTTTCAGTCATTGTTTAAGTTGGCAATATTCACCCCTTCTTTCCCCTTGTGTTGAACCTAACCAATCCCGAATTACTTAAATTAATTTCTATCCAATCAGATGTATCTTCCCCCAACTTGAATATGTTGCTGTGTCCTACCCAATAAAGTGTTTGTGGGAGGAAGTTTTCATTCCCCTAACGCCTAGAAACTTCCGCGAGAGTATTTAAACTGCTGATTTTTGGGTCTCTCGGCCACTTCTGTTCCATCTTTCAGTGTATTAAGTACATAGCAGGAGGCGGGAAGCGCCTCTTTCCTCGGCAGCGGTCAGCAACAAGGTAATGGCCGATTAATAAATTCTTTCTTTGCTAGCTCAGCAGTTTAACTTTCGGGGCGGGTTCTAAGCGTTCCACTATGTAACCTTTTCCTAAAATGTAACTTCTCTTTTCATCTATTCTCTTGTAAAGCTACATACTGGGATAGAGAGTGCTAACCCTCTCGAGCTCCCACTCACATTGTCTGGAGGTGAACTTATTTTCTCAACCAATTCTTCCGTAATGTAATGTAAATTGTTATTTTCTTAAGTCACCTCTGTAGTATGGGATTAGCCCTTGCACTAACGGCCTAAGGCCAAGTAGGTCTTAAACAAAGTGTATTAGGAGTGCAAGTTCGCCTCCCCTCAAATTGTATTTTAGAGGTCATGTATTAACCTTCTTGTCATTTAATAGACCCCAGTAGGTTGGGTATTTTACCCCTGTGTATATGTCCTTTGAGGACAGCTTAAAGGTGGAGTTTGGTGTGGCCTGGGAGAGGCTTAAAATTGAGAGCGAGTGGCTCTTTTGAAAATGGTATATTGTATGCCTCGAGGAGGCTTTTCAGTGTAATTTGGAGCAAGGGCTCCTAGGTATGAATGGGGTTTTCTGCCCCTCTGTTAAAATTGTGTTTGGGGTAAAACTGAGCTGATTGCCCAAGAATTATGTTTCTGACTTTTGAAGCCCCAAATGGGGTACCTATGTAAATGTATTTTTCAATTGTGTTTCGGCTACTAAGTACCTGTTCTATTTGTTGTTACCTAATTTTGAAAAGAAAATATAACCTTGTTAAATTTTAAAATTAATTTCACTTTAGTAGCTTGAGACCTATTCACCACCCAGCACCTTCTTTCATGCATAACTACCACCAAAACACGGTAACAAGTGGTAGCAGAGCGTGGTTGAATGGGTCTCAATTTAGCCCCTTTTGACGGCTAAATATTGTTTGTTCCGAACTCTAACTATTTTCCCAGTTGCTGGAATTTTTTGAGTTTTTCAAAATTGTTCTGTCACCATGCCCGGCCCTCGCGATGTTCTCCTTCTTAACTATTAGCGCAAGGAGGAGTTGATCTATGAATTAACTATCAGAAATGTGCAATCTGGAGGCACGGTTGCAATAGACACTAACAAGCTTAGAGAGTCCCTTGATTTGCCCATTTCCATCCCCAATTTGGGAGAGAAAGAAATTGACGATTCTCTTTCCACGATCACGGAGAATGTTACTGGGCTAGCTTCTGTAGTTAGTTTTTTTGATGAAAATGATCCGTCTCCGAATCAAATTAAGCGTGTGCAAGGTAGGCTATATCATTTTTCGAATAGGGTTAAAGATCTGTTGTCTCTAAAACTGAATGATGTTCAGAGGAAGGAAGCTAGTACGCTCCTGGAAAATATTTTCGAATTATCTAGTAAGGTCACTCAATTGTTAACTGGGGAAGTTCCTCCCAAATCTGATCAACCCACCATAGTAAATGCAGGTAGTGAGGAAGCGCCTCCCAAGGGAGAAGTTAATAGAATAACCGTTGCTGCTCAAACTATCCCTGCCCCATTGGACAACGAATCTGAACGTCGTGCATCATTGAGTAACATCCGTTCTGAATTAACTTCATTACCATTGAAACCTTTACCTACTATGTCACCCGGGTTTAGCAGCTTGCCTCATCCATTGGCAATGTTGCTCAGAGGTATCTCTAAGTTTTCCGTTAATACCACCAGTGATGTAATTTCATTTTTAAGATTTCTAGTGGAATTTCAGGATCATGCCCTTGTTTTTTCTCTTTCTCCATGTCAAATTTGCAAATTATCTATCCGTATGCTATTGGTATTCTCTCTGATAAAATCGTAAGAGCCATTGCCGAGCAATCATCTATTGAGGATTTCCATGCCCACTTGCTAGCTAACTTCATCCCTGCTAGGGCCAGGTCCTCCCTTATTCAGAAGTACTATTATCGTGTACAGCGCTTGGATGAAAACTTGGCTGATTTCATACAGGACATTAAGTTTTATACTAGGGTGTTTGCCCTTCATTTTCCTGAAGATCAGATTGTACAGGCTATTGTAGAGGGAATTTCACCTCCCTATAGGTCATATTTGTGTTTCGCGGCGTGTCCGCAAACCTTCTCTGAACTTGAAGCATTGGCCGTCTCAGCGGAAGGAGTTAGATACGCCGATTCTTTGCGTGTCGCGAAAGAACCCCCGCCTTCCTTTAGTAACACTCGGCCTCCACCTCGCCGACCAGTCAATCCCCGTAAATGTTATGCTTGCGGGTCGCCTGACCATCTGCGCAACAAGTGTCCTCTGATCAAGTCTAGTAGGGCAAATAATGGAGCGGGTTCATCACAAGGCTGTTTTAAATGTGGGGCTTTCTCACATATCGCAAAGAATTGTCCCAATTCGAATAGCACCCCCTCCTGCTCAACTTCTGGTGTAACTTCCAACAACAATCAAAAGTGACTAGTGGCTGCGGCTAAGTCAACTAATTCTGCTTCCCAAGGCTCAGCCCCTGGCAAAAAGGTCGAGAATTCAGGGAACGATAAGTCTTCGAATACATCTTTTGAATGCCCCAAAGAGTGTCTTAGGATTGCGGCGGATACCCCCGCACCTGTTCCTTTTCTTAAGATTGAGTTAAATAACGAGCCTATAACAGCTCTCTTAGATTCAGGCAGTGTTTGTTCGATTATTTCGGCTGAATGGTATTCTAAATTGAAAGCTGTTTGTAAACTACCTGACTACGTCTCATCTCCTATTCAATATGTTTCGGCTAATTCATCTCCATTAGAAATTCTAGGTTCCGTACTGGTCAAAATTCGTATTTTTAAATTTACATGGAAAATTAAATTGTTTGTGGCTAAGCACTTGTCTTGCCCCATCATACTGGGAGCGGACTTTATTTCTCACACTGGTCTTGTGCTCGATCTTCAGAGTAAGTCGTGCACATTCAAATTTGCGTCCAATTGTAAAATTCCCTTGTTTAAGTGTAATTCTGTGTCATGTTCATCTATTTCGCCTACCCAGGATGAGATGTTGTTAGACCTTAGACATCTACCTGAGGAGCAGGCTGATAGTATTCGTAAATTATGTCAGTCATTTCCAGAGGTGTTCTCTGATACTCTTGGTGTTACTGACCTTATTGAATACAAAATTGAGGTCACGGATTCGATTCCTGTCCGTTTTCCACCTTATAGGCTATCTCCACCTAAAATGAAGGCTCTGAAAGAAATTATCGACCAGATGTTGAAGGATGGTATTATTAGGCCCTCTAAGTCGGCGTATTCATCGCCTATTTTTCTAGTCCCGAAACCCCAAGGAGGCTTCAGGCCTGTCATTGATTACAGGGCTCTCAATCGGAAGGTGGTGTTGCAATCTGTGCCCCTTCCTGACCTTCATTCTTGTTTTTCATGGTTTCGTAAGGCCAAGTTCTTCACTATCTTGGACTTGAATCAGGCCTATAATCAAATTCCCCTTGCCGAAGAGTCTAAACACCTTACAGCGTTTGCCACGGACTGGAATTTATACGAATACAACCGCGTGCCTTTCGGGCTCCCCACGGGGGCAGCTGTGCTCACTAGGCTACTAGATAGGGTCTTCTCCGACATCAAATTCGATTACTTATATCACTACTTAGATGATGTCGTCGTATTTTCAGAGACTTTTGAAGAACATCTAGATCATCTGCGAGAAGTTCTCGATCGCCTTCGTAAGGCTGGGTTAACTGTTAAGTTGTCCAAGGTTGCCTTTGCTAAGCCCTCTATGTCATTCCTAGGGCATATTGTGTCACCCGATGGTGTAGCAGTCGATCATTCTAGAACACAGGCCATCCGTGATTTTAAACCTCCCAAGGACATTAAAGGTATCGCCAGGTTCATTGGTATGGTGAATTTCTTCAGGAAGTTCATTCCTAACTTTGCTAATAGAGCGGCGCCCTTAAACCTTCTTCGTAGGAAAGGCATCAAATTCGAGTGGGGACCTTCTCAACAAGCCGCTTTTGAAGATCTTAAATTAGCACTTTGTAATGCCCCTGTACTTGCTATGCCTGATTTCTCGAAGAAATTCATCGTCCAAACCGACGCGTCGTCGTCAGCGGTAGCTGCAGTCCTTCTTCAAGAGACTGAACTAGGGAGGCGCCCCATCGCCTATGCATCTAGGACTTTGTCGGCTCAAGAAGCCAAGTATTCCATCTATGAGCTCGAAGGTTTGGCAGTCTTATTCGCCTTAGAGAAGTTCCGTCTCTATCTGGAACATGTTAAATTCGACCTGGAGACAGATAATCAAGCCTTAAGCTGGGTCTTAGGTAGGCAGCGTCGTACTGGTCGTATAGCCCGTTGGGCCATCCGTATTTCTGCCTTCCAATTTGACGTCAGGCATATCAGAGGTACCGAAAATGTTGTCGCTGATGGACTCAGCCGTATGTTTTCAGACGACGTTGAGAACCATGAACAGGTCGACAGTTCATCACCTCCCGAGTCCATGCTATCTGAGGTTAATGCCATCCTAACAGATGCTCCCATGCTTTTTAGGGATATCGAGAAATACCAGCGTGAAGATCCGACGCTGGCTCCGATAATGGAAGCCCTTTCTTCTGGGGAACATGCTGTCCCTTATGTCCTGAGGAATGGTGTTCTATGTTGCCCTTCGAGGCATGATAAGTTGATGAAAGTTGTTGTTCCAGCGGTTCTTGTACCTATGATCTTCAAGTATTATCATGAGACCCCATTAGGAGGGCATCTTGGAATCTTTAAAACCCGTGAAAAGATTCGTGAAATGTTCATCTGGAAAGGTATGGACGGCGAAATTCGTGAACTTGTAAAAGCTTGTAAATCTTGTTTGCTCAGTAAACCCACCATGTCCACTAAGGTAGGCTTTTTGTCTTCTCATCAAGCTTCGCGCCCCATGGAACGCCTGTATATTGATTATGTAGGACCCTTCCCCCAGTCAAAGGGGAATGCCAACAAGTTCATCTTTGTATGCGTAGATGGTTTTACAAGATTTTCGTGGTTATTTCCGACTAAGCTGGCTACCGCTCAGTCTACAATTACTTGCTTAAATTATATTTTTGCTTCTTTTGGTCCGTGCCAATATATTGTATCTGATAATGCTAAGGCTTTTACATCTAATCTTTTTCGTAAATTCTGTTTTGACGTGTCCATCTCTCATGTAACTACTTCTGCTTATTACCCTCAACCATCCCTGGCTGAACGGGTTAATCGTAATCTCAGGTCCGCACTTATTGCCTATCATCATGAAGATCATTCCAGGTGGGACACGTCCCTGCATTGGATAGCTTTTGCTTTGAATTCGGCGGTTCATGAATCTCACAAGTTTACTCCAGCTTCTTTGATGTTCAAGTTTGTTCCCAACTCGCCGCTCTCTAACCTCTGGTCTCTGAATGACATTCTACCCGAGACAATAGATCCGGATAACATTAAAGATCTTTGGAAGAAGGCTAAAGCCAATCTTAAAGTGTCTCATGAAAAGGTTAGGGAAAAGTATGATCGTGGACGGAGACCCACCACTTTGAAGGTAGGTGACCAGGTGATGGTCAAGAATTTTGTTCCCGCGGGCAAGCTTGCCCCCAGATTTCATGGGCCTTGTATAATTCTCGATTTTCTTACGCCAGTTACGTTGTTAGTAAGCAATCCAGCCACCGAGAGGATATTTAGGGTTCACCTGTCACAGGTGAATCCAGTGTAAATTTTGTGTCAACTTGCTTCATATAATTTGAAAGGAATATGAAGGTTATATTTTTTTTTGAGTTCAACTTTTAAGGCTTTCTGCCCCTTCTATAATATTTTGTCTTATATGTAAGCCTCTTGTAAAACCTTCCCCGATCCGTTAAACTGCCATTCTGTCCTTGCCTCGGCCATTACCACGCTCCCGTCTCCTGCTTCAATACACACTGTGGCTTGATTTGAGTAAATGCCATGGATATCTGCACGCCGCTGACCCCTCAACCTCCTCACCAAGCCTGTGCCCTTAAAAAAAAGATGATGGTCCAACACAATTCTGCCGCCAAGCTTTAATGTTTCAGTGTCCCCGCAGCCGCGCGGCGCCGTGCAGCAACTGGAGCAGAGGACGGGCCCCCTCGGCCCCAGCGAGGACGACGTTTGCACGGCGAGCCGGAGCTCTCCTCCCGGCCAAGGCTGATGTGCGGCGCACGACCTGCTACTTGCCCGCAGCCTGTATATGTTCACCGCGGGCGCGGCGTGCTTCAACACCTCTGCTCCCCTCATAGTGCGGGCGAGCGGTATCTCAGGGTACTTGAGGGGTCCGAGCGGCCTCCTTTGGACGCAAGCCGCAACGGCCGGTCTGGCCATCCCACTTCATCACCATCTACTACATGAACAGTTACTATAAGTAATGACTACACTTGGGAATTCAACTGCAATATTTGGTGGACTTTGAAAATTTTTTTTCCTTCACTTTCAAGTATAAAAAGTTATCTTCAGAAATTCAACTTCTACAAATATAAAGACTTTACTTCATCTGCAACAACAAAATTTTGAAACTCAATCAAACCAAATTAAGAAATCTTATAAATGCTTCTGCAATCAATCTTCATATCCACAGCATAACTTGGACCTTGTTTCAAACAGATTTCATGTGTCACCCCTGGAGGAACTTTTGGGGGGGGAGGTCTGTACCGGGCGGTACACCTCCACGCCGCTAATTTAAAAATTGCGCCAGGTGAAACTCCTCTGCTGGAGGAAGTCTGAACTTTATCTACGCTGTAAATTCTTTACCTTCTCAGAAGATGTCACCACGTGGAAAATTTTGAGTTTTTGAACTGTGTCATTTTTGATGTGTTTTTGTTTCGCTTGAAGTAAGAAGTGTAAACTTTCTCTCCTAGAGGACACTACTGAAGATCAACAATAGTGCAACCTAGTGCGGAGTCAAAGAACTATTTGGTTGGAGAAAATTTAATTTCAAGAGTTTTTTCTTTGTTAAATTTCTTTCAGTCATTGTTTAAGTTGGCAATATTCACCCCTTCTTTCCCCTTGTGTTGAACCTAACCAATCCCGAATTACTTAAATTAATTTCTATCCAATCAGATGTATCTTCCCCCAACTTGAATATGTTGCTGTGTCCTACCCAATAAAGTGTTTGTGGGAGGGTGTTTTCATTCCCCTAACGCCTAGAAACTTCCGCGAGAGTATTTAAACTGCTGATTTTTGGGTCTCTCGGCCACTTCTGTTCCATCTTTCAGTGTATTAAGTACATAGCAGGAGGCGGGAAGCGCCTCTTTCCTCGGCAGCGGTCAGCAACAAGGTAATGGCCGATTAATAAATTCTTTCTTTGCTAGCTCAGCAGTTTAACTTTCGGGGCGGATTCTAAGCGTTCCACTATGTAACCTTTTCCTAAAATGTAACTTCTCTTTTCATCTATTCTCTTGTAAAGCTACATACTGGGATAGAGAGTGCTAACCCTCTCGAGCTCCCACTCACATTGTCTGGAGGTGAACTTATTTTCTCAACCAATTCTTCCGTAATGTAATGTAAATTGTTATTTTCTTAAGTCACCTCTGTAGTATGGGATTAGCCCTTGCACTAACGGCCTAAGGCCAAGTAGGTCTTAAACAAAGTGTATTAGGAGTGCAAGTTCGCCTCCCCTCAAATTGTATTTTAGAGGTCATGTATTAACCTTCTTGTCATTTAATAGACCCCAGTAGGTTGGGTATTTTACCCCTGTGTATATGTCCTTTGAGGACAGCTTAAAGGTGGAGTTTGGTGTGGCCTGGGAGAGGCTTAAAATTGAGAGCGAGTGGCTCTTTTGAAAATGGTATATTGTATGCCTCGAGGAGGCTTTTCAGTGTAATTTGGAGCAAGGGCTCCTAGGTATGAATGGGGTTTTCTGCCCCTCTGTTAAAATTGTGTTTGGGGTAAAACTGAGCTGATTGCCCAAGAATTATGTTTCTGACTTTTGAAGCCCCAAATGGGGTACCTATGTAAATGTATTTTTCAATTGTGTTTCGGCTACTAAGTACCTGTTCTATTTGTTGTTACCTAATTTTGAAAAGAAAATATAACCTTGTTAAATTTTAAAATTAATTTCACTTTAGTAGCTTGAGACCTATTCACCACCCAGCACCTTCTTTCATGCATAACTACCACCAAAACACGGTAACAAGTGGTAGCACAGCGTGGTTGAATGGGTCTCAATTTAGCCCCTTTTGACGGCTAAATATTGTTTGTTCCGAACTCTAACTATTTTCCCAGTTGCTGGAATTTTTTGAGTTTTTCAAAATTGTTCTGTCACCATGCCCGGCCCTCGCGATGTTCTCCTTCTTAACTATTTGCGCAAGGAGGAGTTGATCTATGAATTAACTATCAGAAATGTGCAATCTGGAGGCACGGTTGCAATAGACACTAACAAGCTTAGAGAGTCCCTTGATTTGCCCATTTCCATCCCCAATTTGGGAGAGAAAGAAATTGACGATTCTCTTTCCACGATCACGGAGAATGTTACTGGGCTAGCTTCTGTAGTTAGTTTTTTTGATGAAAATGATCCGTCTCCGAATCAAATTAAGCGTGTGCAAGGTAGGCTATATCATTTTTCGAATAGGGTTAAAGATCTGTTGTCTCTAAAACTGAATGATGTTCAGAGGAAGGAAGCTAGTACGCTCCTGGAAAATATTTCCGAATTATCTAGTAAGGTCACTCAATTGTTAACTGGGGAAGTTCCTCCCAAATCTGATCAACCCACCATAGTAAATGCAGGTAGTGAGGAAGCGCCTCCCAAGGGAGAAGTTAATAGAATAACCGTTGCTGCTCAAACTATCCCTGCCCCATTAGACAACGAATCTGAACGTCGTGCATCATTGAGTAACATCCGTTCTGAATTAACTTCATTACCATTGAAACCTTTACCTACTATGTCACCCGGGTTTAGCAGCTTGCCTCATCCATTGGCAATGTTGCTCAGAGGTATCTCTAAGTTTTCCGTTAATACCACCAGTGATGTAATTTCATTTTTAAGATTTCTAGTGGAATTTCAGGATCATGCCCTTGTTTTTTCTCTTTCTCCATGTCAAATCTTGCAAATTATCTATCCGTATGCTATTGGTATAAGCCACCAGCGCAGTAAGTCACTACACTAGCGGTTAGCAAACATGCACCGGTCGGTACTACCTATAAACCGGTGTTAAATAAACAATGTTTATTTAACAAATTAAGGAAATCAGTCACAAGGATAGGAAAATTACATCCAACAGTTACTTACCCAGCAAGGCCCAAATAAAACTCCCAGAGGAAATGGATAAAAATTCCTTGTTTCGGCGCTGAACCACACAGATAATAAAAGGAGACACTGGTTTCAATCAAATAAACTTTTAATTAAAGTATGAAAACTTAACATGAAACCAAAAGAACATCGTCCTATCTGAGGGAATAAAAGTATTTTAAGTAGTTCAAAAAAACAATTAGTGAATAATAGAAAATACACGAATGAAACTGAAAAACGTAGTCCTTTTCAGAAAATGATACTGATGGAAATCATTAACTAAAAAACAGAAAATTGTACTAATTAAAGACACTAAATCCATTACCAGAAATAGTACACTTTGATAACATTACCATAATAACAGAAAATGATTCGAATTAAAACTTAAATTGTTTACAGAAGGTTTAAACGAGCCCGTTTGTTAGACTTACTAAAATGAAATTAAAACTAACGTATTAAACCTAGGGAAAGCCACTCAATTAACGAGTTTCATTGAATCTTCTTAATAAGAGGAGGCTTCGCAGGAGCATGGAACTCTAGCCCAATTAATAAACTACGAGGGGTCAAATAAGATTAGCGAACGGAAAACACACACAGTTAAACAGGGGGAAAAGGAAGAAAACCGTAAGAGATCAAGTGAGGAGCAAAGAAATCTTCCACAAAACTCGAAAATTCTAAGTAAACACAGGCTCCACAATAAACACGCAAAACCCACAGGCAACAATCACCGACCTGCCCCAAAAGCAAATCGTTACCATAGCAACGAAAACATACGCCCGCAAACCAATCATGGTACAAGCCACAACAAAGGCAAGAAACAAAAAAAATAAAATCAGGAAACACCAAATTTTAAAATACCAGAGAAATAGAAGCAAGGGTTTTTTTTAAACCGAGGAAACCAGAATTATATGCTTCTGCGGAACCTCACGCAGTATAAAGGGCACTAAGTGCCCGACACATTTTGAATTTACATGATCAATGAAGTTCAATAACGGGTGAAAATGATAGTTAATTTAAAAAGGATTTCCTTATTTTCGTAGACTTTACATGCCAATAACTTTGATATATTATTAGGATTAATCACACGTTCGTCCGCTTAGTAATTTCCAAAATAATTATTTTCACGAAATTCCACCTTGAAAGAGTTAATTTTCAAGACACAAATCACACGAATTTCCTTGCAGTTTCATAATCACAGGATATAACTTGCCAAATGATGAAGCCACTTACTTGGGTGAAGCTGACGCTCAGGCATGTTGAGCTAGTTCCTCACATACTTACAGATTCTTGCTGATCAGTTTGGTTTCCTCGGTCAGAATTAGTTGAAAGGTATCATAATAGGACGATGCAGGAAACAAAGTAATTTGGGTTTAAAACCCACATCTCAAGACCCTTAGCCGGGGTCTATACTCCAACATGACGCCAACATCTTAACAATCCAGTTAACACAACCGCATGCCATGACTTCCCAAAGCGTACTGACTCGGGTCAAAATGGCGAGGTTTGCTCCATCAGGAAGTAGCCGCGCTCTGATAGGTAGAAGAGCGCTTAGGGAGGGGAAACTCATTGTGGGTGTCTGGCGGAAGATTGCAGCACTTATTAGAAGAGAAAAGAAACAGTCCGTACAATTCAGAGATGCGATAATCCAAAGACGTTGCCATCAGTCCACAATAAGAATCATAAATAAGTTCGATGAGTATCATCAAAGCACGTAGTAGTACGAGGGAAACCATCCGCTTAGACATATAGAAAGATTAAGATTTTCTACGGCGATATTGCCAGTTCAAAATAGGTTTACAGGGTAGGGCAAATTGCGTTACACCGTAACACCCCTCTCCCCCCGAAGCTTAGTGTATTCACTGATATAGCTTCCAGTTCAGTTTAGTGGTCAAGAAGTAAGCTAATTTTCAAATCAAGTCCACATTAGATAGAGACCACAAATGACGACTTCTTGTATGCATAACAATAACACACTGACCTTGAGTCATATTAATATCACAATCCTCACTTCAGTTCAAGTTTGTGGTGGTAAGAGTTTAGTAAAGACATCACGCTTCTCTCAAACAGGGTTCCATTTACCTAACGTTTAAAACAGCTAGGTTTAGCTGAATTTACACTCTTTAGGCAGTGCGCTTCTAGTAAAGCCTGTTACACATTACAATTCACCCGTTTAAAGAATATTAAGATTAAATACTTTATTACAGGTTAGGAAATAAATGTTCTCTAGATTATCAAGAAATGCAGCCTCTCGTTTCATAAACAAAATTAACTTTACCATAACCGCAAAATCCAGTCAGCGAAAGAGCAAGGAAAGGAAACAGGGGAAGCTGGCTAAATTGGTGACTACATTCCGACGGATACTAAGATCCAACTGTCAATTAAATTTAAAATCTCAACTACAATCGACTGAGTCAGGGCCAGAGCATACCACTTAAGAGTATCGGTTTGCCGACGGAGCAGTACATGAGTAAACCGCACAAACATGAGCAATTCGGCAAATACCACCCATACAGAATGAACAACACTTAAAATACGTGCACACGTCCAAGATTTAGAAAATAGAAACTTTGACACCAATTTCAATGAGCAATGTAATAATCAGGTTCAGATTCTCCACATAACGGAAGTCCATTACCCGTTAACATCACCACAATATATTAAAAATCCACAACCTCAAGTTAAATAACAGTACCTTACAGAACACTTAACTAGGTAATACACTAAGTTAAGGCATACATCGCATGTACTTACCAAACCAGGTCACGACCAACCACATCACAGTGAACATAAAATAAGCCCCGGTATTTTCAGAGGTACTAAATTCCTAACCATAACACATTACAGGAGCGGACATTCCGAAGGTACACTTAATTTCAAATTATTAGAACAAAACCACCTCAATACTACCGCTCGGTGAGCAATTAATGCATTTTAAAATTTCTCAAGACATTATCACAGACATCAAGTAAATTTGCACCCATTACTGGTTCAACATTCCCAATCACAACACATTACCAGATTGAACAAGAGAACTGAGAGGAAACAGAACTTCAACTCAACAATATCACACACCTACGGCAAGTTTAGGAAAATGAAAATATCCTAGGGTTAGAGGAAAAGTCTTCGAGACAAGATAACGTTGGTAGTACGGAAGGAGACTTCTGATTCAATAAGATGGTGAGGTGCGCAAAATTTGTCATCAACAACCGAACAAGCGACAACAATACCAAGCCAAGATTGATTTTGGGATGGATAATATTAAATACATAATGGTTGCTTCGATAACACCACAGGAATAACGGAATAGAAAATGGATGAAAGAAATTCAGTAGGGAAAACCAATCCGAAGTCACAAAACCTCAAACTTCATAGAATTCACAACAACATGATTTCACGCAGGACACCTGATTAAGTAAGAAAAGGCGATGAAATCCACCTCAAACCAAGTGACCATCAGGAAATTAGAGCAATGACCTACGCAACCTAATCTACCGGTTGTCTTTTACAAGACCTCGGAGCTAGCCGGACTAATAATATATGACATCCGCCGATTCATACTGCCGCATTACCGCTAAGCAGGTACCCTTCCATACAACCAGGAAACAAGGTAAAATAAAATATACATGGCAGAAAAGATGGCAGGACGTTAGCAAATGCTCAATGATAATGAAGAATAAAGGAACTCAACACGTAGACCCCATAATCTAACAGTTGGGCGACTTCGGTACCGCCTATGAACTAATAATCCGTCCCATACCAGATTAATAATCCCATAGAACGGCAAGATGACCAAAAAACCTTGTCAAAAGACAAATTAGATCCACTGAAGAGAAAAAAGGTCAGACAGACAGGTGAACATTAACTGAGCTTTAACAAGAAGTACCAATAGAACACAAGATAACGTCAGATCAATAGGTAATGCACTGAGGCCAAAAGCGAAGAAACCAGGACACACAAAACCAACAAGTTACATAACACAAGTTAAAATCATTCCATCAGAGCAATAGATCCACACCGAAGGGTATTTCCAAATCTACGAAGACACAAGGTACAATAACAAGACCAACAACCAGTCCATACCTGACATGTCATAATGAGCCAACAACTCAACACAGAACCCATAAAATAACCATGACTAGCTCCAACATGCATGCGCCAGACCCCGATAGGGAAAAAGGGCACTTACAACCCTCAACGACATGCTGCGAAACTATCATGCCCACCCCGAAATATAAACCCCAAACAACAAATACTTGGTACCAATATCATCACCCAACACCGATCTGCACCCAATCCTATTAGGTTAAGAGGCTTTTCCATCCTCAGGCTACAGATCACATTAGCTCAACAGCAATCCAACACAGTAGAAATGGTAGGGAGGCCGATGGAATCCACAACTCAAAATGGAATGCAATTAAATACAAATAGGTTATAAATTTTCACAACATAGGAATTCCATTAATACAATGACCATGACAGAGTACCACAAACCATACAAGAAACTACTAGTCACCTAAGAATATCCACTCATGAACCAGACCTAACCCCAAGGGGGTTAACAGGACAACCTTTTTCAGAAATCATAAGTTAACTAAAGCAAGACCAAAATGTATGAGCCAGAAACTTGAGGAAAGCCACACACTAACCGAGCACACTACAACAAGGGAACAGGTTAAATTAATAGGAGAGCACGGTATCCGTTAGAAATAGAAGACTACCAGCAACCAATAACCAGCACGGATGAACTAGTAAAGACCTGAATAGGTCCAGACACATGGTCAACAAGGCATCCACACAGTTACGGCCTGACAGAATTCAACCATAACGAATGCATACACAATAACCCCACACAAACAGAATCCTTGGTGAAATAACTCGAGTGACCCCTGACCAACTCACCACCCCACACCAACACCGAGACAGGGTAAGAATAGTACATATTCACGCCATAGGCGAACACCAGTCCCACAATCAGCATAGGCCAGCAATCGCCCAGCAGGCACACGAACACATCACCAACGACAGCCCCCAGAACTCCAGAAAAAAATTATACAGGAGATATAATTTCAAAATCAAGTTAAGATGACACTACTAGAAAGCATGACCGAACCTCAAGTAGCCCAGAAAGGTTACCAAACAATTTTCAACAGTAGATCTCAATAAATTTTCAAAGGAAGCAAGGCGAGCATAAGAACGATATCATCTAGGCCAAAGGTAGTTTCCAACAGCACATTATCACATACATCGCAGGTAAAAGGTTCACAAGTTAACCGTATCAAACCGTAACCAATGCTTTCCCCATAACACATAATATTAAGGACGAGGTGGGTGAATGACTCAAACCTCTGCCCAGCAGTTCGCCAATCCATACCAACCGTGAGACAGGGTAAAAATGAAATACTTCATTCATGCAATTTTGCAAACCCCAACCTCACAGCTAGCACAGATCAGCAAACACGCAACAAAAGCAGAGCCATCACATCAACAGGCCATAAATAATCAAAACAGATGCTACACAGGTTAATACAGGCATTACAGGCTTACCAAGCTATCACACCAGTAAATGACGTAACTGGCCACAAGACACTGCATGAAAACGTAAAACAATAATGGTTAAATAAGGTTGCCAGGCCAAGGTTACTGATACACAATAGAGCGTATTAAATCCAAAACCAGCATAAATAATTCACCACCGGTTAGGTTTCACTTAATTTAGAAAAATCAGAGCTAGCATGAAAACCGTACGAGCAAGCCCAAGGTCGATTTTATACATAAATATGCACAAAGGGCACGGAAAACACGACCGCCAGGGAAATCACACTACACCAGAAACAATTAAAATACGTGGCACCAGGTAATAATGATGCTAGGAGAAGATAATTTCCGATATATGATGGTACAATACCAGTGGCACAAATGAATGACACACGATGCTTAGGCCTAAATTTAGGTTAAGTAAAATTTCCGTTCACACGCCAGTACTACCACAGCAGAACACACTAAGAAACAGTAGTTTCTCATATAAAATGTAGGTACACACCTTGACAAATACATGGCCAGGATACAACACTAATTATAATCACCACACTAAATCTGGGAATCAAAACACAATGCTAGGACAAATAATATAATAAAGCGTTCCCAGATCACGAACTATCACATCATACTTTAAACCAAAAACCAACTGCACTTCACACGGAGAATAAAATCACACGAGCTTACCAAGTAGAAATTACAATTAATGCACACCGAAGTAGTATAGAGAACACACACGTTGTTTTTAAAATATCAAAACAGATATGTCACACGAATCACGGAGAGCACACTGCAAACCGTAACATGCTCAAAGCCCAAGCTCAATCGATTTGTGTCCAAATATAAATACTAGCAACAGTTTCAAGGTTTACAATAATACACCAAATTCCAAATTAAATCAATAATCCCGTACTCACCAATTTATGAAGAAACAAGAGAGGAAAAGATACAGGTCACCTGAGAAGCAGGAAACGAGGAAGCAGCTACACCGGAACCAAACAGCTGGTAGAAGAGAGCTACCAACTGTACACATGACCCGAAACACCAAAACACCACGAAGGCGAAAGACACAGAACTCCATGAAGATAATCACATGAAACAAAAGGTAATACCTTTAAACAAGATGAATGCATTTCTTTTCACAATTATGCATATAGTTATCATACATAGTCCTCCTTCATAATCCAGCGCTTCAACGCCATCACAAGTACAAAAACCCAGGGGGAAAAAAAGGGAAAGGAGGACAATGGTAAGCAGCGCCCTCAAGAAAAAAAAACAACCAGAGCTTTCTGCTACCACTTTACTAAGCCACCAGCGCAGTAAGTCACTACACCAGCGGTTAGCAAACATGCACCGGTCGGTACTACCTATAAACCGGTGTTAAATAAACAATGTTTATTTAACAAATTAAGGAAATCAGTCACAAGGATAGGAAAATTACATCCAACAGTTACTTACCCAGCAAGGCCCAAATAAAACTCCCAGAGGAAATGGATAAAAATTCCTTGTTTCGGCGCTGAACCACACAGATAATAAAAGGAGACACTGGTTTCAATCAAATAAACTTTTAATTAAAGAATGAAAACTTAACATGAAACCAAAAGAACATCGTCCTATCTGAGGGAATAAAAGTATTTTAAGTAGTTCAAAAAAACAATTAGTGAATAATAGAAAATACACGAATGAAACTGAAAAACGTAGTCCTTTTCAGAAAATGATACTGATGGAAATCATTAACTTAAAAACAGAAAATTGTACTAATTAAAGACACTAAATCCATTACCAGAAATAGTACACTTTGATAACATTACCATAATAACAGAAAATGATTCGAATTAAAACTTAAATTGTTTACAGAAGGTTTAAACGAGCCCGTTTGTTAGACTTACTAAAATGAAATTAAAACTAACGTATTAAACCTAGGGAAAGCCACTCAATTAACGAGTTTCATTGAATCTTCTTAATAAGAGGAGGCTTCGCAGGAGCATGGAACTCTAGCCCAATTAATAAACTACGAGGGGTCAAATAAGATTAGCGAACGGAAAACACACACAGTTAAACAGGGGGAAAAGGAAGAAAACCGTAAGAGATCAAGTGAGGAGCAAAGAAATCTTCCACAAAACTCGAAAATTCTAAGTAAACACAGGCTCCACAATAAACACGCAAAACCCACAGGCAACAATCACCGACCTGCCCCAAAAGCAAATCGTTACCATAGCAACGAAAACATACGCCCGCAAACCAATCATGGTACAAGCCACAACAAAGGCAAGAAACAAAAAAATAAAATCAGGAAACACCAAAGTTTAAAATACCAGAAAAATAGAAGCAAGGGTTTTTTTTTTAAACCGAGGAAACCAGAATTATATGCTTCTGCGGAACCTCACGCAGTATAAAGGGCACTAAGTGCCCGACACATTTTGAATTTACATGATCAATGAAGTTCAATAACGGGTGAAAATGATAGTTAATTTAAAAAGGATTTCCTTATTTTCGTAGACTTTACATGCCAATAACTTTGATATATTATTAGGATTAATCACACGTTCGTCCGCTTAGTAATTTCCAAAATAATTATTTTCACGAAATTCCACCTTGAAAGAGTTAATTTTCAAGACACAAATCACACGAATTTCCTTGCAGTTTCATAATCACAGGATATAACTTGCCAAATGATGAAGCCACTTACTTGGGTGAAGCTGACGCTCAGGCATGTTGAGCTAGTTCCTCACATACTTACAGATTCTTGCTGATCAGTTTGGTTTCCTCGGTCAGAATTAGTTGAAAGGTATCATAATAGGACGATGCAGGAAACAAAGTAATTTGGGTTTAAAACCCACATCTCAAGACCCTTAGCCGGGGTCTATACTCCAACATGACGCCAACATCTTAACAATCCAGTTAACACAACCGCATGCCATGACTTCCCAAAGCGTACTGACTCGGGTCAAAATGGCGAGGTTTGCTCCATCAGGAAGTAGCCGCGCTCTGATAGGTAGAAGAGCGCTTAGGGAGGGGAAACTCATTGTGGGTGTCTGGCGGAAGATTGCAGCACTTATTAGAAGAGAAAAGAAACAGTCCGTACAATTCAGAAATGCGATAATCCAAAGACGTTGCCATCAGTCCACAATAAGAATCATTAACAAGTTCGATGAGTATCATCAAAGCACGTAGTAGTACGAGGGAAACCATCCGCTTAGACATATAGAAAGATTAAGATTTTCTACGGCGATATTGCCAGTTCAAAATAGGTTTACAGGGTAGGGCAAATTGCGTTACACCGTAACAGGTATTCTCTCTGATAAAATCGTAAGAGCCATTGCCGAGCAATCATCTATTGAGGATTTCCATGCCCACTTGCTAGCTAACTTCATCCCTGCTAGGGCCAGGTCCTCCCTTATTCAGAAGTACTATTATCGTTACAATTCGCCTCCCTCCTAAAAAATCGAAGAACAAAGAATCGATTGATTTATGAACAAAATTATATATATAACATTGACACAGATAAACACTTTAAATTATTATACAAGAATAATTTTCTTTTTCAACATCCATACATTTTACAAAATATCACAAATATGAGAATTTTTCTCGCACATTGCCATCGTAGATAACTGTTCAGTGTCCCATTCTCTGTCTCTCTCATACAAAAGACAAGAGTATAGCACATGATTAAATACATACAAATAATTTTACTTGATTATACTACATTCTTCTTTTTTTACATATCAAAACATTTTGTGAAAATTCACTTATATGAGGACTTTTATCGCATATTGTTATCGCAGATAACTGTCCAAAGTCCTGTTCTCCGTTTTGCCACACAACACATGACAATGTAGCACTTATTCTTCCAATACAATAACACGACACTTGGTTCACACGTAAATTCGCAGATGTTATGTTTATTTTGCCAGTTTCTCACAAAAATTAATCATCTTATTTTTATCTCAACAAATCTCACGTGAAGTACTTTTTCAGATTCCTAATGTTATAAGTACCGACAATCTTCCCTTCCTGATCGTTCAAGGAATATGCACACTTCCCGATACGGTTCACAATAGTGAAATACCCCTGATACAAAAGAAAGAATTTAGACATATTTCCCGCCTCTGCAGATGATGGAAATGGAACTCTGAGTAGCACCTTGTCACCCAAATTGAATTCGTCCAATTTTGCCCTTATCTGCTGGCGAATACTTTTATTGCCTGCTTTGATTAGATTTTCCCTGGCCAGCTGGATATAATAATCCTTAGATCTTCCCTCTCCCAAGTCTAAGCCTAGCATACTTGCAATTTGATCGGTTGGTTTCCTACCAAAATGAATTTCATACGGCGTACATCCCGTAGACTCGTGTAACGTAGTGTTGCACCATCGTTCTACATCACCGAGTCGTGAAAACCACGAACTGTGCTTATCGTGTACGTATGCTCTGAATATTCTCCCGATCTCTCTCATGACCCGCTCGACCATATTACCTTGTGGGTATCGAATAGACGAACATATGGCCTTAACACCCAGTTCATTCAACTTGGTAGTCCATGTATTTGAACTGAACTGACAGCCGTGATCTGATAATATTCTGAGTGGACATCCAAACTCAGGAATATATCTGTCAATAACCTCCTTTAGGCAACCCCTTCCCGTAGCTTTTCTCAGGGGATAGAGTTTGACATATTTACTGAAGGCATCAATCAAAACGAACACATACCGGTATCCATACCGAAATTTTACTAGTTGCCCGAACAGATCTACGCATATAAGTTGGCCTGGCTCGTCTACGATGACGGCTTGCCGTGGGCCCTCTAACGTCCTGTTAGGATGCTTACTACGCTGACATAGATCACAGGTCGCAAGTAATTTCCTAATACTCCTTCCCATATTCTTCCACGTAAAATTCCCTTGAATAGCATACAGAACTTTGCTTGCCCCAAAATGACCGAGTTCTTTGTGGTAATACCAAATCATATCTTCCTGTAATGACTTAGGTACACAAACTTTAAATTGCCCAGAGTGACACTTCCTTGACAAGAAACCACTACTTAGTTTGTACTCATGTTTACCTTTCTTCACGACAACATCTGCCTCCTTATCTCTTAGCCAGGTCAGGATAACATTCATCTCATCCTCCCTCTCCTGTTCCAACATGAGATGATGTAACCGATCTCGTTCTGTCATGTTGTCCGTCACATTACCCACACATACCAGTATTCCTTCTCTTATACACTGACTGACAGAGCAAATGCAACACCAAGAAAAAGTGGTCAGAACTTGATGCCAATTGCAGGGTAGACTGACGTCACTGAGGTATGCTCATGATGTGAAATGCGCCGCTGTGCTGCGCACGTAGCGAACGATAAATGGGACACGGCGTTGGCGAATGGCCCACTTCGTACCGTGATTTCTCAGCCGACAGTCATTGTAGAACGTGTTGTCGTGTGCCACAGGACACGTGTATAGCTAAGAATGCCAGGCCGCCGTCAACGGAGGCATTTCCAGCAGACAGACGACTTTACGAGGGGTATGGTGATCGGGCTGAGAAGGGCAGGTTGGTCGCTTCGTCAAATCGCAGCCGATACCCATAGGGATGTGTCCACGGTGCAGAGCCTGTGGCGAAGATGGTTGGCGCAGGGACATGTGGCACGTGCGAGGGGTCGAGGCGCAGCCCGAGTGACGTCAGCACGCGAGGATCGGCGCATCCGCCGCCAAGCGGTGGCAGCCCCGCACGCCACGTCAACCGCCATTCTTCAGCATGTGCAAGACACCCTGGCTGTTCCAATATCGAACAAAACAATTTCCCGTCGACTGGTTGAAGGAGGCCTGCACTCCCGGCGTCCGCTCAGAAGACTACCATTGACTCCACAGCATAGACGTGCACGCCTGGCATGGTGCCGGGCTAGAGCGACTTGGATGAGGGAATGGCGGAACGTCGTGTTCTCCGATGAGTCACGCTTCTGTTCTGTCAGTGATAGTCACCGCAGACGAGTGTGGCGTCGGCGTGGAGAAAGGTCAAATCCGGCAGTAACTGTGGGGCGCCCTACAGCTAGACAACGCGGCATCATGGTTTGGGGCGCTATTGCGTATGATTCCACGTTACCTCTAGTGCGTATTCAAGGCACGTTAAATGCCCACCGCTACGTGCAGCATGTGCTGCGGCCGGTGGCACTCCCGTACCTTCAGGGGCTGCCCAATGCTCTGTTTCAGCAGGATAATGCCCGCCCACACACTGCTCGCATCTCCCAACAGGCTCTACGAGGTGTACAGATGCTTCCGTGGCCAGCGTACTCTCCGGATCTCTCACCAATCGAACACGTGTGGGATCTCATTGGACGCCGTTTGCAAACTCTGCCCCAGCCTCGTACGGACGACCAACTGTGGCAAATGGTTGGCAGAGAATGGAGAACAATCTCTCACTCTTATTGACTCTGTACCTCGACGTGTTTCTGCGTGCATCGCCGCTCGCGGTGGTCCTACATCCTACTGAGTCGATGCCGTGCGCATTGTGTAACCTGCATATCGGTTTGAAATAAACATCAATTATTCGTCCGTGCCGTCTCTGTTTTTCCCCAACTTTCATCCCTTTCGAACCACTCCTTCTTGGTGTTGCATTTGCTCTGTCATTCAGTGTGTCTACATACCTGGACTCCGTATTACCTGATAAATTCCTACTAAGGAAATCGGCTAAGACTTTATCTTTACCTTTAATATGTCGAATAGAGAAGTCATACTCACTGATAGCTAAAATCCATCTTGTCATTCTATTACTTGTTAACTTACATGTCTTAATAAATACTAATGCCTGATGATCTGTCCATATCTCAAACTTATTTCCTAAAACATACAACCTAAATTTGCTTAATGAATAGATAATAGCCAAGAACTCAATTTCCGTGACGGTATACCTTTTTCAGTCAAGCTGAGTCCCCGACTCGCCAAAGAGACAATACCCAAATTTCCTTCATCATCCCTCTGACACAAACATCCTAAAATTCCCTTTTCCGATGGATCGGTCATGAGTACGAACTCGCGATCAGGCATAGGGTATTTTAACATAACGGCATCATTAAAACCTTCCATCAGCCTGAGAAATGCCTCATCATGTTCAACTGTCCACTTCCATTTAGCTCCAACTTTCAATAAGCCTCTGAATGGCTCTAACAACGCTGCATATTGGATGACAAAATGTCTAAAATAATTACAAACCCCTAAAAATGATTTTAACTGTTTACTATTACGTGGAGTACTCGTGTTGTTAATCTTCTCTAATCTCGTTTGTTCTGGTTTTACCCCCTGTGCAGATACAGCGTGCCCCAAAAATGTAATCTGTTGTGTGCAAAATGTTGACTTATACAGTTTTAATGTGAAGCCTCCCTCTCTGACTTTCTGTAAAACTATGTTCAAATGTTCCATGTGTTCTTCAAAAGTGTGAGATGCTATTACCACGTCATCAATGTACATAGTAATAAAATCCCCTGTTTCCCGACCTAAAACTCTAGTCATAGCACGAATCAACGCTGCGGAAGGTTTTAGTACCAAAAGGGGCTCTAGCAAATTGATACAAACAATTCTTATATGCGAAAGCTGTGAGAGGTCTGTCCTCTCTTCTGAGGGGAATTTGCCAAAATGAAGAAGACAAATCCATGATGGAAAACCATGTTTTCCCTTCAAAACGCTGAATGTGTTCTTCTACTGTTTCAGGCCTCTGTTGGTCTGGCTCAATCCTCTGATTCATAAGCCTGGCGTCAATACACAGCCTGACTGACCCACCCTTCTTGGCAACGATAATTAAAGGATTAATACTATGGCTACAAGATGGTCCAATTATTCCGTAATCCAGCATAACGTTTATCTGTTCTTCGACAGCACAAGCATATTTAAGTGGAATGGGGTACTTAATGGGGTACTTAGGTCCCACAATTGATGAATGGCATGGGGTACTTAGATCCCATAAATGATGAATGGTCATGTACAACAAACTTGTGTTCATATACATGTGTTCTTCCTGGCTTATCACTAAATACATCTCGATGCTCACCTAACATCGAACACAACTGTTCCTCCTGTAATTCGCTCAAATTATTTCTCGCCACTGTCTCATACAGACTATCCCTTGGATCCTGTCGTATACACACGTGACACACGTCAAAACATCTCCTCTCACTAGGAACACCTTCACTCACCTCCCTAATACCTTTACCAGAACACGCATTATCAACACCTACCTCAGACCCTTCATACTTCACACATACTTGTTTGCTAGTTTTCCCCCAGGACAAACACACACTACACGAATCAAAGTCTAATCTAGCTCCATGATTTGTAAGCCAGTCAGCTCCTAATATAACTGAATACACCAGATTTGGCACAACAAGGCATGGTTGAAAGTTACATTCATTTTCAATCGTAATTGGTACCGCTATCACTTTAATTACTCTCTGTGACTTGCTACCAACCGCTGTTATAATGAAGGTTTGCCTCACAGTAATCTCTGTTGTATTCTGACTTTCTTTCAGAAATTCCTCGTAATGCTTGCAGCTAATACACGACCTTTCACTACCAGAATCTAATAATACCTTCACTTTTCTTCTCCATATCATGATTTCTATCGTTGGAGTCACTACCTCACTACTTATATCCTCAGTATTATAACTACTTACTTCACTTAACAGATCACTCCTTATATCTAGATTAATACTACTATTTCTTACTTTATTATCTATGACTACGTCATCAGTTAAAACAATTGACTTATTACTACTTAGGTCACAATCACGTTGTTCTCTTAAATCTACTTTTACTACACAATTATCTACACTACCTACCTGTTTTTGACAACTTTTATCTTCGGACTGTTCACGTGACCTGTTTATGCAGTCCGCTGAGATTTTAAAGTGCGCTGGCTCAAGGATGGCTCCTGAATAGCATTTGTGTTAGGCCTATTTTCATCTCTATGACTCAAATCCCCACGCCTCCCATTGTCGGATTGCCTCGGGTAACTCTGCTAACCTCTCACTATTGAAATTCCCATTAGCCCTCGTCTGATCACAATTGTTGCCTCTCCTCTGATAATTATCTGACCTGTTTCCCGCTCCCCCCACAGTTATACTTTGTGGTTGATTACCATCTATGCTACTATTCAGAGCCTGAAAACTATCTAGCAATACATCCATTTCTTTGATAGTACTGACTTTCTGCATACACGCAGCTTCCCTAATCCTATCAGAATAATGTTTTAACATAATCCTTACGATATTAACTTCTGAACCAATACTATTAAGATTTTTCCAGATAAGCACGTGTGCCAGAAAGTATTCTGTCATAGACACTCCCTCTTGTTGCCTATATTTACCAAACATAATCCGTTCTCTCTCACGACCCTGGACATTCTCATCCCAAAACTTATTAATGAACTTCTCTTTAAATTCTTCCAAATGAGACATATTATTACGGTACACTTGAAACCACGTTTTACTTTCACCGATGAAGGAATTAGACAAGATCTCTAACACGTATTCCCATTCGATAATATTATCCCTCAACTTATTTGCAAATCTTTTCACCACTAATGTTACAAATTCCATAGGATTAAATTGTTTTCCAGTAAACTTAGGCAAATCTTGGTCCCTATTGTATAAACCACTCGTTACTACTATTTCTCTTGTAATCTGACCTTCTCTCATTTCTTGCCGTAGTACCCTCTGGCAATTCAAAACTTTTTCTTCCGCCACTTTCTCCGCATTCTCTTTCATTATTCTCAGTTCTTCCTGTAATTTTTCCTCTTTCTCTGCAACCTTCTGCGACAAAGTTTCTTGTTTGTTCTTTAGTTCTCGGACCTGCCCAAGCTCTTTTTCAAACGTTTCTACCCTACTGACACAGTCTCTCATATCTTGCACCACTGCATTATGGATCTTGTCTAGTCTTTTGCCTACAATCTCGTGAATTTCTTCCCGATTACTCGAAATCTTATTACTTAACTCTTTGATATTCTCCGTACATGTTCCTTTGACATGCTCAATTTGAGTATGAAGATCGCTCCGACTCGACTCCATATCTCCTCTAAGGTCAACAACTCTTTATTTACCTTATTTTCTAGCTTAGATATTTGACTAGTTACCTCTACTATCTTAGTATCTATTTTAGAATTTAGTGATTCACTTAGCCCATCTATTTTATCACTAATCGCACTGTTACCATTAATCAATTCTTCGATCTTACCACTTAGAGAGTTAATCTGTTTATTACAATTTTCATTATTAGTACTAATTAATTCTTCCATCTCTTCCTTACTATTTTCGTTACTACTACAAAAAATTCGTTCATCTCTTTTTTATTATTTTCGCTACTAATATCAATCTCTTCCTCCATCATTCTTTCCTGACTATTTTCGCTACTAGTATCAATATTTTCCTCCTTTCGTTTCCGGAGCTCTGTCATTTCGTCCATGAACAAATTAAAAAGTCTAGGTTCATTCCCCCCGCAATTTCCGTTTGAGTTTCAGTGTGCTTCTCAATTTCTGTACTTTCCTGAATTACCTCACAAGCCACCATCGTATTCACCTGCTCTCTACTCTGAATTTCACCTTGGATGTCCGCCGAAGCAATGACCTCGTCGTCACATGACTTGTTATTGTCTTCCTTGTCCATCTTTGTTTCACTAGTGATAGTACGCGATCTCAAATTAATTTACCTCTTCAAATCCCTTGACATATCCCCAAAATACAAATATATATAACAAAATTACACTCCTGACATTTACCGGTAATAATTCCGTTGGCTTAAATGTGCATACTCTTCCCAAAATGAACCTATGATATGCTGTCATTAAGACCAAATTCTGATTTTATTCGTGTCCCACGTTGTGTCGACACATTGTAAGAGTTCCTAACTGTCTGACTAAATTTACAAACATATATAAATCTGGATTTTACTTGAAAATATGAAATATCTGCATTTACACTGGAAAATCTGAAAATTAATATTCATTAAATAAAATACACACTCGTCGGACCTTGTACTCACACTTACTTGTTACCTGCTTACTTACACATGCGTTATTTGTTGGACACCAGCTGCCACTCAGTGCAGCAATAATAGAATGAGACCCTTGACTATCTCTAGGGCGTGGGGTAATAAGCTTACTTTTGACAAACATACCATACAAGTTCTGGGAAAGGAGATTGGCGTTCGGTTTCCCCATTAATTTTGAGGTTAAGATATTTTACTGTCATTGAAATAAAATTAAGAATTCGTTTGATAGAAAAAAATATATTCTTTAAATAATATATAAATATAGCGAGTCTTGTTGTGATAAAACACATGAGAATATGAAATTATGACATTGCATCTGAAAGAAACTAGGCATGAATTTGAATTCTTCTCGACCGGACATTTAACTATTTATACGAAATATTTCCCTCACTCATTCACTTGACTGTACCTTCAACACTTTGAGTATAATTACGACGTATTCCTTTGATCTGGTGTTTACTGTAGATGTGTCACGCCTCATTTGGTGATACATCCTTGTGACTGCTTCTTCTCCATGTCATCTGACTTCTTTGTAAGTCAATATGGTATTACCTCATAGCAGGTGGTATCCCTCTCTGACTCCATGGTAAGCCCTTGCATCCGTGTCTTCAACTAAGTAAGCGACCAACTTTGTCCTCACTCTCTCAATGACCAATAATTAATGGCTCACTGAGTCTTCCCCATCTATCGTTCACACTCGTTGACTGACCGGCTGAGGCCTCTTCATCTCGTAGACTTCTTCACTGTTCAGCTTCCTTTTAAATAATGACTGACGCTACAAGATGTAGCCATCTTTTATAGACATTGGTTGACACAGCAACGTAACCTCCAGAAATAACAATGACATACTCCCACAACGCCTCAAACTGTTGCATGTAATGGTGAAATCCCCCGGGGCTCCCTAAGAAATTCAAAGGAACAGAGCTCAGTGCTAAGTGAACACGATGACGTAGCAATGAAGTGGCGATGACTTGGCAGAATCGCCAGCATTATTGCACAATGTAACGATGCCATATCCAACATCTGACATATAACAATTCTCACTGTACATGTATTGAGTGTTATTTTACACACACGTATATATGCATACATCTAAGTACAATGCTGCAAGCGACAAGCATTGCAAAATTGAATTGAATAAGAATTATAACAAAATAATAGTAATCTCACAGATAAAATAATAATAATACGGACATAATAATAATAATAATAATAATAATAATAATAATAATAATAATAATAATAATAATAATAATAATACAGATATTATCTTGCAGCGGAGTTGAACCGTTACAAGCCGATCAATAAGGCATGTCGAATCAGCCATGTGACTCACTGGGAGTCCGAGAACAATAAAATGTCTTCTCATAGATGAGGTAAAAACGGTCGATGACGTACCCATCAGGTATAGATTGCCAGTGACATAGAATAAGTTTTGCTTTTGTTTAAAAAATCCATGGCCAGTTAGGTAGATTGGTTTCGATTAGAATAAGCTAGGGACGCGAGAGGATCTCAATCTCGTATGAATTTAGGTAACGATAGTTGCATTAATATCAAATATTTGGGTCATATAAACCACTGTTCGGGATATATTAGCATCGAATTGGAGATATATTGCAAACATGGCTACGTGCTGGTGTCTAGCACTTTGATTTGGGCCCAAAACTAAGAGCCTATATTTTGATAATATATCTGGGGCCACCAATGAGTAAATTTATTCCAAATTTTTGTTTTAATTCGGCATTACTGATTTTACCACGAATGCTTAAAACATAGATGGATTTTCATAGGCAGTTTCTGAATTGGCGAGTTATGGAGCCAAAGTGCTTGCAAGTTTTGATTAACGTAAATGACAGAAACTGAGAATTAAGGTAAATTGTGATACAGGGAATACTTGGATGTTACATTCAAACCAGTAGCGGCGGGAGCAGACCGCAACGTCACTCTATATACGTATTAGTATGGCAATAACTTTGGCCGATTTATTGGCGCTGATGAACTTGGAAGCGGAGAAGGCAGAGAAACGGGAACAAGAGGCCGTGAAACGTCAGTTAGAACACATGAATGAACTCACAAATAGGATGGACTTAATGGCAATTGAGGCCGATAGACGTGAAAAACGTGAGCAGGAAGCTAGGGATGAACTTAAGAAAACTGACACGTTAGCGAACAAGATAGATAACGTAGAGAAATGTTGTATAGAGGGCATTGACAGGCTGGAGAATAGACTAGATGAGGCCGAAAGTAAGACACAGGAACAGGTCACGAAAATAATAAATTCTGTTGAGGAATTATCCGGCAAAGTGGCGAAAAATACGGTTAGGACTGAGAAATATCTGGTGGAGGTTACCGTTAACTTAGACGAGGCTCGAACCGAGATCGGATTGAACAGGAGCGCCATCGACAAGTTAAGCGGAGATACGGAAACCAGATTCGAGTATATGGCCATGGAGATTAGCAATCAAGTAGCCGCGGCAGAGAAACAGACAGAAGGGAAAGTAGAAAATGCTGTGAAGGAAAGGCAACGGGAAACCGAGACCGAGATGAGAAAAAAGGAAGAAAGACTACGCCAGGAGGTCGTGGATGAAGTGGATACCAAAGGGGACGAAATTAAGAAGATGATATTGGCAGACCGCGAGGCAGTCAGAGCCAATAATCAAGAAATAGGAAATAGCGTCGAGGCTTGGGCTGAAGTTAGTCACAAGAATCAAACAAAATTAGTTTCGGTAGAGAAAGAATTAAGACACATGAAAGCCAAGCTCGAATTGCTGGATTTGAGGACAGGTAAGGAACTTTCCAAAATCAAGGGGACAATTCATCACCAGAGTTTGGAAAGAGAGCCGAGTCAAGCGAGTGAACCCCCGATGCTGAGCGAGTTACTACACTTGCCAAGACCTGAAGAGCGTACTTCAACTCAGAACGTACAAGGTTGGTACACCAGTGTAAAATATTCCACGCACAGCGGAAGATAAACCGCGGAAGTTCAGTGGGATGGGGGACAGGACCCCACGAGCTTTTCTCAGGGAGATGATAGATCACAACTGTAGGATCCCACCCGAGAGAAGACTGCGCACTGTCGAAACATTCTTGTGTGATTCTGCCCTAGAGTGCATGACAGCGTTTCGTTACACGTTCACTACCTACGAAGAATTTAAGGTAGCATTTCTTCGAAAATTCTGGGACGTGGCGACGCAGCAGGGATTACGCATGGAGTTGTATTCCAGGAAGTATCCAGCTACACTTCCAACCAAGTTTTCTCAGTATTTCATCTCGCAAGTTATAAAATTCAGGGACCTCGACGTACCTCCGGCAGAGAACGAGATGATAGCAGCCATTTCAAGACAGCTACCGATCGAAGTACAACGAACACTTATCACTGCTAATGTAAAAAACTGCGGCAGAGGCAGAAATTACATTGAGGCAGTTAGATCAAACCTCGAACCAGGGACATCCTAGGATTCGGCACGCTGAAGCCATCCACGCCATTGGTTTAGGTGAAGATGACGGCACACCGCCTAAGACGAGAAAAGGTTGCGAGAGACAGAGCTCTGGGACCCAAACGACTTCACGTCAAGCAAAATGCGAAGAGAGGGAACTGCGAAAAAACGTATTGGCAGCCGAATAACAGAATGGAAGAAAGGCGAGGTGGCCGATTTAATTGGAATAGGGGCGAGTTAAGAGGAAGGAATTTCCCTCCCGGAAACAGTGGAAGAACGTATAAGTATAAATACGGTAACTTCGCGGGACAGAGGCGTCCATATTATTGCTGGGATGGAAGGGACGACCGAAATGGTAGAAACGGAGGAAATTTTCGACCTGATTTCCAGCAAAGGAACAGAGATTCTCGTAGATATGTAGAAGAGTTACGGGACAAACAACAGGGGGAAGCTAGGTGGAAAGAGGCTATCCAGGGAACAGCTGAAGAACAATGTCACGGAGCGGAGAGCCAACAGTACCGCGATTATCGTCGGAATAAACAAGGTCATGGCCTAAATCCCAACGCTCTAGAATATAACGTCAGTGGCGGAGCGTCTAGAAAAACCCACAAATTAAAGACATACAAGATGAAGCTGACATGGACGACGACCATCTTGAGTCAGAGGCCAGTGGAGCCCGGAAGGGCTCGTGAAGCCAAATATGTTTGTGATAGGCATCAAGCCGTATCTATTTGCTGGAATCGAATCAGTATGTGCGAAATGCCCAGTTCTTATTGGTGCCACTTGAAAGCGAGAGCCGGGCTTTATAATTCTGAATGAGTTTCGTCTCGAGTGTGCAGAGATTTCTGCCTGCCAGGGCTAAGTTTTGCTTGTGCTAGCCAGCGTTAGATAAAGAGAGGTCCAGCTGAGGCCTGGTCGCCCTGTCAAGGACGATGTTATTGGCGAGACCGCTAGTTCCAACAGTTATGCATCCCCTTGCTAGCCAGCATCGGTAGTTTTTGTTTGTGACAGCTGCGTGTATGAAGCCTGCCCACGAAGAAACTGAGAGTGGAAGACGGAAGTATTTGTGCCGGGCTCGGCGCAACATGACAACGCGCACCTATCGGAATTTTTTATCCCGATAGATTTACCATGCAGTGCATTCTTTTATTGGCGTTATTCACAGGTATCTGGAGTGTGTGATTTTATATTTCTGTTTGTCTATAGTTTTATGCCATGTGTCGAAGTGTTGTATATATAACCAACGTTGATTATTTTTTTATTTAGCTCGTAAGCTAAATTTCTGGTCGACGGTCTTTTGAACCGGTCTAATTTGCATATGGCTTGGGACCATATTTAGTATATGTGGTTTTGGACTGGGGTGTAATGCGATGCCTGAACCAGATATGTTTGTTGTTTTTTTATCCGAATTGGCCTGTTTCGGAATGTGTATATATCGCGTTTATTTTGCCTATGAGTGTATTATTTGATAATATGGCATCATTGAGACAGTTTATATATTGCAGCCCTCGGGCACGGGCTTAGAAAACTTGGCCGCGGCGACAAACCATTTGAATGTAACATCATCCAAGCATTCAGTTTTCTTATTTTTTAAATTACGTTTGTTTGATCATTATCGGGTGATAACCGAATTTTATGTTACTTGTGTTAATATTTTGATGTATGGTCGCTCGTAGCGCGACACATATTTTTTTCTATTTGATCCTTTAGAGGTCGTCATTTCAATTTTCATTTTTAAAAATCTAGTTTGAGTTTAGTGTGATTAACATTTATGTTTTTAGCCGAATAAATCCATCTCATCCCTTATATGTTGCGTTCTTATTCACTAAATAATGTAATCGTAACTCCTGTCCATATACTTTTCCAGTATAGTTATGTTTGAGATTTTTTTTCTTGTAGCCTATTTTACCGAACGCACCACGCGCATCTTACCGCTGAGTTCAGCCCCATTTTCGGTCAGGGTACTGTTCAATATAATCTAAAAGTAATAGTTTGAATAGTAATTGTAGTCTAGTAATTAAAAGTCTAGTGTCTAAGTTATTTAAAACTGTAAAATGTGTAGTGCCATGTTAGTTTCGGTCTGTCGGTTTATTTAATCCTGCCCAATTCCGCTCGGCTCGACACACGATATTTCACACCATTGTGTTTCACAATAATTGTACAGTCTATTGTCCAACAATTGGACACAAAAAATCTAGTGATCGCTTCTTGCAACAGCTTCATCCTGCTTGACGTGAGGTCTTCTATGATTGTTTTGCCCGTTCCTTTCAGTTTCTTTTTAGATTTGAATAGTTCGTTCCGTTTGCGGTACGACACGAACTTCACTATTATCGGACACGGCTTATCTGTACTCATCTTGCCTACCCTGTGACTTCTGTCTATGTCCTCGTGCGTTAAATGTACTCCAATACTGTCAGCTAGCTCGATGACAATATTGTCCGTGACGTCCCCACTCGATTCCCGCACCCCGAACACTCGCAGTCATTGCCGCCGCTGATATTTTTCGAGAGCTCCGGTCATAGTTTCGAGCTGTTCCCTGAGGTCTGATATTGTCTTGTCTCTGGCTTCGAGCGCTTCTCTCACATCCTCGATTACTTTCGTATTAAAATCTATCGTAGCTTTAAGTTGGTCTATAACGGCCCTGGCTACCTGGTCTTCTATGTTTGCTAGCGTGGCGAGGGTTTCCTTGTCTCTCAGAGCTTCCTGTAGGGCGCGCTTCACTGGGCTGTCTGTTGTCGCTACCTTTCCTTTCCTTGGCATGGCTGTTTACTAGAAGGATTATGTTCTTAATTACTTGTGATACACTTTGAACTGGCTGTTCGTAGCACGGTAGTTTTACTTATCACTTAGTTGAAAGTTCCACACGTAAATGCCGATCGTACACATTCAAATCACTGATAAACCTGGAGACTGTAACACACGCTACTAAGCACTGGTCGCCATTTTAGACAGTGAGCCATCAGTCAATATTTCATATAACTCACTCTGTAACGTCAGAGATCCTCCAGGAGAAAGCCCACGCGTTCAGTTTTTTGCACTTAAAATGCCCGCGCTTATTACGTCACAGCTCTGTCACTACACCAAGGCGGGACTAGACCATATGAGAAGGAGGAGGGAAGGACATCTGACCGTAAAACTGGGCGTAACACGGCTACTGTGTAGTTAGACCCCTCCAAAATTGTGACGGGAAGGGCATCTGACCTTAAAACTAGACCCAAGATGGCGACAGTGTAGTTAGGCCCCTCAAAAATTGCGCCGGAAAGGGAATCTGCCCGTAAAATTAAGCTCTGTGTAGTTAATCCCCTCCATGAGGTTAGGCATTCTCTCTTATGCGAATCCCCATTGTCCTACTACACAAGATGGCGTCGGAAAAATCCACGAAGCTGGATTGTCCTACTACACAAGATGGCGTCGCGAAGGACAATTGGCCGTAAAAGAGAGGTTAGGCCCCTTCACGAGGTTAGACTTGCTCTCTTACGCGAATCCTCATTGCCATACTACTCAAGATGGCGTCCCGAGATTCCTCATTGGCCTAATACTCAATATAGTGTTGGGAAGGGCATCTGGCCATAAAAGTGAGTTTAGGCCCCTCCAATAAGGCGACTTTAGCCGTCCGGAAAGGCATCTGACCGTAAAAGTCATGATAGAGACCTCCATGATTGCGACTCTTAGGTTAGGCTTACTCTCTTATTCAAAATCCACGTCCGAAAGGGCATCTGGCCGTAAAAGTGAGTTTAGAACCCTCCAAGATGGCGACTGTGAGATTAGGCCTGCTCTACTATGCAAAATCCGGCCGGGACATTATGCATGTATGCTAGGGGTCAATGACATTGCCAGGAGTCAATGACCTAGTGGGAAAATGCTGACTCAGCGTTGATTTGCATCCACTGTTTCTGAATCCCCCTTGCTATACTACTGCTAATATTCATCGTCCCCCATGAAAAGTAGATCATATGAAGAGATTCTACACCTGGCCGACGAGCGTAGTGCCACATCAGAGACCTAAAAGGTGTGATCACCAGTTTGCTAAAATCTATGGAACCACTCTTATTTTCGAAGGTCTGCCAAGTACCACGTAGATTTTGATAGACATACTAAAAAGGAAAGTAAATTTACACAAACCTTTATTTAGAAGAATTTAGAGTTAAATGGAGTGGTACAAGCTCGTAATTTGGTCAATTAAATATCATGGTGAAATCATTCATCTTTTTGTTTCGAACTACTCTTTCAGGCTCTTGCTCCATATTTCCTAACTTCAACCTTGAATAAGAATAATATATAGGTAATTTTTATGTTCGTCTTTCAGATAATAAAATTTCGAAATTGTTTATTCAAAGAAGCTCTTCCACCTTGCTTCTCCTTAGGTAGAATACTGCAAAGGGATTGCATTAAAAAGTTGAGATTTTGTATGTAAATTCCATCAAGAGCCCTGTGAATTGTTGGGGAAAAATTGTAGAGGAAATACGGATTTATATTTCATTAATATACGCGTCAAATTCTTCTTGAATTTATAATTTATTTCAGTGTTGATATCCAATACGTGGGGATGTTAACAATTACTCTACAGCGAGCGATACCTACGAGACTATTGTTCTTAGTGGTGCGATAATGGTAAAGTTCAACAAGCGAGAGGGAAACGATCGATGACTTATGTCTATTACCTATTAAAGTTTCATTTATACATAAAGTAGGTTCTTGGGATTTGGAATTATTGCTGTTCAATGAGAATGTTGGTGCTTCCAGGCCCGAATTGGCCTAATATACATGATATATTTTGTGTTAAAAGATGAGAGTAAAAAGGGAATTATTAATTAATTCAGTACGGCTGCATGTAAACAATGATTTCACAACACGTACTGAACAACCTCTTTATGCTGTATTCTTTCCATCTCCCTTTCATTTCGGACTTATTGACTCTTCATTTCCATTTCGAATGCATTCATTTCTTTCTTCTCTATTTCTCTCCGACTGCTCTTTATTTACCGCTGCCGTCCTTGTTTAGTCTGATGTCATTGTCCAAAGACGGACGAGAAAACATATAACATTATACAATAACCGAATACGGTGACATCAATTTCTTCTCGGAATATAATAACGCATTGCCAGTCATGAAGTGATGAACTAGAGAATATTGTCATGAACAGAGCAACGATCAATTGATTTCAGACTTTCAGACATTATTAGAAGTCGTAGTCTCAGTTAGTGAAGATTGTAAGGTGATGTAAAACCTACGGTTTCCTCTTTCATACAGCAAAAATCCAGTTGTCATGTCTATATATAACAGTATTTGCTTAACGCCCCTTCAATTGCTGTGCTGTCCCCTTCATCTCGATGTAACTATTACATTCTACATCCAATCTAATGAATATACCTCTTGGTCTCCCTCTACCTTCCACACTTCCTTCTTAAAGCCCGGATGTCTCAGGATTTGTCCTGTCTCTTCAACTATCTCAGTTTCCCTAATCCGTCCCTTGTCACCAACTATATTCAGTAGTTCTTGACCTGTGACCCAAACTACTCAACTCATCTTCAAAATTCTTCCGCAAAATCGTTTGTTAAAGATTTCAGTTAACTCTCTTTGTTCATCCTTCTGCCAAGTACTTACATTGTACCCCACACTGCACACAGAACGTCTTCAGGGCCATCTTCCTTTCATGCAGATCTACTGTTTATTAGTTATCTACTTCCATTAAGAGGATACCACAGATATTTTAGATGAAATGTATCAAATTTCATAGTTTTGCATTTTGTGGCAGTTTGGACACTAATTTATTGGATGAAACAGCTTTTAGCTTGGAAGTCATGTTCAGAGACTTCAAACGCCTATTCAGTGCCACGCCCCCATTTCCCCAATCTGGTTTCACACCAAACACGTGCGGTCACGTCTTGTTCATCAACACGGAACCCTCCCTTTGTTTTAGGTTACCTCCGCTAAATTTAATTCATACAGACCACGTATCAGTCAAATCCGTGTTAAAACCAATCCCGTCAAGTGGAAGGGCTTGATACTTATGAGTCAGTCCAGTCTGATGTCATTGTTTCTTAACGTGAACACTGTACTGTATTTGTTAGTGTTTGTGAGACGGCCCCGCGGTGTAGGGGTAGTGTGCCTGCCTCTTACCTGGAGGCCCCCCGTTTGATTCCCGGCCATATCAGGGAGTTTTACTTGCTTGTGAGGGGTCATTCGATGTCTACTCAGCCCACGTGATTACATTGAGGAACTATCTGACGGTGGGATGGCGGCCCTGATCTAGAAAGCCAAGAGTAACGGCCGAGAGGATTCGTCGTGCTGACCACGCGGCACTCGTAATCTGCAGGCTTTCGGGTTGAGCAGCGGTCGATTGGCAGGTCATGTTGTACCATGGGGTTTGGTTTTCATCCTCCTTTCGTTTTGTTCATAAACCTAGAAAAATGAATTACAAAACTAATTGAAGTAGTGTGAGAAAGAGAGGAGGTGAGCTGAAAACTTATGGTAAGTTCTTTTTAATTTTTTTAATGCTTTTTATTTCAAGTTTAATTTTAACATTTCATAATTCGCTTCAGTGTTTTCAGTGCTTCTAAAGTGAAAAAATAAAATGTAGAACAAAGTGACACAATGCGGTCATTTCTGCCAAGGCACAGATTCTGCTGGGAAGATGAAATAGTTTCTCAATGATTCTCCGATTTTTATGGCATCACAAGTACTTCTTTTTCGATCGGAAGCTCGTTCACTTCCCTCATATCTTCAAGAAATCGATTTTCGAACACATTACCATCTTCATTTTATCGAATATAATTATGCAAAACACAAACGACGCCTCGGTCAGTTGCAATTGGTTCCACTCACGCGATAGTGAGTACATCCCTCCACATTAGTGCTGGCCCTAGTTAATTAGGAAAAGGCCACGGAAATGTACGGTATAAAGATGTCTCTGATTTAGAGCCACGAAATATTGTAATAACCTGATCTACATTTTCACTTTACTCATTACTTTCCTTCTTCAGAATGTACTCAAAATATATGTAAGATGCCTTTCTTACATCAACGCATGCCGTATCACCCTCCTCATTAAGTTCAAGAATGATATTTTCTAACCATTTTCTCCTTCTTAGTTGTCAGCACACATATCTATCATTATGCTCCTTCTTTCCAGTTAGAACGACCTCCAGTATAAAATATTTCGTTGTGCTCCTTGTTTTAAACCCTCCTTTAATTCCTTCAAGTATTCCTCACTCCCCTTTCCACATCTAATTATATGTTTTTCCTCCGCGAACTTCCTTTCTAATCTTCTTATCTCCCATTTATATTAATGAGGGTCTTCAGTTTCCATCAACCTCTTATATGAAATACAGTTTATTATAAAATACATATGCCTTTCGCTACCTGTAAGAGACTTTGACCATATTTAACCCTTTAGGTTCCAACCTAAAAAAATGTTATATGCATTGGAGCATTACCCCCAAGAAAAGCGGGCTGAGGATGGCGAGCGCGGCCATCAAGACAACTCAGCACCAGCGGACATGTGCAACTACTACATTGCTGAAAGAACCGCCGCATGCTTATGTAGGGCCAGCTACGAGAGGGCTAGCCTCAGGTCCGTGGCTTGTCACTTCACGGGGTGGATCCAAATATCGAGCGAAATCGGGATATTTCTGAAGAACAATGGCAGTTAGTAATAATACAATTCTGGCTAATAACCCCTATTGTGAGAGATTTCGGCACTGTCATTAGCGAGGAAATAATTAAGAATTTTGGGAAGCACTTGATGAAGCTAACTTCACAGGGGGGAAATTTTATTATGCCCAGAGAGAAATTTACATGCATGTCAACAGAGTGAAGTTACACACATCAGCAACATACAGTCAAAATACGCGGGAAACATTGTACAAGGAATTAATTAACTACGCCCGTGAAAGAAGCAGGAGAAATCAGCGAACAACACCATCGTGATTGGAAAAATAGGCGGAATATCAGGGGTGAGTTTCAAAGAAATCGGCCCAGCGGTTTTCAGATGGAACGATTGCACAATGATGGATAATGCGTGATACCGCGTCCCTTGTGTTCGCATAAATACCTATTCCAAACCCAGGAGTGAACAGTGTGCTGTCTTCAGTCCAAGGTGACGAACCTGTGATAGTCGACATCAACTAATCAAACTACAGAAGTTAAAGTGTTGGAAGCTAAACTTGGAAATCCCACAACCCAGAAATTTGTAATGTATCAATATGGAATTGAGGCAATTTTGTTATTAATTTTTTATTTACGGAGAGAAGATTGCATTGGCTAGCTATAGGATTTTATGAATTTCTGCAAGGAAGACAGCGAAGTCCCAAATATCTCTCTGAAATTATTATTAATACGGTTATTTAACAATTTTTAAGGGAAATAAATTGGTTTCTTATGAGAGAGAGCATTATTGCCCCACGGTCATTCACGTTTGTCGAAAACATGGTCGAGAAGGGTAGAAGCTATCCACGATCACGACACCGAACGGTGCGGTCCATTTTGTGTTGAATGTATAAATAAATTTGTTATTATGTTAGTTCAGGCTCAAGCAAATTAATTTGATTTACAAGGCAAGTTCAGTGTAGTTGATACGGCAGTTTTTAAGCGAAGAATGCCACCTATTATGATGAAGGGCTAAGTTGGAGGTTGCTGGCTTGCCAAATGCAGCCAAAAATGTCGCCACATAATACAACAAAATTACAGGTCTGTCTAATATAAGTATTATGCCTTTGAAGTTAGAAATGTAAATGCTTGTACCTTTAATTAGTAAGTAAATCATGACACAGGGTTAGATACGTGGCGTGTGTATAATTTAGTGTGTTGCAATGACAATAATGTTCATGTCGGTATTCCAGGAAACAATATCTCGGGCAGTTAAAATGTACTAATTTCTTGAAATGCAAAGTTAAATATGACAATGAAAATCAGTAAAATCCGTTCATGCGGTAAAGTAATAATAATAATAAAGTAAAGATAACAATTATAACTGTGATAAAGTCAAATGATATTCATAATCGTGTTAGGAGTAAATCGAGATAATAATAATAATAATAATAATAATAATAATAATAATAATAATAATAATAATAATAATTTTGCCGCGAGATACACCCGCCCCGTTCATTCAAATGAAGCGCCTTGAAGAAGGCAATCCTCAATATAATGATTGCTACAACTAGAGCAAAAAGTTCGGATTTTCTCTACATATGTCTCTATCAGAAATACTTATGTTATGCCCTCTAGTGTGAAGAGAAATTATTAAGATCCTAAAGTAAATTGTTATTTTGAGGTTTCTTAATCTGTGTTGATTAGTCTTTGTTTTTCTTGTGTATCACAGTCTGTTACACTTCTATCTCTTCCCGCCAACATGTGATGATGGCCAATAGAAAAATTTGTACATTCATTTCAAACAATCAAATCTGTCTTGTGGTTATTTAATTATCCAATAAAAATTGGATGTGTGTCGGGCCTTAGCCCAGAGCTCTCTAGAACCTTCCTCTCGGGTATAAAAGCTGGTACCTTCTCGAGCCACCTTGTCTTATTGATCGTTCAGTTTACTGAGGGTGTGCTAATACAGGAGACGGAGGCGTCTCGCCCTTCATCGTGCTCTTACTGCAGATTAAGGTAATGGCAGCTATTTAATAACTATGTAATATTATTGCTAGTTGTTTTACGTCACACAGACACAGATAGGTCTTATGGCGACGATGGGACATGAAAGAGCTAGGAGTGGGAAGGAAGCGGCCGTGGCCTTAATTAATGTACAGCCCCAGCATTTGGCTGGTGTGAAAATGGGAAACCACGGAGAACCTTTTTCAGGGCTGCCGACTGTGAGATTCGAACCTACTATCTCCAGAATACTGGATACTGGCCTCACTTAAGCGACTGCAGCTATTTAATAACTATGCGATAGCCTCTGAAAGCTAGCTCGAGGGGAAGGTTTCCTATCTTTAATAATGTAACCTTAAATTTCCAATCTTCTAAAATTTAAATTTCAAACAAGCAGAAAAGCACTTAGCTTAAATTCGGGAATAGAGAGTGCGGAACCCCCTCAACTTGACTTAGAGGTGACTACGATTTTATAACCGTTTTCTCTTGTAACTTAAAATTTCTCCATCTAGTCACCTCAACGGCATAGGATTAGCCTCTGTAACGTCGGGCAATAAGCACAACTAGGGTCTGAAGCTTCTAAGTGTAAGTTTCAAGGAGTGCACGTGTCTGCCTTCGCATCATTTTGATATTTGGGCCTGTAATTTTAACCTGTGTTTTTTTCTTCTCGCAAAGGTCCGGTACAATGAGTACTCGATACTCCTATAAAATTAAACAATTTACGTTAAGTGGTTAGACTATTGAGTGTTTAAGACAGTGAATTCTGTTTGAATTGAAAAAAGGTAGGTTGTGCCTAGAGAGGCCTGGAAGGTGTAAATTTTAGTGAGCAAAGGTGCTCTGTTTGTTGAAGGTTGCTGTAGTCTCCTAGATAAATTCATAGAGCATAGATGCTCTTTCTATACTTGTAGAGGTGTTTGTATACTCTGTAAATGAAATTGGGAGACCGGTCTCCTTGACTATTGAATGGAGCCATAGTTCTCAAGTAACGTTTGTAAGATTGGGAGCGTTAAGCTCGTACCCTTAATTGGCAATTTTGTTGATGTTTCTATCTTGTATATAAGCTAACGAGCTAGTTTTGTACCTGAAAACTTGTTCCGTCGCTGAGCTACTTGTCTTGTTAGAATTTGGCTTTTGAAGTAAAAATTAGCTAAAAGATGTATAACCTTGATTTTTAAGCTTTTAATTAATCTTTTGATCGTCGTAGATATACCAATTCAAGCCCGCACTTTCTTTCACCTCTGTGATCCACAAAAGCAAGGTAATAATAATAATAATAATAATAATAATAATAATAATAATAATAATAATAATAATAATAATAATAATAATAATTGTACCATGAATTACTCTCCCTCGCCGTTCATTTCTTTTCTTTTGCTTTATCTATTTGCCCAGATCGATCTGTGTGTATTCTTGTATTTTTGTGAATGCGTTACTTTCTGTGTAACGTAATAAAGAGCATTTCGCCCTTTCCCACTTTCGACCCCAGGGAAAAGGGAAATTACTTCCGCCCTGGTGGATTTCCTCATCTTTATGTTGGCAAGTCTGCTTCCCGCCTTCACACCCGTTTCGTCGCTCCCCGCCTCCCCCCGCTTCTCCCAAGAGGAGGGCGTGGCGCGTATTGACTGAGGTCAGTACCTCTTGTGTAGAGTTCCTCAGATGGCTCGGTGCGAGCAAGCTGTCTCGCCGAAAAGCAGGGGCGTGTTCCACTCACTTCATCTACGGGTGTGGAGGTAGGGAGAATGTTCGTCAACTTTCTTTTGGGCCAAGGGAGGGAGTTACTTTAATCTTGAAAATGTGGTATACTTTGTAATACTTCTACGAGAGGCTACGGGCCTCGTTGGCTGGAAAAAGTAAGCTTCTTGAGGAAATGTTAATGTATGAGATCTGTTTTAATCTAGTCTGTCATACTGGCTTTTAATGACGTTGGTAATGAGGATGAGCCTCTGTTGTTTTGTATAATATAAACTGTTGGGCAGATTCGGCAGTCATTACTTCTTCGCCCTTATGGAAATAAATTTGCATATGGGCAAACGCCTCTAAAACTGTTAAATATTCCGGAAGTGTATTACGATACTCGAGGGAGAATGTATTCGAGAAACACCCCACTCATATTATGAAAGCAATAGTGGAGGCATTGTATAGTGTAAGGGCAGGACCCCATTTGAAGCTATGTTTATTCTTGTTGGAATGCATTATATTAATAAATATCTTGCAAAGCAGATGGCCTTGGTTTTCGCTAAATTTTCTATTGCCCTTATTGCATGACTGGTAAATGGCTCTGATCTTAAAGCCCGCACCTTCCTATAAAGGAAAGGGTGATAAACATAAAGCTGAAAATTACAGGCCAGTATGTTTGACATGCATTGTATGTAAGCTTTGGGAAATCATTCTTTCTGATTATATTAGACATGTTTGTGAAATTAATAACTGGTTCGATAGAAGGCAATTCGGTTTTAGGAAAGGTTATTCCACTGAAGCTTAACTTGTAGGATTCCAGCAAGATATACCAGATATCTTGGATTCTGGAAGTCAAATGGACTGTATCGCGATTGACATGTCTAAAGCATTTGATAGGGTGGATCATGGGAGACAACTGGTAAAAACGAGTGCTATTGGACTAGACAAAAGAGTGACTGAATGGGTTGCTATATTTCTATAAAATAGATCTCAGAGAGTTAGAGTAGGTGAAGCTTTGTCTGACCCTGTAATAGTTGAGAGGGGAGTTGCTCAGGGCAGTGTTATCGGACCTTTATGTTTTCTTATATATATAAATGATATGAGTAAAGGAGTGGAATCGGAGGTAAGGCTTTTTGCGGATGATGTTATTTTCTATAGAGTGATAAATAAGTTACAAATTGTGAGCAACTGCAACGTGACCTCGAAAATGTTGTGAGATGGACAGCAGGCAATGGTATGTTCATAAACGGGGTTAAAAGTCAGGTTGTGAGTTTCACATATAGGAAAAGTCCTCTCAGTTTTAATTACTGCGTTGATGGGGTGAAAGTTCCTTTTGGGGATCATTGTAAGTATCTAGGTGTTAATATAAGGAAATACCTTCATTGGGGTAATCACATAAATGGGGTAATCACATAAATGGGATCTCTGCACATGGTTATGAGGGTGTTTAGGGGTTGTAGTAAGGATGTAAAGGAGAGTGCATATAAGTCTCTGGTATGACCCCAACTAGAGTATGGTTCCAGTGTATGGGACCCTCACCAGGATTACCTGATTCAAGAACTGGAAAAAATCCAAAGAAGAACAGCTCGATTTGTTCGGAGTGATTTCCGACAAAAGAGTAGCGTTACAAAAAAGTTGCAATGTTTGGGTTGGGAAGAATTGAGAGAAAGAAGAAGAGATGCTCGACTAAGTGGTATGTTCCGAGCTGTCAGCGGAGAGATGGCGTGGAATGACATTAGTAGACGAATAAGTTTAAATGGCGTGTATAAAAGTAGGAAAGATCACAATATGAAGATAAAGTTGGAATTCAAGAGGACAAACTGGGGCAAATATTCATTTATAATAAGGGGAATTAGTGATTGGAATAACTTACCAAGGGAGATGTTCAATACATTTCCAATTTCTTTTAAATCATTTCGGAAAAGGCTAGGAAAGCAACAGATAGGGAATCTGCCACATGGGCGACTGCTCTAAATGCAGATCAGTATTAATTGACTTGATTGACTTGATATTTCCTCTTCCGCTGCCAATTCCTGGTTCAGCAATCTGGTAGCACGGCGTGGTAGTTGGTACCACTGAGGTTTAGGCCCGTCAAGATGGCAGCAGTGAGGTTAGCGATGCGTTGTTGTCGATGATAGCTGTCAAAAAGTACGTGGCTTTGTTTACAAATTCAAATCTCAAGCGAAAATTCAAATCTCCCGCGGGAGGTGTAGGCTTCTCCCGAGAGCCGGAGGTGGAGGTGGCGGCCGAATACCTGTATTATAATACTAACCGCGTGACTTTCGGGCTCCCCAAGGGAGCAGCTGTACTTACGAGACTGATAGACAGGGTCTTCTCGGACATCACATTTCAGTATCTATACCATTATCTTGATGATGTCGTCGTATTTTTTGAGACCTGTGAAGAACATCTAGATCATCTGAAAGAGGTCCTGTGTCGTCTTCGTAAGGCAGTGTTAACGGTTAAGTTGTTCAATTTCCACTTGGAGACAGATAACCAAGTCTTAAGTTGGGTCTTAGGTAGGCCGCGTCGCACTGGTCGCATAGCCCGCTGGGCCAGCTTAATTTGTGCCTTCCAGTTTGACGTTAGGCATATAAGAGGCTCTGTAAATGTTGTTGCTGACGGACTAAGCCGTATGTTTTCCAATGAGGTAGAGCCCCTTGAACAGGAAGACAGTTCTTCACTTCCCGAGTCCATGTATCTCGGTGTTAATGCCATTCTAACTGATGCTCCAATGCTATTTAGAGATATTGAAAAATATCAACGTGATAATCCTCTGCTGGCTCCTAATATGAAAACCCTTTCTTCTGGGGAACATGTCGTTCCTTATGTATTGAGGAATGGTGTTTTATATTGCCCGTCGGGGCATGATAAGAAGATGAAAGTTGTGGTTCCAGCTGTCCTTGTACCTATGATCTTCAAATACTACCATGAGACCCCATTAGGGGGGCATTTAGGCATCTTCAAAACTCGAGAAAAGATCCGAGAAATGTTCATTTGGAAAGGTATGGACGGTAAAATTCGTGAATTGGTAAAAGCTTGTAAAAATTGTTGGCTGAGTAATCCTGCCAAGTGCACTAAGCTAGGTTTATTGTCTTCTCACCAAGCGTCGCGCTCCATGGAACGTCTTTACATCGACTACGTAGGGCCCTTCTCCCAATCTAAGGGGAACCCCAACAAATTCATCCTTGTGTGTGTGTGTGTGTAGATGGTTTCACAAGATTTTCCTGGTTATTTCCGACAAAGCTGGTTACCGCTCAGTCCAACATTTCGTGTTTAAATTCCATTTTCGCTTCTTTTGGTCCGTGTCAATATATTGTTTCTGACAATGCTAAAGCTTTCACCTCCAAATCTACCGTAAATTCTGTTTTGATTTGTCCATCTCTCATGTGACTACTTCTGCATACTATCCTCAACCATCTCTTGCTGAACGGGGCAATCGTAATCTTAGGTCGGCTCTAATTGCCTATCATCATGATGATCATTCCAGGTGGGACACGTCCTTGCATTTGTCAGCTTTCGCTTTGAATTCGGTGGTTCATGAATCTCATACGTTTACTCCAGCTTCCTTGATGTTTAAGTTTGTACCCAACACGCCGCTCTCTAACCTTTGGTCTCTTAGTGATATTCCACCTGAGACAATAGATCCAGATAATATTAGAGATCTTAGGAAGAAGCCTAAGGCCAACCTTAAAATTTCTCACGAAAAGGTTAGGGAAAGATATGATCGTGGAGGGAGGCCCACCAATTTAAAGGTAGGAGACCAAGTTATGGTCAAAAACTTTGTTCCCGCGGGCAAGCTTGCCCCCAGATTTCATGGGCCGTGCACCGTTTTGGATTTCTTGACCCCGGTGACATTATTAGTAAGCAGTCCAGCCACTGAGAGGATATTTAGGGTTCACCTGTCTCAGGTGCAACCTGTGTAATGTAATTGCTAAATTGCCATCTGTGTCTTCCAACGGTGTAAAGATTATATATCTTCTATTAATGTTAGGCCTTCTGCCCTTTGTTCCCTCATCTACCTTGTATATGTATGTAAAACCTTACCCGCCGGTTATTCTGCTGTCCTTTCCCGTACGGCCATTACCAAGCTCCCGTCCCCTGCTAAACCATACCAGTGGTTTAAAGAAAAAACAGTTCTACGCCGCTGGCCCCACAGCCTTTCCTCCAAGATAGTACCCTAAAGCACTAGTTCCAACAACAATTCTGCCGCCGAGATTTAATTGTTTCAGCGCCCCGCAGCCGTTCGGCGCCTTACCGCCACAGTGGTGGGGAAAGGGCCCACTTCACTCCAGTGATGTCCTACAGTGTACGGTGCGCCAGAGCCTATCTCCCGGCACGGGCTGAAGTGCGGCACACCAACCGCAAGCTTATCGGTGGACTGTAAACAAACTTCACATCTGTGGCGTCCTTCACCGTGACTACCCCCCTCATAGTGCGGGAGAGAGGTATCTCAGGGTACTTGAGGGGTCCGGGTGACCTCGACTGGACATTGGCAGCGGCGACTGGTCAGGCCATCAAAATTAGCAACATGTACTTGGCAGCATACAACAACATAGGCACTCTAAGTCTGGAATTTATCTAGTCATCCACCAAATGGACTATTCAAAATTCTTCTTCTATTCAACATTAAGTAACTATTTCATCTATTAATGTTTCTTCCATGTTCTTTAACAAATCTATCACCAGGGAAAAAATATTTCTTCAAGTTGGGGTTAAACAAACTTGGTCTTTTGTTTTGGAAAATTATTTTCTTCATCATTCTTCTGTTATGTTAATGGATGAGATCTGTTTTAATCTGGTCTGTCATACTGGCTTTTAATGACGTTGGTTATGAGGCTGAGCCTATGTTGTTTTGTATAAGATAAACTGTTGGGCAGATTCGACAGTCATTACTCCTTCCCCTTATAGAAATGAATTTGCATATGGGCAAACGCCTCTAAAAATGTTAAATATTCCGGAATTGTATTACGTTACTCGAGTGAGAATGTATTCGAGAAACACCCCACTCATGTCATGAAAGGACTGGTGGATACATTGTATAGTGTAAGGGCAGGACCACATTTGAAGCAATGCTTATTCTTGTTGGAATGCATTTTAGTAATAAATATGTAGCATAGCAGATGGCCTCGGTTTGCTTTATTGCATGACTGATCAATGGCTCTGATCTTAAAACCCGCACCTTAATTATTTGCACTTCCGCTGCCAGTTCTTCGTGCAATAATAATAATAATAATAATAATAATAATAATAATAATAATAATAATAATAATAATAATAATAATAATAATAATAATAATAATAATTGTACCAGTTGGTACACCTATACGCCGCACATTTCAATTTTCCGCCTTAAAGTACTCCTCTACAGCTGAAACTCTGAACCTTAAAACTGAATTAATTCAACCATTTATCAGAAGATATCACTATGTTAATTTCGAATTCTGTTTGTTTACTAATTATCAAGAAGTGTGGACATTCTCTCACAGATGTCTCTACCAAAAACTATGATCATGCACCCTGGTGCGAAGTGATGAACTTTCCTTTAAGATATTTTATACTCATAAGTTTTCCTATAACTAAATTTCATTCTTTCATATGTAGGTTGGCAATATAAATCTTTCTTTCCGCCGGTTTTGAACTTAGCCAATCCCGAATTTCTCTAATTAATTTTGGACCAATCGTGTCCTTCTTCTTCAAATTTGATGTGTATACTTTAGTCGACCAATAACCGCATGTGGGTGTGTCTTAATTATTCATGAAAGATCTCGAATCTTCCCCGAGAGTATAAAAACTGCTGATTTTCCGGGCTCTCCGCCACTCGTACAACATCTAGCTTAGTGTATAGCAGCAGGCGGGAAGCGCCTATTTCATCCGCCAGCAGCTCTTCAACAAGGTAATGGCCGTTTAACATCGTTCTTTTTTTCCTTGCTAGCTCAGCAGTTTAACCCGCGGGGCAGGTCCGAAACCTTTAATATGTAACCTATAACTTAAAACATGTAAGTTTCTTCCATCTTTGTAAGACTTCATATATCTTTAAATGTAAATCGGGGATAGAGATTGCCTTAGCCTCTCGAGCTCCCCTTCATTTCTATGTTGAGGTGACAATGTTTTCATAACTTATTTTCTACTCTTTCCTAATGTGTTAAATTTTTCTTATACGAGTCACTTCTATGGTATGGGAATAGCCCCTGTGTATCGGCTTAGCGCCACTTAGGTTTTAACAAGCTTACATGTAGGAGTGCAAGTACACGCCTCCATTCATCTTGATATTTTTGGGCCATTTAATTAATCTGTTCCTTTTCCACGAAGGCCCAGTATATTGGGTAATACATGCCCATGTCTCTTTGTATGTGTGCCTTGAGGGCAGTTGATAGTAATGTTGGTTGTTGCCCTTTTTAGGCTCGGAAAATTGAGAGCGGGTTAGCTCTTTCACTTGTGGTAAATGTGCCTCAGAGAGGCTTGAGATTTAAAGGTGGGAGCAAACGTATTGAGGGAATTTCTGCCCTTTGGTAATATATTGGTTGTAAACTGAGAGCTCAGGATTTGTAAAAATTAGGGCTTGTGGCCCAGATTGTTACAGTCTATCTAAATCTCGGCTTTCTTGGTCTTGTACCTGATTTTACTTGTTGTTATTTGTTAAAATTCCGGAATAGTTTATGTGAAAATTGTTAAGTTTGGAAAATATAACCTTTATTGAAATTTTAATTCATCTTTCGGCCTTGTAGTTAGACCCATTCCTGCCCGCACCTTCCTTCACCTCTGCTGATCCACCAAAACACGGTAACAGTATTAATGGTAGTATTAAAATAGTGCATTTAGCACGTAGGTAAGTGAGATTTACAGTTTATATCGAAATCGAGTGAAGCAAGATAATTTTTGGCATTTGGAAATTTAATTTTTTGACACCGTGTATTTGTGATATATAATCACGGTATGTCATTTTGCTACTGAGTTCTGGGAAAATTTGGAAAAATCACTTTAAAATCATTATGAAGTGTTTTGTTTATGTGTTAGCCTGTGCTTATCATCAGATCAAGTAAGAAGGAATGGATCGTCATGATGAATGAAATATTTTCGTATGAGGATAATTAGGAAGAAATGTAAAGGCCGGGTGAGCTGTGTATTTTATGACTGGAGTGTTTTAGGTCGGAGAAATGTAAAATACTTTTTCTCCATGTCGTTATTTTAACACGATAAATGTGAACTACTTTCATTCCGGTAATGAGGAAAGAGAGTCGATCTTCCATGTCAGTTATCCGCATTATGTAACAGACCGACATAAATTGGTAATTTCGACTTTTGTGACTTAATCTGAGAATTAAACGAAGTACAATACAAAAATATTAAGCGAACAGACAATTTTCTTTTTGATAGGTTCTAGACACTGTTGGAACCATCTTAGGACGCAAAATGAGATGCAGGTCCGTGAGATGACGCTCTGCGAACCACAGAACTGACTGGACCCGCGGATGTTACGGCGCAGGGTGACGTGACGCAGTTCCTGACCGTGGTGACCCTGCGGACCACAGTCTCTCTTCCGCTGTTTCCTGCAAGACTCACGGTGATTTTGGTTGTTCATGTTTTGTTTTGTAGTTCGAAATGGAATAAAAACTCATTGAAGTCGTGCGTGTTCGCGAAGTTCTGTATGACACACGATACGAAGATTACTTGAAAACGAAGCTGAAGGTAGGCAGCCGTGCTCTATATAACACTAATCAGAAAAAAATGGAAGGGATCCAACACTTCGAAGAATGAAGGTATTGGCCAAAGGAAGACTAGGGCCACGAAGGGAGTGAAAATGGAAGACTCCCTCGGCCTCGAGTGCTATAATACCGCGCGGTCGGTAAAGAACAAGAGTTAACCAAGGAAGGTCAGATAGAATAGATAAAAGTGAGGAGCCTGACACAAGTAAGTGGAAGCAATGCCAGGACTCAGCTAAGGGCCCCATGGTCGCCAACCCACGCTCACAAGTTTAGAGACCCTGGGGCCGTCTTTAGTCGCCTCTAACGACAGGCAGGTGATACCGTGGGTATTATTCTAACGCTCCCACCCACAGAGGGACTCTTTGTTAACCTTTCGTATGGTTGTTATTAAAACTCCCGTTGCTAAACCATTTTACTGACTCAGGAGTTATTTTTGAAAAATGATATTAAATTTATTTTTTGTCTAAATCACCATGAACTATATATTGTGTTTTGAGGAAGAAATTATGTACAATATAAAGCAACAAATTATCAATTTATTGAAGTGAAATGTTTTATCAATTGATGAATGCAAAAATATTTGTACCGGGCGAGTTGGCCGTGGTGTTAGGAGCGCGCAGCTGTGAGCTTGTATCCGGGAGATTATGGGTTCGTATCCCACTGTCGGCAGCCCTGAAGATGGTTATCCGTTGTTTCCCATTTTCACACCAGGCAAATGCTGGGGCTGTACCTTAATTAAGGTCACGGCCGCTTCCTCCCAACTCCTAGCCCTTCCCTATCCCATCGTCGCCATAAAACCTATCTGTGTCAGTGCGACGTAAAGCCACTAGCAAAAAATGTTCTGAAATGAGAAATTCCGACAATAAACTCATGTGACAAATACAAATTATTTTAATGGCTAAACTGAGATATACATATTGAAAACATCTTATTTCCATATACAAAAAAAGAGTTTTTGTGAGCCAGAGCTGAAGTTTCGTGGTGAACTGCGTACTGAAACTGCGATCCAAGTTGAGATGATTGTCGCCGTGACTCACTCTGCCGTGAATAATTCGACGTGAGCCACCCTGCGTCACCTCACGGACCTGCGTCTCATTTTGCGGCCCGCCTAATGGTTATAGCGTCCGCCATGCCAACTTGCTACGGGCCGAGCTCGTCACCCATCGCCACACCCCCCTTACGCTCGACCGCGCCTATCGCGAGCAACATTTAAGTGCTGGGCGGGCCCTTCTCTCTTCTATCCGTGGTCGAGCCGCATGGGACTACGGAATTTAGTCGACTATTATTCTGGAGTCTTCTATCTCGCGAGGTTCCTGGATACATCTAGCATCCGGACTGTTCTGGAAGGCCCAGAGCAGGTATATAAGGAGAGGAGTAACTTGGAATGAGAGTTAGACGGAGTTAGTTAGTGTGTGAGTGAGTGAGTGAGCGAGAGCGAGATTGAGTTCGCTGGGGCGCAGTCAGTGATGGCCTGGCCTGAGATGTCAGCCTGACGGAGTATCTGTCTGTTGGAGCCGAGGACTCGTTCCTGTTCCCCTGACGTCGTGTGTGTGCGTGACCCTTGAGGCCGGCTGCTGGAGAAGAACCTTGGGTGTTCTGGAGCGGCGAAGAAGGGAACACTGGGTGACAACGTGTGTAGACTGAGAACGGGGCTCGACGGATTGAGTGAACAGCGGATACTATCCCGACCTGCGAGACTGACGTGTAGGCTGTGGACCGTGACAGCGCTAACGAGTGTGACTGAGTGGCTGAGTGCGTGTCGTGTAAATAATCGATGACTCTGTGTGTGTGTCATTGTAGATAGAACATAAGAGAAACTAAGAGAGAGAGCGCGCGAACCGTCTGTAAGTGTGTGACCGTGTACGTGTGTAAGTTGTTATCTCGGCTTTCGTCTGTGTGTGTGTAAATCTGTAATTGTAGTGCTTAGTAAATAAATCTAAGAAATAGGACGCTACCAGGTTCTTTGGTCATTTATTTACTTATTTACACCGCCAACACGCTACAACTGGTGTCAGAAGTGGGATGAACATGTGTGATAAAAACTGGTGGATAACTGTTACGTTAAAACTGGTGTCAGAATCGAGTACCTGGTAACGTAATTTGTAGCCGGCATAAATTTCTAGGAGTGAAATGAATTCCGAACAGCTCCGGATTTTTCTAAGCAAGTTTAGTGAACTTGAAAATAAAATTTTGTCTGGTTATGGTAAACTCATTAGTGAACTGAGATCTGAGCGAAGATCAAACCAGGACCAATTGAAAACAGACTTAAGAAATCGGAAGAGTGAGCAGTTTAAGTCAGAAAACGAAGTGCGCTCTCTCGAAACCGAGGTCGACAATGACGAAGTGCGGGACGACAACGAACTGGACGAGAAGCGGTCCGAAGAGATGCTCACGGTTGTGGAGTCCGGAGTTCGAGGCCCAGCGGTGGATGTAAGTGCCCTGCATGTGTAAACGATGGCTGTGGAGACGTGAATGAATCCTGCTAGCAGCGACGGCGGCTCCACTATCGTGAAGATGGAAGCCTTACGGGACGACGGGATTACTTCCAAGAGAACATGCGGTACCCAGTTCGAGACAGGATCGACGTCCAAGAAGAGTGCCGAACACCCGATCGCCGGAACATAAGAGAAACTAAGAGAGAGCGCGCGAATGGTGTAAGTGTGTGACCGTGTACGTGTGTAAGTTGTAATCTCGGCTATCGTCTGTGTGTGTGTATATCTGTAATTATAGTGCTAAGTTAATAAATCTTAGAAATAGGACGCTACCAGGTTCTGTACTCATTTATTTACTTATTTACCCCGCCAACACGCTACACAACATTGACACTTCCCTATGCTCATGTTGGTCACCCATGTCATATTAAGTCGTTGAATCTGAAGCTGTTATTGAAGGGTCACAGGGAACCCTTTCTTGACGAATATGAGCTTTTTCTTAGAGTGACCAGGGTAAAGTAGTGTATATTCCTTTGTATATTTGTGTTGATATTTTAATTTCACTATTCATTTTTGATGTACGGGGAAGTAACCAATATGCCAAAATCACGTATTTGCCTCAGTTGTTTCACTTCTCATTACGAAAGACTTGCTGGAATATGTCACATTCAATACTTTGTGGTAATGAGCTGGCGAACGTATCACTGACTTTCTGGAAAATTATACCTGCCGATTTTCGAAATTTCTACTTTGGAAACGTTGCTAAATAATGGAATCGAGAAGTGTGGTTTGAACGTGACCCCTAGGAAAAGTGAGAACGATGCATGTTGTGTTTGTGGAGGTATCAGATTCATGACTGTTTATTATAATTTGTGGCGGTATAATTTAAAGGGGTCGAATGCTCAATATTCGGGGGATAGTGGGTGCGAACCCCACCGCCGGCAGCCCTGAAGATGGTTTTCCGTGGTTTCCCATTTTCACACCAGGCAAATGCTGGGGCTGTACCTTAATTAAAGCCACGGCCGCTCCTTCCCACTCCCAGCACCTTCCTGTCCCATCGTCGCCGTAAGACCTATAGGGTCGGAGCGAAGTTAAGGGACTTACAAAAAAAATTAAAGGGGACTGATATAACTATTGCCATCTATGACTGTTAGTACGTGTGGACTTTAAAATGTACCATTTAACAATGCCCCATGAACTGCAATTGGCTGCAATTTGTTAATTGTGGTACATCCACTACCTTGATTGGACTACGTAGAGTAATTTCTATGGCTTTTATTTCTTGACACCGCTGGGTGTTAGTCAACTGTCGACGTGTGGTCCTACTCTGTGAACAGGGAGTCGGCATCTGACCGTCTCCAAGAGACAGTCCGTCTAGCCATTTGGCTAGGGGAAATGATTACCGTCCACCCTAGTTAAGGGACTGAAGTGGCATTGGAGCCTTAACTTATCAGAACCTACCATGATAAGTCATCTGGTTGTTTTAATTTATTAATTTACTCTCAGTGTGACTGATTAGTGTTGTGTAATATCTATTCTTTCTGTAAACCAACAGTGTGAGCTAACACTATTTTATAATATGCCATTTATGGATATCTTCGTCGGTAAGTTTTATAAACATAATACTTTGGACAAGGTAGATCGTCTACCACGACTGTGTTAGTACAAGAAGTGTCCACGAATTTAAACATACCTGTCAGAAATATATTTGATTCGTTGATAATTCCTCTGGTATTGCATGAAAATGCCTCAAATTTGGTATCCATCGGGTCGAAATAATATTCGAAGCAGTTTAAAAGTTTTCCCTCTAAATTGTAAGGTGATACCCGGTATGTACTTCGAGAGTCCGAATGTCTAACTTAATTATCGATTGATATGACGAAAATCACCTGGCCTCTCTTTGTCGGCATGGCACGTGTCGTATTCTCTTAGTGGAGCGGCAAAATGCTTCCAATCGGGGAGGGGGGGGGGGTCGAACTAGCTCGACACGAAAAAGGAAGAGAGAATAAATAGATGAATTATGCACCCTCTCAACTATATTTCATCTTATAAATGCAAGAAAATATCACTGGGAAGTGTTAACGGCACTGTAATTACAAAATATGTGCAAACATGAAACTAGGTCATACAGTGATAATGACGTTATATTTAAGTTACAATATTAAGAATTTAATTTTTACCTAAATCTTTAACTGTGTACCTGTGGCTTTAGTGCTAATTATCCTATTGAGCTAACAAGAATTAAGTATCTGAACTGACTTGTAATTCCGACGACTAGGGAGGGAAAAGTGCTCTACTTAAACGAGACAATATGCCTGTTCATTCCCATTCTGCCTTTTCTCATCGAGAACGTCACTTCGGAACGTCAGTAGGAGACGTCATTCTGCTTCTGACTGTCGCAGGGGATATTAAGGCAATCTATTCAAGTGTCTGCTAGGAAATTATAAAATTGTGCCTGCTTCAACAACTTCAACCATATCTACTTAACCAGCAGACGTCGAATGTGATTGAACTATTAGTAAGAAGTAAGTATCATTCACTCATAATTAAGAGGACTAGGTCTAGGTGTAACGTTCCAGACGTTACAGTGTAATTATGTTAATTTTATTATGTGTAATTAATTCAGGAATTTAACGTCATGATATTTATTTTGGTATGTAATTGTATTATAATTCATGTTTAATCATTTGCTCACTATCATTTCATTACTTTGTAACTACGACTTGTAAACGAGGGCTGAATATCCTAATATTCACTTAGATTCTTGCGACATTCGTTTAAAATTAACTTGCAGTAGATTTCCTCTATCTTGCCACATCACCGAGGAAGAAGGAAGGACAAATTTAGACACCAAGTTCTGGGAAAAGCGAGCACGTGTTCAAGCGTTCTAACGTAAGCTACCGTATTTCGACCAGAATTATTCAAACTGATCACCGCCTATATTTTCAAAGGAGCGTCATGTTGCCATGGATACTGAGTGAAAGGACTAATAGAAGAACAGTTGATATCAGGGTTAAGACCCGTCAACTCTAATATCTGGAGTGGGGAGAGACGTGTCATCTGATTGGACCACGTGTAGCGACCTGTAATTAGAGCCAGAGAAGGTTATAAAAGGGCGTGTTGGAGCTCTTGATCTTCTACGGATCTTCTACGGATCTTCTACGAGTCTTCTACGTGATTCTGATCGATATTATTCTACATTATTCTACTTGATCCTCTACTCGATTCTTCGTCTCGATACTTAGAAATTCTGAATGAGGGGTGTATAGCCACTCTCATCAGGAAGTACGTACAGCTCAAGACCGGTTTGAACCAGTCTAAGTCAATAGGTAGTATTAATCTAGATAGAAATGAAACTTCAGAGAACATTTTCAGTAAAGTTGGAAGGATTCTTAATTGAGTATCCTCTCCATATAACCCAAGGTGGATCTTCTAACTATGACTTAGGGCTTATCTCCAATATATGGGATAAAGCATAATAGGGAGTGTTAGTTTTGAAGTCATCTTCCAATTAGTGGTGGGTGCAATTTGCAAGGTAGGAATGGTACTTAGCTGCAGATGAAGAGATCTCAAAGACGACCGGTGATGTTCCCGCTACAAGGATGGAAGCTTTCCAAGGACCAGCAGAACAAGACAACATGGTGAGCAAGCGAGTTAAAGATATTGCAAGTTTTCGCGAAGTAGAGTCATTCAATTTTTTGTTAAATTCATTTTCTATTTTAAATTCAGTTCTCGTTAAACCGTCGTCATTTATATTAAAGATAATAAATAATATTTTTCTAGTTCACTTTAATCAATCTGCCTTAATTAGCCTTTTGATTTCTAATTCTCCTGCTTAATGATTAGTGCACCCCTGTGATAAGAGTCCGTCCAAGCTTGATTATAAATTTTTATCTTTAAGTCCTCAACTTAAAGATTGGCGCCCTTAGCTTGAATGGTTGCATTTCTCGTTCGATGATTGTTCTCCGAGAGGGGAAGTCACATAAATGCCGCTCCAACGTGTGGCGAGAAAATCATTAAGTACGGAGCAGTTAATGACAGTAACGATATCAGAATTCGTATTATGGGCAAAATTTGGATATCCACGTTGCATTAGGAGTTTTTGATTGTGGGAAGGGTCATGGCTGATCAGACGAAAGAGGAGAGGATGTTGCGCAGTGGACGGGCGATAAAAGGCAATAACGTATTGAGTTCAGAGGAAGAGTTGTGTAGTCTAGTAGAGGAAATTGAAGATAGAAGTGTAAGTAGTATGGAGAGTGAAGGCAAGCAGAAAGAAGTCAGTATGGAGTCAGATGATAGTAGGATGGGGGGCGAAGCGGAAGTAAACACTAACAATGAAAGTAATAATAATGATCAGTTAATGGGAATGATGCAGTTAATGTTAAGTAAGATAGAGGACAGTAAAACTGAAATAAAAAGTGAATTGGAACAAATTAAAACAGATGTAGAACAAAATAACACTAAAATTGAGAGTATTAAATATGAACTTAAAGAACAGTTAGAGCAAACTAAAGCTGAATTAAGTAGGGAGATGAGGGAAAATAAGGAGGAAGCGAATCGGAGAATGGACGAACACAGTAGGCAGTTACGCGATCTGGTGGTAAAAAATGAACATTTTAATAAGCGATTAGAGGACCAGAAAAGCGAATATGTACGGCACGGGAAAGAGGTAGAAGAAAAGTTTGCGGAGCAGAGAAGTCAATTCCTGGAATTAATGGGGAAGGAAAACAACTCTACTAGGGAGGAAGTAATGAGGCAGGTCACTAGTATTGATAAGAGAGTTGAGACTCAAAGAGGGGAAATACGGATATTCAAAGACCACGTCCAACAAGAGATTGACACAGTAAAGCTTAGAATAGAAGATGAGACCCGGGCAAGTGAAGAAAGGTTTGCGATAGCTGAAGAGAATAAGATTGAAATTAGGACATTGAAAGAGAAGCAGGTTAATTTGGAGAGCGAAATTGATAGGAGAGACAAAGAGGTAGAATGCCGGATGGAGAAAGCAGAAAATCAGTTAAAACAGGTGGCAAAGGATAAACAGGTTTTCACGGGAAGGCAATGTCTAGGAAATAGCTACATTAGGGAAATTGAACTACCTAAATTTAATGGGAAACAAACGAACCCGCTAGATTTCCTTAAGATGATAGAAAAACGATTTGAAAAGCGTCTAGAGGAAGGGTCTATGGACTGGGAAGACGTTATGGAAAATATTGACCATGCTTTTGTAGGAGAAACTCGGTCTTGGTTCATGGTATATAGGCAAACGATGACGAACCTGAAAGAATTCAGAAATAAGTTTAGAGAGAAATTCTGGAATGAAGCGATACAAGCTCGGGAGAGAGAAAGGGTGGTATTTGGGAGGTACAAACAGCATGAGGGAGTCACTATGACCGAGTACTTCCTGGCACATGTCATGATTTGTCAGAACTTAGATGGTATAACCGAGGGGTCTGATGTAGTAAGACTACTTTTGAGACATTTTCCGGACAGGGTGAGAGAAGCGGCCTGCATGCAAAAAGTTGGAACTATTCAGGAGATGGAGAACCTACTAGGCAGTTTTGATGCGTTAGGTAACCTTAGGAGTAGAACGGAGAATATTCAGAACTTTAGTCATCACAACGGAATGAGACATAACGGTAGAATACAGAATCACGAAGCTCGCAATCAGTTCAGACCTCAGCAGAACAGCAGGAGCGGAGCACCTGAATATAGGACAGGAAATTCCCAACGGAGGCCAGAGCTATGTACTAATGAGTCCAACGTCAATACACAAAGGGAACCTTTAAACTAACTAGAGGCTGTAATGTTAGGTCATAATTCCAGCCTAGTACGAAGGTAGCGAAGTGTCTTGCCATGAAAGTGTTACCATATGACCTAGATGTTAGAGACGATTTGTTGTATGAACCCGAGCAGAATAATGGAGATTCAAGTAATAAAGTAGTCAATCCCGTTGTTAAATTGAAAGTTTGGGGGGCGTGGGTTAAAGTTTTGATTGATTCTGGTAGCCAAATATCATGTATTAGTTCTCAGTGGTATGAGTCATTAGTGAAACAGGGTATTCAGTTGGAGGAAATGCCTGTTAAGTCTACTTTCATCATTACGGCTGTTGGAAAGAAGTCTAAGCAAATTTGTAAACAAGTAGCTGTCCCGATCTGTATTAATAATTTTATTAGCGTTCAGATATGTTTGGTAATTCCGCATTTGATATTTGATCTTATCTTGGGATCTGACTGGTTAACGTTAAAATTGGCTCAGTTAAATTACAATGATCTAGTGCTAAATTTGAGGTGGAATAATGAGGATATCAAGGTCAAGTTTGAGGAGGAAATTCAGAGGAAAACGGAAGTTAGTACAGTGTGGAGAATGAGAGAGGTTTCTAAAGTTAATGAAGAGGCTAGTGAGGGCCTGAAGTTGTGCCAGTTGTGGATTAATGAGGATAAAATATGTGGCTTGAAAGAAGCCGTAAGTAGAAATGAGTTAAATGAAATCCAGAAGTACAAGTTATTTGAAGTGTTATGTGAACACGTGGAGATTTTCTCCGAGAAACCTGGTGTTACCCATCTGTATGAACATTCTTTTTCTGTGCTGGATAAGACTCCATTCAGCGGACCGCGGTATCCGATACCACACAAATATGCCAAAGCCGTAGAGGATCAAATTCAAGCTATGTTAGCAGACGATGTGATTGAATTATCAAACAGTCAATATGTTAATCCCTTAATTGTCGTGCCTAAGTCTGATGGATCAATACGTTTGTGTATTGAATGCGTGAGCGTAGTGAGAGTGTTAGGTTTGCCTGAGGGACTACCTCGTAATGCTGAATTTTACGTCCGACTGGCACGGGAGAACCTGATTAAATCTGGAGATAAACGTAAAAGGCAGCAGAAACGTAAGGTACTGGATAACTTTGAGGTAGGTGATATGGTTTTGGTGAGAGTTCCAATGTTGTCAAATAGTGAGGAGAAGGTAACAAAGAAATTTTTCTTTTATATCAAGGCCCTTATAAAGTACATAGAAAACTAGGACCCTGTGCTTACAAGTTAGCGGATGGCGAGAGCGTAATGAATGGTTCATATAACATTAGTAGTTTACGGAGATACCTGTCGTGTGAGGTGGCTGAACCGGATTGTGAGATATAGGTCAGTAACTCAGGGAAGTTGCTACTTGTTATGTCAGACTACGAGCGGAATGAGTTTACGTCTCAATTGTGGTGGTATTTCCTAGTTGTGTTTGTAAACAAGGGAGGTGTTTGTGTGGCGGTAGATTTACGCTCGTTCATTGACGATAGATCATCTGTTTTCTGTATGTGAGGCCATGAAATTTTATATATTATTTGTTTTCTGAGATGTTACAGAAGGCTAATTAAAGCTGACGACGGCAAATAATTAATTTTCCAGTATGTGCATTTCTAACTTGCAATAATTTTACCGTGAGCTTAAATCACGTGGGTATTCGTGTGAAGTGTATTGCATCCTGCTTCAAGATAAGGTTGAAACATTCGAAAGAGTGATAAAAGTGTAAATTGTTTGTATCATTTGTTTTCCATGGTTTTAATGTAAAAGATTGGAAGAGAACGTGTTACTGCTATCTAGCAAAGAATGTCGGAGAGATGGGGAGTAAAAGGACAAATAGACACTCGGCAGAGTCTGTAATCTGAATTGTATATATATATTATGTTATAATCTCTAGGATAATCTTGTTTTTTACAAAAATGGAAAGTTGCTTGTGTTGGGCATAATTTAGTATCTAAACCTCAAGATGAACTGAAATAACAGACATTCGCAATGGTAAGCAGTCTAAGAGAGATATGGAAACAGTGAGATATAATTATTTGTATGAAAATAATGTCGCTCGTTATGGGCAGGTAATAGAGGTATTTCAAGTCAATGTGGGAGTAAGTGTGTGAGTTCTCAACTCATGTGATATTTGTTAAGAACTCATGGGGGCGTATGTAACGTTCCAGACGTTACAGTGTAATTATGTTAATTTTATTATGTGTAATTAATTCAGGAATTTAACGTCATGATATTTATTTTGGTATGTAATTGTATTATAATTCATGTTTAATCATTTGCTCACTATCATTTCATTACTTTGTAACTACGACTTGTAAACGAGGGCTGAATATCCTAATATTCACTTAGATTCTTGCGACATTCGTTTGAAATTAACTTGCAGTAGATTTCCTCTATCTTGCCACATCACCGAGGAAGAAGGAAGGACAAATTTAGACACCAAGTTCTGGGAAAAGCGAGCACGTGTTCAAGCGTTCTAACGTAAGCTACCGTATTTCGACCAGAATTATTCAAACTGATCACCGCCTATATTTTCAAAGGAGCGTCATGTTGCCATGGATACTGAGTGAAAGGACTAATAGAAGAACAGTTGATATCAGGGTTAAGACCCGTCAACTCTAATATCTGGAGTGGGGAGAGACGTGTCATCTGATTGGACCACGTGTAGCGACCTGTAATTAGAGCCAGAGAAGGTTATAAAAGGGCGTGTTGGAGCTCTTGATCTTCTACGGATCTTCTACGGATCTTCTACGAGTCTTCTACGTGATTCTGATCGATATTATTCTACATTATTCTACTTGATCCTCTACTCGATTCTTCGTCTCGATACTTAGAAATTCTGAATGAGGGGTGTATAGCCACTCTCATCAGGAAGTACGTACAGCTCAAGACCGGTTTGAACCAGTCTAAGTCAATAGGTAGTATTAATCTAGATAGAAATGAAACTTCAGAGAACATTTTCAGTAAAGTTGGAAGGATTCTTAATTGAGTATCCTCTCCATATAACCCAAGGTGGTTCTTCTAACTATGACTTAGGGCTTATCTCCAATATATGGGATAAAGCATAATAGGGAGTGTTAGTTTTGAAGTCATCTTCCAATTAGTGGTGGGTGCAATTTGCAAGGTAGGAATGGTACTTAGCTGCAGATGAAGAGATCTCAAAGACGACCGGTGATGTTCCCGCTACAAGGATGGAAGCTTTCCAAGGACCAGCAGAACAAGACAACATGGTGAGCAAGCGAGTTAAAGATATTGCAAGTTTTCGCGAAGTAGAGTCACTCAATTTTTTGTTAAATTCATTTTCTATTTTAAATTCAGTTCTCGTTAAACCGTCGTCATTTATATTAAAGATAATAAATAATATTTTTCTAGTTCACTTTAATCAATCTGCCTTAATTAGCCTTTTGATTTCTAATTCTCCTGCTTAATGATTAGTGCACTATCACCCCACCCCTGTGATAAGAGTCCGTCCAAGCTTGATTATAAATTTTTATCTTTAAGTCCTCAACTTAAAGATTGGCGCCCTTAGCTTGAATGGTTGCATTTCTCGTTCGATGATTGTTCTCCGAGAGGGGAATTCACATAGGGTTATTACCGATTATTATTTGCAAGTTTCAGTGAATTACTCCGGGAGTACGGGCATGAAGAGGATCTCTACAGCCAGTATTACACGAAGATGGATTTTGTGGCCATGTTCCATATGTCTTTCACCATGAGCTACTAAATCATCAGACCATCGCCAACGGAGGAGAAATGCGGGGATATCTACCCTAAACTGATCAATTAAGGACATCCCATAACTCATCATGAAGCCAACAGAAGTCGACTACGTCTTATACTAAATATCTGTTCCATGTAGTTTATTCCTTTTTATTCTTATGATGTGGTCTTTTAGACTATAATTTGCTCAATGTCCGGCTCCAAGGCTAAATGGTTAGCGTGCTGGCCTTTGGTCACAGGGGTCCCGGGTTCGATTCCAGGCAGGATCTGGAATTTTAACCATAGTTGGTTAATTTCGCTGGCACGGGAGCCGGGTGTCCGTGTCGTCTTCATCATCATTTCGTTCTCATTTCGACGCGCAGGTCGCCTACGGCGTGAAATCGAAAGTCCAGCATCTGGCGAGCCGAACTTGTCCTCCGACACTCCCGGCACTATAAGCCATACGCCATTTCATTTGCTCAATTTCTTGTCTTTCTTCTTTTAATTGCTCCCTAAATGAATGAGTTGAAATGTGGATCTTTATTCAAATATGTGAATCTCATAAAATTACAGATTTTCCTGACCACATGTTACTTGCTCTTGACAGTGATGGATCATTGAAAGTTTCCCGTGTGTCATCATGATCATCCTTCTATATTTAATGAATATTAGGATATTTGTGAGTTGATATGTGTCATATGAATCTAATGTGGTAATATATTCAATTCCTTTCCAATATTTCGTTAATATTTGGAGCTTACACTCATATCTCGTGGTGACTGAATAGTGTCGTCAGGATATTAATTCAGAAATCAGATCATTGTTTAATTTGGAGTACTTGAGTAAGAGTATATGATTACGAATAGTAGATATAATCCTCGATACTGATTTGATAAATTAAGACTTGTTTCTTGAATGATATTTTGCGACTTTTCCTGACCACATGTTTTGTGCGATATACGATTATGGATGATAACGGTCGGCTCTGTAAGTTTTTAAATGGAACTATTGAGTTAATGGATAATTAATGAGCATGATGATAGTCTTCAGGTAGTGAATTCTGACTTATATTGCGCGGTGATATTTAACGATTTGACATTTGAAAGTTGATGGAGGTGAATAATAGTGTCCTCAGATATAAGAGGTTGTGGTCGCATTCATAAAGACATCTAATGATAAGTTAGGTTGGCGTACTCCGAAATTATGACTTCATTTCTATGAAATAAATTTATCCTGGTGTAAGTTAATGAGATAATTGGATTAAGATTTTCGAGTGCATTTGTGAATATTTCCTGAGGAATATTTGAATTATGACACAGGTTCTCGGACGATTTATTACTATAACATGCATTAGTTCGATTCCAGGTGAACCCAATCTAAATCGTACAAATTCCTAACCACGTGGGAAATTTCGTATCCTCATTTGTATCTCGGAGTTGACTTAATTGGAGAGTGGGAGTATTGTTTCATTTGTAGATATTGTGTAGATACTGTAGACAGTTCTTCTATAGAATATTTTCTGTAGTTAGATTGTAGAGTTTAGTCACATTTGTAATTATTAGAGATATTTGACAATGTGTCAATTTCAGAGATATGTGTTATAGGCAGATAGGCTGATCAGTGATATTTTTCTGTTGAATTATAATCTACGTTGCTGTCCGTATTCCAGCATTGCTAAATTTTGGCCTTCTTTGAGAGTATTGTTTATTTTAGTTCATTGGAAATGGCCACTTAACGTTAAATATTGATTCACGTAATGAAATAACTTATAATGATTTAGAACAGATATACTCAGCGTCTCGATTTAATTTTTACTTTTCAAAAACATATTCAAGAAAAATTTAATGTAATACATTTTATTGATAAATTTAGAGAATGTAAGTTCAATCCAAATTTTAACGCAAGAAAATTCAGTTCTAAGAATTTTAAAATGTTTTCTATTTCAAATTTTCAATTAAATCTTAATGTATTTTGCAGATTTTTTCTAGAATTTGTACTTCGACCGCCTCGTTATTCAAGATTTAAATAATTAACTTGTTGAAATTTACTAATCTCAAGTGTCATTACTAATCAATTCCGTTAGAATGATGAGGGCTAATAATTTGCTTGTACCATCCCATTTGTTCGGAATATTTTTATGTTACGTCAGGAGCCTTCATAAATTCCTATTAAAGTAGTGGTCATTCTGATAATCAGAGCTAGTTAGAATGGCAAGGCATTTTAAATTTTTGCAAGGCCCCTAACAATTTAAATAAATGACGTGCGTCATTGGGACGTGTGCACACAAGATAAATATTAAAAGTTCAATAATTCATAACAAATCCGATAATAACACAACAAACAAGGAAGAGTGCTGGTACCAACCCAAAATGGAAGACGAGAGGAGGGGATCAAGGAACTACGAGGCAAAGCAACATCAAAATGACACCAATATTTTTTTAAAAAAATACAATAACAATATAATTAATAAATAACCATTTACATTACATTAAATTATGAAAAGAAAGAAAAATTTTGAAAAATAATAATAAAGTAATAGGAAGTATAATAAATTTTCATTAAATGAATAATGTACATGTAAATAAGGTTAACTCAGAAGTAAATAAATCCATTACATTCCCCAAGCTACCCTGGTGCACCAGCTCCTTACCTTACACATTTTTGAAAATATCTACATGAAAAAAAATTTAAGATTAATACAGGAAAAATGGGTTTGATGGCAAATCAAGGGCCTCTGACAGCACTCAGCCGAGGTTAAGTCCCCACAGTACCCACATAAATAAGTTCACCCGACACATCGCGTTAAAACACAAGGGAACACAAATCTCAACATAATGTCATCACACATGATCCGTCAAAATAAGTTGAATAGCCCAAATAAAAATAATTTTCAAATAGCAGAAGCAAAACAAGGCTAGAGCGATAAATACGACGCCCGAACCAAAGAGCCAGTTAACTTCACAATACCGAGACTGAAAGACAAGAGAAACAATTCACACGGAGCACGTATCTCGGCCAACACCATGATAGATAAACAACAATCGGATATGAGATGAGACCAAACCCCAAACATCTCGCGCTACGGCTGCCCAAGACCCTTGACTTAAACCAGCAAACGTTACAAAGGCATTGTTCAAAAATGGAGTTTATATTGCGCGGGATTACACACATAATTATATATCATCTTAAATACCCGCAATGGAAATAAAACAAGGAATATCAACCCAATCCAAGAAATAGGTATCCATGAGAAATTAAAAATTTATAATAATAATAATAATAATAATAATAATAATAATAATAATAATAATAATAATAAGACAATTATTATTATTATTATTATTATTATTTAAATTGAAAAATCAGTGCAGCATAGCATTAGCTCGAAACACGGACAAGGGAGGCCGAAACACACGAAAGGATGCCCAAAACCCAAACCGAGAATCACAACACCAAATACGGGAGCAAACACGAATACAGCAACATTAGCGATACATACCAAATTTTAAAATAGTAAACGCACACGCATCCAATAAATAACACAGAAAACTTACACATATACGCAGGTAAATAAAAGAATACCAGGGAAAACAACATTAAGTCAATGCAAATGCGAATTCGAAAGTTACGCCGACAATAATGACCTTTACAGCTACACAGGACGCTCACTTGAAACTAGAACACAATAACACCAAACTCAGATAAAATACAAACCATAGTTAAAAACGCTACCTATAATATAAATAACACACCCCAAGGAAACAACATTAACACAAATAAGTTAGAACAGCGTACTTACAGAGAGGTCACATGACTGAGTAATCACCGTGTTTCGAACTGCACTAATACACTCACTAGTAATTGTATAATTAAACTTACATACTACACCACACGACTATTCTAATATAATAGAAGAATATTAAGATAAGTACAGTCCCCTGCTGGGGTTCTTAGTCAATCCCCGAAGGTATCTTCGTAGTTTTTTTGTGTCGGTAGCCACTCCATTATTAGCATTCAACGTCCGCTTTCGTTGAAGCCAACCAGTCGACAGACACAATCGCATCAAGGCCACAAGGAGCGACACTGTCCAGCCTCGGAACACGCCCTGGTGGGCTCCGTCAAAACACACCTTGCGGTAGCAAAGCACGCACATAGATAGCGCAAGAGTACATGTTGCTGTCGATAGTACGATCAAACACACTAGATATAACTTGCAGCAACGTTACGCGCTGTCATGTCCCAGTAGCCATACATACAATGAGTAGAATTACCATCCACTTAGTCACATAGTGTTGAATTTCAGTTTCAAATAGAAAATGGCAATATTACCGCTCATTACATCGGCAGATTGTCAATAAAGCAGAGTCCAACAGTAAAATGCCTAATTCACAAAATGTTACTTGTGCGGATAGTGCACACAATTTAACAAGTGTCGCGTAGACAGTTCATTGTTCAAATTATATTACATAAATTAATGTTTATTTTGCGTAATAACGCCTCAGCACCCCCCTCCTGAAGGAGGACCACAGGGGGCCGAGATGAGGTAGGTAGCGTTCAGTCATATGCACTTGAAAAATGTACCACTCAGTCACAGAGTACCAGAGCGTCCAAACGATTTGGCGTAAGTTTACATGTTAAGTTCATTAAGCAGTTAGACGTTACCCCAATTCAATGACGCTGTATTCATATCATTTCATGCCAAGAGAATAAGCTGTAGAAACAGTCTTACTTGACAATGGGTGACATCGTAGAAGCAACACGGGGCACACATGGACTGTTCAATGTGGAGGAAGACGAAGTACCAATGGCCAGTTAGCACAGTGTACAACGCACCAGGTGGTAAACTGACTCATGACTTGCAAGATTTCAGCACCAAATGTTGAGCTCCAATGACACAGGTTTTTCTCGATGCTCGAGTCCAGCTTAGATTCTTGCAACGGCAGCTCCAAAATGCGCACGAATAGCTGCAACAGGAACAAGAAATTGCAGCGACGGAACAAGTACAGTTCAAAAACAATTAGTCACCACTTCGGTTCTCACACACTCATTAGGGATTTCATTAGTTGCGAACCGGGTTTCAATGACCCACTTTAAAATAGTGTTTTTGAAAGCTCATGAGGCAGTAGTAACCACAAACACTTACAACAACAAGAGTATCATCTCCAGTATTAACTTCAAGTTTGAACACACGGGTATCACCCTTAGCTTGAGTACAGTTCATTTGCCATTTCTGGCATTGATATTTGCTAACTTTTACAGTATCGCTACTGAACATTACATTAGTCGAAGTAAATTACTATAATCTCTTTTAAAAGAAATTAAATTAGGAATAATAAATTTAGATAACCTTATAATATTAGAATAAAGCAACCCATATATACAACGAAAAGACGACCTAACCTAACTGAATATTCCCAAAAATTTAATTTTCAAAAGGGAAATTAAATATCAGAAGCAAGAGAAATAATTTGGAACACAGATGCTGGGTCATGAAATACCGGAGGAAGAAACGTAAATTTTGCCCACAACAGAACCAAATATTTCATAACCCAAACCAGGGCAATCCAACTCCCGACTACAAGGTCGAAGACCATTATTAAGTAATTTTCCGCATTCATTTATACAAGAAACTACTTAGCATTCTTCCACACCTTACATAATTTTATAGAAGAGAGAAACGGATCAGAAAGGAGGCACGATACACATCAGAAATAATAAACCGACGTAGGATACAGGGAGGGAGAGAAAGATGGATAATCACACAGCGAAACGGACAGAATACACCCACAACGGTCAACTCATTTACATAACACAAGCTACTAAATAACCAGACAACTCAGAAGAAAATGAAAGGCAGAGAGGTCACCACCAAGAAACAGAAAACATAGTACCACAAATCATCCATAAATATAACGTAGAGATCACATGGCAATCGGCCCAGAATAACGAAGGTAATGGCAATAACTGGAGACTTCGCTAGCATAATACCAGATGGAGGGGAGCTCATAAGTGCTTCCGCACGATATCACCAAGCAACAGGTACCCAGGTCAACAACCACATGCCAGTGACCAATTACAGAAAGGATAATAATGAACACCACAAGAAATGAAAACGAAATTATAGCACCAGGGAGAACCAACTCAAAGCAGCATAAATAAGGGCCAAAATTCAAGGAAATTCCACTCCATATAAACCATCTTCGAATACAACGAGCACAGGTGTTCTACCAAATCCATCAAGTGTTCAGAGAAGCTCTGGATAACCCAGGACTAAAAATATGGTGGCGTAAAGACAGTCCACCCTGTGAAATTATGCCACTTCACGGACACCCTTCCAGCCAGTCGGAATTCACGGGATATAATAGGACATAAACAATGCAGACTTGATAGGTGACACGATGACAAAGCTCATGAGTTGATGGAGAAGAACCTTCAATCAATCAATTGGGTCCCATACCTCCAATGACAGACCAAGAATTTCAGCGACTGCCCATGAACTATCCCACATGATCCCATGCTCATAGGAACAGACCCCAGAACATCCAGATGACAAGCAAGCGACAATATAATATTGCAAAAACATGCCGGTTTGAGGTAGCTGAAACCGAATTATAAGAAAAGGTAAACCAGATGACGAACAGACCAAGGCGTAAAATAAGGAAAATATTATGTAAATAAATTTGATCGAATGGAAAAACACTTAAACAACCATAGGGTGCAAGGGAAACACTTCTCAGTATACAAATTGATTCACTTCTGACCTATAGATATCATTTTGAAGAAACATAAGTTATCATATCATACAATATCCCACTAAACATGATCGAAGCCAGTGTACATCCACAAAATGACCACAAATGCCTTGACGGGCCTCAAGAAATATCTTGGGCTAATAATAGTGTGAACATAATCACCTGCAAGACATCCCATACTGACTCGCAAACTCCTTGCCTACACGAGGACCCAAGGATAAATAAATATACCAGCCAAGACATGGACATACGGTAACGGATAGGCTCAAGGTTACACTGGAGAAGACTTCACCTCAGTTACGACAACACCACACTCAACTAAATTAACAGCACACGTCAGACTGACTATGAAGATAAAATGTACTCCCATAATCCTCAGAAGAATGAACAGGTAGGAAATAATAAGAAGCAAATATGAATTTAAGAGCAGATTTCACGATATTTAGGTAAATGAATGAGTACTAATAACCACATGACAACAGAGAGACCCACAACCAAAATCCCAGATGAAAACACGGTAAGAGCGAACGATCGCTTCAGCAATAAGCCCGCCATGATCCACACCGAGACTCCAGTCATGAATCTACACAACCACCAAGTAGCACCAGTACCGAGAACGGATCTTGCAATTACAGCTAGGAATGAGTAAGCACCAATACATACAGTAACCAACCAGCACCAGAAAATTAAACATCAGGAAGAATGAAAATTTACACTCAAGCACAAGGCTAAAACTGACACTCATCAACCAGAACTAGCAGATACACCACACGCAAGACACTAGTCATCCGAGGCGAGTTACAGAAAATACAATAGAAGAGCAGAGATTCAATACATAGGTACCAGAGAAAAATGTGTGCAAGGGGGAAGAACCTCACACGTAGAGACTACCATTAACCAGGCTCACAGAATTAGAGACGTAAAGAATGAAAACATGACCAATAAATTTAGAACCTACTAAATTACAACATGACAACATGCACCAAGTACCAGAAATACAGGAAGGTAAGCAACACCAGAATAGAACACCACATGGTAAACATTACCAGTAGAAATGGATCAGCGCAGCACTACCTGACATGGGCACATCAAATTAAGATAAGAGGTCAATATAACCTCGGCTGGGTGCTGTCAGAGGCCCTTGATTTGCCATCAAACCCATTTTTCCTGTATTAATCTGAAATTTTATTTCATGTAGACATTTTCAAAAATGTGTAAGGTAAGGAGCTGGTGCACCAGGATAGCTTGGGGAATGTAATGAATTTATTTACTTCTGAATTAACCTTATTTACATGTACATTATTCATTTAATGAAAATTTATTATAATTCCTATTACTTTATTATTAGTTTCCAGAACTCTTCTTTTTTTCATAATTTAGTGTAATGTAAATTATTATTTCATTATATTTTTATTTAATTTTCTGAAAATATTGGTGTCATTTTGACGCTGCTTTGCCTCGTAGTTCCTTGATCCCTCCTCTCGTCTTCCATTTTGGGTTAGTACCAGCACTCTTCCATGATTGTTGTGTTATTATCGGATTTGTTATGAATTATTGCTCTTTTATATTCATCTTGTGTGCTCACGTCCCTACGACGCTCGTCATTTATTTATTTCGTTAGGGGCGTTGCAATTTCTATGAATAAACGATGTAAATACTTCATATGATATCGATATTTAATTATTATTTCCGAACCTACTATTATTATCCTGCCACTTATGTTTACGTCAAGTCCTTACTGAGCACCCCAGGGGTGTCATTTGCTCTCCGATTTCTTTTTTTTCAATCAATCAATACTGATCTGTATTTAGGGCAGTCGCCCAGGTGGCAGATTCCCTATCTGTTGCTTTCCTAGCTTTTTCCTAAATGATTTCAAAGAAATTGGAAATATATTGAACAACTCCCTTGGTAAGTTATTCCAATCCCTAACTCCCCTTACTATAAATGAATATTTGCCCCAGTTTGTCCTCTTGAATTCCAACTTTATCTTCATATTGTGATCTTTCCTACTTTTATAAACGCCATTTAAACTTATTCGTCTACTAATGTCATTCCACGCCATCTCTCCGCTGACAGCTCGGAACATACCACTTAGTCGAGCAGCTCTTCTTCTTTCTCTCAGTTCTTCCCAACCCAAACATTGCAACTTTTTTTAACGCTACTCTTTTGTCGGAAATCACTCAGAACAAATCGAGCTGCTTTTCTTTGGATTTTTTCCAGTTCATGAATCAGGTAATCCTGGTGAGTGTCCCATACACTGGAACCATACTCTAGTTGGGGTCTTACCAAAGACTTATATTCACTCTCCTTTACATCCTTACTACAACCCCTAAACACCCTCATAGCCATGTGCAGAGATCGGTACCCTTTATTTACAATCCCATTTATGTGATTACCCCAATGAAGATCTTTCCTTATATTAACACCTAGATACTTACAATGATCCCCAAAAGGAACTTTCACCCCATCAACGCAGTAATTAAAACTGAGAGGACTTTTCTTATTTGTGAAACTCACAACCTGACTTTTAACCCCGTTTATCAACATAGCATTGCCTGCTGTCTATCTCACAACATTTTCGAGGCCACATTGCAGTTGCTCACAATATTGTAACTTATTTATCACTCTATAGAGAATAACATCATCCGCAAAAAGCCTTACCTCCGATTCCACTCCTTTACTCATATGATTTATATATATAAGAAAACATAAAGTTCCGATAACACTGCCCTGAGGAACTCCCCTCTCAACTATTACAGGGTCAGACAAAGCTTCACCCACTCTAACTCTCTGAGATCTATTTTCTAGAAATATAGCAACCCATTCAGTCACTCTTTTGTCTAGTCCAATTGCACTCATTTTTGCCAGTAGTCGCCCATGATCTACCCTATCAAATGCTTTAGACAGGTCAATCGCGATACAGTCCATTTGACCTCCAGAATCCAAGATATCTGGTATATCTTGCTGGAATCCTACAAGTTGAGCTTCAGTGGAATAACCTTTCCTAAAACCGAATTGCCTCTCCAAACGGCCTTACAACCAAAACAAAATTGTGGTCTCCGTAATTAAGTGTTCTTTCAGTATTATAAGTAAAGAGTATTGTAGGCTCTGCCAAGGCCTAGTAGCATATTATTATCATTGTTAATATTTAAATTTGTCGTTCTCAGATGTGTTCTACTTAACTTAATTTTCTTGGGTTATTATTATTATTATTATTATTATTATTATTATTATTATTATTATTATTATTATTATTATTATTATTATTATTATTGTCCGTTTCACCCTCTTATTATTATTATTAGTTCTTTAGAGCACATTTATTTTCGATATAATATTGAAGGTGCTATTATCCTTTTGGTGCTTAATTTGCATTAATATTTCGGATTTATTCTGTTTCTTGTAACCTTAATTCTTGCTACTGTCGTTGTACCATCTCACCACGGTTATGACAAGATGTTGGGTACTAGCATTACCTCACCGTTACGGATTGAAGCGTTGTGGATCAGTCGCTTGTGTGGTGTAGAGATCAAGATCTGATTGATGGTGACGGTGGTTTAATGTACCTCATATTAAATGGCGATGTGGTTTAAGGAATGTGATCGCTACGAAATTTCTTCTGTTTAATGGGTTATGTAATTTTGTGAAATTAATTCTTTTGGGTGTGAATATGTCGTGTTTTATCATGTCGGCGAGTTGTAAATTTTCAGTTTCGTACTTCGCCTTCTACCACTTGTGGTATTTGAATTAATTAGTTTGAATGTGTTTCCTTCCCTTCTGGTTTACTTTCTCAATTTCATTTCTTGTGTAACCTATAGATGGTGTTGTTCTTTTCAATGATTTTCAATATTCTAGTAGAAAAATATTGTCTATCATTTAAAAGACGGCTAATTGAGAGCTCTCGACCAAGTATAGTCCTATGACCATTGATTTAAAGATTTTCGTCTTACCAAAACAGGAACTGCAGTTCGCGTGTAAAAGTATTTACAGGGTATTACACGATTTTTGATTTAATTTGGTTCCAGTGACTGAAATGATATATTCTTGTTCTTTATTTAATTTATTTTGTTATATTTTGTTGTTTTTAATGAATTATTAATGGGTGTTACTCTCCTTTATTTAAAACATATTCTTATTTATTAAATTTTAATGTAGTTAAAATGATCTGGGTTTCCTGGTGTTTCATATGGTTTGTTCTATCCCACTCCCCAGTATCCATCCTCTGTTGAGGTTCTTTATGACCTTTGGTTATGCCCAAATTCCATCTCTTCCCAGTCCTGTGTTTGTGTTTTTATCGAGGCCTTCCCTAAGCAGTTGGCGTGATATCGCGCTGGGATGGCCTCTTGTCTCTTTTGTGGTAGTAATGGCAATCGAAATTGAGTTTGCAGTCTTATGCTACCAGATATTTCGTCGTCCTTTTCTTCGGTTGTTTGTATTCCACAAATCGGCGATTTAAATATTTGAATCTACCCACACTGGGCAGATTACGATGGAAATCTATTTAAAGAGAGAAATCGGTAGCAGTATGCCGAATATCTCTAGAAATTCCCAAACCATGATTTTAGTCGCAGAAATATGTAGTAGTATTGGGCCCTGGTGGGGGTGTGATAAGCGTCATGCAATTGTAATTATTTATGGAGAAATATATATATATCATTTTCAGAATAAAGAATATCTTACTGCACATACAGTAAGAGCAGGTCAGGCCGAGATGGTATGATGAAACATGCCACAGACTGTTGTCTCCAATAAGATTAATAAACACAATGAGTGAGAGAATTAGAATTTTCAGAAATTGTGACGACGAGGAAAGAGAGAGGATAATTTGTTGCCAAAGTTTTCATAGCCCCGGGCAGAATAGGTAGTGGCAAGAGCGCAAAGAGCCGGGTGCAGATTTCTCAGAAATGAGGCAGGGTATCTCCATGTATTAGAGGGAGTTGAACGCGGGGTTGGCACTGGAAGAAAAAAATATGAGCCTTCCCGGTCCCGTGGTTTATGTGGACCAATAGTAAAATTCATCGAACAGTCGCAGGTACGCCAACTTCGTATTGTAAGAAGCACGAGAAACCTGAACTCCACGGATTTAATTTAGAGAAGGAAGTGAGTTATACATTTGGAATCAGGTGGAATTTATAAGCCTAACCAAGTAATAAAAGTTATTAAAAGTCACTAACTGAGGGTGATTGATTGGCGAAATTCTGAGAATTAATGAATGCTATCCGCTGATTGGCTGGAGGCAAAGGACGCCACAATATAGCGCGAAATCCCAGGCCGGGATACGGCAGCTAAATTCGTATATATATCACTTACCAGCGAACGATATTAGTTGAGAATTGGTACAGAGCCTTTGAGAACATAATTACATCATTGAATCCCATATTTAAGCCACTGGCAAAGGCGCAAATAGTCATATGAGGATATCGGGACTGCGCGTCCTAAGATGACCTCCCGTGAACTCGGAAGAGAGGGGATACAAGTATAAATATGCGGTCGTGGACAAGGACTGACAATTACTTCTGATAATGTATTCGAGCTGTCACCACGCCAGGGGTGCGTAACTTACTTGTGAATATTCCGTGCCGTTACTACGCTAGGGAGCATGTGTATATGTACTCGTGGAGAAGTGTTCGAAGTATTAGAATATTACGTAGCACAGTAATTCGTTACGTGTAGTGGTTCATATTACAGTCTTGAACAGTCTACTAGCAGGAAGAGTTCCAATATTCAGAACTCGTTAAATTAAAACCTATGAATAGGAGTGTGAGATTTTACAAAATAAATTAGGGAGTACGTGGTGTGAGAACGATCACGAGTGTTTGATGTATTTCACCTAGTAAACAGTCGATTAAAAACTGATACCTGGTCAGCTGTGTGAACGCGGATCTTCAAGTGCGCGCACGGGCCGTTGTGAAGGGGATCCCGAGGTATCCCATGTTCCTAGTGTCCAGGAAAGGAATTAAGAATGTATATCTACATTAAGTGGGCTGGATACAAGGCCGAGAGTGTAAAATTTGTGAGTAGAATTTAGGGTGGAAATTATTCCAGAGTGCAACAGTTATTTTATTTGTTTTTATTCAAAATGTGTAAAGTTGAAAAGGGTCAAGGATTAATTCTTCAAGTTGGCATGAATAACAGTAGGATGCAGTGCTAGGCTCCTTGTCCGGTTTTAGCAGACCACAAGGCAGAGATGAGTAACCTTTTGAGATATTTGTAGATTGTTATCGTTAGGGGAAGGAAATCATTTTATTTTATCATGGTAACTTGATTTGAAACGAGCCGTTTCCGGCTCGTATAAATTCAAAGATAGATAGACAAAGGGACACATTAATATGTACATAATTAGATCAAGCCCTCATCATAATTTTGATTATTAAATAGAGTAGAGTAGGGTTTATTTGTTCATTCAAGTGCTTGAGTTGTTTGATATGATATGGAGCTCGTTTCACTTAATGTTAATATTCATTTAGAAGTGCTTCCAAAGTGTTTTCCCGTTATCGGAACTTTTATAGATATTAAGGCATGTTGTTAAAATAATCCAGAGGTAGGGTTGCCAAGTGATTTAAATTGTTGTGGGACGGAATGAAGTCCATTGATTTGTTTGTAAATATCGCGAAGTTCGCCAGTGGACAAAATAATAATAATTTGTACAAGTGTCGAAGTATTACATTAATATTGGGTAATGTGTATAGGCGTGTTTAATAATAATCTTTGAGAATAAAGGCACGGGCCTAGTTGGATAGAATGATCGCAAATTAAAGTAAATTAAATGTGGAGATATTATGTGGCATGAATATTTAATTTGGGAATTGATCCGATTTTAACACTAATTGTTGATTTAACGTTTTTGGACTCCATAATAATCATAAATAATTTTGGTAGAAACGAGATAGGCACTTTGATAATATGGTCACGCTATGTTTGAGGCCCAGAGTGATTTGAGCCAAAAGTTGAGATTTGGAGTTTTGTGGGACTGATGTTGATGAAGAAATAGATGGATCTTAAGGCCTACCTAGAGGTTGTATTTATATACCGGTGATATGAGTGGCAGAAGAGAGTCCACACACCAAGGGTTAATTAATGAAAATGTTTTTGAAGAGTTCCGATGGATAAATGGACTTCAAAATGGAAAAGGAAGGAATAATTCAACACTTGCAGAGATTGGAGGTATTTACCCAACTGCGAGGTGTTATGGGATTTGTGAATTGTCTTACGAGCATATGGTCTCCATGAATTAACGACAGTACGAAAATAAGGTTGCGGGTTCGAACACTATTATGTCCCGACCGATATGAATTCGGACCTTGGTGATTTCTGTTTGGGAGAGAACGTATGTGACTAAATTATAAAGATGGAGCATAAACATAAAAATTCTCGAAAGAATAATAATAATAATAATAATAATAATAATAATAATAATAATAATAATAATATTCCAAGTAAATCATATCTGGATTGATTAGTGCCAAAATAAATCGGAATTATAAAAGGGGTTATGCGTTAAACATATATAGAGTGGACTACCGTGTAACAAGCGAAATTAATTTTTTAAATTAATAATAATAAAAAATAATATTTGAATAATCAGAAGAAGAATTTTTTTATTTTTATTTATGAACACAATAATGATGTTGGGAGTTGAAATGAAAAAATTGAAATTTTCAAACCTCTTTAATATTAATAATATTTGAAGTATAAAAAAGGAAGCTACTTTTTTCATTTCAGATGAGAATAATAAGAGCGAGAAGTTGAAGTATTATAGCGAGGATGATTACGGGGTTACGATAATCACGATCTCCACTATTAATAATAATGTTGATAATAATATTAATAATAATAATAATAATAATAATATTTCTTTATTATTTTTATTTTATTTTATTATTTCGGATGCTGATGATGAATGATGCTAGGGAAGTCAGCTGGCGAATTAACGTAATAATGTCAAGTGTTGTGAATAATAAGTTAAGTTAATAGTTGTAAAATGAAGGTAAATCCCTACATCTGGACCATTAGGTTAGAGTCCCTTTGTCGTTTCCTTCAACTAACGATTAGCATATCTTGGTTAGGAACCCTGGGAGAGTTTGTAGTTTCCCGGGTTGGTTGCATCTCAATCAAAGTGGAGGCGATAACATGGTCCATGTGATCGCGCCCACTTAGCCAACAGGTAATTGGTCCAAGACCAACTATGGTCATGGTGTTAACGAAGGTAAATCTGATACCTTTAGATACCAACGGTTCCACCACCCAAATGGAAGGGTGGTCAAAAGTGATAAATAATATGTAATCAATTTTCAGGAATAATTTGCTAAATTACCGGCAAATCAAGGGTCAACAGATTTTGTTGTGTGTAAAAATAATTTTGTTTATTTAAATAAAATGCTCCTTTAGCATTTGCAAGGAAACAGTTCCAGGTTCTTGTTCTTGTAGAATAGTAAACCCTTGGTGACCGTTTAAACATCCGTCCCCATTCCTAGGACGGAGCCTTCATAAGTTCCCTTTGATCTCAATATATGTATATATATATATAATTTGTATGTTTGATGATGAGCCCTAAAGTTAAAGATTAGAGTGTCCCGTTCAACCCTGCAGTACTGATTGGATGGCGCCCTTACATTTAGTTTGAGATCTTATATGTCAAGATATATTTTTTTATTGTTTATTCGTTGCGATAGATTCGGACCGTAACACTCCATGAGATGAATGCTGGTTGGGACTCAGGTTTTGAGCGGGTACAGTATAGTCTCAGATTGTCGTACATGTTTCGTTATGTTACAGTGCAAAACAATCTGGAAAAGTTCTAAGAGTGGAAGACATTCTGAAGTATTTTCCCAAATTCCACTAGAAAATCAAGGCCTCCAGAAGTAATATTATACCTGCTACTGACCCACACTGCCATGCAAGAAACATCCCTGAAGGGAAAAGTGAATATGTCTAGATAATAATCGGATGAGGATATATTAAAATTAATTTTCATGTTTCCCATCTTAAGATAAAATTGCTAGTAATGGAAGTGATGTTGATTGTTTCAAGGGGAAAATGTGTAGGATTATTAGAGACTCTAAAAGAACTCAACAAACTCAGTTGAATGCTATCTATTTTACGACGCACCAACACAGGAAAGGGATAAATATAAATGAAAGAATTAATTATGTCTATAGGGGAGGTGAATAGAGCTTGAATTCTCATTCATTCTTTCTTTCTGCCATCCAGCTCGGATGAGTGGCTCAGAGGGTTGAGGCGCTGGCCTTCTGACCGGAACATACGAGGTTTGATCCTGGCTCAGCTCAGAGGTATTTGAAGGTCCCAAATACGTTAGCCTGGTGTCGGTAGATTTACTGGCACATGAATGGTCTCTTGCGGGACAAAAATCGGATACCACGGCGTCTTCGAAAACCGTCATATGTAGTTAGTGGGACGTTAACAATGACATTAATAACATTATTTTAATATTATTAATCTGACCTCAAACAAAGAGACTAACGACCGTGAGTGGAAAAGTAATGCTTGGTGTCAATTCATGTGACTATTATACCATGATTTAACACTACTTACCCGTAGAGGATAACGTGACGTATTTAGGAACGATTCAGTTCATATCTGGTACCGTACGTGCATACAGTTCTAATATACCGGTAGTTGCACTGGAACTACTGCTACAATTGTAACGTCAACCACTTAAAATGTAAGCCAAGGGCATTCGAAGTTAATTTATCGGAAGATATTCCTGAGAACGGAAACTATTCCAAGTTCTCCTGAACTGTAGGAACTTTCACATTCGTTATGCTACCCTTTTGGAAGGCTATGCATTCTACTTCGGATAATTAAAACCTTGTGGATTTTAGGTCGTTACGGCACTCGCATATAATGCTGCAATACCATGTTGGTCATCCCTGTTCTATACACAAGAAACTGTTTCTTTAAGCTCTACCCTTCTTGCCGCTGCGACGAACCCCAAGCTGCCTATCTGCTTCAAGCACTCTCGAAACGCTACTGTTTTGGATGGCTGTAATGAAGGCCCATCAGCCGGTAAATGGACCCAATTTGTGTTCAATTATTGTACAGCGACTGGACTGATGGTGCGCATTGTTGTGTAGATATCGTGCGTCGCTCCAATGGTTAGCTCGAGACCTCGTCTAACAGCCAACTTGTTATATGCAGGTAAATTAACTCCCAGGTAATGCAATGCAATCCATTGAGCACCTGGTGCGATAGTGAGTACAGAATAGTATATTTCAATATTAATCACTGAGGTATCCTAGCTGTCTAGCCAAGGCAGTAAAGACGAGCTTAGTTCGCCCAGAAGGATGTGGTTTCGATTAGCCGCCAAAAAGTTAAAAACGGTATCATCGCTTCCAGAGTCACGCACGATCGTTACTTCATTTAATCACAATTAAGGAAAAGAGAACCCAGTAAATTGCTGGCCGATCATCTCGCTTAAAGCAAGCTGAGGTTACGGGTATCTTAAACCGTGTGAGTTGGCCGTGTGGTAAGGGGCGCGCACCTGTGAGCTTTCATTCGGGAAATAGCGGGTTCGAACCCTGCTGTCGGCAGCCCTGAAGATGAGTTTCCGTAGTTACCCATTTTCACACCAGGAAAATGCTGGGACTGTACCTTAATTAACTCCACGGTCGCTTCCTTCCCTCTCCCAGACCTTTCCAATCCCGTCGTCGCCATTAAGACATATCTGTGTCGGTAAAACAATTGTTTAGAAACTCACACATAACACTATCATCCACCACAATAACACGCAGTTACCTACACATGGCAAATGCCGCCCACCGTCGTCGGAGGGTCTGCTTTACAAGGGCTGCACTCGGCTAGAAATAGCCACACGAAATTATAATGGAATCTACGGCTCACAATACAGGAAGACCTTACTGGTGAGAAATATTCAGCAAGTCCGATATGGTGGGCAGATGCAACATACTTTCAAGTCAGATATTATTTCAGTGCTTTTGAAAAAATCGTGCATTAGTGTTCCCAGGAAATGAGGAAAACACAAATAAGTGGACTGTATGCATTAATTAGAACATGATTTGGTTTACTGCCACTACTTAAACAGTACACGCACAGGCACAAAAATCAGATGTCATTCCACACTAATTCTCCAGTACGCCGTCGAGCGCTGTAGCGTGGGCCATAGAGTTGTCTGTGACTGAACATACCCGGCGCCAAGAAATACACTCACTTTCTTACAAATACAAATTATTAAGTAACAGAACCGTCAATGACATCAATAAATCACTGCACTTTAGTCTAAATGTATATGTTGTAACTGTTCCTCCTCGTCAAAACACTTGGGGAGATGAAAGTTATAATCTTGGGACACATGAATATTAAATAAACTATTTGTGGCTTGCCCGCAAATTGCCACGCAAATAGAAACAATTAACATTCCATGGTTCCCCATTTCTCTATGTAATGTTTGGGCGCCATGGTTATAGTTTTAAATAAAACTGTAAACCAAAATTTATATTTACTAGCATAGAGACATATACTTAAATCACAGGGGTAGGATTTTAAATAATTAACCATTAAGTATCGCTTAAGAAAGAAACTTAACGCAATATAAAATACAAATGAATTTATTATACCAAAAAAATTATATGAATCGGAAAAGTTTCCTTAAAGCGCGGAGGAATTTAGAATTTACTGAATTTTCTATTGCTTGCTTTATCTAATTGAAGCTCACCAATTGCAGCTTCCGTTGAAGTCATCTGGTTTCCGTGGTTACTCGTTCTCTTCTTCTCGATGTAGAATTTGCTCCATGGACATCCTTCCTTCCTTCTCTGAGATGGTACGGGCTATCTGGACTAGCACTCCCTGGTTGCCTAGTCTTTAAATTAGACATTGGCCCTATACTTGTATAAACTGATCAGCGTTAATCGTGAGAGGAGAAAATTCAGAGATATGAATTTTTCCATATTAGTAGAAATCTCAGTCCAACTGAGCTATACTATTTATACGGTACAGACTTGTACCAAAATTCGTAGACTTGAACTTAAACATAGTTCTTCGTCCACAATATTTACTGAATATAAGACAAGCCGTAAGCTTGTTTCGTTTCACGCAGATCCGATAACATTACCGCAACTAAGTACTGTATCGAATTGACAACACATTGTTCAAAATAACTATGTCGCGGAGCGACCACACACTGTTTCAAAAATCAAATCACATCGTTCAAAGTAGATGTTCACAGTAGAAGTAGTAGTGATGGAGTACACGTAGTTAGGTTGTAAGGTTGTAAGGTTGTAAGGTCCCGTTCTCGTGTTGAGAATCAGTATATATCCGGGCTCACCCTCACTCTTGGTAACAGTTCAATCTCAAAACTCATATACAACGAAGTATCTGATTCGATAGATCGAAGCATCAACTCCCCTTCTCTCCTTCCTCGACAAGTCCAGAAGGCGTGGCGATGATATAGCTGACCAGCTTGCAAGCCTCGCGCACGGGTCGCTGTTTACTAGCCTTGGTCATAAAATAAACCCATGACTCACGCAAAATCCCAAGCTTCAAGAATAACCCTCCGTATACACAAACATGAGATGAAATGAAAACAACTATGTCTCAACATATTGACCGTATTTACAACATAATGAATTCTTATCCTACATAATATAATAATCTAAATAATAAAACGATGTTATTATATATACAATATGATTCCAAAATGCCTTGATTACAAATGATTGACGTTGAATAAATATGCGGATAAACTTGATATCAAATTATATCGCGTAAAATGATATTATATTAAATTGGTAGGGCTGGAGAAGCCTGTACGGTTACAATGTGAGAAATAAAAAATCTATAGACAATTTCAGAAAATGTTAAACATAGAAACAGGCAAGATTGAAATTGGTACGGAATATTCAATAACACTGTACTCTGTTACTCCTGGAAGAGGGCACAATTTCACAATGGGCGGTTTAAAGAATGCTTTAGCTTGAGCGGATGGTTACCACGCGAACCAATCTGTCCTCTCCAGGATGAACTTGTTCGATCACTGCAAATTTCCAGTGCAGGTGGTTGGGTTGGGTTAGGTGGTTGGGGTAGGTTGTCTTCCTTCGCAATGACAAGGGTGCCAGGCGTCCTACTTGAGGAAGAACTGGACCATTTAGCCCGCTGTTGCGGGTGATGAAGATACGCATTTGACAACCTTTTAGCAATATACCTGAAGTTGTTGCTGCAGAACCTCCCATCTGGAAAACAAGCTAATCTTTACATTACTTGTATCCGGCTGAGGAAAACTGATATGGCTGTGCCAATTAAAAGCTGGCCAGGAGTGAGATCTTAGAGATCATTAGGATCGGATGAGAGAGAGATGAGTGGTGTGGAGTTCGGACAGGCTTCTAACAATTTAAAGAAGTTAATTCCTCAAAGGTAGACATAACGTATCCATAACACGTCTGAGGAGAGGGTTAAATATGTGACACCTGTCTCCCAAAGGCCTACAAAGTGTGGCACTCCTGGAGGGATTAATCTCCACTAGATGTCTTCTCTGCTTGAGAATTTTTTAAATTCCGTTCTCGTTTCTTCTGATTCGAGAAGTTCTTGAGGTTCCTTCTTGGCTCCCACGAAGCAGATTATCCGGCGTGAGATAAATATATTCAATGTTGCCATGAAAGCCCGTGTCGTCAGGCTGCTAAAAGCTTTGGCACACAATTAGTGCCACATAATATTTATCCTTTGCCTTCGAACTGAGCGAAAATTCTTTTGCAAGAAATGACCCTCAATAGTCGATCGAAGTTTTATAAGTGGTCAAACTAACTCAACCCGAACGCGTGTTAGTTGTCTTGCTAGTTGATTTGAAGTCGGAAACATGTCGGGGACTTATGAATTAGTTTTGTGACTGTTGTTCTACCATTCACAATCCAGTATTTCTGCCTAAGGGAGGCCATAAGAAGTTAACAGCCAGCATGGAAGAGCCGACTGTGTTCATATTCGATTATAAATCTGGTGACGTGATCATTTGGTGGCATGGTCACAAGATATTTTTGTTAATACGGAAGATAAGACAGTATAACCTCCCAACATCTCATAGCAGCCTCTATTGTCTAAACCAGGATGTAGTCTTTTTAAGCGGCTCATAGAATGAATTTCTTGGTGTGATTCCAATTGTTCGATTTCAGTGTGGTATGCTGACAACTGGCTTGTCTGATGCTCGTCATCAGCGCATTCTGCAATTCCTTCAAAGAAAGAGATTCCATGGCTCACTCTATCTTCAATTTAGAACAATCTGAGAATATATGTTATAACTCGTTACAATCATGATAAGTTAGAGAATCTTGTGATGAGTCCATCCTCAGGCGAAGTCATTGAGTAACATGAGGGAGTTAACTTCTGCTCTGGTGGTTCCAGCTCCTCTGCAAATTTGTCTAATATAGGCCAGTGTTTAGAATCTTTGATCAACAAAACTGGTCCATTCCACCACAACATGTTATCCTAAAGAACCTTAGGATGTACACTTCGTGATATCAGACCAGCTGTGTTTGACTGTCAAGACACGTATCGCCATGTTACACCTTATATAACGTCTGGTATTTCAGCAACTCTGTTGGCTACAAAATTATTCCATCTCGGTGATTGTGCCAAGGGCCATGTAGGACCAGCTCGGACGTCAACGACATCCCAATGTCAGTATCAATGATATAAAGGACCAGTTACAACTGTTATGAACCAGCTTGCCTCATGAGGGGATACAACGGCTTAATGACATCCTTCCCAACCAAATCATGTCATGCGTCATGCCCAGAAGGTGCGGGGTATCGTCATACTGATAAGTGGTCTTGTATTGCCCCTCCTCCTCCTTATCATCCCCAGTTATACGGTTAAATGCTCCTTCCCTCCTCGTCCTTATTAGGTTCAGCTTTGCGGATAGATGCCCCCTCCCTCTTCCTCATCTGGCCTAGTTTTACGAATAGATTCCCCTTCCCTCCTCCTGTAGCTAGTGCTAGGAGGCATTTCAACTTACGAGCGGATGCTTGTGACCGGGTTCGATCCCAAATACCCAAAACCCCATAGTACTTGATCCACCAAAATTACGAGGTGTAGTGTGGTTAGCACGACGAACGCAGGACACCAACAGGTAGTGCAACAGCCTCCCGAAGGGGGTCCTTGGCCTACCAAGCGACCGCTGCTCAGCTGTATGACCTGAAGTATCATATCCTCTTGCCCCATAGCAACAAGCCCCTTAGTGTTATTATCTTGGAGGGAGCTAAGCAGGTTCAATCCTGGCTATGTCCACTTGTATTCAAAGGTGATCAAATATGACAGAATTCCGGCACCTCGGCATCCACATAAATCCGTTAAAAGTAGATAGTAGGATGAAAAACCGATAACATTATTAAATAACTTGGAATATATCATTTACATGTTCGATAGTCTAGTCACAGAACCAGGCGCGAAATGGAATAAAGCCCTATCTAACAGCAAAGATAAGAGTAGTACCGTCTTAGCGACGATCGGCTAGGAGAGAAAATCAGGTGTGCGTGTTCGTAATCAAGGTATACCCCCAGCATTTGCATGAAGGAAACTATTATTTTGGGGCTGCCGACGAATTTGCTATCTCCCGTGTGTAATCTTACGTTTTTCTCTCTGATTATGGCTATATAGAGGATGGTTCCCTAGTTGTATGAATCAAATCATGTGTTATTTCAATGAAAACCGTAGGTACGATTCCCACACCTCTGGGTTCGATCCCCGGCTAGGGCTACGGAATTTTTACCTTGAACTGTAGGCTGGTTCGAGGTCTGCACAACGTACGTCGTGCCAACTTATCAATGGTAGTACTGATGATTATTGTTTCCGGAGAAAAACCTGTCCCTCCACCGTTTTGTTTACTCTCGTGGGGTGACCGGGATTTAAACCACGGAACCCAGCGGAAGGAGGCCGGTGCGCTGCCGCCGGAGCTATGGGTGCTCTCCCAGTAATAAAATAACTGCGGATTGACCTTGCGGTTACGGCCGCTCAGCTGTGAGCTTGCATCCGGGTGATGGTGGGTTCTCTTATGCAGTTTTGAGATAAAAAAAATACTTGATAAACATGATTTTGTATTATTTGTATTATTATTTTTTAGGAAGATGCGCACGGCCGCCATCTTGCGCATTACTCTCTAGGCCGTTAAAGTAGAAAAATACCTTTTGAATAAGCCAGGATTGAATATGCTAAGTTGTAGACAGATAACGTTGAGATAACGGAATTTTGTCCTGCAGGCCCTCTAGATAATAATCCCAACACCGGTAGAACATTATTATATCTGCTTAAATTTTATAATTCCTGTTTCTGAAGTATGAATGTGGCTCTACATATGTACTCAACGGTGAACGGTGCAGTCTACAGTGCGTAAGAAGAAAATCGACACCGTTTCCTGTTGCGAACAGCAGAGAGACACGTGTGCACATTCACTTGATAAGACAACGCACGCTCACACAAGACTATCTCAAAGCATAGATTATTTTTTTGCTAATTGCTTTACGTCGCACCGACACAGATGGGTCTTACGGCGACGATGGGATAGGAAAGGGCTAGGAGTGGGAAGGAAGCGGCCGTGGCCTTAATTAAGGTACATCCCCAGCATTTGCCTGGTGTGAAAATGGGAAACCACGGAAAACCATTTTCAGGGCTGCCGACAGTGGGGTTCGAACCTACTATCTCCCGAATACTGGATACTGGCCGCACTTAAGCGACAAGCATAGATTACATTTATCATTTCAATTCATAAATTAATCCAATATGGTAAGTACAAAAAGTGAACGTACAGAAAAGCTGTGAAAATGTGTTTGTGCTTTTACCATTCATATCTTCATTACGTTAGAAGATGGTGTTACGTGTGCTATATAATGTGTGTTACCTTCAAATAGAGTTTAAGGTTCTGCGATTTTGATTTTTTTATTCAAGCTCAGTAGCTTAGTAATTATGTAGTCGAAAGAGATAGGACCGTAACATCGCTAATCTTTTTTGATTTGTCATATAGTCCCAGCATTTGCTTTGTATTTTTCCACCTCGGCATCCGTAAAAGTGTTAGTGGGATGAAAAAGGCAATAACATTATTACTGAGGCGGAACTATATTGTTGGATGCTAAACTTACAGTCCTAGCATTTGCTTGGTATTCACTATGGGCTAGTTCGTGACGCCTGCCCCGTGGTGTAGGCGTAGCGTGCCTGCCTCTTACCCGGCGGCCCTGGGTTCGATTCCCGGCCAGGACAGTGATATTTACCTGGACCTGAGAGCTGGTTCGATGTTCTCTCAGTCTACGTGATTAGAATTGAGGAGCTATCTGAGATAGCGGCCCCGGTCTAGAAAGCCAAGAATAACGGCCGAGAGGATTCATCGTGCTGACCACACGACACCTCGTAATCTGCAGGCTTTCGGGCTGAGCAGCGGTCAGTTGGTAGGCCAAGGCCCTTCAAGGGCTGTAGTGCCATGGGGGTCTAGTTCGTGAGTCTAGTTTCGATTCCTAGCCGGGTAAATCCTTCGAGCTTTCATCTATCCACTATTAATGATGGTAGTAATTACTGTTTTTCTTCAAAGGTAAGTGTGTATATATATGTTCTACAATATAAACTTTTTATTCAAGCTCGGTGGCTTTGTAATTAAGCATTCGAAAGAGGTAGGTACATAACAACGCTAAATATTTTACCGAGAAGGCGGGATCAATATAGTTGGGGTGATGTGTCATATAGTCTTAGCATTCGATTTGTATTTTGGCACCTCGGCATCCGTAAAAATGTTAGTGAGATGAAAAAGCCAATAACATTATTATTGAGAGCGAACAATATTGACGGGTGCTAAACATACAGTCCAAGTATTTGCTTTGTATTTACTATGGGCTAGTTAATGAGGCCATGTTCGATTCCTAGCACAGTAAATCCTTCTAGCTTTCATCTGTCCACTATTAATTATGGTAGTGGTTACTGTTTTTCTTCAAAAGTAGTTGTATGTATATTTTCGTCAATATAATCTACGATTAAAATTTGGTCTGTGATCGTAGTAATGTTTATGCTGTGAGTATTTGTTAAAATTCTAGTTACTGTCTGGAATCGAACCCGGGACTTCTATAACTAAAGGTCAGAATGCTAACCCATTTTTTGCAAACGACTGTGGATATCGTAAATAGCTTGCGGTTGCAAGCTGTGTAAGTAAAATGCTTTTTTATTGTGTAGGCAAGACAGAAGTGGCATACGAAAAAATTCAGTAAGGTAGTTTCCCCGTTGTTTCCTTCAAAGAGAGTCTTTAAGGTTCTGTGATTGAGATTCTTTTTCATTAGCTTTGTAATTGTGTAGTCGAAAGAGATATGTCCCTTTCTTTTACAGACCGACATACCTCACCAGTATTTGCATGGCAACATCGCTAATGATTTTTGCGTCTTTTTCAATTTCCCTAGGGGATTATACTTTAAGTTGGCGACTACAGTGCCATTAGCTGTGTCCACGATTTGCCTATTAAACAATAATCAAAACCACTACCGAATACAGGTATTATTATACCTGACTCTGTCGATCAGTAGGAGAGTGTTAACATCCGGATCCCAAGATAGTGTGTTCAAACTGTAATGTTGACATTAGTTAGTAAATAAAACTAGTATTCGTAGTAGTAATGATTATTGTTTTTAGAGGAATGTGTCGTTTATTTCTGTATTTCGTAAATCATCCCGTTGCTCTTTAAAAATCACATTAAAATTATGTTTTATTGTGTAGGCATCGCGGAAGAGGTAATACGAATTAAGACTATCATGAAAAATACTGGGGGTGTACCTTTCAATCATCTATGTCGTCAGTCATGATTATTGATTTACGTGGTTTCCTATATTACATCACGTAATATCAACATTACAGTAGTCAATTAAACGTCTCTAGTGTTCAAATTTATACGCTCGAATGTTACAATAAAATTCAGTGTTCTAATTATCAAAAACCTGTTTAGCGAGGCGACTAAAAGGGTGTCGCCTGAGAAGCCGTCTGAGCTATTCAACGTTGCAGATTAACGTTTTTCGTGACTATGTTCGATTTATAGTTAGATTAGATTGCGGTATCCCCCTGCCTGAAGTAAGTAGTGTCTAAAAGGGAAAAATCTTTTTTAAACAAGGTAAGTTAACAATAAGCAATATATGAATATATTTCCTGTCCCTCTTCCCACACTGCTGAAAAAAGGCTTGAACCCGTTCTTACGCCTAAAGGACAGCGCCGTTCAGCTTAAGTGTATAACATTCCCCTCAGCAGTGAGAGAATGCTGTTCGTAGTTATTTGTTTGTCGGATGTGGAACATAAAGCCTTAGGCTAACCTCACAATGCTATTCGCTAGGAAAAAGGGGTATGTGTTACTACCATCTGCCTTCGTTTTTCACATGTCAGTATCTCAGATAATCAAAATGGAATTGCTAAATGAAGTGTGTAAGTGGCTACCTCACAGCATTTGCTTGTTCAACAATCAGTTCCATATTTTTGTGTGTGTTCAGCTTTACGATAGAGAGCGTCTTGTTCATATAACATTGCGTTAGACTGTTGTTATCTTAGGGTACGGCCATAGTGCACCGCTTCCCGCTTCCTGCTTTATCGCGGCGGGCGAGCGGGAAAGGAAAGATAGTGAAAACTGATTGGGGCGGCCATAGTGCACCCGCCTACCTGCGTTAACCAGCTCAAACCGCTTCTACCCGCTTTAACAGGAAATAATTTTTATTTCTTTTCCCCGCTTGAACCGCTTTACCGCCCAACACGCCCGGTCAGTCTGCTGTTTATCTTCCGACTGCGCACGTTGTTCTCACTCTTGCTTTTATAAAATAGAAGCGGATAAAGACATTTTAATCTCCAAAGTATTTATGAAAAGTGTAATTTGGGACAAAAGGTTGCAAGCCCATGCCTACGTTGTTGACAAAGCATGAAAGGAAAGAGCTGCTGAAATGGGTGCTGAAGACGGTAAGTGAGAAATAGACAGTACTTTTATTATTATTATTATTATTATTATTATTATTATTATTATTATTATTATTATTATTATTATCAACAAAAATTAAATCGTCATTATTATATCAAACAACTACATTAGTAGTCACTAAACATTACTGCATTTCCCAGTAATGTGTTTTCAGATATTTCCTAATAGTTGAATAGTTTTGAACGGAACTTCAGATGATCAGCGAGTTATTAACAGTATAAAACTAAGTAAATAATCAATCGATAAACTAATAATTCTGTTTGTTTTCTCAGATGGGGTTCTGCGGAAAAAGTGGAAGTATCTGAGAGAACAATTCGCCATTGAAATGGGAAAGTTCCCTCCCTGTCGTTCAGGTGATGCTGGCGGTCATCCAGAATCCAAATGGCCATATTCTAAATCACTGACGTTTTTAGTGGGCACCAAGAACTACATCGAGCAACTTGAAAAACAGTAAAACTCCAGCTCATCAGGAAAATGAGCATTCTGAAATGGTTGCTCGCACTGCAGCTGGGTGTGGAGAGTATTCAGGAAGTGGAAAAAAAAACCGCACAGCTCATGAAACACAGCAGGATGAAACCATAGGCTTGCCAAGAAAAAGGAAGCGAGACGAACTAAGTTCAAAGTATAACCAGAAAATGATACTGATTGAGAAAAAAAGGATTCTTTGTTGGAACGCGTCATACAAGAACGCAGATGTGACCAATGTGACGACAATGATGATGCATTGTTCTTTCGAAGTGTTTTGACTTATGTAAGCAAAATACCGCACCATTGGAAACTGCAACTCAGAACTAGAGTTCAGCAATTAGTTGACGAGTTCGTTTATCCGAATTACCAGGATATTCCACACATTCCCAGCCCTAATTCCAGTCATGGTGGTACTTCATACTCAAATGAACAGACCGTTCAGACCGCACTTCATGGTGATGCATTTGAGACATTGTGCAACTGTTAGGTGAATTTGTGTTACGTTAAAAAGTGTAATGCTAAACATTTTCATCAATATTTACTTCGTATTCATTCTCTAATAAAATTAGTTTTGAAAAAGTGTACTTTTAACGCTTCCGCCATTAATTTATCGTTGAAATTAAATGCTTTTATTTTGTTTTATAAGACGATTTACGTCGCACCGACACAGATAGCTCTTATGGCGACGATGGGACAGGAAAGGTCTAGGAGTGGGAAGGAAGCGGCCGTGGCCTTAATTAAGCTACAGCTCCAGCATTTGCCTGATGTAAAAAGGGGTAACCACGGAAAACCATCTTCAGGGCTGCCGACAGTGGGGTTCGAACCCACTATCTCCCGAATACTGGATACTGGTCGCACTTAAGCGACTGCAGCTATCGAGCTTGGTAATTAAATGTTTATAGCCCAACTATTGTTATAAAATCCTGTTCAAAATTACTACATCATCTCATTTTCCCTTTTGTATAAATAAAATAATCAAAACTAATAATTCAAAAGTACTTTCCTCAAAGTTACCGTAAGACGTTCTTCTGGAAAAATTTTCTGTTGGTGAAAGTTACACCATCCTTTTCTTATCCGGTATTCGATTTTGTTCAAGATGTAGTCTGTTCATCCATTCGGAAATATTCGTAAAATTTCTCGGGGTGAGCTTTCAGTTGAGGTAACAAAGTACGTTATTCCCCTACTTTAAGGCGAGTTCTGTTCATTTCGTACCGCGCGAGTTGGCCGTGCGGTTAGGGGCGCGCGGCTGTGAGCTTGCATCCTTAATTAAGGCTGCGGCCGCTTCCTTCCAACTCCTAGGCCTTTCCTATCCCATCGTCGCCATAAGACCTATTTGTGTCGGTGTAACGTAAAGCCACTAGCAAAAAAATGTTCATTTCGTGGTCGTTTTTAATTCTTTCTTGTTTAATTTTATGATAAATAATATCTGTTGTCAACAACATACACATCAGATCCTCGCGTGACACCTCTATCTTGCCTACTGACAGATGCTTCCGGCCTTCCGCGAGCGGTGCACTATAACCACCACCAGCTAGAATCGCGCGGGTTCACCTCGCTGCTTGCAACTGGCGCGGTTTACGCGACAAAGCGAGAAGCGGGAAGCGGTGCACTATGGACGTACCCTTACACGTCAGAGAGTTTCAGTGTTCTATTCCATGTATAGAATTCGTTTCCGGTAACTGTGTGGACAGCATACAAAATAAGGAGTGAGGTATTTTTATTCTTGCATTAATCCAGTAAGATTCCATGTATTGGAGATTTTTCTTATTATCGCGATAAACTTAGAGAACAGTCTTTGAACCTAAGATTTTTCCAAGGTTAGAAATCCATGTCATGTATGTATTATTCCAATGAAATGCAGAGAGAGTTCAGAGTTAGAATCCACGATTTTTTATTATGCTTGTATCATAAAAATTTGATGATATGTTCGTAAAATAAGGAGATAGAGGTAGTTTTATTCCATGCAATCATTATTATCTGTCTGAATGTTAATTTATCTTGTTACCGCGAGCCCGCCTTCTATCGAGGTAAGTTTTTCTGTATAGAACACGATGGGAATGTGTTCTGACTATTCAAATCTTTACTCTAAGATAACAACAATCTCTATATATATGTTCTAAACACAAAATAGTTGCTCTTGGTAGAGGAGCACATCATTTCCGATCGTCTGTAACAACATGTTTTATCTTGTTCACGAGGTAACGCGTCGGATGGAGACATAAAGCCATAGTAGCGGTGTAGTTTTAGGTTTTCGTCCGATTAACAACAAGTTTCATCTTCATCAGGAGGGGAAGTGATGCGTCGGATAGTGCCCCTATTTTGGGATAGTGTCGGGAAGGGTATCTCGCCTTAAAACTATGGCCTAGTGTGGTTAGTCCCCTCCAAGATGGTTTCATGTCGAATAGGGCAGCTAGTCTTAATCCTCTGAGGTTAGGCCTCCTGGCTATATTCCGTTAGGATCGTTCTCTTTCTCAAAAATGCCGCGCCTGCACGTGGCTATGTCAAGATAATACCAGTGAGGTTATAGTAATCGATCTTTTTCCAAAATTTCACGTCTGCACATGATTAGGACCTGTCAAGATAACAGCAGTGAGGTTAACCACGTTCAAAACAAGTGCACGTGGATAAAGATGGCAGCTGTCATCTTGGCAGCTATTCAATTTCTGCGGCTCCACATGGTTAAGGTGGCGGCAGTGAGGTTAAGTTCTGTCAAGTAGCCAGGAGTGAGGTTAGCTCCGTTCACTTGTTCAACAAGTGCATGTGGTTAGGACATGTCAGCTGTCACTTTTTCAAATTCCGCGCCTCTACATAGTTAAGATGGCAGCAGTGAGGATAGGACCCGCCAATATTGTAGCAGTGAGTTTAGCCACGTTCACCGGTTTAAATTCCGCGCCCACGTGCTCAAAGGATCTATCAAGATGGCAGCTGTCATCATGACAGCTGTCAAAAGCACGTGGATTTTAAATTCCGCCCCCCCCCCCTACGTAGTAAAGGTGGCAGCAGTGATGTTTGGCCCTGTGAAGATGGCAGCAGTGAGGTTAACTCCGTTCACTTGTTCAAATTACGTGTCCACATGCTCAAAGGACCTGCCAAGATAGCAGCTGTCATCTTGACAGCTGACAAAACGCACGTGGATTTTAAATTCTGCGCCCCAATTGGTTAAGATGGCAGCGGTGAGGTTAGCTACGTTCACTTGTTCACAAATGTAAGGTTAGGACCGTCAAGATGGCAGCAGTGATGTTACCAGCGCCCACGTGATTCATAGAGTGAGGTTAGGGTCCGTCAATATGACAGCTGTCGTCTTAACAGCTGTCAAAAAGCACGTGGCCAAGCACGTGGCCTTGTTTTTAAACAATAGCACGTGGTCATGACGATCGAGTAGCCTTTCCTGGTGAGATGTAGTGTTTACCATGCACTGTGTCTTCCGGTAGAATAAATTTGTTACTTTCATTGCCCTGTTTCAGTCTCATCCTTGGCTTTGACAATATGAAAAAGACCGACGTATGAGCGATGCTAGTAATGCCATTCCTTACGCAGCCAGTCCATGTTAGAAATGGTGTGAAAATATCACTCATAGGGTTGGTTGGTTCATGCATTTCAGTGGGCTTGGCAGACTGATATGTAATAGCAAACTCTGACTCCGTGAGGAAGGCAACACGAAAGTATCTCACTAATCATTTCCCTAGTATGCCTCTTCAGTGACGCCTAGGCCTTCTATGACAAGTGTTGGTGGAACTGTGGAGTATCAAACCAGCCATCGGTCATTCAGACCTCTAAATGAATGTCTGTCCTTCATATCATGATACTTTCTAACTTTGAAAACTCCATTCAATCTCATTCCACGCCCCAGAGGGATTGGAACATCCCGCTTAGTCCTAACATACACAGCGAGATGTTCTACATCCTAGCAACTACAATCACTTAGGTTAACACACGCTTCTCGCTTGTTATGTTCTGTGGTTGAGTGTACAAGAACGTATTGACCGACAATCGATGTTACAAAGAACGGAACCCTATTAGGTACAAGGAAAGCAGGAGGTGTAGAGTTACGTAAGTGTTGCAATCTTTGGGATCGGAAAACTTGGACTAAGCGGGATGTTCCAATCTCTCTGGGGCGTGGAATGAGATTGAGTGGAGTTTTCAAAGTTAGGAAGTATCATGATATGAAGGACAGACATTCATTTAGAGGAACAGCAATTAGAGAACATTCGATATATTTCCAAGTTCTGTGAAATCATTTAAGATAAACATTTGACACCTGACTGGTGACGCGCTCTGCTTTACTGATAGGTCTACGAGTGGGAAGGAAGCGGCTGTCAATTTATAGCCCCAGTGAAAATGTGAAATGACGGAAAATCATGTTGAGAGCTGCCGACAGCCTCACACGTCTTGTGCATATATAGTCCGCCTCTGTGGTGAAGTGGTTAGTGATATCAGCTGCCAACCCCGGAGGCCCGTGTTCAATTCCCGGGTCTGCCACGAAATTTGAAACATGTGTTACGAGGACTGGAATGGGGTCCATTCGGCATCGGGTGGTTAGCTGAGTAGAGATGGTTTCGATTCCTACCTCAGCCATCCTCGAAGTGGTTTTCCGTGGTTTCCCACTTCTTCTTCAGGCAAATTCCGGGATGGTACCTAACTTTCAACCACGACCACCTCCTTCCCTCTTCCTTGTTTATCCTTTCCTACCTCCCCATCCCCCGGAGCCTGGGTACTGGTCCTCCTCACGCTCCAGGTGGGATACTTGGCCGCGTCCGAGGGAGATACCAACTCTGGAGATTAAAGGGATGAAATAATAAAAGCAAAACCAAACCAAGCGTCCACTGCTCCACCTGCAGGTTATGAGGTGTAGTGTGGTCAGCACGACGAATCCTCTCGGTCATTATTTAGGCTTTCTATAACACGGCCGCCATCTCATCGTCAGGCAGGTTCTCAAATAACGTATGCTAAGTAGATCGCGAACCAGCCCTCAATGCAGGTAAAAATACTTGATTTGGCCGGGAATCGAACTCAGGGCCTCCGGTTAAGAGTACGTCTTCACCGTGGTGCCCGCCATTAAATAATAATAATAATAATAATAATAATAATAATAATAATAATAATAATAATAATAATAATAATAATAATAATGTGCATACGTAGAAATTTTTAATATTTTAGGTCACTTTCTGTCAAATTTTAGAGCATAATTTCAGATTTTTTTTGCAGGTCAACAAAATCTCGGTCCTGGTCAATCTTTCCTAACTTCCTAAACGCTAACTTTTTTAGTGTCTTGAGTTCTGTCTGTATTTTTTAACTGTCATCGGCAAGAATATGTTCAACTATGGTACATACGGAAATAGTAAATATATTTGTCGAAGTTAATTTCTAATTACGTATCTGGAAATCAAATGGCGTACTACTACAGATACAAAGCAAAATAATACGTTGATAGCTGATTAAATTACTTTGCTCTATGAAAGGTTCAAATGTCAACGCTAATGCATGCGTATACTCGACTTGCTCCTTCAAGGAGGAAATCTACCAACGGAAAATATTCCGAGGTCCACCAATTTCAGTGATTATATTAGGTGGCTTTGTTAAGTACAAGTTCGCTCTTGGCTAAGTGTGTAAATATCTCGTTGATGAGACGTGGCACGGGGCATTGTGTCTTAAATGAAATAAGATTACACATTCATTATTCATTGACAATCATGAATTGTGCTCGCCGCGACCGTAAAATAGGAAGGTCTCTTCGTTTATAAAGTTTAATTAGTTTGAGCTCTCTCTGTCACGTCCATTAACTTGATTCCAGTGTAGCACACATTTAGTCCGGTATTTGCCGTACTTTATCACCGGATTAATGGCCGAGCAGCGAGCTTCAGAAGAGTGTTTATCCGTCAATGATGGCTGCTCTTTTATTGTGAATGGCTGAAGAACCGGTATTGCCTGCCTTTTGTCTCGGAGCTTCCCCGCTAGGTGGCTCGTAAGGCCGGTGCGAGAAAATATCGCTAGGTGGTAGGTTGGTGGCGAACCCAGGTGATGATCGTTCCGAGTAATCACCACCATACGGTATATGTTCACTAATTGCGTTGTTAATGTGAGCTTGGACCTAGGGAGATCGATAAAAACAAGCCGGGAGTAATGAAGCTCGCTTGTCACCGGCTAGTAGTTAGAACATTCGTCACCATGGGCGCTAATGCCGCTGGTTAATATTTGACGAGACAATGCAGGCCGGTCACAATGCTATTGTACCGGTTCGCAACTAACATTAGGGCTAATGACTCCACATATTTACGCCGAGTACTGTCGTTACGTTGGATTGCTATGATGAAACAGGACGCGTGGTCGATGGTCAGTCGCATCTGGTTTATTGATTTTCTAGTGTTCCCCAACCTGTGGCACTCGACGCATTCCAAATGCTTCAGTCTACTGTATATGAGTGTTTTTCAAGCGGCGGACCGTGCTAATCGATACTCCCGGACCCAACAGTAATTAGAATAACTTTACTTATTTTTTCAAAAAAGGGAACAAGAGAAATATGGCACACCGACACAGATAGGCCTTATGGTGACGTAAGTATATGAAGGGGCCATAATTGCTCGGTGTGAATATGGTAAACCACGCAAAACCATCTTTAGGGCTGCACTATCTCACGGCCACTTGCTCGGATTGCCTGTCACTGATTCCTATTCAACGTTTCTTCTCTTAGTCAGAAACACATCTGTACTGAATTTAGATATTGAAAAAAGAAGTGAAGTTAACACCATAATTAGAGTAACACGTGTCAAGATATTTCGATGTGGTACAGCCGCACGAGGGTTGGTGTCAGGAACAGCACAAACACCCAGTTAAAGGGAATTAACTATTTAAAGTAAGAATCCCGACCCTGTTGGGAATCGAATTCAGGGTCCTCTGAACCTATGGTACTGAACGAACATTCAGTCATGGAGTCGGACCTGTCACGGTGGAAGGGATGGCCGCAAGCGTACAAACAACTAGCCGAGTCTTCCGCATTGTTGCCAACTCGTACGTGTACCACGCGTTAACGATCACAAATCTTGTATTTACCGGAATAATTCAATTCACCAATCCGATTGCCTGCACGTCTCAAAGAGCTATGGCTATTCCGGAGACGAGTGAGTTCGAACCCCACCGTCAGGTGTCCTGTGGTTTCCCATTTTCACTCCCAGGCAATTGCCATGGCTGTTCCTATTCAGACGCCACGGCCGATTCCTTCGACCTCTAACCATCATTCATTTTATCTTTATTAGCTCCTCTTCTCAGTGTGGAGTCGGAAAGAGCATCCGGCCTATCATAGGCCTATCACCTCTTCCTCGCCCGGAAAGCAAACAGCCCAATAAATCACTTCCGATTCACCAAGACATCCAGACACACTCCCCTGCTGCTGACTCGAAAACAACTGTGGACTGCGAACCTGGAATGAAATATGTACAGCGAAGGTCCCCGATGACTGGGGATCAATCGTTGATCCTACGCAGCCCCCCACCCGGTTTCCATCTTCCGCGGAGTGTGTGGAACCCACACTGGGCATGGAAGAAATGGCTCTGCGACTCATTCTTTGGAGTCTTCAAGTTTCTGCAAACTGTGTCTGTGGTGAAGAATTCCAAACATTCGACACGTCACACGACCTTCTTACAGCTTCAACAATAGCTGTTCAGTGGCTGCAACACCTAGACATCCTACTATAATTCACATTTTTCACTTTTTATTTTATGTATTTACCAATATTTTACTGTATTATTGTATATGTATCTCTCTCGATTTCTACATTGTATTTTATCTTCTGTTTTATATTCGTTGTGTTTGTTCGCAACTTGTACCTTAAGCTGAATTCCCGACCCCATTCCAGGAAATGGAACTAAGGGCTAGACATAATTTTAGAAAAAATTGTAGTTGTGCAGATGTTTTAAATTTGCTTAATGTTGCACCGACTCAGACAAGGTTAATGGCGAGGATGGAAAAAGGGTAGGTCATGCAGTAAGCGACCGTCGTGCTTGTACAACCCCAGCATTTGCGTGAATGTGAAAACTGAGAACCATCTTGATGTTACTACTGTACGTTGCCGATTTGCTCAGTGGTAGTGGATCATTGGTGCAGGTCTTGATAAGTTGACTAGCGTCTGCTATCATCGTTGTTCACTCTATTATATTTATCTTCAAAATGCCGTGAAATAGGGAAACTGTGCTCTGTAGGATACAATCTACGGTAATAATAAAGAATGTTATTGGTTTTTCGTCGTACCAACTACTTTATCGGTTTTCGGAGAAGACAAGGTGGCGGAATTTTGTCCTGCAGAAGTTCTTTTGCATGCCGGTTAATCTACCAAAACGAGGCTGACGAATTTTAGCATATTCAAATACCACTGGACTAAAGTGCGATTGAACCTGCCATGTTGGGCTCAGAAAGCTGTCTGAGTCACTTAGGCAGGGCACCATACGTCACATTTCATTGTTCCGTCAGTTCATTATTTTTCAAAGGGGAAGAGTATGCCCAGTGAACATCTGTTACAAACACAGGCATCATACGTTGTGTAAACACAAAAAAAAAAAAAAAAAAAAAAACATGCACTTTATTTTGGTACGACTTATTTGAAATGTCGTAAAATCTTCCTGTTGTTTCTAAGGTTTGTGCACTTACAGACGGAATAATTTAGGCGATTAATTCACTCGATTTATTCTATTCAGCGTAACGCACCATAACCAAGCGAGACTATGTGGAGGACCCGTAAAATATTTCGCCTTGGCACCACGCAGAACGCTCTAGCAGATAGGCTACACAACGATGAGCTATTAAGTTATCACCACCCACCTAATACTATGTTGGACCACATCTTGAGCGCAGAACGGCTACCACTCGGCGTGAGGTATCCTGGGGTAACTGGTATCACAAGCGCAACAGCAGGTGAGTAGTACGAACGCGTTTTCTCCAAGTCAAACCACAAATGTTCAATGAGGTTATTATCTTGGTTATATGGGGGCCACGACTGGCACCGGGCGAGTTGGCCGTACGGTTAGGGGCCCGCAGCTGTGAGCTTGCATCCGGGAGAGAGTAGGTTCGAACCCCACTATCGGCAGCCCTGAAAATGGTTTTCCGTGGTTTTCTCATTTTCACACCAAGCAAATGCTGGGGCTGTACCTTATTTAAGGCCACGACCACTTTCTTCCCACTCCGAGACCTTTCCTATCCCATCGTCGCCATAAGACTTATCTGTGTCGGAATCGACGTAAAGCAACTAGCAAAAAATAAAGTAGCACAACCCTGGCAGTGTGGCCTGGCGCATTGTCTTGTCGGAAGTGGTCGTCAGCATCAAGGAACACTGTTGACATGGACGGATCGATCTGGTTACAAACAATTTCCAGATACAGGATAGCTTTTAGGGTTTTGACCTAGTGTGTCCATGAAAACATCGTCCACCAGCATGTCCCCACCTCACCGTGCAACCACGCACCATAATCACCTAACACGCTCTTAGCCGTCGCTGTGTTAAACCAGCCAACTTGACCAGACGACTTTTTATCCAATCATCCACAGTCCAGTGGCAATGATTTGGGCTGATTTCGGGGGAGTGCAGTAGTAAGAGCTATGGTGGTACTGGACCATAGCATCAGCATTTTTCTGTTGAGTCAACATCCGAGGTCATTGAACACTGCCAAAAATCATTGACCCTGGTCACGTGGTCATGACGTCACGACCACGTGATCTTGTTTACAAACAATGCCACATGCTTTTGACAGCTTTCAAGATGACAACTGTCAACTTGACGGATATTAACCTCACTTTTCGGACAGGCGAACGCCGCTAACCTCACTGCTACCATCTTGACCGAATCTAACCTTACTGCTGCCATCTTAACGACGTAGAGGGCGCGGAATTTAAAATCCACGTGCTCTTGACAGTTGTAGGAATGACAGGTCCTAACCACTTGCACTTCATGAACAAGTGAACGCGGCTAACCTGACTGCTGCCAACTTGACAGACCCTAACCTCACTGTTCCCACTTTAAGCAGGTAGAGGGCGCGGAATTTAAAATCCACGTTCTTTTAACAGATTTCAAGATGCCAGCTGCTATCTTGTCAGGTCTTAACCACGTGGGCGCGGATTGTGAACAAGTGAACGTTGCTAAGCTAACTGCTGCCATCTTAACGACGCAGGGGCGCAGAATTTGAGCAGCTATCTTAACAGGTCGTAACTACATGTACTTGTTTTTCTTGCGGAAGTTTTGAACGTGGCTAACCTTACTGTTGATGACATAGCCAGGGGCTTAACTACAGAGAATTATAGTTTTAAGCCTAGCTGCACTCCTCAACATACCCCTTCCCGACACCATCTTCGAGGGCGACCTCAGTGGATTAACGCTTTAAGGCTAGCTGCCCTTGTCGACATCGCCATTCCCTGACACCATCTTGGAGGGGTTCTAACCTTAGCAGACCATTCTTCCTTCCCGACACTATCTTGGTATAAATTATAATTTTGTTATTAATACAATGAAAGAGCTAACCTGATGTCGATCTCCCAGTCTAATTTGCAAATAATAACGGAAAAGAAGATTAAATAAATATGTATCGTTATTATATTTTTTATGCAGATATACTTATGTTATGTTGTTAAACTGGAAAGCATAGTGCAGAGTTCTCTTCTTGTTCTCTTCACCCTCTGCTATCATGTGTAGCATAAGTTTTACTTACTCTTTTTTATTTTTATGCTTTTCTTTTGCTATTTATTTATCGTACGATGAAAGGAGGAATATCAGCTATTTACAAAATATGTACAAAAATACACACATACAGACACACTCTCAAGTTCATAAAATTATTCACAATACTATGTCCAGATGGTTAATCCACTCAACGGCTTGTTATGTTAGGTTATGGAGATCCTTCATTGAGCCTCTAAACGCTCTGAGGGGACACTCGAGCACTGTTCTTCACCGCAGTCACAATTTGGAGAGGACTTGTACAGCATTGCTCCGCATCTTTCCTGGCCAGTACTGTACACATCACTGTCGTCGAGGTGCGGGCTACTCCCAAGGAGTTTTAATTATGTAGTGATGTGTCAGGGTGTTTTGGCTCTGTCACTGATTGTTCCATGCATCTAGTATTTTGAAGTGATTACCTTGCAGGTTGATTGCTGTTCGCCACGATGGTTGTCTGGACTTAAATCGCTGCGGTAATGATACTGGACAATCTGAATGTATTGGTAACAGCGGGTTGTTTTCAATGTTCTTCCATGTGTTCAGCAATGATTGAGATCTTCTTAGGAGTGGGGGTGGAATGTTACTTACAACCGATAGTCAGTACGTGTTAGTAGATTGAATACACCTTGTGATGAGGCGCATTGCTTGATTGACCTGCGTATCAGTTATTTTAGTGTGAGCACTGTTTAACCGTGTAGAACAGCAGTGAGTACGAAAGAGCTGTGGATCTAAGGACTGATGCATTGGCACCCCAAGTGGTCCCTGTTAACTTCTGTAATATGTTGTTCCGGGTTTTAATTTTAGCTGCTACATTCTTGAGATGCATTCTGTATGTCATTGATCTGTCCAGGGTCACCCCTAGGCATTTAGGGTTACTGCAGTATTGGAGAATCTCATCTCTGAGACTGCCTGTAGGATTGTAATTTGCATGATTGGTCCGTAGATGGAAAGTTGATACAACTGTCTTTTGAGGATTCGATCGAAGAGAATTATGTTTGAAGTGTTCATCCAATACCTTCAGATCTGCTGTTAGTGTTGCTTCAGTTTCGGGGAAGCTTTGATCCTGGCTATCAGGGCAATATCATCAACGTAAATAAAGATGTTGGACTTGATATTTGGAATATCGTATGCGTATAAATTAAAAATAGTGGTGCCAGCACAGAGCTCTGTGGGAGCCCATCACTGTTACGACCTCTCGCTCAAAGACTAAGGTGAAATAATACCAGGGACCCTCAAGTTCGTAAGATTGGACCATCAATACAAATTTACCAACTCGACGTAGAGGATATAAGCAGAGCAAAATGCGAATATTTATCCAAAAGCTTGAAGAATCATCAAATTGATGTCATCTTACTCCAAGAAACCCATGCTGAAGACGATTTTCAGCTTTACAGAAGAGGAAGGATTCCAGAGATTCGTTCGTTAAACGAAGAGGTAAGGAGCGGTAGATGAAAAAGGAGGGTGCGGTAAGGAGAAGTTATTACTTTTTACTGATTCATAACTGGTTTTCCAAAAAATCATAAATAGATGGACAAAGGAAGAGGAATAGTGTGTTTAAAATCTATTTTACTAAAAATAAAACAATATACAATTTTTGTTGTTTTATTCAACAATCATCATCATTATTGCTAATATTATTGGTGATTTTTAGAATATTACATGGTAATCCATTTGTAGAAAAAATAAAACAATGTAGCATTATTTGTATTTTTCATTATCATCAACATCGTTAACATTATTACTGATTTTTTAAATTGCAAAAAATATTATTACTATTTCTGATCTTAGAAAATTTAGAAATATTGTTACTTTCTGAAATTATTTTACATATTCATTATTTTTGAAAATAAAGATAATGTTACATTTCGAATATGTGAATGATATTTTACATCTTGAATATAGAAATAAAAATAGAATTTTAAAATAAATGATGATATAATATTTTTTTGTAAATAATCTTTCCCATTTACACATAATTTTTATTTACAACAATGAAAGTTTTATGAATATTATGTACATTTAAAAATCATGGCATAACAAACACGGCTATGTGTTGTTTTACACTTTTAGGAGAATCACACCTTTTTTCAAATGGAATTAATGAACATTTATTTTGCTCAATAGTAAAAAGATGATGTCTGCGTGATTGTATTCCTTTCTGTGTACAAAAGGCAGCATTTTTAGATGCTAGTAAATTACGGTAGTGTTGAACATGTAAACGACTACCTGCACTTTTGCCTTATTCACAGATTGCGAAGTTTCTGTCTCATATGCATACTTTTTTGGTGTAAAGCAATAAACCCTGCCATAATATGCATACCACATCCATCTTTCATAAGACCTATGACTTTCTAATTAAGTGACTTAATGTCGATGTATCGCATTACGTCGCAGACGTCTGTATTCCGGATATAAAACTATCTGTATCCATATACAAAACTGAATGATCTGAAAACGGCTGCTTTTCAAATCCATAATGAAAATCAAACATTTTTAGTTTTGAAAAATCTAGTATTGGCATTCCTAAATAAATTGGCTTCGCATAAACTACCTCAGTTTTTTTAATGTCAACAGAAATAAGATCACGATCGGTGACATGATACGATTTAAAATTCTTAATCGAGATGTACTTGCATGCCCCATACCGTCCATCCGATTGATTAATTAATTAATCAAATGAATGTCACGACGTTTTCGTATATTTTCCTTACTTTTTCCATGCATGGAGTTATTCATGAGTTTGAAAAAATGTACTCTCAAATGTTGATGTAGCACGTTCACGATGCTCTGTATTTAAATCCATGTACAGTTTAAACCATGCTTCCTGCTTAAATGCAATAATATGGTGAATGCACTGTAATAGTAAGCCGTATCTAGACATTGAACAAGACATTGAATGTGAAAAATATACCGCTTTTTTTGGAAAAAGAGTACGTAGTAGTTTAACATGCTTTGATGTATTGTCAGGCGGAATAATTTTCTCAACGCAAAAAGGAAGGTCAGAATGTGAATTATGCAGATTAGAAGAGTATGCAAGTGTAACCTCTAACACGAAACCTGTATTAGGAACTTTAGCAGCTAGAAAAACATCGAAATGTTCAATTTCACTTTGTGTTAGCCATACAAAATACCTGTGACATTGCATATCCATAGAGATTATTAATATCAAAATACGTAAGATAAGAATCTTCTTTCTCTGAATTCTACTTCTTGAGGTATGGCAATGGCATGCCTGTTAACAAGTCCACCGCAAAACAAATCATGTCAACATCAGTAAGAAGAATAAGATTAACACCTGTGTACTTTAACATGGCATCTCACGTGTAGTAATAGCAAGGGTCTAATCCACATTGGTTAAACACATCTGACGGGACTTTTCAAACACCTCACAGTGTCTACTTTTAAATACAAGTCTGCATATTCACGTAATGACTGTGTATGAAATATTGACCACACCTTACATGCATGCAAATAGTCTTCATCTGAAATCGGTATTTTATGCTTATTATATAAGAATGACCTTAGAGATGGTGTACTACATTCACTAAATATACCAGGAAATGCAGACTGAGGAGGTAATTTTTTTCTTCTAATGATTGAAAGCTTTGAATGTAGTCATATGGCAGAACACCTTTCCTTATACAAAGTTTAAATTGCTCAGGATCTGGAAAATACTCATGAATGTATTTCAAGCCATCGCTTGAAAGCCCACTTACAAATTTACAAAGTCCATTCATAAATTTATACGAATCTAGAAAGCGAATGCTAATATCGCCTACACGACAACTCAATGAAATGAAGCGCTCATGATTTTGTACAATTACAGAAAAATGTGTGCAATTTAATTGTGCTAACAATGAAGTGTCTGTCATAGCCAGACAAGTTATAAAAAACCAGGGAATAAATTTAGGAACACGATATAAAAATTCGCATGATTGATGCGCAGGTCCGCGATATTTTCCAGTATAGTGGCAGTCACCTCTAACCTTAATCTCTGGAAATTTAATAGACTGTTTACAGATGTGACATTCATCTGATTCATCATGCAAAATCATATCATCCAATGATACTTGAATTGGCACTGGTTGCGAAATAAGACGATGAACGCGTTGTGCTAACTGTTCTAATTCCTTTAACAACCATGCAGTACAGTTTTCTTTTCGATACATCTTAAAAACGGATAGAGATGCATCGTATGAACAAACAACTTTGTATGGTACTGAAATCGGAGTGTGCTTTTGCACATAATCATTGTAGGGTTCAATCAAGTCTGGTTGGCAACGATGGTAAACGGAACAGATTCCTAATTCTCAAATTTCATTTCGGCATCGGAGGAACAAGTTTTACCGCCGCTTTCTGTTGTTAATTATTGCAAGCATCTGTCACAGATATAATTCTTTCCTCAGTGCAATGAAAGTTGCGAGTATAACAATCGTGAAAGTTTTGTTATAAGGCAGTAGTGGCTTGTGTTTTTATCGCAAACATACAAAAGATGAATATGGTGTTGTTTTGGAGAAGAAGCTGTATAAAGTGGTCCTACAATACTCTCTCCGTTCACACCGTACACAGAAAATGAAAAATTAGAACGTGTTCACGAAACCATTCTGAAAAATTATCTGAATATAACAGATTCTGTCATTTTCGATGATATTTAAAAAGATCCATGAATTTCTTCATTATCTTTAAAAAGAATATATGAACATGCAAGTGAGACATTTAGCTTAAGCGCAGTATGCGTAGTTAGCAAAGAAGATATTTTTTCTTAAAATATTTTTTGGATATAAAATATTCAATGAATTTTTTATAATACAACTTAGTATACCTGATGAAAAACATGTAGGCTATGAATTGTTTCCCAATTAGGTGCCATGATATTAAACATAATAATATTAAATATCTAAAAAACTAAGAATACATGTATTGTTCGTTGATTTGTATTATCCAATCCTGTGTCCGATAAAGCATTAAATCTATCAGGCAGAAATACATTAAATTCATCGCAGTTACGCAATATTCTAAGACCAAATTTCGTAGTTATTCTCTGAAGTGAAATAACTTTATCATCATCATCATCATCATCTGTTTACCCTCCAGGTTCGGCTTTTCCCTCGGACTCAGCGAGGGATCCCACCTCTACCGCCTCAAGGGCAGTGTCCTGGAGCTTCAGACTCTTGGTCGGGGGATACAACTGGGGAGAATGACCAGTACCTCGCCCAGGCGGCCTCACCCGCTATGCTGAAGAGGGGCCTTGTGGAGGGATGGGAAGATTGGAAGGGATAGACAAGGAAGAGGGAAGGAAGCGGCCGTGGCCTTAAGTTAGGTACCATCCCGGTATTCGCCTGGAGGAGAAGGGGAAACCACGGAAAACCACTTCGAGGATGGCTGAGGTGGGAATCGAACCCACCTCTACTCAGTTGACCTCCCGAGGCTGAGTAGACCCCGTTCCAGCCCTCGTACCACTTTTCAAAATTTCGTGGCAGAGCCGGGAATCGAACCCGGACCTCGGGGGGTGGCAGCTAATCACGCTAACCACTACACCACAGAGGCGGACGAAATAACTTTATATGGTTCATTAACAGGACGATCACTTAGTCGTCATGTAGTTGTCCCTATAAATCATCCTAGATTGTCAATCCATTCCATTTTGCTAAGACATGAAAAGTAGGTAAGGTAAGGGTTATTCTGCCCGAAGGCAGGTCCGAACCTCCGCAGAGGTGTTCCTGAGCCGGAGTTTACGTGCGGTAGGGTGGCCAGTTCCTTTCCGCTCCTCCATTCCCTTTCCCCCCACCAACAGCGCGTGGCAACCCATCCAACTCCTGACCACGCCCAATGTTGCTTAACTTCGGAGAACTCACGGGATCCGGTGTTTCAACACGGCTACGGCCGTTGGCACATGAAAAGTATTAATTTAAATTTTGCTATCATTCACATAATTGAAGAATAAAAAGATAAAAACATATATTTAGATGATGTACGCGTTGAAAGAAGATACGGAAAGGCACTACCTAGTCCTTGAAAGCATCTCCCTACTCCTTTCTCCGATGTGGATAGGCAAAAAATACTCCAATCAGTAAACGTTGGCCGCTCTGTACAAATGAATAAAATATCTAAAAAGGAAGATAAAAATAAAAATAATAAAATAATAATAATTATATTTAAAAAATTCAAACTTACTTTTCAGCTTAATGTAGAAAATCAAGCCGCATCTTATATTTATATTTCATTTTACTAATATATATATACATTTTTACAAAGAGTATACACACACGTGTGCCTACCTTAGTTCAACTTGTCGCGAAAGCAGCTTCGTTGAAAGTAAGAGAGGGGAGGGAATGGCTTGTCTGCTTATATATCCAAATATCGTTCAAAATTCAATATCTGTCAGCATTTTTTACGATGAGCACATTGGATTGCGGTGTGCCACTACGTTTTTACACACGCATAGGTATTATATATATATATTGTTCACTGCTGTTAAGGCATATCCAATAAAAATGATTGAATTTTACGATAAAGAGAACATGTGACTATCTTCAGGACTGGTAACTAGCATTTGCCTAGTACGAAAATGTAAAACCGCTGAAAAACATTTTCAGATTAGTATATATATTGGTTTCTGACCTACTACCTTCACGAAAAACTATCTTCATGACTGGCATTTGTAACCACCTCTACACATGCACAAAGATATTTGAACACGAATATCTAATAATAAATATTCAGTTTTATGATAATATAGAATGCACTGTACGGATCAAGTATCTGTACTGAGCAGACTCCTGTCCTTGTTCATATGATACGACGTAGACAGCATGAATACGACACAGACAGATTATATACCGACGATACGAGATAAAACACGCGACTATGTTCTTAATTATGCTACATCCCCAGCATTTGCATTGAGGAAACGAATACGCTATTTAACACGATGTTAGTGTAAAATTTAAAAAAACATTATAGTACACGGTAGCTTATTTCTTTCCACTTTCCTATCTAGATAAGCCTTATAACGATAGGAAGCGGCCGTGTCCTGAATTAAGGTACAGCCCCCCAGCATTTGCATGGTGTAAAAATGAAAAACCACGGAAAAACTATCTTCTAGGAGGTTGGCGACAGCATGTTTTCAATGTTTTAGAAAGACTATCGACAGTCGGATTCGAACCCCAATGCGTGCCGCTAACCACACACCCCATTCAACTGTTATTATTTTAGAAGTAACGCTAAATATTTATGGTTGCGACATGGGGTTTTCTACTGTAATAAGAAGCAGTCGTGTTCTTAATTAACGTACAGTCCCTCCCCATCATTGGCCTGGTGTAGGAACCATGTTGTTGTTTGAGTCATTAGTCCATAGACTGGTTTGATGCAGCCCTCCATGCCATCCTATCCTGTGCTAACCTTTTCATTTCTACGTAACTATTGCATCTTACATCTGCTCTAATCTGCTTGTCATATTCATACCTTGGTCTACCACTACCCTTCTTACCACCTACACTTCTTCAAAACCCAACTGAAAAAGCCCTGGGTGTCTTAAGATGTGTCCTATCATTCTATCTCTTATTCTCGTCAAATTTAGCCAAATCGATCTCCTCTCACCAATTCGATTCAGTATCTCTTCATTCGTGATTCGATCTATCCATCTCACCTTCAGCATTCTTCTGTAACACCACATTTCAAAAGCTTCTATTCTCTTTCTATCTGAGCTAGTTATCGTCCAGGTTTCACTTCCATACTGTGACCTTATCGGTCATGTACATATTTATTTATTAATTAAATGGCAGTGAAAAACCTTTGTAAAGCTCCCTCGTACTTGTTACAAAAAGTTGCATTAGGTTGCACCTGCTTACACAACATTTGTAGCCTGCTAAACACCACTCCGTCTTAAGTAAAAGAATGCACAGTTAGAGAGAGAGAAGAAAATGTCAAGCCAGAAAAATCGATAATGATACTTTCACTCGTTGAAAAAATGGCCGAAACACAATGTTGCCAGCTCGCAAGTTGCATTTGTATGATGAGATTTCGAGACATGCATAATATTTAATATGGGAAACCTCGGGATGTTATATGATTTCATCATAGACATCTGCCAAAATTCCAATTCTTTATAATATATTAACGTGTGGAAGAATACGCAATCGTTGCATTATATAACACGCTAAGCATCAGGACGCTTCCTTTGTACGCAGCACCCTCGTGGAGGACATTGTAGAGGCCTTATTTTGATAATTAATTTTAAATAAATGGCCGAACAATTCAGGTTCCGCCCATAACGAGACTACTTAAGAATCTGAGTCACACGTTTGAGTGTATTACCGATGTCATACGACACGAGGAACTATTAATTAAAAAATAGTGTGGATTAGCCACTGTCTCTTGCATGAGTGGGGGAAAGTTTATAAAAGGAATAGCGGTGATGACAACAGTATCCATTTGACGCGAAGGATCCAAAGCAGAACCACGGTTTGATGGTGTTCTGATCTATTTAGTGTTTCAGACTGTAAATATACAGTTTATATCTTCGAGAATATTATAATTGTCTACAAACAATAGTATTTAAAAAATGTTGAAGTTATGTGACCACAAGAACGGTATAATTGTAATTTTTTAAGTGATGCAACAAGTATTAATTTCATTAAAGTGTAATAATTGTATTTTTTGTGTTAAAGTGACGCAACAAGTGTTAATCTCATAAAAGCTGTTATAAGTGTGGAAGATAACCATTGGATTATGAACGCGCTCAGCGGGAGTAGCAACGGACTTGAACCCGTGACCAACGTCAACACCATGGAAGTTTAAAAAGGAAAATTAGGGTCTTTTCAGGACCCGAACCCTGGATTATTACGACACGATGATAAGTACTAAAATTAAATAATTTTCTAAATAAATGCGCGGTTATTCAATATGCAGATCACATAAATTAGGGTAGAAATGTAAATTGCATGTATTTTTGGATTAGAGAGAGAACTTGTGAGTGGTCTCCATATTCATTTATGTTCATTTCATGGAATTAATAGTCTACTCCATGGGCTTAAATATATATATATATAATTTACGTACTGCATATATTTGACGTGATGATAAAATATTAGTTAGTCTGAGAGTGCTTAGATTAGGTAAAATTAATAGAATGTAGATTTGTTTTGGCACTGAGCCAAGCCGTAATTTTGTTTAATTTATTTACGTGATATCCAAGCTTATTATGATAATGCATGGTGATTAAGCTTTCAAAAAACGTACTATCGGATGTTAACATCAGGATAGAAGGCACTTTTATTTTCACGTAATTTGCATGATAATATTTGTAGATGGCTGTATTAATTATATGCGTAACTTGTGACATGCCTAGACATCGAACAGACGAACTCCTATTGAGATTAGCGTTTTCCTTTAATGTCGAATATTTTCCCTTTCTATATATGAGAATAACATTATGGATATGTTTAAAATCCATATTTGATTTTATTGGTTTGAGTTTAAAATGTAGGAAAAACCTAGGCTGCATTCTGTAATCGGATGGAAGCGAACCTGGTCATTCTAATTCTGAGGATGTGAATTTGATAAGATAAAAGGTGGCCTGATATTGAGTTAAAGGATTGTGATACGGCAGTGAACTAATAAGCCAGTGGAGCTTTGGAATATGATATGAGAATACGTAATGAAATGAGATTATTTTAACAAATGTGTTCCAAGGGAAACGCTTTGGTTTCGCCTTGAAATGTTGAAAAGATATTTCTGCCACAACAGGCCATTATTTGCTAGGGCTTTCACGTCCAGAGATTTACGATGGGGGGAGTCGGAAGAAGGCTTGCCCCTTGTAGAGGATTACTGTATACTGTATTGTTCGAGCTATTCCACTTTGAATGAAGGCAGCGCGACACCGATTATAGTTTAAAGGATTCTTTTACTTTTCCATGTAAGATCTTATAATAATATTTAACTAACTGGAACGCCAGTATTATTATTTATTTGTTGACCCTATGATTAATTAAGAAAGGGAGCTTTTATAGACCCGTTTGTCGATGCCATCCTGGATATCATCGGTTCGAGTTCTGAGGCAACCATGGATTTTTGTTGTCACAAAATATTTTTTTATACAGCCAATTGCATGTGTATATTGTTTATTGTTTCTTTTCATATTATGTGTACTTATTTTCCTTTTTTATACATTCTTTTAGTCGTGTTTCACTCTTTATATGGATAACAAATCGAGTTTTATTTTCGTAATTTTTGTCAATGGATTCATTGGGATGTGGGTTCGATTTATAGACCCGACATAAGTCATTTTATTCTGATTAGGATTTTTTCGACTAGCATTCACTTATTATTTGTTTACTTTTTGTAATATAATTAATTTAGCTAGATGACCACTTCAAGTTATCTTCAATTTTTTGTTGATGTATAAATAATTGCTTCTTTTAATGGTGAAGAAAGTTCTTAATGATAACCGTCGCATTATAAGGATATTTCCGATTTTAAAAAAGTATGTTATACAAATTGTAATGTAATATTTATCATCATGTCGGGAAAAAGAAAGAGGTAAAGGAGAAATTTTTTTGACATTTTACAATTGGTATTTAGTCCATTGGGCATTGCATATTCAACATTGATATACTATAGATATTCAGGGTCAACTTTTAATTAATTTGATTTATCAAGGCTCAAGAAATAGGTATTTAAACTTTTGTCTGCCTGTCATTTTGCCGAATAACATTGTATCCCAAGTTTCCTTCCGTTCACATATGCCTTTAAGCTAGTTATGTGTTATTTTCTTTGATCTTCTGCCGCGAACGCACCATGGCCTCGGGAGGTCGGTGGTTCGATTCTATGGAACGGAAGGGTGCAGTAAACCCTTGCACGGTCGGAAAAGCTTTTGCTCACCCATCATTCTGAAAAATTTTCTTCTTTGTTCCTTCCTGATGAGGTGGCATTTGACTCTAGACTAAAAAGGTCCCTTTCCATCGGGCGCCTTGGCGTATGGTGCTATATGGCGGCATCCCGACTTTTTAGGGATTATCATGCAGTCATTTGGTTCTATGCGGCGAATGGCGTAGGGGTGGAAAGGTTGAAATACAATGCCACGCTCCACACGAAAGTCTTCAAAACGTCTTTCTAATTCCGATATCAATGTTTGATGTGAGCAAATTTCTTTTCTTAAGAAAGCTCTTCCTTGCTTGTGCTAGTCTGCATTTTATGTCCTCCTTACTTCTGCCATCGTTGGTTATTTTACTACCCAAGTAACAATATTCATCTACTTCCTTTAAGACTTAATTTCCCAATCTAATATTTCCTACATCACCTGCCTTCGTTCGACCACTCCATTGCTTTTGTTTTGGACCTATTTATTTTCATCTTTTACTCCTTACCCAAGATTTCATTCATACCATTCAACAACTTCTCGAGATCTTCTGCAGTCTCAGATAAAATAACAATATCATCGGCAAATCTCAAGGTTTTGATTTCCTCTCCTTGGACTGTGATTCCCTTTCCAAATTTCTCTTTGATTTCCTTTACTGCCCCTTCTATGTAAACATTGAAAAGGAGAGAGGACAAAATGCAGCCTTGCCTCACTCCTTTCTGGATTGCTGCTTCTTTTTCAAAGCCGTCTATTCTTATCACTGCAGACTGACTTTTATACAGATTGTAGATAATTCTTCGTTCTCGGTATCTGATCCCTATCATCTTCACAATCATAAATAGCTTAGTCCAATCAACATTATTGAATGCCTTTTCTAGATCTACGAATGCCATGTACGTAGGCTTGTCCTTCTTGATTCGATCCTCTAAGATCAGACGTAAAGTCAGGATTGCTTCACGTGTTCCTACATTTCTTCTGAAGCCAAATTGATCTTCTCCCAACTCAGCTTCAACATGTTTTTCCATTCTTCTGTAAATAATACGTGTTAAAATTTTGCAGGCATAGATACCAAACTAATGGTACGGTAGTTTTCACACCTGTCAGTACCGGCTTTCTTGGGAATAGGTATAACAACATTCTTCTGAAAATCGGATGGGACTTCTCCTGTCTCATACATCTTGCACACTAAATGAAATAACCTTGCCATGCTGGTTTCTCCTAAGTCAGTCAGTAATTCAGAGGGAATGTCATTAATTCCAGGTGCCTTGTTCCTATTGAGGTCACTCACAGCTCTGTCAAACTCTGACCTCAAAATTGGGTCGCCCATTTCATCAGCATCAATAGTCTCTTCATGTTCCAGAACCCAATTATCTACATCTTTACCTTGATACAACTGTTGGATATGCTCCTCCCATATTTCTTCTTTGTCTTCTTTCCCAATGAGTGGCTTTCCTTCTGAGCTCTTAATATTCATACACCTAGATTTCCTTTCTCCAAAGGTTTCCTTGATTTCCCTGTATGCAGCATCTACCTTTCCCAGGACCATACAGCCTTCGACATCCTTGCACTTCTCCTTCAGCCATTCTTCCTTAGCTACCTTGCACTATCTATCCACATCATTCTTTAATCGCCTGTATTCTTTTCTCCCCTCTTCATTTCTAGCATTCTTGTATTTTCGTCGTTCATCAATCAGGTCTAGTATCTCCTGAGTTATCCATTGATTCTTAGTTGTTCTTTTCTTCCTTCCTAACATTTATTCCGCAGCCCTACTGACTTCATTTTACATGATTCTCCACTCTTCTTCTATAGTGTTTCCTTCAGCCCTTGCATTTATTCCTTGTGCAACATGTTCCTTGAAACAATCCCTCACACCTTTTCTTTCAACTTGTCTAGATCCCATCTTCTTGGATTCTTTCCTTTCTTCAATTTCTTCAACTTCAGATGGCATTTCGTGACCAACAAGTTGTGGTCAGAGTCCACGTCTGCTCCTGGGAAAGTTTTGCAATCCAACACCTGGTTTCTGAATCTCTGCCTAACCATAATGAGGTCTATTTTATACCTTCCAGTGTCTCCAGGTCTCGTCCACGTATGCAGCCGTCGTTTGTGGTGTTCGAACCAAGTATTGGCAAGGACTAAATTATGATCAGTGCAGAATTCAACCAGCCGACTTCCTCTTTCGTTCCTTTGTCCCAATCCAAATTTTCCTACTGTACTACCCTCTCTTCCTTGGCCTACCACTGCATTCCAGTCTCCCATCACAATTAGATTCTCGTCACCTTTTACATATTGTATTAAATATTCTATCTCTTCATATATTCTTTCGATTTCTTCATCATCCGCTGAACTAGTAGGCATACAGACCTGCACTATTGTGGTGGGCATTGGTTTGGTGTCTATCTTGACGTAGTAGCTTACCCGCTGCCCTATTTTCTTATTCATTATTAAACCAACTCCTGCATTTCCCCTGTTTGATTTTGTGTTGATAATTCGGTAGTTGCCTGACCAAAAATCTTGTTCTTCCTGCCAACGTACTTCTCTTATACCGACTACATCTAACTTTAGCCTATCCACCTCCCTTTTCAGATTCTCTAACCTACCACAACGATTCAAACTTCTCACATTCCACGCTCCGACTCGCAGAATGTCAGTATTCATCTTCCTGATGATCGCCCCCTCTCGTGTAGTCCCCACCCGGGGATCCGAATGGGGGACTAGTTTACCTCCGGAATATTTTACCCGGGAGGAAGCCATCATCAGTACATCATTCATACAGAGAGAGCTTCATGTTCTCGGGAGGTAGTTACGGCTGTAGTTTCCCGTTGCTTTCAGCCGTGTAGCAGTGTCAACACAGCTAAGCCATGTTGAGTATTATTGCAAGGCCGTATCAATCAATAATCTAGACTGCCGCCTTTGCAACTGCCGAAAGGCTGCTACCCCCCTTTCGATGAACCATTCGTTAGTCTGGTCTCTCAACAGATACCCATCCGATATGGTTGCACCTGCGGCTCGGCTATCTGCATCATTGGGACACGCAAGCCTTCCCACCGCGGCAAGGTCACATGGTTCGCAGAGGAGGGTAAGAACCATAGAGAAACTATTTTTAGTAGCTGGCAACAGTATTTATGTGTGCAGTAGTGCGTTGAATAAGGATTTTGTATAATCCTACGTCCGGTCAGACATATCAAGTAGCACGTCAACAATCTGCAAAGTCTAGCTTGGCACACAGCATGTGTGTGCTCTCTGCTCGCTGTCCGTACATACATACAGTTCAGAGCCGATTTATAAAATGATTGCGATAAAAAGACTTTGCACCGGCCGGGGTTGAGATTACAGGGGTCGAATTTTAGAATTTTTTAACCTACATCGAAATTAGGATCGATTCCCTGGCTCTGCTATGAAACCTAGTACGAGCGGTAACGCCAAAGTGCAGGAATTTACTCCCGCAGGTGTCATTTACATGTTAGTATATTTATCGACATGAGACTGACGTATATGAACACCTTTAAATACCACCGGACAGAGCCAGGATCGAACCTGCCAAGTTGTAAATAGAAGGCCAGCGTCTTAACCGTCCAAACTATGGCAGGAGGGCTTGTATGTGTTTAAAGATAGTACAGGCGGGTCGCCTCCAGAGCTGCACTACCACAGCACACGAGTTTGTTAGGACTCTATGTTAACCTTAAGTTAAGGCGTTAAGTGTATGTAGTCAATAGTTTTACAGTAGTGGGAACTGTGTGCCGCATGTGGGTTTAGTCTAGTTTTACGGTCGGATGCTCTTCCTGTTGACAACCCTATAAGCTAATGTGTTGACTGAATATAAGAAAGGTAAGTGTCCAAACATACACGGTCTCCGTGCGAGAAAAAATAATGATTATAAATTCAGATTCCTTTATTGTATTCTATATATGAATCAGTCGTAGAGCGAGCATTCAGACTTCAGCAGGAGTCAAGGTATCAATTTTCTGTAGAGACAGCATATACCTACAGTCCCGCTGCTTGTCTCCAGTCTCTACTTGTTCAAAGGTAAGTTATCAAATTAATCTCATAAAAATGTGTAGGGGTCGATTCATTGGCCAGGTGACATTTTTTTTACCTGCATCTAAGGGGATTGCAACTCGTAGCTCAATAAACAGCGGTGAGGCTTCCGGTTCGTGAAAAACATAAAACCACCAGGATTTTGCCTACCAAGCGACTGCTGCTCAGCCCCGAAATCCTGCAGATTACGAGGTAATGTGTGTATACAGCATGATAAATCCTTGTCCTCAACCAGGAGATACTAGCCACACCGACCTCTAACTAATCTATTTGACATACAGTTTATTTCTACAACGTTGAATAACACACCCGAGCTGCAGGTCTACCGTTCTGCCAACCACGCGTTTACCTCTTAAGACTTGGAGTTGAACTTAGAACATGAGAGTCCGTTTTTCAAACACACTACCTCTTAAGAATGCCAGCTTACAGCCGCACGCCCCTAACTGCACGGAATATAACTAGGGAGAATGATCAGTCCCTCACTCTCACCTGCAATGCAGAACAGAGGGTATGTTGGAGGATAGGAAACAACATTAATGAACTCTGTTATAGATTTGCCTACAGTAAATCTGTTTCTTAAAACCTAACATCCCACGGCGTAGGAATTTAATCTGTAGTTGAGTAGTCACCGTTCTTGTTCTGTCAAGAGCCGTGAATTAAACGCAAGCCTCTGGTGTGTAAGCCTTATACAAAATAAAGTTTATCAAGTATTTTTTATCGTAAAACTGGTCAAGAGAACCCCACCATCTCCAGGATGCAATGTCACAGCTGCGCAGCTGTAACCGCACGGCTAACTCGCCGTTATCTTATGTGAGAGCCTACGTAGCTCAGGCGGCAGCGTACCTGCCTCTAATCGTTGGGTCCCGTTATTCAGGTTTTCCTTCGGGTACTAAAAACCAATAATCACTAGTATTGATGAGTTAGCACGGCGTAGACCTCGGAGCATATACATACATCCCACCTGTTAATGATTATAGCGTTGTGGTTGCACAGCTAAGTATGATAGTATTTACGTGTTCGATTTCCAGTCAGAACAGAGATTGTTTTGTAACAATACTAGTTAGAAGATAGTAAGTATCACTTCACAAGTAGGCTGTTCTGTTTGCCGGTATATTTTGTAATGTTTTTAAATTCTATAAAACGAATATCGACAGAAGATACAGTCGCAGCATTTACTTGGTATTTATTATGAGGCCAGCAGAAGACAGTATTTTTTATTTATTGTCTTGTGTTAGTAGGTTCTAAGTATCATCAAGAAGGGAAGCGCCGATCAACTCATTCAGCGTAAGTGTATAAATTATGTGTAAAATATCCTCTCCGCAGCGAGAGGACGGTGTTCATAGTTATTTGTTTGTCGGATAGGGACATAAAGCCTTATGCTAACCTCACAGTGTTATTCGTCCGACGATAAACAGGGTTCAAATCCATCATTTTATTAGGGTTCGAAATCCATGTATTAGAGATTTTTCGAATTTATGATTTCTTATTCTGTTTACGGTGACTATTGGAGAGAGAGAGGTAGTTTTATTCCATGCAATCAACATCTCTCTGGATGTTAATTTATCTTGTTAGCGCGCCCTCCTTCTATGAAGGTAAGTTTCTTTTTCTTTTCAGAACACGATGGGGAACGTATGCTGACTATTCAAATATTTACTGTAAGGAAACAACAGTCTATATAATAAGGACTGAACCTGTACAGATTGTCAACAGGTTCTGTCTTGATCAGGTTGCGCGTCGGATTGTGACGTAAATCCTTTGCGACGGTGTAAATAGTAGAGGGGGAAGGGCAATGTAGCACAGGAGGGCATCCGCCACTAAAACTGTCAGGAAGACGAGAAACGTGACTAAGCCTCGTCAGAGGAGGAGGACGAACGCGGTTATGGTCCCGTCGTAGGAGGAGGAGGGATTTAGCTGACCTCTGTAACTGTGAGGAGGAGGAGGAGGGACTGAGCTGACCTCCGGTATGTCAAGAAGGGCAGCTAGCCTTAAACTTGGGTTCTTAAGCCTCTCGAAATTAGTGTCGAGAAGGGCAGCATGCCTTAAACTAGGGTACCCAGACCCGTCCAAGGTGGTGTCGAAAGGGCCCCTCTAAGAGAGTGTCTGGAAGGGGCATGTCGAGAATGGCAGCTAGCTTTAGAAGTATAATTTTAGCCTCCCATTTAAGATGGTGTCTGGAAGGGGCATGTCGAGAAGGGCAGCTAGCCTTAAAACTTTATTCCTCTTATGTTAGGTCATCCCCTCCATAAATGGGGTCGGGAAGGGGGATATGTCGAGAAGGGCAGCTAGCCTAAGACTTTAATCCTCTGAGGTTAGGGCCCCTCTAAAATGGTGACGAGAAGGGAAGATAGACCTAAAAGTATAATCCTCTGTGGTTAGACTTCCTGACTATGTACTGTCGGGATAATAGCAGTAAGGTTAGGATCGTACCTGCACGTAGTTCGGACCTGTCAAGATAGCAGCTGTCATCTTGACAGCTGTTACTTTTAAAATTCCTCGCCAAAATACTTAAGATGTCAGCAGTGAGATTAACGCTGTTAAGATGGTAGCAGTGAGGTTAGAGACGTTAACTTGTTCAAAATCCTCTCCCACGTGGTTATGACCTGTCAAGATGGCAGCTGTCAATAGAATGTGTATTCCCAATACCGCACCTTCTACGTCGTTAAGATGGCAGCAGTGAGGTTAGGCCCTGTTCAGATGGTAGCAGTCAGGTTAGCGACGTTTACTTGTTCAAAATTCCGCGTTCTGAACGTAGTTAAGTTGGCAGCAGTGAGGGTAGGCGCTGTTAAGGTGGCAGCAATGAGGTTAGCGACGTTCTGTTCGAAAATGAGAGGTTAGGGTTGGTCAAAATGACAGGTGTAAAAAGCACGTGGCTTTGTATACAAACAATAGCACGTGGTCGTGACGTCACGGCCACGTGGTCATGACGTCATGGCGTCAATGACCTTGGCCGGGGTCAATGACCTCGGGTGTTGACTCATCAGAAAAAATGCTGACGCCATGGTCCAGTACCACCCTACCTCTTTCTACTGAGTGCCGTCAGTTATGTGGTACGACTGGGTCGTCACGTCCCCAGTCCCATGGGCCAGGTCATTGCAGTTGTACCTGTGGCCTCGCGGTCACTCCGAGCAATGTGCGACCGCCTCCGCTGGCCTCTGGCATCAATGAGCCGCTGTCGACACATGGCTGGCCCATCGTTCCACTACTTTCGATACGAGTTCGAAACAGCGGCACGTGTGTAGCCCATAAGCCGCACAATTTCAGATATGTTGGTACCAACAATCCGTGCCATTAAAATTCACCCTTTAGCAAATGCGGGCAGGTCGGCCACTTTCCCCATTCGGACGTGGAGACACTACTAACAGCAGGCCTGTAGACCTACCAGCATGTCACGTGTTACTCTTCCAACTCCACGCGCGCTAAATATTGCCGAATTGGAGTGGTCATATCGCAATGGATCAGCGATATAGGCTTCTTCCCAGCTCGTTGGTTTGAATATTATTCAACGGACAAACGAATTTCATATTTCATTTATTTTGTTGTGTTGTGTTGTAACGTCCAGTTTTCTGAACTCATATTGCACATGAATATGAGTAATATACTTGTGTTATAAACAACACGAACAAGTCATAATTTCAGTTCATTTTCTGAACTAGACTCTAAATTAATCTCCAGTCAGCTGTTTTTCTATAAAACCAAACCCCATGGTGCAACAGCCTCGAAGAGCCATGGCCTACCACTGCTTAGCCCGAAGGCATGCAGATTATGAGGTGTCGTCTGGTCAGATGAATCCACTCGGCTGTCATTCTTGGCTTTCTAGACCGGGCTCTTTTTATATAAACGGCTTAAAATGCGTGGATGCTTCTTATACTAGGTATGTAGTTGGAGAGTAGTACTTTCAAATTTATTACTGCACTAGTGAGTGGTGGAAGTGATTAATAGGACTAATTATTTGGAAGAAGGGAAGGATACCAGCTGATGAATACCGTTCATTCAGTTCACAAAAATTATTTATTTCAATAGCACGCGTTTTAAACAACAAATGTTTTCTGACAAAAATAAAGTAGAATGGAGAAGTTGTACAATATAAAAGCAATGCAAAGTCATCTCCGTACAGGTCGTTGTAGAGTACAGAACACACGGCCAATATTGCCCCCAGGATTTAACCTGTACTCTATTTTAGTGTAGGCTGAGTAAACCTCAGGGCCATGTGCATTGAAACAGAGATATTCTGAACTATAACAAGCAATTAGAAATACATGTGATATATGTTAAAGTTAATCTTGAAACTGCAGAAAAAAGCGAAACATTCGCTATGACTTTATATTTCTTGAGATGAGTCTGTAACACTGTTATTGCAGACAACAGAAATTAGTGGAGACTACATTTTAAATTGTAAGTCCAGCGATGTTGGCTCAGAAGAGAGACTTAACGATAGCAAGGTAGGGTTTAAATTCAGACATAATTGTGGTAACAGGATATAACTTCACTGAAGTTGCAAGGTCTGCATAATCTTGAATCTGGAAGAAGTACAAAAGCTCAAGATTTTGGCCAGGAAGTCCGGATTCCAATGGAGAAGGTCCAGGTCTTCATATTGAATCTATTTGAAGACTCGAAGAAACAATACGTTAGTCGCTCCACGCGGACCAATAAAAGATAAGCAGGTTCATGCTGCCATCATCTCAGTCGGAGTGGAGACATCATGGGTTAATAATATATCCACGGAACAGACGGCTGAATTTCTGTCCGGTGGTGAAAAGTGGAGATATTCGAACAGTGGGCGTGGCCAATGCAAATAAACTAAGGTTTTGAATATTAGATAAAGATTTAAGAAGAAAAATTAATCAAACGCAATATATTATATTATGAAAATTATAATAAAGCGTCATTGGTTACAAAATCAGGGAAGGAATGAATAAGGTGATCACGCTAGCAATGATGTGACGCAGAACGTAATGAACCACCAATAAGGTTCAAGTAAGCTAACATTCGCTAGTTTTGTGAAAATCAACAGAGCAAATGCACGGTCGTGGATCAGAACAAAAAATTCTTATGTACTAAATATAACCACGAAAGTGAGACACTTAGTGAATAGTTAACGTATACTACATCTGCACGAGAATGTGTTGTAACGTTTTAATACATAAATCAGTAACATGTACTTGAAAGACCCTTTTAAAAACAAACATTAGTTAGTAAAATAACAAGTTCTTATCAGTTGACGTCATCCTTGGTAAATAATGATATGAATATATTCCCCTAGACCGAAACATGCGTAATAATTACACTTTGATAGTGGGATTAGGTAAGCGAACTACAACATTAACACTATTAAAAGAGTAATACACTTATATTAAAAAATTTGCGCTATTGAAAAAATAGAATTACTTATATTTTTGGGAAAAGTGATCATCTTTATCACTGTTGCCATTGATGCTTTCACGGCCCGTACATGTAGACATGACATAGGCTTTTGGGCTTATGTCATATCAAGAAAAGAAGGTGAAATTCTTTACGTTTCGCAGAGAACTAAGCTCTGCGTCATCAGAAGAAAATCTAGACTGTCCACAAGAAAGCCGTCCTCATGTCAGTGTCCATTCTCTCAAACTAAACAAAGTCATCTTCATTTGATCTTCATCGTTAGTTTTATAAAACAAATATTAGAAGTTGTAATCCTCTGGTATTTACTACTTAGAAAGGAATATTCATCTTTTGATGATTTAGAACCAAAATTCAAATAATTCTTATCATACATACGATATTTACGCGCCTTCATTGTCTGCTCTTTCCTTATTTCTCCCACTCAACGATTATTACTATCAGGTGTATGCATAAGTTCTTGCTGGTTTTTGTGGTAAATAAAACATATAATTTTCAAGGGAAGTTCATATTTCGTTTATTCATAATATTGGCCATCGCCTTCTACACACTTCGCTTATCTTTCAGATACGTTATGAATACCATGCGAGATAAACCTTTTGTTTTGCAGCAAGCCATTTGTCGACCCATTCTCCAAGTTCCTAGAAATTGCTCTAGTGCTGATCATTAAGCGCTTGCCCCATTGATGCGAAGAGGTGATAGTCAGAAAGTACCAGATCGGGGCAGTACGGCGGGTGTGGAAGGATATCCCATCCAAGCGATTTCAAGGTGCCTATCACTAGTTTTGCTTTGTGAGACGGCGTATTGTCGTGTAACAAAATCACTTTTTTTGCCTTGTCTTCTGGCTCAATAGGGTCGTCTTTCGATCAATGCGTGATTTCAATGAATCATTTCTTGGAGATAGCGTTGAGAATTAACAGTTTCGCCGGGCTTAAAGAGTTCATAATACACAATACCGCTCTGGTCCCACCAGACAAAGAGCATGGTCTTCTTGCCGATGGAGCGTGTTCACCATGTGTGACGTTCCAAAGCCTTCTCCTTTAGATTAAATAATAATGCGTATGGAAAGTTAACTTTTTCAGGCACAAACGTCGACTTGGTCACTGAACGATATAGCACAGACAACGCAGTGTTTGGCGGACTCAACTTTTGTGTGTTGGTATGTTAATGTCAGACGAACAAGATGACGTATGCCCTGCGTACTGTTCGCTGGCGCCATCTCTTAGTGAAACCGGAAAACTTATGCGTATACCTGGTATCTGGTATTCAATAAAAACATACCTGTTTTAAAAATGTAATGTGAAATATTGCTTTGGCGCCAATTTTGAGAACAACTACGCTCTGTACAGCTACAAAAGTCAATGCAACAGAACCTAGACGCATCGATGGTAGGAAAATGGTAACAAAACTGCATTGTTTCGCTTAAAAGAGTAGTTGTTTTTCGCCAATCGACTTCTGTATGTAGAAAACACGGAGCGAGCAACCCGTTCAACAAGTATTGTAATAATCCGATCAATGTGTAGATGGCTGAGTAACTGTGACAGATCGTGCACCACCAGCCCCGTTCGTGAAATTGTGCCATCAAGCGGGCATGATACCGCTGCACATTAAACAGTTTCCCATGATTTTTCATTCAGATGTGTTGCGTCTTGGCTGCATTACAGTGTCCAGTATGACTACACTCCCTGGAAGTGCGAGTTCATTTAGCGAGTGAACAGCTAGCAATCAGTTATATCAAAAAACTTTGATTCTGGCCTGCCTATCTGATTCACCACGTAATCAGCACTGTATTTAAAGTATGGTAGAATTGACACCTGAACAATTATAGACGAACAACTCAGAGGTGGGAGCAGTCTTTGCCTGTCTGAAACGCGGGTCCACTGATTAGAGGAAAACGTTGAAGCAATATTCCTCTGTAATGGATATATCCAAACAAGTACAACGTGGCATGTTTCAAATCTTGTGCAGAGAAAGTGCTTCGGATGGCTTAAAAGTAGTAGGGTTGGGCGGGTTTTAAAACAATGGGTGCTGCGTCAGCATTTCCTCACGAGGTCATTGACCCCTGGAAAGTCATTGACCCCATGACGTCATTGAAAATTGACCGTGACGTCACGGCCATTTGCTTTTGATTACAAACAGGACCACGAGCTTGTGACAGCTATAGGCTGTCATATTGACAGACTCTAACCTCTCTTTCATGTTTTCGGGCGGAATTTTGAATAAGTGTGCATGGCTAACCTCACTGTTGCCATCTTGACAGGTCCTAACAACGTGCACTTGCTTTGGCGCGGAATTGTGAACGAGCCTAACGTTACTGCTGTCATCTTGACAGGTCCTAACTATGTGCTCGTGTTGGGCGCGGAATTTTGAACGACCCCATCCTCACAGCTGCTACCATGATGGGACTTAGCCACGTGCAGGCGCGGAATTTTTAAAAAGAGAACGTAGCTTACATCACTGCTGTCATCTCGACAGTTCCCGTTATCTTGACGGGACTTAGCCATGTGCGGGCGCGGAAGGACTGGAAGTCTAACTACACAGAACCTATTTAACGGCTAGATGCCCTTCCCAACCCCATCTCCTCTTGGAAGGGCGTAACCTCACAGGGCCCTAGTTTTAATGCTAGATGCTTTCCCGACACTAACCTGGAGGGGGCTAACCTCAGAGGACCCTAGTTTTAAGGCTAGCTGCCCTTCTCGACACAATCTTATCAGACGCCCCTTCCCGACAACATCTAAGAGATGTCTAAGGACCCTAAATTTATGGCTAGCTGCACTTCTCGACATTATCTTGCTAGACGCCCTTCCCGACACCATCTTGGAGGGGTGTAACCTTACTGGGCCATATATTTAAGGCAAGATGGCCTCCTCGTCATGACCCTTCCCGACACCATGTTAGAGGGGGCCTTAAGACCCAAGTTTTAAGGCAAGATGCCCTTCTCGACATGTCCCTTCCCGACACGATCTTGGAGGGGCCTATCCTCGGAGGACCCTATTTTTAAAGCTAGCTGCCCTTCTCGTCACTATCTTGCCGGATACCCCTTCCATGACACCATATTGGAGGGGCTAACCTCAGACGATCCTAGTTATGTGGCTGGCTGCCCTTCTTGACACCATCTTGACACAATTTTGTATACGCCTTATCTCAGAGGACCCTAGTTTTAAGACTAGCTGCCCTTCTCCACACCATCTCTATCCGAAACATGTCCTCCCCTCCCGAACAAGACTAAATATGTCTCTCCTCCTCCTCATGCCCCTTCATGACACAAGTGAAGATCAAAGGATGAAATGAATGCCGCAAAAACTGGTTCAATCCTGTTTTTAGCTGTACCTATCCTAGTCACCATTTTCTTTATATTGTGACCGTCTTAAGGTCTCAGCTGACTGAATATGGGCGAGCATGTCACGGGAATTCGCTTTGTAGGCTCGGTGCGCGTGGCCTTGGCCAGGTGATAGCGAGAACCTGTTCCTGACTTGAAGAGGGAGACTTGTCGGCTGGAAAAAATAATAAAAAAATAACAGAGAGCGAGAAATAAAATGAACCAGAATATGTTCGTCTGTGATCACAGCGACGCATAATTAATAAAATATTTAAAATACTCGTGGTGACGTGATACGCCTAATCAGGAAGTTACACATGAATCATTTAATTGAACCAATTTTCTTGAAGGATTTCAACGATTTAGGCTAGAAAAAACGTGAAATTATTTAATCAAACCCCAGGAGAATTCAGTACTTGAGTCGACTTCACTTCCGAGAACGAACGCCATGCCCGATATTTAAGGCGTGTCATTACGGGGCCAGCTCTCTTACTCTTACCTACTCTTACTTACTTACTACTCTACGTTCGCAGTCGCCTCGTGCTCTCCTATGAGTGGACCTCATCGCAGAACTCGAAGGGATAGGGGACTCACTCCTGTGTTCAACATTTTTCTACAACCCCAGTTGGTGCTATCACAGACGTCGAAACGCAGATAAATTTTAAAATTACGTGTTCTTGTTAGTATAAATTATATGTGTGCTCGGGATTTCTTTTAATGCATTTGGTGCAAGTTTCAGCAACTTCACGAGTGTGAACGTGGAAGGAGTTCTCAACGTGATCATCGTAAGGAGATGGATGTTCGTATCCAGGACTCTACACATTTCATCATGGTGAATAAACGCATTGACCAGCATCGACGGGCCGGAATGCAGGAGATTTCGCCTTAGAATGGGTGATTGGAGATCCCGGACTTCGAGATGTGATGACAACTAAATAAGTTAAGTCGACTACTTCTACTATATCTGTCCTATGTAGCTCTTTTCTTCTACTCTGATCTTTCCTTAGATTTATTTTATATAACCTAAATGATTTGATTTTCACAGTATCTTACTGCTCTCTTCTTTAACATGTGATAGAACTTGGAACTTAATTTGCATTTTTCCGATGGGTCAGGACCACGTGTTGTCGAGTTTGACGATAAGGGATCATTTGAAAGTATCCATGTGTTATCTAAACCTTCCTTTTTCATAGCACGCATTTCGGTATAGTAGTGAGTTAATCTGTGTTTGGTGTATTCATTGAGTTGATATTTTCGTAATATTTTCACATTTTCACGGTAGTTGAACTTTTACTTGTGCCTCATAGTTGTGATCACGTGTTATCTGGATATTAATGCCTAGGCTAGTATATGAGTTTATTTAGAGTACATTCGTTATTGAATTATGTGGCTAATGGATTTGTTGATCGTCGGGAAATATTCAATGAAGATATGACTTGTTTTTGGGACGCTGATAGGTCCGTATAATTTTCATGGCTACACATGCGTGATAATTAGTTACGATGAATTCTGGTCGTCGTTATACTGTGGTATTGTACGTGTAATTTATGGGAATTTTCATGTACTATAATAGTCTTCGTGAAAGTGAATTTTCATATTTTAAGTGTAGTGATATTGCAGTACATGAGGTGGATCATGTTAAAATGGAATTGCGGAATCTTCGAGATGTTACGAGGTGTAGCTAATTTAGTAATGTCTTCCAATAAGAAGGACAAGTCCATGCGATTATTGTACTCTATATTTCCGGATAATATCCTAATTGTGCTCATGAGATTCAGTAATTACAAGTTCAAGGTGCGTGTTAATATTATTAGAAAGCTTCAGGTCTATAGAATGGATCCTCTATTGAATATTCTGATACGATCGCAACTCAGAATCAGGCAGGCTCATTTTAAATGCCTTATTCCGTACTAACGCGGAGACTTTATTTTCTACATGATGGATGACTTAATACGAGTGGTAAAATTGGTTAATACACGTCGATAATGTGTAAATATTGTAGATATTTCTTCTGTAGTAATTTCCAGTACTTAGTTGTAGATTTAGAGATTTTCAAGTGTCATGATGTTCATTTTCTATGCATTGTGTTATGTTGATATGTGGCACTTTGTCGTGTGAATTCGTATGTGGACAGGATTTCCACGTGGAGGATATTTTCCCATACTTATTGATTTTCTGAAAGGTCATAATACCAGTTTTGTTCAGTTAATGATTATGTAACGATAGGTTTTGTTAATAGTTCTCACGAGGAGATAAGTGGGAAGAAATTACAGATATATTCGACGTCTCGAAATAACTTAAAATAAACAAAGGCAAATTCAAAATTTTCAATTAAATATTAACTTAATTTTTGAAGAAAAGGATTTCATCCACATTTTGACAAGGTTGTAAAACTAATTAATTTTGGAAAATTTTTATTATACCCTTATTAAAACTCGTTCATTTTTCAGATTGTTCGAGGAAAGTTCTCGAAGAACTCATTTTTATTACGATTCAATTAAACTTCAAATTGTTAAATTAATGTTCCAAACGAAGAAAAACAATGTTGCCTCAAAACTCTGTTAGGATGGTAGGGAAATGTACCATCCCATTTGGAACATTTTTATTTTTCTGTTACATCAAGAGCAAAAATAATTAAAGTGAAGTAACGATCATTTACATAATAATAGATGTCAGGATGGCTAATTTATTTAAAATTTTATTTGAATAAAATTGTTATATGTTCTTTACACTTATACCAGTGTTGATTTCTGAACCTTATGTTAATCCTGCCACTCACATCAATTTTAAGTCTGGTTATGTGAACTGAACGCCCCTGGGGTGTCTCTTACTCGCCGACGAACCTAGTATACGGGCACATATTATATATACTTACGCTGAATAGCACGAATGTCTCTGGCATTCTTAATGATACTATGTTCTAACGCGAGACAATACGATCTTCTACTGGACACATGGTAAATACTAAGCAAATGCTGCGACTGTATCTTCTGTCGATATTCGTTTTTGGAATATAAAAACATCTCAATATACTTTGACAAACACAAACAGCCTATACTTACTTTCTCACATAGAATAGACTATACCTACGCTGAATTGCTTGACGGTGCTGTCCTCCTTGTTGTAAAAAAACTGGATTAATCCTGTTTTCAGCTTAATCACTCATAGGATAACAACAGACAATACATGTTAAAAAACGCACAACTTTGATGTGCACGCGCAAAAATACCTAGGACAAGCAAATGTTACATGTCTCCATTCGACAAGACAAAACATGATGACAGGTTCAAATTTGTTACAGAGGACATCTAACATACTGTTGTTTTCTTACAGTAAAGATTTGAATAGGTAGCATAAGTGTTCTGTAATCGCATAGGGAAAGTTGAAAATATTACTACCTTTGTAGCCATTCAAATGCTGGGGATATACTGCATGTCTGTAAAAGATAAAGCCTATAGTAAATACCAAGCAAAATACTAGTACTGTATGTTACAGCACCCGACAATGTCGCTCCGTCATAATAATGTTATTGGCTTTTTTATCACACTGACTTTTTCTACGGATGCAGAGGTGGGGTGGTAGGACTTCATGACACATCACTCCAACAATATTGAACCTGATTTCCCGGCAAAATTATTAGCGATGTTACGAACCTTTCTTTACACACAATTACAAAGCCACTGTGAAAAGAAACCAGAATTACAGATCGTTAAACTCTCTTTGAAGAAAACAGAGCACACGCTTTTACAGCTTTTTATGTACGTTTACTTTTTGTACTTACATTATTGATGTTATTTATGAATTGAAATAATAAATGTAATCTGCGCATTGAGATAATCGTATGTGTCTGCTTTGTCTTATTATGTGAATGCCTGCGGCCGCGTATCGATCAAAGTTCAGCATTTTTGCTGCACTGCAGGATTTTTGCCTGCACGTAGATAGGAAAACCGGATGTAACTTAGCATACGAAGCTCTCTTACACTTCTATGTAGAATTATAATGAAATATTCACCGCATACGTAGGGGTTGAGATAATTCTTCAATTTCACGGTATACACCTCTAAATGGCCTTGGCCTACCAAGCGACCGCTACTCAAACCCGGGATTTACTAAACTGACGCCCTCAGCAAGCTAGAGGCATGCAGTTGACGACTACAGGACACATAGCTGAGTTTGTAGTTTGGCGAACACTACAGTGGGGTTCCAACCCGATACAAGTTGAGATCTACGCGCAGTGGAAGCGACAGTGATCTTAATTCAGATACAGCCCCAGCATTTTCCTGCTGTGAAACAGAATGGTGGTAAGAAGGGCATCAGACCGTAAAGCTTAGCCCTGTGTAGTTGTTGCAGGTCTTCGGGGTAGAATTTTAACTGTTAATTATTTTTACTAACCTGGCGCCCTCAACGCCCTAAAGGCATGCAGTTAACAAGTACAGGGAGCATAGCTGAGTCTGTAGTTTAGCGAATACAACAGTGGGGTACGAACCCGCGGAGGATCTGCCTTTTAACTGTCTAAGCCCGGGAGCATTGGTTCATGCGCTCATGAATGTACGATTTGTTGGCAATTTTCACTACTTTCGGTACCTCTCTTACTTGTCAGAATTTGTATTATAGATGTTGCTCTTACCTTAATTGCTTTAGGTTTGGTTACTTTTCGTTGATTTATTACAAGTTCCCTTCGACGTTAAATCATGTCACAGGTTATACGAACACTGCTTGCCTATTTTCTTTCTCTTGCTCCGCTGACTTACGTATTTCTTTCTGGTCTGTTGATTGGTTACATCACCTTGACATGACTCTTTGCTTCACAGGCAACTTCGTTTCCAATTGGTACCGAGAATGTATTCTTCTGCGTCTTTCTACTTTTTCATTGGTCATTTTTGTTATTTTCCTTTTGCCTTTGTTATATTATTAATTCATTGGAAATTATAAATATTCATTCTGGACTTCCTTTCTCTCGTTGTTTTGTATTTTTCGATAAGGATTTTTATGTACTTTTTAGTAATTACTACCGTTAGTCTTACAGCACTACTTTATGTCGGACCTGGAACATTCTGCAGTGCTTCTTAAGGACTGCCCTCATTATGTTCTCCAGGATTCCGCTCCTCACTCTCAACGAGCAACTTGTATGCTGACTTCCCGTCCAGGCTGATATTTTCTCAGCGCGCACTGGAAGCGACACTTGACGACATGCATTTCAGTCCGCTTCGCCTGAGGCTGTTGACTTGAGCCTTGCTCGCCTGTTTGAACTAAACCTTGTCAAGTCGAGCGCTTTCAACACTTCAGCATCTGGCTCGGCTGGCATTTCTATTCTCTTACTGAATTGTACTAATGCAGCCTGGACTTAGAATTCTGCACGAACTTGTGCATTCATATTATGAATATTTGAATCTACGTTTTTGTCAGCATGTCTGTTTCTGGAAGACGACATTTTTGCTCAAATGGTGTGCCTTCGAAGATTTGTCTATAGCACTGCAGTGTTGAACAATTTATTCTCCAGTTTAATGTTTGACAACAATTTATTTCAATTGTTATCTCCCCGGTGGAGAGTTTAGTGCTGCAAAGTCTTGTTTCAAATGTTGTTATCGAATTTAGTCTTTGTTAATCTATTGGTCATGGAGACCACTTTGGTATTCAACTTCGTCATTTTTGATGTCGTTAATATCTAGTCACATTTCAATATTGGTCTGGCTTGGAGAAGCTTTCAAGTTAATATAATTTTTTTCAGATATTCTGAATTTTCAGATTCAATAAGTCATCAGTCTTATTTATATTTACATTTATGTGCACAGCCAGTGGCCGTTTTTTTCGCTCAAGGACATGTGTACGCTACCTGATTTCAAAGCTTAGCTATTGTTAAAACCATTCAAATTCTTCTTCTACGTTTAGGCCTACGATGGGCCACGTGCTTCTTAACTCTGGTGAGCTCTTTTCTTCCTATTAGCCCAGTATTCCTTCATTCTAGCGCCATGGATGTCTTTTCTTTCTTGATTCCATTTCACTCCTGTTCCTGGACGCAGTGATTTAGTTGATAGTGACTGGAGAGAGTTAGATGTCTTCACTAAATTTCTGAACTTATCTCGGTTGTAAATGTCAATGTGATCAATGTTTAGGTATTGTAAGTCTTTCCGCACTAAATTCGTCCATTTGGCATTGGTTGCTTTCCCTCTTGATACAGTGTTGAAGATCCTTGAAGTGAGTCTCTGGCTGTCCATCCTGACTACGTGACCATAGAACATTAGTCTTCTCTTCCTCATAGCTGTTGTAATGCTATCTCTTTTACTGTAGAGTTCCTTGTTGTGCCTGATTCTGTAGCCATCTCCTCCTTTAATGGGACCCATAATCCTTCTGAGGATCTTTCGCTCTTTCAATTCCAGTTTTCTGAGGTGTCCTTTCCGGGTCATGTTTAGGCATTCTGAGGCGTACAGTACAGATGGTCTTATTACGGTGTTGTAGTGTCTAAGATTAAAATTCACGGAGAGGGATTTAGACTTGTATATGTTCTTACAAAGAAGCACTTTCTAATTTAGTGCATCTACTCATCATTGCAAGGTCATCATTATCATTTGGGGTTATCCATTCTCCAAGATATTGGAATGAGTTGGGCTTGTGGATTATTATGTCCGCCAAAAGAAATGAAGTTGGGTGCTTTTCTGATGTTGGTCAGAAATTCTGTTTTATTGACAGCAATCTTTAGCCCTACCTTAGCTGCTATGCGTTATAGGGAGGATAGCTGGTACGTAGCTTCTTCCATACTTGAAGCTAAGAGTGTGAGGTCATCTACGAAGGCTAAGCAAGTAACTGTTAACTTGTCTTTTTTGTAGCCGATTTTTAATCCAGAGTTGTCAGCTAGCGTGTTCGTCCATTCCCGAATGACGTTCTCCAGCAGACAGTTAAACAGGATAGCGGACAAACCATCTCCTTGTCTAACACCTCTTCTGATCTCGAAGCTTTTTGATAATACCCCTCTGAATTTGACTTTGGACATGGTGTCCGTTGGAGTAGCCTTCACAAGACTCAAAGTCTTCATATCCAGTCCTATTTCAGTCAACGTCTCAAAGAGGGACTGTCAACGAAAATTTCTACATAGGGTGAGGTGCTGAGGTTTTTGTATGTAATGACAGTTTTGAGGTTCAGAATCTGCTCTGTGCATGATCTTGACTTCCTAGATCCAGCTTGGTACTCTCCTATGCAGGAATCTAATTGTGCCTCCACTCTTTTAAGCAATGCTTTGGAGAAGATTTTGTAAGTCATTGATAGAAGAGAGACCCCTCTATAGTTGTTAGGGTCTAACTTGTCTCCTTTCTTGCGCAGCGGGTGGATAATAGCTGGAGTCCATTCCCTTGGTAGTGTTTCTGTTGTCCAGATGCCAGTTATGATTCTGTGGGTACTGTCAATTGACTCTTCATCTGCATGTTTCCATAATTCTGCAATGATGCCATCTTCGCCTGCTGCTCTGTTAGATTTCAGTTCAGAGATGATGTGTTTGATATCTTCTTGGGTGGGAGGAAGGGAGTCAGGGTTAATAACATTCTCAGATTGAAATTATAGCTTTCCTCTGGTTCTTCTGCATTGAGGAGATCATCAAAATATTTTGCAAGGGCTGTAGTACAATCTTCATTGTTCATTTTAAGTTCCCCATCTGGTCCTCAAAGGTGGAGTGTAGGGGTTGAGTAATCGTTTGTCTGAGAGTTTTGTACAAGTTACTGGTGTTGTTCCTTTGAAATTCTTTCTCTACCTCATTTATGATGTCGTTGTTATATTGCCTCTTAGCATTTCTAATGGTCTTGGCCGTGTTCTTTCTGACTGTTAAGAAGGCTGTATGATTTTTCGTGTTTTTGTTGCAGTTCAATTTCACCCATGCCTGTCTTCTCTCCTCTATTGCCTTATCACATGTTGGTGTCCACCATGGGTGTTTACTCCTGGTTGCAAGGATGGTTTCTGCTGCTTCATCTATCAGTGCCTTCTTTAGGTTAGTCCAATCCGCTTTATTCTGATTATTGCTTAGGACCTTAGTAAAGTTGTTGTTCTCTTTCAACTGGACTGGCTTAAATTTTGAGATTCTGGACCTGGTGTAATTGTTACCTCTGCACTTCGTGAGTGGAATGAAGTTTGCTTTGACCAAAGATAGGTAGTGGTCTGAATCAATATTGGCACCTCTCAATACCTTGACATTCATTATTTCCTTGCTATTCCTTCTACTGATGGCAACGTGACCTAACTGGTACTCTCCTAGCAAGGGATTGGGACATCTCCAGGTCTTGGCTTTTCGGGGGAGGTGTGTGAACGCTGTAGATCTAAGAACAAGGTTGTGATTTTTTACACAGGTTGATCAGCCTCTCACCATTACAATTGGTGGCCGGGTATTCTCCGACTATGTTCTTAAACCTGCGGTCATTATCAATCTGGGCATTAAAGTCCCCCATCAAGATGATCATGTGATGTTCTGGAATCTTATCGATTGTCTCTTCCAGTTCTTCCCAAAAGTATTCAACACTTTTAATATCACTCTCATTAGTATCATTGGTAGGTGCATGGAAGTTAACAATCGTGTAGGCTTTGTTGAGACTTCTGAAGGCTAGAGTGGACGTTCTCCCATTTGGTGATGAAAAGGAGATAACAGAGTTGATCATTTCGTTGTTGACTATGAAGCCTGTATCCCGGTGAGGCATATTCTTCATCACTCTCTGACCTGGCTGTCCCTTGTAGATCCTGAAGCCTTGTGACTCAAAAGGTTCTTCGTCCGTAAATCTTGTCTCCTGTAAAGCCGTTATAAGGATGTTGTGTTTTGTTAGGACGTCCAATGTATGTTTCAGTTTTCCCGTTTGTAGGGGGGAATTAATGTTTATTGTTGCCAGATAGTTGATGTGTTTCTTCCTCTTACATGAAGATGCAGGTTCCCCAGAATCCGATGGCCTGCTTGCCCCACTGCGAGTGGGGGTGGATTTGTTACCATCTGGGGTAGATTTCCAATTAGTCGTTTGCTCCATGTTTCTAGAGTTACGGAAAAGTTTAGTGGGGTTTCCCGAAGGTAACGTGGTGTTTAACTGTCAAGATTGGTTCACTGACCCAGCTTCCCGCTGGGATTGGTTACGCAACCTTCCACTGGATTGCTCAGCTTAGCAGGGGGCACCTCGTGTAGATTACGTGCTGGAGTTGTAGTGAAAGAGGCTAGTTGGGTTTTCTAGCTGAACCCAATATATTATTGTTGCAGGATTTTGGCAACGACGCATTTCACTACCATTTGCCCAGAGTCACAAGGACTCTTCCCAGGTTGTTTCCTGGCACCCAAAATAATTCAAATTATTTATTGTTAAATTTTCAAATATTCTAATGAATGTTGTGACTGCTGATCCCTTACTTTTCTCATTTCCCGTAAAACTTGGGAATCCTCTCTGGTTTTCCTTGCTTTTTCCAAGCATAAAGAAGATGCACATGGTCGCCAAGTTGCGCATTACTCCCTAGGAGGTCAGGGTTCGAGTTCGATTTTTGTCTATTATCCTGCTATGGATTTGAAACTCGCAGACCCACTAAACTAAGGACTGCAACGCTGTTCATTTACCAAGGTGCTGGGCCAGCCTATTCTCATCGGAGGGTCTGCCTTTTTACAGGCTCAGACCGGAAGCACAAGGAAGATTGATATAGCCGCTATCTTGTAGATTACACCCTGGGCCGTTATGGTCCCAGTTCGATGTGTGACTATTACCTTGCTATACATTTGAACCCGGAGAGTGAACACCGCAACGCTGTTCATTTACCAAGGTAATGAGCTAGCCTTCTCTTATCGGAGGGTCAGTCTTATAACGGTCTCCGCCGGTAGCACAAGGAAGATGGATATGGCCACCATCTTGCGCAATAGCCCCTAGGCTGTCAAAGTAGAAAAATACCTTTTTGGATATGTTAGGATAGAATATGCCAATTTGTAGTCAGATAACGTTCTGGTAACAGAATTTTATTGTGCAGGCCTACTAGTTAACAAATCCAACTCGGTAGAACATTATTTTTATCTGATTACATTTTACAATATTCCTCTGTATGTTAGAGAGCCATGACGCACACACAGTGAGCAATGCTGAACCTACAGAAATTTAACATCCGTTTCCTGTTGCGAGAAGCTATGAGCAATTATTCACTTCGATTGTACAGTGTGTTAAATGCAGATCTCTTTCTGTTCATATTTACTAATTGAAAAATTAATTATAAACATGGTTAATTTCCCGTTCATATGTAAGTATTGTTAATCTCAGGTAAACTAATAAATGCGAGTGCGTGCGTGTAATTTTATTATCTAAGTTTGTACTGTGAAGTGTGATAGTGGTGGTGATTATTGATTTTAGAGCAAAGAAAAATACCAACACCTCAATGCGTTCGAAAACCGAGTGCATCTATGACCTCTTATCTTATGAGCACTTTTGTATGCATGTGTGTGCGTGTAATTTTACTAAGTTTTTACGATGTAGAGTGATAGGAGCGGTGATTGTTGTTTTCACCGTGCAGGGGATGAAACATAATGCCAATATTATTATTATTGCAGGTAGAAATAGAGCATCTCTGAGCTGTTATTTTGAGAGCACTTCCTGCCTCTCGTTGGGCATGTTATCTTGCAAGCACCTACAGTATTCTCTGCGTCTTGTAAAAGACGACTAAAAGAGATTCTCAACTTGAGTATCCCCTGCCCATCGTAATAAGTTACGGCTAAAAGGGTGTGCTCTTATCTTGAGAGCACTTCCTGCCTGTCGTTGAGCATCTCATCCTACAAGGACCTACAGTACTCTCTACCTGCTCTAAAAGACGACTAAAAAGTTATTCTCAACTTGAGTATCCCCTGCCTGTCGTAAAAGGGTACTCTGAACTTGAGTATCCCTTGCCTGTTGGAAGAGCTAACTAATTATATTGGAAGTACTTCCTGCCTGTCGTAACTAACGACTAGAAGGGGTGCACCTTGATGACTAAAAGGGACGCTCTTATCGGGTTCGAACCTTACTGCCGACAGCCCAAAAGAAAAGTTTCCATGGTTTCTCATTTCTACACCAGTCAAATACTGGGGCTGTATCTTAATTAAGACCACGGTCGCTACTACTGTACGGTTTGGGTGACGTAGCTATTAGCTTGTAGCGGGTTCGAACCGCACTCTTGTAGTCGCTAACGTACGTACTCGTTAACTGCACGTCTTTATGGCGTTGAGGGTGTCAGTTTCGGAAAAAAACTAACAGACAATATTACCTCGAAGAACTGCAACAAATACACAAGGCTAAGTTTTACGGATAGATGCCCTTCTCGCCACCATTTTATTTCACAGCAGGCAAATGCTTGATCTGTATCTTAATTAAGACCAAGTTCGCTTCCACTGCACGTAGCTCTCAACTTGTAGCGGGTTCGAATCCCACTGTTGTATTCGCCAAACTACAGACTCAGCTTTGTGTCCTGTAGTCGTCAACTGCAAGCTCTTAGCGTGCTGAGAATCTTAGTTTAGTAAATCCCGGGTTTGAGCAGCGGTCGCTTTGTAGGCCAACGACCTACATATGCGATAAATATTTCATTATAATTCTATATACAAGTGTAAAAGTGCTAAGTCACATCCGGTTTTGCTATCGACGTGCATTGCAGCAAATATGCGGACAGATATTGAACTTTGATCGATACGCGCCCGTACGCATTCACATAATAAGACAACGCACACACATAAGATTATCCCAATGCAAGGTTACATTTATTACTTCAATTCATAAATAAATGCAATAAGGTCAATGACCTCGTATGCTGACACAGCAGAAAATTGCTGACGAGATGGCTCTGAACTCTCTCCAACCTGTCAGTGATAACTGTGCCATTTTCCGCATTCATAAGTTGTGTCAAACGTTTCCAGATGTTCTTTCTGATACTCTTGGTGTTACTGACCTTATTGAATACAAGATTGAGGTTACGGATTCGATTCCGGTTAGATTTCCACCTTATAGGTTATCTCCACCTAAAATGAAGGCTCTGAAGGAGATCATTGATCAGATGCTGAAAGATGGTATAATTCGACCCTCTAAGTCGGCGTATCCTTCGCCTATTTTCCTAGTTCCGAAACCCCAAGGTGGCTTCAGGCCTGTGATTGACTATAGGGCATTTGAAAAATAGTTGATGGCGTGGAAGGAAATCTCACAACATGAAGAAGCATGTTACCTCTGTTCATAAGAATGTTTTAGTGAACGTCTCACAAAAAATCTAAGGAGTGAATAAATGCCAGTGGGAGAGCTTGTGCACATTCATTCAATTAGAATTCATTGCCACCTCTACCATCGTCAACAGATACTATCCAGCCTAATCTCACGTTGTTTCTGCACGGTAAATACGAATTTAATCAGAGAGATAATATCTGGAAGGAAATTACCATGATAATAGTTGACATGATATGCAAGGACACCAGTATAAAGCCTGTGGAAGATAATGGATTTAAGTGGATGATTTTCGGTGGTTTTCCTTTTTCACACCAGGCAAAAGCGGAAGCTGTACATTAATCAAGGCCACGGCCGCTTCCTTCCCACTCCTATTCCTTTCTTGAACCATCGTCGCCATAAGGCCACGTGTGTCCGTGCGACGTAAAGAAAATGGTATAAAAAATAAAAGGGTCCCTGATGCGGACTGATGCATGTATATTAGTCCAGCGCGTTTAAAAGGGCTTATGGAAGATATAAAGGTGAAGATTTCCACTATTTTTAATCTCTTCATTGAATAGTATGGTGTGGTTACAACTGTGTTTGCCCCAAAACTTAGCATAGCACTAATTTCTACAGCAGGTTGTGGGAATCTACGTTGATACGACTGTCCAAGTGTAAAAGATTCCTTTCCAAATTTCTCGACTTTCTTACGGGGAGTGGATCTGATGTCGTTCCAGGTTTATCACCCACAACCACAGTGGGCAGACCCATTCACTTCATTCATTAGAGCTTTGCTTGCGATTCATTACAGACGGTTCATTTCGTTGCTGTATGATAGTACACATATCACTACCCCGTGCTGCATTTATTACAACGCATTCTATTTATTATTATGTTTATTTGTGTAATAATTTTGTTGTATGGTAAAATATAAAATCTGGAAAATCTCCGTAATGGATCTTGAGCTGAGATTATTTTGTATAGTATTAGGAAATACGCCGGCCCCACAGTGTAAGAGTAGCGTGCCAGGTCAGGGATTTTCACCTGAAAGTGAGGGCTGATTCGAGGTCCACTCCGCTTACGTGATTACAATTGATGAGCTATCTGACGGTGAGATGGTGGCCTTGGTTTAGGAAGCCGAGAATGAGGAGTCGTAGTGGTGACCACATGGTACCTCCGGGCTGAGGAGCTGGGCCTTCCGGGTTGGTGCGCATGGGATTTGGTTATTAGGAAATACAGACCTGTTGAGAGCATGGGAAACTACGGTGACCTGTCAGTCAAACTGACTCCCATCAGCCATTAAACTGGTTAAATGGCAAAAGGCCACTTGAAAGCATTTAACGCACGTGTGTGTAAATTTCATCGTTTTCTTTCTTTTGTGTATTAAATTAACTGATTCCCATCACACTAAATGGCAAAAGTATAGGTGTGTTTGAAATCGCCTCGTAAGCATCGACATTACTTTTCTATTTTATACACAAATCAACTCGTAAACATCGTCATTACCTTGGACCAGACACTAATGTCGAACATGGTTCGGCCTCCACCGCCACCGCAGGCCCTCGGCAGAGGCCTCCACGGCATTGACTCCTGGCGAGGTCATTGAATATGCTGGCTAAGACTGCATGCTTAACCTCACAGACGCTATCTCGGAGGGGCTTAACCTTGTTTCTACGAGCAAGACAGCAAGCCTAACCTCAGTCTTACGTCAGATTCCCTTCCAGAAGGCATCTTGAGCAGAAGGACAATGGGTATTCTCGAGGCGTTATTTCGAGTAGCAGGACAATGGAGATTACCATAAGATAGCACACCTAACCGCATGGAGGAGCCCAACCTCAGTATTACGGTAAGATGTCCTTCCTGACGTTAATTGCACAAGATGGCGGCTGTACACAGCTCCTTATGAGACGGCTAAAGGGCGCTAGCGCAATGTGGCCGCTGCTCTTATGAGACGGAGAAGGGCGCTTGCGTAAGATGGCGGCTATCTAATTCTGCAAGATGGCGGCTATATATAGGCTCGTATGAGACGGTCAAGGGCGCTAGCGCAAGATGGCCGCTATCTAATTGTACAAGATGGCTGCTACATATAGGTTCTTATGAGGCGGCTTAAGGGCGCTTGCGCAAGATGGCTGCTATACATAGGCTCTCGTGAGACGGCCAACGGCGCTTGCGCAAGATGGCGGGTATATAATTGCAAACGTTGGCTGCTATACATAGGCTCTTATGAGACACCTTAAGGGCGCTTGCGCAAGATGGCTGCTATACATGGGCTCTTCTGAGACGGCGTAATGACGCTTGCGCAAGATGACGGCTGCACTTATGAGACAGCATAAGACCGCTTGCGCAAGATGGAGGCTATACATAGTCTCTTTTGAGACGGCTATAGGCGATTGCACAAGATGGCAACTATATATGGGACTTATAGAATAGATGATAGTCATGGACGCTTGCGCAAGGTGGCGGCTATACACAGGCTTATATGGAGAAAGCTAGCTTAGAGGCTACTGCACAAGGTGGCGGCTAAACACAGGCTCTTATGAGGCTAACTCCTCGAACGTGGGTCAGAACAAGATCGCTGCTATATAGAGGCTCTTATGGAGAAACTTGGCAAGGTGGCATAGGAATTAAGGTGACGGCCTAAGGCTATTTGCGCAAGATGGCGGCTGCGTACAACTTCCTACTGCTAGGGACCCCGAAGCAAGATCGTCGGTGTACATTGGTTATATGAGACTAAATTTAAGGAGTTTGACTAGGAAATAATGGTGATACACTACATTGTTCCAATAGGTGTACTCTACAGAGCTGCCTCTGGAGCTCACAACATGTAAATTACGACCTATTAGTTTGGTCAGCTTAACATTCGAGAACTGAGGCAAGGACTACTGTGCAAGGTAGCTGCTATACTCTATTCGTATAGACCTTAAGTGGAGTGCTGCCTCATGGACTCACAACTTGTAACATATGACCTATTAGTTGGATCAGCCTGGCATTCGAGAACTGAGACAAGGGCTGCTATGCAATATAACTGCTATACTCTATTCATATAGACCTTAACTAGAGGGCCGCTTGAAGGGCTTACAAATTGTAACTTATGACCTATTAGTTTGATCAGCCTGACATTTAAGAACTGGAGCAAGGGCTGCTATGCAAGATGACTTCTATAATATATTCGTATAGGCCTTATGTAGAGGTTGGCTCAGGGTCTCACAACTTGTTTCTTATGACCTATTACTTTTACAAGCCTAACTTTTGAGGGACTGTGGTAAGGGCTACTATGCAAGACAACTGCTATACTCTATTCGTATAGACCTTAACTAGAGGGTCGCCTCAAGGGCTCACAAGTTAACTTATGTCCCATTAGATTTATCGCCTAACTTTTGAGAACTGAGGCAGGGGCTACTATGCAAGGTAGCTGCTATGCATTGGTTACATTGGACTACTTTTAAGGAGCTGGGCTATTGCTCATCCTTCTAACCAGCTACCCTTTAAAACTTTAGTCTAGCACAGGAGGTAGCGGTGATACATGTGATTTATAGCACCAACATGGGGAGAGCATTGCTGGGCATTTTCGAGTAATGGGCTAATGCGGGGTTTTTATCGCCCTAACCGGATACAATTCCTAACCCCAGTGTAGCGCAGGGGCTCTTCCTTTTATGTAGGCTCTTATGGGACTAAACTTGGGGGAGAGATGCACTAGGACACTCGAGGAATAAAAGTCGAACAAAGCTAAAAATATAATCAAAATGATGAGATGTAGATAAACATAGAAAGTTGTTATAACCTAACATTTTAATCCTGATAGAAGTGAAAAGTTCATACAGTGTAGGCTTGCAAAATGCTGAAGAGATAAAAATCGTGCCACAAACAAGATAGCGAATTGATCCCAGGTTTCGCGTCTTATCAGAGGGGCAAAAGGACGAAAGAACTCTTCTTCGTCCACCACACCGCACCCTCTTCCTCCTCATAGGGATAAAGGGCTAATGGGCTAATGGGCTAAAGGGCTGCTCGTCTTCTTACAGCGCCCTCCTTCTCCCCTACTCCTCTTCCTAGGTCTAAGTAGCTAAAGTGCTAATGAATACTGAAAATAAAAATATATTAGCATACTATAAAGAAGAAATGTGATGATGGGTCTGTGAGACCCAACCCGTTTACTCATGTAACTTTTTGTGACCCGTGCACTGGCGGGTTAAGACATCACATATTTATTATAACCATAATGTACACCATAATGTTTATAATACATATGTGATGTCTTAATTGAATCACTATGTCGTTGTATTGAATAGGTGGAAACCTTTTATCTTCAATAAGCATTGTATATCTCGATTCAATAGGGCCATAATGAAATTCTTATTATTAAATATCATCTGCTTCCCACTCGCAAAGTCTAAAAGTCTCAAACCATTATCATTACTGACTTCGTTCAAGTTATCTTTCCCTACTATGTGTTTATACACCTCTTCTCTTCCAATCTTTGCGTTTAGACCTCCAAGGATCATTTTCACGTCATGTCTTTGAACTTTGTTAATTTCATCCTCCAATTTGGTGTAAAATGCGTCTTTATCCTCCTCTTCTGCCTCTTCTGTAGGGACATACTCACAAAACATTCAACATTGAATAACTTTGCTCCATGTCTCAATGAGCACATCCTATTGTTGATTGCACTAAAGTTGAAGAATCCTGTGCCGTTACTGCCTTCTTCACCTCCACTGTACATCACGATATGTTGACCAGATATTATCATCCCTTGTCCCTTCCCTCTTAGCTCCTGCAATGCTGCTGTATTCACCCCATACTTATCCAGTTCATTCCTTAATTCCTTCAGCTTTCCAGGTCTCCTTAATGTCCTTATATTCCACGTTGCTACTATGATATCATTTTTCCATCACTAAAGCCGGGTCGTCACCAAGATATCCGATTTTCCTGTAGTATGTCTTAAGGTATCCGTAACATTTGTATTTTTACGAGGTGGGGGAGTTAACCCTACGCCCAACCCCCAACCTGGAGGACCAAGGTATCACTCTTAGTCTGGATCATCACCTTAGACCTGCCCGGCTTGGGTGGCCCTACCAGTGTGGCGACACAACAGTATAACAGTATAACCTTCCCAATCTGTAGCAGTTGGGCAACACTGGACCTTTCAAGAAAAACTACAGAAATGAATTACTTACCTGGTCCTAAGAAGAAGAAGCGTGAAAAACGAACACTCGGTGCTAGAGGCTATGTGAATAAAAAACCAAGAGAATGTACTGACTATAAAGGAAAGACAGGTTAAAAATTTAAACTAACTTTAATGGATCATGATTTCAATTCTCAAAGAACAGTAATAACTTTCGCACTTACAATACGATGATTAAAGGAAATGAAGAAAATTATCATCACACTAAAAGAAAAGATAATATAACTTGGGTCGACCCTTGAAAATGTAAGAAATAATCCTTGGAACACAATCCTTGAAAACCAAAACTATCAATCAATTAATTTACTTGAGTAGCAGCGAATTAAATAACGGTAAGTTGAGACTTGTTTCTCGACACTTCTAATATAAATTCAGTGAAATAACCGAAGGGTAAATTAATGTTACCAAGTTTTAGGCGAAATAGAACAAAATCATTAATAAATTAAACCATGGGGAAAGGAAGACGAATTTAATTTTAAGACTTAGTAAATTGGAGTACAATACGGGTCGTCACATCTAATCAAAGATACAATCGCCAGCCATCAGCTGTTTTTTGGTCAACACAAGGAATACATATTTCTTTACCACAGTTGCCATAGTAACGGATCACGTGTCACGATTAAAAGATGGCTTCCAAATTTTTATTAAATAGACATCGACCAAACAAACCCAACTTACCGATTTTCGTTTGTGATCCACCAAATATCGCTTAACTTGGTGTTACAAGAAGGGTTTTGAAATGAAAATTTACAATATACATAAGAAATCTGAGTCCCGATTTTAACAAAAATTACATCTTTTTAACGCCAGGTTAAGGGCTACCGCGTGATCAAAGAAATTCCTCTTGATAACCAGAGTTTAAAACATATTGGCAATTTGAATCCTTTAACTTATTCAGTCCAAACAAAATATCTTGAATATTCTGGAGATACCTCGGTAGGAAAGGGTATTTATGCAGATTTCATCATGCAGGGTACTTACAGTTTCTCTGAAGTAAATATAAGATGTTAAACAAACCACAAATCCAACCAGAATTTGTGGCCGGTTGGCTACACAACCTGGATCGAAAATCAGCTACATCTCGCCCGATTTCTTCCTAGTGATTGGGTTTCATTTAAAAACCAAGTACCTTCGACCAGGTTGCAAGAGTTTTCCTTCGCCGCTCTAAAACAACAACTAGAAAAACAAAAAACAACCACACATCTATTGTCGTGCTCGATCGATAATTCTTCGTTCGACCCTGTAGTTCACGGCGCACTCACAGATGGCAGTAGAACGTAGTTCCGATGGAACACACAGTCTGACAACCACCGCCGAGCGCTCATTAACGGTTCTACTAGTAAGAACCCTCTTCTTATGAATCGTGTACAATTCCATCGGGCCTCGAACGACCTTTAAATAATTTTCAAGTCCGTGCATACTCGAAATGCGTGATATATATGCTACCCCATACCAGGAGCATGTGCTCCCGCCGGCATAGGTCTAAGGATCATTTGAACACGCAAACCTCCAAACACCCGGCAAAATATATTTTACCTTCGTCAAGGTGGTGTTACCTTCGAGAGGTTATCTTGTGTGTAGCACGATTTTTATCTGTTCAGCATTTTGCAATCCTACGCTGAATGAAAGTTATCACTTCTAACAGGATTACAAAGGTAAGTTATAACAACATTCTATGTTTATCTACATCTCATCATGCTGATTATGCTTTTACCTTTGAGCGACTATCCTACCTAGAGAGTCCTAGTGCAGCTCTCCATAAAGGTTAGTCCCATAAGAGCCTATGTATAAGAAAGAGGCCCTGCGCTACACTGATGTTAGGAAGGGTATCCGGTTAATAGGATAATAAATCCGCATTAGCCCAATAATCGAAAAAGCAGAAAAGCAATGCTCTCAACAGGTTAGTGCTTTAAATCTCATGTATGACTACTAGTTCCTGTGCTAGAATAAAGTTATAAAGGGTGAGCGATAGCCCAGCTCATTAAAATTAGTCCAATGTAACCAATGTACAGCAGCTACCTTGCCTAGAAGCCCCTGCTTCAGTTTTCAAAAGTTAGGCAAAAAGTATAATGGGACATAAGTTACGAGTTGTGATCCCCTGAGGCAACCCTCTAGTTAAGGTCTATACGAATAGATTATAGCATTTATCTTACATAGTAGCCCCTGCCTCAGTTCCCAAAAGTTAGGCGTAAAAACTAATGGGCCATAAGTTACAATTTTGAGCCCCTGAGGCGACCTTCTAGTTAACGTCTATACGAATAGAGTATAGCAGTTTTCTTGCATAGTATCCCTTACCAAGTCCTCCAAAGTTAGGCTGGTAAAACTAATAGGTCTCAAGAAGTTGTGAGTCCCTGAGGCAGCTGTGTAGAGTACGCCTATGAGAACAATGTAGTGTATCACCCTTAGTTCCTAGTCAAACTCCTTAAATTTAGTCTCATATAACCAATGTATACCGACGATCTTGCTTCGGGGTCCCTAGCAGTAGGAAGTTGTACGCGGCCGCCCTCTTGCACAGTCAGCCTTAGACCGTCACTTTAATTCCTATGGCACCCCTGTGCCAGGTTTCTCCATAAGAGCCTCTATATAGACGCGATCTTACCCTAACCCATGTTCTAGGAGTTAGCCTCATAAGAGCCAGAGTCTAGCCGCCATCTTGTGCAGTAGCCTCAAACTAGCTTTCACCATATAAGCCTGTGTATAGCCGCCATCCTGTACAATCGCCCATGCCCGGCATCTTTCTCCAGAAGAGCCTATGTATAGCCACCATCCTGTGCAATCGCCCATAGCCGTCTCATAAGAGGAGCCTCCATCTTGCCCAAGCGTCCCATGGCCGTCTCATAAGAGTCTACGTATAGCCGCCATCTTGTTCAATAAGATATCCGCCATATTGCGCAAGCGTCCTTAGGTCGTCTCATAAGAGCCTATGGATAGCAGCTATCTTGCGCAGGCGCCCTTAAGCCGTCTCATGAGAGCCTATGTATAGCAGCCATCTTGTGCAATTTGATAGCCGTCATCTTGCCCAAGCGCCTTTGGCCGTCTCATAAGAGCCTAGGTACAGCAGCCATCTTGTGCAATTAGATAGCCGCCATCTTGTGCAAGCGCCCTTGACCGTCTCATAAGAGCCTATGTATAGCCGCCATCTTCTAGAGTTAGATAGCCGCCATCTCACGCAAGCGCCTTTGGCCGTCTCATAAGAGCAGCAGCCATCTTGCGAAAGCGCCATTAAGCCGTCTTATAAGGAGCTGTGTAGTGTCGCCATCTTATGCAATTGTCTTCGGGAAGGCCATCTTGGCGTAAAAATGAGGTTCGGCTCGTCCATGCGGTTAGGTGTGCTCTCTTATTTTAATCTCCATTGCCCTACTACTCAAAATAACGTCTTGAGAATCCCCATTGCCCTACAATTCAACATGGCTTCCGGAAGGGCATCTGGCCATAAAACTGAGGTTCGGCCCCTCCAAGATAGCGGCTCTGAGGTTAGGCTTGCTGTTTTGCGAGTAAAAAGTTAGGTTAAACCCCTCAAATGTAGCGTCTGTGAGGTTAAGCTCGCTGTCTCAGACGTCAATGAGGGCATCTCGTTGTAAAAGTGAGGTTAGGCTCCTCAATGGGGTTAGGCTTGCTCTCTTACGTGTTAAAAGTAAGGTTAAGGCCTCCAAGATGGCGGATGGGACGTTAAGCATGCAGTCTTAGCCAGCATAATCAATGACCTTTCCAGGGGTCAATGCGGCGTAGACCTCTGCCGAGGGCCAGCGGTGGTGGTGGCGGCCGAACCATCCAAGTATATCTACTTTGAACTGATTTTACTCAAGTTTTTGGGCGTAAGATATATCTTTCAAACTTGCTCTGGTGTCACCATCAGCTTCATACATTTTTACTGCCTTTTCCAGCCGATCGTCAAGTCTCGTCTAATGGATTTTCCTTCCTTTTCTATCCATGTTGTGTTCTGTCCTCCTTAATGCACATAGTATTCCTTCTGCTTCCTTCTTCATAACTCCGATCACGTCTTTAATTTTGGGGTTAGGCTTTCCAACAATATTGTTGATCTTGCTATACTAGCCTTCTACAGCGTTGGTTGTTCGTAGCAACTGCATACACTGACTGGGACTTCAGTCATTTTCCCGCCATTTCTCCACAAAACTCCGTCATCAGGTGATTTGGAGTTGATCTCAAGGCAGCCTTCGAAGATATCTTCAGACCGGAGAAACCCTCACTTCTTCATTTTCGCTGTATTTTCGAGTCAATCTTAATTTCCGCACTTTCCCACAGAGATTTTTCCCTTATATGGAAATAACAGCCATGCACTTGGGCGTATAGAAATACATCCGTTAATGCAGCAATAACCGCAGGTTCAATGTCACCCTTCATATTCTTAGGGTTCTATTATTCAACATGTTCTAGTATGTATGTATGTATTTATTAATGAACAAAACAGGTGTTCAGCCCCGAATACATGTTCACAATAATAATAAATAAATAAATAACTAATAAGATTAATAAACGTAGTCCAACCTAAGCCACCCCTCTCCACCATATACAAAATAAAATAAAATGAAATGAACAATAACGGCCCGGTTCTATACCAGAACCAACTCCATCTACACCAGTTCACAACAGCCTGGTCAATGTTTACATTCTACTGCTGGTGTTACAACTTCCTGCTTGTTATCACTCACACGTATGCAACCTTCTTGCTTCAGCATTTTCATCACCTCTATTGTTCCCTGACCTACTCCAAAATAAGCTACCACAGCAACATTACCAGATTGCATTCCAAACCAGCCATAACACTAACATAGCTTTCAATCTTTCAGATTCCACCTCCTATAGTAAATGGCTAAATAATAACAACAATATTCCGTCATTGCATTCCAATCCATCATACTACAGCTTTTACCAATCCGTGTTAACATTGCTTCCTTTCATTTCATTCCGCCATAACACTCCATAATAACAAATACCAATCACTCATATACCAACACCTCTCCAACATCATATCTCTTCCTCCTCTCCATACAAACAAACCAAAATTTACAAAATGATTATAAACTCACCTCTCTCCAGCTCCAAAAAATTAAACACTCATACCAGACAACAATACAATAATACCACCTCCCAACTCCCACGAAATCAGCCGTAAATAAACCATCTCAATACCAAACCATACATCACCTAATCGTAAATACTATGCCTTCAATACTTCCAACACCACATTTCAGCAATACAACACCAACTCCACATTATATACCACCTCTACTTATATCACCACTTCTCCCACACCACATTCCAACGATATAACACTTATCCAACACCACATTTACCACCACTCCTCCAACTCAAATATCAACAATAAATATACCACTTTTCCATTACCACATTTCAGCCTTCACAAATAAATACCCTCATAACCTAATAAACAACTCCACAACATATACCACCTCTACTTATATCACCACTTCTCCCACACCACATTCCAACGATATAACACTTCAACCCTGTAACATATCATAACACTTCATAAATTAATCATAACATATAATCATAAATACCAAGCCCTCAATATTTTCCGACACCACATTTCAGCAATACAACACCAACTCCACCCCTTATACCACCTCTACTTCTTCTACCATTACACTCACCTTCTACCATCCACCATCTTATACCACCACTTCTCCAACACCACATTTCAACCCTATAACATATCATAACTTATACATCACTTCTCCATCACAACATTTCAGCCCCCAAATAACACATAATCATAAATACCAAGCCCTCAATATTTTCCAACACTACATTTACCACCACTCCTCCAGCTCCAAATATCATCACCAAATTTCAACCTTCACAAATAAATACCATCATAACCTAATAAAATTACCTCTCCATCTTCAACAATTTCGGCAATGAATAACAAATACCAATCACTCACATAATCCAACTCCACAACACCACCTACATCTCTTACTTCTTCTTTCCATAAAGAGCCGCCAACATGGCCCTCAATGCTCTATCTCTCTGCTCGACATTTCGGCCCCTGCTCAGATCGAGCTCCTGCCCGAGCCTCTTACCCTGCTCTTCACTTACTTCAATGCATACACTTCCCTTACTTCTCTCTTCCCTGCAAATAGTCCCATTCTCACTTGGCCTCTCTACCCGCATTTCTTCACTCCGAAAACTGCTATCGGTCACTTTATCACTGGACACCTCCCCCTGCCTCTCTTCACACGGTATACTGTTACTTCTTGTATTTTGCCTATCCTCTCCACTAATCGCTGTACTACTCCCTTTTTCTTCAGCCCGCTTTGACTTCATCTCTAAGTCCATCCTCAGCACACTGCTATTCGTATTTCGCCTCACTTGCCTACAGTTTATTGCACTACTCTCCTTTTCTCCCTCTTGTTTTAACTTCAATTCTAAATCCATCAATCTATCCACAGACCAGATTCTCTTCCAATTCCTGTCTGACACCACTAAATTTTGACCTCTGATAGTTGCCCTCAGCCCCTGTTTTACAGCCAGCATCTTGTGTTTTCTGAGTAGCCTCTCATTTCTGATCGCGTCACTTCCCACGTCTCTCCTTATCCATATTTTATCCCTCTGAACATTTCCCGCATTTGCTAACACAATATCCGCCATCAACGTTGAAAACAATTGAACCTTTATAGACCTATTGCCTCTAGTTCTCCCCACTCTCTGCACATCGTCAATATCCACTTTACTAAAATTTATTTTCATTTTTCCCTGTATTAGGTCCACTACTTTATAAGTTGTAATTACTTTGACTTCACACGTCTCCTCAGGCACTCCATAAATAAACAAGCACTTCTTCCTTCTATCTAAAGTATTCGCTTCCACTTCTACTTTCGGCTTTAAATTCTCCTCTTCAAGTCGCCCTACTTTTTCCCTTAATGCTACCACTTCCTCGGTGTTATTTCTCACCTGTGCTGCTATGTCGTCCGTTTTTCCTCTTATCCATACTTCCATTTTTTCAATCTTACTGGACTGTTCCTCAATCATCTCTTTTATCTGCCCGAAAGGGCAAACTTCTGTCAACACCTCTCGTACAGCTCTTTTGATTGCGTCCATATTTTCTCTTTCCTCATTTCTCCTAGATGACGGGCCTGGGTTCATCTCGACTCCCCCAATACATAATAAAATTATAATCACTGCTGCCCATAACAATAGTTCTCCTTTCCTCTCCATATCCATTTTATACCCACCTGGCTTCTTTTCTTCCTTCTTCATTTTCCTTTGCCATCTTCCTATCGTCGCTCTGTACTGCTCTATACCAATCATTGTCGGCCCACTCCTAGGCGACCTTCCAGCACTCCACACTCTCGAACTCCACTCCCCCTCCCGGGACTCACCGCTCAATGCGACCTCCCTTGTCGGTGGCTTAGGCAAGACTGACATGTGCTAGTACATTACGAAACAGTTGTATGTATGTTCCTTTTTTATTTTGGAAAAAAACTACAAAGGGCACCGGGTGGATGTCGGATTAATTCTTCAAACTTCCTAAGTCTGCATGAATGGTGTAAATTGAGAAAAATGTTTGCTACAGCTTTGGAAGGTCCCATCCATGAGAAAGTCTTGTTTACTCTTCCTGCTTTTCCACACAAAACCACAATTCTTTCTTCGGCCTTGTCGCCGCTTAAAGAAAACTACTACCGTCCTTCACACTTAATATTTCTGCTTGAAGCTCAACTTCTTGAGATGATTGTGGTTCGTTTCGATTTCCTTTTAATTTATCCCATTGGTTGTATAACGTCCCCTTCACTGTTTGCTGTCCTGGCATTTCCTTGACAATCATACCCTCGATTATGCAGGTCACCTAACTTTTTAGAATATCTTTTAGAAACAAAAGTATCTTCCTCTCGCGTTCTTTTTTTCGCCTGTTTCAGTGACTTGCACTCTTCGAAACAAGCGTTGAACTTTGCTTTTTGACAGCGCCAAATCACAGTTCCGAATTCACTTGTTTTCCTTATGAGTATCCTTCAAAAATGCGACGTGGTTTACTTTGGCTGAACGTTGTAGCTTCCATATGCAACAAAGAAAAGCGCAAACACGCATAGCGCCCGAACTGCACACTAGGATAGTTAGAGCAGTAATGAGGGTAGTAAAGAGAAAGGTGGAAGGCTAAACTAGAAGGAAATAGCAATGCAAAGGGAATTCCAGTAAGACAGTCATTGCAGGATGCAATTATTATGGCGTACAAAGATATTGAAGGGAACTCAATATGTTCCATCACAATGCTGTTGAGTTCGAGTGTTCTCACTGATGCTACAGACAAACTCCTGCAACTTGCTAATCAACAGGAGGATCCCCTACCTACAACTTAAGAGGTATGCTTATAACTTCATTTAATATGCAATGTATTCAAATTTTTGGCGAAATTAGGGGTTGCATTCTTATTCATCTCAGCCTTTTCCCACATCACGTAGGGTCAGTGTTGCTTTGGTGGATTCTTCTCTTCCAGTTCTTCTTCTCTCGTCCATCCTTTTTGTCTTAGATCTCCGTTTACCTTGTCTTTCCATCTCATTTTTGGTCTTCTTCTCTTCCTTGACCCTTCAATTTTCAGGTTTCCAAATCTATTCCCCGCGTAGTCCTCCCCTCTTCCCATGCGATCTTAGCCTAATTTCTTGAAAGTTCTTTGCTATGGGCGCTGCTTTCACTGATCCTCTGTCCTTCCTTGTAACTGCACTCATCCATCTTAACACTCAGATTCCTGGCACTTCCATCTTTCTCTCTTGGGCTTTAGTGATCGGCCAAGTGTCTGCACTATAAAGCATCACAGGTCTCACCACACTTTTGTACAGTTTTCCTTTCATCCTGCAACGACCTCCTTATAACACAGTACTCCACACAATTTATTTCGATTCACCCATCCATTTATTTACATTGTGTTTTATTTCAGCCTCCAGACTTGCATCACTTTTTGGTATGATGGGTTGCACTTAATTGTTCACTACAAATAATATAGTAAAGATTTGTTCCAACAGTTTTATTTCAGACGACCGTTTCTTCGGTGTCAGCATAATTTATGGTATGTGATGGTTGTACGGGAGCATTATGCAAGATTATTACATATTAAGTTCATTGTCAGCTAACAATCTGAAGATGAAAGCATGACATAGGACTACCTGAAATAGGATCTGTTATCTTCTCTTTCAAGGGTTCCCGACTGAATGGAAAAAACCTAAAGTTTCCATAGCTGCGAACATAGCTATGAAGTACGTACGTATACCACCAGCAACAGGCTGTTTAGTACAGCATGACTCATACTGTATGTGACAGTAAAAGAAGTAGTTTCCACCCCCTACAGAGTGAGAATGATTGCAGTTCTTAATAAAAAAGTATAACGCTATTAAAGTATTTTTGTCATTCTTTTGATTTTAACTTTTTAATATAATTTCGAATCCTTTTGAATGTTTTGTTATTGGAAATACGCGTGACTAACTACTAACTAGAAGTATGGTACCTACCATAATAATATATGTTTAAGTGTTAATATGAAAATCCACAGCATGTTTGCACTAATTTGTCCGGGTCAGGAACAAAGTGAATGACGCACCTATATATTGGCAATCATTAATGACTGACGGTTCAAATGAAATGATATTGGAAACTGTCGCTGGAATGAAAAATGCAGGGAAACCCGGAGTACCCGGAGAGAGTACTGTCCCACCTCCGCTTTATCCAGCGCAAATCTCACATTGAGGAACCTGGATATGAATAACGCAACTCAGTGTTAAGAGGGCGGTGCGTGGCCCCGAGAGCCACGCAAGCTTCGAATGTTATCATAAAGTGCCTAATTAATAAATAATATTGTATTTAAAATGTTGTTCTTTATTATTTTATCTCGTGATTCAATCAATCAATCAATCAATCAATCAATCAATCAATCAATCAATCAATCAATCAATCAATCAATCAATCAATCAATCAATCAATCAATCAATCAATCAATCAATCAATCAATCAATCAATCAATCAATCAATCAATCAATCAATCAATCAATCAATCAATCAATCAATCAATCAATCAATCAATCAATCAGTCAATCAATCAATCAATCAATCAATCAATCAATCAATCAATCACTCGATCAATCAATCAATCAATCAATCAATCAATCAATCAATCAATCAGTCAATCAATCAATCAATCGATCAATCAATCGGTTGTAACGACCACTCACCTAATTACGGCTGCCATCATCACGAACTCCACTTGTTTTACTCTACTTGCCACTATCAACACTCATGTAGCCGGCCTTGTACATTCGTTGCGGTCTCGCCTCGAGCCCCTCCTGCTGAACAGCTCACTGCCTACTGATCCACCAATGGATTACGTCATCCGCTGAGTCACTGTCTGATATGCTTCCTTAACGAACTATCGGTGGTGGTATACATTCGTCCCCCAATTCCTCGGTCTTGAGTCCAGCGCTGAGGTTGTAGGGCCGTCCAAGTGGCTCCCAGTATTTTTCTGGGAAACTTCATTTATTTTCTACTGCATTGGGTGAGCAACAGAGTGCTTTGTTTATTATTATCACCATTCTTTATGTAATGGAATTTGGCAGCCAGCGCCTTAAACTTACCTTTGCTTCCATGCCGGTTTTTAGTTTTACATGAGTGTTTCTTTCCAAGAAATTATGACCCTCAATTAATCAATAGATTCGAGAGTTTTGGAATGATTGAACACGAGGCCTGGACTCAACAATCTGTATTCTGCATCTCAAAGTACTTTGGCGACTCCCACTGTCGTGATCCCATACTCGTCGCTTCCTACTGCCTTCCTTCTCTTTTGGTTCATTGTGGTAACTGTATTCATTTATTCCATAACGTCGAGGCTTGTAGTTTCCTACTGAAACCGTACAGTGTCCTGTACAGCTCATTGGAATTATAGGTGCCTTTATACCTCATTAAAACCACTTCTAAAGGTCGCGTCATTGGTAGTAGTATGGGCGATGGGGATCGAGCGGTGACCGGCCAGAACGGAACCCGAAAAAGAGCGCCTGGAAAACAAAGGGAAGACTGAGCAGGAGCCAAGCCCCGCGACAAGACCCTCTCAACTTGCAGAGAGAGATGGAGATATGACGCGACGCGGCCGTAGTCAAACACGCCCTGAGGAGTGGCCTATTCTACCACGGATCCAAACTAACAGAAGGAACTTCCGGTTTTTTATGCACGTTTCACGAGTGCCAAAATCGAATTTTGGCGCGTAAAGATAAAAAGATATTTTGATCCATACATGGGAAAATTATGTGAGACAAACCAATGAAAAGAGGTGAATTTTCTGCGTATCCCAGACTAAAAATATGTAATATTTGATTCAGGGAAGGAAAGGAGGTCACCAGATGTCCAGATTTAACAGATTGCAAACACATGTGAACGAGAAAGGGTCCCCCAAGCTAAGAGTCGCGCTCAAAATTGACTCCACCCCCCCAGATAACGCTCATGGAATAATTAAATGCGGGAAGCGAATTACGTGGTATCTGCCGATCGTCGGGAGAACACACTCGGTTCAAATAAGAGAGCAAGGAGAGGGTTACAATATGCACCATTTAAATGTTCTGAATTTCTGCGATGAAAGGAGCTGTTGTCCTTAATGAACTGTGAATCATTTACGCCCATCGTTTTCCGGTGAATAGACCATAAAAGCTGAGCTGACCCTCGCTGAAGTCAGTTCCTAGCGGGTCGTTGAGAGGGGACATTGTGTCACGTTGTGCCCCAGTTTACAGTCCGTACCCTACTTACCGCATACTAAGACAGTGCTATTCTGTCCGTCGCGGCCGTGAAATACGAAGCCTTTGTGAGGTGTGGACGGGAAGCCAAGCGAGCCTAGGCGAATGTCTCTGTGCCGTGTGTCATTAAAAAAGCTGCGAGCATAATTTATAAACGAGTAGCGGTTTGTGGCTATGTACAGTGCCGGCCTAAATGAGTCCGTGATATTAGTAAATTGGTATCACCCAAATTGCTACTCTGAGTCAGGGTGCTCAGGTGTTATGAGCTACCCGATTCATGCTGTGAACGCGCTCGCTGTGATTAGCATGACCTGCTTGTCGGTGGTGTAAACTCTGTGTTCGTGTCGTGGTAAACAGCAGGCCGTGTGACGAGTGGTGAAGTGTTACACATGTGGATTACTCTGAGATTTCAGCTGTGAACGAGATCTCCAGGATGTCAGACTTATATGGACCAGCGCTGAAGGACAGCACGCCCGTTTCCAGCGCCGGGGTCATGCAGCAGTAAACTCCGCCATGGGTCTGCCGTGGAAGGAAAAACCACGGTCACCAAACAGATGAGTGATGTCATAATATAAATCTCTTAGCACGTTAATGTAGAATCGGTAATAGGATGAGCTTTCCTCCGTAATACCTAAATGTTGTAAAATAATGCATGTCTTCTTATGGAAATTTTACTGTTCTTGATCATGTTAACGTAAATTCAAGGGAAGATAACTCGTCGGACAACCCGTGTGTTTTCTTCTTAATGATAAGTTTATCGTGAGGGTTTATTCTTAGTAATATGTAGTATATCCTAGCAAGTAAGGGGGACAAGGATAGGAGAATATTTGAGTTCCCTTAGGGGTGACTGGAACAATAATAAATGAGCAGGGAAAATCATGTCCAGAGGTTGCTAGTTAATGTCCAACATGGCTATCGTATTTGCTGGGGAAACTCATGGGTCAATCAGACGATGCATGCGTAATTTACACACATAATAAGTGCATGTACAACAAGAGAGAAGGAATCCTGACCGACAGAGGTGCCTAAAATATGTTATTTAGACATAACAGTGAGGGACAGTTTGCGAGTTTCCCGTGATTCTTGATTATTTAACCAGAAATGTATGGAGTTTTTTGTATGCAACCGGCTGAGATCCAGGGAAGCCAGAGTCTTATGTATGGTAGAAATATATGCATAACTTTGGGCGGTGAGCGAAGAAAATGATGAACGTGGAATTGAGGAATCATGAGAGTCCTATGCCCAAGGAAAGAAGATACGCGATATGAGACGTGATGAAAGGGCCGAATGCCCAGATAGTTCATGATGAGATAATTCGGAAGTGATGGTGCTCATGAAAAGAATGAGAAGGTATAGAATAAATGAGTATTTCATGGGAATTCTACGGTAAGATGAATAAACAAATGGGCCAGAGATATATGTATCCGAGGAAAAGGAGGGCTGGCCATTATAACTGAGAGGGGTCAAGAATCCGACGTAGCTAATGAATGAGTGCCGGTTGCAGTACGGCGAATGACCCTCCCTTCCTTTCTTTTTTGTGCGTTTCACACCAGGCAAATGCTGGGGCTGTACCTTAATTAAGGCCACGGCCGCTACCTTCCAACTCCTAGGCCTTTCCTGTCCCATCGTCGCCATAAGACCTATCTGTGTCGGTGCGACGTAAAGCCCCTAGCAAAAAAAAAAAAATTTTGTGCGTGTCTGTTCCGCTCCCTTCGTGACAGAGGGGACCGGCTGTACTATTGTCGTAAGACTCGGGGCTCTGGGTTTTCACCGTGCTCGTTTGTTTGGTTTAAATGGCTTAGCTAAGAATACTTATATAATGATAATATCACGGTGATTTAAAAGGTAATTAATAAATGAATATGGATCTCCCCCAATATCCGGTAATATGAGACCGTAGCTAGTTAGGGATTTTTCTTTCAGGAATGTACCTCTCAGTTGGGATTCATCCAGTTCGACCCCCGGATCAGCAGGGGTCACCTTGGGCAAGCTTCCATTAACTTTGCGCCGGGGGCAGAAGGTACTGATAACTATGTTTTCCTTACAGGTATAGCCTCCTTTATGCATGATGTGTATATATCTGTATATGTGTAGTATTAATGTGCATTCATTTTGAGTTCAAAGAGAACCGTTGTTCAACGTTGTATTGTCTTGGTGACAGATACGGGAAGTCAGGGGGAGGGGGATTTTAGCTAATGGTATGTGTGTTTTGTCTATGTATTATGTAAATATATCTTTTAATATGGTAATCATGTAGTGCAGGAACCGGTTAATTACGTGCTAAGAACAGAAATTAGTAAGTGTAGGGCCATCAGCTCATCTCACGGTGTGATCGACAGAATATAAAAAATTCAACAAAAGGTACGAACTAATGAGGGCATGATAGACGGTAGTGGTCGCAAAACCTCAGTCATACCTTTGTGCAGACAACACCCATAGGCTAGTCGAATTTTAAAGTGTTAATTATTTTCTTTTCCTCCCGTATGCGGAGAGTTCATTGTATAGGGTTGTATCTATTTTTTTATTATGCCATATTCTGAATAAATTAGTCTTTGTAAACCCCCAATTATATGCCTCTTGTCATTTTTAGCAGTGCTAAGCAGTATCCAGTAGACAGTTGAACCCAGAGAATCCTACTTTCAGAATACGTAAGGCTCCATCTTAAATATTTGTTCTTTTCCTCTTCTTTCGAACGTAACCACTCCCCAAGTGCTCGAGCTGCCGCGGCCAGCACAGAAAGTACGAAGGGGATTGGTTCGAAGCTCGTTAGGCAAATCGAGCCGCTCCTTACTGTAGTCTCATCCATGGGTGTTTACCCTGTTATGTGGAGACATTCTTATGCGCGGGTCTTCCATTCGAGGCCCGGAAGGGTGTACTATGTCCTTTTGAATTGCCTTATTTAATACAACGTTTTGTAAATCGTCTAGGAATTTCTTATGAATACTTTTTCAGAATGATTGTTTCAATCATGTTATGGAATGCTAAGTTGTGATTAGGGTTATCTTTCAAGTAGAAAGAATACATAATCTTCATTATACTTTGTTATTCTTCTTATTCCTTCTACTGACCCCCCATTGATCCCAGCATTTTCTCTTTGGATAGCCTGTCAATGAATCTTTATGAATTGCTGCCTTTCGTGAATTTCCTCGTATTAAAACATGTTTTGATTCCGTATACACAGTTAATCGTAACAAAATGGTAGCAGATTAACTTATCCACTTTATTTAGTGTTGACTTTATATTATTCTTACTCTAACATTTTTCGATTGCTCTGGTACTTAATCATTGATATTATTTGGTACTTCTTATTATAACACCGCTCTTCTTTTCTGAACATGGCAACCCTTTCCGACAATTTTCCGTTATATTCTTCTGATGACTATTCATTTTTACCCCCGGCTCTTCTGTCTCTACCTAATTCACATTGTGCGGATTTAATTTCTTTTGATGATATTTCATCTTTAGACCCTTCACTCGCTACCTTTTCGTCTCCACATTTTAACACTTCAAATTTCCTTGACAAAGACTTGAAACCAAAACTTTCCACTACCACTCGTCATTTACATCCTGAAGCTTCTAGGCCATTTACCTCATCGCCAATTTCTTCAAATCCACCTTCTCACTCACTTAATCTCTAAATTATTAAGCAATCATTAGCAGAAGTACCTGCCTTAACGGATACAGATCCTCGAAATTTAACTAGTTGGTTATTTTTCGTACGTAAATTTTTAAACGCTCAACCAACCCCATTTTCTCAGGTCATTAGCTTATTAGCCTCTAAAACTACAGGGTATTTAATTAACTTTTGGCTTGAAAATATGACATACTTTCAGGAATGGGATCAATTTCTAACTTGTCTTCATAATTACTTCCTACCTCATAAAGTACGCAACAAATTAATTTTGGAATCTGTTCGCCGTCATCAACGCCCTGACGAACCTCTACACGACTATTTAGATTCCATTTTTACCTTTAGTGACGTACATAACATTGCTAAAGACCCATCACAATTGATATCAGTTGTTACATTTTATTGTGTGCCTTCTTTTCGACGGCTTCCTACTATACATTCCCCTCCTACTTCTTTGTTACAATTGTACACTGCAGCACAAGCTCATACGACTTACCCCAATGCCAATATTTCCTACTATGCTCATGTAACACAACCCGTATTACCTCTTGCAGCTACCCCTCCTCCTACGACGATATCACTATCACGGCCTAGTCCTCCTACCGTTAGAAAATCTTCAATTACTTCTTACCGCTGTAAAGGTACTGGGCACATAGCTAAAATTTGCACTTCTCCCATTCTGGGAAAACGCTTACAGTCCTCGTCCGTAGGCAGTGCTCCAGCTCAAGGGACAAATTTGCCTCATCAAGCGTATTCTTTTCACCATAATACCTCATCTACTCCGCTGCCTCCTCGATCTTCCATTAGCCCTCATACTACAACAAGCGAAGAGTATGGTTCCCGTACATTTGCCCATTAACCAGTCTAGAACTTTTCCAATCTCTTCAGAATGTCTTTTCTCATCTTCAACTTTCTCCGTCTTCACTTCTTTGTACTTCTGCATCAAATAATGTACTTCAGACCCTTGGCCAAATCAGGCTTAACCTAAAAATTCAATATTTTTCTTGGCACTACTCTTTTAATGTAGAAAATTTATCATATCCACTAATTTTGGGATATGATTCTTTTCGTCACACTGATTTGTAACTTGATTCTCTTAATTCATCTATTGGTTTCAATTTTTCGGACATTAGGATTCTATTAGTAAATTATTCCTATTTTTCGCTTTCACATCTTCCTTCTGTTCGCCAGGATTATGTGTGTTGTAATCGTTCTCATTCCGATCAACATGACAATTTGTTAATTGAGTTTTCTGATGTTGTATCCCCCTAAAATAGGATCTGTTACTAATTTTCCCGCTCATATTGATCTCACTGACACCAGTCCTGTTGGCTCTCCCTCGTATCACTCGAGCCCACCTAGAATGAAAATCCTTAATCAACATGTCAACGAAATGCTTGCCGATAACACTATTGTACCCTCCACTTCTGATTATGCCTCTCCAGCGTTCATCGTTGACAAATTTGACAGGTTCTTTAGATTTAGAGTCGACTATCGAAAAATCAATTCCAAGATTCTCTACGATGTTTACCCAACGCCTAAAGTTCAAACTGCTTTTCAGCATTCAACCAATGCACAACATCTTTCCCTCTTAGATTACAATTCTGCGTATAATCAGCTATACTTAGATAACAGCAGCTCCAAGTATACTGCTTGTATTACACACACGGCTCTGCATCAGATTACAAACGTATCTTTCGGATTAAATCTAAATTTACCGTTTTGGTTCCTAACAAGCATAACGACCTACTGCGTCTTAACCAGAACCCCTTTTGCCACCCGTTTTCAGAGTTTATGAAGGGCCTTCACAGCTACCGTAACGGTCTAAGGGCTCTGGAAGTCACCCTACAGGTAGTTCCCAATTTTTTCATAGAAATTGGAAATTTACCGTACATTTTCCTTGATAATGAATCCCAGTCAAGTCCTATTAAATTGTTCCACTTCAATTCCAAATTTTTCTTCATGTTATGATCTTTCCTACTTTTAAAAGCTCCGTTCATGCTTATTCGTCTACTAATGCCATTCCTTGCCATCTCCTCACTGACGGCTCTAAACATACCACACAGTCGAGCAGCTCGTTTCCTTTCTCCCAAGTCTTCCGAGCTCAAGTTTTCAACTTTTGCGTAACACTACTTCTTTGTCGGAAATCACGAAGAAAAATTCGTGCTGTTTTCCTTAGGATATTCTCCAGTTCTCGTATCAATCGTGTAAGTTTCATACACTGGGAGCATACTCTAATTGGCAACTTCAGAGACTTATACGCCCTCTCCTTCACATCCTTACTACAACCCCTAAATAGTCTTACAGCCATGTAAAGGGACCTCTCATTTTTTCCAAACAACCTCGTTCATATGATTACCCCAATGAAGATCATTCCACATATTAATACCTAGGAACTTACTGTATTCGCCAGGACGTACTATCACCCCGTCTACACAGCAATTAAAACTGAGAGGACTTTTACTCCTGGTGAAACTCTCATACCATTATCCACTGTCCATCGCACAACAATGTCTAGGTCCCCCTGCAGTCCTTGACAATACTACTCTATACAGTAAAACAACATCCGCAAATAGCCAATAGTACTGCCCTTCGGGATTCCTCTCTTAATGAATGCAGGATCAGATAACACTGTACCTACCTTAATTCTCTTATTTCTATTTTCTTGAAATTTAACCACCCATTCAACCACCCTCTCTGTCTAGTCCAATAGCCCTATTTTTTGTCAATAATCGCCCATAATCTCCCTTATCAAAATACTTGGATAGGTCAATAGCGATACAGTCTATTTGAACTTCTAAATCTAAAATATCTGCTATATCTTCCTGGAATTCTACAAGTTGAACCCAAACTGTCTTCTTTCGAACGAGTTCATAAATTTGCAAACGTGTCTAATATAAACACAAAGAATGCTTTCCAACAGTATACAAACATCACATGTCGAGCTGACTGGCCTTTAATTATCGGCTTTCCCATGTACACTGGGGCTACTATTGCACTCTCCAATCGTTTCGTATTACTCCTTCATTTAAAAGTAATCTAATAAGAATTAAATGTATGGCACTTTATCTCAAAAAATTAGCCTTCAATAAATCCACACAAATATTACGAATTCCAAATGCTTTTCTAGCTTTCAAATTTTCTAACTTTTTTGCAAATACGTTTACTATTATAGGTATATTTCAGTAAATGGCCAGTATTACTCTCTTCCTCTATCTGAGCACTATTATATAACTACTTTTACATACTGCTGACTGATTACTTAGGCCTTCTTTCCATTACTCATCCTGGAATGTCCTTCCTGCTACCTGTTTCTGCTATAAACTATCTATGCATATTCTTCCATTGCTTCCTGAAATTCATATGGCTGCCACTTATGTTTTCCATCAAATTATCTTTAGCTGATTTTTTTTGCTAAATTCAATTTCTCAGAAATCTCCACCAGTTTCACTTTACAAACACAACCATTCCTAAATCTACTTCTTTCAAATCTGCACAGTAGGGAAAAAGACCGGAGCTGGCGCAGGGGCTAATGCACAAGATGGCGGCTATACACGGGCCCTCATGGGACTAAATCTGGGGATTTACCGCAGAGGCTGCTGCGCAAGATGACCGCCACGCGCTATCCACCTCTGGCTACGTATTACGACCTCTGACACCTTCAGAAAATAGTATGTTGTCATCTTATGAAATACTGACTTGAGAGAGCATGGGTTAGCGAACTAGGGGTCTTTAGCTGATTTTAAGCATGATGTATTCTAAGTTGTTGTCCATCTAAACTCCCATGACCAACATTTGTAGGACATTTTATTCCGAGGTGATGAGTTTGATCAGAGGACAGCTCCTCCAGAGGCACCCTTGATTTAGGTAGGAGCCGAGCAACCTGTGCTGTTGTTGTGTCTGCATTGGCAAACTCAGGGTTTTTAGCTGAGTCTAGGCATGATGCGTGCTAAGCTGTTGTCTATATAATCTAACTGGCCAACATTTGTAGGATACTTTATTCCGAGTAGGGGGTGTCGATCAGAGTAAAGCTTCTCCAGGGGCAACCTTGCCTTACGTAGGAGCCGAGCAACCTGTGCTGTTGTTGTGTCTGCATTGGCAAACTCAGGGTTATTAGCTGAGTCTAGGCATGGTTTTTGCTAAGCTGTCGCCTATCTAACCTCCTTGACCAACTCTTGTAGGGGACACTTCCGCCCTAGGGGAGCAGAGTAAATGGCATTCCTAAGGATTTGAACGTGGAGTTGACATAAACTCAAAATTAAAGAGCTGAAGTGCAATTCAAATATCCTCACCCTGAATGAAATATGTGTACGATGAAGGTGTACTGACTACAGTAAATGTGGAGAGACATCTACAATCAGCAGAAAAAATAATGAATTTGTGAGCTAAACTGTATTTTCCCTTCCGGTGTATAAATGAATGCTGAAAATGTGTAGTGATGCGAGACACTTGACTTGAGAGAACTGGAGGGCTTTAGGTACAGGTCAAAACATGTTAGTGGTGACGTTACTACAGCTCTTACTACTATGATGACGTTACTCTTAGACTTAATTAGAGAGTTGCTCACAACTTGTAACTTATGACCTATTAGTTTTTATTACCTTAACTGTACCGGGAGGTACACCTCTACGCCTCAAATTTAAATCATGCGCCTTAAAGAATTCCTCTACAGGAGAAACCGTGAACTTGAAACTGGACCCACTTAAAAATTTTCTCTGAAAGTGGCACCGCTAAATTTTGTTATTGTGAACTGTGCAAATTTCAACGTATTTTTTTCCATTCAACAATAAGTTTGAACATTCTCTCATAGATGTCACTACTAACGAAATATGATCATGCACCCTGGTGCGAAGTGAAAGAACTTTTTTGAAGAAACTTTGTATTCATAAGTTTTATCTTTACTAAATTTCGTTCATTCATTTTTGGGTTGGCAATATTTACCTTTTCTTTCCGCCAGTTTTGAATTTAGCCTATCAAGAATATCTGTAATTAATTTTCAACCAATCCCGTGTTTTCTCTTCGATTTTGAGTGTAACCCTTTCATTCACCAATAACATTCTGTGGGTGTGTCTTGATTTTTCACGAAAGGTCTCCAACCTTCCCCTAGGGTTTGTAAACTGCGGATTTTCTTGTCTCTTGGCCATTTGATCAACTTCTAACTTAGTGTGTGTGTCAAGCATGAGGCGGAAGGTGCCTCTTTCTTCAGGCAGCAGGTCTTCAGCAAGGTAATGGCCAGTTAACATCTTATTTCTTGCTAGCTCCGCAGCTTAACCTGAGGGAAAGGTCCGAAACCTTAAATATGTAACCTACTTCTCTACAAATGTAATTCTCTGCCGGCTTATGTAAAAAGTTCATAAAATCTTTAACTGTAAATCAGGGATGGAGAGTGATTTACCCTCTCGAGCTGCCCTTCATCTTGGTTTGAGGTACCGCATTTGTTTCTGCTAGGTATTAAAGTTATCTCTTTGCGCGTTACCTCAGTAGATTGGGAATAGCCCCTGTATCATCGGCCTAGTGACTTTTAGGTATTAAAAATGCGTATTTAGGAGTGCAAGTACACGCCTCCATTCAATTTGGTGTTTAGGGCCATTTACTTAACCTGTTCTTTTTCTGCTAAGGCCCAGTAGGTTGGGTACAAGACACACCCGTTTCATTTTTTTTTAAGTTGTGCCTTGATGGCAAGTAATTGTAAAGTCTGATATTGCCTTGAATATGCTTGACAAACTGAGAGCGTGTCAGTTCTTTTCAAGTGTGGTAACTGTGCCTCTGGGAGGCTTGATATTTGAAGTTGGGAGCAAGTGCTCCAGGGACTAGGGGTTTTCTGCCCTTGTGTAAAATAGTACTCTTTTGTAAGGTCGAGCTGAGAGCTCGGGAAACGTAAAGCGAGGGGATGGAAGCCCGGATTACTAGTCTGTCACTAATGGATGTACTTGCCTTGTATAAACTTTGTCATGGTACCTGGTATGTTATTATTATCTCACCTAGTGAGAAGTTGTTAAACTTTTGTTGTTGTGATTGTTGAAATTCAAGAAAATATAACCTTTTTTAAAGTTTTCAATTAACTTTGATTTTGTAGTTAGACCCATTCACCCCGGCACCTTCTTTCACTTCTGCTGGTCCACGGGTAACCCCGTAACATTAACTTTCGAGGGACTCAGGTAAGGGCTACTATTTAAGATAGCTGCTATACTATATTAGTTTAGACTTAACTAGAGGGGGCTATACTCTAATTCGGGTATTCTCAGAGACTAATGCGAGGTATAGATGGTTCGAAACTCCCTATCCTGCAGCAAAGATGATGGTATTCTACGGTTTCCTATTTTTATACCTGGGAAATGCTGGAGGCTTACAGACATCGCAATGACTAGAGCTTTGCGCGGATATACAAAATAATATCCACATCCGCTCCGCAACAGCACTTCTATAAAGAATGTTCTGGATGAATTATAAGAGGAATAACTGGAAGAGGAGGAGGATATGGCGCCCCTCATCCTTTTCGAATCGGGGCTTGGGAGAGGCTTGGCAGCGGATTCAGCACCCTAGGTATGAATAAGGATGTAGAAGTGAGATTTTAAAGAGCTGGGAATTTCTTGGTGGCTTTATTGACATTGTGGATACTCGATCCACTACTAGACACAGATGAAACCAACACAACTTGTTAATTGATGGAAAAGGTTATGCGACAGGTGTAAAGCCTGTTCTGGGTGTATTTTAAGAGGAATAACTAGAAGAGTAGGAGGATATGGTGTCCCTCATCCATTCCGAACAGGGCTTGGGACCGACGTAGCCGCAGATTTAGCAACCTATGTATGAATAAGTATGTAGTATGAAGTTTTAAGGAGATAAGAATTTTTACAGGACTTTGTGACATTCGAGCTTCTCGATCCAGCACGAGACATAGCTTAAAATTGAAGGAGGTATGGGTAAACGGGTATATCTAATAATATGTGGAGCATGATGACGTTTGATTTTTTTGTTCCAGATTTTCTTCTGTTGTAGAAATAGTTAAAAATACATTTAACATTGCACTGTTTCTTAACTAGGATTAGTAATGCTATGATGTCCATACGCGTAAGTTGCTATGCCGTCGGATGCAATTACTCTTGTCGTCATAAGGAGATAGTTCAATCTTGTTTAATTGTACGGATGATACCTTGTGAAGCTTAGAGGTGATGATATTAATAGGAACCCACTTCTGTTCTTTCTTTGTAAGACAAAGTTCTTAGTCTTCAAAACGGATGTAAATTTTTACAGCAATTTCTGTAATGAATTTAATCTTCTTGATATCAAAACCATTTATGTTAAGGGCATACATCTTAGACCGATAAATCATTTTATAATTTTTCAAGGCTATATATTTAAATTTTCTAACATTTTCTTGTTTTTCAGTGAGTAGCACATATGGAGAACAGGCCAATCAGATGTGTCAAGATGATCTAAGAAGTGTAGTTTATCCTTGTAGACAGCTTCTGTTTTTACTGGATACATAAACGAATCGGAGTCCATGTACATCAAAGTTAGGTTTTCTTCTCCGTAATAAGGAATCAAAATATCATAATGATAGGAATACATAAATGTTTTAATATGTCTAGTACACTCATGTCAACATAAATAGGTTCATTAAATAATAGTTTAGTCTTTTTGTCACATGAACCGCAGCTAGCTGATGGTTCTGTCAAGAAAATGAGGTTTTGCTACATGTTTTTCTAACATTTTAGCTTTAGTAAGCGAACGTATATATATTCGCTTCCTGACATTTTCCAATGTTTCTTCAAACATCACATTATTAAACAGTTTGTAGAGATCATTTTCAAAGTCATTTTATGTTGCTTTTCTTAGATTGTTATTGAAGTCAACGTAGGGATTGAGCCAACGTGTCTGACGATACCTTAATACACGGTGTACTTAAATTAATCGCAGTCCATGGGCCAAGGCTTGCTTTAAGTCTGTTTAGTGAACTACATAATGTTGTTTGTTTTTGAGGTTAGGAATTAACTTTTCTGGAGATGATTCAGTTGGTTTATTACACTAGGGAAGAAATGGTAAGTCATTATGAAGGTTGTGCAGTTCAGGCGGGTATTCAAGGTCTACTTCCAATATGCAACCAAGGGGGTCATCTTTATTCATTGTTTCTAGGTGAATAGTGTCAGGAGACACCCACTCAAAACCTCCGTAAAGAAGGGGGTGACACATTGCCCATCCACATTGGTTGTTAGCAGCTTATAGGTGATATACTGTGGTGGCTTTCTTGTATCAAACTCTTTCATATACTTATTGTTCACAACCGCATAGGGATAAGGTACTTGGCATGCCGGGAATTTTAACCATAAGTGGTTAATTCCCCTGGCTCGTAGACTGGGTGTATGTGTCCTCTTCATCATCATTTCATCCTCATTACGACGCGCAGGTTACCTACTCGCGTCAAATCAAAATTCCTGCACCTGGCGAGCCAATGTCCTCGGACACACCCCGGCACTAAAAGTCATACGCCATTCCCATTTTTGTAAGAAGGATGTCAGCTGTCAGATGAGCTGTGTGAGCGCTGCTTGTTGCAGTGTTGCTAACGATAGGGGGAGTGGAGATGAACCCAGGACCAGGTCCCGGTCATTTGGCCGCTCTTGGATGGGAATAAATTGACGCAATAAATGAACTGGTGAAGGAGGCTTGTCAGGCAGACCAAGTAACGGAACTGATAACGAACCAGGCTGAGGATATTAAGCAATGCATCAAGGAGGAGATGAAAGAACTAAAGGGGAAGGTGGAGAAGAACAGAGACGAGGTAGAAGTACTGCGGAAAAATATCAAAAACCTGGAGGAGGAGCTGGTAAATGTGAAGAGGGAAAGAATTATTGGTGACCAGGAATGAAGGAGGAAAAACATCTTTATTTAGGGAATTTAAGAAGAGGAGAGAGAAAATAAAGTGGACTTAGAGTATAAAGTGGTGAATGTGGTGCAAAACAAAATGAAGATCAACTTTATCGAGGTGGACATTGATGATGTGTGTAGAGTGGGGAGAAGGGAGGGCAATAGGCTCATTAAAGAGTCGCTATAATCCACCCTGATGCCGGATAATTTGTTAAGGAAGGCAGGGAATTTAAGAGTTGAGGAAGTGTGTTTGAAGAGTGACATTGGTAGCGAAGCAATTAAAGAGCTCAGAATTTTAAGGAAACATCTTTTGGTAGCGAGAAAACAAGGCCTGAGAGCACATATTAGAGGTCGGCAGTTGGTGGTTTAAACGGCCGGTGGCTATGTGTACGGGGAGTGAACAAGCTTCAATGAAATGGATGACAAATATGAGCAGGTTGGCGAACAATCTGCGGGTGAAAGTGAAAGCAATGTCGAAGCAAGTGCTCGGTGTGTTGACGTAGTAGTGAATAACCGTGACAAAGTGACCGAGGTCGAGTGTCCAGAGGAGGAAGGAGCATCGGGAAGATCACCAAGGGAGGAAGGATTGGTGCTCTCACACGCAAGTGGAGCAGTGGAAAGAGAAGAAAGATGACTCCGAGAAGTTCTGGGTAGGGGGAGGAGCCTAAGTTTAAAGGACTTGTGGGGTAAGAAAAACAAAGGCCGGGAAGGAAAGTCTAGTAAGGAGAGCGCTAAAATGAACAAAAAGGAAGAAAGGGGAGATGATAGGAAAGGAGCCAGGGTAACGAGAGGATGGAGAGTGGAATAAATGGCTATATTGGAAAATAGGTTTTGTAAATATTAAAGGGGGTACTAAGTAAATTGGGTAAAGGGGGGTGATAAAATTAGTGGAGAGTTAAGACATTGTGGCCCTTTTGGAGACATGGTTAGGAGAAGGAATGAGTTTGACGTGGAAAGGGTTTGTGGTAAGGAACATAACGAAGAAAAACTGGGGAGCAGGGGAAGAAACCCAGATGGAATAGCATTGCTAATAAAGGAAGAAATATGCGATATGATTGAAGTATTAGAACATCAGATGGATGAGGTGATATGGGTGAGGGTGAAGCTAGGTGGGGGCGACCCTTTCTATATAACAAGCCTAGTGGGTCAGTATATGCAAATGATAGTTTTTCGAGGGGCTGATGGTGGAAACTAGTGGCATCAATCAGAATTATGAAGAAGCGGGGATGGTATTGATGGGTGACTGGAATGCGAGATTAGCGAACTTAAGTCCCATATACGGTAAAGAAGCGAAAGTTATAAGGAGGAGCGAAAGATATTGGAGTAAATGGTTATGGGCAGAAACTGCTGGAATTATGTTCGGCAGGTAATCTATACATTCTGAATGGATGGTGGACTAGGGAATTGGGGGGTAGTTTTCATATATTACAAAGCAAGGAGGGAGTGTTATCGACTTGGTAATCAGCTCGGTGGAGATGTTGGCGAGAATAAATAATATGGAGGTTGTTAACTGGGCTGAATGCCTTCACGCCACGATATCTATAAACTTGAGGAGATTGGAGCACGGGGATATGTTGGGAAAAGGAATGAGTGATGGAGAAAAGGGTATGAGACTCATTAAATATAAATGGACAGAGGAGACTAAAGTAAGATTTGAAAAGTATTTACAAAATGAGTTCCAAATTATTAATAGGGTGCGAAGTAGCAGTGAGATATAATAATGTGGATAGGGCCCTTGTAGCTAGTAGAATACCCCATAAATGGGGTAGCAGAGGTTACAACTCACAGAGGGAAAAGGGCTGAATAGACAGAGGGGTGGTACAATAGTGAGTGTAAGGGAATGAGGAAAGTAGCTTTAAGGGCGCTGAAGGACTTTAGGAAGCACTTTGGGGGAGAAGGGAGGGAAAGGTTTTGGACTGCGGAAGAAATACAAGGTAAAGATAATAGGTAGAAAGGAAAAAGTAATGGAAGAAGGAAAAAGTGGAGGCGTTCAATAGGTAATGCAAAAGCAAGGAAGGTAAAACGGTATGGGGGAGAATCAATAACAATAGTAGGGGAGACAGGAGGTACATTAAATCTAAAATTGATCATGAAACATGGATGGAATATTTTCGTAAAGTGTTAGGAGGAAAGGATAGGTGGAAGGGAGATAGAGGGGTGGAGGTGATCGGGAGGGAGTTGACAGTAGGGAGTTATAAGCTGGATAAAGAAATATTAGGGGAAGAGGTTTTGGAAGTGTTAGTCAAAGCCAAAAATAGGAAAGCAGAGTGTGGGAATGGAATAACAAATGTATTTTGGAAAGAAGTGACAAAGAGGTTGATATCATGAAGAGCGTGTTGGCGTACTCGGGAAGGCTGGTAACAGGAGGGAGCGGCTTGTTTCTACAAACGGTTTACCAGCACCAAATGAAGAATTCTTTTGGAGATTACTGGATCGAGAAGGTGAAAATTATTATTGAGAGAATGGGTTTAGGAAATTATTGGGGGAGGAATTGGGAAAGAAGGAATGTAGTTTGTTGGAGGAATGCGTTAAAAAGGATCAATCATATTCAATCACGGGAGCTGGAGGCTGAATGTGGGAGATGGTCGTCCCTAAACATGTTTATTTGAATCATACAAGTAGAAAGTATAAGACTAGATAATATAAACAGATTAGAGAGAAGAATAATAATTTGGTGGATGATGGGTGTTTATAGTGTAACCGTACAACAGGGTTACAGATTCCATTCAGTATTTATTATTATTATTATTATTACTATTATTATTTTTAACCCGATTCATTAGATTTTATATTCTGTTTCTCATCACTTAGACCGTAATAATTAGGTATCACGTATATTATTGTAATTAATCATAGGTTAAGTGAAATTTGTTTGTAATTATTCTGTATTGTAGTAAGTGAGATTTGTTGGTTGCATATTGTTATGCTGTGGCTTGTAACTCTGGCTAGATGAGCTGGCATAGTATTTTGCAATCGAGGCTATGTTTAACTGAGAATGTTATGTGCAAGTAGATTTCCCGGTGACGCATTCAACATAGTCATCCTCAATCCGCTTGGGCACGCTTAGACAACACTTGACTGATGACATCAGTGCGTGGGCACGTGATTGCGATCAAGTGTCAGTATTAGCCAGCTACTGTATGTTGAAGTGGAAGGGATGAACAGAGAGTAGGGAGATGAGTCGTCATCGCGAGGTTATATAAGTCGAGGCGACGGTGGTGAGAGGTATTCAGATCATATCGTGCAGATCATATGAAACTGTCAGATGTATCAAATGGAAGAAGTGGTCTTAGTGTGATGGTCAGAGCTAAGTGTTGTGTTTTCAAGAGGTCTTGTAATAATCGAGGAGGTCTACAAGTGGTGGTTGTATCCGAGCAGAGACGGGTACTATGCTGATAAAGAAACATCATCTTCTTGTGAGGATGGACTTCACAAGATGTTTCAATAATATTTTCAAATTTCTTATAATATATTGAGTGGACGTAATTACATTGGAGCTCTCTACACGCGTACATGGTATGTAGGCCAACTCCTTGTTATATAAGAAGATAACAGCAGACGGCTCCCGACTTCAGCTCATAGGTTCTCCCAAGAATTTCAAGTTCAACAGCGGTGTATGCAGACATCAGGTAATTAAAGCATCAGACATGTTATGCATTCATAACATGAAGAAGAATGTAATCAGCGGCGATATCACATCTCACTTCAAGTTCATGCCAATAGCTTTTTTTGTTTAGATTAAATTTTCTTTTTATTAGTACCGCAAATCTCACTAGATATATATTTTTTGGTTAAATTAAAAGACGTCAATGCTTGTTCATTGTGACGTAAATTATAGTCATAAACTCAGTTTTATTTTAATTATAATAAGTGATTCCAGTTCCATGTACAATCCTCAATTATGGAAATGCAACAGTAATTTAATATTGACCTGATCCATGTCCCTGTATATTGCCAAATATGTGAGTTTATCACCTCACGCCTTGAGATAATTGATATAAGAGGTATGCTCTACCGAAGTTTGCTGTTTTTCTTAAAAAAGCAACTGGCGCTCAAACAAATGTTATGTATATTGTGTGAAGGAGATGAAGATATAAGAGTAGTGGTTGGAGTAGCCACAACGTGTCGCCAGCAACGTGGGACTCGAAAGGTTCAGAAAAATTGTTTCTGAATGGCAATATACATGGATCAGTTCTTTTAATGAGTACGCACATGTTAAATTCACCGAGTAATGTTAGGAAGGTCATTTTGTTGAAGTTTGTATTTAAGGGGTAATGTCAGAGGAAGTGCAAGGGGAAATAGCTTTGAGATCGGGAAAAATTAGTAGGAAACCGAAGATGGACAAGGATAGCAATATGCAGTCAGGTGATGAGGCTGAGATTATTGTGTCCAAGGAAATCCAAGGTGGTAACATAAATAGGAAGTTGGTGACTAAGTTGGGACCTGCTGAAAGTCAGAAAATAGTAGAAAGTGAGGAAAACGCTGTCACGCAAGATCAAAGTAAAGGGGTGATTGACCTGGGTTTATTTAATTTGCTGATGTCCAAATTGACTGAGCAGAATAATGCCATTAGTGAGAAAATTGAATCTCAGAATAATATTATGAGTGAGAAAATTGAATCTCAGAATAATATTATGAGTGAGAAAATTGAAGCGGTCATTAGTGAGAAAATTGAATCTCAGAATAATATTATGAGTGAGAAAATTGAATCTCAGAATAATATCATGAGTGAGAAAATTAAATCTCAGAATAATATTATGAGTGGGAAAATTGAAGCTCAGACTAATGTCATAAATATTATTAATAAGAAGATTGATGATGTTAGTAATAAGATAGATCATAAAGTGTTAGAAATAAGTAAGCAAATTAATAATTTAGGAAGTGAGGTAAATAGGGAGTGTAGTGACATCAGAGCTGAGATGGAATTGGGTCGGAGCAATCTCCATACGGAAATAGAGCAAATTAGTGAGACATGCATCAAACAGATTGATGAATTAGGCGCCAAGATCGAGTCTAATAAAGGAGATATCAATGAGTTAGTAGAAGAAAGGTTTGAAAAGATAACCAATACACTGGGGCAGGAAACTAGGAAATGTATTAGTAGGGTAGAACATGTGGAAAGAAAACTTGGAGAAGTAGGTGATCTAGAGAGTGAACAAAAATCATTATCACAGAAGGTGAGAGAATCGGAAGAAAAGTTGCAAGAGGAATTAAGAAAAATTCAAGAAAGGGCTGAGGAAACAGTGGAAGAAAAATTTCTGAGTTGCCAGAGAGTACTCCAGCAAGAAGTGCGTGATAGTAAGAATGTACGTGAGATAATTGTAAATAATGGTTTAATCACCAGAGATCATGATATACCTAAGTTTTCTTGGAAAGAATTTAACCCGATGGAATTTATGAGAGTAGTAGAGAAGAAATTTGCTGTTCAATTAAGAGACAATATTATTAGCTGGGAAACTGTATTGGAGATCTTATCTAATGCTTTCGTAGGAGAGACTAAGTCTTGGTTTCAAGTATATAAAAGCTCGATGTCTAGTCTAACTGAATTTAAGGAGAAATTCATGGCTAAATTTTGGAGTGAAGGTGTTCAGAGTAGAGAGAGAGAGAGAGAGAGAGAGAGAGTAACGTTTGGCAGGTATAATTCTAATGAGGGTGTTAGAATGACAGAATATTTTTTGGCTCATATTTTGGTGTGGAGAAATTTAGAATGTATTGGACCTGAGGCTGATATAGTTAGACTTATGGCTAAGCACTATCCCGATAGAATAAGAGAAGCTGTTTGTATGCAAAGAGTGGAGACTATTAAGGAAATGGAGATTTTGTTGGAAAGTTTTGATGTTTTAGGTAGTAGCTTGAATAATAGTAGGACACTAAATAGGAATGTAGAAGGAAGGGGTAACCAATCTAATAATCAGGACAGGCCTATGAATAATCGTAACTACAGACGAGAATATCAGGAGAGACCTAATAATAATTTCCAACAGGGAGAGAAATTATCAAAATAGTTCGGAACATTTCGGGACTGGGAGGCGTGATTATGGAAATCAACCAGAAGCTGGGAGACGGGAGAATCCAGGCCATAATAATAATAATAATAATGACGCTAGAGGAAATATGCAACAGGGGAGGCCGACTGAGGTGTGTAACCAACAAGTCGTAACCGAACCAAGTACTTTAAACGCGCAACGGATTGTATAAACAGGTCACTGAGACAGTCCGTAAATGGTGAGTTCACGTATAAGGTAGATAATTATGTTAATGTCGACCAGCCTATAGTTGTAAGTGAACATGATTGTGACCTAAGTAGCAATAATTCAAATGTTTTAAGTGACGACTTAATCGTAGACAATAAATTTTATAAGTGTAATTTAAATTTATATATAAGGCAAGATTTGTTAAGTGATCTTATATTATGTAATGAGGATAATTTAAGTAGTGTTACTGTTACACCGACGATTGAACTGCTGATATGGGGCAGAAAAGTTAAGATTTTGTTGGACTCTGGTAGTGAGAAGACATGTGTAAATTCCAAGCTGTATGAGAAAGTTTTGAGAGAGAAGTATGATGTAGCGGAAATTCCAGTGAGGAATACGTTCATCGTAACAGCTGTTGGAAACAAGTCTCATAGAGTGAATAAACAAATAGCTGTCCCCATTAACATAAGTGGAGAATGTATTTTCCAACCATGCTTAGTTGTGCCTAATTTAGTTTATGCCATGATTTTATGTACCAACTGGTTAACGTGTCACAAGGCTAAATTAAATTTTGATCTGTGTAATGTCAATCTTATTTGGGGAAAGAGTAGCAGGGAAGTCAGGTTACCATATGATGTTTTGTCGGAATTTAGTGCGAATAAAGTGTGTTCTAGTACGGAAGAGTGTTGTGAAATTCCTAATATTAGGAAAAATATTGATGTCTGCCATGTGTATATACAGAGAGATTCTCGAGATGAATTGTGTTAGACAGTGGAGAAATGTAATTTAGCGGAGAGTCACAGGGACGAATTGTGTGAAATGTTGATATCACATTGTGATGTTTTTAGTGACCGGTCTGGGTAGAACACATCTTTACGAACACAAATTTTTGTTCATGATAACTTTTTTAAGACTACATTGGATGAATTTGAGCTTGGTGACAAGGTTTTACTCAGTGTGTCCCTCCCGTCATCAGCAGAAGCTGGTCAATTTTCTAAGTTTTTCTTGTTATATCAGGGATACTTCCCCGTAGTGAAACGGATTGGGAAATGTGCTTATTCATTAGAAGACAAGGCAGGAAATATCGTAGGCACATACAATATAAGAAATCTTAAGAAATATATCATGTGAGTTTGTTGATTAATTCTCATTACTATGTTAATCCACCATGTTTTATGAAGCTGGCATTGCGAACAGGACTTCAGTGAAATTAGCGTGTGTTGTGATATTAAGTGAAGCACGGCAGTGCAATAAACTCCAGTGCTTGGAGAAAGTGTATATAATGAAATGTTTTCGAGAATTACTTTTGAACACTAAATGAACGTATGAAACGACAGAAGTGAGAAAGTAATGTAATCTCTGTATGTAAATAATAGTGTATAATCAAAGTGAAAATGATAATTGATCAATGTTTTATATGTGTAACAACGAACATCTAGATGGATGATACTATGTACCCAATTTGTAAAAGGGCATTTTTATACATGTATATATGGTGTACTCGATTTCAGGTGATATGTATATATTTCATGAATCAATCGATTCATTTAGTCGATTATTTCATGAGGGAGGCGTTCTGTAACCGTACAACAGGGTTACAGATTCCATTCAGTATTTACTATTATTATTATTATTATTATTATTATTATTATTATTATTATTATTATTATTATTATTATTAACCCGATTCATTAGATTTTATATGCTGTTTCTCATCATTTAGACTGTAATAATTAGGTATCACGTATATTATTGTAATTAATCATAGGTTAAGTGAAATTTGTTTGTAATTATTCTGTATTGTAGTAAGTGAGATTTGTTGGTTGCATATTGTTATGCTGTGGCTTGTAACTCTGGCTAGATGAGCTGGCATAGTATTTTGCAATCGAGGCTATGTTTAACTGAGAATGTTATGTGCAAGTAGATTTCCCGGTGACGCATTCAACATAGTTATCCACAATCCGCTTGGGCACGCTTAGACAACACTTGACTGATGACATCAGTGCGTGGGCACGTGATTGCGATCAAGTGTCAGTATTAGCCAGCTACTGTATGTTGAAGTGGAAGGGATGAACAGAGAGTAGGGAGATGAGTCGGCATCGCGAGGTTATATAAGTCGAGGCGACGGTGGTGAGAGGTATTCAGATCATATCGTGCAGATCATATGAAACTGTCAGATGTATCAAATGGAAGAAGTGGTCTTAGTGTGATGGTCAGAGCTAAGTGTTGTGTTTTCAAGAGGTCTTGTAATAATCGAGGAGGTCTACAAGTGGTGGTTGTATCCGAGCAGAGACGGGTATTATGCTGATAAAGAAACATCATCTTCTTGTGAGGATGGACTTCACAAGGTGTTTCAATAATATTTTCAAATTTCTTATAATATATTGAGTGGACGTAATTACATTGGAGCTCTCTACACGCGTACATGGTATGTAGGCCAACTCCTTGTTATATAAGAAGATAACAGCAGACGGCTCCCGACTTCAGCTCATAGGTTTTCCCAAGAATTTCAAGTTCAACAGCGGTGTATGCAGACATCAGGTAATTAAAGCATCAGACATGTTATGCATTCATAACATGAAGAAGAATGTAATCAGCGGCGATATCACATCTCACTTCAAGTTCATGCCAATAGCTTTTTTTTGTTTAGATTGAATTTTCTTTTTATTAGTACCGCAAATCTCACTAGATATATATTTTTTGTTAAATTAAAAGACGTCAATGCTTGTTCATTGTGACGTAAATTACAGTCATAAACTAAGTTTTATTTTAATTATAATAAGTGATTCCAGTTCCATGTACAATCCTCAATTATGGAAATGCAACAGTAATTTAATATTGACCTGATCCATATCCCTGTATATTGCCAAATATGTGAGTTTATCACCTCACGCCTTGAGATAATTGATATAAGAGGTATGCTCTACCGAATTTTGTTGTTTTTCTTAAAAAAGCAACTGGCGCTCAAACAAATGTTATGCATATTGTGTGAAGGAGATGAAGTTATAAGAGTAGTGGTTGGAGTAACTACAATAGGGATAAAGGCTGGACGAGAGTGAATGACAACTCGATATGTTAATTGTGTGGGTAGACAAGGGATGAGTTCCACTCGTTAATAGCATGTAAGGGAACTAATATGGAGAGAGAGAAATTGATGAGTGAGGGGCATTTGTAAGCCATAAAACAGTCAGCCAATGAACAGAAGATCGTTAACTGGATAGCGAGAGAGTGGAAATAACCTGAGAACTTAAACGAGTTTTTATATGTTGTCAGAAAACGCTGTATAAAGATGTTAAAGGAAGCAGAAGTTAGAAGATAGTAGTGTTGCAGATATATATATATATATAAATTTATGTATATTGTTTTCCTGTCGTAGTTATTGTTGTTTGCTGCTGCTATAGGAGAGCAGGGAGTGATATGTAGATACGCAGCAGAGAATCAAGGTCTAATCATACTACTGGTTAGCAGAGTGGGGGGAGGAAACGGGTGTGTCCGAGCGGTCAGGTCTCAGCTGTCTGACTCTGCTGGACGAGTCGGGCTACTGACTGTGGATACACCCACTCCGACTCACGCCCATTGTAAGTAGACTGTTGCCATTGTTTTTGTTTTGTGTGTCGTTTTTGCCGTTCGGCTTTATTCTTTAGGGTTGTCCATTCTTTATATCTTTATAGTGCTTTTGTATATCCTCAGTTCGGTCTTGTCTTGATTGTATTTGTTTTTGTTTGTTCGCTCTTTTCCATTTTCTCCTTAAAGATTAGTCAGGTTGAAAAACTGTAAAATCTGGAGAAAATAAATCGAATCATATCAATTCAAACCAAGTCAGCTCCCGGACCAGGTTGTGTTTACGTCGGTCTGTTTTCAGACCAACTTTGATTTACAGGAGTGAAAGCTGGGTTGACTCAGGATATCTTATTCATTAGTTAGGAGTAAGAGACATGAAAGTAGCGAGAATTATTGCTGGTAAAAACAGGTGGGAACATTGACAGGAGGGTAAATGGAATGAGGAGATAAAGGCTAAGTTAGGAGTGAACTGGATGGATGAAGCTGTACGCACAAAACCGGCTTCGGTGGTGGAGTCATGTGAGTTGAATGGAGGAGGGTAGGTTACCTAGGAAAATAATGGACTCTGTTATGGAGGGAAAGAGTTGTAGAGTTAGACCATGACGACGATGGTTATACTTAGTTTCTAACGATTTAGAAATAAGAGGTATATAACTTAATGAGGCCACAGCACTAGTTGCAAATAGAGGATTGTGGTGACGATTAGCAAATTCAGAGAGGCCTGCAGACTGAACCCTGAAAGGCACAATAGTCTATAATGATAATGTATGTATGTATGTATGTATGTATGTATGTATGTATGTATGTATGTATGTATATATGTATTAATTTATTATTTAACCATCTATTCAATACATTTGGGTCTTATATACTTACGATTTTATCCTTAATACATTATAAAAATATGTGACATATTTCGCCTTTCATAGAAGGCATCTTCAGCCATTGTATCACTTTGAGATTAAATTAGGCACCTGATTTAAATTAAAATGTAATTATTAAGATTTAACATTTACACACTTAAAACAGGAGCCGTCAAGAGGAAAAGTTGGTTAACAATTTTGGTATTATCTTGAATAACAACCTATCAGCCGTTAGCTGTAATTAATCAATGGTTGTATCAAAATTAGCTAGTATAATGCTTTATAGATATAGTCTATCTTGATGTTTTTATGTTACACCTTTTCCAGAAGGTTTAGGATACACATTCTAACGATATGGAATCAGTTAATTAAGACCTATTTAGAAATAATGTCATTGAAGTTGTAAAACCATCCGGTTAAAGTAATTGATGCTTTGGCATTTGACGTAGTCCTTGACGAAGAAATCAAATGTTAAAGTATGACGACAACTTTATTGGAGTATCTTGAATAAAAATAGGCCATCATTCATCTCGTTAAAGAATTAAAATTGTGAGTAGCACAGCTTGATGGTGTTGATACGTTTTGAATACTAGCGTGTTGGTCAAAAGGGGCATCTAACGTGTGATGGATGATATGAGATGCCAAGCGTGTGTAGACTGTCCCTTGGACCACTAGGATGTTACCTATTCGTGTTGAGTGTTGTCGGACTACAAAAACACGTATCAACACTATCGAGCTGTGCTAGTCACCATTTTACTTCTTGAATAAGATCAATGATGGCCTATTTTAATTCAAGATACTCCAATCAAGTTGTCGTCATACTTTAAGATTTTCTCTCTTCCTCAAGTACTACGTCAAATGCCAAATCATCAATTACGTATTAAGAGTCAATAATCACAAATCTTAATCTCTCGAACCAAAGACTTTAAATAGATGGTTTTACAAATTTAATGACATTATTTCTAAATACGGTCTTAATTAACTGATTCCATATCGTTGCAATGGTTTTCCTAAACATTCTGGAAAAAGTGTAACATAAAAACATCAAGATAGACTACTGCTATAAAGCATTGTACTAGGTGCTTTTGACAAACCATTGATTAATCACAGCTAATGACTGATTTGTTGTTATTCAAGATAATATGAAAATTGTTCATCAACTTTTCTCTTTGCCTGCTTCTACATTTTAAGTGTGTAAATGTTAAATCTTAATAACTATATGTTAATTTAAATCAGGTGCCTGATATCATCTCAAAATGATACAATGACTGAAGGTGCCTTCCATGAAAGGCGAAACATGTGTCATAATTTTATATTGTAATGAGGATAAAATCCTAATTACATAAGACTCAAATGTATTGAATAAGTAGTTAAATTATAAATTAGTACATCATACATACATACATACATGCATTAATACATACATACATTATCATTATAGACTGTTATGCAGTTCAGCGTTCAGTCAGCAAGCCTCTGTGAATTTACTAAACGTCGCCACAATCCTCTATTTGCAACTACATTTAGTTCCGTACCTCTTATTTTAAAATCGTGTTAAACTGCGTCTAACCATCGTCGTCTTGGTCTACCTCTACCTCTATTACCCTCCATAAGAGAGTTCATAAATCTCCTAGGTAACGTACCTCCTCGTTTCGCCTCACATGTCCCCACCACCGAAGCCGGATTACGCGTACAGTTTCATCCATAGAGGTCATTCCTAACTTAGCATTTATCCCCTCATTCCGAGTAACCTCCTGCCATTGTTCTCACATGTTCATACCAGCAATCATTCTCGCTAATTTCATGTCTGTTACTTCTAAGTTATGAACAAGATATCCTGAGTCAATCCAGCTTTCACTCTAGTAAATCAAAGTAGGTCCGAAAACAGACCGATGTAAAGACAATTTGTCCGGGAGCTGACTTCCTTCTAACAAAATTGGAAATGGCGTATGACTTTTAGAGCTGGGATGTATGCGAGGACTTCGGCTCACCAGGTGCAGGTTTTTGATTTGACGCGAGTAGATAACCTGCGCGTCGTAATGAGGATGAAATGATGATGAAAAGGACACATACACCCAGTCTACGAGCCAGGGGAATTAACCATTTATGGTTAAAATTCCCGGCATGCCAAGTACCGAATCGCTATCCGGTTGCGAGCAATAAGTATATGAAAGAGTTTGATACAAGAAAGCCAAAACAGTATATCACCTATAAGCTGCTAACAACCAATGTGGATGGGCAATGTGTCACCCCCTTCTTTACGGAGGTTTTGAGTGGGTGTCTCCTGACACTATTCACCTAGAAACAATGAATAAAGATGACCCCCTTGGTTGCATATTGGAAGTAGACCTTGAATACCCGCCTGAACTGCACAACCTTCATAATTACTTACCATTTCTTCCCTAGTGTAATAACCCTACTGAATCATCTCCAAAAAGTTAATTCCTAACCTCAAAAACAAACAACATTATGTAGTTCACTACACAGACTTAAAGCAAGCCTTGGCCCATGGACTGCGATTAATTTAAATACACCGTGTATTAAGGTATCGTCAGACACGTTGGCTCAAACCCTACGTTGACTTCAATAACAATCTAAGAAAAGCAACATAAAATGACTTTGAAAATGATCTCTACAAACTGTTTAATAATGTGATGTTTGAAGAAACATTGGAAAATGTCAAGAAGCGAATATATATACGTTCGCTTACTAAAGCTAAAATGTTAGAAAAACATGTAGCAAAACCTCATTTTCTTGACAGAACCATCAGCTAGCTGCGGTTCATGTGACAAAAAGACTAAACTATTATTTAATGAACCTATTTATGTTGACATGAGTGTACTAGACATATTAAAAACATTTATGTATTCCTATCATTATGATATTTTGATTCCTTATTACGGAGAAGAAAACCTAACTTTGATGTACATGGACTCCGATTCGTTTATGTATCCAGTAAAAACAGAAGCTGTCTACAAGGTTAAACTACACTTCTTAGATCATCTTGACACATCTGATTGGCCTGTTCTCCATATGTGCTACTCACTGAAAAACAAGAAAATGTTAGAAAATTTAAATATATAGCCTTGAAAAATTATAAAATGATTTATCGGTCTAAGATGTATGCCCTTAACATAAATGGTTTTGATATCAAGAAGATTAAATTCATTACAGAAATTGCTGTAAAAATTTACATCCGTTTTGAAGACTAAGAACTTTGTCTTACAAAGAAAGAACAGAAGTGGGTTCCTATTAATATCATCACCTCTAAGCTTCACAAGGTATCATCCGTACAATTAAACAAGATTGAACTATCTCCTTATGACGACAAGAGTAATTGCATCCGACGGCATAGCAACTTACGCGTATGGACATCATAGCATTACTAATCCTAGTTAAGAAACAGTGCAATGTTAAATGTATTTTTAACTATTTCTACAACAGAAGAAAATCTGGAACAAAAAAATCAAACGTCATCATGCTCCACATATTATTAGATATACCCGTTTACCCATACCTCCTTCAATTTTAAGCTATGTCTCGTGCTGGATCGAGAAGCTCGAATGTCACAAAGTCCTGTAAAAATTCTTATCTCCTTAAAACTTCATACTACATACTTATTCATACATAGGTTGCTAAATCTGCGGCTACGTCGGTCCCAAGCCCTGTTCGGAATGGATGAGGGACACCATATCCTCCTACTCTTCTAGTTATTCCTCTTAAAATACACCCAGAACAGGCTTTACACCTGTCGCATAACCTTTTCCATCAATTAACAAGTTATTTTTGTTTCAGCTGTGTCTAGTAGTGGATCTAGTATCCACAATGTCACAAAGCCCCTATGAAATTCCCAACTCCTTAAAAATATCAGTTCTACATCCTTATATATACCTAGTGTGCTAAAACTGCTGCGAAGCATTCCCAGGCCCCGGTTCGAAAAGGATGGGGCACCATATCCTCCTCCTCTTCGTCCTCCTCGCATTAGTCTCTGAGAAGACCCTAATTAGAGTATAGCCCAAGTCTAAACTAGTATAGTACCGCAGCTATCTTAAATAGTAGCCATTACCACAGTCCCTCGGAAGTTAAGCTATTAAAAACATATCGGTCATAAGTTTCCAGATGTAATCTCTTCCTGTATTAGCTCTCTAGTTACGATATACGAATAGAGCATAGTAGTTATCTTGCATAGCAGCCTTTGCCGCAGTTCTCGAATGTTAGGCTGATAAAAATAATAGGTCATACGTTACAAGTTGTGAGCCCTGGAAGTTGCCTTCTGGATAAGTCAAAACGAATAGAGTATAGCAGCTATCTTACATAGTAGCAATAGCCTCAGTTCTCGAATGTCAGGCTGATAAAACTAATAGTTCCTAAGTTACAAGTTGTGAGCCCCTGAGGTAGCTCTCTAATTAAGTCTAAGTGTAACGTCATCATAGTAGCGAGAGCTGTAGTAACGTCACCACTAACAGGTTTTGACCTGTACCTAAAGCCCTCCAGTTCTCTCAATTAAAGTGTCTTATAACACAACACATTGTCAGCATTCCTTTACTACATCTGATAGGAAAATCCAGCCTAGCTCATAAAATTAATCCTTTTTCTGCTGATTGTAGAGGTTTCTGCTCATTTACTGTAGTCTGTACACCTTCACCGTACACATATTTCAATCAGGGTGATGATATTTCAATTGCACTTAAGCTCTTTAGTTTTGAGTTTATGTGAACCCCACGTTCAAATCCTTAGGAGATGCATTTACTCTGCTCCCCTAGGGCGGAAGTGTCCCCTATAAGAGTTGGTCAAGGATGTTATATAGAGTACGGCTTAGCACACAACATGCCTAGACTCAAATGTAACAAAGGCTTTTCAGTCTGTCAAAGACACAGCAAATAAAATGTAAATTAAAACACTATAAACATATCTGTAAAACACGCACTAACATACAAAGAATGACATGTTTCGTTCTACAAGAACATCCTCAGATTCTATCAAGTCACTTAAAAACAAGCTTGTACATGTACAGTGTTGTTTACGTAGCGTAAACTTGTCAATGATAGAGAGATTAGTGATAACATGAAACAGTAATGACAAAAAATAAAATATATATACAATTATGAATATAATGAAAAACTTACGTATTTATCTAGACTGCCGATGTTAAGTCCGTTGTCACCAAACACTATTTCAGGACTGTGGTCATGTAAAGTTTGTGCTGAGCCACGCTGCGCGTGGACAGGGGAGGGCAAGAAAGGGAGGGGCCTTGTAGAGCGATGTGGATCTCTCCTATTGGATGATTAAATCGAGTAGACTATAGAGTGGTGAGGGGAGGAAGATGTAGGGCGGAGCGGCTGGAGCACTGTTGAACCTTCCATCAACATTGGAGAGGGGAAAGATGTTATTGTCCTATTTCATGTTAATTGTACCTTTATGTAATATGGATGAATGCAAATTAATGATTGTTTTAATAGGTGAATAAAGTAAGGAACGGTGTTATTATTATTATTATTATTATTATTATTATTATTATTATTATTATTATTATTATTATTATTATTATTATTATTATTATTATTATGAAAAAGCAATTTACCTTCTATCAACATTGGAGAGGAGAGAGATGTTATTGACCTTTTCCATGTTAAATGTACCTTTATGTAATATGGATGAATGCAAATAAATAATTTTTAGGTGAATAAAGTAAGGGACGTTATTATTATTAATATTATTATTATTGTTATTATTATTATTATTATTATTATTATTATTACTATGATAGAAAAAATTAAATGAGTAGATGTTGTCGGAAATTATGTGAGTAGAGCGAATAGGGAGGAATTATTTAAATGTGTATGCTCATTCAGGTTATTGGCATTAGCATTTTTTACGACGTAAATTTCTATTGCTTTCTTTATATTCAAAGATTTACTTTTATTTTCGAAGTGTAAAATTTTTAGATCAGTGTTGATGTCTGTGAAATGGTGTGAACAGTCGTAGATGTGCTCCCCGAAGGCTGAATGCCGATTATATCTGATCGCGTTTTTGTGTTCTTTGTATCTTGTATGGAAATTACGTTTTGTTTGATCTATGTATGTGGCGTTGCAGTTAGGTTCTTGGCACTTGAGTTCATACACTCCTGACTTTGAGAAAGGGTCCTTTTTGTTTAGGTGCACCTGCTGAAGTGTCTCTGTAGTGTGTTATTCGTTCGAAAAGCTACTTTTAAACCTTGTTTCTTGAAAATGTTAGCTACTTTGTACGTGTTATTGTTAAAATAGTTGAGAACCACGTTGTTTTCTTTGTCGTGTGTGGTGCTTTTCCGGCGATGCCAATAACCTGAATGAGCATACACATTTAAATGATTCCCCCTATTCGCTCTACTCACATAATTTCCGACAACAACTACTCATTAAATTGCTTCTATAATAATAATAATAATAATAATAATAATAATAATAATAATAATAATAATAATAATAATAATAATAATAATAATAATAATAATAATAATAATAATAATAATAATTGTTCCGAGGTATCTGTGGAACAGCAGAGGTGAAAGAAGGTGCGGGTTGGAATAGGTCTCAACTACCAAATTCAAGTTAATTTAAAACTTTAACAAAGGTTAAATTTTCTTTTCAGAATCAACAAATGACAACAAATAACAAAAGTGTAACAGGTACCAAGTAGCAAATCAATAAACTAGGAAATTATAGATTACAGTCGTTAAAAGTTTTGGGGCTTCGAGCCCCGTTTTACATACCTTGAGCCCCCAGCTCAAGACCAAAGGGCAGAAAACCCCTTCATACCAAGAAGCAATTGCCCCTAATTAGAATGTCAAGCCTCCTAGAGGCACGCAGAGATCAAATTTGGAAAGAGCAGTCCCGCTCTCAAATTTACAAGCCTATCAAAGGCCACAACAAACTTCACTCCTAACTGCCCTGAAGGCACACATACAGTGAAACAGGGGTATCTAGTACCCAACCTACAGGGCCTTCACATGAAGAAAACAAAACTTTGGGTTAATTAAATGGCCCAAAAAACCAAATTGACTGGAGGCGTAGCTTGCACTCCTACATGAAACTTCTTAAAACCTTGGTGGCACTCGGCCAGTTATACAGGGGCTAATCCCATACTAGGGAGGTGACTCGTAGAAGAAGAATTTATTACATAAGAAGATAAGAAAATCGGTTATGAGAACGTAGTCACCTCAAAACAACATGAGTGGGAGCTCGAGGGGGTTAAGCACTCTCTATCCCAAATTGCGGTTAATTTACATGAATATAGTAAGGTTTACATTGAAAAGGATTCGAACCTTCCCCCGCGGTTTAAAACTGCTGAGCTAGCAAGAAATAAAGTTCTTAAACGTCCATTACCTTGTTGATGAACTGCTACCCGAAGAAAGAGGGGCCTCCCGCCCCCTGCTACATAATCACACACTAAGCAAGTTGTCGATGAAGTGGCCACGAGCCATGAATCTCAGCAGTTTTATACCCACAAGGAAGCTTCGAGACCTTTCATGAAATAAAAGCGCCACACCCCTTCCCTTTATTGGCTAACATCAAAAGTTACACACAACATGAACCAGAAACCTAGGATTGGAGGAAAATTAATTTAGAAAATTCGGGTTTTTCTGAATCCAAAACTGGCGGAAATAGAGATAAATATTGCCAACCCAAAAACTGAAAGAAAGGAATTTAACAAAGAACAAACTTATGGATACAAGTTTTCTTCCAAAAACAGTTCCATCACTTCGCACCAGAGTGCACAATCGTAGTCTTTTCTCTGTAGAGACATCTAGAAGAGAATGTCCACACTTCTTGATACAGGGCAAAACAAACACACTTCGAAATAGACACAGTTCAGAACACTTCAAAATTACAAAAATTTACAGGGGTGACATCTTCCGAGAAACCATTGAGTTAATTCAGTTTGTTAAAGTTCAGGCTTTCTCCTCTAGAGGAGTTTCAACTGGCGCAATATTTGAATTAGCGGCGTGGAGGTGTACCGCCCGGTACAATAATAATAATAATAATAATAATAATAATAATAATAATAATAATAATAATAATAATAATAATAATAATAATAACAATAATAATAATAATATTAATAATAATAACGTCCTTTACTTTATTCACCTAAAAATTATTTATTTGCATTCATCCATATTACATAAAGGTACATTTAACTTGGAAAAGGTCAATAATATCTCTCTCCTCTCCTATGTTGATGGAAGGTAAATTGCTTTTTTCATAATAATAATAATAATAATAATAATAATAATAATAATAATAATAATAATAATAATAATAATAATAATAATAATAATAATAATAATAATAACACCGTTCCTTACTTTATTCACCTATTAAAACAATCATTAATTTGCATTCATCCATATTACATAAAGGTACAATTAACATGAAATAGGTCAATAACATCTTTCCCCTCTCCAATGTTGATGGAAGGTTCCACAGTGCTCCAGCCGCTCCGCCCTACATCTTCCTCCCCTCACCACTCTATAGTCTACTCGATTTAATCATCCAATAGGAGAGATCCACATCGCTCTACAAGGCCCCTCCCTTTCTTGCCCTCCCCTGTCCACGCGCAGCGTGGCTCAGCACAAACTTTACATGACCACAGTCCTGAAATAGTGTTTGGTGACAACGGACTTAACATCGGCAGTCTAGATAAGTACGTAAGTTTTTCATTATATTAATAATTGTATATATATTTTATTTTTTGTCATTACTGTTTCATGTTATCACTAATCTCTCTATCATTGACAAGTTTACGCTACGTAAACAATGCTGTACATATACAAGCTTGGTTTTTAAGTGATTTCATAGAATCTGAGGATGTTCTTGTAGAACGAAACATGTCATTCTTTGTATGTTAGTGTGTGTTTTACAGATATGTTTATAGTGTTTTAATTTACATTATATTTGCTGTGTGTTTGACAGACTGAAATGCCTTTGTTACATTTAACTAAGTCAACAGTGGAAAACATGGCTTCATTTTTAACAAAGAAAATTGCCTAGACTCAGTTAAATACCCCTAGTTCGCTAATACAGGCACAAAAACAACACAGGTTGCTCGGCTCCCACGTGAGGCAAGGGTGGCCTGGAGAAGGTTTACTCTGATCGACTCCCCTACTCGGAATAAAGTGTCCTACAAGTGTTGTCCAGTAAGATTATATAGACAACAGCTTAGCACACATCATGCCTAGACTCAGCTAAAACTCTCAGTTTGCCAATGCAGACACAACAACAGCACAGATTTCTCGGTTCCTACCTAAATCAAGGGTGCCTCTGGAGGAGCTTCCCTCCGATCAAATTCACCACCTCGGAATAAAGAGTCGTACAAGTATTGGTCATGGGAGTTTAGATGGACAACAACTTAGATCATGTTTAAAATCGGCTAAAGACCCCTAGTTCGCTAACCCATGCTCTGTCAAGTCAGGCGCCCATTTTAGTAGCCTCTTTCGACAGCATTTCATATGATGACGGCATCCTATTGTCTGAAGGTGTCAAAGGTCGTAACGCGTAGCTAGAGGTGGATTGCGGTTGGCGGTCATCTTGCGCGGCAGCCCCTGCGTCAGCTCCTCAGAGTTAGTCGCATTAGAGCCCGCGTATTGCCGCTATCTTGCGCATTAGTTCCTGCGCCAGCTCCGGTCTTTTTTCCTTACTTGCACCTCTTTCCTAATCGCTTGATATCCATGTTATAATATAATGGGTCCGTATGATTACTTACCACTTTTAAAGGTACCATGGAAGATGTACTAGCCGGTCTCACACACCAGGGATGTGAACTCCGTCACACATATAACGGAAAGCATTATACAGTATTGAACCATATCGATGCTGGGAGATACGATTATTTATGAACCCCTCATGGACATAAAGTACTAGCAGTTACCCGCGGCTTCACTCGCGTGGATTTCGTAATTTGATAAAAGTAATCGTTCCTCGGTACTGTAGTAAGATATTATCAGAAAATCCCCGATGTATTAAAACTCACCCAAATATAGAGTTTATTTTATTTACCCCAGAAATATTTGTAAACTACTTTTGTATATTTGCCTTTGGGGCTAAGAAGACCATGCGACATAGGACTGTAGATGTGAGAAATAGCCTTCACTCATGTCGAGAATAATAAACAGAGGAAAACAAAAACACGCTTCTTTATTTTTAGAGGAGATCCCAAATACCTGTTTCTACGTCTGTACCACCTTCAGTTTTTGAGATAGAAGTGTCCTCATAAAAAGAATTCAACCCCTTTGTTGGTCCTTCTCCACTCCCACCTATGTGGATTTTCCGAAACCAAAAATGTACCTATTTGATTTTCTTTACTTTAAAAGGGATTCCAAATACTACCATTTTTCACGTCCAACATTTTCAGTTTTTGAGAAGTGAGTAACCTCATAAGAAATAATTTAAATCATCTTTCACTTCCTTCCGCCACCTTTTAATGCATTTTTCAAAAATAAATTATGACATGTTCCTCTATTTTTAAAGGACTTTCCAGATACGAAGTTTCATTTCTATAACATGTTAAGTTTTTGTCATGTACTGTAGGTATACCGGTAATCATTTTAAAAATTCACCCGCTTTTTCAATTCTTTTCAGCCCCTTAAGCCCATTACCCAAAAATTAAAAAAATCGTGTTTCTGTAATTTCAAAAGGAGATTCCAAATACCAGTTTTCACGTCTGTAACATCTTCAGTTTTTTAGATATAAGTATCCTCATAAAAATATTCAACTTTTTCCTCACTTCTTTCCACAATGTCCCCCTTTAAGTGGACTTTCCAAAATAAGAAAAGCGTTCCATTTTTTAAAAACAGATTCAAAATACCATTTTTAAGTCTCTAAGATCTTCATTTATTGAGATATAAGTGTCCTCATAAACGGAATTCAACTTCTTATTCACTTATTCTCCCCTCCTTAATCGATTCTCTGAAAACAAAAGAATAATGTTTCTTTAATTTTAAAGCGGATTCCAGATACCAATGTTGACAACTGTAACATCTTTAGATTTTTTAGATACGAATATCCACATAAAAACTATTCAACTACTTTTACATTTCTTTCACACCACCTAACTGGATTTTTCGAAAACAAAGGAAGACTTGATTCTATATTTTGAAAGGATATTCCAAATACCAAATTTCATGTCTGTAACATCTTTAGATTTTGAGATATAAGTGTCCCCATACAAGGAATTCAACTAATAATTCAATTCATTCACCCCCACCCTTAAGTGGATTTTCTCATAACTAAAGAATACGCGCTTTATAAGTTGAAAGGAGATTCCAAATACAAGTTGTCATGTTTGTAACACTTTCAGTTTTTGAGATATAAGTTTCCTCATAAAATGAATTCAACCCCCTTTTCACTCCCCCCACAACCTTTTAATTTGATTTTCCCCACAAAATGTGTGTTTCTTGATTTATAAAGGATTTTCCAAGTACCAATTTCCACGTCTGTTACCGTCAGTTTTTCAGATATAAATATTCCCCATATCCCATATTCCATTTCCTTTCAACCTTCCCGTTAAGTGAATTTTCCGAAAACAAAAAATACTTGTTTCTTTATTTATAGCTTCCAAATAGAAATTATCACGACTGTAACATCTTCAGTTTCTATCGTCACAAAAATAATTCTACTCCTTTTTTACCCACTTCGTCCCCCCAAAGTTGACTTTCTCCCAAATGAGGTGTGCTTTTAAAGGTGATTCCGAATACCAATTTTCGCATCCGTAACATCTTTAGTTTTTCAGATATAGGTATCCTCATACGGATAAGTAAACTATTTTTTCAATTCTTTCACTCCCTTAAGTAGATTTTCCAAAAACCAAAGGGTACGTATTTCTTTATTGTTTAAGGAGATTCCAAAAAAGGAATTTTCACGTCTGCAACATCTTTAGTTTTTGAGATATAAGTATCCTCAAACAAAGAATCCTAATAATTTTTCAATTCTTTCATCCCCCTTTAGTGGATTTTCTGAAAAAATATGTATTCCTTCATTTTTAAAGGAGACTTCAAATACCAATTTTCACATTTGTAATAAAATCTACAGATTTTTGAGTTATCAGTATCCTGATAAAAGGAATTCGTTCCCCTTCTCAGTCCTCCCCCTCTCGCCCGCCGTTAAGTGGTTTCACCAAAACAAGAAGTAGGTACATGTTTCCTTATTTTTAAAATAAATTGTAAATACCAATTTTCACGTCTGTAACCTGTTAAGTTTTTGAGATATATAATTCACCCCCTCTTTTAGTTCCCCTTAAGTGGATTTGCCGAAAACAAATTATCTTCATTTTCATCGGATTTTTAAAATACCATTAATCACGTCTGAGATATACTGTAGATATAGTCTTTTTTTAAATCACCCCCTCTGTCACTTTTGTTCAGCCCCGATTAATTAAGTTTTAGAAAAACAGAAAAATGTGTTTCTTTATTTTTAAGAGAGATTCCAAATACCAATTTTTATGTCAGTAACGTATGCAGTTTTTGAGATATATGTATCCCCCATAAAAATTAAAACAGCTTTTAACCGTTTTTCATCCCCCTTAATCGGTTTTTCCGTGAACAAAACATACGTGCTTCTGTATTTTAAAAGGAGACTCAAAATACCAATTGTTACCTCTGAAAATGTTTAAGTTATTGAGATACAGATATAATCAATTAAACAATTCACACCCCTTTTCACCCCCTTAGTCACAGAATATCAAAAAATACTCCCTTGGTGTGCACCTACACTCTAACATAACTGTATCCCCAAAACTTCATTTCTTTATGTCCAGTAGCTTCGGCTCGTCAATGATGAATGTCAGTCAGGAAGTTTTATTTAATATACCGGGTGGTTCAACAGCCCTTATTTTTCGAAGATAGGTAATCCAAATCACGAATGATCCCTATAATTTAGTTTTATGAACACCAAATACCTTAAATACGGCTCTCTATCACTCTAAATTGATCCATGGAGCTAGAAAAGGAGAAACTTGTATTCAAAATTCCTCGACAAACACCAAGGACCATTCTGCCTTGAAATAACACAGGTTATGTCACGTAAGGAGGTTTAAATGAGCACTGAAGACTTTGACACGTATGTTAACTTTCGCATGTTAAACTTCTAGCATGCATCAATCGTCCTGAATTCGTGGCTGAGTCGGTTAAGGGTTGGAGCTCAAGGTGTGTGAATTCGGCAGCGGAGTGGTTCGAATCCAGCATAAGGCAGTTCATTCTGAACGACAGAGGTGCCCCAGTTTAGCGGGGTTACAATAACAATTTTATTTTTTTGCTATTGGTTGTAAGATGTGCGCTAAGGATGGGTGGGGGAAGGACTGGGAAGAAAATCATCCTTGGTATTTTACTAAAGTACCGTCCCGACATTCGCCTGGTGGTGAAAATAAGAAACCGAGGAAAACCATTTTCAGGACAGCCAGCATAGGATTCGAATACACAACTATCGAATCCAACGCACACACACCTATCGGGTCACATCACAGCGCTTATTAAAGTTCTCACTATGGATATTTATGAAGAGTAATAATAAATGTCCAACTCTGTGGTGTAGTGGTTAGCGTGATTGCTGCCACCCCCGGAGGCCCAGGTTCAATTCCCGGCTCTACCACGAAATTTGTTAAGTGGTACGAGGGCTGGATCGGGGTCCACTCAGCCTCGGGAGGAAAACTGAGTAGCGGTGGGTTCGATTCTCATCTCAGCTATCCTGGAAGTGGAATTCCGTGGTTTCCCACTTCTCCTCCAGGCAAATGCCGGAATGGTATCTAACTTAAAGCCATGGCCACTTCCTTCCCTCTTCCTTGTCTGTCCCATTCAATCGTCCCATTCCCCTACATGGTCCCTGTTCAGGATAGCAGGTGAAGCCGCCTGGGCGAGATACTTGTCCTCCTCCCCCGAGACACTGCCCTTGAGGTGGTAGAGGTGGGATCCCTAGGGAAAAACCAACCCTGCAGGGTAACAGGATTGAGGAAGAAAGAAAGAGTATTTGCTTTACTGAACCATTTAAGGTCCTTGGCAGGATACCTACCTTCCTTACCTATTAGCAAATCGGAATGAGATCTTTCTCTTGGGTTCTACGTCACTTGCTTATGTAAGAGGCGGGTTTCAGTAATTTAAACTATCTACTAAATGAGAGGAATCGAGTCAAAGGAATCGATGTTTATTTAAATAATATAAAATGAGGTCGAAGAGAAACATGACATTTTAACATCACTTAAACGACGAACATAGTCTTGTCCGTAACAAGAAATAATAACAATAATGACGCTGATGAGAGATACTGTCTGAGGGGCACCCTTACTAGAAACCAGTGTCTTAAGTTAAGAAAGTGTGAAGATCCCTAAGATCGGCTTCCATGTGTGACTGCATGTACCATCATAATGATTCGTGACGATCCATTCCCTGTAGCACGAGTTCTGGACTCTTGGTATAACTTAAGCAGTCCAATCGGTATGTGCCACACAGTGGTTGTACGCCATGGAACGACATATAGCTTTGTAATTTACGTTAACGTCAGTGTAGATGATGACCGCTAGCAAAGTGATGCTATAACGGCAAAAGGCCCTAATCTATGTAACTGAGGTTGATGATCCCATGACCATCCAAGTTCCTAAGCTGAAGACTGAACACAATTAATTTACAGTAGTTTATGACCAACGTTTCCACATTAATAAATCCCCAACTCACCTGATGCTCAACAAATCCAAACAACAACAACAAACGCTCACGCCATTGGACATGTCTCCTTAATCGTTACGTTAGTTTCGCAGCAAATAAAACTAAGATTTCCAGAATACATTGTCAAGTTAGTCACTTGGTTTTAAGCTAATTCTCAAAATGCGATATCAGAGAATTTAATAATTTAATAAACTGAAATCTCATAATCCTACTTAACAACAAATTCTATCTGCCCCAAAGAATGGTTTCTCTAAAATCCCTAAGTTTTCTAAATTAATGTATTGTGTTTATTGTTCGTATTTTCTTAATCGCTGCTGAAAATGGAACACATTTTATAGTCACCAGTGCTATTTATTTATTTCATAACGTCACTCAGCAAGCTTACGTTATAACACTAATAGTTATTAAAAACGAGCTTGGATAATACTAACATTAAATCCTACAATCTGCACAAATTAACACACAACGCAAAATAACCATCCATGTCACATCGCTTCGTGACATTCAAAATAAGACTTTGTACAACCCTCGAATAATGTCAATAACATTTTTTAACAAATTATTTTATGGCGCACTGACACAGATAGGTCTTATGGCGACGACGGGTTAGGAAAGGCCTAGGAAGTTGGAAGGAAGCGGCCGTGGCCTTAATTTGGGCATAGCCCCAGCATTCGCATGGTGTGAAAATGGGAAACCACGGAAAACCATCTTCAGGGCTGCCGACAGTGGGGTTCGAACCCAGTATCTCCCGGATGCAAGCTCACACATGCGCGCCCCTAACCGCACTGCCAACTCGTCCGCTCGAAAAATATCAAACAACATTACTATCGCTTTTTAAATTTTGATATCCCTGAAAATGGTTATCTCATACCTTTCCGTCACTTCAACATGAATTCAAATCTCTATTAAACGAGTCTCTTTTAATTAACAAAATCGAATTCCAAACATTTTACTACAAACGACAAATCTCAGTTACAAATAGTTGACTCTACAGGGTGAGTGCTGAGAATTAGGCGTGCTTGGAAGCGGAGACAGAGAGCGCAGTGCCCGCCATGACAAGCAGGCATATTCGCTGCAAAGGAGCGGCATGATCACGCTTATAGAATCTAAACGAAACGGAACTGACCGGCTACATAGATGCTCTGGACAAATAAGTAAATGCATGTTGTTGTTGTTGAGACATCAGTCCATAGACTGGTTTGATGCAGATCTCCATGCCACCCTATCCTGTGCTAACCTTTTCATATCTACGTAACTATTGCATCTTACATCTGCTCTAATCTGTTTGTCATATTCATACCTTGGTCTACCCCTACCGTTCTTGCCACCTACACTTCCTTCAAAAACCAACTGAACAAGTCCTGGGTGTCTTAAGATGTGTCCTATCATCCTATCTCTTCTTCTCGTCAAATGTAGCCAAATCGATCTCCTCTCACCAATTCGATTCAGTATCTCTTCATTCGTGATTCGATCTATCCGTCTCACCTTCAGCATTCTTCTGTAACACCACATTTCAAAAGCTTCTATTCTCTTTCTTTCTGAGCTAGTTATCGTCCATGTTTCACTTCCATACAATGCCACGCTCCACACAAAAGTCTTCAAAAACATCTTTCTAATTCCGATATCAATGTTTGAAGTGAGCAAATTTCTTTTCTTAAGAAAGCTCTTCCTTGCTTGTGCTAGTCTGCATTTTATGTCCTCCTTACTTCTGCCATCGTTGGTTATTTTACTACCCAAGTAACAATATTCATCTACTTCCTTTAAGACTTCGTTTCCTAATCTAATATTTCCTACATCACCTGCCTTCGTTCGACTGCACTCCATTACTTTTGTTTTGGACTTATTTATTTTCATCTTGTACTCCTTACCTAAGACTTCATCCATACCATTCAGTAAGTTCTCGAGATCTTCTGCAGTCTCAGATAAAATAACAATATCATCGGCAAATCTCAAGGTTTTGATTTCCTCTCCTTGGACTGTGATTCCCTTTCCAAATTTCTCTTTGATTTCCTTTACTGCCTGTTCTATGTAAACACTGAAAAGGAGAGGGGAAAAACTGCAGCCTTGCCTCACTCCTTTCTGGATTGCTGCTTCTTTTTCAAAGCCCTCGATTCTTATCACTGCAGACTGATTTTTATACAGGTTGTAGATAATTCTTCGTTCTCGGTATCTGATCCCTATCATCTTCAGAATCATAAATAGCCTGGTCCAATCAACATTATCGAATGCCTTTTCTAGATCTACGAATGCCATGTACGTGGGCTTGTCCTTCTTGATTCGATCCTCTAAGATCAGACCTAAAGTCAGGATTGCTTCACGTGTTCCTACATTTCTTCTGAAGCCAAATTGATCTTCCCCCAACTCAGCTTCAACTTGTTTTTCCATTCTTCTGTAAATAATGCGTGTTAAAATTTTGCAGGCATGAGATACTAAACTAATAGTGCGGTAGTTTTCACACCTGTCAGCACCGGCTTTCTTGGGAATAGGTATAACAACATTCTGCCGAAAATCGGATGGGACTTCTCCTGTCTCATACATCTTGCACACTAAATGAAATAACCTTACCATGCTGGTTTCTCCTAAGGCAGTCAGTAATTCAGAGGGAATATCATCAATTCCAGGTGCCTTGTTCCTATTTAGGTCACTCACAGCTCTGTCAAACTCTGACCTCAAAATTGGGTCTCCCATTTCATCAGCATCAACAGCCTCTTCATGTTCCAGAACCAAATTATCTACATCGTTACCTTGATACAACTGTTGGATATGCTCCTGCCATCCTTCTGCTTTGTCTTCTTTCCCTAGAAGTGGCTTTCCATCTGAGCTCTTAATATTCATGCACCTAGATTTCCTTTTTCCAAAGGTTTCATTGATTTTCCTGTATGCAGCATCTACCTTTCCTAGGACCATACAGCCTTCGACATCCTTGCACTTCTCCTTCAGCCATTCTTCCTTAGCTACCTTGCACTTTCTATCCACTTCATTCTTTAATCGCCTGTATTCTTTTCTGCCCTCTTCATTTCTAGCATTCTTGTATTTTCGTCGTTCATCAATCAGGTCCAGTATCTCCTGAGTTATCCACTGATTCTTAGTTGAACTTTTCTTCCTTCCTAACATTTCTTCAGCAGCCCTACTGACTTCATTTTTCATGACTCTCCACTCTTCCTCTACTGTGTTTCCTTCGGCCTTTTCATTTAGTCCTTGTGCAACATGTTCCTTGAAACAATCCATCACACTCTTTTCTTTCAACTTGTCTAGATCCCATCTTTTTGCATTCTTTCCTTTCTTCAATTTCTTTAACTTCAGATGGCATTTCATGACCAACAAGTTGTGGTCAGAGTCCACGTCTGCTCCTGGGAAAGTTTTGCAATCCAACACCTGGTTTCTGAATCTCTGCCTAATCATAATGAAGTTTATTTGATACCTTCCAGTGTCTCCAGGTCTCGTCCACGTATACAGCCGTCGTTTGTGCTGTTTGAACCAAGTATTGGCGAGGACTAAATTATGGTCAGTGCAGAATTCAACCAGCCGACTTCCTCTTTCGTTCTATTGTCCCAATCCAAATTCTCCTACTGTGCTACCTTCTCTTCCTTGGCCTACCACTGCGTTCCAGTCTCCCATCACAATTAGATTCTCGTCACCTTTGACATATTGTATTAAATCTTCTATCTCCTCATATATTCTTTCAATTTCATCATCCGCTGAACTAGTAGGCATATAGACCTGCACTATTGTGGTGGGCATTGGTTTGGTGTCTATCTTGGCGACAGTAATTCTTTCACTATGTTGGTCGTAGTAGCTTATCCGCTGCCCTATTTTCTTATTCATTATTAAAACAACTCCTGCTTTTCCTCTGTTTGATTTCGTGTTGATAATTCGGTAGTCGCCTGACCAAAAATCCTGTTCTTCCTGCCAACGTACTTCACTTATACCAACTACATCTAACTTTAGCCTATCCATCTCCCTTTTCACATTCTCTAATCTACCACAACGATTCAAACTTCTCACATTCCACGCTCCGACTCGCAGAATGTCAGTGTCCATCTTCCTGATGATCGCCCCCTCTCGTGTAGTCCCCACCCGGAGATCCGAATGGGGGACTAGTTTACCTTCGGAATATTTTACCCGGGAGGAAGCCATCATCAGTACATCATTCACACAGAGAGAGCTGCATGTCCTCGGGAGGTGGTTACGGCTGTAGTTTCCCGTTGCTTTCAGCCGTGTAGCAGTATCAACACAGCTAAGCCATGCTGAGTATTATTACAAGGCCGTATCAGTCAATCATGTAGACTGCCGCCCTTGCAACTACCGAAAGGCTGCTACCCCCCCTTTCGATGAACCATTCGTTAGTCTGGTCTCTCAACAGATACCCATCCGATATGGTTGCACCTGCGGCTCGGCTATCTGCATCATTGGGACACGCAAGCCTCCCCTCCGCGGCAAGGTCACATGGTTCGCAGAGGAGGAGTAAATGCATAAACAAGTAAATAAATCTACTAGGAGATTAAACTGAACCGACCAGTTATAAATAAATAAACATATAAATAAAAAATAAATAAATAAATAAATCAACTAGGAAGTTAAACTGAACTCACCAGTAATAAATAAATAAATAAATAAATAAAAAAATAAATAAATAAATAAATAAATACATAACTAAATAAATAAATAAATAAATAAATAAATAAATAAATAAATAAATAAATAAATAAATAAATAAATATATATAAATCAACTAGGAAATTAAATTGAACTCACCAGTATTCACAGACGATGCTGAAAGTGATCTCCTTCATCTGCAATGCAAGATTCACATCTTGTAATGAGATTTCTAAACAATCTTTGTAGTTCATGGACACCGATAGAACGCACAATGTTCCTAATTTCAATTTTTAATTCTTCTGCAGTTCCTTTAAGATATCCCATAGATAAAAATCACATGTGCATAAATCAGGCGACCGAGTGGGCCATAAGCGTTTACTGATGATCTGATCATCAACGAACACTTCCCGTAACCGTCGCATAGAGCTACGCGCTATTTGGGACGTTGCACTATCCTGCTAGAAATAGCCGAGCCATTTCTCTTCTTCAGTCAGTTCAGCAAAAGTGGTTCCAGAATGTTGTGAATATAACGGTTAGAAGTAATCGTGTGATGAAAAAATATTGGACTGATAATTTGTCGGGCACAGATAGTGCACCGCACACCAACCTTCATATCGTGGAGAGGTCTCGGCTGTAAAATGTGCGGGTTGTCTGTATCCCAGATGCTATTGTTCTGTGAATTGACATATCCACTCAAATGAAACCAGGCTTCGTCGCTCATAAAAGAAGTTCGGATACGCAATACCGTTGTGGACACTATTCATTAGCCAATTGCAAAATCGTATCCTTGCATTGACACCTGTAGGCAGTATGTTATGAAATGAATGAGTCCAATAAGTTTTTAAATGCAATAATTTCGTTGAATTACGTGCTGAAGAAGGTGAAATACCACTTTCCTCAGCTACTCTCCGAAGCGACTTAAATGGACTGACCTGCAGTCTTGTCTGTATATCTTCTAACCTCTCCCGTGTGAGAACTGTTCTCCTTCGCTTCTTTTTCTTATTGCTTACGGAACCAGTACTACGCCACTTGTAAACGAGTTGATGCACGTAACGTTTTGATGGTACTCTCGCATCGGAAAATTGTCTACAGAATTTTCTAAGGCACCCTTTAACTGGTTTCTTCTTCTAGTGCAAATAACAAACGACCAACAATATTCTTTGCTCTACAGTGTATTTAACCATCGTGATAAAAAACTCACAAGACACCTGAAAAGTCCAGTAGTTTCTAGCGAACTGCGGGACAGAGTGCTAAACAGCTACGCGCTGGCAGTGAACACTTCTTATCTCGCTAGTGTTGACACAAGCCATATGGCGCTCGCTCGGGACTTCCCACGGCATGCGAGCAGAAGTCTGAACTCTTAAATTATTCTCTCTGTAGTAGCGAGCTAAATCGACTACCTAACAGCCGCCTAAAGTAACAGGATGAATTCAAATCTCTATTAAACGAGTCTCTTCTAAAGAACAAAATCTAATTCCAAACATGTTACTACAAACAGTCTCCGTTACTGTTAGCCGATTCTAGTAGCGAGCTAAATCGACTACCTAACAGCCGGATAGAGTAACGGTACACGAGTCTCCCCACGTTTTTTAAGATAAAACACACGCTATTCGTATTTTTACCTGTGACAAATGAAAGGGAAAAATTTGCCTCGCTGGTAATTCACATGAAATATAATTCTTGACCCACATAGATTATGCGAGGAGATTTACTTTAAGTAGTCACTCAAATATTATTATCCATAACGGTCCTACGGTTTCACGTGGAATTCTAATTATGGACTGACCTTATTCCCATCTTAATAAATTACACAAAATAACTCCTCGGGTTTCCTACACTGTACATCCCGGCACCAACACTACAGGATTTCAACAACCTGATCCACAATCCTTCGTTCCTCCTCCATTTCGCAAAACTGAAACACTCGCTGAACACAAATTCTCGACACGACAATAATATGGAATATCTCTCTTGGGCGACCCACAATGCTGTTACACACACTGCGTGACAACTAACCATCTCTTCCCGCATATCTGATTTAATATTTCCAAAACCGAAACTCACAACATGACTTACAACGTTTTCTTACCTTCATTTTCCTCTTATCAACTGTACACAGATTTCAACAGATTTTGGAAAAGCAATCCGCGTAACAAATTTTATCGATCTCGCCTATTAACTTCCCTTGATAAAAACTTACATCGCTTAACACAGCGGTGTGCCTTCACGCCAACTTTCATTGAATAACCACGGATTACGATAACATGAGTTTCATCTTCACATCGAACAGAATTTTATGGCATAATTAATATCTTAACTTTGGCAAACCAAAAATATAGAAATAAACGTACGGAAATGATCCTTTACTTTAGACATTGTATTCGTTTCTCAACCATCAAATTTACTACTCTACAACACTAACCGCGCTTCGCGACTCTCCCGATTATCCGAGAAACATAAAACAAAATGACCTTTTGTCATATTACTCTGACATTTTCACGAAATAAAAGGGTGACTGCAATGTGTCACATATACACACAAAAGAAAAACAGTAACATAATGAAAGAATAAAGCATTTTAGAAAGGTGGTAATTCACATACCTGTATTCGTACGCCGTCTCTCATCATTAGAGATTCCCCAGCCTCTCAATCTTTTATTTAGCCATCACGAGAGATAGTGGCTTTACAAAACATATTTTCCCTCTGTTTTAATTTTATTTCCATTCACCTGAAAATAACGACATAAACAAACAAATGCCTTTCACGCGTTCTCACGTCTGCAGAACATCGACCCGCACACGCAATAGTTTAGAATAATATAATTATATTTACAAATTCAATTGCGGGAATTGCAGGATAGCGGAATTAGGATGACCGTCCGTTACCTGTCCCTGAAGAATGACGTGATGATTCCTCAATTTGAATACTGTTGATTACTTTTATCTCAAGAATACTTTGACTCACTGATTTTACTTTATGCAACCTTTGGCAATTTGTCGACCTCAACAACATAATACAACAGTTTAAATCGTAGTTCGTAGAATGTTGACGATTCCGTACAGTTAAAACCTATCTCCACTGGGAGATGATGTTACAGCCACCTTCGGCCAAAACCTTTCTTCCCTTGGGGCTCAGTCTTTTAAAAGCTGGTTTATAAATTTACTCTGAAATTCGCGGAATCGCCTTGAATTCAATAGACACAATGCGAGATTGCAAATGGCCCATCGCTCTTTTATACCATTTACTCCCACTCTCATGCCATTTTCATTTACCACCTAAAATTTTACAGAAACTTTTTCTACCCCATAAAAATGTATTTAAGGCAGGTCTCAATATAACACATAGTTGTTTAGTTTAGTAGCAGTGTTACTGATACGCATTTAAGAATTTATCTTAACCAATTGAATTGTTTAATTACCTCATAAGACTGGCACTATACTTGGTCGATGTAATAGAGCTTGAACGAACAGGCGCGTCTTTTGACAAATTTCCTTCTGGAGCTATTTAGCGGTCTAAAATCTGCATCATTAATGATATAATCGTTTCACTTATGATTTGCTAACCTTTACTACGCCAGTTTCGCCACCAATTTTATTCTTCTGAATATATACTTTTTAGAACAAATATTCCACCATATCCATGCTTCTTTTACACGTGCGGATGACGTAATTTCTTTAGCGTGAGAATGAGAACTACCACCTGGTCCTCCACGTGCCGTCTCTAGTCAGAGATAAAAATGTAGCTAGAGCTCCTGACTTGTAATTTATATGCGTCCTCGTGTAATGACTTTAGGACTCTGGTTCGTTATGATACAAATGTCATTGGTTCATTACATCCCACTAACTACATATACGGTTTACGGAGAGGTTGAGTGCCTGAATTTTGCCCCTCAGGAGTTCCTTTATGTGCGAGGAAATCTAAAGACACGAGGCTGATGTATTTGAGCACTTTCAAATACCACCTGCTTGAGCCAGAATCGAACCTGCCAAGTTGGAATCAGAAGAACAGCACCTCACCCGTCTGAGCCACTCATCCCGGCATGAAGAGTACGTTGAATAGTTGTTAATATATGGAGAAAGTACTGTCGAGTACGCCTCTGTGGTGCAGTAGTTAGTGTTGTTAGCTGCCACGCCCCGGAGGCCCAGTTTCGATTCCCGGCTCTGCCATGAAGTTTTTAAAGTGACATGTGGGCTGGAACGGGGTCCACTCAGCCTCGGGAGGTCAACTGAATGGAGGGGGTTCGATTCCCACCTCAGCCATCCTCGAAGTGGTTTTCAGTTTTCTCCCACTTATCCTCCAGGCAAATGCCTGCATGTTACCTCACTAAAGGACACGGGCGCTTCCTTCCATCTTCCTTGCCTATCGCTTCCAATCTTCCCATCCTCCAACGAGACCGCCTGGGCGAGTTACCGGTACTCCTCACCAGTTGTATTCCCGACCCAAAGTCTCATGCTTCTGCACACCGCTCTTGAGGCGGTAGATGTGGAATCCCTCACTGAGTCCGAGCGAAAATAATCAACCCCGGAGGGTAAACGGATTGAGAAAGAAAGAAAGAAAGAAAGAAAGAAAGAAAGAAAGAAAGAAAGAAAGAAAGAAGTACGGTCGAATCAAAATGTATGGCATCTGCTCCGTAATGGTAAAAAGTTAAATGAACACTTTAAATTGTTCAAATTCCCAACGCTTTTTGCTGTTAAAATGCAGTGTACGCTACTTCTTACCTACCTCGTTACAAAATATGGGATAAAAACAGGACAGGATGATACGAGGCCATTTTACAGTTGTTGTACCTGGCGAGTGGGACGTGCGGTTACAGGCGTGCGGCTTTGAGATTGCATCCGGGAGACAGTGGGTTCGAATCCCACTGTCGGCAGCCCTGAAGATGGTTTTCCGTGCTTTCCCACGTTTTGCTATTTGTTTTACGTCGCACCGACACAGATAGGTCTTATGGCGACGATGGGTTAGGAAAGGCCTAGGAATGGGAAAGATTTGGTCGTGGCCTTAATTAAGGTACAACCCTCGCATTTGCCTGGTGTGAAAAATGGGAAACTACGGAAAACCATCTTCAGGGCTGCCGAAAGTGGGGTTCGAACCCACTATCTCCCGGATGCAACATGACAGCTGCGCGCCCCTAACCGCACGGCCAAGTTTCCCATTTTCACATCAGGCAAATGCCGGGGCTGTACCTTAATTAAGGCCACGCCCGCTGCTTTCCAATTCCTATCACATCGTCCTATCTGTGTCGGTGCTTCGTAAAGCCACTAGCAAAAAGAAAAAACAGTCGCTGTAAACGGAGTTAATTGATAACAACTAGCGCACAGCTTGGCTCCTTAGCTACCACATTCATGATAGTCTATGTACGGTAATAGAAATAACGTGGTCTAGTGCTTGGTGTGATCCCTGGAAGCCCGGGTTCGACTCCCGGCTCTGCCACGAAATTCGAAAAGTGGTACGAGGGCTGGAACGGGGTCCACTCAGCCTCGTGGGGTCAACTAAGTAGAGGGAGGTTCGATTCCCTCCTCAGCCAACCTCGAAGTGGCTTTCCGTGGTTTCCCACTTCTCGTCTAGGGAAATGCCGGGATGGTACCTAACTTATGGCCACGGCCGCTTCCTTCCCACTTTCTGGTCCATCCCTTCCAATCTTCCTATCTCACCAAGGCCCCTGTTTAGCATAGCAGGTGTGGCCGCCTGGGCGAGGTACTGGTCATCCTCCACAGTTGTATCCCCCGACCGAGAGTCTGAAGCTGCAGGTGGCATCCCTCGCTGAGTCCGAGGGAAAACCCGACCCTGGACGGTAAGATGATAAAGAAGAAGAAGAAAAAGAACAGTTTACTCCTCTTCCCGATGTGATGAGATCGGCTAACAATTGCCCAATGTAATATAACTGATTTCTAAGGAGCGTGGGAACCCACGCATACTCATCACAAAGGGTTAGTTTGTGTTTGGTAGTGATTCCCAGAGGTTTATATAAAGTTCTAGAACCAAGCGACGTTCTTGAATTCAGAGTCAGTTGTGGAATGAAGTTGTTACGGTGTACGATAGTGCGCTAGAGCGGTTTCCGAAAAGACTGTGAGAATCCAGAAAAAAATTAGAATTGAAGGAATAGATTCCAAGAGATGAAACGGGGCGTAGGAAGTAGTTAGGGCGAGACCCTATGGACTATACGTATTAAAACGCTAAAGCAGAGAGTATCCTTTAACTTATTAGGTGATAGTGAAGCCATAACTCCCAGGTGACCAACAGCACACAACCCAGTAGATAGCGGCAACGACTCAGGGAAACAAGTCCATTTCGGAGGGGCCGATGACCTTCGATGTTAGGCCATTTTAAACAACAAGCATCATCATCATCATCAACAACTTCTTCCCGGCCAAGTAGACGACATCGCCAGAGAGATTCGAACCGTAAACTCCCAGGAAGCAGTAATGCGCTCCATGAAGGAACTGGACGACATTATATGAATAAGTTAAGGCTGAACAGATATTAGCATGAGTTAGACCAGCAGGGTTCGTTTATCTTTAACTAGCAAGGTACCCGGGCTTCGCTACGGTATTATACTGAAATTTATAATTGAATCTTAACGTTTTATATATAATCCGCCAAAATTTGCGATCTGACTCGTTTTCTAATAGATTACGGCAAGTTTCCTCCCATTTTTCAATCTTTCTCTCCAGCAATCGGTTTCGTACTTCCCGGGCTAGGTCTAGGTATTCCGCCCGATCAGTTGGGTCCCTAAATCTTTGACATCTTTTTCTATAAGCGTTTTTAATATGGATCAAATCCTTCAGGAGATCCGGCGTGGTGTCGTCTTGGGTGTCTTGGCGGTACTGAACCCGCTGCCGGACTACATTCTTAGTCATTACCCGTCCAGGACCGGTTTACAGCGCGGTCCGCACATTTGAAGACGGTCCAGAACGTAATAATAATAATAATAATAATAATAATAATAATAATAATAATAATAATAATAATAAATTAAATATTACTAAATAAATTAAATAAATTAATAAATTATTAAATTAAATAATAATAAATTATTATTATTATTATTATTATTATTATTATTATTATTATTATTATTATTATTATTATTATTATTATTATTATTATTATTATTGATGTTCTGGACCCCACAGCAAGATGCATGTCCGCTATTTGGCGGTAAATTACATCTGCTGCAATTGTCATTGTTGAAAATGTAACCAGCACCATTGTCGCGCGTAGGCAAGTGTGCGGGATTTCTAGCAATACGAATGACATACTTCCGTGCTTTATTGACTTTATTATACAGGTTATTAATTGGATGGTCAATCTCATTCCTATCGTTTATTTCAAATGTGTTTAAATTTTTATTTATATGCCAGGAGAATCTACTGTAACTTAAGAACGTTCTTCGAAGGAAAAGTTGGCTGTTGAAAACGAACCCAGGAAAGATTAAAAATGATCGGTTTATGATCAGAATAAGTGCATCGAAAATCTACAGCCTGTTTCCAGTCATTCGACTGGGTCAGGAATGGAATGAATCAAGTCCCATCTAGCGGCGACAATAGGAATGGTGCCGGCTGCCGAAGCACTCCTCTGGGGCAATGGTCGATGAATGACAAATGAAATGAAATATTGGACAGTGTTCCTGGAATGAATGATGACAGGGAAAAGTGGAGTATCCGGAGAAAAACCCGTCCCGCCTCCGTTTTGTCCAGCACGAATGTCACATGGAGTGACCGGGATTTGAACCGCGGAACCCAGCTGTGAGAGGCCGGCGCGCTGCCGCCTGAGCAACGAAGGCTCCTTATAAGTACATTATGAACTGTAAAATAATTGGTCTCACCATGTTTTACACCCCACCACCATTAAGTTTATTTACCCCCCCCCCAAAAAAAAATAAAAGAAGGCGTGTTTCTTTATGTTTAAAGGAGTTTCCAGACAGCAATGTTCATGTCTATTACCTTCAGTTATGAGATATAAGTATCCCCATAAAAATAATTCACTTTATTTTCACTTCCTTTCACACTCCCCTCCCCCACCCCCCACCAAGTGAATTTTCCGGCAAAAAGTACTTGTTTCTTTAATAGTAAAGGATCTTCTAAATACCAACTATCACGACTCTAACTTGTTCAGTTTTTTATTTATGTGTCCTCATGAAAGGAATTTAACTCCTTTGCAATCCCACACCCCAAGATTGTTTCTCCCCGAAAACGCATCTTTCTTTGTTTTAAAGGAGATCCAAATATCAATTTTCACGTCTGTAAAAACTTTAGTTTCTTATTAGATGTATGTATTCTCATACAATTAAGTCAATTAATTTTTCAATTCTTTCGAACCCCCCCCCCCCTTTCCATTCACTGGATTTTCTGAGAATACGTGTTTCTTTACTTTTAAAGCAGATTCCAAATATCAAATTTCACGTCCGTAACATCTTCAGTTTTGAGATATCAGTAGACTAATTAAAAGAATTCAACACCATGTTCAGTCACTTTTACCCCTCCCCTCCACCCAAGTGGTATTCCCGAAAACTAAAAATACACGTTTCTTTATTTTTAATAGATATAACAAATACCATTTTTCACTTCTGTAACATGTTAAGTGTTTTTGAGTTATACTGTAGAAATTCTCATTTTAAAATCTCACACCTTTTTGGTCCCCTTAAGTGGAGTTTCCAAAAACAAATCACCTGTGTTTCTTTACATTTACAGGAGATTCCAAATACCCACTGTTTACGTTTGTAACATTTTACGTTTCTCAGATATTCTGTAGATATAATCTTAAAAAAAAATCACCCCAATTTGTAACTCCTGTTTAACCGCCATTAATTGGATTTTCAAAAAACAAAAAATACGCGTTTCTTTATTTTTAAAGGAGATCCCATATACAAATTTTCAGTTCTGTAATATCCTCAGTTTCTGAGATATATGTATCCTCATAAAAGGCATTCAACCCATTAATCACCCCTTACACCCCTCCTATTGGGATTTTCCGAAAACCAAAATACGTGCTTCTTTATTTTTAAAGGAGATTCTAATTATTAATTTTTATATCTATAAGTTTTAAACGTTTTGAGATATAGATGCACTCATTTTAATAATTCACCCTCCTCATTAATTGGATTTTCCAAAAGCAAAAAAAGAAATACGCGTTTCTTTATTTTTAAAGGAGATCCCGAACACCAATTTTCAGGTCTGTAATATCTTCATTTTCTGAGATATAAGTATCCTCATTAAAGCATTCAACCCATTTTTACCACTTTTCACCCCTCCTATTGGGATTTCCCGAAAACAAAAACTACGTGTTTCTTTATTAATATTCTAAATGCCAATTTTTACATGTGTAAACTTTTAAAGTTTTGAGATATAGATACACTCATTTTAAAATTTCACCCCCTCTTTTCACCCTCCCATTAAATGGATTTTCCGAAAACAAAAAAACGTGTTTCTTTATTTTTAAAAGAGATCAGAAGTACCAATTTTCAGGTCTGTAATATCTCCAGTTTCTGAGATATAAGTACCGGTATCCTGATTAAAGGCATTCAACCCCTTTTCCACCCTCTTAACCCCTCCTATTGGGATTTTCCGAAAAAAAATATGTGCTTCTTTATTTTTAAAGGAGATTCTAAGTACCAATTTTTACATCTGTAAACTTTTAAAGTTTTGAGATACAGATACACTCATTTTAAAATTTCACCCCCCTTTTCACCCCCTTAGCGACGGAATATGTAAAAATCCTCTCTTAGGGAGCACCTACATCTTAATATGAATATATCCCCAAAATTTCATTTCTTTATGTCCAGTAATTTTGGCTCGGCGATGATGAATCAGTCAGTCAGTCAGTCAGTCAGTCAGGACAAGTTATTTTATATATATAGATTAAGCCTCAAGGCAAATGAGGAGTAAATTGGGCAGGTTCAGGATCAAAGCATGTCTTAGTTGCGTGTATGTGGGATCAGGTTATTCGTTTTGAGGGTGATGTATTAGGCTAGTTTATATGTTTGTAGTTAGTCGTGTAGGGGGCCGATGACCTTAGATGTTAGGCCCCTTTAATCAATAAGCAGCATCATCATCATGGTTAGAGGTATGGGAGTTACGGTTCGTATACAGACTAAGGGCGAGTAGCTAGTGTTATCTGGAAATGTGGGGTTGACAACCTTCTTCTTCTTTTTCTACTTCTATTTACTCTCCTGGGTTGGCTCTTCCCTCGGACTCAGCGAGGGATGCCACCTCTACCGCCTCAAGGGCAGTGTCCTGGAGTGTGAGACTCTGGGTCCGGGATAGAACTGAGGAGGAGGACCGGTACCCCACCTGCTATGCTGAACAGGGGCCTTGTGGGGGATGAGAAGATTTGGAGGGATAGACAAGGAAGAGGGAAGAAAGCGGTCCTGGCCTTAATTTATGTACCATCCCGGCATTTGCCTGGAGGAAAAGTGGGAAACCATGGGAAGCCATTTCGAGGATGTCTGAGGAGGGAATCGAACCTCCCTCTACTTAGTTGACCTCACGAGGCTGAGTGGACCCCGTTCCAGCCTTCGTACCAGTTTTCAAATTTCGTGGCAGAGCCGGAAATCGAAGCCGGTCCTCTGGGTGCGGCAGCTAATCACCACAGAGGCGGACCAGGATAGATAACCTAACGATAAGAATTATACTGGAAGAGATGGGACAGCGTAGAGAAACGTGGACAGGGGCCAATTAAGTAAGAAATATTACGACGAGAGGTGTGATGTAGGGAACAAAGTGTTAAAATGCATGCAAGGAGTATGAACCAAGGGCTTTAAGGTAAGATATACTACTGGAATTATGAAACAAGGGTTCTAAGGTAATAAATACTACGCGAAATATGAACGAATGGTTCTAAGATGAGAAATATGAAAGAAGGGCCCTGAGATAGGAAATATTGCGAGGAATCTGTCTGTTAGGTCATCAGCCCAGAGGCTGTTTGGATCCTCAAACAGCACCACCAAAGGTTATGTGGTTATGAGGAAACCCCCAAAACCAATGGCAGCACCAAAATGAGGAGTACTAGGCAAGGTGAAGAGTGAGGTAGTTTGCTATTGCTTTCCTCACTGGGTCATAAAGTACTATTGCAGCACGACTGACCCTATGAGCAGCACCTTTCATAACACTCAGATGCACTAGTCATGCTCTGAATGTCATCACTCAGCACTACCCACAGCCCAGCAACTTCCATATTGTCACAGCCATGGATGTTGACTGCGCCTTCGGTGGAAGCTACACTTTACTCTACCGAGCTCGATAGCTGCAGTCGCTTAATTGCGGTCAGTATCCAGTATTCGGGAGATAGTGGGTTCGAATCCCACTGTCGACAGCCCTGAAAATGGTTTTCCGTGGTTTCCCATTTTCACACCAGGCAAATGCTGGGGCTGTACCTTAATTAAGGCCACGGCCGCTTCCTTCCCACTCCTAGCCCTTTCCTGTCCCATCGTCGCCATAAGACCTATCTGTGTCGGTGCGACGTAAAGCAACTTGAAAAAAAAACCACTTTACTCTGGCCTGTGCCAAGAGATGGATGAAAAAGTACTGTATCCATCAAGAAATGACAGCAGGGAGATTGCGAGGAATATGAACCGATAAAAGGAATTGTGGTAGAATTATGAAGGAGAGTAAATTTGAAGAGGGACTAGCCGACAACGACCTTATCTCAGTTTGTGCTGGCTCCAAGGCGATCGCCCTCAGCCACGACATTTACGATGCATTAACCTCCACGACAACTGTATTTCCTCTATATAATTTTGTTTCAGGTGCAGAGATTTGTGTGTTTTCTTTGTGTTTTTCTTAGAGTGTTAATTGTGATTTTATTGTTGTTTTGTCGTTGATATAACTGAGAACAAGGTCGTAAGCTTACAAAGTGCGTTCGTCCAATTGAATCACGTCCGTGATTAGAGCGGTCTTGTGTTTTAAATGTTACGTGAACCTATCTAGTTCATTATCTGTTCAGACTAAGAAGATCATAATATTTTCATAAACCAGAAGCTATCTCACGTATCCACAAAATAAAGACGATGATATAATGGGCAGTGGAACCATCACGCAAAGAATGTTGTGCTAGGGTTTTATGTATTTTTTACAGCTTTTGGTGAGAATTTAGTCCAGATTTTATGTATTTTCCATTCAATTTGCCCAACCTTACTTCGTTGCGTTCTCATTCACTGCATTGATCCCTGTCCTGGCCAATTTATTTTAGAAACCGACTTTTTTCAAATTATCGAACAGACAGGATAAGGTAGAGTATGACCCTACCCTGTGCAGTAAGAAGAAACATGGCGAGTGGCTTGGTGCAGGTCATTGCAGCTGACGCTCATGGGTGACGTGCGCGTCTGTGAAGACGAAATCTAATGCTGGAGACAGCACCGACACGACATGAAGGTTTAACCCGCCGAACCGGTGGGACAATAGGGTCTTCCTCCGCAGTTTGAGTTCACTCGCCGTTCTGCCCCGGGACACTCAACATGATATCAGTTTGTTATTCGCTTTACGTCTCACCGACACAGACCGTGACCTTGACTATTATGGTACAGTCATTGGCATGAAAACGCGAAACCACGGGAAAACCTATTCAGGGTTGCCAAAGGTGGGATTCGAGCCACCATCTCCCGAATGCAAGCTCACAGTAATGCGACCCTAACCGCACTACCAAGTCGCTCTATAGGGAAATTGCGGCGTTGCCACTTTTCACTTTGACGGTACCGACACAGGCAGGTCCTATGGCTACTTGGGGTGAGGACAGGACAGGAAGCCTGGTCAAGTAAATGCATGTCCACCATCCTGGCTCAGTCCAGTGGCATTTGAAGGTGCTGAAATACGCCTGCCTTGTGTCGGGCACGTAAAACATCTCTTCCGGCAACTCGTTGTCTCCGAAAACCGTAAAAGGAAATAACATTATGTTTAAGAAGAAGGGTACGCGACACGCCTACCGCATGCGTAGTAAGCTGACAACTGAACGCTGCCCGGCTACAGCGCATGGGGCAGCATTGTGATTTGGCTTCTTGCTGAAACAGCTCTTGCGCGTGACAACTTTTTATTTTTTTCGTGAGGCTATTTCTAGCCGAGTGCAGCCCTTGTAAGACAGACCTCCGATGAGGGTGGGCGGCATCTGCCATGTGTAGGTAAATGCGTGGTATTGTGGTGAAGGGTAGTGTTATGTGTGGTGTGTGAGTTGCAGGGATGTTAGGGACAGAACTAACACCCAGCCCCCGGGCCATTGGAATTAACCAATGAAGGTTAAAATCCCCGACCCGGCCGGGAATCGAACCCGGGACCCTCTGAACCAAAGGCCAGTACGCTGACCATTCAGCCAACGAGTCGGACGTCTGACAAATGGCAGCACTGAAGAACTTAAAAGTACGAATATCCAGTGCCTTTTAGAATTAAAACTCAGTTTTTTCTTAAATGTAACAGTGTGAGAAAAACTTTCCTACTAGTAGGTACCAACATGTGGCGTGTTTGTAGGAGCGTATATTCTAATTATTTTCATAATAATAACATGCAACGTGGACAGTGCTGTGTCGTGAGTGCGTACTTGTGTATTTATGTAGAAGTATTCAGTGAAATATAATTTCTTCTTGTTTTCAACTACAGTATCGTAATATTTACGATAGCTGACTCAATTTGTGTGATTGAACAACTGTTGGACAAGCAGTTTCGTTCTTATGTGAGACACTAGAAATTGTTCAATCTGGAAAACCTTCTCCAGATATGTCCAACCTTAAAAACGCATAAAAACAAAAATCAAGAGTACGTTCGTCATTTCCATACTTCACAGTACAGTAAAACACAATGGATTGCTGGAAGTTCCAAATTTAATAAACTGTATTTCTGGCAATGTTTACTCTTTGCAAGAGACCGAACTGTGTGGTCCGACACTGGTCATGATAATCCGAGTAACTTGCACAGTGCCATTCAAAAGCATGGGAAACCGTACTCACACATTTCTGCACTGTTACAGCTGAGAACGTTTGGAAAAGCTAGTAGCTTGATGCTCAATTCCCTGCAAGCACTGTACAATATAATGAAACCGTTCGGAAAAACAGAGAGGTGTTCAAACAATTTACTGATGTTGTGGTTTTTAGCTACTCACGAATTACCATTCCGAGGACATTGCGAGGTGAAGCTTCTTTGAACAGGGGTGCTTATTTGGGTGCATTAAACTTACTCGCCACTTACGATGCGACGTTCAACACACACCTAGAAGCATCGACCATGTTTCGCGGAACTTGGAACAGGATATAAAATGACCTATTAAGGGCTGTCAGCTATGTAGTTTTGGAAAAACGTGAAGTCAGTAATAAAACACGGTATTTTTGTTGCCCTTCTTCTTGACAAGACTTCAGACATTATGAATTTGTCTCAACTATCAACCACTGTAAGATACGTTGATTCTGAAAGTGGCAAAGTTCACGAAGGTTAAATTCCTTTCACTGATGTCACCGCTTGAACATGTGATAAACATTGTTACTGAGTTTGGCCTAAACTACAGGTTGGCTGCACAGAGCATGTGTTAAGGCCGGCCGCACAAGTTGATTAAGAACCAAAGTACAAGAACTCTTTCCGAAGGCCATAATTATCCATTGCTTTAGTCACAACCTTAAACTGATTTTTTCACAGTCAGTTTCCTGTGTCAAGGAATGTAGAATATTTTTTCAGACGTTAACGGGATTAGGAACAATTTTCACAAGTCTTCTAAACGATCTTACAGCAAAGAGGATGCCTAGAAATACTCCAACACGGTGGATGTTTTCGTCTAATCTTTTTCACACAGTGAAAGAACATTGCACTTCATTCCTTGAATTATTTCGGGGTGTTTTAGATGAAAGCAATAAAGAGTAGTAGCAGCACAAGGTCTAGCATTGAAACTTCCTTTTTGTTACTGATTTTTAGCAACATTCTTACCTTCACTGATATCCTTTTCAAAGTCCTTCAATCCAAGCATTTAGACGTCCTATATTGCTCACAGGATGTTCAGGAAATCAAAAGAGTGATACTAAACCTCGGGAATACGTGCGACGTAACTTGGGCCGAGACTCTGGTCTATCATGCTGTCGAAGACTCTCCTCCAACTAAACGACAATGTCGGGAAGAAGATCCATTAATTTCAAGGAAATTCCTATACCACTCTATTTTCGACATTATTGTAAAATTAGACGAACGATTCTGGTCACTAAACCAATTTACAGTTTACATCCTCTGAAGTATGAAACGTACAAAGGTACTGTTCCTCATTCTGATTTTGAACATATTAAACTGTCCTATATAGACTTGTTTGATTTTATCCGATTGAAGAATGAACTTACCGTGTCGTATTAGTTTGACGACCTCATCAGTTAGTGTGTTCCCTGGACACAGCCCTGCCTGAAGTGTCCAAGTTTCCAGCACAACAGCGTTAGTTGAAAGATCGTTTTCAGCTCTCAAGAGCGACTCCCAGACTTGGCAGTCACCAACTGAAAAGCACAGACACATTATGATAATGTTATCACAACGTTCACACAACAATAGAGACGACTAGATTTCACCTTCAAGTAGACTCAAAGCAACAAAAAAAATTTGCGGAGGAAGTTAGTGCATAGTTTTGTTAGCAGTGGACAGTATAAGAACTTGTGAGAAAAACGTAGCAAGTAAGTTACTATCAGTGTCAGAGGTGCTTTCAGGCTGAAAGATGAAAAGTGTAACAGGTCAGAGATAAGAGGTCAATGAGACTTTTAACATAATAATGACGGGTAATTCATGCAATATATGCCATTTCCAATAATCGATGTACTTTAATGTAGGAAACTGAATAAAATAACAATTATCAGACAAAGAACGGAACAATGACACGATTGTTTTCGTTTTTTAATTGATTATGCACTGTCATTGTAAATAAATAACCTATTCCTATATATCTCAATAAGTTAATTGCCCCTTTAAAATAGATATCGATTTTTTAAATCTACAGATTTGATGTCACTAGTTATTTAGTTTTTCCTGAAAAGCCAATGATTTGACATGATACCGTACTCTCTCGTTAGAAGTCCTATATGTTTACATTCATATAATAACGTATGCTAAATTGTACTTCCTACGCCCAGCAATTAGTACCCACCTTTCAAAACCACCGGAGACAGGAATTTGCCTGGTGTGAAAGTGGGAAACCATGTTTAAGGCTGTCGACAGTCGACCTCCCGGATGAAAGCTCACAAATTCTGGTATTGTTACGTCATTTAAAATTTGCAGCTAATTAATTATGAGAGTGTTTGCATCGGTCCGCCTCTGTGGTGTAGTGGTTAGTGTGATTAGCTGCCACCCTCGATTCCCGGCTCTGCCACGAAATTTGTAAAGTGGTACGAGGGCTGGACCTGGGTCCTCTCAGCCTCGGGAGTTCAAGTGAGTAGAGGTGGGTTCGATTCCCACCTCAAGCATTCTGGAAGTCGTTTTCCGTGGTTTCCCACTTCTCCTCCAGGCAAATGTCGGGGTGGTAACTAACTTAAGACCACGGCCGCTTCCGTCCCTCGGCTGCCCCTTCAAATTTTGCCATCTCCCACCAAGGCCCCTCTTCAGCATTGTAGGTGAGGCCGCCTGGGCGAGGTATTGGTCATTCTCCCAGTTGTATTCCCCTATCCAGAGTCTGAAGCTCCAGGACATTCCCCTTGCGGTGGTAGAGGTGGGATCCCTCGCTAAGTCCGAGGGAAAAACCGACCCTGGAGGATAAGCAGATGAATAATAATAATAATAATAATAATAATAATAATAATAATAATAATAATAATAATAATAATAATAATAATAATAATAATAATAAGTGTTTGCATCGTGAACTTATTCCCTTTTACGAGAAGTCGAACCATTCTAAAATCACCAAATGGATGAGACAGAGACGATCTGACGTACCACTTCCTCGCCCGTATTGCTGTGCGTTCCAAGGAACGCTGAAATGCGGCAGGCGTTTTCACTCTTATATTGTTGTTTGGAGATTTATGATGTATTTATTACAGGGAAAAAGGGAAATAAGCTATGTAAAGCATATGGTTTATTAATTACAAATATAAAACTTTCAGCTTAATATTATATGAGTGGTTCAGCTCTTCATTGTGGTGTTTTAACTTTTGTGTGAGAATAAAGAACTCTCAATCTGCTATTTTCGGTCACTGTTGTCAATCTGCATCCCAAAGTGATCATAATATGTGGGGAGCCCTGCAACAGCCCTGACACAAAGCCGGCTCTGCACGTGGTTGCCCGCGGCACTCGATCCGCTTGTTCCCTGCTTGCTTTGTTCTTCTTTTTAGGGTTGCGGTTTGGTGAGGATCATGTCAGAAAGTTGCAGATTAGATTCGCACCCTGTAATTTGATCCGCTAAACCTTGAATGGTGCTGGTGTTGGACAGGGATGTTCCTATTGTCCCACACGAACGACCTTCTAGTGCTTTACAGTGCATACGAATGGAAGTTTCGGAAGAAGAATACGGATATCTCTAGTCTTTTCCAAGCAGAATATGCCGTGAAGTTGTAAATCTCTTACTGGAATGTATAGTGTCAAGTAAACACAGAGTCCTCCTGCCATTCTTTAATCTCTGGCAGTATCGGGAATTGAACCCGGACGGCAGCTCATAGAGCTAACCGTTACATTACGGAGTGGACCGTTTTCGTGTGAAACCATCAAAATGCATGTGAAATGCAGTAACCTATAGTATATTTGTTTTCAAAATATTTTGAATATCAAAAAGATGCAGTATTCCCATAGTAGATTTTACATATTTCTTGAAGTTAGTAAAAAGTAATTATGGATTGGTATGGAAGCAGGAAACAAGGTATTAACCAGTACGAGAGTCTCCGTATACCGGTAGTGGTTAGCTGCCATACCCCGGATCCCGGGTTCCATTCCCCTCTCTGCCACGAAATCTTAAAAGTGGTAGGAAAGCTGGAACGGGGTCCACTCAGCGTCGGGAGGTCAACTGAGTAGAGATGGGTTCGATTCCCACCTCAGCCATCCTGGAGGTGTTTTTCCGTGGTTCCCCATTTCTCCTCCAGGCAAATGCCGGGATGGTACATAACTTAACGCCACGGCCGCTTCCATCCCTCTTCCTTGTCTATCCCGTCCAATCTACCCATCCCCCACCCAGTCCCCTGTTCAGCATAACAGGTGAGGACGCCTGGGCGAGGTACTGGTCATCCTCCTCAATTGTATCCCCCGACCCGATATCTGACGCTCCAGGACACTACCCTTGAGGCGGTAGAGGTGGGATCCCTGGCTGAGTGGGAGGGAAATACCAACCCTGGAGGGTAAACCGATTAAGGAAGAAGAAAGGAAGAATTTAAATTACGCACTGTTACCATTAAATGGGCGTACAAATGAAAAATAAATGTTATAATTAAATTACAATGTACGTATATGCTTTACTTCAGTTAGCACCAGGATATCATGTGGTCTGTAATTCAAAAGAAACAATAGAAAGAAGAATTAGGGATCAAAAGAGAGGTATGATGATTGATATTCTGTTTTTTCTTTACTTATGTTGTGTGTTTTGTCCATCTTCCCATGTAGCAGCCATGAAACACTCAGTGCACTTGCTAATAAAGCAACTGGGCTGCATTCTGAAAATGAAACAACACTTTCAATCTCAATGTGAAAAGAAACCCAGATTTCATTTTTAAATTATGTTAAACTGTTTGGATTTTTTTTTAAATCCACATTTTCGAACTTATCTAAGATAAATTCACTCATTTGAAGAGAAAAAATGAACAAATTGCTCGATTTGTTACAGGCTGACATGTGTCCAATGTGCTGCTTCCACTAGGGGACGTACGTGTCATTCATACATGTAAGACACCGAAGAAGGCCTTAGTAGCAGTGTGGATAATTGAACCAGCGAGGGCACACACACGACATGTTGGAAGGCAGCCTATCATCGACCTGGGCATCGTCTGAACTTGTGCGGGGAAAAGCTTGAGGACTGGTGTTCAGTGACTATTCACGGTTCCGTCTGGAGACAGTAATGCACACCTCATTGTAGGGTGCCATCTCCCCACTGGGGCTCATTGAAAGAACACGGAGGACGTACCGATACCTCCAGGAATTTCTGTGGCGGTATGGGCTTCCCTTCTCGGTGCAGCTCGGCAACCCCATTTGACAGTAAGCCTGTCTTGCTTCCTTTGCCAGCAAGGTCTCCAGATTTCTCACCCATCAAGAAAATCTGTTACAAGATCGAAAGGCAACTTCGACCCGTGGAAACTGCGGCAGGGTTAGAAGGTCAGTTGCGCCAGCTGTGATAGGATCTTCCTCAGTAGAACATCCGACGTCTGTACGTCACCATGCTCTACCGTATCAACGCCTGTCTCCATTCTACTGGTGATCCAACACTGTGCTAAATGCATTCGGCACCCTGCAATAAATGCTTGCGGTGGTGGAATATTATGACGGTATATTTATTCCCATTTATTTCTACCATATTGCTGCCTGACCCTCTGAAGGCTCTTACATGGTGCGCATTTTTAATCTGAAAATGAGTATAGGCGTACTTAGATGTCCGTCATCAGCATTGCCATCTTAGTGGCTTTTCCACAAAATCTGGTGTTTACATTTGTCTTCCTGTTGGGTATTTGTTTTGTCCAGTGGTTGTCGGAAACTCTAGTGAATTTTCTCTGGTAACTAGTGAAAATTTCGTGGCTTAAATCCAGTTGCTATGCACTATGATATGAAAGGCTAAATTTGGGAATATAAACCATTCCCTTAATATAGTATATGCTTTTTAACACGCTGTTTAGAGCTTTCGAGGTGGCAATGAGAAAATTACGCACTAAATCTATCAACGTGCATATAAAATATTTTGCGGCTAGTTGAGTGTAAAAACCAGCAGGAGCCATCACCGTCCCTGACTTGCATACTGACGCATTTTCTCTCTCGTTCTTCTTTTGTTATTTTCTACGTAGTGTCGAATCAGGGAGGTCTTATGGAGACTAAGGTTTTGGACAAGGAAGGAAGCGACCGTGCAGGTCTGGTGTTAAGAAAAAAAATATCTCCTTTTACTTTACTTCTCTTTTATCATCCTACCTGTTGTTCCTTTTTTTTTGTCCGTGAATATTTCTTCTTGTTAAGGCATGCGCAGATTAAATATAATCTGTACCGTAAACAAGTTTACTATTTTCATAATTTGAATTTTTATTGTAAAATTCAAACCGATTCAATCTCTCTCCATCTCTCACTATAACTGCTGCTGAGGTTATAAAAATAATAGGCAAACCTACTATTTGTCGAGATTTGTCAAGCCACGGGACGGTATTGAACGATTGTTTATCATGCAGCTTATACAGGAAGAGGCAGTGGAAAGTTACCGCACTATTCAGAGGACGTTTGACGGCAGTCTACTGCTAGATTCAACGGTAAGCTGACTTAGCTCGGGCGGGCGTTGAGTTTCATTACTTTAGGACTTCCATCGAAGTAGTTGTTTGGGTCATCAGTCCATAGACTTGTTTGATGCAGTTCTCCATGCCACCTTATCCTATGACAAATGTTGTCATTTCTAAGTAACTGCAACATCCCATATCTACTCTAATATATTTGTCACATTGGTCTAGCCCTACTCTTCTTACCACCTACACTTGCGTTAAAAACTAACTGAATAAGTACTCAGTGTCATAAGATGTGCCCTATCATTTTATCTCTTGTTCAGTTCAAATTTAGGCAATTCGATTAAGCATACCGTAATTCGTGATTCCGTCTAACCATCTTAACTTCAACACTCACCTGCAACACTACATTTCAAGATCTTCTATTGTCCTTCTTTCTGAGCTAGTTATCGTCCATGTTTCACTTCCATACAATGCCACGCTCCAGGCGAGAGTATTCAAAAGCAACTTTCTAATTCCTGTATTAATTTTTATAACGAAGTCCTTCCTTGCTTGTTAGTTATTCTACAACCCAAATGACAATATTCATCTACTTCCTTCAAGACCACATTTGTTACCAAAATTGGATTTCACTCCATTACGTTTGTTTCACCTTGTGCCACTCAGCAATTTCTCCAGATCTCCTGCAGGCTCTGATAAAATAACAAAATTGCACAGTTTTGATATACTCTCCTTGGATTGTGATTCCCTGTCCAATTCCTCCTTGATTCACTTTAGAGTTTGTTCTATGTAACCACTGAAAAAGAGAGGGAACACGCTGCAGTCTTGCCTCACTCCTTTCTGGATTGCTTCTTCATCTCCATAGCCCATCACTGGAAACTGACTTTTGTGTAGATTTTACACAATCCTTCTTTCTCGTATCTCAAATAGCTGGCCCACGTTTTTAGATCTTACATCAAAGCAGCTGTTGAAAATGGTGTCCATCTTTCTCAATACAAACATTGCATCACCGTAATACATTCCGAAACACTCGTAAGCCTCTGAAATTTCACGTACCAGTCATCTGATTTCGTTCTCCACTGTTTCAAATGTAAGTGGATTGTTCTTGTACATTTTCCGTTCCCCACAAAGAACACTCACAGACACTTAAAGCGGGTAAACAAGGCGGCCAAATCTCACAAATATTTATTCGCTACTTGAACACATTTTCTAGTGCATCTGTCGACTGGTAAGCTGTATGAAAAGTGACTGCTTTCTTTCCTCAGCCAAAATATGGGTGCAGTATGTTTTGCACGTTTCCTGAATCATTTGGTTATGTGTTGTTTGAAAGGGATTGACTGCCACGGAACGGTTCTTGCTTTGAAGAAATGTCTCAACTAGATATTCAATCCTTTGTCCGTGTTGCTTACCTGCAAAATGAGATATCTCACCAGACTCAGTCGGTGGCGTTAGTGAGCGCCCTTGCCTTCTCGGCGGTTCTTATGGATCTTCATCACTTCCAGATAAGACTACGCGAACAGTTAAGATTCAGATTCTACTGTGAAATTAAAAGCTGGTAAAAGGAGTGTGATATAATGTATCGAACTCCAGGAAAATGATTCAAATGAAGCTAAATAACAATTCAATAAACCAGGATTGATAACCGCATTGATCTAAATTATACTGTAGCATGGCCATATCTACTTACAACGGTGCCTGAAGGGCAAAGAATAAGAAAACCATCGCTAAAAGAAACTCACTCCCTTGAAACAACCGCAATAATAACCTGAAAGCTGATATGTCAAATTCCATTGACAGCCACGGGTGGTTCCATTCAGATTCTGGAACGTAGAGCTACAGAGACTGCAGATCTCAACTTCCTCCTAATTGTTAAGGTGGATAACTAACTACAACGCCATAGAGGATCATTGGGAGTAACTTGAACCAATAATCGAATCGGATTGACCTCCGATGTCCTTATGGATTAACTGTCGTAAACATCGAGTTTAAATTACCACGGCTGATGGCCAAAGGATAAGTCGATTGGATTGAAGCCCCCAAAATAATGTTAATCGCATCATCATGTTAAAACAAACAAGTTAAATAACTTATCATTATTTAATTAATAAATGCTATGTGCATTTGACTGAAATTGATCTCCCCACAATCAAACACATTATAAACACGTCTCTCTGGAATTTTTCCTTCAGAATGAAAGTGTGCTATAATACGACTTTTGGAAAAACAAGAGAACGCAAGCATCCAGAAGTCTTCCGACCAATTTGTATATTACCCTGCCTTGGCCCGAAACAATCGTACACGAACAAATATCTATTTTCTTCAAAATTACAACCCACTGGACAGGTATCAATCAGGGTTCCCACCTAACCACAGTACCACCACAGAATTTTCGAATGTTACCAATGACATTCAATTGGAAAAGGACAAAGGAAGAATGACAGTTCTCATACTATTAGACTTAAGGAAAGCATTTGACTGCGTAGACAGAGACATATTACTGGCAAAATTCAAACCTATCAATTTTTCCGCTACACCTTTATCCTGGATGCAGTCATATTTCACAGGACGTCAACAACGTGTATCAGTAGGCACTAATACCTCAAACTGGGAACAAACAGAAACAGGCAGCAGTGTCCTGGCAGCACTTCTCTTCTCCGTGTACCTAAATGACTTCCCAGAATATCTAAAATGTGTAAGTACCATTTACATGCAGATGACATACAGTTATACATACACATAGACTCAAACGACATTCACCTGGCCATAAATAACGTGAACAAAGATCTAAACATAATTCGAGACCCCAAAAAAGTCACAAGCAATCATAGTAGAATCCAAAAATAACCACATTAAATTGGAGAGAAAAAACATTCCTCCGATTATGTTCCAGTGAACAGAAATCGGTCTGAAATACTCCGTGAGGAATCTTGGCCTAAACGTTAACAAAAAACTTAACCTGATTTGAAAATGCAACAAAAACTCTGCCAGCGGAATTTCTACAGATTACACTCATTTAAAAGGCTAAGAGATCTTCTCCCACTTAAAACAAAAGAATTACTAATACAAAGTCTAATTCTAACCAGTTTCGACTCTCTCTCTCTTTCCTAGCGTTTATCCCAAAATTATGGGGTCCGCTGCTTTGCTACATCTCCATTTCGTCCTATTGCTGACATCTTCAGGTTTTAAACCAACGTCGTGCATATCGGCCTTGATATTGTCAGTCCACCGCTTTAAAGGCCTTCCACGTGGTCGTGATCCTCCCGGATCAACTTGGAGAGCTGTTTTAGCAACTGAGCCATCCGGCCTTCTCATAACGTGACCGTACCACCGGATACGCGCTTCTCTCACTTTCTCCACAATTGGAGCGACGGCAAGCCTTTCTCGAACATCTTCAGTTCTCATGTGGTCACATCGAGTAAGTCCAAGAGTCCATCGAAGCATCCTCATTTCCATTGTATGAAGAGTCTGCCCGTGCTTTTTTTGTCATTGGACGACATTCTGCCCCGTAAATAGCTCCTGGGCGTACCACGGTCTTGTAAATTTTTGCCTTTAGATTGTGAGGCATCTTTTTATCGCAGAGGACTCCGGTGAGTTGTCTCCACTTGAGCCAAGCTGCATTTACTCCCGCCCGGGTATCAAACGTGGCATCAGAGTTCGAAGTGACAACTGACCCTGGAATTAAAAATGCATGGTTTTCTGCAAGTCTTGATTATTGATCCTTATGGTCCCACTAGTTTGGGGGCCACATTCTAGGTATTCGGTTTTCCGGGTGTTGAGGCGCAGACCATTCTCAGCTAATTTGTCGCTCCAAGTTTGTGTCTGGCGTTGGAGTCCAAGGCGTGTTTGTTGGGCAAGTACCACATCATCCGCATAAAGGAGGGTCCAGGGGTGCGATGTCCGTATGTCAGCCGTTGTTGTATCCAAGCAGAGGATAAGTAATAAAGGCGATAGAGCAGAGCCCTGATGTACACCCACGGTGATATCATAAGACGGAGAGATTCCAGCTGGACTCCGGACCACACTAGTTGTATTATGATAAAGTTGTACCCAGCTTACATAGGCTTCCGGGACTTCACGACTGCGAAGAGCTAGCCAGATGAGGTCATGAGGGACTCGGTCAAATGCTTTTTTTAGGTCCAGAAATGCCATGTGTACACTCTTCTGCCTCTCCCTATGTTTTTCCATAAATAGACGTGTGGCATGGATGGCATCGATTGTGCTGCAGCCCTTAACAAATCCACACTGGTTGGATGTTATTGTGACAATGTTTCTGAGCCTGTTGTCTAGCACTAGTTCAAATATCTTCAGTGTATGTCAGAGGAGTCGAATAGGGCGGTATGTTGAGCAGTCGCTCACGTCTCCGTTACCCTTCTATATTGGGACTGTCGTGCTAGTTGTTTATGCACGGGGAAGTTTCTTTTCGATGATGACCTGGTTGAAGTGTGCGGCAAGGAATTCTGCAGCGGGCTTGCCAAGAATTTTCCAGATATCTGCTGGTATGTCATCCTGGCCAGTTGCTTTACCATTCTTCATCTTCTTTATTCTACACATTTTCGACTACGGAGACGTTATATACAACAGTTTAAATAGCACACTCAGTACCAAATTACAGCATGCATACAACTAATGTATCCGTCTTATCTATCTTATCTATATATATAAAATTACATGTCATGACTGACTGACTGACTGACTGACTGACTGATTCATCATCGCGGAGCCAAAACTACTGAACATAAAGAAATGAAATTTTGAGGATATATTTATACTACAATATAGGTTCTCATTAAGGGAGGATTTTTGAATATTCCATCGCTAAGGAGTTGAAAAGGTGGTGAAGTTTTAAAACGAGTGTACCAATATCTCAAAAACTTTACAGCTTAAAGACGTGAAAACTGGTATTTAGAATCTTCTTTAAAAATAAGGAAACACTTATATTTTCGGAAAATCCTCTTAAGGGGTGTGAAAAAGAGCAAAAAATGGGTTGTGTACCTTTTATGAGGATACTTATATCTCAAAAATTGAAGATGTTACAGTCTTGAAAATTGGTATTTGAAATCTTCTTTAAAAATAAAGAAAAACGTATTTTTTTGTATTTGGAAAATCTTATTCAGAGGGGTAAACAGGAATGGGGTAAATATTTAAAATGAGTTAATGTACTATATATCTCAAAAACGTAACATGTTACAGACGTGAAAATTAGTATTTGGACTCTCCTGTAAAATTAAAGGAACAAGCATAATATTTGTTTTCTGAAAATCCACTTAAGGGGAAGTGTTAAGGGGGGGGGGGAGTGAATTTTTAAAATGAGCAATCTGTAATAAATGTCAAGAACTTCACATATTACAGAAGTGAAAATTGGTATTTTTAATCTCTTTTAAGGATAAAGTAACCAGTATGTTTTGTTTCCGGAATAAAAAGAGGGGGGTGGGTTAAAATGACTGGAAAGCGGGTTGAATTATTTTCATTTGGATACTGGTATCTCCAAAACTGAAGATATTACAGACGTGAAAATTGGTATTTGGAATCTCCTTTTTAAATAAAGAGACATGTATTTTTGTTTTCGGAAAATTCACTTAAGTGGGTAGTAAATAGGACTGAAAAGTGAGTTGAACTCTTTTTATGAGAATACGTATATCTCAAAAACTTAAAATGTTGCAGACATGAAAATTTGGTTTGGAATCAAGGAACACGTATTCTATTGTTTACGGAAAATCCACTTAAGGGGGGCGGGGTGGGTGAAAAGAACAGGAAAAAGTGTTCAATTAGTTTTATAAGGATTCTTATATATCAAATACAGCAGATGTTACAAACGTGAAAATTGATATCTGTATCTATTGTAAAAGTAAAGGAACACGCATAATATGTTTGCTGAAAATTCACTTAATGGGAAGAGTTAAACGGAGTGAATTTTTATAGTGAGCATAGCAACAGTACATCAGAGAACTTACCACATATTACAGACATGAAAATTTGTATTTTTAATCCCTTTTAAAAATAAAGTAAGACGTATTTTTTGTTTCGGAAGAAAACACTTAAGGGGTGGGAGTTGTAAAAAGGACTGTAAAAGAGGATGATTTCTTATTATGAGTGTTACCGTGTTTTGGTGGATCAGCAGAGGTGAAAGAAGGTGCGGGCTGGAATGGGTCTAACTACAAGTTCGAAAGATGAATTTAAAATTTAAATAAAGGTTATATTTTCAACTGATAACAAGATTTAACAATTTTCACTATGTGAAATAACAACCAAAATCAGGTACAATGCAACTTTACAAACGAAAGCACAAGTTAAGAGGTCTTTACAATTCCTGGGCTACGAGCCCCAAAAGTTTAACCATTTCTGAGCTCTCAGCTCACAACCACATATTTTAGAAAAGGGCAGAAATTCCCTCAATACAATGGAGCACTTGCTCCCAGTAATCAAAATGTCATGCCTCCCCGAGGCACCTTTCAAAATACCAGAAGGAGCTGATCCGCTCTCAATCTTTCAAGCCTATTCAAGGCCATACCATACATTGCGATCGCTTGCCACAACTTACAAGAATTAAACAGGGGTATCTCGTATCCAATCTACTGGGCCTTCTCAGGACGGAAAACAAAAACGGGTTAAATTAATGGCCCAAAATACAAGATTTAATGGAGGCGAGTACTTGCACTCCTACATGAAAGCTTGTTAAAACCTAAGTGGCGCTAAGCTGGTACACAGTGGCTATTCCCATTCTATAGAAGTGACTTGTATAAGAAAAATTTTAACACATTAGGAAAGAGTAGAAAATAAGTTACGAAAACATAGTCACCTCAAGTCGAAATGAAGGGGAGCTCGAGAGGGTAAAGCACTCTCTATCCCCGATTTACATTTAAAGCAATAAGAAAATGTTTACATTTTATATGTTACATTTTTAAACAGGTAGGATACTTTGAAAAGGTTTCGAAACTTCCGCGGGGGTTAAACTGCTGAGCAAAAATGAAATAAAGATGTTAAAAAGCCATTACCTTTGCTGAAGAGCTGCTGCTCGAAGGTAGAGGTGCAACTCGCCCCCTGCTATACTTCCATACACTAAGCTAGATGTTGTTGAAGTGGCGAAGAGCCGAGAAAATCAGCAGTTTTTAAACCCTCGTGGAAGATTCGAGACCTTTCATGAATAATAAAGACACACCCACTCAACTTTATTGGGTAGCTAAGAATTACACATGGAAATTCGAAGAAAAAACCTCTGATAGGTGGAAAATTAATTACAGAAATTACTGATTGGCTAAGTTCAAAACAGGCGGAAAGAAAGCTTTATATTGCCAACCTACAAATGAAAGAACGAAATTTAGTTATAGGAAAACTTATGAGTATAAAACATCTTCAAGAAAAGTTCCATCACTTCGCACCAGGGTGCATGATAATAGTTTTTGGTAGAGACATCTGTGAGAGACTGTCCACACTTCTTGATAATTAGTAAACAAAAACAATTCGAAATTAACACAGTGACATCTTCAGATAAACGGTTGAATTAATTCAGTTTTATTAAAGTTCAGAGTTTTAGCTCTAGAGGAGTACTTAAAGGCGTAAAATTCAAATGTGCGGCGTATAGGTGTACCAACCGGTACAATGAGGATACTTATATCACAATTACCTAAGATGACACAGACATGAAAATTTGTGCTTGGAATCTCCTTTTAGAAAAGAAACACCTATTCTGATGTTTTCGGAAAATACAATTAACGGGGGATAAATTAATTGAAAAATGGTTTGAATTGTTTGTTTGAGGATAATTATATCTCGAATACGAAAGATGTTAGGGACGAGGAAAAGTTATTTGGAATTTCCCTTAAAAATAAGGACACACGTATTTTGTGGCGGGGTAGGGGTTTGGAATCAACTTAAATGAGCGTAAAAGGAGTTGAATTATTTTTAAAAGGATACAAATAATAAGAAGTGGGCTTAAAAAGTACACCTCTAAGGGGGTTTTTATCTGGGAGTGAGGGATGATCACAAAAATATGCATTTATATGAAACCGTTTGAATTATAAAATTAAAATTCCAAATGATATCCTAGGTGTTAAATAACAGCAGGTTTGACACAAACGTAACCGCTCAGAGAGTTAAATGGGGGTTAAGATCCGAAAACAAAGATGTTCATTCCTTCCTTCTGAAACGGTTGGATGTACGAAGACGAATTTCCAATTCCAAATCCTAGATGTGAAGTAGGAAATATTTTTTAACGTTCCAGCCCTAAAGTGTTAAATGAGGTTAGCTCCGTAAACTAGATTATTCATCCCTCCAAAACCGCTTGACGTAAAAAGTTGTAATTTTCCCAGAAGGGTCTTATTTTATGTCCTAGGTCTAAAATATCGTGTACTTCAAAATATTCCTCCCCTAAGGGGTTTAGACAGCGCAATATCCATTCTCTTGAAACCGTTTCGGGCACGAACTTATTTTGTTAATGAAAGGTGGTCTTCTATATCCTAGAAGTTAATAAATATTAAAACATTTACCCCTTAACAAGTGTTCATTCCTCCATTACTGTTCGACGTACAAAATCAAAATTTCACAGGTTGGACGCTTTTACATCCTAGATGTTAAATAAGATAGGGTCCAAATTCTTCCATATGGGGTTCAAATGAGTGTTAGATCAGAAAATAAATAATCATTCCCCAAAACCGTTGACGTACGAACTGAGGGCGTATTTTACAGGCTCGGCTGTCAGTGGACTCTCCAAAACGTACAACAATGAATAATAACAAATTTCAGTGCAAATCCGTAGCAAAGCACGGGTATCTTGTTAGTATATAAAATAACATGTCCTGACGGATTCATCATCGCCGAGCCAAAACTACTGGCCATAAAGAAATGAAATGTAGGTGCTTCCTAAGGGAGGATTTTTGGATTTTCCGTCGCTAAGGGGGTTAAAAGGGGGGGTGAATTTTTAAAATGAGTGTACCTATATCTCAGAAATTTTAAAATTTACACATGTAAAAATTGGTGTATAGAATCTCCTTTAAAAATAAAGAAACGCGCATTATTTGTTTTCGGAAAATCCCAACAGGATGGGTGAAAAAAGAGTTAAAATTTGGGTTGAATGCCATCAATGAGGATACTTATATTTCAAAAACTGAAGGTAATACAGTCCTGAAAATTAGTATTCGGAACCTCTTTTAAAAATAAAGAAACACGTATTACTTGTTTTTGGAAAATCCAAATAATGGGGGTTAAACAGGAGTGTTAAATGGGGGAGAATTTTTAGAAAGCCTATATCTACAGAATATCTCAGAAACGTAAAACGTTACAGACGTAAAAATTGGTATTTGGAATCTCCTGTAAATGTAAGGAAACATAGGTGATTTGTTTTCGAAAAATCTACTTAAGGGGAACTAAAAAGTGGGTGAAATTTTAAAATAAGCATATCTACAGCATATCTCAAAAAATTAACATGTTACAGAAGTGAAAATTGGTATTTTAAATCTCCATTTAAAATAAACAATCATGTATTTTGTTGTTTTCGCATGAATCACATAGGCGGGGGTGGGGTAAATGACTGAAAATGGGGTTGAATTCTATTTATTAGGATGCTGATATCTCAGAAACTGAAGATGTTACAGACGTGAGAATTGGTATTTGGAATCTTCTTTAAGAATAATGAAATACGTACATCATTTCTTCAAAAAATCCTGTTAAGAATAATAAAAAAATAATTGAATTATTTGTATGAAGATACTGTTATCTGAAAAACGAAAGATGTTTCAGACGTGAAAATTGGTATTTGGAATCTCCTTTGAAACACGTACTTCTTTGGTTTCGGAGAATCCTATTAAGGTTGGTGAAAGAATTCAAAAATTAATTGCTATTGCCTTAACGTCGCACCGACACAGATAGGTCTTATGGCGATGATGGGAGAGTAAAAGGCTAGGACTGGGAAGGAAGCGGCCGTGGCCTTAATTAAGGTACAGCCCCAGCACATGCCTGGTGTGAAAAATTGAAACCACGGAAAACCATCTTCAGAGCTTCCCACAGTGGGGTTCGAATCCACTAGCTCCCGGATACTGGATACTGGCCGCACTTAAGCGACTGCAACTCTCGAGCTCGGTAAAAAATAATTGAATAATTTGTTCGAGGATACTTACATCTAATAAAAAAGTAAAGTTGTTACAGACGTGAAAATTGGCATTTAGAAGATCATGTATTAATAAAGGAACCCGTACTTTTTGTTTTCGCAAAATTCACTTAAGGGCGGTGGGAATGTGGAAGGAAGTGAAACAAGGTTAATTATTTTAATGAGGATACTTATATGTAAAAAACTGAAGGTTACATACGTGAAAATTGGTATTTAGAATCTCCTTTAAACATAAAGAACCACGCCTTTTCGTGGGGGTGGGGGTTGGGGGCGGAATCAATTAACGGGTTTGGGGTGAAAACGGACTTGAATTCTTTTTATGAAGATACTTATATCTCAAAAACTGAAGATTTTACAGGTATGAAAATTTGTATTTGGAATGTTCTTTCAAAGTAAGGAAACACGTATTCTTTTGTTTACGGAAAGTCCACTTATGTGGGATAAGAGTGAATTGAGAAATTATTTGAATCCAATGTATGAGGATACTTATATCTCAACAACTAAAGATGTTACAGACGTTATAATTGGTATATAGAATCCCATTTAAAAATAAAGAAACATGTATTCTTTTGTTTAGAAAAAAACCACTTAAGGGGTAAAAATTGAAAAATTTCTTGAGTTATTTGTATGAGGATATTTATATCTATAAAGCTAAAGATATTACAGACGTAAAAATTATTATTTGGAATCTCCTTTAAAAATAAACGCGTACTTTTTCGTAAAATCGACTTAAGGTGGAGGGGGGTAAGTTGAAATTAAGTAAAGAAAGAGTTGAATTCTGTTTGAATGGATACATACAGTATATCTCAAAAAATGAAGATGTTACAAACCTGAAAATTAGTATTTGGAATCTCCTTTCAAAATAAAAAGATATATTTTTGTTTTCGGAGAATCTGCATAGGTGGGGTTGGGGGTGGAGGAAGGTCTGATAAAGGGGTTGAATTATTTTTATGGGGATACTTATATCTCAAAAACTGAAGATGTTACAAAAGTGCAAATAGGAATTCGGAATCTCCTTCAATTATAAAGAAACATGCTTATTTTTTACGAGTTTATAGAAGACTTTTTCTCACATGGACAGTTATATGTCATCTTAGCCCTAAAAGGCATTATCACAAACGTTGTTAACAAAGAGTTCCTAGGGTAAGTAAAGCTCAATGTTTTGGTGAATATTTACTTTAGGAATTTTCCATATAATGTGTTAGTATAGTACAAAGAACGATTACTTTTGTCAAACTACGAAATCTACGCGAGCGAAGCCGCGGGTAACTGCTAGTCTTCAATAAACCGAGACATTGCCATATCTTCCCCTACCTCTATCAGTTATCTTGGCTACATTTAGACGAGAGTCTAGATTTGTACTCTGTGTCAGTTATACGTTGTGTTCTACGGAGCGAAGCATTGGTTTACTTGAGAGATGACATTCAGTACATATCATCCAGAAATAATCACCAAACAAGGTCATTATAGTTAGGGACAAAATATGATGGCCTCATTTCTTGGAAGCGAGCTGGAAGCACTCCCACCCTAGACCCTGATGAGTTAATTAGCACCATGTGATCCTTGATTGGTATGGGGAGGTTGCTAAAACACTTTCTTCAGTCTTTATTCTTTCTTCGTGCCGAGTACAGTGCAGTGACCTCGTGAGCATTGTTAACAGTAACATATGAAAGTAATATTTATAACTTATCATTTAATTTTCATCAGTTTGGCGCAAGAGCAGTAACATGTCGATCATCTTCCGGCCTTAGTGTAACGAAGCGGAATTAAATCAGCTGCCTGGAAGTTCTTCCGTTTCTTCTCCTCCTCCTTCTTCACCAAGAACTCCAACTAAAAGTGACAAAAATGTGATTGGAAGAGATGCTCAGTTACGAAAACAAACCGTGATGTTGCTGAGGAACATGAAAAATTTCTTACGAGGTGTTTTAGGAAAAGGCGGTGTTATTACAGGTAAAATTTAAATAACAGAAAATTTAAGCAACAGGAATCTGGTTACTATGATGAAAAAATTAGTTAAACTCAGTTATTGTTATATCTATGTAAAACCCACTAGAAAGAAAGTTCGGAAGCAAAAATTCAAATTTGATAAAATACACGAGGGACCTGCTTCGTCGAACAGTTTTTGAGTATTAGAGGGACGGTAAATCTCCAACAATAGGTGACCTAACAGAATCAATGAAACAGAAGACAGCTGCAATAGATAATCAGTGTCCATATGGGGCGAAGGCACTTTGTTGTCTTCTGAAAAGTATGTGATTTAAATACCCGTCTGTAGTTAACAAGAGTTTAAAACCTGAAAAACCAGAAATAATTGCTTGGCGGTACAGATATCTTCAAGACATTCAAGATCTTCGGACCCAAGGTTATGCTGACATATACCTAGATGAAATGTGGTTCGACAGGAACTGTTGCAGAATGAAGAACTAGGCAGACGATTCTAACAATTGTGCTGTAACAACCCATTCAACAAAGGTGATAGAATCGTTATCGTTCACTGCGGTGCACGGTTTAGTTTTATTAGTGATGCTCTTCTACTTACACATACTATTACCGGAGTAATGATTTATGCCCTCTCTGTAAATACTTTAGTGCTGGCCGCATGGCCGTTGAAATTCGTGTCTTTGACGTAATTTACTGCTACGTTACTTATCAAGTGATTCATGGTCAAAGATGACCAAGATTTTCATTACTTATGAAACATGAACTTCCGCCGGCGTAAAAGTTAAAGATGTGGCCATCTGTTGTGTGTGGCGAGCAAGTGTCTTCTCCAGTATTCTCCTGCATTCTAGTGTCGACGGTGCAAACTATCTCACTGCTGGTCTCCCCCCTCCACTTAGCAAGTATGCGCACGAAAACATTGCCACTGTGGTCCGACTTGTAGGCTTCCTTGCAGTCGCCATTAACGTTTTGGGAGCCTGCAGTGATGGACGGACGGCGTGTTTATAAGCTTGGCGTGATGGTTGGTGAAATGATAATAGATCCAGGATGAAGTTGGTTTTAGAGGGCTTGCGCACTCATGAACTTTTAAAGCTTTTAAAATTATTATTAGCTTTTAAATGGCCTCGTCTGTATATTTTTTGAGTGCCTTCTGACGACTGATTCTACCATAAGTAAGTAAGGATATGATGATCAAGCAAACTCACGACTACGGCAATATGCTACACTGTAAGTGTTATCCGAATCACCCTTTACTTATTCCAAGTGTGTGAACTGAATATTTCGAAATGTGAAGTTCGTGCCGCGACTGGATGTAAGTTTGGTTCAACTAAATTCTACGTTTTAACCTTGCGGTGTTTAAGACATTTTTCGTGTCAAAGAAAAATCTTATATTTAAACCACTTTTATTCACTATGGCTTGCGTCTGCTGCGAAAAAAACACAAATCATTTTAATTCTTGAAAATTGTGATTTTAAATACTTAAAAGTTTGGTAGTGGCTTCCTGGCCCTAATAAGTCGGTGTTAGTGCGATGTTTCGGCAGGGTTATTAACCAAGTGAGCTGCTACAAGGGTGTGCAATTTACGTTCTTATTCCATCTTAATTTTACCTTCATTCCCTTCTTCTTAATTATTTTTTAAAAACTAATTTGTTTGGTATTTTCGTGATCTTTCGGCGTCCTGATTTTCTTTTGTCTCTTAAAATGTATACGCCTATTGTTGCTTGGTGGCCGATGATTGGCACTATTCCTGAACTAACCTGGCGTGTGTTCGTTGCCATGGGAATGCGAATGTTGATACATGGAGATGCTGATTTTTTGTTGAATGTTGGTGGAAATGAATTGACGTCCATATAAAATAATTTAGTTTTGTGAGTGTTTTAACCTGTTTGATTCTTTTAATTAATTTTGGGGATTTTTCTCTCCCCTCTGAATATTTTAAAGCCCTGTGCCGCGGACCTCGTTATTATTATTTTGGTAAACTTACTCTTGGGATCTTGATCGTAACATTCTACCATCCCTTGTGGGAACTCCTTTGAATATACCCGAAGTGTGTTTCAATATAAAAGAAAATCACAATATATGTTAAATTTGCTTCAAGGTTGGAAAAAGTATACGATGAAAGTATGAATTTTTCAAAGAAATCTTATGCCATATAAATGGTATCTCAGATTTGAAGAGGCATTTCAGAATTAATTAATTAATTAATTAATTTATTTATTTATTAGTTAAATTATTTATTATCTTATAAACAGTCAACCTTAGGTTTTTATGGTCTCTTGAGCACTAAGCGCTTCATTTTAGTTTTCCAGCGATGAAAATTTTTAATCAAATAGTAAGAAACTTAAATTCCTTTATTAAATCTCTCTTTGATTCCAAATGAAAAGATTTTGTTTTTGTATGATGGTAAACATTTCAAAATGATGACCAGGTTTTCATTTCATCCACCCTCTCTGGTGCCATCGGTTTTATTTTTGTTGAGTACTTGTTCATTTTTCTTATCTGATGTTCGATTGGTCTCAGATGCTTCCATATCTCTGATCTGTACTATCCATTTCATGTATGTCAGAGCAATTGTGCTGTCACTTGGCGTGATTGTGAATGACGTTAAGTGGTACAGTATGTGTTAGCAGAGCTCTGGTTTATTCATTTGTTCTACCGTGCTCGGAGCTATCTGTGTGCTATATGCTTTAGCATCCCTTTCTTTAAACCTGTTATCTGTTTCGTTAGTGCTAAACACCCGGGTGTTGATTGCATTGTCCCTTTGAAAATCTGGTCGCTGTGAAATTTTTAATTGTTCAGGGATTCAAAGAGAGTATGAATTTAATCTTTTAAAATATCATCCTGTGAAAGAAGAGCTTAATGTGCTAACTTATTGTTTCATGTATCACAACGATGTCGAGGGCGGTTCTATTTCCGTATCAAGGCAGAGTTAGTTTATGGACTAACTACCCGGGGCATCAAACCGGCTGCTTTGTTGGTCTCTCACGTCCAGGTTCCTATAAATCTTGATTTTGTCAAAATCAACAACTTTTGTGAGTCTTTGAATTGTATTACTGACGCCTTAACAGCATAGAAAAAAATTGGGAGGAGTTCACTGGAGCCTCCCCCACAAAGGGGCAAATTAGCAGGCTTACGTCTAGGGTGTGGCATTATTTAGGTCGCATCCATAATCTAATTATTATGAGTCTTGAACCTAGCTTTATATAATAATGTTAAAAACTGTTGATCATTGCTTCTTGTATTTCTGCTGAACTGGACATAATGTTGGCAAATAAGGATATAGAGAATTTATCGATTGTTGAAAGGGGAAGCTGCTCTTTTCCTACCTCTAGCAATGCTACTAATGCTAATTATCAAGGTTCATGTTGTGCAGCCTCCCCAGGTTTAGAGAATCTATTAGCCTGTCTAAATTCTACTCCTTATCATTGCTCAATAAAAGACGAGTTCAACGGAGTTAAAAACTTCTCAGTAAACTCAATTGTAACAAGTACCAGGTTCCTGAGGTTCCTGGTAGAAATAACAGAGTCAGGTAATGTATAATCCGTCGATGACTTGAGTATATTCCGTGCCCTGTTCTCCCATTGTGAGGGAATCTTGAAACGTGAATTTTTTGAAGCTATTTCGAAGAATTTAAAGTTTACAGAAATTCATAGGGTTGTATTGTCGAAATTTATCCCTTCTTTGGCACTGCGAAGATGATTCCTCAATATTGTTTTAGGACTCAGCTTCTCAATGAAAATCTCTTAAGCTATATTTTAGCCTTGAGGTGTCATTGCCAGGTATTTCAAATTTTCATTGTGTGGGTTACTGTAGTCACGTCCTAATTCGTGAACCATGGGCAACGAGTGAGTGGTCTAGTAAGTGGTCGTGAGAGCCGGGATACCAGTTGCTATGGAATGGGAGTGGGCATCTCGGTCATATTCTGAGTCATGGCCCTCCATGTGCTCAGGCGACTATGACTATACAATCCACCAGTGGTCCAAAACCCGTTAGAGGAGAGATCCTCACTTGGACTATGTGCAAGTAGGGCAGCATCCTGCTTCATGAATCTACCGAGCTCAGAACATTTTAAGCAAGCCTCGGACCTATGGGAGTAACGGAGTCCGACTCCCATTTGACAGGCGAGGGACTCCTTGGAATCAACTTGGCGAACGAAAGGAATTCGATGAGGAGCTATCAATATTAATGGGGCTTATGGAAGAGAGAAAGTAGAACTGGCTGAGTCAGCAAATAGGATGCATCTGGATGTGCTGGGAGTGAGTGATATTCGGGTAAGGGGAGATAACGAGGAAGAGATAGGAGATTATAAAGTGTACTTGACGGGTGTTAGAAAGGGAAGGACAGAGTCTGGGGTAGGGCTGTTTATCAGGAATACCATTACACGCAACATAGTTTCTCTTAGGCACGTAAATGAGCGAATGATGTGGGTTGATTTGTCAGTTGGAGGAATTAGGACTAGAACTTTCTGCGTGCATTAACCATGTAAGGGTGCATATGAGGATGAAGTTGACAAGTTTTATGAAGCATTGAGTGACATCGTGGTCAGGGTCAACAGCAAGGATAGAATAGTGCTAATGGGCGATTTCAATGCGAGAGTTGGGAATAGAACTGAAGGATACGAAAGGGAGATTGGTACATGTGCGGAAGATATGGAAGCTAATGGGAATGGGAATGGTTTGCTGGACTTCTGTGCAAGTACGGGTTCAGCAGTTACGAATACATTCTTCAAGCATAAGGCTATTGACCGCTACACGTGGGAGGCTAGGGGTATCAGATCCATGATAGACTATATCATAACCGACTTCAAATTCAGGAAATCTGTTAGGAATGTACGAGTTATCCTGGGATATTTCGATGATACACACCATTATCTCATCTGTAGTGAACTAAGTATCTCTAGGCCTAGGGTAGAGAAAGTGAAATCTGTCTGCAAACGAATAAGGGTATAAAATCTCCAGGACGAGGAAATTATACGGAAGTACATGGATATGCTTAGTGAGAAGTTTCGAACAATAGATAGTAAGCAGGTTCAGGATATAGAAAGTGAATGGGTGGCATACAGGGATGCTGTAGTAGAAACAGCAAAGGAATGCCTAGGAACAACTGTGTGTAAAGTGGGTAAAGGCGAACATCTTGGTGGAATGATAGAAGTGAGAGCAGCTTGTAAATGTAAAAAGAAGGCTTACCAGAAATGACTCCAAACAAGGGACGAGGCAGACAGGGATTTGTACGTAGATGAAAGAAACAGAGCGAAACAAATAGTTGTTGAATCCAAAAAGAATTCGTGGGAAGATTCTGGTAATAACTTGCAAGCGCTAAGTCAAGCAGCAGGGAAACCTTTCTGGACAGTAATAAAGAATCTTAGGAAGGGATGGAAATATGAAATGAACAGTGTTTTGAGTAATTCAGGTGAACTCATAATAGATCCCAGGGAATCACTGGAGAGGTGGAGGGGATATTTTGAACATCTTCTCAACGTAAAAGGAAATCAACCAGGTGGTGTTGCGAACAGCCAATCTCATGGGGAGGAGGAAAATGTTGTTGGTGAAATTATGCTTGAGGAAGTGGAAAGGATGGTAAATTATAGCCATTGTCATAAAGCAGCAGGAATAGATTAAATTAGACCTGAAATGATGAAGAATGGTGGGAGGGCAGGGATGAAATGGCTTCATAGAGTAGTAAGATTAGTATGGAGTGTTGGTAAGGTACTTTCATATTGGACAAAAGCAGTAATTGTACCTATCTATAAGCAAGGGAACGGGCAGAATTGCAACAACTATAGAGGTATTTCATTGATTAGTATACCAGGCGAAGTATTCACTGGCATCTTGGAAGGGAGGGTGCGATCAGTCGTTGAGAGGAAGTTGTATAAAAACCAGTGTGGTTTCAGTCCACAGAGAGGCTGTCAGTATCAGATTTTCAGTATACGCCCGGTAATTTAAAAATGCAACGAGAGGAATAGGCAGTTGTGTCTATGCTTCGTAGATCTTGTGAAAACATATGACAGGGTACAGAGGGAAATGATGTTCGCTATACTGGGGGACTATGGAGTTAAAGGTAGATTATTAAAATCAATCGAAGGCATTTATGTTGATAATTGAGCTTCAGTGAGAATTGATGGTAGAATGAGTTCTTGGTTCAGGGTACTTACAGGGGTTAGACAAGGCTGTAATCTTTCACCTTTGCTGTTCGTAGTTTACATGGATCATCTGCTGAAAGGTGTAAAATGGCAAGGAGGTATTCAGTTAGGTGGAAATGTAGTAAGCAGTTTGGCCTATGCTGACGACTTGGTCTTAATGGCAGATTGTGCCGAACGCCTGAAGTCTAATATCTTGGAAGTTGAAATTAGGTGCAATGAGCATGGAATGAAAATTAGCCTTCCGAAGATTAAATTGATGTCAGTAGGTAAGAAATTCAACAGAATTGAACGTCATATTGGTGATACAAAGCTAGAACAAGTCGACAATTTCAAGTATTTAGGTTGTGTGTTCTCCCAAGATGGTAATATAATAAGTGAGATTGAATCGAGTTGTCGTAAAGCTAATACTGTGAGCTTGCAGTTGCTATCAGCAGTATTATATAAGGAGGAAGTAAGCTCGCAGACAATACTATATTTACATCGGTCTGTTTTCAGACCAACTTTGTTTTACGGGAGAGAACGCTGGGTGGATTCAGGATACCTTATTCATGAGTTAGAATTAACATACATGAAAGTAGCAAGAATGATTGCTGCTTCAGTCAGGTGGGAACAATGGCAGTAGGGTATGCGGAATGGGGATATAAAAGCTAGTTTAGGAATGAACTGGATGGATGAAGCTGTACGCATAAACCGGCTTCGGTGGTTGGGTCAAGTGAGGCGAAAGGAGGAGGATAGGTTACCTAGGAGAATAATGGACTCTGTTATGAAGGGTCAGAGAAGTAGAGGTAGACCAAGACGACGATGGTTGGACTCCGTTTCTAACGATTTAAAGGTAAGAGGTATAGTACTAAATGAGGCCACAGCACTAGCTCCAAATAGAGGATTGTGGCGACGCTTAGTAAACTCACAGAGGCTTGCAGACTGAACACTGAAAGGCATAACAGTCTATAATGATAACGTATGTATGTATTTCGAATTTTTCTGCCCGGAGAAGAAATGCTGGCACGTATTCTGAAAGATATTTCTCCCTCCTACCGATGTTACCCCTCCCTCACGAAGAGTCCGACTAATTTTGTGGAGTTAGAGGTTGCTTGTATCTTTGCTGAAGATGTGAAGCATGGGGACGCGACCATACCTGTCTACCAACCTCCTCCTATTAACCGTGTCTCACCTCAATCAAGGGATAGTGTAAATACTAAAAATGTTACAGTTTTGGGTCACGTGACCACCTTAGAAATGCTTGTCCATCATTAAAGCTTAGTACTTGTCCTTGCTGTTATTTTTTGGGTCGAGGTTTCATCTTAAGGATAAATATCCAAATTATTTCCAAAATCGCAATCAATGACTAAGCTACAGTAGTAAAACTTGTGAATTTCTTGGCCCCGAATTTTCTGTGGATTCTGAAAGATTTATTTTTCCGCAGGTATGTAATAAAATCTCAGCTTTGGTTGAGTCTAAAAGTCCCTTCCCGAAGGCTGAGCTGAATAATGAACCGATTGTTGCTTTAATTCACTCGGGTAGCGTTATCACTTTAATTTATGACAGTTGGTATGATGAAATGGGGTCCCCTTGTAAACAGCCTGAGTTGGAGAAAGCCAATGTTGCATGTGTTACTGCTAATAAGGAGAACATGGAAATTTTGGGATCTGTTGATGTGAAATTGCGTATTGGTAATTTTACTTAGATGGTTATATGTTTGGTAACTCCGAAACCAGCTTGAAGGATGATTTTAGGCACTGACTTCTTGTCAATGACCGAATTAGTTTAAGATGTCCAAGCTAGAAAATTCTACTTTAAATTTCCCACAAATCGTTTTTGATCTAATTTATGCTCCTTTGGGTACCTTTTGAGTTTCTTGTATAGGTTGGTCGCTACCAGGGCAGAACAATGAAATCGATCAGTTGGATCTTAATCATTTGAATCGTGAACAAGCTAATTAAATCCGTAACCTGTGTCATCAATTTCAAGAGGTGTTCCCCAACAAGTTAGGTCTGTCGGATTTATTGGAGTACGAGTTTGAGTTGTCCGACAACCAACCTGTTAGATCCTCTCCTTACTACTTTCACCTCCCCGCATGCTAGAACTCAAAAAGGTCATAGACCAAATGCTGTCTGATGGAGTCATCAGATCGTCCACTTCTCCTTATGCATTTTTCTGGTACCTAAACTCTCTGGAAGATACCGAACTGTAATTGATTACAGGTCCCTGACAGCAAGGTCATCTTGCAATCTATTCCTTTGCCAGATTTACATACTTGTTTCGGGTGGTTTTTCTGAGCCAAATTCTTTACCGTTTTAGATCTCAATAAAGCCTATTATCAGATTCCGCTCTCTGAACTTTCTATTCCCCTGACCGCCTTCATCGCGGACTGGAATCATTATGAGTTCCTAAGGCTCCCCTTTTTCTTTAATGGGAATCTGTATTAACTAGATTACTGGATTCCATTCTGGGGGATATCAAGTGTAAGTTTGTCTTCAATTACCTTGATGACATGGTGATCTTCTCGAAAACCTTTGAAGAACATGTGGATCATGTCAGGGAAGTCCTGGAGCGTTTGAAAAAAACTGGTTTTAATTAGAAATTATACCAAAGTAACCTTCAACAAGCCAAGTATATCTTTTCTTGGGCATGTCGTGTCGCCCGACGGAGTCTCCGTTGATCATTCTAGGACCCAGCCTAACAGGGAATTTCAGATACCTGAAGATGTGAAAGGTGTTGCACGCTTTGTGGGCATGGTCATTTTCTTCCGCAAATTTATCTCAAATTTTGCTCAGGTTGCTGCACCCTTTAACTATCTGGGGCCCCTCCCAGCAAGAGGCCTTTGAGACCCTGAAATTTGCTTTATCAAATGCTCCTGTGTTGGTCATACCCGATTTTAGTAAACGTTTCATTGTTCAATCTGCTGCCTCTGGGAAAGCTATTACTGGTGTAATTTTACAGGAACATGAAGACGGTCGTAGATAGGTGGCCTATGAGTCTAGGATCCGTAATAATCTGGAGAGTAAGTACTCCATCTATGAGTTGGAATGTTTGGCCGTGCTGTTTGCACTTGTGAAATTTATGCCCTTCATTGAATATATAAATTTCAACCTTGACACTGATAATCAGGCTCTCTCGTGGATCTTGAACCGACCCAAAAGAACGGGCAGAATTACTAGATGGGCACTTCGGATTTCCGCTTTTGGTTTTCAGGTTAAGCATATCAGAGGTTCGGAGATTGTCATCGCTGATAGCTTAAGTGGAATTTTCGATGGCGACTTTGGTCTTAATGAAAAATGTAAAGTTGAAGGAAATGATGAAACTAATGTTGTTAGTGTTGGAGCCATTCCTTCGGATCTACCTTTGTTATACCATGAGTTCGGCGATAATCAGGAAACCGATACTGAACTGAAAGAAACCGAAAACATTAATGAGGGAATTGTAGTAAAACCCTACTCCCTGGTTAAGGGTGTCCTGTGTTGTAAAGTTCGAGGTGATCGAGGTGATCGTAACTTCAAAATTGTTGTCCCTAAGGTCCTAGTGCCAATCATCTTCAAATATTACCACTGTTGTCCCATCGGTGCTAATTTAGGCACTTTTAAGACTAGGCAGAAAATGAGTAAATTCTTCACTTGGAAAAGGATGGATAGTAATATCCGGATCATGGTTAAGTCCTGTAAAATTTGTGATATCAGTGAACCTAATCTGGTTTATTATCATCTTCACAAGCCTCTCGCCCAATGGAAAGGTTATTCATTAATTCGGTTGGTTCCCTCCCTCAACCTTGGACAACACTCATATTATTGTGTGTATTGATGCGTTATCTCGGTTTACCTGGATTATTCCCACTAGATCTATGACTTCTCGAACTTCTATAAGCTGTCTAAATTCTATCTTTGCATTCTTTGGTCCTCCCAAGTTTCTAGTTTCTGACAATGCCAGTGCATTTACTAGCCACTCGTTTAAGAAGTACCTATTCGAGTTGAGCATCTCGCATGTTACTACCATCCCATACTATCCAAACGCATCTTACGCCGAGAGAATGAATAGGAACCTGAAATCTGCTCTGATTGCGTATCATCACCATAACCAATCCAAGCGGGATTCTTGCCTACACTGGTTAGCCCATGCCTTCAATTCTGCCACACACGAATGTCATGGTAAAACCGCTTTGTCCCTTATGTTCTGTTACAACCCGTATTCTCCTATGTCCATCGTACTTGCTATTGATGATATTCTACCCGACCTGTCTAAACCCAATGATGTTCAGAAAATTTGGGATGAAGCCAAGAAGGAATTGTCGGTATCCTATGAGAGACACAGAGATAAGTATAAAAAGGGTAAAAATTCACCTAGGTTGAAAGTTGGTGATCAATTTTTTGTCAGGTCCTATCCCATCAGTAAAGCCATTAACAAATTTTCTGCTAAGCTTACTCCTAGGTATCAAGGTTCCTGTGCTATATTACAGTTTTTGTCTCCAGTATCGGTACTGGTGAGTGACCCCATCGCTAAGAGTATTAGGCGACTTCATCTTTCCCAGTTAAAATCAGGTTAATGTGTGATTCCACTTCTTCCTTAAGGGCTTCCGGATAATCCGTGTGGTCTGTAGTTTGGATCTGCGTTTGAGAGTTACATTTCAGTGAGCAAATTTATTGAATTATCTTTAGATTATTATGTAACTATTCTGGTTCGGTGTGGATTTAATCTAGCAAATTTTATATGTATAGTATGTTTTGGGTGTTTTGGGGATTGCTTCCTGAACTTATGACCTTTTTCTGTCCAAAATGATTGTTTAGTAGTGTGCCAATTGCAGTAATTACCATGTGTTATGATTTTCTGCACCAAACCTTCTGCATTCATGTTTCATGTGAATCTTATTACTGTGTACTAACTGTGACCATTGAAATTTAAAAATTTGATTGTGGTTCTTGACGAGTGTGTATCCTTTCACTTGCGCTATAGGCACCTATTTATTTAGTCGTTAATGACTCATTGCTCTTTTGGTATGTGTGCATGCCAGCTCTGTCCGTCATAAATTATTATATCCTGATCATGGAAGATTACTAAATTTTTAACATAAATTTAATTATGGGCTGTTATGCTGTAGTAACCTTTGTCTTGTAGTAATTTTGGAAAATTGTATGTAATTTTAGCTCTGTTCATTGTTGTTCACTATAGTGAAAATTGTCTGGGTGTCCTAACCTATACTTATCTTTAAGTGTTTCTATTATTCTATAGCCTATTTCTTGTTATCCGGCTCTATTTTGGTAATATAACTGCTGTCTATTCTGGTTGTGGTATTGTTAGGTGTACATTAAACGAACTGAGTAATCTTTATAGGTTATTTTCTTTATTTGGGTGGGTTGACTAGGAACTAGATAGTACCCGGTGTTGGATCCTATTTGTTAAGTTTAGTTTTCCTTGTGGATATTGGCTATTGCTGAACTCTGTCGATCGGAATTGGTGGCGGTTGGCTGTTTGCCTTGGGCATGGACGTAACCGTCTTTACTGCTTTCCGTCTCCAACTTCTGGTGGCACGTGTTCTTCTATTTCTGGTTGCTCGTGCCCTCCTTTAAATTGTCTCTGTAATTTAGTTGTGAATTACCTGTTTGCTGAGTGATCTGTTTCTAGTCGTCTCGGCTCTGTAGATTTTAACGTGCGTAAAATTTAACGCTACCTACCTTTTGAAAATCTGCATCTTGTTTCTCCTTTCTGGTAAATGTTGTTAATTGGGTTGTTATTTATTGTATTCTTTGAGCTCATGTGGTATTCGTATCTGCGCCCTACTACAAACATTACTTACCTGGTTTCTGTCTATAAATTAGTGTATTATTCTTTAGTGTGTCATGCTATCGAGTTGTAGTCTCCATGCCGTCCTACCTCGTCTACTTGTTATTGTGGTGTTCTTTTCACAAATTGCACAAATTGATCCTCAACCAGAGGAGCGCATTCTCCTTTCGAACCTAGTAGGTATTGGTTCTGGTCCTGAGCAGTAACATTGTAACGGTACCGTGATTTGGTTTTTGGCTTACATTGTGTGGTGGCATGATGGCTTCACGACATGTCGATGAGGATAGTTAGTGCTTCTTTCCACCTTTTGGGGTGACGCATGTCCATTGAGGTTCATTAAGGTGGTGTTTTTATTATGTTGTGTAATTAAGTGGCTATAACACTTCGGTATGGGCGGTGTTGCATTTAATTTACTTCTATGTCCCAGTAGATTTGGAAATAAACCCTGGCATGGGTCTACATGTTCTTGGTTGGTGACGGACGTGAGTGAGTAAGGCTCCACAGTAATCAAGTGATTTGAAGGTGTTATACAGCAGTGAAAGTGACAAACGTTTGCAGAAGTGTTACATTTTGTATTTACCAATCAATATACACACACGTTTCGTTCGTATTGATCTTCCTATTTCTTCCAAATTCGCGTTGTAAAGAAAATGGGTCGCCGAAACAACGGAGTTGGAAGCCCAGTCATTATCAGTGCTGCCAACGTAGACCGCCTCGTGAATTGCGCGCTGGACGACTTCATTAACTCGGACAGCTTCCTTGAAAAAAGGTGTGCAGGACATTTCGACCCGCATAACAGAAGCGGTCATAAAAGAACTTGAAAAAAGGTTAACATTTAATATCGATGCGTTGTCAGAGTTAAGCGAGAAACTTGATAAGAAGGAGGCGGAAATCCGCAAACTGAAGGAGGATATGGACGCAAAGTGTGATTCATTCGAGCAATATAGCAGGATAAATAATGTAAGATTTTCGGCATTCCTGAACGTTCGAACGAAAACTGCGATGAACTAGAGCTCAACGTGTGCAAAGTAGTAGGTGCAGATGTGAGGTGTCACAGAGTAGGACCTCGATCTCCAGGGAAAACACGGCCTAACCTGGTGAAATTTTTATCTTATCGCTCACGGCAGGACGTCTTCACGAAGAAAAGGAAACTGAAAGGATCATCTACCACAATCCGTAAAGATCTTACGGCTAGCAGAATGTCCATCTTGAAGACAGCAATCCAGCGTTTTGGACTTACAAACACTTGGACTGATTCAGGAGGCATCATAATCAAGAAGGCGGACGGTATGAAATTAAGAGTTTGACAGTTAAAGGAAATTCCTATGGCATAAGCTTCTGTTGCAGTGCTGCTTTATCACTTGATAATGTGAGTCCACTCCCATCCTTTACCGTAAGTCACAGCCGAGAAGGTATCTTTTGATTTAGTTTTAAGAAACTGTATCTATCTATCTATCTATCTATCTATCTATCTATCTATCTATCTATCTATCTATCTATCTACCTATCTATCTACATATCTATCTATCTATCTATCTATCTATCTATCTATCTATCTATCTATCTATCTATCTATCTATCTATCTATCTATATATCTATCTACCTATCTATCTACATATCTATCTATCTATCATCTGTCTATCTACCTATCCATCCATTTACCGTATTCATTGATCTAAATATGTATTAGCTCATCTGTCTTCATATCCAACCACCTGTCGATCGACTTACTTTTAACCATTTTCCTAACTGGTTCTATTTTAAGTCAGGCCCCCATATTTATGTTTACATAGATCTAACATCAACACTACGTAGAATAAGCTCCTACTTAAGTTATTCTGTACGCCTAATCTGCTGTTGCACGTTAATCATCATTATTATTATTATTATTATTATTATTATTATTATTATTATTATTATTATTATTATTATAGTTAATTTAGCTATCTAAAATACGTAAATTGCTGATTATTCATTGGGTGTATTCCCATGTTGTGTTCTACTTCTAGTTAGGTTTCATTTTAGCAATTGGCAATGCATGCCAGAAACAGCAGTAATCCCTCTGACCATAGCAATACATTCCCTTATCACACTTCACCTTCCCCACCCATCGCTTCAACCCGTCTACCTGCTAGTCCATTGACCCGAACCCCACCCCTTGAAGCGACAACACACATTCTCCAGTCAGCCCTAAATAGGCATAAAAGCGCACTGCACATATGTCACCTTAATGCCCAGAGTTTAGTTTCTCAAACTCGTATATACGAACTAAAAACTATTTTCATTCCACTGTCCTTTGATATCATCTTATGCAGTGAAAGTTGGTTGAAAGTCAAACATCAGGCTAAGAATCTGGAATTACCTTGCTACTGCCTTCTGAGAAATTACAGACTTGGCAGAGGGGGCGATGGGGTCTGTGCTTTAGTCTCTTCGCGCTTAAAACCTCAAATTATCTGTCAGTAGCCTCAACAGTACGAGCGTAAACCTGAGTACATGTTCATAGAGATACAGGTCGCTACTGTGAAATGCTTGGTATGTGTTGTATACAAACCACCAAAAGTTCGCTGTCTGAATGACTTATATACTGATCTTAACGGACTCTTACCTATGTACGAACATTTTATAATGGTGGGAGACTTCAATACGAACCTTCTACATCCAGATTCTTCGGAAGCCACCCATCTATTGAATATGTTTCAGGCATGCAGCATGGCGATCCTCCCACTTTCTCCCACTCACCATACTCAAACTTCACACACACTACTGGACCTAATCGTAACGACAACCCCGACAGAGTATTGCATCACGGCCAGACATCTGATCCCGGACTGTCTGCCCATGACATTATCTTTATGACTTACGCACTGCAATGCCACAAACATAAATCTAAGTACGTGACTTACCAAGACTATAGCCGTATTGACAACGGAAAATTATTGGCAGACGCTTTTTCGATGCCGTGGCGGAAGTTAACTCATAAAACTAATATTGACGAAATGGTCACCACTTTCAATAACATAATACAACATATTTTTGACAAACACGCCCCTCTACGAACAGCACGCGTCTGTAAAAGACTCTCCCCGTGGCTAAATAATGACATTAAAGCAATGATGGCTAAGCGGGATGCAGCTCATAGGAAATATAAACATTTCCCGACAGAGGAAAACTTTATCTATTATAAACGATTACGTAATAAAACGACTCAGAGTAGTAAGAAACGCTCGACTATGGTACGCCCATGACCCTATAAAACCTGAAGTAAGACCCGCTACTTTATGGAAGTCAATCCGCCATTTTGGACTAAATAAATCGGACAAGGTAGAAGATTTTGAAGTGTCTCTTGAGGAATTGAATAGTCACTTCATATACTCCCATGTACAATTAAACGAAGAAGCAAAAGTAAATCTTTTGTGTGCAAATTACAACACACAGGGAAAGACAAATTATATTTTAGTTATGTCTCACCCCTTTAAGTGAAAGTGGCTATCATGCGAATTAAAACTAAACCCCAGGGGTGGACAATATATGTATTATAATGCTAAAGAAAAGTATCGTTGCTATCATTCCAGTTATGACATTCACATACCATTTCTCCCTTCAAAATAGTGTATTTCCAACTGTCTGGAAAATGGCACTGGTACATCCTTTACCGAAGAGAAAATCTCCTATACCAAACCGTGACTACAGACCTATAAACATACTGTCGAAAGTAGCTAAGGGACTCGAACAAGTTGTGCCTAATCAAATCACCAACTATCTCAGCGACCACGACATACTAGACCCACACCACGACGCAATCACAGTACATGTTCTGCCTTACTAAGCGTGACTGGCTGTTGATGACCAAAAACTGACAATTCTAGTGTTATTGGACTTCAGCAAACATTTAACTCTGTAGACCATGAGCTGCTCCTATCCAAACTTTATCACTTAGGGTTCTCGTACAATACTCTGAGTTGGTTGTGATCTTATTTACACGAACGTCAACAACGTGTCGTCAATCAAGGTACATTTTGTTCGTGGCAATATGTGAAAAGAGGTGTCACACAAGGGTCAACCCTTGCTCCTTTACTATTTTCAGTCTATGTTAACGACCTAGCTAAACAGCTGACACATTGTAAACTTCACATCTATGCTGACGACGTACATTTGTATATCCATGCAAAACCAACAGACGTTTTGACAGCAGTCGAGCAAATTAACATGGATATAGAGGCCATAAGTAAAGGGTCTTCCCAGCGTGGACTTATTTTGAATCCAAAATAATCACAAACCATAGTAATTGCCCACCCAAGACTTATTTCCAGTAATTACCGCATGTCCATCCCTCATATACGACTTCAAAATCAAGCCTTGGCCCTTTTGCAAGAGCGTGAAAAATTTCGGAGTATCCATTGACCAGCACCTCTCGTGGACGAATTAGATAATATCTGTGAGTAGACGAGATTTGCCATGTTGTACACATTAAATAATTTCAAATTTACTTTTCCGTTCAGTTTAAAGAAGAAACTAGTTGAAACCCTCGTTCTTCCAATATTCGATTATTGTGACGTAGCTTACAAGGACGCGAAAACCGAGCTTCGAGATAAACTACAACGTGCACAGAATGCTTGTGCAAGATTTATATGTAATCTGAAATTTTTAGATCATGTTACTTACGTCGACTTCGGATATCTACGCCTTGAAGACAGACGCAAGCTGCATACCCTGACTCATTGCACCGAATCCTTACCTTAAAATCTCCATCTTACCTGTATGAACGATTTCATAGCCTTTCTGAACACTATGATAGAAACACCGGAGCGCTGAGCTCGACATTACTCGCTATTCCTAAGCATAAATCCTCAACCTACAACAATTGCTTCACTGTTGTGGCCAGCCGTGAATGGAACTTCCTTCCGCAGGAGGTCAGAGGGATATCAAACCACGGAAGATTTAAAAGGATGCCCTCAAAATATCTCTATGAAACGAGCTCGTAGTGTGACAGTATTTTCCTTCTTCTCCTTCTCCTTCTTCTTCATCCTCTTCTTCTTCTTCTTCTTCGCATCGTAGTCCTCCTTCTTGTTGTTATTATTATTATTATTACTATTATTATTATTATTATTATTATAATTATTATTATTATTATTATTATTATTATTATTATTATTATTATTATTATTATTATTATTATTATTCATAAATAATGTTAGAGAGTACTCAGCTGTTGTTTCGTGCATAGTTATCCTTATCCCGATCCCCATTTTGTGATTTTTCTCACCAACAGTAGACACACGAAAACTGTAACATTTGTTAATGTGATATATTTCTGGAATTGGACAAATTAATTGTAAATATTAGTAGGTTTATCTATATTTATTATTATTATTATTATTATTATTGTAATTCGTTGTATGTCGTATGTTAATTTCTTCGTAGGATTAGAATGTTAATTTATATCGTGTATTATAATAGATATTGTTATGTACAGCAGGATAGCATAGTACCGTAGTAATTTGTTTCAGTCTCTTCTTCATTTATTCAGCATTATACATTTTTTATTTTATGTTATTTATGTATTTAACTGATTCAGTGTAAGACAGGGACACGTGTCCCCAACTTTGCTAGTTAAAATAAACCATATCTATCTATCTACCTATCTATCTATCTATCTATCTATCTATCTATCTATCTATCTATCTACAACTCTTTTGATAAACCTTGTCTTCTTGCATATAGTTTGTGTGTCCCTGTATGACCAGGTCCATTCTTCTTTTATTCTGCTTTTCTTTCCTTATTCTCTGCATACCCTGCTAATCCTACGTCATTATGTATTTAACTTGTACTATAAAGTTCATTTTTGATTAACCTGCCAGCCTATTGGTCCTTTTCTCTGTGGAGTTTTTGTATCTGTTGCTATTCATCTTGCCGTTATGCGGTGTGCTTTAAAGGCGGTATGAAGTAGGGTCTCCTTCTTCACCGTTGTATTGAGCGTTTACCATCGTCCGAGTTAATCTAGCATTTATATTTTATTTACCTTGTTTCATATATATACCTGTGGCTGTGAGGCTACGGATATCACTTATTACTAGTCCGAATTTGTGCTAGATCCCTTGTGGGATCGTGCTAGGTCTCTGCGTCCTCATTTCCAAATTAGCCACTTAATTGAGGTGTTTTTCTGAACCTTTGTTGAGTAGTCCATTGTTGATGCATATGTTTGAAAATTCGGTGTGAAGTTGTGAGGAATATGATTTAAGATTGGATAACTCTTCTGAATTTCTTTCTGCTATTTTCTGTCCTGCACCACCCATGGTGTTAATGATAGTGTTATTATGAGGTATTCTATACTAGTGTTATTCTTGGCTTGGTGTTGCTGATGACCCCCTATAAACGTACCCACCATCTAAAAGATCTTGAAGTCTCCAAATGCAGCTCACTACATTCACCTTGTCTTGAGTAATTATTTAACGTGACACATGCCTTTTGATATTTTTCCTATATCCAGTTACTCGGTGTTTTTCTTATTTGTGTGTATAAGTATATCTGTTCTTATTTCTTGTTTAGACGGGTTATGCATCGAAAGTATATGTAGTGTTAAAACTGATTAATTGCAAAATTGAATAACTAGATTCTGGTCGTGTATTTTAATGAGTTTAAAATTTATTTATTGTCTCACTGATTAGTGGTTATGTTCCGCTGATTTTAAAACATTAAACTGTAATTTTCATTAACTTGGTTTACGGTGTAATTTGTTATTGCTCCGCAACATGTTCTCCCTTGGTCGACGTCTGGTTATCGTGAAATTATTATGTCTGGGTTGGTGTTCTGTTAATATTTCTATTCAATAAACAATTCGCCATCTGTGAGTAGGTCATTAATATGTAGGGTACTGACGGTGTGGCTGCGTTCGTTAATTTGATGCGTTCCCTGCAGCGTTGTTATCATGCGTTCTGCGTCAAGAGTTATGGTCTGCAGCGTGTTCTTACTTGGTTGATGCCAGGACGTATTGAATTTACCATGCTTGAGGTTTCTTATATTCTGTTGGCATTTTCACACCTAAGCTTGCCTTATATCTGTGTATTGTGTATGTTTTGAAGATTTTATGAGTTGTTTGTGGTGATAGGGTTGTAATTTGAGGAGATGACTTTCTTTAATTTTCAAGTTAATCGTTTTCCTTATTTGTTGTGCATAAAACTCCTGCCGATATATTTAATTTTAGTGTGATATATTTGTATTACCTAGTATCTGGTCAAGCTTATTTTAAGTAATTATTATATTCTATTGTAATCTTGTTCTCCTATTGATTATAATAGTAGTTTTATCCAATGCCATACTGTAGTCTTAAGTCAAGTTAAGTTAGTTTAAAATTATGTTAAGAATTTACCTGTTGGATCTTGTTATCTTGTTACATGCTCACCAATTTTGCTTTCCTCTATTTGATTGTTTCTTTTTCTTCCCTCTTCTGGGCGTTTTTCTTCTATTTTTAATTTTTTGATGCCACCTTGGCAATAATGAAATGCAAATCAAATGAAGGCGTTTCTTAAATACCGAAAGTACGATAAACAATACTAAAATGAATGTCTAACATGCTGTAATCTCAATTTGGATGTGTGATCGCGTGCATTTATGACAAGGAAGGATTAATGTTCTACCAGTGAACGTTTAGGAAGTTGGTCTAGTTATGTGTGTACCATAAAGTAACGACATCTTCGTTTAGTTGATTTGCGGGACTTGCTTACTGGAATTAAAACTTAGTATGAGTGTCACCATTGATCTACAACATTAACAGATTTACCTGCGACTCGTGTGTAGCACCAGTTTTGTGCATGGAACTTTTTAATGATTGAAGGTGACTGGACGTCTATTGTTGTTTAAATGCACTCAATCGTTTATTACTCAATTCATATTAGTTTTGGTTCTTAAACGACTATTGGATTCATCCTGCTGGTGGTGCATATACTGGGACAAGTGACCGGTGGTCATTATCTTATTCGGATTATTCCACCAAAAACTTAGCTTGCTTCTACACTACCGCCTTATAAAAGTTATATGTTGGATAAGAGGAGCTTCGGGGGATACTATTACCGGAGTAATGATTTATGCCCTCTCCGTAAATACTTTAGTGCTGGCCGCATGGCCGTTGAAATTCGTGTCTTTGACGTAACGAACTGCTACGTTATTTATCAAGTTATCCATGGACACAGATGACCATGATTTTCATTACTTATGAAACATGAACTTCCGCCGGCGTGAAAGTTAAAGATGTGGCCAACTGTTGCAGCCCTGGAATTTAGACATGAAAAAGTAATATCAATATTGTATTATGGCGATCTAAAGTACGTTATGAGGTAACGAAGAGAGACCCCCGAATACAAAAACGTAAACATAAACGACACATAAAACTGGACTAGCTCAGTGATAGGGCGACGGGCTAGTAACCCGAAATCAGGAGGTGCAGTGGGTTCATGTTCCACCGTCGGCTGTTCTTGAAATGACTGCTGTAGTTTTCCATGTCACGTAAATACCGGAACATTATAAGGCTGAAATAGCCACATGAATAATAATAATAGTTATAATATAATTTGCTGCTGTTGTTGCTATTATCACATAACTCTACTCATTCAAAATAAGCACCTTAATAAACCCCTCTATCGATCAAAAGGTGAAACTGATAACACATGAAGTTGGAACTGTAATCGGAAGATGTCACTACTGAAATATTAAGTAACTGTGCTATTGTGAAGTTTCCTGAACTGATTAAATTTCTCCTTGTATTGTTTTGCTATACATCAAGAAGTTTGCACAGTTTTCCACAGACGTCACTACCAAAAAACTATGATCATACACTCTGATGTAAGGTGGAAGGACTTACAACTTAAAGAAGTTTCGTATTTCTAGGTTTTCTATAACTGTATCTATGTTAATTTATTTTTGGCTTGGCAATACTTCTTTTCCTTTCCGACAGTTTTGAATCTGGTCAATCATACACTTTTGTAATTAATTTTCAATCAATCCCGCATTTCCTGTTCACTTTGAATTTGCTAATAAAATTGGGAGGGTGTGTTCGGATTAGTCCTGAATTACCGCGAATCTTCCCTGAGGGTATATAAACTTCGGATTTTCGAGTTTTCTTCTCAATTGATTGCCGTCTTTCAAAGTGTGTGTGTGTTAAGGCAGGAGGCGGGGTGCCTCTTTCCTCGGCCGGCAGAATATCTACAAGGTAATGGCCACGTCAATTCTTTCTTTCTTGCTTTCTCCGCAAATTGATCTGAGAGAAAGGTCGGAATCTTTAACTATGAAACAAAACTTTTCTAAAATGTTAATTTTCTTCCGATTCTTGTAAAAATGTCCTAAAGTCTTTAACTGTAAATCGGGGATAGAGAGTGAGTTACCCTCTCGAGCTCCCCTTCATCCTGGTTTGAGGTGACTACGTTTTCGTAACTTTTTTACCTGTGATGTGTTAAAGTGATTTCCATGCGAGCAACCTCAGTAGTTTGGGATTAGCCCCTGTTTCATCGCCCGAGAGCCCTGTAGGATTTTATATTTCATTATCTGGAGCGCAGTGTTCGCCTCCATTCAACTTGTGTTCGGGCCGTTTATCTAACCTGTTCTCTTTTCGCAAAGGCCCAGTAGGTTGGTTACTAGATACCCCTGTGGAAAAATATTATAATTTGTAAATAGTGCCTTGAGAGGCCAGAGATTGTCAGATTTTCATGTAATGTTGGCTTGAGTAGGCTTGAGAAACTGAGAGCCTGTAAGAACTTCTCAAAGTTTTGTAATAGTGAAGGGTGCCTATGGAAGGCTAGATATTGTAATTTAGGAAGCAAGTGCTCTTGAATTAGGGGATTTCTGCCCTTGACTAAATTGTTCCTAATTTTGAATTGAAATTTAGTAAAATTGAGCTCGTAGCTCAGGAACTGTAAATCGAGTGCTTGAAGCCCAAACTTTTAAATTCCCTATTCTTGTAGTTTTCCACCCCCATTTGTTTTTGTACCTGACATGTTGTTATGTTCACTAAGTGAAAATTTGTTAAGTTGTTGTTTTTGAAGATATATAACCTTCGGTTCAAGTTTTAAGTTAATTTTGATATTGTAGATAAACCCATTCACCCCTGTACCTTCTTTAACCTCTTTCTGCTCCACGGGTATTCACGGAATAATAATAATAATAATAATAATAATAATAATAATAATAATAATAATAATAATAATAATAATAATAAAAATAATAATAATAATAATAATAATAATAATAATAATAATAATAATAATAATTCTGTTTATATCGAAACGACAAATGTTTTATTCCTGCTCTGGCTCGTTTGGTGCTAACGTGGTAGACGATTTAGCAACTCTTAGTGCGGAAGACGTAGTAAATCCAATAAGCCGGTAACAGATTGAGGCGAGGTCGTCATGTTTTATCCCCAACTTTAACTAACTTCCTGCCCATCACGCTACTAATAACAGTGAATCATTCATCCGAGCTACTATCCGCCTACGGAATTCCCTCCTGGATGAAATTAGGGACATTGCTACTGTACTTTGGGACAAAACATGACGGCTTCAGTTTCTGGAAGCGAGTTTGAACCAAGCAGTCAATCACACCCTGCTGAGTTAATGAATTCTAAGTGATCCTTGGCTGGGGTGGATTGGTTGCCTAATCTCCTTCATGACACTCTCTGCAGTCTTTAACCTTCCTTCGTGCCGTGTGCAGTAGACGATTTGGCAACCCCGGCTACAGTAGACGTATAAGCCACTAATAGACACCGGGCTGCCACTGGAGGGTAGTAGTGTGAGGCGAGGTCCCCATATATATTCAGCTGTTCAAAAGTTGTACCGAGCGAGTTGGCCGTGCGCAGCTGTGAGCTTCCATCCGGGAGATAGTGGGTTCGAATCCCACCGTCGGCAGTCCTGAAGATTGTTTTCCGTGGTTTCCCATTTTCACACAAGGCAAATGCTGAAGCTGTACCTCAATTAAGGCCATGATCGTTTCCTTCCCATTGCTAGGCCTTTCCTATCCCATCGTCGCCATGTCGGTGCGACATAAAGTAAATAGCAAATAGCAAAAGAAGGTGTTGCAGACATTACTTATATGGTCTATAGCACACATTATCTTAGATAATTTACTTTCTTCATGTAAATATTAACTGTAGGAACTAGACGATAAGCTTCTCCGTTTAGACTATAAGTTACATAATTTTAGTATGTTGTAGAATTTAACATATCATGTTTGGGCGTAGCCTGAGCTACGCCATAGTAAACAAGACGGTAATAAATAAATGAATAAATAAATAAATAAATAAATAAATAAATAAATAAATAAATAAATAAATAAATAAATAAATAAATAAATAAATAAATAAATAAATAAATAAAACTGCTAAATTATCCATATTTGACTTGTTCGTAACGACGAGGCTACATATTCTTCGTGTTACCTAAAGTATCCGCGTTCCTCTCCACACGTGTACGTTCATATCCAAATATGAAGTCTAAACATTCCGCATGGTTTTAATTCTAATTTAGAGCGCTTTTGCACTCGTTCATGTCGGTGGTAACTGGCTTGCTTCTTAGAGTGGCGCGCACAAGATGATTGTCTGTTTAGAAAAAGAAAAAAATTCTCTTCTCAACATGAGCTAGACAATAACATACTTACGGATCTGCTCATCACCTTCTTTCTTGCTTTTCTTCTTTGAGTAATAAACGAAACTCTATCTTGCAAATAAGGAGCGGGAGGAAGGTAATACCTAACCTAAAATAAAAGAATATGCCAATTCTACATTATTTATTTACATCTTGTATGTACAAGTTTTATCTCGAATCATTTTACCCCAGTGATGTTTGCGTACTTCTCCCATTCTCGATGCAATTCTTGTATGTACAAGTTTAAACTTGCCCTACTACGCTCTCAGCGTACCTCTCCCTATCTTTATACAATATGTACAGTGAATTGTGATGTAAGACAGCGTAACGTAAGTACACACCTCAAGCATAATGTTTACACACATCTGCTTTATGTAAAGTAGTACCTATCAATACTACTATGCCCCCAGGCTAGAGTGTTGGTAGAATTTGGAATAACAAACCGTTTGCAATCATCACTATTAAGGGCTACCTTACTAATTAAATGAGTGTACAACTGGTGCTTCTTGCTTCTAATGACAGACATTTGCTTATGCAAAACAGGAGGGTTACTTTTAATGCAATTGTTATAGTTTTCAAAACTTAGCTGATTCTGAACGACATTCTTTTTAACCCCCTTCAATCTCTTTATTTGTAGTTCATTTAAGAGTTTTATGCAATATGACTTGGATTTAGTACCTACAAATGAATCGATAATATTCCCAGCACATTCATCTTTCATTTTACCTAGAACCTTTTTGTTCACTAGCGGTAGATGATATTGATTATTTGCAGGATAGTTACTTGTATCAAACCTACCCAAGTCTGGCTTTATATCATTGTAATAGTCATCAGTTTTGATTTGATAAATAAAGGAATCGGTATCTGTGTAGAGCAAATGCGCATTACGCGCGTACTTCCTCATCATATAATCGTAATGGAATTCATACATGAGTGTTTTAGCCAATTTAAGTACTGCAAAGCCGTCGTAGGTAGGTTTGTCGTACTTAACCTTAACACGATTCATCTGTATAATAAGTAAATTCTCATGTATGATGGTGCAGCTGTGGAAATTTGGTTTACTTATTAAATAGTTAGCACCATACCTTTTCTTAATATTTTCCCAGTTTGTAATCAATTTTACATCAACGAGTTTGTCAACATTTTCCATAGTCTTACCAAACAAACTGTTATTCATGAGCTTGTAGAAATCTTTTTCAAACTCGTTAACCGCATTCGTTCTTAAATTATTGTTCAGATCGATATATGGCTTTAGCCACGGTGACTGATTAAATTATAGTACGCGATGAATTTTGGATAACTTCAAACCATGTTGCAAACACTGTTTTAAATTTCGGTAATGAATGATATACTTAGATTTATCACACAAATTAGCAATTAGCATTTTCGTCGTTGATGCGATGTACGGGAACTTCACATTTTCAGGGCAGAAAGGTAAGTCATTATGAGAAGTGCGTAACTCTTTAGGATACTGTAAGTCAACTTCGAGGAAATAGCCTTTATCAGCTTCATCGCCTAGGGCGTGCAGCTGTAAAGCATCAATTTCGCACTGCGTTAGCCAGCGTAAACCACTCACCGGTAGATGCTGACTCATCGCCCACCCATACTCATTATTAGCATCGAGATAAACGATATACTGAGATTCCTGACTAGAATCGAAACTCGGCATGTACTTATTTGCTTTAGAATACCGCCCGCTGTACTGAATTAGTCCGCCTCGAATAGATGATTTTATAAAGTGCACCATATCAATATCGGTTAGCAGTTCCAAATTCACCTGCGTGTATTTTAACATCGCATCCCAACTTAACCCAGGCGCAGTAAAATACTGACATGGGTCAAGGCTGTAGGTTTTCTTACAAACACAGCGAAAATTTTCAAAAACATCAGCTAACAAAAGTACATCCGTCTTTAAATATAAATCGGAGTATTCACCCAGCGTTTGAATGTGGAACTGCTCCCAGATATGTTGTGCATGTAAATAGTCATCATCACTAATATCTGCTGAATTCAGCGAGCTGTAAAAGGATTGTTTCGATGGTAAGGCACGTTCTTCGAGGCGTTCTAAGCAGTCAAGATATTCATAACAAAAAACACCCTTACGCCGAAGTAAATTAAACTGCGCTTCTTCAGGAAAAACGCGTCGAATTTCCGTAAATTGTTCTCGCTGTAAATGACTAGAAAGTTTATCGAGGCTACTGGCCATAAAGCGAAACGAGTCAAGGAATCTCAGTTTTATAGAATGCTCCGCATCTACTTTTACAGACTTTGCAAACGCAATGTACCGATCTTTATTCTGAGGGATTATATCTACTTTTTCATCTGAAGCTCCAAATTGTGAAATGATGAAACGAGAGTCGTAACCAGATAAGTTATGAAAAATTACAGGGATAAATTTAGGAACTCTATACTTACGATTACAGCTATAATGAGCGGCACATCTCTAGAAACCAGTTAAATGATCATGATCAAAAACTTTAGGGTCATTTTCGGAAAATTCCCATCACAAATGCTACACTTTGTAGCACGTTCATGATCATTTAACTGAATTTCGGTGAGTGGCTTCATAGGAATATTACTATTTAGAATACGACCGAGATGAACTGCATCACTTTCAAGTCTTTCTAAAAATACTTTAGCAGCATCAGGTCCTCGATACAGCTCTAACTTGTTAAGCGTGCTATCATAACTACACTTGATGTAATACGCGAAGCTATACGGGACATGCATGTGCGTAGTATTAGTGAAAGAGTTGTCAGGATTAGGTAAGCATGTGTTGCATGGCTTGAGGATGGCTTCAAAGTCTGCATAAATCACGAAAGGTACACACATCTGCTTGTGAAAATTTGTAAATTTTAAAACATTATTGCCTGTAGTAGGTATCTCTGTACGTACATGATTGCAGTCATTCTTGGAATGCTTCGTTAACTGATCTTCAGTTCTAAAATACTGCAAGCATCCATCACATAGCCACTTTTGACACTTTTCTTTGGACAACTGACTACCAACAAGTCTACTCAGATTTTTAATCCAGCAAAAGTGGCTATTTTCACTGTTTTCGATATAGAGTAAGTTAACATGAGTACTCTTCTTATGACATGTATAATACAGAGGGCTTACTACAGATTTTTCTCTACACTATACACATTAATGCTAATGTTATTTAGTTCTTCAAAGCGCTTAATATCTTTTAACTGCAGAGGAAATTCTATACTATCGAAATTTAGCTGCGTTGAATAGTGTGGATACGATGATGTTCTATTCGCTACATTCGATTTAGCAGGATTTAAAGCAGACATCACCGCCCATGCAAAACATGCCTCGTCATTGTTTCGGATGTTTACAACAGCTTTTCTTTGCTGAATCCATGTCGGCAGCTCGATGTGCGAAGATCCTCGCATAGGATTGTACTTATTGATGTTAACTTCTAGATACATTATTTCAACTAAAGCCCACCCTGATTCCTTTTCCTGAAATTCCTCGCTCTTAGTTTAAATAATGTTAGAGACATCCCTAAGTACATCACCAAAATTAGTCGACTCACTTATGACAAAGTTCTTCGTATTAAATGATTTAATGTCCGTTATTTCGGATTCATCCGTGCTTTTAATGTACAAGGCGAAAAGTTCAAAATTAACTTTAAATAAATTATGATTGGACAAAGATTTAGCAAGAAGCTGTTGTACGTCCGGTTGAACAGAATTTAAAAAGTTTGAAGTGCTCTGAAACTTTTGACTGGTGCGAATTCTGTAACTAGAAATCCTACTTTTGAATGCAGTATTAATTTCCTCGATGTTTGCGTTACTACCACTTCTACACGCATTATTTTTATGTGCATTACTCCGTAAGTGTCCCTGAAAATGTGAAGATGGTACATCAGTGTTACAGTGCTCGCAGTGAATAGTTTGAGGTTCATGAATTTTTCTAGGTTTTTTACTACTAGTACTTTCTACAGCTACATCCGTTTTTTTACTCTTTTCCCCTATTACCTGAGGGCAAGTAGATACCTGATTTGCTTCTACTAAGTGAGCCTCGTATCGCTCTACGTTAGCGAAATACACACCACAAACTTCACATAATGCAAATGTTATGCTAGTGTGTTTTGATTTTATATGGCGCATAAAGTTATCGCGCCTTGCGAACGTAACGTTGCACTGCCCGCAGGAAAATGTATCAGATGCATCTCGATGTTTCGATTTTACATGACGTGTGAGGATGTCACGTCTTCTGAACGTTACATTACACTGCGAGCAGGGAAACATCTGGAAAGAGAACAACCAATAGAGATTAGCCTAAAGTTGCGATGTTCAACGTATAGAGGTCGGACATGGCTGTAAGTTTGAAATTGTAAGATTAACCTCTTCTACAGCATGAAATATTGAAGTGAACAACTATTTGTCAATAGACTAAAGTTGCGATGTTCGGAAGAAACCAAGTTTCTATCTATAGGGGTCAGACATGGTTGCGAGTTTGAAATTATAAGATTAACCTCTTCTACAGCATGAAAGATTGAAGAGAACGACTATTTATCAATAGACTAAAGTTGCGATGTTCGGAAGAAAACAAGCTTCAACGTATAGAGGTCGGACATTGCTGTGAGATTGAGATTATAAGATTAACCGCTTCTACAGCATAAAACATTGAAGAGAACGACTATTTATCAATAGACTAAAGTTACGATGTTCGGAAGAAACCAAGTTTCAACCTATAGAGGTCAGACTTTGCTGTAAGTTTGAAATTATAAGATTAACCTCTTCTACAGCATGAGGATTGAAGAGAACAACTATTTATCAATAGACTAAAGTTACGATGTTCGGAAGAAACCAAGTTTCAACCTATAGAGGTCGGACATTGCTGTGAGTTTGAAATTATAAGATTAACCTCTTCTATGACATGCAGATTAAAGAAAATAACTATTTATCGTTAGACTAAAGTTACGATGTTCGGAAGAAACCAAGTTTCAACGTATAGAGGTCGGACATGGTTGTGAGTTTGAAATTATAAGATTAACCTCGTCTATAGCATGAGGATTGAAGAGAACAACTATTTATGATTAGCTTAGAGTTACGATGTTTGGAAGAAACCAAGTTTCAACGTATAGAGGTCGGACATTACAGTGAGTTTGAAATTATAAGATTAACCTCTTCTATGACATGCAGATTAAAGAAAATAACTATTTATCAATAGACTAAAGTTACGATGTTTTAGAAGAAACCAAGTTTCGCCTGTTGAGATCAGACATAGCTATGTGTGTTTGAAATCATAAAATTAACCTCGTCTATAGCATGAGGATTGAAGAGAACGACTATTTATCAATAGACTAAAGTTACGATATTCGGAAGAAACCCAGTTTCAACGTATAGAGGTCGGACATTGCTGTGAGTTTGAAATTATAAGATTAACCTCGTCTATAGCATGAGGATTGAAGAGAACAACTATTTATGATTAGCTTAAAGTTACGATGTTCGGAAGAAACCAAGTTTCAACGTATAGAGGTCAGACATACCTTAAAATCTTCGCGCTGCAAACTGTTACTCGCATGAGTAAAATGCGTGCGTTCAAGCCTGAAACTCGAATGATAATATTCTGGTCGTTCCTAAAAAAGAAGAAACATATATGAATGTAGTGTAGGGTACATCAGCTAGCCTAGCTATCTTTACTGCTCAAAGTTCGCAAACATACCTTAAAATGCACGTGCTGCAAACTGTTACTCGGATGAGTAAAATGCGTGCGTTCAAGCCTGAAACTCGAATGATAATATTCTGGTCGTACCTAAAAAAGAAGAAACAAATATGAATGTAGTGAAGGGTACATCAGCTAGCCTAGCTATCTTTACAACTCAAAGTTCGAAAACATACCTTAAAAATGCACGTGCTGCAGACTGTTACTCGGATGAATAAAACGCGTACTTTCAAGCCTGTAACTCGAATGATAATATTCTAGTTGTACCTAAAAAGAAAAGAACAAACATATATGAATGTAGTGTAGGGTACATCAGCTAGCCTAGCTATCTTTACAACTCAAAGTTCGAAAACATACCTTAAAAATGCACGTGCTGCAGACTGTTACTCGGATGAATAAAATGCGTACTTTCAAGCTTGTAACTCGAATGATAATATTCTAGTTGTACCTAAAAAGAAAAGAACAAACATATATGAATGTAGATGTCTATTACCTAGCGTAGAAGTTGCTTTGCAAACAGTAACTAACAGTTCAGGCTTACCTTAAGTTAAAGGCTGAAGAATAATATTCACAGCAGACAGTACTTAGACGGGAGATGTGCACGTAATAAACACATACAATGAACTGTGAGCGCTTCACGCTGACTGCAACGAGTAAATATGCTCCTTGTTACTAAGCGGATATCAAGAATTGCAGACGTTTGCAGTACAGTTAGAACGAAATGTTTATGCAACAAGAGCTCTCCTGAGGGTCTTACGCTGAGTTCTGCAGACTGACGTATTTAAGCCGGGATCGAAACTGCTGTTGATGTCGAGGTGTCAGAATTTAAGAGTTCTGCAGCGGATCGAGCCTTGGAAAGTTAGCGCGCGATCCTCGACCTCTGGACTTAAACGGGAGGGTACTAAGCTACATCCGCGGTATTCCTTACCTGTAGGCATTTAAAGGTATTGAGCTAAAACCACATTTAGCTAGATCATGTAATTACACGTTATGACGATCGCGCAGGTCCCTCGCCTAGCATTTGCTATTTTTTACGGCTTCCGACAGTAGGAATTCGAACTCGCTATCTCCCGAAGTAGCGAGAATGATTGCGGGTACAAGAGTGTTGAGGGTGATTCACTTGTCGGATGGAGGCGATCCTACTGTTGCATATTACATTATCAGGTAGTTTCGAGAGTGTGCAAAAAGCCAGCATTAAGTAAGGGCTGTTGATGGGGGCGTTAAACCTTGTACAGGCTCCTTCGAAAATGATCGTGAGTACAAGATGTTGACGGTGATTCATCTGTCGGATGGAGGCGATAAGCCTTTTGCAGGCTTTATCGGTAGGAGTAGGCTATGTGCCGGCACCGAGTTTTACCCCCTCCCTACTATTGTATATTACATTCTTAGGTAGTTTCGAGGGTGTGCAAAAAGCCAGCATTAAGTAAGGGCTGTTGATGGGGACGTTAAACCTTGTGCAGGCTTCCCCGAAACTGATTGTGAGTACAAGATGTTGATGGTGATTCATCTGTCGGATGGAGGCGATAAGCTGTGTGCTGTGTGCGCCGATACAACTTCAAAGATAGTGTTCTATGCGGTAACACAAAAAATGTAACCCATAGCCCGTTCCTAAAGCTTAAGACTGTAAATGTTTGGAGCTCCTGTCTTTACAGCTAGATGTGGTTCCTAACGTAGCAGGGCCGGGATTAACAATATGTTTTACAGCCGAGTGCCTCCTCCTGACGCAAGAGTTTAAATCGCAAGAATCTGTTTTACGGCCGGTTGCCCTTCCTGACGCGAGATTTTAATTCACAAGAATCCGTTTTACAACAGGATGCCCTTCTAGGATTTTAAAAAGCAGTATCTAGCCTCTTACATCATACACTATTGTTTTCCGATACGACCGGTTGCCCTTCCTGACGCGAGATTTTAAATCACAAGAATCTATTTTACAACTGGATGCCCTTCTAGGATTTTAAATAGCAGTATCTAGGCTCTTATATTATACACTATTGTTTTCGACCGGTTGCCCTTCCTGACGTCAAAGAACTGGGATTAAGAATCAGTTTTACAACTAGTTGCCCTTTCTAACACGAGATTCGGGGTTTTACAGCTACATGCTCTTCTTAGATTTTAAAAAGCAGTATCTAGCCTCTTACATCATACACCATTGTTTCACGGTAGGGCCGGTTGCCCTTCCTGACGCTGAAAAACCAGTTTTTAGCTAGTAACCCTTCCTGATGTAAGAAGACTAGGATTTATTTTTAGACTGCACTTGGCTAGAAATAGCTACACGAAATTATTGTATAGAAAGAGAATTGCCGGCTCCTACGGTTTGGTTTAGTGTGCTTGAATCTCACCTGGCAGTCTCGGGTTCGATTCTCTTGGGATTAAAAATATGTTTTACAGCAATGCGTGTTCGCTAGAGATGTAGCTTGATAGAGGAAAAGGAGCAGCTTAGTAAGTATGCTGAGAAGATAATTTTTTTCCTTCTAAACAGTGCTCGATTCTAGTCATACAATGCAGTGTTCAATAACGCCGAACTATAAGCAGTATTATGTGTTCAAGTCTAAACTTGCAGGTACGTGATATGCATGCTGTCTTATGTGTAAGATCGCGTTGTATGTTCGATAAAGCTATGCCTTAACAGAGCAGGGAAAAGGAGGTTATAACAATCGCTATCTTACGCAAGCCGTTCAGAACCGTAGTCTTGTTTTCTTTTAGAACAAAGGTATTCCTTGACATGTTCTCTTTTAAATTGTCCGCCACAACGAAGAGTACGTCACGGTGCTCTCAGATTGTGGATGTAGAACTTACCGCCACCACATGTCAAAGAATTAAGATGCCAAGACAAAGATAGCAGCACGGTGCTCTGTTCATTAAAAGATGGCGGATGACAGCTAACGAAATTGTCCTGCATGAGGGCAGCACGGTGCTCTGTTCATTAAACGATAGCGGATGACAGCTAACGAAATTGTCCCGCATGAGGGCAACACGGTGCTCTGTTCATTAAAGATGGCAGATGACAGCTAACGAAATTGCCCCGCATGAGGGCAGCACGGTGCTCTGTGGTTTAAAGATGGCGGATGACAGCTGACGAAATTGCCCGCATGATAGCAGCACGGTGCTCTGTCGATTAAAGATGGCGGATGACAGCTGTCAAAATAAGCACGTGGCTTTTTTTTTCCAAACAAGAGCATAAAGAATTTTTCAAATTACCGCCACTACATTTCAAAGGTATCTAGCTAAAGAGTGCAGCACTGAGGTTTGCGATGCAAGATGGCGGATGACAGCTGTGACGTAAAAATTACCCGCCACCACAAAGAAGGCAGCACGGTGCTTAAAGATGGCTGCTGTCACATGGAATTGTCTGCCACCGCATTTCAAAGGTATCTAGCTAAAGAGGGCAGCACTGAGGTTTGCGATGCAAAATGGCTGCTGTCAAAAAAGCATTTTTCAAATTATCCGCCACCACATTTCAAAGGTAAGTAGCTAAAGAGGGCAGCACTGTGCTCTATAGATTAAAGATGGCCGATGTCAGCTGTCAAAAAAGCACGTGGATTAATTTATTTCGCGCTAGTGAGGTTAAGTTAGTAACACTAAGGTTTAGGCCCGTTAGGATGGCAGCACTGCGGATGACAGGTGACGAATTTGCAGCTACTGCGATAAAGAGGGCAGCACAGTGCTCTGTGGTTTAAATATGGCGGATGACAGCTGTCAAAAAAGCACGTGGATTTGTTTATCTTGCGCTAGTTAGGTTAAGTTGGTACTACTGAGGTTTAGGCCCATCAAGATGGCAGTACTGAGGTTAGCGATGCGTTGTTGTCTGTCAAAAAGCACGTGGCTGTCAAAAACACGTGGATTTGTTTACATCGCACTAGTTAGTTTAAGTTGGTACCACTGAGGTTTAGGCCCGTCAAGATGGCAGCAGTGAGGTTAGCGATGCGTTGTAGTCGATGACAGCTGTCCAAAAGCACGCGGCTTTGTTTACAAATTCAAATTTCCCGCGGGAGGCGGAGGTGGCCTCTGGGAAGGCCCCTCGGGAGGCGGAGGAGGCCTCTGGGAGGGCCCCCCGTGAGGCGGAGGCGGAGGGGGCCTCTGGGAGGGCCTCCCGTGAGGCGGAGGCGGAGGGGCCCATGGGAGCCCTGAGGCGGAGGCGGCGGCAGAATCTCTGTATTATACACTAACTGACAGAGCAAATGCAACACCAAGAAGGAGTAGTTAGAAAGGGATGAAAGTTGGGGAAAAAACAGAGACGGCACGGACGAATAATTGATGTTTATTTCAAACCGATATGCAGGTTACACAATGCGCAACGCATCGACTCAGTAGGATGTAGAACCACCGCGAGCGGCGATGCACGCAGAAACACGTCGAGGTACAGAGTCAATAAGAGTGCGGATGGTGTCCTGGGGGATGGTTCTCCATTCTCTGTCAACCATATGCCACAGTTGGTCGTCCGTACGAGGCTGGGGCAGAGTTTGCAAACGGCGTCCAATGAGATCCCACACGTGTTCGATTGGTGAGAGATCCGGAGAGTACGCTGGCCACGGAAGCATCTGTACACCTCGTAGAGCCTGTTGGGAGATGCGAGCAGTGTGTGGGCGGGCATTATCCTGCTGAAACAGAGCATTGGGCGGCCCCTGAAGGTACGGGAGTGCCACCGGCCGCAGCACATGCTGCACGTAGCGGTGGGCATTTAACGTGCCTTCAATACGCACTAGAGGTGACGTGGAATCATACGCAATAGCGCCCCAAATCATTGAAGCCGCGTTGTCTAGCGGTAGGGCGCTCCACAGTTACTGCCGGATTTGACCTTTCTCCACGCCGACGCCACACTCGTCTGCGGTGACTATCACTGTCAGAACAGAAGCGCGACTCATCGGAGAACACGACGTTCCGCCATTCCCTCATCCAAGTCGCTCTAGCCCGGCACCATGCCAGGCGTGCACGTCTATGCTGTGGAGTCAATGATAGTCTTCTGAGCGGACGCCGGGAGTGCAGGTCTCCTTCAACCAATCGACGGGAAATTGTTCTGGGCGATATTGGAACAGCCAGGGTGTCTTGCACATGCTGAAGAATGGCGGTTGACGTGGCGTGCGGGGCTGCCACCGCTTGGCGGCGGATGCGCCGATCCTCGCGTGCTGACGTCACTCGCGCTGCGCCTGGACCCCTCGCACGTGCCACATGTCCCTGCGCCAACCATCTTCGCCACAGGCGCTGCACCGTGGACACATCCCTATGGGTATCGGCTGCGATTTGACGAAGCGACCAACCTGCCCTTCTCAGCCCGATCACCATACCCCTCGTAAAGTCGTCTGTCTGCTGGAAATGCCTCCGTTGACGGCGGCCTGGCATTCTTAGCTATACACGTGTCCTGTGGCACACGACAACACGTTCTACAATGACTGTCGGCTGAGAAATCACGGTACGAAGTGGGCCATTCGCCAACGCCGTGTCCCATTTATCGTTCGCTACGTGCGCAGCACAGCGGCGCATTTCACATCATGAGCATACCTCAGTGACGTCAGTCTACCCTGCAATTGGCGTAAAGTTCTGACCACTCCTTCTTGGTGTTGCATTTGCTCTGTCAGTCAGTGTACTACTCCTCAGTGAAGACAACGAGCTAGGAGCACAATATCCTCAACAAAACACAGACCGTACGACTAACCATCCACTTTCTATGCTGGATTTCTTTGATGAAAAATATGGTTCGTTTTATCGTGAAATTTCCGCTTGGAACATACAAGTCAGCGGGCGAACTGATTACACAGTGAATTTTCACAACGTATTCTGTCGCACAATCTGTGACTGAATCATACTTAACATACATTTTGTATTAAATTGAAAAATGGATTTCTCCTGGATTTTACATGATATATTTTCACTAACATCTGCTTCAGAACTTTTCTGCTCCTGCAAATTCACCTCTTTATGACTTACTACCTTTCCCGTTAAGAAAATCGTGAATAAATTCTGAAATATGTGTTGAGTGCTAAACCGATAGCGGTTGGTACCACAGACTGTCTTAACTGACGAAAAAATTCAGCATATTTTTGAATGACTTGAGTGATCCTGGAAAATATGTAATGAAATTGGCTCAGAAAATGAGGTTTCATTTTCTCCTGCACGGCGGATCACCAGAAAACTAAAATTTAAGCCTTACAATTCGCTGAAGTACAAAGTTTAAGCCCTCCCCTGCCAGCAGTGATGCATTAAATCCTGAACTAACGCTGATTCCTGATAAGGTGTGATTTTATTTGCTCGGACGTGTACATTTGCAAAATAACCGGTATTGTTCACGTGAGAGTCCAAGAATACTCTACAATTTCCGATAAAATCGTACGGTCTACAAGTTTTCTACAAGTTTAGCAATAAATATGACATAACTAGAAACACATTATTAATGACGCGTTTTCTATGTTTTTTGAATCAAAAACAATAATTTTCTTTAAATCCTTCTTCGAACTTTTCATGCTCCATTACACTTCTGTTTATATTTTTCGACTGTATTTGCAGCATGGAAAATATTGTATGTCCCGATATCACACGTAAATAACGCACGTCTCTACAGTTATGGCATCTGTTGGCCATGTGCACTTCCAACAATGTCCGTATCATTATCTTTCAGAAAGAGGAGGGGGAAGAATCCCCACTGTGACATATCAGGAGAATATAGAGGAAAGGAACACTTAAGGGAAGGTGTCTTCATGATATTGCAGTATTTTTTTTTAATTTAGTGTGGATATTTCTAGCCGAGTGCAGCCCTTGAAAGGCAGACCCTCCGATGAGTGTGGGCGGCATCTCCCATGTGTAGGTAACTGCGTGTTATTGTGGTGGAGAATAGTGTTGTGTGTGATGTGTGAGTTGCAGGGATGTTGAGGAAAGCGCAAACACCCAGCCGCCGGGCCATTGGAATTAACGAAAGTTAAAATCCCCGACCTGGCCGAAATCGAACCCGAGACCTTTTGAGCCGAAGGCCAGTAGGCTGAAAATTCAGCCGAGTCTGACATGGTATAGCAGTTATCGGCTAGCTGTTATGGATGAACTGCAATAGCTTTCTTAAACTACTTCCAATAGCTACTGAAATTTTGAAAGTAGTGTGTCAATTCGATTTGAGGAAGTGGCTATTTTGAAGGGAACATGAAACACTGAATACTTAGGGCCTGTAGTACGACAGCCAGATAAAAGTGCCGTTTAAATTTATGCTGCAGTTTGTACATTTATCTCGAGTTTCGTTTGAAAACGCGTACTACGACTTTCCTTTATGTGCAATCTGGGAGTATATCCTCAAGTTTAGCCATCCTGAAGTTGGAGAGGCAGTTAACGTTTTTATGTAGGACTTTGCTCCTATAGGGGACACTGCTGTAAGAATCAAGCCGGCTGGACATGGTGATGAATCTACATCAGATGATGCTACACGAAAAATATGTGGTTATAATGTAATCTATGTATATATTTATAAATTATATCATGCTTCCTGTCCAGCTATCAGGGAATTCTTAAACGCTTGCTCCCACTAACTACGTAAATGCAAGTATTATAATGACTAGCTACCTAGGTAGCCATGGCCATCACGGCGTCATTGCTCTATGCTGCCCAATAGACCAATTTTTACTACTAGAGGTGATAGTACAAATTTCCTAATCAGTCGAGTCAGTGCGAGTAGAGGAGCAGTGGGGATTCTGGACCATAGCATCAGATTTTTTCTGCTTAGTCAGCACCCGTGGTCATTGACACCGGCCAAGGTCAATGTCCCCCTGACGTCATGACCACGTGGCCGTTTGTTTCTAAACAAAGCCACGTGCTTGGACACGTGCTTTTTTACAGCTGTCACCTTGACGGACCCTAACCTCACTTTTAAGAAGAACAGAGCATTGCTAACCTCACTGCTGCTATCTTAACAGACCCTAACCTCATTTTTGACACCTTAAGCACGAGGTGGCGCGCAATTTAAAATCCACGTGCTTTTGACAGCTGTCATGATGACAGGTCCTAACCACGTGTGTGCGGAATTTAATCAAGTGAACGTCGCTAACCTCAGTGCTGCCATATTAACTTGTCCGAACCTCACTGCTGCCATGTGAGCAAGGCTAACCTCATAGACGGGAGGCTGAGGCGCGCAAGAGTTCAAGGCTTAACTCAGAGTATTTTTATGCTTTATTGAATTCGGGGCAGTGGGTAGAGAGTTAGTCCTCCTCTCCCAGCTCCCTTTACAAAAACAGGGATGGGTGAGTGAGAGATGTGCTCTCTCTCCCTCTCCCTAGAGCTCTACCGCCGTAGCGTTGAGTCCTCTACGAAAAATACTGCCCCGCTAAGATGCCAGGTCATGGCTGCCTCTGCAACTTGCAGTTGTATTTATAAAGACGTTGAACAGGTGAGGGATGCACAAATTAGCGTGCAGAGTGCGCGCATTTTGAGACGATTGTTGCGCGCTCTGGTAAAAGAAAATATAAACGCATCTCGAAATTTGCGATTGTCGGCGCAAGCACATCGACTGACGACTGTTGCGCATTCTGGTAAAAGAAAATAGAAACTTATCTCGAAACTTTCGATTGTCGATGCATGCACATCGACTGACGATAGTTTCGCACTCTGCTAAAAGAAGATATAAGCTAGAAATATTTCGTTTTGTCAATGTGCATGCATCGATTAACAATTGTTGCGCACTCTGGTAAAAGAGAATGTAAGCTCATTTCGTATGCGTGCGCCTCTTAACGGGACTTATCTATATATGCATTTTTGACAGCTGTCAAGATGACAGCTGCCATCTTTAACCACGTGGGCACGGAATTTAAAATCCATGTGCTTTTTACAGCTGTCAGGTCCTAACCACGTGCGCTTGTTTTGCTGGGGAGTTTAAACAAGTGAACATGGCTAAGCTCACTCCTGTCACCTTAAGAGCGCTAAATCTCACTGCTGCCACCTAGGTGCACGGAATTTAAAATCCATGTGCTTTTTGACAGCTGTCATGTCCTAACCACGTACATTTGTTGTGCATCTAACCTCACTGCTACCACCTTGACAGGACTTATCCTCACTGCGGAGCGCAGACATTACAATTACCATGACCGGACTTAGCCACGCCGCGGAATTTTACGACACAGGCAGGGGGCCTAACTACAGGAAAGCTGCAATCCTCGACATACGACCATCTCAGAGAACATGGTTTTAAAGCAAGCGTGCAGAGTGCGCGCATTATGAGACGATTGTTGGGCACTCTGGCAAAAGAAAATAAAAACGCGTCTCGAAATTTGCGATTGTCTATGTAAGTACATCGACTGACGACTGTTGCGCATTCTGGTGAAGTACAGGACTCTTATGCTATGCTGCCATTCTCGACATACTGCCATCTGATACCAAGCTTCCCTTCTCGACATACCTCTATCTTATGACAAGCTGCCCTTTTCGACATACTATAATCTTATAGCAAGCTGCCCTTCTCGATATACTACCATCTTAGATAACATAGTTTTAACGCAAGCTGCCTTTCTCGACACTCTCGACCCTAACCTCTCTGCTAAAATCTTAACTACGTTGTTCGCGGAATTAAAAAATGTAAGTGCTGTCAAGAAAACAGCTTCTTCCCATTTTAACGGTCTTAGCCCGGTAGCACAAGGAAGGTGGATATAGCTCCTATTTTGCGCAATCGTCCCTAGGCCGTGAGAGATCGGAGTTCGAATGGTGATGGGCTAGCCCACTGTTATCGGAGGGTCTACCTTTTAACGGTCTCTGCCCGGTAGCACAAGGAAGGTGGTTATAGCTACTATTTTGCGCAATCGTCGCTAGGTCCTCAGATATCGGAATTCGAATGGTAATGGGCTAGCCTATAATTATCGGACGGTCTGCCTTTTAACGGTCTCACCCCGGTAGCACGAGGAAGATGGATATAGCTACTAGTTTGCGCAATCGCCCCTAGGGCGTTAGAATACTGTTATGAATATGTTACGATCGAGTTGTAGTCAGATAGTTTAGTAACAGAATTTTATTATGCAGATCTACTTAACAGGCACGACGAACAGTGCACATCCACACACACACATACAGTGGGGCAATGCCGCATCTGCAGTAATTTAACACCTATTTTCCTGTTGCTACAAGCGTGCTGTCAGCTTGTAAGAGGCATGCAGCTAGCTCTCAATAAGCAAATTATTACTTCGAATGTACAGTGCTTGTTAAATGGAGTTCTGTCCTTAATTGCAAATTTAATTATAAACATGATTCATTTCTCTTCCATATCTAAGTATTGTTCATCCCTGGAAAGCGTATGCTTGCGTGTATCAAAGTTTGTACTGTGCAGCGTGATGGTGGTAGTGATTATTGATTTTACCTAACACCGCAACGCGTTCGAAAACCGAGTGATCCCCTGCCTAACGTCTAAAAGGGCGGCTGTAAACTTGTATATCCCTTGCCTATCGTAAGTAACGAAATACATCATTGAGCAACCTATAATTTCGTTTTTCATAAAACTACGGAGGGCTTTGGTTACCAAGCGACTGCTGCCGAAAGCCTGCAGATTATGAGGTAATGTGTGGTCAGCGTAACATTACCTCAGAATGCTGTAAAAGGGATTCTCAACTTGTGTATCCCCTGCTTAACGTCTAAAAGGGTGTTGTAAACTTGCGTATCCCTTGCCTGTTGTAAGGGGTAACTTGGAAGTAGTTCGTGCCTATCTTAAGTAACGAAAGACCTCACCGAGCAACCTATTATTTTGCTTTCCGTAAAACCACGAAGAACTTTGACTACCAAGCGACTGCTGCCGAAGGTCTGCTCATTATGAGGTAATGTGTGGTCAGCGTACATGTTGCTGTGCGGTTAGAAGCTTAGAGCAAATAGTTGGTGTCTAGATAACTTTGGCGGGGTTGAATCCCGAACAAGTAGCTGCACGGTTTAGGTGATGTAGCTATTAAATTGTAGCGGGTTCGAACTTCACTGTCAACAGCTCAAAAGCGGTTCGAACCACGATAGACTCAGCTATGTGCCCTGCAGTCACAAACTACATGGCTTTAGGGCGTCGGTTTAGTAACAGATAAAATATTAACCAACAACTACACAGGGATAAGTTTTACAGACAGATGCCCTTCTTACAGTAGGCAAAATGCTGGAGGCTGTATCTCTAGGATTACTTCTACTGCATGTAGCTATTAACTTGTTGCGGGTTCAAACCTCCACCTACGGACTCAGCTATTTGCCCTGTACTCGACAACTGCATGCCATTATTGCGCTAAGAGTGTTAAATCCCAGGTTTGAGCAGCGATCACCGAGGTGTATGCTATAATATTAACCTCTACTTATAATTTCTGCATAGCAGTGCTAAGTTACATCCTGTGACGTGCTGATCGATATTGTACATTTGTTCGACACGTGCGGTGTCATATGTCAACGTCATTCAAGCAGAATCTTTTAGTGCTGACTAATACTGATCTGTCATCGATACGCGGTTACAACCGGTTATGGCAGTGACATGCAGGCAGAATATTTACCTTATTTTACTGAATGCAGTCTATTGCTTACGTATTAGAGATTATGATTCAAGTGTATAATTAATATTGCCGAGGTGTTCTAAAATATCCGGTCGCCTGCCGCACAGTTCGGGTCACGTAGCTCGGGGATAGCAGAGTTAAACCCCACTGTCGGCAGCCGCTTTCCGTGGTTTCTCATCAGACAAATGATGTGGCAGAAAAAATCACGGTCGCTTCCACTGCGCAGTTTGGGTGACGTAGCTATCAGCATGCATACTGTCACCAGCCCTGAATATAGTTTTCCGTGGTTTTTCCTTTTTAAACCACGCAAATGCTGGGCGCTGTAGCGTAGCGTAATAATAATATTTCTTATAATGTAAAGTAGCATTGTGTGTTAATGCCATTGCAACACCAAGCGAATTGGCTACGCGGTTAGTGCATGCGTTGAGAGTAAGAGAGGGGGAAGAACCTATGTGGTTAATAGATTTTTGTGGTTCGACAGCCATTTACATGGTTTCCTATTTTTTACCAGGTAATGTGAAGATGTTAGTAGGCAATTAAATGTTTCTAGTGTTGAATTCTATATTAAAATGTTACAATCAAAAATTCAATGTTCTAAACACATGTTGTAAGTAAGAGTGTCACCTAAGTAGCCATCTACACTATTCAGCGTAACAGATTATTCCAGTTATAGCTAGATTATATTCTGGTAAAACCATGCTTGGCGTAAGTAGTGAGTAAAATCATTTTATAAACAAGGTAAGTTAACAATACATTTCCGATCCCTCTCACAGCTGACGTAAAATCACTTCATCTGCCTAGTGATTATTGATTTAAGACGAAGTACACCAATCACACTCCCATTCCTCTCCCCCTTATCCCGCAAATCCATCTCCGTAACTGTTAAGATAACTATGGTGTTTGAGATAAGAGAAAAGGGTCATAGATGTTATATTCTGTTACGGTAACTAAATCTATACGGATATTTTTTCCGATGCATGTATCAGTGATTCTAATAGAAAGGGATCAAAGTTTTATTCCCATGATTTCCTTAATTCTGCTACGGTAAGTATCGTGTTTGAGTTAAGAGACCCGTGTTTGAATCCAGATTTTTTCTGTTACGTTAACGAAATCAGAGATAGAAATCTATTGAGATATTTTTCTGTTGCATGTGTCAGTGTTTTAATAGAAAGGGATCAAAGTTCGAATCCCATCATATTTTATTCTGTTACGATAACTATGGTGTTTGCGTTAACAGAACAGGTTCCATGATTTTTGTATTGTAACTAAATCAGAGTTCGAAATCTATACAATTCTTTTCTGTTGCATGTGTCAGTGTTTGAATCCCCCCGCAAAAATCCATCTCCTTAACATAGGATAAAGATTTTTTATCCTCTGCTAATAAGTGGTAGTGATTAAGAGGAAATACAATTTAAAATCTCATCCATCAACAAGATACTGCGCGTCCTCCTTCAATCAAGGTAAGTTTTTCAGATTAGGAAATGTATGCTGTCTATTCAAAGATAAAAACTGTCCCCTGTAACAGGATTGAAAATGTTTTGTCTTGTAGGATGGAGACATACAGAATTTGCTTGTCGTACAATCAAATCTATATTTTTGCTTGTGTGCTGATTGCATTATATAAGAGGATTCAACCTGTTTTGTCTTTCGGATGGACACAAAACATTTTCTTGTCCTTCCTTCAGTTATATATGTCTGCGTGCGTGCTAATAGGAACAGGACTGAACCTGTTTTGTCTTGTCAGATGGAGAAGTATTTCAACGCTCCCTCCTCAATCGAAAAGGGTAAGTAAAGAAACTTACGCGATGAGGTAAAAAGAACAATCACTTCTATATGTAAGAATTGTTCATCCCAGGTATGCGGGCGTGTGTTTTTACTATCTAGGAATCCAGGGGTCACGTCTTATCAGAAGGACAAAATAACTCCCTCCTCCTCCTCCTCCTCAAAGCGTATTCCTCCTAGGGATAAAGGGCTAAAGGGCTAATGGGTTAGAGCGATAAAGGGTGATTGTGCCAAAGAGCTAAAAGGATAATGGCAAAAGGGCATACATTTTTGTAGTGCCTCTCCTCTCTTTATTCGGGCTTGAGGCCGGCTCTACATCTACTAGCGGAGTTAAGACACTAAGGAAGGGAGAAAGACAGAAAATAATCTGTACCAATATAGCTAATCGATCCACTACAGAAGGATAACTTCTAGGGTTGATGTCATATGACTTTGCTAAATGTATAAAAATTATTACTATATATTATATATTTCCTATATTCATAGACGTTTTCGATGATTTTTATCAGAATGGTGATGTTTTTAAATTCTAAAAACGAATATCAACAGAAGTTACAGTCGCTGCTTTTCCTCATGTGTGGAGCAGAAGGTCGTATTGTCTTGCGTTAGAAGGTAGTATCATCAAAAGCCCAGCATCGTTCGTGCTATACAGCGTAAGTATATTCTAAAAAAATCCTCTCCGCAGCATCAGGACGCTGTTTATAATTATTTGTTTGTCGGAAAGGGACATAAAGCCTTATGCTAACCTCACAATGCTATTCGAAACGTAAGGGCCTACCTCACAGCATTTGCTTGTCCTACAATCAATTTTACATTTTTGTGAGTAATCAGTTAGGGAGAAATAGGTGCGTATCGAGAAGGGCAGCTTGCTTTAAAAATTACAATCCTCTCGACAAAATGGTGTCGGGAAGGGATCAAGTCGAGAAGGGCAGCTTGCATTGATGACGATGATGCTTGTTGTTTTAAGGGGCCTAACATCGAAGGTCATTGGCCCCTAGTTTGCATTGAAACTATGTCCTCTGAGATGGTAGTATGTCGAGAATGGCAACTTGCATGAAAACCTAGTTGGGGAAGGGTCTTGTCGAGAAGGACAGCTTGCATGAAAACTATGTCGGGAAGGGTCTTTTCGAGAAGGGCAGCTTGCATGAAAACTTAGTTGGGGAAGGGTCTTTTCGAGAAGGGCAGCTTGCATAAAGACAATGTCGGCAAGGGGCATGTCGAGAAGGGCAGCTTGCCTTATGGTGGTGGTATGTCAAGAAGGGCAACTCGGGAAAGATCATGACGAGAAGGGCAGCTTGCATGATAATTACAACGGGGAAGGGTCTTGTCGAGAAGGGCACCTTGCCTTAAAATATAGCCCTTAGGCCCCCTCCAAGATGGTAACGGGAAAGGGCATGTCGAGTGTCCGAGTGGGGACACGTTTTTAGCGTTTCTCCACAAAATTTTAGGCTTGGGTGACCCGCCATTGACATTTGTATCACTTTGTAATTTTTCCCACCTCTGTTTTAATTTAATTTCCTGTGCGACTTAGGTCGTTAATAGTAATTACATCTTCTCCGTCAGCGGAGGAACTTTGCATCGTTTATATACGATGTATTTTACTATTTGTCTCCTGATCTCATGTCTCTTGTCTACTGGTCTGATGTCAGGCCAGCTGGAGAGCGAGTCTTATTTGGTCCCCTAGGTGTCCTATGCTCTTTTGCTGTACATCGCCTTGCTGGCGTAAGCTTAGTTAATTATCGAGCTCCAAGTTGGGTGGAAGCTTAGCGCCTAGCCTCCTTGTAAGAGTCTCTCCTCATAGGAAAAAGCCTTGGATAAAATGTAAAGGATATGGGCTAAGGCCCTGAAGTGTTTTATTCTTTTAATTTACTATTATCCCCTTGCCTGGGGTTCACGTCCGTTATTTATTCTACTTAATTCGAGCTCTCCAAGTATGTAAGTAAACTACATCTCAAAATCACGCCATGCGTTAGTTTTCTTCTCATGGACAAAATGTAAGTCGAATATTATCTTCCTTTTCTCCTGGAGCTGGATTGCATAGTCTCAAAACCTTAAATTGATTAGAGGACATCATTACGTTCTACGATCACCAATTCTGATAATCCTTCATTTCGAAAGAACTTGTAAATTTTATAAAATGGGAAACTGTCGGCTTACTGACTGCACTGTTTAAACCGCATGAGTGGGAGTAATACTTTTCGGCGAAATGTTATTGGGACTAAAATATTAATCTGTTTACGATTAAGTTAAAGAAGTTCGGAGTAATTTAATTTTAACATGTAAAAGCATCACTTAAAAGGTTTGAGATCGCGAGATTATCTCCGCGGATCGGAATCTATTTTTGTTTTAATTTGATCTTTTCTCTCTTGCCATTCCTTTGGTAAATTCTTCCTTTGGCTTCGGTAACGCTCATTCTTGTTGACGTTTCCATGGCAACTGTCGCTCTTGGGAACTATTGTTTTGCATTATTGAAGGGGTTTTGATGATGGTTGACGATTGATTGGAGTGGTGACGAGCGTGTCATTAAGTTTGAATGTGGGAGATTTCCCTTGTGGTTTGAGCTGCCTTGCTCTTCATGCTGTATCGATGCAATGTGTGCACGTTCTGTCATAATTAGAGCTGCTTACTTACTTACTTACTTACTTACTTACTTACTTACTTACTTACTTACTTACTTACTCCTCAGCGCTACAGCCCTTGTAGGGCCTTGGCCTCTCTGACGATTGTAGCCCAATCTTCACGATCTTCTGCACGCTTCCTCCATCTTCTTATTCCCATCTTCCTTAAATCCTCCTCCACATCATCCAGCCATCTTTTCCGGGGTCTTCCTTTCCATATTCTACCACCTGGATTTCCCTTATAGATCTTCTTGACAGCCCTATTATCTGGCATTCTCTGCGCGTGTCCCAAGCACCTTAACGTGTTGATTTTTATTTCGGTTACGATACTTGGATATCCATACAGTTCTTCCAATTTCGTGTTTTTCCTTATTCTCCACAATTCCCCCTCCTTCACTGGGCCAAAAATCTTTCTCAGTATTTTTCTCTCCCATCCGTTCAACAGTTCTTCATCTACTTTGGCCATTGTCCATGTTTCAGAGCCATAAGTTACCACTGGTCGTAATACTGTTGATAGACTGTCAACTTTAATCTTCTACCAAGGCTGCGTGATCTAAACACTTTCAGTAAAGCTAAGTAAGCCCTATTTCCCGCAGCAATCCTCGCTTTTATTTCCTCTTTCATGTCATTATCTTTTGTCACCAGCACTCCTAAATACTTAAACTTTTCACATCTCTCGTAGTTAATCCTATTTAATTTTATGCACTTGTCTTCCCTTACTACGGTCCTCCTATATGCAAACAGGTAATGAGTTTTGGCATTATTCACTCTTAGGCCCATTTCACCTCCTTCCTTTTCTAATCTATCCAGTCCTTCCTCTAGGTCTTTCAATCTTCTAGACAGCATATCAACATCATCAGCATAAGCCAGATTCTGTGTTACACGGTTGAACAGCGTACCGCCTGGATTACTGACCTCCACCTTTCTCATCACACGCTCCAAAACCACACTGAAGAGCAGGGTAGATAACACATCCCCTTGCCGCAAACCTTGGTTTACTTCAAATTCTTTAGTAAGATTTCCTTCTATTTTAACCATACATTTAGTACCTGTTAGGGTCATTTGTACCAGTCTTATCAATATAGTTGGGAACTCCATGTCCATCATTGTTTGATACAGTTTCACTATCATAAGCCTGCCGAAAATCCACAAACAGCTGATGCACATCCACATTATATTCATAGCATTTCTCCATTATTTGCCTGACAGTGAAGATGTGATCTGTTGTTGATCTACCCTGTCGAAAGCCACTTTGGTAGTCTCCTAGTATCTGCTCAACCAGTGGAGTGAGTCTCATAGACAAAACCTTGGCTAAGACCTTATAAACCACAATAAGCAAAGATATGCCTCTATAATTTTCACAATTTGCTTTATCTTTCTTCTCATGAATTGGGCAAATAATTGCTAAGCTCCAATGTTCTGGCATTTGTTCTGTTTCCCAAACTTCCACAATTAGTTGGTGAACAAGTTGCGTCAACTGTTCACCCCCGTATTTACTCAGCTGAAATGTTATCACTTCCTGGAGCCTTATTATTCTTCAAGTACTTAATTGCCGTCCTCACTTCTTCTACAGATGGTACAGGCACTGGTTTTAAATCTAGGCTAGGATCTTGCCAAGGCTGCCCATCCTCTTCTTCCAATCTCACCGTCTCTGCAGCCACATTCAAGAGTCCACTAAAGTATTCCGCCCATCGGTCAAGAATCCGGTCTCTCCCCCCAATCATGTTTCCTTCTTTATCTCTACAGAATACAGCATGTGATTGAAAACCTTTCTGTACGTCCTTTATTTTCCCATAGAACTTCCGTACTTCTTGCATATACTGTTCCTCCAAATCTGTAATCCCTTTCCTCTCAGCCTCTCTCTTCTTCCTCCTACAAATTCTGTCTGCCTCTTTCCTCTTCTTCCTAAATTCTTCTACATATGTTCTTGTTTTCCTGCTAAACATTTTCTTCCTTGCTTCATTTCTCTCCTAAACTGCTCTTCTGTAATCATCATCAAACCATCCTTGCCTTTCAGTCTTTACCTCCACTCCTAGTACTTCATCCGCAGTTTCCTGAAATGCATCCCTCAATAAAATCCACTTTCCTTCGATGTTTTCCACTGCCCAGTTTTGTTGTTTAGCCTCCAATTTCTTCTCCAACCTGCATTAATATAGTCGCGCAGTTTCTTTATCTTTCAATTTTGAGACCATATCTCCTTGGAGCTTTCCCTTTGTTAGCAGATCTGTAAGTTGCAATACGTTGCCTGTATTTTACCCGTACCAAGTAATGGTCCGAATCACAATCAGCTCCCCTACAACTGTAAACTTGTAGTATGTCAGATGCACGTCTCCTATCGATTACTACATGGTCTATTTGATTAAAGGTGGCACCATCTGGTGAACACCAAGTGGCTTTCCGTATATTCTTTCTCTGAAACGAAGTACTCTTCACCACCACCGAGTTTCCCATGGAAAAATCAATTAGCCTCTGTCCATTACCATTTGACTCATCATGCAAACTTTCCTACCCAACTGTCTCCCTATAGGCTTCTTCTTTACCCACTTCAGCGTTGAAATCTCCAAGTATTATTTTTACATCTTGTCTTGGGATGCATTCTATTTCTTGTTCCAATTGTCCATAGAATATATCTTTCTCTTCATCCTCAGCCTCTTCTGTAGGTGCATATACACACACACACAAGGGTGATATTGAAAAAATGGGCCTTCATCCTTAGAGTGCATATTCTTTCATTTACAGGTTTAAAATTCAAAACTGCTGACTTATATCTGTCATCCACTAGGAAGCCTGTGCCAACTATTGTACCTCTGGCTCCGCCACTATGCAGAACTGTATATCTACCACTTCTAAAAACACCATTTCCTTTCCATCTGACTTCCTGAATTGCTGCTATTCCAATATTATATTTCTCCATTTCTTGTTTCAGATTGTTTAGGGCTCCTGGTTTATTCAGGGTTCGTACATTCCAGGTTGCTACATACATATCATATTTCCGTTTGCATCTTCCATTTCCTCGCGTGGGTCGTTTACCATTATCATCAGACCGGCTATTCTTGTCTGTGAGTTTCGTAACGAGTTGTTTTTCCGATATAGGGTTGTTAGCCCCATGATCAACCCCCAAACTGAAGGACCAGCGTATCCCTCTTGGTCTGGCTTATCACCTTCGACCTGTCCGGCTTGGGTGGCCCTACCAGGAGATTATGCTCCCGCCGGCGTAGCTCTCAGGATCACTTAGGCACGCAAGCTGCCACATCGCGACAAGATGAAGATACCAGCGTGTGAGATTAGAGCTGCTTGCTCCGATAAAATGTGATCGAACCCTAAATTTTGTTGGGATCGTTAGCATCCATTGTGCTATCATGTTCTTCCATTTCTAGGCGTGGTAAATATTTGGGGTTATCTTGTTGCCCGTTTCGTGTCAATTTATTTGGGTGTGCGCCTTCCGTTTTTGATTATACTTTCTGTGCACGTTATTTAACATCCAGTTGGGTCAACTGTAATCCGGTTCAGGAGAGAATCTCGCGGGCTCATCTTAGCATATTTTCACTTAATGTACAAAATAATTCCTCGGGAAAGATTTTTTTTAAGTAGTAATGTACAAGTAAATCCTTGTAAGTTTAAGGAAATTATTCGAGCCTATCTGGCTGGCAGTAAAATTAGTCCATGGACATTATTGAAAAATAAATACCCTGTAATTAATCTTGCATCAAGTTTACTTTTTAATTTATTTTCTTAGTTTAGAGGGCGTCTTTCGACTGTGGGTATCCTTTATTTCAAATCAATTTTATTAAGTTAATCGATTTATTAATTTGCTATTTTGGTTTACAATTTATTTTAATAATCAGTTTACTACTTAGGTAATTAATCCGCTAGTTCTGTAAAGGTGCACCTCGTAAACTAATGGTTTTTCTTTACTATCATATGTGATCTTCTTGTCACAGTACTTAAATAATTTGGTTCTCTTAAAAGAAACTCACTGCATTTTTCTTCCTTGTTTTCTGATATTTACTTCCGTGTAAATCTTTAGGTTACGATCTAAGTTGCCTCTGGTTTATGGCCTGTTTCTTGACAATTTTGGTGAGTATTCCCTGTTTTCTTTCATTGGTTTAATTTGTAAAAGTGGATATTTGCTATCTGTTGCTCTGTGTTTACTTGTACCAGTAATTGTCGGTACGACAGGTATATCGAGAAGGGCAGCTAGCCTCTGGTCAGGCGCCCTGGCTATGTCCTCAAATTCCGCGGCCTGGCTAAGTCCCGTCAAGATAAATTTCAATTCCGCGCTCCGCAGCGAGGTCCTGTCAAGATGGTAGCAGTGAGGTTAGGTGCACATCAAATGCACGTGGATAGGACCTAACAGCTGTCAAAAAGGCAAATGGATTTTAAATTCAGCGTCCACGTGCTTAAAGATTGCAACTGTTCACTTAACAGCTGTCAAAAAAGCACATGTAGCTAAGTCCCGTTAAGATGCGCACGCATACGAGATGTGCTAACATTCACTTTACCAGAGTGCGCAACTATTGTTAATCGATGCAAGCACATCGACAATTCGAAACATTTCTAGCTTGTATTTTCTTTTAGCAGATTACGCCACTATCGTCAGTCGATGTGCTTGCATCGACAATCGCAAATTTCGAGATATGTTTATATTTTCTTTTACCAGTGTGCGCAACAATCGTCTCATAATGCGCGCACTCTGCACGCTCATTTTTGCACCCCCCCCTGTTCAACTTTGGTATAAATACAACTGCAAGTTGCAGAGGCGGCCGTGACCTGGCATCGATATTTTGTAGAAGACTCTTCGCTACGGCGGTAGACTTCTAGGGAGAGAGAGAGCACATCCCTCACTCACCCATCCCCTATTTTCGGTAAGGAGAACTTAGAGAAGAGGACTACCTCTCTATCCTCTCCCCCGAATTCAATAACGCGTAAACATTCTCTGAGTTTAGCCTTGCACTCTTGCGCGCCTCAACTTGTGATTAACTCCCCTCTATGAGGTTAGCCTTGCTCACTTTTTCAAGTTCCGCGCTCCTACTAAGTTAAGTTGGCAGCAGTGAAATTTGGCCATATTTAGATAGCAGCACTGAGGCTAGCGACGTTCACTTGATGAAATTCCGTGCCCGCGTGGTTAGGATCTGTCATCATGACAGCTGTCAAAAGCACGTGGATGTTAAATTGCGCCACCTCGTGCATAAATTGGCAACAATGAGGTTAGGGACTGTTCAGATAGCAGCAGTGAGTTTAGCGATGCTCTGTTTTCTTTAGAAGTAAGGTTAGGTTCGGTCAAGATGACAGCTGTCAAAAAGCACGTGGCCAAGCACGTGGCTTTGTTTAGGAACAAGAGCACGTAGTTGTGACGTCACGGTCACGTGGTCATGACGTTAGGGGTCAATGACCTCGGCCGGGGTCAATGACCTCGCGTGCTGACTCAACAACAAATATGCTGACGCTATGGTCCAGAATCCTCACTGCTCCTCTACTCGTGCCAAAAGCTTGGGTTCTATTCCAAATCTCTCCGCAGCGATCATATGGAGTAAGCGTATATGATGTTGTTCATGGTGATTCGTCCGTCGAGTGGAGAATTTAACGAGGAGAAGGTTATATTTCTTTGACTTCATAACAAATTACTACTAAGTATTTACACTAATGTGAGATAAATATTTGCAGTTATTATTTTAACATTGTCTTAGAAAATTAAACTAACTACTTATTAAATTAACAACAATAATAACAATAACATTGCCGTAACAGGCATCCGAGTGGTAGGAATTATTTGATAAGACTGATAAGACACATAACCTGAATCTTGCCTTTTGCGTCCAGGTAACATTTTCAGTTTTTTTATTTTCTACAACAATTTCCGGGTTTCGTTACATATTTAATTCATTTTAAAATCATCTCGCGTGTATAGATTTCAGTCCTAATTCTTTTCTGACCTAAACTTCGAAATTATAGCCTAATAAGTGTCTAATATTGGACTCTAGTAATACAATTTCAGAACGAGCAGCTTAAACACCAGGGGAAATGTATACCACTACCATGCTGAATTTCACTACATTTTCCGTAACCTTATTGCCAACGCAATAAAAATGTTACTACATCTTCCTCGTGAAAATAACGGCGTTAAAATCCGTTGGTAGTACGCAAGAAAATATTTAACTTCTAGTTTGCTAAACTGCAGCCTACCGAGCTCGATACCTGCAGTCGCTTAAGTGCGGCCAGTATCCAGTAATCGGAAGATCGTGGGTTCGAGCCCCGCGGTCGGCAGCCCTGAAGATGGTTTTCCGTGGTGTCCCATTTTCACACCAGGCAAATGCCAGGGCTGTACCTTAATTAAGGCCACGGCCGCTTCCTTCCACTTCCTAGGCCTTTCCTATCCCATCGTCGCCATAAGACATATCTGTGTCGGTGCGACGTAAAGCAAGTAGCAAAAAACTGCAGCCTATGCGTCTGGCTGTTTATCTGACGGTCGTAGTACAGGCCCAGTCTCTGACCTGGAGAGCATTTAATACAGGTGCAAACAGTTTTTCTCTGATCAAGTTCCTTGGCCTTCAGATCACTGAGCTCCGGGTTCGATTCCCGGCAGGTTTGGGGATTTTAGCTGCATATGGTTAATGTCTTCGGCGCATGGAAAGGGTGGTAATCGAAATTATAGCCTAGTAAGTGTCTAATATTGGACTCTAGTAATACAATTTCAGAACGAGCAGCTTAAACACCAGGGAACAGGTTACCACTACCGCCCATAAGGCCCCTGTTCAGCATAGCATATGAGACCGCCTGCTCCTCCTTCCCAGTTGTAACCCCAGGAACCGAAGTCTCACGGTCCAGGTCACTGCCCTTTAGGTGGTATCCCTTGGTGAGTCCGAGGTAAAACCAACCCTGGAGGGTAAACTGATTAAGAAAGAAATAAGAATGTATGTCTAATGATTTTAGCATAAGGCGTGTGGAGCTACATTTGACCACAGATGTGGAGATATATACTGTAGTTGATTCACACAGACTTAAAGACTGGACGATGAATGGCGTATAATATGAAGGTGTGTGTATTTTTGCCAGTGTTTTAACGTCGAAAGTTTTCGGCGACGCAAGGATGATAAAGGGGTAAGACTGGGAAGGTAGTGGCCGTGACCTTATTTAACGTACAATCCTAGCATTTGTCTGGGTTGAAAGAGGGAGACCACGGCTTACCATCTTCACGACTGCCGACGGTGGGTTCGAACCCACTATATCCCTAACAAAAGCTCCCAGCTGCGCTATCCTAACTGCGTAGACATCTCGCTCGGCGTATGTATGTACGTACTATTTATCAACTGTAAAATACCTATATAGACTTTCTTGCGTTTCTCCTTGCATGATTCTTTTAATTACAAGTAATCCTCTGATTAACGCGCAAAAACAAACGCTGCTATTCTGAAGTGTATCATGTCAACTCAGAGAACCCAATTCTGTTGGTGACTCGGAAGTATGATCTCTTACCCCTGATGTATCACAGTGAGCAGGGACAGGCCACAGGAGGGGGTGAAAAGGATTTGTGATTAGTGCAGTGAGCAAGCAATAAGTGGCCGTGTCGCTTCAGATTACGCCACCAACTGACGCGTGTGGGTTGAGGTAAATCTTGGGAATCAGGGGATAACCATAGCAGTCCCTTGCGTAGGCTGCCCCTGCCGTGGAGACTGCGGTCTGACTGACCAGGGGACTGACCTATGGGAACCAAGAAATAAAACATAAGTATATGCTGTCTTCAGGATGAGTGATTAGTTCGGATATTTAGCTCCTGGTTTTCCCACCTGGAAGGCTGTGGTTTGTAACCTGGTCAATCCTTGGTTTTGATTTTCATCTAAAAAATCGCGTGACATCAGGAAGGGCATCCAGCCTTAATCCTTCGGTAAACACCAAAGTGAGTCCTGAGCGGTTCCAATGACTCCAGAAATAACTGGGATAATGTGAAAAAGATTCTTTTTCATTTTCTCCGGGAAAAAATATTGAAGGGTTAAAATACCCCGCCCCCCACAGATGTGACTTTACTCATCACCTTCACAAATCGATGTACTCATTCCTGAGTGTCGTGACCCACTTTCCTCAGGGCACGTTGTCGTCTCCATCTGGTAGCTCTCCTTCCTTCCATAATGATCTCCAGGTCGTCTCGCAATGTGTACAAAAAACTGCAGTATTTTCTCAATCATACGAGGAGAAAGGCGCTTTAAGGTCTGCAGTTCCTGAAGAATAAACGGACTGATTCTTCTTATGGTCCAAGGCACACGTCACCATCACATTTATTGCAGCTAATTGCCATATACAAATAATAAACTAAATAATTCAATGCAGAACCTAATTAGAGGAATTTTCCTTCCTGCGCATCTTAGTACGAGGTAGCATTCCTCATTTGGCGAGTGATACTTGGAGTAGAAACCATGCACAGCTAGTCTTGTTGTTACGTAATTCATCATCGCTTCCGTACTGTACTAGTCCAGCCAGATATCCTATTTTTTCTGATCTTCGCGAAATAAACTGTGGTACGCTGGAGTTGATGGGAGAGAGAATTTGACCCGTATTTCCTCCACCATATTTCAAAGGCATCGATGCATTTTCTGTCCAAAGTCTTTACGGTCCACGTCTCGGAGCTACATGAGAAAACAGAGACGGATCTTTGTTTTATTTGTCATTCCCCTGTTCTTCCAGTTAATTTCGTCATAGCTACACGTCCTAACAAAATTCTCCTCCTTATCTCCTTCTCGCAATTTCCCGTATCACTGATACTTGACCCAGGCAATACGAAGTCGTTGCTATGTAGTTTTTTCGGACAAAAAATAATGTTGTGCGGGTTGCAGGGGAGATTTTCAACAAACTAGTCACGATGGAACAGGCTGGCCATGCCTATGGTTCACGACTGGTGTAATTCCACGGTCTACAAAGCAATCCATATAATCACGAAATTCCTAACTGGTCGTGACACATTCACACTTCCTGACTTGTGACAAGAGAGTAATTCCCAGGAAGCGAATAATACGAGTAGATAATGTTTAGCACTGTAAGGTCAATCATCACTTCAATCCCACCCTTTCCTCGAAGAACGATGACGTTGAGAGATAAAAACACGGAGACCTCATAAAATGGTACTACTTTCAGGGAGATCGAGAATGAATACGATCATTTATATCCAAAAATTATTCTTGTTCATGTAGTTCAAATTGTTTTATTTCTGAGGTCTTAAGAAGCGTCTCAGAACCGTCCATCTTCTTCATGTTAATGTTCGGGATTAAGGATTATATTATTCAGATAGCGGAGTTTTTCGCACACGAACAACGCAACATTAGGTTTCTTTCGACCACCCGTATAACGTTGCCAACTGGCCTGGTATTTATTATTATTATTATTATTATTATTATTATTATTATTATTATTATTATTATTATTATTATTATTATTATTATTGTTGTTGTACTGGGAGGTACACCTCAACCCCGTGCATTTAAATGAAACGCCTTCAGGAACCCTATCACATAAAAATTGAATCAACTATTTCAAGAATTTGGGACTTTTCTCCATAGACGTCTCTCTTAAAAAACTGATGTCATGCACTGTGGTGCAAACTGGAACAGCTATAAATTTAAAGAAATTTTGTGTTTATATGTTTTCTGAACTGTATTGTGTTTCTTTGTTTTTAATACTTCAAGGTTTGCAACACTTCTTACTTATCCCGCCAACTTCGGTTTCTGGAGAATCAAAAATGTTGTGTATTTAATTCTCAGCCAATCAAAGGCTTCTTGTACCTATTTTATCTGCCAATAAAGTGAGAGGGTGTATCCCGTTTTATTCCCGAGCCTTCTCGAACCTTCCTCTCTGGTATAAAAGCGGACGCTTTTTCGAGTTAACTTGTCCTACTGATCCTCGTGCTATTGAGTGCGTTTGCTAAGAAAGGAGGCGGGGGCCTCATCAAATCGGCAGACAGAACATCAGCTAAGGTAATGGGCACCATCTTTCTATCTCAGTAGTTATCTCCGCAAGCTGACCCGAGGGAAAGTTTCCAATCTTTAATTATGTAACAGTCAATTCCCTAAAATAAAAACCTTCTTCCTTCTAATATAAAAGTTGAAGTAAGTCGAAAGTACTTAAACTGAAAACCGGGGATAGAGAGTGCGTTTCCCACTCGAATTCCCCTTCAATTAATCTTGAGGTGAGTACGATTTTGTAACTGTTTTGACTTGTAAATCTAGTGTGGGATTAGCCTCTGCATCATCGGACCACTAGCCCAAGAAGGGTTTTATTCCTTGATTTCAAGGAGCGCAAGTGTCTGCATTCATACATTTTGATTTTTGGGCCAGTAATTTAATCTGTACATTTTCACGAAGGCCTGGTAGAATGGGTACTCGATATCCCTGTGACTAAACGACTGTCTTGCCCTGTAATATTGGGGGCCACTTTCATGTCTAATACTGGTCTGATTTGGACATTCAGAGCAAGACGTGCATACTCAAGTTTGCTAGTAACTGTAATATTCACATTTTGAAATGTAATTCTGTATCATGTTCATCTGTTTCGCCTACCCAGAGTGAGATGTCGTTAGATCTTAAGCATCTACCTGAGGAACAGGCTGAAAGTATTAGAAGGTTGTGTCAGGCCTTTCTTGATGTATTTCTCAGATACACTTGGCGTCACGGACCTTATTTAATATAATATCGAGCTAACAAATTCTATTCCAGTTAGGTTTCCGCCTTATAGGCTGTCCCCACCTAAAATGAAGGCCCTTAAAGAAATCATTAATCAGATGTTAAGGGATGTCATCATTCGACCCTCCAAGCCGGCGTATTCCTCGCCCATTTTTCTTGTGGCGAAACCCCAAGGGGGTTTCAGGCCTGTTATTGATTACAGGGTTTTGAACCTTAAAGTGGTGTTACAATCTGCCCCCATTCCTAATCTTCACTCTTGTTTTTCATGATTTCGAAAGGCCACGTTCTTTACCATCCGCGATTTTAATCAGACGTATAACCAGAAACATCTAGCAGAATATCGAAATATCTAACGGCTTTCGCCACGGAGTGTAATTTGTATGAACATACCGTGTGCCTTTCGGGTTGCACACGAGTGCAGCTCTTCTTACTAGACTGCTAGATAGGATCTTCTCTGAGATAAAATTCGAATATTTGTATCATTATCTCGATGATGTCGTCGTGTTTTCTGAGACCTTTGAAGAACACTTAGATCATTTGAAGGAAGTCCTCAATCGCCTTCGGAAGGCTGGGTTGACTGTTAAACTATTTAATGTAGCTTTTGCTAAGCCTTCTATGTCGTTCTTATGGCACATTTTGTCGCCCGATGGTGTTTCTTTTGACCATTCTAGAACAAAGGCTATCCGTGATTTCAAGCATCTTAAGGACATCAAAGACATTGCCAGGTTCATAAGCATGGTGAATTTCATCAGAAACTTTATTCCTAACTTCGCTAATAGGGTGGCGCCCCTGAACCTACTGCGGAAGAAAGGCGTCAATTTGAATGCGGGCCGTCGCAGCATGCCGCTTTTGAAGACCTGAAATTAGCTCCTTGTAACGGACCTGTGTTAACCATGACATTTTTCTCTAAGAAATTCATAGTGCAAACGGATATCTCTTCATCTGCTGTTGCTGCTGTCCTTCTTCAGGAAACCGAACTCGGAAGGCGGCCAATCGCCCATGCTTCTAGGACCTTATCGGCTCAAGAAGCCAAATATTCTATCTATGAACTTCAGGTTTTGGCAGTATTATTTGCCCTAGAGAAGTTCCGCCTTTCTCTGGAACATGTCAAATTTGAATTAGAGACGGATAACCAAGCCTTCTGTTGGGTATTAGCCAGGCCTTGTAGTACTGGACTTATCGCCCGTTGCGCTATCAGGATTTCTGCTTTCCAATTTGATGTGCGACACATTAGAGGATCAGAAAATATAATTGCTTATGGATTGAGCCGCATGTTTTCACTTGAGGTTGAAACCAGTGACCGGGAAGATAGTTCTGTTTTTCCTACGCCCATACCTTCATGTATTGGTGCTATTCTAACTGATGCTCCTATTGTATTTCGGCACATTGAGAAATATCAACGTGAAGATCCAGTGCTGGCTCCAATTATGGAAACCCTTTATTCTGGGGAACATGTTATCCCTTATGTATTGAAAAACGGGGTTTTGTGTTGCCCTTCGGGGCAAGATCAGAAGATGAAAGTAGTTGTTCCAGGTGTGCTTGTACCCATAATCTTCAAATACTATCATGGGACCCCATTAGGGGGGCATTTAGGCATCTTCAAAATTCGGGAAATGATCAGAGACATGTTTATTCGGGAACGTATGGACGGTGAAATTAGATAAATGGTTACAGCTTGTAAATCTTGCTTGCTTAGTGAGCCCACCTTGTCTACTAAGCTATGGCTATTGTCATCGCATCAAGCATCTCGCCCGATGAAGCGTCTGTATATAGACTGCGTCGGACCTTTCCCCCAATCAAAGGGGAACGGAAATACATTCATTCTTGTAGGTGTATAAGGCTTCACTAAATTTTCGTGGTTGTTTCCGACTAAGCTGGCTACCGCTCAGTCAACAATTTCTGTTCTTTATACTATTTTTGCTTCTTTTGGTCCTTGTCAATGTATAGCCCCGGATAATGCAAAGGCTTTCACAACCAACTTGTTCCGAAAATTCTGTGTCGACCTGTCTATTTCACATGTAACAACTTGTGCTTGTTACCCTCAACCATCTCTGGCTGAGCTGGTCAATCGTAATCTTCATCATGGAGATCATTCCAGGTGGGATACTTCCTTGCATTGGTTATCGTTTTCACTAAATTCAGCTGTTCATGAGTCACACAAGTTCACCCCTGCATTTCTCATGTTTAAACTTGTCCCCAGTACGCCGCTCTCTAATCTATAGTCACTTAATTACATATTGCCAGAGACAATAGATCCCGATAATATTAGATATCTATGGAAGAAGGCTTAGAATAACCTTGAAGCTTCTCATGAAAATCTTAGGGCAGATATGATCGTGGACGGAGGCCCACCAATTTAAAAGTCGGAGATCAGCTTGCCCCGAGATTTAATGGGCCATGTATTATTTTGGATTTCTTAACACCTGTCACTTTATTGGTCAGAAAACCAGCTACTGAGAGGATATTTAGGGTTCACCTTTCTCAGGTGAAACCCGTATAAATTCCTTGGGGTAGTACATAGGCAACTAAATCTTGGCAATGAGCAAAGGTTATATTCCTTACAGTCATGGTCTTGTATCTTAAAATTAACTAGGGAATTTATTTTGAAATATGGAGGCCTTATGCCCCGATGATAAGAAATTCATATTATGTATTGTAATTAGATTTGTACAACGTTCCCCTCCAATAAGGGTTTCCATTTTTCCATGGTCAGTTGGCCATTACCTAGCGCCCCTCTCCAAATCCCGGCCAAACAGACACCTTGTCCTCTAAGCCGCCGGCCTCGTCACTACCAACAATATAAAAATAGTACTTTCAGTCTACAGCAAACAATCTCTGTCGCCCAATAAATTACAGCTCCAGTGCTCTCCCTGACAATGGCAGCCGAGTTGTAACATATAGCGAGCGATGCCAGCGTGGGGTAAGGGCGCACTCCATTCTGGTCCCGGTAAGCGCTGAGATGCTGCAACCCAAGCGCCAACCCATCTGAGAACACAACCTCTACATCTGTTACACGACCATGACCATGGCTACCCCTCTCGTAGTAGTGGGAGGGTGAAACTGAGGGTACTTGGTGTAGTGGTATAATTATGGGGACTATGTGGAATTACCGCTGCACCCGAAATCTGTTTGTGTGGAATTTAAAAGAAAACAAGAATGGAAAATATGATTTAACTTTGCCCCATGGAAGACAACACAGCGATAGCTAATTGTTGTGCATTTAAAGTCGTTATTGCAGTAAATTGTAAAATAAGAGTGGGCTGTTTCCTCACCATTGGATATTTAGTTGAACTTTGTTGTTATGAAATTGGTATTGGTTGGCTCGCCAACTGATTGTCAAAAGTTTTCCGTAGCGCTCCCTGGTGTAAGCCGCTGCAACTGTGCCATCTTCGCTCCCGACAAGATGTGCGTGTTGCGGCATTCTGTTACGGCGGTCCGTGTGTATTTTCAAACCACCCTAATGTGTGATTTCGGCCCAGAGCTAAATTAACGTCAGCAGGGGTTGGAGCATGCCGTGGATATAATGTCACCACGGTTGTAACAGCCTTATCACCTTGGTAAGTCCAACTTTATATGTTATATAAACTATTTGTACGGCGTCAAGTTGCTGCTATACGCATTCAAATTGTTGGCTCGGCATGTAATATTAATTACGTTTTTGGACTGAAGATACCATTCGCCTTCCGACTATGCTAAAGGTCTTTGAGTGAATATTTTCGTGGCTGGAATTATATTATTCAGCTGAATTTCTATATGCCTTATACATACCTTGCATTTGGGCAAATAAATGTTGCAATTGAAAGGACGTACATGTATGTAGTGTGAATTACTTATGTAACTGCTAGCATGTGGTTTAAAACGATCTGCTCTTTTAACAGGAACTGTGATAAATTTACTTGCTGTATTTGAGGTTATTAATTTAAAATTTCTCCCGGTGGAAAGGAAAGAAACAAACAAGTTAACCGTTTTACAACGTGTATAGTCTGTATGTATAATTAGCCACATATAGGCCACTGAATATTTAAATTTAAGTAACGTTCGTAAATTTTACACCGCAGTGAATTCTGGGTTGAATTTAATTCCATTTTCTTTTATTAATTCAATTTCTTCATTTGCATTTATTATTATTATTATTATTATTATTATTATTATTATTATTACGGTGTTACCCGTGGACCAGCAGAGGTGAAAGAAGGTGACAGGGTGAATGGGTCTAACTACAATGTCACGAATTGATTTAAAACTTTAGCAAAGGTTATATTTTTAAAGAAACAACAAACTTTAACAACTTTTCACTTAGTGAGATAACAATGACATAGCAATTTAAAAACGAGTCTTAGAACGATCCAAGATTTCAGAATTTTCACGCTCTTGGGCTACAAGTCCCTAGTTCCCAGCTCAAAATTACAAACGAGTACAAATTTATACGAGGGCAGATATCCCTCAATACATGGAGCGCTGGCTCCGAACTCACAATATCAAGCCTTCAAAAGACATTCACGAATCTTACTTTGAAAAAGAGCTAAGAGGCTCTCAGTTTTCAAGCCTATACAAGGCAACACCAAAAATATCTTACACCTTTTGGCCTTCCATGACCCAGCTTACAAACTGAAACAGGGGTATCTCGTATCCAACCTATAGCGCCTTCGTGTAAAAGAAATAACAGTTAAATAAATGGCCGAAACACAAAAAGAAAGGAGGCGAATGCTTGCAATCTTAGACATGAATTCTTAGAACCCAAAGGGCACTAGGCCGATGAAACAGGGGTTATTCCCAAACTATGGAGGTGACTCGTATAAGAATAATTAAGACTTTACTGAAAAGAAGAAAACCAGTTACAAAACGTAGTCACCTCAAACCAACAGGAAGAGGAGCTCGAGAGGGTACATCATTCTCTATCCCCGATTTACAGTTAAAGATATTATGCAGTTATTACATAAGCCGCCAGAAATTACATTTTCAGAAAGTAGGTTACACAGTTAAAGTTTCGGACCTCTCCCTCGGGTTAAACTGCGGAGCTAGCAAGAAATAGAGATGTTAATTGGCCATTACCTTGCTGAAGAACTGCTGCCTGATGAGAGACGCGCCTCCTGCTTCACACACACACTTAGTTAGATGACGATCAGATGGCCAAGAGACGTAAAAATCCGCAGTTTATAAACCCTCGAGGTATTTTCTAGACCTTTCATGAATAATCAAGACACACCCACAGGGTTTTATTGGTTAACATCAAAAGTGACACTCAGAATCGAGGAAGAAGCCTGTGATGGCGGAAAATTAATTACAGAAATTCATGATTGGCTAAATTCAAAACTGGCGGAAAGAAAAGATCAATATTGCTAACCCAAAAATGAATGAACATAATTTAGTAAAAAAATAACTTACGAACACAAAACTTCTTCAAATCAAAGTTCTTCCACTTCGCACCAGGGTGTATGATCATAGTTTATTAGCAATGACATCTGTTGAAAAAATTCCCAACTTCTTGATAAATGGTAAACAAAACACGTAGAAATTCATACAGTACATGAAACTTCAAAATGACAAAATTTAATTAGATTTCTGTAGTGACATCTTCTGAGTAATGGTTTAAGTAGGTGTAGTTTCAAGTTCACGATTTCTCCAGAAGAGGAGTTTCTTAGGCACAAGATTTAAATGAGCGTCGTAGAGGTTTACTTCCCGGTACAGACATCCCCCCCCACTCACCAAATCTCCTTCCAATGGGTGACACAGAAGAATATTGAAACATTATTATTTCATTTTGAGGAAAAAAATCTAAGTTTTTTGTTAATGGGTAAAAACTTGTTAAACTCCAGCTGTAGAGTGTCTTTGTAGTCATAGGAAGTACGATACAAGTGAATATTTTTGACGGCAAGTCCTGCCGCCGCTGCCGATATCCAGTTCAGAAGGCCCGGACCCCTCAAGTACACTCAGATACACCTCTCCCGCTACCATGAGAGGGGTAGTCGTGGTGAAGGACGCCGCAGATTAGAAGTATATCTCCATTCCCCGGATGAATCGGCAGTAGGGGCGCCGCACTTCAGCCTTTGCCGGGAGATAGACAAAGACACAAGTAGACATCACGGGAGTGGAGTGGGCCCGTACCACACCTCAGTGGTGGTACGGCGAGGAACGGCTGCGGGGCACTGAAACAGTAAGATCTCGGAGCAGAAAAGTGTTGTTGGTTACTTGAGAATAGAGGGTACGATCCTCATTAGTGATACTGAGGGGCGTGCGGGGTGGAAGGCTTTTCCCAATGGTGTGGATATGCAGGAGGCGGGGCCTTGGTAATGGCCTCTCAGGAATGGACGGCAGAAAAACCAGAGGGGAAGATCGTACATATAGTTATATATACATATTACACAATAAAGTGATTTGGGGCAGAAGGCCTCCCAAAAAATATAACCTTCAAACTGCTGCTAAACGTTGATGGCAAAGTTAACAATGACATTACACAGGTTTCACCTGGGAAATGTGGACCCTAAAGATCCTCTCGGTGGCTGGATTGCTCACCAATAATTTAACAGGAGTCAGGAAAAAAAGTTTCTTACCATGACTTGATCTCCTACTTTAAAATTGGTGGGCCTCCGTCCACGATCATATCTCTCCCTAATCTTTTCATGAGAAACTTTAAGTTTGGCCTTAGCCTTCTTCCATAGATGTCTAATATTATCGGGATCTATAGTCTCGGGTAGAATATCATTAAGAGACCAATGGTTAGAGAGTGGCGTGTTAGGCATAAATTTAAACATCAAGGGAGCTGGAGTAAACTTATGGGACTCATAAACCGCCGAATTCAAAGCAAAGGCCAACCAAAGCAGGGACGTATCCCACATGGAATGATCTTCATGATGAAATGCGATAAGCGCCGGTCTCAGATTACGACTGACACGCTCAGCCAGAGATGGTTGAGGATAATACGCCGAAGTAGTTACATGAGAGATGGTCAGATCAAAACAGAATTTACGGAAGACATTGGAGGTAAAGGCTTTAGCATTATAAGAAACCAAATATTGACACGGACCAAAAGAAGCAAAGATGGAATTTAAACGAGAAATGGTGGACTGAGCGGTAGCCAGCTTAGTTCGAAAAAAATCAGGAAAATCTTGTGAAACCATCTACACACACCAGAATGAATTTGTTGGCATTCCCCTTTCATTGGGGGAAGGGTCCTACGTAGTCGATATAGAGGCGTTCCATGGGGCGCGACGCTTGATGAGAAGATAATAGACCGAGCTTAAAGGACAAGGTGGGCTTACTAAGCCAACAAGTTTTACAAGCTTTTACCAATTCACTAATTTCTCAGTCCATACCTTTCCAAATGAGCATTTCTCGAATCTTTTCTCGAGTTTTAAAGATGCCTAAATGCCTCCCTAATGGGGTCTCATGGTAGTACTTCAGGATCATAGATACAAGAACAGCTGGAACCGCAACTTTCGTCTTTTGATCATGCCTCGACGGGCAACATAAAACCCCATTCCTCAACACATAAGGGACGACATGTTCCCCAGAAGAAAGGGTTTCCATAATAGGAGCCAGCGCATTATCTTCACGTTGATATTTTTCAATATCCGTGAACAACATGGGGGAATCAGTTAGAATGGCATTAATGCCCGAAGGTATGGGCGTGGGAAGAGAAGAACTATCTTCCAATTCGGAGGTCTCCACATCATGAGCGAACATGCGGCTTAGTCCATCCGCAACAACATTTCAGATCCTCTTATATGCCTAACGTCAAACTGGAAGGCAGAAATCCTGATGGCCCATCGGGCTATACGACCCGTACGACGCGGCCTAGCTAAGACCCAACTTAAGGCAAGTTCACGATTTCTCCAGAAGAGGAGTTCTTTTAGGCGCAAGATTTAAATGAGCGGCGTAGAAGTGTACCTCCCGGTACAATTATTATTATTATTATTATTATTATTATTATTATTATTATTATTATTATTATTATTAGGTCCGGCACCATGGCTAAACGGATAGCGTGCTGGCGTTTGTCCACAGGGGTCCCGGGTTCGATTCCCGGCAGAGTCGGGAATTTAAACCTTAATTGGTTTATTGGATGGCATGGGGGCTGGGTGTATGTGTCGTCTTCGTCACCATTTCATCCTCATTATGACGCGCAGGTCGCCTACGGGAATCAAATCGAAAGATCTGCATCTGGCGAGCCGAACTTGTCCTCGGACACTCCCAGCACAAAAGTTCATACGCTATTTCATTTATTATTATTATTATTATTATTATTATTATTATTATTATTATTATTATTATTATTATTATTATTATTATTATGATTATTATTATTGTACCGGGTGGTACACCTCCACGCTGCTAATTCAAACCTTGCGCCAGAAGAAACTCCTCTACTGGAGGAAGACTGAACTTTAACTTCCACATTAATTCAACGATTTCTCAGAAGATTTCATTACTATAAATTTTGAAGTGTTCTGAACTATGTCAGTTTCGATTCGTTTTTGTTTTATCTGTAGCAAGAAGTGTGAACATTCTCTTCTAGAGAACACTACTTAAGAACTACAATTGTGCACCCTAGTGCGAAGTGAAGGAACCATTTTTTTTTTTTTGAAGAAATTTAGTACTTATAAGTTTGTTCTTTATTAAATTTCTTTCTGCCATTGTTTAAGTTGGCAATGTTAACCCTTTCTTTCCGCCAGTTTTGAATTTGACCAATAAGGAATTTTCCACCAATAAGGTGTTTCTTCTTCATCTGGTGTAGTAGTTTTTGCCATTAATCAATAAAATGCTTGTGGGAGGGTGTTATCATTCACGAAACGCCTCGAACTTTCCACGAGAGTATATAAACTGCTGATTTTCGGGTCTCCGGGCCACTTCAGTAACATCTATCTTTGTGTAAATTATGTAGCAGGGGGCGGGAAGCGCCTCTTTCTTCGGGCAGCAGTTCAACCACCAGGTAATGGCCTTTTAATAACTTCTTTTCTTGCTAGCTCAGCAGTTTAACTCTCGGGGCAGGTCCGAAGTCTTTTACCATGTAACTTTCCTTTAAAATGTAAAGACACTTGGTATCAATTCTATCTTTTTAAACTACAAATTGGGATAGAGAGTGCTTAAACCTCTCGAGCTCCCACTCATATTGCTTTGAGGTGAACTTATTTTCACAACCGTTTCTTCTCTTCTAACGTAATGTAAATCGTTTTCTTATATAAGTCACCTCTTTAGTATGGGATTAGCCCTTGCATTAGCGGCCTAGTGCCAAGTAGGTTTTAAACAATATGTATTATTAGTGCAGCTTCGCCTCCTCTCAAGTTGGTATTTTGGAGGCCACGTAATTGTCCTGTTTCTTCACTGAATAGGCCTCAGTAGGTTGGGTATTTTTACCCCTATGTTATTTGTGTTTGGAGGTCAACTTGAAAGTGGAGTTTGGTGTGGCCTTTGATAGGCTTGAACTTAAGAGCGGGTTGCTCTTTCTTAAAATTTGTTTCTGCGTGCCTCGAGGAGGCTTTACGGTGTAATTGGGAGCAAGAGCTCCTGGGCATGATTGGGGTCTTCTGCCCCTTTGTTGAATCTTGTATATCATTAGGTTGGTCTTATAGCTCAAGAATTGTGTGTCTGGCTCTCGGAGCCCAATCCTGTAACTCTGTAATTGTACACTCTCGATTTGTTGTTTAGCTACTGAGTACCTGTTATATTTGTTATTTCTTGCTCTTGTAAAGAAAATATAACCTTGTTAAATTAACTTTAATTTCGTATTTTGAGACCTGTTCACCCCAGCACCTCCTTTCACCTCTGCACGTCCACAATACTCCGTAACAATTATTATTATTATTCCTATTATTATTATTATTATTATTTTATTGCCTTTAAATTTCGATTGATGTTTACGAAGCTGCCCTCCATTTTATTGCTTTGATGTGGTATGCTTTCGTCTTTTGTTATCTTGATAACGGTTTGATTATCGCGCATTGTCACGGTTTTAACAATATTCAAGATGTTCTGACGCTCCTTGTTGTGTGGTGACCTTATGCCGTTGGTGTGATGAACTGGGTGTTACCTTTTAATTGTTTTCTTTCAATCATTTATTTTTTCTTTTGACGTGGACTCTTTTCTTATTTAAATTTTAGCCTTCCCTTATGTTACTGTTTGGGGACGCTCTCACACCATGTAGTCACGCCTGTTGGCTTTGAATTGTTTAATAACAATTGATAAATTGTAAAAGCGTTAATGGAAGGGACGCGCGTACACAGGAAGGTGCACCTAACTTATACAACGAGCTCGAACATTATTTTGTTAATGGGTTCGAATTTAAATGTCAACTCAAGTTAATTTCTTGTAGAAAATCTTATTTTACCTTATTAATTGGTTGAGGTTGTAGACATTCTAGCTTTGTGACCACGCTTGGTGTGGTACTTCTTTTTGAAAATGAGCCTTGTCATTAATTTTTCTTTTAAAATTTAATTTATTTCAATTTGTATTACATATTTACGCACGACCACCCACCCTACATCTTCAATTTCTTAAATAGTATTCAAATTTATCCTTAAGTGTGACAGTGAGTGTTACTGTAATGAATTGCTGTCTCCTTTAACTCCTTCCACCCTCTGTTATGGTCATCGACCTATTGGTTTTGCCCAGATTCCATCGCTTCCCTATCCTTCGTTTGTGTTCTTATCGAGGCCCTTCCCTCAGCAGTTGGCGTGAGGCGCCTCTTACCACTTTGGTGGTTGTGCTAACAATCGAAGACCTGGATAGCGGTGTTGGGTCGTCTGTCATTTGATTGCTCTTCTTCAATTTTTGGTGTGCCACATTGGTATGTCCGGGGACTCAACCCGGGTCTCGGCAGCGACTTGAACTAGGCATCACGGATTTAGACTACTTCGGGAAGATTTCAAGACTAGTTTTCAAAATAGGTCTCTCGAAACTGAACTTTCAGCGAGAAATTTTTGTATCTGTGATGTTCCGAAATAAAATGTTTTGTTTTTGCAAATTTCTAAGTTGTCACCCCAAGGAAGGAGTTCTTTTTGGGGTCGGGGAGGTGAGGTCCGTACCGGGAGGTAAACCTCAACTCCGTGCATTTAAATGAAGCGCCTTCAAGAACGCCATCACATAAAAATTGAAACAACTAGTTCAAGAATTTGGGACTTTTCTCAATAGATGTCTCTCTTGAAAACTGATGTCATGCATTCTAGTGCAATCCGGTACAGCTATACATTTTAAAAAATGTTCCCTTTTATATTTTATGAACTGAATTGTTTTTCTTTGTTTTGATGCTTCAAGGTTTGCAACACTTCTTACTTATCCCGCCAATTTCGGTTTCTGGCCAATAAAAATTTTGTGTACTTAATTTTCAGGCATCAAAGGTTTCTTGTACCTATTTTATCTGCCAATAAAGTGAGAGGGCGTGTCCGGTTTTAGTCCAGAGCCTTCTCGAACCTACCCCTCGAATATAAAAGCGGGCGCTTTTCGAGTTAACTTGCCTTATTTATCGTCGCGCTATTGAGTGTGTGTGCTAAGAGAGGAGGTGGGGCGTATAAAATCGGCGGGCCGAACATCAGCTAAGGTAATGGCCACCATTTTTCTATCTCAGTAGTTATCTCCGCAAGCTGACTCGAGGGGAAGTTTCCAATCTTTAATTATGTAACAGTCAATTCCCTATAATGTAAACTTTCTTCCTTCTCATGTAAAAGTTCAAGTAATTCAAAAGTACTTCAATTGAAAACCGGGGATAGAGAGTGCTCTTCCCACCCGAATTCCCCTTCAATTAATCTTGAGTTGGCTACGATTTTGTAACTGTTTTGACTTGTAAATTGCAACTTGACTTGTCCATCTAGTCAGCTATGAAGTGTGGGATTAGCCTCCGCATCGTCGGGCCACAAGGAGCGCAAGTGTCCGTCTTCACACATTTTGATTTTTGGGCCAGTAATTTAATCTGTACATTTTCACGACGGCCTGGTAGAATGGGTACTCGATACCCCTGTGTAAATTTAAAAGATAATTGATTTGTTCTTGTTAATCGTAGATTGCGCCTAGAGAGGCCTGAAAGTGTGATTTTCTTGAGCAAAGACACTCTAATACGAATTGTAAAAATGAATGGTTCCTTTGAGTAGGCTGTAAGGGTTTGGGAGCGTAGTCTCCTGCGTAGAAATGTTTAGCAATGAGGTTCTTTTCTTCAAATGGAAAATATATTTGTGTAAAGAATGAATGGAGCCTTTGGAAGGCCGTAACCTGTAACCGTTGGAGCAAAGTCCTCTTAATAATTGTGTTTCAAATATCCTGTAAAACAAATTGGGAGATTCGTCTCCTTGAATATCTGCCTAAACGCAATATTAGTGTTGTTGGGATCTTATTAAATTATGAGCTTGTAGCTCAAATTGTAAGTTACCTATTCTTGGTTTTTGCGATGTTTTTCTATTTTGTACAAAACTACCTCTGTACCTGAAATCTTGTTGTTGGTTAAAGTTTAATATCTGAAGAGAAATATAACCTTTATTTTAAGGTTTTAAATTAATCTTTGACTATCGTAGATACACCCGTTCAAACCAACACCATCATTCACCTCTCTCTGTTCCACGCAAATTCCGTAACAATTACAGTTATTATTATTATTATTATTATTATTATTATTATTATTATTATTATTATTATTATTTTATTATTCCTGTGATTCCGTGGTGCACAGATGTGAAAGAAGGTGCGGGCATGAATGGGTCTATTTACGACAGTCAAAAGATTTATTAAAAACTAAAATTAGAGTAATATTCATTTTCTCGGTTATCTTTTGGTTTTTAAAAAAATTACTTTACAGTTGTGGTACAGAAGTTCATAGGATAGGGTAACAATTTTATAAAATCGAATGAAAATTAATTAACAACTTTGAGCTTGAAGCACTACGGCTCCAAGGAGACGGATCTCCCAATACACTTTGTTCTATAAGTTTGTCTAGGAGACAGCGCTCCAAACCTTATAACCGTAAAGCCTTCTGAAGGCAACATTTAACTTTAAACAGGAGCATCCTTGCTCTATACATTTTACACTCCCTAGGCACAAACAAACAGTACTGTCTATGCTGCACGTTCTGATATATAAAGGTAAGGAATAAAGTTTAGCAGGGGTATCTAGTACGCATTCTACCAGGCCTTTGTGGAAAACAATATTTTTAATTACTGGCCCAAAAATCAAAATTGTATGGAGGCGAACTCTTGCACTCCTAGAAGATTACAATGAAATGGTTAAAAACACTAGTTGGACTTGTAGCACGAAAATACAGAGGCTAAGCCTATGCTACTGGGGTGACTAGACGAACAGAATATTTAAGTTACCAGATTACAAACAGAAAACTGTTACAAAATAACAGTAAATCAAAATCAACTTGAATGGTAATACGAGAGGGTATCGCACTCTCTATTCCTTGATTACGGTGAAGTTTCTTAGGCTTGTTTGAAATTTACATTAGAAGATTAAAAATGTACATGTTAGGAAAATTGAAGTTACATTCTTAAGATTTGAAACCTTCCCCTTGATCTAGCTGTCAAAGTGCTATTACCTTGAGCTGATGTACTGCAACACACACACTCTAGACTGGAGTGAAGAATAAGACACCCTGGTCGAAAAGTATGCCAGCCTGTATATCCGAGAGGAACTCTGGACTAAGACCATTCTTATTGGGTGATTAAATATATATAAGACGGACACTATTGGCTAAAAAATAAATATACAAAATTTTCTATTGGCCAATATTAGTAGTTGGCGGACAGAGATAGATGTATTTTAAAGTTTAACACACCAAAAACAAAGAATAATCGAATCAGTTTAGGAAACCTGGGATAACAAATTTACCTAACAATTTTAATAGAACATCTTCTCACCACAGGGCATAACATAAGTTTTTTTCAAGAGACATCTGTTGATAAAAGTTCAATTTTGTTGCACTAGTTGCTGCAAGTTTTAGATTGAAGATGGCATTCTCCTTCTGGTACAATTATTATTATTGTCCGCCTCTGTGACAGTGTGATTGGCTGCCACCCCCGGTTTCCCAGCTTCGATTTCCGGCTCTACCATGAACTTTGAAAAGTGGTACGAGTCAGCTCAGGCTCGGGATGTCAATTGAGTAGAGGGTGTTCGAGTTCCACCTCAGCCATCCTCAAAGTGGTTTTCCGTGGTTTCATAGGCAAATGGCAGGATGGTACCTAACTTATGGCCACGGCTGCTTCCTTTCTCCTTCTTGTCTATCCCTTCCAATCTTTCCAACCTCCTACACGCCCCTGTTCAGCACAGCTGGTGAAGCCCGCTGGACATAGTACTGATCCTCCTCCCCAGTTGTGTCCCTCCCAAAGTCTCACGCTCCAGGACACTGTATTTGAGGCGGTAGTGATGGGAACCCTCGCTGAGCCTGAGGGAGAAAGCAATCCTGGAGGGTAAAGAGATTAAGAAAGAAAGATGATGATGATGATGATGATGATCATTATTATTATTATTTATGTGATGAGCGCAGTGAATTAGCTGTTGGAGGGCCGAAGTTTGAATCCATGTGGACCTCGGGTTCCAGTTTCCATGTTAATAATAAGGCGGTGTATTTGACATTAAATTCCTTACCGATGCCTGAACTAAACCGAGGTAGCTTCAGTGTGCCCGGGAATATGTGGAATACTGAAGCGGAAATGATAATAATAATAATAATAATAATAATAATAATAATAATAATAATAATAATAATAATAATAATAATAATAATAATAATAATAATAATAATAATAATAATAATTTTGTTTGAATGTAGCTAGTTGTTTAAGCAGCTTTGGCTGAAATGAGATATTTGCCTAGCTAAAGTTCAGAGGGAGTTCTAACGAAACGTTTACGAGACTTTGCTTGTGCTAAGTCAATACGACACATCATGTTGGCACTCAGGTCAAACAATCTGAGAACAAAACGTAGTATCGTGCGCCGACTTGTATCTTCCCCGCGTGTTTGTTAGTGAGGGGCTTGTGGAACCCTAAGGCGTCCGCTGGACCAATCCACGCGTGAAGACACGTGGCGTGTTGCATGCGTGCGGTGGATGTCTGATGCCTGAGTGACAGGACGTTACAATACCCGATCAAACAGTTGTGATTCAGTCTTATTTCTTGCTGGACGGTTTTCCGTTAAATTGCTTGCCGGCCCAGCTGACCTGGGTGGGGCTACGGTAAGCAGAGCTGACCGCTGGCCAGCGTGGTATTAGGAGCAGTTAGAGTAAATTAGGGGTGGATCCTGTCACCCTTAGCAACACGACTACAATGTCTATTCAACCCCATCCTTTCCACTCGACGGACGAGGGATAACGAAAGTGACCCTTGTCCGGACCTACCGGAAGCTGAAGGGTTGTCTGCTGACAATTGCAGCGAATGATGCGTCACCACACTGCAATGATTTTCAATACCCCAACACACATTTAAAGTAATGACCTTCATTAGGTACATACGGATATACAAGAGGAGAATAATTTGCATAGCGCCACGGAGAAGCGGGGAGGGCTCACTTTTTTAATGAGGCTCGCTTCAGAAAGTGCGATACCTGTACTCGACCATACTTTTCATGCTTGTTTGAGCCCTAATTGTATTTCCCTGGGCACAACGTTCTCGTCTTTGCACAATACAAGCATGTAATATGACGTACCAGTTTATATCCGGGTCATACTGCCGAAACCCGCAGCTTTTACTGGAATCGATACCGAAAGAATGTGACCTCCCATTTTAAAAATCCCACATCATCCGGCCGGGATTTGAACAGTATTCATTTCACTGGGACGCTAGAGACGATATCACCAAGCTAAGATTCGATTTTATTGCTTTTCGTTTATATCAGTGCCATATAGAATGTATAAACATTATCCTCAGGGACTACAATTCAAACGTAACTGAACATTCAGGATCAAGAAAAGATTCATAAAATGTACAATGAACACAATGTGCAGGCCTGCAAATTAAAATTTCACCGTCCGATAACACCTCCAGTCTAATCACGTAGGCTAAACGGACCACAACCAGCCTTCAGAACCAGGTAAAATATCTTACCTGGTCGGTAATCGAACCCATTACGTCCGGGTAATAGGAACGAACGCTACCCCTTGATCGTGGGGAAGAATAGCATAAACTGAACAAGATTCAAGAAATCGTATAAAGGTTTGTGCACTTTAATTTACATGAGTGATATGTGCTCTTAAATACCAACAGGAAGAGTTCTATACGCAGCCATCAGCGAGATCCATTTGAGTTCCTCTCACAAGGAGAACGCTCTGAGAGTGATCCTTTGTTTCCTTTAACTATCAGTTTTCACTTGGATTGAATTCCTCTATGGACTGGCCAGAACTATCTAAATAAATAATCATACGCTTGCACGTATAAGCACATCAAACCAAAAAGACTCGCAAAATTTATGGAATTCTTGGAACTACAAGAATAAACTACAGCCAAAATTCCGAGCAATCATTTCAAAATTCTGCTGGGATACTTCAATGCTCAAATGTTCGAAAGGAAAATAAATTCAGAACCACTGTAGGACTGTACCCTCCACCCTGCTCACGAAGGACTTAATAAAATAGGAAAGAGATTAATCGCAACTTCCTGGCACTTCCACATGAGAAGGAAGCTCAAAGATCCTCCAACTTTTGTTTAGGAGAATGTGTTCATTGCAAGACATACTTCATGAATGATAAACTAATAAAACTCCAATCACCACGTACCTCTACTGAAAGTATTGATCCCAACCGGGAACAATCCGAAAGAGCCTTCCGACCCAAAATTTCTTAAACAAAATCCTTCCAACTGGCTAGTCCACAAAGCTTTCGAAAGCATCGGCATACCAACTAGGAAACGCAAAAACAGATAGTGGAATGAAACCTGCGACAAGGCCATAGACCTCAGACAATTCCAATAACACCATACAGAATTAGCATAAATTCCATAAAAATCCAAAATCTCTCTTAAAAAATCAACAGACCTGGAAAACGCCAATATGATCAAAACGAAACAAAAATCAAACAGAGAACAAATCGCAAGTCACAACAGTCTCAATGGGGCTTGACCTACCAAATAAGAGCTGCTCAGCCATAAGGCCTGCAGATTAAAAGATGCAGCGTGGTCAGTGCGACAAATCCCTTCGGCACTTAGTCTTGCCTTTCTTGATCGCAGACGCAATTTCATCGCCAACCGCGTAGGCTGAGTAGACCGCGAACCAGCCCTCATATCCAGGTAAAAGTCTCTTACCTGGTCGGGAATCGAACCAGAGGTCTCCTAGTATTACCCCTTGACCCCGGGGCCTGTTGAACAACACACGGAAATTGTACAGGACATTCACCTAGTTTCTCTTTCAAACTCTGAAAATAAATAATAAGGGGAACTGCAAACACCGAAAAAATGACTTCGAAGAACTTTTAAACCGTTGAAACTACAAAGAATAGCTCACCTTTCAAAAATTAACACGAAATCTAGATGCACAACAATCTTCATCTCCAAAATGATTCGTGAACTCGAAAATAACTAGGCCCCAGGGGAAGATTGTGTAACTAAAAAAATAGGGAAAACAGGAAGCGAAATCATCTTCCAGAATATTCACGTAATTCTTGAAGATATTTGCATCATGGAAACCATCCCTGAAGACTAGAAATGCGCACTACATACGAAAGGGGACAAAACCGACATAATTAATAAAGAGGAATTTCATTTTTCCCAGTTACGTACAAAATTTTCTGACTTGACTTGAAACAAAATCATACCATTAAACTGGCAAATATCAGGCAGGATTCAGAAAAGGCTGATCCTGTTCAGAACAAATTCTCTATCTCAAAATCAACTTGTAAACCCGTAGAAACAAACTGTGAACATCTTCGTAAACATCCTCTCTGACTATATCCTGTGCAGCACAAATTTTTGATCACAAAATCAAATTGTAAATCCGTAAAAACAAAGTGTGATCATTCTGTCTGACTCCATAGACAGACGTTCACACTTCAATGATTTGCACTAGAAGAATCAAAAGTAGACATACAAGGGGATTGATCATTTACTGACGGCATTTCAAAACATATGACATTAGAAACTGGTTATATTAAAACATGAGTCCTGCAAGGAGACAGACTATCCCCACTATTATTCAACATTGTACTGGAAGAAGTCATCGACACCTGAAAGGAAGTAAAAGGAATAACTGTCGGAAGATTATTCAAAAACAAAATTCTTAGAGTGTCTAGCCTTCGCAGATGACCTAAAAAATTCTTCTAACAATCAGAGAGAATAATGTACTCTCCTTAGAAACTCCGTGGAATTGCAACCTAATCCGTATTGAAGATCTCTTATGAAAAAATCTACATTATAACATACATTCATACATTATCATTAGAGAGTGTTATGCCTATCAGAGTTCAGTCTGCAAGCCTCTGTGAATTTACTAAACGTCCCCACAATCCTCGATTTGCAACTAGTGTTGTGGCCTCATTTAGTTCTATACCTCTTATTTTAAATCGTAAGAAACTGAGTCTAACCATCGTCGTCCCTCCAAAGCAGAGTCCATTATTCTTCTAGGTAAAATATCCTCCTCCATTCCCGTCACATGACCCCACCACCGAAGCCGGTTTATGCGTACAGCTTCATTCATAGAGTTCATTCCTAATTTAGCCTTTATCTCCTCATTCCGAGTACCATCCTGCCATTGTTCCCACCTGCTTGTACCAGCAATCATTCTTGCTACTTTCATGTCTGTTACTTCTAACTTATGAATAAGATATCCTGAGTCCACCCAGCTTTCTCTCCCGTAAAGCAAAGTTGGTCTGATTCATGTTTGTGGGTTACTGTAGTCACGTCCTAGTTCGTGAACCATGGGCAACGGCTGAGTGGCCTTGTAAGTGGTCCTGCGAGTCCGGATACCAGTTGCTATGGAATGGGAGTGGGCATCTCGGATATATTCTGAGTCATGGCCCTCCTTGTGCTCAGGCGGCTAGGACTATACAATTCACCGGTGGTCCATAACCCGTTAGAGGAGAGATCCTCCCTTGGACTATGTGCAAGTATTGTAGTATCCTACTTCATGAATTTACCGACCTCCACATTATAAAAGTAAATTAAAAGATTCGTGAAGACCGAAATGAAGATGGTAGGTACAACATATCGTCACGTGAAGAAGGAGTGATATAAAAGAAATCAATAGTCCCGAACAACACAGAAATCAAACATGTAGGATTATATGCTTCGGAAAGCTTGATCATTGGAGACACATTACTAATACTCTTATCCCCTGTGGTTGGGGGAAACACGTTATCCACTGCAGTCATAATAGGCAATTAAAAGGGGCGACCAAGGGATGATAGGCTTGGAACCATGTGACTATCTGTGAGTAGTACCAGTACGTGAGGAACACACTGGTGACAGTACCACACCATGAGTCTGCGTTGCTTTGCAGGAGTACCTTTATGTGAGGAACACCATGAGTCTGCGTTGCTTTGCAGGAGTACCTTTATGTGAGGAACGTCATTGGTCTGCGTTGCTTGGCAGCAGTACCTTTATGTGAGGAACACCATGAGTCTGCGTTGCTTGGCAGCAGTACCTTTACGTGAGGAACACCATGAGTCTGCGTTGCTTGGCACCTGTACCTTTATGTGAGGAACGTCATGGGTCTGCGTTGCTTGGCAGCAGTACCTTTATGTGAGGAACACCATGAGTCTGTGTTGCTTGGCAGTAGTACCTTTATGTGAGGAACACCATGAGTCTGCGTTGCTTGGCAGCTGTACCTTTATGTGAGGAACACCATGAGTCTGCGTTGCTTGGCAGCTGTACCTTTGTGTGAGGAACACCATGAGTCTGCGTTGCTTGGCAGCTGTACCTTTATGTGAGGAACACCATGAGTCTGCGTTGCTTGGCAGCAGTACCTTTATGTGAGGAACATCATGAGTCAGCGTTGCTTGGCAGCAGTACCTTTATGTGAGGAACACCATGAGTCTGCGTTGCTTGGCAGCTGTACCTTTATGTGAGGAACACCATGAGTCTGCGTTGCTTGGCAGCAGTACCTTTATGTGAGGAATATCATGGGCCTGCGTTGCTTGGCACCTGTACCTTTATGTGAGGAACGTCATTGGTCTGCGTTGCTTGGCAGCAGTACCTTTATGTGAGGAATATCATGGGTCTGCGTTGCTTGGCAGCTGTACCTTTTCGTGAGGAACACCATGAGTCTGCGTTGCTTGGCACCTGTACCATTATGTGAGGAATATCATGGGTCTGCGTTGCTTGGCAGCTCTACCTTTATGTGAGGAACGTCATTGGTCTGCGTTGCTTGGCAACTGTACCTTTATGTGAGGAATATCATGGGTCTGCGTTGCTTGGCACCTGTACCATTATGTGAGGAATATCATGGGTCTGCGTTGCTTGGCAGCTGTACCTTTACGTGAGGAACGTCATTGGTCTGCGTTGCTTGGCACCTGTACCTTTATGTGAGGAACGTCATTGGTCTGCGTTGCTTGGCAGCAGTACCTTTATGTGAGGAATATCATGAGTCTGCGTTGCTTGGCACCTGTACCTTTATGTGAGGAACACCATGAGTCAGCGTTGCTTGGCAGCAGTACCTTTATGTGAGGAACACCATGAGTCTGCGTTGCTTGGCAGCAGTACCTTTATGTGAGGAATACCATGAGTCTGCGTTGCTTGGCAGCAGTACCTTTATGTGAGGAACATCATGAGTCTGCGTTGCTTGGCACCTGTACCTTTATGTGAGGAACATCATGAGTCTGCGTTGCTTGGCACCTGTACCTTTATGTGAGGAATATCATGAGTCTGCGTTGCTTGGCAGCAGTACCTTTGTGTGAGGAACATCATGAGTCTGTGTTGCTTGGCACCTGTACATTTATGTGAGGAATATCATGAGTCTGCGTTGCTTGGCAGCAGTACCTTTATGTGAGGAACACCATGAGTCTGCGTTGCTTGGCAGCAGTACCTTTATGTGAGGAACACCATGAGTCTGCGTTGCTTGGCAGTTGTACCTATATGTGAGGAACACCATGAGTCTGTGTTGCTTGGCAGCAGTACCTTTATGTGAGGAACACCATGAGTCTGCGTTGCTTGCCAGCAGTACCCTTATGTGAGGAACACCATGGGTCTGCGTTGCTTGGCAGCTCTACCTTTATGTGAGGAATGAGTCTGTGTTGCTTGGCAGCAGTACCTTTATGTGAGGAACACCATGAGTCTGTGTTGCTTGGCAGCAGTACCTTTATGTGAGGAATATCATGGGTCTGTGTTGCTTGCCAGCAGTACCTTTATGTGAGGAATATCATGGGTCTGCGTTGCTTGGCAGCAGTACCTTTATGTGAGGAACACCATGAGTCTGCGTTGCTTGGCAGCAGTACCTATATGTGGGGAACACCATGAGTCTGCGTTGCTTGGCACCTGTACCTTTATGTGAGGAATATCATGAGTCTGCGTTGCTTGGCAGCAGTATATTTATGTGAGGAACATCATGAGTCTCTATTACCTGTACCGGACGAGTTGGCCATTCGGCTAGAGGCGCGCAGCTGCGAGCTTGCATCCGGGAAGTGGCAGGTTCGAATCCCACTGTCGGCAGCCCCGAAGATGGTTTTCCGTGGTTTACCATTTTCACACCAGGCAAGCTAAGGCTGTACCTTAATTGAGGCTACGGTCGCATTCTTCCAACTCCTAGTCCTTTCCAATCCCATCGTCGCCATAAGACGAATATGTGTCGGTGCGACGTAAAGCCACTAGCAACAAAAAGGAATGTATTACCTGTGACTGGTGCCATTATGTGTGACATACCATGGGTCTCCATTACCATGATTATAAGAGGAAATTCATGGTTCTGCTTTACCAGTGATCAGTACTATTGAGAGGGGCTGGTGAGATCCACTTGGTCAATAGTTCTAGACTCTACTCAGTGTATAATTTTTAAAGTTTTAATTATTGTTTCGTTTCGTTGCACCCTTTAAACATCATGATCATCACTAATAATATTGTGTACAATTTGATTTACGTCGCATCGACGCAGATGGGTCTTATGGCGACAAAGGGATAAGAAAGGACTAGGAGTTGGAAGGATACGACCGTAGCCTCAATTAAGGTACAGCCATAGTATTTGCCAGTGTGAAAATGGGAAACCACGAAACACAATGTTCAGGGCAGCCGAAATTAGGGTTCTAACCCACTATCTCCCGAATGCAGGCTCATAGTTGCTCGTCCCTAACCGCACGGCCAAATCACCCGGTACTACTAATAATAAAGGCACAGGAGTAAAAATGGGAAATGCTGAGGAAAATCATAGGCCCAGTCCGCATGGAGAGAATATGGATGGAAAGAAAATCTCATGAGCATGAGCTATATCAGACTCTTTCAGCAAGTCAATTGAAATTGTGCGGTCATAATCTTGGAATGAACAATAATGGGGTGACCTTGCCCTCTCACTGAAAGTCAACCACAATTGAAAAGAACCTCCAGAAAATCGGCATACCAGGCAAAACTGTGCACGACAGATCCACATTCGGATTACTAGTAGAGAGTCACAAATCAAAACTAGAACCAACAAACCTGGGGCAGCGAGATGAAGAACTTTTGGGAAAGCAAATCAGCTAAATACAGTAAGCTGAAGTTGGACTAAAATGATAATAAATAAATTAGAACTAAATTAATAAATACGTAAATAAATAAATAAATAAATAAGTAAATAAATAAATAAATAAATTTCAGGACATGTGTCCCTCGCATTTGAGTTCTCTTAAATGCATCCATTGACGATAATTCAAGCCATGAGCAACCGATACTGCCCTATCATTAAAACCACTTTGGGGAAAGGCAGAGCACGTAATTTGCAAGTTATTATTATTATTATTATTATTATTATTATTATTATTATTATTATTATTATTATTATTATTATTATTATTATTATTATTTATTGTTCCGGGAGGTACAACCCTATCCCGCGCATTCTAATTCTGCGCCTAATAGTACTCCCCTACTGACAAAAATGTGCAACTGATAATGGAATAAATTTGAACATTCGTCCCAAGGTGTCACTACTAAAACCTAGGATCCTGCACCCTGGTGCGAAGTGAATGAACTTTTGATTTGAAGAAGCTTTTTATCTCTAGGTTTCTGGTAACTAAGTGATATTCATTTATTTCTGGGTTGGCAATATTTCCCTCCTTTTCGCCAGTTTTGAATGTAGCCAATCCCGAATTTTTGTAATTAAATTCTAACCTATCCTGTGTTTCTTCTCCATTTTGTATCAGCCAATAAAATTTATGTGGGCGTGTTCTGAGGATTCATGAAAGATCTCGAATCTTCCCTGAGGGTTTAAAAACTGCGGATTTTCACGTCTCTTGGCCACTTCATCGTCGTCTTTCTGAGAGTGAGGGTGTAAAGCAGGAGGTTGGAGGCGCCTCTTTCATCAGGCAGCAGTACACCGTCAAGGTAATGGCCACATAACATCTTTATTTCTTGCTAGCTCCGCAGTTAGGTCCGAGTCATTACCTCTGTAAACTGGTTTCCTAAAGATGTAACTTCCTGCCGACTCGTTGTAATAACTTCATAAATCTTTAAATGTAATTCGGGGATAGAGAGTGATGCACCCTCTCGAGCTCCCTCTCACTTTGGTTTTGAGGTGACTACGTCTTTTCAACTTTCTTCTTTCTGTAATGTGGTAAAGTAATTCCTATACGAGTCACCTCAGTAGGTTGGGAATAGCCCCTATTTCATAGGCCTAGAGCCTCCGTGGTTGTTTTAATGTTCATATTAGGGAGTGCAAGCATACCCCTCCATTCATGTTGCGTTCGGGTCATTTAATTACTTCACCTGTTCTTTCTGTAAAGGCCCTGAATGAAGGGGTTTTCTGCCCTTGAAAGTATTGTGCTTGGTATATTCGAGCTAGGAGCCCAAGGGAATTGTAAAGCGAGGGGATTAAGGCCCAGAATTGTTCTGAATGTTGGCTTTTCCTGGTCTTGTACCTGATTGTCGGTTATTTGTGGACTTGTTGTTATTTGTTAAAGTTTGAAATTCTATGTGAAAATTGTTTTGTTTTGTCATTTTCGAAAATATAACCTTTAATGAAATTTTAATTCATATATCGGCTTTGTAGTTAGACCCATTCACCCCGGCACCTTCTTTCCCCTCTGCTGATCCACCAAACCACGGTAACAATTATTATTATTTATTTTTTGCTAGTTGTTTTACGTCGCACCGACACAGATAGGTCTTACGGCGACGATGGGACAGGAAAGGGATAGGAGTGGGAAGGAAGCGGCCGTGGCCTTAATTAAGGTACAGCCCCAGCATTTGCCTGGTGTGAAAATGGAAAACCACGGAAAACCATTTTCAGGGCTGCCGACAGTGGTAACAATTATTACTATTAGTGAAAACCTGAAATGAGAATAAAATATTGGGAAAAATTACTATTTTCAATGCCTCAATGCGAGAGTGGAAAGTGCCTGTCAAAAGTCGAAAGAATTAGTTTATGATGATGATGATGATGATGATGATGATGATGATGATGATGATGATGAAGCTTGTTGTTTAAAGGGGCCTAACATCTAGGTCATGTGCCCCTAATGGTACAAAATGAGACGAAATATAATGACAAATTAAATGTCCAAAATCCTCCACTGACCATAATTCAAAACGTGAGGACGAAGAATGAATGCATGGATATCAATTGAAAACAATCAGTGGATCCGACGCGCAGAAACTGAAGTAAAACTAGAGCAAGGGACTGTTTCTAAAGAGCAGTACTGAATCGATGATGCTTGTAGTCTGAAGGAGTCCAAAATACAAGTCATCGACCCCTCATAATGGTACTTATCGCTACGAAAGCAGAACCATGGTATTTCCCATGTTGCGGTACTAATCAAAAGTAGCGTAGACTCGAGGTATTCCACACATTATGGTACTACTCACAGGTAATGGAATTCGCACATGTAACACAGACCTATGGTGTTTCGGACATTGCGGCGCCATTTACAGGCAACGCAAATCTGTAGTGTCCATCACATAAGTGTACTTACGGACTCGTACTATCCCGTGGTGTACTAATCATAAGCAAGCCAGAACCATGGTGGTACTGTAAAAGCCGACAGTGCACACGGTGCTCCTGCGTGCTACTAATCACACACCTATTTGGTACCTAGATAGGTTTTATGGCGGCGATGGGACAGGAAAGGCTTAGGAATGAGAAGGGAGAGGCCGTGGCTTTAATTAAGGTACAGCCCCAGAATCTGCCTGGTGTGAAAATGGGAAGCCACGGAAAACCATCTTCAGGGTTGCCGACAGTGGGGTTCGAACCCACAATCTCCCGAATGCGAGCTCACAGCTGGGCGCTCCTAACCGCACGGCCAACTCGAGCGGTGGTACCTAACATAGTGGTATTACGCGCAAGTAAAAGCGACCCATGGTGCCCCCGCGTGGTGGTACTAATCACAAGTAGTTTCATGGTTCTAATACAATATATCTTGGTCACCCCTTTTAGTCGCCTCTTACGACAGGCATGGGATACGTGGGTGTATTCTTCGTCTGCGTCCCCCACCCACAGGGGTGTGTGTGTTTGGTCCGCGAGAGGTATTTTATTTCCCTCAAGTCCACCGGCAAGTCGGTTAGGGCCCCCCTATCTCCCACCTGGGACGCGCCACGTGGGAGTATCACCTCACCCGCTGCTACACCAGAGTAATAGGTTCGTGAAAGAATTTGTTTAATAAAAAGAGTGGTATAATTGCATGGTTCGGCGGCCACCGCCACCACCGGGCTCCCAAGGGCCTCCTCCACCGCCACCGCACTGGGAGGCCTCCCAGGGGCCCGCTCCACCTCTTCCTCCCGGGAGGCCTTCCCTGGGGCCCGCTCCTCCTCCCGCGGGAAATTTGAATCGACAACAACGGGGCCTAAACCTTAGTGGTACCAACTTAACCTAACTAGCGCGAGATTTGAATCGGTAAACAAAGCCACGTGCCTTTTTGACAGTTATTCGTTTAACGCTCCCCAAGTTTGTATAAATTTTAACAGTCACTTATGAAACATAGAGCCATTATTTTAGTCTTGCTTGCCAAGGCAACTGCTGCCCATCCAGATAGCTGGGTATATTGGAGTGTTCCGTGCTCCGCTAGTTCTCATATTACACGTTACCCGTACACCACAGAGCAGTTAAGCGTGCTGCTCAACCGATATCGAACTCGCGACCTTAAGGACTGCGCCTGTAGAGTAGGCTGAAGTTGAGATGATTACTTTGATTATGAAATTAGTTCTAGCTGTGGATCGGGTTGATAAACCTTCGTTGTTTCATCACATATTCAAATATCCGTAAATGAGCCAACGGTGATTTTGCTGTAATTCTCCATGGGTGTTGAGTTCAAATAACTTCGGTATTTTATTTTATTTTACGGACCTAATTGTTTTGTCGTTCTGACGTCCGTTTCGCTTTGATAGTGTGCATATTGACACTCAACGTATTTAGTGTAAGACTTGAGTTACGAATACGGATTCGATTCGTCTGCCACTAATATATTTTATTTTTAATCTTTGTCGTTCTTTCATTTTTATACGTCGTTGAGTTCGATTGATTGATAGCTTTGTAGGTAGTGTGTTGGGACAAACAATAAATAGATGGATCTGTGATGGTAGTCATTGTTGAGTAGGAAAGAATTCTGTAATTTGTGTATATTTCTTTGTGGACTTGTAATTTTATTAAGTGTAACGTAACTATTCATAACCTGAAAGTCGGTTTTATAATAATATTTTTCAAGTGATTTACCACTTTTTGATTAACTTCAGTGTTTGGCATTTCCTCTAAATGCGTGATGAATAAGTATTTCCTGCATTTCGCACTTTTGTTCCTTCAGAACGACGTAACGTAAGATCCTCGCGGATCGTGTTGTTGTTGGTTCATTCTGAACAGCTGTTTGGGTGATGCACGTTCATCATAAGGATAATTTTATCACTTAAGGGTGTCATAAAATGAGAAATACATGGTGGAATTTTGTTTCAATTGTGAATGCTGCTGTTAGCTTTTATTGAACACCATGCTTTCCAATAATATTTCGCAACCTATCCAAAGCATCTGATAGTCAATTTGGTTCGATTAAGGGTCCATTCGGCGGGTGTTCCGTACCCGAAAGGGTATTCGACTGGTGGATAACCTTAATTGAGAGTAAATCAGGCGTTCTACTTGTTGAATGTCAGATTTTCCACGGATCGTGTGGATTAATATTCTCAGTTATCGTTTGGATTAATAGGTGCCCGATTTTCCAGGTTTTCCTTTCACTTTGTAAGTTTCGCCGTCCACTAATTTATGATATTCCTACTTTCACCGAAGCAAATTCTTCGATATTGTAAAAGAAAATATAGACGCTATGCAATGTGACTGCGTTGAAACATTTCACAATTAATAACATTGTTGATCAAGGATTTATATAAATACATTTTTTGTGCCATTAAGAATTTAATAAAAGTTAGTAAGCACATATTTGCTCCTCATTTCAAGTAGTTAGGCTCTCTTCTGAACCCCATCGCTTGGTTAAGATCGTGACCGAAACATTCCCGCAACGACCCCAAGATTTAAGAGTTCAATATTGCTCTGTGTAGCAGCTGTGGCCGACCAACGATGGAACGGTAAGTCAAGGGTTCAATATGTCACCGTTAATAGCTCATACGTTTTCAGTGGCTCTTGTGGGGATTTTCTCCATAATATTCGCTGTAATTTTGTGTCATCTCTGTGAATTCTGATTTGTCTATACATCTTTGTAATGTCTGCTGTGAATACAATGTTGTGTGTTCAAAATCGCAGGACAATTGAGTACAGATCCTGCTGTACAGTTGGTCCTACCAGTAAGATATAACTGAGTGAAACACCTGTGCTGGATTTTGACGATCCATCAAATACAACTCTAGTTGTGGTGGTGGAGCTGTCTTCTTTGAATACCGCATGATGTGACAGATAGAACTGAAGTGTATCCTCATCGTTAGTGATTTGTGCTTGTTTCATGTAACCTAGTTCCTCATATTCGGTCATGAACTGTACATAACATTTGTGTAAATCAGGATGCTTGTTAAGTTTGTACTCTAGTTGGTGGAATCTCCGGACTGCTTGGTCGTATGACTTTCCCAACTCTTGGTGATTCTGCTTTAGAGGTAGCCAGACTATGAATCTCCCCTTACTGTATCTTGTTGTGTTGTTCTTAAAATGTTGCTCGCATTGTTGTTCTTCCACTGTTCTGGGTTGTGTGTTCAGTTCTTCGAGTTCCCAAAACTGACGTAGCTGATCATCGAGGTTTTCCTTACTTCTTATGAAACATGATGTCACAGGGTTGTTATTTACAGTACGGTGTTGAAACTTGCCAGGAACTATCCAACCTAACTCAGTGTTTTGAAGTACAGGAAAATCACCTGTGCGAGTCTTTCTTTTCATTATCAAAATGTCATGAAATAGTTCCGCCCCAATAATTATATCAATGGTAGGCGGGTTTTAAAACTTAGGATCTGCTAATGTAATGTGATCAGGAATGTTCCAAGACTTGTAATCCAGTTGCATTGTGGGCATCTGTCCTGTTATGACTGGAACTACTAAACAATTCATCCTAGCCTTGAATGAGGTTGCAATGGAATGTATATCAACGTCAACGCTGTGTGTAATTGACGAAGAGGCCTGATTAATCCCTAGCACAATTGTGTTATTTTTCTTGGTTCTTAACTGAAGTCAGTAACGATGTCTTCAGATATTAGATGGGTTTGACTACCACTGTCTAGAAGTCCTCGTACCTTGTGAAATTTTCCAGTGTGGTCTCGAATGTTAACAAGAACAGTTGACATGTGTGCACGCTGGCAATGAGTACATCATTAGTTCTAGGATGAGTGACCTCTCTACGGGAGGTGTTAGTGTCTATGTGCAACAATGTATTATGAGCTTTATTACACTTGCGACAATGACTAGAAGTGGACTCTTTAACTGCATGATAAGATTTTAGGCAATTAAAACATAGTTTATTATCACGCACACACTGTATCCTTTGATTAGTGTCTAGTTTCTGAAATATTTCACATGCAAATAATTTATGTTTGTGATTACAACAAGGGCAGTGACCTTCAGGGCGAGGCATATGCGTGAAGGTATGCGATTTCCCCTTAGGCATGTGAGTCTTAGAAACAGCAGATCCTGATTGACCTTGACTGGAGCTGGATTGTATGCTTTCTAATGCCTGACATTTATGCTCTAAATGTTTGAAAAGGTGCTGAAGTGTTGGATTTTCCATAGAATCTAACTCAAATTCCCAACCTCTCCTTGTTTCATGATCTAACTGGTCTACTGCATGCTGTGCTAAGATAGTATCTTCCAATGGATTGTCTAACTGAAGGGATTTCAAGGCCTGCAAATTACTGGAAAATGTGTTTATGAATTGCCTAAGTTCAACAGCTGATTCTCTTTCTATAGGCTTAATATTCAAAATCTCTCTGATGTGTGTTGACGCAATTAACCTTTTGTTCTGAAATCTACTGCAGAGCAAGTCCCATGCAACACTGTAATTGGTTTCAATAGTAGGTAAGTTTTGAATTAATGCCTTGCCTTGACCTTGCACTGCTCCTAACAAATCAGGAAATTTTTCAATTGTTCTCAAACTTGCATTATTATGAACTATGGCCTTGAAGTTATCTGCAAAAGATAACCAGTCTTCGTAGTTCCCACTGACGACAGCAACTTGACCGCAGGTAACCTCAAATTTGAGCTATTATTTAAGGCGCTGTGATCTGAACTGAGACTACTTGCACTATGAGCTTGTGATGGGAATAATAATTCTTGCATCCTAGCCTTAAAACTATATATGACAGTTTCCGCATTCTCCCTATCCTTAGTCTGGTCAGTGGCTACATCTTCCACCTCTAGCTGAGACTGAATGGCGTCATATTTACTGTCTAAATCGCTTAGTGTATCATAGCGCACTCTGATTTCATACAAGTTGTGTTCACTGCTGAGTGAGTCAACGAATGTGCTTATTCTTGTTATTCGAGCCCTAATACTGGTTCTTTGCTTTACTAACCTTTGTAGTTGCTGCGCATTCATCTAGGAATGGAAAGGATAACAAATAAGAAAAGGAAAATCTGACCTGTATAATACTTATTTTCTCTGCATCCTTCGTCTTGTAGTCGTATTGATAAGATAAACCCTGGACTCCACACACTGCGTTGTCGTGTTGGGTAGTCAAATTGAAGCTTTCAGACATTAACGTGCTCGTGAGCCATGCCAGTTTTGGACCACTTGCAGTAATTTGATGTGATTTCAGTAACAAAATACACGCAGCCTTGTGCTAAGCTTTTACGATGAAGGAAGCGAGAGTAAATGTCGTCAATTTACTTCGCTTTTGCACAAATTACGCACGATTATTAAAGATCCGGCTCCGGTGATGACCAAAATGTTTGTGGTCTGGTAAGAGTTACTGAGTGGACTGTATAATGGTTTCCATGAAGTTGAGCTGGCACAAATAATTACTCGGATCTTAATAATGCATGACATATAATTCATATCGGTTTATTAACATTGATTATGTACTCTGAAAAAGTTAACAATTGAATTACATGATGTTCGTGAGGCATCTTAGCATTACTCGGATCATGCGTGTATCCAAAGAGAATAAGTGTATCTCACCATCTTATCTACCATTCTCTGAGGCTCTCTCTATCGGAAGTCACCCCCAGCGCCCCAGGAACACATTGCTGGAGGCGAGTGATGCCTGGAAGGTGTTGCACTCTGATGAGCAACTATTGATACACAATAACAACCTCACACGTAACGACTTCTGCTTATTACCCTCAACCATCTCTGGCTGAGAGGGTCAATCGTAATCATAGATCTGCATTAATTGCATTTCATCATGAAGATCATTCTCATCTCTCATGTTTAAGTTTGCTCCTAACACGCCGCTCTCTAATCTTTGGTCACTTAATGACCTATTAAAAATTCCTGCTGGGCAATCTTGCCCCCAGATTCCTAGGGCCGTGTATCATCCTAGATTTTCTAACACCGGTTACATTATTGGTCAGTAACCCAGCCACGGAGAGGATATTTAGGGTTCACTTCTCTCAGGTGAAACCTCTGTAAATTCCTTGCTGTTTTCCATTAGCAACTAAATTTTGGCAGGATTCGAAGGTTATTTTCCTTTGAAAAAAGGGGATTTGACCTTAAAATTAATTGTATGTCAATACGGAGGCCTTCTGCCCCGTTTATAAATGTAAATTTGTATTGTACAGTCTTCCCATCCTGTTATTCCTGTTGTTATTTCCCTGGTGGCCATTACCAAGCCCTCGTCTCTTTCATCCACGCATTGCTGACACACACTCACAATCTATGCTGCCCGCCTCTCTGCCTCATGCAAATAAAGATTGTACTCTCAGAACTCCAGCAAAACAATCTCTGACGCCCATATATTGTTGTTTCAGTACCCCCTCACCCGTTGGCGGCCGTGTCTCAACATCTGGCGAGCGATACCAGAGTTTGGTTAGAGCCCACTCCACTCTAGTGAGGCCTCCCAGTTAACGGCGGGCAGGAGTCCACCTTTCCGGCAAGGGTTGAAGGGCGGTAACTCCACCGCCAACTCATCTGGGGACTGCACATCTACATCTGATATTCGGCGACCATCACCACGACTACCCCTCTCATAGTAGTGGGAGATGTGTATCTGAGGGTACTTGTGGGGTCCAGGGACTTCGCCTGGGTATCGGCAGCGTCGGCCGGTCTTGCCGTCAAATTTAATCGGCATATCATAAACTTCTACGATCACAAGAAGACTTCAAATATTGTTTTCCAAATTAATTTTAAAAAATAATTTCAGCAAGATGTCTTTCTTCATCATGTCTAAAATTTCAATGTGAAAATTTTCTTCCTTCAAAGTTCTTCTGTATCACCACAAGGAAGGACCTTTGTGAGGGAGGTCTGTACCGGGAGGTACACCTCAACCCCGCACATTTAAAAGAAGCACCTTAAGGAACAAAGCGTGAAACAACTAATGCATGAAGTTGGGACATTGCCCAGAAGACGTCACCATTGAATTATTGACTAATGTGTTATTTTGAAGTTGCCTAAACTGACTGGATTTATTTGTTTTGTTTTGGTTTACGTCAAGAAGTTCGAACTTTTCTCCACAGATGTCATCCCAAAAAACCTGAGACAATGCACTCTGGTGCAAGATAGAACAATTAGTGATTTAAAGAAGTTTTGTGTTTATAAGTTTTCACAACTAATCTTACTTTCATTCATTTCTATATTTCTAGGTTTGTAACACTTCCTTCTCATTCCGGCAGCTTTTGAATCTGGCCAATCACAAATATTCTGTAATTATCTTTCAGCCACCAATAGGTTTCTTGTACCTTTTTATTCGGCCAATAAAAAGAGGGTGTATCCGGATTTAGTTCAGAATATTCTCGAACCATCCCCTCGGGTATATAAACTGCGGCTTTTTCAAGATACCTTGTCTTATTGATCGTCGTCTAACTGAGTGTGTGTGTTAAGACAGGTGGCGGGGCGCCTCATTCGTCGCTACGCAGTACAGCAGCCCAGTTAATGGCCACCAGTTTTATATTTCTGTAGCTACCTCCGCAGACATACACGAATGGAAGGGTCTGGTTTCTAACTATGTAACCACCTGTTTTCTAAAATGTCAACTTTCTTTCGACTAATGTAAAATTTCATAAAGACTTAAATAGTAAATCGGTGATAGAGATGCGTTACTCTCTCGAGTTCCCTTTCAATTTATCTTGAAGTGGCTACGATTTTGTAACTGGTTCTCTTTTCTGTAAAGCATTAAATTAACCTTCATTCCAGTCACCTCAGTAGCTTGGGATAAGCCTCTGGATCATCGGGCCGCGACCCTAAAAGGTTTTATACTTGGTTTCCTAGGAGCGCAAGTGTACGCATCCATACATTTTGTGTTCGGGCCAGTAATTTATCGTGTTCTTCTTTCCACGAAAGCCCAGTAGTTTGGGTAATACATACCCTGTGTAAAAAATTGTAAATTATAGTTTGGGCCTAGAGAGGCCTGAAATTGTAAGATTTCTGTGTAATGTGGCCTTGAGTAGGCTGTACGAAATCGGGAACCAGTCTCCTTTGATGAATTCGGAGAGATTGTAATCTATTTCTGGTTTTCGTGTAATATGGAGTGGGGCCTTTGAAGACAGTATTTGTAACCTTTGGAGCAATGTGCTCTTGAATTGGGAGATTATCTCCTTGTCCAAGTAAACGCACCAATTGCGATGTTGTAAACTTGTACATTTGGAGCTGGAAGCTCAGCACATGTAATTTCCTGTAACCTTGTTATTTCACTACGTGAAATGTTTGTTAAGTTTGTGATTTGAAAAGAAAAATAACCTTTATTTAAAGTGTTAAGTTAATCTTTGGTATAGTAGACCCATTCAGTCCGCACCTTTTTGCAGCACTCTGCGATCAACAAACACACGGTAATAATAATGATAATAATAATAATAATAATAATAATAATAATAATAATAATAATAATAATAATAATAATAATAATAATAATTGTACCGGGCGGTACACCCCTACGCCGCACCTATAAATCTTGCGCCAATAAATCCTCCTCTACAGGAGAAACTCTGAACTTAAAACTGGACCTACTTAAACCTTTCCTTTGAAGATGTCACTGTGTGAGTTTCGGCATATTTTTGTTTACTATTTATCAAGAAGTTTGGACATTCTCCCATAGATGCCTCTGCAAAAGACTATGATCATGCACCCTGGTGCGAAGTGAAGGAACTTTATTTGAAGAAATTTTGTATTCGCAAGTTTGTTCTTTTCTAAATTTAGTGTATTCATTTTTGGGTTGGCAATATTTATCCTGTCTTTCCGCCTGTTTTGATTTTAACCAATCAAGAATTTCTATAATTAATTTTCTACCAATCACAGGTTTTTTCTTCGATTTTGGTGTGTAAACTTAAGCGACCCAATAAAATTAAGTGGGTGTGGCTGTTTTATTCATGAAAGGTCTCGAACTTTCCCCGAGGGTATAAAAACTGCTGATTTTCACGTCTCCTGGCCACTTCATCAACATCTAACCTAGTGTATAGAAAGCTCCTCTTTCATCTGGCAGCAGCTCTTCAGTAAGGTAATGGCCGTTTAACATCTTTATTTTCTTGCTAGCTCAGCAGTTTAACCCGGGGGAAAGGTCCGAAACGTTTACCATGTAACATACTTTTCTGCAATGTAAATTTTTGCCGGCTTATGTAAATATCTGATTTGACATTTTAAAATTACCTTTGATTCTTTAGTTAGACCCATTCCAACCGGCACCTTCTTTCACCTCTACTAACCCACCAAACCACGGTAACAATAATAATAATAATAATATTAATAATAATAATAATAATAATAATAATAATAATAATAATAATTATGAATGGGCTCTCTTTCTTTGTGTGTGTGGTTAAGTTGGGTGGATGAAGCACGGCAGAATGTTTACACTTCACTGTACGTCTGATACCCTCAAGGTGTAGATTCACACTCACTTTATGTGGGGCTTTGAAAGCGCTGTCGGTCATTCTCGAAATCGTTCTTCCTGGTTGCCATTTCAAATTCAGGCAAATGTAGGGATGGTGCTGTAGCTCACTCCCGGATGTCTCTGATAGTAATGCCTACAGGTCGGAAATATAAACCTGGATCATTCCAAGTATCTAGGGTGTGTATGGCACAGCAGTTGCGATGAGCAGTATTCTGTAAGAGAGAAGACAACTTTCAGAGCAACTTTTCTCTACGGTAATCAAAGCTAGGTGAACTCAGAATGTATTATTCATAAGTTAGAAGTAACAGACATGAAAGTAGATAGAATAATCGCTTGTACAAGCAGGTGGAGACAATGGCAGGAGGATAATCGCAATGAGGGAGATAAAGGCTAAGCTAGGAATGAACTCAATGGATGAAGCTGTACATAAACCCCCGGCTTAGGGACATGCGAGGCGATTGGAGGAGGACACTGGAGTTGATCATAGAGGGTCAGAGAAGATGAGGGTGAGCATGACGATGGTGGTTCGACTCAGTTTCTAATTATTTAAAGATGAAATGGCGTATGCTTTTAGTGCCGGGAGTGTCCGAGGACAAATTCGCCTCGTCAGATGCAGGCCTTCTGATTTGACTCCCGTAGGCAACCTGCGCCTCGTGATGGAGATGAAATTATGATGAAGACGACACATACATCCAGCCCCCATGCCACCAGAATTAATCAATTACGGTTAAATTTCCCGACACTGACGTGAATCGAACACGGGGCCCCTGTGACCAAAGGCCAACACGCTAACCATTTAGCCATGGAGCCGGACATTTAAAGATTAGAGGTATGGAACTTAATGGGGCCACAAAGCTGGTTACAAATATAGTACTGTCATAGGGGCTTGTAGACATGACTAAACTATAAGCAGACATTTCTGTTTTTCAACGTGCTAAATCTGCGATAATGCCAATGCTTTCATGAGAATAATGAGTACGATTGGTTTGTGGGTGTTAGAATTCCATTACAGTTGTTATAATTTAAGAATTCTCAAACATTATTATTATTATTATTATTATTATTATTATTATTATTATTATTATTATTATTATTATTATTATTATACCCGTGGCACATACACTCATTAAGGAGAAAGCGAACGACCTGCTCCTTCGATGGTCATTCGGGGATAGCTCAATCCTAGTGTGACCTTTTTTTTCCGACTTGGAAATTTTTGAACGCTCACCGTCCAGTTTTGTTCGAATGACTAAAACATGACTATAAAAATTTTGCTGAGATCGGAGCATTCTAACCCGCGCCGACTTGCCATCCAGTACGTGTCACGCCTGTTATCTAACAAAATCTTACATCGAATACGCATTGCCAAATAACTGGACATAAACTACACAAGAGCTTGACATTTTATTTTATAACATACGGGAGGTGAAATTATCTGTAAGTGGTTCGCGAGTGCATGCTATTTTGGAAGAAAGCAGGAATTCGGACAGGAGCCAATCAGCATTGTTCACAAACATTTATTAACGGATATTCGGAGTGGAGAAAATTGCAAAAAAAAGAAAAAAAGAAAAGAAAAAATGCAAACATGTGTGAAGATATTTTTAAGCATCCACTTCCGGAGGTGCATATGGCCCTGAGTCTCACTCAGCCTACACCAAAACTGAGTACCCTGTTAATTCCTGGGGGCAAAAGCGGTCGGGCGTAGAGCTAACCACTCTACCCTATCACGTGCCGAGGTTAGGAATGGGCCTCCAAGGGCCTTCTCGGCCTGTATTGAGATGACTTTGTTTTGCTATTCGATATTGCAAGTGCGAATGTTCTACAAATCATGAAGATGGAAGAAGACAGGATGTTTTTACTTCGGCAGAAGGAGCCAGGACGTAAAAGCTACCTTGCAAGACTGGATCAAATCTCGCGGATCAAGAGGAAAGGACGAGGCAATGAAAATTACAAGAAGAGAAAGGGAAAGGGAAACAGCAGTGTGCAGCGTCTCCCTCTTCATCATGTGAAGATTCCAATGATATCAACTTTTAGAAGAGAGTGCTGCAAGGCGGGTCAGCTCAGTGAACACAATACGGAAGAACACTCTGTTCTTCGAATCAGACAGAAGAAGTGAAGAGAACGTTCTGAAACAATAAAATACCTTTTTTAAAATTTAGAATCTGTTTTGCGTTGCACCAACACAGAGAGGCGATGATGGGAGACAAGTGGGAAGGAAGCGGCCGTGGCCTTAATTAAGGTACAGCCCAAGCATTTGCTTGATGTGAAAATAGGAAACGACGAAAACCACATTCAAGGCTGCCGACAGCCGGTTTCGAAGCCACTATCTCCTGAATGCAAGCTCACAGCTGAGCATGGCCAACTCGCTTGGTAAGTATGCGTTCAAGAATGATATACTTGCAATTCTTCCTGTTCATTGGGATGGTAAACTGTTGCCTGCGGTAAATGTCACGGACCCAATTGTCCTTACATTTGGGGCGGTGAGCAGCTCATCGGGGTTCCGAGATTCTGGTAAAGAGCAAGCGAATGCTGTGACGCAACACTCGCCGTTTTAACTGAGCGTGTGTCTCAGTTGAACAAGAATTGCTTTTCCCGTGCAGTCATCACATACATAACTAATGTGCAGCCCTCACGTAACACGTTTTAAACATTTAGTGTTAATTCCAATATTTTCAAAGTGGTAAACAGAATGTTAAAATATTTTTAGTGAGTCGGAATTTAAGGAAATATTACTTTTATGAAAGTAAATTACATAGTCTAAACCAACACTGAGAGGTGAACTCTCTCTCTAATGTTTTTGGCAGGACACTCTGGAAAAAGGTTAAATTTCTCCCTCCTGGAGCGATGCATCAAGCTCGATATATTTGTTGCTTAAAATTTTTTTTGCTAAGATCACAACTTAAACTATCCGCTGTAAATGCCTTCATGGTAACTGTTTATGTCAAACCCTGACTTCAGTTCAGTGCAGCCGTAAAAGTTTCTCATCAAGATTTCTGCTTCTTCAAAGTTCTAAAATCATTGTAGTTTACAAAAATTCAAGAGCTGCTCTACAGAAATACCAGCGTAATTGTCTACCTCTCACTCTTGGTGATAAAGTACATGTACAAATCAAAATAAATAATGGTAGCAAATTTAGCCAGAGAGAATGTACATATGGAAAAGAGATATATTCCCCTTTGTGGAGTTCTGGTAAGTTGACATTTATCCTGATTACCATTCCTTAGTATACATCTCGTTATTCAATCTCTTCTTCATTTCAATGAAAACAATAGTCGAGTGTGTGTCAACGAAAAGCAGAGATTGTTCTCTTGCCTGAAGATGGACACTAACTTCGAGCTACACTTCCTGTTTAGTTATGGAGTTGGACTGTGCTGAAAGGGGTGTTAGATTAATGCAAGATTTTCATAGAATACCGGATCTAGATAAGAGCAATTTGTGTTGCGTTGTGTTCAAGAAAATGAAAGAAATAAACACTGAAAAGGAAGTATACAAAATAATACAGTCTAAAGAGTGAACATGTATTAAATTATAATATAAAATTAGATATTAAACATGAAGCAATAACGGGGAACATACATATTACCTATTGAGTGACTTACGTATATTTCTTAAACTGCAGAGTTTGTCGAACACATGGCCACGTCTAGAGAGGCGAAAGACAATTTTTTATTGTTTGTATTTAATTTAAATGTATCCTAAGTGAAACGAAGCGTTCTGTAAAAGGAATGTAGTACAACCGCATTAAAATGAAAACTCTCTTCAGGATTACGAACGCTTCTGTGATACCAGATTGGATGATCTGAAGCTAAATGTACCAAGTGAGATAATGGCGCATTTGTACAAATAATAATAATAATAATAATAATAATAATAATAATAATAATAATAATAATAATAATAATAATAATAATAATAATAATAATAATAATAATAATAATAATAATAATTGTACCGGGTGGTACACCTCCACGCCGCTAATTCAAACTTTGCGCCAGTTGAAACTCCTCTACTGGAGGAAACCTGAATTTTATCTACTGTGTTACTTCTCAAGTTTCTCAGAAATTTGTAAATTTCGAAGTTTCTGAACTGTGTCGTTTTCGATGTATTTTTGTTTTGCCTGTAGTAAGAAGTGTGAACATTCTCTTCTAGAGGACACTACTGAAGAATTACAATGGTGCACCCTAGTGCGAAGTGAAAGAACTGTTTTTTGGAGAAATTTTGAGTTCAAAAGTTTGTTCCTTGTTAAATTTCTTTTTGTTATTGTTTAAGTTGGCTGTATAACCCTGCTCTTTCCCCTTGTTTTGAATTTACCAATCCCGAATTTCTCTAATGAATTTTCCACCAATAATGTGTTTCTTTTTCATCTGGTGTAGGGGTTTTCGTTATTAACCAATAAAATGATTGTGGGCGGGTGTTCTCATTCCTGAAACGCCTCGAACTTTCCACGAGGGTATATAAACTGCTGATTTTCTGGTCTCCGCGCCACTTCAGTAACAGCTATCAGTGTGTAAAGTACGTAGCAGGGGGCGGGAAGCGCCTCTTTCTTCGGGCAGCAGTTCAGCCACCAGGTAATGGCCGTTTAATAACTTCTTTTCTTGCTAGCTCAGCAGTTTAACCCTCGGGGCAGGTCCGAAGCCTTTTACCATGTAACTTTCCCTTAAAATGTAAAGACACTCGGTATCAATTCTATCTGTTTAAACTATAAATTGGGATAGAGAGTGCTTAACCCTCTCGAGCTCCCACTCATATTGCTTTGAGGTGAACTTATTTTCTCAATCGTTTCTTCCATTCTAGCGTAATGTAAATTGTCTTCTCATATAAGTCACCTCTTTAGTATGGGATTAGCCCTTGCATTAACGGCCTAGTGCCAAGTAGGTTTTAAACAATATGTATTATTAGTGCAGCTTCGCCTCCTCTCAAATTGGTATTGTCGAGGCCATGTAATATTTCTGTTTCTTCACTTAATAGGCCTCAGTAGGTTGGGTATCTTTTTGCCCCTGTGTCTATGTCCTTGGAGGACAGCTTGAAAGTCGAGTTTGGTGTGGCCTTTGATAGGCTTAAACTTTGATAGCGGATTGCTCTTTTGAAATTGATTTGGGTGCCTCGAGGAGGCTTTATTTTTTAATTGGGAGCAAGTGCTCCTGAACATGATTGGGGTCTTCTGCCCCTTTGTCGAATCTTGTTTTTGGGTAAAGTTGGGCTAATTGCTCAAGAATTGTGAGTCCGGGGCTCGAAGCCCAAATCCTGTGAATACTGTAATTGTACATTTGTTGCCTTGCTACTCTGTACCTGCCATTCTTGTTATTTCTTGATTTGCTAAGAAAATATAACCTTGTTAAATTTTAACTTTAATTTCGTATTTTTGAGACCTGTTCACCCCCGCACCTTCTTTCACCTCTGCACATCCACGAAAACTCGGTAATAATAATAATAATAATAATAATAATAATAATAATAATAATAATAATAATAATAATAATAATAATAATAATAACATTATCATGCAATTGCTAGCCCTTGAAAGGCAGACCCTCCCGAGGATGGGTGGCGTCTGCCATGCAGGGGAATCTGCGTGTTAATGTGGTGGGAATAGTGTTGTGTGTGGTGCGTGAGTTGTAGCGATGTTGATAACTGCGAGATATTGTGGTTGAGGATAGTGCTGTGTGTGGTGTATGAGTTGTTGGGATGTTGGGAACGTCACAACGACCCAGTCCCCGAGCCAAGAAAATCAATCATATAGAATTAAAACCCCGATCCGGCGAGTAATCGAATGCGATACTCCCTGAACCGAAGGCTACCAAGCTGACCTTTCAGCCGAGGAGCCAGGTATTCCTACACTTCATCTCTGCCGTTATAACAGAAGAATGTATCTCTTTCGACGTCCACACACCAGCAATTCAGGAGCTATCTGACGGTGAGATAGCAGACTCGGTCTAGAAACCCAAGAGTAACGGCCGAGAGGATTCGGCGTCTCGACCATATGACACCTCATATTCTGCAGGCCTTCGAGCTGAGCAGCGGCCGCTTGGTAAACCAAGGCCTTGCGGAGCTGTTGCGCCGTGCGGTTTAGTGTAAGACTGGAAAGGTTAAGGCCGTGGTCTTAATTAAATTACTGTCGTAGCATATGCCTGGTGTGTATATGTGAAACTACCGAAAACCATCATCTAGGTTGGAGACGATGAGGTTCGAACCAACGCTACCTCACAGCTACGTGACCCGACCCACTCTTGATTTATAAACTGCTATTTCTCATTAGGCTAGGTAATGCACGTTAAAGCTCACGTTCGTTGTCATTTAGCATAAAACAGTAACAACTGAAAGCCATCGTATCTGATGTAGTTCTTGAGACACGTAGAGCTCGGCCCGGATATTAGTTTACCCAGAGCAAATAGTTGTGTTTGCGCTGTGTGGCCAGGCTCGCGGCTTGTTGACCACCGATTGCCCGTAATGAACGCTGCACAATGCCGCACGTAACCAATATCTCGACCTACATGCCCACGATTAGCCTATCAGTTCCGCCTCAACACATACCACATGGCGAGCATTCCACGCTAATAGCCTCGTCCATAACTCACATCTGCCCAGTTCTTTTATTTCGGTAGGTACTTTACGAGATAACATCTACTGATCTGATCCTCTCATAAGTTGTAGCAGATCAAGAAAGTAAGATATATGTGTTTTTCTTCACGTGCGGAACATGTATTACCCCGCTTCAGGAAAAGAGAAAATTAAAAAAATGGTACTTTTAGGCATTTTTTAGCCGTAATGGCATATATAGGTCGCTTCCAGTACCAAATATTTGAGAAGAATCATGAACTAATGTTTTTGATTCCACTACCTCCCTAAGAGTTCGAGATCTGATAATGTAGTGCAGTGACGGTCAATCTCCACTTCACTTTTCATTCCACGAACATTGGCCGTGGTCGCCTTGTTGGGAAACCAGTGAAAATCTCACTCGACTACCAAACCGCCACAAATTGTACAATATTACTGACAAGAAGGGGATTTACGGTGGCTCTTAAGTGTTTTCGAAACTATTTTCATATCAATTCACTTTTCGTAAATAGTATTTTGAAATCACACGATATACGGTGAGAGGATATGTTAATCACATCAACGAAACGAACAAATACAAACCCACATGACTAATATACGAGTACATTTAAAATATTAGTCAGTTATTGTTTCCAAGTTTTTATAGCTTTTGTTAAATTGCTAAAGAATAAAGATTTGACATTTCTTTTAAGTGTGAACAGCATAATCCCCTTTCTTGACTTACGCATTTATGTCCATAACTATTTCTTTCGAAAAAATTAAAAAAATTAAGTACCTCTATCCTCGATCAGTAGCAAGAACCCTGTCTTCGAATTCTACCCACTGTGGAGATGGCAATGCAACATGAAGTTCACCTCTGCAATTTTTGAAAGAGGATGTTGTGGGTAATTCTTGATTTTGTTGTAATAAAAGATTGTAGACAGGTAAGACAGCGAAAAATTACCCTTGAGCCATATCGGAAAATCATAAACAATTTGTCAGTCCTTGATTAGAGAAATATTTTTGCCAACTTGCTAACAGGAGGTGCGGGTATGGTCTAACTATATCTCTGCGAAACCCGATGCAGAAAAAATCCACAATAATATCGAGGACATGTTGAACATCAGTACAAAATATCCTACAGTGTTTGCGAAGAGTAAGGTGAAAAATAACAGTTTTCATGGCATTATTATTGTTTACAATTAGATGACGTTACATACATACATCATTATAGGCCGTTATGCCTTTGATCGTTCAGTCTGCAAGCCCCTGTGAATTCATTAAATGTCGCCACAATTCTCTGTTTGCAACTAGTGTTGTGGTCTCATTTAGTTCTATACCTACTACCTTTAAACCGTTAGAAAATAGTCTAACCAGCGTCGCCTTGGTCTCCCTCTATTTCTCTTACTCTTCACAACAGGGTCCATTATTCTCCTAGGAAACACATCCTCCCGCATTCGCCTCACATGACCCCACCACCGAAGCCGGTTCATGCGTACAGCTTCATCCAGCGATTTCATTCATAACTTAGCCTTTATCTCCTCATTCCGAGTACCATCCTGCCATTGTTCCCACCTGTTTGTACCAGCAATCGTTCTCGCTACTTTCACGTCTGTTACTTCTAACTTATGAGTACGATGTCCTGAGTCCACCCGGCTTTCGCTCCCGTAAAGCAAAGTTGGTCTGAAAACAAACCGATGTAAAGATAGTTTCGTCTGAGAGCCGACTTCCTTCCTGTAGAATACTGTTGATCGCAACTGCGAGCTCACTGCATTAGCTTTACGGCACCTTGATTCAATCTGACTTACTATATGACCATCCTGGGAGAACACAAAACCCAAATACTTGAAATTATCGACCTGTTCTAGCTTTGTATCAGCAATCTGACATTCTATTCTGTTGAATTGCTTACCTACCGAAATCAGTTTAGTCTTCGAAAGGCTAATTTTGATACCATACTCACTGCGCCTATTTTCAAGTTTCAAGATATTAGACTGCAGGCTTTCGGCACAATCTACCATTAAGACCAAGTCGCCAGCATAGGCCAGACTGCTTACTACATTTCCACCTAACTGAATCCCTCCCTGCCATTTTATACCTTTCAGCATATGATCCATGTAAACTACGAACAGCAAAGGTGAAAGATTACAGCCTTGTCTAACCCCTGTAAGTACCCTGAACCAAGAAATAATTCTACCATCAATTCGCACTGCAGCCCAATTGTCAGTATAAATGCCCTTGATTGATTTTAATAATCTACCCTTGATCCCATAGTCACCCAGTATGGTGAATATATTTTCACTCGGTACCCTGTCATATGCTTTATCTAGATCTACAAAACATGAACACAACTGTCTATTCCTCTCGTAGCATTTTTAAATTACCTGGCGCAGTTTCCTGACGGTCGCTCTGTGGTCTGAAACCAGACTGGTTTTCATCCAACTACTTCTCAACCACTGATCGCACCCTCCCTTCCAAGATGCCGGTGAATACTGCCCTCCCACCATTCTTCATCATTAAGGTCTAATTTAATCTATTCCTGCTCCTTTATGACAATGGCTGCAATTTACCATCCTCTCCACTTCCTCAAGCGCAATTTCACCAACATCATTTTCCTCCTCCCCATGAGCTCGGTCGTTCGCGACACCACCAGGATGATTTCTTTTTACGTTGAGAAGATTTACAAATCATTCCCTCTGCCTGTCTAGTGATTCCCTGGGTTCTGTTATGAGTTCACCTGAATTACCAAACACACTGTTCATTTCCTTTTTCGCCCCCTTCCTAAGATTATTTATTACTGTCCAGAAATGTTTCCCTGCTGCTTGACCTAGCCTTTCCAGGTTATTACCATAATATCCCCACGACTTCTTTTAGGATTTAAAAACTACTTGTTTCACTCTGTTTCTTTCACCTATGCAAAATTCCCTGTCTGCATCAGCCCTTGTTTGGAGCAATTTCTGATAAGCCTTCTTTTCACGTTTACAAGCTGCTCTCACTTCATCATTCCACCAGGATCCTCGCCTTTTCCCATCTTTACACACAGTTGTTCCTAGGAATTCCCTTGCTGTTGCTAATACAGCATCCCTGTATGCCACCCATTCTCTTTCTGGATCCTGGCCTGCTTACTGCCCGCTTTTCGGGACTTCTCAATAATTATATTCATGTACTTCTGTCTACTTTTCTCCGCCTGGAGATTTTCTACCCTTATTCGTTTGCAGACAGATTTCACTTTCTCTACACCAAGCCTAGAGATACTTAGTTCACTGCAGATCAGATAGAGGCATGCTTCATCGAAAAATCCCAGAGAAACCCCTTCATTCCTAACAGATTTCCTGAATTCGAAGTCGGTTAAGGTATAGTCTTTTATGAATCTGGTGAATAGCGTTATGCTTAAAGAATGTATTCGTAACTGCTAAACCCATACTAGCACAGAAGTCCAGCAGACGCTTCCCAAACCAATTAACTTCCATATCGTCCCCACATTTACCAATCACCCTTTCGCCTCCTTCAGTGATATTCCATCTTTCGCATTGAATCGCCCATTGGCACTATCCTATCCTTGCTGTTGAGCCCTAACTACGACGTCACTCAATGCTTCATAAAACTTGTCAATTTCATTCTCACCTGCAACCTCACATGATGAATACACTGAGAAAATTATGGTCCTAATTTCTCCAACTGCCAAATCAACCCACACCATTCACCCGTTTACGTGTCTAACAGAAACTATGTTGCGCGCAAAAGTATTCCCGATAAACAGCCCTACCCCCGACTCTGCCCTTCCCTTTTTCATCACCCGTCAAGTACACTTTATAATCTCCTTTCTCTTCCGGGTTATCTCAACTTGCTCGATTATCACTACTCCTAGTATATCCAGATGCACCCTCTTTGCTGTCTCAACCAGTTGTACATTCTTTCTCCCATAAGCCCCATTAATATTGATAGCTCCCCATCGAATTACACTTCGTTCGCCAAGTTGTTTCCAAGGAGTCTCTCGCCTCTCAAATGAGAGTGGGACTCCGTTATTCCCATAGGTCCGATGCTTGCTTAAAATGTTCTGAGTTCGGTAATTTCACAAAGCAGGATGCTACCCTACTTGTTCATAGTCCAAGTGAGGATCTCTCCTCTAAAGAGTTAGGGAACACCGCTGGATGGCACAGCCCTAGCCGCCTGAGATGCCCACTTCCATTGCGTAGCAACTGGTATCCCGACACTCAGGACCACTTACTAGGTCACTCAACTGTCGTCCGTGGTTCACGAACTAGGACGTGATTACAGTAACCCACACCATGTAATAATAACAAAATTAAATATCCAACATTCAGATGGGATAGGTATTTCATAAGCCCTCGTACATGTGGGATCAACAGCAATCCTCTCTTGAAGGTCGGTCGTTAAAGAACGTCCCTGCCACACGGATTGCCTACCCTACCCCGTACAACACAGTCATGTCCACCGTTTGCTCCCACAGAAATCCTTTGCCGTAGACATTCGTCTCTCAAAATTTCGCTTGGGCACTGTACAGCTGAAGATCCATCAAAGAAATTAAAATATTTGTTTACAGTTTGCTTTACGTCGTACAAACACAGATAGGTCTTATGGAGACGATGGTACACGAAAGGTTTAGGAGTGGGAACGAAGCTTGCGTGGCATTTGTCTGGTGTGAAAATGGGAACCACGCAAAACCATCTTCATTCTTGAATGGTGTTCGAACCAAAATTGGAAACCAAACCAACTATGATGCTCGCATAGCAATAAGTAATTTTTTAAAGAGGGAGAAGTGCACATAGTAATCAAGACTGAAATAGAACACTGTACTCGATACAACATGTGTTTAGAACATGTCAGGGGATACCTTTGTTCTAAGAAGATTAGATTACCGCACATTCCTTGTAGGGCTGATAGGCTAAAGGGCTAATGGGGAAAAGGGCTAATGGGCTAAAGGGCTAATGGGCTAAAGGGCTAAAGGGCTAAAGGGCTAAAGGGCTAAAGGGCTAAAGGAGCAACAACCTCATCGATCGCTATCAGCAAGAACGCTTGTACTTTGTTAAGTGTAGAAAATTAATCTTTATTTGTAAATGGTTTCATGTTCAGAACAAGGAATGGAACCTAGGGGTTACGTCTTACCTAATAAAATCCCCGAGGTGCGATGAGTTACGTTTTTCGAACTAGTGTGTGGAACACTGAACTTTTCAAGATGATAGCAGAGAGTTTAGCAATGTTCTGTTGTTGGATTATAAATTCCGTGCTACAACATGCATAAGGTAGCAGCCTTGAGGTTTACCGCCGTAAAGATGACAAGAGTGAGGTTAGCAATATTCCGTTGTTGGATTTTAAATTCCGCACTATAACATACATAAGATGGCAGCCTTGAGGTTTACCGCCGTAAAGTTGGCAGCAGTGAGGTTAGTGACGCTCTATTATCCTTCAAAGTGAGGTTAGGGTTCGTCAAGAAGACAGCTGTCAAAAAAGCACGTGGCTATGTTTACCAAACAAGAGCACGTGGCTGTGACATCACGGTCACGTAGTATGCTGCCTCAGCATGCAAAGTTCAACGTCTACACCTACGTTGTTAACATTCTGCTATGTTCACAAGATTTTTTACACATAACTATTCTTTATGCTTTAAGTTCATGTACATAGGTTATGTTAAGATAGCAGCAGATACAAGCGATGGTCACATGCTCTAGCAGAAGATGCATGCATTATCAAAAGGTGGTGTGTACACGCTTTTAAACCTTGCTATTCTTACCGCTGCCATGTTCACAAGATTTTTAAACATCGCTATTCTTTGTACTTTAAGTTCATGCACATAGGCTATGCTAAGATAGCAGCACAAACACATGCGAACTTTGTACATTCTAGTGGAATAAGTTTAGTACTGCGTGCATCATGGATACATGATGTGTACACGCATTTGAACATGGCTATACTTAATGCTGCTGCTTTGTTTACAATATTTTTATACATTGTTATTCTTTATGGTTAAAGTTTGTGCACACACAAGCGCTAGTCGTACGCTCTGGCAGGAGAAGTTTAGTACGATATTCGATACATGCATTATCGATAGGTGATGTGTACACGCTTTGAACATAGCTCTTCTTTGTGCTGTAAGTTCGTGCACATGGGTTAGGGATACACAAAAGCGATTGCTATATGCTCTAGCGGAAGAAGCCTAGTACGATAGCCGATGCATGTAAAATCGATAGGTTATGCTAAGATAGCAGCACACTTACACGATTTTAGCACAATCTAGTGGAAAAAGTTTAGTATGATAGTCGTTTCGTGCAAAATCATTAGGTAAAGTGTACACGCTTTGAAACATGGCTATTCTTTGTACTTTAAGTTCATGCGTACAGGTTATACTATGATAGCAGCACAATCTAGCGCAAGAAGTTTAGTACGATATTTGATGCATGCAAAATCGATAGTTGATGTGTACACGCTTTAAAACATGGTTATTCTTCGTACTTTAAGTTCATGCGTATAGGTTAGGCTAAGATAGCAGCACAGTCTAGCGTAAGAAGTTTAGTACGAGAGTCGATGAATGCAAAATAAATAAGTGATGTGTACACGCTTTGAAACATAGCTATTCTTTGTACTTTAAGTTCATGCGTACAGGTTATGCTAATATAGCAGCACAATCTACCTGAAGAAGTTTAGTACGAGAGTCGATGCATGCAAAATCGATAGTAGATGTGTACAAGCTTCGAAACATGACTATTAATTGTACTTTATGTTCGTGCACATGGGTTAGGGATACACAAAAGCGATTGCTATATGCTCTAGCGAAAGAAGCCTAGTACAATAGTCGATGCATGTAAAATCGATAGGTTATGCTAAGATAGCAGCACAATCTAGCGGAAGGAGTTTAGTACAGGAGTCGATGCATGCAAAATCGATAGGTAATGTGTACACGCTTTGAAACATGGCTATTCTTTGTACTTTAAGTTCATGGGTATAAGTTATGCTAAGATAGCAGCACAACCTAGCGGAAGAAGTTTAGTACGATATTTGTTGCATGCAAAGTCGATAGGTAATGTGTACACGCTTTGAAACATGGCTATTCTTTGTACTTTAAGGTCATGCTTATAGGTTATGCTAAGATAGCAGCACAATCTAGTGGGAGAAGTTTAGTACGAGAGTCGATGCATGCAAAATCGATAGGTAATGTGTACACGCTTTGAAACATGGCTATTCATTGTACTTTAATTTTATGGGTATAGGTTATGCTAAGATAGCAGCACGATCTAGCGGAAGAAGTTTAGTACGATGGTCGATGCATGTAAAATCGATAGGTGATGTGTACACGCTTTGAAACAAGGCAATTCATACTGCTGCTCTGTTCCCAAGACTTTTGAGCATAGCTAATCCTAATGCTGCTTTTAACGACGTCGAGCTAAGGATTGATTACGTGACCGTGACGTCACGACCACGTGCTCTTGGTTGGTAAACATAGCCACGTACTTTTTTGACAGCTGTCTTCTTGACGAACCCTAACCTCACTTTGAAGGACAATAGAGCGTCGCTAACCTCACTCTTGTCATCTTTACGGCGGTAAACATCAAGGCTGCCACCTTATGCATGTTATAGTGCGGAATTTAAAATCCAACAACGGAACATTGCTAACCTCACTCTTGTCATCTTTACGGCGGTAAACCTCAAGGCTGCCACCTTATGCATGTTGTAGCGCGGAATTTATAATCCAACAACAGAACATTGCTAAACTCTCTGCTATCATCTTGAAAAGTTCAGTGTTCCAAACACTAGTTCGAAAAACGTAACTCATCGCACCTCGGGGATTTTATTAGGTAAAACGTAACCCCTAGGTTCCATTCCTTGTTCTGAACATGAAACCATTTACAAATGAAGATTAATTTTCTACACTTAACAAAGTACAAGCGTTCTTGCTGATAGCGATCGATGAGGTTGTTGTTCCTTTAGCCCTTTAGCCCATTAGCCCTTTTCCCCATTAGCCCTTTAGCCTATTAGCCCTACAAGGAATGTGCGGTAATCTAATCTTCTTAGAACAAAGGTATCCCCTGACATGTTCTAAACACATGTTGTATCGAGTACAGTGTTCTATTTTAGTCTTGATTACTTATTTAGTGTTCTAAACACTTCAATCAATGTTCCGATCTCATGATAAAGTTCACGGCATAGTGTGCGGTGTTCGATTCTAGTCTTGTTACGTTTCTTTTGTGATTTGCAAGTCTAAACATGCTTAATGACGTCATCACTGCAGCACGTGCTTACTCTAGCTATTCCGATGCAGGTTTAAACTTGTTCGATAGAGCTATGCCTTGACATAAGAGGAGGCCTTAACAGCTTATGTATAGCCGCTATTGTCTAAAGATAGCTGCTGTGTATAAAAAGCACGTCGAATTTTTCAAATTGCCCGCCACCACATTTCAAAGGTATGAGGTTTAGTGCTGTAAAAATACCTGCACGATGCAAAGATAGCTTTCTCCATCAGAGCAGCCACCATCTTGTGTGAGCACCTCTAGGCCGTATCATAAGCAGCTGTGTATAGTCATCGTCTTGTCGATGCTACCTCCCGCAAGCACCCCTAGGGCGTCTCATAAGAGCAGCAGCCATCTTGTGCAAGCGCTCTTAAGCTGTCTCATAAGAAGCTATGTATAGCCGCCATCTTGTAGAAATAGATAGCTGCCAATGCCAAAGGGCCTAAGTAGGAATCGAACCGTCGATCTCATCATTAGACTATGTTTTTCTTATGTTATCATGTTCCTGATACTGCAAACCTAGGTATTAGGTAGAAACATTTTGTCCGTTTTGCTCTACGATGCACCGTTTTCGAGATATTTAACATTTTGCATTTAAGCCCCAAATTTAATGAATCGAACCTGCACGGCACGTTATACTCTCTACCATAGCTAGACTTGATCATGTTGCGAAGACTTGCTTCATTACAAGCTGAAACAGAGCCAATGCCAAAGGGCCTAAGTTAGAACCGAACCGTTGATCTCATCATTAGACTATGTTTTTCTTATGCTATCATGTTCCTCATTCTGCGAACCGAGGTATTCGGCAGAAAAATTTTGTCCGTTTTGCTCTACGATGCACCGTTTTCGAGATGTTTAACATTTTGCATTTAAACCCCAAATTTAATGAATCGAACTAGCACGACACGTTAGCCTCTAAGCTAGCTTTCTTCATAAGAGCAGCAGCCATCTTGCGCAAGCACCCTTAAGGCGTCTCATAAGGAGTCGTGTATAGCCGCCATCTTGCGTCCGCCATCTTGCGCAAGCATCCTTAGGGCATCTCTAGCCATCTTGTGCAAAGGACCCTTAAGCCGCCTCATAAGAGCAACCGCCATCTTGCGCAAGCATCCCTAGGGAGTCTCATAAGGAACGTTGTATAACCGTCATCTTGCGCAAGCATCCCAAGGGCGTCTCATAAAAACCTATGTATAGCGGCCATCTTGCATAAGCACCTTTAAGGAGTCAAGTATAGCCACCATCTTGTGCAATTAGCGTCGAGAGATGGCTGATGTAGAATTTTTCTTTTTAAATTATCCGCCACCATATTTCAAAGGTATGTACCTAAAGAGTGTAGCACTGAGGTTTGCGATGTAAGATGGGGGATGACAGCTGATAAAGAGCGCGTGAGTTTGCTTACTAAACACGAGCACGTGGAATTTTTCAATTTGCCGGCACCACATTTCAAAGGTATCTAGCTAAAGATGGCAGCACGGTGCTCTCTTGATTAAAGATGGCGGATGACAGCTAACATAACTTTTTAAATTGCCCGCTACTACATGTCATAAATAGGGCAGCACCGTGCTCTGTATATTAAAGATGGCGGATGACAGCTGACGAAATTGCCCGCATGATAGCAGCACAGTGCTCTATTGATTAAAGATGGCGGATGACAGCTCTCAAAAAAGCACGTGGCTTTGTTTCCAAACAAGAGCACATAGAATTCTTCAAATTGCCACCACCACATTTCAAAGGTATCTAGCTAAAGAGTGCAGCACTGAGGTTTGTGATGCATGATAGCGGATGACAGCTGTCAGAAAAAAGCACGAGAGTTTGTAAAGCACGTGGAATTTGCTACCGCCACAAAGAGGGTAGCACGGTGCTCTCTTGATTAAAGATGGCTGCTGTCAAAAAGCATTTTTTTCAAATTATCCGCCACCACATTTCAAAGGTAAGTAGCTAAAGAGGGCAGCACTGTGTTCTATAGATTAAGGATGGCGGATGACAGCTGTCAAAAAAGCACGTGGATTTGTTTACCGATTTAAACCTCGCGCTAGTGAGGTTAAGTTGGTAGCACTAAGGTTTAGGCCCGTTAAGATAGCAGCACTGCGGATGACAGGTGACGAATTTGCATCTACTACGATAATGAGGGCAGCACGGTGCTCTATGGATTAAATATGGCGGATGACAGCTGCACGTGGCTTTGTTTACCGATTCAAATCTCGCGCTAGTCAGGTTAAGTTGGTAGCACTAAGGTTTAGGCCCGTCAAGATGGCAGTACTGCGGTTTGCGATACGTTGTTGTCTGTCAAAAAGCACGTGGCTTTGTTTACCAATTCAAATTTCCCGCGGGTGGTGGAGGAGGCCTCTGGGAAGGTCTCTGGCTGTGGTGGTGGTGGAGGAGGCCTCTGGGAGGCCTCTGGCTGTGGTGGTGGTGGTGGTGGAGGAGGCCTCTGGGAGACCTCTGGCTGTGGTGGTGGTGGAGGAGGCCTCTGGGAGCCGGAGGAAGTGGTGGCCGCCGAATCCGCCTATTATACTACTTTTTTTAATCATTAATTCTTTTACCTAGCACCAGAGTGCATTACCTCAGTTTTTGTAATGACATCTATGGAGAAACGTTTAAACTTCTTGGCGAAAACCGAAACAAAACAAATAAGTCCAGTCAGTTTAGGCAACTTCAAAATAACACATCACTCTATAATTCACTGGTGACATCTTCTGGTCAATGTCCCAACTTCATGCCGTCACGTTTTGTTAGAGAGATAGCGTTCCTTATGGCGCTTCCTTTGAATGAGCGGAGTTGAGGTGTACCTCCCGCTAGAGACCCCCCTCCAAAGGCCCTTCCTTGGGGTGACACAGAAGAAATTTGAAAGAAGATTTGCACATAGAAATTTTTATATGTGAGAAAAATCTTCTGAAAGTTCGTTTTTAGAAAATTAGTTTGGAAAACCATATTTGAAGTCTTTTGGCCATTGTAAAATTCTTGGATATACCGATTGAGTTAGACGGAAAGACCTGCCGCTGCTGCCGATACCCAGATACACCTCCCCCGCTGCTATGAGAGGGGTCGCCGCAGATTAGATGTACATGTGCAGTCCCCAGATGGGTTGATTGTAGAGTTACCGCACCTCAGCCCTGCGCGCCGTTCAGAAGGAGGCCTCACTAGAGTGGAGTGGGCCCATTCCCCACTCCGGTATCGCTCGCCAGATGTTCTGACACGGCCGCCGACGGCTGAGGGGGTACTGAAACAATAATATCTGGGCGACAGAGATTGTTTTGCTGGAGCACGCGAGTACCATTTTTATTTGTTAGAGGCAGAGGTGCGGGCAGCGTGTGTGTTAGCAATGCGAGGATTAGGGAGACGGGGCTTGGTAATGGCCACCAGGTACTGGCTAACAGGAAATTTCTCGGAGGGGAAGGTTTTAAAACAATACCTACTTATTATAATAGGGACAGAAGGCCACCCTATTACATAAAAATTCGTTACTTCAAAGAAAAATAACCTTCGACTCCTGCCAAAATTAGGTGGCTAATGGCAAACAACCCTGAATTTACACTGGTTTCAGCTCAGAAAGGTGAACCCTAAATACACTCTCCGTGGCTGGGTTACAGACCAATAAAGTAACCGGTGTTACAAAATCTAGATTGAAGCTCGGCCCGTGGAATCTGGGGGCAAGAGTGCCCGCAGGAAAATTTGTTTTAACCAAGACCTGATCTCCGACCTTTAAATTAGTGGGCCTCCGTCCACGATTATATCTTGGCTCATTACAAGGTTACAAAATGAGGAAAGAGCAACCAACTTCAGCGGAGAAGGAAACATCGAAACCGAAAATATAAAGGTATAGAAACACCGGAACATGCTATGAGGGAAGGTTGTCATGTTTCACTCCCGACTTTCAATGGATAATTGCGCCTACTTCCCAGGAGAAGAAAACAAAGTTCGAGAACCTCATAGAGATGAACCTCCAATCAACAACCAAGATGGTTTACTACCGCATAAATGCGTGCCGAAAAAGAAACGAAGTATAACTCACATGAAGTGAGTAATTCACGCGTAGAACTTCAACGATAAATCCAAAGGCCAAAACACGCCTCATACTGATATAAATGTCCTACCAGGGATAATCACTCCGGGATAACTTCATTACACCCATGTTAAAAGACAAAGCATCCAACATTGGTTACACAGGAAAACCGGTTACACCACAACCTCACAATACAGACGAAAATACCACGAGAAGATTCATCAATACCCAAAACAGGAGCAATATGATATCCCGCACGAACACCCATCCCCACAGTGTCCGCAACGGTAGCAACAAGACAAAGAAATATACATACATACATACATACATACATACATACATACATACATACATACATACATACATACATACATACATACATACATACATTATCATTACAGACTGTTATGCCTTTCAGCGTTCAGTCTGCAAGCCTCTGTGAATTTACTAAACGTCGCCACAATCCTCGATTTGCAACTAGTGTTGTGGCCTCATTTAGTTCTATACTTGCCAAATTTTTATTGGCAATGAAATATAGGAGGAAAAAAGTAAACAATGTGGGAGCAAATGTAACCCAGTAAGGAAGACACAACAAAATTTTAAAAAAGGTACTTACCACGAATAGACCAGGTGACCAGAGTCCGTGGAAAGAAAGAAAATAAATTGTCGTTTTATGCTTTCAAACAACTACAAGAAAGACACGTCCAGCTACTTTTGGAATATATATATATATATAATGAAAGAAAGGAAATTAAAATAAACTCTGGACTCATGAAATCAGAACATCAAAAGGAATTAAAATTTAAAATAGGGATATAACCCAGAAAAATCAACAACTATCCTACGTATTGGGACCCAGTTTTAGTTACGTACTAGCCTAACATTTATTGAATTCCAAATAAGTAGTGACGGTTTGATACAACCATTATGTTGGTTAATTTAATGTCTGAATAAATTTGTTAACGTTTTCTTCTCTTGGAAAAATACACTAAGTGAAAAAAGAAAGGAATTATCTTGAGGTACGAGGCGAGGAGTTCATACAATGGTTGAATCAAACAATCAATACTGATCTGCATTTAGGGCAGTCGCCCAGGTGGCAGATTCCCTATCTGTTGCTTTCCTAGCCTTTTCCGAAATGATTTCAAAGAATTTGGAAATTTATTGAACGTCTCCCTTGGTAAGTTATTCCAATCCCTAACTCCCCTTCCTATAAATGGATATTTGCCCCAGTTTGTCCTCTTGAATTCCAACTTTATCTTCATATCGTGATCTTCCTACTTTTATAGACGCCATTCACACTTATTCGTCTACTAATGACATTCCACGCCATCTCTCCGCTGACAGCTCGGAACATACCACTTAGTCGAGCAGCTCTTCTTCTTTCTCTCAATTCTTCCCAACCCAAACATTGCAACATTTTTGTAACGCTACTCTTTTGTCAGAAATCACTCAGAACAAATCAAGCTGCTTTTCTTTGGATTTTTTCCAGTTCTTGAATCAGGTAATCCTGGTGAGGGTCCCATACACTGGAACCATACTCTAGTTGGGGTCTTACCAGAGACTTATATGCACTCTCCTTTACATCCTTACTACAACCCCTAAACACCCTCATAACCATGTGCAGAGATCGGTACCCCTTATTTACAATCCCATTTATGTGATTACCCCAGTGAAGATCTTTCCTTATACACTGACTGACAGAGCAAATGCAACACCAAGAAGGAGTGGTTCGAAAGGGATGAAAGTTGGGGAAAAAACAGAGACGGCACGGACGAATAATTGATGTTTATTTCAAACCGATATGCAGGTTACACAATGCGCACGGCATCGACTCAGTAGGATGTAGGATCACCGCGAGCGGCGATGCACGCAGAAACACGTCGAGGTACAGAGTTAATAAGAGTGCGGATGGTGTCCTGAGGGCTGCTTCTCCATTCTCTGTCAACCATTTGCCACAGTTGGTCGTCCGTACGAGGCTGGGGCAGAGTTTGCAAACGGCGTCCAATGAGATCCCACACGTGTTCGATTGGTGAGAGATCCGGAGAGTACGCTGGCCACGGAAGCATCTGTACACCTCGTAGAGCCTGTTGGGAGATGCGAGCAGTGTGTGGGCGGGCATTATCCTGCTGAAACAGAGCATTGGCAGCCCCTGAAGGTACGGGAGTGCCACCGGCCGCAGCACATGCTGCACGTAGCGGTGGGCATTTAACGTGCCTTCAATACGCACTAGAGGTGACGTGGAATCATACGCAATAGCGCCCCAAACCATGATGCCGCGTTGTCTAGCGGTAGGGCGCTCCACAGTTACTGCCGGATTTGACCTTTCTCCACGCCGACGCCACACTCGTCTGCGGTGACTATCACTGACAGAACAGAAGCGTGACTCATCGGAGAACACGACGTTCCGCCATTCCCTCATCCAAGTCGCTCTAGCCCGGCACCATGCCAGGCGTGCACGTCTATGCTGTGGAGTCAATGGTAGTCTTCTGAGCGGACGCCGGGAGTGCAGGCCTCCTTCAACCAATCGACGGGAAATTGTTCTGGTCGATATTGGAACAGCCAGGGTGTCTTGCACATGCTGAAGAATGGCGGTTGACGTGGCGTGCGGGGCTGCCATCGCTTGGCGGCGGATGCGCCGATCCTCGCGTGCTGACGTCACCCGGGCTGCGCCTGGACCCCTCGCACGTGCCACATGTCCCTGCGCCAAGCATCTTCGCCACAGGCGCTGCACCGTGGACACATCCCTATGGGTATCGGCTGCGATTGGCGAAGCGACCAACCTGCCCTTCTCAGCCCGATCACCATACCCCTCGTAAAGTCGTCTGTCTGCTGGAAATGCCTCCGTTGACGGCGGCCTGGCATTCTTAGCTATACACGTGTCCTGTGGCACACGACAACACGTTCTACAATGACTGTCGGCTGAGAAATCACGGTACGAAGTGGGCCATTCGCCAACGCCGTGTCCCATTTATCGTTCGCTACGTGCGCAGCACAGCGGCGCATTTCACATCATGAGCATACCTCACTGACGTCAGTCTACACTGCAATTGGCATAAAGTTCTGACCACTCCTTCTTGGTGTTGCATTTGCTCTGTCAGTCGGTGTATTAACACCTAGATACTTACAATGATCCCCAAAAGGAACTTTCACCCCATCAACGCAGTAATTAAAACTGAGAGGACTTTTCCTATTTGTGAAACTCACAACCTGACTTTTAGCCCCGTTTATCAACATACCATTGTCTGCTGTCCATCTCACAGTATTTTCGAGGTCACGTTGCAGTTGCTCACAATCTTGTAACTTATTTATCACTCTATAGAGAATAACATCATTCGCAAAAAGCCTTATCTCCGATTCCACTCCTTTACTCATAACATTTATATATATAAGAAAACATAAAGGTCCGATAACACTGCCCTGAGGAACTCCCCTCTCGACTATTACAGGGTCAGACAAAGCTTCACTTACTCTAACTCTCTGAGATCTATTTTCTAGAAATATAGCAACCCATTCAGTCACTCTTTTGTCTAGTCCAATTGCACTCATTTTTGCCAGTAGTCTCCCACGATCCACCCTATCAAATGCTTTAGACATGTCAATCGCGATACAGTCCATTTGACCTCCAGAATCCAAGATATCTGCTATATCTTGTTGGAATCCTACAAGTTGAGCTTCAGTGGAATAACCTTTCCTAAAACCGAATTGCCTTCTATCGAACCAGTTATTAACATGTCTAATATAATCAGAAAGAATGCCTTCCCAAAGCTTACATACAATGCATGTCAAACTTACTGGCCTGTAATTTTCAGCTTTATGTCTATCACCCTTTCCTTTATACACAGGGGCTACTATAGCAACTCTCCATTCATCTGGTATAGCTCCTTCGGCCAAACAATAATCAAATAAGTACTTCAGATATGGTATTATATCCCAACCCATTGTCTTGAGTATATCCCCAGAAATCTGATCAATTCCAGCCGCTTTTCTAGTTTTCAACTTTTGTATCTTATTGTAAATATCATTGTTATCATATGTAAGTTTTATTACTTCTTTGGCCTTAGTCTCTTCCTCTATCTCGACATTATCCTTGTAACCAACAATCTTTACATACTGCTGACTGAATACTTCTGCCTTTTGAAGATCCTCACATACACACTCCCCTTGTTCATTAATTATTCCTGGAATGTCCTTCTTGGAACCTGTTTCTGCCTTAAAATACCTATACATACCCTTCCATTTTTCACTAAAATTTGTATGACTGCCAATAATGCTTGCCATCATGTTATCCTTAGCTGCCTTCTTTGCTAGATTCAATTTTCTAGTAAGTTCCTTCAATTTCTCCTTACTTCCACAGCCAAACTCTATTTCTTTCCAGTCTGCACCTCCTTCTTAGTCTCTTTATTTCTCTATTATAATAAGGTGGGTCTTTACCATTCCTTACCACCCTTAAAGGTACAAACCTGTTTTCGCATTCCTCAACAATTTCTTTAAACCCATCCCAGAGTCTGTTTACATTTTTATTTACCGTTTTCCACCGATCATAGCTACTTTTTAGAAACTGCCTCATGCCTGCTTTATCAGCCATATGGTACTGCCTAACAGTCCTATTTTTAAGACCTTCCTTTCTATCACATTTATTTTTAACTACCACAAAAACAGCTTCATGATCACTAATACCATCTATTGGTTACCATACCCACGTACAAATAGAGGAAAACAAGGGTGATCCCGCAAAAATATTAGGAGGAATAAGATCCCAAAGGAAAAACAGAGATATCAAGAAATAAATCAAATCACTTTCGAATAATCACCAGAAAAATAAGGTCAAATAAATTTAGGAATCAACACTACCTCATCCCACCGGAACATAGAAAACATCATTCATCATCAACATTTTCTGCCAAAATCACCATGGCAATAACAATAATGCACACCCCAGAGGGAGTGAGCCAATCCCAATTAGGTTCGCAACAATGCCATCAACAGACCACACGAAAAATCAAGAAACACGATCCCAGAGGGAAAAGAAAAAGCCGAAAAGAAAAGCAGAATAAGGAAATAACCGTACCGAAAAACCTTATGAAAAGTGCCTCGCTTAGTATCTTTCCAGCCCCTCTGAATGAAATGGCGTATGGCTTTTAGTACCGGAAGTGGCCAGATGCAGGTCCCGTAGGCGAGGATGAAGACAACACATACACCTAGCCCCAGTGCCAGCGGAATCGAACCCGGGGCTCCTGCGGCCAAAGACCAGCACGCTAACAATTTAGCCATGGAGCCGGACATATCCCCTCTAACAAGGGCTTAAGGCATAACCTTATTTTGAAAAGAAAATGACGGAATAGTAACCAAAATAAACATTACAATATCAGTAAAACATTTTAAGGATTCCAATTTTGAACAATTCGTTATTTGAAAGACGATACGAATGTACGGGAACTGATTTCTAATCACAGCACGCCGCCCAAAAAATGTTATTATTATTATATTTATTATTATTATTATGAAATTCACGTTCGGGTAAATTTCGATGTCGTTATTCCAGGAATGGCATTCCATGTGTCACCAATCAACCAGCACAAGCACTTCGACGAAATCGTAGCGAAATTAAGTTAAGAAAAAAAATTCAAACTTACAGACTTGGCGGTGGCGTTGAAGTTAGACGCTGTACTTACTCTATGCAGAAAATAAAATAAAATATTTTAAATACTACATTCGCGTTGTCCCACGAGTACGTCCAGAGAAGAAGGGCACATAAATCGGGGAATGAGACCCCTAATATCCACTAGATCATCACGGTTCCATCTTGTAGATGAACTTCATAGCGAAGCTATGCACACGTGTCTGTTCTTAGCAGACAAACACACTCTCTTTCTCCAACAGCGAGCGGAAGTTGGCTTGCACACGCCAGGAGCTTAATGCGACAGAGGACTGCGCAATGGGCTGCAGCCCGGTCAGGTAGCTTGCTCCATGCCCGATAGAGTGTAGTTCAGACAGTCGCAACTTAATTTCAGGCAGCTGCGTATGATTAAGTTTCAAAAGAATAGTAGTTGATGCTCATAGGTAGAAGGAAGCAGATCATGTTTTTATATGACCTTTAAGTCCACATCTCGCAGGGAGATGCCTCAAATCAATTTCTATGGAGATAAAGTCCGATGCGAAAATGTCAAACAAGGAGACTGTGTCAGCCTCCCGCCCAGAAACCACACGTACAATCGTACTTAATTCCATACATACTGTGGTGGTCCAGAAGTATACTAAATTTTGTTGGAGGAGTCCCTAAGAAAAAGGAAAAACGACACACTGAAATAAGTTCGTTTCCATGCACTGCCTTAACACGATTAAATCATGTCCCAGAAACACTAGCATGCCAATGTGTATGTCTTCCAATTGTAGTTAGTGCCATTAACCCAATATTTGTTTAGTACTGATATCACAAGAATAATAAGTCTGTCGTACTACACCAGCCTCATAACCAAAATGTTGATTCATATTTCACAAACAGTAGATAAATGCATCACCACCACGATGAACACTCGGGATTATCTTCCTCAAAAGAAAATGAATTCGCAAGTTCTTGGGTATTTCTTTTTACTGTAGCTATATGACTTCTTTACCCGAACGTGTTTCAGTTATTTAATAAAAAAAACACATAACACTGAGATTACACATTCAGATATAGCAACAGTGAAATTCTCAATCTTAATATCAGTTTCATTTATCAAGTTCCCACTTACTTACTAAGAAATGCATTCTTCCTGCTTCAATACCGAGATTAAACAAATATTACCACCCGAAAAATAAGGATCGTAAAGGAGCAAGAAACGGGAAACAGGAAAAGGAGCATAAATTGGTGTATGCAGTACTACAGGATACCAAAGATCCAAGTATTTGTTTTAATTGAAATATTCAAGCTACTCTCGACTGAGCCAGGACCCGAGTATACCACAGAAAATACCCCAAATAATGCATAACACAAGAAGATACTAGGTTACCAGAACTAATTCAAACGACTAGAATATAAAAGAGACAGATCTTCAACACAGCGAGCTTGCAATATTCCCAAATTACTTAAATAAACCAGCAAAGGTACTAAATGAAATTCCAACTAAATTAGGTTGAACATTCTACATCCACACCATGCATAATCAAATTGAACAAGAATAAGGAGAAACAACCAATACACGATTAATTAGCAATGTTTCAGCTGACCAGGCATAGGGTATTAAGTATGTGGAAAATTCAAGACTTAAAAGGTAAACAAATTCAGAGCAAGGGAAAGGTAGGCAGGATCGGTTGGAGAACTCTATAATTTAAAGATGGAGGGTGCGCAATCAGGTTTGTCATCAACAACTGATCAACCAACTAACATCAAGCTACCAAAACTCACATATCAAAAGTCAATACAACATTGGACCATAATAAGCTCCATGGAACCAAGAGGACAGAAATAGGGATAGAGAAACTCAGGAGGGAACACAGTCTGGAATCATGTAACCAACCCACTACACGGTATGACCAAAAATATTCGTTCCACAACGGGACATCTATTCAAAATTAAACGCAATGAAACAGATCAGATCAGAAGACCGAAAAGGAAAGTAACAAGCAATGACGTATACCACCGGTTGTTCTTTACAGAACCTCAGCAAATATCCGGTCTCGAAATACGTGATATCCACATCACGCTGTCCCTTTACAGCAACAGGTACCTTCTCCTATCCACCAGGAGACCAGGCAAATAAAGTATAAGTGGCGAAATATGACGCAAGTCCATGGGAAATTCTCAAAGTTACATGAAGAAGGCAGTACACTCCTAATAGACCCCATAATCTAACGACAGTGAGATTCCAGTACCAACTAGGGGAGTACTAGCTAGTCCCATACCTAATTAACCAACCCTCAGAACGGTAGGATGACCAACGAACAATGTCAACAGGCAAGAGAAGATCCGCTGAGAGAACAACACCATAGAGTGGCAGATAAAATTAAAATGAGCTTCACAGTAGAACCAATAACAGACACGATGACATCAGATCAACCGGAAATGCAGGGAGACAGGTAATGAAGAAACCAAGAAACACGAAACCAGCAAGTTACATCAAGATAAGATAGTTCTAAAAGAGTAGTAAATCCACGAGAGGGGTTATTCCCAAATCTACGGAGGCACAAGGTAAAACATAAAGGAAACACATCGCCCATACCTGACATGCCGTAATCACTCAATTATAGACCAAAATAATAATAATAATAAAACCATAATGACTATCCCAAGCCACGTGTTAGCCCCCAAAGGGATAAAAGGATTACACCATCCCCACCAACATGCTCAGTAGCAAAAATGCCATTCCCAAAATCAAACTTACGGTACTGTACCCTTTCCTTCAAACACAGGATCACTACCAAACACTTGCAGGTTAAAAGGAACTTAGTCCTCAGGTTTTATGACCCTACTGCATCACTCAACTCCACAACAGTAAGTAGATAAGGTAGGGGGTTCCATAGAACTCACAACTCGAAATGGAAATAGACCGAATAAAGATAGGTTAAAATAAATTTGCAGAAGAAGTCGACCTAGGCGCATAATTACTTCGACAGTGTACCAGACCGAATGTGCAGAGAACCACCAGGTACAAGAACATCCAAACATGACGCAGCATTTACACCAGAATGACAAAATCAACATTTTCAGACTAAACCAGCTAGTTTAATAATTCTAACCTAGAAAATTCACAAGCAGGAACACTCGAGGCAGGAGACACACCGTACAAATACTTTACACCTTTCGTTGCCATAAGACCTATCTGTGTCGGTGCGACGTAAAGCCCCTAGCAAAAAAACACTTTACAACCAGGTAATAAACACAACCCACAAAGCGGCACGAGACACAATGAAAACAGAGAAGCACATGTAATCAATAGTTAGGAAAAGGGGAAACAAGTAAATACACTAAAATATCCAAGCACGAGGCCAACAAGTCACCGACTAACAGAGTTCAACGAGAACCCATAACTACCCAATAACAGATGACATAAGGATACATGTCTCCGTCCACCACCTAACGACACACCAACCGACACCAATAGCAAGACAGGGTAAAAATGGGAACCACTGATGCAATATGCACACACGAGTCTCGCAGCTATCACCAATCAGCAATCGCACAGCAGACACAGAAACACATCACCACCGATAGGTTGTATAAAATATTAATGATGACTTCGAAGAAGATATTAGGCCGTACACTTCAAGCTAAGCTCACCTCAGGAAGAAGAAATTAAACAAGGCTAGGAAATATTTACCAGGCCAAATACAGGTAAAGACTTTCAAAGTAACAACTGGCCCAAAGTTCAATGAGCATCACAGGCGGGACTAATTTTAAAGTTCAACAATCATCAAGAATCAAGGACTCGAAAGAAAGAGTTACAGGCACGCACACAATCCCACTTAGGCACAAGTTCGTAGCAAGCAATATATTCATACGTACAGTTCAAATAAAAGTAACACACACACACCAACCAAAGACTGTTTGTAGGTTTTCTGATTATTATCCATCTTCCGTCCATTGCGTTTCGGATAATTCCTCTCCATTATAAAATTTTAGGTATCATCTTTGCCAAAATTCGTATTTCTAAATTCACTTGGAAAATAAAATTGTTTGTGGCTAAGCACTTGTCTTGCCCGGTAATATTAGAAGCGGATTTCATGTTTTCAACTGGTCTGGTGCTCGATATTCAGAGCAATTCGTGCACATTCAAATTTGCTAATGATGGTAAAATTCCTTTGCTTAAATGTAATTCTTTGTCATGTTAATCTGTTTCGCCTACCCAGGATGAGATGTTATTAGACCTTAGCCATCTACCTGAGGAGCAGGCTGAAAGTATTCGTAAATTGTCAGTCGTTTCCTGATGTATTTTCCGATATTCTTGGTGTTACTGACCTTATAGAATAAGATTCAGGTTACGGATTCGATCCCAGTTCCACCTTACAGGCTGTCCCAACCTAAAATGCAATCTCTTAAAGAGATCATCGACCAGATGTTAAGGGACGGTATTATTCGACCCTTTAAGTCGGCGTATTCGTCGCCTATGTTTCTGGTGCCGAAACCCCAAGGTGCATCAGGCCTGTGATTGATTATAGGGCTTTAAATCGTAAGGTGGTGTTACAATCTGTGCCTCTTCCTGATCTTCACACTTGTTTTTCATGGTTTCGGAAAGCCGAGTTCTTTACAATCCCAGACCTTATTCAGGCGTACAACCAGATCCCTCTAGCTGAAGAATCGAAACATCTAACTGCTTTTGCCACGGATTGGACCTTGTATGAGTACAACCTCGTGCCTTTCGTGCTACCCACGGGGGCAGCTCTTCTCACTAGACTGCTAGATAGGGTCTTTTCCGGCATCAAATGTGAATACTTGTATCACAATCTTGATGATGTCGTCGTATTTTCGGAGACCATTGAAGAACACCTAGATGATCTAAATGAGGTACTCAATCGCCTTCGTAAAGCTGGGTTGACTGTCAAATTATCCAAGGTAGCGTTTGCTAAGCCTTCCATGTTATTCATAGGGCATATTGTGTCGTCCGATGGTGTTGCAATTGATCATTCTAGAAATCAGCTCATCCGTGATTTTAAACCCCCTTAGGACATCAAAGTTAGTGCCAGGTTCATCGGGAAGGTGAATTTCTTCAGAAAAATTTATTCCTAACTTCGCTAACAGAGCGGCGCCCTTGAACATACTTCGTAGGAAAGGTGACAAATTTGAGTGGGGACAGTCTCAGCAAGCCGCTTTTCATGATCTTAAATTAGCTCTTTGCAACAACCCTGTCCTTGCTATGCCTGATTTTTCGAAAACTTTCATTGTTCAAGCTGCCGCCTCGTCATCGGCAGTGGTTGCTGTGCTTCCTCAGGAAACTGAACTCGGAAGGCGACCCATCGCATATACGTCTAGGACATTATCGGCCCAAGAGGCCAAATATTCTATCTATGAACTTGAGGGTTTGGCTGATTTATTTGCACTAGGGAAGTTCCGACACTCTCTGGAACATGTTAAGTTCGACCTAGAAACTGATATCCAAGCCTTAAGTTGGGTATTAGCTAGGCCGCGTCGTACTGGACGTATACCTCGCTGGGCCATCAGGATTTCTGCATTCCAGTTAGATGTTAGGCATATCAGAGGGTCGGAAAATGCCGTGGTGGATGGACTAAGCCGCATGTTTGCTCAGGATGTGGAGACCACTGAACAGGAAGATAATTATTCTCTTCCCACGCCCATACCTTCAAGCGTCAATGCCATTCTAACTGATGCCCCCATGTTGTTTAGGGATATTAAAAATTTCGACGAGAAAATCTTGTGGTGGCCTCTATTATTGAAACCCTTTCTTCTGGGTAACATGTTGTCCCTTATGTATTGAGAAACGGGGTTTTGTGTTGCCCGTCGAGGCATGACCAAAGAATAAAAGTATTAGTTCCAGCTCTTCTTGTGCCTATGAAATTCAAGTATTATCATGAGACCCCATTAGGGGGGCATTTAGGCATCTTCAAAACTCGGGAAAAGTTCAGAGATGTTCATCTGGAAAGGTGTGGACGGCGAAATTCGAGAATTAGTAAAAGCTTGTAAATCTTACTTGCTCTGTAAGCCCACCTTGTCCACTAAAATAGTTCTATTATCTTCTCATCAAGCGTCGCACCACATGGAGCGCTTATATATAGACTACGCCGGACCCTTCCCCCAGTCAAAGGGGAACGCCAATAAATTCATTCTTGTGTGTGTGTGTGTATACGGTTTCACTAGATTTTCTCGGTTATTACTGACTAACCTGGCAACCGCTCAGTCCACCATTTCTTGTTTAAATACTATATTTGCGTCTTTTGGCCCCTGTCAATATATTGTTCCGATAATGTCAAGTCATTCACATCTAACTTATTCCGTAAATTCTGTTTTGATCTTTCTATATCACATGTAACTACTTCGGCGTATTATCCTCAACCATCTGTGGCTGAGCGGGTCAATCGTAATCACAGACCTGCCCTAAACGCATTTCATCATGAAGATAATTCCAGGTGGGATACTTCCCAGCATTGGCTGGTGTTCGCTCTAAATTCGGCGGTTCAAGAGTCTCACAAGTTCACACCAGCTTCTCTTATGTTTAAAAAGTTCCTAACTCGCCGCTCTCTAACCTTTGATCACTTAATGATGTATTAGCAGGGACAAAAGGTCCCGATAATATTAGAGATCTATGGCTGAATACCCAACATACAACATACATGGAAGAAGGCTAAGCACAACCCAAAGGATTCTCATGAAATGTTTAGGGAAAGATATGATCGTGGACGGAGGCCCACCAATTTAAAGGTCGGAGATCAAGTCATGGTTAGAAACTTTGTTCCGCCGGCAAGCTTGCCCCCAGATTTCATGGGCCGTGCATTATATTAGATTTTCTGGTATTGGTAAGCAATCCAGCAACAGAGAGAATCTTTAGGGTTCGCCTCTCCCAAGTAAAACCTGTATAATTGCATTACTATTTAGTTAGCCATCAACATTTAGCAGGAGTTTTCAGGTTATATTTTTTAATTTCAGGCCTTCTGCACTATTATTTTATTTAACTATGTATATGACCTGTTATGTACGATATTCCCTTCTGGTTTGCCTGCTGTCAATTCCTTAGTGGCCATTGCTTAGCCCCGTCTCCTGCATCTACGCATTATTCACACACACACCACCACGTACGCTGCCCGCGCCCCTGCATCTCAAATAAAGATCGTACTCTCCAATCTCAAGCAACAACACTTCTCTGTCGCCTAGATCTTACTGTTTCATTGCCCCCTCAGCTCTCTGCCGCCGTACTGTAACATCTTGTGAGGAACACGAGAGAGAAGAAAGGGCCCACCTCGCTCTAGTAAGGCCTCCTTGTGATCGGCTCGCCGGAGTGCATCTACCCGACAAAGGCTGAAGTGCGGTGTCCCTACCGACAACTCATCTGGGGACTGCACACATACATCTCATCTGCGGCGACCATCACCACGACTACCCCACTCATAATAACGGGAGAGGTGTATCTGAGCGTACTTGCGGGGTCCGAGTTACCTCACCTGGGTATCGGCAGCGGCGGCAGGTCATGCCGTCAAATCTATCAACATGTATTTAACTATAATGGACACAAGGACACTCTAAATTCGGATCTACAATTTTTTCTACAGATCAACTTCCAGAAAAACTTTGATTTTTTTTTTTCTCAAAGTGGAAATATTTATTAAAAATTCTTCTGAGTCACCCCAAGGAAGAACATTTCGCGGGGGAGGAGTTTGTACCGGGAGGTACACCTCTACGCCGCGCACTCAAAATAAGCGCCTTAATGAACTCCTCTATCGTTCAAAAGGTGAAGTTGATACCACACGAACTTGGAACTTTAATCAGAAGATGTCACCACTGATTTAGTAAGTTATGTTGTTATTGTGCAGTTTCCTAAACTGACTGAATTTCTCTTTCCTCTGTTTGCTATACATCAAGAAGTTTGGACATTTTTCTACAGGTGACACTACTAAAAATTATGATCATGCTCTCTGGAGCAAGGTGAAAGAACTTATAATTTAAAGAAGTTTGTATTTCTAGGTTGTCCATAACTGATCTCTGTTCATTTATTTTTGGATTGGCAACACTTCCTTTTCTTTCCGCCAGTTTTGAATCGGACCAATCATAAATTTTGGTGATTAATTTTCTACCAATCCCGTATTTCTTGTTCACTTTGAATTTGCCAATAAAAATTAAGAAGGTGTGTCTTGATTAGTCTTGAATGATTTCAAACCTTCCCTGAAGGAACATAAACTGCGGCTTTTCGTATTTCCTTGTCAATTGATCGCCGTATTTATTAGTGTGTGTGTTAAGGCAGGAGGCGGGGCCGCCTCTTTATTCGGTCAGCAGAACATCTATAAGGTAATGGACACATAAAATCTTTCTTTCTCGCTAACCCCGCAGTTTTATTTGAGGGGAAGATCCGTGTCTTTAATTACGTAACCGACTTTCCTAAAATGTAAATTTTATTTTAGCTAATGTAAAACTTCATAAATTATTTAACTGTAAATCGGGGATAGAGAGTGAGTCACCCTCTAGAGCTCACCGTCTTCTTGCTTTGAGGTGACTACCTTTCTGTAATATATTAAAAATATTTCCATCCGAGCCACCTCAGTAGTTTAGGAGTAGCCCCTGTTTCATCGGCCTAGAACCCTGTAGGATTGTAATTTTTCACTATCTCGGAGCGCAGTGCACGCCTCCATTCAGTTTGTGTTCGGGCTGTTTATTTAACCCGTTCTTTCTCGCAAAGGCCCTGTAGGTTGGGTACTAGATACCCCTGCATAAAAAACAATTTACATTTTACATTGTGGCTCGAGAGGCCGAGATAGTAAATTCTGATGTTGCCTTGAGTGGTCAGTAAGACACTGCTAGCTCTTTTTGAAAATTTTGCAACAGTAGCGAGCGCCATTGAGTAAATGATTCCTTGTTTGGATTAAGTTTTGTAAACTCGATCCGGTATCTCTGGAATTGTAAAACTAGGGGTTTGAAGCCCAGAATCTATTAAAGTCACTAATCTTGGATTTTCCTAGTCTTGATTCAAAATTGTTATTGTACCTGATGTTTCATTGTAATGAAAAATTGTTATGTTTGATGTTCTGAAAGAAATATAACCTTTTACAATTTTAATTCAATTCTTGATATTTTAGTTAGACCCATTCAAGCCCGCACCTTCTTTCACCATCTCTGGGTCCCACACAAACACCGGAACAATAATAATAAAGCCAGAAACCAATACTACACGCATAAGGTATATGGAGCATAAAACAAACACGTACAAAAATATAAGTAATTCCAAATATTAGAATGACATAATAAACATATGCTGTCACCGCGCGTTTCCAAATCACCTCGTAATGAAATTTACATATCAGTTACATGAAAATTTTTAACAATAGTAATTTAGTATTTCATTCGGATGGGTAATCCAATCACCAAACTTACATCAGAGTAGTCATTTCAGTGTTAGAGTGCCTGCTGCACCCGGGCAGCAGTGACACGCTCAAATTGAATAGAAAACGTATTAAGGCATAGCCATAGTCGTTATCCAGTTCAGCCGGGAGAGTTTATTTCCAGCCCGCCAACTTTCCAAAGCACCTTCCAACGAACACGACTTGTTGAGTCCTTTTTGGAATTCAGTAACAACGGAACCGCACTGCTCACTTAGCTGGCAAGCAGGAAACAACCGCAGAGCACCCAGTTCGAGAGAGACCTGCACACACGCACACAAAGAATCCGCTTATTGAGCGAATGAGGAAAATGGAAGCTATGGACGTAATAATGCAGATTACACATTTAAATAGGCATAGTTCAGTCTCACAAATTAACAGCAAATCGAACAATGGATGAAATTTGGAGATAAATTCCCCATACACAAATACATATGTCCAATAAATGAGGGTAATTTTAATTCATGTTACAGTATTCCTACTGAATAAATCAGCCAAAACGTTATCTTTACCCTTAATATGTCGAATAGTAAAGTCATATTCACTGATAGCCAAAATCCACCTTGTTATCCTGGTTATCTTGTTATCAAACTTGTTAACTTAAATTTCTTAATAAATACCGATGCATGGTGATCTGTCCATTTCTCAAACTTGTTTCCTGACTAACTTAATGAATAAATAATGGCTAAGAACTCGATTTCCGTAATGGTATACCTCTTTCCTGTCAAGCTGAGTTCCCGACTCGCTAAGGAAACAATAGCCAAATTTCCTGCATCAACCCCCGGCACAAACATTCAGAAATAGTCTTTTCCGATGCATCGGTCATGAGTACGAACTCGTCATCAGACATAGGGTATTTTAACATAACGGCCCAAGAAATGCCTCAACGTGTTCAATCGTCTACTTCCATTTACCTCCCACTTTCAATAATCCTCTACATGGCTCTAACAACGCTGCATATTGAATAACGCAATGTCCAAAATAATTACAAACCCCTAAAAATGATTTTTACTGTTTTACATAGCGTGGAGTGCTCGTGTTGTTCATCTTCTCTAATCTCGTTTGTTCTGGTTTTTTCCCCCTGTGGAGGTAAAGTGTGCCTAAAAAATGTAACCTGTTGTGTGCAAAATGTAGATTTATTCAGTTTTAATGTGATGCACCCTCCTCTAATTTTCTGCAAAATTATGTTCAAATGTTCCATGTGTTCCTCCAAAGTGTGAGATGCTATAACCACGTCATCAATATACATCGTATCAAAATCCCCTGTGTCCCGACCTAAAACTCTAGACATAGCACGAATCAACGCTGCGGAATATGACCTTGTCCCAAAAGGAACCCTAGCAAATTGATACAAACAGTTCTTATGTGCGAAGGCTGTGAAAGGTGAAGACAAATCCATGATGGTAAATCATGTTTTTCCTTCAAATCGCTGAATGATTTCTTCCACTGTTTCAGGCCTCATTTGGTCTGCTTCAATTCTCTGATTCATCAGCCTGACATGGATACCAATACCTACCGCGGACCCATCATAATTTACAAATACTTCTTTGCAAGTTTTCCCCAGGACAAGCAAACACTACCTAAATCAGAGTCTAATCTAACCTCATGATTTGTAAGCCAGTCAGCTCCTAAAATAACCGAATACACAAGGTTTGGCACAACAAGGCATGGCTGAAAATTATATATATCTTCAATCGTGACTGGTACCGCTGTCATTTTATTGACTCTCTATGACGGCTGTTATAATGAAGGTTTGCTTCACAGGAATTTCCGTTATATTCTGCCTTTATTTCAAAACTTCCTCGTAAAGCTTGTAGCTAATACATGACCTTTAACTAGTACCTTCACTTTCCTTCTCCATATCATGATTTCTACCGTCGGAGTCACTACAGCACTACTTATATTCTCAGAATTATAAGTACGTACATCAATTAACAGATCATTTATTATGTCTAAATTAATTCTACTATTAATCACTTTATTATCTATGACTACGTCATTATTTAAAATATTTGACTTACATTACTTACGTCACAAACACGTTGTTCTCTTAAATGTACATTCACTACACAATTATCAAAACTACCTATCTGTTTCTGAGAACTTATACCTCTGGACCAACTTATCCAGTCCGCTGAAAGTCTAAAGTGCTCTCACTCGATGATGACTCCTGAATAACTTTCGTATTAGGCCTATTATTATCTCTCTGATTATTCTGTCCAGAATTTCTTACATAATTCACATGTACACGCCTCTCATTTTTGGATTATCTCTGGTAACTCTGCTGACCCATATCACTATAGAAATTTCTATTAATCCTCTGATGATCATAATTGTACTGGGCGGTACACCTCCATGCCGCTCATTCAAATATTGCGCCAATTTAAACTCCTCTACAGGAGAAGTTTGGAACCTTGAAAACTGAACTAATTCTACAATTTCTTAAAAGATGCCACTACTGTAAATTTGGTAATCTTGAAGTGTTCTGAACTGTGTCTATTTTGACTTGTGTTTGTTTATTCCGTATCAAGAAGTGTGGACATTCTCTTCTAGATGTCTCTACAGAGAAAAACTAGGATTACGCACTATGTTGCAAAGGAATGAACTTTCTTGAAGAAGTTTTGTGTTCATAAGTTTTTGACCTTATTAAATTTTGTTCTGTGGTTTGTGGGTTGCAACATTAATCATTTCTACCCGCTTGTTTTGAATTTAGCCAATCCCGAATTTCTCTAATTAATTTTTGACCAATAACGTATGTCTTCTCCGATATGGATATGTTGTTTTAAGCTATCCAATAAAGTTGAGGGGGGTGTGTATACTCATTCTTGAAAGGTCTCGAATGTTCCACGAGGGCATACAAACTGCTGATTTTCTTGTCTCGGTGCCACTTCATCGACATCTTGCTTAGTGTGTGATTATGTAGTAGGGGGCGGGAAGCGCCTCATTCTTCAGGCAGCAGTTCATCCACAAGGTAATGGATGTTTAATAACTTTATTTCTTGCTAGCTCAGCAGTTTAACCCTCGGGGCAGGTTCAAAACATTTCTCATGTAACCTATCTTTTAAATGTAATAGACTTTTGGTAAAAATTCCGTCTCTTTAACTACAAATTGGGATAGAGAGTGCCTAACCCTCTCGAGCTCCCACTCATATTGTTTTGAGTTGACTACGTTTTCATAACCGTTTTTCTTCTCTTCGTAATGTAATAAAGTTTTCTTATCGTGTCACCTCCTTAGTATGGGATTAGCCCTTGCGTAAGCGGCCTAGTGCCAAGTAGGTTTTAAATGTGTATTAGGAGTGCAAGCTTCGCCTCCATTCTATTTGGTATTATGGGCCAGTAACTTAACCTGATGTTTTATTTTCCTCATGTAAAGGCCCTGTAGGTTGGGTATCAAATACCCCTGTTTCTTGGTGTGCCTTAAGGGCAGATAGAAATGAAGTTTGTTGTAGCCTTTGATAGGCTTGTCAAATTGAGAGCGGGTCTGCACTTTTTCTTAACATTGTAATTAGGAGCAAGTGCTCCTTGTACTTAGGGGTATTTTGCCCTTCAGCAATGGTAGTGGTGAGCTGAGGGCTCGGGAATTATACTTGGGGCTTGAAGCCCAGATTTTGGTAATAACCCCCGAAATCTTGTAATTTCTTTGTACCTGATTTTGGCTTGTTGCCGACTTGTTATTTGTTGAGTTTTGAAAGTCTATATGAAAATTGTTAAACATTGTTGTCTGTTGAAAATATAACCTTTGTCAAAGTTTTAAATTAACTTTAATTCTGTAGTTGAGACCTATTCCAGCCAGCACCTTCTTTCACCTCTGCAAATCCACAAGACATCGTAACAATAATTATTACCACTCTTTTGATAATTATCTGAGCTGTTTTCCCCTACCTCTACTGTTCCACTTCGCGGTCGATTACTACCTATGCTATTATTCGGTGCCAAAAACTATCTAATAATACCTCCATGTCTTTGATAGTACTGACTTTTTGCATACGGGCAGCTTCCCTAATCATATCAGAATAATGTTTCAACATAATCCTTATGATAACAACTTCTGCCCCAATAATGATACGATTTTTCCATATAAGCAAATGTGCCAGAAAATATTCCGCCATAGGCACTGCCTCCTGTTGTCTATATTTACCAAACATAATACGTTCTCTTTCACGAAATTGTACATTTTCACCCCAAAACTTCTCAATGAACTTCACTTTACATTCTCCTAAATTAGACATATTATTACGGTACACCTGAAACCATGCTTTACTTTCACCGATGAAGGCATTCGACAAGATCTCCAACACGTATACCCATTCTATAATATTATGCCTCAACTTACTTGCAAATCTTTTATCGACTAATTTTACAAATTCCATAGGATTGAACTGTTTTCCAGAAAACTTAGGCAAGTCTTGTTCCCTATTGTATAAACCAATCGTTACTACTATTTCTCTTGTGGTCTGACCTCCTCTAATTTCTTGTCGTAGTACTCTCTGCCAATTCGAAACTGTTCCTTCCGTTACTATATCAGCATCTCTTTCAATATTCTCAATTCTTACCGTAATTTTTCCTCTTTCTCTGTCTCCTTCTGTGATAAGGTTTCCTGTGTGTTCTGTAGTTCACTGACCCGCCCAAGCTATTTTTCAAATGTTTCTACTCTACTGCACATTCCCTGGTATCTTGCACCACTGCATTATGGATCTCGTCTAGTCTTTTGTCTACGATCTTGTGAGTTTCTTCCTGGGTACTAGAAATCTTATTGCTTAACTGTACGATATTGTTTCTATTCTCAGCACAAGTTCCCTTGACTTCCTCAATCTGAGTATGAAGATCGCTCCGACTTAATTCCATTCCACCTCTAATTTCAAAACAATTTTTATGTAACTTATTTTTTAATTTACATATTTGATCACTTCTAATATCTTAGTATCTATGTTCGCATTTCATAATTCACATAACCTATCTGTTTTATCATTGATCGTACTGTTACTACTACCAATCAATTCTTGCAATTGGTTTGTTAATATTTTCTTTATTAATACCAATCTTTTCCTCCATCTTGCTGCAGCTACCAATCAGTTCTCCCATCTGTTTCTTATCATTTTCATTACAACCACCAATCATTTCCCTGAGCTCGGTCATTCCGGCCATCAGCAAATTAAGAAGTTGTTGGTCCGTCCCCCCTGAGACTTCCTTTTGAGTTTCAGTGTGCGTCTCAACTTCTGCACTTTCCTGAATTATCTCAGAAACCGCCAATGTGTTCATCAACTCCCTATTCTGAACCTCAACTTTGATTTTCGTAGAAGCAATAGCCTCCTCGTACCGTGACACATTATTGTCTTCCTCGTTCATCTTTGCTTCACTAGTAATAGCACGCGATCTCAAATGAATATCCCTCTTCAAATCCGTTGACATGCCCCAAAATAAAAATATGCAACACAAAATTACACTCCTCGCATTTACCGGTAATATTTCCGTTGGTTTAGATGTGCATACTCTTCCCAAAATCAACCTATGCATGCTGTCATTCAGAACAGGTTCTGAATTATTAGAGCCTCACCTTGCGGTGACTCTTTGTGAATAATTTTGATAATATTTGTGATTACATGGACCTGAATTAAAATAAAATAATATTAAAACATTCATGAAATAAAATATTCAATCGTCGGACTATGTTCTCACACTTAGTTCTTACTTGATTACTTACACATACAGTTGTTGATGGGCGCCAGCTACAAATAGATGTAACGATAACATAATGAGATTCTTGAACATCTCTAGGGTGTGGGGTAATAAGCTTATTTTCACAGCATAACATATAGGTTCTGGGAAAAGGAGAATGGCGTTCGGTTTCCACATTAAAATGTGAGGTTATCTGATCTACTATAGAAATGAAGCAATCAATTATATTTGGTACTAAACAAAATATATTCTTTAAAAATTGACTTTAACGAGTGGGATTTACTGCGATATTTCAAAAGATAACATAAAACTCTGACATTATAACTGAAGGAAACTGTAGGCATTAAATTTGATATCTTCTTGACCGGGCATTTAAAAGTTATACAAGAAATTTATCCCTCACTGTTTCACTTTAGTGTACCTTCAACACTTTTAATGTTATTACGACGTATTCCTTTGGATATTACCTGTAGGTATCTCAAGCCTACTTTGGTGATGTATCGTTTTAGTTTCACAAACGAGATATAATATGGCTTGAAATGATATTTACACTTCAGAATCAACTTTACAAGTAATTCGCTGATAACTGTTAGTCTGCAATACGACGACTCAATATTCGGCTGTCACGGTACTGACACAAGAACCCAACCGAACAGATGCACGAAATACACTCCGAACATATAATCCATTTCGTCACTGACGATTACGTATCCATATCACTGTTCCCCATTCGTATCCTTAAAATTGACTAAAATTGACTTCATGGCGAGTCTCTCCAGTCATGTCCTTCCAACCAACTGCTTCCAACCAACTGAACTATCCAACTGACTTCTCCAACTGAACTCACCGACCATCCACGACCTCACACTCCTTCCTACTCATCTGACCGACTGAAGCCTCACCATCCAAATGACTGCCGCTATAGGATACAAGTAGGTACATTCTGCCTATTCTGGCGCACTTACAACTTTTAACCATTCACACATAATTGTGTAAGTATTTTCTCAGCATTTCATATATTTTCCCCCGAAATCACTCATTTTAAAGAAAAATATCAATATTTGACAATATTTTATAATTTTGCGTATTTATCTCCAAATTTCATACCCTTTTCTCCTTAAATTACCTATTTTAGTAAAAATAATATTCAGAAACGCCGGTTCTGGCGCACCTACAACTTTTAGAAATTCACGCATAATTTTGCGAATTTTTTCTGAGAATTTCATATCTTTCCCATAAATCCCCCATTTTAAGGGAAAATATCAGTCGTTAATATTCGTATAAAAATAAAAATTCAAAAATCATGAATTATTTTATACATACATACATACATTATCATTATAGACTGTTATGCCTTTCAGCGTTCAGTCTGCAAGCCTCTGAGAATTTACTAAAAGTCGCCACAATCCTCGATTTGTAACTAGTGTTGTGGCCTCATTTAGTTCTGTACCTCTTATCTTTAAATCGTTAGAAACAGAGTCTAACCATCGTCGTCTTGGTCTCCCTCTACTTCTCCTACCCTCCATAACAGAGTCCATTATTCTCCTAGGTAACCTATCCTCCTCCATTCGCATCACATGACCCCACCACCGAAGCCGGTTTATGCGTACAGCTTCATCCATCGAGTTCATTCCTAAATTAGCCTTTATCTCCCCATTCCGAGTTCCCTCCTGCCATTGTTCCCACCTGTTTGTACCACCAATCATTCTTGCTACTTTCATGTCTGTTACTTCTAACTTATGAATAAGATATCCTGAGTCCACCCAGCTTTCGCTCCCGTAAAGCAAAGTTGGTCTGAAAACAGACCGACGTAAAGATAGTTTCGTCTGGGAGCTGACTTCCTTCTTACAGAATACTGCTGATCGCAACTGCGAGCTCACTGCATTAGCTTTACTACACCTTGATTCAATCTCACTTACTATATTACCATCCTGGGAAAACACACAACCTAAATACTTGAAATTATCGACCTGTTCTAGCTTTGTATCACCAATCTGACATTCTATTCTGTTCAATTTCTTACCTACTGACATCAATTTAGTCTTCGAGAGGCTAATTTTCATACCATACTCATTGTACCTATTTTCAAGTTCCAAGATGTTAGACTGCAGGCTTTTGGCACAGTCTGCCATTAAGACCAAGTCGTCAGCATAGGCCAGGCTGCTTACTACATTTCCACCTAACTGAATCCCTCCCTGCCATTTTATACCTTTCAGCATATGATCCATGTAAACTACAAACAGCAAAGGTGAAAGATTACAGCCTTGTCTAACTCCCGTAAGTACCCTGAACCAAGAACTCATTCTACCATCAATTCTCACTGAAGCCCAATTGTCAAAATATATGCCTTTGATTGATTTTAATAATCTACCTTTAATGCCATAGTCCCCCAGTATAGCGAACATCTTTTCCCTCGGTACCCTGTCGTATGCTTTCTCTAGATCTACGAAACATAAACACAACTGCCTATTCCTCTCGTAGCATTTTTCAATTACCTGGCGCATACTGAAGATCTGATCCTGACAGCCTCTCTGTGGTCTGAAACCACACTGGTTTTCATCCAACTTCCTCTCAACGACTGATCGCACCCTCCCTTCCAAGATGCCAGTGAATACTTTGCCTGGTATACTAATCAATGAGATACCTCGATAGTTGTTGCAATCCTTCCTGTTCCTTTGCTTATAGATAGGTGCAATTACTGCTTATGTCCAATCTGAAGGTACCTTACCAACACTCCATGCTAATTTTACTACTCTGTGAAGCCATTTCATCCCTGCCTTCCCACTATACTTCACCATTTCAGGTCTAATTTCATCTATTCCTGCTGCTTTATGGCAATGGAGTTTGTTTACCATCCTTTCTACTTCCTCAAGCATAATTTCACCAACATCACTTTCCTCCTCCCCATGAGCTTGGCTGTTCGCACCACCACCATGATGATTTCCTTTTACATTGAGAAGATGTTCAAAATAATCCCTCCACCTCTCCAATCATTCCCTGGGATCTATTATGAGTTCACATGAATTACTCAAAACACTGTTCATTTCATTTTTTCCTCCCTTCCTAGGATTCTTTATTACTGTCCAGAAAGGTTTCCCTGCTGCTTGACCTGGCCTTTCCAGGTTGTTACCAAAATCTTCCCGTGACTTCTTTTTGGATTCCACAACTATTTGTTTCGCTCTGTTTCTTTCAACAACGTACAAATCCCTGTCTGCCTCGGCCCTTGTTTGGAGCCATTTCTGATAAGCCTTCTTTTTACGTTTACAGGCTGCTCTCACTTCATCATTCCACCAAGATGTTCGCCTCTTCCCATCTTTACACAGAGTTGTTCCTAGACATTCCCTTGCTGTTTCTACTACAGCATCCCTGTATGCCACCCATTCACTTTCTATATCCTGAACCTGCTTACTGTCTAAAGTTTGAAACTTCCCACTAATCATATCCATGTACTTCTGTCTAATTTCCTCGTCCTGGAGATTTTCTACCCTTTTTCGTTGGCATACAGATTTTACTTTCTCTACCCTAGGCCTAGAGATACTTACTTCACTACAGATCAGATAGTGGTGTGTATCATCGAAATATCCCAGGATAACTCGTACATTCTTGACAGATTTCCTGAATTCGAAGTCTGTTAATATACAGTCTATAATGGATCTGGTACCCCTAGCCTCCCATGTGTAGCGGTGAATAGCCTTATGCTTGAAGAATGTATTCCTAACAGCTAAACCCATACTAGCACAGAAGTCTAGCAAACGCTTCCCATTCCCATTAGCTTCCATATCTTCTCCACATTTACCAATCACCCTTTCGTATCCTTCAGTTCTATTCCCAACTCTCGCATTGAAATCGCCCATTAGCACTATTCTATCCTTGCTGTTGACCCTGACCACGATGTCACTCAATGCTTCATAAAACTTGTCTACTTCATCCTCATCTGCACCTTCACATGGTGAATACACGGACACAATTCTAGTCCTAGTTCCTCCGACTGACAAATCTACCCACATCATTCGCTCACTTACGTGCCTAACATAAACTATGTTGCGTGCAATGGTATTCCTGATAAAGAGCCCTACCCCAGACTCTGCCCTTCCCTTTCTAACACCCGTCAAGTACACTTTATAATCTCCTATCTCTTCCTCGTTATCTCCCCTTACTCGAATATCACTTACTCCTAGCACATCCAAATGCATCCTCTTTGCTGACTCAGCCAGTTCTACTTTCTTTCTTCCATAAGCCCCATTAATGTTAATAGCTCCCCATCGAATTCCATTTCGTTCGCCAAGTTGTTTCCAAGGAGTCCCTCGCCTGTCAAATGGGAGTGGGACTCCATTACTCCCATAGGTCCGAGGCTTGCTTAAAATGTTCTGAGCTCGGTAAATTCATAAAGCAGGATGCTACCCTACTTACACATAGTTCAAGTGAGGATCTCTCCTCTAACGGGTTATGGACCACCGGTGGATTGTATAGTCCTAGCCGCCTGAGCACAAGGAGGGCCATGACTCAGAATATGTCCGAGATGCCCACTCCCATTCCATAGCAACTGGTATCCCGACTCTCAGGACCACTTACTAGGCCACTCAGCCGTTGCCCATGGTTCATGAACTAGGACGTGACTACAGTAATCCACAAACATGAACCATAATACTAAACATAGTACAATAAAAATGAAACAAAAAGACGTTAATAAAAAACAAGAAACAAATTTTTTAAAACTATGTTTAATGAAGATAAAACATTTTCGCCACCGGGAATTCCCGGTAGCAGAAAAAATCCAAAATATAAAATTGGTGATTTTGTTCGAATAAGTAAAATGAAAAAATATTTGAAGAACGTTATACAGCAAATTGGTCTACAGAATTATTTGAAATTAAAGACGTCTTACCACCTAATACAATTACATATAAGTTAAAAGATGTAAATAATGAAGACATTGAAGGAAAAGTTTTATGAATTAGAGTCACAGAAAACAAATTATCCAGATATATATCTTGTTGAAAAAGTTGTAAAGAAGAAAGGTAATAAAGTTTATGTTAAATGATTAGGACTTGGTAATTCACATAATTGTTGGGTTGATGAAAATGAAGTCAGTATTTAATGCTCTGTTTTAATATTCTTTACTTCTCTTGTAAGAACATCTTCGTTTAAACTGGTTTTAAAATTATTTCTGCGAGAAATTTATTGGTAACATTTGTTTCATTGAATTATATAGATTTATCGTATTTGAATTTGTGATTCTTAAAATTATTTCCATTTCTGGATAATTTTCTTTTAATTCATTCAATCTAGAATTTACAGAATTATTCTTAGTTCTTATAACATAATATGAATATTCCTATATATGATTTGTCTTGATTAAAAAGTTCGTCATGTTTACCTTGATTATTGGATGAAGGAGTGGCATGAATTTCAATAATTTCATTTTTCCCTTGTATTATATTAGGTTGTAAGTGGAGACGATCGAGAGCGGCATCACTGAATCTGTCTAAACTCCAAATTGTGATATCTTTATATTCTAGTTGATTTCTAGGTATTTCATTCGTTTATTCTCCATTCCTATTTCTTTTTTAAGTTTATACCCACCACATTTTCTAATCCATGGCAAAACCTCATTAGTAACCCAATCTGTAAATTTTTCAGCAATTGGCAATTTAGATCTAAATATAAGTTTATAATGATCCGATTCATTAATAAAAGTAGTGTTTGCTGCATATTATAATGCGTGTGTCGTTGACCCACGTATAATTCTCTATATATCTGTTCCTTTAAAGCAAGGATTGTTTTATTTACCAGTTAACAAAAATACTTGGTTTCCATTGTATACAAACTTGTTATTAATTAGATCTGCAATTCCTTCCATTTACTAGAAATGAACTCTGAAATATCGTGGATTTTTTCATTATAATAATTTAAAAACATTTTTAAATGGTTTCAAAATAGTTCTTGTCTCAGTTCGTGTCTCAGTTAGAGCATCATTTATTACAGTAATTAAATATTCATCTGTGTATTTATATATATTATTATCTATACGATTATTATCAATTATCTGTTTTATAGTAATGCGAAACTTTGGGCAAGAATCATGGTCTTTTAACCATTCATCAACGCATTCTTTATGAAAAATATGATAATGTTTTGTTTTTACAAGCGTACGATTCTCTTCGATTATACATATACAATAATATAGTTCAGAAGTGGCATCTGAAGATAAACTGTTCTAAGGATACTTTATCTCTTGTGTAAACTTGTCGGATAACTTTTGACTTGTCAAAATCAACTTCCAATTAACTTTATCTTTAAATTCGCGAATAAAACTTTCCGATAGTTTTTGATACTTCCAGTTAACTTTATATTTAAATTCACGAATGAAATTCACTGATAATTTATGAGCTATAGATATACAATTCAAATTAACTTTATCTTTGAATTCTCTTATAAAGTCTTCTGATAACTGTTGATATTCAGAATTATCATACCAATAAATTTTATCTTAAAATTCACGCATAAAATCTTCGGATAAGTTTTGATGTTCTGAAATATGTCGCCAATCGAGTTTGTCTTGAAACTCACTCTTAACATTTCCGACATTTTATCTTTACCAGAAATATATTTGCGATTGCGTACTTTTTTTCATTTCTAACAACCTTTCGTATGAATTTATCAGATTTCTTCATGGTATAATTCTAAATAAATTTTCTATCGATTCTTCCACTTATTCGAAATTAACTTTTAAAACTCCTGCAAATTTTTCCATTTCCTTTTAGGAGCGTCAGGAAAACACCACCTTAATTGTTCAATATAATTTTCAATTTATGTGGATAAAAAATTTCATATATAAATGGAAACTGAAATGAACCGAAAGAGAGTCTCTGAATTAGAAAACATTTGTGAACAAAAGAAATACAAAGGTTATTCTAAGTTGAGAAGGGATTAATTAATTAATGTAATATTACAAAGATCTAATTAACAGAAGAAACATTAAGTAAAAAATAAGAGAATTAAGACATTTAGGAAGTCAGTATAAAGATAAAAATGACTATAATATGAAAAAATCTCATCTCGTTAAAGCAATAGATGAAAAATAAGAGAAACTCTCCTAATATAACAAGAAGAAGGCGAACAAAAAGAAGTTCCAGAATGATGTAATATCTGTGGAAACAATACCAAATTAAATAATAGATGTTATACCTGCAAACCGGATAATACGCACTAAACCGTTTTCGTAAAAATTTATTTAATTTAACCGAAGATGCTAGTAATAGAAATGAAATAGTGAGAGTATTTTCTACTTTTTTGAATAATTATAAAGGAAAATGAGTACCTTATATTTTTTATTAAAAGATAGCTGACTATTTAAAAATAATGATTAATATTCAAATCAAGGAAACTAAAAGAAATACGGAATGAATTTATAGATAAAATTGAAATGGATAAACGACTTCATGAAATCATTTTAAGGCAGATGATACAGACGCAAAAAATTGCAGGGTTTCAAAATGGATAACGATTTTGAATATTGTCAGATCTGTGGAAGCTCTAGTATATTAGATAATCCATGTTATAGTTGTTATCCACCAGACGTAAATCCTTATAAAAAATATAAATATAGACAAAAGCGTTGTCGTAACTACTTGTTAGGTACAATAAATAATCCTTATGATAGAATTGAAATTGAAGATGCATTTGAAATTTTGATTGATGCATATAGAAAAAAGCTTTACCTTATGAGTTTTTATTGCAGATATTGCTGATTTATTAGATATTGAGCATAATGTTATTAACTTTCAAAGAAGTATTGATTTATGGAATTAATTTTTGGAGATTAAACCTCTAGAGCCGGCGCCGTGGTGTATGGGTAACGTGCCTGCCTCTTACCTGGAGGCCCCGGGTTCGATTCTTGGCCAGGTCAGGGATTTTTACCTGGACCCGAGGTCTGGTTCGAGGTCCACTCAGCCTATGTGATTAGAATTAAGGAGCTATCTGACGGTGAGATAGCGGCCATAGTGTAAAAAGCCAAGAATATTGGCCGAGAGGATTCGTCTCGCTGACCACACGGCACCTCCTAATCTGCAGGCCTTCGGCTGAGCAGCGGTCGCTTGGTAGGCCAAGGCCCTTCCAGGGCTTTGGTGCCGTGGGAGAAACTTCTAGAGATAACTGAAAATAAAAAATGAATAAAGATTATATTTCGAATCCGTTTAAGGTGATGTAAGATTATCCTTGGGACTACTGAATTCTTGATAAGAATAGTTCTTTTCTCATTAAATTTTACCCCCATACAGGAGAAGGTGTTTAGGTTTCCATAAGTTGAGCGACGTCCATAATACTGATAATTTTATACAAATGTTTAAACATTACGTTAAAATTTGATAATGGAAAAATTTGCAGGATTTTTAAAAGTTCGTTCCTAATAAATGGAAGCAGAACTTCGTGAAAAGTATTCTAAACATAGGAAAGTTGATTGATAAAAATCATTTTTGAAAAGCAACTTCATGAAAAATATATAGAAGGCTATCTTAAATTTACGAAAGCTGATTTGATCGAACATATTTTAGATAAAATTGAAAGTCAACCTTCATTTCTGAAAATTAATAATGAACAATATAATTTAGAAGCTAAGAAAGAACGAGATAGATTTATTTAAAATTTTCAGGATTATGATTTCAGTAATAGAAATACAATAATCAGCAGGAAAGCAACAGCATTCCAATCAAGAATACAAACGTTTGAAATTAATAATGTTGATGTTGTTGTTGTTTGAGTCATCAGTCCACAGACTGGTTTGATGCAGCTCTCCATGCCACCCTATCCTGTGCTAACCTTTTCATTTCTACGTAACTACTGCATCCTACATCTGCTCTAATCTGCTTGTCATATTCATACCATGGTCTACCCCTACCGTTCTTACCACCTACACTTCCTTAGAAAACCAACTGAACAAGTCCTGGGTGTCTTAAGATGTGTCCTATCATTCTATCCCTTCTTCTCGCCAAATTTAGCCAAATCGATCTACTCTCAACAATTTGATTCAGTATTTCTTCATTCGTGATTCGATCTATCCATCTCACCTTCAGCATTCTTCTGTAACACCACATTTCAAAAGCTTCTATTCTCTTTCTTTCTGAGCTAGTTAGCGTCCATGTTTCACTTCTATACAATGTCACGCTCCACACGAAAGTCTTCAAAAACATCTTTCTGATTCCGATATCAATGTTTGAAGTGAGCAAATTTCTTTTCTTGAGAAAGCTCTTCCTGGCTTATGCTAGTCTGCATTTTATGTCCTCCTTAATTCTGCCATCGTTATTTATTCTACTACTCAAGTAACAATATTCATCTACTTCCTTTAAGACATAATTTCCCAATCTAATATTTCCTACATCACCTGCCTTCGTTCGACTGCCCTCCATTACTTTTGTTTAGGACTTATTTATTTTCATCTGGTACTCCTTACAAAAAACTTCATCCATACAATTCAACAACTTCTCGAGATCTTCTGCAGTCTCAGATAAAATGACAATATTATCGGCAAATCTCAAGGTTTTGATTTCCTCTCCTTGGACTGTGACTCCCTTTCCAAATTTCTCTTTGAATTCCTTTACTGCCTGTTCTATGTAAACATTGGAAAGGAGAGGGGACAAACTGCAGCCTTCCCTCACTCCTTTCTGGATTGCTGCTTCTTTTTCAAAGCCCTCGATTCTTATCACTGCAGACTGATTTTTATACAGATTGTAGATAATTCTTCGTTCTCGGTATCTGATCCCTATCGTCTTCAGAATCATAAATAGCTTGGTCCAATCAACATTATCGAATGCCTTTTCTAGATCTACGAATGCCATGTACGTGGGCTTGTCCTTCTTGATTCGATCCTCTAAAATCAGACGTAAAGTCAGGATTGTTCACGTGTTCCTACATTTTTTCTGAAGTCAAATTGATCTTCTCCCAAGTCAGTTTCAACTTGTTTTTCCATTCTTCTGTAAATAATACGTGTTAAAATTTTGCAGGCATGAGATACTAAACTAATGGTGCGGTAGTTTTCACACCTGTCAGCACCGGCTTTCTTGGGAATAGGTATAACAACATTCTGCCGAATATCAGATGGGACTTCTCCTGTCTCATACATCTTGCACACTAAATGAAATAACCTTGCCATGCTGGTTTCTCCTAAGGCAGTCAGTAATTCAGAGGGAATGTCATCAATTTCCAGGTGCCTTGTTCCTATTTAGGTCACTCACAGCTCTGTCAAACTCTGACCTCAAAATTGGGTCTCCGATTTCATCAGCATCAATAGCCTCTTCATGTTCCAGAACCAAATTATCTACATCGTTACCTTGATACAACTGTTGGATATGCTCCTGCCATCTTTCTGCTTTGTCTTCTTTCCCTAGGAGTGCTTTTCCATCTCAGCTCTTAATATTCATACACCTAGATTTCCTTTCTCCAAAGGTTTCCTTGATTTTCTTGTATGCAGCATCTACCTTTCCCAGGACCATACAGCCTTCGACATCCTTGCATTTCTCCTTCAGCCATTCTTCCTTAGCTACCTTGCACTTTCTATCCACTTGATTCTTTAATCGCCTGTATTCTTTTCTGCCCTCTTCATTTCTAGCATTCTTGTATTTTCTTCATTCATCAATCAGGTCTAGTATATCCTGAGTTAACCACTGATTCATAGTTGATCTTTTCTTCCTTCCTAACATTTCTTCAGCAGGTCTACTGACTTCATTTTTCATGACTCTCCACTCTTCCTCTATAGTGTTCCCTTCAGCCTTCTCATTTAGTCCTTGTGCAACATATTTCTTGAAACAATCACTCACACTCTTTTCCTTCATCTTGTCTAGATCCCATCTTCTTGGATTCTTTCCTTTCTTCAATTTCTGCAACTTCAGATGGCATTTCATGACCAACAAGTTGTAGTCAGAGTCCACGTCTGCTCTAGGGAAAGTTTTGCAATCCAACACCTGGTTTATGAATCTCTGCCTAATCATAATGAAGTCTATTTGATACCTTCCAGTGTCTCCAGGTCTCGTCCACGTATACAGCCGTCGTTTGTGGTGTTTGAACCAAGTATTGGCAAGGACTAAATTATGATCAATGCAGAATTCAACCAGCCGACTTCCTCTTTCGTTCCTTTGTCCCAATCCGAATTCTCCTACCGTAGTAACTTCTCTTCCTTGGCCTACCACTGCATTCCAGTCTCCCATCACAATTAGATACTCGTCACCTTTTACACAATGTATTAAATCTTCTATCTCCTCATATATTCTTTCGATTTCTTCATCATCCGCTGAACTGGTAGGCATATAGACCTGCACTATTGTGGTGGGCATTGGTTTAGTGTCTATCTTGACTACAATAATTCTTTCACTATGCTGGTCGTAGTAGCTTACCCGCTGCCCTATTTTCTTATTCATTATTAAACCAACTCCTGCATTTCCCCTGTTTGATTTTGTGTTGAAAATTCGGTAGTTGCGTGACAAAAAATCTTGTTCTTCCTGCCAACGTACTTCACCTATACCAACTACATCTAACTTTAGCCTATCATTCTCCCCCTTCAGATTCTCTAACCTACCACAACGATTCAAACTTCTGACATTCTATGCTCCGACTCGCAGAATGTCAGTATCCATCTTCCTGATGATCGCCCCCTCTCGTATAGTCCCCACCCGGAGATCCGAATGGGGGACTAGTTTACCTCCAGAATATTTTACCCAGGAGGAAGCAATCATCAGTACATCATTCACACAGAGAGAGCTGCATGTCCTCGGGAGTTAGTTACGGCTGTAGTTTTACGTTGCTAAGAATAATTCTGTAAATTCTAGATTGAATGAATTAAAAGAAAATTATCCAGAAATGGAAATAATTTTAAGAATCAGAAATTCAAATACGATAAATCTATATAATTCAATGAAACAAATGTTACCAATAAATTTCTCGCAGAAATAATTTTAAAACCAGTTTAAACGAAGATGTTCTTACAAGAGAAGTAAAGAATATTAAAACAGAGCATTAAATACTGACTTCATTTTCATCAACCCAACAATTATGTGAATTACCAAGTCCTAATCATTTAACATAAACTTTATTACCTTTCTTCTTTACAACTTTTTCAACAAGATATATATCTGGATAATTTGTTTTCTGTGACTCTAATTCATAAAACTTTTCCTTCAATGTCTTCATTATTTACATCTTTTAACTTATATGTAATTGTATTAGGTGGTAAGACGTCTTTAATTTCAAATAATTCTGTAGACCAATTTGCTGTATAACGTTCTTCAAATATTTTTTCATTTTACTTATTCGAACAAAATTACCAATTTTATATTTTGGATTTTTTCTGCTACCGGGAATTCCCGGTGGCGAAAATGTTTTATCTTCATTAAACATATTTTTAAAAAAATTGTTTCTTGTTTTTTATTAACGTCTTTTTGTTTCATTTTTATTGTACTATGTTTAGTATTATGGTTCATGTTTGTGGATTACTGTAGACACGTCCTAGTTCATGAACCATGGGCAACGGCTGAGTGGCCTAGTAAGTGGTCCTGAGAGTCGGGATACCAGTTGCTATGGAATGGGAGTGGGCATCTCGGACATATTCTGAGTCATGGCCCTCCTTGTGCTCAGGCGGCTAGGACTATACAATCCACCGGTGGTCCATAACCCGTTAGAGGAGAGATCCTCACTTGAACTATGTGTAAGTAGGGTAGCATCCTGCTTCATGAATTTACCGAGCTCAGAACATTTTAAGCAAGCCTCGGACCTATGGGAGTAATGGAGTCCCACTCCCATTTGACAGGCGAGGGACTCCTTGGAAACAACTTGGCGAACGAAATGGAATTCGATGGGGAGCTATTAACATTAATGGGGCTTATGGAAGAAAGAAAGTAGAACTGGCTGAGTCAGCAAAGAGGATGCATTTGGATGTGCTAGGAGTAAGTGATATTCGAGTAAGGGGAGATAACGAGGAAGAGATAGGAGATTATAAAGTGTACTTGACGGGTGTTAGAAAGGGAAGGGCAGAGTCTGGGGTAGGGCTCTTTATCAGGAATACCATTGCACGCAACATAGTTTATGTTAGGCACGTAAGTGAGCGAATGATGTGGGTAGATTTGTCAGTCGGAGGAACTAGGACTAGAATTGTGTCCGTGTATTCACCATGTGAAGGTGCAGATGAGGATGAAGTAGACAAGTTTTATGAAGCATTGAGTGACATCGTGGTCAGGGTCAACAGCAAGGATAGAATAGTGCTAATGGGCGATTTCAATGCGAGAGTTGGGAATAGAACTGAAGGATACGAAAGGGTGATTGGTAAATGTGGAGAAGATATGGAAGCTAATGGGAATGGGAAGCGTTTGCTAGACTTCTGTGCTAGTATGGGTTTAGCTGTTAGGAATACATTCTTCAAGCATAAGGCTATTCACCGCTACACATGGGAGGCTAGGGGTACCAGATCCATTATAGACTGTATATTAACAGACTTCGAATTCAGGAAATCTGTCAAGAATGTACGAGTTATCCTGGGATATTTCGATGATACACACCACTATCTGATCTGTAGTGAAGTAAGTATCTCTAGGCCTAGGGTAGAGAAAGTAAAATCTGTATGCCAACGAAAAAGGGTAGAAAATCTCCAGGACGAGGAAATTAGACAGAAGTACATGGATATGATTAGTGGGAAGTTTCAAACTTTAGACAGTAAGCAGGTTCAGGATATAGAAAGTGAATGGGTGGCATACAGGGATGCTGTAGTAGAAACAGCAAGGGAATGTCTAGGAACAACTCTGTGTAAAGATGGGAAGAGGCGAACATCTTGGTGGAATGATGAAGTGAGAGCAGCCTGTAAACGTAAAAAGAAGGCTTATCAGAAATGGCTCCAAATAAGGGCCGAGGCAGACAGGGATTTGTACGTTGTTGAAAGAAACAGAGCGAAACAAATAGTTGTGGAATCCAAAAAGAAGTCACGGGAAGATTTTGGTAACAACCTGGAAAGGCCAGGTCAAGCAGCAGGGAAACCTTTCTGGACAGTAATAAAGAATCTTAGGAAGGGAGGAAAAAATGAAATGAACAGTGTTTTGAGTAATTCATGTGATCTCATAATAGATCCCAGGGAATGATTGGAGAGGTGGAGGGAATATTTTGAACATCTTCTCAATGTAAAAGGAAATCATCATGGTGGTGGTGCGAACAGCCAAGCTCATGGGGAGGAGGAAAGTGATGTTGGTGAAATTATGCTTGAGGAAGTAGAAAGGATGGTAAAGAAACTCCATTGCCATAAAGCAGCAGAAATAGATGAAATTAGACCTGAAATGGTGAAGTATAGTGGGAAGGCAGGGATGAAATGGCTTCACAGAGTAGTAAAATTAGCATGGAGTGTTGGTAAGGTACCTTCAGATTGGACAAAAGCAGTAATTGCACCTATCTATAAGCAAAGGAACAGGAAGGATTGCAACAACTATCGAGGTATCTCATTGATTAGTATACCAGGCAAAGTATTCACTGGCATCTTGGAAGGGAGGGTGCGATCAGTCGTTGAGAGGAAGTTGGATGAAAACCAGTGTGGTTTCAGACCACAGAGAGGCTGTCAGGATCAGATCTTCAGTATGCGCCAGGTAATTGAAAAATGCTACGAGAGGAATAGGCAGTTGTGTTTATGTTTCGTAGATCTAGAGAAAGCATACGACAGGGTACCGAGGGAAAAGATGTTTGCCATACTGGGGGACTATGGAATTAAAGGTAGATTATTAAAATCAATCAAAGGTATTTATGTTGACAATAAGGCTTCAGTGAGAATTGATGGTAGAATGAGTTCTTGGTTCAGGGTACTTACAGGGGTTAGACAAGGCTGTAATCTTTCACCTTTGCTGTTCGTAGTTTACATGGGTCATCTGCTGAAAGGTATCAAATGGCAGGGATGGATTCAATTATGTGGAAATGTAATAAGCAGTCTGGCCTATGCTGACGACTTGGTCTTAATGGCAGATTGTGCCGAAAGCCTGCAGTCTAATATCTTGGAGCTAGAAAATAAGAGCAATGAGTATGGTATGAAAGTTAGCCTCTCGAAGACTAAATTGATGTCAGTAGGTAAGAAATTGAACAGAATAGAATGTCAGATTGGTGATACAAAGCTAGAACAGGTCGATAATTTCAAGTATTTAGGTTGTGTGTTCTTCCAGGATGGTAATATAGTAAGTGAGATTGAATCAAGGTGTCGTAAAGCTAATGCAGTGAGCTCGCAGTTGCGATCAACAGTATTCTGTAAGAAGGAAGTCAGCTCCCAGACGAAACTATCTTTACATCGGTCTGTTTTCAGACCAACTTTGCTTTACGGGAGCGAAAGCTGGGTGGACTCAGGATATCTTATTCATAAGTTAGAAGTAACAGACATGAAAGTAGCAAGAATGATTGCTGGTAGAAACAGGTGGGAACAATGGCAGGATGGTACACGTAATGAGGAGATAAAGGCTAATTTAGGAATGAACTCGATGGATGAAGCTGTACGCATAAACCGGCTTCGGTGGTGGGGTCATGTGAGGCGAATGGAGGAGGATAGGTTACCTAGGAGAATAATGGACTCTGCTATGGTGGGTAGGAGAAGTAGAGGTAGACCAAGACGACGATGGTTAGACTCGGTTTCTAACGATTTAAAGATAAGAGGTATAGAACTAAATGAGGCCACTACACTAGCTGCCAATCAAGGATTGTGGCGACGTTTAGTGAATTCACAGAGGCTTGCAGACTGAACGCTGAAAGACACAACAGTCTATAATGATAATGTATGTATGTATGTTTTGTATTATTACAACTCTCTACTAATTTAGATAAGATATCAACCCATTTATAATAAAATTTAATGTAGAACTGTTTCCATTCAAAAACAGAATCTTTTAATTCTGAATAAGTTGAATAATGACTAATATTATATATTTTAATCAATTCAGAAAACTCTTTATTAAAAAATTCTTTACCTTTATCAGTTTTCAGATTTTTTTATTCAATTTGGTATTTAAGAATAGTTTTGAAAGCTTTAACAATATTTTTACCAGTTTTATCTTCAACAGGAACAGCCCAAGAATTTTTTGAAAAATATAATAATAAATAAATAAAAAATAAAAAATAATACATAAATAAGTAAATATATAAGTAATAAATATTTATATCCTTCATTAATTTTAGATATACCTTTTAAATTTCCGGAATCCATTTCTACCAAATTGGCTTGCGGAAGATCATCGATATCATAAGTTATAACTTTTATGCTTGGAAAATTTATTCTCATGATTTTATGAATTTCATTTATTATTTCTTCTCTAAAATTTAAGTTCTTCTAAGTTTTTACAAATTTGCTTTCCTTACTTTTGCATTCTGAACATAAAACTTCAATTCTCGATCGTCCATTTTGGTCGTAATTCTATTAGGATGAACTGTTTCAGTAATTTGTTTGCATTTCATACACCAAATATGATCATGAATTTATTAAGGAAAAATTGTAAAACGTAAATAGATATAGTATGTGGTTGGAAATTTGCCCCCTATAATTATTAGTACTTCTTTGTCTTTATCAACATTTTTCTAAATGTTTGCCTTGTAAGAGAAAAATATTATTTATTATTATTGAAAAATGCGCACATGCCGTGCAGAATACCATTACATTACATTTACATTACATACACATTACTTTTCTTTGCTATAAGCTACGATGGATTTCTCTCTTATATATAAGAGAAAAATACAACTAAAACAATACCTTAATCAGGATCAAATTCTCTCTGTGTAGCATCATACTCACATTTAGATATGTCTTTTCAACTGCTGACTTTTTCTAATGTATTAATTAATAGTTTCCAATTAACCGCATCATTATACAAAACACCATCACCAATATTTCTTAATATCCTTTTTTGAATCCAAAATAGTCACCCGTATACCATAATTTACTTTTTAATTCATCATCAAACTATTCTTTAGGTAACAAATCTTTAATTTTACCGTCTACAACTTTATTTTTATAATCATTATCGTTAGTCGAATTTACTAAGTCTAATATTCATTTGGATTTGTCATCAAATTTCATTTAAGGTAAGAAATCTTTAATTTTTTACCTACATCGTTAGTAGATTTTACTCAATCTGATATTCTTTTGAATTCTTCATCGAATTTGTTAATTTTGCTATCTGTAACTACCTCCTTATAAGCCCACACATCTTTTAAAAAGTTTAGTGTAGCATCAAATTTCATCATATTCAACAAATATTTAATTTTGTTATCTACATCTGACTTTTTATAAACATAATCATTTATAGTTTTGATTAGACTTGTTATTATTTTGTTAAGTGGAGATATTTCTTTATTATCACCATCATCTTTAATTTTATTTCCGAATATATCCATTTATAACATTTAAAATGTCATTACGCTTATAATTTTCTGAAAAGAGTTTTTAAACAAAAATACAAAAATGACTTCATATATATTCATCAAAATTTTGAATTAATTGTGTAATATAAACAAATATTTGAACCTAGATAATTAACTAATTGTATAGGTATTGTACCAGGAAAAGTTGTGGGCAAAGGGCATGAGTAGGACCTCAGGGAGTGGAACTTGGTTTTGGAGCTCATACAGAGTAGGATAGACTGGCAGAGCGAATAATAGATGGTTAAAAAATCTTTTTCAAAACAATTTATTAATTCCTCACCCTGCGATATGATTTTTGATTCAAATCTGGCATTGAAATTAAAAGTTTGAAAGTAATCTTCCTGAATTCTGTTCATGAAAATGGCATAAATACTACTGATTTCAAAGTCTTTCATATGTGAGAATATGAGGTATTGAATTTCCACCTAAAGTCTTTCTAAACCTAAGCACACTTATAATTGTAAGTTGATATGAGAAATTAAATTTTGGTTAATAGTTTTCAGTTCTCAGTTCGTCGCCCTTGATATATAGCACACTTGAAAAGCCTAAAGTCTTTCTACGAGATATGAAACTGAAATTTGAAATTAAATTAATCACTTCTGAGAAATTATGAGAACTCTGAAATATTTGTTCACACGCGGCACTGAAGTTTCCACTGTTCACAAATTAATGAGAAAAAAAAATTTAGTCAGTTTGTTACTACTCACTTATGGCAAGAAATGTTGCTACAAAATGTCGAAGGATGGACATCTGGAATGTTCCGTGGAGAATCAGGATCGGCGATGTTCCCTTGACACACCATATTGACGTACCCGATGAGGTGATGACGGCTGGAACTGGATCATGTAGAATTGCAGCTCGTTAGGGTGACTTTTCGCACACGAAAAATTTACTTAGTGCGAGTAGTTAACACTGACACTGTCATTGACTGTTGAACACTATTTATGGCGTAATTGAAAGAATCACAGTCCTTCCTGTATGAATTACTATTTACAGTCGTTATTGAAACGTTTATAAATGTACAGTTCACACTTGAAAAGGCAAGTCGATAATCACAGTCTTTGAACACAGTCATTAAATCACTAAGAATTATTTTCTGCTTATCTTGTTATTATAATGTTATATTACCTCAGAAAAGTTCTTAATTTTCACTCAAATTACTGTGAGTCGTATACTGACGTGACATGAATAAAGGAATACAGTTCAATACTCGGAAAGAAACGAGTTCTGGTGATTCTACACATTAGTTTCTGCAGAAGTTCAAAATCATAAGTCTACACGTAATGACATATTCTGTGAACGTAAAATAGTTAATGTTTGCACTTCAATAAGTTCACTCGTATTATATTCTTAAATGTCTTTAGGATTAGACTGTAGTCGCGACGCGATATACTAAATATAGTGCGACGTCTTTTATAATTCGGTCGGCGATATAACTTCGCGTTCCGGAAATACGACGGAAAGTACTTTCACCGTGACTGCGCGAACATACTGTACGCGGGCCGGTCTCTCCTCTGTCTCAATCACACAGCTGTCTACTCATCCTTGTACTGCTTGCTGGCTGGCTGGCCTTGGCATATATAGATACCAGCGCTGGGAGGGGTAGCATCTCTCTCGGCCATGTGACCGTGATTACGTAATTTCGTTGAAACTTTAAATTATTATAACTCAACAACCATGGGATGAATTAATTCGAAATTCACAGGGATTAACTTTTATGACGTCCGCTATAATTCAGCGTTTGTCCCGTTGAAATTGCTTAAGGCGTTAAAAAGCTGGTAAAAGAAAAATTCTTTCGAGAAATATCTCTAGGGGAGGTGAGCTTCAAGCGGCAGGTGACGTCACTTGACTCCGCCTAGTGCACTCGTAGGGTCTGGCACATACTGGAACATTCTTTACATAGATGTTCGTACGTCGGTCGGATCTTTTATGCTGAAGTAATGTTTCTTTCAATTAATATGGACCAGGACCTAGGCTTTCCTGGTACAGTATATTACCTCAAAATGAATCAAAAACAAATTTTTCATTATTTATTTTAAAATAACAAATGCAGTGAGTACCAAAAGGTTCAGAAGTATCTAAATTAACTATTCCTGATAAAAATCTTTTTGGTTTAGATGGTAATTCATCAATCATACGAACATTTCTGAAATATTTTATTTGTACATCCTTAACTAACTTTTCTAAATCGAGATTTCTCACTGGTTTATTATATCTTTTCATGATCTTCTCAAATTTGTTTACAAGTTTGCCTTCTAACTCCACTACCTTTCTTTTCCAAATTGTCTTTTCTGTTCACCTAGTTCAGCATCATTTTTTGTTTATTATGAACCGAAGTTGCAATTCCTGCTGCTCCACAAGCTAGTGCTCCAAGAACACCCAATGCAGCAATTAAAATTGGAAGAAATCCGCCTGCGTGTTTTGTTAATTCAGAGCCTTCATTTTTCTTTTTGAGATAATCATATATTTGTTTTACAATTGGAATAGGCAATGTTAATATAAAACGTCTACCTTTTAAAACTTTTGTTGATGTCTGGTCCCTTTGTTTATTTACTAAGTATTGCAACCGTTAGGGCATGTCATGGCACAAAAACTAAGTATGAACCAGCTCTGAGAACATCGGGCGACAAAATGAAACTGGCCTCAATAATTGGGCAACAAAAATGAGGCTTACATTAGGTATAATCAGGGCAATATTACTTAATTTGGTTTTACAAACAGATGTACAGATGGAACATTTGGATGAGAACCGCCAGAAGTCACTTACCAGGCTTGAAGTCTCATCCTCCCTACTTTCATAGGATCACCGGCTGAATTCGTAGAGCAATATGGGTAATGGAATGTTCGATAAAGAAATAAAATAGGCACTGTCTAAAATAATGAAAGTAGGATTCTTTAATATGAAAGGAATATGCTAATATTGTTAAATGATAAGAATCTCCGTTCAAGTATTATATTCTAAACATATTTATTATACTGATATGAACCACACAAATAATTTTGTATCTCAACATATGAGCAAAGGAAACAATTAAACTGGCACAATTATATACATTATATGCCTTCTTTTCTTGAAATTGTCCTGGCATAATTAGTTCTTGGCGTACATCAATTCACTCGATCAACATACATATATGAGTTTATTTATTTATAAAAATGGATATTGAATGGTATCCTTTATATATTAAACTCTCGCCACAAATGGATATTAAATATGGTTCCGGTACCGGGGATCAAACTCGAGCCTCCTGGGTGAGAGCCAGGTATCCTTTATTTACTAGTCATGATTTGGATAGAGAAAGAAAAAAATATAGCACAATATAAGCACATCTGTTATACACACGACATTGCATTGCCGAGTATCGAACATGTGATCCATTTGACTACGACAAATGTATATTTACATTGAACACTTACGATGAACATACACGCTGAACATATATGTGCGTATCCTGGGTTTACCTAACAAATTATATATTTAAAGAAAATCAGTCAAAGCTGGAATCAAACCCATCACCATAGTATACTTTGGGAAATAATAAAACACACAGAAACATACAGTACATATAAAAATATCAAATATATTTACACAACACATCTTGAAGATATGGCTTAACCAAGCCATAATATCTGGTTAAATCTTCGCTCCATCATCATTCGAACCAACAGGCTTCGGCTTCCAAGGTAAAAATTTTTGAACTCCAATCAGAGGCTAAATTAATGCTTCGGCATGAGAAGGGATCTATCCTTCACAAAATCAGGAAATTATCCGTGTTACTCGCAATGTATAATTAGAATGTGATTGAGACTACTTTGGTGAATGAAAAGAGCTTGGCCCGTTTATATCGCTTTGCTAGAAACGGCAAAGGTTCGCTCGGCCTACAGCCGACCGGCATATACCTGTCAATCACGGTAACAGCTGAGTAAGCAGCCCTAGGCTCCGGACACCATAAATCGTCCGTCACTCTTTCTTTCATTTTCCTTACATATCATATCGGCTTATTGTCAAGTATGCACTCACTTGAAAGCCATTATTTCTTATTACTCGTTATTTGGCTATATATTCAGCCCAATTTAATATCTCACAACAGCTATAATTATTTATTCTTCCTTATCACTCCAACAACATAACATGTTACTGCTTTGCCCTCTCATATCATGCCATCGTATCTCAATCCGTTCATTTAATTCACAGAGAAGACTCCATTATTACAGGATATTTCATTCTTCTCACAATTTCATATATAATTATAAATTAATTATACCTCGGTTTGAATCAACTCCAATGATTATTTAATATTATCCGGGATCACAAATACCTGAATCACAAACGTATAATTTATATCCAAACTACTCTGAAGATCTTTACCAGGCGAGGAAATATAAGTCTAGCTAACTTGCCGTACTTCCCAAAAATAGTTCATATAAGCTAAGAACTTTGGAGTCTATATAATAATTCATGCAAATGAATTTTGTTAAATATCAACGATTATCTTGAGAATCACTTGATGATCCTAACTAATAATAATAAATCTTTCCCAGTCATACGCGCATAATGTTCCCTACATATTTAACATTTAATTATGACATTATAATATTTACACATATTATTATTACTGGCATGCATCTCTCGTGTTTAGGGTATATAAAAGTATGTACTTAACATATAGTGAGTAAGGCTTGCTGTCATCTAGGGTACATCTTAGATCTTTACTTGAACATGATGAATATTCTTGTTCCTGGTAGTCCTCGATTCTTCTTCATCCGACGATCCATGACTCGAACTGTTGTTTTCTCAGTTGAATTTCTGGACGATCCTTATAAAGCTGATCGCAGGCACTCAGGCGCGACTCTTGTAGGTTCCGAGTCTTGGGTTCGACGACCACTCACGAACATGCAGAAAAATGGAGAATGATTTATCAAATACTGTTTTATGCACTTTCAAAGGGGGCCTACTTTTAACAAGATCCACTCTTAATTAAGTTCAAATAGATTAACGCAGTAGTGATAAGTTTGTAAAAACCACTGTTCATTCCCTGACTGTCACAGAGACTTTCACAACGAATGTCCCTGGAGGATGCGAATATTAAATTTTGTCAAGAACAGTTATTTAATTTTTGCTAAATGTCACTCGTTCTTAAATGCTCAGGAGCAGTGATAATTAACCCTCGTATATTAATTGACTGTCTCACCACGCCAAATAACCTGAAGCGTTTGCCCTCCGTTGGTGATTGCACCATAAGTCATAACTGACTATCTTCAACGATCGTGATATTAAAATGCCAAATTAAGGCTTATATTCGGCAATTATGTACATTAACTTGTACCACACGGCTTATTTCGTAAAAATATTCACATCACATTGATGTGTTTCTTCAGTGGCACAACACTTTGTACACTGATATCCAAATCACTGATATCCAAGTTCCACTTCTAATATGTTGGGTTGCCACTACACAGACGATAATGAGGTAACGTGTTACCACTGCCGGTATACGGATGAGAATGAGATACAATATCTGGGTCCTAGTTGTACTTATAGCCTCCGGACAAATGGTCAGGGGGGAGATGAAATATGTCGCTGCTGAAAATATCGGTCCGGTAGTGGGAGTCTTTGAACGACATGATAACAATCGAATTAAAGCTTATGACCTCTAATTTCTACTGAACATATGTGAAACCAAAGCGATCAGTGGGTCATTCATAATATCGAAAGCGTCCTTTTGGAAAATCACGCGTCATGTTTCATCATGCAATATCTCCCACTTTTTCCCCATGTTGTCAGATTTCAGTAGTCACCTTTGATCTGCGTACTACTGTATGACAGGCGTCATTACTGATCCATTATTGAAGTATTATATTTATATGCATTGGCAGTCAGCATAAAATACATTGGCTCGAATGAGACCTGACTTATAAATTTAGAAAAATTATTTCATACAGAAGTATTCTTCTTCTTCCTCTTTTTCGTAAATTATGGTGAAGTGGTACTAATGAATGCGGTGTTGAATTTAGAGTGGGCATTTATTTTTCAAAGGTTAACACACCTTAATTCGGCCCAGTCTCTAGCAACCTCCATCTCCGTGCGCAGCGTCATCATCTCTTCCCACTCGCACCGAGTGAGAGCGCGATTTCAAGTTTTAGCAATACTGCGCTGTCTTCTTCTCGTTACAGCGTACGAAACTGCTCCCTTCGGACTGGCGCGTCGCGGATCATACCCCGGTTCGACATACAAAATGCTAACTACTGCATTATATGTCACAGGATGTTACGGAAAACGGCAGATATAATTAGTCTGACCTCCTAACATGTCCACGGCATGATGGTGAACGGTCACAGTATATATCTAAAAAGTTATTCGTTTTTAAACTTTCGTTTGAGAGTTTTATTTTAACAGCTTTAGGTGTTGCATTCCGTTTCGGAGAAATATTATAACCAATAATAAATACTTTAATTTATTAAAGGAAAATATGAATATTTAAAGATACCATCCATTTTCATCTGTTTCAATACCCATTCCTAATTTTTTCCCAAGATAATTCCAACAACAGCTGTTGCTGCTAATCTTTCTTTAAAATCTGCATCTTTAATAAATATTCTTAATTTTGCAGCTTGTTGTAATTTTTTATCAGCTTCATGTCAATGTTATAAATCTTTGAAATCTCTATAAGCATAAATCATGTTGTTTACAAGCTTCATATAATGGCTTTTTTCCCTTATTTCCTCTAGCTAATATTTCATCAAGTTCAATAAATGGACCGCAGTGCGAATATCCTTGCAAATGCCTTTCAGACATGGGTAAATTATTTAAAGCCCAATTAACTAATACATTTCCACGCTTTTCTGATTACCAGAAAGTATGTGGAATAGTATTGAAAAGTGTAATTAGGTATGGAGTTCCTTTAGGATTATTAATATAAAACATTACATTTTACTCGTAAGCATCTTTGTTATTCCAACTTTTTCATTATGATACGACTTATATCCGGCATTTCCTTCACCGTGAATAACCATTAATCTATCTACTAAATCTCTAACATCATTCATCCAAACATATTCAGTTGGATCTTCTGAATATTTTTTGACAAAACCAAATCCAGATTTTGGAGGAGTGGATAGAGATGCATATCTTTGAATTTTATTTGTTTTCCTGAGCGCCATATATCACTTATCAAGTAATTATATGTCTTACCTACACTACTTTTAGGTTTTGGATTATTCGGATCATTATTTCGATGCATTGTGTTTGTCATTTTTTAAATTGTTCCATAAGTAGTTCTGTCTTCATAAGTAAAATCATTTTCGCTTGGTATATCATGTGATGTTAAAAGTAACATTAGGCCTTTTGTGGCTTTAAAATTATTACCTTTAATTATGATATCATCATTATTAGATTCAACTTTTGAATCACCTATAAATAATTATGGAAATCCTCATCAGATCTTAAACCAAATTTTGGATCACTCATTAAAGGTAAATATGTTGAAATTATTGGTCCTATGTGTGTAGTAGGTTAATCAGTTATTTCTTTTTGAAGTTCTGATTCTGATTTTTTTCTAAATTGTCTTGCTGATTTTAAAGTTTCCTTATTCTCATAAATAACATCCAATATCCAAAGGTATCTCCAGAACTAGAACTAGAAGGAAACTCATCTTTATACCCATTTCTATAAGGAATTAATTGTTTCTTCAACCTCTCTATTTTCTTATATAGCTTTAATAACATTTTCATCAATATTATCCAACTTATTTCCTAAAACATTAACAGCATCAATAACAGGTTGATCTTCTTTTTTATATTTCTCATACTCTGTTATACGTCGCTTCTTCCATTTACGACATTCTTCTTTAATTTTCAAATTTCATCCTATATTGTTTCGCTTTCTTAAGAGCCTCAGCATCATAATGAGCAAATATTACTTATTAAGAAAAAAGTGAATGTTTGCTTATTCGAAGGGATATCCTGTAGCCACTCATTGTTTATATTTATGTTAAGGTTTATGTTTATGTTGACGTTTTTATATTTGTAGATTTGTTTTAATTTTATCTCTGCATCGGCCATCATTAGCTTTGTGGTTCATATCAATAGTAATAAAAACCAAATTCTTCATTCCAATATTTGCTACAAATAGCCCTAAAATCTTCAAACTTCATATCCCCACCCACAAATTCTTTATAAATATAATTTAAATTGGTATCATCTTGTCCGAATATGATTAAGAAGTTCAAATTATATCTAACCAACTGTTTTGGTATCTTCGAATATATTTGAGCTAAATAAAAACAATGAGTACATTTATGTCTTCTACGATTAAAATATTCACGATCAATATCTTGGTTTTCCAACATAAAATCATCAAAAATAACAACTGAATTTTCTTCTCATTCATATAAGAGAATTATACTTTCAAGAGCACTAATAACTTGAACAATTGATTTTTCTTTTTTTACATTCTTTTACATACATTTAAAAATATTCTTTGTGTTTCAAAAATTATATGCACTTTAATTACTTTAAATGTTGTGGTTAAGTGTAAGAAAGGGCCTTAAGCCCTAACTTCGCCACGAATAAAGACGAATTTCTTACTTACTTACTTACTTACTTACTATAAACTGTGGATACATTGGTTGATCTAAATTTCAGAATAACATAAAATTTATTTTATTCAAATTTAACCAACCAGGTTTTAATATACAATTATCAATCATTAAAGTTGTTTTATCGCAGCCACTAGGACCAATGATTCCGCAACGAATAGAATTTGGCAAAAGTTATCCATTTCTATGTTTTATTTTTTCTCAGGAATTATTACTGTTGGATCCCAATCTACCTCTTTATTTTTACTCTTGTTATCACTTTATTTATTTATAAATGATTAGAATTTTTTAATTAAGTAGCACATTATCAGTTTAAGAAAAAAGATTAAACGTTCCATTGCGAAAAGAATTTCAAAAAGTTGGATTAATAGGATCTCATTCAACTTTCTTAACTCCAAATATTACTACAGGAAATAATAAACTTAATTATGAAAAAGTATCATGTACGATAACTGAAATGCATATTCCACCAGGTTAATATAATGTAGGAAATTTACAAAAAATATTCAAAGTAAGGAACCTAAGATATGTATTGAACAGACTAAAATTCTAAACAGATTAGAAATATTTAGTGATTATAAAATATATTTTGATAAAGAAAAAAGTATTGGTTCAGTTTTCGGTTTGAATAACCAAATTCTAGAACCAAAACCGAAACACCCTCAACCTACCGAAAATAATTCCTTTCGAAATTATTAAAATTCATTTTAACTATGTTGATGGTATTATTATAAAAATTCTGAACATTTTCCGCGAAACAAATATTATTGCTTCTTTTTAGCCTGATTTAATATTTGGTACCCAATATTAATAGATTTTAATTGAGCAAAAGTACATTGATTTTGGAAATGAAATAAGTATTTCTTTTATTACTGTTTTCTTTGTAATAAATGGATAAAGTAGAAACTTCCCAGTGGGAATAATTTCCTATCAATCAAAATACTAAAGTAATTTAAATTTGCCTAACAATGACGTAGACATAGATATTAAAGTTGGAGATGGTTGGACATATAACAATTCCTCCTTGTGTCCTGCATTCGATGCAACTCATGCTAACGGAGCTGATTATTCCATTAGTGCATAGCGTCCAAAAAATCGGACTCTTAAAAATGATAAAAAGTACGATCTTTGTGCATGGTTTTAAGCCCACAATACTTACTCTCACTTCGAAAGGCTGTAGCTAACAGAAAACAAGAATATATTATTCTCAATTCTTAGCGTTCATTGTTGAATCACATTTGTAGCCAGGATGGTGGCATGACAAAACGTAATATTATGGACTAATGGGTTATACTAATTGTGAAGGAAAATCAAAAGTGAAACTAATTGACAATTTCCCCACTCACTTATAGCAAACAGTAAATATAAAAAGCGAGGATATACTGTACTATCTGTCGAATTGATCATCTGAATATTTCTTCAACAGTTCTTTATCGCCTAGCTTCCACTCGAAATTATAATATAATGTATGAAGGTAATTTTAATAATAATAATAATAATAATAATAATAATAATAATAATAATAATAATAATAAACTGCAAAAAATCAAATGAGTTCTAATATCTATTAAGACACTTAGGTGCACTGGCGTAGCCAAGGGAGGCCCAGTGGGGCCGGGCCCCACCAAAATGTTTCGTGAAACTAGAGCGAGAATCAGCCGTCGTTTTACGTACGGTACGAACAACTTAAAAACTTACGACGAAATGTTAAATTAACGTAGCGGCAAAGAATCTACTAGCAAGGCTCAATAGGGCCATAGATAATTCTCCATATTTGTACTACTAGGATGAAAGAATAACACTTAGGATTGTGATGCGCGTGAATATTTCCCTGTAGAGACCTCAGTTTTGGGAATGTAACAGTGTGTTGACAAAATTCAAAACATGAGGAAAGGGGCAATTAGCAAGGGATTACTCAGTAGGGGGCCAGAACGTGATCACCGAGATAATGGGGGCCACGGCTATAAACAGTTGCAAGCTTACACCATCGTGTCAGATTTTGCACATCGGTTCCCGGAAACAACAATGTCGTAGGGAACCTCGGGTTGTGCCGTGTTTGAGAGATGTGCTGTGTCTAAGTTGCAGCGTTGGGAAGACTGTGGCAGGATTGTGAGCTGCACTTGGTTCCTCATTTTGTGATGTATAAGCAGCTTTTTTTGAAGAGGGACCTTTTGTCTCTGAGAAGCCAGAACTATGTGCATCCTTTGTAAGTTATGAAAAAGTTTTTTAAAATTCTAACAGTAGCAAGATAATGGCGGATGCGTGCCTAAATTCGATAGGTAGGCCTATATACACTGACTGACAGAGCAAATGCAACACCAAGAAGGAGTGGTTCGAAAGGGATGAAAGTTGGGGTAAAAACAGAGACGGCACGGACGAATAATTGATGTTTATTTCAAACCGATATGCAGGTTACACAATGCGCACGGCATCGACTCAGTAGGATGTAGGACCACCGCGAGCGGCGATGCACGCAGAAACACGTCGAGGTACAGAGTCAATAAGAGTGCGGATGGTGTCCTGAGGGATGGTTCTCCATTCTCTGTCAACCATTTGCCACAGTTGGTCGTCCGTACGAGGCTGGGGCAGAGTTTGCAAACGGCGTCCAATGAGATCCCACACGTGTTCGATTGGTGAGAGATCCGGCGAGTACGCTGGCCACGGAAGCATCTGTACACCTCGCAGAGCCTGTTGGGAGATGCGAGCAGTGTGTGGGCGGGCATTATCCTGCTGAAACAGAGCATTGGGCAGCCCCTGAAGGTACGGGAGTGCCACCGGCCGCAGCACATGCTGCACGTAGCGGTGGGCATTTAACGTGCCTTGAATACGCACTAGAGGTGACGTGGAATCGTACGCAATAGCGCCCCAAACCATGATGCCGCGTTGTCTAGCGGTAGGGCGCTCCACAGTTACTGCCGGATTTGACCTTTCTCCACGCCAACGCCACACTCGTCTGCGGTAACTATCACTGACAGAACAGAAGCGTGACTCATCGGAGAACACGACGTTCCGCCATTCCCTCATCCAAGTCGCTCTAGCCCGGCACCATGCCAGGCGTGCACGTCTATGCTGTGGAGTCAATGGTAGTCTTCTGAGCGGCCGCCGGGAGTGCAGGCCTCCTTCAACCAATCGACGGGAAATTGTTCTGGTCGATATTGGAACAGCCAGGGTGTCTTGCACATGCTGAAGAATGGCGGTTGACGTGGCGTGCGGGGCTGCCACCGCTTGGCGGCGGATGAGCCGATCCTCGCGTGCTGACGTCACTCGGGCTGCGCCTGGACCCCTCGCACGTGCCACATGTCCCTGCGCCAACCATCTTCGCCACAGGCGCTGCACCGTGGACACATCCCTATGGGTATCGGCTGCGATTTGACGAAGCGACCAACCTGCCCTTCTCAGCCCGATCACCATACCCCTCGTAAAGTCGTCTGTCTGCTGGAAATGCCTCCGTTGACGGCGGCCTGGCATTCTTAGCTATACACGTGTCATGTGGCACACGACAACACGTTCTACAATGACTGTCGGCTGAGAAATCACGGTACGAAGTGGGCCATTCGCCAACGCCGTGTCCCATTTATCGTTCGCTACGTGCACAGCACAGCGGCGCATTTCACATCATGAGCATACCTCAGTGACGTCAGTCTACCCTGCAATTGGCATAAAGTTCTGACCACTCCTTCTTGGTGTTGCATTTGCTCTGTCAGTCAGTGTATTTTGACAAATTCCCGGGAACGGATTGGAACCTCAAATGGCACCATCAAAAGTGCGGGTAACTATTTTGTAATCGGTGGGCGTGATAACTCAATTCCAATGGTTCTATCTTCTCATCAGGCTTGAATCGCAGTCGATGCATGAAACATTTTTAAAATGGGAAGTCACGTTCTATTGATGCGGATTCTACTTAGAACACTAGAACCCGTCCCTAGAGCCATGGTGGTATATTTTGAGTATACAACCATTCTTCGGGCTTACCTTGCACCTTAGATGGTGAGTGGATGCAGTGGCGTACCAAAAATTAATTTCAGTGAGTGGGGTGTAAGTCCAGGCCAGTAGCGTGGATACTACTTTTTCTTGGAAGGCGTTGTGAAAAGATTTTTTAATTGTTATTTAGAAATTGCTTTACGTCGCACCGTAGGTCTTATGGCGGCGATGGGAAAGGAAAGGGCTAGGAGTGGGAAGGAAGCGGCCGTGGCCTTAATTAAGGTACAGCCCCAGCAATTGCCTGGTGTGAAAATGGGAAATCACGGAAAACCATCTTTAGGGCTGTTGACAGTGGGGTTTGAACCCACTATCTCCCGGAGCAAGCACACACCTGTGCGCCCCTAACCGCACGGCCAACTCGCCCCGTGGATATGAAAAGAAAGCCGGTCCTACTGAGTGCGGTGACGGATCTTCAGTAGATATTGATGGTTTTGATTGTTACCATGTACAATCATAGCTTCTGTACTCTTAACGTAAACCGGCTGCATTATTGAAACTGTTCGTAAAATTGGTAATAACGTTCTTCGTTTGTGAGGAAGTAGAATCTTCATTTAATTTGTCTCCTTATAAGAAGGAGCCACTTTGGTACTGCACCCCGTTAAGGTGACTACCTACCAGGTCGTATATATTTCGATTACGGGAGACTCAAGGCCAACTCTAATGCACCAAAAAACAGGGCTGTATCTTACCCATCCCATGACTTTCTTAACTCTGTCAGTGCCGGGAATCGAGTGCAGGATACCTTAGGTCAAATTCTAAAATGAGGAGACCTAAAATTAACCAGCCGGCCCAACGGTGTAGGGGTAGCGTGCCTGCCTCTTACCGAGGCCCTGGGTCCGATTCTCCTCCAGGTCAGGGATTTTTACCTGGATCTGAGGGCTGGTTCGAGGTACACTCAGCCCACGTGTTTATAATTGAGGAGCTATCTGATGGTGAGATGGCGGCCTCGGTCTAGAAAGCCTAGAATAACGGTGGAGAAGATTCGTCGTGCTGACCACACGACAGCAGGCCTCCGGGCTGAACAGCGGTTGCTTGGTAGGCGATGGCCCTTCGGGGCTGTTACGCCATGGAGTTTGGTTTGGAAAAGTGAACAGAAAAGGAAGCGACACCCCTGCAAGGCTCTCCAGCTAGTTCTTCTGTCCGGCCTCGTGCATTTAGGACAGTTGGAAAACGTACGCCTTAATAAAAGCTCCTCATAAAACCTTTGTAAAAATACTAACTGCGCCTATTTATAACAATAATCACAAACGCCTCCCTTTCATGTGGCTCAGTTGGTTGAATCGCTGTCCTTCTGAGTCCGAGTTTGCAGGTTCAAATCCCGGCTTGGGTCGGTGGCCCTTGAAACGGTGTTGAAATGGCAACAGTTCCATGTAGTTGGCTTCTCGCATGTTAATAAAAATTATAGATACGAATATTAGCGTCACAAAACTGTTACTTTATACTACGGTACTATATTCTGTATCCCAGGCTTGCGAGGGAGAGTAATTAACATTTGCTTTACGTCGCACGGACACAGATAGGTAATGCCTGGTAGTGGGAAGGAAGCGGCCGTGGCCTTAATAATGAAGGTACAGCCCAAGCATTTGCTTGGTGTGAAAATGGGAAGCCACGGGGAACCGTCTTCATGGCTGCCGACAGTGGGGTTCCACTCCACTATCTCCCGGATGCAAGCTCACAGCTGTGTGGCCCTAACCGCGAGGGAAACTAATATGACAAGGTAAACTCTACCTAGCATATGTTGTGACGTGTATTTTTCTTTACCAACTGAAAAAATGCGTATCTAAATCCATACGCCTTGCATTCTATATTTATTTATTTATTTATTTATTTATTTATTTATTTATTTATTAGTGCCTTCTGTACAGTGGCGAAGTCAGGGTTCCAGGCCCCCTCGTACACTTAACCACATACTAATCAGAATCTTAAATAAAATACTGAGATACTTAAAATAGTTGAAACTACATGAATAATTAGAATTGAATGTAAATTTAAATAAATTACTTACTAAAATAATATTAAAACTAATTAGTATTAAAAACTCTTAAAAATGACTAATCCTCAGGCACACACACATTCATACTTCAACCATTCAGTCAGCTGTCTTCAGCAGGTAGTCTCGGCAGGTGACCTTAAATCGTGATTTTAAATAAAGCTACGTTCTCTGACGTGAGCTGGCAGGGTGTTCCATAATCTGGCGACAGTCACCACAAATGATCTATTAAATGTATTTGTGCGGTGCAGTGGAATAGAAAGAATGAATCTAGAACGTGTATTTAAGTTGTGAAATGATGATACAAAGATCAATTTAGAGGAAATATACAGTGGCTGACTTTCAGCTACCACTATAAACACCATCATTAAAGTGTGTAGCTGCCAACGTTTATCAGACATAAGCCATGAGAGAGCCTGATAGTATGGGGTGATATGAACATCATACACTATATTGTAAAAAAATCGCAGGCAGGAATTCAGTGCTCGTTGAAGCTTAAGTGTTTATTCTCTCTTCATGTCAACTAAAACAACGTCACAATAATCAAGAATAGGGAGAATGAGTGTCTGTACTAGTTTGGCCTTTAGCTCAAATGGAAATACATCCCTCTGCCGTTTAGGAGGGTGAAGAACTTCAAAAATCTTTTTAATTATTTCTTACATGTGATCAGACCAATCAACTGTTTCATTCGTCATTAGGCCGACATTCGTAACCGTTTTACTGTAGGGAATAATGTTACCATTCAGTAGCATAGGCGGGACTGCGACATTGTTTGAGCAGCTCAGTAATTTTCGTGATCTAATTATGATTGCCTGAGATTTTGTGCAGTTTAGTGTAAGAGAGTTTCGTTGTGCATATACACGGGGTCGTCTGAGGTCATTGTTAATGTCTTGCAGTGTCGATATATTTGAAGATCGTCAGCATAGAGGTGGTGTATGTTATTTCCTGTCACAGATGGTAGTTCATTGATATAAATACAGAAAATTAGGGGCCCTGGAATACTGCCCTTTGGGGCAACACTAAGTTTCATTTTCCGTTTAGAGGATTTGTCGTTTACTGTTACACGCTGTTGACGGTTACTCAAATAAGAACTAAATAACTTAAGCGCAGCCAGCTCAAAATTTAGTAGTTCCATTTTCTTGATCATAGTCGGAATTACAATAGTGTCAAAGGCGCTACTGAAATCAAGAAGGATAAGTAGAGTGAGTAGTCGTTTGTATATAGCGTTTCTAATGTTTTCAGTACATACAATATCCCACGTCGTTCCATCTTAAGCGATGGGTCGGCGAACGAGGCTTCTCCACCACCTGCGGCCTCTGAACTTCTCTCCTTCGATGCTTTCCAAAGTATGTCCTCGCTGTTGAATGTCAATCAGTAACCTTGAAAAGTGCCATCGCGGTACTGTGACCCTTCTTAAATCCAGATTGCAAACGGTCCAAAAGAGCATTTTTATTTAGGTATTCCAGAACTTGCTCTTATATTAAACGTTCAAGAGCTTTAGAAAGCGCAGGGAGTATGGACATAGGACGATAGTCAGAGGGTGATTGCGGGTCTAAACCCTTTTTCTGCTATTTGCTTTACGTCGCACCGACACAGATAGTTCTTATTGCGACGATGGGATAGGAAAGGCCTAGGACTTGAAAGGAAGCGGCCGTGGCCTTAATTAAGGTACAGCCTCGGCTTTTGCCTGGTGTCAAAATGGGAAGCCACAGAAAACTATCTTCAGGGCTGCCGAAACTGAGGTTCGAACCCACTATCTCCCGATTACTGGATACTAGGCCTAAACTCTTAGGTACCGGTATAATATTGGCTCTTTTCCAGACAGGAGGGAAAGTTCCGTTTAGTAAACAGCAGTGCAGTATGTGCGTCAGTAGTATAGGCAGGACAGCACCCAAAACGTTATGTATACAATTAGTAGGAATACTGTATCATCCACACCTGTAGTCTTTGATTTAATGGATTACAAAGCCTTTTTGACCTGATTTTCTGTGACACTGTGAAATGTGAATGGTGGATTGGCTGGAGGGGAGGGCGGTGAGTCGGTGCAGTTAATTGGGATAGGTTGAATATTTATTCTACTAAAGGAATCGTTCAGTTCGTCAAGTGGAATGTCAGGAGTTGTCTGTCTCTGTTGATGTTTTCCTATTCCCAGAGCTCTAAGTTGGTCCCATGCGCGATTAAAATGTAAGCTGTTTGCTAAATTCCGGAAATGTATACATTTTTTATTTCTGATTAACTGCTTTGTGCGATTTCTTAAGTTGTGGTAAGATTGGAAGTCTGTGTCATCTAGGGTTAGTTTGTAATGTCGAAATAACGAGTCACGGTGGGCCATCATTATCTTGGCTTCATCATCTAGCCAAGGACAAGAAGGGCGAGAAACCTGTATTCGATGTGTGTGTATAAAATGTCACTTCTTTATTGCTTGTCACATGACCATTATTATAATAATATGTATTCTAAAGCAGAATATTGCATTTTTATTCAAACTGTTTATTCATTTCACTTGTACTCGGAATATATGAAATGCTGCTGTTATGTTGGGTTGGGAGTAACAGAATTCCAAGGAGTCCAGACACCCCAGGAATTTTAACGAATGTACCTTTATTAAGCATTTTATATATGATGTATATTAATATTACCTTCCGGAGTCTGACTCATCGACTGAATGATCAGTGTTGAGGCCTTCGGTTCAGAGGGTCCTGGCTTCGATTCCCGGCCGTGTCGGTGATTTTAATAGCGTCTGATTAATTCTTATGGCTCGGGGACAGGGTGTTTGTACCAACACTTTCCTCTTCATTTCCAGACAACATACTACACTACCAACCACCACAGAAAGACACAACAGTGATTACATATAGGGTTGATGTCGGGAAGGTCATCCGGCCGTAAAAGAGGGCCAAATCCACATGTGCGATACAGTTCACACCCGCGACTCCACAGGTGTGAGAAAAACGGGAAAGAAGAAGAAGAAGAAGATTACTATTAGCTTTCGGAATTCGCACGGAATCCACCACTCTTACTGGATCCAAGGACACTCATTACTTTTTGAATTATTCTACACCATCTAAGCTCTGGAAGTTTGGACACCTATCAAAATAAATTTCTGGATGAATGTACCCCCCCAAACTGAAATCCTGGCTACGCTACTACTTAGGTGGATTATTTAAAGATTATAAATAAGAAATGTGGGAAGGCGATTTAACAGTTACTTTTACTTGGAGCCAAAATGCGAAAGATGGTTTAGTGAAAATGCAGCAGCAGAACTGGACCTGAAGAAAGAAGAGTTACTGTAAATTCCTTGGAAATAAGAACACCAATTATTAAATAAGAACCAGCTTATGACCAAGAAAAAAAGGCCAAAATCCTAAATGAACCAAGAATATCTCATTCTATGATCTACAAACTCAAGAAATTTCTGGCCTTAGTTGGCAAGGAACTTCGAAATTGATATTACAAACTACTACAATTCAATGCAGTTTGATATGCCGTATTTTATTTTTGTTGTGTTTCAAACTAACAGGAAAGGTAATCAAGATGAAGTTTCTTCAAAGTTTATCCATGTTCAAATTCAAAATATTTACCTGAAATATGGAAGAAACGAGGTATTTCCAGAATAAATGTGGAATATAAATCCTAATACTTATCCCAAAGTCTATAACTAATTTTTAGAATTTAAGCGTGTAACTGCTTTAAGGTCGGTCCTTCTGTTAATCCCCGGGATTTCATTAATTACACAGAAGAAAATAGAAATTGCAACACCCAGAAGGGGTGGTGCTACATTGCTGCAATTGAGTTTGCAGGACAAGTGTTCGGTTGCGATTCGATTATTACACTTTCAGGTCCCTCTGACCGCAAGTTTGGACAACAATCAATACAGGTTGTGCCCACCACGAGCTGCAATACATTGATGAATTCGTCGAGGCATGGAGTCAATAAGGCCCTGGATCGCTTCCTGAGGAATTGTGGCCCATGCTTGCTGCACTGCACGGGTCAGTTGTTCCAGAGTTGTGGGTGGCTGAGGACGGTTGGCCAGTTGTCGACCCATCATGTCCCACACATGCTCAATAGAACTGAGGTACGGGGACATGACGGGCCATTCTAAGGTTGTGATGTCGTGGGGAGCTTCTCTGGAGATGCGGGCAGTGTGAAACCGGGCATTGTCCTGCCAAAACATCCCATTAGCACTGTTCGCCATCATAGGGACAACCACTGGATTGAGTACCCTATCAACGTACTGTCGAGCAGTCATAGTGCCCTCAACAAGCAGTAATTGTGATTTCGCATTAAGGCCAATAGATCCCCAGATCATAATGCTTGGTGTCGGCCCTGTGTGCTTCTCGACAATAAGATCTGGGTGGTCCCTCTCCCCGGCACGTCGGCGCACACGATTCCGGCGATCACTGCGGGCAAGACAGAAGCCCGATTCATCACTAAAGACGACCCTATGCCATTCGTCGACCCACTTCGATGTTTCTCGACACCAGGCCAGCCTTACACGTCGCTGTTGTGGGGTCAACAGAACACCTTCTGCAGGGACATGGGCTCGTAAGCCGCCTGCACGCAGGCGATTACCAACTGTTTGTTGTGTAACGTGGGGTGCCATAGCTGCTCGAATTTGCGCTGCTGTTGCATGGGGTTCCATCCGGGCCATCCGAATGATGCGGCGATTCTCTCTCACAGTTGTCCGTCGCGCTGGGCCTGTGCCAGGTCTAGGAGTGTGGGTACTTTCATTTGACCACTGCTGCCATACACGTTGTACAGTAGATTCCTGTCGGCCAACACGTGCAGCGACAGTCCTTAGCGATAATCCAGCCTCACACAGCCCAATAATCCGAGCACTCTCAAAACGGGGATAGTTGTTTATAGCGTGTTCTCCTCTGTCGTCGAGGCATGTTTGACGGGGAACACTTCACTGCACAGACCGCAAGTCAACTACGCTACACCACAGTCCGTATACTGGAGTTGATTCCTCCGCGACCAATCACGTGGGGAGACCTGTAGCAAAATCCAATGGGTCTGAAACTTTGGTCGTTTACATACCTGCATGGCATCATTCCATATCTTGAAAATGAACACAAACGACCAATGCCTTCATGGTGTTGCAATTTCCACTTTCTTAAGTGTATTACCCCATTTATGTTTTCAATATGATTAGGCGAAGAAATATGATAACGGCTCAGAAAACTACTATGAAGCTCTGTGCGACATTTAATGCTAATATTCATGATATCACACGTAAAACAAATAGCAATAGAACACACTTGCTTATATAATTACGTGGGGTGAAAAGTATTTAACCTATGATGTTAAACATGGAATAGTAACTGAAAATTGTTAATAATAAATGAAGAAACATTTTAAAGAATTTCTGAGTTAATTACTGTTTGTTTTGACTTTAAAATAAACAGTTAAGTATAATAATACTAATAATAATTATAATGAAGAAGACGAAGAATGTTAGTGTATTGCATATAATGCGATTATTAAGATAAAGTTCAATAAATTTCAATAAACTTTGTTTCATTAAAATCGGCCCATAAATATTTGAGTTATAAGCATTCAAACATTTTTAGAATCGAACTAGTGTCCTGTGGATATTGGAGTACACATAAGTGATAATAAAATATTCACTCTTGTGGTAACAGAGATTGTGATTCACCCAACATCCTCGTTTTCAATTAGCTGATATGCCAGCGCAGTACGTATGCAGCCGACCGGAAGAGGTAAGAGATAACGCGGGTGTAAGGAAAAAATCAGATGTCCGGAAATCTCCACGCATGCTTATTACTTTCATTTATCCAGCCTCATTCGCTCTGCTGATCTTTCGGATCTATCCAGAATTAACTTATGTTTATTCGGAAGAGCTATTAGCTCAGTAGGCCCACTGCTCATTCATTCGCGTTCATACCATTCAGCCATTTTCCCATTCGCAACCTACCTATCCCAACAGGTGCACAAATTTTCTGTAACTATTGGGATTCGAACTTCAACATATAGGCGCCATATATATTAAGGAACGGAAACCACCAGATTCCTGCCTCAACGAACTGAGCTGTTGGAGTGGACGAGAAACGATATTTAAACAACGGATTTACTAAGTTACATTTAGTATTGAAACTGATATAGTTCTGAACTTCCTTCTGAAGAAAGAGCTGATCAAAACATGACTTTATTTCACTAATAGATCGCAGCACAACTACTGTTATTTTCTGAAATATCCACTAGATGGTGGTAGCTATCGGATTGCCGGCGGCCATTATAAATCTGCGGTTGAAACAGTTATCTGTTATCAGCGATCCACTTCCTACTTTAAAATAGCTCCACCTTCATGTTGAAAAGGAAAATGGAGGATAAGTACAGGCTAATTCAATGCTTTTCATTGAATTTAAATCCGTTTAGTAAATAAGAATGTGATATATAATTGTCAAACAGAGAGGTATAAAAAGGAACTTGCTTAATGTTTCGGCTACTTCATATAGGTACGAAAAGCACTGCACTATGCTATAAAACACCAAGGGTTTAACTACTTCAGATAGGCAAGAAAAATACTGCACTATGCTATCAAATACCAAGGTATCGGCTGCCTCTCATAGGTACGAAAAGCACTGCACTATGTTTTCAAATACCAAGGTTTCAACTACCTTTGGGGAAAACTAATAAAATATTTTATTTTCGAGAAATGTTTAAAAAATGGGTAATTTTAATTATTTTTACTAAAACATTTGATGATCTTTAAATTTTTTAATTTTATAGAAATATTAATTGTCGATATTTTTCCTTAAAGTTGGGTGATTTTAAGGGGGGAGGGAGATATGAAATTCTTAGCAATAATACGCAAAATTATGTGTGCATGGTTAAAAGTTGTAGGTGCGCCAGAATCAGAAGAATGTACCTACTGATACAGCCCATATAAATAGCCATTAGTTGACAACTGGTACAACACCCACGTCAGAGTTGAAAATAGATATGATATCACTCCCACCCAGCTACAAATGTTACATATCGTCGCTCGACCGGTAAAAGGTTGTATTCCACACAGCTCTTCCTATCAATTATTCTCCTTAAGATTGGTCACGCCTCCCAGCCTCGTATGGATATGCAGTCCATCAGAACAAATTTTGTTATGTTCATTTTCCTATGCCCGTGTGTAAAGGAAAATGAACCTTACAGTACGGTACTGTAGGAATGTACGTTTGAATTACGTATTTACGTACTCCTAGTGTACAATGCATGTAAGGTTCATTTTCGTTTAATGGTCGACATAGGAAAACGAACACAACGGACATTGTTCTGATGGACTGCGTATCCATATGTGGCTGGGAGGCGTGACCAGTCTTAAGGAGAGTAATGGATAGGAAGAGTATTGTGGGATACAACGTTTTACCGGTGAAGCGACGATATTATGTTGAAATAGCCTAAGGCACATTTGGAGTACCCTAAATATGATCTCATCGCTAAATGAATACAATGACAGAGCGATGACTCGACAGTTACTGTAACAGTATTTCACCGCATGCTGCAATACCAAAAGGTTTCACAAAACATTTCCATATCTGATATTGGGCAGTTAGTCTCACTTTACATCATTTTGATGCTAACACACATACATATTCACAATAAATTAAATACAAAAAAGCAACCGATAATTAATTAATACACAGCGAAATCAGATTATAGAATTGAATCAAACAATAATAATAGTTACAATAATAGTAGTAATAATAATACAGACATAATAATAATAATAATAATAATAATAATAATAATAATAATAATAATAATAATAATAGAGATGAATGCTTTTGACGGGATTTGAACCGTTACACATTAACTTATTTGAAATAATTCAATTCAGCTGAATTCGTAGTGAAATGTATACGAACAAAATAATTAACTGACTAGTTAAAAATGACGAGAAATTACTATAATAATAATAATAATAATAATAATAATAATAATAATAATAATAATAATAATAATAATAATTTATAATAATAAAATTAGGTAATATTAATATCCTCAATGACATTAAATTATAAGATAAAGCAAACTTAGAAATTTCATATCCTAATCATCCTCCTAACACTCTGACAGCTAGAGCCAACAACTTTAATCTAAACAAATTATAGATGGTAATGGAAATATATATCAACTTAATAAACATCCCTCTAAAATCGCTTTCATCACTAATACTAAAATTCTTTTAGCGTCATTCAATTTTCACCATTTTAAGGATGAAATGAAGTAGAATTAAATTCACCTGTTATTGAATAATACACTAATCGCAATGAATAACACACTGTTAAACCTGTAGAATAAAGTATGAAAAACTGAATATGTTAACGTAAGACAACCCAATAATCGGTGAAATTATATTCTTATAATAAAACCCAGCCAAAAATGGTATACCACATAATGCAAGGATAGAAATATTTCTTTCTTTATTCGAGTTAGAAGTACAATAGAATAATACTACACTTAAAAGAAAGAAACTATATACACAAATATATACAAGTAAAAGGTCTTCAACAATAAATGCCATACAGATGTCACACCGATTCGGCAAAAAATTTGGCCACTTCAAGGGCATTTTGATTGACCAGCACCAAGTTTTTCATAGCATAGCAGGCATTCGGTTGTCTGTAGTTCACCACAGTCACAAAAGGCCGTATCGATGGCGATGTTGCATTCGCTCTTGTTCTACCCACTCGAGATTTAAGTCTGTTCAAGGACCTCCATGTCAACCAGTCCTCAGTGTGTCCGGGAGGCAACACTTCCCGTGGTTCAATCCATTTCAAGAGGCCAGGGGTCTTTTTTCCATTTGGTAAACGTGACTTTATCCGATGATCCTTCCAGGTGTTCTGAAGATGTTAAAAAGGCTTTCTTATACTTCAGTCTTCGTTGGGCAGGTTGGTATCCAAAGAGTGGATGTGAAGGCATTAAATTTGTTTTAGGCTTTCCGTTATTAGCAGCAACCTCTCTCCTGACGTCACAAGGAGCAATACCGGCAAGGTAATTGATTTTCTCGAGAGGAGTTGGCTTCAGGACACCAGTAATTATTCTACAGGTTTCATTGAGTGAGACATCGATCTGTTTTGCGTGGGCAGATTTGTACCACGCTGGACAGGCATATTCACCGGCGGAGTAACATAAGGCTAGTGCAGTAGTTCTAACAGTTTGTGGCTGTGTGCCCCAAGTAGATCCAACAAGTTTTCTAAGTAGTGTGTTCCTGGAAGAGACCTTTCGTTTTACATTCGTACAGTGCACCTTGAAGGTGAGACTGCGATCTAGAGTGACGCCCAAGTATTTGGGATGGAAGGAGTGGTCTAGCCTAGCTCCATTTCATGTCACAACGAGTTTCCTGTTGGCTTGTCGATGTCGTAAATGCAATGCACAAACTTGGGTTTTGCTCGGGTTTGGCACATGTTGGTTTTGATCATAGTGGTAACCGAGTTCTTCTAGGGCAGCTTTCAGGGTGCATTCTATCGCTTCAAAATTATCTGACTGGACAGCGAGAGCAAGGTCATCAGCATAGGTGAAACTCTTGGTGTCTTGGGGCTGTGGTTGATCATTTGTGTATATATTAAATAACAAAGGCGCCAGTACACTTCCTTGAGGCAAGCCGTTCTTTTGAGTTCGCCAACGAATTCGCCGACCCTGAAATTCAACAAAGAATCCTCGGTTATGAATAAGTGTAGCTACCAGTCGTGTTAACACAAGAACTTTAGTAAGACTGTGAAATTTTTTACATGATTCAATGGTTTACCGTGTCATACGCCGCTGTGAGATCAACAAATGCGACGCCTGTACTTTCTTAAATCAAAGCCATCTTCAGTGTGCCGAGTTAGATGCAAAATCTGCGAGGTGCAATTTCTTCCAGGTCTAAATCCTGACTGCTATGGAATAAGAAGTGGGTCAATAACATCAGTAAGGCGATTCAAAATCATTCGTTCCGTGATGTTATACAAGTGGCATAGAAGAAATATTGATCTATAACTTTTTGGATCTTCAGGGTTTGTGCCTTGTTTTAGGATTGAAATCACCCGTGCCTTCCGCCAAATCTTTGCAATGTTGAATGATGCTAGGCATTTGTTGCATAATTCCACGAGCCACAACTTTGTTCCAGAACCGAAGTGCTTTATTTTCTCAGTGCAGATATCGTCCAACCTGCAGCTTTACCACTTTTGCACATTGCAATACCAGCTTCTAGTTCAGTAAGATTAAATGGTCTGGCTAAGTACTGATGGCCTCAGATTCCCCGGTCACAAACCTTGACTCTGATTTCCAAATAGGTGATAGTGATTTGCCATTATTAAGCAACTGTGAAGCAATATGATTGGCTGTGACATTAGCATGGACTGAGGATTTAGTTGGGTCACTGCTCAGTTTTTTTCAGAAGCCTCCAAGCCTTTTGACTATTAACTGAGAAATCTGTTTCGTCCATCAATTTCAACCAAGTTTTCCCTTTGTTGTCTGAGATTGAAGAGTGTAAGTCATGTCCGGCTGAAATTGTCTCTTTACTGAAAGGGTTCACTTCGAATAGGGTAAGGTACTTCTCTAGGTAGACTTTTGCATCAGCAGTTAAACCTTGGTAGTAATGTGTTCTGCAGCCTCTTGGTATTGATAAACTTGAGGCTCTCAAAAGTGCATCAACAAAGGTGTCGTAAGATTCTGGTACTGGAGGAATCCCCCTTATGAAGCTGTCAAGTGTATTGCTATATTTTTCCCAATTAGCCTTTTTGAAGTTAAACCTTCTCCGAAAAGGTAGTGTTACAGTGATTATTTGGTACATACTCTAATAGGGCGATGTTGCGAGTTGTGTAGGTTAGACCAGACTGCTGAGTTACACGTTCACTGGCGAAAATAAGGTCTGGATGTAACCACGTTTCCATCGACCAATGTTGAAACTTGGTAGAAGCTTACTGTCGTGTATAAGGTTAAGTTGGAAATTATCAGCACACAGCAGTACAGCATCCCCATTTCCATCATCATGTGCATAAATCCAAACTGTACTGTGACTGTTGAAATCGCCGACTACAAATTTCGTAATTTGCTTACAAAGGTTATCAGGGGGCATGAAGGAAAAATCGATACTTGGTGGCTTGTACACTGATGAGATAGTGCAATCACTAAGCTCAACTGTTATCATTTCAATGTTATTTTGATCTGTTACAGAAGTTGACAAGGCCTGAATGTCAGGATGAACAAATATTGCACTTCCGTACTGACTATGTGGTCTTTCAGCCACAAGTCATAAACCAGCAATTTTGGGACGTCGTTGATGGTCACTTCTGTGCGTTTCCTGAATACAAAACACGTCATAGTTATTAGTTTGACAGAGTTGACTCAATTGCTCTTCTTTAGATGGTGATAGATCTTCTACGTTATGGCATAGTATAGTTAATTTCGGCCTTGCAAAAGGCCTTTGAAGAGTAGTTGCCGTTCAGTACTTCTGGAATACTCACGTTCGGTTCAGGAATGGAGATTTAATTCCAACTACCTTAGCAGGGGCACCACGGGCAGGTATCAGCTTCACCCCCATTAGAAATATTAAAACACACAGCCGTTAGTGGTAACTGATTGCAAATATTTCCTATAATTCGAATGTCTTGAGAATCCCTTTTATTATGAATTAATGAACCAGCACATATAAATAAAGGAACCTTGAATAATGCGTGGGTTAGTAAGTGAAAACAGCCAATTTTGGAAATACGATCGTTAAGATTCTTATTATAAGTCACAGTTGGCTTAAAGTTGACATTAAGAAACGAACTTTTTTAAATCAAATTCAAAATTAGCTTCCAACTCAGCTATAAATATAGTTAAACTGGCTATAGGCAACAAAAATTTTGACAACCACGTACCAACAAATCCTCTATTAAATCGAATCAACAAGTAAACTTCGGCTGTAACCAATGTTGACGAATAAACTAAAGCCGAAACTGGTGTCGGAGCAGCTATAGCTGCTGGAATTCACAAAGAAAAGGGGATCTGAGCACACTTGGTTACAGCAGCTGGCACCAATATAGTTCTAATCACCATTATAAAAAGAATCCGTACCAAAATCTAGATATTAGAAGACATTATTTCAAATTCCATATCTCATAATCCATGTATTAGAAATCAAAAACGCGGTTAACAGACCTGCATCATGGGACTTCGCAGTCTGATAATAAGTGACTAAACAGTAAGCAACCAACCCCAAACCATCTCATCCTAATAAAATGCTAATTAAATTTGGTCTAATAATAAAAATATTATTGGTAAAACAAATATAACAACCAAAATAATAAACCTATAATTGCTAAATCACCATGTATATATTCCTCACTATAAAATATCACTAAAAATGAAATAAATAACACAAATCCCATAAACAATGAAGATATCCAGTCAAATATAAAAGTTATAACAATACAACTTATATTCAAATTAAGTGTATAACAATATAATAACCCTATTATAATTAAAATTATTACTATAATAAATAAAAATATAAAACTCAGAAAACAAATAGATAATGACCATAAAATGGTTAAAAGGAGTTTCCTACAACTTTAGCGTCACAAGCCAACATTTTTTATTAACTATTTAAACACAATCACAAAATATACAAATCTCCGTTTAACACTAAAATATTCAATGTAACAATTATAAAATACGCTCACCTTCTAGAACATGAATACCGTGTTAACTATACAATGTATAAACTACTCTAAACATGATAATAACATCAATATAAATATAGTTATTCACTATCATGCAACTTAACTATGAAATAATCCAATTTCATCTATTAAATTTAATAGATTTGAAAAAGTAAGTAAAAATCATCACATAGGCATCGAAGCTATAAAATTCATTAAATCCTTTCTTGCTAGCATACCCCGACTACCAAGGCGCTCATACATAACATTAGCTAATGCAAATAAACCAGAAGAGCATAACCCATGAGCAATCATAAGAGTATAGCTTCTTCTAAAACATCGAATTCTTAGTGTTATTAAACCCCCTAATACAATTCCAATGGGAGAAACAGATATATAGCCAATTAAAACCTTCAAATCCATTTGATATAAACATATTAAGCAAACCAACACACCATCAAGTAAACTAAGGTGGTTACCCATCCGGGTACTCACCATGCCCAACGTTGCTTAACTGCAGGAATAGCAGTGTCAGCATCAGTGGGCCCTGTCGCTGTTTCTGCACAAGAATATTATTGGTTCACGTTTGCCGGTTATTTTTGGCACTGTAAATTTTGAAGAAAACGTTTAGCATGTGGAGTATCAGCATATGTGTGCGTCCAGCATCAGCGTCCTGTTGGTTTCCAGTGCTCCGGTTGTGGTGGTGATGATTACTGTTTTTGTGGGTTGGCGATAGCTGGTTAGGTTTTTTGGCAGGTTATTGTGAGCTGGATTTAAGGATAGAAGGCCGGTAGAGTGTTTGACGTGGCATTCTTGGTACGAAAACGTGACTTTTTCATAGGAAGTGAGAACTTTCTTCACTGGTCTTACTGGGCTTGGCGGGGTTTATGCTTGGTTGGGGTTGGGGGTCTGGGGATGTGTAGTCATTGCAGGTATGGGCGTGGGGAGTGGTAGGCTGGTTTGGTTCAAGATCAGCTTTGGTATTAGTAGATGAAGTAGAGTAGTAGTGTCTGGAATGAGTGGGTTGAGGGAGGGGGTTGTGGTAGTTCTTGCGTTCGGTTGTGACGGAATTGAGGCTGAGAGGCTGAGTAGCGGGGTAGGTTGTGAGTTTGGATGGAGGGGACGTGATTGTTTGTGGTGTTCCCTAATTGCCTTTTTAATGGGCAGCCAGGGAATGAAGCGGCATGGCTGCCATGGCAGTTGGCACACATCGCCGTGTCCCGAGGCACCTTACAATCTGTGTGTTGGTGGAGACCTTCACACCTATTGCAGCGGATGGGTGCTGAGCACGAGGCTGCAGTGTGATTTATTTTAAGGCGATTAAAGCACTGGGTAATGAGGGATTGGCGTGGAAGTGTGTGGGTTTAATTTTGTGGTAGTGCTTTGTGTGTGTGCGGCTTGGGAGCAGACTTTTTACGCCGGTTCCCTGTCTGTGTGCATGCATCTGTGTGTCATAGTTGTGGCTTGGTTTGGGCCTGTGTGGATTTGGTGTGTGGTGTTAGTGGGGGGAGCGGATTGGTTTGAGCTTGTGCGGACTTGGTGGGTGGTGGTGGCGAGGGTGGGGGAGGTCGGTTGATTAGGGCTTGGGATGACTCTGTACTTTGTGGGTTGGTTTGGGTTTCTTTGGAGTGGGTGAGTGGAGGAGATGACCTTGTCGCTCTAGTGGATTCTGGCTGGTTAGAGGTATTGTTTAGTGGGTTATTCACAATAGGAGTGGGGATTTGAATGCCTGCGAGGTAGTTCAGGATAATATTTAGGAATTTGGTTTTTTAGAACGGTGTTGTGATGAGGAGGTTGTTGTGTGTTTCTTCTATGATTGCTATATAGCGTGGTATGTTTGGATTAAGAACTTCAATGATTGGTCCGCGCATGATTGGTACGGGTCCTGGGTTCGCCAGGGGAAGGATAATAGATTTACATTTTGGGGGATTGGGGATGGAATGTCGTATTTTTAGGTAGTGGTAGTGTAGTTCGTTGTTGTCTACTCCTTCAATGGTTTTTGTTTCTTCTTCTTCTTCTGTTGGTTCGGGAGGGTATGTGGATTTGTATGGGTTCCGGCTACTCGTTCCATCGGGGTGATCCATACTTGGTGGGGAGGAGATGGTGCTGGGTTCGGTACTGAGGGATGGGATAGATCTTGCTAAATTTGTGAATGCTTCTAAATAGTCGAAGTTAGGTGGGTATGAATGGTTATGGTACATGGTTTGGAGGCTGGGGTGCATGAAGAACTGGAAACGGTCAAACTCTTGCGAGGACCTGCGTCTAACTTGGCGCACTCAGTGGGTACCAGTCGTATCAAGTGTAGTTTTGACTGGATCGCGCCGAGACAAGACACGAACTGACAACTACACTGGAACTTAGACAAAATTGCTTTATTCTGGGTGCCTGCCCTGGGATTGGCTGGCAGACTGGAGAAGAGCAGGCTGCTGGGTGCGAGCTGGGAGATAACGACTGCTGGGTGATGTGGCGAGCTCCTTGTGGCAGTGGGCGGTACTGAGTTGTACCGTGGCTTGGTGGTGTTGCTTGGCGACTGACGAGCTGGCTGGTGCAGGGTGCTTGCTCGGCGGTTGGAGTTGGTTTTTGATGTCTGCTCAGAGCGAGCGCTTGGCTGGGAATGTGTGCTTGTGTTCGCTGAAACACTCTTGCGCGTCTATGGCTGAGATTAATTGATTTTATCGGGTAAACACCAAATGTGTCACCAGAGATCTTTTTCATGCCAACATCGTACGACATGGAATGTCGAATGGATTTTCTTCCACCCTTCAAGAATCCGACTACCTCTGCCGGTTTTGAACCCGGTATCTTATGATCCGGAGGCCGACACTCTACCGGGGTTCCACAGAGGCGGCTGTAGGATCATTTACACAACAGAACGTCAAAATATCGTAAAATATTTTATAAATAACTGGAAAGGAATTACACTATGAAACTGTACTCACTTTTTGGTGATGGCGCTCCCACCGTGTGGTGGTTTCATTTCTCCGGGATTCTAGTCCTACAATCAGGGCTCCGCTAACATTTTAACTGAACTTGTTGGCGTAGACATCAAAGTTAGGTCTTATGGAGAGGACGGTATAGGAGTCGGAAGGAAGCGGCATTAGCCTTAATTAAGGTACAGCTACAGTTCAGCATTTTTCCGGTGTGAAAAATGGGAAACTTCATATAGTTGAAATCCTCTTGCAGATATATCACCATGCGTTTAACCAGGCTTGCAGAATCTACGCTTGATTTGCCATGAAGCTCCACACCTTATTTGTCAGGAAGCTAAAACTAAGACAAAAGCTTTATGAGCGTATCCAAAACCACGTGTTAATTGACGACACAGAATACTGAACTTGCAGTGCCGAGCTGAAATCAGGAGAAGGAATTTCCTCGACACTCGCTTATATGCCTTTATCCTGCTTCGGGGAGTAATACAGCGCAAGTATTGGTCATCATCAATGATTACTTGAAGCCGATTGGTTCGTATTTCTCGATCTGAACATTCCACAATAACACACGCAATCACTCTCCACTTGTCAGAGCTTAACATAGTCCTCCGTTCGGTAGGTTGAATAAAAGAAAAAGGAAACACTGGATATGACTCGCATTAGCCTAGACAGTAAAGACTGTTCACAATGCTCGCTGCTTCCTCATTGCCAGGTAGTTAAGGTACGTTTTATGTGATTTATTTACAAACAACCGTTAACACATGGTTAATAATTTCCAATTGTTTAATAAAATGAACACAGAAAGTAACGAAAGAAAAACACCATCCAAAACTCTCTGTGCAACTTCCTGTTGCCTGAAGTCCAACTAAATACAATATTGAACCGTTCCCATCCAAAATATAAATGTGCCAGGCTAAGTCGGAAAGTTTCGCTGTACATTCGGTCAAAATTGGGCGCTAAAACTAAAACTAACTTCCTAATGCACCCTTCGAGAGCTGATTCGGTGTTCACTTGGAGTTCCCTGTTGCCATGGCTGCTCTAAAAAACTATACTCACCAAAATCTTGAGACCCGTCTCATTGGTGATCAGTCCCTGTCGTCTATTCATGGATACATAAGGGAATACCTAACCAAGAATAACAATCTACCGAAATAAAAGACCATGACACAGACTGACTTATTAAACAGTTTGTATAAAATTTATTAATCGTAATCAAGTAGAAAAATAAGAAAAATATAATTATCCATTAACAATGAATATAATGTAGAATCAGAATCATAAGCTGTAGCTATAACAATGTTATTGTGTCCATGATTGTCATTCATCAAAATAAAGTTTAATGTCACATTATTTACTGAATTTTAAAAGTAATAATTTATAATGACCTCGTAATTGTGATAAGTTATTAATTAATTTCCAAATCAATTATTAAACTTTTGTGCCAAGTATACACACATGCACGGTATTATTGTGATAATAATTAGAAAATAGTAATAAGAAGAAGAAGTTGATAATAATAATAATAATAAATATAATAATAATAATACCGTACTAAGTTATAAATGAATATAATGCAGTGGATTTCAAATATTAACGTATCCAAAAATGCTTATAATCAACGAATAAAACTTGATCACATCAATAATTAAACTATCCAAAAGTTACATTTTAAAAAAATTTGACGTTAAAATTAATTGAAGTTATAAATTATTTTCAAAATACGAAATTAGCTGCTTCTGGATGATTAGAAACTTGTCTCTATCATTCATCAGACCTTCCTAAATAACAGGTAAAACATTGTGATATTATATTAGTAATAATAGTAAAATATAATAATAATAATAATAATAATAATAATAATAATAATAATAATAATAATAATAATAATAATAATAATAATATATCCATGGATGTCTACAGTAGTATAAGTGGACAGTTCGGTGGCCTCCACCTCCACAGAACCTCCGCAGGGGCCTCCTCCTACCACGGGAAATTTGTAATTTTGGCGGGAGATTTGAATTGGTACACAAAGCCACGTACTTTTTGATAGCTATCCTTAAACAACAACGCATCGCTAACCTCAGTGCTGCTATCTTGACGGGAATAAACCTCAGTTCTGCCACCTAAACATTACTATGGCGAGATTTGAATTAGTAAACAAAGCCACGTTTTTTCTGACAGCTGTCATCCGCAATCTTGCATCGCTAACCTTAGTGCTGCCCTCTTTACGGCACAGCTGGCAATTTAAATTCCACGTGCTTTTTTGACACCTGTCATCCACCATCCTGTATCGCAAATCTCAGTGCTGCACTCTTTACCTACTTACTTTTGAAATGTGATGGTGGCAATTTGAAAAAATCCACGTGCTCTTCTTTGGAAACAAACCTACGTGCTTTTTTGACAGCTGGCAGCAGCCATCTTTAATCAACAGAGCATCGCGCTACCCTCTTTAACTACTTACATTTGAAATGTGGTGGCGGACAATTTGAAAAATTATATTTGACAAGCTGCCATCTTTAATCAACAGAGCACCGTGCTGCCCTCTTTAGCTACATACCTTTGAAATGTGGTGGCGGTAATTGTCACCCGCCATCTTGCATCACTTACCTTAGTGCTGCTATCTTTACGGTACTGCGGGTAATTTAAATCCAGTGCTTTTTTACAGCTGTCATCCTCCATCTTGCATCGATAACCTCAGTGCAGCACTCTCTAGCTACTACCTTTGAATTGTGGTGGCGGCAATTAAAAAATTCCGTCAGATGTCATCCCCCATCTTGCATCGCTTACCTCAGTGCCGCTATCTTTACGGTACTAAACTTTATCGTGGTGGTGGTGGTGGTGTTGGAAAATTTAAAATCCACATGCTTTTTGACAGCTGTCATCTGCCATCTTGCATCGCTTACACCAGTGCTGAACACTTTAGCTACTACCTATGCAATGTGGTGGCGGCAATTTGAAAAATTACCCAGCTGTCATCCGCCATCTTGCATCGCTTACCTCAGTGCTGCTATCTTTACTGCACTCAACCTTATCGTGGTGGTGGTGGGAAATTTAAAATCTACATGCTTCTTTTGACAGTTGTCATCCGCCATCTTTAATCAAGAGAGCACCGTACTGCTATCTTTGCAGCACTGCGGTTAATTTAAAAAACTCCCTCTGCTGTCATCCGCCATCTTTAATCAACAAAGCATCGTGCTGCCATCTTTAGCTACATACATTTAACATGTGGTGGCGGCAATTTGAAATTTTATCCAGCTGCCATCTTTAATCCACTGAGTACCGTGCTGCTATCTTTAGCTACTACTTTTGAAATGTGGTGGCGGGTAATTTGAAAAAAATTCCGTTCGCTATCATCAACTTTAGTGCATATGTGAACCTAACCTCTCATCTACCATCTCGAAGGAGACTATCCTTAGTTTACGACAAGATGCCCCTCCCGACGCTAATTACCGCAAGACGGCGGCGGCTGTTATAGCTACCTCCTCCTCCTCCTCCTCTACATCCTCCGCCTCCTCCACCTCCTCCTCATCCTCTATCAAGGCATAGCTTTATCGAACATGCATCGCCAAGGCAAGAGTGTGCAGCGATAATATCATTGTGCATGTTTAGACTTGTGGATTACAAAAGAAATGTTCACACTGTATGCCGGACCGTTAACTTTGTGGAACCACACTTGATCTTGGTTAGCATTGGTCCGCTAGTTTACTGGCATATATCCCGACGCATTTCCTCTTCTTCGGACAAGTAAGTGCTTTCCTTATCTAGACACTCATAACCGACAAGATGTCTTCTTCAGTAGCAGGACTTTTAGTGTGTAGCACCCTAGTAGCAGCACTACTACACTGTTCAGTTCATATGGCATCAAACAGAAGGTTGGACGGATTAGCTATTGAGATGCAATGTAGATGTCCGACTGATTTAAAACTGTTTGTAATAGCCCCCTAAATTTTCTCCACACCTTTTGGATGATTTCTCACTGAGTAAGTCTGTGATGTATGGTATCACTACAGTCCCTACATAACGTGCACAAATTGCTTTCTATCATATGGGTGCGGTGTAGCTTACTATTTGTTGGTATTTTATCATCTATTATCCTGTACCATGTGTACCGAGGTATTTCGGGAACTACACGATGCGATGCATTCCTCCAGACACTGTACCAGTTGGCAATCAGCGCCGTCTTCATGATATTAGGGGCTTGATAGTGTTGTCGGAGCATATGATTGTACAACTTCTTCGTTGTTACTTCTGTACATGTAAAGAGGTCCCTTGGAAGATAATTCACTTCACATCTTAAGTATCTTGCATGCGGCGCGTGGTGATTGATATTATATACTGCCGGTTGATTGCTACTTTCACTGGGGTTGCACCATTGCTTGTGGAATATTTTTGATGTGGGGTGTCCAGGTGATTGCATAAGTTGCAAATTTCGTTTAAGGAAGAGCGCTTTGGTTTTTGTATGCACGTCAACAAGAACGAGTCCTCCTTCAGATCTAGCTAGTGAAAGTGTAGCTCTACTGATTCAGAACATGGCACCCTGCCACATGTACCATCCTATTGCTGAAGCTATCCGTATGCCTATCATTCGTGGCATAGACACGATTTGGTTTATATACCAGATTTTGCAGAGCGCATAGATGTTTACATACTGTGTTCTGTGCTGCATGAGTTGTAATTCATATTTAGCTTGTTGTAGAAAGCTTTTCACAGTGGTGAGGGCATGGGACCAGTTCTTCTAAATCATCTTATGCACGCTATTGAAGAATGTCACTCCTAATATCTTGATTTCCTCTGTTACATTCATCCAGGGGGGAAGATATCTGTACTCTCTGCTTCTATTACATATCAGCATGGTCTTGGTCTTACAAAAGTTAAGAACTGCTCCATAATAGTGACCGTAAATCTCTAGTTGCGTGATTAGCTGTTGGAAATTGTGTTGTGATCGAAAATGAGCGTGTCATCATTAGCATAAGCAAATATACCCAAGGTTCCTGGTGAAAATGTGCGCTGTAAATTACTAATAAAGTGTTCTGACGAGATAACAAACATTACCATAGATAAAGGGCAACCCTGCCGATCTCCTCTCCCAATTTTGATTGCACTAGTTAAGTAGCCGTTCACATTTATCTTGGATGTTCCACCAATCACTATTTTCTCAATTATTGACGTGAATTGGCCGTTGAAACCTAGAGCTTTAAATACTTCCAGCAGATATCTGTGATTACTCTATCAAAAGCACGGTAAAAATACATTGAAATGAGCTGTCTGCGTTCACTTTCCGTCAATGATTTGCTTATGATGTCTCGAATGTCACAGACGGTATTAAGGATACTGCGTCGTTGGACTCCACCGGATTGACGAATGAATGTTGCGTCCTCAAAGAAGCGCTAAGTCTACGTTTCAAACTGCGGGCGAATATCTTGTGATCGAATTTTAAAAGAGACCAAAAGTATTGTTTAAAGCCTCAATGAGTTCATTCCTTCTTCTTCTTCTTCTGTTAACAAGATACATAAGTTGTCTTGATTACGAAGCCTTATTCGTCCTCGTTATCGTAAAATAACCAGTCTTGGTGATCCACAGGTGTATTTGATTCATCCCCGTACAAGTTTCCAAAGGAGCGTACAATGGTGTCTGAAATTTATGAGTGCTGTTGGATCGTCCTTCCTTCAGAGTTAGTAAGTTTATGAATGCATTTCTGGCGTTCCCTACGACATGCTCGGATTAGATGATAAACCGAAGCCGTTTCCTCCCTATTACATTGATTGCCTCGGGCGCGTATTTTTAGTCCTTCTTGGTACTTTCGGTGCAATGTCAGCAACTGGGCACTTACTTGTGGGTTGGTAGGGTTTTCCCTATATAGCTGGCGTAAACATTGATAGTACAATTCACTTGTATGCCCATATATGCGATAGCGCTGGGAGCTGTACGTACGCCTTCATGAATTTTATAAGTTGAGGTTTTACATATAATAGCCACCAGTCCACTGTGCCGTCATATCGGTTCATTTGTCGTCCCCATCTTTTCTATTCTTTGGAAAATTGTTCTTGGAAAATTGTTCTTGTAACTGTGTATGCGTTAATATAGTTTGATTTAGTTTCCACAAGCCTCTTACACGGGCTGGGCCTAAAGATGGTTGTCGTAATTTGCATATGTATGCAAAATGATTAAAAAATTCCGCAGGACATACATCCACCTCGCGTACTTCTCTGTGCAAATTATTGCTAACATAAATTCTGTCTAATCGGGAGGCTCCTGCGTTGTAGAAATAAGTGTATCCGGCAGATGGCGACCTTTTCAGTTCCCAAGTATTTTTCAGTTGTAGCCCTTGTATCAAAGCAGCCAAACCTGGACAACTTTGATAAGAACTAATTTGGCCTTTCGCTGACATGATGGCATTAAAATCGCCCCCAAGTGTCATGTTGCATGGGAACTGTTGAATAAGAGGAAGTATATCTATTGTAAGAAAATGTCGTCTTTCAGATCTGGCCTACGAACCACAGACTTTAACAATCAGTAGATCTCTATCCCTCCATCTGTCGCACGTTCAAGAGAAAGATAGGGTCAATGTATAGGATGTTGTCCTTAATGAATACAACGGTATCTCGGGTTCTTCACCGGAAGTGGAGTTTCGATAGAAGGCGTGTTAGCGATCTCCCTTCTTGTGTTTTCTGACTCTTGCTCTTCGACGTTGTTGCTACATCCTCTAACCATAGATTCAGAGGCGGTTTGAGTTCACCAGTCTCCCCTGTTCGAGAGTACTGTGGGATATCAAGGGATGACTGGTTTCGTGTACTATCGGAGATGTTCTGCAGGGAATCTTCACTAGACTGAGTTGACATTTCACTTGTGTGCCTGTCATCTATCTGTGTGTTTTCAATATCTTGTCGAGAACGAATTTCCTTATCCATGTAAATAATGTCCTGTTGACTCATATCAGAAATACTTGTCGTTTGTAAGTGTATCTGTTCATTGTTGTGATTCCTGTTCCCGGGACATGTGAGCGGCCACAGTGCCTCAGAGGTCTAGCGCCTAGGGCTGGCTAACCGGCTCTGTGCTGAGGTGGGACTCTCTAATGTCTGGGGTGATTAATGAAACTTGCTCCTTGTATTCAATAAAGGAGGGAAACTTGTCTCTGCTATTATTGGATTTAACTAGCGATGGCGATAGTGGTTGATTCATAGGGTATGAGCGCCGTGGACATCTCGCGCACGTCTTTTCTTGTCCGTTGTAGATAACTTGAACTCGAAACCCTTCGACAGTATTAAAGGACGGGATTTGTTTTTTTTATTCAATTTGAACATGCCTTATTCTATTAGCAACAGGGAGTTTGTAGTGTTGGGACCAATATTCATCCGTTACCCCTTCAACAATACCATACTTGATGAAATGGGTGCACATTTTTCGTTAGGAATTTCTGGAGGAATGCTAAAAGGCTGACTCTAGTAGCCTATATGCCGGCTTCAGCTATTTTCACTGGAACCCAATTCATCATTAAACAAGTAAACACTACTTTGTCCAGCAGAGTTATTCAGCAATCTGTCTAATATATTTCGTGAGATTACCTTTATATATACTGAATTTGTGGTGGCGTCCAGTTGTAGAGCTTCCAGCTGATCCATGTTGACCTTCAATGTCTCTGATACCAATACATGAATTTCGGGTTAGATTCCGTTGAAAGGTACATTTCAATGAATTCTTCCTGATTTGTTGCATTGTTTTTTACGAGTACTGTTTACACTTTCACTAGTTAAGTACTGCAAGTGTTCAAACGTCATTAAGTGGTAGGATACTGCTTTACTTCACTGAGAGCGCAGATTCTCAGGACACTGTTTGGATGGAACTCTTATGGTAACGGGGACAGTACATCCACACAACTCGCCCTGTACTTTGAAAGAAAATACATTACGAAAAAAGTAATATATTTAAAGAAACGCTGAAAATGGCAAAAGGTAATGGATACAGAAGGACGAAAAATTGCTAAAATATCTGACAAAAGAAAACATCTTGTTCGGGCGTCGTTGCCGAATTTAAATAGAGGTTAAGCCCAAACTACGCCGCGACCAGAAAGGAAGAAAGCTTAAACTCCAAATTTATCTACGAGGTTTAAATTATGAAACTACCTAATGAGGGTGAAGGAAAATTGAACACCCCAACATCCTAGTGACATTTACAGAAATACAATTAAGGTCTGATGCTTAACTTAGCTCCGCACAATCGAACAAACAGTCTGAATCTGTCGGCTATATAACTTGTATATTGCAGTCTGAAGTTCAAAAATACTTCCCTGAACGCGGAGGAGAGTTACCTACCTTATTATTAGTCCACCAACCATGACGTAGTCCAGACAAGCTAGAGTAGCCGTAGTTGAAGAGCATATGCAAAGTTATTTTACTCCCCAGCTACTTTCCACCAATATTCAGGCGGGGTGTTTTACCCTGGACGTTATCGCATCTATAAGGGATGAGTGGCAGCAGAAGAGACAAATCACATCGCAATAATGGTCAATGAAATCTTATTGTTGATCGGTTTTAAGAACCTTCGATATTGAAGACTTTAACATTTAGTTTTCTTCTGAGTCTGTGATATTAGGGCACTGATGTAAACGAAGTCCTTCCCCCTTTCATAAGCCTCTCGTGTTGTATTCTTCAAGCGATTGTACCTTAAGGATTTTTTCTAATTTTTTGTAACCATGTTCACAATTTCCCTTGTCGATATGACCACACGATTTTACAACTACGATAAGAACCATCGCCATGACTGAACAATGCTGGGACTAAGCAACAAAAGTCAAAATGCATGAATTCTAATAGCATAAGACGTAACTGATCGGAAATTTTATTCTATATAACTTTTCGATAGTACTAATAACATAGGTATTTAATCATTAAAGTTTGGGCGCCGTCCCTTAAACTACCGTTCCATCCAGCGTGAATAAAATTATTTATAACCTAGATTGGAGTGCCTTATTCTCTGACTTTACATATAGATTATCATTGTTCCAACGGTATTCTGTAGAACGCAGAGGAGAAGGAACGTGCGGGTTTAAATTGGTCTCTCTACGATAGTCGAATATTAATTCGAAACTTTAAAATAAAGTTATATTTATTTTCAGATATGAAAGTTTAACAAAACTCTTCACTTGGTGAATGAACAAGGTTTCAGGTACAGGGCTAGTTTGGTACAAAATCGACAAACAGAAAAACCAAGAATTGGTAAGTTACAATTTGAGCACAAGCTCAAAATTTACAAAGGTCCCAACGTCGCGAATGTTGCGTTTAGTTCGATAGACAACGAGGGAAATCTGCTAAACCACAATTTTCAAGAGCACTTTGCTCCAACGGTTACAAGTTCCAAAGGCAGAACTCAATATAACACAAGTATCTATTACAAGAGCCTCAATGCGTCCTTTAAGCTTTACAGAGCGTCTTGGCTCAATAACATTACACATTCAGGCCTCTCTAGGCACAGCCTACAATTTAAAGACCATATCAATAGCGTTTTAGGTATACACAGGGGTATCTAGTACCCATTCTACTGGGCCTTTATGGAAATCAACAGGTTCAATTACTGGCCCCAAAAACAAAATGTATAGAGGCGGACACTTGCGCTCCTTGAAATCAAGAGGTTAAAAGCCTACTTGGGCTTGTGGCCCGACGCTGCAGATACTAATACTGAGGTGACAAGATGGACAAGTTACAATTTACAATGAAAAACGGTTACAAAATCATAGTCACCTCAAGATTAATGGAAGAGGAATTCGAGAGGGTAACGCACTCCCTATCCCCGGTATTGAGTTTAGGCACTTGTGACTAATTTGAACTTTTACATGAGCAGAAAGAAAGGGTTTACATTGTAGAAAAATCACGGTTACAATATTAAGGAGAGGGAACCTTCCCCTCGGGTCGGCTTGCGGAGATAACTACTGAGATAGAAACATGGTGGCCGTTACCTTTCCTGATGTTCTACCTGCCAATGAATGAGGCCCCCGCCTCCTCTCTTAGCACACACACTCAATAACGCGACGATCAGAAAGAAAAGTTAGCTCGAAAAGGCGTCAGCTTTTATACCCGAGAGGAACGTTCGAGAAGGTTCTGGACTAAATCCGGACACACCCTCTTATTTTTATTGGGCATTCGAAAAGTTACAAGAAGCCTATGATTGGCAGAAAAATAAATACATTAATTTTCCTATTGGTTGAAATCCCAAGTCGGCGGGAGGAGCTAGAAGTGTTTCAACCCTTAAAAATATCAAAACAAGGAATAATAGATTCAGTTTAGAAACCTATAAATACAAAATTTCTTTAAATTTTAGTTATTCCACTTTGCACCAGAGTACGTGACATGAGTTGTTTAAGAGGCATCTATGGAGAAAAGTCCAAACTTCTAGAAATAGTTGTTGCAACCTACACATTACTCTATCACTTTAGTACTGACATCGGTTGATCAACGACCCAAGTTCTTGCACTATGTGCTTCAAATTTTGTTCTTCAAGGCGCTTCCTTTAATTGTACTGGGATGAGGTGTACCTCCCGGTACAGTCATTAAATATTGTTCACTAATTGTATCCTGGTTCGGCGGTGATTTGGACTTAGCAAAACAACAGAAGTGCATTCATATCTCCGTCATCAAAGCCAGTACGATAAAAATGTGCAAGATATGAATGATCGGAAATTTAATTGTATATAACTTCATTTATGTAGTATTTATCGATAGGACCACTAATAACGTAGATATTTGAGAGTTAAATTTTAGGCCTTCCCCTAAACTACCATTTTACTCAGCGTGAATAAAATTATTTATAGACTAGGTTATAATACGTAATTCCATACAAATTTTCACCAAATTCTGTTCAGTCATTTTCTCTTGATGCGCGTACATACATACACAGACAGCAGACAGACAAACGGGGATGACGAAAAATGGCAAAGTGCATTTCCTTGTTACTGTGGACACGGCCGATAAGGAAATGCAGTTCTTCTAAAATTCTGAGCAATGTACAGACAAAACTCTTATTTTATATACTGTATATAGAAGTCACATGCAGAGAACCACTCTCAGAGGAATCGGACGCCTTGTTTTTTATAGCTAGTTCCCCTGGTATGGTGACAAAGTACAGTTGGTATGTGACATGCATCAAGTTCCAAGATCACGCGCAGGGTAGGTTCAAGAGAGAAGAACATTACACATTATATAATTCACCATGCAATCAGCTTGCTGTGAAGGAGTTGAATGAGAGCAAGATATGATCTCATTTTCAGGATTAAATATAAATTCTGGGATGATTGGCATTGGACCACATGAAGTTTCTGTTTTCGTGCAGAATACATCAAAATAAGTGCATTGGCATATTAAAGTGCTTAAAAAAATTGCGAAATAGGGAAAGGTCCTATTTCAACGAAATCGGACGCAGTAAAATGTGCAAGCGTACTTAAGAATCCAGTTTTCGTAGGGGGTACATTGTGTTGGACGTGCCGGAGGCATGTTTACCGTCGAGGAAGCAGTAGAACAACGGCACTGAAGGCGGTGAGGGTGGCAAGGAAACCTATTATGAAGGAAGCGGGATAGGAGATCTGTGCATGTAGTCCGGGTGACGCAGCGGAAACCAATGGGATGACGGTGAGCACGAAGCACATCATCGGTTATGGCATTAGAGCATCAACGATTGGATAGATGTTGTTACGCTGTCGTCACAATCCAGCCAGCCTTCCTGTTCTTTCGGCACAGACGACCCATTGTATGTTCAACTGAAATCGACGCAACTCGATCCTCATGCAAGTACCTTTACGACGTGGTGTTTGGAAGCATGCCTAATGCTTTGTTTGAGGATCCACCAATGATTTGGTCACCATTCCTCTTGAGCTTCGGAAACACTTTTATGTTATTTATAAAATTATATTGTTTATGCCAGCAACAAATGGCTGCTGCCGGGAACACTTCCTCAAGAAAAGAATCAATGTACGAAGATAAATTAATGCCTTTGCGTCGGCACTAAAACTGTTGCAACATAGACGAACGTGATGTGAAACAATAGCTGGAATGGTTATCGGTGAATTTAGTTAACCCCTAGGGATGGAACTGGCTTCTTCACTCCTTCAGAAAGGCATCTTTACTGTTCTTACTAGGGGACTACGTTGAGTTCCACCGTTATTTGTTGTTGTCGATGCGAAACTCTTATTGCCGAAATGTCACGAAAGCGAGTGTTACATATTCCTTCAAACTGCGCACTGGTAATCCAAAACTCACGCGATTACAACAGAATGGAAAAATACAGCACATAATATAGCCACTCGGAAGCCATACCAAAGCAGGGGAAAGAATTTCGCCGGGTAGTTGGCTGTGGTGGCTTCTAGACGTCTGGCAATAGACACTTAATATGGTGCAGCACAAAATACCTTCGAGCAAATCTAATGACACGGACCGTATATTATTATTAACAGGAAAGACAATGTGCTTTTTTCTCTATGCCCCGACTCATGAGAGATTCGCTGTAGATTCCCTCTGCACTTTCTCAGGACATAAGAACAAAAAACTTGCATAGTGTAGTAGTTCCTGAACAAAGAAGTAGTTTAAAAGACCTTCCATTTTCAACTTGTAAGTGATAAATCACGTGTGAATGCTATGCTTTCTTTTTTAACTATATACTATTTTAATTGCTCTAGGACAAGAGGAACTGGAAAACGAGAAGGGAGATCGATGTTCGAATAGCATATTTTTACCCAGAATATTTTCTACTTCAAGATGAGACGAGCATATCTCAGGAGTCACCTGGGTCGTTAAAGAGTCACCACAATTGTCAATTCATTCTGTGAGCACGTACAATAAAACATGTATTGCTTAAATCTCCACACGAGTTTTTCACATGAGTATTCTCCTTACCTAACAGTAGCAATCATGAAACGACAACGAATCCTGCGTGACATAAAGTTTAATGCAGCCTCGAAGAAGTTCCAGGAATGAAGCACCTGATCCCAGTACAATCGTTCTCAACCGAAAGGAGGTTATCAAGAACAACAAATATACCTATTTTAAATTTGAACTGAATAGTGACATAAACTTAAATAAATATCCCTGAGTCGTTTACGTACCAATGGGGGTGAAAATCTTAAAGCACTCTTGACTGTCAACCGACCGGGCTAGGATTCGATTCAACATCCTTAGGCCAAGAAAGATAGGGAAGCGCTGAACACATCCCTGCTTATCTCTCCTCCCTTTAAGATGCTCAAGAGGTTGTACGTTTTTCCTCCACAATAAATTGGTTGCAGTAATTCAATAGCTTTCAAGTCCGCGTTCTACACTGAAACATAAGTCTCCATCTTATGAGTTAACAATAACACTGCTTTATTATATTTTGAGGCATGTAATAGGACTCCCTTCAATCTCCTGTCGGGATTCCTTCCAAGGCCACTTGTGAAGACCAAGAAACATCATTATTTCTTGATATCACATACCTGTCTGGCCCCATCTCGAGTTGCCCTGTGATTGGTAGCAACAGGAGCTGCCGCGCTGTGGAGGGTTTAACGAGGGATCCGCGGTCAGCGTACTCAGTGTCGCTGCCCAAAGGATCTCTGCTTAACGAGCCGGGTCTATAAGTGCACACAACAGACGAAAAGTACAAGATGACAAAGATCTTGTGTTTGGACTGCATACAAGCAGGGAACACTTACTTCCTTCTTTCACATACTTTCAATCACGGTCATCGAGCCATCACCATGTAGGCCATAAATGTAATAATAATAATAATAATAATAATAATAATAATAATAATAATAATAATAATAATAATAATAATAATAATAATAATAATAATCATAATTGAACGCCCCACTAGTTACCTCTTTAGCATGTTGGGATACCGAAGTTGGGGCAAGTTCTTTTACGTGCAGACACTTCCACAATGTCTAACCTAGGCAGCAACTGGGGTACTTGTACTCTCAGGAAGTAACTTGGTGCTCACTTCTGCATGTTGTTGCCGTAGTGGCAGCGGCCAGACCTTCATACACCGAGCACAAAGCCGACCTCTCCAAAACGGCCGTTTCACTTTCCGAGAAACACACAACCTCAGTTGAACGAGCTGAGTCTTACTCAAGGGTACGATATCCCTATTTTGATACTGTTTCACAACAACCTCCCCGCAAGAAAGCTGACGTAAATATGACAAATGTGTGTACTTCTCCTCGCTGGAAGCTATAACTTATAGTCAATACCATATTAACAATATATATATACTGAGTATATCTTATATCATGCGGCTCGCGAGTGCCATACTTTCGACTTACAAATGTCTCACATGCACAAATGACGAATGGGATGTCTACTAACTGATTTTCGGAGGTTCACTACTGCCAGCTCTCAGCACTACCCGTGGATTAGTAAACCTGGTGTAAAGCAATGGCGAGTGTGTTCAGCAACGACATCATTTCAATCTGCTGAGCATGCAGTTCAAGCTCCAAACAGACTTGTACACGCGTATTTCACCGCACATTATTACTTTTTGTTTCATACAAGCAAACTTCTACATGAGCAAAAATTAATAAGTTATTCAATTTTATGTTCTGCACCTTTGGCTCATTTACAGAACGTGTGCAGTAAAATGACAGCACGTTATAAGACTCCTTTGAAAACAAGTGATTAGTGCATGCAAATACACATGTAAGGTTACAACACATCATGATACGTTTTTCTTTTTTGTTTTTCGAGGAACGGCCGCAAAGTAATTCTAATCGGAAAATATACTAAGTATAATTCTCACATGGCAATCAAGGATTCTTTAAAGAAAGGTGAGTGCACCCAGTGTGATGTTTTACCAAGTTAGATAACGAGTCTGCAACCGAAAAGGATAGTCAAGTTGTTAAACACTCAGTTAGCTTAAATAGGAAATAGCATACTGCGGCAAAATAAGCTCTAATTGGGTATATCGAGCCATACTGCGTATTTTATCCACATACATGAACATCGGGCCTACATAGGATATACGTATATTGTCTTGTCTCCATTTCCATCTAGAATCAATTTATCTCTCTTCGCCTGCCTGTTATTGCTCATGATTTTATTTTTAATTAGTCTGATGACCTCGATATTTTTATTTATCGTATGGCATACCAAATCATACAAGTTAAATATATACATACATATACATTAACACTCAAAATGTACAGGGGCATATGACAAGGCAGGCTTGTATCTCTTAGTCGTCTACTGTATAAATTATTTTTCGTTTTCGTTTGGTGAAGAAAATTTCAACCTTTAATGTTCAACATTAATCGCATTCATTTCCTTCATTTATGCCCTTCTGTCACAGTCAGATACAATGTTATGAGCTGTCTATGAGGGAGCACCGCAGTCACATTGGGGAGATGGGAGTTCACCCCCATTTAAACAATGATTCACCACAGATTCCATGGTTAGTCCATGTTCCACTTGGAAGGTGCAGGTCTGTTTTCTATTAAATCAGTCCATTTATCCAGTGGACATTCGACTAAGAATGGTTTTATATCAGAGTTCCAGCAAATTTGATTGGTAGATGTCTAGATTTTAGTCGGTTTCTTTCTATTCAGACCAGGGATGTCAGAATGAACGGGAAGAGCTGGGTTACTCAGGATCAGGGCAACTTCTCTGAGGACAAGGATCAAGTTGATTAGTTTCATGGTGTTGGTGAACTTTCCATCGGTCCTGTGTAGCCACACTGGAACCCAATATTTAGCCACAGACAAGACAAGGCCTAAATGCAGAACACCTCAGAGTTATAGCGAAAGCACCCCAAGCCTCAGCAGGATATTATTCTAGTTTCTAATATAAACAGCTGTATTGTCAAGATGTTCCTATTTGTATTTGTCCAAGTCACTGTCACGAGCTGTATGAAACCTGCCATCAGGAGATGACTATCTGACTCCGAATGTTTTCAGCTGGGGCAAGTAGCGTAATGTCAGTTACTGAGAAGAGCCTCCACGACGTCCTTAATCACAGTTGTACTGCGGAACTCATGTTTTCGGGTCTGAAAAAACCTGAAAGTGCATAAGTACGGCACTTCTTTCTCTTCTATCGTTGTTCGAAAGTAGTGAAATGAAGCAGAACCACCACGAAGACTCCCACCTGACTGGTGCATAGGTCCCCAAGTTTGCACGGTGCTACCATACAACGGCCTTACGGACACAGCACAGGTGGTGGTGAGACGAGGAGAGAACAGCGTGCGTGTAGCGACCCCATGACATTGCACATCATACGCTAGATCGTTATTTAAATGTGAGATTGGACGGAGTGAATGTGAAAGGGTGAAGAATGACTGTATGACGACGAAGAGGCCAGTATCGACAACTCACTGCGGTTGAAGGAGGCCGTATAATAGGGCTACGTGAAGGTGGATAAACCCTCAGCGCTATTGCAGAACGACTTGGCATGAATGACTCCAAAGTGCATGCGTGCTGGCAGCGGTGGTCACGAGAAGATACGTTCCCAAGAAGACCGGGTTCCGGACGTTCCCTTGGCACCACTGACAGGGAGGACCGCCGTATTCGACATATGGCTGTGGCGCAGCGGACTGCGTGTTCAGCAGTAGTTGGTTCCACAGTGACGCAAGGAACTGTTCGATATCGGTTGCTTGAAGGACAAGTCCGAGGCAGACGCCCTGCGGCGTGCATTCCAGTTACCACGAACCACCGCCGTCTTCGAATTCAGTGGTGTCAAGTGAGAGCTCATTTGCAGGTCCGTTGTGCCAATGTGAGGCCAGGTGAGTGGAGAGCAACAGCATGTGTTGTCATTCCCGAGGGTGTTACACAACGTGCTCTACAGAGTGGCCTCTCATTCGAGCATTGGACGTTAACTCGAGCGTCATCCACAACCGTCCCTCAATTGACCGACCATTGCAACAGGCATGGAACTCCATCCCACAAGCTGACATCCGGTACCTGTACGACACAATGCATGCACGACGTTTGATTAAACTCGTTATTAATGGGCCAGCATGGCATATTTGCGATGGCTTTTCTCGCACTGATATTAACCTATAGTCTTGTACCTTTAATCAATTAAATATGTTACCTCGACAAATATATTGCCAAGTTTCCGTTCTCTACATACTTTATTACAGTGTGTTTGGATATTTTTTCCGCCAGTGTATTCTGTGAACTTGCTAACATTTTGGTCTGTTTCGGTGTTCCTATAATAGTATTCCGAACTCCTGGACTGGTTTGAAACCTTTGTTAAGTGCTCTAAATTAACACTGTTATTTTCTTTGTAACTGTCATTCTGTTTGCATTGTAAACATGTGAGCAAATGAGGGAATTTAAGGACTGCCACATTTGTACAAACGCAATGACATAATAATAATAATAATAATAATAATAATAATAATAATAATAATAATAATAATAATAATAATAATAATAATAATAATAATAATAATAATAATAATAATAATAATAATAATAATAATAATAATAATAATAATAATAATTGTACCTTCCCAGGCAAGTTAACCTGCGCGCCATATCTGAGGCCTGCTATGTAAACAATTCTGAAATGATTTACTACAAGATGCTTTGGTCTTCAACTGTTAGATGTGTCTACCTTACGTTTAATTACACCCTCTAGAGAGATAAATCCTAACAATTTCATAAAGATAAATGTATTTTCAAGGTTTATTAAGGCGATACATAGGATAGTTTTTTAATGTACCGAAGATGTCAACACTTCAGCTAGTTCCTCATCGATTGTAATGAACCTACCAGATTTTTGGAAATATCTGCTTTAACCAATTAAATCCGGGGGTGTGTATTGAAATCCAGCCTATCTGTAAAGACTTCTGGAAGCTTCTCCTAAAAGTAATATAAAAGTAGGGCGCTTCTGGGTTGTATTGTCTTAATTTCTCCAGTAATTTGAATGCGGCGTGTCCAAAGGGAGGTAGGGGCATGGTCTGCGTGTGCAAGGCCCAGTGACTCAAGTTAATGGCGGAATTTTCATTGATATATGATAGTTTCTGCGGATAATGTGAGGGAATGCTTTAACATCTTTTATTTAATGTACATTTCTAAATTTGGTGGTATATGTAGCTTTTTCGGCAAGTCTGAGGACTCTATTCTATTCCCTACTGGGAAATATGTAATGTAACGGAACAAAGAGTGAATACCCTCTGTCGGTTCCCATTCAACTTGGCATGAGGTGACTAAAGTTTTCAAAACCAGTAAATTTCTTAAAACTTATTTGGCATTAACGTTTCTCATTGAGTAGTATAGGACTAGCCTCCGTATCATTTAGGATTTTAACTGTCTCTAGGTGTTTCGCCTCCTTGCACTTTGTTTATGGCCGGTTACAACTTCCCTTTTCTTTTGTCATTAAGGCCATTTACTATGAGCAATCATGTCCGTGTTAATTTGGTAATTGTTTCTGGTGTTAGTTCACTTTAGGAACATTGAAGCATATACTGCTCAGTAATAGATAAGTCCACACGGACAACTTGGTGCAAATACTTTAATTGAGGGAAACAGATAGGTTGTCAGGTGTAAATTTAGTGCGCCATAAGAAATTGTTGCATCTAAAAGGCTGGAGTATGGTACATTTTGGAGTACACACTCCTATGTCGGTGTAAATGATCGGAGAAATACATGCTCTTTGTAAAATATTGTTCCTGTCGAGAGCAATAACGTTCTTTTCTTTGTAAAACAAGCTATGTTTTAATAATTGTAATTCCGTATCTGATTTTCGCACTTCGAAGTCCCTGTTATTGCTAGAGCTGGCGAGCTCATTAATATTGTTGTTATTCATTCATATTTTCTATTTATCAAATTTTAACCTAAAAAGGAAAGAATTAAAATGTCAAAATGTTAAGTTCTTGTCCAGCCATTCAACACAAGCCCTGCTTATCCGTCTGTAATTCAAGATAAAAACCTTAAGACGTGGTAGCAGAGCGTGGCTAAATGGGCCTGGACACAGCCCCTTTTGACGGTTTAACCTAAAATTTGGATTTTAACACTAGAATATTTTCGGTTTTATCAATTTTTGTTTATAAATTTCACTCATTATGTCTGGCCCTAGAGAGATCCTTTCTCCTTGGTATTTCCGCAAGGAAGTGATCATTTATGAATTAGATATTAGAAAGGTTCAGTCTGGTAGCACGTATGGCTAGTACGGCTAACTCTTTGTTTCAACATATTTCTGAGTCGGCCAGTAAGGTGAACCAGTTGTTATCTGGGTTTGTTAATGGGACGAGTGACTGTGTTGCCCTACTAACTATGGCTACGGAAGAGGACCCGATTAAGTCTCCGGATAGTGTGGAATGAGTCGAGCAACAAGTTTATGCCCTATCTAAACAGCATACCCGGTCGGCAATCCCCGATATCTTCCACCATCGCTCATTAGTAATGCTGCTTTCGAACTTCCTGGCCCTCCGGCAGCCACTCCGCTAATATCCCCCGGGTTTAGCAGCTTACCTCATCCTTTAACCACATTGCTTAAAGAGATTTCTAGATTTCGTATCAACTCCAATAATGACGTCACTTCTTTCTTAACATTTCATGTAGATTTCCAGGACCATGCTTTGGTGTTTGCCCTGTTGCACTGACAAATTTTACATATAATCTATCCCTACACAGTTGGCATTTTATCAGATAAAATAGTTAAAGCCATATGAGAGGGAAGTTTACAACACTAACTTCTTGGTTAACGGTATTCCTACGAGAGCCCTGTCGTCATTAATCCAGAAACTTTATTTCAGAATGGAAACGCTAGATGAAAATCAAGCTGATTTCTTTCAGGATATTAAGTTCTATATTAGGGTTTTTGCCCTGCACTATTCCGAAAGTCAAATTGTACAAACTATCATTGAAGGAATTCCGCCCTTTTACCGATCATACTTGTATTTTTACTTCCCGTCCTCAAACGTTTAGGGAACTTGAGGCCATGTCCGTGTCTGCGGAAGGAGTAAAATATGCCGATACACTGCGAGTTGCTCGCGGACCACCGACTTTTTCTAATATTTCTCGGCCACCCTCTCGTAAGACTTTCACTCCCCTCAAATGTTGTGCTTGTAGGTCTGCGGACCATTTAAGAAGTAAGTGTCCTGTATTAAAACAAATGGATCTAAAAATGGATCGTCGTCTTCTGCAGGCTGTTTCAAGTGTGGATCATTTACACACCTAGCAAAGAATTGTAATTTACAGAATAGTGCACCTTCTTTCTGCCTCTAGTAACAACAGCGATAGAAGTTAACTAAAGTGTCCGGCTGAGTCCTCTTCTCAAGCTGTCTCTCCAGTTTCAGTATGACAATACTATTCTATGTTCTGAGAAAAGAAGTCCGTCTCAAGCTTCCTTTGAAGGTCGTAAATAATGCCAGAAAATGGCCCCTGATACTTCAGGATTTGTGCCATTCCTCGAAATTGAAATAAACTACGAACATGTTACTGCCGTTTACGATTCCGGAAGTATTTTGTCCATAATTTCCGAAGAATGGTATTCTATGTTAAAGAGTAGTGTTGCAAATTTTCCGAATATTTTTCTTCTAGTCTAAAATGTGTTTCGGCCAACTCTTCCAATTTATAAATATTAGGATTCATACATGCTAAAGTTCGTATTTCACAATTTATCTGGAAATGTAAGTCATATTTGCTGAAAATGTGTCTTGCCATGTGATATTAGGGGCCGATTTCATGTCTCACTCCGGTCTGGTGCTTGATCTTCAAAAGAAGTCATGCACCTTCAAGTTCGATAATAATGTGCATGTGCCCATTTTGTCGTGTAATTCTGCTTCATGTTCGCTTATTTCGCCTCCTCGGAGTGAGATGGCGTCAGACCATTTGCATCTACCCAAGTATCAGGCGAACCGCATTCTTAAATTTTGTCAGTCATTCTCGGATGTGTTTACGGAAGATCTAGGAGTGGCTGACTTAATTGGATACAAGATAGAGGTCACGGATTCGATCCCCGTAAGATTTTCTTCTTATAGGTTGTCTCCGCCTAAAATGAAGGCTATCAAGGAAATTGTACACAAGATGTTAAGTGATGCTATCATTCGACCATTCAGGTCGGCGTATTCTTCAACTATATTTCTGGTACCAAACCCGCAAGGCGGATTCAGACCAGTAGTTGATTACAGGACGTTGAATCGTAAGATTTTCCTACAGTCAATACACTTTCCCGACTTGCATTCACGTTTTCCTCCGCTTCGTATGGCTAAATTCTTCACCATCTAAAATCTAACCCAATGCTATAATCAGGTACCTCTGGCGGAAGAACCGGAACATCTGACTGCTTTCGCTACCTACTGCAACCTGTACGAATACAACATACGACTTTTGGGCTCCCCATGGGTGCAGCGGTTCTTACTAGGCTGCTAGATTGGGTCTTCTCTGATATCAAATTTGAATACCTTTACCATTATTTAGGTGATGTTGTTATTTTCCCAGAGACTTTCGAAAAAAACACCCAGCCCGTCTAGAGGAAGCACTAAAACGCCTTCGCAATGCAGATTTGACGGTTAGGCTGTCAAAAGTATTTGTGCTAAATCGTCTATGTCTTTCTCGGAGCATATTGTTTCACCTGATGGAGTTTCAGGGGATCATTGCAGAACTCAAGTGATCCGTAATTTCAAGCCTCCCAAAGATGTTAACGGGGTTGCTAGATTCATAGGCATGGTAAATTCAATTGGAAAATTAATTCCCAACTTCGCCAACTGGTCGGTACACCCAAATCTTCCTCGCAGGAAAGGCGTAAAATTCGAATGGGGCCCTCCTCAACAGGCCACTTTCAATGACCTCAAATTAATCCTCTGCAACCACCCTGACTTGGCTATGCCGGATTTTTCTAGGAAATTTGTTGTAGAGACCGAAGCGTCCTTATCTGCTACCTCTGCGGTTCTTCTACTGGAATATGAACTCGGAAGGCGGCCCATCGCCTATGCGTCTCGTACCTTGTCATCTCAAGAGTCCAGATACTCTATATAGGAATTAGAGGTACTTGAGGTACTATTTTCCTTAGAAGAATTGCGCCTTTATCTCGAGCCTGTCAAGTTTGAAGTAGAGACCGAAAATCAGGCTCTAAGCTGGGTATTAGCTTGGCCGGGTCGTTTGACGTGTGACACATTCGGTGATCTGGGAATGTGGTCGCAGTATGTTTTCCAGTGATCTTGATTCCTTCTCTCTCCACACCTTCGGGTATAAGTGCCATTCGTACTGATGCCCCTGTGCTATATCACGACATAGCGAAATACCAACGTAAAGATCCGTTGCTGGCTCCCATTATGAAAAACAAGTCGTTCCTTATGCTTCGAGGAATGGGATCCTGTGTTGCCCCTCAAGGTACAATCAGAAGACGAAAGTTGTTGTTATAGCAGTTCTCTACCTTGTGATATTCAAATATTACCAGAAGGCTCCATTAGGAGGACATCTGGGCATCTTTAAAACCAGAGAGAAGATATGGGAATTGTTTATCTGGATTTGCTTGCCATGTTATGTACAAAATTAGGGCTGTTGTCATTACACCAAGCCTCTCGACTAATGGAGCGATTGTATATCGATTATATGGATATCCTTCGCGCAATCTAAAAGGAACGGTAATAAATTCAGTCTTGTGTGTGTCGATGGTTTTAGTCGATTTTCATGGTTGTTTCCGACTAGGCTTACTACTGCACAAACTACTATTTCTTGACTCAATTCAATATTTGCATCTTTTGGACCATGTCAGTATATATTGTTTCCGATAACGCTAAGGCGCTCATTTCCGATTTATTTCGTAATTTCTGTTTTGATCTCTCCATTTAACATTTCACTACGTCGGCATATTACCCACAGCCACCTCTAGCTGAGCAGGTTAATCGAAATCTTCGAGCAGCCCTTATTGCCTTCCACCTCTGAGATCATTCTCGTGGGGAGACGTCCTTACATTGGCTATCATTAGCCTTTAACTCGGTCGTTCATGTGTCCCACAAATTTTATCCACTTTCTCTTATGTTTATGTTTGTCCCAAACACACCCTTGTCAAATTTGTGGTCGATCCATGATCTCTTACCAGAGACAATAGATCCCGAGGATATCCGGGATAAAGGCTAGAAATAATCTTAAGGCATCTCATCAGAGAGTAAAAATGAGGTACGAAAACCCACCAACTTAAAAACTGGATATCAGGTATTGGTAATTTTTTTTGCTCCCGCGGGCAAGCTTGCCTCCAGATTTCATGGACGAATTCATGGACCTTGTATCATTCTAGATATTCTTACTCCCGTCACCAGATTGGTGAGTAATCAGGAGACTGAAAGGATTTTTTTGGTTTAACCTGTCTCAAGTAAAGCCTTTGTGAAGACCTTTGGCTCTGTTCATTGAATACCACCAAGTGATTAAATTCCTGAATTTTTTTATCTTCCCGTACGGTATCTTATTAGTATATGTTTAAGTATTATTGGGAGTAAGGACAAGGAGGCCTTCGGCTCCTTTTGGTTTTCAAAAGTTACGAATGTAAACTAGAGTTTGTTCACATGTATAAGCTACATCCCAAGTTAACCTTCGTTCGTTGTTAAAATTCTGTTGTAGAAACCTCACCTGCTATAAGTTACTAGCTGCAGTACCCAGCGTTGTCCGGATGGTTTGTGAATGTTTACTTTCAAAATTTTATTAGCAGTTAGTTGTATGTGAAGTTAATTTTTTAAGAATTCCTTTCTGGGATATTCATTTTCACCATCTGTTATGTAGTTGTAGAGTTATTTAGATATGTTTGATTTCAAATTTTAGTATATATGGTTTTCGAGTAAAAGTGGAAGCTCGAATTGCCTGGAAAATATTTGATCCTTTCAAACAAATAATAAGTGATAACTATATGTATTTACTTGTCGCACTATAGATATCATCTACACAATTCCAACTGTCATTGAGACTATCACCAATTACCAAAAACGATGGATTCAACACTAATCTCGGTCATTTTAGTCTGTTTACTATTAAGCCGCTCTCAGTCTCCCGTCTCAATGGAGGCTGAACGTGGACTTAATCGGTATTCAGAGCGTCGCATTTCGTCTCGACGACACATAAACAATGTATTCGTCATTAATATCGGTTATTTTCCACTATTTTCAAATGTCATCCCCTCCCATTTCCAATGCCCAGCGGAGATTGGGTTGTTTCACCTCCAAACGTTTTTTGAATGTAAGTCATATATGTACCAAGCATCGATGAGAACTATTCTGGACCATAATTTTCGTTTATTTAAAATTCAACACTTCCACTAGGTGTGCTAGTGGTGTTTCATCCAAGAGTACTTTTTTTCCAGATAGTAAGTCATTTGTGTACCAATTTTTATGAGGGCTATGTTGGAAGACACACACATACATCCGTAATTTCTGTCATTTTGGACAATTTCTCTTCCACCCCTTCTCATCTTCATGCTGATGGGGGCTGAATATGGACTTCAACGACGTCCGAAGTGTCACTATTCTTCTCAGTGGCCCAGAAAACTATGCATTCGATACTATTTTCTATTATTTTTATGTATCATCTCCTCCAAACCCTACCCCAAGGGCTGCTAAGGTTGTAAGAGCCCAACGCGGTTATCTCCTGATAGTAAGTCATAAGAGTACCAAATTTGGTTGAAATAACTCCTGTAGTACCGAAAACTATTGACATTATTATTGATTGTTTTTGGTTATTAGTATATATCACCCCCTTCCTTACTAGTTCTTAGCCCAGACAGTACTTCATCTAGATAGTAAGTGATACATGTATACATTTTAGTTGACTGCAGCGTTGTAACATACATACGTCCATTATCTCGGACATTTTGCACAATTTCATTTGCCCTTTCTGAACTCTTATGCCCAAAGGGGCTGAGCTTGGACTTTAAAATATGTGGAGTGTCACTATTCATCTCAGCGACCCCGAAAACTATGGATTCGACACTACTTTCAATTATTTTTATATTCCACATCCTCACCCCCACCCCTAAGTGTGCTAGGGATGTCTTGCCCCCACGTGGTTAGTCTTCTGATAGCAAGTCATAAGTGTACCGATTTTGGTACAAATCGCCCCAGTAGTCATGAAAACTATGCATTAGACCCTATTACGTGACGTTTTTATTTATATTTGCATTTCACCTCTTCCCCTAAAGTTTCTATGGGTGTCATGTCCCCATTTCACCCCTTCCTCTAAAGTTTCTACGGGTGTCTTGTCCCAACAGAATTTTTCACACATAGTAATTAATATTTCCGGTCTATAAAGCCAAGAATAACGGCCGAGAGGATTCGTCGTGCTGACCACACGACACCTCGTAATCTGCAGGCCTTCGGGCTGAGCAGCGGTCGCTTGGTAGTCCAAGGCCCTTCAAGGGCTGTAGTGCCATGAGGTTTTGTTTAAGTAATATTATCATCAAATTCAGTTGACAGGTATGCTGGAAAATACACACATATATAATCGCAGTATATTTTGATCACTTTAGTTGTTTACACTTTCTCATCCCCTATGCCAAGGAGAAGCATAAATTGGACTTTCAAAATAGGAAATTCCCGAATATCGATATTTATCTCAGCGACCCCGAAAACTGTGTATTCGACACTACTTTCGACTATTTTCATATCCTAACAACTGGACCCCTACCCCTAAGGGATAAAAAATCCAGAGTGCCACTATTCATCTCGGCGACCCCAGAGAACTATGGATTCGACACTGTTTTCGCCAAGGATGCTAGAGGTGCCTTATTCCCACGTGGTTAGTCCTCTGATAGTAAGTCATATGTGCACCAAGTTTGGTAGAAATCGCTCCTTCTTTTTTTGGTTCCTATCCGTTCTGGATGTTGGCAACCATCTTTTTTGTCTTCTTCCTGTCACTTGCAGCTCGAAAATGCTCTTTAGATATTTTAGAGTTCCATGTTCTGATGTTGTTGAGCCAGGATATCCTTCTTCGTCCAACGCGTCTTTTTCCTGGAATTTCTCCTGGCAGGATGGTCTAAAGGAGATTGTATCTGCTGTTGTTCCGCATGACGTGTCCCAGGTACTGGATCTTTCTTGTTTTCACGGTGGTTAATACTTTCTCTTTTTCATTCTTCGTAGAATCTGACATTTGTGATATGCGATGCCCGCGGTATTCTTAACAATCTTCTATATAGCCAGATCGCAAAAGCCTACAAGCGTTTACTCAATGATTCTGTCAGAGTCCATGTTTCAACACCATAGAAGAGAGTGGTGAACACATAGCAGCGTAGAAGTCTGATCTTCGTCGACATTTCTAACCCGTGGTTCTTAAACAGATTGCCCATCATATTGAAAACAGCCCTGGCTTTTCCAATTCGTGTTTTCACCTCATCAGAAAGATCCCATTGGTCACATGTGGTTGTACCAAGATAAGTGTATTTATGAACTTGTTCAACGTTGTTCTGGCCTATCTTAAAATGACATGTATGAACCCTGTTTTTACTGATTATCTTTGTTTTCGTTTTTTGAGTGTTAACATCTAGACCATATTCAGAGCTATTTTGTGTAAGTCCATCTACAAGGTACTGTAAACTATCCTGTTCCGCCGGCATATCGGGTGTTGATATTGTTACCGTGTTTTGGTGGTAGTTATGCATGAAAGAAGGTGCTGGGTGGTGAATAGGTCTCAAGCTACTAAAGTGAAATTAATTTTAAAATTTAACAAGGTTATATTTTCTTTTCAAAATTAGGTAACAACAAATAGAACAGGTTCTTAGTAGCCGAAACACAATTGAAAAATACATTTACATAGGTACCCCATTTGGGGCTTCAAAAGTCAGAAACATAATTCTTGGGCAATCAGCTCAGTTTTACCCCAAACACAATTTTAACAGAGGGGCAGAAAACCCCATTCATACCTAGGAGCCCTTGCTCCAAATTACACTGAAAAGCCTCCTCGAGGCATACAATATACAATTTTCAAAAGAGCCACTCGCTCTCAATTTTAAGCCTCTCCCAGGCCACACCAAACTCCACCTTTAAGCTGTCCTCAAAGGACATATACACAGGGGTAAAATACCCAACCTACTGAGGTCTATTAAATGACAAGAAGGTTAATACATGACCTCTGAAATACAATTTGAGGGGAGGCGAACTTGCACTCCTAATACACTTTGTTTAAGACCTACTTGGCCTTAGGCCGTTAGTGCAAGGGCTAATCCCATACTACAGAGGTGACTTAAGAAAATAACAATTTACATTACATTACGGAAGAATTGGTTGAGAAAATAAGTTCACCTCCAGACAATGTGAGTGGGAGCTCGAGAGGGTTAGCACTCTCTATCCCAGTATGTAGCTTTACAAGAGAATAGATGAAAAGAGAAGTTACATTTTAGGAAAAGGTTACATAGTGGAACGCTTAGAACCCGCCCCGAAAGTTAAACTGCTGAGCTAGCAAAGAAAGAATTTATTAATCGGCCATTACCTTGTTGCTGACCGCTGCCGAGGAAAGAGGCGCTTCCCGCCTCCTGCTAAGTACTTAATACACTGAAAGATGGAACAGAAGTGGCCGAGAGACCCAAAAATCAGCAGTTTAAATACTCTCGCGGAAGTTTCTAGGCGTTAGGGGAATGAAAACACCCTCCCACAAACACTTTATTGGGTAGGACACAGCAACATATTCAAGTTGGGGGAAGATACATCTGATTGGATAGAAATTAATTTAAGAAATTCGGGATTGGTTAGGTTCAACACAAGGGGAAAGAAGGGGTGAATATTGCCAACTTAAACAATGACTGAAAGAAATTTAACAAAGAACAAACTCTTGAAATTAAATTTTCTCCAACAAAATAGTTCTTTGACTCCGCACTAGGTTGCACTATTATTGATCTTCAGTAGTGTCCTCTAGGAGAGAAAGTTTACACTTCTTACTTCAAGCGAAACAAAAACACATCAAAAATGACACAGTTCAAAAACTCAAAATTTTCCACGTGGTGACATCTTCTGAGAAGGTAAAGAATTAACAGCGTAGATAAAGTTCAGACTTCCTCCAGCAGAGGAGTTTCACCTGGCGCAATTTTTAAATTAGCGGCGTGGAGGTGTACCGCCCGGTACAGACCTCCCCCCCCAAAAGTTCCTCCAGGGGTGACACATGAAATCTGTTTGAAACAAGGTCCAAGTTATGCTGTGGATATGAAGATTGATTGCAGAAGCATTTATAAGATTTATTAATTTGGTTTGATTGAGTTTCAAAATTTTGTTGTTGCAGATGAAGTAAAGTCTTTATATTTGTAGAAGTTGAATTTCTGAAGATAACTTTTTATACTTGAAAGTGAAGGAAAAAAAAAATTTTCAAAGTCCACCAAATATTGCAGTTGAATTCCCAAGTGTAGTCATTACTTATAGTAACTGTTCATGTAGTTGAGGTTAATGAAGTTGGATGGCCAGACCGGCCGTTGCAGCTTGCGTCCAAAGGAGGCCGCTCGGACCCCTCAAGTACCCTGAGATACCGCTCGCCCGCACTATGAGGGGAGCAGAGGTGTTGAAGCACGCCGCGCCCGCGGTGAACATATACAGGCTGCGGGCAAGTAGCAGGTCGTGCGCCGCACATCAGCCTTGGCCGGGAGGAGAGCTCCGGCTCGCCGTGCACACGTCGTCCTCGCTGGGGCCGAGGGGGCCCGTCCTCTGCTCCAGTTGCTGCACGGCGCCGCGCGGCTGCGGGGGCACTGAAACATTATAGCTTGGCGGCAGAATTGTGTTGGACCATCATCTTCTTTGAGGGTACAGGCTTGTGGAGAGGTTGAGGGGCCAGCGGCGTACGGATATCCATGGCATTTACTCAAATCAAGCCACAGTGTGTATTGAAGCAGGAGACGGGAGCGTGGTGATGGCCGAGGCAAGGACAGAATGGCAGTTTAACGGATCGGGGAAGGTTTTACACGAGGCTTACATATAAGACCAAAATATTATAGAAGGGGCAGAAAGCCTTAAAAGTTGAACTCAAAAAAAAATATAACCTTCATATTCCTTTCAAATTATATGAAGCAAGTTGACACAAAATTTACACTGGTTTCACCTGTGACAGGTGAACCCTAAATATCCTCTCGGTGGCTGGATTGCTTACTAACAACGTAACTGGCGTAAGAAAATCGAGAATTATACAAGGCCCATGAAATCTGGGGGCAAGCTTGCCCGCGGGAACAAAATTCTTGACCATCACCTGGTCACCTACCTTCAAAGTGGTGGGTCTCCGTCCACGATCATACTTTTCCCTAACCTTTTCATGAGACACTTTAAGATTGGCTTTAGCCTTCTTCCAAAGATCTTTAATGTTATCCGGATCTATTGTCTCGGGTAGAATGTCATTCAGAGACCAGAGGTTAGAGAGCGGCGAGTTGGGAACAAACTTGAACATCAAAGAAGCTGGAGTAAACTTGTGAGATTCATGAACCGCCGAATTCAAAGCAAAAGCTATCCAATGCAGGGACGTGTCCCACCTGGAATGATCTTCATGATGATAGGCAATAAGTGCGGACCTGAGATTACGGTTAACCCGTTTAGCCAGAGATGGTTGAGGGTAATAAGCAGAAGTAGTTACATGAGAGATTGATAAGTCAAAACAGAATTTACGAAATAAATTAGATGTAAAAGCCTTAGCATTATCAGATACAATATATTGACACGGACCAAAAGAAGCAAAAATAGAATTTAAGCAGGTAATGGTAGACTGAGCGGTAGCCAGCTTAGTCGGAAATAACCAAGAAAATCTGGTAAAACCATCTACGCACACAAAGATGAACTTGTTAGCATTACCCTTTGACTGGGGGAAGGGTCCTACATAATCGATATACAGGCGTTCCATGGGGCGCGACGCTTGATGCGAAGACAAAAGGCCTACCTTGGTGGACATGGTGGGTTTACTGAGCAAACAAGATTTACAAGCTTTTACAAGTTCACGGATTTCGCCGTCCATACCTTTCCAGATGAACATTTCACGAATCTTTTCACGAGTTTTAAAGATACCCAGATGCCCTCCTAGTGGGGTCTCATGATAATACTTGAAGATCATAGGTACCAGAACAGCTGGAACGACAACTTTCATCATCTTGTCATGCCTCGAAGGGCAACATAAAACACCATTCCTCAGAACATAAGGGACAACATGTTCCCCAGAAGAAAGGGTTTCCATTATCGGAGCCAGCGTCGGATCTTCACGTTGGTATTTCTCGATATCCCTAAAAAGCATGGGAGCATCTGTTAGGATGGCATTAACCTCAGATAGCGTGGACTCGGGAGGTGATGAACTGTCGACCTGTTCATGGTTCTCAACGTCGTCTGAAAACATACGGCTGAGTCCATCAGCGACAACATTTTCGGTACCTCGGATATGCCTGACATTGAATTGGAAGGCAGAAATACGGATGGCCCAACGGGCTATACGACCAGTACGACGCGGCCTACCTAAGACCCAGCTTAATGCTTGATTATCTGTCTCCAGGTCGAATTTGACATGTTCCAGATAGAGACGGAACTTCTCTAAGGCGAATAAGACTGCCAAACCTTCGAGCTCATAGATGGAATACTTGGCTTCTTGAGCCGACAAAGTCCTAGATGCATAGGCGATGGGGCGCCTCCCTAGTTCAGTCTCTTGAAGAAGGACTGCAGCTACCGCTGACGACGACGCGTCGGTTTGGACGATGAATTTCTTCGAGAAATCAGGCATAGCAAGTACAGGGGCATTACAAAGGGCTAATTTAAGGTCTTCAAAAGCGGCTTGTTGAGAAGGTCCCCACTCGAATTTGATGCCTTTCCTACGAAGAAGGTTTAAGGGCGCCGCTCTATTAGCAAAGTTAGGAATGAACTTCCTGAAGAAATTCACCATACCAATGAACCTGGCGATACCTTTAATGTCCTTGGGAGGTTTAAAATCACGGATGGCCTGTGTTCTAGAATGATCGACTGCTACACCATCGGGTGACACAATATGCCCTAGGAATGACATAGAGGGCTTAGCAAAGGCAACCTTGGACAACTTAACAGTTAACCCAGCCTTACGAAGGCGATCGAGAACTTCTCGCAGATGATCTAGATGTTCTTCAAAAGTCTCTGAAAATACGACGACATCATCTAAGTAGTGATATAAGTACTCGAATTTGATGTCGGAGAAGACCCTATCTAGTAGCCTAGTGAGCACAGCTGCCCCCGTGGGGAGCCCGAAAGGCACGCGGTTGTATCCGTATAAATTCCAGTCCGTGGCAAACGCTGTAAGGTGTTTAGACTCTTCGGCAAGGGTAATTTGATTATAGGCCGGATTCAAGTCCAAGATAGTGAAGAACTTGGCCTTACGAAACAATGAAAAAAAAGAATGAAGGTCAGGAAGGGGCACAGATTGCAACACCACCTTCCGATTGAGAGCCCTGTAATCAATGACAGGCCTGAAGCCTCCTTGGGGTTTCGGGACTAGAAAAATAGGAGATGAATACGCCGACTTAGAGGGCCTAATAATACCATCCTTTAACATCTGATCGATAATTTCTTTCAGAGCCTTCATTTTAGGTGGAGATAGCCTATAAGGTGGAAAACGGACAGGAATCGAATCCGTGACCTCAATTTTGTATTCAATAAGGTCAGTAACACCAAGAGTATCAGAGAACACCTCTGGAAATGACTGACATAATTTACGAATACTATCAGCCTGCTCCTCAGGTAGATGTCTAAGGTCTAACAACATCTCATCCTGGGTAGGCGAAATAGATGAACATGACACAGAATTACACTTTAATAGTGGTATTTTACAACTGGAAGCAAATTTGAATGTGCACGACCTAGACTGGAGATCGAGCACAAGACCAGTGTGAGAAATAAAGTCAGCTCCCAATATAATGGGGCAAGACAATTGCTTGCCCACAAACAATTTAATTTTCCATGTAAACTTAAAAATACGAATCTTGACCAGTAAGGAACCTAGAATTTCTAATGGAGATGAATTAGCCGAAACGTATTGAACAGGAGAAGAGACATAGTCAGGAAGTTTACAAACCGATTTCAATTTAGAATACCATTCAGCCGAAATAATCGAACAAACACTGCCTGAATCTAAGAGAGCTGTTATAGGCTCGTTATTTAACTCAATCTTAAGAAAAGGAACAGGTGCGGGGGTATCCGCCGCAATCCTAAGACACTCTTTGGGGCATTCAAAAGATGTATTCGAAGACTTATCGTTCCCTGAATTCTCGACCTTTTTGCCAGGGGCTGAGCCTTGGGAAGCAGAATTAGTTGACTCAGCCGCAGCCACTAGTCACTTTTGATTGTTGTTGGAAGTTACACCAGAAGTTGAGCAGGAGGGGGTGCTATTCGAATTAGGACAATTCTTTGCGATATGTGAGAAAGCCCCACATTTAAAACAGCCTTGTGATGAACCCGCTCCATTATTTGCCCTACTAGACTTGATCAGAGGACACTTATTGCGCAGATGGTCAGGCGACCCGCAAGCATAACATTTACGAGGGGTGACTGATCGGCGAGGTGGAGGCCGAGTATTACTAATGGAAGGCGGGGGTTCTTTCGCGACACGCACAGAATCGGCGTATCTAACTCCTTCCGCTGAGACGGCCAATGCTTCAAGTTCCGAGAAAGTTTGCGGGCACGCCGCGAAACACAAATATGACCTATAGGGAGGTGAAATTCCCTCTACAATAGCCTGTACAATCTGATCTTCAGGAAAATGAAGGGCAAACACCCTAGTATAAAACTTAATGTCCTGTATGAAATCAGCCAAGTTTTCATCCAAGCGCTGTACACGATAATAGTACTTCTGAATAAGGGAGGACCTTGCCCTAGCAGGGATGAAGTTAGCTAGCAAGTGGGCATGGAAATCCTCAATAGATGATTGCTCGGCAATGGCTCTTACGATTTTATCAGAGAGAATACGAATAGCATACGGATAGATAATTTGCAAGATTTGACATGGAGAAAGAGAAAAAACAAGGGCATGATCCTGAAATTCCACTAGAAATCTTTAAAATGAAATTACATCACTGGTGGTATTAACAGAAAACTTAGAAATACCTCTGAGCAACATTGCCAATGGATGAGGCAAGCTGCTAAACCCGGGTGACATAGTAGGTAAAGGCTTCAATGGCAAAGAAGTTAATTCAGAACGGATGTTACTCAATGATGCGCGACGTTCAGATTCGTTGTCCAATGGGGCAGGGATAGTTTGAGCAGCAACGGTTACCCTATCAACTTCTCCCTTGGGAGGCGCTTCCTCACTACCAGTATTCACTATGGTGGATTGATCAGATTTGGGAGGAACTTCCCCAGTTAACAATTGAGTGACCTTACTAGATAGTTCGGAAATATTTTCCAGGAGCGTACTAGCTTCCTTCCTCTGAACGTCATTCAGTTTTAGAGACAACAGATCGTTAACCCTATTCGAAAAATGATATAGCCTGCCTTGCACACGCTTAATTTGATTAGGAGACGGATCATTTTCATCAAAAAAACTAACTACAGAAGCTAGCCCAGTAACGTTCTCCGTGATCGTGGAAAGAGAATCGTCAATTTCTTTCTCTCCCAAATTGGGGATGGAAATGGGCAAATCAAGGGACTCTCTAAGCTTGTTAGTGTCTACTGCAACCGTGCCTCCAGATTGCACATTTCTGATAGTTAATTCATAGATCAACTCCTCCTTGCGCAAGTAGTTAAGAAGGAGAACATCGCGAGGGCCGGGCATGATGACCGAACAATTTTGAAAAGTCAAAAAAAAATTCCAGCAACTGAGAAAATGGTTAGAGTTCGGATCTAAACAATGTCTAGCCGTCAAAAGGGGCTAAATTGAGACCCATTCAACCACGCTCTGCTACCACTTGTTACCGTGTTTTGGTGGTAGTTATGCATGAAAGAAGGTGCTGGGTGGTGAATAGGTCTCAAGCTACTAAAGTGAAATTAATTTTAAAATTTAACAAGGTTATATTTTCTTTTCAAAATTAGGTAACAACAAATAGAACAGGTTCTTAGTAGCCGAAACACAATTGAAAAATACATTTACATAGGTACCCCATTTGGGGCTTCAAATGTCAGAAACATAATTCTTGGGCAATCAGCTCAGTTTTACCCCAAACACAATTTTAACAGAGGGGCAGAAAACCCCATTCATACCTAGGAGCCCTTGCTCCAAATTACACTGAAAAGCCTCCTCGAGGCATACAATATACAATTTTCAAAAGAGCCACTCGCTCTCAATTTTAAGCCTCTCCCAGGCCACACCAAACTCCACCTTTAAGCTGTCCTCAAAGGACATATACACAGGGGTAAAATACCCAATCTACTGAGGTCTATTAAATGACAAGAAGGTTAATACATGACCTCTAAAATACAATTTGAGGGGAGGCGAACTTGCACTCCTAATACACTTTGTTTAAGACCTACTTGGCCTTAGGCCGTTAGTGCAAGGGCTAATCCCATACTACAGAGGTGACTTAAGAAAATAACAATTTACATTACATTACGGAAGAATTGGTTGAGAAAATAAGTTCACCTCCAGACAATGTGAGTGGGAGCTCGAGAGGGTTAGCACTCTCTATCCCAGTATGTAGCTTTACAAGAGAATAGATGAAAAGAGAAGTTACATTTTAGGAAAAGGTTACATAGTGGAACGCTTAGAACCCGCCCCGAAAGTTAAACTGCTGAGCTAGCAAAGAAAGAATTTATTAATCGGCCATTACCTTGTTGCTGACCGCTGCCGAGGAAAGAGGCGCTTCCCGCCTCCTGCTAAGTACTTAATACACTGAAAGATGGAACAGAAGTGGCCGAGAGACCCAAAAATCAGCAGTTTAAATACTCTCGCGGAAGTTTCTAGGCGTTAGGGGAATGAAAACACCCTCCCACAAACACTTTATTGGGTAGGACACAGCAACATATTCAAGTTGGGGGAAGATACATCTGATTGGATAGAAATTAATTTAAGAAATTCGGGATTGGTTAGGTTCAACACAAGGGGAAAGAAGGGGTGAATATTGCCAACTTAAACAATGACTGAAAGAAATTTAACAAAGAACAAACTCTTGAAATTAAATTTTCTCCAACAAAATAGTTCTTTGACTCCGCACTAGGTTGCACTATTATTGATCTTCAGTAGTGTCCTCTAGGAGAGAAAGTTTACACTTCTTACTTCAAGCGAAACAAAAACACATCAAAAATGACACAGTTCAAAAACTCAAAATTTTCCACGTGGTGACATCTTCTGAGAAGGTAAAGAATTAACAGCGTAGATAAAGTTCAGACTTCCTCCAGCAGAGGAGTTTCACCTGGCGCAATTTTTAAATTAGCGGCGTGGAGGTGTACCGCCCGGTACAGATATATTTGGCGTTTAAGAGCACTCCCATCTCCACTTCATCAAGAGCTTCCTTAAAGATTCGTTCTGAATAGATGTTGAAAATCAGTGGAGAAAATATACAACCCTGCCTCACACCTCGTAGAAAGTCTATGCCCTCCTTATTTCCTCTGTCCAACCTCACAGAAGCCAATATAAGTTTATTATTATACACAGGTCCTTGTCATCCAAACCATTGCTTTTTAAGATTTCAACGATCTTCTGATGTTTCACTCTGTCAAAAGCCTCCTGGTAATAAATAAAACAGGCATAAATGTCGCCATTCACGTCTCTGCACCTTTGAAACTGCACCTGGATACAAAACAATGCTTCACGCGTACCAAACGCATTTCTGAATCCAAATTGTGTAGGAGAAATTTGTTCTTCACAGATCTTGCATATTCTTCGGTGAATGATCCTCAGAAGTATCTTTAGTAAGTGACTCATGAGGCTGATGCTCCAGTACTCACCACATGTTTTAGCTCCGGTTTTTTTGGGCAATGTAATAAATTCAGATTGACGCCAATCCCGTGAAATGCAACCAGAGTCGTAGATGTCGTTGAATAATGCAGTCAACCATTTTAAATCATCTTCACAGGAAAGCTTTAGAATTTCGGAATTTACATTGTCGGAGCCAGGTGATTTACCATCTTTCACTCCATTTATCGCAGTTTGTACTTCTTCCATAAGAATTATAGGCCCTGCTTCGCAGTTTATTTCAGGAGGTTCAGGACGATTGTCATAAAATGGTTGTTCTACGTATGTTTTCCATGTGTGCTTTAGCTCCTCTTGTCCAACGATTATTTTCCCTTCACCCATTCACCAACTTGCTAGCCTATTCTTGATTTGTATTTCCCAGTCACTTTTCGGTAAGCATTCAAAATGTCATGCTTCAGTTGTAATTTCCCTATTTCATTGCACTGTTCCTGTAATTCTCTTTCCTTAGCTTCTCGTATCCGATTCCTGATCTCCTTGTTGACATTCCTGTATTCATCAGGGTTACTTTTCACTCTCCTCCTTCTGTCCATCATTTCAGGTATTTCGTCAGTCATCCCCGACTTCCTTTTGGTGATATTAGGTTTCAAATGTTCCTCTTTAACGTTCCAGTAGTCCTGAAAACTATGGTTTGAGAATAATATCGGTCGGTTTTAGTTATATGTCTATTTAACTCCCTCCCCTAGGAGTTGTATGAATGTCTTGCCCCAACAGCATTTTTACAAATAGTAAGTAATATTTGTAGCAAATTTAGTTGTCAGCTATGCTGGAAAATACACATATACATCCATACTCTCGGTCATTTCGGTAATTTTATTTCTTCATCTTTTCTAACCCGTGTGTCAAAGGGGGCTGAACTTGGACTTCAAAACTCCGGTGTGTCACTCTTCATCTCAGTGACCCCTAAAATTTTGGATTCGCCACTGTTATCGTTTATTTTATATCTCACTTTCTCCTTAACACTATTCATCTGAGCGACCCGTAAACTATGGATTCGACACTATTTTCTATTATTTTTATGCCTCACTCCCTCCTCAGCCCCCACTCCAAAGGATGTTGAACATGGACTTGAAAATATCCCGAGTGTCACATTACATATTAGCGACCCCGAAAATAATGGATTCCACACTATTTTCGGTTATTTCTATATCTCACCACCTAGACCACACCCGTAAGGAATAAAAAATCCGGAGTGTCACTATTCATCTCAGCGACCCAGAGAACTATACATTCTATACTATTTTCGATTAGCTCTTAATATCACTCCCCCTCCCGCCCCTGAAAAATATGCTTTTGACACGATTTTCGATTATTTTTATATCTCATCCCCCTCGCCCACCGCCTTTACGGATGGTTGTGGTGTCCTGCCCCCACGATGCTTGTGTCGTGATGCTAAGTCATAAGTGGTTGAAATCTTTCCAGTGGTTTAGGAGGAAATATAATGTGGCCGAAAAAACTGAAATTCTTTTTTCCAAGTCGTAATACCGCGGAAAAGTTGCGAATTGGGGAGAATAAAATGGGGTAGACAATATACGTTCGTCGCGCACGTGCTCTAAAGTTTGCCGAAATTCGGAAAATGTATATTTTTACGATAATTTTCTACTTTGCTTACCTTGTCAATATTTAAATGTAATAGGTCGAGTCGACTCTTACTCGAACTAATAATGATTTAGAAAAAGAATGGTTCTAATCGGTTAAGGTCTTTCGCTCGCACAACAGCCGTCAAAAATCTAACAAATTCTCGCGCTCTCGCTCGGGTCAAAGACGCTGACTCTCAGCCCACCTACCACTCTCGCATTGTTGTGTCAGTCTGCACTTCTCCCTCTTGTTTCATTCGCTCTTCCAGTTACTACTGTGGCATTTGCATCTACTGTATTTCGATATTTGTTTTGTGTTATGACGTTTTTGTGTAACTTTGTGACCTAACAGTGGTATACTATGGCTGTACCTCAGAAACTCATCACAAGACAGGTATTTGATGCACCTAAAGACTTTTCATCAAGGAAGCTAAAGTTATTATCCTGCTAGGAAAGGTAACCAAGATATTGGTCTTCATCATCAGTTTCAACAATACGAGCACGAGGGTTTCATCCAGAGTTCATTGGCTGTCACGCGATCTCCTTTCCAATGATTTAATACGTTTCTTTGTTTCAGACACGTCCAACCCTCCAATTGTTCCTACTCCGTGTGCTCGTAATAAGTAAACAAATCTTAGCTCAATAGCAGATATTTTGTTTGATTTTACACACAGTTGACAGTTATGTCGCATTTATATAAATCAGGGGTTCTGTTATAAATGTAATTAACAACAATGGGGCATTTGCAAGCCGCTACGTTAGAAAGCAATGAGCATTTTTGCTAAAACTCGTCAATTTTCTACTTAAACGAATCTTTATTCTTATCCCGAGTATCTGATTTTCGAATGCTGTAATATTTATCATGCAACGATTTTATAAGTTGCACAATTCTCTTATCTGTCACCGTTGTGATGGATGCTTTCTGATTCAAACCAGTTATTTTGTTAGGTACTGTACTGGCAAAGTGTGAAAAACTGACGCTCTTTTTTTTTTGCTATTGGCTTTACGTCGCACCGACACAGATAGGTCTTATGGCGACGATGGGATAGGAAAGGCTTAGGAGTTGGAAGGAAGCGGCCGTGGCCTTAATTAAGGTACAGCCCCAGCATTTGCCTGGTGTGAAAATGGGAAACCACGGAAAACCATTTTCAGGGCTGCCGATAGTGGGATTCGAACCTACTATCTCCCGGATGCACTGACGCTCTTAAGCGCCAAGTGGTATCTCTCCTGTGAACAACACCGAATCACGTCTGACCAGTAGGAAGCTTGTTTGATGAAAAGTCTTTAGGTGCACCAAATATAGGGCAATCAAATACCTTTCTTGTGCTGGTTTTCTTAGGTACAGCTGTAGTAAACTACCGTTAAGTCACAAAGTAATGTTAGACGTATGTTGAAAGTCATTATCATTCTTCCAAACTTCATTGCGCATGTCGAGATCGTGTTTGAGTTGTGGATTGCTTGCCACGCGTTATTTATTTTCAATTTCACGTTTTATTAACAAGATAGGGACTTCGTTGCATTTCCCGACTTGCGTTCATTCTGTGGCAATATTTGTTTCATTGTGTGCTATTAGTTTCGACAAGGTTTACAGCTAAAATATCTAAGAGGGTGTTTGAAGTTACGATTTCGCCTGACATTCTAGAGGAAGCGTAGACAACCCACTTTCCGCTCGGCAATAGATTTACGGCGCCACATGTTATTCTAGGAGTATACTGATGATGAGACGTCCTAGTTCACGCTCAACGATAGGTTTAGGAAGGTGTGTATATGTACATAGAGGTTAGTGTTAGGGTGTGTATACATTAGGTAGGCCCGACGATAGGTTTAGGATGTCGGCTGTATACACGCAACTCAAGTCTTAGATTAGGGGTTTTTGCGAAGTGACTTGAGTGACGGTAGTGTCTGCAGTGGTGTATGCAATGCGAAGAGTGTTAGCGAAGTAATATTGAGACCATGTTTTGCGCACAGATCTTACTAGCTGGAAGGTGTTTATCTAAGATTATGGAATCACTAGTGGCATGAACGTGAGGGTTGTCCAATATTGGGTACTGGGCTAACGATGATTGAATATTTATTGCAGTGTGCCATGCGCGTTTAAGTTCATTGAACTTCAGTATTTTATTTTATTTACGGACTTACTTCTTTTGTCGTTCTGACGTCCTATTGCTTTGCTAGTGTGCGTGTTGACACTTAGCTTAGTTATGTGAGACTTGAGTTACGAATGCGGGTTCGATTCGTCAGCCGGGAATATATTTTATTTTTCAATCTTTGTCGTTCTTTCATTTTTATAACTGTTGATTGTGGCCGATCAATAACTTTGTAGTTATTTTGTTGGGACAAACAATAAGTAGATGGATCTGTGATGGTAGTCGTAGTTATAAAGGAAAGAATTCCTTAATTTTTGATTTCATTTTACCATGTGGACTTGTAATTTTATTAAACCTGACGTAACCGTTCATAACGTGAAAGTTGGTTTTATAAGAATATTTTTGAAGTGATTTACCACTTTTTATTTAACTTCAGTGTTTGGCATTTCTCCTAAATGCCTGATGAATAAGTGTTTCCTGCATCTCTCAGTTTTGTTCCTTCGGAACGAAGTAACGTAAGATCCTCTCGGATCGTGTTGTTGTTGGTTCCTTCTGAACAGCGGTTTGGGTGATGCACGTTTCAGCATCGGATTAGTCTATAACTTAACTGTGTCACGAGATGACAATACAGGGTGGAATTTTATTTTCAATTATGAATGCTGCTGTTAACTTGTAGTGAACACCATGCTTTCCAATAGTACAACCTATCCAAAGCAACTGATAGTCAATTTGGTTCGATTAAGGGTCCATTCGGCGGTTGTTCCCATATCCGACAGGGTATTTGACTGGTGAATAACCTTAATTAATTAATAGTAAATCTGGAACTCTATTTGTTGAAGGTCAGATTTTCCGCGGATCGTGCGGGTTAATTCTCAACTGTTGTTGGTTCCTTACGAACACATGTTTAGGGGTGATGCATATTTCAGTATCGGTATTTCTCTTTAACTTAAGGGCGTCACGAGATGACAACACATAGTGCAATTTTATTTTGCAATTGAAAATTACTACTAACTTGTAGCAGGCAACATGCTTTTAATTACCAACTCGATAACCGACTCAAAACAACTGCTGGATGGCTAGGTTCGATTGAGGGTCAATTTGGAGGATGTCCCCGGTATCCGATAGGATTTTCAACTGCTGGATGAACAATCTCAATTAAATATGAATCTGAAACTCTAGTTGTTGAAGGTCATGTTTTCCACGGATCAGTCAGTTAACGTATGAGGTTAGTCATGTCTTTGCATTTTACTGGTTTTCGTATCCGCATTTGTCAGTATGCTTCAAATACTCCCATGTAACCTATGTTGAATTATTTCAACATTCCCAAGAAGTAATGTGACGGAACATTTGTTAACGAAATTTAATAACATTTTCATTGTTGCAGATTTTAAAAATAAATTATAGTAAGCATATCTTACTCCTCATTTCACGTAGTTATGCTCTCCTCTGAACTCTATCGGTCGGTCGTTGAAGTGAGAGAGAAGAATCCGGCGCATCATCCTAAGATTCAAGATTCAGTTGCACTGCCGAGATTGCTGAGGCATACGACCGACGATGGAATAGGTAAGTTAAAGGGTTCAATATGTTTTATTTTTCAGGGTGCTTCTAAATTTGCTTTTCTCATAAATGAGTTCTTACAGACTGCAAAACCTGAACGTCATAAATTGACTTAATAAAACTAAAAAGAAAAAGCTTCTGCTGTGTATAACCAATTAGCAGAAACCTACAACCATGTAATTGTATGGTCAAGTACTTTGATATAACACGATGCTATGATAACATAGAACACTGGAATTCAAGGAGAAGTAAATCCACATAGAGTATAACAAACTCAGTAGTTGTGTTCACACCATTTTGTGCTGCCAACTTGTGATGATATAAAGTAACTTTTAGCAATACATTCCCAATTTCTGAATGATGCTGACATTGAAACTTGTAATGTTGAGCCAGTGAAGTCATTAATAATGACATGCAGAATAAAGCAGGGGAATACTAAGTGCTCAACTCGACCTCTCCTACCTTGCCGGCTAACATCCTCTTTGATCAACGAAACTCGAGCAGGATATTACACTTAGGATATACGCCTGAGAAATATGATTTACAAAAACACTGGATCCTTTTAAATTTCTTTATCTAACTTCATAGTGTTGGGATAGTAAATGTAGCTTTTCTCTTTACTACGTTTTAGTGCAACTTACAAATAAACATAACCATTGTGGCTGGGGTTAACTCCTAATGAGTAACCGGGGCAACCTGCCCCCTTCACAGTGCATATAGGGGGTTCCCTGTAGGGGTGATCTTCGGATGCGTGGAACAACAGGTAGCTCAATTCCTGGAGGCTTCAAAATACTGGGACACCTTCTCTCCAGGGAACATAAATATGGACGGCCCCAACACAGGGTAATGTGCCCAAATGAAAATAGGTAGAAGAGGATTCATTTCCAAGGTTATGGTTTCCCAACCGCTGTGGAGGCGGAAGATGCTACCTACCTAATTTGGAGTCTGTGGCAGTTCATTGTAGTTTTGGAGCTTGCTACTGCCTGTCTCATACTACATGTGCGGCTGTGAAATCAATGTGTGTGGGCCTCCTCCCTCAAAGTTGAGTGCCACCCTAAACAAAATCATGCTTCTGGCATTTTCTCCTGCTACTCCTACAAAGTCCAATGGCTAAGGGATAAGGATGGTGGAAGCACAATGAGGGTGAAATCGGGAGCTTCTGGTCTGGACCTGCACGTTGGTGGTGGCAGATGTGTGATAGTCGCCTTCCTACTCAGGGAACCGGTCCAGCATCTGTGTGTGGACAGGCCTATTTAGGATTACTGCTGCCCAACCCGAATGGGGAAGGTCCTAGAAAATGTTGGCTGAATATCGGTTCCCTCACTCATATCCCTGCTGGGAAACCGCACCCAGAGGGACACCGCAAACAAATGATCTCCAGGGATGATATCGGAGACGGTCAAATCGCTACTAAGAAAACTGTGTTTTCTCATGTGTTGGCCGTCTTGCCAAAATCGGTTAAGTCAGTCGTCCATAGAGCAGGAGACTCGAGTTCGAATCCCGAGGTAGTGCACACCACTTCTTTCACCTTAGAATCACTCCTTATTTTAAGAATCGCTGAAGTGTCAGAATCTTGGCCTAAGTGCTACTGACAGGATTTTCTTGGATTTGAACACTTGACTGCTGAGAAATTAGGTCCCACCTAATCTACACGTCTCCTCGGGTAGCTCACATGAATGACACAGCTGTTCTCCTTCTTCTAGACATTTCCCCGGTTCGGTACTGTGAGGGTATATTCGGTTCAGTTTTACGACCGGATGCCCTTCCAGACTCTAAGCCTATGTAGAGCAAGTAGGCTGCTGTATGAGAACATTCCACATTGCTATAAACTTATATACAGAATTCTTAAATATCTCATAAATGTTACCTGATTCAAATCGTACCTCGCACGAGTGTAAAACCAGCTACTCGAGCGAAGTGAGTTGTCGAGACTATCAGTAGCCTGGTGTGCCACAGGTGTTGGCTTCACACAGAGCGAAGCACGCGAAGTGCCAGTCCATTCGTCATGCTGCCCTACTAACTTTATTCAATTTGAGCTTGACACATTTATTATTCAGAACCGCAGAGCGTGGGCATCATCGTAGAACATTTTGTTCTCTTACGAGCTTTCAACTTTTTTTCAAACTCCTGACATCATCAAATACATTATTATTTTCTGTTCACTGAGTAGTCAGTTTCTGACAAAAGGCGCGCAGCTGTATTCGAGAGAGAGTGACTTGGAACCCCACTGTCTGCAGCACTGAAGATGGTTTCCCTCTTTCACAATAGGCAAATTCCTGGGCAATACACGGCCGGCCGCTTCATTCCCCACTTGTAGCCCTTTCCTATCCCGTCGTCAACATGACACCTACTTGTGTCCAGGTAGCTTGAGTAAGCGGTAGGGTCCCCACACCATGCTTGGCCACGTCTGTATGAGGTAATACACAGCTGTGGGTGAATCTGTTTTAATCACAAGTTACAGATAAGGTAACGTAATTGATTTTTTAATCTCACTTCAGGAAAGGTATATCCCCACTATTACGTCGGAGTAAAAATCTGAGACCTTATACGATACGAATCGGGTAGCATTTATGAGATATTTAAAAGGTCTATATAAAAGTTTATAGCAATGTGGAATGGCCATTCTGTAAATGTTCACGTTTTAACACCTGTAAAGCTTAATGACCGCAAGAAATATGTTCATTGTTACAAAGAATAGATTAGAAACCAACATACTCTACGATGTCAACAACACAAACAGCAAATATTAGGTATTCTACATACACTGTACACAACGCAAACAGTAGATATTAAGTAACTACATACACTGTACACAAAAGTAGATATTAGGTACCCTACATACACTGTACACGACAGTAGATATTAGGTAACTACATACACTGTACACAACAGTAGATATTAGGTAACTACATACACTGTACACAACAGTAGATATTAAGTAACTACATACACTGTACACAAAAGTAGATATTAGGTGACCACATACACTGTACACAACAGTAGATATTAGGTAACCACATACACTGTACACGACAGTAGATATTAGGTACTCTGCATACACTGTACACAACAGTAGATATTACGTAACTACATATACTGTACACAACAGTAGATATTAGGTAACCACATACACTGTACACAACAGTAGATATTAGGTAACTGCATACACTGTACACAACAGTAGATATCAGGTAACCACATACACTGTACACAACAGTAGATATTAGGTAACTACATACACTGTACACAACAGTAGATATTAGGTAACTACATACACTGTACACAACAGTATATATTAAGTAACTACATACACTGTACACAACAGTAGATATCAGGTAACTACATACACTGTACACAACAGTAGATATTAGGTAACTACATACACTGTACACAACAGTAGATATCAGGTAACTACATACACTGTACACAACAGTAGATATCAGGTAACCACATACACTGTACACAACAGTAGATATTAGGTAACCACATACACTGTACACAACAGTAGATATTAGGTAACTACATACACTGTACACAACAGTAGATATTAGGAAACCACATACACTGTACACAACAGTAGATATTAGGTAACCACATACACTGTACACAACAGTAGATATTAGGTAACTACATACACTGTACACAACAGTAGATATCAGGTAACTACATACACTGTACACAACAGTAGATATCAGGTAACTACATACACTGTACACAACAGTAGATATTAGGTAACTATATACACTGTACAAAACAGTAGATATTAGGTAACCACATACATTGTACACTACAGTAGATATTAGATAACTATATACACTGTACACCACAGTAGATATTAGGTAACCACATACACTGTACACGACAGTAGATATTAGGTACTCTACATACACTGTACACAACAGTAGATATTAGGTAACCACATACACTGTACACAACAGTAGATATTAGGTAACCACATACACTGTACACAACAGTAGATATTAGGTAACTACATACACTGTACACAAGAGTAGATATTAGGTAACTATATACACTGTACACAACAGTAGATATTAGGTAACTATATACACTGTACACAACAGTAGATATTAGGTAACCACATACATTGTACACTACAGTAGATATTAGATAACTATATACACTATACACAACAGTAGATATTAGGTAACCACATACACTGTACACGACAGTAGATATTAGGTACTCTACATACACTGTACACAACAGTAGATATTAGGTAACCACATACACTGTACACAACAGTAGATATTAGGTAAACACATACACTGTACACAACAGTAGATATTAGGTACTCTACATACACTGTACACAACAGTAGATATTAGGTAACTACATACACTGTACACAACAGTAGATATTAGGTAAACACATACACTGTACACAACAGTAGATATTAGGTACTCTACATACACTGTACACAACAGTAGATATTAGGTACTCTACATACACTGTACACAACAGTAGATATTAGGTAACCACATACACTGTACACAACAGTAGATATTAGGTAAACACATACACTGTACACAACAGTAGATATTAGGTACTCTACATACACTGTACACAACAGTAGATATTAGGTAACCACATACACTGTACACAACAGTAGATATTAGGTAAACACATACACTGTACACAACAGTAGATATTAGGTAACTACATACACTGTACACAACAGTAGATATCAGGTAACCACATACACTGTACACAACAGTAGATATTAGGTACTCTACATACACTGTACACAACAGTAGATATTAGGTAACCACATACACTGTACACAACAGTAGATATTAGGTACCCTACATACACTGTACACAACAGTAGATATTAGGTACTCTACATACACTGTACACAACAGTAGATATTAGGTAACCACATACACTGTACACAACAGTAGATATTAGGTAACTATATACACTATACACAACAGTAGATATTAGGTAACTACATACACTGTACACAACAGTAGATATTAGGTAAACACATACACTGTACACAACAGTAGATATTAGGTACTCTACATACACTGTACACAACAGTAGATATCAGGTAACCACATACACTGTACACAACAGTAGATATTAGGTACTCTACATACACTGTACACAACAGTAGATATTAGGTAACCACATACACTGTACACAACAGTAGATATTAGGTAAACACATACACTGTACACAACAGTAGATATTAGGTAACTACATACACTGTACACAACAGTAGATATCAGGTAACCACATACACTGTACACAACAGTAGATATTAGGTACTCTACATACACTGTACACAACAGTAGATATTAGGTAACCACATACACTGTACACAACAGTAGATATTAGGTACCCTACATACACTGTACACAACAGTAGATATTAGGTAACTACATACACTGTACACAACAGTAGATATTAGGTAACCACATACACTGTACACAACAGTAGATATTAGGTAACTATATACACTGTACACAACAGTTGATATTAGGTAAACACATACACTGTACACAACAGTAGATATTAGGTAACTATATACACTATACACAACAGTAGATATTAGGTACTCTACATACACTGTACACAACAGTAGATATTAGGTAACCACATACACTGTACACAACAGTAGATATTAGGTAAACACATACACTGTACACAACAGTAGATATTAGGTACCCTACATACACTGTACACAACAGTAGATATTAGGTAACTACATACACTGTACACAACAGTAGATATTAGGTAACCACATACATTGTACACTACAGTAGATATTAGATAACTATATACACTATACACAACAGTAGATATTAGGTAACTATATACACTGTACACAACAGTAGATATTAGGTAACCACATACATTGTACACTACAGTAGATATTAGATAACTATATACACTATACACAACAGTAGATATTAGGTAACCACATACACTGTACACAACAGTAGATATTAGGTACTCTACATACACTGTACACAACAGTAGATATTAGGTACTCTACATACACTGTACACAACAGTAGATATTAGGTAACCACATACACTGTACACGACAGTAGATATTAGGTACTCTACATACACTGTACACAACAGTAGATATTAGGTAACCACATACACTGTACACAACAGTAGATATTAGGTAAACACATACACTGTACACAACAGTAGATATTAGGTACTCTACATACACTGTACACAACAGTAGATATTAGGTAAACACATACACTGTACACAACAGTAGATATTAGGTAACCACATACACTGTACACAACAGTAGATATTAGGTAACTACATACACTGTACACAACAGTAGATATTAGGTAACCACATACACTGTACACAACAGTAGATATTAGGTAAACACATACACTGTACACAACAGTAGATATTAGGTACCCTACATACACTGTACACAACAGTAGATATTAGGTAACTACATACACTGTACACAACAGTAGATATTAGGTAACCACATACATTGTACACTACAGTAGATATTAGATAACTATATACACTATACACAACAGTAGATATTAGGTAACTATATACACTGTACACAACAGTAGATATTAGGTAACCACATACATTGTACACTACAGTAGATATTAGATAACTATATACACTATACACAACAGTAGATATTAGGTAACCACATACACTGTACACGACAGTAGATATTAGGTACTCTACATACACTGTACACAACAGTAGATATTAGGTAACCACATACACTGTACACAACAGTAGATATTAGGTAACTACATACACTGTACACAACAGTAGATATTAGGTACTCTACATACACTGTACACAACAGTAGATATTAGGTAACTACATACACTGTACACAACAGTAGATATTAGGTACTCTACATACACTGTACACAACAGTAGATATTAGGTACTCTACATACACTGTACACAACAGTAGATATTAGGTACTCTACATACACTGTACACAACAGTAGATATTAGATAACTATATACACTATACACAACAGTAGACATTAGGTAAACACATACACTGTACACAACAGTAGATATTAGGTACCCTACATACACTGTACACAACAGTAGATATTAGGTAACTACATACACTGTACACAACAGTAGATATTAGGTAAACACATACACTGTACACAACAGTAGATATTAGGTACTCTACATACACTGTACACAACAGTAGATATTAGGTAACCACATACACTGTACACAACAGTAGATATTAGGTAACCACATACACTGTACACAACAGTAGATATTAGGTAACTATATACACTGTACACAAGAGTAGATATTAGGTAACCACATACACTGTACACAACAGTAGATATTAGGTAACCACATACACTGTACACGACAGTAGATATTAGGTACTCTACATACACTGTACACAACAGTATATATTAGGTAACTATATACACTGTACACGAGAGTAGATATTACTTACTCTACATACACTGTACACAACAGTAGATATTAGGTAACCACATACACTGTACACAACAGTAGATATTAGGTAACTACATACACTGTACACAACAGTAGATATTAGGTAACTATATACACTGTACACAAGAGTAGATATTAGGTAACCACATACACTGTACACAACAGTAGATATTAGGTACTCTACATACACTGTACACAACAGTAGATATTAGGTAACCACATACACTGTACACAACAGTAGATATTATGTACTCTACATACACTGTACACAACAGTAGATATTAGGTAACCACATACACTGTTCACAACAGTTGATATTAGGTAACTATATACACTGTACACAACAGTAGATATTAGGTACCCACATATACTGTACACAACAGTAGATATTAGGTAACCACATACACTGTACACAACAGTAGATATTAGGTAACTATATACACTGTACACAACAGTAGATATTAGGTAACTACATACACTGTACACAACAGTAGATATTAGATAACAATATACTCTGTACACAACAGTAGATATTAGGTAACCACATACACTGTACACAACAGTAGATATTAGGTACTCTACATACACTGTACACAACAGTAGATATTAGGTAACCACATACACTGTACACGACAGTAGATATTAGGTACTCTACATACACTGTACACAACAGTATATATTAGGTAACTATATACACTGTACACGAGAGTAGATATTACTTACTCTACATACACTGTACACAACAGTAGATATTAGGTAACCACATACACTGTACACAACAGTAGATATTAGGTAACTACATACACTGTATACAACAGTAGATATTAGGTAACTATATACACTGTACACAAGAGTAGATATTAGGTAACCACATACACTGTACACAACAGTAGATATTAGGTACTCTACATACACTGTACACAACAGTAGATATTAGGTAACCACATACACTGTACACAACAGTAGATATTATGTACTCTACATACACTGTACACAACAGTAGATATTAGGTAACCACATACACTGTTCACAACAGTTGATATTAGGTAACTATATACACTGTACACAACAGTAGATATTAGGTACCCACATATACTGTACACAACAGTAGATATTAGGTAACCACATACACTGTACACAACAGTAAATATTAGGTAACTATATACACTGTACACAACAGTAGATATTAGGTAACTACATACACTGTACACAACAGTAGATATTAGGTAACTATATACACTGTACACAACAGTAGATATTAGGTAACCACATACACTGTACACAACAGTAGATATTATGTAACCACATACACTGTACACAACAGTAGATATCAGGTACTCTACATACACTGTACACAACAGTAGATATTACGTAACTACATATACTGTAGACCACAGTAGATATTAGGTAACTACATATACTGTACACAACAGTAGATATTAGGTAACTAAATACACTGTACACAACAGTAGATATTAGGTAACCACATACACTGTACACAACAGTAGATATTAGGTACTCAACATACACTGTACACAACAGTAGATATTAGGTACTCTACATACACTGTACACAACAGTAGATATTAGGTACTCTACATACACTGTACACAACAGTAGATATTAGGTAACCACATACACTGTACACAACAGTAGATATCAGGTACTCTACATACACTGTACACAACAGTAGATATTAGATAACTATATACACTATACACAACAGTAGACATTAGGTAAACACATACACTGTACACAACAGTAGATATTAGGTACTCTACATACACTGTACACAACAGTAGATATCAGGTACTCTACATACACTGTACACAACAGTAGATATTAGGTAACCACATACACTGTACACAACAGTAGATATTAGGTACTCAACATACACTGTACACAACAGTATATATTAGGTACTCTACATACACTGTACACAACAGTAGATATCAGGTACTCTACATACACTGTACACAACAGTAGATATTAGGTAACCACATAAACTGTACACAACAGTAGATATTAGGTAACCACATACACTGTACACGACAGTAGATATTCGGTAACTATATACACTGTACACAACAGTAGATATTAGGTAACCACATACACTGTACACTACAGTAGATATTAGGTAACTATATACACTGTACACAACAGTAGATATTAGGTAACCACATACACTGTACACAACAGTAGATATTAGGTAACCACATACACTGTACACAACAGTAGATATTAGGTAACCACATACACTGTACACGACAGTAGATATTAGGTACTCTACATACACTGTACACAACAGTAGATATTAGGTAACCACATACACTGTATACAACAGTAGATATCAGGTACTCTACATACACTGTACACAACAGTAGATATTACGTAACTACATATACTGTACACAACAGCAGATATTAGGTAACCACATACACTGTACACAACAGTTGATATTATGTAACTACATACACTGTACACAACAGTAGATATCAGGTACTCTACATACACTGTACACAACAGTAGATATTACGTAACTACATACACTGTACACAACAGTAGATATTAGGTAACCACATACACTGTACACGACAGTAGATATTAGGTAACCACATACACTGTACACATCAGTAGATATTAGGTAACCACATACACTGTACACAACAGTTGATATTAGGTAACTATATACACTGTACACAACAGTTGATATTAGGTAACTACATACACTGTACACAACAGTAGATATCAGGTACTCTACATACACTGTACACAACAGTAGATATTACGTAACTACATATACTGTACACAACAGTAGATATTAGGTAACTACATACACTGTACACAACAGTAGATATTATGTAACTACATACACTGTACACAACAGTAGATATTAGGTACTCTACATACACTGTACACAACAGTAGATATTACGTAACTACATACACTGTACACAACAGTAGATATTAGGTAACCACATACACTGTACACAACAGTAGATATTAGGTAACTACATACACTGTACACAACAGTAGATATTAGTTAACCACATACACTGTACACAACAGTAGATATTAGGTAACCACATACACTGTACACAACAGTAGATATTAGGTAACTACATACACTGTACACACAGTAGATATCAGGTAACCACTTACACTGTACACAACAGTAGATATTAGGTAACTATATACACTGTACACAACAGTAGATATTAGGTAACTACATACACTGTACACAACAGTAGATAATCGGTAACTACATACACTGTACACAACAGTAGATATTAGGTAACTACGTACACTGTACACAACAGTAGATATCAGGTAACCACATACACTGTACACAACAGTAGATATTAGGTAACTATATACACTGTACACAACAGTAGATATTAGGTAACTACATACACTGTACACAAGAGTAGATATCAGGTAACTATATACACTGTACACAACAGTAGATATTAGGTAACTACATACACTGTACACAACAGTAGATATTAGGTAACTACATACACTGTACACAACAGTAGATATTAGGTAACTACATACACTGTACACAACAGTAGATATTAGTTAACTACATACACTGTACACAACAGTAGATATTAGGTAACTGCATACACTGTACACAACAGTAGATATCAGGTAACCACATACACTGTACACAACAGTTGATATTAGGTAACTACATACACTGTACACAACAGTAGATATTAGGTAACCACATACACTGTACACAACAGTAGATATTAGGTAACTACATACACTGTACACAACAGTAGATATTAGGTAACTACATACACTGTACACAACAGTAGATATTAGGTACTCTACATACACTGTACACAACAGTAGATATTAGGTACTCTACATATACTGAACACAACAGTAGATATTAGGTAACCACATACACTGTACACAACAGTAGATATTAGGTAACTACATACACTGTACACAACAGTAGATATTAGGTAACTACATACACTGTACACAACAGTAGATATTAGGTACTCTACATACACTGTACACAACAGTAGATATTAGGTACTCTACATACACTGTACACAACAGTAGATATTAGGTACTCTACATGTACTGTACACAACAGTAGATATTAGGTAACCACATACACTGTACACAACAGTTGATATTAGGTAACTATATACACTGTACACAACAGTAGATATTAGGTAACCACATACACTGTACACGACAGTAGATATCAGGTACTCTACATACACTGTACACAACAGTAGATATTAGGTAACTATATACACTGTACACAACAGTAGATATTAGGTAACTACATACACTGTACACAACAGTAGATATTAGGTAACTATATACACTGTACACAACAGTAGATATTAGGTAACTATATACACTGTACACAACAGTAGATATTAGGTAACCACATACACTGTACACAACAGTTGATATTAGGTAACTATATACACTGTACACAACAGTAGATATTAGGTACTCTGCATACACTTTACACAACAGTAGATATTAGGTAACCACATACACTGTACACAACAGTAGATATTAGGTACTCTGCATACACTGTACACAACAGTTGATATTAGGTAACTATATACACTGTACACAACAGTAGATATTAGGTAACTACATACACTGTACACAACAGTAGATATTAGGTAACTATATACACTGTACACAACAGTAGATATTAGGTAACTATATACACTGTACACAACAGTAGATATTAGGTAACTATATACACTGTACACAACAGTAGATATTAGGTAACCACATACACTGTACACAACAGTAGATATTAGGTAACCACATACACTGTACACGACAGTAGATATCAGGTACTCTACATACACTGTACACAACAGTAGATACTACGTAACTACATATACTGTACACAACAGTAGATATTAGGTAACCACATACACTGTACACAACAGTAGATATTAGGTAACTACATACACTGTACACAACAGTAGATATTAGGTAACCACATACACTGTACACAACAGTAGATATTAGGTAACCACATACACTGTACACAACAGTAGATATTAGGTAACTACATACACTGTACACAACAGTAGATATCAGGTAACCACATACACTGTACACAACAGTAGATATTAGGTAACTATATACACTGTACACAACAGTAGATATTAGGTAACTACATACACTGTACACAACAGTAGATATCAGGTAACCACATACACTCTACACAACAGTAGATATTAGGTAACTATATACACTGTACACCACAGTAGATATTAGGTAACTACATACACTGTACACAAGAGTAGATATTAGGTAACTATATACACTGTACACAACAGTAGATATTAGGTAACTACATACACTGTACACAACAGTAGATATTAGGTAACTACATACACTGTACACAACAGTAGATATTAGGTAACCACATACACTGTACACAACAGTAGATATTAGGTACTCTACATATACTGTACACAACAGTAGACATTAGGTAACCACATACACTGTACACGACAGTAGATATTAGGTACTCTACATACACTGTACACAACAGTAGATATTAGGTACTCTACATATATTGTACACAACAGTAGACATTAGGTAACCACATACACTGTACACAACAGTAGATATTAGGTAACCACATACACTGTACACAACAGTAGATATTAGGTACTCTACATAAACTGTACACAACAGTAGATATTAGGTACTCTACATACACTGTACACAACAGTAGATATTAGGTACTCTACATACACTGTACACAACAGTAGATATTAGGTACTCTACATACACTGTACACAACAGTAGATATTACGTAACTACATATACTGTACACAACAGTAGATATTAGGTAACCACATACACTGTACACTACAGTAGATATTAGGTAACTATATACACTGTACACAACAGTAGATATTAAGTAACCACATACACTGTACACTACAGTAGATATTAGGTAACTATATACACTGTACACAACAGTAGATATTAGGTAACCACATACACTGTACACGACAGTAGATATTAGGTACTCTACATACACTGTACACAACAGTAGAAATTAGGTACTCTACATACACTGTACACAACAGTAGATATTAGGTAACCACATACACTGTACACAACAGTAGATATTAGGTACTCTACATACACTGCACACAACAGTAGATATTAGGTAACCACATACACTGTACACGACAGTAGATATTATGTACTCTACATACACTGTACACAACAGTAGATATTAGGTACTCTACATACACTGTACACAACAGTAGATATTAGGTAACCACATACACTGTACACAACAGTAGATATTAGGTACTCTACATACACTGTACACAACAGTAGATATTAGGTAACTATATACACTGTACACATCAGTAGATATTAGGTAAAAACATACACTGTACACAACAGTTGATATTAGGTAACTATATACACTGTACACAACAGTTGATATTAGTTAACTACATACACTGTACACAACAGTAGATATCAGGTACTCTACATACACTGTACACAACAGTAGATATTAGGTAACCACATACACTGTACACGACAGTAGATATTAGGTAACCACATACACTGTACACAGCAGTAGATATTAGGTACTCTACATACACTGTACACAACAGTAGATATTAGGTACTCTACATACACTGTACACAACAGTAGATATTAGGTACTCTACATACACTGTACACAACAGTAGATATTAGGTAACTACATACACTGTACACAACAGTAGATATTAGGAAACCACATACACTGTACACGACAGTAGATATCAGGTACTCTACATACACTGCACACAACAGTAGATATTAGGTACTCTGCATACACTGTACACAACAGTAGATATTAGGTAACCACATACACTGTACACAACAGTAGATATTAGGTAACTACATACACTGTACACAACAGTAGATATTAGGTAACCACATACACTGTACACAACAGTAGATATTAGGCAACTATATACACTGTACACAACAGTAGATATTAGGTAACTACATACACTGTACACAGCAGTAGATATTAGGTACTCTACATACACTGTACACAACAGTAGATATTAGGTACTCTACACACACTGTACACAACAGTAGATATTAGGTACTCTACATATACTGTACACAACAGTAGATATTAGGTAACCACATACACTGTACACAACAGTAGATATTAGGCAACTACATACACTGTACACAACAGTAGATATTAGTTAACCACACACACTGTACACAACAGTAGATATCAGGTACTCTACATACACTGTACACAACAGTGGATATTACGTAACTACATATACTGTACACAACAGTAGATATTAGGTAACCACATACACTGTACACAACAGTAGATATTAGGTAACTACATACACTGTACACAACAGTAGATATTAGGTAACCACATACACTGTACACAAGAGTAGTTATTAGGTAACTATATACACTGTACACGACAGTAGACATTAGGTAACCACATACACTGTACACAACAGTAGATATCAGGTAACCACATACACTGTACACAACAGTAGATATTAGGTAACTACATACACTGTACACAACAGTAGATATTAGGTAACTATATACACTGTACACAACAGTAGATAGTAGGTAACTATATACACTGTACACAACAGTAGATATTAGGTAACTATATACACTGTACACAACAGTAGATATTAGGTAACCACATACACTGTACACAACAGTAGACATTAGGTGACTACATACACTGTACACAACAGTAGAATTTAGGTAACTATATACACTGCACACAACAGTAGATATCAGGTAACCACATACACTGTACACAACAGTAGATATTAGGTAACTATATACACTGTACACAACAGTAGATATTAGGTAAGTATATACACTGTACACGACAGTAGATGTTAGGTAACCACATACACTGTACACAACAGTAGAAATTAGGTAACTACATACACTGTACACAACAGTAGATATTATGTAACCACATACACTGTACACAACAGTAGATATTAGGTAACCACATACACTGTACACAACAGTAGATTTCATGTAACTACATACACTGTACACAACAGTAGATATTAGGTACTCTACTTAAAATACTGTACACAACAGTAGACATTAGGTAACCACATACACTGTACACGACAGTAGATATTAGGTACTCTACATACACTGTACACAACAGTAGATATTAGGTACTCTACATATACTGTACACAACAGTAGACATTAGGTAACCACATACACTGTACACAACAGTAGATATTAGGTAACCACATACACTGTACACAACAGTAGATATTAGGTACTCTACATAAACTGTACACAACAGTAGATATTAGGTACTCTACATACACTGTACACAACAGTAGATATTAGGTACTCTACATACACTGTACACAACAGTAGATATTAGGTACTCTACATACACTGCACACAACAGTAGATATTACGTAACTACATATACTGTACACAACAGTAGATATTAGGTAACCACATACACTGTACACTACAGTAGATATTAGGTAACTATATACACTGTACACAACAGTAGATATTAGGTAACCACATACACTGTACACTACAGTAGATATTAGGTAACTATATACACTGTACACAACAGTAGATATTAGGTAACCACATACACTGTACACGACAGTAGATATTAGGTACTCTACATACACTGTACACAACAGTAGATATTAGGTAACCATATACACTGTACACAACAGTAGATATTAGGTACTCTACATACACTGCACACAACAGTAGATATTAGGTAACCACATACACTGTACACGACAGTAGATATTAGGTACTCTACATGCACTGTACACAACAGTAGATATTAGGTACTCTACATACACTGTACACAACAGTAGATATTAGGTAACCACATACACTGTACACAACAGTAGATATTAGGTACTCTACATACACTGTACACAATAGTAGATATTAGGTAACTATCTACACTGTACACATCAGTAGATATTAGGTAACCACATACACTGTACACAACAGTTGATATTAGGTAACTATATACACTGTACACAACAGTTGATATTAGTTAACTACATACACTGTACACAACAGTAGATATCAGGTACTCTACATACACTGTACACAACAGTAGATATTAGGTAACCACATACACTGTACACGACAGTAGATATTAGGTAACTACATACACTGTACACAACAGTAGATATTAGGTAACCACATACACTGTACACAGCAGTAGATATTAGGTACTCTACATACACTGTACACAACAGTAGATATTAGGTACTCTACATACACTGTACACAACAGTAGATATTAGGTACTCTTCATACACTGTACACAACAGTAGATATTAGGTAACTACATACACTGTACACAACAGTAGATATTAGGTAACCACATACACTGTACACAACAGTAGATATTAGGTAACTACATACACTGTACACAACAGTAGATATTAGGAAACCACATACACTTTACACGACAGTAGATATCAGGTACTCTACATACACTGCACACAACAGTAGATATTAGGTACTCTGCATACACTGTACACAACAGTAGATATTAGGTAACCACATACACTGTACACAACAGTAGATATTAGGTAACTACATACACTGTACACAACAGTAGATATTAGGTAACCACATACACTGTACACAACAGTAGATATTAGGCAACTATATACACTGTACACAACAGTAGATATTAGGTAACTACATACACTGTACACAGCAGTAGATATTAGGTACTCTACATACACTGTACACAACAGTAGATATTAGGTACTCTACATACACTGTACACAACAGTAGATATTAGGTACTCTACATATACTGTACACAACAGTAGATATTAGGTAACCACATACACTGTACACAACAGTAGATATTAGGCAACTACATACACTGTACACAACAGTAGATATTAGTTAACCACACACACTGTACACAACAGTAGATATCAGGTACACTACATACACTGTACACAACAGTGGATATTACGTAACTACATATACTGTACACAACAGTAGATATTAGGTAACCACATACACTGTACACAACAGTAGATATTAGGTAACTACATACACTGTACACAACAGTAGATATTAGGTAACCACATACACTGTACACAAGAGTAGATATTAGGTAACTATATACACTGTACACGACAGTAGACATTAGGTAACCACATACACTGTACACAACAGTAGATATCAGGTAACCACATACACTGTACACAACAGTAGATATTAGGTAACTACATACACTGTACACAACAGTAGATATTAGGTAACTATATACACTGTACACAACAGTAGATAGTAGGTAACTATATACACTGTACACAACAGTAGATATTAGGTAACTATATACACTGTACACAACAGTAGATATTAGGTAACCACATACACTGTACACAACAGTAGACATTAGGTAACTACATACACTGTACACAACAGTAGAATTTAGGTAACTATATACACTGCACACAACAGTAGATATCAGGTAACCACATACACTGTACACAACAGTAGATATTAGGTAACTATATACACTGTACACAACAGTAGATATTAGGTAACTATATACACTCTACACGACAGTAGATTTTAGGTAACCACATACACTGTACACAACAGTAGAAATTAGGTAACTACATACACTGTACACAACAGTAGATATTATGTAACCACATACACTGTACACAACAGTAGATATTAGGTAACCACATACACTGTACACAACAGTAGATTTCAGGTAACTACATACACTGTACACAACAGTAGATATTAGGTAACAACATACACTGTACACAACAGTAGATATTAGGTAACTACATACACTGTACACAACAGTAGATATTAGGTAACTCTATACACTGTACACAACAGTAGATATCAGGTAACTACATACACTGTACACAACAGTAGATATTAGGTAACTATATACACTGTACACAACAGTAGATATTAGGTAACCACATACACTGTACACAACAGTAGATATTATGTAACCACATACACTGTACACAACAGTAGATATTATGTAACCACATACACTGTACACGACAGTAGATATCAGGTACTCTACATACACTGTACACAACAGTAGATATTAGGTAACCACATACGCTGTACACAACAGTAGATATTAGGTAACCACATACACTGTACACAACAGTAGATATTAGGTACTCTACATACACTGTACACAACAGTAGATATTAGGTACTCTGCATACACTGTACACAACAGTAGATATTAGGTAACCACATACACTGTACACAACAGTAGATATTAGGCAACTATATACACTGTACACAACAGTTGATATTAGGTAACTATATACACTGTACACAACAGTAGATATCAGGTACTCTACATACATTGTACACAACAGTAGATATTATGTAACTACATATACTGTACACAACAGTAGATATTAGGCAACTATATACACTGTACACAACAGTTGATATTAGGTAACTACATACACTGTACACAACAGTAGATATTAGGCAACTATATACACTGTACACAACAGTTGATATTAGGTAACTACATACACTGTACACAACAGTAGATATCAGGTACTCTACATACACTGTACACAACAGTAGATATTACGTAACTACATATACTGTACACAACAGTAGATATTAGGTAACCACAGACACGGTACACAACAGTAGATATTAGGTAACTACATACACTGTACACAACAGTAGATATTAGGTAACCACATACACTGTACACAACAGTAGATATTAGGTAACCACATACACTGTACACAACAGTAGATATTAGGTAACTACATACACTGTACACAACAGTTGATATTAGGTAACCACATACACTGTACACTACAGTAGATATTAGATAACTATATACACTGTACACAACAGTAGATATTAGGTAAACACATACACTGTACACAACAGTAGATATTAGGTACTCTACATACACTGTACACAACAGTAGATATTAGGTACTCTACATACACTGTACACAACAGTAGATATTAGGTACTCTACATACACTGTACACAACAGTAGATATTAGGTACTCTACATACACTGTACACAACAGTAGATATTAGGTAACTTTATACACTGTACACAACAGAAGATATTAGGTAACCACATACACTGTACACAACAGTTGATATTAGGTAACCACATACACTGTACACAACAGTAGATATTAGGTAACCACATACACTGTACACAACAGTAGATATTAGGTAACTACATACACTGTACACAACAGTTGATATTAGGTAACCACATACACTGTACACTACAGTAGATATTAGATAACTATATACACTGTACACAACAGTAGATATTATGTAAACACATACACTGTACACAACAGTAGATATTAGGTACTCTACATACACTGTACACAACAGTAGATATTAGGTACTCTACATACACTGTACACAACAGTAGATATTAGGTACTCTACATACACTGTACACAACAGTAGCTATTAGGTACTCTACATACACTGTACACAACAGTAGATATTAGGTAACCACATACACTGTACACAACAGTAAATATTAGGTAACTATATACACTGTACACAACAGTAGATATTATGTAACCACATACACTGTACACAACAGTAAATATTAGGTAACTATATACACTGTACACAACAGTATATATTAGGTAACTATATACTCTGTACACAACAGTAGATATTAGGTAACTATATACACTGTACCCAACAGTAGATATTAGGTAACCACATACACTGTACACAACAGTAGACATTAGGTAACTACATACACTGTACACAACAGTAGATATTAGGTAACTATATACACTGTACACGACAGTAGATATTAGGTAACCACATACACTGTACACAACAGTAGAAATTAGGTAACTACATACACTGTACACAACAGTAGATATTATGTAACCACATACACTGTACACAACAGTAGATATTAGGTAACCACATACACTGTACACAACAGTAGATTTCAGGTAACCACACACACTGTACACAACAGTAGATATTAGGTAACTATATACACTGTACACAACAGTAGATATTAGGTAACCACATACACTGTACACAACAGTAGATATTAGGTAACTACATACACTGTACACAACAGTAGATATTAGGTAACTACATACACTGTACACAACAGTAGATATTAGGTAACCACTTACACTGTACACAAAAGTAGTAATTAGGTAACTATATACACTGTACACAACAGTAGATATTAGTTTACTACATACACTGTACACAACAGTAGATATTAGGTAACCACATACACTGTACACAACAGTAGATATTAGGTAACGACATACACTGTACACAACAGTAAATATTAGGTAACTATATACACTGTACACAACAGTAGATATTAGGTAACTATATACACTGTACACAACAGTAGATATTAGGTAACCACATACACTGTACACAACAGTAGATATTAGGTAACCACATACACTGTACACAACAGTTGATACTAGGTAACTATATACACTGTACACAACAGTAGATATTAGGTAACCACATACACTGTACACAACAGTAGATATTATGTAACCACATACACTGTACACAACAGTAGATATTAGGTAACCACATACACTGTACACAACAGTAGATATTAGGTAACCACATACACTGTACACAACAGTAGATTTCAGGTAACCACATACACTGTACACAACAGTAGATATTAGGTAACTATATACACTGTACACAACAGTAGATATTAGGTACTCTGCATACACTGTACACAACAGTAGATATTAGGTAACCACATACACTGTACACAACAGTAGATATTAGGTACTCTGCATACACTGTACACAACAGTAGATATTAGGTAACCACATACACTGTACACAACAGTAGATATGAGGTACTCTACATACACTGTACACAACAGTAGATATTAGGTAACCACATACGCTGTACACAACAGTAGATATTAGGTAACCACATACACTGTACACAACAGTAGATATTAGGTACTCTACATACACTGTACACAACAGTAGATATTATGTAACCACATACACTGTACACAACAGTAGATATTAGGTAACCACATACACTGTACACAACAGTAGATTTCAGGTAACCACATACACTGTACACAACAGTAGATATTAGGTAACTATATACACTGTACACAACAGTAGATATTAGGTAACCACATACACTGTACACAACAGTTGATATTAGGTAACTATATACACTGTACACAACAGTAGATATTAGGTAACCCCATACACTGTACACAACAGTAGATATTATGTAACCACATACACTGTACACAACAGTAGATATTATGTAACCACATACACTGTACACGACAGTAGATATCAGGTACTCTACATACACTGTACACAACAGTAGATATTAGGTAACCACATACGCTGTACACAACAGTAGATATTAGGTAACCACATACACTGTACACAACAGTAGATATCAGGTACTCTACATACACTGTACACAACAGTAGATATCAGGTACTCTACATACACTGTACACAACAGTAGATATTAGGTACTCTGCATACACTGTACACAACAGTAGATATTAGGTAACCACATACACTGTACACAACAGTAGATATTAGGCAACTATATACACTGTACACAACAGTTGATATTAGGTAACTACATACACTGTACACAACAGTAGATATCAGGTACTCTACATACACTGTACACAACAGTAGATATTACGTAACTACATATACTGTACACAACAGTAGATATTAGGTAACCACATACACTGTACACAACAGTAGATATTAAGTAACCACATACACTGTACACGACAGTAGATATTAGGTACTCTACATACACTGTACACAACAGTAGATATTAGGCAACTATATACACTGTACACAACAGTTGATATTAGGTAACTACATACACTGTACACAACAGTAGATATCAGGTACTCTACATACACTGTACACAACAGTAGATATTACGTAACTACATATACTGTACACAACAGTAGATATTAGGTAACCACATACACTGTACACAACAGTAGATATTTGGTAACTACATACACTGTACACAACAGTAGATATTAGGTAACCACATACACTGTACACAACAGTAGATATTAGGTAACCACATACACTGTACACAACAGTAGATATTAGGTAACTACATACACTGTACACAACAGTAGATATTAGGTAACCACATACACTGTACACAACAGTAGATATTAGGTAACTACATACACTGTACACAACAGTAGATATTAGGTAACTTTATACACTGTACACAACAGTAGATATTAGGTAACCACATACACTGTACACAACAGTTGATATTAGGTAACCACATACACTGTACACTACAGTAGATATTAGATAACAATATACTCTGTACACAACAGTAGATATTAGGTAAACACATACACTGTACACAACAGTAGATATTAGGTACTCTACATACACTGTACACAACAGTAGATATTAGGTACTCTACATACACTGTACACAACAGTAGATATTAGGTACTCTACATACACTGTACACAACAGTAGCTATTAGGTACTCTACATACACTGTACACAACAGTAGATATTAGGTAACCACATACACTGTACACAACAGTAGATATTAGGCAACTATATACACTGTACACAACAGTAGATATTAGGTAACCACATACACTGTACACGACAGTAGATATCAGGTACTCTACATACACGGTACACAACAGTAGATATTAGGTAACCACATACACTGTACACAACAGTAGATATTAGGCAACTATATACACTGTACACGACAGTAGATATTAGGTACTCTACATACACTGTACTCAACATTAGATATTAGGTAACCACATACACTGTACACAACAGTAGATATTAGGTAACTACATACACTGTACACAACAGTAGATATTAGGTAACTATATACACTGTACACAACAGTAGATATTAGGTAACCACATACACTGTACACAACAGTTGATATTAGGTAACCACATACACTGTACACAACAGTTGATATTAGGTAACCACATACACTGTACACTACAGTAGATATTAGATAACTATATACACTGTACACAACAGTAGATATTAGGTAAACACATACACTGTACACAACAGTAGATATTAGGTACTCTACATACACTGTACACAACAGTAGATATTAGGTACTCTACATACACTGTACACAACAGTAGATATTAGGTACTCTACATACACTGTACACAACAGTAGATATTAGGTACTCTACATACACTGTACACAACAGTAGATATTAGGTACTCTACATATACTGTACACAACAGTAGATATTAGGTAACTACGTACACTGTACACAACAATAGATATTAGGTAACTTCGTACTGTGACCGTTCACAACATCACCTATAGTATGTCATGATATCCAAGAGATGAAATATGCCGTTTTGCGCGTCATTCTACGATAAAAACTGCCCAAGTTAGAATTTTTCCACCCGCTCCAGGACTCGATTTGCAGTATCCAGATTCGCGCGACCGAGCTCTAGTTGCTGGTAATTAGCAGCAAGGCGGTGCAAGAGCGCTTGTACTCGAAGTTTTCTCACTCCAACCACGAGCGAGATGAAAGGATACGCGTTATCACGTGACAGAGAATCTTGGTCACTAGCTGAGCCCAGACAGTATGTCCAACGTGAAAACTAACATTATACCCTGTTTTCCTCGCTTATTCACCACTGCCAACTTAACGCATTCAGCTGTTTTATTTATGTTAATATTTATAAATCGCAAAATACCCAATGGATAATTATGCGCAAGCATTCATTTGAATCAGGGAATTTTGCGCATAATTATGAGACCGAGAAATGCTCTACTTGACTGACAGAGCAGTAACTACGCTGTAAACAAGGGCGCGTCTTAATGACTAACAGATGTTGGACCCTAACCGTAACAGCGAACACAAGGAATCCCCTGTGCTCGTCATCATTCACCGCCAGAGACAAAAGGACGCTTTTAAGATTGCTTGAGAATCTACGAAGCTATTTCAAAAACAGTCACTCAGTGGAGATGGGAATACAGGAGCTACATTTTGATACCCTGTTCGTCACTATACGTTGCGTATTAACGGACCAACGTGTGAGGAAGGATTGCATTTCCCCCCCCCCTCAGCATTCGGGTCTCTAGCGTAGCTCGCCTATATATTCATGAGCTAAGGGGGAGACACTACCTAGTGCATTTTCAGTGTAGCGCCAGTACGGTAGTATTTCGTCGTGGTTTGTGTGTGAGTCGTTTGTGAAGAAATAATCTTGTAATTTGAGCAGTGTAATACAGTGATTCATTAAAGTCTGTGAGTATGTGGAAATAATCACCCTCTGAGTGAGATGTTAGCGTGTAGAGTGTGCCGCAAATTAATAAATAGGAACGGTACGAAACCGTAATAACCGATGTCCGTGTGTAGAAAAGGTCGTACATCGAGCCTCCTATGTGTCTAAGTTAATGCGGCTCAGTTAACATATATAGGGACGTACTTAGCGAAGTGGGTGGAGCGAACGTTCTTGATATCAATGTGAATTACCAAGAAAGTAAGTGAACGGCTCAGTGTAGACCTAATTGAGGACCGCGCCACGTTAAAGTAATCCGTAGTACAGTTGAGAACTCGACTCACGGCTAAGTGCATTAGAACAGGCCTGAACTAGTATCATGAATACGAGAATACTAATACATTAGTGGCCTAACCACTGTCGTTTCTAGGGAAACTAGTGAAATTTCTGGGCCTATAATCGCTGCCTACAAGAAGAATAGATAAATGAAAAGGGATTAATGTCGGGCTTCTGGGACATTACCGACATTGGGTTGGAATGCTCGTGCTATTGAGCAAATCCAACAATATGTTCAAATTGTGGTGTGTAATAAACTGACGCATTCACTTGAGATAATTTCCCCTCATTTACATGTCTACGAGAACGCCGGAGTGAACGCCGACGTCCAGCTGAATGCCAGAATTTTGCCTGTGTACCGGAGTGAACGAGTCATCTAGCTGTTTGCCGAAATTTCGCCTGGTAGCCGAGAACGTCTGGAACGTCGCTGTCATGTGTATTACCTGCCAGGAAGTCATCATGGGTCTTCACATCGCCGATGACGTGATGCAAGCAGCTTAAGTCCATGGAGTGCCCTCCTGTAAAACTGTGAACGTGGTATCCAGAAGGCTGAGTACATTTCCAAGTATTTATATCTTTGAAGGTCGTGTCCCATTGTAAATATGTAGATTTTCCACTTAGATGTAACGTAGACTGCAAGCACGCCATTTCAGAAGGGTAATAATTATAATTTCATTTTATTTGAGTCTTATATAGAATACTTTCATCATGGTTTTGGGACGACCATATTTTACTTCCATCCTCGTATAAGGGTTCGATAATGCATGACGTAATTATAAGGACCTTGGCTTAATTAAGTGTGAAGCGCTGTCAAGTAGAGAAGGCTTAATTATTCTGTAAAAATGTCTCCAATTATCGCCTTTCCGTAGTATATACGAGTCATCAAGATTTTTCAGTAAATCTTTTTTTGTGCCCTTCACCTGGTAGAGATCCCTCCTAATTAGTAACTAAGGCACCTGGAAAAAGGCATCGAGACAGTGGGTATCTTACATCGTTAATTAATTAGTTCGCGAATGCGCAAGTTAATTCGGACCCTGGTGCAGGAGATCATCGTTAGATCTGCATCGTGGTCAATGTACCGAGAGGAAATGAAATGGGTGAACAGGCTGTAGCCATAATATATAGTGTGAAATGAAAATGTGAAGTTCCCTTGGAACTCTTTAGTAATGAACACGAAGTGGATCTCGTGTTGTGAATATCTTAATTACTGCCGGACATAGCCGATATTGAATGTGAGGCCATTGTGGCTCAAGAAAAAGTAAGCAAGGTCGTTTACCGCGAAGTCATTGTATGAAGGCAGCCCAGCGCCCGCCCTTTAGAAATGGGTCTTGGAAGGCCATCAGTTGAATAGATTTACGAGCCTGGCTGTAGGGACGAAGAAAAGTGTTTTCTACACTGAAAGTAAACAGATACAAGCAGCTATTTCGCGCCTCTCGGTGCTACGATTACATGCATTGATTTAAGTATTATCAACGTCGCGGTGATTCCAGATGAGTATTAAATGAAGGACCCCTCCAATTTATTTCTTTAATTATTCACAGCGTGTAGGGAATTTCAGGTCAGATATACCCTGCCTCAGAAGGAGCTGAGTTCATTGCAGGAGACAGTAAAGCTTACTGTCACAAGCGGCATGTGACTAAGGCCACCTGCGGCCCATTGTGTGCATGTGAAATGTATATATTCTTGTCCATTTGTTGCAGGTAGTGCTATAATACTTTGTTTATGATGTCTGGTATTGAAGTCGCTAAGTGTTTGTCCATAGGTAACATCGTTGAGTAAATAATGTCCTGATATATGTGTTGATAAAATCCTAATGACATGAGCGTGTTTATTATACTGCATATTTGGCAACGTTTAACTTAAGGAAGGGTTGTAACGCGACTTTCAAAGGATTTTGAGTGTAAATTGCCTATTTCTGTTCATACGATACTAGGAAACTTATATCATAATTTGATGCAAATTGAATATATTAATTCTTGGCAGGTAAACAGATTTACAGCGGGGTGTGTCCATAATGATTAAATATGTGTGTGATGTAATATAAGTATAGAGTGAAATAATTAGAGAGAAAACGCCTCTCTAATTCTGAGGTAGTGTAATAGTTCGAGAGGGAACGCCTTCTTAAGTTTGAATATTTAAACGTATAATGAAGTGTAGAAAAAGACTACTGAACATTTAAACGTCATGATCACCCAAGTTACGGTATGTAAGGTGTTTGTATGGCATACCCATGTAAATAATGTGTTTCACTAGTATAAGTAAAAATTTGTTATACAAGATATTGTCTCTCTTCTCATTAGTAATGAAATGGTATTCCTCTCATAATTAACTTTTCCCCCTACTATAGAGACTATTACTAAAGAACTTACTGCCCCATCGGACAGTCCACAGACCCGAAAATGCGATACCGGCTCGGGTAGCGAATTATTCTAGTAGGGGAGGGTGAAGGTTCGACAACCGGGCTGAGTTCGAGGCTCACCGATGGTGTTCCATTCTAACATCATATTTATGAACAATGGTAACTGGTTCATGTACTGATGCCTTGGAAAGGTACATATTTGGCGTCCCGTAACGTGTGGCCTTATTGTAGTTTGGGGGCGAGCTACATATTGTTCTCACGACGCATAATTTAGCGTCCCGTTGTTGGGGCAAGTTTGTAAAGCCCTACGGCACCACAAATATTGATATAGCCAATATTAAGGCGCAAGTTCGAATACCACTACTATAAAAGGAGTACCTAAGGTAGTAGGATTATCAAACTGATTCGGTTAGAACTGAGCGAATGGAAATACCAAATTTTACCCTATATTAAATTTGTTAGGGGAGAGGAATACAAAATAGAATCAGAGCGTGTGAACGTGATAGTTAATATGGATAATGTGTCGGATGGAGTGCGTAAGCCGCTACCATAGACAGTTACGTCACGCGCAATGATATTTAAATGAGTGACGGGAATAAATTAAATCTAACGGATGTAGGGAGAAGAATGAAGAGATCGTGTACCAGGTTAAGTGGAAATATACACGATGGTCACTCAGAAGTATGGCGGACCTGGAAAAAGTTATGGAGTTGTGTAACATCAGGGGAGCAATAAAATGACCTTCCCATTGTTGAGGATAAAATGACTGGACTGAGTTCTTCAAATTCTTCTGGTCACAGGTTCATGCCGAAGGCAATGCATTTAAAGCAGGCCTTGGTAGTTTAGGGATTCATCCAATGTAAACAGAATAGATATCGCGGGCAAGAGTGGAAGCCTCATCACTCTTAATTTATTTTCTCAAAATGAACAGTGCAATGTTGTCAGTTCGAGACGGCGAATTGTCTGCTAAAGCATCTTCCAAATCTCGAGGCTGAAAACATCCAATGTTTATTAAGTGCATCACATTTCTGGCACACGTAAAGTACCGAGCCCATTTAGGTCGCGGATTTAGGTAATATTTATTTTAATAATGGGCTACATGAATTTAATTTTTTAAAAACAATATATCGGGATAATGCTTATGGATTACGTGGGAAAATACTAGGGAAACACAAGTAATTGTTAGGAGGTGTGGCGCAGCTGTTTTGAAGCTAATTTTGTCGTAAAACGACTTGGTCATTTGCAAAAATTTCACACCTTCCTAAGTTTAGGAAACTGAATCGTATGAACTGAAATACCACGAGCAGCTTAATTCAGGGGGGCACAAATTTCTCAAGAAGTGAAGTATTATGGATGTGGAAAATATTAAACAGTTGATGGCCGCCTTACTGGCCGAACAAAGTGAGAAGCAGGCAGAGCTTTTCAGGGAACAGAGTGCGAAGTTTGATGAGCGTCTTGCCAAATTGGAACAGGCTAATGCGGACAATAGTGAAAGACAGGCAGGACTTTTAAAGGAGCAGCTAAAGGCCGATAGTGAAAGACAGGCAGGACTTTTAAAGGAGCAGCTAAAGGCCGATAGTGAAAGACAGGCAGGACTTTTAAAGGAGCAGCTAAAGGCCGATAGTGATAGGCAGGCAGAACTATTAAATAAACTAGGACAGGCAACCACACAAATTGAAGAACGTTTAGACCAGCACAATAGTCGAGTAGGTCAGCTCACTGCACGGTTAGACGGATACGAGGCGTCGTGTAAAGCCCAAGCTGCGGAGCTCAAGGAACATGTTAACTCCCGCATTGATGACGTGACGACACGCATAGATTCCCTCGCGTTGAAGCTAGATCCAACCAGTCGCCGTCTGGATGAGCGTACAGCCGAAATAGAAATAAAAATGACAGCTCAGGAAAGCAAAATGGAAGAAATGGAATCGAAGGTTAACGCCAGCACGGAAGCCATGATAGACCTACAAACAAGATTTGAGGACCTGTCTTTAAGGACTGAAGAAATGGAAGGACAAATAACGCAGGTTCGGGACGGCACAGAGACTAAATGCAAGGAATATATTGATCAGCACATGGATCGGGCGAAGAATGAATTGAACGTTACCGCCGAGGGAAAACAACGGGAAACGCAGGGAAAGGTCCAGGAGTTGAAGGAAAAAATTGATAAATTTGAACTGAAGGCTCATAAAGCTACCATTAAATTAGACGTCCACGAGAGGCTAATCTTGGAACTCCAAGAAGAAGTAGAGAACCTCAAGACGCAAGAATCCCGAGGAGACGACCTGTTGAAGTCCAACTTGAACAAGTCCGATAAGAAGGACCAGGAACCGCCAGGAACGCACAAATAATCTGACTTGACGGGAAAATCAGTTCCAACCCATGAGAACAATCAGACTCGCTTTATGTCAGGACGTAGCTCAACACCACAGGATCTTGGTTCGATCCATTTTTACAACCTTTTGCGTTTCAGTCATGATGAACCTAAGAAATTCGGGTCCAATGCCCATATGACACCGAAAGGGTTCTTAAATGAGATGGACCAATATTTTTTCGACCACAATGTCCCCGCAGAGAGGCGCCTACGGATAGTTGAAAGATACCTCGCGGACCAGCCGTTGATATGGTTCAAGGCATTTAAATACTGCTTTGACGGATACGAAGAATTCCGGCGTAGGTTTTTAGAGAAATACTGGGGCATCGAGATACAGCAAGGGTTACGCCTCGAGCTGTACTCACGGCGATACTCGGCAACTGGACAAACGAGGTTTTGTGAGTACTTCGTCCATCAGCTTCTTCGCATGAAAGAGTTAGAGCTGATCTCTGCGATCGGGAAACAACTTCCGCCGGAAGTCCAAAAGATTCTCATTTCTGCCAATGTTAAGACCGCAGTAGAAGCTGAGCACATTTTGCGCCAGTTGGACCGGACAACAAGTGGAGGACATGTGAGACAGAGACACCATGAGACGGTGTACACGATAGACGTGAAATCAGAAGGAGGATCACCGAAACGTCGAAATCAGGGCACGAGTACCGAAGAGAGAAGGGAAACTTACTCAACGTCGAGGGATGGTGATAGAAATCCTCCGAGATGGAGTGAGCCGAGAGATAGACGCCGAGAAGAGTGGAATTCCAGGCGTTATGACTACCAAAGACGACCTGAACGGAGAAATAGGTTTAGGTATAGTCAGGTCGACCATTGTAGAAGGCCATACGGTAGATGGAGAGGAGAGAGTAGACGGTCACGGGATAGACCGAGGAATATGGACAACCAGATACGGGATCGACAAGCGGAATCGAAGAGGTACGTCGAGCAGCTCCGAAACCAGCCCGCAAGAATTGACAAATGGCAAAGGCCTATCCAAGAGATGGCATCATCTGAGGAAGTTACAGGAGCTGAGAGTATCGAATTTCAAGCTCAACGGGAACAAGACCGAGGAAACCGGCTGAACCCTCATGCGTCAGAATACTTTGCAGGGGGCGGAGCTGTTAAAAAAAAGCAGAACTAGGTTGCGAGGAGATAGTTTCTCCACACATTAGCAACCATCGAGACGATTCAGACTTAGTCATTGTCACGATTGACTCATGGGAAATTCAACGCGAAGATTTGTTAGAGGATCCAAGTCCATGTTGTAAAAAGATTATCCGAGAACTTCCGGTAATTTATATTCGTGTCCAAGAGTTACGTGTACGCTGTCTAATAGACACAGGGGCTAGTGTCAGTGTAGTGTCAAGAACGTTTGTACGTGAAATACAGTCAAAATTCAAAATTCCGACTTTACCCGTTTCCAAGGTGAAGGTGCGAGGCATCATTCCTTATCGCACGGCAGTATGTGACACGCAAGTGTATTTGGATTTACAAATAGGCAACGCCACACTCGCACACCCGTTTCTGGTCATGGACCGAATGGAATACAACGTTATCCTGGGATCTGACTTTTTACGTGAATACAAGCCAGTCATCGACATGGATCAAAACCATGTTAAGTTGTACATAAATATGATTCAAGAGAACGTGAAACTGAATGATAAACCAGAGAGCATGGACGGAGAACGGATATGGACGACCCAGTTGTCACAAGATACAGCGGAAGACTACCATGAATTCTTGAATTGGGACGAACAGAATGTTGAAGAAATTAGAAAACAATTCGATGAGATGGTTGCTAATCTGGAAAAAGTGGAAGAAGCAGAACCGAAGTTTGAGGATATTGTACAGGTCAAATTGAGCGAGGCGAAGGTTGATGACGAGAACAAATGTAAATTGAAGGAAATTTTGGAAACTTATCGGGATGTTTTTGGATCTCAACCAGGAAAGATTCTAAATTTCAAATATAGCATGGTTGTAACTAGTTGGGAACCATTTAAGAAAAACAACTACGCTGTACCAGAGAAGCATTATCGTAAGGTGCGTGAGATCATCAAGGAGATGGAAGACAATGACATCATTTCAAAGGCTCCAACACCTTTTCTAAATCCATTGGTCATTGTTGCTAAACCAAACGGATCTCTGAAGATTTGCTTAGACGCTCGAGCAATTAACGAGAGAATCGTGCCGGAATACGATCGTGCGCCGAATATCAAAGAGCTCCCAAAGAAATTTCAGCACATGCAGTTCTTTTCCAGTGTAGACTTGTGAGCCTCCTACCATCATGTAGAGTTGTCAGCCGAGTCAACGGTCTTGACTGGTTTTCTGTTTGACCAGCAGACATACGTTTACAAGCGGCTCCCGTTCGGACTCAAAACCGCTGGGTCAGCCCTCATTCGAGCACTTGATCGCAACTTAAGTGATAAGGTGAAGAAAATCACAGTCCAATATGTAGACGACATCTTGATAGCTACGCAAACTTTGGAAGAACACGTGGAACATTTGCGTCTCGTTTTGGAAGATTTAGGCCGAAACAATTTCAAAATTAACCTTGAAAAATCCAATTTTTGTCAGCGCAGTATCCTCTTCTTAGGGAATGTCATTGATGCCGAGGGTATCTCTCCAAACCCCGTGAAAATCAAGGCAATCCAGAACTTCCCGAAGCCAACCAGAGTGAAGCACGTTCGGCAGTTCTTAGGCTTATGCGGATTCTTTGCGGATCACTGTCCGTCATATACCACCACGGTTGCTCCGTTGCAAGAGCTATTAAAGAAAAACAACCGATGGAAGTGGGATACAGCCTGTGAGGAAGCTTTCCGTAAGACTAAGGATCTGATGAGTAACAGCGTTAAATTGGGGAATCCTGATTATAGTCAGAAGTTTATAATACAGACGGATAAGTCCATGATTGGTGTCGACGCAGTGTTATATCAGGAGAAGGACACTGAGCCACGAATAAATTACTTGGCCTTCATGAGCCGCAAGCTACGCGGACATGAGCAAAATTACACCGTTACCGAATTGGAGATGTTTGCGATCGTAACTGCATTGAATCACTGGCGCAAATACATCTATGTTTTTCCCATTTTGTTACGAACGGATCATCGAGCTTTAACATTTGTACTCAAATCCACCATGGCCTCTGAAAGGGTAAATCGTTGGACCTTGCTCGTTCAACAATTTGATCTGGAGATAGAACATTGCGCGGGCAAAGAAAATATCATCGCGGACGCCCTTAGCAGAAATCCTGATCACGAGGGCGAAGCCATACATCATCTACAGCTAGTTGAGGAAGATCGAGAGACCTTGGATCGACTCAGACAAATTCCTGAAAAACGAGGAAGTTGGCCGGAGACCCATCGAATGATTCAGTTTCTGCGAAAACAGTTGCAACCAGGAACGCCAGAATACCAAGACGCTGAGAGACATGCGCAGAACTATAACTACATAAATGGGATCTTGTACAAATATGTGGATGATGCGCATACTCGTCTTAGAGTGGTCGTTCCACCCACTCTCCAGGTTGACTTAATATGGCTGACGCATCACTCCATAGGACACGCTGGTGTAGACAAAGCCATGGCGACGCTTAGAGAGACCTTTACATGGCCGCGAATGAGGAGGATGACTCGTACAGTTTTAATGACTTGTGACATCCGTCAACGTATTAAGCCCAACGCGTACTTACTCAAACAATCACCAAAGCCGTTAATTCCCGAGAAGCCCCGTGAACTGTTTTCCATGGACTTCTATGGTCCGCTTCCAAAGGCGACCAGGGGGCTCCAATTCATTTTGGTGTGCATGGACGTCTTCAGCAAATATGTTATGCTGTGTCCAGTACAGAAAGCGAATACGCGTACGGTTGTCAATCATATAAGGAATAAGATCATTCCCAAGATTGGCAAACCCGATAAACTCTTAACCGATCACGGATCGCAATTCACATCAGCCGCGTTCCGTAGAGACATGGAACAGATGGGGATTCAACACCTCATGAGTTCGATTCGACATCCAGAATCGAATCCGTCCGAAAGGATTATGAGGGAGATCGGAAAATTTTGCAGAATCTATTGCCCGAGACAGCATTGGCTGTGGGTAGATGTTGTTCCAACCATCATGGAATGCATAAACTCAACCGTACACAAATCGACAGGGCAGATTCCTAGCGTCGTGCACTTCAACGAACATCCCGAGAGACCATGGAAAGACGTCGTGCCATGTCCAGAAGATCCAAGACCATCAGTAGAGTTGAGGGTGAGAGATACATTGGAATCTCTGAAGAAACAGGCAGAGAAGCGGTTACCACGATTGCGACGCAAACGATTCCACAGACCTCTACGTGTGGGAGAACTCGTATTGGTCAAACGTCCCGCAACTTCGGATCCACCACGGAAATTTTACCACAAATTTGCAGAGTTGTATATTGGGCCTTATCGAATAATTCAAAATTTAGAAAATAACGCGTACAAGGTACAATCCATGGATGGGACAACCGAGGCTATCTATAACGGCTCAAATCTAAAATTATACCATGTGCCAGGACAATTACCGGAGGAGAATCCAAACGATCCAGATGACCTAGAAGATGGCCAACCTCCAGAAGAAGACGAGGACGACGACGGAGTGGATGTCACGGATGAAGAGGATCCTGAAGAAGAAATGGATGGAGTAAACTACATGGAACTAGAAGATCAATATGGGATGGATGATAACATTGAAGAGTCGGGAGATGAAGATTGTCTAGCATGCACGGAAAGACGGGATATCATGACCCGAGAATACATGAGTATCCTCATGTCGAGATACGCTCTAAGACAAGAAAATTCCATCCTACGATACACTCACATTTAATGATACGAGAACCATGTGATTGGTAAGAAAAATCCCTACCCGTGATTTTTCTTATTTTAAGCAGGGGAGGGATGTGACCGTTCACAACATCACCTATGGTATGTCATGATATCCAGGACATGAAATATGCCGTTTTCCGCGTCATTCTACGATAAAAACTGCCCAAGTTAGAATTTTTCCACCCGCTCCAGGACTCGATTTGCAGTATCCAGAGTCGCGCGACCGAGCTCTAGTTGCTGGTAATTAGCAGCAAGGCGGTGCAAGAGCGCTTGTACTCGAAGTTTTCTCACTCCAACCACGAGCGAGATGAAAGGATACGCGTTATCACGTGACAGAGAATCTAGGTCACTAGCTGAGCCCAGAGAGTATGTCCAACGTGAAAACTAACATTATACCCTGTTTTCCTCGCTTATTCACCACTGCCAACTTAACGCATTCAGCTGTTTTATTTATGTTAATATTTATAAATCGCAAAATACCCAATGGATAATTAAGCGCAAGCATTCATTTGAATCAGGGAATTTTACGCATAATTATGAGACCGAGAAGTGCTCTACTTAACTGACAGAGCGGTAACTACGCTGTAAACAAGGGCGCGTCTTAATGACTAACAGATGTTGGACCCTAACCGTAACAGCGAACACAAGGAATCCCCTGTGCTCGTCATCATTCACCGCCAGAGACAAAAGGACGCTTTTAAGATTGCTTGAGAATCTACGAAGCTATTTCAAAAACAGTCACTCAGTGGAGATGGGAATACAGGAGCTACATTTTGATACCCTGTTCGTCACTATACGTTGCGTATTAACGGACCAACGTGTGAGAAAGGATTGCATTTTTCCCCCACCCTCAGCATTCGGGTCTCTAGCGTAGCTCGCCTATATATTCATGAGCTAAGGGGGAGACACTACCTAGTGCATTTTCAGTGCAGCGCCAGTACGGTAGTATTTCGTCGTGGTTTGTGTGTGAGTCGTTTGTGAAGAAATAATCTTGTAATTTGAGCAGTGTAATACAGTGATTCATTAAAGTCTGTGAGTATGTGGAAATAATCACCCTCTGAGTGAAATGTTAGCGTGTAGAGTGTGCCGCAAATTAATAAATAGGAACGGTACGAAACCGTAATAACCGATGTCCGTGTGTAGAAAAGGTCGTACATCGAGCCTCCTATGTGTCTAAGTTAATGCGGCTCAGTTAACATATATAGGGACGTACTTAGCGAAGTGGGTGGAGCGAACGTGCTTGATATCAATATGAATTACCAAGAAAGTAAGTGAACGGCTCAGTGTAGACCTAATTGAGGACAGCGCCACGTTAAAGTAATCCGTAGTACAGTTGAGAGCTCGATTCACGGCTAAGTGCATTAGAACAGGCCTGAACTAGTATCATGAATACGAGAATGCTAATACATTAGTGGCCTAACCACTGTCGTTTCTAGGGAAACTAGTGAAATTTCTGGGCCTATAATCGCTGCCTACAAGAAGAATAGATAAATGAGAAGGGATTAATGTCGGGCTTCTGGACATTGGGTTGGAATGCTCGTGCTATTGAGCAAATCAAACCATATGTTCAAATTGTGGTGTGTAATAAACTGACGCATTCACATGAGATAATTTCCCCTCATTTACATGTCTACGAGAACGCCGGAGTGAACGCCGACGTCCAGCTGAATGCCAGAATTTTGCCTGTGTACCAGAGTGAACGAGTCATCTAGCTGTTTGCCGAAATTTCGTCTGGTAGCCGAGAACGTCTGGAACGTCGCTGTCATGTGTATGACCTGCCAGGAAGTCATCATGGGTCTTCACATCGCCGATGACGTGATGCAAGCAGCTTAAGTCCATGGAGTGCCCTCCTGTAAAGCTGTGAACGTGGTATCCAGAAGGCTGAGTACATTTCCAAGTATTTTCATCTTTGAAGATCGTGTCCCATTGTAAATATGTAGATTTTCCACTTAGATGTAACGTAGACTGCAAGCACGCCATTTCAGTGGGATAATAATTATAATTTCATTTTATTTGAGTCTTTTATAGAATACTTTCATCATGGTTTTGGGACGACCATATTTTACTTCCATCCTCGTATAAGGGTTCGATAATGCATGACGTAATTATAAGGACCTTGGCTTAATTAAGTGTGAAGCGCTGTCAAGTAGAGAAGGCTTAATTATTCTGTAAAAATGACTCCAATTATCGCCTTTCCATAGTATATACGAGTCATCAAGATTTTTCAGTAATTCTTTTTTTTGTGCGCTTCATCTGGTTGAGATCCCTCCTAATTAGTAACTAAGGTACCTGGAAAAAGGCATCGAGACAGTGGGTATCTTACATCGTTAATTAATTAGTTCGCGAATGCGCAAGTTAATTCGGACCCTGGTGGCAGGAGATCATCGTTAGATCTGCATCGTGGTCAATGTACTGAGAGGAAATGAAATGGGTGAACAGTCTGTAGCCATAATATATAGTGTGAAATGAAAATGTGAAGTTCCCTTGGAACTCTTTAGTAATGAACACGAAGTGGATCTCGTGTTGTGAATATCTTAATTACTGCCGGACATAGCCGATATTGAATGTGAGGCCATTGTGGCTCAAGAAAAAGTAAGCAAGGTCGTTTACCGCGAAGTCATTGTATGAAGGCAGCCCAGCGCCCGCCCTTTAGAAATGGGTCTTGGAAGGCCATCAGTTGAATAGATTTACGAGCCTGGCTGTAGGGACGAAGAAAAGTGTTTTCTACACTGAAAGTAAACAGATACAAGCAGCTATTTCGCGCCTCTCGGTGCTACGATTACATGCATTGATTTAAGTATTATCAACGTCGCGGTGATTCCAGATGAGTATTAAATGAAGGACCCCTCCAATTTATTTATTTATTTATTCACAGCGTGTAGGGAATTCCAGGTCAGATATACCCTGTCTCGGAAGGTCCTGAGTTCATTGCAGGAGACAGTAAAGCTTACTGTCACAAGCGGCATGTGACTAAGGCCACCTGAGGCCCATTGTGTGCATGTGAAATGTATATATTCTTGTCCATTTGTTGCAGGTAGTGCTATAATACTTTGTTTATGATGTCTGGTATTGAAGTCGCTAAATGTTTGTCCATAGGTAACATCGTTGAGTAAATAATGTCCTGATATATGTGTTGATAAAATCCTAATGAAGTGAGCGTGTTTATTATACTGCATATTTGGCAACGTTTAACTTAAGGAAGGGTTGTAACGCGACTTTCAAAGGATTTTGAGTGTAAATTGCCAATTTCTGTTCATACGATACTAGGAAACTTATATCATAATTTGATGCAAATTGAATATATTAATTCTTGGCAGGTAAACAGATTTACAGCGGGGTGTGTCCATAATGATTAAATATGTGTGTGATGTAATATAAGTGTAGAGTGAAATAATTAGAGAGAAAACGCCTCTCTAAGTCTGAGGTAGTGTAATAGTTCGAGAGGGAACGCCTTCTTAAGTTTGAATATTTAAACGTATAACGAAGTGTAGAAAAAGACTACCGAACATATAAACATCAAGATCACCCAAGTTACGGTATGTAAGGTGTTTGTATGGCATACCCATGTAAATAATGTGTTTCACTAGTATAAGTAAAAATTTGTTATACACGATATTGTCTCTCATCTCATTAGTAATGAAATGGTATTCCTCTCATAATTAACTTTTCCCCCTACTATAGAGACTATTACTAAAGAACTTACCGCCCCATCGGACAGTCCACAGACCCGAAAATGCGATACCGGCTCGGGTAGCGAATTATTCTAGTAGGGGAGGGTGAAGCTTCGACAACCGGGCTGAGTTCGAGGCTCACCGATGGTGTTCCATTCTAACATCATATTTATGAACAATGGTAACTGGTTCATGTACTGATGCCTTGGAAATGTACAGTACACTCTGCACAACAGTAGATATGAGGTACTCTACATACACTGTACACAACAATAGATATTAGGTTACTACATACACTGTAGACAACAGTAGATATTAAGTAACTACATACACTGTACACAACAGTAGTTATTAGGTGCTCTACATACACTGTACACAACAGTAGATATTAGGTAACTACATACACTGTACACAACAGTAGATATTAGGTTCTGTACATACACTGTACACAACAGTTGATATTAGGTACTCTACATACACTGTACACAACGGTAGGTAAGAGGTAATCTACATACACTGTACACCACAGTAGATATTAGGTAACTATATACACTGTACACAACAGTAGATATTAGGTAACTACATACACTGTACACAACAGTAGATATTAGGTAACTACATACACTGTACACAGCAGTAGATGTTAATTAACTACATACACTGTACACAACAGTAGATATTAGGTAACTACATATACTGTACACAACAGTAAATATTAGGTAACTACATACACTGTACACAACAGTAGATATTAGGTAACTACATACACTGTACACAACAGTAGATATTAGGTAACTACATACACTGTACACAACAGTAGATATTAGGTAACTACATACACTGTACACAACAGTAGATGTTAATTAACTACATACACTGTACACAACAGTAGATATTAGGTAACTACATATACTGTACACAACAGTAAATATTAGGTAACTACATACACTGTACACAACAGTAGATATTAGGTAACTACATACACTGTACACAACAGTAGATATTAGGTAACTACATACACTGTACACAACGCAAACAGTAAATGTTCTTCTTCAAGTTGCAAAGAACTGACAAATTCCACATTAAAATTATATAGTCCATACAAATTAATGAGCCTGGGTTAACACTGGTTTACAATATGTTATGGATGAACTGCCTTTCATAAAAAAAGAACAGAAGTATGATACATAACGAACGAAGCTGATATTTATACTTTTTAAATCAATCGCACTTATCTATAGAATCAGTATGTGTTAGATAGTCACTTTTTGTCGACTTTCTCCTTCGATATTAAGGTGCAGAATGTTTAGAGTAGGATCATGATTTTCATTGGGGCTCTGAAGGTGGCCATTTATTATTTTAATCACTTTCCTCATATTGAGTTGATGATTCCTCTGTATTGCTGGGATATCCACAAAGAAGTGCTTTCGGTCCATCAGCCAAAGTTGTTGCTCTCTTAGCACCACCCAGCGGTGACGTGTAGGGTAATATGAGGTTAAACCTAAGAACGTGTGGCAACGAAACCCCCGCTCTAAGGATGGCTGACAAAGTAAGGGCAGAAGGTGCAAATAAACAATTTAAGCTATGTGGCCTAGGGAACGCATAAAATGTAGGGTAGAGTTCCCATCTGCATCGTGGTTTCCATGGCTGTGTAAAATGGCCGACATTTAGGGCAGTAAGAGTGATAGAAATTTTTTAGGAAAGAACAATAAATTGCCTCTCTGACTAGTGTTTACTATGGATGGATTGTAGGAAAACAAGATGTCTGACTTGAACAAGCTGGCTTCAGACCAAGCCGCAGCTGTACCGACCAGGTGTTAGCCCTAACCACCCATATTGAGAGGGGATTTCAAGATCGAAAGAAGACCGTAGCAGTGTTCGTAGATCTGTCATCAGCTTATGACACAGTCTGGCGAAAAGGAATGATCCTCAAATTCCTGAAGTTAATCCCTTGTAAGACGCTTGCCACCCTGCTGAATAATATGTTGGCTAATAGAATGATTGAAGTACACCTACATGGCAACATAAGTAAAACTTACAAACTGAGTGACGGATTACCACAGGGATCGGTACTGGCCCCATTGCTCTTCAGATCTACCTTCAACTAATGCTAGGAAGTTTATATACGCTGACGACATCTGTTTGGCAGCCCAGTCTGGTGATTTTGCTGGAGCAGAAACCACACTCACTACAGATCTCTGCAGAATTAATAATTATTTCAAAACCTGACGACTGAAACCAAACATAACAAAAAACGAGGTCAGCTGCTTTCATTTGAGCAACAGACAAGCCAATTATGTCCCTCAGGTTCAATTCAGAGGTCATATACTGAAGTTCAATCCTCAGCCAATATATCTAGGCGTTACCTTGGATCGATCTTTGACTTACAGCGAACATGTACGCAAAACATCTGCCAAGATCAAAACCCGCAATAACATCCTGCACAGACTCACAGGAACAAGCTGAGGCCCATCTGCATCCACCCTCCGAACTTGCGTTAGTATACCCAGTAGTCGAATACTGCTGTCCAGTGTGACTCAACAGTGCCCATACAAAGAAGATAGACACTCAGTTAAACGATATAATGAGGACTATATCAGGAACCATCCAATCCACACCTTTGGATTGGTTACCAGTTCTTTCAAATATTCCTCCTCCTCATCTCCGAAGACAAATGGCACTGAAGAAAGGATGGGTTAAATGCTGTGACAATCCTCTTCTACCAATACATCGAGACTGCCTACGTGAAGATCTCAGGCTGAAATCCAGGAACCCTTCTTGGTTACTAGGAAAGAGGCTAACCCAAGATGAATTTCATACTAACACTGCCTGGCGCGATGGGTGGGCAGCTTCAAACCCTGACAGATTAGGTCTAATTTCGGATCCAGTTATGCAACCTCCTGGTTTCAATTTACCAAAAAAACTGGTCATCATTTAATCGGATCAGAACTCAACATGGCAGATGCAACTTCTGGAAACACAAGTGGAAGACTACCAGCGATCCTTATTGTGACGGCTCTGACGTGCCTCAGACCGTTCAACATATCGTCACAGAGTGCCCACTCCGAAGATTCAGTGGGACAATAAAGGATATCCACGAGGCCAGTGATGAAGCTGTGAATTGGCTAACAATACTGGACATTCAGCTTTAGCAGCAATGCAGATATTGATGAGCTCAAATGTATAAATATTGTTTGTTGATTACGTACTTGTTCTGTGTGTATAGATGAAATTGTTTTTCGTGTAATTGTACATATTTGTTAATAACCAAATTGTAACAATGTATCCTCATGCCATACGAAATATATAAATATATATATGTAGAAGCAGTGCAATTTCTTTGCTTTTCTTATTACTAAGTCATTTTTATCGGTCTTGTATTCACGGAAACTCGGCGTCTTAAGTACCTTGCTTTTGTTTAAAGGGTTCATTCGAATAAAAGAAGCGCTTCTCACGAAGCAACTCACTGTTAATTCATGAATTTCGAGGAATATCTTTTTCAGGATATCCATAAGGTATTTGACGACAATCTTCTTGAACTCTTATTAGAGTGTATGTCAGGTCAAGGTGCAGCATATAGTCAAGTAAGAGATGGATTACAACAGAACAATTTAAATGGATCTTGCATTGAAAAATGTACATTTGAAGGTGGATTTGAAAGTAATATTGTTATATTATGATTTAACTCTAAAACATCCACACATCGCCCGTCCTTCAGTCCTTTCCTAATTCTCTGTAGGCAGCATCAGAGGCAGACCAGTCTTCTCTCCGCCGAGGTTCGTCTTCTTTACCCTAAAGCCAGGTAGATGTTCAAGCAGGTCAGGTTTCGCGACTGTGCTCGAGCTCTTCCGTTAACGAACTCTCGCTCATCCTCCGGTAAAGATATGATGACCTCAGACTCTTCTCCTTGATACACCATGTCTGAGTTTTGATCGACTTCATCAGTAGCATATGATAAAATATTTGCACTTAATGATTCACAGCCTTCTGGAGAACAGTTGGGACTTCTTATCACCTCGGAAGCACTGAGGCTGAGAAGCAATGCGTCACATCTGTCGGAAGAGGATGCTAATAAAATCTTCCGAATCCTCTAAGATGAGAAAAAAAGGTTTCAATAATCTCTTGATAACATCTACCTGCCAAAATATATCCTTCATGGGCCAGATCTTCGTATAGTGATTACGAAACCCATTTTAAAAGGCAGTAAGTAAGCTTTTTACCAATAACTCGCACTGAAACCCACCTTTTAGCTTATTTGCTTCACGATAAGGAACCCAAGAATTCAGAAAATCTTATGCATAATTTATAACACGCACACACTGTGAAACTTAATCATACTCAGGAAAGAGATGGGTTAACGCTATTGTTACTTTCCCAGATAATAATGTTGCTTCTCTCTTGATATTTGGTCTTTCTATGCCCGTAACTAGAAGATGACTGTGACTGACTTTATGAGTAGGCCCACGTTGTTTTTCCACAAGTTTTTCAAATACTGTCCATCTGAAATCTTCTCCAGCAGGCAGTTTTTATCTCCGCATCCAACTGGTAATTCCACAGCAGTTTTAAAGCACATGGAGCATCACAAAAAGCCCTAATGTTACCCAAAGCACAAGACGGATTCTTAATGAAAGGGCACTCTCACGTTATCCCTATCTGAAATAAGAACCTCCTGTTTGCAGCTCCTAATTCACTGTAGCCATTTCTTTGTCAAGCTGAGAACCAGTATCACTTGAACATATCTATGAATGACCATAGCGTCTGGATCATACACTTTTAACTTTAATTTCATCAGAAACTAAATCCAAATCCTTTTAAAAGTCACTGAAAGTATCACGCTGAGATTTCAACTCCAGATAGCTTCATCGCCGCTTTGTTGTAAGAGGATATCTAATTGTATTGGGAACAAATTCAAATGCTTTCTTTGAAATGCACTTCAGAGTAACAGCATTTTCTGGATGACCAGTTGGTGCATTTTTCTTTAATTAGTGCTTGTTGCTGACAAGTAGAAAACATGCTTCCAAATGCCTGACAAACACTTCTCATGTTTTGAACCTCAGTATTTTGCTGCTCTTAATTTCGGAAGGAGAAGCTTATTTTCCTCCGCCAGTGCATTATTCTGTTGTTCAAGCTGTTTAATATTTTCGGAGACTGATTCTTCAGTAAAAGTATGCTCAGCGGTTGTGAAGTTTCTGTCAAATCGGATACATCTGCTGCATTGCAACTGTCATTTTTTGTTGTTCGTTAACCATGGGCAACGGCTGAGTGGCCTAGTAAGTGGTCCTGAGAGTCGGGATACCAGTTGCTATGGAATGGGAGTGGGCATCTCGGACATATTCTGAGTCGTGGCCCTCCTTGCGCTCAGGCGGCTAGGACTACACAATTCACCGGTGGTCCATAACCCGTTAGAGGAGAGATCCTCACTTGGACTATGTGCAAGTAGAGCAGCATCCTGCTTCATGAACTTACCGAGCTCAGAACACTTTAAGCAAGCCTCGGACCTATGGGAGTAATGGAGTCCCGCTCCCATTTGACAGGCGAGGGACTCCTTGGAAACAACTTGGCGAACGAAATGGAATTCGATGGGGAGCTATCAATATTAATGGGGCTTATGGAAGAAAGAAGGTAGAACTGGCTGAGTCAGCAAAGAGGATGCATCTGGATGTGCTAGGAGTAAGTGATATTCGGGTAAGGGGAGATAATGAGGAAGAGATAGGAGATTATAAAGTGTACTTGACGGGTGTTAGAAAGGGAAGGGCAGAGTCTGGGGTAGGGCTCTTTATCAGGAATACCATTGCACGCAACATAGTTTCTGTTAGGCACGTAAATGAGCGAATAATGTGGGTAGATTTGTCAGTGGGAGGAATTAGGACGAGAATTGTGTCCGTGTATTCACCATGTGACGGTGCAAATGAGGATGAAGTTGACAAGTTTTATGAAGCATTGAGTGACATCGTGGTCAGGGTAAGGAGCAAGGATAGAATAGTGCTAATGGGCGATTTCAATGCGAGAGTTGGGAATAGAACGGAAGGAAACGAAAGGGTGATTGGTAAATGTGGGGAAGATATGGAAGCTAATGGGAATGGGAAGCGTTTGCTGGACTTCTGTGCTAGTATGGGTTTAGCTGTTACGAATACATTCTTCAAGCATAAGGCTATTCACCGCTACACATGGGAGGCTACGGGTACCAGTTCCATAATAGACTACATCTTAACAGACTTTGAATTCAGGAAATCTGTCAGGAATGTACGAGTTTTTCGCGGATTTTTCGATGATACAGACCACTATCTGATCTGTAGTGAACTAAGTATCTCTAGGCCTAGGATAGAGAAAGTGAAATCTGTCTGCAAACGAATAAGGGTAGAAAGTCTCCAGGACGAGGAAATTAGACAGAAGTATATGGATATGATTAGTGAGAAGTTTCGAACAGTAGACAGTAAGCAGATTCAGGATATAGAAAGTGAATGGGTGGCATACAGGGATGCTGTAATAGAAACGGCAAGGGAATGCCTAGGAACAACTGTGTGTAAAGATGGGAAAAGGCGAACATCTTGGTGGAATGATGAAGTGAGAGCAGCCTGCAAACGTAAAAAGAAGGCTTATCAGAAATGGCTCCAAACAAGGGCCAAGGCAGACAGGGATTGGTACGTAGATGAAAGAAACAGAGCGAAACAAATAGTTGTGGAATCCCAAAAGAAGTCATGGGAAGATTTTGGTAATAACCTGGAAAGGCTAGGTCAAGCAGCAGGGAAACCTTTCTGGACAGTAATAAAAAATCTTAGGAAGGAAGGGAAAAAGGAAATGAACAGTGTTTTGAGTAATTCAGGTGAACTCATAATAGATCCCAGGGAATCACTGGAGAGGTGGAGGGAATATTTTGAACATCTTCTCAATGTAAAAGGAAATCATCATGGTGGTGATGCAAACAGCCAAGCTCATGGGGAGGAGGAAAATGATGTTGGTGAAATTATGCTTGAGGAAGTGGAAAGGATAGTAAATAAACTCCATTGTCATAAGGCAGCAGGAATAGATGAAATTAGACCTAAAATGATAAAGTACAGTGGGAAGGCAGGGATGAAATGGCTTCATAGAGTAGTAAAATTAGCGTGGAGTGTTGGTAAGGTACCTTCAGATTGGACAAAAGCAGTAATTGCACCTAGCTATAAGCAACGGAACAGGAAGGATTGCAACAACTATCGAGGTATCTCATTGATGAGTATACCAGGCAAAGTATTCACTGGCATCTTGGAAGGGAGGGTGCGATCAGTCGTTGAGAGGAAGTTGGATGAAAACCAGTGTGGTTTCAGACCACAGAGAGGCTGTCAGGATCAGATCTTCAGTATGCGCCAGGTAACTGAAAAATGCTACGAGAGGAATAGGCAGTTGTGTTTATGTTTCGTAGATCTAGATAAAGCATATGACAGGGTACCGAGGGAAAAGATGTTCGCCATACTGGGGGACTATGGAATTAAAGGTAGATTATTAAAATCAAGCAAAGGCATTTTTGTTAACAATTGGGCTTCAGTGAGAATTAATGGTACAATGAGTTCTTGGTTCAGGGTACTTACAGGAGTTAGACAAGGCTGTAATCTTTCACCTTTGCTCTTTGTAGTTAACATGGATCATCTGCTGAAAGGTATAAAATGGCAGGGAGGGATTCAGTTAGGTGGAAATGTAGTAAGCAGTTTGGCCTATGCTGACGATTTGGTCTTAATGGCAGACTGTGCCGAAAGCCTGCAGTCTAATATCTTGGAACTTGAAAATAGGTGCAATGAGTATGGTATGAAAATTAGCCTCTCGAAGACTAAATTGATGTCAGTAGGTAAGAAATTCAACAGAATCGAATGTCAGATTGGTGATACAAAGCTAGAACAGGTCGATAATTTCAAGTATTTAGGTTGTGTGTTCTCCCAGGATGGTAATATAGTAAGAGAGATTGAATCAAGGTGTAGTAAAGCAAATGCAGTGAGCTCGCAGTTGCGATCAGCAGTATTCTGTAAGAAGGAAGTCAGCTCCCAGACGAAACTATCTTTACATCGGTCTGTTTTCAGACCAACTTTGCTTTACGGGAGCGAAAGCTGGGTGGACTCAGGATATCTTATTCATAAGTTAGAAGTAACAGACATGAAAGTAGCGAGAATGATTGCTGGTACAAACAGGTGGGAACAATGGCAGGAGGGTACTCGGAATGAGGAGATAAAGGCTAATTTAGGAATGAACTCGATGGATGAAGCTGTACGCATAAACCGGCTTCGGTGGTGGGGTCATGTGAGGCGAATGGAGGAGGATAGGTTACCTAGGAGAATAATGGACTCTGTTATGGAGGGCAAGAGAAGTAGAGGGAGACCAGGACGACGATGGTTAGACTCGGTTTCTGACGATTTAAAGATAAGAGGTATAGAACTAAATGAGGCCACAACACTAGTTGCAAATCGAGGATTGTGGCGACGTTTAGTAAATTCTCAGAGGCTTGCAGTCTGAACGCTGAAAGGCATAACAGTCTATAATGATAATGTATGCATGTATGTATCATAATCGTCAAACTTGCACACGAGATTGCCCACCTCCTGACTACTTGAAATGTGCAACAGCGTTTCTTTTCCGCTTTCTTCAGGGAATTCTGACTTCAAATCTCGTTGATAATCTTCATCTCCAAAATGTTTGGAACAAACCCTTCAATCATTAAGTGAAAACGAATCGCGTCTTTACAAGCATGGACCCACCGATTATTTAGGTCAGTGTCTTCAGGGAATTAATGAAACTATATATTTCGTTACTTTGCGTGTCTGCTATGATTTGTGCAGCCTGCAAAAGCGCAACAAACCATACTGAAAATAGTACACTATTATTGCTTTTCATCACATAAAATAAATACACACGGTTTCTTATACACCATAGATATGTTACTATCGTAGATTGTGCGTGCACAGCGTATCTCTACCTCGCTGAGTACAGCTTACTGCGCATCTCTCCCGTGATCCATACCTTCTTGTAATTGTGATGTGACAGAAGTAAACTAGAGTCGGTAATGTACTTCCTCCATTTATTGCATTTCGACTCCAAGTCACGCGTCCAGCAAAGAATGCAACGTTGTTTGTTCAGTCCTCAGCCCGAAAGCTGGTCGGATCCTCAACAGATCCACCATTATATGTCATATGGGCCCTTGGAAAATGAGATGTGATGTATTTTCCCGTTGCTTTCCTCACTGAGCCAGAAGTTGCTATTACATATTAGTCTGCCATTCCCACTGAAATATATGCACCAACCGACCCTTTGAGCAACATTTTCGGACTATTCTGAGCAGGGACTGGCATCACCGCTCATACCTCAGTCACTTTCGTGTTCTAGGCAGTACCAGAAGACACAGTGCAATAGGAAACATACCACTTGAAATAAGCAACTTAATACAGCACAAGCGCGGTTATGGGAGCCGTTTCGAAAGCGATTTGTCGGTCAAGCCATGAAAAAGTATTACTGTGTTTTATCTAATTACAGTATGTAATTCTGAAATGTATGGAAAGACAAACGAATTCAAAACTATTTTCATAGACTTATTGTGTGTTTCTGGGGTGGACAAAGACATGCAGTCCCAGAACCGTACGCGGCCGGGAATTGAATGCGGGACCCCTTGAACTGAAGGCCAGTGCTTTGAATATCAAGCCAGGGAACCGCATGAAAATATTACCTCCCATATAAGGAGTTGCCATTATGGCAAAGTACACCATATAGAATTATATGTGTGACCCGTTGTGCGGAGAGAGACCGGAAGTCGGATTATTCATTTTTGGGATTTTTGTTGTTCTAAATTTGGCACAACATACTGAGCATTAAAAGGAGTTTATGCTTCTAGGTCCGGTATTTCAGAAGATATTAATGAAGAGATCTGTATCTTGAGATAAACGCTTTCTAACCAGTTGTAGAAAGTTCCCATGACATCGACTGTAACTTAGTTTGTGAAGAGCAACAACTCTGCTGTCTGTGTATCTCAGTCAACTCCGTAGTGGTAAATTTATTTGCAGTAATTGATATTATTTTAATTTATAATAATATTTTAGATAAAGTAATATCAATTACTACAAAGAACTTTACCACTATGGTCCCGAGTTGACTTTAAATTCTGAAACATTCAATGTATATACTATCTAAGGAATGCATATCAAAGATCTAACAAATCTTTCATCAAGGGATATAAATCAAGTGTGCTATTCACGACAATTGATAATTTAGGATTTTATAAACCACAACTGTTATTTCCCAAGAATATTATCAAGAGTATAATGGACAATTCAACTGTTTTTATCGATCATATGACTTACAATTTTAACAACATTTCTAAGATCTCATTTTAAATGTCAATATTTTAATGTGTCTTTCCAATTTTAATAACACACATTTTGTATTCTGATATATTAATGTTAATTTATTATAGCTGATGATGTCTCTTAGGGGACGAAACATGTACCAAATATAACAATTTATAAATTGTACTGAATAGGTATTTAAGTTTATCTTGAATGTTCACTACTTGCCAGAAAGTCAGCAAGAATGGGAGAGAGAGAGAGAGAGAGTTAAAACAATGGTTTACAGAAGCCTTCTTTTCTTTTCTGAAAACAATTGCGCCTTCTTTTGATTCCCGGACTAGATGCAGTGATGCAACTTGTCTCAAAATATTCCTCCAAGAAGACCATAGAGTTGTTCCAGATTTTTCATGCTGCTACGGGAAAAACCGGAATTTACTTTTCTCAGTAGTGGAAGGCTCTCTTGAGACAGAACAGTAAAACATTCCTAGTTTGTAGTGCCTATGAAGGAACAAGCGCCTCTCTTTCAGGATTCAGTTAGTTCTGCTTTTATTTTGTCACTTATTGAAGCCATAAGGTGGTAGCGAGAAGAATCATATGAAGCTTCGCGTCTTCCTGCGCAATGGATTCGAACTCCGTACTCCACTGCACTTGAAGGAGTGGTGGTCATCCGCACAGCATTTCGAGTTGACATTGTTTAACTTCGGCATTGCAACATTTCAACCGGAACGTTTATACGTATATAGCCTTCACGGTAGTTTTCGGGATGAAAGGTGCGAGGAAAGATTCAAGGTAATTAATTTCAAAACATTCGTGCATTAGTAAAACGAATTCATTATTAACCACTTTATAAACTTACATCTGAATGTACTTTCTTTAACATTTGTGGGCAATCCATTAACCTTTCCAAACTGAACAATACGATGGCTTGAAACTTTAACGAGGATTGGATCTGCGGACATCACTTCTAGTTTGATTTAAGATGTGCTCACAGTAGTCAGAGTGGACAGCTCAACACGTAGTGAGGAGTATTAGAAGATTTCCTCCTTCTTTTTTGTTTTTCTCGAAGAGTAAACATTTCTGAAATACGGCTCCACTGGAATTCCAAATTGAGGGGTAAAGCGAAAGGGTACAAAGTGGGCAGGGAACTTTCTTTCTAGTGTGTGAGAATTTCAGTTCAGCTTTTTATCTTAGTGTACTCCTAATAATTTCACCAGCTCATTAGCGCGTTTATTTGACATGTCTGGGATTTCTTGTCATTTACCATGAGCATATTATTTTCAGAGAACCGTTCAACTGTTTCCCTAACATGTAGGCTACTGTGTATAAAAATAAGTATTATAATATTGCCTGAACACTTCCTTTTTATCTCAGATAACTTGCGCAAAATTCGAAAGTAGTTTCAGTTCTGTTTGTTTGTTCCTTTGTAACAACATCACAAGCATCCGGTATTGAAGCTCGGAAACCGGCGGGATGTGCACTCAGTGACGTAACAACATTCTCGCCATGGATCTACTCGGCGGTGATAGTCTCAGCTACTGAGAAGGGGTGGTACAGCTTCTCCTTAAATTTAGTAACATTCAATTTTTATAGGTCTGCGACTAAGAATGATACTTAAACAAAATTTCGCATCCTTAAGATACATTCGTACAAGAAAAATAAAGCTCAAATTCTCAAAAATATAGTAATTATCAATAAAAATTCTCTCAAATTAGCATCACCATTTTTTGAAGCTAGATAAGTTTGGATTTTAAAAACTACAATTTGCTCATTGATCACTGACAAGATACTTTTGCCGAAATATTTGAAATACTTATATCAAGAGCCTCTAGAGCCTCTAGAAAGTGACATATTCCTTGATCGTTACCTTTCGTCTTAATTTTTTGTAATCGTGTGCTCCACAAATGAATGTATTTAGGATACAGTTAAGTTAAAAGGCGCCTATAGCATGTAGTTTGTACAAATAAAATACACTTCCTCTTTCCTGGCCTTTCAAACTATTGTCTGTGTTGGGCAGCAATGTAGTTCAGTTTTAATACTGGATTCCCTACCTGACGCCAACGCTACATAGAGGGATATAAAACAGTTATGGTTGTGGTTTATGTAGTTGAAGTGAAGTGTATTAACACAAACATCCAGCCTCTAGCCAAAGTAATGAATTAAATGCAATTTGTATTGAATCCGGTTCCCACTGAACTAAAGCCCTGTAGGCTGACCATTCAGCCATGGAGCCGGGCAACATGATTTCCATTGGGTAATGCTATTTAGTCTATTTAATATTATATTAATCGTGCGAAATCTCTCTCATGGTGTATTTGGTGCAGATTTTTCATTTTCAGTCCTTCCTTCAAGCTATCGCTAGCCAAAGTGTTTCCACTCTCTCAACAACATGACCAATTATAATAACAACTTTTAAATTGGCGATGCTCAGGGTCCTCGAGCATGTAGCGAACTGTGATAAATGGTCACTACTATGCAATATGCGACTCAGTTAATGGGAACAATTTGGATGTGTCATGTAAACAACTTCATTATTTCCTTTTTTGATTATAAATTACGACGAAACCCATGTGCAGCGTTGAGCCACGCTGGGACATAGCAATTTTGAAATGGTGGATATAAATGTTGTGTCCAAGAGATTAAGAACCAAAATATGTATAAATTAAAAAATGATTTTTTGCCTCGAAAATGTGCACCTTCCACTCATGTACTGCTGTGGTACAAAATTCTACTTAGGTGTGTGGTTTACGTCGTGTAGGCGTGATCTTGTATTTAAGATCGCTCTAAAGATGGATTTGAGTGGTTTCTCGCTTTCAGTCCAGGACAATGCTGCGACTATAGCTTAATTAAGGCCTTGAACGCTACCTTCCCTATCCTTGCGTTGCAGGTAAGCGTTCCTTATGTCAGTGTGACGTCAAAACCGTAGCAAAGAAGAAACCCTGTGACCCAAAGGCCGTTAATGACAAAATGTTTATTATTATTATTATTACTATTATTATTATTATTGTTATTATTATTATTATTATTATTATTATTATTATTATTATTATTATTATTATTATTATTATTACTATTGCCATCACAATATCCCTTAACTCCCGTTATATAAATGTTGGTCATGAATAATTAGGCGTACCATTTATATTATATGTATTTACAACCGCCAATATCTTAGAACGGGAACGGGAAATTGATAATTTGTGCATGAAATGCGCATAAGTGGTGATTCATTATATTACTCACCTGAGGTTGACAGTTATCAGTTGTTATCTCAGACCCATTTGTCAAACTACGTTCACCTCGTTACCTGCCTGTCGGCAGTTTGTTTCTAACAGATAAGAGTCCTTATGATAAATAGGATTTGCATAGCTCTGTACCTGTCATAGGAACCCACTCCCTTATTGCAAGCCAACCCTTCCAAGTAAATTCTTTGTGTTGCAGACCAGTGAACCCCGCTGATAAATTTCATTACAGTACAGTTCTTCTACTACCATGCAGTGGATTTAATCAATATTTCGGGTGTTGTATTAATACTGCAAGCAGTATATGACTCCAATGGCTGTTTATTTATTTAATTATTTATATATTCGTGTCTTTATTAAGTGTCGAAGTCAGGGCTCTTGGCCCTCTCTTACACTTAACCACATACAACAATTTTTTGTTTTACAGTATTAATTTAAAATATAAATGTATTCAATTACAGTTATTGAGGTAAGTATTAACAATAATACAATTAATTCAGATTACTATTGATATAAAATATAGGATAAATAGAGAGTGGATTATAATCAAAATATATCAACTTAATACCTAAAGATTATATCTACTATCTTAAAGGAAAACTTATTCAAATATAAGGCTAAAATAAATTAACTGAATATTAGTGTCTTAGAATCTTAGTATACTAAAATCTATGTTAGTGTTTAGCCCATTTCTAGGAACAGTCTATAGCCTTAATTGAGAGGAAGAAGAACGTAAATGGCTAGCCTAAGATAGTTAAATGTAGTACGTAATTTTTGGTTTCATTCACAAGCCATTCACGGTTTCATTCATCCGAGTCAACTTTATGTACTCTGGAGGAATTTACGGTAGGCTGTTTTAAAGGTCCCAGACGAGCAAGACTTTTTTATGTCTTCCGGGATCGTATTCCATAACCGCGAAGAAGAGACCAGGAATGAATGGCTGTAGGTATTTGTTCGATGCGGTGCTATTTCAAGTAGTGATCCGGAATGAGTGTTCATTTCGTAGAATGAAGGAAAAAGCCTAAAATTAGATGATAGATTAGATTGGTGGGGCTGTTTGAAGAAAGCCACTGATAGACGAGGGTCATTTAGTGGGTTTTTCTACGATCATTTAAAGGTAACAATCCCAACTTTTTGTAGTATGATGTTATATGAGCATCATGTGGGACCTGGAAGGCATGTCGAATGCAAGAGTTCTGTACACGTTGTAGCTTTGTTGCTTGTTCATAGGTTAGATCAGTCAATAAACTGTCACAGTAGCCAAAGATTGGAAATAGGAGTGTTGTATGAATTGTAATTTAAGGTCCAGTGGGAGAACATTTTTATGACGCTTCAAAGGATAAATAGGTGCATGTACTTTTCTGCACTCATTAGTTATATGCTCATTCCAGGTCAGAGTCTCATTTAAGGTGACCCCAAGATTTGTAACTATCTTGGAGCATGGAACTTCGGTATCATCAATGGTAATTGGAGGAGAATTGTGATTACAATTTATAGCACACAGTAATTTTTGTGTCCAATAATTATGCTGTGCGTCTTTCGTTGGTTGATGAGTAAGGCATTGTTTCTGGCATACCTTGTGAGTCGTTGTAGGTCTGTATTAATAGGTTGGATCGCTTCGCATATACCATCTACACTAGTATGGTAATGTACCTGTAGGTCATCAGCATACAGATGGTATTTACAGTGGACAAGTGGGGATGAAATATCATTGATATGCAGGTTGAACAATAAAAGTCCCAGCACAGATCCTTGAGGCACGCCAGATAATCTGACAGCCCATTTGGACGTAACATCGTTTACTGAGACACGCTGACGACGATTTGTGAGGTAGGATATAAAGAAATTGAGCGCATTCCGGTCGACGCCAAGGGAGCGCAATTTTGAAAGGAGTAGTTGTATGCTGACTGTATCAAATGCACTGCTAAAATCAAGGAGCGTGAGTACCGTCACCTGTCGTTTATCCATAGCAAGTCTGATACCATCTGTTACCCGAAGAAGTGCTGTAGTTGTACTGTGGCCCATCCTTAAGCCAGATTGCAACTGGTGTAGTAGTGAATGATTTGTGAGATATTCAGTAAGTTGCACGTGTATTAGTCGTTCAAGGGCTTTCGCAAGCGGAGGGAGTATAGATATAGGGCGGTAGTCTGATGGATAATACTGGAATCACTAGAGCCTCCTTCCAAATGTCTGCAAAAGTTCGTGAATTTGTACAGTAATTAAAGATATGAGTAATGATCGGCAATACTGGGCCGATGGCATTTTTATGAAGCCTATTGGAATATGATCCGCTCCTTTCGCTTGAGATTTAATGGAATGTAAGACTCGTTTTACTTCGTTTATATTGACAGTTCGCAATGAGAATTTTGGTTCAATATTGAAGTAATTGCCATCTTCGTGTGACGAGATTCCGGATTGGGGTCGAGTTTCATTAATTTCTTTACCAGTGAAATGAGAGTTAAGTGTGTCGAGCCCTATTGTTGGAATATAAGGTTCCTTAACTTTTCCAATTCCCATTGAACGATACTGATTCCACGCATTAACTGTATTGAGATTTTTAGTTTGATTTCTGATATATTTAAATTTACTCTTTCTAATTAATTGTTTCGTTTTGTTCCTTAAACGACAGTATTGTTCGAAATCAGTTTGCTCTTTTGTTGCTCTGTATCGGCGGAACAAAGCATCACGGCGGGCCAAGGTTGCTTTTATCTCAGTGTTTAACCACGGAGCAGGAGAGCGAGTAACCCTTGCCTGCAGAACGGGAGCATGCTTGTCATAGAGTCCTAACAATAAGGAGTTAAATCGAAGTACATTCAAGTTACCGTCGTCCCAAAGCAAATTATATTTGTCACGTTGTAGTTAAGTCTAAATTTTTCATGTATCTCTAGTTTATATACTTAGCTTTACACTTCGGCACCCGCAGTGATTAGCACAGATAGATAAGATTGTGTGTAGAGATACCAGGACACAGATTTGTCCATGCTTGACAGCGTTATGGGGATTATTTTTCACTAAGTATTCAATTAGAGTGTGGGTTGAGCTGTTACGTGTGTGTACGTGATTAGTTACGTCTGATGGTAAGATGGTCCAGTCTGGGAATTCGGTCCGAGTCACTAGTCTGGGTCAGGAGATTTATGTTAAAATCACCGAGGATTATGATGTGTTCGTAACCAGGTATAACATCCGCTTCAAGTGCGTCTATATTACTTACCGGTACCTTGGGTGGTTTATATACTACTACTATTAACATTTTCTGGTGGTTGACAATCGCCAGAGGCGTATGCTGAGTCCAAGACGTGGGCAACTACTAGACTTAAGTTACCCCTTTATGATGGTTGGTTTGGTGAATGACAAGTCTTTTAAGCGTTTCCAGCTGCAACGAACAGCATTTCCCTTATGGATAATACAGGGTAAACAGGGGCATATTTTCCGATATTACTTGGCTTTAAGATTAAGAGAGAAAATGTTGCACATCGGCCATTAAACTCCAACACTCCTTATAGAAATTACTAAAAACCTAAGTGGGCTTACGGCCCAAAGATACAGAATTTAAGCCCATACTACAAGATGGTGAGGGACTAAAAGAGGAACCTTTAAAGCCAAGACGAGATTTACAAAATTTAGAGTTTGAAAACTTTAGTCACCCAATTGCAAGGTTGAATGGGAGACGGAAGAGAGTCACCACTCATTTTTTCCCTTACTTTACATATGTCCCGGTATGGAATAGAAACAGAGTCCTCAGACTTCGCCGAAAATCCTACATTTAAACCAACAGTTTACGAAATTATATTAAAAGAAAACGGCTAAAACCTTCCCCTCAAAGTACCCGCAGGCGCTATCACATGTCCTGCCATTACCTTGTATCTTCAAGCAGGCGCGCCCGTGCCTCCTAGTCACACTCCCAGGCATGGAGCAATTCAGTGCCCTGCTTATGTAGTTCTGTAAGGGGAAACTTAAATTGAACCACACATTGCTGATAGGCTGGATTCCTGTACATAACCCCGGTTTTGAATGGCTAGAGAACATATTTACAAGCATCTGACAGTTAGATTAGAGTAGAGGAGGAACCAGCTGAAGTGTTTACAACTTCGGTACATTGGAAGGACAGTCTTCAGAAAAAGGTTTACTAAAACTGTAGTAGATGAAATTCTTTGGGAGTTTACAAGTGCAAGTCCGTTGGTATAGATGGCCGTAGACAAGGCGCGCAGTATAAATAACCGGGAACCCCTGCTACTATTATTATTACTATTATTATTATCTTCATATGCACTAAATACATCACACTACCATCCACTCACACTACCATCCACCACAGAAACACGTAATACGGATGACGTCCCACCACACAGCGTTGGCGTCAGGAAGAATATTCAGCCGTAAAACTAGACCTAACCACGGTACGGACTGATTGCTGAATTTAGTAATCAAACAGGAATAATAATAGCAATAATAATGTTACTTTCCCTCGTGGGTGGGGCAGGTAGAATACACTCACGGTATCTCTAGCCTGCCGTAATGGGCAACTAAAAGGGATCCCAGAGGCTTCCATTCTTGTAGCGCTTCCAGTTGTTTGTGTCAGGCTACTCGCTTTCATATTTCTTATCCGACCTCCCTTCGTTCTTTCTCTGTCCCGACGGTATTAGGTTTCCGAGCCCTGGGGAGTCTTTCATTTCCAAGCCCTTTATGGTGCTTGTATTTCTTTGCCAATACATTTATTCTAAGCATTGTTAGCACTTTTCATATTTTGCTTATGATGGTTGTCCACTTATACTTTTCCTCGAGTCAATAGAAACTTGATAAACTGCATTCCTTCAGATCATTTACAAAAGAAACCGACCATGAAATACACGCATTACTGTAAGTACCCACCAAACACAAACTTTCCTTGAAATACAATATATTGGTGATTCAAATCACAATGAATGATGATGACATTACATAGATATAATACTCTGACTTAGCAAATGTCATGGGATAGTCACCTAATACCGTGAGGGGCCTCCTCTGGACCTGCGAACTGCAGTGAGACGCCGTGGAAGTGAGTCGACAAGTCCCTGGTAGTCCTCTGGACGCAGCTGACACCAAATAGTTTGCAGAGCGGCCGCCAATGCTGGTCTGTTCGTGGGTGCAGGATCCATGGCACGGAGCCTGCGTTCCAGGACATCCCAGACATGCTCGATGGGATTCATATCGGGTCCCCTGGGTGGCCATGGCAGTCGTTGGACCTCCGCTGCATATTCCTGGAACAATTCCCGGGCGACGTGGGAGCGATGGGCGGCGCGTTATCATCTCGAAACACCGCAGAACCGTCTGGGCGCTGGAAGTCCAAAAATGGGTGGAAATGGTCTCCGAGCAGCTCAGCATACTGCGTACCATTCAAAGTCTCTTCCAGAACAACTAGGGGGCCCATTCCATACCAGGAGAATGCACCCCAGACCATAACAGACACCAGCGCCCTGGACCACACCTTCGAGGCAGGCGGGATCCATCGCTTCATGTGGTCTGCGCCATACACTGTGCCTCCCATAGGCATGGTGCAGTTGAAATCGTGATTCGTCCGACCATATCACGTTACGCCATTTTTCCAGTGTCCATCCCTGGTGACTGGCGACAAATGCGGGTCGTTGTGCCCGATGACGTTAGATTAACAATGGCACCCGTGTGCGGCGCCGGATCCCATACCCCATAGAACCCATGTTCCTACGGATTGTCCACTCGGAGACGTGTCTAGCACGGCCAGTGTTGAATTGAGCCGTGATTTGTTGCACGGTTGCCCTCTATCACTATTGACAATCCGTCTTAGATGTCGCCGGTCACGGTCATCGAGGGTGGCTGGACGGCTGGTCGTTCGTCTGTTGTGGACGGTGACACCCGAATTCAACCATTCACGATACACCCTGGACACGGTTGATCGTGTGAAGCCGAATTCCCGCACCACTTCCGAAATCACATTTCCCACCCGTCGTTCACCGAGCTCCCCCGTTCGAACGGTGTCAGGTCACGACGACGTTCCATGCTACACCTGTTACATGCACAGCCACTGTTCACAAGGTCTCCTGTACAACTGCCGCTGGCACAGGGGGCGTGTGGTGCGCAGACAACACACCTGCGCATCAGTGCTCCACTATCGCATGATATTTGCTCAGTCAGTATAGTTTGTATCTGGATAGTATAATAAGCTTTTGGGCTTTTTTCACAGAGAACTTTGCTCTGCGTCTTGAAAAGTTAATCTCGTCTGTTTACGAGCAAGACTTCCCAAAGAATCAATGAAGGTTTGAATCACTTGAACTTAAGAATGCTTTACCGTTGTCTGTATTAAGTGGGATTCTCTTTCGCCACTAGATGGCTCACTGTGCGCATTGTGAACCATCTCGTGATGAGGAGAATAGGAATTTGGCAAAAATCGGAAAAAAATAGTAATAGTGAAAGGACACATATATAAATCCTTAATGGCTGGCAACCACATTTTACAAGTGACAGAGAGAGTCCCTGTTGAAATAAGTATTTCCACAGCTTCCCGTATAATCCCAGACCTGTAGTGTTTAGTATGGGTATAAGCTCGAACGTCGGGTCGGCGGATGCAGGGTGAGTCTGGGCCCACACGTGGCCACCGCTTGTCCGTGGTCCGACAGCTCTGCACTCTGACCGGCCAACCGAGCAGAGGAGGGATGGCCACGGCTCTACCGTGGGTCTACGCCCCTGTACTCGGGAGACAGAGAGGGACTGGTCCCCACCTTCGCCAGTCTTGAAAATTGTTTTCCGTGGTTTTCCATTCTCTTGCAGTAAGGTGAATGCCAAGACAGTTCCTAGTACAGACAACGAACGCCTTTCCCCTCACTTTCTCCAAGCATCTGCTGGTCTGAGAGACTCACCTCCTTCTTCAAGGAAACACGTTAGTAGTAGTGGAACAAGGGCGTGCTCAGCTTCCTTCATACGAGTACCAATGGAACCGGAATGTTTGGCCAATGTATACCTTGCCGCAAGTACAGGGAATTTTGTACCCTAGGGTGTATTTTGTATGACTTATTACTAAGAGTGTTGCAGCCACTTCAAGGATGACGGGCATCATGCGTTATAAGTAAAATGTAAGGAAACATGATCTTGCACAGAGAAACAATACACAGTAGTATACATTCCTATTCCTCTACATCAAGACAGAAATCTGCTTCCAGTCTCTGAAACCACGTCATGACGTTCATCCTCGTGCTTCATCAACTGTCCGAAGAGATGGAGGCCTCAGCGCAGCTCGACAAGGTTTACCTTTTTCTAGGTGAGATAAAGTGTTAGTGACCTACCGGTTTGGACAAATGACCGACAAGCTAGTACTAACGCAGGAACATAGCCTAGTACAGGAGTACAGAATAACGTGAAGTGCACCCCTGCGTAAAGGAGAAGTTATGAGGAACCTCGTTAAAGCCACCCGGCACTGGTTACCCTGCGGCGCTACACCACTGTGCGGTAGTCGAGCGTGCGGACGGCGATACCCCCTTCAAATTATTGCAGCCACCAACACTAAGGACGGACAGCACCATTGTTGTCATAGCAGTGGTGGTGAATATTGTTTGAAGTGCACGCACAACTGGGCAATCATCCTCCGATAACACTAATAAGAGAGGAGGGGGGAGTAGAATGTATCCGACAATTGGAAAAATGAAGGTATCAGCCAAAGAAAGACAAAGTCCACCACGGGCATTAAAATGAAAGACACCCTAGGCCACGTGACCTAAAACGGTCGGGGTCTGAAATGAACAAGAGTTGATCAACTGAGGTCGGGTAGGACAGATGAAAGCGAGGAGCCTGCCTCAGGCAATGCCAGGGCTCAGCTAAAGACCCCGTGGTCACCAACCAACGCTCCCAAGTTAAGAGTCCCTGGAGCCCATTTTAGTAGCCTATTACGACAGGCAAGATATATCGTGGATGTTATTCGACTGCCCACACCCACACGGCATGTTAAAGTATATTAAAACTCACCAACATACTTTAGGTCTAACATCAAATCTCGACTAGCATTCATCTCTGGAGGTAATATTAACTACTGGTTATTTGACTACTACAGGGCAAGATATATTGCGGAAATCACATTTTGGAAGTTGTCAAGAAATGTTACACATCTCTCCAAAGGTTATTAGAGTATTTAGGGGGTGTAGTAAGACGAGTGTATGGGATCTCCGCCAGGATACGAGAACTGGAAATGATTCACAGTTTCTGGGTGTTTAGGAGTAGTATTACGAAAATGTCACAATCTTTGGGCTGGGAAGACTTGGAAGTATCTCTCTCTTCGAAATGTCAGAGGAGAGTTCGCGTGGAATTATATATGTGGACGAATAAGCAAGAGTGTTCTTTTGAAAAGTAGGAAAGAAGTATGATGATAAAGTTGGAATTCAAGGGAAAATTGGGGCAAATATTCGTTTTTAGGGGGAGGATTTAGGGATTGGAATAATTTACAAAGGGAGATGTTCAATAAATTTCCAAATTCTTTGCAATTATTTAAGAAAAGAATAGGGGATGTGCGCCTGGATGACTGTGGTGATGTCGTGGGTGTTATTTTACTGCACCCACCTACGAGATCGATCACTTGATTGATTGATAAATTGATTCAGTGATCATTTGATTGATTGATTGATTGATTGATTGATCGATTGATTGATTGATTGATTGATTGATTGATTGATTGATTGATTGATTGATTGATTGATTGATTGATTGATTGATTGACTTATTTATTATGCTGGGATTAAGACGTGGGATACCGGTAGACTAAGGTTACCCCTTTTCGATGGTAGGTTAAGTGAACGCCAAGCCTTCAGCGTTTTGAGCTGCAGCCAATAGTGAACGGAGAAGCCTGTTGTGTTGTAAAATCTGCTTCACAAGCTACTGCCCTGGTCTCTGATGCTGCCAATAATCATTCTCTGATCAGTGGATATCGTAGCCGAAGGTTTAGCAAATAAAAGTCGAGCTTTGTGGCTAAATGGATAGAATGCTTGCCTTTGGTGCGATGGCCCCGGATCAGTTTTCAGAATCAACCTCCTCATAATGTTAATTCCCCTGTCTTAGGGAATGGATGTTTATGACGTCTCCGTCATTCATTTTATCCTCACTAGGACACCACAAGCCTTACACAGATGCCATGCACCATTATTATTATTATTATTATTATTATTATTATTATTATTATTATTATTATTATTATTATTATTATTAAATACAAAAGCTGAATATTACACCGGTCGTAGCCAACGTTCACTGGTTTATTAGCTTCCTCCCGAGATGAGTGGTGGTGTCTGACCCATGATCACGGTTCGATTCCAACCACCAAAGGAGAAACTGAGAGACTGCATTTCATTTTGACAGTTGTGCTCCTCCAGTGTCTTCCTACAAGGAGAGTGAAATACCATCACTCTGTTACCTATATGATTTAGCTGATGAAGTATATACGATGAGAAACGCATGACGGACCGAAGCCTAACACACCTAAGCCGCTATGGACGAGAGCTTGGGCTGCAATATCAGTCTCCGATGCTTAGCTCTCAGAAATATGTGCGACGTATTTTCTCACTACTTTCTTCTTGACGGGTTAGAAAGTAGCACTGGTGGTCGCTGCTGATAGGTGAGCTTGGAAGTCACTCAATTGACTTTCAAAGACAGTTATTTTTTATTAACTTCTGTAAGTGTCATATTTTCGTGATATATTTCACTTGGAACACTCCACGGATGTTTTCAGCGACAGAGTTTGTACCTAGATGCGGTTGTTCTTGCTGTTTTGCCAGGATACAACACTCACACTGCACCGGCCGCAGCAGTTTATGTCTATCCAAGTCAAGCTACTATGCTGACTAGGAGAAAATCGGTGAAATGCACTGGCGAAATGTGATATTTCGCGACCAAGTTCGTCGAAGTTAGGAGATTTGCGTGTCAGCTGGACCATTTGAAACATTGCCAAGTAAACGTAGCTATTGGCTTTAATGTGAAATCACAATTAGTGCTTGTTGAGGGCACAATGACCGCTCGACAGTACGTTGATAGGGTACTCAATCCAGTGGTTGTCCCTATGATGGCGAGCATTGCTAATGGGATGTTTCAGCAGGACAATGCCCGGGTTCACACTGCACGCATCTCCAGAGAAGCTCTCCACGACATCACAACCTTGGAATGGCCCGCCGGGTCCCCGGACCCCAGTCCTATTTAGCATGCGTGGGACATGATGGGTCAACAGCTGGCCAACCGTCCTCAGCCACCCACAATTCCGCAGGAAGCGATCCAGGGCCTTATTGACTCCATGCCTCGACAAATTCATCAATGTATTGCAGCTCGTGGTGGGCACACCCTGTATTGGTTTTTGTCCAAACTTGCGGTCAGAGGGACCTGAAAGTATAATCATCGAATCACAAGAGAACACTCGTCCTGCATCTTCAATTGCAGCAATGTAGCACCACCTATTCTGGGTGTTGCAATTTCCATTTTCTTCAGTGTATATTTAGAGCCCTGTGCGGATATACAAAGTATTATCCGCATTCGCGAATGGTTGTCCGCGGATGTTGCAAATATTTCATACAGTGGTTACAGTACGTTCCTCAGGTGACTAGTCCACGTTGGAAGTTACTGAGCTCTTCTGGTCGACACATTCTGCTGTTACAGATTCTCCGCTGAGAACAATACTCCTCGCCTTCCTTTATACTAACGAGTCCGCCTTTTATGACTTCTGGGGAACAATTTCGCATTTCATAGGGTGTCCGGATACTGTAGTGTATGTGTTGCAGATGTCGCTGTCGGTCTCGAAGCTGCCATCACCCGATCTTGGGCGTTTCCCTTCGGTTGAGAGTGAAGTACTCGATATGGGGGGAAACTTTGTATTCGCAGATCATTAACTTCAGTGATTAAATCAGTGGCGTTCGGAGAATATTGTTAAGTGGGAGCCATTATTAAAATTGTTTACACTTGATAGAATCAGTATTTTACATTTTGTGTATTATTAATTCAGTACTTCCCTGGCGCACAGAGGAATAGGAAGTTCAATGGTCAGGCAAGCAACATTCACAGTATACGTCATACTAGAAAAATTCCAGAAATTAGAGTCATTTCTTCTCTATTAGACTTTGGTTTCATCATAGTAAGTTTTCAATTATTGGAAGAGCAATTGCTAACAAACTCTTACAACTTTGAAATAATAGTGGAGCTCATCGGCTCAAGAAAACAACACTTGTACAACTAACAGGTGTAGCTCACATTTACATGAACGTAACCAAGAAAAGCTTGAGCTGATTCATTCTCAAATCATAGAGGTTAGCTTTAAAATTTGAGAAAGAGACCATGCCTCCATTATTCCACTTTCGAACATGGATCACAACCCGTTTCACAATTATTTTACAAGATCAGCCCTATAACAGGATATTGACACATTATTTCAATTTACTTAGTGATAGAAAATTCACCTATTAGGTTGAAGAACAGAGATCTTCATTACTTACTAAGGTTACCCTTCAAGAAACTTATATACAGAGGCCAAAGGTCTATACTACTTGGCCATAGCAAAACAAATTCAGAAAAGGAAATCTTTACAATAGGCCGATAAATAATTAGAAAAAAAAGGACATCAAGCGCTCGAAAATGACAAGATTCCAAATCTAAGTGGACTGATAGTCCGATGAAGCAGAGGCTAATCGCATACTACGGGGTGACTAAGTTGGAGATATATTTAAATCCAAAAAACGTAAGTTCAATATTAGAGTTACAAAAACTTAGTCACCTAATTTAATTCAATGGATGAATTACGAGGGTAACCATACGCTTCCCCTTCCATTCAACCAATTTTCCACAAGGGAAGTAATTGTTTAAATTCGGAGAACACCCTATATCACGATGATAAAAGAATGCCCTAACGGTTACATTTTAAATGAAAGCTGCGATAACCTTCTCTACATTTCGCACAGAGTTACGTAAACTTAGACAAGTTTATATCGCCATATCTTATTACTTGGAACTGCCTTCAAGCCGAAACCCCTCCTCCAGAGATCATCCCTCTCTCTCTCTTTCACAACAGCAATGCAAGGCACTGAGAGTGAAAATACCTCAGCTTACATAGAGCGACAGCCCGAAAGATCTGGATGTTTACAATCCAAGGATAGGATTGGACGTCTTCAATTAACCAAGATACACCCAGATAGGTCAGATATATTACAGTCTAGCTTGATATAGGAGGAGGTGGTAGAGCAAGTATGCTATCACACTTACAAACATAGAGATACAAACTTTCTTTCGGGATTAATTAGGGTTTTGCCCTCGAGAGGTCTGTTTCGTATCGATGGCAGAGTCATCAAACCATTGAAAAAAAGTATTACACAACCTCCATCCTTATGAAAGATGGACATAGTAGAGAACAGCTCATTAGTAGTAGGGCAAAGACAGTTCAAAGACCATAGCGTCGGAACATTTTCTGCTAAGTCAACACTCGAGGACTAGTAGTGTAGCTAGGCCGGTTCCATTGCAGGGTCATTGGCCCTAGTGTAGTAGGTGAGCAACAACAATTTGCGAATTTTGTATAGGACAGCGAGCCGAACCTCACAGTCGCTATCTTGAGGGGCCTAACTCCACTTTAACGGCTAGTTGCCCTTCCTAACACGTACGAGAGCAAGCCTAACCTCATGGAGGGGCCTCACCTTAGTTTTACGGCTAGATGCCTATCTCAACGTGGACAGTCGTTATCTTGGAGGGGCTTACCTTACAGGAAGTAGTTTTATGGCGAGATGCCCCTCCCGATTCTATATTGAGTAGTAGGACAATGATGATTCTCCGGACGTTGTTCTAACTATTAGGGCAATGGGGATTGACATAAGTAAGCACACGTAAACGCATGGAGGAGTACTACACAGGGCCGTAGTTTTACGGCAAATTGCCCCCTCCGACGCCAATTGCACAAGATGGCTGTTATACACAGCTCCTCATGAGACGGCCTAGGGCCGCATGCTCAAGATGGTGGCTATACCTAGGCTCTTATGCGACGGCTGAAGGGCCACTTGCCCAAGATGGCGGCTATACATAAGCTTTTATAGACGGCCTAGTGGCGCTTGTGGATGATGGCGGCTATACATAGGCTCTTATGAGACGGCCTAAGGGCGCTTGCGCAAGATGTCGGCTATACATAGGCTCTTATGAGACGGCATAATGTCCTACTGCGCAAGATTGCGGCTGCTCTTATGAGACGGCCTAGGGGCGTTTGCGCAAGATGACGGCTACACATAGACTCTTATGTGACTGCATTGGGGCTTACTGCGCAAGATGGCGGCTGCACTTATAAGACGGCCTAAGGGCGGTTGTGCAAGATGGCTGCTATACAAAGGCTCTTATGAGACGGCCTAGGGGCGCTTGCGCAAGATGGCAGCTATATACGACTTCTTATGCAGAAATATGTCGGTCATGGGCGATTGCGCAAGATGGCGGCTATACACTGCTTTTTATGGAGAGAACTGACGGCTATTGGCGATTGTGCAAGATGATGGCTATGCATAGGCTCTCATTAGAACGCCCAGTGCCATAAAAAAACATTGGTTACATTTAAGCACCTAGCAGCCGAACAAATTTTCGGATAAACATGTAACTTAAAATTTCGGTTCGCAAATATACTATTTGAATCTGTTGGCATGGGTTATAAGCATGTAGCTTATGCGGAAAGTGAAATTAAACAGAACGCCTAGTGCCATAAAAAATGCATTGGTTGCATTTAAGCCCCTAGCAGTCAAACAAATTATTGCATAAACATGTAACATGAAATATCTGTTCGGAAACATATTACTTTAATCTGTTGGCATAGGTTATAAGCTTGTAGCTTATGCAGGAACGAAATTAAACAGAACGCCTGTAGAGAAAGCTAGCTCAGGGGATACTGCGCAAGATGATGGCTATAGATAGGCTCTTATGGCCTTTTCCTTCTCTGACGGGACACAGCTGCCCTCCTCCTCCTTATGCTCCTCATGCGTATAGCAAAAGGGAAAAAGGGCACAGGACACAGCTACCCTCTTCGTCCTCCTCCTCCCCGTTTTTCGTACAGCAAATGTGCAAAAGGACATGGGACACAGCCGCCCTCCTTTCATCCTCCTCCTCCTCCTCATCCGTATGGCAAAAGGGCAAAAGGGCTCCTCCTCTTGGCTATACATAGGCTCATATAGCCATCTCCTTCTCCGACAGGCCGTAAGAGGGCAAGAGAAAACATGTTGACTAATGAACAGAAAAACTTATAACACAATATTTACTGTGCTATATGTTTTTATTCGATAAGACAAGCTGAATCCTGTTACAATTAGTACACACTGGAACTGATTGTACAACAAAAGAAAACATGTTTACAATTAGTGCTTAGAACAGAAAAACTTATAACGGAAAACGTTATGAGATTTTGAAATCTGCATTATAAGATTAATCTCTCTGTTGATACAAACGCACTTCTATGCAATCAGCGCGCACACATGGAATTGCAAATCTTGTATATCTCTATCCGACGTACAGTTGTAAATTATTTTAATTACTGCAGATAAAATGATTACTACATAGCAGGGGATACCTTTGTTCTAAAGGGATCGATTTTGCGGGATTCGAACACATGCAACAGAGAAAAATCTGTATAATGATTTAGTTACCGTAACAGAATAACAAATCGTACTGCTATGCAGATAAAATTATTTTACTACTTAGCAGGGGATACTTTGACCTACATCGTATTGTGTTAAGGAGAAAAACTATATATTCAAACCCTGTTCTAACACTATAAAAACTTTATATGAGTGAAGCTTTGTTTACAAGGGTGAGGAATAGAAGTGTACTTCCTCTTAAATCAATAATCACTACTATTATGCAAGTAAAAGGAGCTGTGAGAGGGATTGGAAATGTGACAATATCGACAGTTACAACGGATGTTTAGAACACACAATGTTTAAAATCGGTCTACGAAATAGAGAATTAAAGGTTACATTTCTCTTAAAACAATAATCACCACTACCGAGATTAACATTACAGTTTGAACCGACTGTATTACGATCTGGAGACTAACACATCGCCAACCATACAGTGTAAAGTTGATTACAGCTAAGACACAACTTCTATTACTGGCCTGGTGCGAAAATGAGGAACTACGGAAAGATATCTTCAGAGAGCGCTTCGAACCTGCCCGTTCCAAGCTGATAGCTGCATTCAGTAGCATGTAAATAAACGGTAAAACAATAATCACTGCCTACTATTACACAGCATCGTAAAACTACACACGCGTACACAAGATGCATCCGGTTTTCGAAGGCGTTGACGTGTAAATTATTAGCACTACACAGTAGAAACGCACACACATACCTGAGATTAACAATACTTCCATACTGAAAGGGAAAAGAACAGACCTCCATTTAACACACAGTACATTCCAAGTAAATATTTGCATGCAGCGTGCTGGCTGGCTAGCGACCGGTATTAAGCGTTAAATTACTAATGACATAGCCGTGTGTGTCGACTGCATATCGTGGCTTACAGAGGAATATTGTACCAACTTAAGATAACGTGGATTTCAAATTCCCCGCCACCATATGCATAAGGTGGCAACAGTGATGTTTGGCCCGGTCAGGATGGCAGCAGTGAGGTTAGCGATGTTCTTTTGTTTAAAATTCCATGCCCACGTGCTTAATGATGACAGCTGTCTACTTGCGAGGAGTCAAAGATGCACGTGAATTTTAAATTCCGCGCCACCATATGCATGAGTTGACAGCAATGAGGTTTAGCGCCGTGAAGATGGCAGCAGTGAGGTTAGCGATGCTGTATTGTCCTTAAAGTGGGGTTATGTTCCGTCAAGATGACAGCTGTCACCTTGCCAGCTGTCAAAGAAGCACGTGGATTGTTTACAAACAAGAGCACGTGGACGTGACGTCACGGTCTCGTGGTATGCTGCGTCAGCACGCGAAGTTCAAAATATATGCCCACGTCGTTAGAACTTGTCAAAAGCACGAGGTTTTTAAATTCCGCTATCTATGTAGTTAAGTTTGTGCATATAGATGCAGGTGCACGAAATATAAAATCTCATTGCTACCACCGTATGCACGCGGTGGCGCGGAATTAAAAATCCACGTACCTTTTTGACACCTGTCAAGATGACAACTGTCAATTTTAACCACGTGGGCGCGGAGTTTTGAACAACAGAATTTCGTTACCTCACTGCCATCTTGACGGGGCTAAACCTCACTGTGCCACCTTTACACGTGGTGGCCGGCAATCTAAAATCCACGTAATCTTAACTCGGTACAATATTCCTCTGTAAGCCACGACATGCAGTCGACTCACATTGTGTCATTAGTAATTTAACGCTTATTTCCGGTCGCGAGCCAGCCAGCTCGCTGCATGCAAGTATTTACTTTGAATGTCCTGTGTGTTAAATGCAGATCTTCTCTTTTCTCTTTCAATATGTAAGTAATGTTAACCTCATGTAAGTGTGTGCGTTTCTCTTGTGCAGTGCTAATAATTTACACGTCAACGCCTTCGAAAACCGGATGCATCATGTGCATGCGTGTGCAGTTTTACGATGCTGAGTAATAGTAGGCAGTGATTATTGTTTTACCATTTATTCATATGCTACTGAATGCAGCTATCAGCTTGGAGCGGGCAGGTTCGAACCGCACTCTGAAGATTCGTTTCCCTAGTTCCTCATTTTCGCACCAGGCAAATAATAGAAGTTGTATCTTAGCTGTAATCAACTTTATACTGTAAGGAAGGTGACGTGTTAGACTCCGGATCGTAAGCTAGTCGGTTCAAATTGATTGTAATGTTAATCGTGGTAGTGGTGATTATTGTTTTAAGAGATATGTAATGTTTAATTCTGTATTTCGCGGATAAATTTTTAACATTGTGTGTTCTAAACATCTGTTGTAAGTGTCGATGCCGTCATATATCCAATCCATCTCACAGCCGCCATCTTGCGAAAGCGCCCTTAGGCCGTCTCATAAGAGCCTATGTATAGCCGCCATTTTGAGCAAGTGACCCTAGGCCGTTTCATAAGGAAATGTGTATAGCCACCATCTCTTTCAATTGGCGTCGGGAAGGGCATTTTGCCGTAAAACTAAGGTTAGTCCCTTCAAGATGGCTGATATGAGGTTATGCTCCCTCTCTTAGGCGTCGGGAAGGGCAACTAGCCTTTAAAGTAAGGTTAGGCCCTTCATGATATCGACTGTGAGGTTAGGATCGCTCTCTTATTCAAAATCCATAAATTGTCATTGCTCACCTACTATAGTACTAGTCAATGACTTTGCAATGGAACCGGCCTAGTTACACTACTAGGGGTCAATGACCTCGAGTGCTGACGCAGCAGAAAAGTGCTGACGCTCTGGTTTTGAACATTCTTTGCCCAGCTACTCACATGGAATACTCAAAGAGGGACACTGTACCCTTGTTCAATTATTATTATTATTATTATTATTATTATTATTATTATTATTATTATTATTATTATTATTATTATTATTATTATTATTACGGACTTTCCGTGGAGCAGAAAGAGGTGAAAGAAGGTGATGGGTGGAAAGGGTCTATCGACTATATCAAATATTAAGTTAAAGGTGATATTTCTTTTTCAATCGCAAACTTAACAAAATTTTCACTTAGTGAAATAATATGATTACAGGTACAAATTGCATTCTTGAAACAAGAATTGGAAAACCCAAGATTAGAGAATTTAACTGATTTGGGCTTCAAGCCCCTAATTTCCAAATTTACAATATCGCCATTTTGTGTTTACATAGACAAGGAGAAATCTCCCAAAACAAGAGCACTTTGCTCCAACCTATACAAATTGACAGCCTTCCAGAGGTACCCCTCAATATTACTGTTGAATTCGAAATCACAGAAAAGAGCTTACATGCACTCCCACCTTAACCAAAGATACTGAGCTCCTAATTTCTTACAGCCCACTTAAGGCAACATTACACCAAAAATCTTACAAATTTCTGGCCACTCTAGGCCCAACCTACAATTTTACAATTTTGTACACAGGGGTAACTAGTACCCAAACTACTGGGCCTTAGTGGAAATTAGATTAGGTTAGATTACTGGCCAGACCACACAATGAATGGAGGCTTACACTTGCGCTCATAGAAAATGAAATATAAGACACTAATTGGGCTCCCGGCACGATGATGCAGAGGCTAATCCCAAGCTACTGAGGTGACTAGAATGAAGGTTATTCAAACGATTTACAGAAAAGAGGAACAGGTACAAAATCGTAGTCACCTCGAGCTAAGTCGAAGGGGAACTCGAGAGGGTAACGCACTCTCTATCTCTGATTTACAGTTTAAGATTTTTATGAAATTTTACTTTAGTTCAAAGAAGGTTTACATTTTAGAGAACAGCAGGTTACATAGTTAGAAATTAGAACCTTCCCCTCGTGTAAGTCTGTGGAGGTAGCTACAGAGAGATATGACTGATGGCCATTACTTCGGCTGATGAACTGCCCGTCTTAACACACACACTCTCAGATATTGGGGGTCCAAAGACAAGGTAGCCTGAAAGGCCCAGCTTATAAACACGATGGGACGGTTCGAGAGGGTTCTGGACTAAATCGGTACACGCCCTCTCATTTTTATTGGCAAATTCAAAACGTACAAGAAATGTGTGACTGGTCTAAAAATAATTACAGAAAAATCCAGATTGGCCAGATTCAAAACTGGCTGAATGTTGCAAACATTGAAATTACAAAATAAATGAGTGTTAATTTAGTTGAGAAAACATAATAACACAATACTTCCTTAATTCATTAAATTTCCTTGCACCAGAGTGCATTACCTCAGTTTCTTGTAATGATTCCTATGGAGAAATGTTCAAACTCCTTGACGTAAATCAAAAGAAAACCAATCAAACAGACAGTTTAGGCAACTTTACAATCACACAATTACTCAATAATTCAATGGTGACATCTTCTGGTCAATGCCCAACTTCATGCCGTAGCTGTTTCACGTTTTGTTAGAGTGATAGCGTTCCTCAAGGCGGTTCCTTTAAATGTGCGATGTTGAGGTGTACCTCCCGGTACAATTATTGTTATTATCATTATTGTCATACTTATTACATTTTGGTCGAAAAGAACATATACGTATATAAATACCCTAACAAATTCTTTTAAATGTATTTTTTCACAGCCTTGGTCTTCAATTTCCTAACAAATATTAACATCTGTTTTATTCTGCGTAATGAAACTGCTCGTCACAGTGTCGCAAGCCATTATTACACTTAGGCTGCAAAATAAATCCCATATGTGCCCAAAATATTCCTTTGAATGGATTCATGATTTTATGTTATATAATTCGCGTAATATGCGAGTTAGTGCAGTTAAACCTCAACAAGGAAGGGTGAATATATTAATTTAGAAAGTATAAGTAGTGTCCTTATAAAACATCAGTAGGCATAAGTTTTAAATTATTCTGATGTACATATGGCGAATAAGATATAACATGTATGTGGATATCAGATGTATGGTGAACAGTAGTAAAAGAAGTATTCACGTTGTCTTCATAATACACATGAAAATATGGTTAGAAATGGAAGAACCCGTACGAATATTTGAAGTGATTTTCAAAATTATTCATATGAGAGTTATTGTTTATTGTGGTATAGCACAAAAAAGTTGATACCGTACCAGTAAAAGATAGCCTGTACTAACTTGTTATTTGAAAAGTGCATGGATTAAAGTTCTCAAGGCGTTTCCTAGGCAAAAATAGCTACGGCTTAGTACAGGAGGATAGGTTCTATCTACAACAAGTGAAAAGGTACGTTGAATATTCGATTTATTCACAAATATTGACAAGTTGAAATTCGTATCCCCTTGGTACAGTGAACCGTCATCTCCCGAATCGTCTTCCCAAATGGTTCTCCAGGCAACACGTACTCCCAAGTCGATCCCGTACCTCTTACCTGAAGGTCTCGAATTTCTAGGTCTACGGCGAACTCGATGCAATGTTTAGCTTTAAAAGAGTGTCCACAATCCTACAGTCCCCCGACACTGCCCTAATTTGTATAAGCAGACAACACCTTTCTTTTGGAATTTGCCAATAAACTTCCCTTGACACTGGCAGATATAAATTAATGAATGTCACATCAAGATGTTAAAGTTAAAAATGCGGATATCATTGATTAAAGAAACGAAAATGGTGGAACACAGTTCGTGGTTATTTATCATAGAAAATGATGAAACTAAACACAGTTCACTTGCAATACACTGTCTGTGGTTACTTGCTACAACGTAAATAATACTGTCGCACTCGACACAAAAATAGAGCTATTAAAGAGTTTGTCCGTAAGATACTGCTAATAGCGATGAAATAAATAATAATTTGTCAACCACTCTTAACAGAATGAGTCTCGAAAACTAATAAAGTCACTGAATAATATTTGGAAGCAATTATATACAAGAATGTGAAAGAAACAGTTCGAATCCAGTTAAGATTAACACTATAATGGATTATCAGTTTAAGTCGCTCGAATCTAAGGTTGTAACAGTCTATCGTACTCAAAGTTAATCGCTAGATTAGGAGCAATTAAGTGTTGAATAGCAAGAAATATACAAACACTTGCGTTATACATACATACATACATACATACATACATACATACATACATACATACATACAACATACATACATACATACATACATACATACATACATACATACATACATACATACATACATACATACATACATACGTGCATACATACATTATCATTATAGACTGTTATGCCTTTCAGCGTTCAGTCTGCAAGCCCCTGATAATTTACTAAACGTCGCCACAATCCTCGATTTGCAACTAGTGTTGTGACCTCATTTAGTTCTATACCTCTTATCTTTAAATCGTTAGAAACCGAGTCTAACCATCGTCGTCTTGGTCTCCTTCTACTTCTCTTACCCTCCATAGCAGAGTCCGTCATTCTCCTAGGTAACCTCTCCTCCTCCATTCGCCTCACATGACCCCACCACCGAAGCCGGTTTATGCGTACAGCTTCATCCATCGAGTTCATACCTAAATTAGCCTTTATCTTCTCATTCCGAGTACCCTCTTTCCATTGTTCCCGCCTGTTTGTACCAGCAATCATTCTTGCTACTTTAATGTCTGTTACTTCTAACTTATGAATAAGATATCCTGAGTCCACCCAGCTTTCGCTCCCGTAAAGCAAATTTGGTCTGAAAACAGACCGATGTAAAGATAGTTTCGTCTGGGAGCTGACTTCCTTCTTACAGAATACTGCTGATCGCAACTGCGAGCTCACTGCATTAGCTTTACTACACCTTGATTCAATCTCACTTACTATATTACCATCTTGGGAGAACACACAACCTAAATACTTGAAATCATCGACCTGTTCTAGCTTTGTATCACCAATCTGACATTCAATTCTGTTGAATTTCTTACCTACTGACATCAATTTAGTCTTCGAGAGGCTAATTTTCATACCATACTCATTGCACCTATTTTCAAGTTCCAAGATATTAGACTGCAGGCTTTCGGCACAGTCTGCCATTAAGACCAAGTCGTCAGCATAGGCCAAACTGCTTACTGCATTTCCACCTAACTGAATCCTTCCCTGCCATTTTATACCTTTCAGCAGATGATCCATGTAAACTACAAACAGCAAAGGTGAAAGATTACAGACTTGTCTAACCCCGGTAAGTACCCTGAACCAAGAACTCATTCTACCATCAATTCTCACTGAAGCCCAATTGTCAACATAAATGCCCTTGATTGATTTTAATAATCAACCTTTAATTCCATAGTCCCCCAGTATAGTGAACATCTTTTCCCTCGGTACCCTGTCATATGCTTTCTCCAGATCTACGAAACATAAACACAATTGCCTATTCCTCTCGTAGCATTTTTCAATTACCTGGCGCATACTGAAAATCTGATCCTGACAGCCTCTCTGTGGTCTGAAACCACACTGGTTTTCATCCAACTTACTCTCAACGACTGATCACATTATTCCAGAAGTATCCAGTCCTTGCCTCGAGGTTGGTTGACGAGTTGGGCGGGCTAGTCTGCCTTGCTCCTGCATCTATGTCACGCACACTGGCTCATCCTGGTAGATGTTAACACATCGAGCTTGGAGTTCTCTGCGTGCGTGATATTGATATGATATTGCTCTTAATAAATACGGCATGTACCGTGCGTTCCTGGTACATACTCCTTCCTCTCAGGGAAGAAAATACTATGAGGATTTTATTTTTTATCTTCCTTTTCGAAGTATGTGTTAAGATTGGAGGCCTTGTAAATGCCTTTAGAACTCTCGGCTAATTTGTTAACGTTGTAGGCACAGTCGTAGACTAACATTGGGCTTTCTTACAACGGTGACTGGCTTAATATAAGGCGTGACACATTTAAAAATACTTCTGACAGCCTCCATCTGACGAATGAGTACCCTGGTCTCATCGTCGCATTTCTCGGTTATCGGGTATGGTTTACGTTTTATGGTGATGTATCACTGATAGTGAAGTGATATTTGAATCGTCTGATTTTCCGTGGCTTCTGGTCATTAACGTCACGGTAGGAAATATAAATCTCCTCTTCTGCCGCAGCTACATCTGGATTGTGTTCCGGGGCTTCAATCACACTAGCAACATAGGTGAAGAAATCAGTCCTTTTGTCACATAAAATTTCAAAAACGAGGCTCTCTCCTTTCGGATTACCCTCATCAAGTAACATGGGTCCCTCTCCTTCCTCGGGACCACCCTCTTCAACTTGTAGGCGGCCGACTGGAGCGACATCGCCAATCACACCATTGACTTTCGTACTGGGTGAATTAATCCCTACCGGGCGAGTTGACCGTGCGCGTAGAGGCGCGCGGCTGTGAGCTTGCATCCGGGAGATAGTAGGTTCGAATCCCACTATCGGCAGCCCTGAAGATGGTTTTCCGTGGTTTCCCATTTTCACACCAGGCAAATGCTGGGGCTGTACCTTAATTAAGGCCACGGCCGCTTCCTTCCAACTCCTAGGCCTTTCCTATCCCATCGTCGCCATAAGACCTATCTGTGTCGGTGCGACGTAAAGCCCCTAGCAGAATTAATCCCTTGAAGTCTACTGTCTTCACAATCCACCAGCTGCAATTCTACAGAACTAACTCCGCATAGACTAATGATGTTGGCAGAGTAGTATATAGTTGCCCTATACTTCAATAGAGTCCGGCTCCATGGATAAATGGTTAACGTGCTGGCCTTTGGTCACAGGGGTCCCGAGTTCGACTCCCGGCAGGGTCGTAAAGTTTAACCATAATTCGTTAATTTCTCTGGCACAGGGACGGGTTGTATGTGTCGCCTTTATCATCATTTCATCCTCATCATGACGCGTGTCAAATAGAAAGACCTGCACTTTGCGAGCCAAACATGTCCTCGGACACTCCCGGCTTTAAAAGCCATACACCGTTTCCATTTTTACTTCAATAGAAAATCCGAATCTAAGATAAGGTTGAATTTCATTTGGAAGATTATCAAGAAATATGTTCAAACATTTCCTCTCCGATGGCGAACTCAAGAAGATTTGTTGTTTACATTTGATGTTTCTGTCAGGAATGATACCATTAATCTTCACTTATACCACTGATAAGATAGAATATAATGGTTATCCATAATCATGGTTGATTACTTATCAGAAATCAAAGAAATATGAGCACCTGAATCCACTAATGAGGAAATCTGAAGGTCCCCAGTGGTAATATTTATGACTGGTAGGCTATGTTGTACTTCTTGACGAATAGGTGATGCATCCTCGTGCAGTAATCCGGTATCGTCAATGTGCCAATGTGCCAGGCAGTCTTGTGTGAGAAAAATGTAAGTTTTCTTTGACAACAGCACCTGTGGAATCTCAAGTCTGTCCAAAGGTGTTGTTTCTCTTAATGAGCCCCTATTGAAGTGCTCATTTAATTAATCAGTCAATTACTCGAATGTTCAGAGAATATTTTATTTTTATTAAGTACTAGTAACTGGCCGGGAACATGTGCATTCAGCAGGGATCTTGAAGCTCGGGATTATTTGCTCGCCGGCTAAGTTCAGAAGGAGGAATTTCGACGAGACGTACACAAAGCAGAACGAGGAAACAATATAACTCCAACGCCCAGACCAACGGACAACATTTCGGAGGCCCGGCGAGAGGCTAGAGGAGATGAAAATGTACGTTTTAAGTAAGCATCACGAGCGCGATGTGTCGGATCAATGATATTATTGCGTCACCGTCATCTTGGCTAGGCATTGGTCTATGCGATTGATGGCCCCGATCGAGGATACAACGGCGCCTTAGAGGACGAATTGATAAAACCTCTGAGCGCGTGGGCAAGCTACCCCATTTTTCGGCAAAATTATGTGCAGGTAACATCGGGAGAAGCATTATTTACGAGAGTGCGGGACAGAACTTACATTTCTTGATCGTGTGGGGACTTGAACTTCGGTTTCACGCGCTCAGTCTGCATTTCAATCATTCAAGATTTATATTTTTGAGAATGGTTTTTATTTTTCGATTTCCGGAGGGAAGAACAATTTCCAGATAGTCATTCAATATTTATTAGCTTACACGTGTAACCAGATTTTACGATCACATCAGAGTCTGTAATCTCCAGTCCAGCATTTAAATGGGAAATATTTGATCTAGTTACGGGATTAGATAAGAAATAGTTCCGCGGCTGAATGGGGATTGGTTTCATGGTCAGTGGAAATTACCCCGAATGTAGTATTCTAGTAACGGGTGGGTTAATCTTGACCCAGTTTTATACATCGTGAACGATGGGATGTTTTAGGAACAACATCCAGAAGTAGCGACGTAGATTACAAGATCACCAATTCAACGCCATGAGAATGGAGACCCAAGGACTGATCCGGTTCTTTACTGAAGGCACCACTTTCGATATGGCTGGCAAAAACGATGGGTGCTGGCTGCCCCGGAGGATGGCGGCGATAAGTCAACGAAATAGATGAGTACAGAATTTTCAATGTAATTGTGTGATAGTGAATGTGTTTTAATGTTGCAAAAAGGAATAGGTTACTTTTGGTATTTAATATCAGTAAATTTAGCTTTTGTTTGGAGGGAGTACGTCCTATTTAAAGTAAATGTCAGGAAGCTACTTAATATAAATATAATTGAAATGTAAATATGGACCGTTTGCATTGCTTTCTTTTCATTTCATGCAGAATTTTAGCTGAGTGATTAGCGTCATTTCTTTTACGAGTCAGTTTCTTATTTTAGCGTCATTTATTTTGATTTGTTTGCTTTGATATTTGGGACGCAGTGTACGTCTCGAGGCTTAAATGTAAATGTAAATAAGGATTCCAATTAATGTCAGGAAGGACTAGATTAAAGTAGTATAATAGGGAGCCCAAAGTGTACGGAAACATGCCTTCACGTTTTCTGGGATTTCTTGCATGATGTGTCAATGAGTATGTCTGAGCTGGAGGAGTTTGCATCCACAAATTTTGATAGCGTCATCTTCGTGAACATTTTTAATATGAAGATGAGCGTACATTACTTTTTGAATACCTTGAACGCAGTTTCGTATTTCAAGTTCCGAATAATTAGAATCAATGTTCCTGTAAAATGTTATTATTATTATTGTTGTTGTTGTTGTTGTTGTACCGGAAGGTACACCTCAACCCAGTGAATTTAAATGAAGCACCTTGAAGAACGCTACCTATCACATAAAAATTGAAACAACTAGTGCAAGAAGTTGGGACGTTGATCAACAGATGTCACTACTAAAGTGATAGAGTAATGTGTTATTTTAAGGTTTACTAAACTGACTGGATTTCTTTTGTCTTTTAGATGTATCACATCTTGCCACAACTATTTCAAGAAGTATGAACTTTTCTCCACAGATGTCTGTATTAAAGAACTGATGTCAGGCACTCTAGTGCAAGGTGGAACAACCAGAATTTTAAAGAAATTTTGTCATTATAGGTTTTCTGAACTGAATTTATTTTCCTTGTTTTTCATACTTCAAGGTTTGCAACACTTCTTACTGATCCCGCCAGCTTTGGAGTCTGGCCAATCAGAAATTTTGTGTATTTATTTTTCTGCCAATCAAAAGCTTCTTGTACCTATTTTATCTGCCAATAAATTGAGAGGGAGTGTCTGGTTTTGGTCCAGAGCTTTCTCGAACCTTCCACCCGGGTATAAAATCTGACGACTTTTCGACCTAACTTGTCTTATTGATCGTCGTGTTACTGAGTGTGTGTGTTAAGAGATGAGGCGGAGGCCCCATCCATCGGAAGGCACAACATCAGCTAAGTTAATGGCCACCATTTTTCTATCTCGGTAGTTACCTCCGCAAGCTGACTCGAGTTGACGGTTCCAATCCTCAACTACTGTATGTAACTGACGATTTCCTAAAATATAAACTTTCTTCCTTCTCATATAAAAGTTCAAGCAAGTCAAAGGTACTTAAAGTGAAAAACGGGGATAGAGAGTGCGTTACCCACTCGAATTCCCCTTCAATGAATCTTCAGGTAACTACGATTTTTTAACTCTTTTCACCGGAGCTTTTATCTGGCGGAACGCACCGGAACGGCATTCCGGAACCTCTTCGTGGATACAAATCTCTAAGAAATATTTAAACTTCAAATGTGATTTTTTCAGGTTAAGGAATTTTAAAATTATTATTTTTACCTTTCTAGCTCTTAATGACCTTAATTGAAAAGAAATATCGCATATCGCCTTGTTATTTCGAGATTCGAAATCAATCAAAATCGAAAACATTCTTCCGGTTTGTGGGCAACATGTGTATACGGTATTCGTTCTTGTTATTTTTTTGCTCACTTTGTAGCTGTTTTGTATATTGGTCCAAGTTCTAGTTATGTTTCATCTGGATTGCCTTCAATGTAGAGTAATGTTTTCCTTGATATAGATAATTGCCTGTTTTTGTTGCATTCTCAGCCGTAGTTTGTATTACTTCTTACGCGGCAATAGACATAACCTAAATATGTCGACCACGAGGCGAGAATGAAAATAATTTCAGAATATTTTTGTGTGCCTACCACCAAACGCAAAAATTGCCCAAGTGTTAAGTCAGTCCATTATTCGGCAGACAGAACATCAGCTAAGGTAATGGCAACCATTTTTCTATCCCGGTAGTGATCTCCGCAAGGTGACTCGAGGGGAAGTTTCCAATCTTTAACTATATAACAGTCAATTTCCTAAAATGTAAACTTTCTTCCTTCTCATGTAAAAGTTAAGGCAAGTCATAAGTACTTAAACTGAAAACCGGGGATAGAGAGTGCGTTACCCTCTCAAATTCCCCCTCCATTCATCTTGAGGTGACTATGATTTTGTAACCGTTTTTCATTGTAAATTGTAACTTGTCCATCTTGTCACCTCAGTATTAGTCTCTGCAGCGTCGGGCCACAAGCCCAAGTAGGCTTTTAACCTCTTGATTTCAAGGAGCGCAAGTGTCCGCCTCTATACGTTTTGTTTTTGGGGCCAGTAATTGAACCTGTTGATTTCCATAAAGGCCCAGTAGAATGGGTACTAGATACCCCTGTGTAAACTTAAAAGGTAATTGATATGGTATTGTAAATTGTAGGTTGTGCCTAGAGAGGCCTGAATGTGTAAAATTTATTGAGCTTCCGAATTGTAAAAGTTAATGGTGCCTTGAGTAGGCTGTAAGGTTTTGGGAGCGTAGTCTCTTGGGTATAACTGTGGAGCATTGAGGCTCTTTTCTTGTAATGTAATGGATATTTGTGTAATACTGTGTTGTGCCTTTGGAAGGCCGTAACTTGTAACCGTTGGAGCAAAGTGCTGTTCAAAATTGTGGTTTATGGGAGATTCGTATCCTTGATTACCTAACTAAACTCAACATTAGTGATGCTGGGACCTTTGTAAATTATGAGCTTGAAGTTCAAATCGTAACTTACCAATTCTTGGTTTTTCTGCTTTAATATTTTGTACAAAACTACCTATGTACCTGAAATCTTGTTGTTTCTTTACTTTTAAAGTTTTAAATTAATCTTTCACTATCGTAGATAGACCCATTCCAACCAGCACCTTCTTTCACCGCTGTGATCCACGAAAACTCGGTAACAATTGTTATTCGTGCGAGTTTCTTATGTTGTGAACATAAGATATTTCAGTAACTTTCAGATATTCAGACAGGATCGGTTTTCTATGTGGCATCTTCTTAGTTTCAGTTTTGGTGTTATTTCAGAGTTGGCCACTTCATTATTCATGTTTCATTTTACGAGTGCAAGTGCTTTGATTTGTGACCAGCGCGGACTTGTTTCTTCCCATACCAGAGAATGTTAGAAGACGTCATTTTATAATTGTATCCATTTTTATGAAACTTTAGGGCATGATATATCATTTAGTGTGGTTATGTGTAAGAGGAAGTGTTCCTCATTTGAAAGGCCTGCATTTTTCATAATTGTGCGACCTTCCTCAGGTAGACTATTGAGCATTATGTGTAAGGGGTTGGACCCTGTGGTTTTGATGATTGCTGCACTATTTTGGTAGACTGAATCTCCACTTTTGGGTCATTCCGCGCCAAGTGTTGGCGAGAGTGATACGTTTGTCTACCGAGGAGCGGCCTATACTTCGTGATGATTTAATTTATTTGTCCATGTCTCTGCTGTTGTTGAAGTAGACGAGATATTTTATATCGCGACGTTTTGTTCGTATTTCCTTTTGTGATATAACCGCGCTGAGGATTATTTTTATGTCATGTAATCTATTTCAGGAACCGACGTAGAATTATCGGCTGAAATTTAAAGCCTACCCTGTTATTCTTATGAACTTGTGTCATGTAATTTATTTCAGGAAACCACGTTGATTTTTGCGTGTCGTTATAAAGTCCAGTAGTTCATTGCTGCTGTCATATAGTTTATTTCAGGAACCCACGTTGTACAGGATGTGTTGCTTAAAGTTTAAAATTATGTTTCCTTATATTTTCAATCGAGGCTTTGAGTGAATGAGAGGTGCGTGCATGCCGCATGCCTTCTTGGTGAGCCATGGAAAATATGACATCATGTTTTTGTGTCTTTGTGTATATTTTCCATTTATGTGATTTTATTTTGTGTGGTTCCGATCCACAATGTTCGTTGTGCTCATGAGATTGCTCATGATTCGAGGAGTATATATTTTGGTATGATGTTTTACCACTTTGCGTGTTATGTTTTGTACAGTTAGATTAGTTTTGTCTCCCACTTGCACATTAAATCACGTCTTTTCTTAATGTTATTAACCGCCAATGCCATGTCAAGTGTGCAGGAAACGGGAGCGTACTTATTTACAGTTGAAAGTGTTAACAAATATCAAGCCAGGTGCGTGGTGCGAGCACTCAAGCCAATAGTTAAAATGAATGTTAAGTATTGTGTCGGCACACAACTGTATATTTGTATGGTTTCTATTTTGATGCTCAAGATGGACTTTATCAAGCTGAAAGAAAAATTGTGAGTCATGTAAAAATTTGGATAATTTGATACTTTTGTTATTTTTCCTATTTTTGTTGTTTATTTTAAACAGATTTTACTCCAAAATTGACGTCATGCTTCGCCTTGATGTATTTGTAGCTTTGAGGTGACCTCACCGTGTCCATATTAGTTATATGTTCTTCATCAAATCCAGGGTGTACGCAATTTTAGGGCAATTTTTATCATAGTTCGAACTGAGCACGCCCGGGTGCGGATGACTAGTCTGGAGCAAATTACCTTGATGGTAGAAACGGGAACACTGTTATACTCTTGGAATTCGAGGGAAGTTGCCCCAGGTTGATGACCTTTCTCTTTGAGTTATTGCTTCTCCCTCAATCTTTTGTTCAGGTCGGCTCGACTGGAGTCTCTACTCTCTTCTTGCTGACCATCTTGCCTTCGTCAGGTAGGTTTTGGCTGGTATGGCGTCTTGCCATGAAATGAAGGTTTTCCGTACCTATCACATAGGTGAAGCTGAGTATCTCTCTCTTCCATACTCTCAACCCGTTCTGAACTATGGATCGGTTGTTCAGAAGTGCTGATCTGAACTGAATGTGCAGTTAGGTTCTTACTGTTGCTAGGCTATAGAGTACCATGTGCATGAGCAGTATCAAGACGTCTCAGTACCCCATCTAATTGGTCTAAGTCTATAATAATAGCCGATACTAAAGCCCCTTGCACATGTGAAAGATACTGCAAAGTAACAACTTCAGTAAGTTCCTTCTCAGGTAAAGGAGGATCTAAATATCGCATCTTCTTTAAGTGTGATAGTAGAAAATCTGAACATCGCAAGGTATCCATCGATGTGTTGTAGATTCTCGAATACAGTTGAAGTTTGATTAGGTGCTGTGTTTCTGCGTTCGAAAAGCGCTTAAGCAACGCATCCTTAAACTGTCAGTAGGTTTTAATATTAAACTTGAAGACAGCATACCACAAAATAGCCTTGCCTTCTAGTAACTTGGTGACAGTTATTTACTTCCTATCTTCACTAATCCTATGCTCTTGGAAGTATTCGTCTCCAATAGCAAGAATTCCTTGGCAGTATTTTATTCCTTACCGGAGAATTTACGAGGTTTTTCGTCTTGGATTTTGATTACTGTCGTCGGATGTGAAGTCTCCCCTACTCCCTATATCGTACTGCATACGGTCTAGATATTTCTCGAGACTCGAAGTTGACAACTTTATCTGCCAGCTGGTCTATATTTCCTTCCAAATTTGTCTTAGCATCTTCTAATTGAAGTTGGATGATCCCTTCCGGCTGTTTGATGTTATTTTCTGAGCTCCGTCTTTAGTTTACGAACATCTTTACAAATACGACTGATTTGCGTGGTCGTACTTTAGGCTTGTTGAGTGAACCGTTTGTAAATATCACCACGTTTAGCTTTTAACAAGCTAATTTTATTTTCTACTTCGGAGAAGTCGTTTCTGAATGACTCTCTAAGAGTTTCTTGCACGGAAACAATCTTAGCCCGCGCCTGGGAAAGCTAAAAATATGGCTCTTGAAATTCGGTTTTAAAAACCTCAGTGTCTCCTGTGAGCAGCTGGAATGAGGGAAGAACGTCTTATAGATCTTCTATAACGACTTCTGCTACTTGAATTTTAATGGTTTTTCTCATCTCTTCGACATTATTAGTCAGTTGGAAGGTAATCTCCGTGAATCGATCATCAATCGTTTGATTAGATTCCGCAAATCTTTTCTCGATTCTGGCACTTGCTTGGTTGAGACGTAACTCTAACTGATCTTTGGCTTCAGTAAATATGGCCTCAAATTGGAAGAAAATAGCCTTAGACTCGGCTAACAGTTGAGCATTAGGTTCTGCTAAACTCCTATCTAGGTTATAATTAATTTCAACTGCAAAGTTGGTAGATTCTGCTAGACGCCTATCTAGGTTGGCATTTGATTCTGCCTGAGATTGGGCTAAGTTATCTATGCGCTGATATAAGTTAGCATTTGCGTCAGCATTGGATTGAGCTATGTTGCTTAATCGCTGATCAATGTTAGCAAGATTAGCATTAGTTTGGACATTAGATTCAGCATGTTTCCATACGAGTGTCTTAGAAACCATTATAGGAGAGTTGTATACGACTGTTTATGCTCGATGATAATTATAACTCTATTTTTATATATTCATAAATTTCTGTCCTGATGTCGCTTTACAGTTGAGTTTACTGAACAGAGCTCAGAGCGCATGCGCTGGGTTATTGATTTTCCGTGAGTGGATCAGAGACCTTGACAATGTCATATGTTTTCAAAGCTTTAATAGAAGGTCACCATAACATAGCTTTACTTCAAATACAAATTGTTTATTGTACAGTTGGTGAAGTGAATGTGCCGTGTGGTTGTGGAATATTGAAAGTAGAAGGTACATTGATGTTACTATGTGTGTCTGACATGTTTTATTCTTGTATCCTTACCTAATTGGTCGAAAAGTTGTAACACAATGAATATCTGAACTCTGATGGGTGGGGAACCTGTATCATAATGAAACTTGAAGTATAATGAGACCCATTAAGATTCAGTTTTCTGGCATATAATAGTTATATTTCTGCATCGTGGAGCAAAAAGATTGTTATTACTTTCTGTAAGACGTCGCTCTAAGTTAGCGCAGGTCTCAACAAACCTTGTTTCTAAATTAAGATTTACCGGGCGAGATGGCCGTGCGGTTAGAGGCACGCGGGTTTGAGCTTCCATCCGGGAGATAGTGTGTTCGAATCCCATTGTCGGCAGCCCTGAAGATGGTTATCCGTGGTTTCTCATTTTCACATCAGGCAAATGCTGGGGCTGTACCTTAATTAAGGTCATGGCCGCTTCCTTCGAAATCCTAGGCCTTTCTTATCCCATCGTCCCCATAAGACCTATATGTGTCAGTGCGACGTAAAACCACTAGCAAATATAATTAACACTTGCCAACATTTGATTGAGCTAAGTTATTTAATCGCTGGTTTACGTCAAGCCTAAGGGCGTCAATGGCTGCAACTATGTTATTCATTTTAGTACACTTTGAAGTTGAAAATTATAGCACTTACAATTTTAAACTGTTGATTGTATACAAATGGATTTTAAAGTTTAAAAAGCACTCAGTTTTTCGTAAAAATATAAATATCACCCTTGGGAAAATGTCTGATGTTCAGTCTTATCAAGAGAACAAACAGAAAATATTCAAACACTTGCACAAGTATAATGTAGTTGCCGCGTACAGGGCATCAATTGCAATTTACTGTAACACCAAGTCCAAGGAGTTGCATTTATCTATATAAATTTGATATCACAGTTTTCCCAGCTAACGAGTCGAACGCTCTTGAGGGCCACGTTAACCTATTCTTCTCTGTACCAGTAAAAGATAACCCGTACTAACTTGTTATTTGAAAAGTGCATGGATTATAGTTCTCAAGGCGTTTCCTAGGCAAAGTACAGGAGGATAGGTTCTATCTACAATAAGTGAAGATTTACTTTGAATGTTCGATTTATTAAAAAATACTGGCAAGTTGAAATTCGTATCACCTTGGTGCAGTGAACCGCCATCTCCCGAATGGTTCTCCAGGCAAAACGTACTCCAGAGTCCTCTCGTTCCCGTACCTCGTACCTGAAGGTCTCGAATTTCTCGGAGGTCTACCGCGACTGTGATGCGGGTGATTTTTCAGTAAATCAACTTTAAAATAAACAAGTTATGCTATGACGTATAGGCCTTGAGCATATAAAAGGCGGGGCTACCGAGCGATAGCAGGCATTTTTCTAGAATATTTCTGCATGGTTCGATGCGAGTACGAGTCCAATTCCATGGGGACGAGAGGACCCTGGAGTACGAGTTGCCTTTAATGTTAACCTTTTGAACTCCATCACCCTTAGCGTATGCTTCCTGCTCCATTCCTAATTAATTTGTGCACTACGAATAGCTGTAGGATGTGAAAAATACTAAATAATCTAACACAAAATATAAGTATGTTACATGAATATATTTACAATTAGGCACACTTAATCCTTGTATGTTTTCACTGTGTGGTACTTTTGAGAACAGTTTTCTGGGTGGAGACTAGGTTTTCTCATTTTCTGAATTTTGGCTTTAGCATATCTGTCGGACTCGTTGGCAATTTACTTGAATAACTCGTCACTAAAAATAAGTTGAAAAATCCGTAAGGTGTTGAGGGATTGTTCGTACCTGATGCTTTATATCCACAAATTGTTTCATTGAATGAGAATGCAGGTAAATCAGGAACGCCAGCTTTCCACTCGCGCCATGGTTATGGAGGAGCATCACCACCTCCGGTTCCGTTATCACTATCGCTTTGTTCACTTTCACTTACATTATTCACTAATAAATCATCCAAGTCAGTTGTTGGTTCATCATCGGCACTATCACTGTCCACTAACTGTTCTAAACTATCCAGTTCCGTGAGTGAAGACGAAGCAGAAACCATATTTACATTCAAACAACAACATCTGTGAGCTTGCATAAACATTCGAGAACAATAGAGCTTAAAAAAGTTCCACAATTCCCGCGAACTATTGTAAATAAGAAAACGTGTTCTCTGAGACCGTTAGAACATGGCACAGTCGTCATACGAGCGGTGAAAGTACGAGAAATTTTCATGTCGAGTGGAGCAAGTCTAATGTCGAACCGCACTCGACATAGGAGTGCAAACGGTTAATTTACTCGAAAATCCCTCGAAGGATTTTCTTGAGATTTTACAACTGAGACGTTCTTGTGATTGGCTACAGAAATGCTTATCTCCCAAGATGATACGACCATCACTAAAACAGTTTTGAAAATTTCTGGATCGAAAGTTCTCGAATACCCGACTCATTGTTCCAGAAGTATGCAGTCCTTGGTACGTGGTATGATGACGAGCTGCCTTGCTCCTCTATCTACGTCACGCACAGCTATTTTTCTCACGCGCTGGCTCGTCCTGGTAGATCTAAACAGATCGAGCTTGGAGTCCTCGGCGAGCGTGATAATGATACGACATTGTACATATTACATACGGCATGTGCCGTGCGTTCCTGGTACAATACGCAATGCAACGTCGCACTTTTCATATTTCTTGGATGCCTTCTTGTGACAAATTCTGCACTGAGTCTGCTTTCTTTGTGGTATGATGAAATGGTTTGTTTGATCATACCTGGAATCTGCGTTCTCGAACTAGAAGGACGAGACCTTTTGTTTGCTGACTTGTTTCTAGAAGGGCAGTTACAACACGTCTGCTGAAAGTCATGTGTTCTAATGCTACTCATTTTGTTCATACACATCAATACAGTGAGCTTCAAGTGGTTAATACCATTTCTTTCCAGGAATGGAAATCCTGTATAGGCTTACATTATGGTTACACCTGTCCACACCTCCCATTCCAGAGTTGTGCTCATGGAAGAGGTGTGGTTGTTTCAGAGAGATTCTTCTCTTCTCATTATGAGAAAATCTAGTTACAGTGTGTAGTGGTGCAAGAGGTGATTAATTTGAAGCAATGGTCACAACATTGTTGTCATTCAATCTCACAACGGGCCGATGATCTTAGATGTTAGGCCCCTTTAAACAACAAGCATCACCATCTCACAACTATGATATCTTTTTTCGGAGTCACTTTGTAGTCGTATGATCCTCTAGGTAACTTCTTCATTTCACCTTTACCCAAAAGGGTACATTTGGTGGTGCGATTTCCCCTAATTGTTCCTGTAGCTTGTATGCCCTTCGCAGATAATTCTTCCAACCAAGTATTGTAGTGAAAAATATGTCACAAAATGTGGTAAGGGTGGGGGCTTTTGTAGATAGAACATCACCGTATTGTAACACAAGTGCTGGCCTTCAACCCAGTTCATTTTAAGCTGCTGGAAATTCAGATTTTGCACCTTGATATGAGTCCATCCAGATGACATAGCCAGTACAGATTGCACCAATCTGGGTTTGACAATAATACATTGTTTACACCCATGTCTTCCGAAATACGGCACCATAGCGTCGTCTAAACAGTGAAATTCTTGATGAGGTGCATATTTTTTAAATACTTCGTTGAGCAAATCAATGAGTGATCGGACTTTGGCAAATCGATCTGATTTGTCCAAACTCCTATTGTCATAAGAATGCTAATTTGAAAATATGAATTACAAGTATCACGACTACCTTCCCAATATATTCTTCTCCTTGGAACTACGAGGTACCCGCTAAAGAGAAAGGTCTATAAAAAACTTCATTTCAGATTCTGTAATATCACCAGTCTTGTTTCCTCTTGCCGCGTAGCGGTTACTTTGGGAAACCATTAGGTCAATAATGTCTTCAGTAAATAAATTCAAGAATGTATTCACTGGAGATAAGTTATTTGAAATCGAAGCCATATCGGACCATTAAACATTACTCACAGCCCGGTCACCATCCGTCCAAGTATATTGCTATTTCAAAGAAATATTACGATTGATTTTTAAATTCTTCGTATTACTGATCAGTATGTTACTTTGCAATCCTTCTTTTCCATTTGCTGTACATTCGCTTCACTGTTCATCTACATCTTCAGTATTTCCAATTAATACAATTTCTGAACGAAGCTGAGATCCGGGAAGATTGTTCAAATTCATTATATCTTTGTCTCCAGATTCATCATATGTGATGACTTCACACGCATTACCAGATGGTTGCATGACGATAGACATCTCTGTCTTACAAAAACTGTCATCAACTTACTCCAATGCACTCACTTATTTCATCAAGAGTCATAAACCTGAAAACAAAAACGAAACTTGTCGTAGACCCTTATTTGCCTACTGTCCATTTTATAGGGCACCCATATTCTCCTGTCATTGGCGTGGCAAGCATAAAAGTAAACCATTACGTGATATCGAACTATAATACCTACATGATAAGAGAATATAAGGCATGAAAAAGGAATCAGTGACTTACTTGTAACATTACTCTTACCTCTGAATTCGTCGGCGCAGGTTGTCTTCCATGATTGTAATATGGGTTTTGTTTAGAAACGCATACCACATACATACACTCACCAAACTAAACAGAAATGGGTAGTGAGAAAGTTCATAACTTTCCTTCTAACACTGCAACATTTTTAAACCGAACTCATTACATCCAGCAGCAATAACCGATAAGTAATAAAGGCGTGTCAACTGTCCTTTTAAAAGGATAGTAGGCATATCTGGGATAATCGTATATCTTAGTCTGCGGTTATTTGTATACGATATGTAAGACACTTTAGATAACAGGAAAATCCATGGAAGCAATGAAGTATATAGAAAAGTTTTAAAAATGAAAATGACATTATGAATGCACACACTGTGAATTTTATTATTATTATTATCGGCTCCACGCCTGGATTTCCAATAAATGTACAATTTTAAAGAGAAGTGCATGCAAAAATTCAAAACAGTCCTCAGATATTTACAAACAATATGTGTACATATAAATCAAGAGTTTTGTCTGTGCATTGATCAGAGTTAAACATGAATGAAGTTTATGTATCGGTAGAGTCCACAGAAAGAAGGCAATGACTAGACTTAGTGGCAAACAAGGGATACTGGGGTGGACCGTTCGAGGGCGTGTTGTTCAAATTTTCGAGGTATTTGAAAGACAAGGACTGACAACAACACATAAAACAACATTTTCACAAGGCTGAACAGTGGTAGAAATTTGGATCGTTTGGCCGTCGCCACCTCCACACGCCCCTGGGAGAGGCCTCCTCCACACGGAATGTGCTGACGAAGCGTGCATGCTTAACCTCACATGACTTTACGCTGGCAACGTATTTAGGCTTAACTTCACAGACCCTGGGTTCGACCCTAGAACTAAGGGCATTAACCTTAGACACACATTCGATGCCCGAGAGTGCAACCTTAATCTAACAGCCAACGTGATAATGGGAAAGAGTGCAAGCTTAACCTAACAGGCATGACGTGTACAGGCTTAACCTCACAGATCCCGGGTTCAACCCCAGGTTTATCATTACAAGGGTGTTAACCTTACAGACCTAAGTTTGATGCCAAAAATTGCAAGTTGAACCTACCCGCCAACGCGATTATGTCCAAGAGTGCAACCTTAACCAAACAGGCATGCATTTGACGCTAGGCTTAACGTTGCAAGGGTGTTACAGAATCAATTTTGAGATTCAGTACCAGGCTTAACCTGACTAGACAAGATGAGTCATGGTTCAGGGGCTTTGATGCTAGGCTTGACGGAAGCCGAACTTGAAATAAGATGGCGTCTACACATTATACCGGTAGGTCAAGGGAGATGGCGTAAGGCTTAACACATGCTCTTTATTTATAGGGGCCGTAACGTTGGAAGCTGAAGTTGTCAGGTTGGTGGTACGGGACAGGGGAGATGGCACAAGGCTTAATATATGTGCTTTATTTAAAAGGGCCGCAACGTAGGTAGCTAAACTCAGAAAATGGCTGCTCGGGACTAGGGAGATAGTGTAAACCTTAATACATATGTTTTATTGTAGGGAGTTTAAGGGAGCTTGGAACTGAACTTGGAAGTAGATTTCGTCTGTACTGACGCTTAACGCGCTGTTCGTTTTTTAGTGTCTAGAAATCTTACTTTAACCCGAGTTTGGGACTCCCTTGCAATGAGAGAGAACTACTGCGGAACTGAATTCCGGCAGTTTGGCGTTTTCAAAACGTAGTTAGTAGGATGTAAAGCCAATAGCATTATTAAGATTTGTCTCAAACACAGATCGAGAATGGGACTCCCTTGAACAAATGTAAAATTAGTCAAAATATCTCACCTACACAGGGATCAAGTCAAGAACTCCCTTGAATGAAAGAAGGAAGGACATTGAACTTGGAACTCTCGTAGATTAAAGCTGAGTAGATCGAATACTAGATTTTCCTTTGACAGAAGACAGTGTAACCGAACAGCTCAATCCGCTACAGAAAATGCAATGCCGAAAGAGCATTATGAAGCGAACAATGTTACGTCTCAGCAAAATTATTTCTACAAGCAGCTAGGGTTAATAACCTAGCAAACATTTGCTTTTTACGCATTTAACCACGTTTCCGTACATGTCATCGCCCCGGCCTGCGTGTGAAAACCTATGCATACGTTCGAACCTTGGCCGATTGCCCCTCCCTACACCAGCTCGGACGTAACTTTACAGCCCAGCTAATTGTGCAGGCTTAACCGCACGCTGACCATTCGTGATCCTAACCGGTTATCCTTCCCTGCACATTCCTAGTGGCTACGCGTTGTACTAATAGGACTAGGGAGATGTTGTAAATCTTAATACATATTCTTTATTCATAGGGACGTAACGTTGGTAGGCAACCTCAGGGGTTTGGTGCTGAACTTGGGACAAGATAGATGAACACTCCGTATTTTTGGAAGCGCTACCAATGGAGAATTTTCACACAAAGAAAAAATACGCTCCATGGTTTTATAAAGATATAATAAATAACTTGAAACTGAAGGAAATCCATAGAAAGCGAGGGAAATATTCAGAGCATAGTAGGGTAATATTTAGCCAGTTAAGGAAAGTAACGACATATAAGATCATTAAAGCCTGTAAGAATTATATTTATAAACTTGAAGAGAATATAAAGAGTGATGCCAATCAGTTCTGGAGCTATATGGAATGCAAAAGAAATACCAAGGAAAGTCTGCAACGGGGCATGTAATTTTTACAATATCCTACGTAAAAATAACAAAAGTATACCTGATGGCTTTGCAAACATTTTTGGGTCGGTATATTCGAGACCTACACCTACCTATGATATTCCTGATTCTTCTGAGTTATATGTTAATTAACCGTTGTCTTCAGAATTCGTGGATGAAAAAGGATATATGTTAGCTACTAAAAATTAAAACCTAAAAGTCTCGTGCTGTTGATGGAATACCGCCGTATGTACTGAAAACATGTTCGAATGTGTTTGATTTTCCCTAACGAGCCCTATATAACATTGTGATAAAAACGCAACACTTCCCAAAAGTATGGAAGGTGGCGAAGATGTGTCCAATTTTGAAATGTGGGGTGAGTAAAAGTATTGAAAACCGTCGCCCTCTTTGTATTTTATATGCACCGGCGAAAGTATTAGAGCAAATAATGTGCACGAGTACATTTAATCATGTGAGGGTCAGTATACATATTAATCAGCATGGTTTTTTGTATCAGATAGATCAACTATGACTAATCAATAAAAATTTAAACAACATGCGTATGCCGTTTTGAATAATCAAGGACGGGAGGACGTAATATACACAGATTTTCCCAAAGCCTTCGGCAAATTAGATCATGGCATTTTAATGGGAAAATTGCCTTGCTTTGGTCTGACGCCTCCTTGGTTAAAACTGCTTGCATCTTATCTTAGTGCACGAAAACAATATGTTTGCTATCATCAATGTGAGTCTTACGCATACAATGTTACTTCCGGTATACCACAAGGGAGCTTTATGTACTATATTATTATATAATAAAGATTTGCCCTCTAGAATTAGGTTTTCTCAGTGTTCATTATATGCTGATGATGTCGAACTTTATAAAGAGATTAAAATGTTGTTGATATGTTGAAATTACAATATTATTTGGATTACTTATACACATGGGTTATTGAAAACTGTTTGCAACTTAATATAAATAAATGCTGTTTCCTTCAGATTTCAAATAAAAAAGTCAGTGAATTATAAATATAAAATTAATAATGTAGAACTCGAAGTTGTTAACTTTGTTAATGACAAACGTGTAATTGTTACAAGAAATTTACCTTTCAAGGGTTTAATAATTATAAATTAAAGAGATTTCACTAACATGTATGCACTCACCTTATGCACTCTCGGATCAAAAATCAAAAATTGAGTATTGAAGAATAATTAGGTCTATATGTTGTAAACGTTGTCGTAATAAATTCCGTTTTAGATATTATGTTTCTTATGAAAGTTTGTTGAATGAATTTAAATATGTATCGCTAGCCATTAGGCGTGTAATGGCTCAACAAATTTATCTCTATTAAAATGTTAATACATTAATTGACGATAATAGTTTGCTTCACAAGTTTTGCTTTAATGTTAAAATATGATATTTTTGATTTCGGTAATTTTTTGGAACTCCAGTCTCCAAAACTGTGTTTTTGAGAACTATACTTTTATCAATATGTGTGAAACATACAATAACTTAATTAATAAGTATCATAAAAATCTTGACTTTGCTTATGAATATGACACACACGTAAATATATTAAAAGAATTGTACTCGTCGAAGTGATTTGTTTATATCTGTAATATTTACACGATTTAGTTACATTTTTACATTTGATGTAGTAACAGGCTTCTGTATATGGGATACTCTTTCATCCATTCCATCACATTTACATAGAATTCTCATATTTTCTTCTTTATGGTACTTCTATGTTATTTTTGCCAAATAATTTGGAAGAGCCACCTATAATCGTCAGGCTGAATATACAAGATAAATAGAACAGCTTCGGAACCAACCCGCTGGAACTGAATAGTTGCAGAGGCCAATAAAGGTGATGGTCTCATCAGAAGAGATTAGAGGAGCAGAGAGCCTCCAGTTTCAGGCTCAACGTGAACAGGACCGCGAGAACCTGCTCAATCCTCATGCAACCGAGTACTTTTCAGGGAATGGTGCCATAAAAAGACAACAAATTGACATAGAGGATACAGTTTTCCTCCGCATTAGAAACCATCAAGACGAGTCAGAATGGACCATTGTTACTATCGACACATTGGTCGTTCAACCAGAGGACTTACTAGAGGACCCAAGTCCATGTTGAAAAAAGTTAATCGTGAATTACCAGTGATTTACATACGAGTCCAAGGATTACGCGTTCTCTGTTTGATAGATACGGGAGCTACTGTCAGCGTAGTATCGAGTATTTTCATACGAGAAATTCAACCCAAATTCAAAAATCCTATTTTACCGGTATCTCAGGTGATGAAGCGAGAAATTATTCCACATTGCACAACAGCATGTGATACACAAGCGTACGCCACGCTTGTACACGCATTCCTGGTCATGGACAGAAAGGGATATAAGATTATTTTGGGAGCTGACCTTCTGCGAGATTACAAGGCGGTCATCGACATAGATGAGAACCATGTGAAGTTCCACGTTAACACGACCCAAGAAAACGTACAGCTGAATGATAGGCCAGAGGCCACAGATGGAGAAAGGATCTGGACAGACCAGCTGCTTCATAATGGAGAGGATGACCATAACGAATTCCCTAATTGGGATCAACAGAAGATAGAAGAAATTAAAGATAAATTCGACATGGTGGTTGCTAATCTGGAGAAAGAGGAAGAAGAAGAAGAACTTAAATTTGAAGGTGTGGTGCAGGTCAAATTGAGTGAAGCGAAGATTAACGATGAGGATAAGAAAAAATAAAGAAAATGTTGGAGGTGCATCAAGATGCTTTCGAATCACAGCCTGGAAGAATTCTAAATTTTAAATACAACCTGGTAGTAACTAGTTGGGAACTATTCAATAAAAGTCCATATCACATATCGGAGAAGCATCACGCGAAGGTGCGTACGATCTTCAAGGAGATGGAGGATAATGGCATCATTTTCAAGGCTCCAACGCCATTTCTGAACCCGTTGGAAATTGTGGCCAAACCAAACGGATCTTTGAGGGTGTGCTTAGATGTTAGAGGCGTTAATGAGAGACTAGTGCCAGAATATGACAGGCACCAAATACGAAAGATCTTTTGAAGAAATTTCAGCACATGCAGTTCTTCTCGAGTGTTGATCTGCGAGCATCCTATCACCATGTAGAGTTTTCAAGTGAATCAAACGTCTTGACTGGATTTCTGTTTGATCAGAAGATCTATGTCTATAAGCGGCTCCCGTTTGTACTCAAGAATGCTGGATCGGCCTTAATTACAGTACTCGATCAGAACTTGAGTGATAAGGTGAAAGGGATAACAGTCCAATATGTGGATGATATTTTGATAGAAATGCAAACGCTCGACGAACATTTGGAACACTTGCGTCTTGTTTTAGAAGACATGGGCCGAAGGAACTTTAAAATCAACCTTGAAAAACCGCACTTTTGTCAACGCAGCATTCTTCTTTAGGACATATCATTGATGCGGAGAGTATTTCTCCTATCCCTGTAAAAATTAACGCAATCCAAAATTTTCCAAAGCCCACCAGAGTCAAGCATGTCCGAGAGTTTTTAGCCTATATGGTTTCTTTGCGGACCATTGCGAATCGTACACGGTCGCTCCCTTGCAAGAACCGTTGAAGAAGAACAGCCGGTGGAAATTGTATGCAGCGTGCGGGGAAGCCTTTAATAAAACTAAAGAACTAATGAGCAGTATAATTAAATTGGGGTATGCTGACTTTAGTCAGAAATTCATGATCCGAACAGACGCATGCATGATTGGTGCTGGCGTGGTACCATACCAAGAGAGGAAGGACGCGGAGCCACATAAAATGACTTGGCCTTTATGAGCCGCAATTTGCGTGGACATGAACGAAATTACACAGTTACAGAACTTGAGATGCTTGCGATTGTAACAACTCTCAACCACTGGCACTATTACATGTATAGGTTGCGCATACTTTTGGGGACACGTCAGCAAGCCCTCACATTTATGCTCAAATCTACAATCTCGTTTTAGAGGGTTAATTTTTGGACCTTGTTCTTGCAACAATTAACTTGGTTGTAGAACACTGCGCGGGCAAGGAAAACATTATCGCAGAGGCACTTAGTAGAAAACCAGGTATCGGGAACGAGGCTTTACACCACCTACAACTGGTTGAAGGAGATCGCGAGATCCTGGATCGACTAAGAGAAATTCTCGTGGAACTCGCCGAATGATTCGTTTCCTGCGGAAACAGTTGCAACCGGGATCATCCGATTATCAGGACGCTGGGAAGCACTCTCAGAACTACAGCTTTGTCAACGGGATTCTATACAAATATTGTAACGAAGCCCATACACGTCTCAGAGTTGTCGTTCCAGCCGCTCTCCAAGTTGATTTGATATGGCTTACGCACCATTCCACAGGACATGCAGGATTCGACAATGTCATGGCTACGCTCAAGAAGACTTTAACATGGCCTCGAATGAGGACGATGACGTGCACGGTCCCGGTGACCTGTGACACATGTCAACGTATAAAACCTAACGCGTACTTGCTTAAACAGGCACCAAAGTCGCTGATTCCCGAGAAACCGCGTGAGCTGTTTTCTATGGATTTCTGTTCTCCACTTTTCAAGGCGACCAGAGGGCAGCAATTTATCTTGGTGGACGTGATCACCAAATACGTCATGCTATGTCGGATGAAAAAGGCAAACACTCGTACAGTAGTTAATCAGATCAGGAATAAAATCATCCCCAAGATGGGCAAACCAGACAAGGTACTTACCGATCATGGATCACAATTCAAGTCAGCCGCTATCCATAGAGATATGGAGCAAATCGGGATTCAACACCTTATGAGTTTCATCAGACATCCAGAATCGAACCCGTCGGAAAAAATATGCGGGAGATTGGTAAATTTTCCAGAATATATTGTCCACGACAGCATTGGCGATGGGTTGATGTCATTGCGATTATCATGGAGTGCATCAGATCCACGGTACATGAATCTACAGCACAGATCCCTAGTGTGGTTCATTTCAACGGATACCCTAAAAAGCCATGGAAAGGCGTTGTTCCATGTCCAGAGGATGCGGGACTTTCAACGGAATTGTGAGTAAGGTACACCTTGGAGTCTCTGAAGAAACAAGCAGAAAAGCGACTACGGCGATAACGCGTAAACGATTTCAGCGACCTCTACGTGTGGGAAAGCTCGTGTTGGTAAAACGCCCAGCTGTTTTAGATCCACCAGGAAAGTTTTATCATACATTTGCAGGACTTTACATTGGGCCATACAGAATTATCGAGAATTTAGAAAACAATGCTTGCGAAGTTCAGTCCATGGATGGCACTACTGAAGCTATTTACAACGCGTCGAACTTGAAACTATACCATATTCCAGGACAGTTACCGGTGGAACATCCAAATGATCAAGGTGACAGAGAACCACGTGAAGACCGGGATGATAGTGAAACATCCGTAGAAGAAGATCAGAACGAAGACGGATTCGACATCGCACATGAGCCGGAGCTTGACGAAGAAGTGGACGAAGTAAACTGTATGAAACTGGAAGAAGATCGTCATGATGCCGACGGTAGCAATGATAATTAAGAAGTAAAAGGCTGTCAGGAGTGCGCGGAAAGACGAAATCTAATGACACAAGAATACTTGCGTATCCTCATGTCAAGGTGTACATTAAGGCAGGAAAACGCCATTCTTCGTAACAGTTATGTCAAAAATTATGGAAGCCGTTCGATGGGTAAGAAAAATCCCTCCCCGTGATTTTTCTTTTCTTAAGCGGGGGAGGGATGTGACCGTTAACGACATCGTCAAGAGCAAGTCATGACACCATGTAGATGGAATATGCCGTTTTCCGCGCGATTCTATGACAAATAGTGTCCAAGCTGGTACCTTTTGCCTGTTCCGGGACACGAGTGGCTCTCTGTTGGCTCGCGAGACTGAAGTCTCATTGCGGAAAATTAGAGGGAGAAGTGAGTACACGCTTGTGTACTTGGAAAGCGCTCTCTTTTCGTGCGAGAGAGCTCGGACCAGGTACGCCTCACATGACTAAGACTCTAGTTCACCAAGCGGGACTCAAGAAATCGTCTCAAGCGTATGAAACAGTATAACCCCGTGAATTCCCCTGCATATTCACTGGTACCAACTCATGGTCTTCATCTGTTTTTAATAATAATAACTGAAGTTGCGAAGTATATGATGGATATTTACGAGTTAACATTCCTCTGAATCAAGGAATTTTATGCCAAATTATAATGCCAGTAAGTGTTTACATAATTGAAATAATAATGAATACGCAGTAAACAAGGGTGCGACTTAATGAGAAACAGATATCGAGGTCAGACAGCACGAGCAATCTCTACGATTTCCACTGGCTTAGCGCCGCCCACTGGAAAATATCAGATGACTCTTTGAAGATTGCAGACTAACCCACGATGCGACCGTAATGAAATTCTATCAATAAGAAGGGGAACGAATAAGCTTTAATTTGATATCTCAATAAATGTCGAGGGTCACGTATTAGTATACAAAAAATTGGTAAAGGGGCGTGATCTTCCCTCTCTTCCCGCACCAGGGCGGTTTGTCTATATAAGAATGAGCTTTGAAACAGATCTCATTCCACTTTCTGCATCCACTTGCTACTTGTTGCGTGCGTTTGCTACAGTTGACCGTGTTCTTTGTCAAGTTGTGATTCTGATTGTATACAGTGTAGAATGGTGATCTCATAATTATCTGCGATTTACTGTAAGATTTATCACTGTATAGTGCAGTGGTTCGAATGTACGATGCACATAAATTTTGCCGCCAGAGAATTTATGAAAACGGCACGAAATTGTGACTATAGTTGTCCGTGTGATGAGGAGGTGGCGTGTTAAACCACGTAAATGACTGAAGCGAGCGCGGATTGATTACTATAAATTACGCAAATCATATAACGAAGTGCACAGACCAATACGGCGAGGGGGTTAGTAACTGCATGCCAGTATTAATCAGGGAGCAGACGTGGAGAAAGAAGGGACGGCTTATTGTCAATATTATTAAAATGGGCAGCGTCTGCCAGGTATTCAAAAATGCAGTGAACAGCTAGTTTTACCTCTAACTAGTGCTGTGTATTAGGCCAGTTATAATTAGTAACACGTAAAGGGTTAAGAAAGTCGATATTGTGCAATCCAGTGACGTTAACCATATGACGAGAGTGGCTTCAGGGCGTAAATTTGATGTGAATGAAAGAGATAAGCAAATGAATAAGATTAGTAACGGACTACTGGACAATACAGTTGCTAGATTACGATACTCGGGTCAATGAGTAGTTCTATTCGTAGTGATTTGTAATGTGGAACATAACCTAACGCATGGGTTAAGAAAGTCGATATTGTGCAATCCAGTGACGTTAACCATATGACGAGAGTGGCTTCAGGGCGTAAATTTGATGTGAATGAAAGAGATAAGCAAATGAATAAGATTAGTAACGGACTACTGGACAATACAGTTGCTAGATTACGATACTCGGGTCAATGAGTAGTTCTATTCGTAGTGATTTGTAATGTGCAACATAACCTAACGCATTTACACCAAGTCAGTACTTCTCATTTGCATAACTGAACCAGCGAGAACGTCGTGTACTGAACGTGTCTTCGAGCAGTTTGCCTGGTACTCATCTAATACAGCAGAGAACTTGCAGATCGTCCAGCGCCGAACGAGCATCCAGCCACCATGCAGGCGACTCACCAATAGGTAAACCTAGGACTCCACGCCCCTGAAGCCATCATGATGTCTGCTTAAATCCATGGTTGTACCTGCCTGAGGTGCTGTTCGTAATGCCGAAGTGATGAGTACACTTTTCAGGTCTTTCTTTGCATGATGTCGACATCACGAATGTAAATATTAAATAAGTAACCTTGCATGTGAATGTTTAAGAACGTAGATTGTTACTACAGTGTTTCAAAGGGATGATCATATTTTTAACGGGTTTTTCATAGGAAATTTCCTTGATGGTCGGAGAACCATTTAATTTCCATTCAAATACGGGAAATGTAGTGCATGATGTATTCTTCAGGCCTTATAGTTAAATACGTGTGAAGTGCTGTAATGTACAAGGGTTTAAATATTCATTAAAATGACTGTAATCATCATCGTTTCCTAAACCAGCATGAGTCGTCGAAAGGTTCGTAATTGTTTATTTTTGCACTTCGCATACGAGGTACGTATGAAACGCCTCCGACCTATAATTTAAGACTTTTGGACCAATGGATGAAGATACGGCATTGGGGTATATTCATGTGTTACTTAGTTCGTGAGTGTATTGAATAATTTTGTCCCGAATTGCTGGGTTTCTTCTTGAATAAGGCATGTGTTCGGAGTACCGAGGGGATAGGTGTTATGAGAGATGAAGTATGAATTTCCCCAATGAATGATTGACAAGCGCGAGGTGAAATATCGCGCCATAAATGTGATGATTAAGGCTAGATTGGAGTCGAGATGCGATATTGATGCTGATAGCATGCGTGGATTTAAAGAGATAAAATCATTTTCTGCGAGAATGTGAATAATAAGAGGGGCGGCGATGTCCCGCTATGACGGCTGTCAGCTGGTCCATGTGATTTATGGCCTCCTGGCAAGGCAGGGCGTGAACGGAGTTTTTGCTTTACCGTATTGGGAACCAAAATGCAGGCAGCTCGCATTTCTACTCCTGATATAACGATTACATGCAACAATTTAGAGATTACCGCCGTCGTATTGGTTCCAGAGTTCATTAGATGAAGAATCCCACAATTTTATGTTCATAATTACTAAATTCGTATAGTGAATTGCAGGCAAAATATACCCCACGTGCCGGAAGATTTTGGGTTCATTCCAGGAGACAGTGAGGATTAATGCTCCCTGTTGTCAACTCCAGATGGATTGTGGTATCTGTGATTCATCTTGTAAATATGAAGTGTATCTTTCGTTGTAGTTTTCTTTCAGAGAGTGCTACGTGTATGTTTATTGTCTGTTGTGTCGCTATCTGTGTTGTTCCCACGAGACAACGTTGTTTAAATCATGTCTTGTTATTTTTGTTCAGTAATTTCCCGATGAAACAAGCGCCATGCATGGTATAGTAAATTCATTGGTAATTAAATAAGTTTGCTTAGTAATTGCCGTGATACGACCTTCATGTGTTTGAAAGTGCGCTCATGATTGCTATTATGGTATCATAACTTATTATTCGGAATGTGTTAATTAACGACATAAATGAATCAACCGTGGCATAATATGCTCATATTTAATCATGTTAGTGTGTAGTGCACTAGTGCGTGGTGTGACAAGTGTTTTAATACAATAATCAGAGAGGGGACGCCTTCTCGAGATTTCAAAGCTACAGAGTGAAAAAAGGCAAATTAGAATTGGACTAACGGACATTGAATCACTCAAGGTAAATTTGAATGTACCTGTATATATTTTGTATGTTTAAGTGAAGTTGCATATTCGTGCATATATTAGACATGTGTTTTCTTAGTGTATTAAATTTGTGTTTAGAAGGATGGAATCATTCTTCATATTTATTAGTGTGGTCGTATTCCTCTCACAATTAAGTTTCCCTACTACAGAGTTGATTAGTGTATTGTCCTTTTCCGAACGCAATATTGACCCGAAATGCTCCCTGACTCAGCTGCGGGCGTTACTCCAGTAGGGGAGATGGGACTTCAACGCCGGGCTTAGTTCGAAGGCGCTCCATTTTAATATTGCATTTAAGAGCCACGATAATAAATTTATGTACTGAAGCCTTGTACAGATACAGTTATAATAACAGAGATAATCGTGGATTTATGTTTTCGAGATGATAGAAAATCGTTGAACAGAATGGAAAGGTCGGGAAGAAAGTGTAATCGTGTAGGAAATAAATAATTTTATTCGTGCATGAGTGCACATCGGTGACAGGATTACCCCACATTTCTAGAGACTTGAGGAATTAATTTTACGAAGCAAGCTTGCTTGATCCTTTCTATATGTGATGACACGTCTGCAACGGTAGGTGCGATGAAATTGTTTATGTAATTCATGTACAATGCTTTTATTTACAGGCGGGGTCTTCACTTTGAAGAGCTATTACTCAACAATATCCGTGCTACGTAATTCTTGCACTATTTCTAGAATATTTATTTATTTATTTATTTATTTATTTATTTATTTATTTATTTATTTATGTATTTATTTATTTATTTATTTATTTATTTTATGCCTTTATATGTGGCGAAGTTAGGGATCACAGCCCTCTCTTAAACTTTACCACAACATAGAGTACATAGTCACATGAATTAGAAAAATAGCATTGTTAACAGTCTCTAAAATCTACCTACGTTAATGGAGTAATATTAGCCTATAATTTATTATAATTGTTTTTAGTAATTAATATCATCTATATACATCACCTAGCTCTAAATCATACTTGCACTCATACGCACTAACATTCATACAAGCTGATCACGTATTTAAGAGGAATTCTCGACAAGATCGTTTAAATATCTGGTTCATACTCTGTGCAACCAGCACCTTGATAAGCTCTTAGGAGTTGCAAATGTTTTACGAGTAAGTTGGGGTTTTTATAGCATCATACATCTACACAGGGTACCAGGGTATTCTTGTTAACACTGACCGCTGATGTGTTGGAAACGGTACAATTTGTTTTCATGTAGTGCGTGCTTCTGCAATGTCATCAGTAGTTAAAAACACGCTTTGATGGCGAAGATGCGCTGAATCTTCTTCTTCTTCTACTACCACATCTAGCTTCTCTTATTCTTCCGCTTATGCATCTTGAGATGTTTGCACATCGAGATAACTTGTAGTACGGTTACGAAATAAAGTAGAATGAAAAAGCTCTAATGGTAAGGAAACGTGAGTTCTTCTTCCTTCTCTTTACATTGAGGTGTGTGCTTAGAAACAGAACTTGTAGTAGGCTGCGACGATGTATCGTTTTGATCACGCTTCTTTATATTATGCTGCCGACATTCAAACAGAGTTTCTAGGCGTTCTACTGGTAGATTACTTGAGCAAGTATGTTTAGAATTCACATGACCTGCGATGTTTTCGCTCCTGTTGAATGTAGAAGTACACTGACTGCATGCAATAATTTGAAGTTACGCCTAACAGCTTTATGTCGGTGGAAATTGTCTCGCCGTTAAATAATCTCAGCAAAAAGATCACACTTAACTCTTCCCGGGTGGAAACAAAGGTTACTTGCTGCATGCTATATTCTCATCAGAAATATAAATTTCAAAGGAAATGCGATAACACTCGTATTCACGTGACAATCAGTTCTACTTATAACAGGCTGTCAGTTGTTGTTATTATCACTTGCAGTCTGAACAGTAGGCAATGGTATGGTAATAAACTGGGTTAAAAGTCGAGTTTCGCAAATAGGAAAAGGTCTCTCAGTTTTAATTACTGCGTTGATGGGGTGAAAGTTTCTTTTGGGGAACATTGTAAGTACCTAGGTCTTAATGTACGGAAAGACCTTCGTTGGGGTAATCACATAAATATGAATGTAAATAATGGGTACAGATCTCTGCACATGGTTATGAGGGTATTTAGTGGTTGTAGTACGGATGTAAAGGAGAGGGCATGTAAGTCTCTGGTAAAACCACGACACGGGTATGGTTCCAGTCTATGGGACCCTACCACGATTACTTGATTCAAGAAGTAGAAAAAATCCAAAGAATAGTAGCTCGAGCTATTCTGGGTTATTTCAGACAAAAGAGCAGCGTTACTAAATTGTTGCAAATTTGGGCTGGGAAGAATTGGGAGAAGGGAGACGAGCTGCTCGATCAAGTGGTAGGTTCCGAGCTGTCAGTGGGAAGATGGCGTGGAATGACATCAGTAGACAAATGTGTCTGAGTGGTGTCTTTAAAAGTAGGAAAGATCACAATATGAAGATAAAGTTGGAATTCAAGAGGACAAATTGGAGCAAATATTCGTTTATAGGAAGGGGAGTTAGGGATTGGAATAACTTACCAAGGGTCATGTTCAATAAATTGCCTATTTCTTTGCAATCATTTAAGAAAAGCCTGGGAATACAACAAATATTGAATCTGCCACTTGGGCGACTGCCCTGAATGCAGATCAGTAGTGATTGATTGATTGATTGATTGATTGATTGATTGATTGATTGATTGATTGATTGATTGATTGATTGATTGATTGATTGATTGATTGATTGATTGATTGATTGATTGATTGATTGATTGATTGATTGATTGATTGATTGATTGATTGATTGATTTATAAGAGTAAACTAAGTGAGCACATTAATATTTAAAACATTTATTGTGTTTAAGTGTGACCTTTGTGCTGATATTTTTTCAAGGCGAGAACATTTTCTGTGACATAAAGCTGCTAAGCGTAACATAAGAATATTCGCCTGCAATCAGTGTGATAATCTCGCTCGTCAAATGATCTACCAGAAACTCTGCCTGAATGTCGGAAGCATCCTTTGCTATCAAAGCGAGTTAAGTTTTCAACTACAAACGACACTGCAGAAGCACGTACTACATCAAAAAAAGTTGAACTGTCTGCACGTTGTCTCAATGTTAACATTACCCGCTGTAGATATAAGATACCACAAAGAACCCAAATTACTCGTGAAACGTTTGCAACTCCCAAGACCTTATCAAGATGCTGGTTACACGAAATATGAACCAGAAATTCTAGACATAGAGCCAGAATTACGTCGTACGGGTTTTATTGAGTATTAGCTCTTCAAGTGAAGACCCCGCCTGTAAAAGTAAGCACTGAACATGAGTTACATCAACGAGCTAATCGCAGACGTGTCATGAACAATAGCAAGCTAGGCCTCTATTCACCGTCACCGATGTTTGTTTTATAGCATGAATACAATTATTTATAGCCTACACGATTTCACTTTATTCCTGACCTTTATATACTGTTCAAACATTTTCTAGCAGCTCGATAGTATAAATTCACGATTATATCTGTTATTATAACCTATACAGGAAAAACATGTCAAGACAGAAATTATTAGAAATGTTACTTTCTAACTGTTTGGTTATTCATCAGTAGAACCGCTGATAACGTGACGCATCAGCTCAGGTACTAGCGTATTTGACTCAGCGGTTGCTCAGCTTCGAGCTATAAATAAAGGTTATCACCATCTCCCTCGTCCTATTAAAACAATGTGTAGCCACAACCTTGTTCCAAGTTCAGCTCCAAAAACCCGTGGACCATGTCTCATCTTGTCTAGCTATGTTAAGCCTGGGATCGAATCTCAAACATGAGTCTGTAACGCCTTTGTAATTTTTTTGCTAGGGGCTTTACGTCGCACCGGCACAGATAGGTCTTATGGCGACGATGGGATAGGAATGGCCTAGGAGTTGGAAGGAAGCGGCCGTGGCCTTAATTAAGGTACAGCCCCAGCATTTGCCTGGTGTGAAAATGGGAAACCACGCAAAACCATCTTCAGGGCTGCCGACAGTGGGATTCGAACCCCTATCTCCCGGATGCAAGCTCACAGCCAACTCGCCCTGTCCTTTGTAAAGTTAAGCCTGGCGCCAAATGCGTGCCTGTTAGGCTAAGCTAGCACTGTTGTCCATAATCACGTTAGCAGTTAGGTTAAGCTAACGCCCTTGCTAGCGGTCGAATCCAAGGCCTGTGAGGTTAAGACTCGAGGCGAATCCGTGGCCGTTAAGTTAAGCTTGCACTCTTCGCCATAATCACGTTGGCGGTTAGGTTCAACTTACTCTTTTTGGAAACAAACCTTGATCTTTAAGGTTAACGTCCTTGTAAGGATAAGCCTGGTTTTGAACCCGGGATCTGTGAGGTTAAGCCTGTACACGCCGTTTCTTCTAGTTTGAGCTTGCACTCCTACCCATGATCAGATTGGCTGTTAGATTAAGCTTGCAATCACGGGCATCGAACTTGTGTCTGAAAGGATAACGCCCTTAGGTCTAGGGTCAAACCCAGGGTCCGTGAACTTAACCCTAAACACGTAGCCAGGTTAAGGTTATGTGATGTGAAAGGCGCATTCTCAGCCACCGCCCTACTTTTCAAGTGAGGTCATGTGAGGTTAAGCATGCACTCTTAATCTACACATTCCATGGGGAGGAGGCCTGTCCCAGGGGGCGTGTGGAGGCGGCGACGGCTGACACATTCAATGTATACTATTCTGAACATTTATTAAAATAATATGCACTTAACAAGTTTAATTAATAAATAAATTCGACTCTTGCATGACTTTGAAAACCTCACGTTCACACAAAATATTTTTATTACAAGTTTAATGAATAATTTTTGTTGATGTCGACGTAAGACTGAATTATACCAAATCATGAACCGAACCCCACGGCACTCAACGCCCTTGAAAGGGTTTTGGCCTGTTCATTGGCCGCTGCTCAGCCCAAAGGCCTGCAGATTACGAGGGGCCCTGTGATCAGCACGATGCATCCTCTCGGCCATTATTCTGGGCTTTCGAGGCCGGGGCCGCCATCTCGTCGTCAGATAGCTACTCAGTTCTAATCACGTAGGCTGAGTGGACCTCGAACCTCGAGAGAAAAACACCTGACCTAGCCGGGAATGGAACCCGGGGCCTCCGGGCGAGAGGCAGGCACGCTACCCCTACACCATGTGGCCGGCAAGACTGAATTATACTGAATTAAGATAGACCAAATATTAGCCAAAGTTCATGGCTGAGCAAAATTAACTCAATAAATACCATGTCTGCCTTGGAGTTAATTATTTGCATTGGTCAAAATTAATCAATTGTTAGTCATATCCCTTCATGACAACTCCTAATTAAGGTGTATATCACAGCGCAAAGAATAAATATCTAACACATTTCATACAAGTGACTGATGACCATACTGTTCCTACCTCTAATTTGTACAAGTATTTACAAATTTACAATTGACTTCCTCTGTCCCTAACACATTAATATGAAATGATCTCATTCATTTCGTCATTGAAAATTAATTTAATGACTGTCGAACTCTATTTAATCAAAGTTACTCATTAAGCGAATTAATCATTACTTGAGTCACTTAAATCATTTAATTAATTGATTTCCATCTTACCAGGCGAGTTGGCCGTGCGGTTAGGGTCGCGCTGCTGTGAGCTTGCATCCGTGAGATAGTGGGTTCGGATCCCACTGTCGGCAGCCCTGAAGATGGTTTTCCGTGGTTTCCCATTTTCACACCAGGCAAATGCTGGGGCTGTACCTTAATTAAGGCCACGGCCGCTTCCTTTCCATTCCTAGGCTTTTCCTATCCCTTCGTTGCCATAAGACCTCTCTGTGTCGGTGGGACGTAAAACAAATAGCAAAAAAATGATATCCATCCTCCAGTACGTTTGAGTCCTAAATTTTATTTCTCAACTCTGAATTTGTTATTCACAGATTTATTGCACATTCGTTGCTGATTGAAACCTATATCTTGCAATTAGCTGTGATTCTACGAACAATCTTAATTTACATTGACTACAAATTATCTTACACTCAATTTTGTTTTCCTTTGCTCATACTTGCTCCTACCTAGAAGATATTAAGATCTTATTCCTCAAAAAGAAAATTAACTAATGAATAAATTAAAGTGCCATTATAACCTGATCTAATTCATACGAACAATAATCAACACTGGATAATGTGTATACTCCATGATAAGATGATATCGTATTAATAACTACATTTCAAATATTGGTAACTACTCACACATTCAGGTACACGAAGGTTTTGAATGTTGTTTAACTCGATTAATTTTTAGTCATGATTTTTAACTTGAATGGAAATGAAATTTCAACCAATAGATGTGCGTCTATTTATTCAGAGTTGCCGGTAACAATCTTGGAAAATGTGTATCTTATTTTAGACGACGACAATCTCTAGAAACGTATCGTCACTCTAGCATGTGCTCCAAGAGTATCCTAGTCATTGCGAGCAGAGCACGACTTCGCTTTCATCTTTAACCCGACGAACATTCATTATTATAATTCTATTATTTTTAATTGTAATACAGGCGTCCTCAATTCAACGTTATGCAGTAACGTGAGCAAAATATCGTGAAATTGTAACAAATAACACACATCTACACCATAACGAAATTCGTCCCGCAATGTTTCCACAAATTCACAAATAAATTATTAACTTCTGATTTGTTACGAGAGGACAAAATATATTAAATTCTTAGTTTTAGCGATAGAAAATTGGCATGTAATGTATTTGAAGACAAACTACTGCTAACTAATACACATTCCTGCAGACACAGATCCCACTCGCCATCGCCATAATACAATCCTGGGTTGTTAAAGTCCTGATATTTTACAGAAGCTGAAACTAACAAATTTCAATTACAGATGTTCGAGGCCAACCAGAATATAATTTTCAACTGACAAACGAGAAATATTTCGGCTCTCTCGTTGAAGAATGATGGTGATAAGGCGCCGTGAAGCCAGTAAATTAATGAGGTAATAGGCAATAAGCAGTAATAATAAGGGATGTGCGTTCAGTTACCCTACTTGCCGGTAGGTGTGGCACTTCACATTCTTGGTTCAGCTTTGCTTCAGTAGAATGTCCTGGAAACACGAATTCCAAGAGAGCAGAGTCTAAGCTGTTCCCTCAATTGACATGCCGGCCGGCGTAAAGGTTAGAAATAAAATAAAATACGAATTCGGGCCTTGACTAGCCGGTCACATCTGAGTGAATAAAACCCAGTGTGCTTTAGCAATAAATGTCTGCCAAATTACGCACACTATTGAAATAATTACAGCACCTAGAAAATATATTATTACACATTCGGTATGTAAATTTGCAGAACTAGGCACTATTTATTTAGGCTATAAATAATTGTATTCACGCTGAGTGAAATTTTCAAATAATGTCTGTGTTATTCGTGGTACGTCACTACACGCCACCGAGTGGAAGGAAGCGACAAGCCACCGCCAGGGAGAGGCAAGGACGGGTACTACACATCGTCACGCAATGTACAGCCACTCAATGCTTAATTATCATTGATATGATCTTTTATTCGGTGCTCTTTTCTATTTTGTTAGTCATACAGCACGTAAAAAATGGCAGACTACTAAACCAGTCACAGCTATCTGCTTCAGACCATATGCAATAAGAATGTGTGGTGTACTCAGTACATGGATCTTTTCCTTCTCATTGACCACTTCTTTCGCCTGAGTTAGAGATTGATCAAAGCGAGTGCTTGGGTCAATAGTTTAAAAATATCAACTGCCAAATGCACAAACAGTAAAACAGATGTTCCAGAACGAAATTTGAACTCAGACCAACTGCTGAAAACTGCTCGTGAGTGTCTGCTCTGCAGAATTGTCTAAACAATACGTTTCAAAACAAATAATTTTACATGGTGTCGGCCGTATTTCATAACAAGGTCGGCATTACCTTCCTAATGGCCGTGATGCTTTTTCAGTAGACGACGAGCGGTACCACCGCACTTGTGTCCCACGCCGCAGCTCTATGCACATTGATTCTATCATTGAAGAAGTGGAGAGTGGTCCGTGCCCGCCGCCGATAGATCTTGTTCCCTTGACAGTGAGAAATTAGAAGCGAGAGAAAAGATTACATATTATTCAAGTACTCAGATATTAATATGTGAATCTCTATTTCAGGTCTAGGTGTGTTCTAAATGACTGGCGTCAGCATTTCTTCTGCCGAGTCAGCACCACGTGACCGTGTCGTCACATTGTTTGTAAACGAAGCCACGTGCATAGCCACGTGCTTTTTGACAGCTGTCAAGATGACAGCGGCTATCTTGACACCACGTGGGAGTGGATTTTAAACAAGTGAACTTACTCCTGCCATCGTAACGGGCCAAACCTCATTCCTCCCACCTAGGAGCTTGGAATTTAAAATCCACGTGCTTTTTGACACCTGTCAGGTCCTAACCATGTGCACTTGTTGAACAAGTGAACGCATCTAACTACAGTGCTGCCATCTTGACAGAGCCTAACCTCACTGCTGTGATATTAACCACGCAGTGGGGGAGGGGGTTTAAAAATCCACGTACATTTTTCAGCTCTGAGGATTACAGCTGCTATCTTGACACCATGTGGGCGTGATTTTAAACAAGTGAACTTAATGCTGCCATCTTAAGAGACCAGACCTCATTCCTCCCACCTAGGGGCGAGGAATTTCAAATCCACATGAATTTTTACAGCTGTCAGGTCCTTTGAGCACGTGGACGCGGAAGTTAATCAAATGAACGTGGATAACCTCAGTGCTACCATCTTGGCAGGGCCAACCCTCCCTGCTACCATCTAGGAGCGCAGAATTTAAATAATCTTGACAGGACTTAGCCCCGCTGTGGAATTTTTTGAACGGTCTTAAAGCCATGGGGTCTAATCTCAGAGTTTTAAGGCTAGCTGCCCTTCTCGACATGCCTCTTCCCGTTACCACCTTGGAGGTGTCTAAATTTTAAGGCAAGCTACCCTTCTCGACAAGACCATTCCTTGCATAATTTTCATGGAAGCTGTCCGTCTCGACAATACCCTTCCCGACATATTTTTCATGGAAGCTGCCTTCTCGACAAGACCCTTCCTCGGCATAGTTTCCATGCAAGCTGCCCTTCTCAACAAGACCCTTCCCCGAGTTGCCCTTCTCGGCAAGACACTTCCCGATATAGTTTTAAGGCAAGCTCCCTTTCTCGACACCATCTTAGAGGGGGCTATAGTTTTAGGGCAAGATGCCCTTTCTCGACAATATCTTAAAGTGAGGGATCTAAGGAGCAAAGTTTTAAGACAAGATGCCCTTCACGGCTTGGCACTATCTTAGAGTGCGCTATACTTTTATAGCAAGTTGCCCTTTTCGACACTATCTGAGAGTGGCGGTCGAAGGTCACTGAGCTAGCTAACAGCCGTTCTCGACTGTCGGAGGAAAATTTCAAAACTACACCGTTGGTAAGACTTTATGTCTACATGCGACGCGTGAACTCCCAAACAAGATAAAACATGTTGTTACAGAGGACCGGAAATGATGTAGCCAACTAACGTAGGTCGTGGCCATAGTTAACGTACATCGCAGCATTTGCCTTGTATGATAATGGGAAACTACGAATGGAATGGCGCAATTTTGTCTATCGGGGTACATAGCTGCTATCATGGGCATTACTCCCTAGACGCGCAGGTGTTCCATCATCCCGCACCATGGCTTTGAACCCGGAGACCCCCAGAACTGAAGACTGCAACGCTGTTCATTCACCAAGATGATAGGGCAGCCCACTCTCATCGGAGATTCTGCATTTTAACGCAGATAGTTGCACATAGCCCCCATCTTGTGCACTACTCCTTAGACGGTCAGGATCCGAATTCGATTTGTAACTATTATTCCGTTATTGATTTGAAGCCCGGAGAACCAATAAACTAAAGACTTCAACGCTATTCATTTACCCCACTTTCAACGAATGGTGTGCCTTTTTAATGGTCTCAGCCCCGGTAGCACAAGGAAAATGCACATGGTCGCCAACTTGCGCATTACTTTCCACGCCGTCAGGGTTCGATTTCGATTTGTGACTATTATCCTGTTACAGATTTAAACCACGGAGAGTGAAGACTGCAACGCTATTTATTTACCAACGTAATGAGCTAGCCTACTCTTATCGGAGGGTCAGACTTATAACGGTCTCAGCCCTGTAGCACGAGGAAGATTCACATGTTCGCCATCTTGCGCATTACTCCCTAGGCCGTCAGGGTCCGAGTTCAATTTCTGACTATTATCCTGCTCCAGATTTAAACCACAAAGACTGCATATCTGTTTATTTACCAAGGTAATGAGCTAGCCTATTCTTATCGGAGGGTCTGTCTTTTAACGGTCTTATCCCGGTAGCAGAAAAAAGCTGCGCATATCCACCATCATGCGCAATCGCCCCGAAGCTGTCAAAGTAGAAAAATACCTTTAAGTATATGTGTCGATCGAATATGCTAAGTTGTAGTCAGATAACGTTGTAAGCGAATTTTGTTATGCAGGCCTACTAGTTAATAATCTCAACTCGGTAGAACATTATTTAATCTAATTACATTTTACAATTTTCCCCTGTATGTTAGAAAGGCAGGACGAACAGTCAGTGCACGCACGCACACAGTGAGCAATGATGCGTGTACCCATAGCGTCCGGCCAGCTCGCCATGAGTTCATATTTACTAATTGCAAAGTTAATTATAAACATGGTTAACTTCCCTTTCATATGTAAGTATTGTTAATCGCAGGTAAGCTAATAAATGCGTACGTGTGTGTAATTTCACTATCTAAGTTTCTACTGTGCAGTGCGATAGTGGTGGTGATTATTGATTTTACCGTGAAAAAAATCCAACACCGCAACGCGTTCGAAAACCGAGTGCGTGTATCCCTTGCCTGTTGTAAGAGCTGACTAATTATCTTGCAAGTATTTCCTGCCTGCACCGGGCGAGTCGGCCGTGTGGTCAGCGGCACGCGGCTGTGAGCTTGAATCTGGGAGATAGTGTGTTCGAATCCCACTGTAGGCAGCCGTGAAGATGGTTTTCTGTGGTTTCCCGTTTTCACACCAGACCTTAAATAAGGCCACGACCGTCTCCTTCTAACTCCTGGCCCTTTCCAATCCCATCGTCGCCATAAGACCTATCTGTGTCGGTGCGACGTAAAAGAATTAGCAAAATCTTACTTCATGCGTATCGTAAGTGACGACTAAATGGGACGCTCTTATATTGAGAGCACTTCCTGCATGTCATTGGGCACCTTATCTTGCGAGCACCTACAATATAACCTGCCTGCTGTAAAAGACGGCAAAAAGGTATTTTCAACCTGAATATACTCTGCCGGTCGTAAGTGACGGCTAAAATGGTGGCTCTGAACTTGTGTATCCCTTGCCTGTTGTACGAAGTGGCTAATTATCTTGGAAGTACTACCTGCCTGTCGTATATGACGACTAAAAGTGGCACCCGTATCTTGAGACCACTTCCTGCATGAGCATTCTACACTTCACAAATATAATACTGCTCCTTCGTGGGGCATTGTATCTATGACGAGCCGGTCGGGGCTGAGCATCAGTAGGTCATGACACCTCAAGCCCTACTCCACTAAATACAGCATAGAACAGTATGATAAATGCTTCATGTGCTAAGTCACATCCTATCGACCTGCAGGCGAAAATCTTGCTGTGTAGCAAAAATGTAACAGGTATTGAACTTGGAACTTTACGTCAGTATATAAACGACCGATCAATTCTTCTCCCTCTCTCACTTTTATCGAAGCAGCTTTCGTGTGAAGTTGAACAATTTGTGTTTGATATCCGCTGTATAATCCATCTGCTGTCTACAAAATAAATCCTGCAGATTGATTTTCTACATAAATCAGAAAAAGTAAGTTTGATTCTTTAAAGGTATAATTTATTATTTTTAATATTATTATTATGGTTTTTGTTTATCTTTTAGATAATGACAGAAGCCACAAACATATTGGAGCGATAATTGTTTACTCTGCTGTATTCACATCGCAGAAACGACTAAAGAAGTAGTTTGCCATATCGATTGGAGAAAGGACTAGGGAGGTGCTTTTATCGATTGGGGAAAGGACTAGGGTGTGCTTTGCTGTATCCACATTCAACACGTACATCATTTAAAGGTATGATTCTATCTTTTTAATAATAATTTATGTAAATGTTAAAAAGTTCCAAAAATTGAAATTTAAATTTTTGTAGGAAAAAGGAAAGGACTAGCCAACTAGGACGCTTTACAGGGCCAACTACAAGAAGACTCAGTGATCTTCCAGTTAATGAACGATTTAAATTAATTTTACTTCGGAAAATAACTACAAGATTTGTGTTAGAATATTGAGCGTCTGTGAAGATTTTCAGTTATTTTTGCCGAATAGATTTAGTGTGTTGACAGATTCAGACTTAGATAATATAAATCGAAGATCAGTTGCCTTAATATACCATAGAATAGAAAACGCAACCTGTACTATTAGTTTTGTTGATATTTTACTTTTTATTAACATGGCAACAAATTGGGAAACTATTCATACACGTTCTTCATCACGTATACTAAGCGGTATTATAAGAAATTCATTAAATATTTTAGATCCATGTTCATTCATTCCTTTTAAAGATAATGGGGAAATGACAAAACTGTTATGTTCGGATAATATTTCAGAATGGATTCGTGATCATATTGTAGACGAATTGCTTGCCCAATTTCGAAAGTTTGAAGAGGGTGCGAGCAATAATGCACTCCGAAGTTTTTCTAATCTTCAGATTAATGTTTCTAAATTTGTTCCGTTAAATTCGGGTATAAAATCTATCGCACTTCCTAAAGCCATTGCAGATAAAAAACTGTTATCAATATTCAGAATAAAGATGACCATTGCTTTCATGGTGTATCGCAATGGCATTATAAACAGCAACACATCATACTACAGGAACTTCACAATATGTATCGAGTTGCAAGAGACATTGAATTTTCACATGTATCTTTTCCAATGGACTTAACACACATTTTGAAATTTGAGAAGAACAATCCTAATTTTTTTAAAATTTTCTCTGTACGCTATAAACGGACAGAGTATTTTAGGACCACTTCATTCAGTTCCTTCTCGAAAACTACACCATATTCATGTTTGCAGTGAAAGCACAACCCACTAAGCTCACAACTTTCACATTAGCTACACACCCAGCCGTAAAACTTGTTCTTCCAAAGAGTGAAAACGCCGAAGTGAAATTTGAGGATTTATTGCACCAGCTCAAAGCCTGACTCCCAACCAGCATTTATATCCGGGGTGTTACGGTTCATATCTAATGCAATTAATAAACAATAAAAAAATCATGAAGATACGGAATCTCCAATTAAATATCTGGGCGCCATCTAATCATTACTACAGTGCTGAACGGGGCAGTAAAATTACCAACTTTAAGGCTCATAGTAAAACAAACAAACAAATACATTAAATCAGATATGAGGGAAATATTGGAGGCTCCGTCCTAGCAAAGGGGCGGATATTTTAATCGGTCACCAAGGGTTTACTATTGTTCAAGATCAAGAACCTGGAACTGTTTCCCTGCAAATGCTAAAGGAGCATTTTATTTAAAAATAAAATTGGAACACACACAAAATTTCGTTGACCCTTATTTTGCCCCTAATTTGGCAAACCATTCCTGAAAATTCACATAATAACTTTTTACACTTTAGACCACCCATCCACATGGGTGGTTGGACCGTTGATTGCTGAGGGTTGAAATACGACCCTCGTGACAACACCATCTATGGTCATGGACCTGTTGGCTATGTCATCGCCCCCACCTTTATTGAGATGAGACCAAACCGCGATAGTACATTACCGTCCCCGGGTTCCTAACCAGAATATGCTATCGTTAACTGAAGGAAACGACAAAGCGACTCTAACCTAGTGGTCCAGATGTAGGGATTTGCCATCATAGTTAACATCACAAACTTAGCTTACAACAACTTCACATTATTACGTTATTTCGCCAACTGACTGACCTAGTATCCGTCAACATCATCATCCGAAATAATTAAAAATATGCAATTTCATTATTATTATTATTATTATTATTATTATTATTATTATTATTATTATTATGATTATTATTATTATTATTATTGTTATTATTAGTGGAGATCATCATTATCGTAACATTGATTTACTATTTCACTTTCATTTTTCGCCGTTATTATTATTCTGAAATTTAATAAAATGAATTCTTCTCCTTATGCTTCTTCAAATTATTATATCATGATAAATTAATTTCACTTGTTACACGGCAGTTAACCATATTTATATTAAATTCATAACCCTTTGCAATTCCGATCTTGTTTGGCACTAAGCAATCGATTAAGACACGATTTACTTGGAATATTATTATTATTAATTTGAAATTTTATATTTTAATTTCCAATCATTAGAATTTAGTCGCATGTGTTAAATCCCATATGAACCACCAAGATCCGATTTCGCATCGGTCGGGGCACAATAACGGTATTCGGACCGCAACCTTATTTCATTTCGTACTGTCGTTAATTTTTGGGAACCCCATGCTCACCGAAGACATAACTCAAGTCCGATGGCACCTCGCCGGTGGGAATCACCCTCCAGTCCCTGCGAGTGCTAAATTATTCCTTCCTTCTCATTTGAAGTCCATTTATTCCACTGGAACTCTTCAAACCATTTAATTTATTATTACTCTGACACACATAACACCGGAATCGCCATATAATATCCAACTATTTCTTCATCAACAACTGTACGACTAAATTTTATCTCATGCCAGAGTTTTGTCCCACTTGAGTTCCAAAATAAAAAATGGGCTTAAACCACGCTGGCCCTCCAACATTGCGTGACCATCATATACTAGTGCCTCTATCGGTTCTAAACAAATTATTATGATTATTATATAGTCCGAAATCGTTAAATCAACAATTAATGTTACGATCAAATTTTCTGCCACATGATATCTCCAAATTTGAATAACTTTAACTTGCAATCATTGTATAAAAGTAGGCTCGTGCCTTTATTCACAAAGCATTATTATTAAACGCTCATTAGGCATTACCAATGTTCATTTATCACTCGGAAACTTCTACTGATTATTAACATTACTGTCCACCGGCGAAACTTCGCGGCACACATAATCATTGATATTTACAGACAAACAAACAGACTTCATTCCAGTCCCACAACATTTAAATTCACTGGTAACCCCCTACCTCTCGATAATCTTGAAAAACGCCTTAATATCTCTAAAGTTTACGACAACTGACCTAAGTCAGACAAACACACCGGAGCACTTCTAAAATGAATATCAATTTATCTTTACGTGAAACATGGTCCTATACTATCACGAACCTTCAAGCACTTGAACAAAGAAAATCAGCCCTAATCTACTCTAAGAAATAATCAAAAATATTATGAGTGCTTGGTATAATTATTTACATACTAATGTGTCCCTTTGCCTACATATATCTGAATGTGACGAGCCGGGAAGCGACTCGTTTAATGATCAATTTACGTTAGAAATCTACAAATTTACATTGATATGGTACTCATCTCAGCCTGTAGTCTGCTGAACCGGACGAGAAGCACATGCCCAGTCCAGTTTAGCACGCCATCTTGCTTGCCCCCATGTCAGCAAGTAGAGGTAATCCTTTACATTTTTAATATTACACATTTTATATTGTAGGAAAACAAATAAGAATTAACACTTAGAATATTTTACACTCTAATTTTAAGAAAGGAATTTTTACACTGCTGGCTTTTTATCTAGCCCACCTAAGGTAAACATACACTCTTCATTTGTTCCCTGCACTAAGGATCTCGTGATAAATCGGTATCACCTTCAACGGCCCAGCGCGCACTCGAGTTTCGAACTCGGCACTTCCGTGCCTGTTCGCGTTTCTCCCGGCTTACATTCGCATGGCTGAGCAGGTTTCAGTTGGTAATCGGATGTTCACTGGTGAAATTATGCCGAACACCTGAGACCGTTCTTGCGTAATATGCACTGTTCTCTAGATAGATTATATCACTTCTACCCGTAGGTTTATATTGAATTAGTTCCGTAAATGTGTAAACATTTGTATTGATTTGTCGGTAGGCAACTACTTGAAACTTTATCCGGTTTTCCAACTCCTGATAATGTTGAATGTTCAAGTTCGTAACGCGTACTACTGGATCACTGTGCTAACGAACGTAGTAACAGCTCCAACAACCTTTCCAAAGTTTCTACGGGCACTGGCGTAGTAACAGTTCCAACAAAATTGTATAAGTGTCTGCGTGCACTGGCGTAGTAACAATTCGAATAACTTTTACCAAGTGTCTGCTCCGTCACCCTGACCTGAATATTATCCCCTCTCCGAGCTCACCTTAGAGTGAGCATTTCCAATCTCCCCATTTGACTATTTGCGGACCTGCCAGTGGCGATCCACTGATGTGATTATATTATTCTAGCCTATATGTAGAATCTCTACTCAGTTCGATCACTGGTAATTAATATAATTGTGAATTTAGCTCTTGTAGGATGGGCGGGAAAATACGCGCCATTTGTGGCGTCCCTTCCTTCAACCAATCATCGTATAGCGTCATTGATTTCTTTTAATTATGACAGTCAATGTTCATTAATTTAAAACTTTTAATATTTGGTTAAGTTTCTAAATTTCTCGTGATCTCCGATCTATAATCAATTTCCTTTTATCAATTTAATTAGTGAAGTTACATTTGATAGTGCCTCCTATAACATGAGGTTGGCGTGACTGTTTCTCCACGGCGAATTTTACCATTGGTCCACAGGTACGGGAGTGTGAAATTTCCTACTTTTCCTTAAGTGCCAACAGCTCGCTTCACCCCCGGCTGCCCCTCTGGCCCCTTCCCTGACGACATTTCCAGGAATCTTGCGAACCGTATTTTCCCTCTTCCAAATACTTTTTGGCCGTAAGGCTGGGTACTTTCCACTGACTCAGAAATAACCATTCACTTCTCCCGTCAACTTAGCAATAATTTCTGAGAATACTAATTTGAATTGCAATTGAATGACGCAGCTGACAATACCAACAGGGTACAGTATATATAATAATTGTGTGTAAGAAGGGCAGAAAATATTATTATCATTTTCTATATTCAAGATTTAAACTATCAATCACATATTAAAAAATATCAAACATATAAACCATTTACAGAAATGCAAAAAATTATTAATAATACAGGCACGCTATAATCGATTATCTTGTAAATAAAACCAGTAATAATCTCAATAAGGATAAAGATAATAAATAACTTAACGCACTAATAGTATATTCTTGTATTTGCTAAAATAGATTATCATCACACATCTATTCCTCTTCCTTTGTCCATCTATTTATGTATATGTAAAATTATTACCTTTTCCTTAGCGCATCCTCCTCCTACCGCTCAGACGTGTTTATCAAACGAAAAGGAAAAATATGAATAGAGGTAAAAATTATTACCTTCTCCTTACAGCTTCCTCCTCCTACCACTCCTTCCTCTTCTTTTATCAAACAAAACAGAAATAAAAAACTTATGCGTTACAAGAACAAGAGGACAGCTGTACAGCATGCTTTCCAGTTTAATAACGTATGTATATCGAGTAAAAGGTAATATTTGTTTAGTCTTCTCATCCGTTATGTTTCGCAAACAAGACTGCGAGATCGACATCAGTTTGCTCTTTAATTGTATTAATAACAAAATTATGATTTCTAGCAATACCCCTGTCAAGATAATAACAGAAATGTTAGGCTCGTTTTTAAAAAAATATTCCGCGTCTGCACATCGAGGAGGAACGTGGCTATGTCCCGTCGGAGGAGGAGGAGGAAGACGAGGAGGAGGAAGCTGTTACCTTGACTGCTGTTAAATTTTCAAAAAATGGTGTCGGGAAGGAACTATGTCGAGAAGGGCAGCTGGCTTTAAAACTATAATCCTCTCTCCTAAATGATGTCGGGAAGGGACCTTGTCTAGAAGGGCAACTTGCTTTAAAATTAAGTCGGGAAGGTTCATGTCGAGAAGGGCAGCTAGCATTAAAACTATATCAGGAAGTGTCTTCTCGAGAAGGGCAGGTTACATGAAAACTATAACGGTAAGTGTCTTGTCGAGAAGGGCAACTTGAATGAAAACTATGTCGAGAAGTGTCATGTCGAGAAGGGCAGCTTGCTTTAAACCTCTGAGGTTAGACCCCTCCAAGATGGTAACGGGAAGGGAATGTCGAGAAGGGCAGTTTGCCTTAAACTTTAGTCCATAGGCCCCTCCAAGACATTAACAGGAAGGGGCATGTCGAGAAGGGCAGCTTGCCTTAATCCACTGCAGTTAGGCCCCTGGCTTTAGGATCGTTCAAAAAAATCCTTGGCGTGGCTAAGTCCTCTCGGGATCATTTAAATTTCGCTCTTCCTACATAGTTAAGATGGTGGCAGTGTGGTTTGGCGCTGTCAAGATGGCAGCAGTGAGGTTAGCCATGTTTAGGTGCTCAACAAATGCACGTGGTTAGGACCTGACAGCTGACAAAACCACGTGGATTTTAAATTGTGCGCCACCATGTGCATAAGGTGTCAACAATGATGTTAGGCCCTGTTAAGATGGCAGTGAGGTTTGCGATGTTCACTTGTTTAAAATCCGCACCCATGTGCTCAAAGGACCCGTCAAGATAGTAGCGGTTATGTTGACAGCTGTCAAATGTATGTGGATTTTAAATTCCACGTCCCCCTACTTGGTTAAGATGGCAGAAGTGAGGTTAAAATCTGTCAAGTTGGCAGCACTGTGGTTAGATTCGTTCACTTGTTCAACAAGTTTACGTGGTTACGATCTGTCAAGATGGGAGCTTTCAAGATGGCAGCTGTCAAAAAGCACGCGGATTTAAAATTCCGCGCTCCCCTACGTGCATAAGGTGGCTACAATTGACGTTTGCTCACGTCAAGATGGCAGCAGTGAGGTTAGCCATGTTCACTTGTCCTCAAAAGTAAGGTTAGGGTATGTCAAGATCACAGCTGTCACCTTGGCAGCTGTCAAGAAGCACGTGGCAAAGCAAGTGGCTTTGTTTACAAACAATGTGACGTCACCGTCAGGTGGTCATGACGTCATGGGTTCAATGACCTTGGCCGACGTGGTTCAGAATCCCCATTGCCCTATTACTCCCTAATACTATAAAAACGGTTAAAAGTTCAAGGGTTCCTCCCCACACCCACTTGCGTACGACTCTGTATTATACAAATATGTGGTAATTCCTGGACCTTAAATGGGCATTAACACTATCTTGATGCAAAAGTAGAATAATAACGAGAAAATATGTCAAGAAAATCATACAACAACTTGAACATTTTCTTGTGTCATTCGCGTTGTTCTTGTCTGTTATTGGCGGAAATACACTGTCGGTAGGAGCCACAAATACTTGGCTTACCAGCTACCAGCATTTGCAGGCAGTCAAATGGTGTACAGCCTCATCGGCCTAAGTTTGCGTGAGTATAATAAAAACATCCTGCGGTGTAGTGGTTAACGTGATTAGCTGCCACCCCGGAGGTTCGGGTTCGATTTCCGGCTCTGCCACGAAATTCGAAAAGTGTTACGAGGACTGGAACGGGGTCCACCCAATGTCAGGAGGTCAGCTGAGTAGAGAGGGGTTCAATTCTCACCTCAGCCATTCTCGAAGTGGTTTCCCACCTCTCCAGGCAAATGCCGGAATGGTACCGAACTAAAGGCCACGGCCGCTTCCTTACCTCTTTCCTGACTGTCATTTCTCATCTTCCCCATTCCACACCCCACACCCACAAGGCCCCTGTTCAGCATAGCAGGTGAGGCCACTGGTCCTCCTTCTCAGTTGTATTCCCGACCAATAGCCTTAAGCTCCCGGACACTGCTCTTGAGGTGGGATCCCTCTCTGAGTCCGAGATGAAAACCAACCCTGGAGGGCGAACAGATTAAAACAGGAAGAGAGAGGACTAAATAAATTTTCACCTTAAAACATTCACTGTTTTACGTTTATATTGCATTTTAGTACACATTTCCGAATTTCAGTAAATTTCTCATTTGTTTCTGGTTTCAAAATACATTATAAAGTGGTTTAAAGGTAGCGAAAAACGAACATTCGAAAGCACAAGCCTTTAAAAACATTTCACGTAATGTCACTGTAACAAAAAACCAGCGTTGCCAAATTATAATTTAAAAAATATATTGAAGATACTTGCACGAGCGAGCGGGTTTGGTACTTGGCTTGAGACTCGTATCTACTACTTAATAGCTCGAACCCAACTATTCGGCTTTCCGTGGCAGCAGGCAAATCTAAATGAAGGGCATATCCGATCGTCGTGTCGGTGGGACGTAAAAAACAAATATTTATATGGCATCATGACTATTTCGTTGACAAATGTAACGTGAGTTTAAGAAATAATTAGTTTAGCAAAAGTGATATAAAAAATTGCTATAGGAACGAAATTTCTTAGATCTTGTGCAGCTGAGCTCCGCAGTAACCCGCACACCTCGCATGTTATGGTGGTTGCGTCTAGCTTCTTCTGACCTCAACTGAAGGTTCTCAAATACGTCAGCCTTCTGTCAAGAGACTTACTAGTATGTTAAAGTTTTCCTGCGGGACAAAATTCCATCACCTCGGCGTCTCCAAAAACCGTGAACGTGGTTAGAGGAACGTAAAACCAAATCCCAATAGACGCAAGGGGGAAGTTCATTTGTTTATTTTACAAGCCCTATTTGTTTGATCTACTCTACCACACATTAACACCTTTAAATCTCTCATCTCATCTTACCCGAACGTCGTTAACTCCTAACACTCCCAAACGCATCAGCCTGTTCTACTTTGAGATGGGGACCTACTTAAGATATATTATATTGCGGAAAGTATCACAAACACCTAGTTCCCGAGAAGTAGGAATTAAATGATGAAAATTAAAATACCCGATCCTGCCGGGAATCGAACCCGGGACTCTTTGGGCCAAATGCCAGAACGCTAAACATTTACCTGTGTGGACGGGCGCACATGCTCACCCAAAAAATTGCCTTTAATGTCTTTGTATGGTGAGATATATATACACTGACTGACAGAGCAAATGCAACACCAAGAAGGAGTGGTTCGAAAGGGATGAAAGGTGGGGAAAAAACAGGGACGGCACGGTCGAATAATTGATGTTTATTTCAAACCGGTATGCAGGTTACACAATGCGCACGGCATCGACTCAGTAGGATGTAGGACCACCGCGAGCGGGGATGCACGCAGAAACACGTCGAGGTACAGAGTCAATAAAAGTGCGGATGGTGTCCTGAGGGATGGTTCTCCATTCTCTGTCAACCGTTTGCCACAGTTGGTCTTCCGTACGAGGCTGGCGCAGAGTTTGCAAACGGCGTCGAATGAGATCCCACACGTGTTCGATTGGTGAGAGATCCGGCGAGTACGCTGGCCACGGAAGCATCTGTACACCTCGCAGAGCCTGTTGGGAGATGCGAGCAGTGTGTGGGCGGGCATTATCCTGCTGAAACAGAGCATTGGGCAGCCCCTGAAGGTACGGGAGTGCCACCGGCCGCAGCACATGCTGCACGTAGCGGTGGGCATTTAACGTGCCTTGAATACGCACTAGAGGTGACGTGGAATCATACGCAATAGCGCCCCAAACCATGATGCCGCGTTGTCTAGCGGTAGGGCGCTCCACAGTTACTGCCGGATTTGACCTTTCTCCACGCCAACGCCACACTCGTCTGCGGTGACTATCACTGACAGAACAGAAGCGTGACTCATCGGAGAACACGACGTTCCGCCATTCCCTCATCCAAGTCGCTCTAGCCCGGCACCATGCCAGGCGTGCACGTCTATGCTGTGGAGTCAATGGTAGTCTTCTGAGCGGACGCCGGGAGTGCAGGCCTCCTTCAACCAATCGACGGGAAATTGTTCTGGTCGATATTGGAACAGCCAGGGTGTCTTGCACATGCTGAAGAATGGCGGTTGACGTGGCGTGCGGGGCTGCCACCGCTTGGCGGCGGATGCGCCGATCCTCGCGTGCTGACGTCACTCGGGCTGCGCCTGGACCCCTCGCACGTGCCACATGTCCCTGCGCCAACCATCTTCGCCACAGGCGCTGCACCGTGGACACATCCCTATGGGTATCGGCTGCGATTTGACGAAGCGACCAACCTGCCCTTCTCAGCCCGATCACCATACCTCTCGTAAAGTCGTCTGTCTGCTGGAAATGCCTCCGTTGACGGCGGCCTGGCATTCTTAGCTATACACGTGTCCTGTGGCACACGACAACACGTTCTACAATGACTGTCGGCTGAGAAATCACGGTACGAAGTGGGCCATTCGCCAACGCCGTGTCCCATTTATCGTTCGCTACGTGCGCAGGCCAGCGGCGCATTTCACATCATGAGCATACCTCAGTGACGTCAGTCTACCCTGCAATTGGCATAAAGTTTTGACCACTCCTTCTTGGTGTTGCATTTGCTCTGTCAGTCAGTGTATATATATATATTGTTTTATCAGTTGTGTGTAGTTCTGGAATACCCAAATAAAATGCTCTTTTGGATCCTTTGCAATATGGATTTAAGAAGGGTCACAGTACTTTCGAAGGTTACTAAAGACACTAGACAAATGACTGCTCACTATACTTATCCTTCTTGTCATCTTGATACTATAGAATTTGGGACTATGGAACTGCTTAATTTCGATCCGGCTGTTTTTTAGTTCTTATTTGACAAGAGCGAGTAACGGTGAACGACAACACCTCTAAACTTAGTGGTGCCCTGCGTTCCCCAGGATTAGTCGAGTTTTTAATATTAAATAGTTTTGATGATAATTTACTTCGTAATTTATTTGAATTTATTTTCAATTCTATTAATTTATGTAGTTTTAACTATTTTAATCTTCTCAGTATTTTATTTAAGATTTTATTAGTGTGTGATTAACTGTAAGGGAGGACCTCGAGCGCTAACTTCGCCACCAAGAGCTCTACAAGTACTGTGAAAGAATAACGAATGTAGCAAGGAAGAGACGCCTAGCATTCTATGGGCACGTCTATAGGATGCATCCTACCAGGTTGACCAACCGGATTCTCAGCTACTGGCAGAATAGGAAGACCAGGTCACCGTGGTTGATGGAAGTGGATATAGATCTACAGGAACTGTGAATAACAGAAGGGATTTTAAAGGATCGGACAGCACTCAGGATGATGCTTCGGACTACCAACAAAGAAGACTGGCGCCCATTGGACATAGGAAAGGAAGGAGCAACACAGCCTGAGGATACGTAACTACTGGGCAAACATCAAAGCCCATTCCGAAATGCAATAATTGAATGTCGTGTTCCTTAGCTGGCCTATACCGAACAACAACAAGAAGAAGAAATAAATAAATAAATAAATAGGATGAGGAACAGAGCATGTTTAAGCTGTGTAGTTTGTAGTAAATTTCACGAAACCAGTGGTTTCCTGTTGCATACGACTGCTCCTTACCTCATCCTACCCATCACCATATTATACAGACTTTGTAGCCAATTATGTTAACAGTTTAGCCTCGAACCTACGGGAGTGACAGAGCCCCGCCCCATTGACCTCGTAGCTCGTTTCAATCCTCAATGGCAGCGCCAGGAATTAAACGCCGGCCAGTCGAGTGGAAGGAAGATAGAGCAGATAGGAACTTCGCCTGCTGCGATAGGGCAGAAGACCTAATTTATACATGTGCTTCAACGATTTGACTAAGCAGTGCCAACTGCCATTGTAATACAGGCTCTATGGCTCCATTGATATGAAAATGTAACTGCCTTATCTATGAAACTTAGCTCTAACTATGATCACTGAGAAAATAGTCAAGGGATTAAGCAGAAAGATCCTATTCAATTCGTTCTTAACTCATGACGTGGTTAAAACGTTTCAGAATTGCAATATGTAATTCGAGTAAATTGAGATCCTGTGTATTGGCTTAATGATACACATAGCGGCCTTAACCTTGATTCTTTTGGTACGAGAACCGGGTGTTCGTACCTCTGCATTTACACACAGCACATCACACTGCTAAGCACTATAGAAACATATATTTGCATACGTTCTTCTTTATGGAGTAGCTGCTGAAAAAGGGTATTTGTGGGCCAAATTCACTTGTGTGACACAGATCGCTCCCTGGACCCAACCGGCGTGTAGAAAGCGCTGCGAAAATGGAAGGAAATGAGAGATTATGCTTCATAATGGAACAAGTATGCAGCCTCTGTGGTGTAGTGGTTAGTGTGATCAGCCGCCAACCCCGAAGGCCGGGTTCGATTATTGGCTCTGGCACGAGATTTGAAAAGTGGTACGAGGGCTGGAACAGGATCCACTCAGCCTCTGGAGGTAAACTGAGTAGAGGGGTTTCGATTCCCACCTCAGCCATCCTCGGAATGGTTTCCTTGGTTTCCCACTTCTTCTCCCGGTAATTGACGGGACAGTACCTAACTTGAGGCCACGGCGGCTACCTTCCCTGTTTCTTGTCACAACCCCACATAAGGCCCCTTTTCAGCATAGCAGGTGAGGCCACCTGGCAAGGTACTGGTCCTCCTTCGTAGCTTTATCCCACGACTTCAAACGAAGGATCCTTATTTGCGTTGCGTGTCACGTCATGAATCATAGTGTTAGTGGATTTCTTCACCTTCATTCGCCTTTTGATTTGATTTTGAAGGAGTTGATCTCAGAGACTCAGTCCTTAGTAGCTGGCCCTCTTGCGGGTACGATCTTGGCCGTGGTTGGCGACGTTCGAAGTTGTGTAAAGACATCTCCCTGTCGTTTTATGGCAAATAAAAACTCCGGAGGGAGAAAGTTCCAACACCCTGGCATATCTTAAGATCTATACCAATTGATGGAACCTTTAAAATTGGTAGAGTCAGTCTCTGGTAGCACAATTGACAACGAAACTGTTTGGGTTGGCCCACATAGTTTCCAATGAAACTTAGGTTGATGATCCGAAATTTAATGTCAATAATAATTATGCTGTCAAATCAGCGATGGTGTTAGGATTAATTGCTGAACAATAGCTGAGTGCCTCGGAGCTGATGATGGCGTAAAATCACTGTAGAAATATGACGATTTTAACTTGTATAAAACAGTAAGTTATACAGATAAAAAAGGTGTCGTAAAACTTGCGCCGAGTATAAGTTGCGCCATGGTCATTAATCATTCTAGGATCTCATTAGCGAGAGGCCTTGTTTGGGAATTCCACAGGGAAGTTTCGTGTTTCAGAATGTGACAGTGTCCACTGCCTACTTCCCGCTTATCAGAGTTTTCAAAGTATTATTTCTGATTTCTTCATCTTTATATCAGCATCACTGTTTGAAACAACTTCATATGTCATTTATTAATCTTTTATACCCAGGGGAATGCGATAGGCCTCGCCAGGGCACACAATTTCCTTTCCTTGGCAGTAGTTATGGTCCATTCTTGACCGCTATCACTTCATAAGGCGTGCATGCCGGGGGAAACGTAAGGTGAGACAGTTTTTTTCTGTTTTCACTGATCATTCTGTATTCCATAAATTCGCTATCATTTCATTCCATTTGCCATCCATTAATCTATGTCCGGTAAAGAACGCCAGATCTCGAATTCCGCAGAATTTTCTTCCTTTAGTGGTATTTAATCCTTCATTCATTCTATTCCTGACCCTGCCAGTTAGTTACAAACAGGCTGTAGATATTATTCATGAGACTGAAAAGCTGATTCCATGTTTTCACACTTGGTTCGTAAATAAAGTCAAACTACGTAGTTATACACATATATAAATGACATAAATACGATGCAGGTCTTTTAAATATGCAAGAAACCAACATTGATCGAGTGAATAACATTATATATATTAACTAGCAATTACCCGCGGCTTCGCTCGCGTGGATTTTGTAATTTGAACAAAGTAATCGTTCCTTGGCATTGTACTAAGACATAATGGTATCTGAAAATTCATAAAGTATAAAATCTCACCCAAAAATTGAGTTTCATTTACCCCAGAAATTCTTTGTAAACCATGTTTGTGGTATTACCTTTTGGGGGCTAATACGACCGTGCGACATAAAACTGTACATGCGAGAAAAAGTCTTAAGTCGAAAAAATAAATACATGTTTCTTTATGTTTAAAGGAGATTCGAAATACCTATTCCAACATCTGTAACATCTTTGGTTTTGAAATATACAAACGTATCCTCATAGAAATAATCCAACCCCTCGATCAGTCCTTCCCCCACACCCACCCCCATCTAAGTGTATTTTCCGGAAATTAATTTCGTGTTTCTTTATTTTTAAAAGAGGTTCAAAATACCAATTTCTCACGTCTGTAAAATCTTCAATTTTTAAGAAATAAGTATCCTCATAAGAATTATTCAACTATTTTTCACTTCTTTTCACCTTCCGTTAAGCGGCTTCTCCGAAAACAAAAAGTGTAAGTTCCTGTATTTTTTAAGGACTCTCAAAATACCAAGTTCCTTGTCTCTAACATGTTAATTTTTGACATATAATGTAAATATACCGGTACTCATTTTAAAAATTTTACCCGCTTTTCCAGTTATTTTCAGTCCCTTAACTGGATTATCCGAAAACCAAAAAGTACGTGTTTCATTATTTTAAGGTGATTCCAAATACCAGTTTTCATGTCTGTTACACGTTCAGTTTTTGAGTTAAATGTATACTCATAAAAATAATTCAACTTCTTCTCCTTCACTTCATTCCACCCCCCTCCACCTTAAGTGGACTTCCCAAAAGCAAAACAATCGTGCTTATTTTGAAAGGAAATTGAAGATACAGACTTTCACGTCTGTAACTGCTTCAGCTTTTAAGATAAATCATCCTCATAAATATATTTCAGCTCCTTATGTACTTGTTTTCAAATCCACACCCCTTACGTCGATTTTCCGAATAAAACACACGCGTGTTTCTTTATCTTTAAAGGAAATTCCAAATACTAATTTTCACGTCTGTAACATCTTCAGTTTTCAGATATAAGAATACTCATAAAAGTAATTCAACTGTTTTTCACCCTTCGCCCCCTTCCTACCCGTTGATTCCACCCCTCCGAAAAAGTGCGTGTTTATTTTTAAAGGAGGTTCCAAATACCAGTTTTCACGTATTTAGCATCTTTAGTTTTTGAGATATAAGTATCCTCATACAAATAATTCAACTGATTTTTCAATTCATTCACCCCCCCTTAAGTGGATTTTCCGAAGACACGAGAACACGTGTTTCTTTACTTTGAAAGACGATTCCAAATACAGTACAAATGTTCATGCCTATAACATCTTCAGTATTCTCATAAAAATAATTCAACTCTCTTTTCATCCCAGCCCGTTAGGTTGATCCCCCCCCCACCTCCAAAAATGGGTGTTCCCTTATTTTTAAAAGAGATTCCGAATACAAATTTTCACGTGCGTAAACTTAAGTTTTTAGATAGAAGTTCCTGCATAAAAATAATTAAATTTTTTCACTACCTTTCACATCCCCCCTCCCAAAGTCAGTTTTCCGAAAACCGAAAGTACCTTTATTTATAAAGGAGTTTATAAATGCCAATTATCATGACTGTAACATCTTCAGTTCTGAGGGTTGATACCCCCCGAAAAAAATGCGCGTTTCTTTATTTTTAAAAGAGATTCCAAACACTAATTTTCACGTCTGTAACATCTTTAGTTTTTGAGATATAAGTATCCTAACGATAGGAATTAAACTCCTTTTTCACTCCAGCCCCGCCCGTTAAGTTGGTTTCCCCCACCCAAAAATGCGTGTTTCTTTAGTTTTAAAGGTGACTCCATATACCAATTTCCCCGTCTTGTAACCTTCAGCTTTGAGATATAAGTTTCTCCAGGAAAAGAATTCAATTTTTTCACTTCCTTTCACATTCCTCACTCAAATGAATTTTTCAAAAACAAACAGTACCCGTTTCTTTAAAATAGCTTCCAAATACTAATTATCACGACTGTAACTTCTTCATTTTTTGAGATATATGTATCCTCGTAAAAGGAATTCATCTCCGTTTTTAACCCCTCCCCGGCAAAATGCGTGTTTATTTTTAAAGGAGATTCCAAATACCAGTTTTCACGTTTATAAGTCTTTCCATAGAAGGTGTAATACTTCTGTAATAGAAGCTAAAATATGAGGTTGTATGAAATGTTGGTCACCTATGTATAAACCTGTGTCCAATTTACCCTTCAGGTTCATTTGTCGGAAATGTGAGATGCTAATTCTTTTATCCCAGCTTGAGTTTCAAAATAAACTGTTTTAATCTAAAAAGAAGACATCAATTTAACCGTTCATATCGAGAAAAATAAATTCCAGCCGAGATATGTAACTAGGTAAACAAATTCGAGCTCTAGCTGTTAATATAAACCGTTAATAATACAAACGAGATAAATTCCGAATTCCTGTCATGGAGTGCACCGCCCATATAACAACGACAGGCGTACTGCGATGTTCTAATGTCATTGGGCCTGTACTTTGACAACCAGATAAAAGTGCGTTTTACTTTATGGGGTTGATTGCACTTTTATCCGTATGTTGGGTTGAAAACGCATACTAGTACTTTCATTTGTATGCAGTCTGAAGGAATGTTGCCTGTTGTGTAATTCAGCAATGCAGAAGATGGAGCGGCCGGTTGAAGGTCTCTTCTGGGAATTTACTCCTATCTTGGACTCGGCTGTATGAATAAACATGGCTGCACATGGTGATGAACCTGGTCTGGACAATGCTATGCGAAAAATAACTTATAATATAATCAATGCTTATATTTCTAAAAATACATCACTCATTCTGTTCAGCTATCACTGATTTTTTGATAACTTCCCGACGCAGCAAGTTGTTGACTTGCATTAATTGAGTACCATTTCGCCATCTAAATCAAAGGCGGGCACAATTTCTCCTCAATGAGCAGTGCTCCAGCCCAAGCAGATAAAGGCGCAGAGTAAGCACTCAGACGTAAGGTAGCTACTTGCACAGCTCTCAGGTACAGCTAGTGAAGGGATGCGTATCCAAATAGATTTAAAATTTTAAGATTGTTATTATAATATAATCTATGTTTATACTTATTTAAATACACAACTCTCATCTCGTTCTATTCAGTACATTACATCATGGCGAGGAAATCATGTTTTTGTGTATGAATACGTCATTTGCTAAGTAAATAAGTTTAATGATATTTATTTCATTAGGTTGTACGTAAGAAACAAAATTAACTATTTTGACATGTGTAACTAAATACTCCTTCGAGTAGTCATGGAAATACAGAGTAGGTCTGCATAAAAGCTTGTTTAGGAATACATCATAAAAAATGAACGACAAACGAACTGTACGATTGTATTACGTAAACTTAACAACGGCCTCCTAATATTAACATCATAAGTCCAAAGCAGCCAAAATGAGTTACGGTCATCGCTAAAACCATTAATTCAGCACTTTCCCCGGTATTAAAATTGTATCTCGAACTTAGCAGCAGTATAGGTCTACATCTTAAGAAGATCGTAAGTCGTCTCAGGAACGCATTCAGGGATGAAAATAATCGGAACTCATTCTACGATGTTGCTGCTAGAAGAATGATAACATAATTAAACTCGTAACTATGTTTACGATATGAAAATTTTACTGATTACAAGTCTGCGATGTACAATGACGTTTGAGCACAGTTACTCTACACAGATTGTAGCCTACCTGCAAACAGGTTCCGTGGTCACTATTTATGTTTTTCTGGTATCTGTTAAGTTCTAAAATAATTATGATTGACAACCCAATAATACTGTCGAACGTAAGTAATCATTTTCTCTTTAGTTATCACTGCTCGTCGTGTTCCAAGTGAAATAGCCATCTGCATTTAAATAAGAGATTCCAGCTGGTAAATGTGGTAAAACATTCAAAATTTACTCGGATAGTTGTGGAAGAAAGAAGCAGGAACAGTTTCATATTTTCTGTGTTCGTTGTTTCATGCAGAAAGTTTGTTATTTCAATCACACATCGCTTTCTAGAAAGGGGACACTCCCAGAATGAACGGGATTCCGTGCATGCCCTGGTTGAAAGAAGAAGGAATAAGGAAACTGTGTATGTTCCGGATCATTGTGAGTAAGGTCACCGGCAAGAGCAAGCCATTATCAGTCCATCAAATGACACAGGACATAATTTATGACTGGATGAATGTGGCGCAGAAGCAACGCTGGATACATGATGCCAATAAAAATAGAGTAACATGGAGTAAAGTACGGCAAATATCGTACTTCAAGTACACTTACCAGGAAGAAGCAAAGTGAACTTTTGTTCAAAAGTGATTTACAGGGAGGCAGCCTTCATCCTGCGACATTCATCTCTCTCTTTCGATCAGCGAGTAGACGTTGAAGGATCTACTGTCCTCATGCGACAGCAAATGCATTTCTACTGTTTATCATCACTTTCTTCAAAGCTTGTTTAAAAGGAAAACCGGTACACAGTATCAAGTGCTGATGAATGAGTCTGTTCTTGTGAAAAAGTGGACGTCGACACCTGACTGTTTATATTGTGAGAAGCCGATATAGCACTACTTCAGATCTAAACATATTGCACATATTTCCAGACAGAAACGTCGTAAATCCGCAAAGTCCATTTCTGAAAATTATAAGGGCCAGTGCTTACAGACTACTTAAATCCCTTCATTTTTAAATGTTCATGTGTGAAGTTTCAGTAAAATTCTAGCTCAACTGGATTTACAGTGATTATTCGAACTTCTTTCGCTTCCCTCGTACATTTGACATTTTGAAGTTATGATATTAACACTTGGAGCCGCCGATACTATACTCAGCCAGGTGCATTCCTGTGGTTTTGGATGCGCACTGAATCCGCATGTCAACCATCTGGTACTTACAGCAGGAGCAATTAGATACCAGCTGTTTTAGGCTGTTCCTGTGCTGATGCCGTTAGCTCAAGAAGTGGACTCCCTCATTTGCCAACTATGATCTAAACGTTAGTCGATGTAAATGGTCAATAATGGCGTGTGGCCTCCGAAGAGGCCTGTGCAGGTCTTTCGAGTTGACGTCATGTAAGCGACTTGCGTGTCTATGAGAATGGGACTCTACCTATGATGAACTCTAATGATAAAAATGGGACACTCACCCGGTCTCCGATCGATCGGAATTAACCACTGAATTTTAAAATTCACGATCCGGCCTGGAATCGAACCCAGGGCCCACTATACTGAAGGCCACCACGCTGACCATTTAGTGGTGGTGTACAATTCCTAGTCACTAGAGTGCGTGCTAAAAGCATGGGTTCAATTCCAAACCTGTCCGCGGCGCACATCTGGACTGAGGGTATATAACATTGCTCATAATGATTCATCCTTCGAACGGCGAAGTTAAGAAGAAATTCTTTTCGTGATATATTAATTATTACAGTTTCATTTAATTTAATTCAGTTCATAATTAATCTCGTTTCCTTTATTAAATAAATTAGTCGTACAAAATCAATCTGTTTTTCTCACTTTGTACCTTAGCCCATAGATTGTGATACTTTATGTCCCCCAAATGAAGACGAAGCAACGGACGATCAAGTATTTGAGCAGCTCTGAGGCAAAACCGGTGAGACTACTCACTCATGCCTCAAGATTATATCAAAGGATACAGTATGCATGTATGTAGCAATAATGGCGTGTGGCCTCCGAAGAGGCCTGTTCAGGTCTTTCGAGTTGACGTCATGTAAGCGACTTGCGTGTCTATGAGAATGGGACTCTACCTATGATGAACTCTAATGATAAAAATGGGACACTCACCCGGTCTCCGATCGATCGGAATTAACCACTGAATTTTAAAATTCACGATCCGGCCTGGAATCGAACCCAGGGCCCACTATACTGAAGGCCACCACGCTGACCATTTAGCCGGACTATGTAGCAATGAACTGAATATACAGTGTGATTCAACACCCCTTTCCAATATTGTTTGCAGCAGCCCTACTAAAGTGGTGCTGCTCCGGTGCGTAATGCTCAGTGAGCACATTTTTCAAACAATTCTGAACCCTAGCGACATGTTATATCATCCGTTCGCAAAACATGACGCCTTGAAATGATGTAGCAATGTCCATTTACCATGTAACTGTGTTAATGTGTCGTGCCTCGTGACCGGGTGTAACGAAGAGGGGAATCGATGCACAAAACTAGGTAACAGTGCACTAATTAATGTCTTAAACAGCGACCCGTATAGCGTATGTACTCTGCTCTCGTCCTACTACCAGCATGTTTCAGAGTAGTGGATGTGGTTAGGCCTTCGCCTAACAATCGACGTAATGTGCGAGCGGCGGTTCGTATCTTGCATCGCTCAAATATTCTTGCAGCGGTATGAAGTTTCAATACGTAAACACAGACCGACGTTTGCCACATTCAAACAGTAATATGACGCTGTAATTCGTCTTGTGTCGGCGCATACTCCGCTGGTTGGGGCCGGAATGTACTGTAATCTCTGCTGTCATTCGGCATGTTTTTCACAGGGCAATGCGTTGACATGCTCTTCATTTATAGGGAAGTAAGACAAAACACGTGCGAGGCACTACGTCTGTACCAGGAACGGTATCCTGACAGGCAACACCCGGCTGCTACAATATTCCGCCTTGTTGAAAGACGCCTAAGAACAACCGGCGTGATTTTCAACCAGCCACCAGTCTCGTTACATCGGTTGAAACAGAAGAGTCCGTTCAGGTGGCAGCTCGTAATAATCCACACATCAGTACAAGGACGACAGGTGAACAATAGCCAGCTGTCACCCATACCATCTTGAGCTAGCCCTATACTAATAGCTCCGTGGGCGAATGGAGTTCTCTCGGTGGCTATTAGGCAGGCTGGACAATGATGCGGCATTCTCTGACGAATCGCGCTTCCACAGTAATAGGAAAGTCATTCGCCACAACATGCACTATTGGAGTCCGGACAATCGTCACTGGGTGCGACAGGCGGCCAATCAAGTACGGTAGGGAGTGAATGCATGATGTGGATTCTTGGGGGATAGCCAGATTGGACCTTATTTCTTTGAGGGCCATTGGACGGCCCATGCTACCTGCACTTTCTGCATCAGGAACTCTCACTGCTGTTGGAGGATGTGCCCTTGCATGATCGTTTGACGATGCGGTTGCAACCATCTGAACGACGGACTGCCAGGGGAATGGATAGGACGAGGAGGCCGCATTCTATTGAACGAAAACTGTGGGAAATATTTATTACTGCCTGAATTTTCCTCATTTATAAGTAGGCCATCCAGAAATTAAGTTTCTCTATTTCTTTTATCGTAAAGTAAATGTATTTAGCAGGTAAAATCAGCATATGAGGCAGATGTTTGACGTAGCAATCCTATACCGGCCTGACAGTCCCGTCTGGTGTCAGTAGCGCAGCAGCAATGACTCGTGTTCGAATGCTCAGGGTATGTGTTGTTCTGATCCATGGCAATATTATTCTGCAGGAGTTCGGCTGGGATCCTCCGTACAGCCCTGATCTTGCTCCCAGTGATTTTTGTCTTTTCTTGCACCTCAAGAAGTTCGTGTCCTGCCAGCATTTTCACACGGACGAAGAGCTGAAGACGAATGTGACACGGTGGATCTATCTGCAGGCGGCAGACTTCTACGAGACCGGCACACAGAAGTGTGGTGTTATAGCTCCAACTTTGCTGAGTTCATATTACTACGTCCTTCTTAATAGGGAAACTTCATTTCTGGATGGTCCTCGAAAATTCTACGTTCTCCTCAGAAAGTGCTGTACGTAAGCCAAAACATCGCTAACGCCCGATTCAGTTATCTACGTACTGATATATATTTCAAAGGCTGCGCAGTTGTAAGGAAATAGCAAAAAGCCATTGGTAGCGTACAAATGAGGGGTACTAATCAAGAAGAGGAGTGATCCGTCCTCACTGGTTCAACACTAGTTGTGCTCAGCGTAATCACACAGACTTCAGTGAGAGTTTGAGTTTATATTACCACAAATGACAACAAATTAACTGAATAGTAAATCTAACTCCTTGGCTAACAGATCAACGGTGAGGCCTTCGGTTCAGACAGTCCCGGCCCCGTGTGATTAATTCACCTGGATCGGTGACTGGGTGTTTGTGTTTGTCCCAACCCTTTCCTCTTCATATTCACACTACAAAAACACTCAATGGTTAGCGTCAGGAAGTGCGTCCAGCCGTAAAACACAGCCAAATTGAAATGCGCGATAGAGAGGTATACATTATTAGTGCCTTGTTTTAACCTATTTTGGCTTCCCTTGGCTATTTGGAAATTTAATACATTTTTGAGTTTTTATGGATGATTTCTGCTATTATTTAAATATTAAAGTAATCAGTGGAGCTAAATTAGAATATAACACGAATGTGCTGTATTCAGAACAAGGAGAACAATTTCAATTTATTCTCTCTCTTTCCTAGCGTTTTTCCCCATCAAACGGGGTCCGCCATTTGTCATTTGGTCCTGAGGCCCGTAGCATGACACGGTAATACCACCACCTTTCTCGTCGCACTGGACCAAGAGACACCTCCACCACTTGGAACACTATGCGTCATTATCTGATGTGATCAAAGATCAAGGATATTTAAAATGATTGACTTTTTGTAGCGTCTGGCCATTGATGGCAATGGTGTCATTCTTTGTGCGGGGGGGATTCAATATACTCTAAATATTTGATTCGTCTTAATTTAAGAGGTAATAATAACATTTGCACAAAAGATATTACACAAATCTCACTCCAGACGAGGTCCCGTACCTGCTATGTAAGATTAAGTAGTAAAAGGAGACGCAGATGAGTATTATAAGTATATTTATCTATTTTCTATTATTTTAGTGCAATTTTCGTTATTTTACAGCCTAACTTTGAAGTGCCTGCCAATTTCAGCCAAAGTAAATGCCTGAACTTTCGGGCTGTAGTTATTGAACTCACCGTTATAGGAACTCAGGTGACACAGCGTATCGTCGTGATCCATATTATGTTGTGGTAATGGGAAGGACAGTTCTTTTTCCAGATCTACAGTAGGTTGAAATGAATGTCTTGCCGTTCAGCGATCGCAGCCTCCTGGTGCTGTATACTACCGTTAATAATTTTCAAACGAATACTCGTAGTATGTATTGGAAAGCAGTTAAAGTGTCCCTACGTTACATCCTCTCAGTTAGGGACCATAGGATCGGTTTACATCTCGAAAGAAAGCATCCCCGGCCTTAATTACTGTTCCTCCCCAAAGTTTCTCTCGCGTGAAAATCGGAAATCATGGAAAATGATATTGAGGGCTCCCGACAGAATGGTTTGAACCCACTTCCACCCGACAGTGACGTCACCCGAACCACGGTCATTCATACTACCACCTCATTCTTGTCTTGACTGAAAACAATACCTCATGACTCGCCATGTTAACAATCACGCTATGTATGCTATAAACTTTATAAAATTGACCAATTTCTCTAAAATGATCGGTAGGACCGTTAATTTGTGCCGTATTTAAGTTGGAAATGCGGTACTGCAGCTGCCTATTTAAATCAATTGTTATTTTGAAAATTAATTTTATTTTCGCATGATTTGATGAACATTCTTGTTATCTGAAGGTCTCCCCAATGCACAGATCGTATTCTTCCGTTATATAATTGGACATTTTGTTCATAGAGTTATTTCGGCGATCCTTAATTTGTATCAAGATTTTGGAAAACAATAAAGGCAAGTGATGGTAAGTGAGATTTTTATGATTCCGAGAAAGAAGAAATAATAATATTTTTGATGGCATGAGAACGTGTTGTGGCGATTTAACGTCTAGATAAAGCAAAATGAAGTCATTCTCCCATAGGATCGTCAGAGGAAGAAAATACATGTGTGTGACGTCTTCATCGTGGAGGCTGAGCGAGGCAGCAGACACTTCTCGTGCTCCGAACGGCATTTAAACATTTCTATATAATTTTATTATCTACTGTTAAAATGTTTTATATATTTACGAATTAGGGTATTTGGAGCGATAATCTCTTATCCATATTTCCGGATATACGTAGTACTTTTTCTGAAGGAAACTCACAAATATTTACCTTTTGTTTTGAATACGTTCCATATTTTATGGTCTCTACGTTAATCTTGAGATAAAATTATTTAACATTTATTTTACTAGAATCAATATTCTTAAAGCTAATCAAGTTCTGCTCTATGCACCTTCTTTTCTTCCTTACTGGCTTTAGTCTTGCCCACGTCCAAAATGTGGAACTCTGAATTCTTATTTTGTTGCTTGCATGTTTATGCACTAAATATTTATCTACACTCTATTTACGCGAGAGATGGTGGATTCGAAACAGAAATTGGAATTAAAATTGCTGGGAGATATACAGGTAACCTCAGATATCGGATGATGCCAACCTTAAGTAAAGCGAGGAAGAACTTATGTATCTATTAATGATGGAGAAAGAAGAAATTACAAAGGCTGGACAGTTTAATGTCAATGTACAGAAATAAATAAAGGAGGTAGTTCATCTACTTAGGCTACAATATCAGTGCATGCAGTCATGAAAAAAAAAACTTGCTCCTTGGGAGCCAATCTTGACAGTGTTTTCGAGAGTACAGGCATAATTGAAGTACTGAGACCCGTTAGGTTTTTCCATGCAGAAATGTATTGCAGTGAGCCCTGAACAATACGAACTGTGGTGGTGCATTAGAGCTCCGTGCACTGCTCGTTGGAACAAAAATACTGAAGGACTTGGTCATATTGTGAGAAGACTTAATTTGCCAGAAGAAAAATAATGCTTGCGAAAACTGGAAGACTGGTGGTGACAATGGATGAGATGGATCATGGAAGTGGTGGAAATATCTTCGGGAAGGAGTACACGGCGGAATAAAATGTCACTCTTCGGTCTTTGGAGTTGCGGAGAGTCGGAATCGACTAAACAACTAATGAAATTTTATAGATATACTTTATATCCTCCTGCACCATTTCTATTTTAAAAAATCCAGATCTTGAAATGTTTTATTCCATTTTAGCCATTTTATTGCACCACAACTTACAGACTGCCCGGAGCCAAAGGCCGTTGGCTGATGAATTAATAATTGAACAACTGAATAAATTGTCGCATGATGTGGCAAGATAATCGTGTGTCAAATTGTTAACTTGCTAGTAAATGAGCAAGTGGTGGGCTCAATCTACTCCCGTGGGAGTAACCGTAGAACAAACCAGCACTCGCAGAACTGCTGTCGTGTTCAATATCATACAGGATTCTTTTTGCAAATTGCGTGTAGCCTCGATTAGATGAGATTAGTTTGGAAGGCATAAGGGCTACCGTCATGCGTGAATAATGTTCATATAAAGGTTCCGTTTGAAACTAATAGCGAACAGAAAGTGCTCTACTAAGGATCCCGTACCACATGTTGTCTTATCGCCAGTAAATTCTCCAGAATTAATAGTATTCAAGTCTTCTCATCTCTTATAGATTTAATTTCTTTATTAGTGGTTTAGTGTCACACTTTTATTTCCCGTGTAGAGACACGTCCATTATCACATGAATTTAATGGGCACATTTTATGCATTGAGTATGTCGTTTCCCTTTCCCGTTCTACAATACATATTAAAGAAACTGACGATAGGATAAATTCTGCTGGACTGTTATTTTTAAAATTTTTGCTATTGGCTTTACATCGTACCGACACAGATAGGTCTTATGGCGACGATGGGACAGGAAAGGGCTAGGACTGGGAAGGAAGTGGCCTTGGCCTTAATTAAGGTTACAGCTCCAGCATTTACCTGATGTGAAAATGGGTAACCTCGGCAAACCATCTTCAGGGCTGCTGACAGTGGGGTTCGAACCCACTATCTCCCGAGTACAGGATACTGACAGCTATCGAGCTCGGTCTGAACTGTTATAAGGTGTGTTTCAGTGTGTATGCAGAACTCGGCGATAAAGTCCTCACTTACTCTGCACCTCACCCATGGGAAGGAAGGAACTCATGTACATAGCACCTCGAGCTCCAGCTCGACACCTGACATTCCACATAAAGTCGGATAATGCACTTTTTAATAACGGAAATTTTGAATTAGTGATGCTACAATACATTTTCCTAACATTAATAGGCCTCAAAGGAAAAGCCATCTTTATCGTAATATTATTTTTGTTGACTTTCAACGACCATATTTTAGTTATCCTTAAATATAGACAACCAGCAAGACACCGGTGCTTTGCTACGGTTTTAAGCTGAAAGTTATATTTTAAAGTTTTAAATTTTGGGGATTCCTCTGTAAGTTGAGCCTTCAAATGCACCCTCAGTTCGTACGTCAAATGGTTTTCGAGTAGTGATTATTTATTTTCGTACCAAACACTCATTTAAACCTCATAGAACTGGAATATCTTCAAGCCCTATCTTAATTAACATCTAGGACGTAGAAGCGACCATCATGTGAAAATTTAGAATATAATATAGAATAGAAGAGATATAGGTTTATTTATCATCAACAGGTTGTTTGCTAATTAAAGATGATTCAATAAAACATAATATACTACAAATACACCTCAAATAAATAACACTAAATCCCTAAAATAATAACCAAGTTCAAACTAAATCTAGAGAACTTTATATATGCATATTTACAACACCCTAAATAAATAAATAAATAAATAAATAAATAAATAAATAAATAAATAAATAAATAAATAAATAAATAAATAAATAAATAAATAAATAAATAAATAAATAAATAAATAAATAAATAAATAAATAAATAAATAAATAAATAAATAAATAAATAAATAAATAAATAAATAAATAAATAAATAAAACTGAATCTCCTTAAATAATTGACATTATTAAACTACATCTAGTAACATTTACATATTTACATATCTTACAGATAGGGCCTAACATTCACGAGGTCATTAGGGCACGTCTGATTTTAGACGGGGGTAAATGAAAAAGGTTCACTGATTCGCCCACCTCGTTCAGTCATGTTAGTGCCCTCACAAGCCATGAGTTAGCCCGAGCCACATTTCTCACTTTAGGCAGATGAAAAATATACCTTTGCCTAGTATTGCGACGAGGAACATGTAATGGAATCAGCTCCAGTAATGTTGAGCAATCCACTCAATTCGTCAGACACTTATAAAGAAAGAGGGCATAGGCACATCTGAGGCTTGAGTGCAATGTCCTCGTGCTCATAGTCTCACAAAAGGATTCGTAATCGGACGAAGGGAGAGAAATACCCAAACCCTTGTAGCTGACGTATTTCATGAACCATACTTGGACTCTTTCCAAGTTTTGTATTAAATACTGCTGAGGGGGTAACCACACCTCGAAACAGTTTTCTAACGATGGCCTGATAAGTGTGCAAAACAAATTTATTAGAGTTCTGGGACAAACAAATTCGGCACAGTTTCTTTTCAGAAAGCCAAGTAATTTAAACACTTTCCTAGAAATCTTGTCTAATTGTTTCTCGAAGGAAAGACCGCATCAGTTTGAAAGTGTCACACCAAGATCATTTATTTCGTTCACACAAGCAATTTGGATTTTGCATAAATGGTAAGGGTAATTTACTGGTTCCAACTTACGTGAAAATGTAATTGCGTTGTATTCAAACCATGCAGCCAGTTTTTACACCAGTTACTTTGGAGGTTTAAGTCAGTCCAACTCACTATTGATTACCTTAAAGATCTTTAGATCGTCAGCATAGAGAAGGCAATTACTGTGTTGTATAACTGATGTTATATCATTTATGAATATGACAAAGAAAAGAGGGCCCAGTAAAGATCCTTGGGGGACACCTGAAGTAGGGTGGTACGGCCTTGACATAATACCATCAGCTTTTACTACTCAAACCCTATTTGTGAGATAGCTTCTAATCCACTCCTCCTATCCCATATGCTGACAATTTGATGGGTAGAGCATCATGTTGAACTGAATCAAAGGCTTCGGAGAAGTCCGTGTAAACAACATACACTTGTTGCCTCCTATCCAGGGATTCTGAAATGAAAAAAATACACACCACCATATTGGACACGGTTCAGCGTTTCTGTACAAAACCGTGCTGCGCTATGTTAATATACTGTGACACTGAACTGTACAATCTCTTATACACGATCTTCTCTGCCACCTTTGAAATTAGGGACAATAGCACAACAGGCCTATGGTTGCCAAACATCATTTTTTCTCCTTTCTTGAACACTGCTATGACGTAACGTTTCTTCCACTCACACGTAAAATACCCTGACGAGAATGACATGTTCATTATGATGCTAAGTGGCCTACCTAGCTCAGATGCACATTCTTTCAATACTATTGTGGGTAAGTCATCTGGACCACATGATTTGGAGGTGTCCAAAGATGCAATAATTGAAGATACCTCTGCTGGAGAGATCACTATTAAAGTTAGGCCTATATCACACACTGACGAAGTGGATAGATTACACTGTGCGACAGTTGAGTGATACTTTTCAAAGGTATCTGCAAAACTGTCCAAGATGATCATCTTGTCCTGTAATTCTTTTCCGTCCTGAAGCATAGTAGATGGCAGGCGAGATGACTTCCGTTTGTTGTTTACAAAATTCCAGAAACACTTCGAGTTGGCAGATAATTTCGATTCCATCGAAGTTATATAGTTTCTGTATTGTTTGAGCTGAAGATGCTTAAATTCACCGCGTATGGTCGAAAATTGCACGTAATCTATACTATGGCCCCTTTTTTAAACTTCCTTCTTTCCCTCTCCTTTTCTTTTAATTTATCAGTTACCTCAGAGTCGAACCAGCATGGGTACTTTCACGTTCTAACTATCCGGGACGGTGCATTGTCTTTTATTACAGCGCGAAGGAAGTCGTAGAAAAGGGTTAACGCCTCGATTAAATTCCAAAGACGCAACGAAATGAGATCTCTCATATGAGGAAAATCGGCCTTAGTCCATGCAAACATAAACTTCCTCTGCGGTAAGGGGCACATAAATTGCCGTAAAGGTAGAGTGAATTCTACAGCTCGATGGTCGGATCTAATTACATTTTCTGTCTCAGTGCAGTCCAAGTGTCCACAGTATCGATCCGAGATTAGAACAAGGTCCAGGAAGTTCTCGTTTCTTGTGTGGAAATGACACTTTTGCTTGAGTCCGAATTCATTGACGATTTCAAGAAGTAAGAAGATTTCCGTACATCTTTGTTTTATAACGGGACCATGATTCCAAGCCAAATGCCTTATGTTAAAGTCTCCGCAAACTACAAGGATATCCTGCGTGTTTAAAACTGCTGTGACGTTGGCCAGTGTTGCTCGAAGATTACTCATCCTAGCAGTCACTTCGTCCGGTGGCAGGTGGCAGCAAACTATAAACACAGACCTCTCTGAAGTTGGGGTGGCCTTGACCACGAGATACTCCCAGTCTCCCGCCAGCTCTGGCAGATCTCACAGCAATCATAATCCCTCCCGTTTTCACTTTGCTACTATGGACCTGATGTCTGTCTTGACGAAACACACAGTAATCAGTAGACAACAGTTCATTATCACCAACAGAATCATTTAACCAACTTTCAACTATACAAATACAATCCTTGCTGGCGTCACTGAAAGCGAGGTTAAAGTCCGTCAAAGAATTACACATGCTCCCAACATTTTGGTAGAAGAAATTCATACCGCTGTCATGCTGGGGTCCTGGGTTCAGTTGTAAGTCGCCGGACAAAGACAATAGAAGCACACAAATCGCTGAACCACGTATCTTTGGGCTAGAGTTCGTCTGCTGTTTTCTCGCAGACATGCCGCTTGGTTGTGACGTCACCAGATACATAGTTCCATTAAAGCCAGCACGTGGGCCGAATTACGAAGTTCCGAACCATTCACAAAAGCGTTATCCCAGCGGTTTTCACATTTCACGTCGAAATCTAGCACATTCCTATCCCGGAGGCAAACTCGAACGGACATGATACTACATTTGAACAGACGCGGAGCGATACCGACACAGGACTACGCCATCTTGACGTCATTTGATTTCCTTTGTCGAAAGTAATAGAGGAATGAATGTTTTGTCTTAGGGGTATAACGTTTTCAAATATATTTTATTTAAACATGTAGAACATAGAAGCCCAATATTCATGTAAAATGTTTAGTTCGTACCTGAAACGGCTTCGGAAAAATGGATAATTCAATCTTCAGAGTCGAACCCCTTCTAAGCCCCTTAGGGAGAAAAATATTTTAAAGTGTATGTTATTTGAAACATAAAAATGGTCAACTTTCTTTCAAAGTTACAACATTCATCGTCAAACGCTTTTGGAGCGATGAATAATTTCATTTCCGGAGCTGACCCCATTTAACCCCTTATGGATGGAAGGTTTCAAAATAGTGGATATTTCACTCCTAGGATAAAGGATGTGTAACACCATTAAGAATTTTGTTTTCGTACGTTAAACTGTACCGGAGGAATTAAAATATCCGGATCGTAACTCCCACTTAACTCCCTGAAGAGTTATTTTTCAAACCTTCTGTTATTTAACACCTAGGATATAATTTGAAATTTTAACTTCGTGAGTCGAACGGTTTCAGAGAAATAAATATTTTCTCATCAGCTGTCATTCCAGCCACCCGTCTCCCCGGCGAGAGGGGTACATTGCTTTGACACCAATTCTTACCTAAAATTTAAGACGTGCAGGAGAAACCATTGTGTGAAGTTTCAACCTCATATGTCTAATGGTTTCAGAGAAATTAAAGTTTGGTCATGAGTCATCACCCCTCTCCAGTCAAAACCAATCAGGAGTGTATTATTTTAAGGCCGTACGTGTGTATAGGTCATCAGGCGAGTTTCAAGGAAATCTGACATAAATTACTTTTTCCTATACAATCTTTTCTACTCCTTTTACTCCTTTAGGGCTTCATTTAGAAAATATGGGTTTAATTATTTATATTTTGGAGCATATTTGATAAGATTTGAGTTAATATAACGTTTCTCCATATACACCTTGAACATTTTTATTACCCCTTAACGGGTTGAATTTTGAGGAAAATCTTCTTAGTGAGTCTCTAAATTAAAAAAATTAACCACAGGCCATATTCCAGTGGCTTCGGCTCGGTGACGATGAGTCAGCAGATTTTATTTTGTATTTCGTCGTCGCTCCTGAAACAAACCGCTGTATGACATGGGTCAGTATTATCCACAGGCGCTACACGGAAAGAACACGTGTATGGGGTGTGCCGTGGCGTCGTAAAATACTTCTCGGTGTCTTGGGTACATAGGGAACTACTCCACAGTCTAACTACCGTAGATAACGTTGAGCAGACTGATATATAAATGATTATTTCTTTTACCTAGTGGAATTAATTAAAATTCAAAATAAATAAATGATTAAAGTAAAATACAGTTACAGAAATGTCTCTAAATATATAACACTAGCAATCACCATGTCTAATTAGAATAATTCAAAATTTATGACCATGTATCGACCGTATACATATACACCGTCAAATGACAATAATAATTGATTGGACCTGAAAATGAGCTGTTCTCTAACATTCCACGTTACTTTGGAAGAGTTTTAATAAAATTATAACTGCTTGACACACACAAGTTAAGGAGTCAGTACTCCTCTTTACTATTACAAAGGAAGATATTAAATTTACTTGGCCACAAATGGCCTTTCGCTATAAGAACTGCACAAGTTTACAACCATTGGTTTGCTTTCAAGAGAAACTAATATGAGCACACTGAAGCTTGCATGGACCTCTGGAGATCAATTAACATTATCTCTGTTTATTTCGACCGACTTTACAGACCTACCTAACATCTTATACATTTACATTTTACAGATGTAATTATAAGAATTCACGATAACAACGTAGATCTATAACCACCTACCTTTATACCTTTGAAATATATAAATTAAATTAGTGAGCATACACTTGTGACCTCAAACTGGTATTTACAATTTTATATTGGTCTTTACAAGCGATTAATTCAGTTGCAGTTATTAGTATTATTAATATTATCACATGTGAAATTCTAACACACAAAATAATTGCATACACAGTAACATTGCCCCGTAACACACGTCACAACCTTCAAATATATGAGCAAATTAAATTACATCATGAGATGCGATTGCGATGTGCACCCGAGTGCGGTGAATATCTACTCATTTCAACACATTTGAACATTTAACGTATGGATCACTTCTATTGTTTTATCATTATGATCCTATTCTTATCTTTACTTCATTTCTGTCTAACAGGTTTAAGAAGTAATTCTGAAAGAGTACAACAAGGACATGAATTAAATTATGCTAACAACCATTCAATTAGTAGAGAAATCTTTGAAGACGTATGTTATACTGTGCTAGGCCAGATGGAAGCTTTATCTAGATGAATTAAGATTTCTCAAGTTGTCAAATAATGTTGGTGGTATCATCAGCAGTGTACAGTCACCAAGAATATCAATTTCACAGTTTTCTGGTGATTTTAGGGATTGGATTAGTTTCGAGGATAGCTTTGATAGTAATGTTGTAAATAATACACCTCTTACTGAAGTTCAAAGACTACATTATCATTTTCAGCCTTAAAGTGTGAGTCCAGAATATTCCTGTCTCAAATGACAATTTTGTTATTGCATTTGATTTGATAACTTGTATATATGACAATTCTAGACTAATAGATGTTAGACATAGTCATAATATACACGCTGTACAAAAGTTAATGAAGATTCATCATTTGAGCTCAGAAGCTTGCTAAACCACATAGGAAGTAATAAGAATGCAGTAGAAGCCCTCGAACTGGATGTTTGTTTATTTAAACTTATGCTTATTCGATTAATGTTAAATAATGTTGACAGTAGGACTAAAAGGGAATTTGAAGAATATTCCGCCTCAAGGAAAGATTGTGGCTGGAAGAACCTAATTGAATTCCTAGAAGCCAGATGTCAGGCTTTGGATGGAGTCAATGTGAACTCGCAATTAAATAACAGGTTCAAGGTGAAGTCAATTAATAGGTTTAATCCTAACCGAACCCACAAACTTGCTCAGGCTTATTTTAGCATGGACAAGCAATTTTAATACTGTAATCAAACGCATATTTTATATCACTGTGAAAAGTTTAAGGACTTATCTGTATTACAGCGTTTAGAATTAGTTATGTCTAAAAATTTCTGTTTCAATTGCCTCCTTGTAGATGATCGTACGTCTCTTAAATGTAGGCGTAGCTCTTGTCGTATATGTGAAAGAAAATACCATGCTGCATGCTGTTAATAATGAAGTTAAGGAAGGAGACTTACCTCATAAATCACAACCGCACTGCCATTCTATATATGAAATTGTTAGTTCATCACAAATGATAACAGTAACATGTAAGAGACAACGAAATGTTCATGAATTGCTGTCAACAGAATATATTTATGTTTTTTTCATTCAGGAGGACTAGTGCATAAAGCACGATGTATTGTTGGTTCATGTAGCCAATGCAATTATATTACGGAACGATTAGTTCAAAGGTTGAATTTAAGAAGATCAAGAAATCTCATTGCAGTGAAAGGAATAAGTAGAATTAACCATCATTCTAAGTACTGTGTGATTTTAAGTCAAGTATTTCTCAGTATGATGCTAATATTCACTGTTTGATATTAAGTAAAATCACTAATTATTTGCCTGCAAGGGAAAAAGGCATATCAGGGTGTAATCTTCCTGAGAATATTCAGTTATCTGTACCTGAATTTCACATTCCAGGAATTAATGATATTTTGTTAGGGACAGAAATGTTCTACGGAATCATTAAGACTCCTGGCAGGTCCAGACAAGGCGACTGGTCAGTTCTGCAAGGAACACTTTTGGGTTATACCCTGACTGATAGATAGAAGTCACCCAATTCACATGTTCGTGAATCATCTCAAAACTTCTTTCTACGCAATGGAGTTAAACTAGATTGTCAATAAACAAGATCCTGGGAGCTGGAGGATATTCCTAATGATTTTAAGAAATGTTAGCATGATATTTGTGAGTAAATTTTCCAGGAAAATACTTTACGTGGTGCAGATGGACGATTTGTTGGTAGTCCTCCTTTTAAGTGTGATCTGAGTAAACTTGGTGAGTCCTTCCAGGTTTCACTCAATCATTTTTATATTACGGAGAACCGTTTTGCAAGACAATCAGTTTTTTCTGAAGCACGTAATGAATTCATGACGGAGTATGAAAGATTAAATCACGTGGAGGAAACAAAGGAGGTTCAAACTGGAGACTTACAAACATCTATTGTATTCGTTACCGCGATGCGTGGATTACAGAGGTGAAAGAAGGTGTGGGCATGAATGGGTCGATATACGACAATCAGAAGATAATTTTAAAACTTTAAATTAAGCTGTATTTCTTTCCTCTGCTATTTTTGGTTCCTTTTCAGATGTTAAATTTTACAAATAATTCGCTTAGCGAAAACACAACTTCAGTTACAGAATTAGCTCGTTAGTTTAGGTACAATGTAGAAAAAATCAGAATAATCAACAATCTGGGCTTCAAGCTCCCAATATAAAACATGACTTGAGCATTACCGCTCTATTCACTCCATAATCAAGGAGATTGATCTCCCAATTTCTTTCACATCACAAGGAGACAGAGTATTCAAAATATGCAATCTTCCATGAGCACCTCTTACTCCACAAAACTATCTAGGAGACTACTCTACCAACATTCAATTCAACCTTTACATTAACATAATAGAAAGAGTGTCTATGCTCTACACTGAACGTCTAGGCCTATGAAAGGCGCAACCTACATTTTACATTTTCGAGCAGCGTTTACTGTCTTGTATGCTTAACATAAAAGGAATGAAATCGAATTTCACAGGGGTATTGAAAACCCATTCTACTGGGCCTTTGTTAAAAACACTTGCGCTCCATGAAATTTGCAATGAAAAGCTTAAAACACTACTTGGTCTTATGGCCCGAAGTTACAGAGGCTAATCCTATGACTAGGTGGAGAAAATATTTAAAGTTACCAGGTTACAAACAGAAACGGTTACAAAGTCAAAGTTAAGTTGATAGGGAACCTGAGAGTGTAACACACTGCCTATTCTCTGATTACGTTTGAGTTAGTTTGGCTGGTTTTGAAATGTACATTAGAAGTCTGAATTTTTACATTTTAGAAAATGAAGTTACATTATTGAAGATTGCAAACCTTCCACTCGAGCTAGCTGTCAAAACCTATCACTTAGTTAAAACAGGACTGCCATTACCTTGAGCTGATGTACTACCCTCGCCTCACTTCGCAAACACCCACAATAGGCTGCACAGATGAATAAGACGACCTGATCGAAAATGTGCCAGCTTTTATACCTGGGAGGAAGATTCTAGAGAGCTCTGGGCTATGGCCCGACACACTCCCAATTCTTATTGGGTAATTAAATAAATAAGTTAGTAGGCATAGTTTGATTGCCTGAAAAAAATGCACACAATTTTCTATTGGCCGACATCGTAAGTTGGCGGGAAGTGTTGTAAACTTTAACACTAAGAATAATCAACTCAGTGTAGTAAAGGTTAAAATAAAAAATACAGGTCCTCTTCACGCTAGAGGGCGTAACATAAGTTATTTTGGAGATATATCTGTAGAAAAATAGTCCAAACTTCTTGTATTAGTTGTTGCGACTTTAAGATGGTAGATAGCGTTCTCCAAGGCGATTCATTTAAATGGACAGGGCGGGTGTACCTCCTAGTACAATATTCCGCATCATTCAGCATTTAAGGTGCAAGCACAACAACTGAGTTAAAAGTAGTTTTTGATTGTTCAAGTAAACCTACCAGTGGCTATTCTTTGAATGATTTATTGATGACAGGGCCTAATGTTCAAAAGGTTTGTATTCTATAGTTTTAAGGTTTAGAAGACATCCAGCTGTCTTTACGGCCGATATAGAGATGCACCGGAATATATTACTGCATCCTGATCATAGAAGGTTTCAACACGCCTTGTGAAGATCTAATCCTGAGGAGCATATTCGCACATACCAGCTGAGAACACTGAATTATGGAATGGTACCAAGCTCCTCCCTGGCAACAGGATGCCTGGTAGAGTTATTATATGAAGATCCTGCGTCACGATTATGCAAGGAAATATTTTACATGGACGATGTACTGACAGGAGCGAGGCACTACTGCAAGGTTCTTTCGAATGCTGGATTTCCCTTTAGCAAATTCTCCTCAATTAATTCTGTCCTCCTTGAAGACGTACAACCAAGTTGCAGGAAAACTCAATTACCAGTTTCGCTGGATAAATACCTTCGTGTGAATACTTTGGGAATACTCTGGTATTCTACAGCTGACAGGTTTCTTATTGCAGCAAAGAACTGTAAGTTAACTATAGAGGACAATGTCTTGTCAAAACGACAGTTGATATCTACAATTGCTTAAAAGTTTGATCCACTTGGTCTCATTGTCTTTGTCTTAAGTTGTTTGTGCAAGAATTGTGGTCTTTTAACTTAAGATGCGATGATCCATTGAATAACTCATTGAGTAATATTTCGTGTGAATTAAGTTCGCAGTTATCTGATGTTAAGAACATTGGAATAAACCGATATGTTTTAAGGTTTTCAGACGCTAAGGAAATACGAATGAATGCATATTATGACGCGAGTGAGAAAGCTTACAGCTACTGCATTTTTCTCAGAACTGGTAACGTAATTATCTCTCAGATTACTGTGTGACAAATCTAGAGTTCCAAGATTAAAGCTGTTTGCAGTGGTTCTTATGACTAAATTTGTTATGAAAACAACGCGAAAAGTAGAGATTGACATTTCTAGTGTTTATTCTTGGATAGATTCGATGGTGGTGTTACGACGGATATCTTCCCAGCCTCACGTTGGAAATCATTTGTTGGGAATCGTATATCGCAGATCAAACAGTTGAGTGGAAACAGTTTTTGGAGACATGTATCGTCTCAGGATAATCCAGCGGAAATAATATTATGTGGTTTGAAGGGAAAAAACTCTTCAGCAATCCACGTTAATGTGGCAAGGTCCGTCATGGTTGAATCATCATCAATCAGACTGGACTGAGAAAGTTCACATCAGCTTCAAGGAATATTTTGTAGAAGAACGTACTACAGCGGTTAAGACCTTGATATCATTAAAGGACTGTGATACAATCAATGAGCGTTCCTCAAGTCTTAGTAAACTCATTGGAGTCATATATTACTGTCAGAGATTCATTTATAATTCCAGGCGTTATGACAAAAGGACCTATATTCTAGACGCCGAGGAATTAAGTACATCGGTAGGAGGAAGGCTGAACCCGTCAGCATTACCTTATGAAACAATACATCAAATGGTTTTACCTCCTAAACGTCAGCTGACTACTCTTGTTATAAGAGCTGCTACATGCAGGATCTGAACTTATCGTCTCCAGTTTGCAAGGACGGTACCGGATTCCGAAGATTCAAGTAAACAGATACGTTATTGATAGGTGCTTACAATGTGTTAAATTGAAAGGAGCAGCGAGAGTACAATTAATGGGACAGTACCCTGATGTTCGTGTCTAGCCTTCTCGTCCATTCTCAAATATTGGTGTAAATTTCGCTGACCTTTAATGATGAAACTTAGTTTTGCTAGAAGTAAAACAACCCTAAGGTTCTACGTTGCTTCTTTCTGTGTATGTGCACTAAGGCAGTACCTATTGAACTGGTTTGTATTATGACATCAATTGCATTTATAGCCGCCATTAAACGATTTACAGCTCGTAAAAGCAAATTCTCCAACGTGTATTCTGATGATGAGAGTAATTTTGTTAAAGCGTGTAAGGAACTACAGGAACTTCACAAAATGTTATTTTCTCTATCATTTAGGAAAAACTTGAGCAAATTTGCATCTAATAAACAATTTAAGTGGCATTTTATACCTGCAGGTTCTCTTTATTTTGGAGGTCTCTCGTATCAAACATCAAGTGTTTGAAATATCACCTCAGACGTATGATAGTACACATACTGGATCTTGACATACGAAGAACATATGAAGATTTAGGTATATTACTGTGCCAGATAGAAGCTTATTTGAACTCAAGGCCTTTAACTGTATTACCCAGTAATCCTGACGACCCCCTTCCCTTAACACATGGACAATTTTAATTGGTTCGCCATTTATTTCATTTCAGGAACCAAACTTAACCAATGTCTCTTTGTCTCAGGTAAGGAAATGAGGGAAGGTACAGTATTTCCTACAAAATATGTGGAGAATATGGTCTACTGGCTACTTCTGTAGCCTTCAGCAATGACAAAGATGGAAAACTGTGCAACCTAACATTCCTGCAGTGGAGGATGACTGTTGTGGTGGGAGTGGTGGACTCGTGCCTACAGTGGAATGAGTGCCTTTGTGAAATACATTTCACTGTTAAGTTTTAAGCATTTTAAGTTCAACATGGGTTTTTGGATAGGCTGACTGCATCCTGTCTATGTCACACCTTGGCTGCGATAGTATAAATCCATTCTTCTGTATATTTCTTTTTTTGGAATCATGTGCTGACCTCAGAAGCGTAGTTGGTTATTATCCTTGTCTTTCTGTTCTCAAATTAATGGACACGGCAAGGCCCAGTCGCAGCCTTCCAGTACAACAGTTATACCCTCCGGCACATAACTGCAATGCTCCCCCATCGGTCAAAATATATAGCAACAGGAACAGCAACTTCTTCTTCATATTATTATTATTATTATTATTAAACATCACATGCGTATATATAATTTCAAAATAGTTAACACTTCATGCATAACGTCTTTTCAACTAATATTGGTCTTAGTAGACGATGGAGTGTCGAAGTTCACCTTAAAGTGGATTCTGTAAATAGTTGCTTAACATAGAGTTGTTAATTCCTGGCATTTATGAGCGCTTAGATTGAAATCGAAAGCGGAGAAGACAGTTCAGTAGGTCTTCCTCAACCAAAGTTCTCCGGTCGAAACTGAAAGAAAAATGACATTTATTCCTCACCGAAATTTTTGAAATCTATTTTATGATATGGTGGGTAAATTTTGACTCAACAATCAAAGCATTCGGGTACTATACCGTGCTAATCGTATTTTATTTGAAGTCATTCCTTTCAGTTTAACAAATGGTTTTCAAGAAATTATATGTGCTTCACATTTTGTATTCGAAATACACGGAGCACACTGGTTTCGCAGAACGAATCATGAAGTTGTTGCCCTTCTTGCCAGTTCTCTGTTTGGGCCACTGTAGTTCAATCGGCGGATCCCTCTCGGGTCAGGCAGCTCTTCACTCCAGAACTGAAATCCCTCCTGGCAAGCGGCACACACCACGGGGCTTGTTTTAAATAAGGTGCCACGTATCGAATTTAAATATTCGAGTTAAGAAGCATATGTCAGTGTTGGAACGTTACGCAAGCTTCAAGATATCGAAGGGATGATTAGGAAATAATTTAAATGGAGAAAAAGTAATTAGAGGAATTTGCTGTGGGAGAACCACTTATTGAAGATCCCAATTATTGAAACTTGACTTACCAAAACTTCACTATTAAACAATTAAACATATTTTATTAGAGATACATTTAAAATAGGCCGGACACCTGGCAAAACTGACTTCTCACTCAGCTTCCGTGATTATCCCGGTGCAGTTGGTGGTAAATCATCATACTGCGCTGTGAGATGCACCAGTTCAGTGAGAGATGACATGGTTGGCTTCCCGAGTCACGTGGCCTCCATGTTTTGTACTTGTAGGATTTTCTTCTTCAAGCACCAAAATGAAAGACTGTTATTAAGGCAAGAAAACAAAACAGCGTCGAGTCATGTTCTTAAGTTGCCATTGAACATTCTTCAGAAGCTTTTATTTTGTTTACTGTCGACCAAAGTTAGTCGATCCCAGAATTCAGTTATTTAGTAGGTGATAGATAATAGTTACTAGAACCCTATATTACCTCAGCAAGTGACGAAGAACCCTCTAGCGACCCTGACACAAGAAATTCATGCATATGCTGACAGGTAATGAACTCTATGCACCAGCTGGACGGTTAAATGAGGATGCGGCTAAGGGAGTATTGTACACACCTCAGCACACTCTTGCACTGAAGATCTCTACCTGTGGTGTGATATCTCACAATACAGTACGCTATTTCTACCTTACTCCTAACCAAATGTTTGTCCAGTGCACACGCTGGCAATAATTTTATGAAAATGATGACCCGGGAAAATCAGGTAAGATTGCAAAGAGGTTTCTAGAAGGAAAGAAATAAATGTCTACTTTGCAGTGACAGACACAGTCCCCGGTTTCAAATTCAACGGAAGACCTGTAGAAGTAATAATTGTAAAAATAGCGTGTGGTCTCCGGCGAGGCCTGGTGCAACACCCAGGGGTGTGTATGGGGCCCTACCTAGGATTAAATGTAATGTCTAGGGAATACGCAGTCCCTGATCCGGAGGAAGGATTAACAAGACATGAAAAAAGAATCTTTAGAAAGGCACAAATATTTAAATCTCCGTAAGTAGCTGTGTACATGTTCCATTTCCTGAAGTGTTTCTTTTTGTCGCTAGGGCGGGAATGCGAGGCAAACAGAGCAGATGCGTTGCTTGTCGTCATGAATGTGAGGTCTCCAACAAGAGCGACGAGCAAGTGCAGTATACAGTATACTTCATGTCTTTGACGAGTTTCCATCAAATACAATATGACTTTTGACACAATCTGCGCCACCACCACAACTACCTAGCACCGTAGGGAAAGTCACACCATCAAAGCTCATTTGTTTTCCAATAAGGAGCAATACTACCCAAGAGTCATGTGATGATATTCAGCGTCGACTTATCAATGTGAATGTGAAATTACACACAGCAAGACTATAATAACTTTAAAATAAACTGAGTACTCTGCCTCATACACTTTTTGACTTATAGACCTGTGTCGATGTTTAGCTTGAAACTATTCAGTTTGCCTTTGTTTTCTAGTATTTCGACAAGGTTACAACTCGTAAGCCCAACCTTAATTTTTATCCAGTAGGTCTTACATATATTTCTCTTTGAAATTATTTGTATAATATGCTGAAGCTCAGCTTGTAGGATTCTAGCAAAATATAGCAGACAGCTTGGATTTAGAAGGTCACATTGGCTGTATAGCGATTGACATGTCTAAAGAATTTGATAGGGTGGATCATGGGAGACTACTGGCAAAAATGAGTGCAATTGGACAAGACAGAAGAGTGACTGAACGGGTTGCTATATTTGTAGAAATCAGATCACAGAGAATTACAGTAGGCGAAGCTTTATCTGCCCCTGTAATAATTAAGAGGGGAAATTTTCAAGGTAGTATTATTGGACTTTTTATATTTTGTTATATATAAAAATGATATGAGTAAAGAAGTGGAACCATAGGTAAGGCTTTCTGCGGTTGATGTTATTCGGTATAGAGTAATAAATAAGTTACAAGATTGTGAGCAACTGCAAAATATTGTGAGATGGGCAGTAGACAATGGCATGATGATAAACGGGCTTAAAAGTCAGGTTGCGAGATTCACAAGAACGAAAAGTCCTCTCAGTTTTAATTACTAGGTTGATGGGGTAAGGTTATTTATGGGAATCATTGTATGTACCTGGGTGTAAATTTAAGGAAAGAACTTCATTGGGGTAATCACATAAATGGGATTGTAAATAAAGGGTACACATCTCTGCGCATGGTTATGAGGGTGTTTAGGGGTTGTAGTAAGGATATAATGCAGAGGGAATACAAGTCTCTGGTAAGACCCCAAGTAGAGTATTTTTCCAGTACATGAAACCCTCACCAGGATTACAAACATGTTGCAAAATTTGGGCAGGAAAGACTTGGGAGAAAGAAGGCGAGTTGCTCGACTGAGTGGTATGTTCGGAACTGTCAGTGGAGAGATGGCGTGGGAGGACATCAGTAGACAAATAAGTTTGGGTGGTGTCTTTCAAATTAGGAAAGATGAAGATGAAGTTGGAATTCAAGAAAAAAAAAATTAGGGCAAATGTTCGTTTATGGGAAGGTGAGTTAGGGATTGGAATAACTTACCAAGGGGGGTGTTCAATAAAAATACCAATTTTTTTCAATTATTTAATAAAAGGCTAGGAAAACAACTGATAGCGAATCTGCCACCTGGACGATTGCCCTAAATGCAGAGCAGTATTGATTGATTGATTGATTGATTGATTGATTGATTGATTGATTGATTGATTGATTGATTGATTGATTGATTGATTGATTGATTGATTGATTGATTGATTGATTGCCTGGACGATAACTGACATCTGTATTTCTTAAGGTATTTGTTTCAGATTTGCATATCTGAGTTCAATTCATACTCCCGCTTCAGCGTGGGTGGTATGGGGCACTGTTTTATATGTTTTTGGCTCAGTTCTCTGTTACTAGAAGGTGCTTGCCAGAACATCCATTGGCTCGTAAGGGAATAACGCAGGACGAAATTGCGACCCTCTGGCATGTTGGAAAACCGTTGAAGTACTGGTTAATGATACGCAAAACCAACAACATGAATTATTAATTACTAGTTTATTCTTCTAGTCCGCTTCTGATTAGTAGCCACCCCTGGAGGCCCGGGTTCATTACCGGGCTCTGCCACGAAATTTGAAAAGTTGTACGAGGGTTGGATCGGGGTGCACTCGTCCTCGGGAGATCAACTGAGTAGAGAGGGTTTGACTCCCACATCAGCCATCCTCGATAGGGTTTTCCGTGCTTTCCCACTTCTCCTCCAGGCAAATGCCGCGATGGTACCTAACTAGGCCAGGGCCGCATCTATCGCCCTTCCTTGTCTATACTTTCTGATCTCCCGTCCCCCAGCAAGGCTCCTTTTCAGCATAGCAGGTGAGACCGCCTGGGTTATGTACTAGTCCTCCTCCACTGTTGTATTCCCGACCCAATTTATCACGCTCCAGAACACTGCACTTGAGGCGGTGAAGATGGGATCCCTTGCTGTGTCCGACGGGAAAACCAACCTTTGTGGGTAAACGGATTAAGAAAGGCAGACAGAAAGAAAGAAAGTTTATACTTTCGTGTCCCCTGCTTGACTGACACTACCGAGTAGGACAGACCAAGTTTCTAAAATAGAGGAACGCTCAAAACACTACTTACACTTCTCTCATTGGAAGAATAATTTTACATGCGCTTTTGCACCTAGGCCTAGGCCACGCTTGGGAAAACAGGCAAATGAACCATTTTAATGGATCTGAAAGCACTTATTTAATCATAATTTCCCACTTTGGAATTCTTAAACACCACATTTTATATAATTTTATCAAACTATACATGTAATACTGCATGCTCAGAAGTTTAAAGTATGCGCTCGGTACATATCTGGTGTGAAAATGAGAAGCAATGGAAAACTATGTTTAGAGGTGTCGGCTATGGATCTCTAGCGTACAGTTGCACATAACAGACCAAGACCACTACTGCCCACCAGATGCCTTGCTCTTGATCAGTGTATTGATTTGTTTTCTTGACAACCACAGAAATCCTTTAATGTTTGACAATCGAACACAGGTTCTCCGAGTAGTAGTCGCCAGAAGCCTGTCTGACAAGAAATGGGCCCAAATCTTGTTGGATAAATGGATATACTGAATTAAAATAAACATATCGCAAGACAATTAGATGAGGAACAAAGCTTCTGGCCTTTGGTTCAAGGGGTTCCGGCTCGATCCTTGACTGGGAGAGGGATTTTAATTTTCACTACTTCATTACTCTGACTCGGCGGCTGGGAATTTGTGCCATCTTCAACATTAGAATTCATCATCACAGACACACAGACCTGGAGACCAGACGCCGTAGTTGAGCTCGAAGACTGCAATATGGTCCCCTTCCGAGTCTTTCAACGGAGGGGTGGATAAATATGATCAACTTGAGAGGACGGTGGAAAGGAAGTATAAAGGAATTAAATTACGGGTATGAGAGAGAATTCTCATAGCCTGGGTTTGGATATGCATGATCTACTTCCTGTTTTATTTCAGGTCGAAGCACTTGTTGTTTTATTAAATGTTCTCCTTCGACGACGGAGTACCAGGAAGTGACAAGAGGCGGAAAATAAAATAGCATTCGTTCTGCTCGCGTGATGACGGTCTTAACACTAATGACATGAGGTTGCGACCGATTTTTCTTGATTCCAGTTCAAAAAGTTGACCTCACCTAATACACATGTGAGATGGGTAGATAGTTGCTGGTCTGAGCTCGCACTCAGGATGGTGGGCTGCTAAATGTAGGTTTCGAGCCCAGTATCTCCCGTCATATGATCATATCTCATAGCCACCTTACTCGGTAAACTTTATGTCTATCTAATGACTGTTTAACTTTGTCACTCTCTATACACGTTTCAATCAATTGAAAAGGCTAATTTGTTACTTTAACCCTGAGTTGGCAACACTTAGTTTAGATCAATATGGGCGCGATCCCCTCGCATTTACAAAGGAGCCACAGATTTTATCAGAAGGAAAAGGAACAAATTCAAATCTTAAAAGCAAATTTTCATCTTGTAAACATGTCGGGTAAATTAATGTGGGTGAGTAATCAGTTAGTTCAGTTGCATGTTTATTAAACTTCTCTTCACTTTGGACTTGAAGCGGTAGCTTGGAATATTAGGCACGTTATTTGGTAGAGAGCACTGCGTACACACAGTGTTGAGACTAAGGCATTTCAGGTGAACACTTGTAGTAGTGTTCAAGCTTCAGCAAGTGCAGTGCGTGTTTCCTAGTTTGACCGATCCAGAATTGGGGCCTTGATTCAGCGTGGATATACACAAGCAGCAGTATCACGCATCACTGGTCAACAATTACGAATTCTTGAGCACAATCAGGGTCCGTGTATCTTCACAAACTGTTCGCCCGACTCAACGTGTTCCGCTAGACAATCGTCATCGTGTTGAGAGAAGATGGGCCATCCAACATCTTAATTGGAGGTTAGGAGGATGAAACACGGATACAGATACACGAGAGGTGCATGCATTTGGAGGTGGATGTGGCCCTCGTACACCTTTGACACTAATTCAAGGAACGTTAACTATCCAGCGAGATACCAGTGATATTCTTCAACATTTTATACAAACATCTACGGATGAATGTGGTGCTGAATTCATTTTCATCGACGGCAATGCAATGCTCGCCCTCATGGAGGTTCATCAGTGTGGAACATCACGAAATAAGCGGGTATGAAGCATATGAATTGGCCTGCTAATTCACCGGACATGAACTCTCTTGAGCATGCATGGGACAGGTTGAAAAAGGATGTTTTTGATTGTCCACAACTTTCAGAGAACTCAATAGCACTTCCCACATGGTGAATATGACGTAAATGTACTGATGGCAAGCATACCACAGCGTGTCAGCAATGCCAGAGTACTAAAGCAGAGAGAGGGGAAAACCTTCAAGAAACTAAAGTAACGTTTCATTATTATTGGGTATTTACTTTAGATATTGAAGAAAATTGTTTGAGTTTGTAACAGTTGACTTTTTTCAGGTTGTGTGTGTCTGTGATACAAGAAACAGCATTCTATAACTTCATGTCGCATTGTGTCTTGATATTGGACACTTGTTTTTGTGGTGTTATTTAACATTCTCTTTCAGCTACCTCAATTGCTTGGGGTCGGCACTATATATATGTATAAATATATTTTTGTGCGTGAGGTCCAGTTTTACAACCGGTTGCCATTCCTTTGTCAGGGATGTATTCACCATAGCGTGTTTCTTAAGTAGTTTCTGTAGTGATGGTGCAACCTTACCACCCCCCGCCATTGCCCCATAGAACCACATGACAGCATGATAATCCCCATAATATAGGGCCACCGCCGTATAGTACCATACACCAAGGCGCTCGATGGTATGGGACCTTTTTAGTCTAGAGTCAAATGCCACCTCATCTGGAGAGAACGAAAAAAGATAATCTTCAGAATGATGGGTGAGCAAAAGCTCTTCCGACCGTGCAAGGATCAACTGCACTCCTCCGTTCCATAGAATCAAACCAACGGCCTCCCAGGGCCACGGTGTGTTCGCGACAAAAGATAAAAAAATAACACAGCTTAAAGGCATAAATGAACGGAAGGAAATTTATTATGCAATGTTTTCAGGCAAAATGACAGGCAAACAAAAGTTTAATTACCTATTTATTAATCCTTGATAAATCATAAATAATTGAAATTTACACTGAGTAATTAAAATATAATCATAATAGAATGTACAATGTCCGATGGACTAAATACAAAATTGTGAAATATCGAAGTTGATTTCTCCATTCCCTCTTTCTGACATGACGATTAGTATTACATTAAAATTGGTATAACATATATTTTTTAAAATCAGAAATATCCTTGTAAATGCGACGGTTAACATTACGAACTTTGTTCACTATCAGAAGAAACAGTTATTTATACAACAAAAAAATTGAAGATAACTTGGAGTAGTCGCCTAGCAAAATTAATAATACTACAAAATAAGTAAAGAAAAGAATAAGTGAATACTAGTCGATAAAATCATAATCATAAAAAATTGACTGATGTCGGGTCCAGAAATCGAACGCACATCACAATGAATCCAATTACAAAATAACGAGATAGAACTCGTTTTGTCATCCAAATAAAAATGTAAAACACAACTTAAGGAGCGTATTTAAAAAAAATATGTACACACATTTTAAAAGGAACTATAAACAATATACACATGCAACTGTCTGTATAATGAAAAAGAAAAATAAATTGTGTGACAAAGAAAATCCAAGGTCTGCCTCAGACGTCGAACCGATGATAACCAGGATGGCATCGACAAACGGGTCTATACAAACTCCCTTTCTCAGTTATTCATAGGGTCAACAAATCAATAATAATACTGGCGTTCCTATTATTTAATTTCATTGTAGAATTAAACATGAAAGAGTTAAAAGTATCCTTCAAAATATAATCGGTTTTAGCGGACTTCCCTGCATTCAGTCTTAGTGGACAGGCTTGAACAATACACCTGGCAGTGACCCTTCACAAAGGGACGAGCTCACTCGTTCCCCTCTAAGTCATAAATCCTACAATGTCCAGCCACAGCAAGTAATGGTTGGGCGTGACAGAAAATTTCTTGTCAACAGCTGAAGGTGAGACCAAATCGTCTCCCTTAGAATCCATCATTGGTAAATAATCTCATTTCAACTGATATCCTCATATCATATTCCAAAGCTCCATTGGCTTATTAATTCACTTCCCTATCACAATTCTTTAATTCAATATCAAGCCACTATTCATCTTCTCAATTTCACATCCATAGGCTTAGATTCCCGGGATCACATCCATCCGACTACAAAAATTATCACAGCTTATGTTTTCCTACAGCTTGAACTAAAAAAATCAAATATGAATTTAAACATATCCATAATGTTATTCTCATATACAGAAAGGGAAATACTTAACATTAAAGGAAAACACTTATCTCAATGGGAGGGCGTTTGTTCGTTGTCCAGGCTTGTCACAAGTTACACATATAATACAGCCATCTACATATTATTATCACGCAAATTACGTGAAAATGAGAGTGCCTTCCTATCTTCATGGTATCAGCCGATAGTTCATTTTGAAGACATTGTCACCATGCATTACCACAATAGGCCTGAATACCCCGTAAATAAAATATACATATCACGGTTTGGGATCAATACAAATACAAATCTTCGTTTTTCAACCTAAGCTAAGCACTCTCATACAAACTAATCTTTTTCCATAAAATCACGTACATGCATTACATTGGATATATTTTTAATGCCCGAAATTTTAGCCATGTAATAAGACATTCAATTCCATCCAGAAATATATAAACGATATGAAGACCACTCACAAGTTCTCTCTGTAATTCAAGAATACATGCACTTTACATTTCTAACCAAATTTATGTGATCTGCATATTATATAACAGTGCATTTATTTTGATAAAATTGTATATTTTTGTACTTATTGTCATGTCGTGAAATCCGTGACTCGGGCCTAGGAAAAGGCCCTTATCGTCGTTTAAGCTCTCACGGCGCTGACGTTGGTCACAGGTTCGTATTCACTGCTATTCCTGCTGAACACGTTCATAATCCCAGGTCCTCTTCTGCACTATAACAACTTCAATGATGCTGACATTATGTTGCGTCACTTTAAAAAAATACGGTAACACAGTTCATGCGGTCACGTTACTTAAACACTTCCAGTACTATAATTTGTACAACATTATAATAGTTTCGAAGATGCAAAATGTATCTTTCCATCCTCAATTACAGGTGAGGTCAGAACACCAGCGAACCGTGGGTTTGCCTTGAATCTTTCGCGTCAAGTGGATGTTGTGTCAACATGGACGCCCTTTTTATAACCTAAGCCCTACACGCACAATAGACAGCGGTCAGCCCCCACCATTTTTTAAAAATTAATTGTGTTATATGACATCGGTAATGCGCTCAAATATGTGACTCAGATTCTTAAGTACTCCTGTTATGTGCGGAACTTTTATCGATCGGCCGTTTCTTTAAAATTTATTATCAAAATGATGCCCCTACAGAATCCCCCGTGAGGGTTCTGCGTACATAGTGAGCGTGCTGACTCTATAGTTGTTATATAATCCAATGATCGCGTATATTTCCACACGTTAACATTCATAAACAACTCGAATTTTGGCAGAGGTCTATTATGAAACCATGTGACATCCCGAGGTTTCCCATACTAATTGTTATGCATATCTCGAAATCACACCTACAAATAAAACTTGCAAGCTGGCATCACCGCGTTTCGGCCATTTATTTGCGGGTGGAGGTATTAGTATTGATTTTCACTCCTTGTCATTTTTCATCTCTCTCTCTCTCTCTCTCTCTCTCACTATCTGGGGATTCCTTCAGTTACGACGGAGTCCTGTTTACCAAGTTAGAAGGGTTGTGTAAGCATGTGCAACCTAATGCAACTTTCTGTAATATGTACAAGGGAGCTTAACAAAAGATTTCACTGCCTAAAATAATTAATAAATAAATATGTACATGACCGATACGGTCACAATGGGTTGTATATAAATGGTGACGTGGTTTAAGACTAGCGCAAACACCCAACCCCGGAACTGTAGGAATAAAACCATAGTGGTTTAAATCTCTGTTCCGGCCGGAAATTGATCTCAGGACCTTCTGAACCGAAGACAACTACGCAGATCATTCATCCAGCTATTTCTGCGGTCTCTGAAGCTACCCAGGGACATTCTCCTTCCAGTCGGATCTCTTTCGTGACAGCAGTGGCGGCTGGTGCTGTAATCTGTCGCCACTCCAAAATAGAAATACTGCATATGTGGTTTCCAAGAGGCTCTCCACTGAGGTTTCCATTCTGAACAAACACACAAACAACCCCAACACATGCCTAATACAAAACTAATTAAACACACAATAACATTCACGAACTCAGAAACACGTCGTGTGAGCGCACAAAAACAGAACTTATCAGTGTTTCTAAAATCATTGAAATAAAACCAGCAACGTCGAAGTGCAAAATTATATGTTATGTTGTTATAGGGAAATGTGTAAATTAGACATTTTGTAATTAAAAATTACATATCATGTCCTTATCTTGTCAAAATTTGTTGTATTTACAAACGTGGCAATTTGGGAGTGTTAAAAGAGCTGGTGGCTTCCTGTACAGTTCCCGTTTGCTTTGAGCGATCTCCTGCCAGGTTCTCATTTCGGTGTGACCAGTGCTGCCTCTCTGTGGTCCAACCAATAGCTGTGAAGTGATGTCTTGGCTGTCGCCCCCACAAAATATTGGGAAATTTTGGCACGCATGCGCAAAAGGCAGATTTCCTGCTTTCTGGCAAAAAGCTTAGAAATTATCGCTGAGCACCCGGCCTGGAGCGCACGACTAGTTATTTGAATTATTTCGTATCATTTGCCTGACGACTTTTCAATTTTTTTAATTGTAGATTATATTTTTCAAATAGACAATGTTCTGCAGCACTTCAGCACATAAGGTACGGCCACACCTGCTTTTCAGACGAAAAAGCATCCCAGGATCGACCATGTTTCGAAATTCAGTGTTCCGAGAAGGACGCCAGGCGCTTAGCCACTGAACTCTGAAGTCCACTCTGAAGAACTCGGAAGAACCTTTGGTTTAGATTGACATGCTACAGACACGTGTCTCTCTTCTAAGTTGAACAGTTAAGCAACATGTCCGTGTGTATGCCTGAGCGAAGCACTCCCTCATTGCATTTACACTTACGTCTGTTCTTTTCTTCAAAATTATTTCTAACTGAATTGATCAGATTTTTCTTTACCAATATAGCTGAAATATATTCAGAATGGCCGTTTAAGTGGCTGTGTGGTTTAGGTCAATTGGCATACGGGAGATGGCGGGTTCTAACCACACAGTCCGCAGCCCTGAAGGTGGTTTTGCGTGTTTTTTTTTTGCTAGTTGCTTTACGTCGCACCGACACAGATAGGTCTTATGGCGACGATGGGACAGGGAAGTGCTAGTAGTGGGAAGGAATCGGCCGTGGCCTTAATTAAGGTACAGCCCCAGCATTTGCCTGGTGTGAAAATGGGAAACCACGGAAAACCATTTTCAGGGCTGCCGACAGTGGGGTTCGAACCTACTATCTCCCGAATACTGGATACTGGCCGCACTTAAGCGACTGCAGCTATCGAGCTCGGTTTTGCGTGGTTTAGCACATTCACACTACACAAATGCCACTTTCGCTTCCTTCATAATTCTCGTTAGGGAAATGTTGATTTCTGTGCTATTTTTATTATTACTGATTGGTATCATCAAACTCCTCCCACAGAAGGCAGTCATGGATGCTGTTGTGTCAATTTGCTTTAATGGAGGTTTGTTTTATTGAAATAATGTTAGAAAACATTCCTATGTCAAGTACGTAACATTTCTGGTGACTGTGACTGGACTCAATTTACGATGGACGAGTTTAATAAAGAAGGATCACAGATAATTTACGCGAGCTCATGGCGAGTTTCAAACAAGCAGTGGTAAATGTTTACATCATTCCGTATTTTAGAAGATAAGTCGATCTTCAGACGAAAATGTTCAAGCCCTCAAGGTTGTTGAGAGAACAACAAAAGAAGAAGACGCTAAAGGATTAGACACGGCTGCATCTTACCGCGAGAATTGGCTGAGCTTAGATTCGAAAATAAATGGCATGTGGATTTATCTTTTGGTGGCGATAACGTTTCCAGTGAATACCAAGAAAAATAACTTTAATTTTCCCAAGCTGCAACTTAAAAATTTGGATGGGGATATCAAGAACTGTATTGGGTTATGGGGGCAGTTATAAAAATGGCTGTAGTGATATCCAACCAGAGGACAAATTTCAATATTTCTTGCAGGTTACTGTTCTAGGTTCTGTGGCCAGGGACCAAACTGTCAAAAGGCAATAGATCATGTAAAATGCAGGTATTCCAGGAAAAAATATTCATAGAAATATATGTCCGAGAACTTCTACATCTAGTTCTACTTCAAGCTTCTGAAGGTATTAGGCTTAGTATTGGGAGCCTCTATGGTAAATTAGAAACGCATCGGAGGGCATTTGAAAATTTAGGGGTTATTTCTGATAAGTATGCAGCAATGTTCTATACTCTAGTTGAGTCTACATTGCCAAGAGAGGTCATGAAGGCATGAGAGAGGGTTCGTGTGTCACTTAAGCAAGTTGTCACCCTTTCTAAAACAGGAAGTAGGGAGCGAACGACGTTTGTAGCTTGCTCGTTCTAGTTTCATGGTGAGAAGGGAGGGCATGCCATCCAAGCTAGGTACACAAGACATACTTCCCACAGCTGCTGCTTTGTTTACAGGGTATATGTACTATATGTACCTGGTGCAACGAGATTGCCCATAGATCTTCCGATTGTTTTAAAGGGAAGAATCTCAAGAATGGACAAATTACAAATATTTTGAAGTAAAGGAGGGCTTGCTTAAGGTAGGGGAATAACTCAAGCACATGTAAAGCATTTGTGAAGTGTATGATTTGCATAAAAAGGGGTCATTGTGTTATTGTATGTCCTGTTTTAATTACTGCGGAGAGAGAAAATTCGGAGGGAATGGATAGTCAAAATACTGTGACTATAACTGCCCACCATTACGAACTCTAGTTGTGAAAGTTCTAAGTGGTAAAGAACCTGCCAAACTTGCGCGAATTTCGATATGTTCTGGGTTACAACATACATACGTACATTATCATTAAAGACTGTTATGCCTTTCACCGTTCAGTCTGCAAGCTTCTGTGAATTTATAAACGTCTCCACAATAGTCTATCTGCAACTAGTCCTGTGGCCTCATTTATTTCTATAACTCTTATCTTTAAATCGTTATAAACCGAGTCTAACTATCGTCGTCTTGGTCTCCCTCTATTTCTCTTACCCCCATTACAGAGTTCATTATTCTCCCAGGTAACCTTTTCTCCTCCATTCGCCTCACATGACCCCATCACCGAAGCCGCTTTACGCGTACAGCTTCATCCATCGAGTTTATTCTTAAATTAGCCTTTATCTCTTCATTCCGAGTACCCTCCTGCCGTTGTTCCCACCTGTTTGTACCAGCTACCATTCTCGCTACATTCATGTCTGTTACTTCTAACTTATGAATAAGATATCCTGAGTCCACCCATCTTTCGCTCCCGTAAAGCAAAGTTGGTCCGAAAACAGACCGATGTAAAGATAGTTTCTTCTAGGAGCTGACTTCGTTCTTCCAGAATACTGTTGATCGCAACTGCGAGCTCACTGCATTAGCTTTACTACACCTTGATTCAATCTCACTTACTATATTACCATCCTGGGAGACACGCAACCTAAATACGTAAAATTGTCGACCGGTTCTAGCTTTGTATCACCAATCTGACATTCAAATCTGCTGAATTTCTTACCTACTGACATCCATTCAGTCTTGGAAAGGCTAATTCTCATACCATACTCATTGCACCTATTTTCAAGTTCCAAGAGATTAAACTGCAGGCTTTCGGCACTATCTGCCATTAAGACAAAGTCGTCAGCATAGGCCAGACTGCTAACTATATTTCCACCTAACTGAATCTCAATTGCAATTTTATACCTTTCAGCAGATGATCCATGTAAACTACGAATATCAAAGTTGAAAGATTACAGCCTTGTCTAACACCTGTAAGTACCTTAAACCAAGAACTCATTCTACCATCAATTCTCACTGAGGCCCAATTGTCAACAGAAATGCCTTTGATTGATTTTAATAATCTACCTTTAATACCATAGTCCCCCAGTATGGCGAACAACTTTTCCCTATGTACCCTGTCATATGCTTTCTCTAGATCTACGAAACATAAACACAACTGCCTATTCCTCCCGTGGCATTTTTCAATTACCTGGCGCATACTGAAAATCTGATCCTGACAGCCCCTCTGTGGTCTGAAACCACACTGGTTTTCATCCGACTTCCTTTCAACTACTGATCGCACCCTCCCTTCCAATATGCCAGTGAATATTTTACCTGATATACTGTGTCCTGGTGGGGGTGTGATAAGCGTCATGCAATTGTAGTTATTTATGGAGGAATATATATTTCAATTTCAGAAGCGAGAAGATCGTACTTTATATATTATAAATAAATCCCAGGCCGAGAGGATGTTGTAAGACCTACCCCAGAATGTTGTCTCCACTGTGATTAACAAACACAATGAACAGCAGAATTAGAATTCTCAGAAATTGTGACGAAGTGGGAAAGAGAGAGGCGAGAATTTTTGACAAGTTAGGGGACACATTCCTCGCCTCCAGCGAAATAGGTAGTGGCAACAGCTCAAAGATCCGGGTGCAGATTTCTTTGAAATGATGGCAGGGTATCTCCATGTGCTAGCGGGAGTTGAACGCGAGGTTGGCACTTGAAGAAAAAAATATGAGCCTTCCCGGTCCCGTGGTTTATGTGGACCAATAGAAAAATTCGACGACCAGTCGCAGGTACGCCAACTTCGTATTGTAAGAAGCACGAGAAACCTGAACTCCACGGATTAAATTTATAAACGTAAGTGAGTTATAAATTCGGAATAAGATGGAATTTAAAAGCCTGTCTGTCTGTCAGGTCATCAGCCCAGAGGCTGGTTGTATCCTCAAATAGCACCACCAAAGGTTATGCGGTTATAAGGAAACCGCAAAAACCAATGGCAGCACCGAAATGAGGCGTACTAGGCAAGACTAGGAGTGAGGTAGTTTGCCATTGCTCTCCTCACTGGATCCGAAAGTGCTATTGCAGCACGACTGACCATATGAGCAGCACCTTTCATAACACTCAGACGCACTAGTCGTGCTCTGAATGTCATTACTCAGCACCACCCATACCCCAGCAGCTTCCATATTGTCACAGCCATGGATGAGACTGGGACTTCGGTGGAAGCTACACTTTACTCTGGCCTATGCCAAGAGATGGATACAAAAGTACTGTATCCATCAAGAAATGGCAGCAGGCAATTTATAAGCCTAACCAAGTAATAAAAGTTATTAAAAGTCACTAACTGAGGGAGATTGATTGGCGTAATTCTGATAATTCATGGACGCTATTGGCTGATTGGCTGGAGGCAAGGGACGCCACAATATAGCGCGAAATCCCAGGCCGGGATACGGCAGCTAAATTCGCAAATATATCAATTACCAGCGAACGATATTCGTTGAGAATTGGTATAGAGCCTTTGAGAACATAATTACATCATTGAATCCCATATTTAAGCCACGGGCCGAACCGCAAATTGTCGTATGAAGATATCGGGGCTGAGCGTCCTAAGATGACCTCTCGTGAACTCGGAAGAGAGGGGATACAAGTATAAATATGAGTTCGTGAACAAGAACTGACTACTACTTTTGACAAAGTGTTCGGGCTGATACCACGCCTGGGGTGCGTGACAACTTCTGATATTTTGTTCGAGCCGTGATTACGCCAGGGGTGCGTGTGTGTACTTACTCGTGGAGTAGGGTTTGAAGTATTATATTGTTACATAGTACAGTGATTCATGACGTGATGTAGCTCATATTACAGTCTTGAGCAGTATACTAGTATGAAGTGTTTCAAATAGTTACCGGACTCAGTAAAGCATAACTTATGGAGTGTGGGATTCTACCACAGATTAGGAAGTACGTTACGGGAGAACGGTCACGAGTGTTCGATGTATTTCACCTAGTAATAGTCGATTATAAACTGATACGTGGTCAGCTACGCGAACGTGAGACGGGAAAATCAAGTGCGCGCCGGGCCATTTGAATGTGATATCGAGGTGTCACCAGTTCCTTAGTGCCGGGGAAGGAATGAAGAATATGTGTATGAATTAGGCGGGTCAGATAAAGGCCAGAAGTGTAAAGTTTCAGTTCAATATTAGTGTTTGTAAATTTGTTAAGATGTTAACATTTTAAATCTTGAAAATTAATATCTGTAAATCTGAAAAGTGCATTGGATTACTTCTTCAAGCTGGCATGAAAACCAGTAGGATGCAGGGCTAAGACTGGATGGGGCCTGTGCTTCTCGTGTGGCTTAGCAGACTACAAAAAAGAGATTAGTAACCTTTTGAGATATTTGTAGATTGCTATCGTTAGGGGGAGGAAATCATATTAAGTTATCATGTGACTTGATTGTGAAACGAGCCGTTTCTGGCTCATGTAAATTCAGAGATAGATATACAGACAAAGGGACAAATTAAAATGTACATAATTAGATCAAGCACTCATCATAATTTTGATTATTAAATAGAGTAGAGTAGCGTTTATTTGTTCATTCAAGTGCTTGAGTTGTTTGATATGATATGGAGCACGTTTCACGTAAAGATAATGTTAATATTCATTTAGAAGTACTTCCAAAGTGTTTTTCCGTTAACGGAAATTTTATAGATATTAAGGCATGTTCTTAAGATAATCCAGAGGTAGGGTTGCCAAGTGATTTAAATTGTTGTGGGACGGAATGCAGTCCATTGATTTGTTTGTAAATATCGCGAAGTTCGCCAGTGGACAAAATAATATTAATCTGTACAAGTGTCGAAGTATTACATTAATATCGGGTAATGTGTACAGGCGTGTTTAATAATAATCTTTGAGAATAAAGGCACGGGCCTAGTTGGATAGAATGATTGAAAATTAAAGTAATTTAAATGTGGAGATAATATGTGGCATGAATATTTAATTTGGGTAGTGAATCCGATTTTAACACTAATTGTTGATTTAACGTTTTTGGACTCAATAACAATCATAAATCATTTTTGGTAGAAACGAGATAGGCACTTTGATAATATGGTCACGCTATGTTTGAGGCCCAGAGTGATTTGAGCCAAAAGTTGAGATTTGGAGTTTTGTGGGACAGAAATCCGGCCCGAAATGAAAGTGAATTGTACTGATGTTGATGAAGAAATAGATGGATCTTAAGGCCTACCTAGAGGTTGTATTTCTATACCGGTGATATGAGTGGCAGAAGAGAGTCCACGCACCGAGAGTTAATTAATGAAAATGTTTTGAAGAGTTCCGATGGATAAATGGACTTCAAAATGGAAAAGGAAGGAATAATTTAACACTTGCAGATATTGGAGGCATTTGCTCAACTGCGAGGTGTTATGGGATTTGAGAATCGTCTTAGGAGCATATGGTCTCCATGAATTAACGACAGTACGAAAATAAGGTTGCGGGTTCGAACAATATTATGTCCCGACCGATGTGAATTCGGATCTTGGTGATTTCTGTTTGGGAGAGAACGTGTGTGACTAAATAATAAAGATGGGAAATAAAAATAAAAAATCTCGAAAGAATAATAATCTTAATAATAATAATAATAATAATAATAATAATAATAATAGTAATAATAATAATAATAATAATCCAAGTAAATCATATTTGGATTGATTAGTGCCAAAATAAATCGGAATTGTAAAAGGGGTTATGCGGTAAACATATATAGAGTGGACTACCGTGTAACAAGCGAAATTATTTTTTAAATTAATAATAATAATAACAATAATAATAATAATGATAATAATAATAATAATAGTAATAATAATAATAATAATAATAATAATAATAATAATAATAATAATAATAATAATAATAATAATAATAATATTTGAAGGATCAGAAGAAGAATTTTTCAATTTTTTTTATGAGCACAATAATTAGGGTGGGAATTGAATTGAAAATAATGAAATTTTCAGACCACTTTAATAATGATAACATTTTAAGTACAAAAATGGGAAGCTACTTTTTATTTCAGATGAGAATAATAAGAGCGAGAAGTTGAAGTATTATAGCGAGGATGATTACGGGTTACGATAATCACGATCTCCACTATTAATAATAATGCTGATAATAATAATAATTTTTATTATTATTTATTTTTTATTATTATTTCGGATGCTGGTGATGAATGATACTAGGGAAGTCAGCTGGCGAATTAACGTAATAATAAGTTAAGTTAATAGTTGTAAAATGAAGGCAAATCCCTACATCGGGACCATTAGGTTAGAGTCGCTTTGTCGTTTCCTTCAACTAACGATTAGCATATCTTGGTTAGGACCACGGGGAAAGTTTGTAGTTTCCCGGGTTGGTCTCATCTCAATCAAAGTGGAGGCGTTAACATGGTCCATGTGATCGCGCCCACTTAGCCAACAGGTAATTGATCCATGACCAAATATGGTCGTGGTGTTAACGAAGGTAAATCTGATACCTTCAGATATCAACGGTTCCACCACCCAAATGGAAGGGTGGTCAAGGGTGATAAGTATTATGTAATCATTTTCAGGAATAATTTGCCAAATTACCGGCAAATCAAGGGTCAACAGATTTTGTTGTGTGTAAAAATTATTTGGTTTACTTAAATAAAATGCTCCGTTAGCATTTGCAAGGAAACAGTTCCAGGTTCTTGTTCTTGTAGAATAGTAAACCATTGGTGACCGTTTAAATATCCGTCCCCATTCCTAGGACGGATCCTTCATATATTTCCTTTCATCTCAATATATGTATAATTTGTGTGTTTTATGATGAGCCTTAAAGTTAAATATTAGAGTGTCCCGTTCAACCCTGTAGTACTGATTGGATGGCGCCCTTACATTTAGTTTGAGATATATCTAAATATATTTTTTTATTGTTTATTAGTTGCGATAGATTCGGACCGTAACACTCCCTGAGATAAATGCTGGTTGGGACTCAGGCTTTGAGCGGGTACAATACTAATCAATGAGATACCTCGATAGTTTTTGCAATCCTTCCTGTTCCCTTGCTTATAGATAGGGGCAATTACTGCTTTCGTCCAATCTGAAGGTACCTTACGAACGCTGCGTGCTAATCTTACTACTCTATGAAGACATTTCATCCCTGCCTTCCCACTATACTTGACCATTTCTGGTCTAATTTCATCTATTCCTGCTGCTTTATGACAATGGAGTTCATTTACCATCCTTTCCATTTCCTCAAGCGTAATTTCACCAACACAATTTTCCTCCTCCTTATGAGCTTGGCTGTTCGCAACGCCACCAGGAAGATTTCCTTCTAGGTTGAGGAGATGTTCAAAATATTCCTTTTTTTTGCTAGGGGCTTTACGTCGCTCCGACACAGATAGGTCTTATGGCGACGATAAAATATTCCTTCCACCTCTCCAATAATTCCCTGGGATCTATTATGAGCTCACCTGAATTACTCAAGAACACTGTTCATTTTCTTTTTCCCTCCATTCCTGAGTTTCTTTATTACTGTCTAGAAAGGTTTCCCAGCTGCTTGACTTAACCTTTCCAGGTTATTACCAAAATCACCCACAACTTCTTTTTGGATTCAACAACTATATGTTTCGCTCTGCTTCTTTCATCTACGTACAAATCCCTGTCTGCATTGGCCCTTTCTGTAGCCATTTCTGATAAGCCTTCTTTCTACGTTTGCAAGCTGCTCTCACTTCATCATTCCATCTTTACACACAGTTGTTCCTAAGCATTCCCTTGTTGTTTCTACTACAGCATCCCTGTATGCCACTCATTCAGTTTCTATATACTGAACCTGCTTACTATCTACTGTTCGAAACTTCTCACTAATCATATCCATGTACTTATGTCTAATTTCCTCGTCCTGGAGATTTTCTACCCTTATTCGTTTGCAGACAGATTTCACTTTCTCTACCCTAAGCCTAGAGATACTTAGCTCACTACAGATCAAATAGGGGTCTGTATCATCGAAAAATCTCCGGAAAACTCGTACATTGCTAAAATATTTCCTGAATTCGAAGTCGGTTAAGATATAGTATACCCGTAACACGGTTCTCAATCAAATTCCCCGATGTATGCAGAGTTATGTTACCCGCCGAACACGCTTCCCCTGCGAAGATGTCAGCTGTAAGCAGCGGGGAAGTGAGGCGTCACAACAGTGGTAACTTGGCCAAGGTTGTATTACGTCAGACGGAATGTTCCATTCTTTTCCATCGTTAATTTCTTCCAAATGGATTAACGATATGAAGAAATGAACCACATGACTGTGTAGCCTAATTTTTTATAGTCATAATTCCCAAGTTTCATGGGGATCCGTTAAAATGTACGACAGATATTAGCAATTATAATTCCCAGGGCATACTGAATAAATAGGCAGGCATTTCGCTTGTCAAGCCAGTCTATCTTGTGCCACAGTCGAGGCCGTTCGGTCGGCTGTTGGTCATTCTGCTTCCGTGATGCTGGTCGCAAGTTCGACTCTCCGATGGAAGTTTAAGTTCGTGTACTATTGAACTCTGATTCTACAACGCATCTACAAGACTTAGAAATATTACAGCATCGTTTGCGTGTGGTAATAGAAGTTGTGTTTGAGTTGAGACGTGAACATTTAAGGTGTTAACTATTTACAGGAACAGTGTGATTCGAACTAGTACGATACTACGCTACCCAGTACTTAAATGTAATTTGATGTTTAAATTACAAGAGATGATAGGATTTGAATGACAGTGTTTAAACTTGAGATGCTAAAAGTGATAAACCATTGTCGTTAGTGGAACTTCAAAACTGTACATAATATTGTATTTAACCCTAACAAGTGATAAACCTGTGATAATAGCGAGACCGTAATTCAGTATTTCAAACTGTACAGTGATTGAATTTTTTGACAGTGTTACTCTACCGAGGTGTTAGAACATTTCGACAAACTATGCGTTCATGTTACAAGCTACTGACACAAGTAGTTGAATTTAACAGTGCTATTGAACTTAAAATTTATTTTCCAAGTGACCATATTTACGATAGAACATAGCCTTAGAACTGTGGTTAAATAAACTGGTACAGTTAACATTTCTTGTGTTGAACCCAGGACGGTTCTTGGAAAGACATTGTTTTCTTTATTTAATCTTGAACGGGACTAAATTCATCCCAGAACAAATTCTTTGGTTTCATTTTTTTTTTCTAGAATAAATCCGAACTTGAACTGTGTACAGTTTGGGAGTGGAATATTTCATTTTCTACGTCACTATTCAGCCGAAGTTCTCATATTTAACTTTGATAAAGTGACTTATTTATTTTCCGTGACTGATACATCGCAGATTTATTTTGATCTCAATTCAAGCCATCAGCAATAACTGTGTTCATTAGTGAAATTCCACTGTGAACACAATTGAGTGCAGACCACTACTAACTATTATCTTATTTGTGCAGACAAGTTACAGTGGATCTATTTCATGCCCAGTGCCACGTTACAACCGTGACTACGAATGCTCCTAGACCATCCCGACCTCCGAGATATTCGAGACCTTCCAGATATTTAAGATCGGCTCGGAAGATGGTTGCACCCCAAGCAGACATTGTGACCCTCAATGTACCAGAGCCAATTCCGCCCCAAGGAGAAGTACTCATTATAACTGCTGTGCTGAGGTGATGTTGAAATTTGACTTTATTTTATGAATAAACTTTTTTAAAATAATTAGTGTTCCATTATACTTATCTGACTTCCCTCTCCTCTCTAACAATTCAGATAAAGATCGGTCACCCCTGCGCCGAGTCTTGTGTTCAGCTAGCCATCAAAAGAAACTTTTACGGTTACAATAGTCTATTATGGATCTGGTACCCCTAGCCTCGCATGTCGAGCGGTGAATAGCCTTATGCTTCAAGAATGTATTCGTAACTTTTAAACCCATACTAGGAAAGAAGTCGAGCAAACACTTCATATTCCTGTTAGCTCCCATTTCTTCCCGACATTTACCAATCACCCTTTCGTATCCTGCAGTTCTATTTCCAACCCTCGCATTGAAATCGCCCATTAGTACTATTCTATCCTTGCTGTTGACCATGACCACGATGTCACTCAATGCTTCATGAAACTTGTCAAATTCATCCTCATCTGCACCCTCACATGGTGAATACACTGAGACAATTCTCGTCCTAATTCCTCCAACTGCCAAATCTACCCTCACCATTCTCTCATTTACGTGCCTAACAGAAACTATGTTGCGTGCAGTGGTATTCTTGATAAATAGCCCTACCCCATACTCTGCCCTTCCCTTTCTAACACCCGTCAAAGTACACTTTATAATCTCCTATCTCTTCCTCGTTATCTACCCTTACCCGAATTTCACTTACTCCTAGCCCATCCAGGTGCATCTCCTTTGCTGACTCAGCCAGTTCTACTTTCTTTCTTCCATAAGCCCCATGAATATTGATAGCTCCCATTCGAATTCCATTTCGTTCGCCAAGTTGTTTCCAAGGAGTCCCTCGCCTGTCAAATGGGAGTGGGACTCTGTTACTCCCATAGGTCCGAGGCTTGCTTAAAATATTCTGAGCTCGGTAAATTCGTGAAGCAGGATGCTACCTACTTACACATAGTCCAAGTGAGGATCTCTCCTCTAACGGGTTTTGGACCACTGGTGGGTTGTATACCCCTCGCCGCCTGAGCACAAGGAGGGCCATGACTCAGAATATGTCCGAGGTGCCCACTCCCATTCCATAGCAACTGGTATCCCGGCTCTCAGGACAACTTACTAGGCCACTCAGTCGTTGCCCATGGTTTACGAACTAGGACTTGCCTACAGTAACCCACACCAAAGTCACAAAAGTCTTACATAACCAAAGAAAGGGCTAGGAAGCTAGAAATCCAACAATTGGGAGATAAAGTGTTGTCTCTTTTTCTGCTTGGAGTTATAGAGAGTAGCAAAGAGACCCATAATGTTTATGATGTAACACTGCAAGGGCTAAAAGGGGATTTCCAATGCACAGTCTCAGTACTTGATTAGAATAATATATGTGGTTATGTACCAAGATTAGAACCTAAAAATATTTATCTTGCCCTTGCAAATAGAAATATTCACTTGGCAGATGTTGGTGTAAATGTTCCAGAGGTGCATTTGTTGCTTGGAGCAGATGTTTACGGTAAGTTGCTTACAGGAATTCTGGTTAAATGGATGAAAATATGTATTCATTGGAAACCAGATTAGGTTGGACAGTGATGGATGAACGAGAGTTTTCTAGGGGCAATAAGTCACTAATTAGTCTCACATGTGGTCAGGCTATGGATATATCAGACTTTTGGAAGTCAAAAGCCTTTGTAATAAAGGACCCACCGAGCTCGATAGCTGCAGTCGCTTATGTGCGGCCAGTATCCAGTATTCGGGAGATAGTAGGTTCGAACCCCACTGTCGGCAGCCCTGAAAATGGTTTTCCGTGGTTTCCCATTTGCACACCAGTCATATGCTGGGTCTGTACCTTAATTAAGGCTACGGCCACTTCCTTCCCACTCCTAGCCCTTTCCTGTCCCATCGTCGCCATAAGACGTATCTATGTCGGTATGACGCAAAGCAACTAGCATAAAGGACCCTGCAGAGGATCATTCTAAGAAAGAGATGGAAGAGCAAGTCGTAAAGCACTTCATTGAAACTGTGAGGGTGAACAAAGAAGGGAGATGTGAAGTCCGTCTCCCATGGAAGGATCGTCATTCTGAATTGTTGGATAACAGGAAGTTAGCCGAGAAGAGATTGAAAGCAGTCACTAGAAGATTGATGAACTTGGGGAAGCTTAAAGGTTAAGATGATATGCTCCAGGAGTGGATAGAATTTGGAAACGTGGGGACTGTAAAGGACAAACATCAACCGTCAGGCCACTATTTGCCACAGAGTGCAGAACTTAATGAAACAAGTGTGACTTCTTAAATTAGGCCTGTGTTTGATGCCTCAGCATAAGACAGAAATGACAATTCGCTGAATAAATGCTTAGAGGAATCGAAATGATTCCTAAACTTCTGTTCCTTTTTCGAAAGCATGCCACAGGGGTCACAGCTGATATTAAAAATGCGTTGCTGCAGATAGGCATGACAGGGATTTTCTATGATTTATCTGGTGGAAATATTTTTCCAAAAGTGAGATCTTCACGTTGCTACATTGCGGAGTAGAGTTTGGGTTTAAAAGCAGCCCATTCCTTTTAGGAGCGGCAATATTGTATCACCTGAGTAAAGTTCCGGCTGAAGATATAGAAACTGCTAAGAAGCAGCAGAATTATTTCTATGTAGACAAATGTGTCACTAGCTCGTAAACAAAGGAACAGCTGAGTCCGTTCATTGAAAAACCTACTAAAATGTTGAGTTCAGCACATTTTGAATTATGAGCATGGGTTAGCACTTCTTCCACACCGAAAAAAACAGAGTCAGAGAATATTGTTCCAATACTTGGTATTATGTGGGATGTTGGGACAGATGTGTTGTTTTGCAATATCAATACAGTGTATCCAATCACACTTTCAAATTCTAAGGAAAGCTTATTATCTATTGTGCTGCGTATTTTTGATCCACCAAGAAGCCCGGAAAGAAAAATGTGGAATTACCACAGCAAGTGACGAACGAATTCCATGCTTGGGCGAAACACTTACCTTTGTTGAATAAATTCAGGATACCAAGAAGATTTGATTGTGGGTAACTTACAATTTATCTGCTTGCTACCTGTATATTCCTTAATTGCGTCACTATAGATGGTGCACCACCGCCACCGCTGGCAAGGTCCTTGCTATGCTTAACCTCACCTCCGCCATCTTGGAGGGCTTAACCTTACTTTTTACCCTAGGAGAGAAAGCCTAACCTCATGGAGGGGCCTAACCACAATTTTACAGCCAGATGCCCTTCCTGACGCCTAAGAGAGAGATTAACCTTACAGACGCTATTTTGGAGGGGCTTAACCTTATTTTTTACACAAAAGACAGCAAGCCTAACTCCAGAGCCACTATCTTGGAGTGGCCTATCCCCAGTTTTACGGCCAGATGACCCTCCCGACGCCAATTCCACAATATGGCGGCTATACACAGCTCCTTATGAGACAGATTAAGGGCACTTGCGCAAGATGGATGCTGCCCTTAGGAGACGGCCTAAGGGCGCTTGAGCAAGGTGGCTGCTATACATAGGCTCTTATGAGATGGCCCAGGGAGCTTGCGCAAGATGGCGGCTATCTAATTGCACAAGATGGCTGCAATACAAAGGAGTAGCTGTTTTTGGACAGTTCTTGAACAGCTTCATCATCCAGCCCTCGGCAGAGGCCTCCTACTAATTGACCTCTGGCAAGGTCATAACCACGTGCTCTTGTTTGTAAACAAAACCACGTGCGTTTTTGACAGCTGTCATGCTAACAGCCATGTGCTTTTCTGACAGCTGTCAACGGCCATCTTTAAAGAACAGAGCATCGTGTTGTCATCTTTACGGCACTAAACATTATAGTTACTATCTTAGCCATATGCTCCTCAAAGCCACGTGCTTTTTTGACAGCTAACAGTGACTATCTTTAAACAGCAGACGATCGCAAACTTCAGAGCTGGCAGGGGCTAAATGCACATGCCTGCAACGTTAGGCTTGTAGTGGCGAGAAATTTGAAAAATTCCACGTGCTTATTGACAGCTTTCAGTGGCCATCTTTAAACAACAGAGCGTTGAGCTGCCATCTTTCGCAGCGCTCGAATCACATTTTTGCGTTCTCTTACTAAGTATCGTCAGGAGGGTCGCCCTATAGTTTACAGTGATGAAACCTACATTGATATCTCCCACACAACACCAAAGGCTTGGTGTGACACCACATCTCCTACAGAGGGTCTTAAATCGCCGATATAGACAGGACAACGCCTTATTATTGTCCATGCATGCCTTGAGCAGGGTTATATTCCGAATGCCCTCTCGATATTTAAATCAAACCAGATATCCGGCGATTAACATCGAGAAATGAATGCCACGAGCTACATGAAATTGGTGAAAGAAATTTACCACTCTAGAAAAAAATATAAATTGAAAATGGGAGGCGACTCCAGCTGTAGGGAATAGCAGCCTATACTGTAGATAGACACACATTTTTCTTTTGCTACTCTGTCCACTGTACGGCACCTTCCATCTTTGTAAAATGATTCTGTTACAGGAGGGTTCATACTGGCTATAATTCACCATTTATCTTTCGAATAAGGTTTCTTTGCAAAATGTAAGAACAAATAAACAACGTGTTCTTTCAACAAAGAATTTGTTTCAGTAGAGACCCTTATTTCAAATGACTAGGGTATTGTCATCTATATATTTTATGTATTTGCCATGAAAAAGAACTACAACCGCTATAATAATGATAATAATAATATAAATGAACTTATGGTTGGAAAGTTTTCTTAGTGAAAATACAGACGTCGCTTGGTTACTACAGCAAATTTTCCAAAATATGACGTCGCTAACATTGCAGACTTCTTTTGCGTATAGATGTTCACGATTTTGTAGCTGCGTTACCAATTGTTCCATAGGAAAATTGAATCACACCAGGTTAAAGCTCTAAGCAATTCGTCACTCTTACGTGCAATAAAAAAGGAAATGCGACTATGAGCGATTGTCCGTTCAAGCGAGGGACCTACGAATATATGGGAGTTGTGAGGATATTCTTTGCATTATACGGAATATGGTATGATGTGAACATAGCGCAGATTACAGGCGTTAACGCTACTCGATTCCCTCTTATGATCAAAATATGCAAACGCTAGACCAACCTCAACAACAGCTCACGTACTCTGGTGGCAGCTCCTTGACGCTCTGGCTCTGAAGATCGGTAGGTGTGGCCTGGGAACTCCGCGGAGAGAGTCGCACTGAAACTTCCCATTAAATGCACCCTGAGATGTTATTTGATTGCGCGGGCTCTACCTTAGCCAAATGCTCTTCAAAGACACGTGCTTTTTGACAGCTCTCAGCGGCCATCATTAAACAACAGAGCATCGTGCTGCCATCCTTACGGCACTAAACTTTATAGCTACTAATGTCACGTACTCTCACTACTACATCGTGGGATTTGAGACTCTACTTTTCTTCACCTACCTTACTTGTCTCGACATCCAGTGCTGCTGTATATTTCGACCCGCCTGCTGCTATGTGTCGCTCCTTATCAGCTGTGCGTCTGCTCGCCCGGCCGGCTCTTCGTTTACTGGGCAAGGTTTTGCACCCTTCCTCCCTCCGCTCACGTCACGTATAACGTCTGCCTTCTCGCATGTTCGGTGATCGCTACTCTCTGCCTATATAAGCTCACCTTGATCTTCTTTGTAACGAATTCGGATATGAGGTGATTCTAGTGTGGAGGGCTTCATTTGTCATTGTACAGCTGGTCTGTACTTCTGCTGATCTACGAACGGGTTTTTCTACGAGGAGGTGGGTGAGCAAAGGACATGCATACAAACTTTAAAATAATTCAGCTATTGGTCTTGCCCTTCTGGCTTGACATAACAAACTCCATTTTCAGTCTATCTCTTTCAAACATGGACTTACTATTTTCGATTTATTTTTAGTCCTGAAAGTTTTATAATATTTTAAAAGTGTTGCGGAAGTATCTTCAGCTATGGACACATAATTTTGAATTTAATAATGGGTGTCTCGTAGATCGTTGGAATCTTGTGTTTATTTTCTGGGAACTGTCCAGGACTTTGAGTGCGCGGACTTTATCATCCTCTCTCTTTCCCCTTCCATTCTTTTTTCCCCTTTTGATCCTTAAAGAAAGAAGTGAAGGACCAATTTTTTTTTTTTACGATTGAGTGTATTCTAATTGAGATTGTATTATGGTATTCATATAAAATATTGTGGCTCACAAATCCCCAACTTCTTTTAACTTTTGTCGTTTTATCATTTTTTGTGAACATTGGTGCTGATCTAGTCGTTGTTTCAAAAACATATATTATGTGTGCCAATGTTCATTTTGCTTCGGTCCCTTCTTTTAATTGGCCGATGTGTACTATTACTCTACTTTTTGAATTGTGAGGATCCATATTGTCGTTCCTCGACAACCCTTGTACTATTTTGAGATATTGTTCACTCTGTATGTGTACTCCAGGTATTATTATCAATGTTCGTCCCTTTAAATTGTGTACCTTCCTTTCAGATTTTGACCCTTTTGTGCATTTCTCTAGTGTGACGCAAGCATGTTATTTCCTATCGTAACAAAAAAAGATAATAATAGAAATATTAAATAAGAATAATGGAAAGACTTGTAGAAACTCTAGTCAGGATCACTATTGTGCTTAGACATTAGTTGGAATTCCCATTGAATAGGCTTGTTGGTCTTGTATCTTGTATAAAATTTCTGCTTCTTTTTAGTATCACCAAAAGAAAAAATGTAACATTTTTACCTTTATCTTGTTGTCAGTTTTGAAAATATATAGCTTCAAACCCTTTGGTTGTTTCCAAAAGAAAAAGTGTTATTTTATTTTCCCTGTTCTTTCCATGTCATGTACCTAACACGACTTTGCCGTTTGGGTTCGCCCCACAGCACGGCCCGCTGCGCGTGATTAACTCTGCTGACCTGCTGTATGGTGGATGATTGGGCACCTTATTCCGAAAGTAACTGGCATATTAACCACTGCCATCGCTTGCAAACAAATCACACGTGACACTACCTTAGCCACGTTCTCTTCAAAGCCACGTGCTTTTTGACAGCTGACAGGGACGATCTTTAAACAACAGACGATCGCAAACTTCAGTGTTGGCAGGGGCTAAATCCACATGCCTGCAACGTTAGGCATGTAGTGGCGGGGAATTTGAAAAATTCCACGTGCGGTTTGACAGCTGTCAGCGGCCATCTTTAAATAACAGAGCATCGTGCTGTCATCTTTACGGCACTAAACCTCATCCTTATGCACGTCGCAGTGGGCGATTTAAAAAATTCCACGTGGTTTTTGACAGCTGTCAGCCGGCATCTTTAACTACATGCACATGGCCTACTGCTATCTTCACGGAAGTAAACTTTACAGCGCGGATTTTAACAGGACAAGCAAGCAAGCTGCCCTTCCTACGATCATAGTTATAGAACAAGCTGCCCTTCTCAACATACTTACCGAGCTTCCCTTCTCAAGATACTCTTATCTTAGAGGACCTAGTTTTTAAACCAAGATGCTGTTTTCAACACTGTAAGACTTTGTTCACATACTTACTAGGCAGCCCTTCTCAACATTAGGTGAACACTGTCCAGAACATGTTTACTGCTTAGCAAGAGGTACTTCTCTTAGGGAACTTAGTTTTTTAAACGAAGCTGCTGTTTTCAACACTTTCTTGCAAAGAAGAGGAATGGCTGTAATACACATGTGGACAAAGGAATACACAATCTAAAATAAAAGAATATGCTAATTCTACATTATTTATTGCGTCTTGTATGTACAAGTTTCAACTTGAATCCTTTGCTGTACCACACTCTTAGTGTACCTCTCCCTTTTCACAATCTTCACGGATAGTTCATGCAATATGTACAGTATATTTACAAAATTGTGTTTAAATACTAAGATATATACAGTTGTCTGTGAGGAAAGACAGCTTCACTTTAACGGTATATATTACAAAGTACATAGCTGTAGCATAATATTCACAAAGTTTATTCAAACACACACACATACTAAGATTAACTTCTTTAGGTAAATAAGTACCTATCAATACCACTGTGTCCCCATGCTAGAGTGTTGGTATAGTTTGGAATGACAAACCGTTTAGTCTTCATTCTTAAGTGCTACTTTATTAATTAAATGATTGTACCACTGATGCTTCTTACTTTTGATAACAGCCATTTTCTTATTTAAAATAGGTGGATTATTATGTATACAATTTTCATAATTTTGTAAACTTAACTCATTCTGAACTACATTATTTTTAATTGAATTCCTTTCAATCTCTTTATTTGTGGTTTATTTAAGAGCATTATGCAATAAGATTTGGATTTAGTACCTACAAATGAATCCATAATATTTCCAGCGTATTCGTCTTCCATTTTACCTAGAACTTTTTTGTTTACTAGTGGTAGATTATAAGCATTATTTTCAGGATAGTTACTAGTATCAAACCTACCTAAGTCTGGCTTTATATCATTATAATAGTCGTCCGTTTTGATTTGGTAAATAAACGAATCGGTATCTGTGTAGAGTAATTGCACATTATGAGCGTACTTCTTCATCATATAATCGTAATGGAATTCATACATCAGTGTTTTAGCTAATTCAAGTACAGCAAATCCAACGTAGGTAGGTTTGTCGTACTTAACCTTAACACGATTAATCTGTATAATGACTAAAGTTTCATGTATAATAGTACAGCTATGGACATTCGGTTTACTTATTAAATTGTCAACACCATATTTTTGCTTAATATTTCTCCAGTTTGTAATCAATTTCACATCAACGCGTTTGTCAACATTCTCCATTGTCTTACCAAACACACTGTTATTCATGAGCTTATAGAAATCTTTCTCAAACTCGTTAACTGCACTTGTTCTTAAATCATTGTTGAGATCGATGTGTGGTTTTAGCCACGGTGACTGATAGAATTCTAGCATGCGAAATTTTTTTGTTAACTTCAAACCTTGCAGCAAACACTGTTTTAAATTCCGATAATGAATAACATACTTAAATTTATCATACAAATTGGTGATTAGCATGTTTCTTGTTGATGTAATGTACGGAGACTTCATATTTTCAGGGCAGAACGGTAAGTCATTATGAGAAGTGGGTAACTCTTTAGAATACTGTAAGTCGACTTCAAGGAAATAGCCTTTATCAGCTTCATCGTGTAGAGTGTGCAGCTGTAATTCGTCAATTTTGCATTGCGTTAGCCAGCGGAAGCCAGTTAATGGTAGAAGCTGACTCATTGCCTACACATTATGATTGTTAGCATCAAGATAAACAACATACTGAGATTGCTGACTAGAGTCAAAACTCGGAATTATTTGCCTTAGAATACCGCCCACTACACTGACTTAAGGCACCTTGAATAGACGTTTTTATAAAGTGCACCATATCAATATCGGTTAGCAGTTTCAAATTCACTTGCGTGTATTTTAACATGGCATCCCAAATTAACACAGGGCTTTAATATACTGGCATGGATCAAGGCCATATATTTTCTTGCAAACAGCGAAAATTTTCAAAAACATCAGCTAACAAAAGTACAACCGTCTTTAAATATAAGTCAGAGTATTCGCCTAGCGTTTGAATGTTGAACTGCTCTCCGATACGTTGTGCATGTAAATAGTCGTCATCACTAATATCAGCTGAATTCAGTGAGCTGTAAAATGATTGTTTTGATGGTAAGGCGCATTCTTCGGGGCATTCTAAGCAGTCAATATGTTCATAACAGAAGACACCCTTACGTCGAATTGAATTGAACTGCTCTTTTTCAGGATAAAACGTGTCGAATTTCTGTGAATTGTTCTGGCTGCAAATTACTAGAAAGTTTATCGAGGCTACTCGCCATAAAGCGAACCGAGTCAAGAAATATCAGTTTTATAGTATGCTCCTCATCTACTTTTACGCACTTTGTAAATGCAATGTACCGCTCTTTGTTCTGAGAGATTATATTTATTTTTTCATCTGAAGCCCCAAATTGTGAAATATTAAAATGAGAGTCGTAACCAGAGAAGTTATGTAAAATAACGGGAATAAATTTTGGAAGTCTGTACTTAAGATTACAGCTATTATGAGCTGGGCATCTGTACAAGCCAGTTAAATGGTCATGATCGAAAACTTAAGGGTCTTTTTCAGAAAATTTACTATTACAAATACTACATTTTGTAACACGTTCATGTCCTTTTAACTCAATTTCAGTGAGTGGTTTCATAGGAATGTTAGTATATAATATATGGCTAAGATGCACTGCATCACTTTCAATTATTTCTAAAAATACTTTAGCAGCATAAAGTCCTCGATACAGCTCTAACTTGTTAAGCGTGCTATCATAACCACACTTGATGTAGTACGCGAAGCTATACGGGACATGCATGTGTGTAGTATTTGTAAAAGAGTTGTCGGGATTATTTATGCACGTGCTTAATGGTTTGAGGATGGCTTCAAAGTCTGCGTAAATGACGAAAGGCACCCACAGCTGCTTGTTGTAATTCGTAAATTTTAAAACATTATTTTTTGTAGTAGGTATCTCTGTGCATACATGATTGCAGCCATTTTTAGAATGGTTTGTTAACTGGTCTTCATTTCTAAAATACTGCAAGCATCCGTCGCATAGCCACTTTTTACCATCACGCTTTGACAACTGACTACCAACAAGTCTACTCAAATTTTTAATCCAACAAAAGTGACTATTCTCACTAGTTTCTATATAGAGTAAGTTAACATGAGTACTCTTCTTATTACATGTATAACACAGCGGACCTACTACTGAATTTTTGTGTACACCATACACATTAATACTAATATTATTTACTTTTTCAAAGCGCTTAATGTCTTTTAACTGCATAAGAAATTCTATACCATCTAAATTTAGTTGTGTTAAATAGTGAGGATACGATGATGTTGCTGTTTACTGCAGTTAATTTTGCCGACACAATCGCCCATGCAAAACACGCCTCGTCATTGTCTTCAACGTTTACAAGAGCTTTTGTCGCTTAATCCAGTCGGCACCTCGATGTATGAAGAACCTCACAAGGGATTGTACGTATTGATATTAACCTCTGGATACAAAATTTCAACTAAAGCCCACCCCGATTCTTTCTCATGAAACTCTTCATTCTTATTTGCAATAAAGTTTGAGATATCTCCAAAAACATTACTAAAATCAGTTGACTTACTTGCAACTATATTCTTAGTATTAAGTGATTTAATATCTGTTATTTCACTTTAATCTGTGCTCTTAATATACAACGCAAAAGGTTCAAAATTAACCTTATATAAATTATTATCAGACAAAGTTTTGTTAAGAAGCTCTTGCACACCCGGTTTAACGCAATTAAAATGTTTTCAGTGCTTTGAAACTTCTGACTAGTACGGATTCTGCAACTCAAAATCGTACTTCGATGTTTGTATCAGCTGCGCTTCTACAAGCGTGCATTACATCTTAAGTGGCCCTGAAAATGTGAAGATAATACATTAATGTTACAGTTTTCGCAGTGTGTAGTTTGAAGTTCTTTACTGACTTCATTTTCCCTAGGTTTCTTCTTACTACAGCTTTCTTCATCTACATCTGTATTTACACGCTTTCTTCGCGTAGCCTGAGGTTTATAGACGCAAGTAGATACCTGAGCCTGGTGATGTACTTCTAGTAAGTGAGCCTGGTACTGCTCTACATTCGCTAAGTATTCCCACAAAATTCACATAAAGCAGATGTTATGCTAGGATGTCTTATTTTTATATGACGTGCAAGGATATCTCGTCTTGTAAACGTAGGCTGACACTGCCCGCAGGGGAAGATAGTGTCGCTGTGTTTAGCATCTTTATCTCTGACAAGGTTGTCACGCCTTGCAAAGCTCTTAATGAATAGATCACACTTAAATATAGTAGACACTCATAGAAGTACTTCAGTTAACTGCTGAAGCTTGTTAAATCTCAGCGAAAAACAAATACATTAAATTAATTACTCGCAAACTACCTTATAAAAGATAAAGATTAAATGTAAGAGTAACGGAGACACACATAGTTGTAAAGTTCGGAAGAAACCAAGTTTTAACCCATAGAAGACAGAGATTAAAGTTACAAGAAACAAACAGACATGAATGTTCCATACCTAACAAGGTGTTGCCGCCGTTGTATCAACTTCAGCCAAATTACGCTTTCCAGTTGAATTTCCTTCTCTTGATTCGCAACGTTAAACAAGTAGACGAAACGAAGGTAACCAGCTTGAGGTGTGCACGTGAAGAATGAATGACGATGACGACGGTAATTTTGATAGATCTAGATAAGAAAAAAGTCTTAATGTAGCTTGAAAGATAGCGTAGGCGTACAAAGAAAGATGAAGCAGCCTAGGCATTAGTAAAGTAAAGTTGCTTTCTAAAAATGTAAGCTCTTGCGTCGCACATAGGTCTAATAGTGATGACATGATATGAAAGGGCTATCAGTGGGTGTCGAATGTTAGTCGGTTCGTCAACAGCTAGTTTAAAAGTAAGGTAGCTTTGTTCACTGAGCTAAAATACATGCAACTCCAAGGTTAGTCAGATCTTCAACAGCTAGCGTAGAAGTTGCTTTTGAAAACTAGAAGCACTTGCGTCGCACATAGGTCTTATAGTGACGATAAGGTAGGAAAGGGCTACGACTAGGGCTCGAATGTTAGTTGGATAGTCAACAGCTAGCCTAAAAGTAAGGTAGCTTTTTTTACTGAGCTAAAGTTCATGCAGCTCGAAGGTTAGTCAGATCTTCAACAGCTAGCGTAGAACTAAAGTTGCTTTCCAGAAACGCAAGCACTAAGCAACAGTTTTACACTAGGCTCACCTTAGGATGTGCTCATGGAATGTAGGTGAAGACTGCAAACTGAAGAGTGCTTTAGCAGATCTCACTGGAATAATGTCGACAGCAGACGATGATTTTCTAAAAAATAAAGAAAAAGAAATCGTAAATATGAAAAAATCGATAATAATAATAATAATAATAATAATAATAATAATAATAATAATAATAATAATAATAATAATAATAATAATAATCAAAGATTTAAACATTCCTTTTTAGCAGATATCAATCACGATGCTTGTGATCCTTGTTGCTTAAAGGGGCCTAACATCGAGGTCATCGGCCGTCAATCACGATGGTCAGCTTCGTTGAAATTGAGGGAATACTGTTAATTGCCTACTCGTTTTTATGCACATACGATTTCATATAATCAGCACTTAACACACTGTGGAGCGTTTCACACAGTGTCGACTAGGACTGGGAAAGTGCGAGCGTTTGCAGTACAGTTCTAACAAAAGTTTACGCACTGACTTCCTTCAGCTAAATGTCCTCAAAGAAGTGGTCGGTACAATGACTAGTTAAAAACTACTAAAGCGCATTCCTTCAGTGTGAGCAGTAGACTAAGGCCCTTTTCCTAGCTCCCCCTTCCCGAGTCGCTATTCCCTGAATGGTCTAAGAGAGGATCTAGGGGCCCTTAACAACGCCTACACCTGACTGTTAACTTGGGTGCGACCTTCGGGCCCTTGTGCTGGGCCGAGGATTTATAACAACACCTACAGTATCCCTTGCCTGTTAACTTGCAAGCGACCCTCGGGCCTTGAGCTAGGCGTTTAGAGCTGGCTGACGGTATCCCCCTGCCTAGAATCCCCAGTTCTCTTCTGAACTTAAAAGTTGCTATAAGAGAGGGGCTCTTAACAACACCTACGGTATTCCCTGACTGTTAACTTGGGAGTGACCCTCGAGCCTTGAGCTGGGTGAGCATTCATAACAACACATACGTTATTTACTGCCTGCTAACTTGGTCGCTGTCAGCTGTCAAAAAAGCATGTGGCCTTGAAGGGCACGTGGCTAAGATAGTTGCTATAAAGTTTAGTGCCGTAAAGATGGCAGCATGATGCACTGTTGTTTAAAGATGGCCACTGACAGCTGACAAAATAGCACGTGGCTTTGTTTACAAACAAAGGCACGTGGTCATGACCTTGCCAGAGGTCAATTAGCGGGAGGCCTCTGCCTAGGGCCGGAGGAGGAGGAGGAGGTGGTTCCAGAACTGTCCAAAAGCAGCTACTCGTACGGTCTTATGGAGAAAGATGCCGGCTATGGGCGGTTGCCCAAGATGACAGCTATACATGGGTCCTTACGTAAAAAGATGACGGCCAAGGGCGCTTGGGCAAGATGGTGGCTATACACAGCCTTATATGGAGAAAGCTAGCTTAGAGGCTACTGCGCAATTTGGCAGCTGTTCTTATGAGACGGCTTAAGTGCGCTTGCGCAAGATGGGGGCTATACATAGGCTCTTATGAGATGGGCATATGTGATTGAACGAGATGCCGACTATACATGACCTCTTATGGAGAAAGGTGATGGTCATGGATACTTGCGCAAAATGGCGGCTACACACAGGCTTATATGGAGAAAATTAGCTTAGAGGGTACTGTGCAAGATGGTGGCTCTACACAGGCTCTTATGAGGCTAACTCCTAGAACGTGTGTCAGAGGTTACTATGTAAGATGGGGGCTGCTCTTAAGAGACGGCTTAAGGGTGCTTGCTCAAGATAGCGGCTACACACAGGCTCTTATGGAGAAAGATAGCCCACGGGGCTACTGCACAAGATAGCAGCTATACATACTGTAGGCTCTTATGGCCTCTTCATCCTCCGAAGGGACATAGCCGCCCTCGTCCTCTTCATTCGTATAGCAAAAGGGCAAAAGGGCACCTCTTCCTAGCAAAAGGGCAAATGGGCAAAGTGAATACCTCCTCATCATCTGAGGACAAAAGGGCAAAAGGGATACTCTTCCTGGCAAAAGGCCAAAAGGGATCCTTGGCTAACGGGCACCTCCTCCTAGCTAAAGGGCAAAATATCCAAAGGTCACCTCTTAGCAAAAGGGCAAAAGGGAAAAAGTACACCTCCTCCATATCTGTAGGGCAAAAGGACACCTGAGAAAAAGGGCATATCCTCCTAGCAAAAGGAAAAATGTGCAAAAAGAACACTTCTTCCTTATCTGTACGGCAAAAGGGCAAAAGGGCACCTCCTCCTAACAAATGAGCAAAAGGGGAAAAAGGCACCTCCTGTTAGAAAAAAGGAAAATAGGCAAGAAGAACACTTCCTCCTTATCTGTAGGGCAAAATGGCTATTCTTCCTGGCAAAAAGGCAAAAGGGCACCTCCTCCTAGCAAAAGGGCAAAAGGGAAAAGGACACCTCCTATTAGCAAAAGAGCATATGGGCAAAAAGAACACTTCCTCCTCACCTGTAGGGCAAAAGGGCAAAAGGGTTACTCTTCCTGGCAAAAGTGCAAAAAGGCGTCTCCTGCTAGCAAAAGGACAAAAGGGCAAAAGGGCTTTTCGTTATCTGTATGGCAAAAGAGGTCTTCATCCTGGCAAAAGGGCTAAAGGGAAAAAGGGCTATTCCTCCTGACAAAAGGGCGGAAGGGCTTCTCCTTACAGTTACATAAGTTAGCTTCATCCCTCCTCTTACACACAGATGCTTTCCTGAATTGAACACTGCGTTCTCCTCGTCGCATGAGTTTTTCGATTAAGGAGAAAGCGGCAGCAGGAGGAAGAGGTAAGGAGAGAGTAATACAATTTTCAACATGCAAAAATAATTTAGGATAAGCAAATGCTGTGTCCGACCAGACAAAACCGGTTCAATCTAGTTACAGAATGCAATTGTAAAAATATAGAATTGATATGACTTTTATCGCTACTGTGCTATATGTTTCTATTCAAGGCAAGTTACGATTAGCACACACTAGAACTGATTGTAAAACAAACGAAACATGCTGGCTATCAGTGTTCAGAACAGAAAAACATATAACGCAGAATATTATAATGTTAATCTCTCTGTTGATACAGTCGCACTCGTATGCAATCAGCGCGCACACATAGAATTGCGAATGGGGTATATCTCTATCCAACATACTTATTCTTAATCACTGCAGATAAAATGATTTTTGTACTTTGCAGGGGGTACCTTTGTCCTAAGAAGATAAATTTTGCGAAATTCAAACTGATGCTACTGAAAATCAATCTGTATAGATTTCGAACTCTGATTTAGTTACAACAGGAAAACATAGATTCAAAAGTGAAAATAATCAGAACGCTAGTGCTATAAAAAATACACTGCTTACATTGAAGCCCTCAGCAGTCGAACGAGTTATCGCATAAACAAAAAATGTCGATTCGGAAACATATTGTTTCAGTCTGTTAGCATGGATTATAAGCATGTAGCTCATGCGGAAAATGAAATTAAACAGAACGCTAGTGCTACAAGAAATACACTTCTTACATTTAAGTCCCTAGCAGTCAAACAAATTACCGGATAAACATATAACTTAAAATTTCAGTTCGGAAATATACTATTTGAATCTGTTGGCATGGTTTACAAGCATGTAGCTCTTGCGGAAAGTGAAATTAAACAGAACGCCTAGTGCTATAAGAAATACATTGGTTACAATTAAGCCCCTAGCAGTCGAATAAATAATCGGATTACATGTAACTTAAAATTTCGGTTCGGAAACATATTATTTCAATCTGTTAGGATGGGTTACAAGCATGTAGCTTGTGCAGGAGAGGGCTACTATGCAAGATGATTGCAAAATGCTGAACCGAAAAATAATCGTGGTGTACACATGATAGGGAATGGAATCCTGGGGTCACGTCTTATCAAAGGGGCAAAAGGATGAAGGGACTCATACTCCTCCTCCTCCTCCTGACCGCGTCCTCCTCCTCGTCGGGATAAAGGGTTAATGGGCTAAAGGGCTAATAAGCTAATGGGCTAATGGTCTAAGGTGCTTATAGGCTAAACGGCAAAAGCGCTAATGGGCTAAGGGTTAAAGGGCCAAAGGGCTAAAGGGCTCCTCTTCTTCTTACCGCGCCCTCCTGCTCCTCCTTCTCCCAGGGCTGTGTGGATAAAGGGCTAATGGTTAAAGGGCTAATGGGCTAAAGGGCTAAAGGCCAAAGATGCTCCTCCTCCTCCTCCTCCACACTACCACGCCCTTATCCTCCTAGAAGGGGTTAGCTGAATTTGGTACATTTTAAACAGCAGTAACACCCTCATCGATTGTTATCTGCAAGAACGTTTCTACTTTGTTAGGTGCAACAAATTAATCTCAATTGGTAAATGATTTTGTGTTCAGAACCGAAGAAATTGATGCCACACATAACAGGGAATGGGCCCAGGGGTCACGTCTTATCAGAATTACCTAATAAATAATAAAATCCCCGACCTTTTAGTGGTGCAATGAGTTGCGTCTTTTCTAACATAAATCAGTATCTGCTTGCTAGTTTTTTGTGTTTGGAACACCGAACTTCTGATTTTAATATTTCATGCTTATAGATTTGAACTCTAGAGACTTTCAGTTACCCACTGTAATGTTATCTTCATTTAGAGATTAAAACGTTGTGTTCAGAACCCAAAAAATTCGTGCTACACGAAATATTGAAAGGGAAAGGAACAGATCTGCATTTAACACACGGAACATTCAAAGTAAATATTTGCATGCAAAGGGCTGGCTGGCTCGCGACCGGAAATAAGCGTTATATTACTAATGACACAACAGTGTGTGTCGACTGTATGTCGAGGCTAACAGAGGCCATTGTACCGAGTTAAGATTACGTGGATTCTAAATTCTGCGCCACGACGTGCATAAGATGGTAGCAATGAGGTTCAGTGCCGTGAAGATGGCAGCAGTGAGGTTAGCTGTACTCTATTGTCCTTAAAATTGATGTTAGGGCCCGTCACCTTGACAGCTGTCAAAAAGCACGTAGTCAAGCACGTGGCTTTGTTTACAACCAAGAGCACGTGATTGTGACGTCACGGTCACTTGGTATGCTGCGTCAGCACCTGAAATTCTGAATCCAAGGCTATGTGGTTGGAACTTGTCAAAAGCACATCGATTTAAAATTTCGACATTGAAACATTAGTAAAAAAATTAACGATTTCAGAGGTGTGTTTATGATCGATGAGCTGCCGGCTAAACAGGATAAACAATTGAGTCAGGTATTGTAAATCTACAGTAGATGCTTCTAACCATGTTGATACGCACTGGATTTGCTATTTCAAGAGCGATGGTGAAAGTTTGTATTCGATTCCTACGGTGGCAATGTACCCAAAGAATTAGTTGACTATCTCAAGCACGACCATTCATTCTTTAATTCAGAAAGAATACAGAATTACGACCAATAAGTCTGTGGTCACTTATGCCCTTGTGTTTTGAAACCGTTTTCCAAGTACACGATAACCCGAGTGAAATTTTAGACACAATAAATGGCCTTAGGCATTTTTGGAAACCAACTTCGAGTTAAGCTTGGTGTGGCATACGATGAACTGCACACGGAAATAAAGATTCTGCCAAAGTACCTAAGTGAACATCGCTCTAAAGTTTTCAAACCACTAGAAAATTACGTTAAATTTTTCAACAAGAGGTTAGTTAACGTAGCTGAACCCGTCGATGAATGTGATGTAGTCACCAAAGGATATTTAAAAAAAACAAATAGCATCATCAAGTGCAAACCAAACGGCTCGTGGTCTGAAAAATTATTTCATTAAAGATAAAATGGCGATATTGTTTCGAGATTACCCTACAAAATCGTTCCTTTAACCAATGAAATTCATGATCTAACTAGAAAGCTGGTAGATAGCAACAAGGATGCTCTTGATAAGATAGAAGTCAACGCTGAATTAAAAACTGATACTGCCTTTATCGTTCACACTTTCTGGTACGAGTGCTGGCTTAGGAAAATAGTTATCGTTTCAGAAAGCCATCTTGGAGTAGTTGGACTATACACGGAATCTCAAATAAGAGAACTATTCGATGTCTACATAAACGATAAAGACTATAAAATAGACGTAACTGCACTTCCCATCAAAGTTAAAGTAAGTTATGTGCTGCATTTTGCTCCCAAATATAGTAAAGTAAAGCCAATTACACTTGGAGGAGTAGTCATGCCTATTCATATTCAACTCATCATGTTTTGAGAACTAACCGTTGACCATTCTTTAAAATCTGAAACTGTAGATCCCGTCGAAGGGATTGTGTAGATGACGTCACATTTTCTTTTCCATAAATGGATAAAACTGAAAGCTATCAGTGGCATTCATTCCCACCGATTGGAAGAAGTAAAAATTACTTTTTGGTTCCAAATAAAGGCACGGAAATAGAAATCAAATTTGGCGATGGATGGGAAAAGAATAAGTTTCAACTAGCCATGAATTTCGGTGTTACTCACGCCAATGGTACCGACTATACCCATTACGTAATGCTCATAGGTAACTTCCCCGCTTTCCTGTGGTCAGCAGTAAGAATCAAACAGGGTGACCATCTTGTTTTTAGAATAGACCATCCCGGTATCGTCGTAGGAGTATTTCATCAACACAATTCCTCTTAAAGTGACGAAGTTCGGCTAGAATATAACGTTGTCAATAACGGTAAGCTGAAATCAAAATCAAACTAAGTTCTATATCCTTTGAAAAGTTGGTTGGATTCTTTAAATATTACCAAGAGATTGAGTGGGAAGGTAATTACACAATAATTTTTACCTGGAGCCCATGCGCATAAGATGCCCTTTATAGATGGAAGTCAATAAGAGAAAATGGAACATTGGATGAGTATTCTCTTCCAGAAGAATGGAAAGTAAGCATTACATGTACGGGAATACGGGCACCTGTTATCAAGTTCGAGCCGAATTAAGAAGCTGAATGCAGAGAACAAAATAATATACAAAAATCCAAAAAGACTCAACTCATTTTTCGATCTACAAGGGCACGAATTCTCTGCTATTGTTGGGAAAAGATTCTTTGAACTAGACGTCACCAATTTCTATCAGTCTCTGGAGTTTGACCAGGCTTTATTTATACTTGTAGTGTTTCAAACCAACAGAAAGGAAAATCAATTGCTCGATTCATCTCAGTTCGACCATGTCCACTTTGAGAACGGTAGAGGTGAAATATTTCCAGAAGAATCTTGGAATCTTGATCCTAATAACAAATACATGAAAGTTTACGATGCGTTTACATATTTCAAAATAGTAACTCAACTAAACTCAGAGGTAGGCATCAGTCGTCGACAGTTTATTCGATCGTATCCTATTTATAACATGAGTAAGCGTAGAAATGTTGTAACCGCTGCAAAGACAGGTATGACGTTGTGCGCAAACACACGGATGTATACAATCATGTACGGAAACAAAATTCTCATCTTTGACGCTCAACATAAACTAGTTACAGAGAAATTTTAATCAACATAAATGATTAAGAAATTACGAAGCTTTCTTGAGTTGATTACTATATGTTTTGCTTCTTTCGTTGAGTTTCTCAGAACATGCAAGAAAGAAAATAATTCTAAGTAAGAATTTTTAACTATATAAATAGAACATGTCATCAGCTAATACAAAAACAGATGTACGAGAAACTGTGTTGCAATATGAAGAAGATGGTGTCTGGAAAGAGCTAATAATTCCTCCTGGTGAGTACAATGTCAAAAAGCTGGAAAAATACATAAATTCGCAACCGCCATTCCACTCGCAAAATATTAATATTATTAAAGATAGAAACCATGATATTGAAATAATATATCCATTCAAATTATGTTTAGATGCATTTGGAAAACTGCTATTTAACAAGGAAATAGAGCTATCTGATATGATTAGATGAATTTTCAACAAATATTCGTAAATTTAATTTCATCGTCCCACCAGTTTGCATATTTACCAAAGTACCTAAGTTGCTTTGCAATGTGAACTTCAAATTCTTCCTTCTTTTGTAGTTGTTGAAAGGGATTCATAGCTAAAAACTCTACCCACAGTTTGTCATTCCTCTTCAACTTGTCATTAATTTATATTTAGTGTTCAATGTTCAAAAGCTCGGCTATTCTTGCAATAAAAACTTTGTAAGGAAGCGCCTTGACTTCATAATAGTTATTAAAGACCTCAAACACCCCTTCAATTGTATTTGTACTGCTGAGGCTTGGAAGTTGCTTTTCTTGAAATAAGTCAACTGATATATTGTGCATTCTCTTCTCTTGGTATGCAAAGTCGTTGTCTGGTTTTATCGCAGCTGAAGAACAAAAATAGCAACGGTAGACAAGTTTACTCCAAGTCGTACAAGTCTCACAAAATTCAACTTCTTCTTTCGGTTCCCCAAATATTTCAATTGCCTCTTGTTAGCTATTTCTCTCAGCTCAGCAGTGTTCATACTGTGCAGATTGGCTATTTATTAAATATCCGGCTCCATGGCTAAATGGTTAGCGTGCTGGCCTTTTGTTCAGTGGGTCCCGGGTTCGATTCTCGGCCGGGTCGGAGATTTTAACCTTAATTGGTTAATTCCAATGACTCGGGGCTGGGTTTGTGTGGTGTATTCAGCAGTAGAAATAATCCTGGGTTGGGCCCTCATGAAGGTCGCGTAATAGGCCCGCACCAGGCCTCTCCTGAGGCCATACGCCATTGTTATTATTTATTAAATATATGTTTTTAAAATTTTTATTCCTCTACTCGGAAAGAAATTTACATTATTTGGGGACTGTCCCCTATTTTCCACAGTATTCTGGGTAAAAAACCCACTGTTTTTCCCAGATTTGAAAATTAATTGGTGTAAAAACTACTGTTTTCTTAGGATACACAGCTAAAAAGGCGCTCTTTCGTCTACATGAGGTCCGCTCCAGTTTTAACAAATATTTGAAGTAAAATAAACATTGTTTTTCTTAGGAAAAATGATACTTTAAAAATGCCGGTTTTTCAGTACAAAATTTACAGGGGACAGGGGGTTATAACATTTCTGGTTTTTCTGTACAAAAATATACGGAGGGGCAGGCAAACCAATTCTTGGAAATGAAAAAGTAATTAATAGCCATGCGCATTCCGTCCACATGGGAGAAAAATATAGAAGCAAATACGGTACGACATTCTATGGCTATAGCATTTTCCCATATAAAAGCATAGGGGTATTGTATCACTGAAATTTGTTAGCCCTCGAAAATATATGTCTATTTCACATGTAATATCTACAATTCCAGAACTTGTATCGGAATCACAATATTGTTGACATTTTTTTTCACCAGTGTTTTATCACCAATTGATCGTAGGTTTCATTACTAATTAAGTTGCGCGGGTTGTACTATTTCGTCTAAGCGATGCACTGTACGACGGTGTAAAATGTCCGCCGGTGACTCGTGGCGCGGGATATCTGCTTCCACTACGAACTTCAACGGATAATGACATAGCACATTGTTTTAACTGCAAAACTCACGCTGAAAACATGCTAAAATTGTATGCTTTCAGGAGAACCTTGAATACGTGTTAATATTTGTCAGATGTTGACGATCAACTAAATTATTTTGAGCGCTTGGTTTGAAGGAATACTTTTACGCTCTCTGATTCGCTGGATATCGCCTCAGGATATGCGATTTTCGTCTGTTCGGAACGAACCATTTCTTTCTGAGGGAAGTCCATCATCATTCCATCTCTCTCGCACAAACATGTGTTCTCACTTTTCTCTGTCGCCTTTATTCAGTTACTGAGTGCGGGTTTTTGATTCTAACATCCTGGTCCTATCTATCACCTCCTCATGCTCGTCGCTCTGAGTTACGTACCCTGCACGACGAATGAGTCTCTGGGAGACAATTGGCGGACTCCGTGTCCACTGTCATATCTGTAGCCATGCCGGTGAGGACTTCTGACAGTTCAGATCAGTGAAGAACCGAAGTGCATTATACGCCACTTGCATTGTAAGTTCGTGCCTATAATTCCCATCTGTAGACACAGACACATCTCCGACCACGCCCCTGCCAAGTGAACTACTGCTAGGCATGATACGTAGCGCACTCAATACCTGTTGCTACACATCTCTGATTGTTTTACGGGCCCATAGCAGCTCCGGTATAGGGAGAGGAAGCAATGTACAGTACTCAATGTGGCGGGTTGCATAAAACCAAATCGTAAGGGATGGGTGGATCACCTGGTTAGCTTCAGTTGGTATTGGTGTGGATACATTCATTATCGGATCATGCCATCATGTACTGTGCAACTTGGACGGTTTGCTTTAGGATGTGGTTCCTTTGACTGCATTTCTCCCTCTCCGCTCTTACAGGATTATCTCTGAGCTTACTGTTAAGCTTCTTTGAGCAGAGAACAGACTAATTGCTTACATTCCTAGAGGCAAGACATTTCAGCAATCTTTCCAAAGGAGCTTATTTAATAATTGAAACATCACGAACTTCCTATTAATGGGTACTGTGGAAATTTCTAAAGAAATAAGTTCGGTATTTTGGTTTATACAGAGTGGTTCAGAAGTGATGTGACAACGCTTAGTGTGTTACCCGAGAAGGCAAACCGATCATATTGCAATATTAGGGACTTGATTGTGGGGTAGTTTATGACCGTTTTCTCATCAAAGGAGCCAATGCACTTGACGGAAACAATGTCCGAAAATGCGTAATTTTACTGTTGCGACGCGTCAAACATGGGCAAAGTTTCCTATGTGGTGACTGGTGTGTGTTTCTCGTTTTGTGTTGAAAACCCAACCAACCAAAATGGAGCATCACATGGTGAATTAAATTACCATAGCGGTTCGAACTGCCGACCTTCATCTTGACTACAGAGCCTTCATCGGTGGTGCAGAGCTTCGAGCTCATGGTCAAAAACTTGTGGTTGTGTTTCCCGTCCCGTACAACATGCTTTAGGATTCCTTCAACCAGTGAAACTACACGTGATTTCAGTTGATAGGGAGTGACTTATAGTATTTCTTCTATAGGAATGTTTAAGGGTGATTCACACTGAAGGAAAAGTGTGTTAAATTCTTACCCTGTTCACAACGAAAAGGGATAAAGTTGTTAAATCTACGTCCAGTAGCCTTTGCCTGGTACTCATTTTCAGCACAGTTGCAATTCAGCTTGCGAGGTGAAAGGACTCAGTGTGCTGAGAGGGTAATAAGTGTACGAGTGCGCTAAAATGGGAGTTTCAATTCAGCAATATAGGCAGGTGGCAGTGCAGATGGAAAGTGAAATGGTGAAAAATAGCTTCAGAATAACGCAAGTTGTTGTGGTGATGGTGCGGCTAGTGATCGGTGGATTGGAATTAAACCGAGGCTCTGAGCTGTCCTGGGAACATATAGAAAAGGTCAAAGAGGTGATGCAAGAACGCCATGTGGAGAAGGTCTAGGAAATGTTAATGGAACAAAAACTATATTAACGATTTTAAGACTTTCATACAAACCGAACTTAAGGATATCAAAGAGAGCCTACTCCAGAACGAGAACGAGATACATGAAATGAGGAATAAAGTCCTGGTCTTAGAAGAATGACTAAGAAAACTTGAAGGAAAGGAACGACAAGAGTGAATGACGGTACGAAGGGAAACATAATAATCTATGGATTGGTGGAGTCAGACAAACAGAACTTTAATGATATATTAGACAGAGCACATTCTTTAATCAGGGAGAAATTGAAGGTCGAGTGTAATGATAGTGATATTGGTAGTTCCTTTCGAATAGGGGGAAATATGGGAAGAAGACCAGTGAAAGTATGTATGGTATTAAGTTTAAAGGCCCGAAAAATTTTGGACAGTGTGAAGAGCTTTAAGGGAACAAAAATATTGATTAAAAAGAATGAGATCAATAAGAAATGGAAAATAGTAGAACATTACGTTTTCATCAAGGAAAGGCGCGGCATTCGCGTCTGAAAGCATATTTCTGTGGAGACTGTCTTATAATAACAGGCGATTCTTCGAGTAGGAAATGGACTGCTACTCAGCTACGCGACCTGGAACATTGGCCTGATGTGTCAGCTACACAGAAGGCAAGTGACTACAGCACCGGCAGTGTGTGTTAATCAACAAAGCAGATACCCTGACCCGGCGTTCGGAACCAGGCATCCTCAATCCAGGAAAATAACTTAAGAAGAAGAGGGGGTCTCTAGGAGTCAAGACAACCCTGAGAGAAAGGAAGGGAGACATGAAAGACATTTGAGGTAAAAGAGGTTTGAGGAAGTCAGGGGTTGGAAGAGGAAATAGCTAGCTCCCCAAGTAGATCTATTCTACACACAGTTTCAAAAAGCACTTTGCTATTTGTTTTACGTCACACCGTTACAGACAGGTCTTATGGCGACGATGGGAGAGGAAAGGCCTAGGAATGAGAAGAAAGCAAAGTGGCCTTAATTAAGGTAAAGCCCCAGCATTCGCCTGGTGTGAAAATTGGAAACCACCGAAAAGCCTCTTCAGGGCTACCGACAGTGGGGTTCGAACCCACTAAATCTCGGATGCGAGCTCACACCTGCGTGCTCCTAACCGCACGGCCAACTCGCCGGTCAAAATGCACTAATGGCGATAAGTGAGGCATTGGCTTCACCAGATACACCCACGAATAAATAACTAGACTGGGTTGTGGGATTAATAAATATCGAGTGTACATTGAGTAAACTGATTGTTGAGACATCGTAGCCGGGGGTATGCAACGTGCAAATACCAGGCTTTAAGGTCTGGAGGAGAACGAAACATAAAAGGAGCCCGAAAGGGCATTACGCGGGGGCGATATCTGGGATCGTACAAGATGAAATATGTAATCAGGTAGAGCTGTGGGAATTCGGATGTGAGGAAATGATTTGGGTAAAAATTAATAAAGGAAATCAGAGTGGGAGTGAGATGTTCATAGGTTTTGGCTACAACCACCCTTCGCGGTCCCCTATTGAGAAAAAAACTTCTTTGAAGACCTTATGGAAGTTGTAAACCAGTTTAAAGCGGGAGATTTCAATGTGCGAAACTAATCCATTATACGATAGAGAAATTACTGCGATAGACTAACTGTACATTTTGAATGGAGGATGAATCAGGAAACTCAACGTACATGGTCGAGTCAGGAGGAAGGCTCTAACTTATGTTAAGGACATTCAGGTAACAAATTTGACAGCATCTCATTATTTCCCAGTTAATATTCGATTAGTGAGAGGCGAAGCTAAATCGAAAGAAAAGTGTCATCTTGTAAAGCAAAAATTAGTAAGGTTTAGATATACATAGAGGCAAATTTAGGGGGAAACGTTTGAAATTTTGAAGAATGTTTGAAAGATCAACAGAAGTAGCTTGCAAAAAATGGTTGTGAGAAACAAAACTTATTATATAATGACCGGTGTAAAGAAAAGAAAAATGAAATGCTGAAGGCATTACGATGTACAGAAATGTGGGATCTCAGGAGTTACTGGCAGAGTTTTTAAGAAGAGGAAAATACGAAGTTTTAATAAGCTAAAAGAAAAGGAATTGGCAAGCCAAAGAGGTAAAATTATTATACAAGAATTGTAAATAAAATTAAACTAAGAAAATATCGAAAAAAATTAGTAAAATATGGAATGAATATAAAAGCAGTAATCAAGTAAGCAAAAGCGATGAGGGGGAAAGCTGAGGGATGTGTGGTTCACTCTGCTGAGGTATTAGGCACATTGAAAACGGGAAGGGAGGAAAATCTGATCCTGTCAGTGGAATTACGTGTGATTTCTGAAAAGAGCTAGGAAATAACAGCCAGATGCTAAAAATAATAACTAAAATATTTAACAAAATCTTTGATGGCAGCAAAATTCCAAGCTGGTAAGAACGAATAATATGCGCGATATAGAAAACAGAGGGAAGGTTCGAACACAAATGGTATTAACTCCTTAGATACACTCAGTAAGATTTACAACGGGATTTTGTCAAAAATAATTATGAAATAGTCAGAAGATTAATCTATACTCTCAGTGATTTCAGAAAGGAATGAGAACCACAGATGATATAGTTATAATTAAAACAAAAATAGATAAATATTTAGAGAGGAAGGGAGGTAGATTACATATTACAGCAATAGAACATCTAAAAGCTTTTTATTCGGTTAACAGGCGGGCTGTCGTTGCGAAGCTGGCTAGGATAGGGATCTCAAATAAAATGTTTAAAGCCATGATACTGATATGGTCGATTAAGATTTAATGGTAGGCCGGATACATTCGAATATTTGGCTTAAGCACGGATGTAAATTATCACCAATATTGTTTTTATTTTTATTAATGGATTAATGAACAGCCATGGAAAGGAGGATAGAACAAGCCCCTACTTAAAAAATAAAGACATTTCGGGCCTAGTTTTCGCAGACGACATCCTTTTGCTCTCACTAACAACAGTCAGTACGCAAAACCGTCTTAAGCAAAGTGCTGAATATTGCAGAATATGAGATCTGAAAATCAATTTCTAGAAAACAAAAGTAGTATTTTGTAAAATATGAAATGAATTAAAGAGAAACGAAAGGCGCTGGTGGTTAGAAGGAGTAGAATTAGAAACTGTCAATAAATTAGAATATTTAGGAATTATGATAACATCGAATGGGATGTCGAAGGAATAAATAAGACGTGCTAAAATAAAAAAAATGACCGCCTTATCAAGCACAAGGTCTTTAAATAGGAAGAAGCCAAATATGGAATACAAGCTACACAAAAAAATATTTTAAATCGCTTGTGATATAAAGAGCACTGTATGGAGCAGAAATGTTGAGTATCGAAGTAGACAAAAATAATTAGATGTAATAAGTAACAAATAATTTAAAATAATAATGGATCTACCAGAATATACAGGAAGTGTTGGAGCTAAGAGGCTATGTGAAGATGTCAGCATCCAAGCAGATATAACTATGAAAGTAGTAGTGATTAAGGAGGGGAGATGGGAGGGAAATACTGAACCAAGTAGAGCCCTTGTAGGACAGACCCTCCCTTGATGTTGGGCGGCATCTTCTATGTGTAGATAACAGCGTATTAGTGTAGTGTGTGATGTTGAGGACAGCACAAACACCCAGCTCCCGGGCCATAGGAATTAACCAAAGAAGGTTAAAATCCGCGACCCGGCCGGGAATCGAACCCGGGACCCTCTGAAACGAAGGTCAGTACGCCGACGAGTCGGACCCAACACCAGATGAAACATCTAGATAATAATTATTGCATGACGAAAGAGAAGAGCATGGTAATGGGATAAAGAGATGCTCAGTAAGGAGGAGATATTCATCAAGAAAGTAACGATCAGTGTGAAGCAGATTATTATGGCAGAATGTGAGATTAAGGAACATTATCAGAATTTTTGTGAAATTATCCAAATTATGTCAACAAGGAAAGAAAGGCTAACGAATAGAAAACTAAGCTGTGTGGTGTGGTGGCTATTGGGGATATATATACAAATAAGGGGCTAAGAGACAAACCTAATGAAAGTCATCGTTCACTCTGTGGAGAAATAGTGGACGAGTCTCATCCAATGAGAGTATATAGGGGAACTGATACACTTAGAATTAAATATTTCGGTGGAGAATATAAATCAAAAATAGAAAGAGTGAAGGTATTCTACACAATTGATAAGTTATTAAACAAATAATGGATCACATCAGAACGAATAACAAAAAGTTTTGTGTTTTAATAATTATGTGGCAAAAGGAATTGAAAAGAGATCAACACTAACTAAAATTATGAAAAGAAACCAAGAACGAAGTAGACGATTAGAATCATGGTTGTATTGTTGTTGTCACTGTTAATATGTTGAATTGCATGTGAATCTGCTCAGCTTGCAACAGATGAACTGTGTCTTCCTCAGCTGCTGGAATTCCTGAGCTGTAGGTCGAAAATTCGCGGTGTCTGTTGTAAGATAAGGAGGAATTAATAGTAAAGGTAAGATACATGTTGTCCTAGACAATCAAACACTGCTAATGTCTAGGATTAAAATAGTTTTCTTTTTTTAACTGCAATTATGGATTGACCCTGAGGAAGTAGGAAATGCCTATATGGTCCTAGTAACAATGATGGGGAATTCCAGGCATTCACCTCCCCGTGGTAGAGAGGGGGCAACAAATGTATGTAATGACAATGTTATTACATACAGGCGGCTAACGAATGAGGGGACCGAGTGTCTCCCGCTATAAGGAGATCCCTCTGCCAAGTGGCAACACTCTCTTCGTAGGGCAGAGAAGCGGGTGGAGGTTTCGGGCACCCTATTGCCCATGGGGTGAGAAATTGCCCCTAAAGGCGGATGAAGCGTTGTGTTTTGGTCAACGGCATTGGGATGCAGAAGGCAACGGGAAACCACTGCATTATTATCCCTTGTAATGCAATCATGCAATCGTCTCTACTTGAGCAAATGATTACTGATTATGAGCATTGGAACTCAAGATCCGGAAGGGGAAGACAGACTTGCAAGGCTTCCCAGGTCGTCAGTCAGCGAAATCCTTGCAAAAGACAGAAAAAGGAGATGAGGATAACAACGTGGAATGTCAGAACACTAATGACACCCGGGAAGTTAGAAGAGGTAAAAAGAGTGATGGAAGTTAATAATATTGATATTTTAGGACTTTGTGAAACACGATGGCAAGGAAATGGTGATTTCATTAGTGATGCATTTAGGATCATCTATAGTGGAGGAACAATACCTGGTCAATGCGGTGTGGGACTAATTCTTGGGAGGAACTGGGCAAACAATAATGAGAACATCTATCATGTAAATGACAGAATACTGATGGTGAAGATCAAAGCAAAACCTAGGGATATGACCATTATACAAGTGTACTTTCCAACATCGAACAGCAATGAAGATGAGGTTGAAGAGCTGTATGAGTGTTTTGATGAGCTACTAAAACTAATTGATAACAAGGAAAATCTGGTGATTATGGGAGATTCCAATGGTGTGGTTGGCTCAAAACCAGACAGAATGGGAATAGAGAAATTTGGATTGGGTAAGAAAAACAGCCGAGGTAAAAGGCTAGTAGATTTTTGCGAACAGTATGATATGGTATTAACTAACACCATGTTTGAAGTGCCTTTGAGAAGACGATATACCTGGAAAAGTCTCGGAGACATGCAAAGATACCAAATTGATTTCATATTAGTTAAAGCTAGGTATAGAAATCAAATCAAATCCAGCCACAACTATCCTGGCGCTGAAGTGGACAGTGATCACACACTTGTGATGGCAAAATGCAATTTCAGACTTAAAAATATAATCAGAAGGAAGAAAGTCAGATGCGATTTAAACAGACTGCAAAACAAACAAACAAATTAAACAGAAATATGCAGAGGATACCAATGCACTCATGGAATATAATAATTGTGAGATGGACTGGGAAATGATGAAACAAGAAAACTCTGAGATAGCACATAGAACTTTAGGTAATAGAAGACTAGAGCCAAGAAAACCATGGATTACTCAAGAGATATTAGATCTCATTCGGAAACGATACCAGTATGGGAAGCTAAACACAGCATTAAGCCAAGATCAGTACATAAAAACAAAGAATCTCATTGTGACAAAATGTAGGGAGGCAAAAGAAGTATGGATGAAGGAAAATATGCAGACTATATAGACTGATATAATAGGAGGAAGAAAAGATAGATCATATTGTAACAGTAAATGTGGTACTTCGGTAGAGATGAAACGCAGGGCGTGTACCATTCGTTGAAGTGCATACAGAGGGAGAGGGTTTGTTTAAATCAATCTTAATTTTTTTCCAGAGTTTATTAAGAAATTGAAAGTAATGGCACCTCTGTACAGCGGATACAGTAGAAAATGTTCCTCGTCCTATGGCTGGCGATGTCCTTGGATTCCGGCAGCTCCATTTTCCATATCAGCGAACCACCATTCGTCCCCCGATGGAAGTTCTAGAAAATCCATTCGATGCATTGAAGATCCATGCGACGTTAATGAATGGCGTTGAGGTAGTCCTTGTGAATGGTGAACATGAATGAACATCGTTAAGACCTGGGGTGAGTTAATGTAAAGGCTGCTTCTGCACAGATGAGAGGAACGTTTATAAATGGTTTTAACAAAGTTCAAACACAAAATGTATCTTTATCACACGGTGAAATGTCACTCAATTTTGTCCCGTGTTAAGTGAAAGAATGCCACTAGACTCGAATAAGCATGTAAGTTAATACTCATAAAATAAAAGTCCACTCGAAACTTATCGTCGAGTTTAACACGGTCACTTAAAGTTTGTGGCACTTGGTACAACGTAAGGTAATGCCGCATGACTTAGTTCTTTGAAGCACTGTTCAACATAATTCATTGAAAATAAAGATGTTCCACTCGTGAATTAGAACTCATTCACGTATTGAAAATAACATGAAATCAAAAGACAAAATTAATCGAGTATTGACAGTCCTTGGTTCGACTGTTCGTAAACTGAATGTTCGCAGAATTGAAATGTGCTGTTTATTAGAATTGAAATGCACTGTTCACACATGCACAGTTCACAGTTCATGACCTAAAATATTGACACAGTTCATGGAATGGTAAATTAAATTTGGATTCAAACACAGTCTTATAACTCGAAGTATTTAGTACTCGGTAAGGAGGAATCAGTTCTAAGTCCTGTCCATAACATAAAACTTCAATTTCGAGCACTCGAAAACGTTTGCGAGTCTTAGACACTCGTATAGAGTAACAGTCAATAGATAATGTCCAAACGATACACAGTTCATCTCACGTCCTATCGGAGTAAAAAGTTGTCACAGTATAAAGATATCTGCATAAGTCCATATTCAACACGATTAGGTTAAAGTCCACGAACTTCAAACTTAATAGCGGCATCACATTCTGGCAACATGCTGTGACACACTGCAGCGCACTGCAGCACACTCTAACATGCTGGAACACACACTGGTCTGCTGAGCGAAGCAGTACGTATTTATATCTGATCCGGGCCTCCACCCCTTGTTCCATAACTTTATTCACGTGAAATTCGGCAGGAACATAGCTAAGGGATCAAGTTATATGGTGATGTTGTTCAATTATTATCGTGGGAAAAGTTATTACCCGTCGAAACTCGAAGAACATTCTACATCAGTCTAGGCTCTGTAGTGCGGCGAGGCATGCTGTGACGTCACCCGCTCACTACGTTACACACGCACAGCTGTTGCTCGCCGTCCAGTCAGTCCTTCGTAAGCGGCCCGGAGCGTAACACGTAAGTTTTAAAATTTTTATGACGGGGACTTAGTTTGTACCGCCGTTACCGGTACAATATATCATGATGAAATCACTCCAATATTAACCCAAAACAAGAAGTTCAGTTATAAAGGATAAGAATGGGGAGCTACTTATCGATAGTGAAGATATCGCAGAACGCTGGAAGGAATATCTTGAAGACATGTACTGGGATGAAGAAGTAACGGCAATTCCAGACTATCTTTGAACCTGAACAGATGGTGGAAGAAGACAATATAGCCCCAATAATCAAATGGGAAGAATTTGACCTATCACTTAAACAATTAAAGGACAAGAAAGCAACCGGACCGGACGACATACCAGCGGAACTTCTCAAGGGAATAGGATAAAGAATGAAACAACAACTATATAATATCATTGCACGATGCTGTTACAATGGTGAAATTCCTGGAGACTTTACTAAAAGTAGGACAGTTACCTTACCAAAGATAGGAAATGCTAATGACTGTTCTAACTATAGAACACTAACACTGCTATCGCACGCATCGAAAATACTGCTTAATGTAATTAAGAACAGGATTAAATAGAAAATTGAACAATATACATCGAGGGATCAGTTTGGTTTTACAACAGGGAAGGGAACAAGAGAAGCTCTTCTAGCATTAAGAACTATTCTAGAAAGAAGACTGAATGTTAACAGGAAAACATATATTGCATTTGTGGATATAGAGAAAGCCTTTGACAAAATAAACTGGAAACAACTCTTTAGGAACATGAAGAATATAGGACTGGATTGGAGGGATAGAAGAGTCATTTTACTCCTGTACAAAAATTAAAGCACAACAATAGAAATCAATGGTAATGTTAAGACAGCATCCATTAGGAGGGGAGTGAGACAAGGATGTGCGCTATCTCCATTTTTGTTCAACATGTTCATTGAGGAGGCCATATCAAGACTTAAGCAAAAAACGAAAGGAATCAAAATTACCAGACAACAAATCCACTGTAGGCCTATAAGGTTTGCCAATGACATTGCATTAATTGCAGATTCAGAGAGGGAAATAAGTAAAATGCTACGAGTTTTAACATCAATACTACAAGAATCAAAATTGAAACTGAACACCTCGAAAACAAAAGTATTAGTTGCCAAGAAATCAGCTGAGGAAATACCAATAAACATGAAGATAGGCGATGAAACTGTACTACAAGTAAGTCAATTTTGCTACTTGGGAAGCATTATCACTCAGGACAACAGGTGCAGCACAGAAATCAGGAGGAGGTTTTCTCTACCTGAACAAGCCTTCAATAACAAGAAACAGCTTTTGACAAGCAGAAACATTAACATTAAAATTAGGAAAGAATTTGCTAAAATGTTTGTGTGAGTGTTTTGTTGTATGGTTGCGAAACCAAACAGGATATAAAACGCCTGGAACCAATGGAAATGTGCATGTGGAGGAGGATGACAAAATTAGTTGGACAGACAAAAAGTCAAACAATAGGGTGCTTAAGGATATAAACGAAACAAGGGAATTGATCAACACTGTAGGAAAGAGGAAAACCAAATTCCTTGGCCACACACTTCGACATAACACATTTCTCACGACTATACTGGAAGGAAAAGTTCTGCGTAGGAAGGAAAGAGAAAGGCCAAGGAAAAAGTATCTGGATTCCATGGTGGAGAGGCTGAATTTGAAAAAGTACTGTTGACCTGAAATGCTTCCGCAGAGGAGAGACGAATATGGTTGCAGTGACAAGGCCTTGCCTTTAGGATATGAATGAATACATTATGGATTAGATGGAAATAGCAATTAGGTGTAAGAGTAATGTTTAAGGTAGTAGTAGTAGTAGTAAAAGCATTCATGGATCAGAATAATATGAATTGCAATAAATTATAACTCTGTCCCCAGTTCCAGGTGATCCGGAGCTAGGGGATGGGACTTCTACTCATTTTCAGTCCAGGCTGAGTGAACCTCAGAGACATGTGAGTAGAGGAGCTGTGGTGATTGAAATCCCAAGCGTCAGCATATTTTTGCCGCATCAGCACACGAGGTCTATTAGTGTAGCTATGCGTGTTCTGACCCGAGGACATTGACCGCTAGTATAGTAGTTGTACAATGCCGATTATGTAGATTTGCATAAGAGAGCAAGCCTAACCTCACAGTCACTATATTGAGGGGCCTATCCTTACTTAAACGGCTAGATGCCCTTCCCGACGGCTAAAAGAACGAGCCTAACATTACAGCCGTTATCTTGGAGGAGGTTAAACTTAGTTTTACGACTATATACCTCCTCCGATGCCTAGGAGAGCGAGCCTAACCACATGGAGGAGCATAACCTCAGTTTTACGAGAAGATGCCCTTCCCGACGTACATTGTGGAAGATGGCGGCTATACAAAGACGGCAAAGGGGCGCTTGCTCAAGAAGGCGGCTGCTCTTATGAGGCTTCTTAGGGGCGCTTGCGCTAGATGGCGGCTATAAGACGGTCTAAGGGCACTTGCGCAAGAAGGCATTATACACAGGCTCTTATGAAGAAAGCTCTCTCAGGGGCTACTGAGCAAGTTGGCGGCTATACATAGACTCTTATAGACAGAGCTGGTCTAGAGGAGACATAGGACTTAAGGATACGTCCTAGGGGTTCCTGCGCAAGATGGTGGCTATACACATGCTCTTATGGAGAAGGCTAGCCTAGAGGCCACTGCGCAACATGGCGGCTATACATAGTCTCTTATAGCCTCCTCCTTCTCCTCCTCCTCCTCTGACGGGGCGTAGGAGGTTAGCTGATAGCTTTATGTCTCTAGCCGACAAGTCTAAACATGTATGTAACGACGCGATCTTATGCTTATGGCTTTACGAATCACAGGTGTGAGCACGTGCTATTATTCTGTTTCTTGCTTGAAGTGTTGGCGTCATCACGGTTATGCATGCTTAGACTTGTTCGTTATCAGGGTTACTAATTCAAGCCTTTATAGATGGAATGAGTAGGTGTATGGTGACTAAGGAATGCAATAAGTAAAATATTTCATGGAATATTTATTTACAAAACAATCTACTACAACATTCATCGTTTTGCTGCCCACAACGTTGCTATGCTCCTTAACCGCTTTTTGCGAAGGGGTAGCATGCTTCCAAAATTGTAATGCCTCCTTCAAGATACAAATTAAACAAAACATTTAGTGATAATGAAATATATTATTCTACGTGTGTTATGCTTTACAAAGATCATACTTCCGTTCTTACGTGGTTTTATTCATGTGGTATGCTATTTTTCTGAATCATCGTCATCATGTACTGAAATGAATGGAACAGTTCATCCATACACTGTGTACAGTGTTCAATCCTCGGATTTGGTCCATCCCAATCATCATCACCATTTTCACCTCGAAACTTGTAATGAAGTCCACAGGTTCTGCATAAAGCTACGTCGATTGACATCTTGCCGTAGGGAGGAAGGATGTCCCAAAAGCATTTACGAATGGAGCAGCGTATGTAGATAAAAATTCTGCCGGTAAACATTGAATCATATATATTGGCATCTGATGTAAGATCATATGTTTAAAGAACATCTTAATAGCCTCATTTACTTGTGTGAAATAAATAAGACGTTGCCTATGAACATGCCAACAGCATGCACATTGAAAGTTTTGTTTGCTATCAAGACGGTTGTCTGTAACCGTGTAGACTTTTTCTTCCTTCTGTTCCATAGCGTACGATGTCCAAGCACACACTGATGTTGGTGAGAAAGGACTATCCTTATTTATAGACCTGTAACAATATTCGTGGGCGGAGAGTAAGTAACATTGCTGATATGAATAATAAGACAATGGGCTGTTGTGTTTGCAATAATGTTTTCAGATGTTTCATATTCTAAACGAATATCGACAGGGGAAGTTTAATAGATTCTTCATGATAAGAGCAGCCTGTACTACAGTCAGTGCTTTGTTTTTAAATTATTCAGGCAAAAATAGCGGACGATCGTCTTTCTGATAATACGATGATTTCATTTCCAAAACCTGTCATAGAGCAACCGAAATTTATTTTTCTCAAAATTAATGTCAATATTTTAACAGCGATACGTAAGTCAGTTGAGATAGAGTCTAATATTTCTTAATTTACAGTGATCAAACTGTGAGCTATCTCTTTCATGATTGAATTAGGATGGGTTAGAAATCCATAAATAATATACAGGGGCTTTGAGTAAAGCGTAACGTTATAACAGCCCAGCTATGCTTTTTTGTACGTGGTAACACAGGATATGCATGCAGCTCCAACTTCCAACACGTATAGGTAAGGTGTATCATATCCTACAAACTTGAGCAAACGAAGATTTCACGATCAGATAATGTTACATGTGGAGTGCACCACAATATACGATGAAGTGTAATTTTTGTGTCCAGAGGTGTTTCTGCTTCTTTAAGAGAATTGTAATCGCTTCTAGCACGGTTCAGAATTAGCTCCTGTTTTGCAAAGTTAAGAATATGTTTCAATGAAAACATACCTGTAACAGTTCCGCCCTGATTAATCATCCAGTTGTTAGTAGCTTTTGGACACCATCCTGCCATCAGAAAGTAGGGAAAATAAGCCGGAGCTGGCCCAGGGTCCAATTGGCAAGGTGGCGGCTAACTCCTGTGAGCTGGCCCAGGGGCTAATGGGATAGATGGCCGCCAAGCGCAATCCACCTCTAGCCACGCTTTGCGACCTCTGACACCTTCAGACAATAGGATGTCGTCATCTTATGGAATACTGTCTAAAGAGGCTACTAAAAGTGGTACCTGACATGAGAGAGCATGGGTTAGCGAACTAAGGATCTTTAGCTGAGGCTAGGAATGATGTATTCTAAGCTGTCGTCTATTTTACCTCCATATCCAACTCTTCTAGGACACTTCATTCTGATGTGGTGGGGTTCTAGAAGAGTAAAACTCCTCCAGGGGCACCCTTGCCTTACGTAGGAACCGAGCAAACTGTGTTATTGTGTCTGCATTGGTGAACTCGAGGAGTCTTAGGCTGAGTCTAGGCATACCGTCTATCTAACCTCATTAGCTAACTCATGTAGGACACTTTATTCTGATGTGGTGAGGTCGAGCAGAATGAAGCTCCTCCAGCGGCACCCTTGCCTGCGGTTGGAGCCGAGAAACCTGTGTTGTTTTTGTGTCTGTCTTAGCGAACTAGCGGTCATTAGCTGCGTCTAGGCATGTTGTGTGCTAAGCTGTCGTCTATCTAACCTCCTTGACCAACTCTTGTAGGGGACACTTCAGCCCTAGGGGAGCAGAGTAAATGTTTCTTCTAAGGATTTGAACGTGGAGTTGACATAACCTCAAAACTAAAGAGCTTGTGCAGTTCAAATATCCTTACTTTGATTGAAATGTGCGCACGATGATGGTTTACTAACTACAGTAAATGTGGAGACATGCACACCTCAGCAGAAAGAAAAAAATGACTTTGCGAGCTAAGCTGTATTTATCCGATATGGTGTTGTAAAAGAATGCGACTGTGTGTTATGACACAAGACACCTACATTAACTTGAGAGAATCTAAGAGTTTTCAGCTGCAGGTCAAAGCTTGTTCGGATCCTACATTTACCGCCTTTAGGACTGATAAATTGCCGTTCTCTTCTAAATTCAAACTGGTTACCTATCTGACTTTTATTAATCGAATTTTGGTTTCTTCTAGTTTTAAACTTGCGACTCGACAGAATAACATTTAACTTAAGAGCATGAGTTAACGATTCAGCTGAGGTTGGTATATTTTTGACAGCAGCAACACCCTTATCGATTGTTCGATTCCCCATTCAAAAATAGTTGAAAACCTATAATTGGGATCATCTAGTCGCTAATACCACGCTAAAAAGTTAAAAGACCTCCAGCACCACATTTTTAGTCGTTTCTTACAGCAGTATTCCATCACCCTCATACATCACTCCACCGAGAGTTGCATGTTAGGAAGGACATACGGTTAGGGGGATAGAACCTCGAATTAGGGTAATACGTAAAAAATGCCCTGGCACAGCTTCCACAGGGGTTAGTGCCATAAGAGCCCTTGTATACGCATGCTTCTACTTGTGTTAGGCCACTCACATTTATCTTCTCTGTCCGACCTTCCTCAGTTAACTCTTGTTCTCGTCCAACCCTACGCTATTAGGTTTACCGGGGCTAAGGAGTCTTTAATTTTCACGCCTCTCGTAGCCCTTGTCTTTCTTTGGCTGATATCTTGCGCGGTCGCTCATCTCCTCTAGACCAAAGGTTGGTTTTCAGCCTTACGTCTCAATGAATAAAGCATATTATGTATTAAGTCTTACATCATCCCCCTGGTACCATGTCAAGTCCAGGAGGTTAACACGTGGTCAACGCAACGTTAGGCCTGCAGGGGTATCGAACGTAAAGTGTAAGTAAGGATTTTATTCTGTGTTCGGGAATTCTGATAATACGCGAAATCATGCAGAGCTAAATTCCGGCACCACATTATTTTTACGTATTATATTGGGTTGCAAACTTGTAGGAAATTATAAATAAATAAACTTTGTATTCTATGTGTCAGCAAATACATCCAAAAGCTAGTCAACTTAAAAGTGCAGTTATTTTTTATGATATTGTAACCGTAAAAATTGGTTTTGATGGGTAGCTCGAACATAAGACTCGACCCAGGTGGTGACCCGTCACTATCTGAATGGTTACAGAGGAGAGGGAAGTCAGATAAGTATAATGGAACACTGATTGTTTAAAAAAAGTTTATTCATGAAAATTAAATCTTATTCCAACATCTCCTCAGTGCAGCAGCTATAATGAGTACTTCTCCTTGGGGTGGAATTGGCCTTGATGCATTGCGGGTCACAATGTCTGCTTAGGATGCCACCATCTTTCGAGTCGATCTGGAAGATCTCGAATATTTCGGAGGTCGGGATGGTCTAGGAGCAACTGTAGTCGTGGCACTGGGCATGAAATAGATCCTAAGTAACTGGTCTGCACAAAGGAGATAATAGTTAGTAGTAGTTTTACGGTGGGATTCAAAAATAAACACAGTCATTGCCGATGGCTGGAACTGAACTCAAAATCACATCCGTTATGTATCAGCCACAGAAGATAATAAGTCACTTCATCAACATTAAATATGAATTTTTCGGCTGAATAGTGACGTAAAATAAATATCCCACTTCCAAACTTTACACAGTTCAAGTTCGAAAATAAACGAAACCAAGGAATTTGCTCCGGGATGAATCTAGTCCCGTTCAGGATTAAATAAAGAAAACACTGTCTTTCCAAGAACCGTCCTGGGTCCGACACAAGAAATGTTAACTGTACCAGCTTATTTAACCACAGTTCTAAGGCTATGTTCTATCCTGAATATGGTCACTTGGAAAATAAATTCTAAGTTCAATAGCACTGTTAAATTCAACTACTTGTGTCAGTAGCTTGTAACATAAACGCATAGTTTGTCGAAATATTCTAACACCTCGGTAGAGTAACACTGTAAAAAAAATCAATCACCTGTACAGTTTGAAATACTGAATTATGTCTCGCTATTAGCACAGGTTTATCACTTGTTAGAGTTAAATGTAAGATTATGCACAGTTTGAAGTTTCATAAACGACAAAGTTGTCTCACTCAATGTTAAATCACTTTGTGAAGTTTAAACACTGTCATTCAAATTCTATCATCTCTTGTAATTTAAATATAATTACGTCTGAGCACTTGGTAACGTAGTATCGTATTAGTTCGAATCACACTGTTCCTGTAAATAGTTAAACACCTTAACTGTTCACGTCTCAACTCATACACAACCTTTATTACCACACGTAAACGATACTGTAATATTTCTAAGTCTCCTAGATGCTCCTGTAGAATCAGAGTTCAATAGAACACGAACTTGGACTTCCTTCGGGGAGTCGAACTGGCGACTAACATCACGGCAACAGCATGACCAACAGCCGACCGACCGGCCTTGACTGTGGCACAAGGTAGACTGATCTGACAATCAGAATGCTTGCCTATTTATTCAGTATTCCCTGGGAAATCTAATTGCTAATATCTTTCGTACATTTTAACGGATCTCCATGAAACTTGGGAATAGTGACTATAAAAAATTAGGCTACGGAGTGATGTTCGTTTTTTATATCATTAATCCATCTGAAAGAAATTAACGATGGATAAAATTGGAACATTCCATCTGACGTAACACAACCTTGGTCATGTTACTCAGCCGTGACGTTTCACTTCCCCTCTGCTCGCAGCTGACATGGTCGCAGGGGAGCGTGTTCGGCGGGTAGCATAACTCCACATACATCGGGACTTTGATTGAGAACCGTGTTACGGTTATAATATGTTTATGCTATGCTCTCTGTTTTAGAACTTCGAAGATGCTTCCTAACATTACGGCGTCTGTAAATAAAGCATTTTTATTACACCTCACACCATATTCCTAGTCCTATGTGTAGCCGTTAGCTTCCACCAATCTTAGCATCAAAGTTCCTGGATCATGTCTCATCTCGTCTAGTTAGGTTGAGCGTAAAATAGAATCTTAAGCTTAAGACTGTAACGCCCTTGTAAAGCCAAGCCTGGCGTCATATGCATGGGTTAGCCTAGCACTCTTAACCACAATCAGGTAAGCAGTTAAGTCTTAAGAAGTTAATGATAGGCCATGTAAAGCGAGGTACTGGTCATCCTCCACGGTTGTATCCCCAGAGTCTGTAGTTCCAGAACACTGTCCTAAAGGCGGTAGATGTGGGATCCCTTGCTATGTCCAATAAAATCCGACCCTGGATAATAAACAGATAAAGAAGAAAATTAGAGAATGCCTCTATAAAGCTCTGTGTATGTCTATTTAAACTGTGTCCTAGCACAACTCTCCCCTGATTTAGCCCATCCCTTTTAGTTATCCTCACGACTAGCAGTATACCATTTATAACATTCTACCCCTCCACCCTACCTCATGAAAGAATTCAGATCTAAGTACGGTAACGTTATCTTAGTAGCAAACGTTGTAGTAACGTCACTCCGAACAAGCTTTGACCCGCATCTGAAAACTCTTCAGTTCCCTCAAATTATTTGAGGCGTCTTGCGTCAACACACAGTCGCATTCCTTTACAACACCAGATCGGAAAAATACAGCTTAGCTCGCAAAGTATTTCTTGTTTCTTTCTGCTGAGGTGTGCATGTCTCCACATTTACTGTAGTTAGTAAACCATCATCGTGCGCACATTTAAATCAAAGTAAGGATATTTGAACTGCACAAGCTCTTTAGTTTTGAGTTTATGTCAACTCCACGTTCAAATCCTTAGAAGAAACATTTACTCTGCTCCCCTAGGGCTGAAGTGTCCCCTACAAGTGTTGGTCAAGGAGGCACCATTCCTAGCCTCAGCTAAAGACCTCTAGTTTGCTAACCCATGCTCTCTCATGTCAGATACCCCTTTTAGTAGCCTCTTTCGATAGTATTCCATAAGATGACGACATCCTATTGTCTGAAGGTGTCAGAGGTGGTAACGTGTAGCGAGAGGTGGATTGCGCGTGGCGGCCATCTACCCCACTTGCCCCTGGGCCAGCTCCCGGGAGTTAGTCCCATATGAGCCCGTGTATAGCCGCTATCTTGCCCGTTAGACTCTGGGCCAGCTCCGGCTTATTTTCGCTACCAATTCCGCAAAATATTACTTTCTTAAACACAGAAGGAAGGGTAGAGTTTCATAGCACTTGTAACAACAACATGCTTGGTACTATCTATTTCAACATTATTTACATTATATCGCGCTTCATCAAAGAGAAAAGCTAGTCCATGATTGTTTAGTTGCAATGTGCATGGTCCACTTCCATCCGTCTTATCTAGTCGTCCTTCAATATAGAGGTAGCTCTTGCTTGGTAGGTTGTATACATCTTGCTGAATAATAATAAAGCGAATTTCATCATTGTTATTTAATCCAAACCTAAAAGATTGATAAGAATGAAGCTCACTTCGTACTACACCTTCATGAGTTTCTACTGTATTCATCATGTCTAGCATTTCCTCCATTTTTGTACTAGCGTATAACCTAAATCTTGGAGTATCTGCTCATGGTTATCTGTTAACTCGATGAGAATTCGCAAACATGTATTATGTCTTCGGAATGTACGTCGTGTTTTAGAGATGTTTTTCATACTGGATAAAGTTGAAATTTGCAAGCTACGTACGTGTGCGGATATAAATGAATAAGCTGATTATGTTTATTTACAAGCCTATGATTGATGTTATTAGTGTGTTTTACAGACACGGGGTGATAAAGAACTACTGCCGGTTTCTCACGACTAGTATATCCACGTTCTTCTGTAATAATAAAATCATGCAGGACGTGTGAAGCTTGTTGATTAATTATCAAGTCTGTAATAATGTTGCATGTAATGTTCACATGATAATCACCGATCATCATTGATCAGACTCGTAACATACGTTCGGCAGGAACTCTCTTGGTGAAAATCCAAGCAATTGTCCAATCGAATCAGGTTGTGATTTGAAGTCAATCTTAAACGATGATTCAATAACGCATTTATGATTAATTTTGCTCGCAGTAATTGAGAACTTGTAATTTTCGATTACTGAAACTCTCTTCCCTAAACTGTTCAATTAACGTACTTTCAATATGGTCATGAATATCGTCTACTGAATAACTGCCTGAGGGTAGCGTTAGCACATACCCATCGTAATAGAACTTGTTTAAACCATCACGCACATTATAGATTTTATTGTAGCTTTCAACGACACTGGTCAAATACAATGTGCCTGATAGCCAAGTTCGATCGGTGGATTAAAATAGACGGTTGTTTCAGGTCCTTCTCCACGTACAGCGAACGTTCTTTCACTGTTAGTCTTCACGTGCACTCTAATGCTCTTTGTCTACTGTCTGGTTTTGATATAAGACCATAAGACGTAATCGTACGCACATGAGTGTATTGAAATATTGCACTCGGTTTTTTTGTAAACAATATGTGTACTGCTTCCGAAATAACGTATGAGCTTAAATGGAGGAGGTAAGTCTCCATAGCTATCGAAATACCATATTTCTCGTTTACATTTTACGTACGCAATGTAATGAGTTCCAGGCCCGCGACTGTTGTCTAAGTTAATTACAGCATTCTCAAGTTCACATGAGCACTCTGGTAGTTGATCGCGCATATACAAACCTCGAAAATAATGAATTCCTAGTTGTTTAGCAAACATAAGGATTTCTTCGTCAGTCAGGGCTCGATGTGGCAGTGAATTCAGTGGACGTTTTTTGGAGAATATGTGGACAAGCCCTTTTTTGTATTGCGCTAGCTTCATGAGTACGCCTTTGCCTCGTAATGCAATTGCCTCCATAATCTTGTTATGACGTTCAACCTCTTTCAACTGTTGTTTCACTTCTTTCACAGCCTTAACAGTTCTTGCTACAGCACTAGGACAACCCAGCAATGACCCTAAAGCTGCCAGTCCAGCAAACAGCGCAGGAAGAAATCCTCCTCATTTTGGTACAGGAATAATTCGTACTCGTTTACCAAACATTGCTCTGCACTTTTGAGAAATTCTCGCTCTTGCTGCACGTAGTTCTTAAGTAATAGCTCACACGCGGAATGTATTCCCCTCGAATAGCTTTTAGTGCAACCTTTACAACATCTTTCCATCCAACAGTTTTCGTTTTTCCTCCCCATGTCGTTTGGATATCGTTGTTTCACCATTCTGTACATGAATTTACTCGTCAAGAGCAAATTATAAACTGTCCGTTACCTGTGGTATACATATATACCAGGTGGCACACGAACGCCGTACTTTCTACTTATAAATGTCCCGCATGCATAAGTGATGAGTGGGGTGACTTCCAACTGATTTTAACAGCGGAACTACTGCCAGCGGGCAGGTTACGTCAGAATATGAAGAGATAAGAAACAGAGTCACACTCGCAGCATGTTACTCAGCGCTGCCGGTCGAATGCACCCCTTGCATTAGTAAACATTGTTTTCGACCGAATAGTTCTAGGTTGGTGTATGGTACAGCCGCACTATACTTGCTGTCTGCATATCGGCAATGGCGAGTGCAATCAGCGGTGGTGAATACACAGACATTATTTTAATCTGGACAATCTGGTCGGAATGCAACAGAAGCTCCAAACAGACGTATGCCTTTTACACACGTACTTCACCGAGCATTATTAGTTTTTGTTTTATACAAGCAAGTCTTCCATCGAGTGGAATGTGTACATGTTTATAAATAAATAAGTTACTTACATTTAACTTACATTTCTTTTTTTACATCTTTGCCAAGTCTAGAAACAGTAGCGGCGATTAGGGAGTGCGCCGAGGAGGGACATTCGCCCTCTCCACTTTGAGGAGTAAACTTTACATTTTCATTCCACTTTAGCCAGCTGGAACTAGGAATTATTTTAAAAAGCTGTTTGTACAAACCTTGTTATCTTATCTGCTAATTCCTTCGTTTATTTTCTGTTATTATTATTAACATAATTATTGACGGAAATACGCATGAAATGCTGTTCGTCGCGGCTAACCAATTTGTATAGCACTATGGCAAGTAATGGAGACTTTGCATGTACTGTGAGGTAGGGTAGTAGGGGTACATATTTTTTTTGCCGAGGTCGTGGCCACTGAGTTATAATTCACCCACTTGTCGCACGCATTCATCAGTCTGGCATTCTCTTTAGTGTGTTAGTTTCTTAGTGAGCATTCAAATACTAAATTATTTTTAATTGCATAATCATTCCGTACTTCTATGCTATTATACCGGGCGAGGTGAGTGTGGGGTTACGGGCGTACAGCTCTGAGTTTGCACTCGGGAGATAGTAGTTTCGAATCACCCTGTCGGCAGCCCTGAAGATGGTTTTCCAAGGTTTCCCATTTTCACACCAGGCAAGTGCTGGGGCTGTACCTTATTTCCGGCCACGGTCTCTTCCTTTCCACGCGTAGCCCTTTTCGGTCTCATCGGCGCCATAAATCCTATCTATGTCGGTGCGACGAAAAGCCAATTGTAAAAAAATATTCAGTTGTAATCGTATTTCAGCAGCAGCTAATACCAACGTTCCTAACTTATTTCTTTGTGTTATGTTATTTATTAAGTAAATGCCCCGTAGTATGTTTGTGAGACCTGGTGAAAATTTTATTATACAGCGTTCAATCAAAATCTTAAAGAAACTATTATTACGAATAGGCCTATTCCACGTGGCTGATTAATTACAATTACTTATAAAGTAACATAACACAAACGAAATAATTTAGTCCGGTGAATGTAAAGTTGGTATTACAATTGACTTTACGTCGCATCGACACAGATATAACTTATGGGAAGGAAGCGACCGTGGTCTTAATTAAGGTACAGCCTCCTCATTTGTCTGGTATGAAAATGGGATACCACGGAAAACCATCTTCAGTGCTGTCGACAATGGGATTTGAACCACTATCTCCCGGGTGCATGCTCACAACTGCGCGCCCGTAACCCCACGGTCAGATCGCCGAATACAATTACATAGATGTACGGCTTGATTATGCAATTAATAATCATTTAGTATTTGAATACACACTAAGAAACTAACAGACAATAAAGAGACTGCCAGACTGACGAATGCGCGCGATAAGCGGGTGAATTATAACTCAGTGGCTACGACCTCGGCCAACAATTTGTACCTCTACTACCCTTCCGCACAGCAAATGCAAAGTCTCCACTACTTGCCGCAGCGCTATACAATAAAGGAAAAATTTAGCATATAAGAAAACAAGGCTTGTACAAATAGCTTTTTTAAAATAATTCCCAGTTCCAGCTGGCTAAAATGGAATGAATGTCATATTTACTCTACAAAGTGCGGGTGGGAGTGACTGTCGCTCCTCACCCCACCCCCTAACCGCCGCTACTCTTTGTAGACACCAAAGGTGCAGTAAATTAAATGTAATAACTTACTAATTTAGACACGTGTAGACATTCAACTCGATAAAAACGAATACTGTTCGGCGAAATGTGTTTGTAGAAGGCGTACATCTCTTTGGAGCTTCTGTTGCATTCCGACCAGGTTGTCCAGCTTAAAACAATGTCTATGTATTCACCGCTGCTGATCACACTAGCCATTGCCGATAAGCAGACAGCAAATATAGTGCGGCTGTACTGCGAGTGTGACTCTGTTTCTTATCGCTTCATATTCTGACGTAACCTGCCCGCTGGCAGTAGTTCCCCTGTGAAAATCAGTTGGTAGACATCCCATTCATCATTTGTGCATGCTGGGCATTTATAAGTAGAAAGTACGGCGTTTGAGAGCCACCTGGTGTATATATATATTACTATCGCGTACTTTATTATTCAGTTATCTTGAAGATTGATGCTTGTTGTTCTAAGGGGATTAACATCGAAAGTCATCGGCCCATCTAGAAGATTATAAAGCAGCAAGACACATTACCTGTTAATGACATTGTGCCACATCTTTTACCTAGTTCTAGTACAACTACAAAAAGACGTCATGGAACGTTGTTTCCTTTTACTCTTCGATATATTATATCAGGCCCATCGGCATGTGGGAAGACAAATCTTTTAATTACACTCATTACTTCTTTAAATGTTATACGTTTCGAGAATATTTACGTTTCCCATAGTCACTCTATCAACCGCTGTATACTATTCTACAAATTGCAATGCACGATCTGGTTAAAGTTGGAATGCAATATTTTTATTTTAATTCATATGAGCAAGTACCATCACCAGTAGCTGTTTTTCACGGTTTCTGCGGCCACCGCCACCAAAGGCGCTAGGCAGAAGGCTCCACTGCATTGACCTCTGGCAAGGTCATTGCTATGCTTGCAAAGACTGCATGGTTACCCTCACAGACGCTACCTTGGAGGGCCTTAACCTTACATTTCACTAGTAAGAGAACAAGCCTAACCTCGGAGCCGCTATCTTGAAGGGGCCAACCTCAGTTTAAAGGCCAGACGCCCCTCCCGACGCCATCTTGAATAGTAGGGCAATGGTGATTCCCGCGACGCAATCCTACGTAGTAGAGCAATGGGGATTAGCATAAGAGAGCACACCTAACAGCATGGAGGAGTTTTACTGCAAAATGCCCTTCCCGGGGCCAATTGCAAAAGATGGCGGCTATACACAGCTCCTTATGAGACGGTTTAGGGGCGCTTGCGCAAGATGGCTGCTGCTCTTATGAGACGGCCAAGGGCGCTTGCGTAAGATGGCGGCTATCTAATTCTACAAGGTGGCTGCTATACATAGCCTCTTATAAAACGACTAAGGGCGCTTGCGCAAGATGGCGGCCATCAAATTGCATAATATGGCTGCTATACATAGGCTGTTTTGAGAAGGCTTAAGTGCGCTTGCGCAAGATGGCTGCTATACATAGGCTCTTATGAGACAGCCTAGGGGCGCTTGCGCATAATGGCGGCTATGGAATTGCACAAGATGTCTGCTATACATAGGCTATTTTGAAACGCCATAAGGGTGCTTGCGCAAGTTGGCGTCTATACATATACACTTATGAGACGGCCTAGCTACGCTTGTGCAAGATAGTGTCTATACACAGGCTCTTATGTAGAAAGATGGTGCCATGGGCAATTGCCAAAGATGGCGGCTATACACAGGCTTATATGGAGAAAGCTAACTTAGGAGCTACTGCACAAAGTGGCGGCTGTTCTTATGAGATGGCTTAAGGGCGCTTGCGAAGATGGCGGCTATACATAGGCTCTTATGAGACGGCCATAGGTGATTGTGCAAGATGGCGGCTATACACAGGCGTATTTGGAGAAAGCTATCTTAGAGGCTGCTGCGCAAGATGGCGGCTATACACAGCATTTTATGACGCTAACTCGTAGAACGTGGCTCGGAGGTTACTGTGCAAGATGGCGGCGGCTCTTTGGAGACGGCTTAAGGGCACTTACGCAATATGGCGGCTATGGAAAGGTTGTTACGGGGAAAGCTAGCCTAGGGGGCTACTGCATATGATGGCGGCTATACATAGGCTCTTATAGACTCTTCCTTCTCCTCCTCATCCGTATAGCAAACGGGCACCCCCTCCTAGCAAAAGGACAAAAGGGTGAAAGGGCTCTTCCTTATCTGTATGTCAAAAGAGCTCTTCCTCCTGGAAAAAGTGCTAAAGGGCTCGTCCTCCTAGTAATAGGGCAAAAGTAGGCCTTATTACAGTTAATGTGTTTAGCTCAATCCCTCCTCTTACAGACAGATGCTTTCCTGAATTGAACGTTACATTACAAACAAATATACTTACGTTATGTGGCGTTGTCCTCATTGCATAAATATTTTTTATTGAGGAGAAAGTGGTAGGAGGAGGAGGCGGTAAGAAGAAGGTAATACTGTTTTCAGCATCCAAAAAATTATAGGATAAACAAATGCTGTATCCGACAATACAAAACAGGTTCAATCTAGTTACAGAATGCAATTTTATAAATATAGAATTGACATGCTGTATGTCTTCATCCGACAATACAATACATGTTGACTATTAAACAGGAAACTTTCATCGCTACTGTACTGTACGTTTGTATTCGTCTACACAAGTTATATTTAGCACACACTAGAAATGATTGTAGAACAAGACGAAACATATTGGCTATTAGTGTTCAGAACAGAAAATATGTATTATAACATAAATCTCTCTGTTGATACAATTGCACTCCTATGCCATCAACGCGCACACATACAATTGCAAATGTTCTATATCACTATCCGACATACTTCTTCTTAGTCACTGCAGATACAATGATTACTACATAGCAGAGGATACATTTGTCCTAAGGAGATGGATTCTGCGGTATTCCAACACATGAAACAGGAATTATTCTGTTTAGTTACCGTAACAGAATAAAAAAATGATACTACTGTGCAGATAAGATGATTTTACTACTTAGCGGGGGATACCTTTTTTCCTACATTATATTGTGTTAAGGAGAAAAATTATGGATTCAAACCCTGTTTTAACACAATAAAAATCATCGGATTGAAACTTGGTAAACAAATTAGAGTCTGACTGCGCCTTCTTCCTAGCGATATAGGGCTAATAGGCTAGGGGATCTCTCCTCTCTTTGTCCGGGCTTGAGACCGGCTCTACATCTAGAGGCGGAGTTAACACCCTTAGGAAGGGTGAATGTTGGAAAATAATCTGTACTTATATAGCTACTCGATTGACTACATACTACAGGATGACTATTCTTAATGCTGCTCTTAACGACGTAGAGCACTGAATTTAAAATCTTCTTGCTTTTGACAAGTTATAACTACGTGGGCGTGCATTTTATAATTCGTGCGCTGACGCAGCATATCACGTGACCATGACGTCATGCCCACGTGCTGTTGTTTGTAGACAAAGCCACGTGCTTTCTTGTCAGCTGTCATTTTCATGCACCTTAACCTCACTTTTAAAGACAATAGAGCGTCGCTAAACTCACTGCTGCCATCTTCACTGCGTTAAACCTCATTGCTGCCACTTTATCCACGTCGTAGCGCGGAATTTAAAATCCACGTTCTTTTTGACACCTGTCAGCTGCCATCTTTAACCACGTTGACACGGAATTTTAAACAACAGAACATGGCTAACCTCACTGCTGCCATCTTGACGGGGTTAAACCTCACTGTTGCTACCTTGGTTATGGGATTCTTTTAGTTTCGTGTTAATCGTTAAGCTGTTCGCATCATCGATGTAGAGAGTAACAAGTGTCTAGTAGATTTAAAAAAGCAATCTGTTAGCAGAAGGTAAAATCCATAATGGAAAAACCTATTTCTAGGTATATTTGCAAAGAGTGTGGAAAAACATTTCCCCGAAGCTATCTCAAGAGACGTCATGAGATACATGTAGGCTTATTGTAGAAGAGAGTTCAAGAACGCATACAACACTCAACGTCACGTAGCCGCGTGTAATGTAGCTTCATCGAGAAGAAAATACAAAGAGCTCAACCGTAGTCAATTAAGCACTGATTTATTTTTAAAAGGTACACCTCTGCGAGAGATTTTTAATTGTCCCTTGTTGTCTAGGCCTGCTACAAGTCCTGTTACTAAGCACACACTTCAAGATAAAGAGAGGCAAGATCATGATTATGATAGTTTTCTGTTCTGAACAATAATAGCCAACATGTTTCGTCTTGTTCAACAATCAATTCTAGTGTGTGCTAATTGTAACTTGTCTTGACGAATACAAATGTACAACTCAGTAGTGATGATGTTTTCTGTTTAATAGTCAACATGTATTGTCTTGTCGGATAAAGACATACAGCATATCAATTCTATATATTTACAAATACATTCTGTAATTACATTGAATCTGTTTTGTCTTCTCGGATTCAGCATTTGCTTATCCTATAATATTTTTGCATACTGAAAAATGTATTACCTTCTCTTTACCGCCTCCTCCTCCCACCGCTTTCTCCTCAATCGAGAAACTTATGCGATGAGGATAACGCTACATAACGTAAGCATATCTGTTTGTAATGTAACGTTCAATTCAGGAAAGCATCTGTCTGTAAGAGGAGGGATTGAGCTAAACTCAGTAACTGTAATAAGGCGTACTTTTGCCCTTTTGCCGGAAAGAGGGGCCCTTTTGGATGGAAGAGAATACCGTTACCAGTTTTGCCAATAGGAAAAGCCCTTTTGTCAGGAGGAATTGCTATTTTGCCATATAGATAAGGAAGAGTCATTTTGCCCTTTTCCCCTTTTGCTAGGAGGAGCAACCCTTTTGCCCTACAGATAAGGAAGAAGTGTCCATTTTGCCCATTTGAACTTTTGCTAAGAAGAGGTGCCATTTTGGACTTTTATCCTTTTGCTTTGAGGAGGTGCCCCTTTGCCCTTTTGCCAGGACGATTAGCCCTTTCTACCTTTCACCCTACAGATGAGGAAGGAGTGTTGTTTTTGCTCATTTGCCCTTTTGCTAGAAGGAGGTGCCCTCTTCCCAAGGAGCCCCTTTTCACTTTTGCCCTACAGATGAGAAGGAGGTGTTCTCTTTGCCCATTTGCCCTTTTGCTGGGAGGAGGTGCCCTTGTGCAATTTTGCTATGATGAGGTGCCCTTTTTCCAAAGAGCCATTTTGCCCGCAAGAGTAGACCTTTTGCGCTTTTGCCCTACATATAAGGAGGCGATGTTCTTTTCGCCCATTTGCCCTTTTGCTAGGAGGAGTTGCCCTTTTGCTCTTTTGCAAGGAGGAGGTGGCCTTTTTCCAAGAACCCTTTTGCCCTTTTGCCAGGAAAAGTATCCCTGTTGCCCTTTTGCCCTACAGATAAGGAGGTGGTGTTCTTTTTGCCCATTTGCCCTTTTGTTGCAGGAGGTGGCCATTTGCCCTTTTGCTAGGAGGAGGTGCCCTTTTGCTCTTTTGCTAGGAGGAGTTGGCCTTTTTCCAAGAACCCTTTTGCCCTTTTGCCAGGAAAAGTAGCCCTGTTGCCCTTTTGCCCTACAGATAAGGAGGAGGTGTTCTTTTTGCCCATTTGCCCTTTTGTTGCAGGAGGTGGCCATTTGCCCTTTTGCTTGGAGGAGGTGGCCTTTTTCCAAGAACCCTTTTGCCCTTTTGCCAGGAAAAGTACCCCTGTTGCCCTTTTGCCCTACAGATAAGGAGGAGGTGTTCTTTTTGCCCATTTGCCCTTTTGTTGCAGGAGGTGGCCATTTCCCCTTTTGCAATACGGATGAGGAGGAGGAGGGTGGCTGTGTTCATTCGGAGGAGGAATAGGCCTTAAGAGCCTATGTATAGCCGTCTTCTTGAGCTAGCGCCCTTAAGCCATCTCCTAAGAGCAGTCGCAAATTTGCACAGTAACCTCTGACCCATGTTCTAGGAGTTAGCCTCATTAGGGCCAGTGTATAACAGCCACTTTTGCGCGGTATCCTCTAAGCCTGCATTCTCCATATAGGCCTGTGTATAGCCGCCATCTTGCGCAACCGTCCATGGCAATCATCTTTCTCCACAAGTGCCCATATATAGTCGCTATCTTCTGCAATCGCTTATGGCCGTCTCATTAGAGCCAATGTATAGCCGTCATCTTGCGTAAGCTCCCTTAAGACGTCTCATAAGAGCAGCCGCCATCTGGTGCAGTAGCCTCTAAGCTAGCTTTCTATATATAAGCCTGTGCATAGCCGCCATCTTGTTCAATCGCACGTGGCCAGCAACTTTCTCCATAAGAGCCTATGTATAGCCTCCATCTTGTGCAACCGCCATTGCCCTATTATTCAAGATGGCGTTGGGAAGAGTATCTGGCCGTAAAACTAAGGTTGGGCCCCTCCATGAATTTAATCTTGCTCTCTTACGCTTAAAAACTAAGGCTAAGCCCCTCCAAGATAGCGTCTCTGAGGTTAAGCATGCGGTCTTAGCCAGCATATCAATGACCGTGCCAGAGGTCAATGCACTGGAGGCCTCTGCCGAGGGCCTGTAGTGGCGGTGGAGGATGAACCCTCGAAAAACAGCTACTATCATCGGAGAATGTGCTTCCCTATTCTCTTATGATCTTTGATGGTGTCGCAACAGAACAGCATAACGTTATTGGTGCATACTTTAGTATGGGGCGACATAAATATATTGATTGCATCTATTTATGTCAAACCTATTCTCGTATGCCTAAGCAGTTGATACGCGAGAGCACAGATATTATTGTGCTTTTTCGGCAAGATGAGCGCAACATGCGACACGTGTTTGATGATCATGTTAACACTGATATGGCATTCATTGACTTTAAGCGTATGTGTGCTACATGTAGGTCGTTACATCATTACAGCTTTTTAGTTATTGATAAAGAAAGTGATGTTCAGCATGGACGATATAGCATGGCTTTCGATCTTTTTATACCTATTAACACAGAATTACAGTCACCACTTGATCAAAAACCTTCATCACGTTAACATTAGCAAGGAGATTACAAAACACATAATCCATGCTCGACGGAAATTTGAAGAGCTTAAACGTATTCAAGCAGCCACTGATTTATGTTTGAAAATTCAATTTTTATTTCTAATTTATTTTTGTTTTGTTTCTATCCAAACATCATAAAATAAAGTGAAGCATCAACAACAACAAGTAAAGAAGCATAAACAACAAGAGAAGCAGGATGAGGAAGAGGAGAAGCAGGATATAGAAGATGAAGAGGATAAGGAAGAAAAGGATAAGGAAGAAGAAATTAACGATAATTCATCATCTAAGCGTCACAAATTTTTAACTACAGATGTTGTTTCTGAAACACGTACTACATCAACACAAGGTCTTCCTTCTTTGTCTGAGGTTATGATCAAGCCAGAGTATCGTAATCAGTTTAGAAATTTTATTCAAGATACCTAAGGATATCTCCTTTCACCTTATATAGAACAACTCTTTACAGGACCAACTGACACCACTTACGGTATTCGCTATGAAGACGACTGTTTCTGGATAGGCAATGCAAATGTTAAGATTAATAGCAACAGACTTATCGTAAGAGGTGTTACATATAAAACTACTAAAGGACTCTTAGAACTTCTTTCCTCACGAATACCTGGCAAGGACATAATTTTACAGAATGATCTTATGAAATATAAAACAATCCTTTTTGCTACTGACCCAAGAAGACATATTTACAAGAGGACGGAAACTGTAAATGCAAATAAGAGTCACAAGTGTCGTGAGTTTATTTCTAACCTGTTCCCGACACATCAACAAACTGCACGTGGGCTTAATGTTATATACAAGCCTTTGTTGCTCTATGTACATGTAAGATACTGGAATGACCGAAACTTACTTGTTGAACGATTACAACTTGTAAGAATATCGCAAGATGCTGGTCATACAGGTCACGAATAAGAAATTCTAGAAATAGTGAGAGAATTACGATATGCTTGTATTATTCTGTAATGGCTCGCCAAGATAAAATCTCACCTATAAATGTAAGCATCGCACACGAGTTACATAAACCAGCACGTCGCACCTACAGTTGCAGACGCGCTTTCACATGTGGAAAAGATCACTCTCAAGATGACTTAGTAGAAATGATTCCAAATGCCTCTAGCAATAAGGGGCATAAGTATCTACTTACTGTTATCGATGTGTACTCTATGTTTGCTTTTATACAACCTGTGCGTTGTAAGACAGCAGCAGCACAAGTCAAAGACGGATTTAAACATATTATTGAAGAAACGAAACGCTGCCCAAGGCTTCTTCAAAGCGATCAAGGTAAAGAGTTTTAGAACTAGGATTCTTCTTCTTACCTGAAGTTACTTGGCATTCATCACTACTCTATGTTGAACAATCTCAAGGCAAGTGTTATAGAACGCTATAACGGTACACTCAAAATAATAATGTGGGGAGAATTTACAGCACAAGCTTCATATCGTTGGACTGAACTGCTACCTGCTACAAGGAATACACTACGACTTGATGCTATTCATCTCGTAATCAAAACGGCTTATCCGCACCGCCATCGCGTTAAAGAAGGTGATTTCGTTCGCATCAGATAACACAAGTCTATCTTCGCAAAAGGATACACCGCTAACTTGTGCACTGAAATCTTTCAAATCAGGAGGTTTAAGCTTACTAATCCAGTTACCGTATTAACGCGAAATCAGAGGACAACTTATTGAAGCAGGATTCAGAATCGAATAACTGCAGAGAACATAATATCCTGATCACTGTTAAATCGAACGTGTTATTCGACGCAGTGGAAATAAATAAGTTAAATGGCATGGTTTTAATAACAACTTCAATTCATGGATTAATAAATAGGATGTACTTTAAATCCTGTTTTTTATTTTCGAACCTCTACATCCCCCTTCTTTTAAGTAAATACACATCAACATTATTATAACTAGATATTTTAGGACCTGCTGTAGGATAGGATTAATATTAAGTAACGCCTGTAACGTGTTTCAAAATTCATATTTATTTTAGAATATTTACATTTTCTTCCTTCAAGTTAATCTGTTTTCTGCTATCTTTGTTTTACTGTCTTCGCTGTTTAATGCCACTACTTAGCCACAGTTTTCCTTTCATTGCACCGGCAACGACAAGTGCTGCTATCTTCTCAGCAACTGAAGTACTAGGTCACGACACACGTACCATAGCTTTACGAAGCAGACTTTGATCAACTACACATCTTAGTTCAGGATGGCTTTATCGATAAGCAATGTCATGCTCTTTACAGGCAGCATCTAACATATTAGTACCAGGATCACCACGTGCTAACCGGATGTCGAGTCGTGTTCCAGTACTGGTAACTATGAAGATGGAGCTAAAAGGGGGAAAAGATCAATCACCTTATTGATGAGCCCATGCCCAGCATTCTTCCTCACCTTTCTCCCAGCACGTTTCTTCACCTTTTTCTAACGTGTAGAAATCGGAAGTACTTGTTTTGATGCGGTATGTACTTCTGCAATGTTATCAGTAGAGGTGAATTATTGTTTTCAGAGAAATGTTTTTCTTCAAAGGTATGTGTATATATATTTCCGACGTGTTAGCCTCTGTATCGCAAGTTAGTTGTTTTAAACTGTAATGGTAGTGATTATTGTTTTAAGAGAAATGATTTTCTTCAAAGGTAAGTGTATAAATATTTGCGACGTGTCAGCCTCTGGATAGCAAGATAGTCGGTTTGAACTCTAAAGTTAGTAGTAATGATTATTGTTTTAAGAGAAATGTAACGATTAATTCTGTATTTCGTAGATTGGTAAGTGTTCTAAACATACAGGAATTTAGTCGATACCGTCCTAGTTTATGAGGCTAGGTTTAGCATATAGCTTGAGCATATTAATCACATCGTGGGGAACATTGCTCTATGAGGAAGAATATATATCCTCTGCAGGTCTATCGTTACACTAACTATGCGTTTACCTTCGAGATGCCCTCCTGTCAATCATTATAACGTTATAGATGCACAACTAGTATTCACATGTTCGGTTCCTGGGATTAGAAGATAGTTGTGAATATCGACTGAAGATATAGTCGCAAGAAATCGTATTGTCCTGCGTTAGCAGCGATGTTTAACGTAAATATATTCTAAAAATCCTCTCCGCAGAGAGAGAGGAAGCTGTTGTTGGATAGGGACATAAACACTGTAACAGTAGTTTACATGTTCTGTCACTATGACGACGTTATTGCTGCAGGTTAAAATAAAAAATAGCACATGCTCACTCCCGTAATGCGAAAAACCTTTGGTATTAGATCGTGTTGTTATAGTTATGCATGTTTAGACTTGTCGAGCTGACCTCTTCTTCCTCGTCGGATGAGGAGGAGGATGAGGCGGAGGGCGCCTGTGTCACGTCAGAGGAGGAGGCAATAAGAGTCTATGTATTGTAGCCATTTTGCGCAGTAGCTCCTGGACTAGCTTTCTCCATAAGAGCCTGTATATAGCCGCCATCTTGCACAATCACACCTTAGCCATCAAGGTTTTGGGCTAGCCTACTCTCACTAAAGGGCCCGGTAGCACAAGGAAAATAGATATATCCGCCACCTTGTGCAGTAGCCTCCAGGCTAGTTTTCTCCATAGGAGCCTGTGTATAGCCGCCATCTTACGTAGTAGGCCATTAGGCCATCCTTCTCCATAAGAGATTCTTTATAGCCGCCATCCTGCCCAAGCGCCCCTAGGGAGTCTCTTTAAGTCCTACGTCTCCCCTTACCCATCTTTCTCCATAAGAGAGTATGTATAGCCTTCATCTTGCGCAGTAGCTTCTAAACTGGCTTTCTCCCTTAGGCCGTCTCATAAGAGCCTATGCATAGCCGCCATCTAACGCAAGCGCGCATGGGCCGTCTCATAAGAACTTATGTATATCCGCCATCTTCCGCCAGCGCTCTCAGGCTGTCTCAAAAGAGTCTATGTATAGCCACCATCTTGCACAAGCGCCCCTCGGCCGCCTCATAGGAACCTTTGTATAGTTGCCATCTTGCACAAGCGCCCATAGGCCGCCTCATAAAAGCCTACATATAGCTGCCATCTTGCGCAAGCGCTCCTAGGCCGTCTCATACGAGCCTATGTACAGCCTCCATCTTGCACAATAAACCCTGACCCAGGTTCTAGGAGTTAGTCCCATATGAGCCGGTGTATAGCCGGCACCTTGTGCAATTCAAGTTGGGAAAGGCATCTGGCTGTAAAACTAAGGTTACACCCCTCCATGATAGCGACTGACTACGTTGGGAAGGGAATTTTGCCGTAAAACTGAGGTTAAGCCTCTCCGAGATAGCGGATGTGAGGTTAGACTCAGACTCACTCTCTTATGACTCGGGAAGGGCATCTAGCCATAAAACTGAGGTTAGGTCCCCAAGATAGCGTCTGTGAGGTTAGGCTTGCTCTCTTATGCAAATCCAGAAAATCGGCATTGTATAACAACTATACTAGGGGTCAATGACCTCGGGTCAAAACCAGCATATCTACACTACTAGGCCTCGTGTGCTGACTCAGGAAAAGTGCTGACGCTTGAGATTTGAATCACCACAGCTCCTCTACTCATACGTCTGTCAGAAGTGGAATTCACGTTTATATTTATTACATTTTTGACTTCCTTGCAAGGAATGGATCCCACTCAGAATTTACTATGGAAGCACGATTTAATCCTGGGGACGACACATTTCATTTTTGTCCGAATTCCTCGTCTGAAAAGTTTCTATCACGTTGCTCTCTTTGAACATTCACAGAATGTTCCCACCTACAATTTCAGAGAAAGTCGATTCCAAATTTTGAGATCTAGTCGCTCGGGGCTCACATGGCTTCCCACAATTCCTCCTCCCGCTTCAATCTGTATGTTGCTATTAATAGCCATATTTTCTATAATGCTTCTCTAGTTTGCAGGAGAGAGATATCAAAATAATGTACCTAAGTTGCCTTTGATACTAACTGTACCGAGCTTGATAGCTGCCGACACTTAAGTGCGGCCAATGTCCAGAATTCGGGAGACAGTAGGTTTGAACCCCGCCCTTGGCAGCCCTTAAGATGTTTTTCAGTGGTTTTCCACTTTTTTCTGGGACTGTATAACTTAATTAATGCCACGACCACTTCCTTCCTACACCAAGCCCTTTCCTGTCCCATCGCCGCCATGAGACCCGTGTGTGTAGGTGCAACGTAAAAGCAGCTTGTTGAAAAGGAAAAAATCCAAATGTTTGTCATTTTTCCATGATGAGCGCCCAAGGAGCTAGAGATATCGTGAATAAGAGGTCTGTCTACTAAGCTCGAGTGCCTATATCGGTGTGGGTGTAGTGGAATAGAGGAGAGTAGTAAGAACCATGGGGGTACTAAATCACAGGCGTCAGCATCTTTTCTGCTGAGTCAGCACCGGAGGTCAATCACCCCGGCAAAGGTCATCAACCCCATGACGCCATGACCACGTGATCATGACGTCACATTATTTGTACAAAAAGCCACGTGCTTATCCACGTGCTTTTGACAGCTGTCAAGATGAAGGATCCTAATCATGCTGGCACGGATTTTGAACAAGTGAACGTTGCTAACCTCAGTGCTACCAACTTAATAGGGCCTAACCTCACTGCTGAAACCTTAAGCACGTAGGGGCTCGGAATTTATAATCCACGTGCTTTTGACAACTGTCATCCTGACAGGTCCTAACCACGTGGGCGTGGATTATGAACGAGTGAACTTTGCTAACCGCAGTGCTACCATCTTAACGGGGTCTAACCTCACTGCTGCCACCCTTAAGCGTGCGGAATTTGAAATCCACGTGCATTTGACAGCTGTCCAGGTAACAGCTGCCATATTGACACCACGTGCACTTGTTGAGCAAGTAAACGTCGCTAACGTCACTGCTGCCATCTTAACGACGTAGGGGGCGCTGAATTTAAAATCCACGTGCTTTTGACAGCCGCTATCTTGTCAGGTCCTAACCACGTGCACTTGTTGAACAAGTGAACGCGGCTAACTTTACTGCTGCTACAGAACATAGCCAGGGGTCTAACCAAAGAGGATTAATTTTTTATAGCTACCTGCCCTTCTCCACAGCGTAACGTCACTTCCGACAGTGCATAGCCGCGTTCCTCCTCTTCCGACCGGACATAGCCGTGTTCCTCCTCCTCCGATGGGGCTTTGCCGTGCTCCTCTTCACAGTTACTGAGGTTAGTTCAATCCCTCCTCCTTACAGTTATGGAGGTCAACTCAATCCCCCCTCCTCGTCCGCAGCGATTACATCGTTATAGTTACGCATGTATAATCATGTTTGTTATCAAGATTACTCTCTAAAATCTCAAGCATTTAGGATAGGTGTAAAGGGAATGCAGTAAGTAGAACATTTTATATATTTAATAAAATATTTATTTGCAAACTACTGGGTTTTTATTTTATTCCTACATGTGATGTTACCGTCTACAACGTTAGGTGCAATGAGTTCTTTTTTGTTGTCTTGAGAGCTATTACACAATAACACGCCTACGACGTAATTCTTCTTCTATTTCTTCAATCTCTCGTTCATAACCTGTGTATCCGGCATCTTGATAAGCTCTTAAGAGTTGTAATCGTTCAACGAGTAAGTTAATGTCTTTACAGTATCTTACACCTGCATACGGTAAAAGAGTTTTGCTAATACGTGTAGACAGATGATGTGCAGAAAACGGAAGAACTTGCTTTGATTTAGTATGTGCTTCGGCAATGTTATCAGTAGATAAAAACTTAACACGGTTTGATTGAAGAGGAGCGGTTAAATCTTCTTCTTTTTCTTTATCTTCAACCACCAAATCTTGCTTCTCTTTTTGAGTTGATTGCACAGCAACAGAACGTGTAGTCGGCTTAGAAAATAAAGTAGAATGAAAACTCTCTTCTTATTCTTCTTCTGCTTCCTTATGCATCTCCTCTTCTTGCTCCTCTTTATCTGATGGTGTGGGGATAGTAACAGAACTTGTAGTAGGCCCGAGACGATGTTGAATCGTTTGTATTATGCTTTCGACATTTTGTTAAAGTTTCTAAGCGTTCTACTGCTACCTTACTTAAACAAATGTGTTTAGGATTTACATGTCGTGTGAGATTATCACGCATGTTAAATGCAGAAGTACATTGTTTGCATGAAAATGTTCCGAAGTTATGCTTTAAAGCTTTATATCGTTGAAGATTGTAAAGTCTCGAAAAAATCACACTACAAAGATCGCACATAAACATAATAGATGTTTTACTACTAAAGTGCACACTTAGGTAGATATGATGTAAAGTTTTACACTGCAACCGACAAATAACAACTGTCTATCTATCTATCTGTAAATGTGGGTGTAATAAGCCGGAGGAGTGAAGGGGTATTTGACGACAAAACTAGATAAAGAGGAGGCACACCTCCTCCTCCTCCTCCTCCTCCTCCTCCTCCTCCTCCTCCTCCTCCTCCTCCTCCGACTGTGCTTAGCCTCGTTCCTCTTCCTTACAGTTTTACATACAGATGCCTTCCCGTGCTAGACAGCCTTCCCCCTCTACTATCTACACCGTCGCCAAAGCTTTACGTCTCCATCCGACGCGTAATTTGAGCAAGACAGAACATGTTGGCAATCTTTACAGGATCAATCCTGTTGCAGAGGACATATATACGGTTGTTATCTTACAGTTAAGATTTGGATAGTTAGTAAACATTCCCCATCGTGCTCTGAACAGAAAAATACCTACCTCGACAGAAGCAGGGCGCGCGGTACCCAGAGATTTTTTGTTTTTTGCTACTTGCTTTACGTCACACCGACACAGATAGGTCTTATGGCGACGATGGGACAGGAAAGGGCTAGGAGTGTGAAGGAAGCGGCCTTGGCCTTAATTAAGGTACAGCCCCAGCATTTGCCTGGTGTGGAAATGGGAAACCACGGAAAACCATTTTCAGGGCTACCAACAGTGGGGTTCGAACCTACTATCTCCCGATTACTGGATACTGGCCGCACTTAAGCGACTGCAGCTATCAAGCTCGGTACCAGAGATTTCCACATGCAGGCAGATGATGATTGACCTCTCTCTCTCTCCCTCCCTGTCTCCCCCCCCCCCTCTCTCTCTTTCTCTCTCGAATAGTCACCGCAAACAGAAAAAATCATGGATTCAAACTCTGGTCTCTCTCTTTGTTATCATTAGAATTAAAAAATCTCTAATGCATGGATTTCGATCCCTAAAAAGTTCATAGATTCGAACTCTGTTCATCGTCTGACGAATAGCATTGTGAGGTTAGCATAAGGCTTTATGTTTGCATCCGAGAAACAAATAACTATCTACACAGTCCTCTCGCTGCGGAGAGGATTTTAGCAAAATAGAATATACTTATGCAGAATGGCTTGAACGGGGCTGACCTTCTTGATGATACCTACTATCTTCTAACGCAAGAAGATAAATAAAAAATACCATCTTCTGCTGGCCTCATAGTAAATACCAAGCAAATGCTGCGACTGTATCTTCTGTCGATATTTGTTTTTAGAATTTAAAACATCACAATGTATTCCGGCCTACTTGTGTAATGCTACTTACTATGTTCTAACGATTATTATCGAACACGTAAATACATTTTTTCTTAGTTTTGCAACTACAACGCTGTCGTCATTGACAGAATGCTCCGAGCTCTACGTCGTTCTCACTCATCAATAATAGTGATTATTGGTCTTTAATACCAGAAGAAAATCCTGATCCCTACGGTTAGAGGCCAGTGCGCTGACGCCTGAGCTACGGAGAATCTCACATAAGTTTGCCGTGTGGTTAGGAGCTCGGACCTGTACAGATAGAAACAAGCGAGTGCGACCCTAGTATTTGTATGAAGGAAACTACAGAAAAATATTATTTTGGTCTGCCGACAGTAGAATACGAACTTACTGGATTCCGGATACCAGCTTACGTTTTTCTCTCTGATTATTGTTATATAGAGGATAGTTTCCTAGTTCTATGGTGCAAATCATGTGTTATTTCAATGAAAAACCGTAAGTTCGATTCCCGCACCTCTAGGTTCGTTTCCCGGCTAGGCCTAGCTATTTTTACCTTGATCTGTTCGGTAGTTCGAGGTCTACACAACCTACGTCGTGCTAACTTATCAATGGTAGTGGTGCTGATTATTGTTTCCGGAGAAAAACCTGTCCCTTTACCGCTTTGTTCACACACAGAGAGTGACCGGGATTTAAACCACGGAACCCAGCGGTAAGAGACCGGTGTGCTGCCGCCTGGACTACGGAGGCTCTCCCAATAATAAGATAACGATGGCTGCGCAGCTGTGAGCTTGCATCCGGAAGATAGTGGCTTCTCTCGTCCAGTTTTGAGATGAAAAAGTAATTGAAAAATATTATTAGTATAATGCTCATACACCAGAGGCGTGCGTTTAATTCACGGTTCTTAATAGAGCAAGAACCGTGTTCGCACCGACACAGTTAGGTCTTATGGCGACGATGGGACAGGAACGGCCTAGGAATAGGAAGGAAGCGGCCGTGCCTTGATTAGGTTACAGCCCCATCATTTGCCCTTTCCGAGTTCGATTTGTGACAATCATCCCGCCATGGATTTAAACCCTGAAACCTACTGGACTGAAGACTTCAAAGCTGTTAATTTACCAAGTTGATGGGCCTGTCCACTTTCATCGGAGTGTCTGCCTTTTAAGGGACTCAGCCCGGCAGTATTTGAACGTTTTCAAATAAGTCAGTCTCGTAACAGATAATTTACTAACATGTAATAGAACATATGGAGGGGACTAAATTCCAGAACAAAATGCGTGCAGAAAAGAGCAGTGGGCATTAGTTCTCTATGTCATAGTAAGTCAGGAAATGTGCATACGTTAATTCCATAAAATATTTCATTTTTTCTATTTGCTTTACGTCTCGCCAACACAGATAGGTCTCATAACAGTATAACAGTATTATATTTTCGAAGTCTACAATGACCTTCAATTTCATGGCATACAGCCCCGAAGGGCCTTAGCCTATCAAGCGAGGCAGTTCAGACCGACCAGGGTCATAGAGTAAGACGCAAGCAATGTTATTAATATTAATAACAGTATATATAATAGCGAGGTCTAGAGTGACCTTCAATTTCGTGGCATACAGCACTGAATGACCTTGGCCTACGAAGCGACCGCCGCTCAGCCCGACTGGGGTCTTAGTGTAAGAGGTAGGCGAAAATGATGACAGTATTATATTTGCGAAGTCTAGAATGACCTTCAATTTCGTGATTCTATTCCCCAACTAAATACCACATAGTTACAACCATCTACTCCGACTATTATTATTATTATTATTATTATTATTATTATTATTATTATTATTATTATTATTATTATTATTATTATTATTATTATTATTATTATTATTACTATTATACGACTCGTAGCTGAATAGAGAGCGTTGTGGCTTCCATTTTCGGAGGTACCGGGTGCAGATCGCCCACGAGCGTCATTGTAGACATAAAAATAAAGTTACAGTCTCAACATGTTTTCTCTGATGAGAAAATGCGGAACCACGTAAACTATCTTTAATGCTTCTAATATGGCGAGGATTTTATAGGGTGTAGCTCTATAGGTATATCGTTAGTTTTTAGCTTCTTTGTTATCCCAACCTCTACATTACTAAATTATATGTGATAAATATTTTAATGTTAGTCTCAGTACTGCATAGAACTGTTTGGTGCCATTTCATGTCTTGGTGACGAATTGACTCAGGGTTCGGTAAAGCGGCGTTCGATGAATATGGGCGACTCAAAAATTAATCTAAACTTATACTAATGAATATATTGACAGGAAAAATGGACATATATATCTTGAAATGATAAACGTTTATGGGGTAAAATGGATTTAATAATCCCGAGAAAAACATATCATGGTCTATTCAAAATGGAATAGTATAAATATATCTGAAAGTAGACCTCAGATTAGTCGTAAAAAGAAATAAATTTAAAAAAGCGCTTACAAGAAATATCACAAAGTCGGGTTCAGTGAAACCTCCTCATTATATGGGGGAATTAGTCGTCAATGTTGTTACGATGATTAATTAAAATTTGAACAATTACAAGTTAATTGATTAAAAGCTGACGATTCAACAGCTGACTTAATAAACGACCATCGACTTAAAAGATGACAACTAGAGAGAGAGACGAATAATATTATTGATGGCTTATAACCTGACGACTAAAATATTGCACCCTCGTATTTGAATGATCGACTGCTCCGGATATGTACCGTAAATCCAAAATAATTGCCCGTAAGCATCGTCGTCAAACAACGTTTCTATGATGAATCGTTAGGACTAAAACATTCGTAAATAGCTAATACAAATATTTACAGTCCCTCTAATTGCGGATACAAAGATATAAAGACATTATGGCATATGGTAGCTCCCTAATTAACACTTATATACTAACACAGACACGACCATGAGCTCACTGGCTCACACAAAGCATAGTCCAGACAGAACTGGAGAATAATGAAGTCAGCTGACGAGGTGACATGCCCCAAATTACACAAAAAGGCATAGAATATATAAAAACACACAAATAGATCACACCTGTGGAATGAAATACACAAACATATATATAGATTCTGCCCGCTTAAGCCACGACTAGCATTTGGAGGCACGCGACCCTCTCAGGCGTGCTCAGTAAGGGATTGACATGTTCCATAAGAAAAATGGTGTGGATCAAGGAGATGGGCAGATATTCGTAAATAATGAACCATCGAAATCCAAATAAATGCTGGATGATTTATTCCAAAAATAATAATAATTCCTTCCTTCAGAATGATGATTATGTGAAATGATCGCTAAAATTTTAATTTTATATCAACTCTTGCTGTACATCCAAAAATTGAAACAAATGGGATGGTACATGTTAATGAATTCTCTTTCATTCTGACAAAATTGTTTTGTCAATGTCACATTTTTCCGAATATTACTTTGAATGTTACCTGATTCTTCTAGAAAATGATGCTCGCACGCATGTCAATACATGCCGGAAAATCTGGAACAAGATTTTAAATGTTAAAGTTATATGACTGAGCAAAAAAAAAAAAAAAAAAAAAAAAAAAAAAAATACAAAAAAATAATTTTAACAAATTACTTTTGTCGCTTAATTCCACTTTTTAATTTAATTACTTTCCAATTTAAATAGACTTTTCAATGATTATCTGCTCGGCGTAACATAATACACGTGATATTACGTGGCAAAGTAGGCAAGAAAATGAGAGAAAGAAAAAAATTAATTTAAATTATATCCATAACCATGTGTCATAATCCTGACACAACGCCGAAATTCGGAACAACGATGGTTACACACATAAATCGATATTGCACAATACATTAAATCACACAACCTGTGGAATAACAACATAAAAATGCACGAAATGATCTCCCATTACCATCATCCACCAAGGAAAAACAATTGCAACCAACCACAACTAAGAGTATTATTTACAAATATACACCTGTCCACACGTTGTCCGTTCATCTCCTGGGAATGGCAGACTCCAGTAAATAATGATCCGCACCTGTAACTAATCCACCTGGTACAAACAATCTCGGTAATGATGACTGAAAAATATCGCCAATCTGTATCGAACTCAGGACGTTAACAATATTTAGCATATATTGAGGAAGTGAATAGTATTAAACAACTTCGATTTCATATTATTGGTGATGACGCACATCCAGTATGACAAATAACTCTCATACACTCAATTTGATTTTGAAAGAAGACATGTGGTTTATCTCGTGGTTCAATATTTAATGAAGACGCTATCGCCTATAATTCTCTCACAAAAAACATCTCGCACATACGTCAAATGACGACAAATTATTCCAAAATCTCCGTTCATCAATGCACGTAACATCGCAAAAATATATTAAATGTGCCTCTATCCATAGAGACGTGAAGATTCGCCTTCGAATAGCACATAAAATCAGCATAATTCATGCCATAGTTCACCATATGGCACAACGTGAGAGGTAAAAATTGCGAAAATAACTCGCAACATCAGTCAAAATATTACGGGACAATTCACATAAATGACTTGAACCACATATAAATATAATAAGACACTATCCTTCCTTAAAAGGAATGAAATTGGATTCAAAGAAAGCTATCCGTATCGTTAGCACAGCGTTAATATATCAGACGAGCCTGTTGCCTCGTGTAAAATATAGCAAACACTTTTGGGCAAAATATAAGAGAAATACATTTCGGAGAATGAAAATATCACGCGTACACAATCCTCAATATCATATTAATCGAATAGAAATGTAAAATTCCTTAAAGGTTACATGTCCGATGACATAACTACTTGAAACCCGCATGGCCGATGATGTTGACACCCTGTCATCATGCACCTTAAAATCGCGTTGTAAGTGAAACTGCAAGTCCAACGTCGAATAATGCAAGAAAATAACATGGTAAAGATACTAAAAAGCTACTCACACTACTGTATAATTAATAATCCCTTCAAGAAGGAAGTTAACTAAATATTACAGCTACATAGAACAGATAATACCCAGTATAAATGAAATGTCGACTTAACTTGGATGTCTTGATGACCATGGTGTTCTTCTAGGCAGGATTCAAGGCATTAGGACGCCGTTGGCATCGGTTCTGGGTTTTAATGCTGCATTATGATCCAAGCAATGTCTCCAAGGCACACGAACTTCACACTGCAGGCCCCCATTTCCTTGGCCGGTATCGAACTCGTATTACTTGCAGTACACCGAAACTTTCACAAAAATATTAACACAAATGCATCGAACTCGTGGTTTCACAATTAGCAAAGGATGATACGTGCCTTCTTTTCTAACACTATTGACGTCTGTTGAGATGTTGAAAAGATCTGTTAAAGCTGCGCTGAAATAACACTGTTCCCCTCGTAGAGCGAATAACAGCTGTGTCCAGGCCTGTACGAGACCTTCCTATGTAGTAACTTCCCGAGCAATCACGTAGCCAGCAGAGAACAAGAGCGAAACAGACTTGAGAGAATGAATGAGAATATTCTAGTACCAGCTCGCCACCTATGTTCCGAGCTCTGACGTCATACCTCATGATTCAATTGACGTTCTGAATTCCTCGGCGTTGTAATTGAGATGTCCGTTAATTTCTTGTTAAATAATTATTTAATTAATTCCATAATTAACTTAATTTTCAATTATTACTATTCGTGCCTTCTTGAAGAGTGGTATCACGGATTTTATGCATACTTGTTGGAGAGTGGCTATTAGGATGTCGGATCTGACGTGGTAATATGACGAAAGATATTAAACGTAATACTTGTCGTGGGTGAAGGGTTCAGCTGTATTTAAAAAAATTCTCGTCTTCTCTTGTGGTAATAACATTGTCCTTCACTCCTCAGCAGGTTACACAAAAGATAAACCAAAAGGATCATCCCTTTGCATTTCCCTGTCGACACTCCGCGCGAGACACCTGGGGTACAAACCGGTCTTATAAAATTCACGGCCGATCACAGGAGACCTAAAATGTCACATCCACCACTTGGCTAGTTTAAAATTTTATTCCCAATAACATTTTACTTAATGATTCCAAATGTCTGATTATGTGGCATTTTGGTCTCAGGTTCATCAGGTAATTCATTGGTGAAGTTGTTGAGTGAGTCCTTGCAATGACTGAAAGTTGGAGGTGTTTTGTTTACACGATGACTGTAGCTGCCAAGCGTACGGGGTTTGTGCGGCTCGTCTTTCTTCTATTCTCCCATGGCTTGCTCCGTAACGTGGACACGTGCTGGACTTCCGCCTTCGGATTGATAATACCGTTTTAAGTGAGCCGAGTTGAACATGAATTCATGTCTGCCGTCCACACTTTGCACTTTGTAGTCCTTGTTGTTGTAGGCTTTAATGATCTTATAAGGACCGACGTATAAATCTGCAAATTTCCCATATTTGAGTTCAGTAGGCTCAGATAGTATGGGTTTACGGATCAACACGTAATCTTGTTCATGTAGTGGTTGGCGGAACTTCTTATTCGCTACCCTCTTCATTCGCCGTTGTGCTTGTTTATGTAGGGGCTCGGCGGTCTGAATAATACACCTTTCGGGTGTTGGTCTTGGGTCTGGTAAAATTGGTACTGCATTTTCCCACGGTCTCGCCGGATACTGATTGAGATGAATGACTCTTGGAATTTTTCTCGTGGATTCGTGCACCGTGTTGTTTACACATTCCATGATGATGGGTAAGACACTGACCCATTTTCAATGTGCATCCTTGCAATAGATACGGCAAAACTTGGCAATTTCCAACATTTTACGTTCAGCCGGATTTCCAGATGGGTATCGCACGGAATTTAAAGTGTGCTTAATGTCCAGCCGTCTCATAACCTCCTGGAACTCAAGCGACGTAAATTGGGAACCGTGGTCTGTCAGTAGAAACTCTGGTTTACCCATTATTGGAATAATATTCTGGGTGATTCGTCTCAGAACGGTCTTGGTGTTACTGTTTTGAATGGGAAACAGGGATACGAATTTTGAGAAAACATTCACTGTAACTACGACATGACGGTTGCCTTTGACACCCCGAGGCAAATGTCCGAATAGGTCTAAAGCGAATAGTTCTTTTGGTTTGGTTGGCAGTATCGGGATGGGGTACTGTTTCTGTAGATGAGAGCTGTGCTTGACTCGCTGACACCTATCACATGTCGTAATCGTTTTTCTTACACTTTCGCGTAACTTTGCCCATTGGAATGCCTCCTGGATGGTCGCGACTGTTCTCTCTACTCCTCCGTGTCCAATCGTTCTGCGAGTAAGCCAGATAATTCCATTTTGCAATTTATTCGGTACCACAATCCTCAGTTTCGTGCGGTCTTGATCCACAAATTTGTAAAGTATTTCATCCCTTAAAGAGTATTGAGAAGCCATACGATGTACTTGTTCGTAATTTGCGTCGCCAGGTACCAGTCGTGGTTGATCTTCCTAGTGAACTCATCTCTACGTTGCGACTGCCGTAAATACCTCAACTTACGGAGTACTTCTTGATCTTCTTCATTCAATACCAAATAGTTTACCCTACAGGTGTTGACGTCAGTGCTCCTGCTTAGGACGTCGGCAATGACATTATCTCTGCCATGGCAATGTTCTAGCTCAATTTGAAACTGTTGGACAAAAAGTGCCCAACGCGACACGCGTTCGCTTGACATTGTGGTTTTAAGCATGAAAATGAGTGCTTTATGATCGGTTCGTAAAATGACTGGGAAACCGAATATTATTTTTCCAGTGTTGCAAACCACATACAATTGACAACCTTTCAAGTTCGGTGGTATTGTAAGAAACCTGGTGTCTCCTCAATTTACGGCTGTAGAAGGCAAGATAAACTTTATGTTCTGGGTTAACCGGATCCTCTTGATACAAAACTGCTCCAATCCCTACGGTGGAAGCGTCGGTCTGGATAATAAATTTAGAATTGAAGTCCGGATATCCTAATTTAATGTTGTCTGTCAGCATCTGTTTGGTTCTCATAAAATCTTGACTGCACGTGTCATTCCAACACCAGCGGTTGTTCTTATTTAATATATCCTGCAGAGGAGCGACGGTTGTAGTGCAGTTCGGGCAATGGTCAGAAAAGAACTGACACATTCCTAAACATTTTCGGACATGTTTAATTTTGGATGGTTGTGGGAAGTTTTGAATCGCATGGATTTTCACAGGATTAGGTCTTATGCCTCTGCCATCAATGATGTATCCCAAGAACAATATCTCCTGCTTGCAGAAATTAGATTTTTGGAGATTGATTTTAAATTCGGTGACTCGTAAATTTTCCAGCAGTTTTTCCAGATTATGTAAATGTTCATCCATATCTTTCGAGGCCAGCAACACATCGTCCACATAGCGAATTGTAACCTCCTTAACTTCATCACTCAAATTCTTATCTAGTGCCCGAATGAGAGCTGATCCTGACGTAGGTCTGCTGGTCGAATAAGAAACCAGTTAGCAAACGGGATTTTTCCTCTAATACAATGTGGTGATACGAAGGTGTGAAATCTACCCCAGTGAATAAGGACATGCCTCGAAATCGTCTAATCACATCTTTAATAGACGGTACTTGATCGAGCTGCCTGGCGTCCAAACACACCCTTAACGATCCATTAGGTTTTTGCACCACCGTCAGTGGTTTAACGAAAGATGTTACCGCCTTCGAAATAATACCATTGACCTCCATTTCATTAATTATTTTCCTGACCTCGGCGTGGTGTTTCTCTGGAATAGGGTACGGTTTCCGTTTGTAAGGCGCCCAACTATTTACTCGTAAAGTGTACCGATAGTTTGGAATTTTTCCTGGTTTGTTGTCAGAAACCTCCTCATACCGTCTTAGAAGATGGAATAATTTCCGTCTTTCTTCGTTGGAACAGTCAGTCTCTTGGATCTTCTTTCTTAATTGGTCGTCGAAGTCTTTATCTCCCCTTTCTTCCATTACTTTCTCTATTGCAGCGAGGATTTCTTCCGGGCCTTGATCGGCGTTCTCACTGTCCCACAAAAGTATTTCGTTTAAGGCTTGGGTATCAACGTCTTCCGAATCCTTGCGTTCCATTTCAATGGTCTCCAGTATAACAGGGTTATCTATAGTGAAGGACACCCTTTCAGTACTGCCTGATCCATCGAACTTGATTTCATTATTGGGAACGTCAATAATAGCATTGTGCTCCTTTACAAAATCGAATCCTGAGATAACATTGAAATTAATTCTAGGCATGACCACAAATGGATGAGAGAATATAGTGTTGCCAATCATTAAGTCAAGGAAGTTCTGTTCTTTGCATGAAATTGATTGGCGCCTTCGATTAAATCCTCGGATTTAATAAACCATGCGTCTACTTGGGCGATTGTCCATTCTTCCGGGTGAAGATTACTGTTTTCGGCGCGCTGGAAGTTTAGTTCGGTGGGGACGTTTTCTTTTGGAGCCCTCATCTGGCTCGTATGGAGGTGCAGATGGACTTAAGCTATTCGATCCAGATTGTTTTCTATATTCCTGGAATGCTATACTTTCCTCATTCACACAATCCGGATTTACATCCATGCTTTGCATTGTCTTTTTCCACTTGTCCTCTTCATGTTTTCTACTCCGTAGCTCATCGATGTATCTCATACTTTCTCTATGTCGTTCATCCATGGTATCTCGGATGTTCCGCTGACTTTGACTAGCATTTTGTCGTGAGTGGTCGTAGGGTCGATTTCTTTTGTCCCTTCTAGATCCATATCGGTATCTGTTGTATCGATAGTCTTCGTGTCTCCTATCCTCTCTCCTATAATGCGGAGGTAATCTTCTGCACTCTTCTTCTCTATTCAAGCCCGATCTGCGTTGTGGATTAGGGTAAGAGTACTGTCGATTTGCTCCTCTTCTCCCTGTTACATTTCCCTTCTCTTCTGGTCCAGAGATTTCTACGACATTAACTTGTGGAGGTCTTTACGCCAGCTGAGCGTTAGTATTGTCCAGCTGTCGTAGAATTGCATCAGCTTGAACTGCATTTTGAACATTGGCAGCTATCAAAATGCGTTGGAATTCTGGTAGAAATTGTTTCTCTAAGGCTCTAATTAAATCCGTTTCTGATAATGGAGCGTCCAACTCTTTCATCCGCCTAAGCTGTAAAGCAAAGTAGTCCGCATAGCGTGTAGGTCCATTAATATTGTATTTCCTGGAGTATAATTCTAATCCAAGATTTTTTTGATGGTCCGAACTCCAATACTTCTGCAGAAATGCCCTTTTGAAGCCTTCAAAATTTTCAAAAGTATAGCGGAACGCATGATACCAGTTTACAGCTCCTCCGTCTAAGAATTTCTCCGCAGTTCTAAGTTGTCGATCGGGTGGATTTTGTTTTCTTTCATGTACTCCTCCAGCTCACGAATGAAGCTTTTGGGAGACTGTTCCTGAGTGCCGCTAAATTTCCTAGGTTTATCTTCTACCGTCCGCATAATATTTATAATTTGCGGAGCATTCCCCATTGGTGAACTAGCTATTTCCGTATTGATAAGATTTAAGTTAACAGGGTTTTGTTGACCCTCATCGTTATCCCGCTCTGTCCGGACGTTTACATTTGCCTGTTCGTTAACCGTGTCTTCGATCTGGCTCTGGCGATCCAGGATGGAATTGATTAAGACCCTCGTACTTCTATCTTGGAGTTTGAGAAAGCTGAGGTCCTTTTCCAGGTTTTTCAGGACGTCGGCCATTTCCCCGTCTCTGAGACAGTTTCCTCGAACATCCTCTGATAGAGTACTGACTTTATCCGTGATGTTAATTTTGTCCTCGTCCATGATTTTCTTTATGTCATCGAATTGGAGATTTAATTCTTCAACCTCTATCCGATTCACCTGGCAATTACTTTTGACCTCAGTGAGACCTTCACTGATCTTTTTAAGATCTTTCCTGACGTCGCCTATTTCCTTTGCCTGTTTTACCTTCGCATCCGATACCTCCTTTTTTATGGACACGACTTCGTCCCTAACATTGTCCATACTGGTTTTAACAAGGGCTATATCACTCTGAAGTGAAGTGACTTTGCCAGTGAGAACTTTATTATACTCTTGTAATTGTTGAGTTAAATGGGTAACCTTTTTCAGCCTTTTATTCTGATTTCCTCGACACTCTAGCGCGATGTTATCAATGCGACAATGTGTCTCTTCCAGCTTCGCAAGAATTTCATCCCGACCTTTCCGTGACTCTTCTTGGATTACGGCCCCCATAAGGTTCATCCGTTGTTCCACCTGTTCTATAGCTTTCCTATTTTCCTCTATCACTTTACTTAAAGTGCTCGTGGATTCTTCACGCGCTACCCTATTTTCTTCTATCACTTTACTTAAAGTGTTCGTGGTTTCCTCACGAGCTTTTCTATTTTCTTCCCAAGCTACCCTATTTTCTTCTTGATTATTGAATTGAATTGAATTTATTGATCATGATTTACATGCCACTGAGACTGAAAAGCCCCTTTATGTAGCGTCTTCTTATAATACAATGCAGATTTTTTTAAAACAGTAACTACATTTTTATAATATTAAAGTATTAAACTAAACAAGAAACTTAAAAAAATGAAAATACAGCTACCAAATCCAGTAAGGTTAAGACATACATTATATAATAAGTAAGAAAGTAAATCATTAAGCCCTTCTGTTATTTTGGACTACATGGGTTTAAAGAATATAAAGCTAAAGCAGAGAAACAATTTTCTTCGAAATATACATATTCCTGATTGTTCGACACAAGAATGCCTGATCTCAGCCTCTTGCGTACTCCTCCAGAAAGATAGATGTTAAGAACTGCTTTAGTTTGGTACAGTTAGTGTTACTTGGGAAATGGTGAAGATTAAAGACGTTAAAGATACGTGATGCAGTGCAAACAAAGGATTTGTTAAATTTAGTGGTACGATGAAGGGGAATTTGAAGGGTAGTTTTTGTAAACCTATTATCTCTGTTATGTACCGACTCCATAGGTTTAAATGCATTATAAAGGTACGATGGTGTCTTCAGTTTGAGATTTTTCTGCGTAGCAACAGCTACTGAGATTTCCCGACGTTCATGGAGTTTCAACCATTTTAGCTGTATGTAATAGGGTGTTATGTGTTCATCACGCCTGGCATTTGTAACGTAACGAACACATGCGTTTTGTACCCTCTGTGGTTTTATGTTCAAAGTTTCAGATAAGTCGTTGTATACGACTGAACCATAGTCAATTATTGGAAATATAAGACTTTGAACAAGTAGTTTTCGCATGAAAGGTGGTGTACATGACACGTTACGTTTCAAAATATGCATGGATGACACAACTTTTCGGATTACATTTGACGTATGATCAGACCAGGATAAGGTTCTGTCGAAAATTAGACCTAGATTGTTAACGGTGTCACTATAATGAATATCTGTCTCTAGAATTTTTATTGCTGGGAGGGATTTGAGGTCAACAGTTTTCAGGAGTTTTGTGTAACCTATGCAAATAAGCTGGGTCTTAGCCACATTTAATTGGACGTTATGATTTGCGCTCCATTCAATCAATCGAGAGATGTCATGGTTAAAATGCGTTATAGAAGAAGATGCGTTAGTGGGACAAAAGTGGAAGTAAGCTTGTAAGTCATCCGCATACATGTGAAAGCTACTGCTTTTAAAGACTTCAGATATGTCATTAATATAAATAGAAAAACATAAAGGACCGAGGACTGATCCTTGTGGTACGCCACAGATTACTGATTCCCAGCTAGAGAATCGACCGTCAACGAACGTGACTCTTTGTGATCTATTTGACAGATATGATTCAAACCAAGACAGAGCACTCTGGGAGAAGCCAATTGACTTCAGCTTAGCAAGAAAAAACTCATGATTAACAGAGTCAAATGCCTTAGAGAAATCAAAGAGACATAAGATAGTAAGCTGCCTCTTATCGGTGGCCGCGCGTATATCATCTGTAACCTTCAGAAGAGCAGTAGTAGTACTATGGCCCTTCTTGAAACCAGATTGGTAGGGATTTAGAATGTTGTATTTAGACAAATATTCACATATCTGCTCATGAACAATTTTTTCTAGTGCCTTACTAAGTGCACAGAGGATGTTGATAGGCGTAAAATCACTACAGACTGTTGGTATTTTCTTTTTGGGCACAGGACGTACATTGGCACGCTTCCACTCTGAGGGATAAACTCCATTCTGTAGAGAGAAGTTAAATAAGTGCACAAGGGCAGGAAGAAATATGTCCATGCAGGTAGAAATCATGGATATTGGAATATTATCTGGACCTTTAGCTTTAGTTCGTATTGATCTGACTGCTTTTTCTACCTGTGAAGGGTGTACGTACATGAAATAGAATTTATCTCTGTTACTTGGAGTGAGATGTCTATAATGTTTGGCAGTCTCTGATACTTTCGGAGAGTTGGAGTTAGAGACTGATGTCATATAATATTCACTTAATTCAGATGGAGTAACAGGCATCTGGCTATCTAGAGAGTGACTGAATCCAATACCAAGAGATTTTGCAGCACGCCAAGAAGCTGAGGTGCTCTTACAATTACGGAAGATGTTGTACGTATACTTCACTTTAGTGTTCCTAATTACTTCTTTTGTCTCGTTACGTAAAATCCTGAATTGCTCGTAATCATCTGGAAGTTTTGTTTTAATAAATTTCTTCCTAGCTCTGTCCCGTTTGCTTATCAATTCCTTAATACGCCTATTGAACCATGGTGATGACCGGTGTTTTACGAGAATTCTTTTTTGTGGCGCATGCTTGTCATAGAGTAAAAGTACAAAGTTGTTGAAGAGAGATACTTTTTGATCTACGTCATTAGACTGAAAAAACATACACCCGGGTAGTAATTCAGCGTCAGCACGAAAATTTTGCACGTCAAATTTACTGAAGTCTCGAACAAGAATAGTTTTAGGAATTTGTTTTGGCGTGGATAAAGAGAATACAGCATACAGCAAGTCATGATCAGAAAAACCGGCAGCTGGTTCCTGTCCGTATTCTACTACCAACTCATTGCAGTTCGATGAGATTATGTCGAGAGTGCTATCGGAAGTGGCGGTATGAAAGGTTGGATTGAATGGAAGGCAGTCGAGGTTACAAGCGTTGAGCACATCACGTATTTTTTCGCTTTCAAACGCCCTAGTTCCGAACCGAGCATTAACATCGCCCACAACGAATATATATTTATAATTCATAACATGAGAATACATATCATTCAGGAATATATCCATGAACCCTAATTTTGGTGGACGATATATACAAGCGAAAAGAAGTTTAGTATCTGAAAGGGCTATATCAAGGATTATGTACTCAGGTTTCTTACTGTACTCTCCAGGAGATTTACTAAGTACACTACATTTTATGCTATTCTTCAAATAAACTGCAACACCACCAGCGGCTCTGTTTATTCTGTCATTACGGAAAATATTATACCCATCGAGACAGATGGCAGAATCTGGTACTGAAGGTTTAAGAAATGTTTCACTGACTGCGATAATATCGAACGAACTCTTGCCGAAAATGTGCCGGAACTCAGATATATGGGAGAAGTCAACAAGAGACTGAGAATTGATATGAATGACCTTAAGATTTCTTGTGTTTCTCACACTAACATCGTATAGTAAATCAGATAAGACACACTCATTACTTGTCATGTGTACAATATGGTACAAAGGGTTCAATAGTTCAATAGCAAATCGTACAAAGAAGTACGATGATTTTAGTAGCCTATACAAATATAAAATAACTTAAGGATTTAGAAATTATGTGATGAAGTGAGAAAAATAAATGAGTAGAAAATTGGTATAAAATGAATCGCGTTAGCAGATATTTCTAAGTATTAAAAAATTATAACTAATATACTACGCTAAATAGAATGGTTGCGAGAGACTTTTGTATTATTAGCGTCGCCAGAATTATCTTTACTTCTCGTCCTAAGTATTTCCAGTAATAGAGTGATACACAGGAATACGAATTATCTCACCGCATCATTTCAGTGGAGCTGGGTAGCGTTTCTTCAGTTCCTCAAGGTCACGTTCAGTCTTCACTCGATGTTTCACATCACCAGCGCGCACCATTATAACACCATCCATAGTCCACACTGAATTTAGTCCGAAATGGTTCACAGCACGTTAGAGAATATCAGTACGGGTCTTAGTTAGGTCCTCCCGTATAGTTATACCGCTGTTCTTTAACAGCCTCTTTGATTTGAAGACTGCATCTCGGTAGGCGTATGAAACAAATTTCACAATGATGGGCCTGGTTTTGTTGTGACTTCTGGTACCAACTCTGTGTGAACGGTCGATCATCGCTGGATCAAGTGGAACATTGATCCGAGTGGCAATCTCCTGAATGCGCTTGTCCGTGTCTTCCCCTGCAATTTCAGGTACTCCAAATATGCGTAAACTGTTCCGACGTTGATAACTTTCCAACTCATCTCTCCTATCGTCTAACTGCCGTTGAATTTCAGTTATTGCTTCGTCTCGTCTGCTGAGTTCACCTTTTAATTCTCTTATTACATCAGTATTAAAATCAATACTTTCCTTAAGTTTTTGTATGACCTTATCGGCTACTCTGTCTACAAGTTCGTCGAGGAGTGAACTGTTCATAATGAGGTTATCCAACGTTAGCGACACCGTAGTATCTATAACCTCCTTGCTTACACTGGTTCGCAAAGTGTCCGATGGAGTGCACTGATCATCACAGGCCAAGATGTTGGCAGCGCTGTTCTGTGAATTTTCAGAACGGTGGGTGTTCTTCACTTGTTCCCGCGTAGTTGCAACAGTTGCCACATGAGAGCGTGGGCTGTCACTGTTTATTTCCTTGCCGTTAGAGAGTGGGGTGGCACTACTGCCCGCGGGCTGAGCGATGCGGGCTTTAGCCTTCCCTTGTTTACGTGAGTTACCCATTGTAATTCGATAAACTTTTGCAAATTACTTACGAATGACGATACCTTCTTCCAATTAAAGTACCACTGCACATGCACAAGTTAAAACACCACTGAATGCACACTTGAAATACACTTAACACCGTCTTATGACATATTCGCTATGATAAATACTGGAGAGGCTCTCACTCGCGTCTATACCACCATGAGTCGTTGCATACGCTGATTCAGCGCAGCCAACAACGCCCTAATCTCGTCCATTATGAATAAGGATCAGTTATACAATGCAAACCTAGCCAACAGACGTCAATAATGCCAAGAATCCCCCCAAACAGTATGGTCATCAAGCATAAGTGAAATTAAGTATTTACTGCGAGCATCATTCTTTCAAAACGCATGATCCTACTACTATAAAATAAATGATAAGTAATTCGCGTAATTTGTCAGAATTCAAATAGAACAGAACAAGATGGTTCAAAGAATGAAAATTTTATAAAGTATCGAATATTACGATTATAATCCACCATGTCAATCCATCAAGCCCACGTTGAAAGAAGCCAATAAATATCTGCCCGTTTAAGCCACGACTAGCATTTGGAGGCACGCGACCCTCTCAGGCGTGCTCAGTAAGGGATTGACGTGTTCCATAAGAAAAATGGTGTGGATCAAGGAGATGGGCAGATATTCGTAAATAATGAACCATCGAAATCCAAATAAATGCTGGATGATTTATTCCAAAAATAATAATAATTCCTTCCTTCAGAATGATGATTATGTGAAATGATCGCTAAAATTTTAATTTTATATCAACTCTTGCTGTACATCCAAATATTGAAACAAATGGGATGGTACATGTTAATGAATTGTATTTCATTCTGACAAAATTGTTTTGTCCATGTCACATTTTTCCGAATATTACTTTGAATGTTACCTGATTCTTCTAGAAAATGATGCTCGCACGCATGTCAATACATGCCGGAAAATCTGGAACAAGATTTTAAATGTTAAAGTTATATGACTGAGCAAAAAAAAAAAAAATGAAAATACAAAAAAATAATTTTAACAAATTACTTTTGTCGCTTAATTCCACTTTTTAATTTAATTACTTTCCAATTTAAATAGACTTTTCAATGATTATCTGCTCGGCGTAACATAATACACGTGATATTACGTGGCAAAGTAGGCAAGAAAATGAGAGAAAGAAAAAAATTAATTTAAATTATATCCATAACCATGTGTCATAATCCTGACACACACGCCGAAATTCGGAACAACGATGGTTACACACATAAATCGATATTGCACAATACATTAAATCACACAACCTGTGGAATAACAACATAAAAATGCACGAAATGATCTCCCATTACCATCATCCACCAAGGAAAAACAATTGCAACCAACCACAACTAAGAGTATTATTTACAAATATACACCTGTCCACACGTTGTCCATTCATCTCCTGGGAATGGCAGACTCCAGTAAATAATGATCCGCACCTGTAACTAATCCACCTGGTACAAACAATCTCGGTAATGATGACTGAAAAATATCGCCAATCTGTATCGAACTCAGGACGTTAACAATATTTAGCATATATTGAGGAAATGAATAGTATTATACAACTTCGATTTCATATTATTGGTGATGATGCTCATCCAGTATGACAAATAACTCTCATACACTCAATTTGATTTTGAAAGAAGACATGTGGTTTATCTCGTGGTTCAATATTTAATGAAGACGCTATCGCCTATAATTCTCTCACAAAAAACATCTCGCACATACGTCAAATGACGACAAATTATTCCAAAATCTCCGTTCATCAATGCACGCAACATCGCAAAAATATATTAAATGTGCCTCTATCCATAGAGACGTGAAGATTCGCCTTCGAACAGCACATAAAATCAGCATAATTCATGCCATAGTTCACCACATGGCACAACGTGAGAGGTAAAAATTGCGAAAATAACTCGCAACATCAGTTCAAGATATTACGGGAAAATTCACATAAATGACTTGAACCACATATAAATATAATAAGACACTATCCTTCCTTAAAAGGAATGAAATTGGATTCAAAGAAAGCTATCCGTATCGTTAGCACAGCGTTAATATATCAGACGAGCCTGTTGCCTCGTGTAAAATATAGCAAACACTTTTGGGCAAAATATAAGAGAAATACATTTCGAAGAATGAAAATATCACGCGTACACAATCCTCAATATCATATTAATCGAATAGAAATGTAAAATTCCTTAAAGATTACATGTCCGATGACATAACTATTTGAAACCCGCATGGCCGATGATGTTGACACCCTGTCATCATGCACCTTAAAATCACGTTGTAAGTGAAACTGCAAGTCCAACGTCGAATAATGCAAGAAAATAACATGGTAAAGATACTAAAAAGGTACTCACACTACTGTATAATTAATAATCCCTTCAAGAAGAAAGTTAACTAAATATTACAGCTACATAGAACAGATAATACCCAGTATAAATGAAATGTCGACTTAACTTGGATGTCTTGATGACCATGGTGTTCTTCTAGGCAGGATTCAAGGCATTAGGACGCCGTTGGCATCGGTTCTGGGTTTTAATGCTGCATCATGATCCAAGCAATGTCTCCAAGGCACACGAACTTCACACTGCAGGCCCCCATTTCCTTGGCCGGTATCGAACTCGTATTACTTGCAGTACACCGAAACTTTCACAAAAATATTAACACAAATGCATCGAACTCGTGGTTTCACAATTAGCAAAGGATGATACGTGCCTTCTTTTCTAACACTATTGACGTCTGTTGAGATGTTGAAAAGATCTGTTAAAGCTGCGCTGAAATAACACTGTTCCCCTCGTAGAGCGAATAACAGCTGTGTCCAGGCCTGTACGAGACCTTCCTATGTAGTAACTTCCCGAGCAATCACGTAGCCAGCAGAGAACAAGAGCGAAACAGACTTGAGAGAATGAATGAGAATATTCTAGTACCAGCTCGCCACCTATGTTCCGAGCTCTGACGTCATACCTCATGATTCAATTGACGTTCTGAATTCCTCGGCGTTGTAATTGAGATGTCCGTTAATTTCTTGTTAAATAATTATTTAATTAATTCCATAATTAACTTAATTTTCAATTATTACTATTCGTGCCTTCTTGAAGAGTGGTATCACGGATTTTATGCATACTTGTTGGAGAGTGGCTATTAGGATGTCGGATCTGACGTGGTAATATGACGAAAGATATTAAACGTAATACTTGTCGTGGGTGAAGGGTTCAGCTGTATTAAAAAAAATTCTCGTCTTCTCTTGTGGTAATAACATTGTCCTTCACTCCTCAGCAGGTTACACAGAAGATAAACCAAAAGGATCATCCCTTTGCATTTCCCTGTCGACACTCCGCGCGAGACACCTGGGGTACAGTCCGGTCTTATAAAATTCACGGCCGATCACAGTAGACCTAAAATGTCATAATATATATACACTAATGATGATATCTGGGGATTCGAACTCGTTGTATGCTGGCTGCGTCAGATTTTGCGTCTATACAGACACAAAGTTGTCAGTATTCTCGGCTCTTTAACTATCAGCTGTAAAGGAATACAAATACTTGGCTGGCGAAGGAAGACACCCTCAGGGCAACTTTCACTTACACTGAGAAGGGGAAACATATTCTCTGCCAGTGGTTCACTGCGTAACGGGATCTCAAGTAGTCAGATTTCTGCCTGCTGCACAAAAACATTCTCGATTCCAACAAATGAGCAACGCATTCTCTACTCAGCCGACGCATTCTTTGCATCTCACAGCTGACTAATTAGCACTCACATATACAAAGCTCCCTCAATCATCAATGGCATATCTTGCCTTAACACAAATACTATGGTTCATTTCAATCCTCTGGCATATCAAGCCTCCCATTTCAAATATACTGGGTTCATCCCCAAGTTACATCCCTGACTTGCCATCTCGCAAATTAAAATCAAACTAAAATTTCTCAACGAAGGACAGGTTCCCACATCAACGCCCGTGACAGCTGAAATAATATTGATATTACATTAATAGAAATGTCTGACTAACATTATGCTGCTGATTACGTGAATTTAACCAACGCTGATGTCAGGTAGCCTGTGTTCGTAACAATGACTCTCTTCCCCAAATAACTACAGAAAACCATGGGATAACATGAAATGCACACAAGCAAAGATAAAAACAACAGAGTGAATAATCCTCAGGCATGACCCTCTACCCCTTCTAACTAAAATAAATATGTACAAGTGGCCTGGGCATGAAGCATGCACACCACCCGTCTGCAAATCATTAAAAGTTACGTGTAAACTCAAAACAACAGCCATATTAGCTGATATTTAACACTAAGAAATAGTAACTAATCTCCCTAATCTGAATGTCTTTGCCTACACTGAATTCATGCCATTTAATTTATGCTTAGGTACTCATATTTCGCAGTCACTAGCCATTCATCCCGGTTTCCACAGCCACATGTCTAGGCTAATTAGATTCTCATGATCCCAGTGATGCACGTTGGCTGGCAGGTCCTGGCGTTGACACCACGTTCATCCCTAATTAACTCCTCGGTTACTGGAGGAAACAAGCTGATTAGCACCAACTTTTTCACTGCTTAATGTGTACAATTTACACAATGCCGATCCTGATAATAGGCTGTAATTGGCTCAACCTACACACAGATATTAGTCTGAAAGGTGTGTCATCAGATTAATGGTTCAAACCCAATCCACACGAGTTCATGTAGCGTCTAAATACGCACGAGGCGGACACGATACATATATATATAACCCGTACGCACCCGTACGCGAACAGTTGTGGGATACCGTTCACATTTCGAGTGTGCATCAGCCTCACACGCGGCGCTCGAGCTTTAATTAATTTGAATTTATAAGTCAAATGTTCGCGTGATCTGATCGTGGTCTATCAACACGGCGAATAAAAATTTAGGACATTGTATCTATCCTGTAATTTTCTTGCTCGAGATCATTATACAATTAAACGTGAACGCGCACATGCGTATACAAGGAAAGTTTCCCGTTCGCGCTCTACGTGTTGTCGGCACCACCAAGTGAGAACGCTTTCCCCACCAGGGTTCCTTAATAGAACTGCCTTCTCTTTGTGTCACGAGGTGCATCCCCGGCTAACAGCGGCTGGGTGACGGTTGACTGGCTTTATCCTTCTCAACGACTTTTCATTCAAATGTAACTATGAAATAGTGACTCAAGAAGACATAATTATTATCCAGGAGTAAATTATAATTACAACTGCAGGTGATATTTAGTTTGGAACTGTGGAATTCTAGCTTAGTGGGGAAGTGATCGTGGAAAATCTCGAGATGCACTACTGCGAATTCGAAGTTGGTCATCCTGGAGTCTTGTTGTGGAGTTCCCTTCTTTTGAATCTAACCACTTCCACACACAAATAAGATGAATTTGAAAGTTAGAGTGAGGGTGGCGTGCTTAGTATCCGTGGAAACGACTCGCTTTGAATTCAAACTAGAGAGCTACCTTCGGGAAAATTAGACGCCGTACCGCTCCCAGCTTGCCTATAACGGAACTTCAGAGTTCGTAACCTGCTTCATGCATGCAATTAATCAATGCGTTGATATGATTGCCATATTAAATATATTGAGGCATACAGGGAATGGCTCATCATGGTAGGTGTAAAAGGGCTTCGTATGCTAAGTAACATCCGGTTATGTTAGCGAAGTGCAGGCAGAATCTTGCAGTGTAGCTTGTTCATTTCTTTCTTTGACTTCATTCAGACAACACACATCCCTACCTACGAAAATATCAATTAATCTTTCCCACATTTCACATGTAAGTATCTCAGGTAAACGAAATTAAACAATAAAAATATAATTGCTATGTCCATAAATAAAGTGTGCAGAGAATTGTAACACGTGTGTTTGCGCGTGGTGATACAATACACGTGTGTCTAGCTCACAGCATTTGCTTGTCCTGCTGATTATTGTTTTAAGAATGCACCCTGATGGGGGTGTTATCTGCGTCATTCAGTTGCAATTAATTATTGAGGAATATATATTTCATTTTCAGAAGCAAGAATATCTTACTTTATATATTGTAAGTATTGGCCAGTTCGAATGGTATTGTGAAACCTGCCACAGAGTGTTGTCTCCTCTAAGATTAGGAAATACATGGGCCAGCAGAATTAGTTTTCTCAGAAATTGTGACGAGAGGGAAAAGAGAAAGGCAGAGTTATTTCCGAGTCACTGGAAAGGGTCCATAGCCGCGGGCGAAGTTATAGTTAGAACAACGTACGCGCCGACAGCAGGATTCCTAGAAATGACGTCAGGCTAACTCCAGTGTACCAGCCGACGGCTGGGCGCACAGTTGGTACTAAAGGAAAAAATATGAAACTTCTCAGTCCCTCGTAAGTCTGGACCGACTGTAAAATTCGCCGGAGTAACGCAGACACTACAACTTCGTATTGTAAGAAGCACTAAAAACGGGATCTCCATAGATTAAATTTATAGAAGGAAATTGATTGAAAATTCGAGATATAGTTACATTTAGAATCCTAACCACATATTATAATTTATTAATTGAGGGAGATTGACTGGCGTAATTCTGAAAATTCAATGACGCTATTTCTTTGATTGACTGCAGGCAAAAGACGCTACAAACAGCGCGAAATTTCCTGCCCGGGATACGGGAGCTTAATTCACAATTATATTACCAGCGAACGATATTATTTGAGAATTGGCATAAAGGCTATAATAACATAATTACATCAGTAGATCCCAAGTTTAAGCCACTGGCAGGGCCGCAGATAGTCGTATGAGGATAATGGAACTGCGCGCCCTAAGTTGCCCTCTCGTGAACTCGGAGGAGGGGTGAGATGAATATAAAGACATGGTCGTGGTGAAGGAAGCAACTTATTCGTGAAGAATTGTTCAAGCCGTTACTACGTCAGGTTGCGTGCTCACTTGTGAAGAATTGTTCGAGCCGTTACTACGCCAGGGTGAGTACTTACTCCTGGAGAATTATTTGGGGTGTTATTATGTTACGTAGCACAGTGATCCAGGATGTGATTTAGTACGTGAATAGTCTACTAGCAGGAGTTCGAACATTTACGGAACTCAGTAAATAAGAAAACGGATAGGAGTGTGAGATTCTTTATCAAAAATAGGATTTATGTTACGTGAGAATGGTCGCGGGTGTTCAACGTAATTTTACCAAGTGAACAGGCAATTCCTGATACCTGGTCAGCCACGCGAACGTGAGACGAGAGAAACGCGAACAGATACGTAAGTGCTGGGTCGAAATTTCCAGTGCGCGTCGGGCCATTGAACGTGATACCGATGTATTCCATGTTCCTAGTGTCCGGGGAAGGAACGAAGAATGTATATTTACATTAAGTGGGCTAGATAAAAAGCCAAGAGTATAAAATTTATGTGTTACATTTAGAGTGGGAAATATTCCAAGTGTTAAAAGTTATTTGTTTCTCTAAGATTTAAAATGTGTAATATTAAAAAGTGTCAAGGATTACCTCCTCAAGCTGGCATGAATACCAGTAGGATGCAGTGCTAAAACTGGATGGGTCCCATGCTCCTCGTCTAGTTTAGCAAACTACAAGAATGAGGTGAGTACCCGTTAATATAAATTTGTAGATTGCTAACGTTAGCGGGAGGAAATCATATTCTTTCATTATGGTAACTTGATTGTGAAGCAAGTCGCTGCCCCTGTCGTGTAAACTCAGAGATAGGTAGACAAAGGTACAAATTAATATGTACATAATTGGATCAAGCACTCATCACAAATTTGATTATTTAATAGAGTAGATTAGGGTTGATTTGTTTGTTCAAGTGCTTGAATTGTTCGTGACTACATAGGATAACGTTTCACGTAAAGATAAGATTAATCTTCATTTTAAAAATGCTCTTTTTAGATATTAAGGCATGTTGTAAGATTATCCAGAGGTAGAGGGTTACCAAGTTAATTTAATTGTTGTGGAACGGAATGAAGTCCATTGAATTTTCTGTAAATATGAAGAATTATTTATGCTACGAAATTTCGCCAGTGGACAGAAATATAATAATCAGTAGAAGTATCGGAGTGATAAATGAACACGGGTAATGTGTAAATGAGTTTTTAATAATAATGTTTGTGAATAAAGGCACGGGCTTAGTTTGATAGAAAGATTGCAAGTTATAGTAATTTAAATGTGGAGATAACATTTGGCGTGGAAGACTTTAATTCGGGCAGTAAATTTGACTTTAACGTTAATTGTTGATTTAACTCTTTTGGACTCCATGATAATCATAAATATTTGTTTAAAAGCCATAGGGGCACTTGTGTATGATGGTCACGCTATGTTGAAAACTCAGAGTGGTTTGAGCCAAATTTGGATGTTGAAATTCGTGCGGAACAAAAATCCGGCATGAGATGAAATTGAGTTGTACTGATGTTAATGTAGAAATAGATGGAACTTGGGGCCTACGCCGAGATGATATGCCGATTCTGGTGTTATGAGGGGCAGAACAGTGTCCACGCACCGAGGATTAATTAGTGAATTAAAAAGGTTTGAGGAGTTCCAGTGGAATAAATGGACTTCAAATGAAAAAGGAGGATTAATTTAGCCCTTGCAACGATTGGATATATTTGCCCAACCGCGAAGTGCCATGGGATTTGAGATTTGTCTTGGGGGGACATCCTGTTCTCATAAATTAACGGCAGTACGAAAATCAGGTTGCGGTTTCGAATACCATTTTTATATCCCGACCGATGTGAATTCGGTGCTTGATGGTTCATATTGGGTTTTAACAGATGTGACTAAATTCTAGAGATTGGAAATTAAAAAATAAAATTTCGAAATAATAATAATTGTAATAATAATAATAATAATAATAATAATAATAAACCTGCCATCCTGGGCCCAATGTGTGGGAAGACAAGCTCTGTCTATTATTGATTTCCAGGGCTTACAACCCTGGTTCTGCTACCGGAAAGGAGTTTTCCGACCCATACTGGTTTGAACAACCAAGCATCATGGAATGTCGTCAAAAAAAGGACACTACCTCAGGTAGTACCCCGTGCAACAGCAGTGCAAATTCGAGCAGCTGTGGCACCCCACGTTACGCAACAATCAGTTGGTAATCGCCTGCGTGCAGCTGGCTTACGAGCCCGTGTCCCTGTAGAAGGTGTTCCATTGACCCCACAACAGCGACGTGTAAGGCTGGCATGGTGTCGAGAAAGATCGACGTCGGTCGCCGAATGGCATAGGGTCGTCTTTAGTGATGAATCGCGCTTCTGTCTTGCCCGCAGTGATCGCCGGAAACGTGTGCGCCGACGTACCGGGGAGAGAGGTCGCCCAGATCTTTTTGTCGAAAGGCACACAGGGCCAACACCAAGCATTGTGGTCTGTGGAGCTATTGGCTTTAATGTTAAATCACAATTAGTGCTTTTTGAGGGCACTATGACTGCTCGACAGTACGTTGATAGGGTACTCAGTCCAGTGGTTGTCCCTATGATGGCGAACATTGCTAATGGGATGTTACAGCAGGACAATGCCCGGGTTCACATTGCAGGCATCTCCAGAGAAGCTCTCCACGACATCCCGACCTTAGAATGGCCCGCCAGTCCCCGGACCCCAGTCCTATTGAGCATATGTGGGACATAATGGGTCGACAACTGGCCAACCGTCCTCAGCCATCCACATCGCTGGAACAACTGACCCGTGCAGTGCAGCGAGCATTGGGCCACAATTCCTCAGGAAGCGATCCAGGGCCTTATTGACTCCATGCCTCGAAATAATTCATCAATGTATTGCAGCTCGTGTTGGGCACATCCTGTATTGATTGATGTCTAAACTTGCGGTCAGAGGGACCGGAAAGTGTAATCATCGAAGCACAACCGAACACTCGCCCCGCATGTACAATTGCAGCATTGTAGCACCACTCCTTCTGGGTGTTGCAATTTCCATTTTCTTCAGTGTTCTACTTTGAGACGCTGAATATCAAATCACTACTGAAAGTGGGAAAACACAAAGAATTGACGATGATGATGGACAAACACAACATAACCATGTTAACCATCCAAGAAACAACATTCCTAGGTGAAGACATAAGGGACATTGAGGGGTATAGGATTTATAAAGGCAAAAGGGCTATGAAAATAGGTAAGAACATGCCTTTACTTGGCACAGCTTTCGTTGTTCATAAGAAGGTTGTCAATTCAATCGTGGACGTCTTTAGCCCCTCTGAGAGACTTTCCATTCTAACCCTCAGCTGCGGTAACAAAGGATACACACTGTTCAATGTGCATGCACCGATCAATGAGGACAACAGATGTAATCCTGAGAAAGTCGAACAATTTTGGGACCTTCTTGAAGATCAGTTGGAGAAAATACCATCTAAGAACATCAAGATCTTATTAGGTGACTTTAACGCTCAGCTGGGAATAGAACCTCAATTCAGATCAACAATTGGAAAATATCCTGCTCACAAAATGAGTAATAGAAATGGTGTAAGACTCGTCAATCTGTGTCGTATCTTCAATCTCCAGATAATGTCAACATTCTACAAACAAGCAAACAAATAACTTGGCGATCACCCGGCAATGTGTGTGGAGAGAAACAGATTGATCATTTAGCAATATCCAGGAAAGCGATTAAGGAAATAATGAACGTTAAAGTGCAGAGAGGTGCCCAGTTTGATTCACATCATTACCTCTTCAAGATCAAAATTAATTTCATTCCTCTCAATAAGGCCCGGAAACCAGGAAACAGAATTGAATAAATACGACCTTGGAAAGTTAAAAATCAATCAAAATGTCTTAGAACAATACCACCAGCAACTAACATTTGAATCTCATAAATGGACGAACATCGTCTTCAAGATCCGACAAGGAGCTAATACTGCAATCCTGACGGATAAGAAGAGAAAGCATAGACGCTGGAATGAGATCTGTGATGAAGTGCTGACCCAAAGAACAAATGTCTGGAAAATGTGGAACTCGACCCAAAGATCTGAAGATTTCGATGTGTTCCGTGAAGCTCGAAAAGAAGCAACCAGAACTTTCCGAGGGGCCAAGCGACTATATGAGAAACAGCAGTTAGAACAGATCGATCAGGATTTCGGGAAAAACAATTCCAGAGACTTCTACAGAACATTCAGGACTAATTTGAGTGGGTACCAAGCCCCCAGCCTTTGTTTTAGAGATGAAAATGGAAAGCTGGGCTTAACCAACAAAGAAAACTGTACGATCACATCTCGGTACTTTGAAAACCTTCTTAATGGTGATGATCCAAAAGGAAGATTCCCTGTGTGTGATCCGATCCACAAACTACCCAACTCACCCCCTCCTTGTAGAGATGGGATCAAACAGATTATAAACAGATTAAAGAAGAATAAGGCAGCTGGTGGAAATTCGATAGTGGCAGAACTACTGAAGCTGGCAAATGATGAAACTCTAGATGTACTAGTCAAGCTTTTTTTAGATATCTCGATAACTGGGATGATACCAACTGAATGGCTGTCAGCACTAATCCACCCTCTGCACAAGAAAGGTGATAAAAAGAATGTCAACAACTATAGGGGCATCTTTTTAGTATATGTTCCCTATAAGGTTTTCTCCGAATCATATCAGAACAGAATAGAAGCTCACCTTGATCCACAGATTGGAGAATATCAGGCTGGCTTCAGAAAAAGCCGTTCGTGCCCAGGACAGATCTTTAACCTGAAGAGAATCATCAGGTACAAGAAGACAGGAGGACTCAGATACGTTGTTGTGTTTGTTGACTTTCAGAAAGCATATGACTCCATTGACCGCGAGTCATGAATGAATATTTTGGAAGAGTTTGGAGTGGACGATACGTCAAGAAATTTGATCAAACAAACTCTAACCAACATAGTGTCGAAAGTAAAATTTATGGGTGAGATCTCAGAACCGTTTACAATCAGAACGGGTGTCAGACAGCGAGATGGACCATTTCCACTCCTCTTCAATTGTGTTTTTGAAAAAGTCATTCGAGGGTGGAGAAAGTTGTTAGACTAAGAAGAATCAAAGGAAGATCAGTTCAGACTTGGTCCTAAGCACAAAGGTGCGTACGTTGACTGCCTGGCCTTTGCGGATGATCTGGCCATTTTTGCTAACAACATAGATTCAGCAGTCAACAAGATCAATAGTCTGTCAGAAGTTGCTGAAAAGGTAGGACTCCAGATTTCTATTCCAAAGACAAAATATATGACAAACATCTGTGATGTACCTGAATGGATGTTCAATAATCTTGGAAAAATCGGTCTTGCCTTGTCAGGAAGTTAGACCAAGCATACCAATATCTATAATAAAATGTCTATGAGAATAGGGGCCAAGTTCTGACACTATAACCCATTTGCAAAACCTGAGGGATTATATGCGTCTGAAACTTTGACCTTAAGTAGTAAAGGTCAAGCTGACAGGCTGGATAAAAGAGAGCGCAGGATACTAAGAAGAAATCCTAGGTAATATGTGGGTTGATGGACAGTGGTGGATGAGACCATATGAGGATTTGTACAGCAAGACAGAACCTCTCACAGCATCAATTAAGAAGGGACGGCTATTATTTTACGGTCATCTCTTGAGGATGACTGATGGTCGGCTAACAAAAAGAATATGGAATTTTATTCAATCTAAGGCAACAAGGCCGAGATGGTTCCAGGAATGCGAAAAAGATCTGATGCAGATTGGTATTTCAGACCAAGAAATTCATGACAGGAGCACATTCAGAAGATTGGTGAACAACTATCAAGGTTTCCAAATGGCATCAACTTCCAGAAGTCAGAAAGGACCTTTGTCTGAATAGCGTTAACACGCACTCCTCGCTGGGCTCAGAAGATACTGGCAGAAAGTCAAAGCCGGAACAAGAACAAGACCTAGACTCTAAAATGAAGTTGGTTGTTACCACGCAGTCCATAGAGGCTCAACTCGATTTATAAATAATAATAATAATAATAATAATAATAATAATAATAATAATAATAATAATAATAATAATAATAATAATAATAATAATAATAATAATAATAATAATAATAATAATAATAGCATTTCAATTTAATTGAGTCTTAATTGATTGATTAGTGCCAAACTAGACCGGAATTGTAAAGGGTTAAGCATTAAACGTAATAACAGTTAACTGCTGTGTAACAAGTGAAATTAATTGATAATAAAATTAATTTGAAGAAGAATAAGAAGAATTTATTATATTATTTTGGATAATAATATTAATGGTGAGAAATGAAATTGAAATATTAAATCAATGATGATTACGTTTTACGATAATCATGATCTCCACTGATAATAATAATAATAATATTTTTTATCATTTCGGATGATGATATTGACTAATGCTGGCGAAATAATGTAATAACGTCAAGTTGTTGTAAATAATAAGTTAAATTTCTTATCTGTAATGTGATGGCAAATGGACCACTAGGTTAGAGTCACTTTGTCGTTTCCTTCAGTTAACGATTAGCATATCTTGGTTAGGAACCCGGGGACGGTTTTGTATTATCCCGGGTTGGTCTCATCTCAATAAAGGTGGAGGCGATGACATGGTTCATGTGATCGCGCCCACCTAGCCAACAGGTAATTGGTCCATGACCATAAATGGTCATTGTGTTCACGAGGGTCGAATTGCAACCCTCAGCAATCATCGGTCCAACCACCCAAGTGGATGAGTGGTCAAAAGTGTAAAATATTATGTGAAATTTTCAGGAATGATTCGCCTACTTACCGGCAAAATAAGGGTCAACGAAATTTGTTGTGTTTTAAATTTTTATCTTAAATAAAATGGTGCTTTAGCATTTGCAAGGAAACTGTTCTTGTAGAATAGTCATCCCTTGGTGACCGTCCCCATCCCTTTGATCTCATTTAATTTGTATCTTGTGTTTTTTTTACGATCAGCCTTAGTGTTCATGATTAGAGTGTCCTGTAGTACTGATTGGATGGCGCCCATTCATTTATTTGGTGATCTTATATCTTCATAATTGTTTTATTGTTTATTAGTTGCGATAGATTCGGACCGTAACACCCCCTGAGATAAATGCTGGTTGGGGCTCAGGCTTTGAGCGGGTACAAGAGAAAGTACAGCTGCAATTCTCCGTTTCCTTAATCTTACATTATAACATTCAATTACGTCTTAAAGTAAGTAGTGTGATGTGTGTTCACATCCATTTACTATTAATGGTGGTAGTAATTATGGATTTCTTCAAGGGTACATTTACTTCAATATAATCTACGATTCAAATGTGTTCTGTAATCATAGTATTTTGTTATGGTACGCGCCTTTCGATTTATAGCCAGGTCAGAGACTTTTTGTTCACGGTGTACCACCAAGCGAATCGGCTACGCGGTTAGAGATGTGTAGCTGTAAGCTTTGCAATTAGAGTAATATTATTCATAATTTTATAATGTAAATTAAAGTAGCATTGTGTGTTAATGCCATTCCAACACACCTATACCGAGAGAATTGGCTACACGGAATTATTATAATGTGCTTCTGTGTTTTTCAATTCATAGTCATATTCAAGTAAGAGATTTCTTCTTCTATAGATTTATCAAGGGGAATGTCGAGAAGGGCTTCCTCTTATTTTATCGAACGAAATGGGGAAAAAGGAATATAAGAAGCAAGTAAAACTTATGCGACACATCTTATCAAGGAACAGAGGACAACATAATACCATGCTTTCCAGTTTAATAACGCAACTATATCTGCACTAAAAGGAATTTTTGTGATGTGACGTTCAATTCTATATTTCGTGTATTGTAATTATTTTTATAAGCTTTGATCGGTTGTTGTTGTAGGGGACGTAGATAAACTTGCTACATTTCCATTATCCGGACTTTACATCCCCCGCACTAGTGTTAATGGCGGGTTTCTTTCTCTCTAACGTCCTGATTGGCACACAATCATATACCTTTAAAATCTTACTGTTACGATATTTAAAAACATAATCTCAAATTATGTTTTACACAAATGTAGAAGAGCTTAGGGGGTAGGCGCAGGAGGGGCATCTCTCCGTAAAAACAGTAGGGAGGAGGAGGAGGAGGAGGAGGGGGATTGAGCTGACCTCCGTAACTGTAAGGAGGAGGGATTGTGTAAGGAGGCGGATGAATTGAGCTGACCTCCGTAACTGTAGGCGGCTAAGTCCCATCAAGATGACAGCAGTAAGGTTAGGTTTCGTTCAAAATTCTGCGCCACGTAAATGGACGTGGCTAGGTCCCGTTAAGATGACAGCAGTAAGGATAGAGGCGTTATCTTTTTCAAAATTCCTCGCTAAATACATTTTAAATGCATGTAATGCTTGGCTAAGTCAAGAGATAAGCTTACATTCCCTTTTACCAGAGTACGCAACTATCGTTAGTCGATGCATTACAATGTAAATATTTTCGAAATGGGCTTATATTTTATTTTACCAGAGTGCTCAGAGTGGATGTGCACATCGACAATCTAAAGTTTCGAGATAAGTTTATGTTTTCTTTTACCAGAGTGCGTAACATTCCTCAGTCGATGTGCTTGCATCGACAATAGGAAATTTCGAGATGAGTTAATATTTTCTTTTACCAGAGTGCGCACTTCATACTGATCTGCGCATCCCTCCACCAGCTTAACGTTGGTATAAATACAACTGCAAGTCGTAGTTTTACTCGCTTGCCTCGTAAGAGGTGACCGTCATCTTAACCGGGGCAATAGTTTTTGTAGAGGACTCATCGCTACGGTGGTGGACTCTAGGGAGAGAGAGAGAGAGAGAGAGCACATTTCTCACTCACGTATCCCCAATTTTTGGTAAGGGGAGCTGGGTAAAGAGGAATACCCCTGCACCCTCTCCCCCGAATTCAAGAAAGCATAAAGTATTTCTGAGGTTTGCTTGCACTCTTGCGCGCCTCTGCTCGCAGTTAACTCTAGTCTATGAGGTTAGTCTAGCCCACAGTTTCAATTTCCGTAACCGAACGCAGTTAAGGTGGGAGCAGTGAGGTTAGGACCTGTCAAAATTGCAGCGGTGAGGTTAGACGCGTTCACTTGTTCAACAAGTGCATGTGGTTGGGACCTGTCATCTTGGCAGCTGTTCAAATTCCGCGCCGTCCCCCTGGTTAAGATGGCAGCAGTGAGGTTAGCAACGTTCACTTTTTCAAAATCGGCGCCCACGTGGTTGGGACCCGTCAAAAGCATGTGGATTTTAAATTCCGGGCCTCCACGTGCATAAGGTGGCAACAATGCGGTTAGGGTCTGTTAAGATGGCAGCAGTGAGGTTAGCAGTGCCCACGTGCTTCAAAAAGTGAGGTTAGTGTGCGTCAAGATAGATAGATAGATAGATAGATAGATATGGTTTATTTTGAGTGGCAAAGTTAGGGACACGTGTCCCTGTCTTACACTTCACCAGTGAAATACATAAATAAGATAAAAATATATAAAATACTGAATAAATGAAAAAAGAGACTGACACAAATTACTATGCTACTATGCTATCCTGCTGTACATAAAAATAAACATTATAATACACAATATAAATTAACATTTTGCTTCCTACGAAGAAAATTAACATACAACGAATTACAGTTTCAATAATAATAATAATAATAATAATAATAATAATAATAATAATAATAATAATAATAATAATAATAATATAGATAAACTTACTAATATTTACAATTAATTTGTCCAATTCCAGAAATATATCACATTGACGAATGTTACAGTTTTCGTGTGTTTACTGTGGGTGAAAAACATTGCAAAGTGGGATAGGGATAAGGATAACTATGCAGGAAACCACAGCTGTCAAAAGCATGTGGCCAAGCACGTGGCTTTGTTTGTAAACAATAGCACGTGGTCGTGACGTCACGGTCACGTGGTCATGACGTCATGGAGTCAATGGCCTTGGCTGGGGTCAATAACCTCGGGTGCTGACTCAGCAGGAAAAATGCTGATGCCATGGCTGTGAACCCATATAGCCCTGTTACTGAGAAGGATACACCTGCGGTCGTCCATCCTGGTTGAATTGAACGAGTCATCATGATTGAACATGTTGCTGTCATCCACCTCTGCGTTCAGTTACGTTTTTCATGCTATATGCACGTCGTTCAACATGCATTAGTTCGATAGTACTGGAATTATAATTAAAGTGTGTTACATATCAGGTTCGTACCCCACTGTCGGCTGCAGTGAAGATGGTTTTCCGTGGTTTCCCTTTTTCACACCAGGAAATGCTGGAGCTGCCACGACCGCAATCTCATCGTCGTCATACGACCTGTCTGACGCAAAACGCCCACAGTCCTCTGCTTGTGGGTTCTTCTCATCCTTGAAGTCATAAAAATATATTCCAACCATTGTCCCAGTCCATATGTAAGATATCATTATTCAGCACCGATGATGGTTCGTACGTACAACTTCATATCCTCATTATTACCTTCTGCCTGTTTTCACTCTCGTACAGCATAGCCAGCTTGAAAACGGAGTGGTGATTTCACCTGGCAGCTCAATTCTCTCTTTATTTCCATTTTGTTAATTTTGTAGGTGGTTCCTAAGTAGGGGCTTAGTATTTGGCTGGGATAGTGTTAACAGTCGAAGTGTTGGGCGAAAGGGAATTCCTTGTTACTTAAGTATGGAGTGTAAAGCAAAATGAAATCCCGCGTGTAACTGATCACACATGACTGGACCGCTAATTCGACACTTTGCATGCGAGGAGCGAAGGCAGCCTTTATTAAAACGCACGCCTCGCTGACGCTTTGGATACTAATTAATTTTCAGAGCGCATCGTGGCTGACACTTGTCAAACATTCCGACATATTACTTGTCATATGAACACCACTTCCCCCACCAGTGCATTCCTTCGGGCAAGATACAAGAGAATTAATAATACCATAGGCCTAGCTCGAGCACAATTATCAAATTGTATTCAGCTCGGTATTTTAATATACTTTTCGACCGAACATCACCACTACGTCAACAGACCATCAAGTCGAAAGTAGATCAAAACAAATTGAAACACATGTTCCTTTTTATTGTTTGCAGATAACATATTTGTGTTTTATAGAAGGATTATAAAAGGTAAAATAAATAATGAATACATTTTCAAAGTTGGCGCCAGGTACGTGGAAGCGACTTAACCCGCGAGTGGTCGCACGTCACATTGAGCTCCATTTCAATAAAATATACAAACAGTGAAATGAGATGCAAAAACTGCGTTATACATTTTAGGATTTTAAAGAAATGAAATAATTAGCTTTATATTACCGAAACAAATTACTACTTAGTGGAAATTAGTTATGAATTCAGTCACATGCCAGTACGTGCCTGGCTGAATGGAGCAGATTTACTGGCATGTAAAAGAACTCCTGTGGCACAAAATTCCGGCACCTTTGCGTCTGCGAAAACCGTAAAAAGTAGTTATGGGGAAGTAAAAGCAATAACATTATCATTAATACAGAACAGTCGCAAGAATAAAGTACAATAGGTCTTTTCTCTAAGGTTTGGGTTAGCTGGGGTTTGTTACAGCGCCTATTACGAGGATACTTCCTTGACTCACAATTTCTGAAGACTCGTTTGTCAGTAACTACACATGGAGAGCGTTTCTCTCTCGACTTCAACATAACGCCTCACGTCTCACTAACTCATACGAATCTTTGTTCACCGAGCTCGATAGCTGCATTCGCTTAAGAGAGGCCAGTATCCAGTATTTGGGAGATATAAGGTTCGAACCCCACTGTCGGCAGGCCTGAAGACGGTTTTACGTGGTTTCCCGTTTTCACACCAGTAAAATGCTGGGGCTGTACCTTAATTAAGGCTACGGATGCTTCCTTCGCACTGCTGGCCCCTTCCTGTCCCATCGTAGCCAAATGACCTATCTGTGTCAGTGCTACGAAATGTAAATTGTAAAAACAACTAGTGGACTCCCTTCTACCACTCTACCGAGGATGATTCGAGCAGCCCATGCAACCTCGGGAGATATTGGTGTAATTTACAGACCGGGGTTTGTCCATGCTCAGCGAGGGATCCCCCCCTCCATCGCCTGGAAATGTGAGACACAAGAGGGGCGGAAGAGCTGTACCTCGCTCAAGCGGTTGAACCAGGGCCCTGTGGGGTGTAGTGATAGGCAAACAAGTAGCCGTGGCCTTAACTTAGGTACCATCCCGGCATTTACTTGGAGAAGAAGTAAGAAACCACAGAAAACAATTTACAGGATGGTTGAGGTGGGAATCCAACCCCCTCTACTCGGCTGATGTCCCGAGGCTGAGTGGACACCACACCACTTTTCAAATTTGGTGGCAGAGACGGGAATCTAACCCGCGCCTCCGGAGATGGCAGCTGAACACACTAACAACTGCAACGCCTAGAACTCGGCTATTACTAATTATTATTCGACTATTGTTAGCTGACCATGCATATATTTTAACATGCTTCTGGGTTTTTTAGTAGAAATGAACCCATGAGTTGAGCAGCCCAGTGTGCTTAGCAGATTTCGACATCAGTACTCCCAAAAATGACCAGAATATCCATTAATTGTAGCTGAGTTTTATATAAATACACATATGGTATATAGGCTTCCATTTCATTAGCATCAACAGCACCTCTTGTTCCAGAACCTAATACATTCCCCCGTTGATTTGTGCCCCCTCCTTTTCAGAGTTTACACAGAACAGGCGGTAAGGAAAATCAAATAAGAGTTTGGATTGCAAATCACATTCCAAGGAGAGGTAATGAAACCCCTGAGATTTGCCGATGGGATTGTTTTTTTACCTGAGACTGCAGATGATCGGGAGAAAATGCTGAGTGGTACGGAATGCATGATGAAAATAAATTAGTCCAAAACTAAAGTAATAAGGTGATGCAGAAAATATTATATTAGGAAATGAAGTCTTAAAGGAAATAAATAAATATTGTTACCTGGGTAGTAAAGTAACAAAGTATGACATAATTAAGGAGGATATGAAACGCAGACTAGCACAAGCAAGGGAGGCCTTTCTTAAGGAAGGAAATTCGGTCACTTCGAACATTGATATAGGAAAGAAAGGTTTCATTAACAGTTTCGTATGGAGCGTGGCATTGTATGGAAGTGAAATATGGACCACAACTAGCTCAAAAACAAAGTGAATATAAGTTTTTGAAATGTGGTGTTACAGAAGAATGTTGAACGTGAGATGGGTAGATCGAATTACGAATGAAGAAATACTGAATCGAATTGGTGAGAGATGAATGGTTTGACGAGAAGAAGAGACAGCATGATATGAATGATATGGCAAGCACATTAGAGCAGATGTAGGATGTAATAGTAAGGGAGAAATGAAATGATTAACACAGGATGGGGTGGCATCTAGAACTGCATCAAAGCAGTCTATAGATGATGACTCAAACAACAACAACAACAACAAACAATAACTGGTATAAACTCGTAAACAAATGTAATTACCGCTGTTGGCAGCTAAAATTTGTTCCATTGGTATTGATTACAGATGAATGTTCCACGCTCATCGCCAATGTGCTTTGTAAGTCCAGAAATGATCACGTGAGTTTCACATGACTACACAAATGTGGCATTGTCTAGGGGTAGCGAGCCTTTTCCTAACCGGGACGGCTCGGGTTCGATTCCCGACTACGTCAGCAACTTTTATCTGGATCTGAGGGCTGGTTCGCGATAGCGGCCTCGGCTTTGAAAGCCAAGAATAACAATCTCGTAATAATAAGATTTGGCGTGGTCTGGTTTAAGTCCAGTTGTCAAATATTGCACCGCATGAACTGTGGTTACCGGGCGGGCTAGCCGTGCGGTAAGGGGCGCGCAGCTGTGAGCTTGCATCTGGGAGACAGTGGTTTCGAAGCCCACTGTAGGCAGCGCTAAAGAGGGTTTTCCCTCTTTCCCCTTTTTCGGGCTGTACCACATGAGCTCCCTTCTCACTCCTGTGTGTGTCGGTACGACGTAAAACAAATAGTAAAGAGAAGCAATAGCAAGAGGTGCTTATCGTCTCAATAACTCTTAATGAGATAGCAGCAATGGTTTTAATTTATGTATACTCGCTCAAAGGAAAGAATGAACACATTGTATTATAAAATTCACGAGTGTCCGCGATGTGCACACGGGCGCAAGTCGGCTTGTACATCCCCAGGCCACTGTGCACGTCAGGCTCTAGTCGAGTGTAAGCACGGGTAGTAATTGAAAGAAAAACAACGGGGAAATGCCACTCTGCAGCCGTGATCATGAAGGAGAAGTACAGTGTACTGTTGTAAGTGGAAACACTACAGGGACATCACAGTTCAACCTGTGATTATATTAAGAGAACAGTTGTTTTGCTGCAGAAGCTGGGTAATATTCGACATTATTCTGCTTCATAATTGTATAAGAGACGTGCGTATGCTGAGAGCCTAAAACATCAAATTATTGTTTTTTTTCCTGATGTACAGTGATTACAACGCCCTGGACTAGCGCTCGTTCCTCACAGGCACAACTGAACCTATTGTTATAATATTTCTCCACTGTGGGGGTGTGCAGTAGTTCACATTAAGATGGATAAAATATTGAGTTCTAGGAATAACGTGCTCGCACTCAATTTTCAGTGATTATACTTTTACGTTTTGAGAAAATGGGAACCAATAAAATCTATATTCAACGCAGCCGACGATGAAGTTCGAACCCAACTTTTTCAGAGTAAAATTGTACAACCACCACGGCCCTTTCGTGCACTCACCTCAATCGGTAAGCAATGGAGAGAAAGTGTGGAAGTGGTAGTATCTGAGATTTCAGAGAAATGAAGGTTTCGTAAACGATGCCACAAGAGAACAGAATGAAAATAAAAAAGTTATGAGTGTAGAGTGCTCCGAGTAACTAGCTTCATTTACCGTGCATAGTTTCATGCAGCTACTTCAAGCGTCATGAGTAGTAGGGCTAGGCGGGTTCTAAACCATGGCGTCAGCATTTTGTCTGCTGAGTCAGCACCCGAGGTAATTGACCCCGGCCAAGTTCATTGACCTTATGACATTTATAACCACGTGACTGGCCACGTGCTATTGTTTGCAAACAAGGTGGCGGCCGTCATCTTGACGGACCCTATCCTCACCTTTTTGACAAGAGAACACCGCTAACATCACTGCTGCCATCTTAAGACGGCCTAACCTCACTGCTGCCATTTTAAACATGTATGGGGCGTGGAATTTTAAATACACGTGCTTTTGACAGCTGTCAACATGACAGCTGTTATCTTGACGGACCCTATCCTTACTATTTTGAACACGTGGACGCGGCTAACCTCACTGCTGCCAAATTAACAGGTCCTAACCTTACTTATTATGGCCACGTTGGGGGCACGGAAGTTGAACAAGGGAACGTGGCTAACCTGACAGCTGTTATCTTGACAGGTCCTAACCTCATCCACTTGTTTTGGCGCAGAATGTTGAATTAGTGAGCATGGCTAACCTCACTGCTGTCATCTTGAAGGTCCTAACCACGTTCACTCGTTTTAGCGCGGATTTTGAACAAGTGAACGTCGCTACACTGACGTCATCTTGACATGTCCTAAGGACGTGCACTTGTTTTTGCGCCGATTTGGAACAAGTGAATGTCGCTAACCTCACTGATGAAATCTTGACAGGTCCTAACCTCACTGCTGCCATCTTAACCACGTGGGGTGCGGAAATTAAAATTTGACATCTTGATGGGACTTAGCCACGTACTTTTGACAAGCGGAATATTTGAACGACCCTAACGTCAGAGCTGTTATCTTGACGGGACTTACCCAGGCGCGACACCTTCTTAGAGGGGCGTCATCTCACAGGGTTCTAGTTTACAGACCAGGTGCCCTTCTCAGCACTACCTTAGAGGGGTCTAACCTCAGGGGATCCTAGTTTTAAGGCTAGCTCCCCTTCTCAACATACCACTTCCCAACAGCAACTTAGAGGAGGCCTAACATCACACGATTATGGTATTAATGCTAGCTGGCCTTCTCGATATGGCCGTTCCCCGACACAATCTTGGAGGGGACCTAACCTTCCCGTAGCCGTATTGGAGGGGGACTAAGCACCCAAGTTTTAAGGCAACATGCCGTTCCCGATACCATCTTAGAGTAGGGGTATAAGGCCTCTATTTTAAGGCTAGTTGCCCTTCTCAACACTATATTGGAGGGGCTAAACTTTGAGTACCTACGTTTTATTGCAAGATGTCCCTTCACATCACCATCTTAGCGTGGTGGCCTAAGGACTCTAGTTTAAGGCTAGCAGCCCCTCTCGACAGCGTAACGTTACGAAGGTCAGCTCAATCCCTCCTCCTCCCTACAGTTTTACGTACAGATGCCCTCCTGCGCGAGATTCCCCTACCCTCCTCGGAGGAAGCCTAACTACACCACCGCTAAGGCTTTATGTCTCCATCCAACGCTTGACCTCTCCTCCTGAACAATATAAAAGATGTTGTTGATCAATCCTGTTACGAAGGACGGGAAATGATGTGCCCTCTACAAAGAGCATCAATGTTTTATGTTTAAACATATATAGTCTATTGTTATGTTACACTAAAGATTTGAATAGTAAGCACACATTCCCCGTCGTGTTTTTAACATCTTACCTTCATTATATGATAGAAAGAGCGCGCACGGTTAATAAAAAACAAGAGAAAATTTACATGCAGGCAGATGATGATTGCATGAAATAAACTTACCTCTCTCTCCCTCTCTGTTTATTTCTCAAATATAACATTAACATTATGACAAAAACAGAACAAAAAATCATGATTCGAACTCTGCTCTCTCTCTCTCTCTCTCTCTCTCTCTCTGTTCATCATTAGAATAAACAACCATTAATACATGCATTACATGGATTTCAAACCTTCAAAAACTCATGGCTTCAAACCCTGTTCAATCAATTCATCGTCGGAATAAAAAACCTATAATAAATGGAATCGAACCCTGTTCTCGCTGGATTAATGCATGCATAAAATACCCCACTCCTTATATCGTATGCTGTCTACACATGATTCATAACAGAATTACCTTAAAAATACATACATGGAATCGAACACTGAAACTCTCTGGTGTGTAAGATAACAACGGACTATACGTGTTAATAAACACACACTACTTCTTCAATGTCATACGCACCCAACACTCACCATCGTTAAACCGAGCACACACAAAAAATAGATTCTAGGGAAAGCAAATGCTATGAGGTACACGTATACATTTTATCACTACACGCAAAAACACACATCATTTAGCAATTACATTTTGACTACCTGAGATACTTACATCTGAAATAGGAAGGGAGATGGTAGTAACATATACCACATTTTGCTATCGAATAGCATTGCGAGGTTAGCATAAGGCTTTACGTCCCCATCTGACAAACAAAATAACTATTAAAAGCGTCCTCTCGCTGCGGAGAGAAGTTTTCTTACTCACACACACAGAATGGTATATACTTACTCTGTTACGTTGAAACGCTTGGACGGAGCTCTCCTTCTTGTCGCAAAAACTGGTTCAATCCTGTTTTTAGCAGTGTGGGTAGAGGGAGAGAGGGAGAGGAGCTGGAGCTTTTTATGTATTGACTGTTGGTAACTTATCTTGTTTATAAAATGATTTTGACCTTTTAGTTACTATTTACGTCAGGCAGAGGCAATCCACAAAATGCCTCTAATCTGGCTATAAATCGAACATAGTCACAAAAAATGAATCTGTTGTGCTGAATAGCATGAACGGCTTCCCAGGCGGCACCCTTTTAGTCCCCTTTCTAAACAGGTTTTTGATAATTAGAACAATGAATTTTTGATTGAAACATTTCGAGCTTATAGATTTGAACACTGGAGACTTCAATTGTCTACTGTAATGTTGACATTACCTGATGTAAAACAGAAAATCACGTAAATCTGTTATCATGGCTGACGACAGAGGTGATTGAAAGGTACAAACCCAGTATGTTTCTTGATGGCCTTAATTCGTATTACTTCTGCGATGCCTACACAACAAAACATAATTGAAATGTGATTCAACTATACTGTTGTCTGTCTGTAAGAGATAAGGGACCTATCTCTTTTGACTACTCAATTACAAAGCCAATGAGCTTGAATAAAAGAATCTCAATCACAGAACCTTAAACTCTCTTTAAAGAAAAACAACGGTGAACTAAATTACTGACTTTTCATTGTATGCCTCTTCTGTGTTACCTGCAAAATATAAGAGCATTTTACTTACACAGCTTGCAACCGCCAGCTATTTACAACAACCACAGTCGTGTGCAATAAAAGTGGGTTAGCATGCTGGCCTTTAGTCTTAGAGGTACCGGATTCGATTCCCGACAGAATTTGAACAAAGGCACACAGCATGAAAATGTACTACGTTTTCAGAACATATTTCAATCGTAGATTATATTGAAATACACATACACTAACTTTGAAGAAAACAATAATCACTTCCACATACATAGTGGATAGATGTAAGCTCGAACGTGAACACACATCACAGTACTTACTTTAAAATGTAATTGAATGATATATTGTAAGAATGAAGAAACGGAGAATTACAGATGTACTTATTCTCAAAACAATAATCACTACAATTAATGATACTTGAAGATGGTTGTATAGTTGTACTACCGAGCTCGATAGCCGCAGTCGCTTAAGTGCGGTCAGTATCCAGTATTCGGGAGATAGTAGGTTCGAACCCCACTGTCGGCAGCCCTGAAAATGGTTTTCCGTGGTTTCCCATTTTCACACCAGGCAAATGCTGGGGCTGTATCTTAATTAAGGCCACGGCCGCTTCCTTCCCACTCCTAGCCCTTCCCTGTCCCATCGTCGCCACAAGACCTATCTGTGTCGGAGCGACGTAAAGCAACTAGCAAAAAAATAGTTGTACTTCCGGTAACCTGGCGCCGAATCGTACTCGGCCTCACAAACTAGGCCCTAGGAAATAACAAACAAATGCTAGGACTGTATGTTACACAACCCGAAAATATTATTCCCTCTCAGTAATAATCAGGTTATTGGCGTAGATTATATTGAAGGAAATATACATACACTTATCTTTGAAGAAAATAATAATCACTACCACCGTTCATAGTGGATAAATATAAGCTCGAACGTAAACACACATCACAGTACTTCTTTAAAAGTAATTGAATGACATATTATAGGAATAAAGGAACGGAGAAGTACATTTGTACTTCATTTCAAAACAATAATCACTACAATTAATGATAATGGAAGATGGTTTTATAGTTGTACATCCGTCCGTCGTCTCACATTGTCACACTATGTAAATGGAAGTTACGAATAAACCATCAAAGTCAATAATCACTAATATTAATGATAATAGAATATGGATGTATACTTGTACTTCAGGTAACCTGGCTAGGAATCGAAACCGACCTCACGAACTAGCCCCTTGTAATTATCAAGTAAATTATATGACTGTATGTTACTCCACCCGACAATGTTGTTCCGTCTCAATAATAATAATAATAATGTTATTGGCATAGATTTTATTGAATAAAATTTACATACACTTACCTTAAAAAACAATAATCACTACCACCATTCATAGTGGATAGATGTAAGCTCGAACGTGAACACAGATCGCGGTACTTACTTTAAAACGTAATTGAATGACATATTGTAAGAATAAAGAAACGGAGAAGTACAGTTGTACTTCCTCTCAAAACAATTATCACTACAATTAATGATAATTGAAGATGAATGTACAGTTTACTTCCGGTAACCTGGATAGGAATCGAACCAGGTCTTAAGAACTAGCCATAGTAAATACCAAGCAAATTCTAGGACTGTTACGGCACCCGACAATATTGTTCTCTCTTATCTCGCTGAATATCGGTTGCTTGGCAAGCCAAGGCTCCTGAAGATATAAACCGAAAAATACACACACATTTTCAGCTACACATTACTAATCGCGTGGAAAACACAACACACGCATAACGCAAAACTATCTTATGGTGTAGTACAGGCATACACTTGAATCGCAATTTTTAAACTTATACACACGAATCCATTTTGACACGTACCGTATACTTACACGTAGAAAAATATTAATTTTTAAAAGTGATAAACGTAATCTCTAATGCGATAAGTGCTAGCTGCACACAATAAAGGAATGAAATAAAGTCTTCTTCTGCACCGGAAGCAGGAGGTCGACTCAGCTTTTATATGCAAGCCCCAATGTCCTTGAATTTTCTCTACTGCTTGCGTTAGTGAATGGCAATATTATTACCATGTCTCTCTTGAATGCACATGTAGATTTTTTGATACAGGTTTAAGATAAATTTCGTAAGCTACATACACGTGATCTTAACATTTGCATAAACAAAATTAAATGAATAAAGCTGGGGTCCACAAACTCAAAACTTTGAAACATTTTCATAACAATAATATTTGTTACTTTGCCGGCCTAGGGAGTAATGCGCAAGATAGCGGCCATGTGCAATTTGCCAGTGATAGGGCCACTGGAACAAGATAGTGGGTATCTCTAACTGCACGGAATACAACTTGAGAGAATGTCCAGTACCTCGCTCCCTTTTCTCACCTGCTATGCATAACAGAGAGTTTGTAGGAGGATGTGAAACGTAAACAACATTAATAAACTCTGTTATACATTATCCATTTTAAACCTACTATCTCTCGGTGTAGGAATTTAATCCACAGACCAGTAGACATCGTTATTTTTCTCTTAGGAGCCGTAAATTAATCGTGTGTCTCTAGAGTGTAAGGAGTATACAAAAATCACTAATAATGATAGTCATATATATTTTTATTGTAAAACTAAACAAGATAAGGAGGAGGGAAGGAGCATGTATCTGTAAAACTGAGCCTAATAAGGAGGAGGAAGGGATGGGTATCTGACGATACAACTAGATAAGGAGGAGTGCAGGGGACATTCCGTAAATATATGCCGTAAAACGATGAGGAAGAGGAGGAGGGTCATCTATCCGTATAACTAGTTCAGACGATGTGGAGGAGGAGTAGTCCCAAGATAGCAACCGGGGACCGAAGATCACTACGCTGTTTACTCTGGCCCCTCTAGACTCTGCAGTTCTATAGGAAAAGAAATTGTGTTAATATTTATATTCACCCAACAAACAGTTCTACTTATAGACAGTTATAATGGTGGGTTGCAGTGTAAAACTATACACCATATCTACATAAGTATGCACATTGATAGTAAAACATCTATTATGTTTATGTGTGATAATTGTAGTGCAATTTTTTCAAGACATGACAATCTTCAACGACATAAATCTGCTACATTTAACAAGCGAGATAATCTCACACGGCATGTGTATTCGAAACACATTTGTTTAAGTAGAACGCTTAAAAACGTTAACAAAATGACGAAAGCGTGATATAACGATACAAGTTCTATTTCTACCCTCATACAGCCATAGAAAAGAGAAACAAGAAGAGGAAATGCATAAGTAAGAAGAAGAAGAAGAACTAAATGTTTCTTTACCATCTTTACCTTTTTCATTCTACATTATTTTCTTAGCTGACTACACGTTCTATTGCTGTGCAAACAACTCACGAAGAGAAGCAAGATGTAGTAGTAGATGGTAAAGAAAAAGGAGAAGATTCCTCTGCTTCTTTCCAATCAAACCTGATAACATTGCAGAAGCAAATACTACATCAAAACAAGTTCTTCCGTTTCTTACACATCAATTCTCTACATGTATTACCAAAACTCTGTTACCCAATGCAGATGTAAGATACTGTAAAGACATTAACTTACTCGTTGAACGATTACAACTCCTAAGAGCTTATCAAGATGCAGGATACACAGTGTATGAATGAGAGATTCAAGAAATAGAATAATAATTATGTAGTAGGTGTATTGTTGCGTAATAGCTCTTTAAAGTGAAGGCGCACATTAGTTACAACAACGAACTCATTGTACCTACCGTTGTAGACGGTAACATCACGTGTAGAAATAGGATAAAATCTAGTAGTAATTTAAAAATAAATATTTCATTCAATATAAAATGTTCTACCTATTGCATTCCTTTTACACTTATCGTAAAGGCTTAAGTTTCATAGAGAGCAACCTCGATAACGAACATGAAAGAAATACATGCCTGACCATAACTATGAGATCGCTGTAGAGGAGGAGGAGGGTTTGTGTTGTCCTCCGTAACATCACGAGGAGGAGGAATATAGTTTCAGGGAAGGGTGATGTTGAGAAGGGCAGCCCTGCAGCGGTCTACTAAGGTTAGACAATCCTCCAGTATCGTAACGGGGAAGGCTAGCCTTAAAAACTTAATCCTCTAAGGTTTGGCCCTAACTCTAATATGGTGTCGGGGCAGGGAGGGATGTCTAGAAGGGCAGCTAGCCTTGAAACTATATTCCTCTGTAGTTAGGCCCCTTCTATGACCTGTCAATGTAATAGCAGTAAGAGGTAGTGGGTGTGAAGCGGTATGTAGAGAAGGGCAGCTAGCCTGAGAACTAGGACCCTCTATCGCAGTGTCGGTAAGGGCATCTTGCCGTACAACTAGGATGATGGTGTCGGGAAGTGGGGTATGTCGAGAAAGAAACTTGTTTAACATCCACACGAAACGAGTGCACGTCGTTAGGACCTGTCAAGGCGGCAGCTGTAGATAGCAGCAGTGATGTTAGGACCAGTCGAGGTGCCAGCAGTGTGGTTAGCTACGTTCACTTGTTCAAATTTCCGCACCCACGTGGTTAGCACCCGCCGTTCAATAGCACGCGGATTTTCAATTCCGCCCCCTGTGCGTCGTTAAGATAGCAGCATTGAGGTAGGACTCTGTCAAGTTAACAACAGTGAGTTTAGCGGCGTCCAAACTTCCGCGCCCACGTGCTTAGCACAAGTCAAAATGGCAGCTGCCATCTTGACAGCTGTCAAAAGCAAGAGGATTTTAAATTCCGCGCGCACTACGTGGTTAAGGTTACTGCGGAGAAGTTAGAATCTGTTATAATTGCAGTAGTGACGTTAGCGACGTTCACATGTTCACATTTCCGCCCCTACATGGTTAGAAACCGTCAAAATTCCAGCCGTCATCTTGACAGCTGTCAAAAGCGGGTGGTTTTTAAATTCATCGTGTCCTACCGGGTTAATATTGCAGCAGTCAGGTTATTCCCTGTCAAGAAGGCAGCAGTGTGGTTAGCGACGTTCTCTTGTTCAAACTTGCGCGCCTACGTGGTTAGGACCCGTGAAAATGGCAGCTGTCATCGTGAGATCTGTCAAACGCACGTGGCTTTTAAATTCCGCACGCCCTACGTGCTTAATTTGGTAGCAGTGAGGTTAGGCCCTGTCAAGATGGCAACAGTGAGGTTAGCGACGCTCACTTATTCAAAATTCTGCTTCCGCATGGTGAAGACCCGTCAAAATGCCAGCTGTCGTTCTGACAGCTGTCAAAAGCACGTGGCCTTTAAATTCCGCGCGCCCTACCTTGTTAAGATGTCAGCAGTGAGGTTAGCGACTTTCTCTTGTCCAAAAAAGTGAGGTTAGTGTCCATCAGGATTAGAGCTGTCATCGTGACAGCTGTGAAAAGCACGTCGCTTTGTCTGTAAACAAGGCCACGTGGTCGTGATATCACGGTCACGTGGTCATGACATCATGGGGTCAATGACCTCGGGAATTGACTTAGCATAAAATGCTGACGCTATGGTTTAATACACGCCTAGCCCTACTACTGACAAGATTTTAAGTTTTATAACCGTGTATTTGTGAGGAGAGCGAAAGTTCTCGCTTCGATAAATGACTTATGTGTTTCAGCCTTATGGTCCGATTTTAAGCCTAAACGCTCAACGGTCGTTATCACACGGCGTAAGTTATCACATTTGCTGCACAGGGTATACGTGCCATAAATAATAAAATATAATTCAAAACACATTTCTCTCAATTTCACATCTATTTCAAAGTATTTATTTATTTATTTATTTATTTATTTATTTATTTATTTATTTATTTATTTATTTATTTATTTATTTATTTATCGTGTGGCCTAGTCACCCACCATCAACATCACTCCATATAAAAAAGCGTTGATTTTAGGAATTTAATCCAGGCTTCAGGCAAACAATCTAGTGATGTATACCATCACCTCTCCGGCCAGTACGCTGATGGTGAAATTGTTTTCGAACAACGAGACTCGAACCGGCTATCCATGGTCTGACAAAACCATGTAGACTTGGCGCCTAAACGCTCATTTCGATGTGATGAGACTGTACTGCCGTTCTGTCCTATCACGTCGTCTGAGGTACCGCGATCTATCACAAGAAAATAGTAAATTGGACCAATCAGTTGAGCAGGTCTCTAGCTATTACTATAGGGGTAGGTATGGCTTATAAAGGACAGTTCATTTTGTTAAAATTATTACAGAATTGGGCTGCGCTGTATAAAAAGTGTACATGTTATCCAACTGCCCCTTGTACGGTTTTTGCATTGTACTGGGAAGCTTATATCAGGCTATACGTACATAACATTGCTGTAAGATGCTGCACAAATTACGATTATGATATATTTATATCCTAGCAGGTTGCACATGTTCGAGCTCGATGTGAAGTGTCGGCGTTGTTCTTAATCTTATGAATTACTTAGTAGGATATCTTTGTGATGATGTCCAAGTACTGTTATATCATGCTCCGGGAAATATCCCAATAGTGGAGATGAACAGTAGTAAATGAGAATCTTCCAATTACCCTGAACATCTGTGAACATTGGGTATGTTAGTCACACTTACACTCGTACTTCCAAAATGCCCGACAACCGTACTTCATTTTTCACTCCGGATGATGTTTAAGGCCTTCCTTGAAATGGTTTTCCGAGGTTCCGAAATTCAGCTTGAGGAAAATGTTGGACAGATGTTTATATACAGTCAGCGATACATTCTATTTTCCAGATACAAGTAATAATAATAATAATAATAATAATAATAATAATAATAATAATAATAATAATAATAATAATAATAATAAATTTTCATTGCATTTTGATGTTCTCAAAAAGTAAGGGTAGGAAAGGCTAGGACCTGAAGGAAGTGGCTGAAAACGGAATCAGCATTTGCCTCGTGCGAAACTGGGAAAGTACGGAAAACCATCTTCAGGTGGTGGAATCCGAACCCACCCTCTCCCGTTTGGTAGTTTACAACTACGCGACCGGAACCTCACGTTCAGCTCACTTGGTAATAATAGTAAAAGCAATAGTAATAATCATAATAATAACATTGTTTTAATTCTATTGAATTTACGTCCCACAAACTAATTTGATCGTTTTCGGAGACGCCGTCATGCTGATATTTTGTCCGGCAGGAGCTGTTTTAGCCTCAGTGAATCTACCGACATGATGCTGCCGTGTTTGAGTACTTTCGAATACCACCGGAGTAATCAATATTAGGCTGAGAGAGCCAGCGGGGAGCCAGTTTCAACCAGCCAAGGTAATTTATTACTATTATTATTATTATTATTATTATTATTATTATTATTATTATTATTATTATTATTATTATTATTATTATTATTATTATTACCGTGTTCTCGTGGAGCAGAATGAGGTATAGGAAGGTGCTGGGCGGAATGGGCCTATGTACTACATCAAACATTAATTTAAATTTCTAAAAATGAAGGTTATATTTCTTTTGAAACTTAACAAGCTTATTCACTAGATGAAGACCAGAAAAATAACGTACAATAACTATCTTGATACAATAATTGGAAAACCCAAGAATTGGGAATTAAACCCATTTGGGCTTCAAGCCCCTAATTTCTAACTTTACAATATCGCCAATTAGCGCTTACATATACAAGGAGAAATCTCCCAAAACAAGAGCACCTTGCCCCAAAGGTTACAAATACGGCCCTCCAAAGGCCCCCTCAATATTACAGCATTCTCAGACAAGAGCTTACACGTTCTCCAACATTAACCAAGGAGAGTGCGCTCCAAATTTCTTACAAAAATCTTACAAATTTCTGGCCTCTCTAGGCTCAACTTCCAATTTTACAATTTAGTACACAGGAGTAACTAGTACCCAAAGTACGGGGCCTTCGTGGAAAAGAAAAACAGGTTAAATTAATGGCCCGAACTCAAAATGAATGGAGGCGTACACTTGCGCTCCTAGAAAATTAAATATAAAACCCTAATTGGGCTCTCGGCCCGATGACGCAGAGGCAAATCCCAAGCTACTGAGGTGACTAGAATGAAGGTTAATTAAACGCTTTACAGAAAAGAGAAACAGTTACAAAATCGTAGTCACCTCAAACTAAGTTGAAGTGGAACTCGAGAGGTAACGCACTCTCTACCCCCGATTTACATTTTAAGGCATTATGAAATTTTACATTAGCCGATAGAAAAATTATATTTTACAAAACAGGAAGTTACATAAATAGAAATTCGAACCTGCCCCTCGTGTGAGCCTGCGGAGGTAGCTACAGAGAGATACAACTGGTGGCCATTTCCTTGGCTGATGAACTGCTTGGCGGAGAATGAGGCGCCCCGACTCCTGTCTTAACACACACACTCGCAGAATTTCGGCGATCAAAAGACAAGGTAGCCTGAAAAGGCCGCAGCTTATATACCCAAGGGGACGGTTCGAGAGGGTTCTGGACTAAATCCGGACACACCCTCTCATTTTTATTTGGTAAACCAAAACTCTACAAGAAGACAGTGATTGACTGAAAAATATTTACAGAAAAATAGTGTTTGGCCAGATTAAGAAACTGGCGGAATGAGAAAGAAGTGTTGCAAACCTTGAAATAACAAAAGAAATGAAAGATAATTTAGTTTAGAAAACGTAATGACACAGAACTTCTTTAAATCATTAATTCATTTACCTTGCACCATAGTGCATTACCTCAGTTCTCTGTAACGACATCTATGGAAAAAGTTCAAACTTCTTGACGTAAACCACAAAACAAGCAATAAATACAGACAGTTTAGGCAACTTCACAATAACACAGTTACTCCATAATTCAATGGTGACATATTCTGGTCATTGTCCCAACTTCATGCCGTAGCTGTTTCAAGATGTGTATGGGAGATAGCGTTCTTTAAGGCGCTTCTTTTACACGTGCGGTGTTGAGGTGTACCTCCCGGTACAATTATTGATAATAATAATTGTACCGGTTGGTACACCTCTACGCCACACATTTGAATTTTCCGCCTTAAAGTACTCCTCTACAGGAGAAACTCTGAACTTTTACAAATGTATCAACTCATAACTTTGCTAAGAAATGTCACTACCGTAAATTTTGTGATTACGAAGTTGTCAGTACTGTGTGGAGTTCAACTTGTTTTGTTTTCTATTGATAAAGAACTGTGAACTGTGGACATTCTCTAATAGATGTCTCTACAAAAAACTATGACCATGTACCCTGGTGCGGAGTGGAAGAATTTTATTTTGAAGGAATTTTGTGTTCATAAGCTTGTTCTGTACTAAGTTTCGTTCTTTCATTTGTGGGTTGGCAATATAAATATTTTCTTTCCGCCAGTTTTGAACTTAGTCAATCCAGAATTTCTGCAATTAATTTTTGAACAATCGTGTCTTTCTTTTTCGGTTTGGATGTGTAATTGTAAGCTAGCCAATAAACGCCTGTGGTTGTGTCTTAATTATTCATGAAAGGTCTCGAATCTTCCCCGAGAGTATAAAAACTGCTGATTTTCCTGTCTCTGGGCCACTCGAACAACATCTATCCTAGTGTATGGAAGTGTAGCAGGGGGCGGGCAGCGCCTCTTCCTTCGGGCAGCAGCTCTTCACAAAGGTAATGGCCGTTTAACATCTTTATTTTCTTGCTAGCGCAGCAGTTTAACCCGCTGGGAAGGTCCGAAACCTTTTTATTACGTAACCTATCCCTTAAACATGTAAATTTTTTGTAAATATTCATATAACTTTAACTGAAAATCGGAGATAGAGAGTGCCTTACCCTCTCGAGCTCCCCTTCATTTTGAATTAGAGGTGACTACATTTTCGTAACCGTTCTTCTACTCATCCGTAATGTATTAAATTTATTCTGTATACGAGTCACCTCCATAGTTTGGGAATAGACCCTACTTCATCGACCTAGTGCCTCTTAGGTTTTAAGAAGTTTCGTGTAGGAGTGCAAATTTACGCCTCCATTCAGTTTTGCATTTTGGGCCAATTACTTAACCTATTCTTTTTCAACGAAGGCCCAATAGGTTGGGTACAAGATACCCCTGTTTCATTGTAAGTTGTGCCTTGATGGCAATCATGTGTAAAAGTCTGGTATTACCTTTATAAGTTTGAAAAATTGAGAGTGGGTTAGCTCTTTTATTTGTGGTAAAAATGCCTCAGAGAGGCTTGATATTCGAAGGTGGGAGCAAGTGCTCCATGTTATTAGGGGTGTTCTGCCCTTTGGTAAATATGTGTTTGGGAGCTGAGAGCTCAGAAAATGTAAAGTGAAGGCTTGAAGCCTAAGTTCTGTTATACCACCACATCTTGTCGTTCCTAGACTTAAATTTTGTTACTGGTACCTTATTACTTGTTGTTATTGGTTAAAGTTGGAAATTCTATATCAAAACTGTTAAGTTTGGCTGTTTTGAAAATATAACCTTTAATGAAATTTTAATTCATTTCTCGGCTTTGTAGTTAGACCCATTCCAGCCCGCACCTTCTTTCACCTCTGCATTCCATTGGTAACCCCGTATCAATAATAATAATAATAATAATAATAATAATAATAATAATAATAATAATAATAATAATAATAATGTTTGATTGATTTCTGTAGAATTGGGGAGGTGCCATGTGTCGAACTATTATGCCGGAAGCCAATGAAATGCCACCGTCATTTTCTTTTTAAACATAACTTCAATATTACTTTTAAAATGAATTTCAGTTAAGAAGTCATACATCTACATGGTATATCATGTGTCTTCCTCTTGTTGTGGCCTTTGTACGCCTTATTAATATTTTAAAATTCTGATAACTTGTGTTATGATGGTTTATGTTAACTGGGAAGGAAATCGTCTGGAGTTCAAGTATAGAAGTCACATTGGATCTCAACTCACCTCTCTACACCAAAGAATGAGAACGTAGTATGCCAACTTAACTAATTTTACAGGAGAAGAAAAAAACCGTTTTTCTATAGTCCTCAAAACTCTCTCTCAATAAGTTTATTGATAATTCCGTAGCACAACACCTGAGAGACGTGGCCATCTTTTCTTGGTAGTGGACATAGAGGACTGCATTATATTTCTGTACATTTTCGGAGTCACTAATGTATCTCTTGTTGCATTAGGCGTGGACACAATTTTTGCCTGAAAATATTTCATAATTTATATGCCTGTAACCGGTAATTTGGCAACTTGATCTTTCACTTGTTATTTTATTTCGTAAAATGAGCAACGAAAGGATTACAGATCACTAACCTGTTGGGGTTGGGTAGAATTCAGTTTTTCGTTATTGAGCAGCTCGACATCACACTTCGATCCATATACTTCATTTTGAGAAAAAAAATCGGCTTATTGTCGGAACCTGTCATGTTCACCTTCATAAGACCGACTGTAGAGCTTGCTTGGTTTAGGGCTCACCTTCTCCACTTAAGGTTGTATAACATAATTCCGATGCAGTCGATATTTATTTAACCCTTCCACTGCCCACTGGGTGCCCGTTGGATTTACATGTCATGCAGAAAACCTGACCCGTGCATGTAGATCACAATAAAGTTTCAGCGTTTACTCAACCAACGCCTGATCTACTGCCAGCTTGAAGAAAATGAACCCATGATAATGTATTGGTCTTTGTCCCCAACGCAACCACCCGCCAATTGCTTCCTTATCATTTTCTCCTTTCCTATCAATTTCTAGAAAATCTTCATCTTGGAGATGTTTTAATATATTTTGACGAATGAAAGTATTCAATAAGGTAGAAGGATGTTGCCAACCTAACTTTATTCTGAAGTACGGGGATTGGCTGTTTTAACTGACCGGAACATTTGTTCTTTTGCTAGGCAACTGGCTTAGGTCCTTAGTTCTGAAATCTCAGCCATGAGCCAGGGAGCTTTTTATCTAGCAAAAATGAATTTTTAACATTCTCTTTAACAGTTACACATATTTCAGAATTCTTCCATATTCAGCAGTCATGGGCGATATATCAATACGTGTGAATCTTTCATTCACTTGAATATTAAACGTATATTTGCATTACAACCTGCAGGCTATCCATAGCCCAAATAGCTGAAGGGGTGGTGTGCCGCTGAAGCTAAAACGTCTCAACTTTGAGACTCTAGGTCACTAAAATGTCGTCAGAAATTTCCCATTTTGTGTTCAGTTGCATGTGTTCCTCCCCTAGTGTCTCTAGACACAGGCAACAGTGTACATTGTTTTATAATAACGAGCATGAAATCACTGCGCTCTTTCTCTTACAGACTCAGCCCATATCACCAGAGACCTACTCCTGCCGCATAGAAAATTCTCATTTTTATTCGTAACAAAATAGCGGAGTCTCTCACCCCTAGAGAGCGTTCTTATTATTCGGTTTCCACGCTTTCACCAACTGCTTGATTCATAAGCATACTCCAGAACAGATAGGTTCACCGTTTTATTCATACCACCCATGTTCAGTACCTCAGATCAGGTGCGTGTGGTATTGGCTTAGTCTGTCTGTTCCCTACTGTCACTAGACATGCGCTTTTCAACGTTTTTTCATCTCGACACCTTACCGAACTTTAAATCCCTCAAAAAAAGAAAAAATGCATCCCACATGCACCTTTCGTAAGATGATATAATAAACACAAATGTAGTTGTAGTATTATTTACATTGCGTATGGGGTTATATTCCATTAATGAGGAGGAAAGCTACCACGTGGATTTCCACCCTTGATTTGTGTCGTTTAGTTACTCGCATGCGCTTGGCGACTTTTACAAATTTTGTTTATGTCAGAAAGCACATGGAGTAAATTCATTCGTATTTGTTGATCCTGCATTCTTAATCTGACACATTTGGCTGTTTTGATACTGGTCATCATAAATAATTTCTGTTTCGCAAGAATATGTGATCGAAAACTGCAACGAAAACACAAGATCCCGTTCAGCCCGAAGTACAAATATATTCTTGAAGGGAAATACAGAATTCGTACAAATCATCTCCTTGGTGCTTGAACATAAAATTCCAGTCACTTTTAAGCTCTGGATTTCTTATCTAGTTGTAAGCATTTGTGTTCAGATCATGGAAATAAGTCTGAGTAATATCAAATGTTTTCTTCCTTTCTGGAAATCAGAGTGAGATATGCTAGATGTATGCATAAGTATTTTCCGGTTTTACTAAGAGATGGAGCCAGCGTATGAATTTGACAGTTCGTTCCCCTGACATTAACCTACCAATACACACAAGTTAGCGCCTGTGTTGTATCGTTCAGTGATCATGACGACGTTTGTGCCTGAAAAAGAACATTTGTGGCACGCATTGCTTTTCTTATTTAATCAAAAGGTAAAGGCTGTCGAAAGTCATCGTTTGCTGGTTGAAACATATGGTGAACAAGCTCCATCGATTAGAACATGTGAGACGTGGTTTAGACAGTTTAAAAGTGGTCATTTCAATGAGAAAGACAGTGCGTGCTATGGTAGACCATACAAGTGCGAAGACGAGCAATAGCAGGCGTTAGTGGATGCAACCGGTAATGCACAACGCTATCACCAACAAATGATTCATTTAAATCACGCATTGATCGAAAGACGACCGGAATGGACCAGAAGACATGGCAAAGTAATTGTGTTACATGACAATGCGCTGTCTCACACAGCAAAACCAGTGAAAGATACTTTGAATCGCTTGGATGGGACATCCTTTCTCACCCGCCGTACCACCCCGACCTGGCACCTCTTCCCATCAATGGGGCACGCGCTCGGAGAGCAGCACTTCAGCAATTTGGGGGAAGTTGGAGAATGGTTCGACAAATGGATTGTTGCAAAAGACAAGGAGTTTTTCTTGATTGGTATTCATAACGTACCTGAAAGATGAGCGGAGTGTGTAGAAGTTGATGGTCAATATTTTGAATAAACAAAAAATGAATTTCCCATGAAAATTACGTCTGTTCTATACCATAAGAACCGGCAAATTTTTTGCATACACCTGGTACATTCTTAGCTCAAGACCAAACAGGATGTGACATTTACTCGGTGAACAAGTAACATCTGAATATAACTGATAGGCCACCTAGAGGTTTGTACCCTCCCTCTGGCCAAGAGAGAAGATGTGACAGAGGAAGGACATGGGTAAAGGATGCCAAGGAGAAGGAGATGGCAGGGGTTTGGCCTCTTCGCTAATGGGTTAGCAACTTTATTTCATTATTTATAAGAAGACTTTTCGTATATAAAAGTCCTACAGTTGAATAGTACTCTGATTTTGCAAATATCATGGGATAGTCATCTAATAGCGTGTGGGGCCTTCTCTGGCCCTGCGAACTGCAGTGACACCCCGTGGAAGTGAGTCGACAAGTCCCTGGTATTCCAGGGACGCAGCTGACACCAAACCGTTTGCAGAGCGGCCGCCAATGCCGGTCTGTTCGTGGGTGCAGGATCTACGGCACGGAGCCTGCGTTCCAGGACATCCCAGATATGCTCGATAGGGTTCATATCGGGTCCCCTGGGTGACCATGGCAGTTGTTGGACCTCCGCTGCATGTTCCTGGAACCTTTCCTGTGTGACGTGGGAGCGATGTGACGGCGCGTTTTTTCATCTTGAAACACCGCAAACCGTCTGGGCGCTAGAAGGCCAAAAATGGGTGGAGATGGTCTCCGAGCAGCTCAACTCACCGCGTACCATTCAAAGTCTCTTCCAGAACAACCAGGGGCCCATTCTATACCAGAAAAATGCACCACAGACCATAACAGAGACACCAACGCCCTGGACCACACCTTCGACGCAGGCGGGATCCATCTCTTCATGTGGTCTGCTCCATACACGGTGTCTCCCATCGGCATGGTGCAGTTGAAATCGTGATTCGTCCGACCATATCACGTTACGCCATTGTTCCAGTGTCCATCCCTGGTGACTGGCGACAAATACGCTTCGTTGTGCCCGATGACGTTGGGTTAACAGTGGCACCCGTGTGCGGTGCCGGCTCCCATACCCCATAGAACCCATGTTCCTATTGATTGTCCAGTAGGAGACGTGTCTAGCATGGCCGGTGTTGAACTGAGCCGTGATTTGTTGCACGGTTGGCAGTCTGTCACTATTGACACTCCGCCTCAGATGTCGCCGGTCACGGTCATCGAGGGTGCCTGGACGGCGGGTCGTTCGTCTGTTGTGGACGGTGACACCCGCATTCAACCATTCACGATACACCCTGGACACGGTTGATCGTGTGAAGCCGAATTCCCGCACCACTTCGGAAATAGCACTTCCCAACCGTCGGGCACCGACCACCATACGCTCTTCGAACGGTGTCAGCTTACGACGACGTTCCATGTTACACCTGTCACATGCACAGCCACTGCTCACAAGGTCTCCTATACAACTGCCGCTGGCACAGGGGGTGTGTGGTGCGCAGACAACAGTGCTCCGCTATCGCATGACATTTGCTCAGTCAGTGTACAGTACTTGGTATATTAACATTAATTGGATTTTTTTAAATTTTTACAGTCATGTACGAAATTCTAAATTTTAAGATAGTACTGATTATAAATATTTCATTTGTTTCTCCGCCGAGGTGCTCCATTCTGAAGATAGGGTGCACTCACGAGACTACGTTTAACGAGATTCGGGGATTACAAAGACTGGAGAGGATGCAGTTGCTCTGAATGTGTTCAAACAAGGGTTTCTAATGGTGTACTGAAGTGCGACATCAGGCAAGAATATGTGGTTAATAATAATAATAATAATAATAATAATAATAATAATAATAATAATAATAATAATAATAATAATAATAGTAATGGCATGTAGCCTCGTACTGGTCTTACGATTTGACTCCGTACAGGCGACCTGTGCGTCTCTGAGGATTGGGCCCTACCTAGGATGAAATCTAATGCTGAAAACGCCACAAAGCACAGTCCCAGAAATATAGGAATTAACTATTGAAAGTGAAAATCCCTGATCCGACCGGGAATCGAAGTCGGGACCGAACGAACCAAAGACCAGCGTGCCAACAATTTAGCCATGGAAATGGGTAATGGGTGGTTAGAAAGTGAAGACTAAATGTTTGATTTGCTGCGGCTTGTGAGTGAGTGAGAGTCTTTTGTAGGGGTGGATGTTTAGTAATACAAAGCGACTGTAGGTGACTGAAAAATGGAATGACTAGGTGATGTAGGTGGATCAATGGTTCTGATAAAGTTTATGACTTCTCTTTGATTTGGTGGAAGTACAGGGCGGCGAGTGGGAGTCCTGGCGGTACACTGAATAGTGGTGTGACTGTGGCTGGTGGAACCGGGGCGCGACATGGTGATGTCTATGTATTGAGACTCCGCTGGCCAAGACACGGTCGAAATATTAAGGCGATGGAATATAAGGAACGCGTCTGTACAAAAGGCAACGCACGAAGTCAACCCTACGGCAAGACCACCTGTCTGAGCGCTATGCGTTACAGCTGTTCAAAACATTAAAACCTTTGTAGTTTATCCTTTGAGTCCAATGCCCTTATCCAGTCTGAGTAAATAAATGGGGGTTGCTAGACTGAGCGAGCGAGTTCGGTTCTCAAATACGTAAGGAGAACATTTCACGCCATCTCAGGGAAATATAAATGTTTGTCATCGAAAGTTGTACATAAGATTACATGTAAAAAAATAAAACCCCAAACCCCATGACGCAACAGCCACGAAGGGTCATGGCCTACCAAGTGACCGCTTCTCAGCCCGAGGGCCTGCAGATTTCGAGGTGTCGTGTGGTCAGCACGACGGAACCCCTCGGTCGTTATTCTTGGCTTTCTGTACCGGAGAATATATGTAAAGAATATGTTAATCCTTGAGGCTGGTATCACTAAAGAGAAGTGCTAGGGTAATGAGGAGTGAAAGAAATTTCCCTGTTGCTTTCGTCGTTGGGCAGGACATGATTACATGTGAATCTTCCAAGTTCCCCGAAATGTATACACTAAACGATTCTAAATGCAAGAATTTGAGACCATTTATTATTAGCTCTCTTTTCTTTTCACAATTTGATTTACGTGGCACCGATATACGGGGATAGGAAACGGCTAGGAGTGGGATACACCTGTAGTGAAAATGGAAAACGACAGAAAACCAACTTCGGGATTCAAACCCAGTATCTCCCGAATGCAAGGTTTTTGAAGGACCTCAACTTATAGAATGGCGTTACTGGCATTGCCCATACCTTAGTTACTTTGGTATTCTCAAATTGGAGACGATCATCTAAGTGTATTTCTCCGTAAAACGTCAATCGCCACCACTACCGTCGTTAAAACCAAAGACAGGTCGACCGTGCACTGCAAGTATTATATGGTCAGAAATCGATCTAGATTATTTTCATGTATTATACAATTTCTGCCCTATTACTGAAGAGAAGGAGCAAGTTGTAATAATCAAACACAAATTTAAGGAACATGCTTGCGTTTGCTACAGAAAATAGAAATCCAACATTTACTTCACTCAGTTTATATTAAATATGTATAAATGCTTTCTGTTTCATTATGTCATTAAGGACCCCTTGGTTTATCGCTGCCCCGTATATTATGTTCAACAGACGAGATGTAAAACTTGATTGGTGTCCAGGTTTTTACTTGACTCAATTCAATCGATGGCCCCAGTCTGTGAGAGGGAAGACGATCGCAATGTTAATACTCAGGTTGAAGACTCTTCACATAAATTGAGAACGGAAGTATGTGGTGGCGCCGGGCAGGGGACTAGGAATGGGGCCTAATGAACGTTGTGAAGATTCCTGGGGAGACCTCATCCGGGCCGCAATAAGCCTTTACAGCTACGATACACGCTGTATACAGATGTTAAGGCTCCACGATGGCAGATAAAAACAGAATGGAAGCCGCGTGCAGACGATAAAGCAGGAGCCGCCCAGAGATACCCCTTACCCTCTCTTCTCCAGTGGTACGTACTTATGTAAGGGGTGAGAATGAAACACTCCGTTCTCTCTACGTGTAAACTCATCGGATTTATCATGGTTCAACTTTAGGGCTTTAGAGCAAGCATTACGATCTGAGCTACAGGTAACATTGGCATTGCCGTGGTGGACCCATTCTACCGTAAATCACACAACTTTTAAAATCAACGAATCGTGAAGTCAAAACAATCGAAACTAAATAAATAAAATCATAATACATATAGGAGGAAGTTAGTTTCTTGTTTGTTTTATTTATTTGTGTTGATTAATTTAGAAGGTATATTTATTAATCTATATTTACCTAGCGGTTTCTACTACCTGACTTGTGTTGGCTGTTGATCACTGAAAGACATCTTTTTCTTTTCCCATGCAAAGTATGAGTATGTGCACTACTGCAGCCCGCATTGGACGTCCAGCAACTAAGCTTTAAATTACAATGTGCTTTACGAAGACAGGCCTAATGGCGACGAAGTAATAGGAAATGGATAGGAGTAGGAAGGAAGCGGCCGTGATCCCCAGCATTTGGCTGGTGCTAAATGAGGTATGTCGACAATGGGGTTCTAACCCCCACCTCTGAACTGCGCACCTCTAACCGCATGACCAACTCGCTCGGTGCTTTTAAGCGTGTCTGTTTAAACATACTAGGAAATCCTGAATGAGTCACCTACATGTGACCTCACAATTCCTCTTCATCATCATTTTCCTTTTCATAGAGCACTTCTTCGTCCTATTCTTACTTTTCATTCTCATCACCTCTTCACTGAAGGCGATATTTCGGTATTTTCTTTGACACGTTCTTTGAAATACACTGTCGAAAAATAAGATGCAACAACTTCACGTTCATTGGCACCAGATTGTTGTTAGTGATTCATTTGTCACGGACATCGGCGATCAGATGGTCCTTGCGCGCTCCAGGCTGAGGGTAGAGGAGAACAGTACAACCCGACAAGTACGTGCTCTTGTGGATGGAAGTGTCGACGGATGGATGCACGTGTTGGGCGCAATGTATCGGTCGCGTGCACTGCTTTCATCAGTGGTCAGTTATAATTCGCAGTCACAGTTGGTGCTTCTATAGGCTTACGTAACCAGTGCCCGCTGCATTGAACAGGTCGTTGTCCCCGTGCTACTGCCATGGACAAAACAGCTGCTGCGACGCAACGTGTTCAGCAATTGCCCTGGCCAGCAAGATCACCGAATCTCTCGCCAGCTGAACACGTATGGGATATGATGAAGCGTTCTCCAGGTTCTATAAGAACCATTGTAGAATTGCATCAAAAGCTGCAATGTGCTTGGGACAATCTATCGCAGGATGCCGTTCGGCACCTTTATGGTCGTTTGCATGCGCGAATACACGCCTTCATTGCCGCCAGAGAGAGGTAAAATGTGTATGGGTACTCTTTACTGTGGCATGTGTGCTTCACTTGGGATGAATTTGTAACCATGTTTGCGAATAAAACGACGGCAGTGTAGTAAATCTAGTACCTTTAGATTAAGTTATTTTCATATTTACAACGACTCCACCTTCATGTTGATAATAAAGTATATGTAGGTACAATGTGTGTTCTACACAAATAATTGATATGAGTAAAAGGCAGAAGGGAATACAAAATCAAATCTTTTCTTATCCTATCTTATTTATTGATTAATTGCGTCAGAAGCTTCACGATCTCAATTGGATGCTTGGAAAATATTTTTTTCAATGGATATTACACAAACATTCCGACTCCTTTGCAGAATGCCAATCGTAAAGGCCTTCGATTTAGAGGGTCCCGTGTTAGATTCCCGACCAGGTTGGGGATTTTAATCGCGTATGGCTTGGAGACTGGGCGTTTGTGTTTGTCCTTCGCGCGCGCGCACGACACACCACACTACCAACGACCACAGAAATGTTCAACTGTGAATACATACGGTTGGCGTCACGACGAGCATCCGACGCTAAAACGGCGCCAATTTACATGTGTGCCACACGATACTGCAGAAGGAGAAGAAGAAGAAGAACAGTGGTGCAACATTTTTATCAACGGTTCTTTTCGGGTGAATCTCGATTTCACAAAAATGACGAACCATCTCAGGGCCAAATAAAAATCCATTCTTTGGAAATGAGTAGCGATATGCCCATCTGATCCTGCCCCTGGACGGCCTGATTCTTTATCTACAGAGGTGCGTACTTTTGCCGCCTTAGCCAGGATGGATGCATGCTCTTAGTAGGAAGTTCGGAGTCTGTATTGCATCTGTTAATAAGCTTGGCGCACAATTTCTGTTCCAACGTAAGTGTTATTCGCAGCTGTGATCGTTTCATGAAGTTAGAAGTGAATTGCCATAGGTGATAACGAGTCCGTCACTGTCATAGAGGTTAAGCCGATATACGCCGCTGTAGAATTTTCCTTTTATGAACACAGATTAATGTCTTTACAAACATTTCGGACAGCATAAAACGAACTTAGAGGGGCTAGTGAACCATTCTGCATACTGCACATAAATTGCCAAACGCGATATTGGCGGAGTATTAAATTCATTAATTTCTGAGTAGAAACGAAGCAGAATTCGACTATTCTAGCAAGGACAGCCCAGACGTAGAGCACGTTCCCTCGGGGTTAGTTAAGCAGTAAAATCATGAATGCACTTTGGAAGGAAGCTACACCCACTCACCGCGCCCTGGGAGCCGAAACATTCTAAATTTTCCGCGCATATTTCTTAGACGTGATGTGCGACAGGGAAATAAATCCTTATAATTAGATAAGTAGGCCTCGTAGAAAAATGTCTCTGCCGATCAAATTGCTCCGTTCTTGAGCATCGACATTTTCAACGGAGAAAATTTAGCCTACTTCAGGGGTTTGTGAAATGTTGCACCTTAACTGGACTTCTAATGACTGTATCAGAATGAATATGAATTTTGGTGCACCCGTTTAAATTAATGACAACGTAATTGAAATATACTCATTACGTGCGACTGGTCACGTATTGATGGCGTGAATTGTAGCGGAAGTAAGGAAGGGGCCAAATGGCTGACGTTAGTTTAATCGAACCCACGGTATGATCGCACACCTACATTCAGCCAGAAAAATGAGGAAGAACGGACACATGCTATTGACTTTCTGAAGCCCCTAGATTAATCAGTGACGCTCCATAATACACCGGAAGTTGAGTTAGAATCACGTAGTCGGACCGAAGGTTTATAACTCTTACTCAGTCAGTCAGTCAGTCAGTCAGTCAGTCAGTGAGTCAGTCAGTCAGTCAGTCAGTCAGTGAGTCAGTCAGTCAGTCAGTCAGTCAGTCAGTCAGTCAGTCAGTCAGTCAGTGAGTCAGTCAGTCAGTCAGTGAGTCAGTCAATCAGTCAGTCAGTCAGTCAGTGAGTCAGTCAGTCAGTCAGTCAGTCAGTCAGTCAGTCAGTCAGTCAGTCAGTCAGTCAGTCAGTCAGTCAGTCAGTCAGTCAGTCAGTGAGTGAGTGAGTGAGTGAGTGAGTGAGTGAGTGAGTGAGTCAGTCAGTCAGTCAGTGAGTCAGTCAGGCAGTCAGGCAGTCAGTGAGTGAGTGAGTGAGTGAGTTAGTCAGTGAGTCAGTCAGTCAGTGAGTGAGTGAGTGAGTGAGTGAGTGAGTGAGTCAGTCAGTCAGTCAGTCAGTCAGTCAGTCAGTCAGTCAGGCAGTCAGGCAGTCAGTCAGTGAGTCAGTCAGTCAGTGAGTCAGTCAGTCAGTCAGTGAGTCAGGCAGTCAGGCAGTCAGTCAGTGAGTCAGTGAGTCAGTCAGTCAGTCAGTCAGTCAGGCAGTCAGGCAGTCAGGCAGTGAGTCAGTCAGTGAGTCAGTCAGTCAGTCAGTGAGTCAGGCAGTCAGGCAGTCAGTCAGTGATTCAGTCAGTCAGTCAGTCAGTCAGGCAATCAGGCAGTCAGTCAGTGAGTCAGTCAGTCAGTGAGTCAGTCAGTCAGTGAGTCAGTCAGTCAGGCAGTCAGGCAGTCAGTCAGGCAGTCAGGCAGTCAGTCAGTGAGTCAGTCAGTCAGTGAGTCAGTCAGTCAGTCAGTCAGTCAGTGAGTCAGTGAGTCAGTCAGTCAGTCAGGCAGTCAGGCAGTCAGTCAGTCAGTGAGTCAGTCAGTCAGTCAGGCAGTCAGGCAGTCAGTCAGTGAGTCAGTCAGTCAGTGAGTCAGTCAGTCAGTCAGTCAGTCAGTCAGTCAGGCAGTCAGGCAGTCAGTCAGTGAGTCAGGCAGTCAGTGAGTGAGTGAGTGAGTGAGTGAGTGAGTGAGTGAGTCAGTGAGTGAGTGAGTGAGTGAGTGAGTCAGTCAGTGAGTCAGTCAGTGAGTCAGTCAGTGAGTCAGGCAGTCAGTCAGTGAGTGAGTGAGTCAGTGAGTGAGTGAGTCAGTCAGTCAGTGAGTCAGTGAGTGAGTGAGTCAGTGAGTGAGTGAGTGAGTGAGTCAGTGAGTGAGTGAGTGAGTCAGTGAGTGAGTGAGTGAGTGAGTGAGTGAGTCAGTCAGTCAGTGAGTCAGTCAGTCAGTGAGTCAGTCAGTGAGTCAGGCAGTCAGTCAGTGAGTGAGTGAGTCAGTGAGTGAGTGAGTGAGTCAGTCAGTCAGTGAGTCAGTGAGTGAGTGAGTCAGTGAGTCAGTCAGTGAGTGAGTGAGTGAGTGAGTCAGTGAGTGAGTGAGTGAGTGAGTGAGTGAGTGAGTCAGTCAGTCAGTGAGTCAGTCAGTGAGTCAGTCAGTGAGTCAGGCAGTCAGTCAGTGAGTGAGTGAGTGAGTCAGTCAGTCAGTCAGTCAGTGAGTCAGTCAGTGAGTCAGTCAGTGAGTCAGTCAGTGAGTCAGGCAGTCAGTCAGTGAGTGAGTGAGTGAGTTAGTCAGTCAGTCAGTCAGTGAGTCAGTCAGTGAGTAAGTCAGTGAGTGAGTGAGTGAGTTAGTCAGTCAGTCAGTCAGTGAGTCAGTCAGTGAGTGAGTCAGTGAGTGAGTGAGTGAGTGAGTGAGTAAGTCAGTCAGTCAGTCAGTCAGTCAGTCAGTGAGTCAGTCAGTCAGTCAGTCAGTGAGTAAGTCAGTCAGTCAGTGAGTGAGTGAGTGAGTGAGTGAGTCAGTGAGTGAGTGAGTCAGTCAGTGAGTCAGTCAGTCAGTCAGTCAGTGAGTGAGTCAGTCAGTGAGTGAGTCAGTGAGTGAGTGAGTGAGTGAGTGAGTAAGTCAGTCAGTCAGTCAGTCAGTGAGTCAGTCAGTGAGTCAGTCAGTGAGTCAGGCAGTCAGTGAGTGAGTGAGTGAGTGAGTTAGTCAGTCAGTCAGTCAGTGAGTCAGTCAGTCAGTGAGTCAGTCAGTGAGTCAGTCAGTCAGTCAGTTAGTCAGTCAGTGAGTCAGGCAGTCAGTCAGTGAGTGAGTGAGTGAGTTAGTCAGTCAGTCAGTCAGTGAGTCAGTCAGTGAGTGAGTCAGTCAGTGAGTAAGTCAGTGAGTGAGTGAGTGAGTGAGTGAGTGAGTGAGTGAGTCAGTGAGTGAGTGAGTGAGTGAGTCAGTCAGTCAGTCAGTCAGTGAGTGAGTGAGTGAGTGAGTGAGTAAGTCAGTCAGTCAGTCAGTGAGTGAGTGAGTGAGTGAGTAAGTCAGTCAGTCAGTCAGTCAGTGAGTGAGTGAGTCAGTCAGTCAGTCAGTGAGTAAGTCAGTCAGTGAGTGAGTGAGTGAGTGAGTGAGTCAGTGAGTGAGTGAGTCAGTCAGTCAGTCAGTCAGTCAGTGAGTGAGTAAGTCAGTCAGTCAGTCAGTCAGTGAGTGAGTCAGTCAGTCAGTCAGTCAGTGAGTAAGTCAGTCAGTCAGTGAGTGAGTGAGTCAGTCAGTCAGTCAGTCAGTCAGTGAGTCAGTCAGTGAGTGAGTCAGTGAGTGAGTGAGTGAGTCAGTGAGTGAGTGAGTCAGTCAGTCAGTCAGTCAGTGAGTCAGTCAGTGAGTGAGTCAGTCAGTGAGTGAGTCAGTGAGTGAGTGAGTGAGTGAGTGAGTAAGTCAGTCAGTCAGTCAGTCAGTGATTCAGTCAGTGAGTCAGGCAGTCAGTGAGTGAGTGAGTGAGTGAGTTAGTCAGTCAGTCAGTCAGTGAGTCAGTCAGTGAATGAGTCAGTCAGTGAGTAAGTCAGTCAGTCAGTGAGTGAGTGAGTGAGTGAGTAAGTCAGTCAGTCAGTGAGTGAGTGAGTGAGTCAGTCAGTCAGTCAGTCAGTGAGTCAGTCAGTGAGTCAGGCAGTCAGTGAGTGAGTCAGTGAGTGAGTGAGTGAGTCAGTCAGTCAGTCAGTGAGTCAGTCAGTGAGTGAGTCAGTCAGTGAGTGAGTCAGTGAGTGAGTGAGTGAGTGAGTGAGTAAGTCAGTCAGTCAGTCAGTGAGTCAGTCAGTCAGTCAGTCAGTCAGTCAGTCAGTCAGTGAGTCAGTCAGTGAGTGAGTGAGTCAGTCAGTCAGTGAGTCAGTCAGTCAGTGAGTCAGTCAGTGAGTCAGGCAGTCAGTCAGTGAGTGAGTGAGTCAGTGAGTGAGTGAGTCAGTCAGTCAGTGAGTCAGTCAGTCAGTGAGTCAGTGAGTGAGTGAGTCAGTGAGTGAGTGAGTGAGTGAGTGAGTGAGTGGGTGAGTGAGTCAGATAGTCAGTGAGTCAGTCAGTGAGTCAGGCAGTCAGTGAGTGAGTGAGTGAGTGAGTTAGTCAGTCAGTCAGTCAGTGAGTCAGTCAGTGAGTGAGTCAGTGAGTCAGTCAGTCAGTCAGTGAGTCAGTCAGTGAGTCAGGCAGTCAGTCAGTGAGTGAGTGAGTGAGTTAGTCAGTCAGTCAGTCAGTGAGTCAGTCAGTGAGTGAGTTAGTCAGTCAGTCAGTTAGTCAGTCAGTCAGTGAGTGAGTCAGTCAGTGAGTGAGTCAGTGAGTGAGTGAGTGAGTGAGTAAGTCAGTCAGTCAGTCAGTCAGTGAGTCAGTCAGCGAGTCAGGCAGTCAGTGAGTGAGTGAGTGAGTGAGTTAGTCAGTCAGTCAGTCAGTGAGTCAGTCAGTGAGTGAGTCAGTGAGTCAGTCAGTCAGTCAGTGAGTCAGTCAGTGAGTCAGGCAGTCAGTCAGTGAGTGAGTGAGTGAGTTAGTCAGTCAGTCAGTCAGTGAGTCAGTCAGTGAGTGAGTCAGTCAGTGAGTAAGTCAGTCAGTCAGTGAGTGAGTGAGTGAGTGAGTGAGTCAGTGAGTGAGTGAGTCAGTCAGTCAGTCAGTCAGTCAGTCAGTGAGTGAGTGAGTGAGTGAGTAAGTCAGTCAGTCAGTGAGTGAGTGAGTGAGTGAGTGAGTAAGTCAGTCAGTCAGTCAGTCAGTGAGTGAGTCAGTCAGTCAGTCAGTCAGTGAGTAAGTCAGTCAGTGAGTGAGTGAGTGAGTGAGTGAGTGAGTCAGTGAGTGAGTGAGTGAGTCAGTCAGTCAGTCAGTCAGTGAGTGAGTGAGTGAGTGAGTGAGTGAGTGAGTAAGTCAGTCAGTCAGTCAGTCAGTGAGTGAGTCAGTCAGTCAGTCAGTCAGCGAGTAAGTCAGTCAGTCAGTGAGTGAGTGAGTCAGTCAGTCAGTCAGTCAGTCAGTGAGTCAGTCAGTGAGTGAGTCAGTGAGTGAGTGAGTGAGTCAGTGAGTGAGTGAGTCAGTCAGTCAGTGAGTCAGTCAGTGAGTGAGTCAGTCAGTGAGTGAGTCAGTGAGTGAGTGAGTGAGTGAGTAAGTCAGTCAGTCAGTCAGTCAGTGAGTCAGTCAGTGAGTCAGGCAGTCAGTGAGTGAGTGAGTGAGTGAGTTAGTCAGTCAGTCAGTCAGTGAGTCAGTGAGTCAGTGAGTCAGTCAGTGAGTAAGTCAGTCAGTGAGTGAGTGAGTGAGTGAGTGAGTGAGTAAGTCAGTCAGTCAGTGAGTGAGTGAGTGAGTGAGTCAGTCAGTCAGTCAGTGAGTCAGTCAGTGAGTCAGGCAGTCAGTGAGTGAGTCAGTGAGTGAGTGAGTGAGTCAGTCAGTCAGTCAGTGAGTCAGTCAGTGAGTGAGTCAGTCAGTGAGTGAGTCAGTGAGTGAGTGAGTGAGTGAGTGAGTAAGTCAGTCAGTCAGTCAGTGAGTCAGTCAGTCAGTCAGTCAGTCAGTCAGTCAGTGAGTCAGTCAGTGAGTGAGTGAGTGAGTCAGTCAGTCAGTGAGTCAGTCAGTCAGTGAGTCAGTCAGTGAGTCAGGCAGTCAGTCAGTGAGTGAGTCAGTGAGTGAGTGAGTGAGTCAGTCAGTCAGTGAGTCAGTGAGTGAGTGAGTCAGTGAGTGAGTGAGTGAGTGAGTGAGTGAGTGAGTCAGTCAGTGAGTCAGTCAGTGAGTGAGTGAGTGAGTGAGTCAGTGAGTGAGTGAGTGAGTGAGTGAGTGAGTGAGTGAGTGAGTCAGTCAGTCAGTGAGTCAGTCAGTCAGTCAGTCAGTCAGTCAGTGAGTCAGTCAGTGAGTGAGTGAGTGAGTCAGTCAGTCAGTGAGTCAGTCAGTGAGTCAGGCAGTAAGTCAGTGAGTGAGTGAGTCAGTGAGTGAGTGAGTCAGTCAGTCAGTGAGTCAGTGAGTGAGTGAGTCAGTGAGTGAGTGAGTGAGTGAGTGAGTGAGTCAGTCAGTGAGTCAGTCAGTGAGTGAGTGAGTGAGTGAGTCAGTGAGTGAGTGAGTGAGTGAGTGAGTGAGTCAGTCAGTCAGTGAGTCAGTCAGTCAGTGAGTCAGTCAGTGAGTCAGGCAGTCAGTCAGTGAGTGAGTGAGTGAGTCAGTCAGTCAGTCAGTCAGTGAGTCAGTCAGTGAGTCAGTCAGTGAGTCAGGCAGTCAGTCAGTGAGTGAGTGAGTGAGTTAGTCAGTCAGTCAGTCAGTGAGTCAGTCAGTGAGTGAGTCAGTCAGTGAGTAAGTCAGTGAGTCAGTGAGTGAGTGAGTGAGTTATTCAGTCAGTCAGTCAGTGAGTCAGTCAGTGAGTGAGTCAGTCAGTGAGTAAGTCAGTCAGTCAGTGAGTGAGTGAGTGAGTGAGTGAGTAAGTCAGTCAGTCAGTCAGTCAGTGAGTGAGTGAGTGAGTCAGTCAGTCAGTGAGTAAGTTAGTCAGTCAGTGAGTGAGTGAGTGAGTGAGTGAGTCAGTGAGTGAGTGAGTCAGTCAGTCAGTCAGTCAGTCAGTCAGTCAGTGAGTGAGTCAGTCAGTGAGTGAGTCAGTGAGTGAGTGAGTGAGTGAGTGAGTAAGTCAGTCAGTCAGTCAGTCAGTGAGTCAGTCAGTGAGTCAGGCAGTCAGTGAGTGAGTGAGTGAGTGAGTTAGTCAGTCAGTCAGTCAGTGAGTCAGTCAGTGAGTGAGTCAGTGAGTCAGTCAGTCAGTCAGTGAGTCAGTCAGTGAGTCAGGCAGTCAGTCAGTGAGTGAGTGAGTGAGTTAGTCAGTCAGTCAGTCAGTGAGTCAGTCAGTGAGTGAGTCAGTCAGTGAGTAAGTCAGTCAGTGAGTGAGTGAGTGAGTGAGTGAGTGAGTGAGTCAGTCAGTCAGTCTGTCAGTCAGTCAGTGAGTGAGTGAGTGAGTGAGTAAGTCAGTCAGTGAGTGAGTGAGTGAGTGAGTGAGTGAGTAAGTCAGTCAGTCAGTCAGTCAGTGAGTGAGTCAGTCAGTCAGTCAGTCAATGAGTAAGTCAGTCAGTCAGTGAGTGAGTCAGTGAGTGAGTGAGTGAGTCAGTGAGTGAGTGAGTCAGTCAGTCAGTCATTCAGTGAGTCAGTCAGTGAGTGAGTCAGTCAGTGAGTGAGTCAGTGAGTGAGTGAGTGAGTGAGTGAGTAAGTCAGTCAGTCAGTCAGTCAGTGAGTCAGTCAGTGAGTCAGGCAGTCAGTGAGTGAGTGAGTGAGTGAGTTAGTCAGTCAGTCAGTCAGTGAGTCAGTCAGTGAGTGAGTCAGTCAGTGAGTAAGTCAGTCAGTCAGTGAGTGAGTGAGTGAGTGAGTGAGTAAGTCAGTCAGTCAGTGAGTGAGTGAGTGAGTCAGTCAGTCAGTCAGTCAGTGAGTCAGTCAGTGAGTCAGGCAGTCAGTGAGTGAGTCAGTGAGTGAGTGAGTGAGTCAGTCAGTCAGTCAGTGAGTCAGTCAGTGAGTGAGTCAGTCAGTGAGTGAGTCAGTGAGTGAGTGAGTGAGTGAGTGAGTAAGTCAGTGAGTGAGTGAGTGAGTGAGTGAGTGAGTGAGTGAGTGAGTGAGTGAGTGAGTGAGTGAGTGAGTCAGTCAGTCAGTGAGTCAGTCAGTCAGTCAGTCAGTCAGTCAGTCAGTCAGTCAGTGAGTCAGTCAGTGAGTCAGGCAGTCAGTGAGTGAGTGAGTGAGTGAGTCAGTGAGTGAGTGAGTGAGTGAGTGAGTGAGTGAGTGAGTGAGTGAGTGAGTGAGTGAGTGAGTGAGTGAGTGAGTGAGTGAGTGAGTGAGTCAGTCAGTCAGTGAGTCAGTCAGTCAGTCAGTCAGTCAGTCAGTCAGTCAGTCAGTCAGTCAGTCAGTCAGTCAGTCAGTGTGTCAGTCAGTCAGTCAGTCAGTCAGTCAGTCAGTCAGGCAAGCAGGCAGTCAGTCAGTCAGTGAGTCAGTCAGTCTGTCAGTCAGTCAGTCAGTCAGTCAGTCAGTGTACTTTAGTCTCAGTACGCTTAGTCGTGTGCGTGTCCTACCGACTTCGATTGAACGCCGACTATTCAGGACTTACAGCAATATAATCTGGAAGTGTAAGTGAATATTCATACATACATACATACATACATACATACATACATACATTAACATTATAGACTGTTATGCCTTTCAGCGTTCAGTCTGCAAGCATCTGCGAATTTACTAAACGTCGCCACAATCCTCGATTTGCAACTAGTGTTATCGCCACATTTAGTTCCATACCTCTTATCCATAAGTCGTTAGAAACTGAGTCTAACCATCGCCTACTTGATCTACCTCTACTTCTCTTACCCTCCTTAACAGAGTTCATTATTCTCCTAGGTAACCTAACCTCGTCCATTCGCCTCACATGACCCCACCACCGAAGCCAGTTTATGCATACAGCTTCATCCATCGAGTTGATTCCTAAATTAGCCTTTACCTTCTCATTCTGAGTACCCTTCAGCCATTGTTCCCACCTGTTTGTACCAGCAATAATTCTTGCTACTTTCATGTCTTTTATTTCTAACTTATGAATAAGATATCCTGAGTCCACCCAGCTTTCGCTTCCGTAAAGCAAAGTTGGTGTGAAAACAGACCGATATAAAGAGAGTTTCGTCCGGGAGCTGACTTCCTTCTTACAGAATACTGTTGATCGCAGCTGCGAGCTTACTGCATTAACTTTATGACACCTAGATTCAATCTCACGTACTATATTACCACCTGGGAGAACACACAACCTAAATACTTGAAATTATCGACCTGTTCTAGCTTTGTATCACCAATCTGACATTCAGTTCTGTTGAATTTCTTACATACTGACATCGATTTAGTCTTCGAGAGGCTAATTTTCATACCATATTCATTGCATCTATTTTCAAGTTCCAAAAGATTAGACTGCAGGCTTTCGGCACAATCTGCCATTAAGACCAAGTCGTCAGCATACGCCAGACTGCTTACTACATTTCCACCTAACTGAATCCCTTCCTGCCATTTTATACCTTTCAGCAGATGATCCATGTAAACTACGAACAGCAAAGGTGAAAGATTACAGCCTTGTCTAACCCCTGCAAGTACCCTAAACCAAAAACTCATTCTACCATCAATTCTCACTGAAGCCCAATTCTCAACAGAAATGCTTTCGATTGTTTTCAATAATCTACCTTTAATTCCATATTCCTCCAGTATAGCGAACATCTTTTCCTTCGGTACCCTGTCATATGCTTTCTCTAGATCTATGAAACATAAACGCTACTGCCTATTCCTTTCTTAGCATTCTTCAATTAACTGGCGCATACTGAAAATCTGATCCTGACAGCCTCTCTGTGGTCTGAAACCACACTGGTTTTCTTCCAACTTCCTCTCAAAGACTGATCGCACCCTCCCTTCCAAGATGGCAGTTAATACTTTGCCTGGTATACTAACCAATGAGATATCTCGATAGTTGTTGCAATCCTTCCTGTTCCCTAGCTTATAGATAGGTGCAATTACTGCTTTTGTCCAATCTGAAGGTACCTTACCAACACTCTATGCTAATTTTACTACTCTATGAAGCAATTTCATTCCTGCCTTCATTTATTCACTTTCAGTGGGGAGGATATTCTCTAAGCAGGTGACTTTCTTGGCATAATAGTGTGTCATTGCCTAGGACAATGCACGATTTCATAATACAGGGTGAAGATACATAGCCGAGATAAAAGTATCCAGTTTGTTTTAAAAACAGTGGAATTTGACAGGCTAAATGTAGCATAGATAAAAAGAACGTTTTTAGCAGGTAGTAAAGGGAACATTTTGGTAAATGACAACCGCTTGTATATTCACCAGTCTCCACATAATCTAGCCTGACCTTGAACTCATTAAACATTCTCTTAACCCGACAAAAAGAGGGCGAATGTACAAGAAGATGGCTAGCAATTGCTAGCCAGTCGGCTGGGAAGGGTATTCCGTTGATAGAGATTTTAAAAGGCCACTTCCTTTCCTACAGAGTTGACCTACTGATAGGAAATTATGTAACTGTAGGACGGCGTCACGTCACAATAATAGAGTAAGTGTGTTAGGAAAACAATTAGTGTTAGAGCATAGAATTAAGAAGAAGAGGTGTGTTACGTGTGGCATGAAATAAGGCGGGTGTTATCAGTGTATAAATTATGTACCAATTTGGATATTCACCATGACAACGGTAATATTTAAAATGATCTAAATTCTAAGGAAGGTGCCGAGGGGAGAGCATGGGATAGCCCGATGATGCAGCTTGGATGATGTGAGTACCGGATAATTGAAATGTATTTTCATTAATTTATAAACAATTAACTATATCCGTAACCACGCTGTCATTCGACAGACAAAATTATGCCAATTTTTTAATCTTATGCTTAAGGAAGGACAGCTAAAGTCGCCTTAAATATAAATGTTATGACACGTACCGTAAATTACGGGCATGTCGTTAATTAATGTTGGGGGCCCGGCAATTAGTCATTATCTGTTTAACGTGTATGGTTTCATTATATTCGGATTTTGCCATATCCACAGTGTCGCTTGATAATCTAAAATTACATCTACCGTATCCATAATTTCTAAGTCATATGAGAATAATAAGAAGTAAAACAATAAAAATAATAATATAGTTCGTTGTGAATGAAAATTTTGTAGTGATGGGTCGTGGCGATAATAATAATTGTCGCGGTAATGTTGATGACGTAATAATTAGCAATATCTATTTATGACATTTTGTGCAGTCAGTATTAGGAATAATAATAATTGTTCCGGGATTTTCGTGGCTGATAGTGGGATAAGAAACGTGTGGGTTCAATGGCTGGGCAAGGAATTAACTACAGCAAAACTTAATACAACAAATTTGGAAATGGTATTTCTTTCCTCCACTTTTAATAGTTAAAAAGTGATAGATAGAAAATCAGTATGAATAAAAACAATATTAATGAGCTGGTCAGCTCTAAGAATTTAGGGGACTTAGAAGTCCGAACATCAGGTACAACACTTGAAAGTACTACAAATTCTAGAATTTACATAGAAATGAGCGAGATTGCTCTTACCAATTACAACATTTTATAAGAGCAAGAAATGCTCAAGGAAAGTACACTTCGTAGGAGTCTGTGATCCAACTATACAATAGTCTAGCCTCGCGGAGGCGTCAGTTTCTAATGGCACAATAAAAATTCGACCTGTCATTAACGTGTTCATGCGCCGTTGCTCCAATGTGGGCTTCTCCATTGCACAAGAGTCTGTGTTTCCAAATGGAAATAACACAAGGAAGACTTACACTCTGGAATAAATATTGCCCATACGAAATAGCGTTAATAACGAAAGAAAAGGTTGCACATAAACAAGGAGGTGAAACACCTGCACTCCTTCTACAGAATACAGCGGGGTGACTAAATGAGATACATTAATGCCAAACAGGATTTACAACATTTCGAGGTTTTGAAAACTTTAGTCACCCCATGCAATGTTGAATGGGGACCTTACATTACCTGTTTCCCAGAACAGAGTCCTCAGACTTGCCGAAAATGCTACGTTTAAACCACCATATTTGGAAATTTACATTAAATAAAAGAGGTTGAAACCTTCCTCTCAAACTATCCGCAGGAGCTATCACATGTCCATGAATATTCTGCCATTACCTTGGGTTGCTGGGCCTTTCTCATGCAGGCGTCGCCACTGTCTCCTGGCTCACGTTAAGTCACCCCGCTCACACTGGAGCAATTCAGGCCCTAAAGTGCCCAGCCTTTATAGTACTTTAAGGGAAATCTTCCAGAACTCTTTACTGATAAGCTGGATTTCTGTACACAACCCCGAATTTAATTGGCTAGAGAAGACATTTCCAATAATCTGATAGGTTGATTACAATCGAGGAGGAACCGGCTGAAGTGTTGACAACTTCGGTATATAAAAAAGTACTCAGAACCAGGTTCAGGACCTTGGAAAATCAATATTACCCGATGAAATAAATAGAGTTTAGCCCGTGAGAGGGGACAAATAAACCGATGGTAGAGACATCTAAGTACAGAAGAAAGTTTCTGGAAGTTCACCAGTTCAGTTCTGTTGACATAGATGGCCTCATAGAAGGCGTAGTTAACTATAACGATAACAATAATACCAATAACAATAATCATAATAAATTTGTGACTTGTACGAGTTATTTAGCCAACTCTAAGTTATGGGATTTACTAAGTTAGCAGCATAACGTCCGATTATATGGATATCGATGTCCATGGAAAGTCAGTCATTGATAGCCATAAGTTATAAAATAGTTGGGTACTTCTAAGAAATAATTGATATATGTTTTGTGTTTTTACGTAACAGTGAGTTAATTGTTACAGTGCCGAAAGAATGCGTAGAAGTGAGCTGAGATCTGATATAAATGGAAATACCGAGCAAGAATCACAATGAGGAGGAAAATGTTATGCTGAGGTACCAGTAAAAATCATGCCGGATTAACAAGTGACGAGTAACGACGGAAAGGATATAAATGAAGCTCCGCTGAACTAATAAGGCAGAACTAGAAATAAAATAAGAAAGAGTCGCTTTGTCTGATTACAAACGATCGGACTCAGGATATAAAGACCGCCATAATCACACAATCCAGACGCACTGGGAAGAATTAGTGATATTCAGTTGATTCCAGATTGTGTCCTCTGATATGAAGCAGAGTTAGATTGATACCGAATTACTTTACTTTAAAAGTACACCTGTGAATGATAATAATAATAATAAAAGTAATAATAAAAATGACAAATATATAATAACGATATGATATACACTGACTGACAGAGCAAATGCAACACCAAGAAGGAGTGGTTCGAAAGGGATGAAAGTTGGGGAAAAAACAGAGACGGCACGGACGAATAATTGATGTTTATTTCAAACCGATATGCAGGTTACACAATGCGCACAGCATCGACTCAGTAGGATGTAGGACCACCGCGAGCGGCGATGCACGCAGAAACACGTCGAGGTACAGAGTCAATAAAAGTGCGGGTGGTGTCCTGAGGGATGGTTCTCCATTCTCTGTCAACCATTTGCCACAGTTGGTCGTCCGTACGAGGCTGGGGCAGAGTTTGCAAACGGCGTCCAATGAGATCCCACACGTGTTCGATTGGTGAGAGATCCGGAGAGTACGCTGGCCACGGAAGCATCTGTACACCTCGTAGAGCCTGTTGGGAGATGCGAGCAGTGTGTGGGCGGGCATTATCCTGCTGAAACAGAGCATTGGGCAGCCCCTGAAGGTACGGGAGTGCCACCGGCCGCAGCACATGCTGCACGTAGCGGTGGGCATTTAACGTGCCTTGAATACGCACTAGAGGTGACGTGGAAACATACGCAATAGCGCCCCAAACCATGATGCCGCGTTGTCTAGCGGTAGGGCGCTCCACAGTTACTGCCGGATTTGACCTTTCTCCACGCCGACGCCACACTCGTCTGCGGTGACTATCACTGACAGAACAGAAGCGTGACTCATCGGAGAACACGACGTTCCGCCATTCCCTCATCCAAGTCGCTCTAGCCCGGCACCATGCCAGGCGTGCACGTCTATGCTGTGGAGTCAATGGTAATCTTCTGAGTGGACGCCGGGAGTGCAGGCCTCCTTCAACCAATCGACGGGAAATTGTTCTGGTCGATATTGGAACAGCCAGGGTGTCTTGCACATGGTGAAGAATGGCGGTTGACGTGGCGTGCGGGGCTGCCACCGCTTGGCGGCGGATGCGCCGATCCTCGCGTGCTGACGTCACTCGGGCTGCGCCTGGACCCCTCGCACGTGCCACATGTCCCTGCGCCAACCATCTTCGCCACAGACGCTGCACCGTGGACACATCCCTATGGGTATCGGCTGCGATTTGACTAAGCGACCAACCTGCCCTTCTCAGCCCGATCACCATACCACTCGTAAAGTCGTCTGTCTGCTGGAAATGCCTCCGTTGATGGCGGCCTGGCATTCTTAGCTATACACGTGTCCTGTGGCATACGACAACACGTTCTACAATGACTGTCGGCTGAGAAATCACGGTACGAAGTGGGCCATTCTCCAACGCCGTGTCCCATTTATCGTTCGCTACGTGCGCAGCACAGCGGCGCATTTCACATCATGAGCATACCTCAGTGACATCAGTCTACCCTGCAATTGGCATCAAGTTCTGACCACTCCTTCTTGGTGTTGCATTTGCTCTGTCAGTCAGTGTATATACCTGACACGGTACCAATTTGCTACGAAGGTTAAACAATAATATTTACGTTCATGATTTCCGCTTGACTTTTCATTCGTAATTTTACCTAGGAAGGATCATTAGTTGATATTTTACGGGGACCTAACAACCGGATGATTTTTTCATGAATTAGGTTACATCCTTATTTATTTTTATTATTTTTATTTTTTATTTATTTTGATTTGATACTTTTGATGCTAATGTTGAGCGACATTTCAGACTTGTTTAAATTATTATGGTGACCATGATATGAGATAATTAGATTTGGTCGAACACCGTCCGCTGTGAGACATTACCATAGCCACTGTGACAAGTGAAATCATCAGAACATTCAGTAGTATTCAGTCATTTCAATGGCAGGTGCAGTCAGCTTCTCACAGGTAAATAACGGTCAAATTAGTACGTGACTGTATTCATCATCATCATCATCATCATCATCATCATCATCATTATCTGAAGGCTTTGCCTTGTCGCTGCAACTATTGATTTCTTCTCACTGCGATCCTTTTCATCTCTCTATAACTTTCGCATCCCATCATATCACCTACCCTTTCAATGATCTTCTTCCATGGTATCCCTCTGCGTTTACTTCCTATCACCTTGCTTTCGAACACGTTCTTTATGAAGTTATTATGCCGGAGAATGTGACCAAAAACCGACGCTTTTCTCCTATATATCGTTGTTATTAAATGTCTCTGGGTGTTTATTTCTCTAAGCACTGCTTCATTAATTTTCTTCTCAATCCAGCTAGTTCTTGTCATCTTCCTCCACTGCCTCTAGTCGTTACACGTCCTCCTTCAAGAGAGTCCACACTTCACACTCCGAATGAATGTTTTGATAAACAATTTCCTTTGTTTAGTATCCAAGTACTTATTAATTAAGAGCTGCTTCTTCTCCTCAAAGGCTTTCTTACACAGGGGAATTCTTCTTTTTATTTCTACAGCGCATCTGTTTTCATCGGTAATAACTTATCCTAAGTAGCAGAACTTGTGCACCTGCTTTATTAAAATATTTCCAATTCTGAGATGTGCCTCTGGCTTCATTTTAGGTTTGCCCACAACCACAACATTAGTTTCATTTACATTAATGTTAAGTTGGAAAACCTTTAAGATGGATGTTAATTTGTTGAGGATGATTTGCATGTTCATCTCACTGTGAGCCAGAAGTGCAATGTCTTCGGCATATCTAATACAATGTACAGTTGTTCCATTTATTTTAATGCCAGGTGTTTTTGATTTAAACATTTTCATGGCATCTTCAACCTTGCACACTGTTTCATTACTTTCAATTTTTATTCTTTGAATGATGTAGAGGTTTAGTATTGCTTTTCTGTCTTTCCAGTCCAAATGAATATCCTTCATAAATCTGAACAGTCTTTTCCACCGAACATTGCCAAATACTTTTTCCAGGTCTAGAGAAGCTATATATATTTCTGTTAAGCTCTAGTCTTCTCTCCAAGATGGTTTTAAGTGCTATAATAGCTTCTCTCGCCCTACTCCTTTCCTGAACCCAAACTGATCATCGTCTAGAATCTGCTCAATTTTCATTTTAATTCTGTTTTTAATACGCATGCGAATATTTTCGCTCCATGTGAAACAAGGATTACTATTCCGTAATTGGAACGTTCTGTTGAATCTCCTTCTTGTGCAGAAGTACTGATTTCCATTCAATAAAATCCTCTGACATATCTCCGTTTTCGTAGCAGAACTCTAGTTCAACATATAACTGTACAAGTTTTTAAAAAGATGTGTGTATTTTTAATAGTATAATTTTCTTCACAGCACACCATTTGCTCCCACGATTAAACAACTTATATTTTTAAGATACTATTTTAACACGATGTGAATGTACCTATCATTTATTTATCACCATAAGTACATTTTCGCCTACAGGTGGAAATTGATCTTAATATTATCAATGATTGAGGTCAAGCTGATGATGTTCTATACACATTTGAAATTGTATTGTAAAGGTGGGACTTTTCTGCCATTATGGTCAACAATACGGACAAAATATGAAGTTTATAACTTGCAATACATGGAGGGACGTCGGATCCGCAGAACGGAGTGGCCAGAGTCTTCCTCGCATATGAACTCCATAGAGCATAAAAATAGCGATTTCCGACGTCAACATTCACCGGAAACGATGCATAACCTAAAATATTCTGCCATCGAGCAGTGGGGAAGATTGCCTCAAGAAATGCTCATCGTTTTGGTAAGTGAGTCTGCCCCGTCCCACTAAAGATTGCCTCAGGTTTCGTCGAGGACCAACACGTTACTGAATCATGGAACTGCATTGAATACTATATTTAATTTATACGTTCTAAGTGAGGAAACACCGCAAATTGTTTTGTTTGGAATTTTTTATGTTCATTTTGGGTCCAGTTTTACCGAGAAGTATTGTGACCGTAATCAGGTCTCAGCTGACTGAATATGGGTTAGCGTGCTACTGGGTTTTAATTTGTCGGCGAGGCGCATGTGTCCTTGGCCAGGTGGTAGAGAACCAGTTTCTGACTCGAAGAGGGTAGCTGGCTGACTGACAAAAAATAATAAAAATAAAAGCGGGCGAGAGATAAAAAGTAACCAGTGTGTGTTCACCTGCAATTACACCGATTCGTAATAAATGAAATATTTCTAATATCTTTGGTGGCGTGATATGACTAATTATGAAAGTACTCATGAATTATATTTTACTGAACTGTGCTAATAATATCACGTGTAAATTATAAAAATAAAAAACTGAATTCTTATTTTAATTTCAACGGTATTTCGGCTAGAATGATGGTAAAATTATGTAATCATACCCCAGAAGAATTCAGTACTTGAGTTGACTTCACTTCCGACCACGAGTGCCACGCACGATATTTAAGGCAAGTCATATGAGTACAAGCTCTCACATGCTGACATGTTCCTGGTCTACGATCTGCAGTCACTTCGTGTACGTCGATAGCGGATTTCAACGTAGAACTTCAGGGGAATACTATCGTCAGGGATAGTGGACTCATTCATGTGTTCGACGCTTCCTACAGTTGTGTTAATCTACGACTTGAGTTAGTGCAGTAAACAGACGTCGAAAGAGCAGATAACATTTTTAAAGCACGAGTTTTTTTAACCTAAATTACGTGTGTGCTCAGGATTTGTTTTAACACATTTGTACAAGTTTCAGCAACTCACGAGTGAACGTGGAAGAGGACTTCTACGTTATCATCGCCAGAATAAGATGGAATTTCGTGCCATGGACTCCACGTATTTCATCATGAAGTTCTAAGCCATCGACCATCGTCGGCAGCGCCGAAATGCAGAGACTTTCACCTTAGAATGGCTGATTGAGAACCCAGACTTCCAGACATGAAGACATCTGAATAAGTTAAGTCGACTACGTCTTATTTATATCTGTTCTATGTAGCTCTTTATTTCTACTCTTCATCTTTCCTTAGATTTGTTCAATAATATTTAGTTGATTTATTTCGACGACATTTCACTGGTATTTCTTAGATGTGAGATAGGACATGTAGCTTAATTTCCATACTTGCTTGATTCAGGATCACGTGTTGACGAGGTTGACGACGATGGTTAAGTTGAAGTTATCCTTGTGTTATCGAAACCATCCTTTCTTGTTGTACGAATTGCATTACGATAGTGAGCTGATCTCTGTTTGACGAATTTATTGAGGGGATATTTTACCAATATTTTTAACATTTTCATGGGAATAGGACTTTTACCTCTACCTTACATTTATGATAGCGTGTCATCAGGATATTAATTCCGGATCGAGTATACGAATTTATTTAGAGTACACGCATGGTGGTATGTGATATTTAATGGATTAGTTAATCATCGAGACAAATTTATGGAGGATATTACGTATTTTTAGGACGATGATAGGTCCTTTTAATTTTCATGTCTACACTTGAGTGATAATGGGTGACGATGAGTTAGGGTCGTCGTTATGTTGCACTGTACGTGTAATTTATGAGGAGTTTGTACGTACGATATGAGTCTTCGTGAAACTGAGTTTTCACATGCTAATATAGTAATATTGTTAAACATGATGGTGATCATGATATAATGGAAGTATGGAATCTTCGAGATTTTATGAGGTGTAGTTATGATGATAATGTCTTCTGATGATAAGGACAAGTCCATGTTAAAAGATGTACTCTATAATTCGAGATAATATCCTAATAGTGTTCGTGAAAGTCAATAATTCCGAGTTTAAGGTACGTGTAAATTTACTGGAAGACCTTAGGTCTTGAGAACAGATCCTCAATTAAATATTCTAATATTCAGTTCGAAACCTGGCATGCTCACTTTTCAAGGCATTTTTTGTACTCACGCGGTGACTATCTTTTGAACATAATGGAACGTGTTAATAGGAGAATGGCGAGATTGATTAACACCTGATGAAGGTGTGTAAATACTGTAGATATTTTCTTCTTTGATATTTTCAGTAGCTAGTAGTAGATGTAGAGATTTCCTAGTTGTAAGAACTTATTTTATATTCATTTGTGGTGTGCTTATGTGTGACACTTTGATAGTGTTAATTGATTGTGGACGGGATTTCCACGTTTAGGCTATACTTTTCTCCAGTTATTAATTTTCCGTAGGTCATAATGCTAATTTTTGTTCAGTTAATGACCAAGTGATAATAAGTTTAGTATTAGTTCTCACGAGAAGATAAGTGGAAAGACGAGAACAGGTATATTCGACGTCTCGAATTAACTTGTAGAAAATAAAGGCAAATTCAAATTTTCATTTTTAATGTTAACAAAAATGTTGATAACAGAATTTCACTTTTATTTTGTCAAGGTAGTAAAATTAATTAATCTTGGATATTTCTTTATTATACACTTTATTAAAATTAATGCATTTCCCAGATTGTTCGAGGAATGATACGCAAGACATCATTTTCTTTAAAATAATAATTCTTCTATAAATTATTAAATGAATATTTTTTAAACGAAGAAAGTTATGTTATGTTCAAACACTCTGTTAGAATGATAGGGAAAATAAGACCCGTGTACCATCCCATTTGTTTGTATTTTTTTGTCACATCAAGAGCCTTAATAATTAACGTAAAGTAGCGATCATTTACATTATCATATCTGTCAGGATGGCTAATATTTTACTTTTATTGAATAAATGTGTAATGTGTTCTCTACATTTAGAACATTCTTACATTCTGAACCTTATGTCAATCCTGCCACTTTCATTATTTTTTCTCTGGCATACCTAGTCGGGGACATATTAGTGGCTTAATTCAACGTGGGGCCCCATTAATGGCTTATCCACGTGGCTTAAATTGACTTATTTCGATTATTAATTACTCAAGGTTCGGCAGGTTCATTTCTATATTTATGCCATCCCAGTTAGGTAGAATTCTAACAGAGTGCGCGGAAATGTCGTAATATTTTACTTGCCGTGATGTGTTTAACATGAAAAATGAGGATTAGTAATTTTTCATATGAAACTTGAATTTGCCTTAATACAATCAACATGTCTGGGGGGAAGTCTTTGCATTTCGACGTCTGTTGACATAGGTCACTTTATGAATTATAGAATGGATTTTGAGTAAATTAGGAGGTTGTTAGAGACTATGGCAGTAGGGAATAAGAAAGCACAGGAAAAGAATAAGAAAGCACAGGAAGAGAATATGAAGACACAGGAAGAGAATAAGGAGGAACTCCGGAAAAGGCAGGAAGAGAACAGGCTGGCTCAGCTAGAACTAACGAGGAACTTACGAGAATTCAGGAAGGGAATAAGAAAATTCAGGAAGCTCACGTGTTGTCAACTGAGCAATTAAACCAAAAAATGAATATTATGGGTGCTGCGATACAAGTAGTGGCGAAAAAGGGTCGTAAAGAACTATACGCAAAAATGGAGGAAACAAGTTGCCGCATAGAAAACATTGTGTTAGAATGCAGGGAAAATCAGAAGAAAACCCTGGAACAGGTCGTTACCTTGACAAGCCAGACTGGAGAGGACAATAATGTTATTACCGAGAGGGTTACAGCACTTCAGAGTGACGTAGTCCTGGTGAAAAATAACATTGAATCTGTGAGGAGGGAAATAGACATTATGAAAGTAGAGATTTCCACTGCACAGGAAGAGATGTCCGGACAAATGAAGAATCTTAAAGTGGAAGTCACAGAAGACTTAATGAAAATGAAGGAAAAGGTAGACAACGATCTTCGATCCGTGAAAGAGAGTATCTCAGTCAAACAAATGGAAATACAAGATATTTCACTCCGGTTCGACGATATCAACGATATCGACGGCTGAGAGTGTACTGAAACTATAATATCTTGGCGACAGAGATTGTTTTCCCGGAGTATGAGAATGCAATCTTAATTTTGCAGGAGTCAGAGAAGTGGACGGCTTGGATGGTGACTGTGTGACATCAATGCGTGGATGAAGGAGACGAGAGCTAGGTAATGGCCACCAGGGAATGGACAACAGTAATAATCAGAGGGGAAGGTTGCACAATTCGGATTATACAGAGTTTACCTACAGATGCGGGGCAGAAGGCCTCCCTGTGACTATTACATACAATTTAACATATGTACTACACTTCTTAAAAAAATAACCTTCCATTCCTGCCAAAATTTAGTGGTTGATGAAAAAGAGCAATGGATTTACACTGAATTCACCTGAGAGAGTTGAACACTAAATATCCTCTCGGTGGCTGAGTTAATGACCAATAATGTAACCGGCGTTAGGTAATCCAAAATGATACACGGTCCATGGAATCTGGGGGCAAAGTTGACCACTGGAATGAAATTTTTAATCGTGACCTGATCTCCGACATTTAAATTGGTGGGCCTCCGTCCACGATCATACATTTCTCTAACATTTTTATGGGAAGTTTTAAGATTGTATTTAGCCTTCTTCCATAGAATTATAATATTATCTGGATCTATTGTCTCTGGTAATATGTAGTTAAGTGACCAAAGATTAGAGAGCGGCTTGTTAGGAATAAATTTAAATATGAGAGATGTTGGAGTGAACTTGTGTGAGTCATGAACCGCCAAATTTAGAGCAAATGCTAACCAATGCAGGGTGGTATCACACCTGGAATGATCTTCATGTTGAAATGCTATTAAGGCAGAACGGATATTACGATTGACCCGCTCAGCCAGAGAAGATTGAGGATAATAAGCAGAAGTGGTTACGTGTGAGACAGATGGAAACAGAACCTCAGGTATAAGTTATATGTGCATTATCAGAAACCATATATTGACAAGGACCAAAAGAAGCAAAAATAGTACAAAAACAAGATATTATAGATTGAGCGGTAACCACCTTAGTCGGAAATAACCAAGAAAATCTACTGAAACCTTCTACACACATCAGAATAAATTTATTTCCTTTCCCCTTGGATTGTGGAAAAGGTCCGACATAGTCTATATATAGACGTTCCATGGGGCGAGACGCTTGGTGCGATGACAAGAGCCCTAGATAAGTGGACAAGGTGGGCTTACTAACCAAGCACGATTTACAAGACTTCGCCATTTCTCTAATTTCACCGTCCATACCATTCCAAATGAACATCTCTCGGATCTTTTCCCGAATTTTGGAGATGCCTAAATGCCCCCCTAACGGGGTCCCATGATAGTATTTTAAGATCATAGGCACAAGCACAGGTGGAACCACTACTTTCAACTTTTGATCGTGCCTGGAAGGGCAACACAAAACCCTGTTCCTCAACACATAATGGACGACATGCTCCGCAGAAGAAAAGGTTTCCATAACAGGAGCGAGCACTATATCTTCACGTTGATATATCTACATATCCCGAAATAACACAGGGGCATCAATCAGGATAGCATTAATACCAGAATGTATGGGCAAGGGAAGGGAAGAACTATCTTCATGTTCGGTCATCTCCACTTCATGAGAAAACATGCGGCTTAGTATATCCGCAACTACATTTCCAGATCTTCTAATATGCCTCACATCAAATTGGACGGCGGAAATCCTGATGGCCCAGCGGGCTATACGACCAGTACGACGCGGCCTAGCTAATATCCAATTTAAGGCTTGGTTATCCGTTTCTAGGTCAAATTTGACATGTTCCAGATAGAGACGGAATTTCTGTAGAGGAATCAAATCTGCCAAACCCACAAGTTCGTAGATAGAACATTTGGCCTCCTGGGCCGGTGTAGTTTTAGAACCATAGGCGATGGATCGCCTTCCGAGTTCCGTTTCCTGAAGAAGGGCAGCGGCAACCGCCAATGACGAGGCGTCTGTTTAAACAATGAATTTCTTAGAGAAATCTGGCATGGCTAACACAGGGGCGTTAGAGGGAGCTTGTTTCAGATCTTCAAAAGCGACTTGTTGAGGCGGCCCCCATTCAAATTTGACGTCTTTCCTAGGGAGTAAGTTCAAGGGTGCCGCTCTGTCAGCGAATTTAGGAATGAATTTCCTGAAGAAATTCACCATGCCTATAAACCTGGCAATGCCTTTGTGTCCTTAGGAGGTTTGAAATCACGAATAGCATGTGTACTGGAATGACCAATGGAAACACCATCGCGCGACACCATATGCCCTAAGGACGACATGAAAGGTTTAGCAAAAGCTACCTTAGATAACTTCACATTCAACTAGCCTTACGAAAGCGATTGAGTACTTCCTTCAGATGATTTAGTTGTTCCTCATACGTCTGGAAACACGACTACATCATTGAAGTAGTGATACAGATATTCAAATTTGATGTCCGAGAAGACCCTATCTAGCAATCTAGTCAGAACAGATGCACCCGTGGGGAGCACAAAAGGCACGCGGTTGTACTCATACAATTTCCAATCCGTGGCAAAAGCCGTTAGATACTTCGATTCTTCAGCTAGAGGGATCTGGTTATATGCCTGATTAACATCAGGGATGGTAAAGAAGTTAGCTTTTCGGAACCATGAAAAACAAGAGTGAAGATCAGGAAGGGGCACAGGTTGTAACACCATCTTACGGTTCAAGGCCATGTAGTCAATCACAGGCATGAAGCCACTTTGCTGTTTCGGCACAAAAAAGTGGGCGATGAATACGCCGACTTAGAAGGTCGAATTATTCCATCCTTTAACATCTGATCGCTTATATCCTTAAGAGCCTTCATTTTAAGTGGGGACAGTCTATAACGCGGAAACCTAACTGGAATCGAATCCGCAACCTCAATCTTATATTCGATAAGGTCAGCAACACAGAGAGTATCAGAAAATACATCGGGAAGAGACTGACACAAATTACGAATACTTTCACACTTCTCCTCAGATAGATGTTTAAGATCTAACAACATCTCACCCTGGGTAGTCGAAACAGATGAAAATGACGCAGAATTAGGTTTAAAAAAGGAATGTTAGGGTTACTAGAAAATTTGAAGGTGCACGACTTGCTCTGAATGTAGAGCACAAGACCGGTAGAAGACATAAAATCGGCCCCCAATATTATACGGGAAGAAAAGGTTTTAGCAACAAATAACATACCTTTCCAGGTAAACTTCCAAATACGAATTTTAGCAAAAATGATACCTAAAATTTCTAACGGAGATGTGTTAGTTGAAATACATTGAACAGAAGAGGAACTATAGTCCGGAAACTTACAAACAGTTTTTAATTTAGAGTACCATTCTTCCGAAATTATGGAACACACACTCCCTGAGTCTATTAGAGCAGCGACAGGTTCATTGTTTACTTCAATTCTAAGGAATGGCACAAACGAAGGGGTCTCTGCCGTAATTCTGAGGCATTCTCCGGGGCCCTCAAACGATAAATTAGAAGCAAATTTACCCTTACCAGAACTTTTACTGTGCTCAACAGGGGCTGAGCCTCAATAAGGGAAAAATACTAACTCGGCCGGTGACACTAGTCATCTCCTATTCTCAGGGTTAGCGGGCGTAGCAGCAGGGGTTGAACAGGAGGGTGTGCTGTTGAAATTAGTGCAATTTTTGGCGAGGTAAGTAAACGATCCATATTTAAAGCAACCTTCAGATGAGCATTCTCCATTCCTCGTCCCACTCGATTTTGTCAATGGGGATTTATTGCGAAGATGCTTAGTTGAACCACAAGCATAACATTTGCGGGTGGTAAAATTTCGGCGAGGTGGAGGCCGAAAACTGTTAAAAGACGGAGGGCGTTCCTTCGCAACTTGTAAGGTGTCGGCATACCTTACTCGTTCTGTTGACACAGCCATTGCCTCTAATACAGAAAAGGTTTGAGGACGAGATGAGAAACATAGATAAGAACTATAGGGCGGAAAGGTGCCTTCGACGATCGTTTTCAATATCTGATCTACGGAGAAATGAAGAGCGAAAACCCTGGTATAGAATTTAATATCTTGGATGAAGTCTGCAAGATTTTTATTAAACCGCTGTACTCAAAAGTACAATTTTTGTATCAATGATGACATTGTTCTAGTCGGAATTAAGTTAGCCAGTAGGTGAGTGTGGATGTCTTCTATGGATGATTGATCAGCTGTGGCTTTCACTATTTTGTCCGATAGGACGCCTAAGTGTAATGGATACATAATTTGAAGTATTTGAGAATGAGAGAGAGGAATTACTAGTGCGTGATCTTGAAAGTCTACTAAGAACCTTAGAAAGGAAATGACTTCATTCAGTTTAATGAAAATTTAGAAATTCTCTTGAGCAACATAGCCAATGGATGAGGCAAACTACTGAAAACGGGTGACATAATTGGTAACGGCATAGGAGTTTGAGAAGTTTCAAGCAGAGCGTTGTACAAGAAGAAATGTGGAATTTGTCTAGGATGCCCAGATTCAGTTTCCAATGGGGCAGACGTTAGCTGAATTGCCACAGATTTCCTACTTTCAATACATTTACTACGATCTTCCTCAGAAGCCAAGTGTAATAAAGGGACTTGATCAGTTTTGGGAGCAGCTGCCCCAGTCAACAATTCTTTAACTCTATTAGACATGTCTGACAGATGTTCAACCAGATTGCTAGCCTCTTTGCATGATCCTCCTTCAACTTTAGAGACAATAGGTCCCTCGCCTTATTATAGAAATGAAACAGTGCAGCCTGTATTCTCTTAAGTTGGTTAGCAGATGGATCGCTCATTTCAAAAAACTCTCTGCAGATGTTAGCACGATGGTATTGTCTGTGTTAGTGGATAGAGCCTCATCAATTTATTTTCTCCGAAACCTGGGATACAAATAAGCAGTCCTAATGATTGTTTAAGTTTGGCAATATCTGCTACAACCGTGCCCCCAGATTGGACCATTCTAATGGGGAGTTCATAGATCAATTCCCCCTTGCGCAAGTACGCTGGAGCGAGGACTTCGCGAGGACCAGACATGTTGACAGAAGAGTTAATAATTTAGGAAAATTCCACGCAACCGAGAAAATTCTTAGAGTTCGGCGCGGATCCTACGTTTAGCCATCAAAAAGGGCTTAATCTAGACCCATTCAACAGCGCTCTGCTACCACTCGTTACCGGAGTTTCGTGGATCACAGAGAGAGGTGCAAGAATGTGTGGGCTTGAATGGGTCTAACTACGATATCAAAAATTAATTTAAAATCTTAAATAAAGGTTATAGTATTTCATTTCAAAAATCAAACTTAACAGCAGTGTATCAGGTACAATGACAATTTTGATATGAGGATAAAAAACAGAATAGGGAATTTAATACATTTGGGCTTCAAGCCCTTAATTTACAAACGTACAATGTCGCAAATATTGCGTTGAGTTAGATAAGGAGAGAAATCTCCCAAGACACAATTCCAGAGCAGTTTCCTCCACCGGATACCAATACAGCCTTCCAAAGGCCCCCACTCAATGGTACACAGAGATCTCTTACACAACAACGAAAGAGATTATAACCTCCACTTTGATGTTTACATAATAATAGATTACATTACACGGTCCCTTTAGGCACAACCTACAACTTACAATACTTTTACTTGGAGTATCTCGTACCCATCCTACTGGGCCTTCGTGAAAAAGAAGAACAGGTTAATATTACTGGTCCAAACTCAAAATGTATGGAGGCGTACACTTACGATCCTTGAAAACCAAGTATAAAACCTAATTAGGCTTGCGGTCCGATGATACAGGGGCTAATCCCAAGCTACTGAGGTGACTAGAATGAAAGGTTAATTTAATGCATTACAGGAAAACGAACAAAATAATCCGTGTTTCCTTATTTTTAAAGGGAGATTCTAAATACCAATTTCTACTTCTGCAAAATCTTCAGTTTTTGAGATATACGAGTAGTATAACAATGTATCTTCTAGGACAATGGGAGCTGAATCAGCAATTTTCCACGAGGTCATTGACCCCAGCCAAGTTCATTGATTCATGACGTATTGACAACGTGACCGTGAGGCCACATGATTCAACAAACAAGGTCATGTGCTAGGCCATGTGATTTTGACGGCTTTCAGGACAACAGCCGTCATCTTGACAGAGCTTAACCTTGCTTTTTTAGATAACGTCGCTAACCTCACTGCTGCCATCTTGACAGGACCTATCCTCACTGCTATCATCCTAACAACGTCAGGAGCGGAATTTAAAATCCACGTGATTTTGACAGCTCTCAAGAAGACAATCTTTTCAGGTCCGTACCATGTGAGAGCGGAATTTAAACAAGAGAACAACGCTAACCTACTAATGCTATCTTAACAGTTCCTAACCTCTCTGCTACCATTTTAAATAGGCGCGGCGCTGAAATTAAAATGCACGTGATTTTTTCAGCTTTCAAGATGACATCTACCATCTTTACAGGCCCTAACCACGTGGGTGTGCAATTTAAACAAGAGAACGTAGCTAACCTTACTTTTGACATCTTAACAAGTCCTAACGTCACTGCTACCTTCTTAACAATGTGGGGCACCGAATTTAAAATCCACGCGCTTCTGTCAGCTGTCAAGATGGCAGCTGTCACCTTGTCAGGTCCTAACCACGTGCCCTTGTTTACCACGGATCTTGAACAAGTGAACGCGGCTAACCTCACTGCTGTCATCTAGATAGGTCCTAATCTCACAGTTGCGATCTTAACTACATGGGGAGCGGAATTTGAAACAAGTAACAGCTGACCCGATGACAGCTACTATCTTGACAGGTCCTATCCATGTGCACTTGTTTTGGCGCGGAATTTTGAACGTGGTTAACCTCACTGCTATCATCTTGACAGATCATAACCCTTGCATTTGTTGGCCGCGGAATTTGGAAGAAGTAATCTCTCCCATAATGTCACTGGTATTACCTTGACGGGACATAGCCAGGGGGCCGAACTACGGAGGATTATACTTTAAGGCTAGCTGCCCTTTCCGACACTATCTTAGAGGGGGCCTAAACTCAGAGAATCCTAGTTTTATGCTAGCTGCCCATCTCACCAGACTGAGCACGTTCTGTTAAGCTTGTTTAGACTTGTTCGTTATCATGGTCACTCTCTAGCAAACTCAAGCCTTTATAGATGGTACGAGTGTGAATATTTTCGATATGTGCTCGGAGCCAAAGTGAATGCAGTAAGTAGAACATTTTGAATTTAATGAAATATTTATTGTATAATTCTTTACAAAATTAAAAAAACTACTACCGGTTATACAACAGTCTTGGTTATGCTGCCGACAAGTTTCCTGCGCTCCTTAACAGCTTACTGCGAAGAGGTAGCATGCATCCAAAATTGTGATGCGCCATGCAACATTCAAATTAAACAAAACATTTATTGCTTATGAAATTAAATTTAAAATATATACTACAATGTTTGTTATGCTTTACAAAGAGGTTATAGCAGTTATTACCTTGTTCTTATTTAAGTGTAATGTTCCTTTCTGAATTATTATCAGGTCTGTAATGATGGGAAAACTGTCATCCATAAACTGTGTGCAGTTTTCAACTTCGAATTAGGTCCATCACACTCATCGGAACGTTTTTACCTCGATGTTTGTAATGACGTTGACAGGGTCTGCAAAAAGCTACATCGACTGACATCTTACTGTGGAGAAGAAGGATGTCCCAAAAAGCATTTAGGAAAGGAGCAGCGTACGCAGATAATAATCCTGGTGGTAAGCATTGAATCAGATGTTTTGGCATCTGGTATGAGATTATATGTTTATAGAACACTTACTTGTGTGAGATAAATAAGATGTTGCGTATTAGCATGCGAACAGCATGTACATTCACCGTTTTCTTTATTATCAAGACGTTTGTCTGTAACGGCGTAGACTTTTTCTTCTTTCTGCTCCATAGTGTACTATGTAGAAGCACCCACTAATGTTCATGATAAAGGACTATTCTTATTTATAGTCTTGTTAGAATATTCGTTGACGGATGGTAAGTCACTTCACTCATATTAATACTAAGACAATAGGCTGATGTGTTAGCAGGAACGTTTTCAGGTGTTTCAAATTCTGAACGAATATCGACAGGAGATTCGTTTATAGATTCTTCATGATAAGAGCAGTCTATAACTAAAATCGGTGCTTTATTTTTAAATTCTTGAGGCGAAAATATCGGACGAACTTCTTTCTGAATAAACGACGACTGGAGATATACAAAACATGTCCGAGAGCAACCCAATTTTATTTTTCTCAAAATTCATGTCTTTGTTTTCGTACGGACGCGTAATTCCTTAGAGATTCACAGTGATCACTAGAGCCCGTTACACATCTCAAACTTAGCAAATATTCGTTTTACGGTTTAACGATTACAAATAACAGTTCTTTTTCCCTGCATGTTTGCATGTTCTGTCTTTTTTAGAAAAAATTCATGCACAATGCATATTCTGAAGGTTTTGGATTTAATAGCGAATATTTGGACGTTGAAGATTGCATAATATGACTTTTTCTTTGACTTTGGCCCATAGATCATGTTAACTTTCATGATAGTGCCTTTTACGAATGTTGGTTTGCAGAGTTTGGGACCATTTTTCCATGTTATACAGTATGTTTATTATTGAGAGACGGCGAGAATGCATTCCTATGTGACAACCAAAGTTAGTACATACGGTAGAGGTTCTATAATCCAATTAACCAAGCACTTTCTTATCTGTTGATTGAGTAAATATTGACGTAAGCCGGATGGCCCGACGTCGATCTTTGTATTTCTTAGGAATAAGGTGTCCCAGTTATAAACTGACATACATTGAACCGTAAATTCTGCATTACTCATTGATGGCTAAATTTTTCATCTATGTTAGACGAGCAAAACAAGATTTTTATCGCACTTCTGTGTCGCCGCGTTACTGAGATAGTGGCTTACAAACCTTGGTTTTTCACTGAACCCACTTCCGTTGTTATCCTGGAATTTCTTACCCGGAACCCTCACTCGTCACACGTCTTTGTTATCGCGGCAGGCAATCGTTACCTGTTATTGAGGACATCTAAATGTCTCTGCAATCATCGCACGGAGTATTGTTTCTTTTTTTTTTGCTATTTTCTTTACGTCGCACCGACACAGATATGTCTTATGGCGACGATGGGATAGGAAAGGCCTAGGAATTGGAAGGAAGCGGCCGTGGCCTTAATTAAGGTACATCCCCGGCATTTTCCTGGTGTGAAAATGGGAAACCACGGAAAACCATCTTCAGGGCTGCCGACAGTGGGGCTCGAACCCACTATCTCCCGATTACTGCATACTTAAGCGACTGCAGCTATCGAGCTCGGTGCACGGAGAAGTAGCTGCGGCAGCTAGACATAAGCTGAGCAAAGTGATCCGTTCAAATCCTTATTTCGAATTCGTCAGGCTTATAAAAGACGTACATTTTGACTTCACTTTGTCCCAAATGTGTTGATTTAAGTAAGCACTTGTCACTTCTTGTGACATATAAAGGTCATTTTCTGTGCGTAAGAATGTGCTGACAGATAAACGGATGCATTTAAATCAAGAAAAATTTGAGAAATCAGTTGTTGTTCAATGTTTCAAAAGAAACTGAATTTTGATCGTGCATATTTTGCAGTTTATTGTGCATGTTCTGCCATATGATAGTGCATGAATGCATGCATATTTTGAGATTTGATAGTGCATGAAAATCCGGGCCCTAGTGATCACACTATGAGCAATCATATTCATGCTTGAATTTACGATTGGTTTGAAATCCAAAAATGATATACAAAGGCTTTTCAGTGAAACGTGACGTTTCAACAGCCCAGCTATGCTTGTTTATAGGTTGGAACACAGGATATTCACGCAGCTCCCAACTTCGAACACGTATAGGTAAGTGTGCATCACAATCTTGAGCAATCGAAGTTTTTCTCGAAAAGATAATGTTACGTGTGGAATCCTACACAATATACGATGAAGTGTAATTTTCGAGTCTACTGGTGTTTCTGGAGCTTTAGCAGAATTGTACTCACTTCGATCAAAGATCAGACTTAGCTCTTGTTTTGCATGGATTATAATAAGTCTAATGTCTTCTGCGAAGCCAATAATATGTTCCAGTGACAATATACTGTACCAGGAAAAGTTGATTTCAAGAGCATGAGGACTTTCTAAGCGGTACCTAGTCCTTAGGAGAAAGTACAGAGAGGGAGGATTGCAAGGCGAAATAATAGATATTATATCTTTCTTTCCTTTATTCAGTCTCTGGAAGGTCACCCTATTATATCGCCGAATCATAGATATTTACTAGAAAATAAATCACAATTTCAACAACAGAATATCGAAAAATCAAGTTGATTAAGTAAACTTCAACTGAATAATGTCTTTCACAATCAGTTATGTCCATTATAACTTTCATGGCATGAATTAATAATAAAGCATGTTGTAAGTAAATAAGAAATCTTGAAGTCCTTTCTATTGGCACTTGCGATTTCAGGTTACGCTTTCTACGTAAATTAAATAAAGTAAATTTGGTAATTCCTTCTTGTAAACACATCAAACTCAAATATGAAACACTTCAAATTAAATCTGATCTTGTTGTATAAAGTTCTGAGTATTGTCTTATATTTTGTGAATTATTGTACACTTTACGTAAATATTGTAAATTGAGAGTTTATGATACACTTCCACTATGAATGAAGCACTCAATAGATTATTTTAAAGTTCCAATAAATGAGAATATACGACATTACGAGAGCACACACTTATTTGAAAATATGTCTTTACTTTAAGAGTGTTAAAGCGTTAATTTTCCAAGTTTATAAAATATTAAGTAAGTGAGCTTTTAATGTTCTTTGTCAGTAATGACACTCTTTATAAAAGTTCTGGTCAAAGTCAGTATTATATTTATGAGTTGGAAAGAAAACACTGATATCACCTGACATACGCCTTCTTGTTGTGCTGGAACAGTTGAATACTGCTCTGCAAGCAGCAATCTGGAACTCAGCTAACAGCAAACGCCACGATGTTCCATAGTACAACGTCCCAGGAACTGTCCCTCGTAGTACCAAGTCCACGTTGATCTGTATCAAATCTCCGTTGATCTCCGTCGATCTTCGTTGTCTCGAGTCAGGATTTCTCACGTTATTAAAAAAGAGTGGCTTTAACACGAGAAAGTCCAACTGACTAGATTGAAATGTGCACCATTTAATTTTGCACTGTTAGAACTGATTATCACTGTCTCATAAATAATCACCATTCACTGGACGAGAAATACGTCGGAACACTGTCTATTATCGTAAATCACGATAATGAGAAAATACACTTTCGTTCACAGTTCATCTTGACACTTACTGCACACTGTTCGTATTGTCAAAAATAACTTTCATTCGAAGCACAGTTTATCATGGCTCACTTTCACAGAAAAGGAATAAATAAATAGCTGTCCCTCTCGTAATATCTTGTAATGTTCCTTCTCACTATCACAGTGCATGGATTCTATACTTCACACTATACAGTCTATCGACACGGGTTGTATCAAATGGTACAGTCTGTTATGATGATACGCGAACAGTCTTTCGGCACAATTAAAGTGTTCTAGGCTCTGATAATACTCAAAATAGTCAATGTGTTGCGACCTATACTCACGATATTCGGAGTTGAAACAGTTCAAGATCATTACAATTTAAAGTAGCCGTGCTAACTTCAAGTTTTTAATAGTTATTCACACGAAAATTAAGATATTTGTTAAGTCCAAATGTTGGCGAAATATTACAAGTCTTATGACTTTGATGTTATACACACGTTAATTTCCTACGTTTTAATTGTAAGTCCCACATTTTACACGTTACTCACTGGTATTCACAGAAACTAAGTGTCATCTTGCCGTCGAAATTATCTAAGTATTACGATGTTCCGGCGGAACGAGTCGCGTGCAGCATGACATGCGAGCCAGCTGTGAAGAATGCGAACAGAATTGCTACGGTGTGGTCCGCTGCTTATATTGAGTACGACCCAAGGTTGCTTGCCACGTCACTGGGGGAGTGTGATTACTTTCTCGCTTATATCTCTTGAATGCCGTAATGGATTTTATTGAAATATGACATATCTTTACTTTCAGAACATGAGCTACACGATTATTTATATCCCATTACTGTGTCTTTACCGGCTAAAAAGTTAGAAATTTTCCTTCCAGTATATTCGAGAGAGAGAGGCGTGACGTGTCCAGCTCGCACATATTATCGCCGTCCCTTTTTCATATAAAATAATGTATCGTGCTGGAACAGTTCCTGGTATATTACCTATAAATGATCCGTCCTGATTAATCATCCAGTTGTTGGTAGCTTTTGGACACCATCCTGCCATCCGTAAAAGATTACTTTCTTCATCACAGAAAGAAGGGTATAGCTTCATTGCACTTGTAATGCCAACATTCTTCGATATAACAATTTCCTCATTACTTATTTCATATCGCGCTTTAGAGAACAGAAATGCTAGACCATGGTTGTTTAATTGAGATATGCTTGGTCCACATTCATCCGACTTATTCAATATACGGTAGAGGTAGCTTTCGTGTGGTAGTGTGTATACATCTTGCGAATTTCAACATTGTTATTTAATTCAAATGTAAGAGGTTGATAATAATTAAGTTCACTTCGTACTACATCTCCATGAGTTTCTACTGTGTTCATAATGTTTAGGATTTCTTCTATTTTCTTGTAGTAGCCTATAACCAAAATCTTGGAGTATCTGCTTATGGTTATCTGTTAACTCGATGAGTCTTCGCAAACATCCAGTATGCCGTCGGAATGTACACCGTGTTTTATAGATTTTTTCATGCTGGATTAGGATGAAGTTTGTAAGCTACATTAATAAGGTGATTATGTTTATTTACAAGCCTAAGAGTGATGCTACTAATGTGTTCTGCAGATACACGATGATAAAGTAATACTGACAGTTTCCCACGGATAGTATATCCACATTCCTCTGTAATAATAAAGTCATGCAAAAGTGCAAAAGTGTAATTATGATTACTAAAACTCTCTTTTCTAAACTTTTATATCAAATACCATCAATGTTGTTGTTAATATCGTCTACTGTATAACTACCTGAGGGTAGCGTTAGCACATACTCATCGTAATAGAACTTGTTTACACCATCACGCACATTATAGATTTTATTGTAGCTATCAAACGACACAAGTCCAAGACGATGTGGCTGATAACCGAGTTCGGTCAGTGGATTAAAGTAGACGGTTTTTTCATGACCTTCTCCACGTACAGCGAACGTTCTTTCACCGTTAGTCGTCACGTGCGCACTAATGCTCTTCGTCAACTGTCTGGGTTTGATATAAGAACACAAGGCATCATCTTCCGCACATGCGGGTATTGAATTTTTGCACACGGTTTTTATTGTAAATAATGTCTGCGCTGTTTCCGAAATAACGTATGGAGGAGGTAATTCTCCATAGCTATCGAAATACCATACTTTAGGTTTACGTTTGACGTAGGCAAAGTAATGAGTTCCAGGTCCCCGACTGTTGTCTAAGTTAATTACAGCGCTCTCACGTTCACGTGGGCATCCTGGTAGTTGATCGCGCATATACACACCTCGAAAATAATGAATTCCAAGTTGTTTAGCACAGGTAAAATCTTCTTCGTGGGTTAGAGCTCGATGTAGCAGTAGATGCCAAGCGCCTGTTTGTATGGCGCAAGATTCATGGGTGCACGTTCGCACTCTTTCAGCTGTTGCTTCGCTTCTTCTACAGCCTTAACAGTTCTTCCTACAGCACTAGCGCCACCAAGAAAACACCATAAAGCTGCTAGTCCAGCAAACGGCGCAGGAAGAAATCCTCCTCGTTTAGGTACAAGAATATTTCGTGCACATTTACGAAACATTGCTCTGCACTTTGGAAAATTCTTGCTATTGCTGCGCGAAAAGCCTTAGTAATAGCTACAAGTGGATTGTATTCCCCACCGATAGCTTTCCGTGTAGCCTTTACGACATCTTTCCATCCAACAGTTTTAGTTCTCTTCTTCATTTCGTTTGGATATCGTTTTTTCACCATTCTGCACACGGCTTTACTCGTGAAGAGCAAATTATGAACTGACAGACACTTGTTGTTTTGTTTGTATATATATCATTGCCTACTTTATTATTCAGTCACCATGAAGATTATAAAGCAACAAGACACACTACCTGTTAGTGACATCGTGCCACGTCCCTTACCTAGTCCTAGTACAACTAAATATATACGTCATGGAACGTTGTTTCCTTTTGCTATTCGATGTATTATATCTGACCCATCGGGATGATGAAGGACAAAGATTGTACGTACAATAATTACCCCATTAAACGGAATAGGCTTTGAGAATATTTACTTTTCGCCAAGTCACTCTATCAATCGCTATATACTATTCTACAAATTGTATTGCACGAACTGGTAAATATGGAATGAAATATTTTAAATTTAATGCACTTGAGCAAGTACCATTACCGGATACTGCTTTTCCCAATTCTCTTATGATCTTTGCCGATGTCGCCACAGAACAGGAAAAAATGACGTGCATAATTTAGTACGGGACGACATAAATATGTTGATTGCTTCTATTAATGTCAAACCTATTTCCGTGCGCCTAAGCAGTTGATACGCGACAACGCAAATAATATTGTGCTTTTTCGGCAAAATGAGTGCAACATCCGGCATGTGTATGATCATTATGTTAACACTGGTGTAACATTCAATGACTTTAAACGTATGTGTGCAACATGTTGGTCATCACATACTTACGGCTATTCAGTTATTGATGAAGAAAATGATGTACAGTATGGATGATATCGCGTGGGTATTGATCATTGTATATGCATTAACACAGAGTTACAGTCACCACTTGATAAAAACCAAAATATTGTTAATACCCGATAAAGAGAATACAAAACATATAATCCGTGCTCGAAACAATATTCGACGGAAATTTAAAGATTTTAAACGTATTCAACCAGTCACAGATTTATTTTTAAAACGAAACTAGATACACCACAAAAAAGTTTAATTCTACTTCATTGCCGCAGTTTTGTTTCTATGCAAACATCATATGATAAAGAGAATCATAAACAAGAAAAGCATGGAGGAGAAGAGAAGCATAAACAAGAAAAGCACAAAGAAAAATAGAATTAGGATGAGGAAGAGGAGAAGCAGAATATGGTTCAAGAAGAGGATAAGGAAGAAGCGGGCGAGGAAGAAGAAGAATAAGAAGAATAACTTAACGATACTTCACCATCTAAGCGTGTTAAGTTCTTAACTACAGATGTTATTGCTGAAACACCTACTACATCAAGACAAGATCTACCTACTTTGTCTGAGGTTATGATCACGCCAGAGTATCGTAATCAGTTTAGGACTTTTATGCGAAATACATGTTGTTCTCTCTTTGCTCCTCATATAGAAAAACGCTTTACAGGAAAAACTGACACAACCTACGGTATTCGCTTGTAAGACGACTGTTTCTGTATAGGTAACGCAAATGTAAATATTAAAATAACAGTCTTATCGTAAAATGTGTTACCTATAAACCTACTAAAGGACTCTTAGAACTTCTTTTCGCACGAATACCTGACAAGGATATAATTTTACAAGGTGATATTAAAAATATAAAGCAATACCTTTTGCTACTGACGCAACATGACGTAATTACAAGAGGACAGAAAATGTAAATGCAAGTAAGAGTCACAAGTATCGGGAGCTGTTTCCGTCACATTAACCAACTGCACCTGGCCTTAATGCGGACGTAAGTTACTGGAATGCCAGTAAGTTACTCGTTGAACGAATACAACTTCTAAGAGCAAGATGCTTGTAACATAGGTCACGAATAAGAAATTCTAGAAATAGAGCAAAAATTACGACATGCGGGTATTATTCAGGAATGGCTCGTCAAGATAATATCTCATCTGTAAACATAAGCATCGCACGCGAGTTACTTAAACCATCACATCGCACCTACAATCGCAGACGCGTTTTTACACGTGGAAAAGATGATCTCTCTCAAGATGACTTAGTAGAAATGATTCCATATGCCTCTAGCAATAAGGGGCATAAGTATCTACTTACTGTCATGGATGTGTACTCTAAGTTTTCTTTTGCACAACCTGTGCGTTATAAGACAGCAGCTCAAGTCAAAGACGCATTTAAACATATTATTGAACAATCGAAACGCTTCCCAAGGCTTCTTCGAACTGATCAAGGTAAAGCGATTTACACAGGGATCCTGCTGCTTACCTCAATTTACTTGACATTCGTCACTACTCTACGTTCAACAATCTCAAGGAAAGTGTTGTAGAACGTTTTAATAGTACACTCAAAACAATGATGTGGTGAGAATTTACAGTTCAAGGTTCATATCGTTGGACTGAACTGCTACCTATGCTCGTGTCTACCTACAACGATACACCTCATCGCATTATTGGGACAAAACCACGTCTTATTAGAAGGAATACGCGACGCTTATATGCTATTCACCTTGTATTGAAAACAGCTGATCCGCGCCACAATCGCTTTAAAAAATGTGATTTCGTTCGCATCAGCAAACACAAGTCTATCTTTTCAAAAGGATACACCCCTAACTGGAGAACTGAAATTTCTCAAATCAGGAGTGCTAAGCTTAGTAATCCAGTTACGTATTTACTTCGCAATCGCAGAGGACATCCTATTGAAGGAGGATTCTACATCGAAGAACTGCAGAATACAAAATATCCTCTTCACTACATAATCGAACGTGTTATTCGACGTTGTGGAAATAAACTGTATGTCAAATGGGTACGTTTTAATAACAACTTCAATTTATGGATTAATAAGAAGGATGTACTTTCAGTGATGTATTTTTAATTCCCTTCTTCTACGTCATTAGACAAGATTAAACTTGCAAGACAACATTATTACTACTAGATAATTTAGAACATGCTGTACGGTAGAAATAATGTTAAAAATTAAAAATACCTGCAATATGTTTCAAAATTCGTATATATTTTAGAATATATACGTATTATTTCTTCAAGTAAATCAGTTTCTGTCCTTTCATACATAGATTATTTTACTTTCTTTGCTGTTTAATGCCACTACCTAGTAACAGTTTTCCATTCATTTCACCGGCAACCACAAGTACTGCTATCTTCTCTGAAACTGAAGCATTAGGTGACGACAAACGCTGCAAAGCTTTACGAAGCAGATTTTGATCAGCTACACGTCTTAGTTCTAAATTGTTTTGAAGATAAGCAGTGTCATGCTCTTTGCACGCAGTATCTAACATATTAATACGAGGGTCTCCACTTGCCAAGCGGACGTCAAGTCGTGTTGCCGGGCCGCAGAACTGGTAACTATTAAGATGAACCTCAAAGGGAAAAAGATCAATACGCTTATTCATAAGTCCATGCCCACCAAGCTTCCTCACCTTTCTCCCAGCACGTTTCTTCACCTTTTTACGAGACATCTTGTTTACTCTTGTCGCAGCCATGATAAGTGATTATAAGCGAAGACAACTCGTTAGTTTTATGTCCGTGATACAGTTTAGTTAGTTGGCATGTACGACACTGTCTCACTCATGGTATCCTAGCTAAACTCACTTGTTCATGATGTAAACTACACGTTTGAAGCTCTGACAAATGAAGATCTTGAGACAACTCACGAGGCACCTTATTCCAGATCTTCTTTAGAGCATTCACAGCTAGATTAATAAAAAATGCCTTTGGTAATGCATTTAACACTTCTTCAGCAAAAGTGTTTAGTTCCTTTTTGCATGCATAAATCTTTACCATTTCCTTTTCAACTGCGTTACGCTTAGTATCAGACAGAAATAGCATGATGTCTTTTCTCTAAAAAATTTTCTTTTACACTGACGTAATTTTCACACTGACATTTACATATGTTGTTTACTTCCCGACATGCACTCCAACAAAACCAATCAAGGAGCATGGACACATGTCGCAAAGACTGTTTAATTGTTTCTCCAATATGCTCCTTGTAAAATGTTTTAAATAATATACATCCTAATTCATGCATGTTAATAATTTCACACGATGATGGTAGATACTCACGCAACCATTCCTTCCTTTCACAACCCTTTAAAGAAACAAGATCTGCTCTTGACAAATGAGCGTTCATGATTAATGATAAATGCGATAAGGCCGTCCTAAAGTTTTGCAATAAATTGATTCTGCTTTTTGTCTTCATCTGTTTGCAAACAGTAAGTTAAAGGTGGGCTAAATAATAAATTGACCAGTTTTGGCACCCACAACAGAGTGCAAATCCAACACAGCCACTTCTTGGAACACAAATTTGTTTCCGTTTATTTTAAAGACTTGTACATCAACTCTTAATGTTCTTGTCATGATGGAATAAAGCTCTGTACACTCTATCACGGTATTTCAGACACTAAAGGAAAATTCACACTTATACCATCTCTAAAGGCTTGAGTTTACTAGAGGGTAATCTTTATAACGAAGCACATTAAAAAATTCCGCGCAGAACAAACGAACGTGGTTAGAAACTGTTAAGATGGCAGGTGTCGTCTTGACAGCTGTTTAAATTTTGCGCCCACGTAGCTAAGATGGTAGAAGTGAGGTTAGGACCTGCCAAGATGGCAGCAGTAAGGTTCGCGACGTTCACACTTTCAAAATCTAAACCTAACAAGTGCACGTGGTTAGGACCTCTCCAGATGGCACCTGTCATCTTGACAGCTGGTTGAATTCCGCGCCCACGTTGTTAAGCTGGCATTAGTGAGGATAATACCTGTCAAGATGGGCAGTGGGGTTAGCCACGTTCAAAATTCTGTGCGAATTCAAGTGCACGTGTTGTGGACCTGAAAGAATGGCAGCTGTGTTCTTGTCAGCTGTTACTCATTTCAAATTCCGCGCCCCATATAGTTAAGGTGGTAGCAGTGAGGTTAGGAGTGTTAAGATGGCGGCAGTGAGATTAGTGACGTTCTCGGTTTAAATTCCTGGCCCACGTGGTTAGGACCTGACGAGATGACACCTGCTATCTTGACAGCTGTCAAAAGCACGTGGATTTTAAATTAGGAGCCCCACGTTGTTAAGATGGTAGCAGTGCGATCATGATCTGTCAAGATTGCAGCAGTGAGGTTAGCCGCGTTCACTTGTTCAACAAGTGCACGTGGTTAGGACCTGACAAGGAAGAAGCTGTCATCTTGACAGCTGACAAAAGCACGTGGATTTTAAATTCCGCACCCCTCATGGTCATGATAGTGGTAGTGAGTGTAGGACATGTTAATAAGATGGCAACAGTGAGGTTAGCGTAGTTCCCTTGTTTAAATTCCACGCCCCAAGTGGTTAAGTTGGTAGCAGTGAGGTTAGGACCAGTTAAGATGACAGCGGTTAGGTTAGCGACGTTCTCTTACTTAAATTCCGCACCCAAGCGGTTAGGATCTGACAAGATGCCAGCTGTCATCTTGACACTTGTCTAAAGCACGTGGATTTTAAATTCCGCGCCCCGCGTGGTTAAGATGCTAGCAGTGAGGTTAGAGCCTGTTATGATGGCAGCAGTGAGGTTAGAGACGTTCCATTTTTTAAATTCCGCACCCACGTGGTTAGGACCTGTCAAGATGACAGCTGTCATCTTGACAGCTGTCAAAACACGAGGATTTTTTATTCCGTGCCCCACCGTGGTTAGGATTGCAGCAGGGAGGTTAGGACCTGTCAAGATGGCAGCAGTGGGGTTAGCGATGTTCTCTTGTCTAAAAAAGTTACGCACCGTCAATATCACAGCTGTTATCTTGACAGCTGTGAAAAGCACTTCGCGTAGCACGTGTTCTTGTTTGTAAACAATGTGTCGTCCCGGTCACGGGGTCATGATGTCATGGGGTCAATGAACTTGGCCGGGGTCAATGGCCTCGTGGGAAATTGCTGATTTAGTTCCCACTGTCCCAGAACATACTACTTATAAGCATCCTCATCAAAAAGAATTTAACATATTTTTCAATTCGTTCTCCCACTTTAACTGGATTTTCCTAGAAAAGGGAATACCTATTTCGTTATTTTTAAAGAAGATCTCAAATACAAATGTTCACGTCTGTATCATCTTCAGTTTTTTGAGATATCACTATTCTATTTAAAAAATTCAACCTCCTTTTCTGTTCTTCCGAAAAGCACAAATGCATGTTTCTTTATTATACCAATTTTCCCATCTTTAACATGTTATGGTTTTGAGATGATCTGTAGGTATGCCAATTTTAAAAATTCACACCCTTTTTCAGTTTTCCTTATGTGGATGTACCGAGAACAAATTATCTACGTTTCTTTACTTTGACAGGAGATTCCAAGTACCAGTTTTCAACTCTGTAACATGTTAAGTGTCTGAGATATATTGTAGGCTTACATATATATTTTTTAAATTCCACCCTGTTTGTCAATCCCGTTCACCCCCTATTCATTGGATTTTTTAAAAACAAAAATATGTGTTTGTTTATTATTAAAGAAGATCCCAAACACCAATTTTTACGTATGTAAACTTTTTAAGTTCTTGAGATATAGATATGCTCATTTTAAAATTTCATCCACTTTTTACCCCCTTAGAGACGGAAAACCCGAAAATTCTTAATTAGTGAGCCCCTGCTCTCTAGTGTAAATGTATCCTCAATATTTCATTTCTTTACGTCCAGTAGTTTTTGCTCCGCGATGAGGAATGCGTCAGTCAGTCAGGATATGTTATTTTATATATATAGGACATGTTATTTAATGTACATAGATAACATGTCCTGACTGACTGACTGACTGACTGACTGACTGACTGACTGACTGACTGACTGACTGACTGACTGACTGACTGACTGACTGACTGACTGACTGACAGAATCATCATCGCCTTGCCAAGACTCTGAACATAAAGAAATGAAATTTTGAGGATATATTTATATTACAATATAGGTTCTCACTAAGGGAGGAATTTTGGATATTCCACCGCTAAGGAGGTGAAAAGGGGGGGGGGGGGTGAATTTATAGAGTGAGTGTACTTAAATCTCAAAATTTAACAGTTTAAAGACGTGAAAACTGGTTTTTAGTATCTTCTTTAGAAATAAGGAAACACTTATGTTTTTTTGGAATATCATTTTAAGGGGTGTGAAAAATTGTGAAAAATGGGTTGAGTACCTTTTATGGGGAAACTTATATCTCAAAAACTGAAGATGTTACAGTCTTGAAAATTAGTATTTGATATCTTCTTTAATAAATAAAGACGTATTTTTGTTTTTGAAAAATCTTCTTAAGACTGGTAAAGAGAAATCACAAATTAAGTAATTTTTAAAAATGAGAATATGTACGATATATCACAAAAAGGTAACATGTTACAGACGTGAAAATTAGTATTTGGAATCTCCTGTAAAATTAAAGGAACACGCATAGTGTGGTTTTCTGGAAATCCGCTTAAGGGGAACTGGGTGAATTTTTAAAATTAGCTATGTGCAGTACATCTCAAAAACAGAAGTGAAAATTGGTATTTTAAATCTCTTTTAAAAATAAAGTAACCAGTATTTTTTGTTTTCGGAAAAGACACCTGGGCGGGGAGCGTAAAGTGACTGAAAAGAGGTTGAATAATTTTTATTAGGATACTGGTATCTCCAAAACTGAAGAAATTACAGACGTGGAAATTAGTATTTGGAACGTCCTTTAAGAATAGCACCTGGTAGTGGAGGTTAAAATGACTGAAAAGAGGTTGAATTATTTTTATTAGTATAGTGGTATCTCCAAAACTGAAGATATTACAGACGTTAAAATTGGTACTTGGAATCTCCTTTAAGAATAAAGAAACATGTATTTTTACAGAAAATTGACTTAAGTGGGTTGTAAATTGGACTGAAAAGTGAGTTAACTCTCTTTATGAGGATATGTTTATCTCAGAAACTAAAAATGTTGCAGACATGAAAATTTGTATTTGGAATCTTCATTAAAAATAATATAACACCTATTCTTTGGTTTTCGTAAAATCCACCTAAGGGGGTGGGGTGGGTGTAATGAACCGAAGAAAGGGTTTAATTATTTTTATGTGATACTTATTTATCAAATACTGAAGATGTTACAGACTGGAAAATTGTTGGTATTTGAATCTCCTGTAAAAGTAAAGGAACACGCATATTTTGTTTTCTGAAGTGTTCTGTGAAGTGTTAAAGGGGGTGAATTTTTAAAATGAGCATATCTACAGTGTATCAAAAACTTACCACATATAACAGACATAAAATATGTATTCTTTATCTCTTTTAAAATAAAGTAACATGTATCATTTGTTTTGTAAAAACACTTAAGGGGTGAGTGTTGTAAAAAGGACTGTAAAATGGGATGATTTCTTTTTATGAGGATACTTATATCTCAATTACCGAAGATGACACAGACATGAAAATTTGTATTTGGAATCGTCTTTTAAAAAAAGAAACACGTATTCTTTTGTTTTCGGATAATCCAATTAAGGGGGATAAATTTATTGGAAAATGAGTTGAATTATTTGTTTGAGGATAATTATATCTCGAATACGAAAGGTGTTACGGACGAGGAAAAGGTATTTGGAATCTCCTTTAAAAATAAGGACACACGTATTTTGGGCGGGGAAGGGGTTTGGAATCAACTTAAATGAGCGTAAAAGGAGTTGAATTATATTTGTAAGGATACAAATAATAAGAAATGGACTTTAAATAATACACCCCTAAGGGGGTTTTGTCTGGGAGTGAGGGATGATAACAAAAATATGCATTTATATGAAATAGTTTGAATTATGAAGTTATTTTTTGCTAGGGGCTTTACGTCGCACCGACACAGATAGGTCTTATGGCGACGATGGGATAGGAAAGGCCTAGGAGTTGGAAGGAAGCGGCCGTGGCCTTAATTAAGGTACAGCCCCAGCATTTGCCTGGTGTGAAAATGGGAAACCACGGAAAACCATTTTCAGTGCTGCCGATAGTGGGATTCGAACCTACTAACTCCCGGATGCAAGCCCACAGCCGCGCGCCTCTAAGCGCACGGCCAACTCGCCCGGTGAATTATGAAGTTAAATTCCAAATGATATCCTAGGTTTTAAATAACAGCAGGTTTGAAACAAATGCAACCACTCAGAGAGTTAAATGGGGGTTAATATCCGAAAACAAATATGTTCATTCCTTCCTCTCTACACATGGTGGTATAGACGCTAGTGAGAGCCTCTCCAGTATTTATCTTTGTGAAGGTGTTATAAGACGGTGTTAAGTATATATCAAGTGTGCATTCAGTGGTGCTTTAACTTGTGCATGTGCAGAAGTACTTCACTTGGAAGAAGGTATCGTGATTCGTAAGTAATTTGTAAAAGTTTATCGAATTACAATGGGTAACGCACGTAAACAAGTGAAGGCTAAAGCCCGTATCGCCCAGCCCGCGAGCAGTAGTGCCACCCCACTCTCTAAAGGCAAGGACATAAACAGTGACAGCCCACGCTCTCATGTGGCAACTGCTGAAACTACGCGAGAACAAGTGAAGAACATCAACCGTCCTCTAAATTCACAGAACAGCGATGCCAACATCTTGACCTGCGATGATTAGTGCACCCGATCGGACACTTTGCGAACCAGTGTAAGCAAGGAGGTTATAGATACTACGGTGTCGCTAACGTTGGATAACCTCATTAAGAACAGTTCACTCCTCGACGAACTTGTAGACAGAGTAGCCGATAAGGTCATACAGAAACTTAAAGAAAGTATTGATTTTAATACTGATGTAATAAGAGAATTAAAATGTGAACTCACCAAACGTGACGAGGCAATAACTGATCTTCAACGGCAGTTAGACGATAGGACAGATGAGCTGGAAAGTTATCAACGTCGGAACAGTTTACGCATATTTGGAGTACCTGAAACTTCAGGAGAAGACACGGACAAGCGCATTCAGGAGATTGCCACTCGGATCAATGTTCCACTTGATCCCGCGATGATCGACCGTTCGCACAGAGTTGGTGCCAGAAGTCACAACAAAACCAGGCCCATCATTGTGAAATTTGTTTCATACGCCTACCGAGATGCAGTCTTCAAATCAAAGAGGCTGTTAAAGAATAGTGGTATAACCATACGGGAGGACCTAACTAAGACCCGTACTGATATTCTCTAACGTGCTGTGAACCATTTCGGACTAAATTCAGTGTGGACTATGGATGGTGTTATAATGGTGCGCGCTGGTGATGTGAAACATCGAGTGAAGACTGAACGTGACCTCGAGGAACTGAAGAAACGCTACCCAGCTCCACTGAAATGATGCGGCGCGATAATTCGTATTCCTGTGCATCACTTGATTACTGGAATTACCTTGGACGAGAAGTAAAGATAATTCTGGTGAGGCTAACAATTCAAAAGTTTCTCTTTCGCAACCATTCTATTTAGTGTAGTATATTAGTTATAATTTCTTTTACATTTAGAAATAATTGCTAACGCGATTGATTTTATACACATTTTCTACACTTTTTTATTTCACTTCATCACATAATTTCCAAATCCTTAAATTATTCTTATATTGATATAGGCTACTAAAAACATCATACTTCTTGAACGATCTGTTATTTATCTATTGTGTTTAACCTTTTGTACTATATTGTACTCATGACAAGTAATGAGTGTGTCTTATCTGACTTACTACACGGTGTTAGTGTGAGAAACACAAGAAATCTTAAGGTCATTCATATCAATTCTCAGTCTCTTGTTGACTCCTCCCATATATCTGAGTTCCGGCACATTTTTGGCAAGAGTTCGTTTGATATTATTGCAGTAAGTGAAACATTTCTCAAACCTTCAGTACCAGATTCTGCCGTCTTTCTCGATGGGTATAATATTTTCCGTAATGACAGAATAAACAGAGCCGCTGGTGGTGTTGCAGTTTACTTGAAGAACAGCATAAAATGCAGTGTACTTAGCAAATCTCCTGGAGAGTACAATAAGAAACCTGAGTACATAATCCTTGATATAGCCCTTTCAGACACTAAAATTCTTTTCGCTTGTATTTATCGTCCACCAAAAGTAGGGTTCATGGATACATTCTTGAACGATATGTATTCTCATGTTATGTATTATAAATATGTATTCGTTGTGGGAGATGTTAATGCTCGTTTCGGAACTGGGACGTTTGAAAGCAATAACATACGCGATGTGCTCAACGCTTGTAACCTCGACTGCCTTCCATTCAATCCAACCTTTCATACTGCCACATCCGATAGCACTCTTGACATAATCTCATCCAACTACAATGAGTTGGTAGTAGAATACGGACAGGAACCAGCTGCCGGTTTTTCTGGTCATGATTTGCTATATGCTGTATTCAATTTATCCACGCCAAAACAGATTCCGAAAACAATTCTTGTTCGAGACTTCAGTAAATTTGACGTAAACAAGTTTCGTGCTGACGCTGAATTACTACCCCGGAATGTGTTTTTCCAGTCTAATGACATAGATCAAAAAGTCTCTCTCTTCAACAGCTTTGTACTTTTTCTTTATGACAAGCATGCGCCCCCAAAAAGAATTCTCGTAAAACACCAGTCAACACCATGGTTCAATAAGCATATTAAGGAATTGATAAGTAAACGGGACAGAGCTAGGAAGAAATTTCTTAAAACAAAACTTCCAGATGATTACGAGCAATTCAGGGTCTTGCGTAATGAGACAAAACAAGTCATTAGAAACGCTAAAGTGAAGTGTACGTACAACATCTTCCGTAACTGTAAGAGCACCTCAGCTTCTTGGCGTGCTGCAAAATCACTTGGAATTGGAGCCAATCACTCTCAAGATAGCCAGATGCCTGTTACTCCTTCCGAATTAAGTGAATATTATATGGCATCAGTCTCTAATTTCAACTCTCCGAAAGTATCAGAAACTACCAAACATTATAGATCTGTCACTCCAAGTAACAGAGATAAATTCTATTTCATGTACGTACACCCTTCACAGGTAGAAAAAGCAGTCAGATCAATTCGAACTAAAGCTAAAGGTACAGATAATATCTCATTATCCATGATTTCTAATTGCATTGACATATTTCTTCCTGCCCTTGTGCATTTATTTAACTTCTCTCTACAGAATGGAGTGTATCCCTCAGAATGGAAGCGTGCCAATGTACGTCCTGTGCCCAAAAAGAAAATCCCAACAGTCTGTAGTGATTTTAGGCCTATCAATATCCTCTGTGCACTTAGTAAGGCATTAGAAAGAATTGTTCATGAGCAGATATGTGAATATATGTCTAAATATCACATCCTAAATCCCTACCAATCTGGCTTCAAGAAAGGCCATAGTACTACTACGGCTCTGCTGAGAGTTACGGACGATATACGCGCGGCCATCGATAAGAGACAGCTTACTATCTTATGTCTCTTTGATTTCTCTAAGGCATTTGACTCTGTTAATCATGAGTTGTTTCTTGCAAAGTTGAAGTCAATTGGTTTCTCGCAGAGTGCTCTATCTTGGTTTGAATCATATCTATCAAGTAGATCACAAAGAGTTACATTTGTTGACGGACGATCCTCTATCTGGGAATCAGTAAACTGTGGCGTACCACAAGGATCAGTCCTCGGTCCTTTATGCTTTTCTATTTATATTAATGTCATTTCTGAAGCCTTTAAAAGTAGTAGTTTTCATAAATATGCAGATGACTTACAAGCTTACTTCCACTTCAGTCCCACTAACGCACCTTCTTGTATAATGCATTTCAACCATGATATCTCTCGATTGATCGAATGGAGCGCAAATCATAACCTCCAATTAAATGTGGCTAAGACCCAGCTTATTTGCATAGGTTACTCAAAACTCCTGAAAACTGTTGACCTCAAATCCCTCCCACCAATAAAAATTCTAGATTCAGATATCCATTATAGTGACACCGTTAACAATCTAGGACTCATTTTCGACAGAACCCTATCCTGGTCTGATCATACGTCAAATGTGATCAGAAAAGTTGTGTCATCCATGCATATTTTGAAACGTAACGTGTCATGTACACCACCTTTTATGCGGAAACTACTTGTTCAAAGTCTTATATTCCCCATAATTGACTATGGATCAGTCGTATACAACGACTTATCCGAAACTTTGAACATACAACTACAGAGGGTGCAAAACGCATGTGTTCGTTACGTGACAAATGCCAGGCGTGATGAACACATAACACCCTATTACATTCAGCTGCATGGTTGAAACTCCATGAACGACGAGAAATCTCAGTAGCCGTTGCTACGCACAAAATTCTCAAACTGAAGACACCATCGTACCTTTATAATGCATTTAAATGTATGGAGTCAGTACATAACAGAGATAATAGGTTTACAAAAACTACCCTTCAAATTCCCCTTCATCGTACCACTAAATTTAACAAATCTTTTGTTTGCACTGCATCCCGTATCTTCAATGTCTTTAACCTTCACCGTTTCGCAAATGACAGGAACTGCACCCAACTAAAGCAGTCCTTAACATCTATCTTCCTGGAGGAGTACTCAAGGGGCTGAGATCAGGTATTCTTGTGTCCAATAATAAGAAATATGTATATTTCTAAGAAAATTGTTTCTGTTTCTTATATTCCTGAGATTATTGTAGCCTAAAATATTAAAAAATCGAATGATATGCTTTATTACTTCTTATATGATTTATGTTTTATCTTTATTGGAATTGGTATCTGTATTTTAATTTTAAGTTTAATTTTAAGTTTAATGTTTAATTTGATATTTTAATGTTATAAAATGTAGTTAGTATATTCATAAACTTGTATTGTGTTATACGTAGACGCTACATAAAGGGGCTTTTCAGCCTCAGTGGCATGTATCATCATTATCAATAAATTCAATATCAATTCAATATCAATATCCTCCGAAACTCTTTGACGTACGAAGACAAAATTCCAATTCCAAATCCTAGGTGTGAAGTAGGAAATATTTTTTAACGTTCCAACCACAAAGTGTTAAATTAGGTTAACTCCGTAAACGAAATTATTCATCCCTCCAAAGCTGCTTGACGTACAAAGTTGTAACCGTACGAGAAGAGGTGTTCTCCCCTAAGGGGTTTAGATGGTGGTTGACCCTCCGAAAACCTTTCGGCAGTAACTTTTTTTTATGTAAGCTGGTCTTCTGTACTCTAGATGTTAATAAATATTCACCCCATAAAAATTATTCATTCCTCCATTGCTGTTCGACGCACAAAATCAAAATTTCACAGGTTGTCGTTTTACATCCCAGATTTTAAGTAAGATAAGGTTTAAAACATGCTAATTCTTCCTTATGGGGTTCAAATGAGTGTTATATCAGAAAATGAACCCAAAAGTGTTAAGTACGAACTGAGCGCGTATTCTACAGGCTTAGCTGACAGTGGACTCTGCAAAATGTAAAACATATGTATAAAACTAGCAATTACCCGCGGCTTCGCTCGTGTGGATTTCGTAATTTGATCGAATTAATCGTTCATCGGCATTGTACTAAGACTTAATCTGAAAATTCCTAAAGTTTAAAAACTCACCCAAAAATTGAGTTTCATTTACCACAGAAATTCTTTGTAAACCATGTTTGTGGTATTACCTTTTGAGGCTAAGACAACAATGCGACATAGAACTGTACATGTGAGAAACAGTCTTCTCTCAAGTCGAAAAAATAAATACAAGTTTCTGTATTTTTAAAACGAGATTCCAAATACCTATACCCACATCTGTAACACCTTCAATTTTTGAGATACACATAAGTATCCCCATGACAATAATTCAACCCCTTGATCAGTCCTTCCCCCATCTTCACCCCCATTTAAGTGCATTTTCCAAATAACAATTTTCACGTCTGGAACATCTTCAGTTTCTAAGACATAAGCATCCTCATGAAAAATTCAACTCTTTTACTTCTTTCACCCCGTGTCAAGTTCCTTCTCGGAAAACAAAAATGTACAGGTTCCTGTATTTTTAAAGGACTTTCCAAATACCAAGTTTCTTGTGTCTAACATGTTATGTTTTTGACATATAATGTAGATATACCGGAACTAATTTTAAAAATTCAACCGCTTTTCCAATTCTTTTCAGCCACTTAACTGGATTTTCCGAGATCAAAAAAGCACGTGTTTCATTATTTGTAAGGGAGATTCCAAATACCAGTTTTCATGCCTGTACGTCTGTAACACCTTCAATTTTTGAGATAAATGTATACTCAAAAGAATAATTCAACTTCTTCTCATTTACTTCTTTCCACCTCTCTCCCGCCTTAAGTGGACTTCCCGAAAACAAAAACAAAATACGTGTTTCTTTATTTTGAAAGGAAATTCAAAATACAAACTTTCACATCGGTAACAGCTTCACTTTTTAAGATAAAGTATCCCCATAAACATATTTCAACTCTTTATTTACTTATTTACTTATGTCGATTTTTCCGAAAAAACCAAATGCGTGTTTCTTTATTTTTAAAGGAGATTCCAAATACCAATTTTCACGTCTTTACATCTTCAGTTTTTGAGGTATAAGTATCCTCATAAAAAGAATTGAACTCCTTTTTCACCCCAGCCCGTTAAGTTGATTCCCCTCCTCAATAAAGTGCGTGTATATTTATTTCTTTAAGGTGATTCCAAATACAAATTTTCACCTGTGTAACCTTAAGTTTGTGACATATATGTTCTCCATAGAAAGAATTATAATTTTTCAGTTCCTTTGACCCTCCCACAATAAGTGAATTTTCCGAAAACCAAAATCTTGTTTCTTTATTTATAAAGGAGCTTCGAAATGAAAATTATCACGACCAAAACATCTCCAGTTTTGAGATATATGTATCCTCATACAAAGGAATTAAACACCCTTTTCACCGCCCCCGCACCTAGTTGATTCCCCCCTCCCCCAAAATGCGTGTTTCTTTATTTTTATACGAGATTCCAAATACTAATTTTCACGTCTGTAACATCTTTAGTTTTTCAGATATAAGTATCCTCATACAAAGTATTCAACTAAATTTTACAATTAATTCAGCCACTTGAGTGAATTTTCCAAAGAGAAAAGATTACATGTTTGTTAACTTTTAAAGAAAATTTCAAATACAAATTGTAACGTCTTCAGTTCTTGAAATATAAGTATATTTTCTCAAGTTGGTTTACGACACAGATAGAATTTGCCTGGAAAATGGGAAACCACGGAAAACCATCTTCAGGGCTGCCGGCAGTGGGGTTCGAACTCACTATCTCCCGAATATTGGATACGGGCTGCACTTAAGCGACTGCATTTATCGAGCTTGGTCGATATACGTATCCTCATGAAAGGAATTCAATTCCTTTTTCACTCCACCCCCGCCCTTTAGGTTGGTCTCCCTTCACTCAAAAAATGCGTGTTTCTTTATCTTAAAGGCGATTCAAAATACCTACATATACGTCTGTAACATTCAGTTTTGAAATATAAGTTTCTCCAGAAAAAGAATTCAGTTTTTACTTCTTTCACACTCCCCACTCAAGTAAATTTTCCAAAAACAAATAGTACCCGTTTCTTTAAAAGAGCCTCCAAACACCAATTATCACGAATGTAACATCTTCAGTTTTTGAGACATATGTATCCACGTAAAAGGAATTCATCTCCGTTTCCATCACCTCCCCCCTACCTTCCAAGTATATTCCCCCACCAAATGCGTGTTTCTTTATGTTTAAAGGAGATTCCAAATACCTGTTTTCACGTTTGTAACATATTTAGATGTTTTGGTATATATATATATATATACTCATACAAATAATTCAACTAATTTTCAATTCTTTCACCCCCTGTTAAGGGTTTTTCCGAAATCCTAAGAATACATGCTTTCTTATTTTTAAAGGAGATTCCAAATACGAATTTTCATGTCTGCAACATGTTAAGTTTTTGAGTTATACTGTAGATACGATAATTTAAAAAATCACCTCTTTTTCAGTTCCCCTTTAGTGGATTTTCCGGAAAATTATTTGTGTTTCTTTACATTTACGGGAAATTCTAAATACCAGTTTTCAAATTTTTAATATGTTACGTGTCTGAGATAGTTTTCAGATATAGTCCTTTTTTAATTCACCCCGTTTGTCATTCCTGTTTACACCCTATTCATCGGATTATCCAAAAACACAAAAATACGTTTTCCTTTATTTTCGAAGGAGATTCAAAATTTCAATTTTCATATCTGTAATATCTTCAGCTTTTGAGATATAACACATTTCCCCCTTTTTCACCCCCCTTAATGAGATTTTCCGAAAACAAAAAGTAATACGTGTTTCTTTATTTTTAAAGGTGATTCCAAATACCAATCTTTAGTCTGATAACTTTTAAGTTTTTAGAAATAGATATCTTTTTTTTAAATCAACCCTCTTTTTACCCGCTTAGCGACGGAATATCCAAAAGTCCTCCCTTAGCGAGCACCTACATGTTAATATGAATGTATCCCCTAAATTTCATTTCTTTATGTCCAGTAGTTTTTGATCGGCGATGATGAATCTGTCAGTCAGGACAAGTTATTATATATATTGAAACGGGAATGCCCTGCTAGCATTAGCGTTCATGTATTTCTTGAGGGGAACTCGCTGTATGCACTCAAACCGAGCGCATTGTGGGAGACAGCATGCAGAGTGCCAGCCAAGGCCATGAGACGTCACACCGAAAGTTATCTGTTCTATGGCATTTCATCACGAACGGAAGGTTAAATCATAATTTCGAGAACGCCACGTTGTAGGCCTGGACAATAAAAGGATGTCGCCAGCCTTGAGTGGGTCAGTGTGTCACTGGATGTCTCAGTGTGTGTGTGTGCGACCGAGCACATCGTCGTGAACCAGTCGCCTCGCTATTGTGATACGGTTCGTTACTCTGTGCGACTGAAGACCGGGGTTCGAAAGTACGTAATTCTAGTGTTGAAAGCCTTCTCTGTGGACTCTAGGCGAAAGCTTATTCTCAGTCTGTCGAGCCGTGGAACTTCATTTCGTTTTGTGAATTGCGTAATTGAAGAGACTGTACATTTTGAAACTGTGCTTAAAGGACTTAGAGAATAAAGACTGTGCTTTAGTTGTTTCCTCTACAAGAGACTGTGTTAGGCTGTTTCGTAAGAATTGTGCCTTAGTGACAGAACAATTCTTTTATGGACAGTGTCACTTTATTTCGTAAAGAGCAGTGCCTACTTTTCTTTCAAAGGCTGTGTCAATCACTCTGTGAGAAAAACAGTGTCAACATTTTCTTTGCATAAAACTGTGCCAATCTTCATTTCTAAAAGAATGTGTCAAGCCATTTCACAGAACTGTGCTCATATTTAATTTCATAAAACTGTGCCGATATTTCCTTTCAAGGACAGTGCTGATTCGCGGAATACGGTACCTTTATTTCTTTTCGAGGGACTATGTCAATCCCCCTCGTAAAGACTTTGTCTGAATTTACGTGTAATATTACGCCTCAGTGACAATTTTACCTCTGAGAAGTTAAGAGATATTTTTAAGACTGAATCGTAACAGAACTTGGTTCTCTTTCACAAGACTGTCATAAAATGTTTCTTTCTGTCTTCGCAGAAGCTCTAATTTATTTCTACGAGTGTGTGTGTGCTAGGACATTGCATGTACTCATTGCAAACAGTGCAGAGACTGTGTCCAAAGGACTTAATTTATTTCCTTTTGAGATTGAGTGAAGTGCAAAACTACCGCATCCCAGAAAGTTCCAGATTAGTTTCATTGCTTATTATTTCAAGTACGATAGTGACTATTGAACGAACAATATTAATTATTCTCACAGAACTGTGACTTTGAACTCATCTCCTTTTTTTTTCTCAAATGTGCGTCCAACACCATTTACAGTGGAACCTATTCGACCAGCAAACAGTGCCTCGCCTTAATTGGCAGTGCAGTGCGGTAGAGAAGTGTCGTATCAGATTCCATTGACATTCTGTGCGACATTCTCTGCTCCTTTCATAGGACTTTGTGGAATACAAAACTTAACACCTATTCCACGCTGCACTATCATCAGACGACCGCCCCAGGTTCGAGTCTCCGTCAACATCAAGGGCCGACAACAGCCGTGGGTCAATTCCGACAACGTGGGACGACGCCGGCGCCGACGACGGGAGACGACGCCGACGCCGCAGAACGACGCCTCCTCCACATCTTCAAGTGCATTCAAACTATTCGTCTGTAAAAGGTGATATAATTTCTATGCATTTCTTTTGAATAAACTGCAAGTTCCACTTTAAATATGAACTCATTTCACTACCGTTCTCTCATACTTTCTAAAGCATGAACCGTACACGCCTTGGCGTTATCCATGCTCTCCGCGAAACAGAAGTACGGGCGTTCCTGTTTCAATATATATTTATTTATTTATTTATTTATTTATTTATTTATTTATTTATTTATTTATTTATTTATTTATTTATTTATTTATTTATTTATTTATGACATCTCTGCAACAGACTTGCACTACAGTTATAACAGGTTCACAACAATATTGGCATAATATTACAATAACCAAAAGAGGACATTAAACCAAAAATAAACAACAGGTCAAAACATGTGTACACAGATCAGGATTAGAATCTACCTAACTTTATAACTGTTGGCCAAAATTCGGGAAACTTATGCTTCCGCTGCTCAGGCGGCAGCGTGCCGGCCTATCGCCGCTGGTTCAAATCCCGGTCACTTCATATGAGGTTTGTGCTGGACAAAGCGGAGGTGGGGCAGGTTTTTCTCCGGGTACTACAGTTTTCCCTGTCATCCATAATTCCAGCAACACTCTCCAAAATCATTTCACTTCAATTAATCATTCCCCCAGAGGAATGCGGCAGGCTTCGGCAGCCGGTACAATTCTTATCCTTGACTCTAGATGGGGTTTCATTCATTTCATTCCTGACCCGGTCGAATAAAGGGAAACAGGCTGTGGCTTTTCAATACAGGAAACTGTGTAATAAACATGGTAATTTTCATTTTTCAAACATTCAATTTACTTTTACCAATTTGAAATTGCTCCAGAGATATGTAATGAAATGGCGTATGGCTTTTAGTGCCGGAAAGTGTTCGAGGACCTCGGCTCGCCAAGTGCATGTCTTTTGATTTGACGTCCGTAGGCGACCTGCATGTCGTGATGAGGATGAAATGATGATGAAGACGACACATACACCTATCGACCATGCCAGCGGAATTAACCAATGATGGATAACATTGCAGACCCTGCAGGGAATCGAACCCGGGACCCTTGTGTTCCTAGGCTAGCGCGCTAACCATTTAGCCATTGAGATGGACTCTAGAGATACTATAAACATAAAATAATCGTTCTTGACCAAAATATATTCGTCTTATTCGAAACAAAATATTTTTAAACACATAAGTGCAAAAAAAAACATGTACTGTTAAGCAAGGTTTTGTGTCTTATTTTTTGTATTCACTTCATAGTAAGGTATGTCAAATATGTGTGCAATTACGTTGATTATCAGTAGTCAAAGATTCATTATTTTCACACCATTTCCCAATATATTGCGTTATCTTTTAGTTGAGAATTTATTTTTATGTAATTTAATTTAATTAATTTAATAGAGAAATGTACACTCAAGTTTGAGCATTAAATAAATTTCACATTTCAGTCTTTGCTATAGTCTGTAATTGTCCTGGTTCTTTTCGTGCAAGTTATGATGTGGTATCTACCACACTTCTGCTCACACAAAGTGCACTTACAATCTTCGTCTGGCTCATGAAACTTCTGGCTTACGCATATCTTTTGGTGAAACCCATCTATGGAGAGTCGTGTTATCACGTGGCGCTGTGTGTTGCACTCTCTAGTCCATCTATCGTCCGTCATCGCTGTTGAGGTGTAGACGTCTAGGTCAATTTCACTTTTCTTCCTTTCCCTGATGATTACTAGTACCCTGCTTGCTTAATTGATTGTAGGTAGAATTGTGATCGTATGTCTTCTATGAAATACGTCTCCCGCATCATTTCGTATACCATCCGGGATGGCGCTGACTTTCCAACTCGGGTAATCCTCTTCATGAACATTGCTTTTATTCTTTCTATTCTCATCAGGTCTCCGATCTTCAGCTTTTCCTACACGATCTCAATTCCATATGTTATCACTGGCGCTACTGTCGTATTGAAAAGTCTCATCGCCGTGCTGATTGACAGGTTTGAAATGTTTTGGATGCTGTATGAGGCTCTGATTGCTGCTGCCGTTCTTTCTTGAATATGTATACCAAAGGACGCCGCCGTTGTCTGTAGTGTTATTCCCAAATATTTGTAATTTCGTACCTTTTGTTGTGGCTTTTGGTGTAATGTCATGTTGTCTTTGGGCGTTGATTTCCCACCTTTTCTGAAGGTCATTTGTACTGTCTTTTCTTCATTTATCTGTATGCTGCTGTGGACTGCACTTTGCTCCTCCTTCTTTTCTTTCGCTCCGATCAGCATGTCATCTGCGTATAGGATCAGCTCTGCTTTTGATGCTTCCTCTGCTATGCGGTTCACATCTGCTGTATAAATGTTGAAAAGTGTGGGACTCGTGGGATCCCCTTGCATAACTCCGTTCGTCGGTATTATGTCTTCAGAAATTTCTACGTTGTTGTTTATTCGGATTATGTTCTCTGTAGACAGGCTTCAACTATTCTCACTAGTGGGTCTCTCTCGCTGATTGTCAATTTCATTTTCTCGATTAGCTTTCGCCTGTCGATTGAGTCGAATGCCTTCTTGAAATCAACAAATACCGCGTGATATTTCCCTCCTTTGTGTCTTAAGGCTTCTTCTACCTGATTTATTAGGTTTTTCACTGCCTGCACCGTGCTCTTGCCTTTCATAAAACCGAATTGATTTTCTGGAATGTACCCACTGAAGGCTTCGAGTAATCTTTCATTTAGTATCTTCGTGAAAACTTTAAAGGATGCATTTTCTAGTGCTACTCCTCTAAATGAGTCTAGTGATGTTCTGCTCCCTTTTCCTTTGAACAGTATCTTTAGAGTCGCTGTGTTCCATCCCTCTGGTATTTTCCCAGTCTGTATACATTTGTTCATTAGGTCTTTCCACAGTTCTTCCATCTCGTCAAGTGAGTCTTTTAAGTGTTCCATGTAAATTTTGTCTGGTCCTGCGGATTTCTTGTTTCTCCCTCCTTGCATTGCTTTCCTAATTTCATACGTTGTTATTGGCTCCAGAGCATGTGTGGGTTCTGCTGTTTCTACGTCATATGCTTGCTTCAGCCCTTCCTTATTCAGTATGTTCGAGAAATGATGTTCCCACTTCTCCATATGAATTTCTCCTGTTGCGATTGACGTCTTCTTTTTCAGCGCTATGTGTGAGTCTGATTTTGCTTCCTCGGCTTGTTTCCTTCCTTGTTTCTCTGTATATTCTGCTTTTTTATTAGTTCTTTATATTTTTTTCCTTTTCTCTGCATATGCTGTTAGTTCGTCTGGGAATCTGTATAATTTTGCTGCATTCGGGGCCTTTAGCATTGCTTTTATTTCCTTGTAACACTCTTGGTCAAACCAAGCTCGTTCATGTCCTCTTTCCTTTACTGTTATAGCTTTCGTTATTACTTCGGTGGCTGTTTCTAGGGCTTCTTCTAGTTCTTCTTCTATTAGGTTTCTCGCTTTCCCCATGTTTTCCTTGCTTTCTTCTATTGTTTCCCGCTGAATTTTTCTGGTATATATACTTGGCGTTTTTGCTTCCTTCCTCTTTTGTTGGATTTCCATGCGTAGGCGTGTCATTATAGGTATGTGTTTCCTTATTGGTGCTGCCGATGAGTTCCACAGGCCTTCTTGTTTACACAATTGTAGATGTACTCCTCTAAAAAACAGTAGGTCGATGGCGCTATGACCGTTCTGTGCAAAGTAGGTTGGTGTTTCTTTTTTGTTCGCTATTCTAAAGCCTCCTTCCTCCAGTGTCTCAAGAAGGATGCAAGTTTTGGTACTTTCTTTGTCTATCCTGCAGTTAAAATCTCCGGCAAGTATTACGTTCCTTTCTGCTTTCGTTTGTTCTATGGCTATAGTTATTTTATCCATTATGTTTTCTATAAGTGTATTTGGCTGAATATAAATTCCTATTATCGTAATTTCTGTTGTGATTATTGTGACCATGTTTTCCTCCTTGATGATTCGCTTGATATCTCCCAGTTTCCCTTTTATGAAGATTATGACTCCCCTGCTGGTCTTCCTTCCGTCGGGGTCGCTAGCATGTGTATACCATAGTAACCTTGCAAGTCCATACGTTCCGTGAGGAATGTCTCTGTCAGTATCGTCTATTGTCTTCTATGATATGTGGGGTATTGCATTTCTTATTCCCTCCCTATTCCATAATAATACACTTATTTCCGCGCTTGACCGAGGTTCCTTCTTCCTTGGCAATTGGGTGAGATGTTTACTGAAGTTCCACCCCTCGTTCTACCTCCGGTCTCCTGTCATATCTCCGAAAGCGAAATCTTCTGTCTTTTATTCCCTGTGGCCAGAAATCCGCGCTCTGTGTATCTTCCAGATAGATGTACGGGAAACCGACCTTAAAAGCTTTTCTGTCTCCCAGTGTATGAAGTTCTTCACATTCTATGTGTCCTATGATGCCATTCCTTTCCAAGAATTTTCTTATATTTGTTGCCGTGGTGCTCTGTTTAAGCCGACCTATGTGCAGCCGTGCCATTTTTTCTCCCGCTTCTAGTTCACCGTCATCATTTTGTTTTTGATTGGTTAAGGGCAATGTGTTACTCCATTCGTTTTTTGTTTCCCTTATTGTGTCTCTCTGGCGATTTTGATTCTTTTCTTCGCGTGTACTGGTGCTTGTTTCATCGAATGCATTTTGTGCTGTCCTGACCGTGTGGTTTATTTCTGTTGTAGTTTTGCTTTTTAGTCTTTGGTTAATTTTTCTCTCAATTATTTGATCTAGCTTGTTTTCCACGAATTCCATTATGTTTTCTAATTTCTTATTTACTGTCTCGACATTTATTGTCGTCTGCTTGACTATAGCGTTATTACGTTTCTTGCCTTGTGTTATTGGGAATGTGGGATTTAATGCGTGTTGTATTTTTCCTTGGTGGTTTTCCTCGTCATCGGCAGATGGTGTGCTATTCTGATTCTCAGTTGCACTTTCATTTATGCGGCCGAGAGATGTCCTTATGTTATTTGTTTCCCCGAATATTTTCTGGGAACGATCTATACCCTCTATATCTATACCATCCGGATTACTGCTCTCTCCGGTAGTTGGTACTTTGCATGGTTGTTTTCCGCTCGTGTTTCTGTTGTTGCGTCTATAGATGGCGCCACCTGTCTCGCGCTGCAGCTTTCGTCCCCGTCTTCTCCTTCCAAGTCAATGCAATGTTTTCTAACCTCTAGTGTTGTGTTTGCTTCGAAAATGTCCACAGTATTTCCTGGCTTTTATATATTCTGTTATAGTACTCACTGCGTTCAGAATGTTGTCCTTGGTGTCCTTCCTACCGTTTCAGCTATATTTCTTAGTTTTTGTAGAGCGGTTTTTGCTTGCACTTCCATTACTTCCATGTGTATCTTATAAGAGTTCTGGCGGAAATATTAATCCCACGATGTTGTCAAAATTCCCGGATTTCCCTGGAGGATTCACTGCGTTCTTTTGGTAATAATCTACAAATAGCCCTCACATCCCTTGGGGCTTACATCAGGATTTCCGCTAGATCATGGAGCTGTTTTGTAGGATTTGCTAAATTTTTATTTCTGGCATACTTTTTGAACTGCAGGCACCAGTCCTTCTTAAAATCTCCTGGTATTTGTAGCCTTCTTCGCGGTGGAGCCTTACTGACACGTAAAAGAGCTCCTGCGGGACAAAATTCCGGCTCCATTATTATGTGGTTGTTGAAATTAAAAGGTAAGCCTGTGTGAGGAGGTCCCAACAGTCATGTAATACTACGAGCTCTGAAGCAGTAACACTGGTACCACGTGAAAACTTCATTGAGAATGACAATATAAACGGATTGCCAAGAAGGAAGGGTCGACTCAGGCAAATGTAACTTATAGCTATTCAGTCTGTATTGAACAACGAGTAAATGACATGTCAGACTCATTGTTAAGAAGTGTGTATTTTTATGTTTATTTCTACCCAAACACCAATTATATTGAAATCTGGATATTATCCTAATGAAGTTCTGCCTTGATTCCATTCCAGCATACAATGCGAGGCGTTGCTCCTTCATTGGCTCGAATCAAACCGACTGCCGATCCTCATAACGCCAGGCTGCAGTTGCTTTACCCTATTGTTCCGTTAATATTATCATTCTTGACATGCTTGTGATAGCCTTGTTCACTAGTGTTTTTCCTACAGGTATGTTTTAGAGTGTTCGATGGACTGAAATGCTTTTAAGTTTCACTACCCAACACTGCCAAAGTTGCCGTCCAAATATTCTCACGAAAACAAATATGGGAAATGAGGCCAGTAGTGATAGCCGCATTGGTGATAAGTAAAGTGAACGAAAATTCATTTCCTCCTATACAATAGTAATTATTTGAAATTACTAGAGGGTTAAGCACAAATTATATTTAACTTAGTAGAGATCAAAATTAGTTTCTCAGTTACTAAGAGGGTTTTAAATGTTGTTCATCTGCTAATAAATACTTACGATAGCAGAATATATGCGAATGCGAAAGGTTTCCAGAATGATGGATACCTGTATAATACTATAAATATTTATTTGCGTTTAAGGATGAGTGCTGAGAGATGATGTGCATGATTAATCGATTAAAACTGAGTGCTGAGATATATCCTTCTGGGTAAACGTTTCGCTTTTGTGTCCTAGCCTGAAAGCTGTCAGGTTTTATGAAAGTGCAAGTTCCTTCGTCTGGCGCTCTAATTATGGTCGTTACTAAGAAGATAGCGAATCTCAGCCTCTAAGAGTTCCCCTCTGTTCACGATGGCTTGTTTTACCGGGGCTCAAATTACGCTCCGCTCTTCGCCGTACCATCCATTCAGCTAACCTCATTCACAGCTCCACATAACCATAGCAGTAATTGTATTACCAAGGGCTGAAGTTGGTCATATTTTGAGGTTCCCTTCTGGCTCTCCACCCCTTCATATCCAATCATCTCTGGCTCTCTGTTTTGACTATGTATTTAACTTCATAATCCCGTATAGTAAATATCGGTTCATTGTGAGAGCTTTTCTCCCGAGTGTGCCGGCAAATCATAAGTTGGGGAGGTATAATTTGTGTGATGACCCAGTCTGTCGGTTATGGTCTCATTACGGCTGTCACGTTTACAACCTTGGCTCATTCTGTAGCCGGCTTGTAATCCTTAGAGGAGCATTTCAACCGGGACGCAGCTGCACGTGTTAATGAGCCAACATTTCACATAACGTATGATGGCATATAATTGAATCGGACGGTGGAGAAACAAAATACTGAATTGTGCCCAACAAATTCAGTTTCCACCATTTAATATCTAGTCTAGCAATCTGATGAGAGATTAGACAAACAAATAACACAGTTCTCTTTCCCCTGTCGCCGTATTTTAGGTAACATGAATTAATATTGATCAAATAATTGAAAATTAACAAGAAGTAAAATAAATAAATTATTTTACTACAACATGAACACCAGAATTGAAAAGAAATCACACTAAAGGAAAAAATGTAAATAGTATTATGACGCTGAGCGCTTTTCAAACAACCGAGCTTGATAGCTGCAGTATTGGGTTCCATCCCCACGCTCGGCAGCACTGAAGATGGTTTTACATGGTTCCCATTTTCACACCAGGAAAATAGTGGGGCTGCGCCGCAATCAGGGCCACGGCCGATTCCTTCCCATCCCTAGCCCTTTCTCGTCCCATCGTCGCCATAAAACCTATCTGTATCGGTGCGACGTAAAGCCAATTAAAAATAATGTTCCCTTTACACACTGCGAGCTGACAATAGGGCCTCATTGTTGCAACCAACAGCAACGATGGCGCCGGGAGGCCTACTAATCCGAGAAAACAGGTAAGGATACGCTAGGTCGGTTGCCAGCTGTCGCCAGCGCTCGCCAGTAGATGTATTATGCCGATATGGCCCCAAATTTGAAAACCCAATGCTTTTATATGGGCAAACGCTATAGCCATAGAATGTATTTGGTTCTATATTTCTCTCCCATGTTGACGGAACCCGCACGGCTTTTCATTACCTTTCCAATTACAAGAATTGGTTAGCGTGCCCCACTGGATATTTCTGTACTGAAAAACAAGAAATTTTATAAACATCCTGTGTTCTGTATATTTTTGTATTCAAAAACAAGAAATTTTATAAACATCCTGTCCTCTGTATACTTTTGTACTGAAAATCCAGAAATTTTATTAACATCCTGTCCTCTGTATATTTTTGTACTGAAAAACCGGAAATTTTATAAACATTCTGACCCCTGTATTTTTTTCTGCTGAAAAACCAGAAATTTTATAAACATCCTGTCCCCTGTATATTTCTGTACTGAAAAACCAGAAATTTCATAAACATCCTGTACTCTGTATATTTTTTTACAGAAAAACCAGATATTTTTTAAACAGTCTGTGCCCTGTATATTTTTCTGCTGAAAAACCAGAAATTTTATAAACATCCTGTGCCCTGTATATTTCTGTACTGAAAAACCAGAATTTTTATAAACATCCTGTCCTCTGTATATTTATGTACTGAAAATCCAGAAATTTTATAAACATCTTGTGCCCTGTATATTATTGTACTGAAAAACAAGAAATTTTAAAAAACATCCTGTCCCCTGATTATTTTTTTACAGAAAAACCAGAAATTTTATAAACATTCTGTCCTCTGTATATTTGTGTATTGAGAAAACCAGAAATTTTGCAAACATCCTGTCCCCTGTATATTTTTGTACTGAAAAACAAAACAAAATTACAAATAACCTGTCTCCTGTATATTTTTGTGCTGAATAACCAGAAATTTTATAAACATACTGTGCCGTGTATATTTTTGTACTGAAAAACCAGAAATTTTATAAACATCCTGTCCTCTGTATATTTTTTACAGAAAAACCAGAAATTATGTAAACATTCTGTCCTCTGTTATTTATGTACTGAAAAAACAAGAAATTTTATAAACATCCTGTCCCCTGTATATTTTTGTACAAAAAAACCAGAAATTTCGTAAACATCCTGTCCCCTGTATATTTTTGTGCTGAAAAACCAGAAATTTTCTAAACATCCTGTCCCCTGTATATTTTTGAACTGAAAAACCAGAAATTTTATAAACATCCTGTCCTCTGTATATTTTTTTACAGAAAAACCAGAAATTTCATTAACATCCTGTCCCCTGTATATTTTTGTGCTGAAAAACAAAACAAAATTACAAATATCCTGTCCCCTGTATATTAATGTGCTGAAAAACCAGAAATTTTATAAACATCCTGTGCCGTGTATATTTTTGTACTGAAAAACCAGAAATTTTATAAACATCCTGTCCTCTGTATATTTTTGTACTGAAAAACCAGAAATTTTATAAACATCCTGTCCTCTGTATATTTTTTACAGAAAAACCAGAAATTATATAAACATTCTGTCCTCTGTATATTTATGTACTGAAAAAACAAGAAATTTTATAAACATTCTGTCCCCTGTATATTTTTGTACAAAAAAAAAGAAATTTCGTAAACATCCTTTCCCCTGTGTATTTTTGTGCTGAAAAACCAGAAATTTTATAAACATCCTGTCCTCTGTATATTTTTTACAGAAAAACCAGATATTTTTTAAACGTTTTGTCCTCTGTATATTTTTGTACTGAGAAATCAGAAATTTTATAAATATCCTGTCCTCTGTATATTTTTGTACTGAAAAAGAAAAATTTTACAAAAATCCTGTCCCCTGTAAATTTTTGTGCTGAAAAACCAGAAATTTTATAAACATGCTGTGCCCTGTACATTTTTGTACTGAAAAACCAGAAATTTTATAAGCATCCTGTCCTCTGTTAATTTTTTTACAGAAAAACCAGAAATTTCAAAAACATCCTGTCCCCTGAATATTTTTGTGCTGAAAAACCAGAAATTTTATAAACATCCTTTCCCCTGTATATTTTTGTACTGAAAATCCAGAAATTTTATGAACAACCTGTCCTCTGTATATTTTTGTACTGAAAAACCAGAAATTTTAGAAACATCCTGTCCTCTGTATGTTTTTGTACTGAAAATCCAGAAATTTTATAAACAATCTGTCCTCTGTATATTTTTGTACTGAAAAACCAGAAATTTTATAAACATCCTGTCCCCTGTATATTTTTGATCAGAGAAACAAGAAATTTTATAAACATCCTGTGACCTGTGTATTTTTGTACTGAAAAACCAGAAATTTTAAAAAACTTCCTGTCCTCTGTATATTTTTTACAGAAAAACCAGAAATTTTATAAACAATCTGTCCTCGGTATATTTTTGTACTGAAAAACCAGAAATTTTATAAACATCCTGTCTTCTGTATATTTATGTACTGAAAACAAAGAAATTTTATAAACTTCGGTCTTCTGTATATTTTTGTACTGAAAAACCAGAAATTTTATATACATCCTCTCCCCTGTATATTTATGTGCTGAAAAACCAGAAATTTTATAAACATTGTGTGCCCTGCATATTTTTGTAATGAAAAACCAGAAATTTTTTAAACATCCTGTCCTCTGTATATTTTTTACAGAAAAACCATAAATTTTATAAACATTCTCTGCCTTGTAATTTTTTGTACTGAAAAACCAGAAATTTTATAAACATCCTGTCCTCTTTATATTTTGTACTGAAAAACCAGAAATTTTAAAAACATCCCCTGTCCTGTTTATTTTTGTGCTGATAAACCAGAAATTTTAAAAACATCCCCTGCCCTGTATATTTTTGTGCTGAAAACCCAGAAATTTTATAAACATCCTGTCCTCTGTGTATATGTTTATGCTGAAAAACCAGAAATTTTATAAACATCCTGGGCGCTGTATATTTTTTTGCTGAAAAACCAGAAATTTTATAAACATCCTGTCCTCTGTGTATATGTTTATGCTGAAAAACCAGATATTTTATAAACATCCTGTCCTCTGTGTATATGTTTATGCTGAAAAACCAGATATTTTATAAACATCCTGTCCTCTGTATATTTTGAACTGAAAAACCAGTAATTTTATAAACATCCCCTGCCCTGTATATTTTAGTGCTGAAAAACCAGAAATTTTGTAATCATACCCTGACCTGTATATTTTAGTGCTGAAAACCCAGAAATTTTATAAACATCCTGTCCTCTGTATATGTTTATGCTGAAAAACCAGAAATTTTATAAACATCCTGTGCGCTGTATATTTTTGTGCTGAAAAACCAGAAATTTTATAAACATCCTGTGCCCTGTATATTTCTGTACTGAAAAACCAGAATTTTTATAAACATCCTGTGCCCTGTATATTTCTGTGCTGAAAAACCAGAAATTTTATAAACATCCTGTGCCCTGTATATTTCTGTACTGAAAAACCAGAAATTTTATAAACATCCTGTCCTCTGTACATTTCTGTACTGAAAAACCAGAAATTTTATAAACATCCTGTCCTCTGTATTTTCTTGTACTGAAAATCCAGAAATTTAATAAACATTGTGTCCTCTGTATATTTTTGTACTGAAAAACCAGAAATTTTATAAACATCCTGTCCCCTGTATATTTTTGTGCTGGGAAACCAGAAATTTTATAAACATCCTGTGCCCTGTATATTTTTTTACTGAAAAACCGGAAATTTTAAAAAACATCCTGTCCTCTGTATATTTTTTTACAGAAAAACCAGAAATTTTATAAACTTTCTGTCCTCTGTATATTTTTGTACTAAAAAAAACAGAAATTTTATAAACATATTGTCCCCTGTATATTTTTGTACTGAGAAACAAAAAAAAATAAAAATATCCTGTCCCCTGTATATTTTTGTACTGAAAAACCAGTAATTTTATAAACATCCCCTGCCCTGTATATTTTAGTGCTGAAAAACCAGAAATTTTGTAATCATACCCTGACCTGTATATTTTAGTGCTGAAAACCCAGAAATTTTATAAACATCCTGTCCTCTGTATATGTTTATGCTGAAAAACCAGAAATTTTATAAACATCCTGTGCGCTGTATATTTTTGTGCTGAAAAACCAGAAATTTTATAAACATCCTGTGCCCTGTATATTTCTGTACTAAAAACCAGAAATTTTATAAACATCCTGTCCTCTGTACATTTCTGTACTGAAAAACCAGAAATTTTATAAACATCCTGTCCTCTGTATATTCTTGTACTGAAAATCCAGAAATTTAATAAACATTGTGTCCTCTGTATATTTTTGTACTGAAAAACCAGAAATTTTATAAACATCCTGTCCCCTGTATATTTTTGTGCTGGGAAACCAGAAATTTTATAAACATCCTGTGCCCTGTATATTTTTTTACTGAAAAACCGGAAATTTTAAAAAACAACCTGTCCTCTGTATATTTTTTTACAGAAAAACCAGAAATTTTATAAACTTTCTGTCCTCTGTATATTTTTGTACTAAAAAAAACAGAAATTTTATAAACATATTGTCCCCTGTATATTTTTGTACTGAGAAACAAAAAAAATACAAATATCCTGTCCCCTGTATATTTTTGTACAGAAAAACCAGAAATTTTATAAATATCCTGTCCTCTGTATATTTTTGTACTGAAAATCCAGAAATTTTATAGACATCCTGTCCCCTGTATATTATTGTGCGGAATAAAACGGAAATTTTATAAACATCCTGTCCCCTGTATATCTTTGTCCTGAAAAACCATAAATTTTATAAACATTGTGTGCCCTGCATATTTTTGTAATGAAAAACCAGAAATTTTATAAACATCCTGTCTTCTGTATATTTTTGTAGTGAAAACCCAAAAATATTATAAACTCCTGTCCTCTGTATATTTCTGTGCTGAACAACCAGATATTTTAATAAAATCCTTTCCCCTGTATATTTCTGTGCTCAAAAACCAGAAATTTTATAAACATCCTGTCCCCTGTATATTAATGTGGTGAAAAACCAAAAATTTTATAAACATCCTATCCCCGGTATATTTTGTGCTGAAAATCCATAAATCTTATAAACATCCAGTCCTCTGTGTATTTTTGTACTGAAAACTAGAAAATTTATAAACATTCTGTGCCCTGTTTATTTTTGTGCAGAAAAACCAGAAATGTTATATACATCCCGTGCCCTGTATATTTTTGTTCTGAAAAACCAGAAAATTTATAAACATTCTGTGCCCTGTTTATTTTTGTTCTGAAAAACCAGAAAATTTATAAACATTCTGTCCCCTGTATATTTTTGTACTAAAAAAAAAATTGTATTAACATCCTGTCCCCTGCATATTTTTGTGGTGAAAATCCGGAAATTTAATAAACATCCTGTCCCCTGTATATTTTTGTGCTGAAAAACCAGAAATTTTATAACTATCCTGTGCCCTGTATATTTTTGTGCTGATGAACCAGAAATTTTAGAAACCTCCAGTCCTCTGTATATATTTCTGTGCTGAAAAACCAGAAATTTCAGAAATACCCTGTCCTCTGCATATTTTTGTGCTCAAAAAACCAGAAATTTTATAAACATCCCGTGCCCTGTATATTTTTGTTCTGAAAAACCAGAAAATTACAAACATTCTGTCCCCTGTATATTTTTGTGGTGAAAATCCTGAAATTTAATAAACATCCTGTCCCCTGTATATTTTTGTACTGAAAAACCAGAAATTTTATAACTATCCTGTGCCCTGTATATTTTTGTGCTGATGAACCAGAAATTTTAGAAACCTCCAGTCCTCTGTATATATTTCTGTGCTGAAAAACCAGAAATTTCAGAAATACCCTGTCCTCTGCATATTTTTGTGCTCAAAAAACCAGAAATTTTTTAAACATCCCGTGCCCTGTATATTTTTGTTCTGAAAAACCAGAAAATTACAAACATTCTGTCCCCTGTATATGTTTGTACTAAAAAAAATAAATTGTATTAACATTCTGTCCCCTGTATATTTTTGTGGTGAAAATCCTGAAATTTAATAAACATCCTGTCCCCTGTATATTTTTGTGCTAAAAAAAACCAGAAATTTTATAAACATACTGTGCCCTGTATATTTCTGTACTGAAATACCAGAAATTTTATAAACATCCTGTCCTCTGTATATTTTTTACAGAAAAACCAGAAATTTTATAAACATCCTGTCCCCTGTATATTTTTGTGCTGAAAAACCAGAAATTTTATAAACATCCCGTGCCCCGTATATTTTTGTTCTGAAAAACCAGAAAATTACAAACATTCTGTCCCCTGTATATTTTTGTACAAAAAAAAAGAAATTGTATTAACATTCTGTCCCCTGTATATTCTTGTGGTGAAAATCCTGAAATTTAATAAACATCCTGTCCCCTGTATATTATTGTGCTGAAAAACCAGAAATTTTATAAACATCCCGTGCCCTGTATATTTTTGTTCTGAAAACCAGAAAATTTATAAACATTCTGTGCCCTGTTTATTTTTGTGCTGAAAAACCTGAAATTTTATAAACATCCCGTGCCCTGTATATTTTTGTTCTGAAAAACCAGAAAATTTATAAACATTCTGTGCCCTGTTTATTTTTGTGCTGAAAAACCAGAAATTTTATAAACATTCTGTGCCCTGTTTATTTTTGTGCTGAAAAACCAGAAAATTTATAAACATTCTGTGCCCTGTTTATTTTTGTGCTGAAAAACCAGAAATTTTATAAACATCCTGTCTTCTGTATATTCTTGTACTGAAAAACCAGAAATTTTACAAACCTACTGTCCTCTGTATATTTTTGTGCTGAAAACCAGAAATTTTATAAACATCCTGTCCTCTGTATATTTTTGTACTGAAAAAACAAAAATTTTATAAACATCCTGTCCCCTGTATATTTTTGTACAAAAAAAAGAAATAGTATTAACATCCTGTCCCCTGTATATTTTTTGGTGAAAAACCAGAAATTTTATAAACATCCTTTCCCCTGTATATTTTTGTGCTGAAAAACCAGAAATTTTTTAAACATTCTGTGCCGTGTATATTTTTGTACTGAAAAACCAGAAATTTTATAAACATCCTGTCCTCTGTATATTTTTGTGCTGAGAAACCAGAAATTTTATAAACATCCTGTCCGCTGTGTATTTTTGTGCTGAAAAACCAAAAATTTTATAAACATTCTGTCCTCTGTGCATTTTTGTACTGAAAAACCCGAAATTTTATAAACATTCTGTGCCCTGTATATTTTTGTGCCAAAAAATCAGAAATATTTGTATACATCCTCTCTTCTGTATATTTTTGTACTGAATACCCAGAAATTTTATAAACTTCTGTCCTCTGCATATTTTTGTACTGAAAAACCAGAAATTTTATATACATCCTCTCCCCTATATATTTTTGTGCTGAAAAAGCAGAAATTTTATAAGCATCCTTTGCCCTGTATATTTTTGTGCTGAAAAAACCAGAAGTTGTAAAAACATCCTGTCCCGTGTATAGTTTTGAGTTGAAAAACCAGAAATTTTATAAACATCCTGTCCCTGTATATTTTTGTGCTGAAAACCAGAAATTTTATAAACATCCTGTCCCTGTATATTTTTGTGCTGAAAAAGCAGAAATTTTATAAACATCCTGTCCCCTGTATGTTTTTGTGCTGAAAAACCGGAAATTTTAGAAATACCCTGTGCCCTGTATATTTTTGTGCTGAGAAACCAGAAATTTTATAAACATTCTCTTCCCTGTAAATTTTTGTGCTGAAAAAACAGAAATTTTATAAACGTCCTGTCCTCTGTATACTTTGTACTTAAAAACTAGCATTTTAAAGCATTATTTTTCCCATGAAGAAACTGTGCTTATTTTACTTCAGAAGCTGCAGAAGCTACATCACAAACGCTGTGACATCCATTTTTTGAAAATGCGCAAATTACGAGCTAAAACACACATTTACACGCCTAGCAATACATGGATTTCACTATAGAGTATGCAGTAATAAGAAATGTCACGAGTCGACCTCAGACTGTAAATGCGAGTTGTGTGGCGAATTATGTGAACACATCACTCCCTGGCGTTTGCAGAGCGGATTATTTCGATTTGTAAACTGTGCAGTGAATATTGTTAATGAATAGTACCGGTATTAATTACATGTTTTTTCTTTTTAATGACCATTGGTTGCGAGGTGCCGGAATTTTGTCCCGCAGGAGTTCTTTTACGTGCCAGTGAATCTACCGACACGAGGCTGGCTTATTCGAGCACATTCAAATACCACCAGACTGAGCCAGGTTTGAACCTGCCAAGTTGGGTCAGAAGGCCTGCGCCTCAACCGTCTGAGCCACTCAGCCCGGCATCGTCGCCGTAAGACTTATATGTGGATGTGACGTAAAGAAAGTTGAAAAGAGAAATAAAGTACAAAAATGTCGTATATAAGAAAATCCTTCGATAAATATTTACTCCATTGACCGTCATGTCTTCACTGGTTTCATCTAGTTATTATTATTTTTATTATTATTATTATTATTATTATTATGATTATTATTATTATTATTATTATTATTATTATTATTATTATTATTATTATTATTTAGCCCTGTGGTGTAGAGGTAGCGTGCCTGTCTCTTATTCCAAGGACCTGAGTTCGTTTCTCGGCCATTTCAAAGATTTTAATTCTGGACAGAGGAGTAGAACTTGATAAGAGATTTTCTCAAGCTGTTTGTTGCAGGAAGAAGGCGCACAGTGAGAAGATGACGCTACTCACCTAGTATACATGGACGAACAGATGTAGCCATGGTTACAATGTTGTCGGGAATTTGATGACGCTGATTCCATGTTTTTAAAAGTGCTATTGTTGTACGACTAACTCTATGTATTCAGGAGCATAAGTCGTGTTCTGAATGTCAGTACTTAGCATCACCCATACCTGTCGTAGCCATAAATGAGATTGAGACTTTCGTGGAAGCTACAGATCCAAAATACTACATCCGTAATAAGAACAGGTGCCTCAATGGCGTATTTTTGCTATACTATAGTGAAACGAGTTTGAGCAACTACGTTAGAACTCAAGCTTCTCTGTGATGATTGGACAGAATGACATTGATTGCAGTGTACCTACAGCACAGAAAAATTATTGTATCTGTAATTAATTTTGTTGTGTATGTTAAGAGAACGAATGAAGTACATGATGAGTAGAGCGCTGGCCCTCTGAGCCCAACTTCACGAGTTCGATCCGGGCTCAGTGCCGTGGTGCTTGAAGGTGGTCAGATATCGGTATCGGTAGATTTGTTGGAACATAAAAAACTCGTGCGGTTTCTCCGAAAACTGAAAAAGTAGTCATTGAGACGTAAAAGCAATAACATTATTATTATTATTATTATTATTATTATTATTATTATTGTTATTATTATTATTATTATTAAAACCGATGAAGTTACAAGCGTAAGCCGGAGGACTGGATGCGGCTATTGTGCTGCAAAACTGGATTGGCTCCACTGGTACGATACAGCCCGCAGCGTATGACGACACGGCGGGTTGCGTATTGCAGTCAGTCCACGGCGCGTGCTATAGCCTACTACTGTCGCATTGGCTCATAGGTGGAGCTTTATTTCCCTTTATAATCGCAGACCATGCTCATGATTGACCTCTCATTTCTTTCTATTTGTTTAACTTCGCACTAACACTTCAAAAGTTTTCGGCGACGCAGGGATTGGGAGGGTAGCGGCCGTGGCCTTAATTAAAGCACATCCCCAACATTTGTTTGGTGTGAAAGTGGGATACCACAGGGCTGCCGACGTTGGAATTCGAATCCACCATCTACCAAATGCAAGCTCACAGCTACGCGACCTCAACCGCACGGCCTACTCACTCGGTCTTGGGCAATTACAGTACTTTCATATCATTTGCGTCATGGTGAATTTGATTTTTTTCCTTGCGGTATTAAGATTTGTTTAATCAGTGTCACGTGTAAGTCAGGTGAAACCATCGCCAGTCATACAGTGGGGTATCTCGATTTGTGAAACCAGAGTTGACTACTTGTATTTTGCTGACAAACCCACTCTTTTTGCTAAAGACGAACAAGAATTGCACATCGTATCGCTCTGTACCATACGTTCTTCCATCGTGACAAGTAAGAAATGTCAAATTGATAAACGTGATGAACTGTTGTTAGTTTGTAAACGGAATGCTTAAAGCTGGGATGGATAAATATGCTCATCATGCACCTAGCGTCGTTGCGTGCTGAACACACCGCAACAGTGGGAATTCTGGCCGATGCGTGCGCGCTGCTAGATATACGATTACCTTTTCTTAGGGACTACTTAGATGTTTTACTTTCTAAAGTAGTACATCCCTGTATGATTTCGAGATATAAGGGAAACAGACAAGAAAGTAAAGGGGTTTACATAGACAGATAAAGCTGAAATTAAAACTGTCACATTTTTTATATTTTTCTGGGTTTAACACACGTGCATTTTGAAACGGACATCAAAAAACATTAATTCAATTCACTTTGTACTTCCATATAAATACAAACAAAGATTTCTGAGTTTGTCACTTTAGAACACCAAATCTTCAGCACACTCTCGGTCATCTGACAGTTACCACGGTTTTCGTCTCCCGGATCACTTGCCTTATAACTCATTAAAACTCCTTGTAACTAATTTGGAAATGCAGGGCTCTTAAAATTTCAGTTCATTGCATCGTACGGAGGGAGTTGGCTGCACTGTTAATGGAGTTAAACTGTTAGCTTGCATTCGGGCGATGATGGGTTTCAACTCCAAATGTTCGGGCTATACCTTCCTTCCCAGTTCCCTCCCTGTCCTATCCAATCGTTGCCATTAGACCTACCTGAGCCGGTGTGACGTAAAACAAAATAAATAAAAAGTTATTGCGTTTTACACCAGCAGAACCTTCGTACCAAATGTTCTAATGAGAGCAACTATGACTGCTAAAGTAAAGACCAATAAGCGTAATTTGGAGTGAGGGGTTAAAAAATAGAGTGTATATCGCTTCTTAGTAGTAATAATAATAATAATAATAATAATAATAGTAATAATAATAATAATAATAATACCCGTGTGGGGATTTACCGGTTACCTCCATCGGGCGTCTCCCATTGGAATTGGGGAAGCTCGCTGGCTCTGCCGCCAGCAGAGTCAGAGGGTAGTAGGGAAATAAAATACCACCGTGAAAAAAAAACTGGTCCATTGCCAGGGTTACGGCGAAGACTGGTAAATGACCAGAAGCCAGAAAACTTCTTGAGGCAACCTCTAGGGCTAACAACCCTAGTTTTAAAAGGATGGGAACCCGTCCAAAGCAAAGTCAAGTCAAAAAGCATGATGGCACAACATTTCAAGAAACGTACCCCAGGGGGTAAATCTTCGGATAAATCCCTCGTCGTGAACGCCACGGCGCACAAGTCTCGTTCGGATTCTGGGGGAGACTGGACATCATGCAAGAGACGAGTCGGAGCGTCTCGGTGTACCCCGAAGAGTCAAAAACTCAGGCCAAAATCTAAAACCTTTCTAGCAACTTTCAACATAAATTCACTTACACAAACTGGCAAGCTGAAAACCCTCACCAAAGCTCTTCACGAAAATCAGATATCCATAGTGGCCCTACAGGAAACAAGGTACCCAGATGAAGAGATTTTTGAATCTGAAGGCTACCGATTTTTCAAGAGCAAAGCGCAAAGAGGAATCCTCAATGGAGCTGTGATGCTTGGAACCGCGTTTGCTGTTAGAACCAAGATCCTTAAATCGGTTGCAAATTTCGAACCTGTGAATGATAGATTGTCTATACTCACAATTAAATGCGCGAACAATTTCTGGGACCTACTGGATGAAAAATTGAACAAAATCCCCAAACACCATGTCAAGCTTCTTTTGGGTAACTTCAATGCCCAACTAGGTCGTGAGCAGAAGTACAAGAAAGTTATAGGAAATTACCCTGCTCACAAAAGAACCAATCCAAACGGCAAAAGACTGGTGACCATTTGCGAAAATCACAACCTGCAGGTCATGTCGACCCACTTTCGCTGTCTACCCAGAAAGCAAATGACTTGGCGTTCTCCCGTCCAAGCTCTCGGAGAGTTCCAAATTGATCATGTTGCGATCTCCAGGAGAAACAGCCCTGAGATTATGAATGTCAAGGTAAAGAAAGGCATCAATGTGGCCTCAGATCATTATATGTCTCTTATCAAATTCAAACCAATTCCCGCAAACACAAGGAAGACAACCAAACAGATCACACGCTTCGACAATGATAAACTTCGGCAAAGGGTCAAGGAGTTCCAGGAGAAAGCTAGACCAAATGACTGTGACTTTAACAACGCCAAAAGTCTCCTTGTTGAGGCCGCCAAAGACGTTGCAGAAATCAAGAGAAGCAAAAAGCATGCCTGGTGGAATAGTACCTGCGAATCAGTCCTCCAAGAAAGACTCAATGCGTGGAAACAGTACAACTCTACGAAATCAGAAAATGAATGGGAGACCTACAAAACCCAACGTGCCCAAGCAGTTAGGGTGTTCAGAACTGAGAAACGTAAATACAAAAAATCTCTCATTGAAAAGATAGAACAAAACTTTAGGAAGAATGAAAGCAGAGAGTACTACAGAGCCTTCAAACGCAAACTCACTGGCTATAAACCACCATCTCTATGCTTTGAGCGAACGGACGGCACACTGGCGACGTCAAATGAAGAAAATTGCAGCATTCTGGCAGATTACTTCAAGAATTTACTTAATTGCTCTAAACCGCAAAGCGCCATTGAGACCAAGGAACCCTTACTCAGGTACCCAGATTCCAGACCACCCGACAGAGATGAAATCAAGCGCCACATTGCCCGTCTCAAAAATAACAAAGCGCCGGGGGAAGACTCAGTAGTAGCAGAACTATGGAAATATGCCCCAGAAGAATCACTTGATATCTTGCAAAAGCAAATAGAAGAAATTTGGAACAAGGAGACCCTACCCGAAGATTGGAAAATAGCTTTGAACCATCCATTACACAAAAAAGGCAGCATGAAGAACATCAACAACTACAGAGGAATATCTTTGCTACCCGTGACTTACAAAATTCTATCACTTGCCATCCTGGAGCGTTTGGAAGCACAAGTCGAACATCAAATAGGTGAATACCAAGGAGGGTTCAGAAAAGGTCGCTCAACAGCTGAACAGATCCAAAATCTGAAAACGATCATCAGATATTGTACACTAAGGTCCAAGCAGTATGTGTCTGTCTTTGTGGACTTTAAGAAAGCGTACCACTCCATTGACCGGGAAGTCCTGCTAAACATCTTAAATGAATTTGGAGTTGATTTGAAACTGCTGGCATTAATTAGAGCCACCCTGACCGATACAAAATCCAAGGTGAAGTTCCACGGATGTCTCTCGCATTCCTTTGACGTCAAAACAGGAGTCCGACAAGGTGATGGGCTATCCCCGATACTCTTCAACTGTGTTCTTGAAAAGATCATCAGAACCTGGCGGGTGAGATTACAGGAAACCAACTACAGTCCATTGAGAATAGGAACCAAATCCAAGGGGATCGCAACAGACTGCTTAGCATTTGCCGATGATATTGCTGTTCTCTCAACCGACATAGAAACCGCTAGAGCTCAAGTTGAAATTTTAAAGGAAATTGCCGAATAAACTGGTTTGCAGATATCGTTTGAGAAAACAGAAGTAATGACTAACATCAAAGAGGCTCCACCAAAACTCCATACAAAATACGGGGACATCACCCGAGTAGACAAATTCAAATACCTGGGTGAGATCATCATGAAAAATGGACTGGACAAAGGAGCACTTCAGGAGCGAGTACGCAAACTGGAAATAGCCTACCAAACATCCCGCACAATCTACAACAAAAAATGTCTTTCCCAAAATACCAAGATACGTCACTATGAAACAGTTCTGAAGCCAGTAGTTCTATATGCAGCCGAAAACCTGTCTCTAAATGCCAACAAAGGACTCCTTGAAAAACTGGAAAAAAGAGAACGCAAAATTGTGAGAGGAATCTTGGGATCAAAGTACAGAAATGGTATCCATCAAAAGAGATCCAACAAGGAAGTCTACAGCAAAATAGAGAAAATTACCGACACAATCAGAAAAAGACGGGCACGATTTTACGGTCATCTGAAAAGAATGGACGGAAGAAAGTTAACCAAGGAAATCTTTCACTTTTTTTATTCAAACCCCAAAACCATAATTCCCTGGTTAAAAATACCAAAGAAGACCTGCAAATGCTACATATCTCAGCTGAAGACGCCTTTAACAGAGATCTCTTCCGCAAGAAAATATTGACGAACGGGCTAAACCGAGACGAGCCACCGAAGAGAAGACACGGTGCCCCTTGGACAGAGGAGCGTAAGCAGTAACACTCACAAAGAATGAGGGAAATTTGGGCTCTAAAGAAGGCCAAGTTCAGTGTCAAATGCAACAAGACTTAACGTGCTCCTTGATGGCCCCAGCGAATTATATATAAAATAATAATAATAATCGTACGGCCTCAGCTACCGTTTGCAGACATTTCAGTTTGATGCCATCTGGTTGTCTGCTCGTCAATTTCGTCGTTCCGTTTTACTCTAGGCCCACTAGATGGCAGATAGAGTAAACCGGATCTCTCTTGGGCGTGTCATGCTGAGATTTTAATGAATTGTGTCGGGTAAACACCAAATGTGTCACCGTAGATCTTTTACATGCCGACATCGTACGACATAGAGTGTCGAATGGACTTTTTCCGCCCTTTAAAAATCCGACTTCCTCTGCCGGTCTTGAACTCGCTATCATGGGATCCGGAGGTCGTCACTCTACCACTGATCCACAGAGGCAACTATCGGTTGTTGGAGAATACAACTATATTCCGTACTGGATACGATGAAGGTCGGTAGATCCGGAGAATAATAAACTGGTTTTTAAGCAAATAAAACTTCTGTAGAAATTGATGAATCATTCCCGAATTTAATGATCCAAAGTATATTTCTCGTTCAGCCTTGTATAGAGAGCTGACAGAATACTTTTTAAATCGGAAATTTGGGGAAAAGATATTCCTATATCATTCTCTGACAGAATTACAGTTTTTAAAAGTTGAAAATACATAACATCGCTAACTCAAAGGAGAAGATATTGCACATTTTCCTTCACGACTTCAGTATAGGAAATGATGTGAACTTGCAGAAATCATTCTTTGCATTTCCGTGCAAGTTTGGTTCAATATTTCATGAATTAAACATTTCAGCATGTTACTCATTGTGCTCCCTTCATATAAATAGATGACGTCCTTTTCGCATTACGTTGTGACTTGATGTGCTATTTATGATTTTTTTTTCAGTTTTTCATACAATTCACTTGGAGGATAGTTTCCACAACTTCAATTGTTTACATGTGAAGTTATTCTGAGTAATAACAATTAACATCTTACAGTACCTTGTGAACCTCTTATGTAGCTGGCCAGTAACGTTGAACAATGAGACAAAATATGTGAATATTTTTACGGAGTAGGCTACTTCATCTTCCTGGGTTTTTGTTTCAGTTACTCTTTTTTAGTGTAACACATTATTGCGATTGATTTATTATTTGCTGTTCGTGATTAATTTCTGGAAACATTGTATTTCTGTTTGCACGAATGCGTCTCCAGAATAAATACGGTAGAGTGTGAAATATATACAGGGTTATTCACCTAACATGTTACACGGAAATAACTTCTAAACGATTAATGATATCAGCATTCTGTTTTCATATTCGTAAATGGTATGCAGGATCTTGTAAAATAGCGTGCTACTTAGTCTCATGGGGTGAATGACAACCGAGATATTGATACTAACTCCATATTTTTAAATAGAACAGCACAAATTCATACAGCTGATTTAAAAGTTCATCTGCGTACAAGTTCAAATATGTAAGTATTTTCAAAATCGGACGATTACTTTTTGAGATATAAGTAAGAACAGCATGCGCGGTTTGGCTTGCCGCATCAGACGGCGTGAAGCCGGGCAAGGACATATTGAGGCGCAAGCAGTTTCCTGGGAGTGAGTTCAGCCACAGAATGGATACCAGGCATGTAAGCACCTCGCACACATGTGATGGGTTTGCAAAGTGTGTATAACAGGCGAACACATGACAGGACAGAAAGGGTTAATGTGTTTAAAAGAAATAAAATAAGTACTTTGCCTTGAAAGGAACATAATGAAAACTATAATTATCACTGGTTTTAGTGTACAGTTCATACTACTGTATGAGTTGAGAAATGAACATAACACAAAACATCGGAAGAGCTCCTTCTAGAGAAGCAAATGTTCAGAGCTGATCGTGGTGAGATGGCAGCAAGACTACTAAGTACGTCTTATTTTACACGCATTAATCTCCGCAGAGTTCCAGCGCGACTGTAGTAGAGTGCATTCGGAAGAGCGTAGGTTCGATTCCTGCCTCGCCCAACCTGAAAGTGATTTTCATGGTGTCCCATGTTCAACACCAGGCAAATACCGGATAAGTACCTTTGTAATAGACCACGGCCGACTTCCTTTTCAAATCCTTCCCATTCCCATCCGTGAGAAAAAAACGCTAAACTGAGCTCAACCTATTACGTGTCAAAACAAAACAAAACAAGTTAATACTTATTATTACTTATTATTACTTAATACTTATTATTTTTTATTTTGCTGGCATATTATTGCTGTACGAACTGTGAAAACATTAATACTTATTATTACTTATTATTACTTAATACTTATTATTTTTTATTTTGAACATTAGAAGGCAGTTCGAGTTTAGGAAAGGTTATTCCACTGAACCTCAACTCGTAGGATTCCAGCAAGATATAGCAGATTTAGGAGGTCAAATGGACTGTATCGCGACTGACCTGCCTAAGGCATTTGATAGGGTAGATCATGGGAGACTACTGGAAACAATGAGTGTAAATGGACTAGACAAAAGAGTGATTGAATGGGTGGCTATATTTCTAGAAAATAGATCTCAGAGAATTTAGTAGGCGAATCTTTATCTGACCCTGTAATAATTAAGAGGGGAATTCCTCAAGGCAGTATTATTGAACCTTTATGTTTTCTTATATATATAAACTAGCTGATGTACCCGTGCTTCGCTACCTAATTCTACACTGTATACAGAATTCTAGGTCTGGCAGTGTACATGTTGTAAAATTGTATTAAATTGCATAGCTCTTAACGTTACCCCAGAAACGTGACGGGGAAATCAACATACACCTTTTGTCATGAGAAGACTGGGTTGAATTTTCATTGTAATGGTAGGCCCTCTTGAGGTTTTCATTATAATGGCAGACACTCACTCTCCACCTGTCTTTTCTACATCCTCAGAAAGATGTCCTTGTGGTGTTCCCAACTGAAATCAACATAGGTCATTACAATGACGTCAGCAGGAATGTCGCGATTGAACGCAATGCTTTGATATGAAAAACTCGATCAAATGAAAAACCGCACATTTCCTCACTTTTAACGAACAGTACTACGCTGTCGATCTAACAGAGCTGACAGTCGTGAACACTCCTCTGCTCATTCCAATCAGTGCCTCAGGGAACAGCTGGAATACTATGATGAAACAGTGTGTTACGTACCACAAGAACGGCATGCTAAAGAAGAAAGCAGTACTGGGGCTGTTCCTTAATTAACCCTCCAGCAGACGCACTGGGGTATAAAGTACACCATTGTTAATTATTTTCCACTTCGCTACACTGTGGCTTTTCTAAGATTGGTTGCTCGTCTTCTATTCCTCGAGTGTGACCTTGTTGAACGTGATAGTTTGGAGTCTCTGTGATTGAACAAGAACGGCTGTATTGTAGGTTCAATTCGGAACGTGTCACAGTACCCCGCGCTCCCGATGAAGTAAGTATTTCGACTTCATTATTTACGAATATTTTAAAGCTCGTCACCGTTTAAAACTCTCAATTTATTATTATTTCTCTAATTGCAATATATTTTCCGTTTATTTAGGATGTTGGCGTCTGAGGAAATAACCAAATTTCTTCACGAAGAGCTAGAGGAAGAAAATTTGGACATCGCATAATCAGGTGAGGAATATGAAGTGATCACGAAACTGAATCTGAGGAAGGTCTCACTTCAGGGGACGGATCTGATTCAGAAGGAAGTGAAAATGAACGTTGTGAATACTTCATTGGAAAAGACAAAACCACCAGTTGGAAGAAAAGTGATTTTTCGAAGGTATGCGAAACTAAAACCAAATATGGTGTCGAAGTATTTCCTGGTCCTAAACATAATGCAAGAGGAATCAAAGAAGAAATACCTTCCTTCCATAAACTAGTTGATGAAGATATGGTAGAAGACACCGTGACTCACACGAACTTGCGCAGTGCCTGTGTATTAGAAGATGCTTGTGTAATCGGATCGAATTTCTGAAAAGCCTTCAAGCTTGCAAATAACATTTATTGTTGCGTTTTCACTTGCTACAGTGTGTGCCCTTATTATTAGTGATGTGGATAAATGAATTTTGATGAAAATGATATATTTTCTATTATTATGATTTGTAAAAGTGTGGGGTATAAAGTACACCACGCGCCTGGTCATGTGTCATTTTTAGGCGCGCCTGCTGGAGGGTTAAGCCCACAGCCGCTTCCTTCCAACTCCTAGGTCTTTCCTATCCCATCGTCGCCATAAGACCTGTCTGTGTCAGTGCGACGTAAAGCCACTAGCAAAAAAGGAAGAAAGTTATCAAATCCCTAGCCATTTCCCGCCAATATTCAGATTGTTATACTCTGAGAACCATGTGACCTTGCCGCGGTGGGGAGGCTTGCGTGTCCCAATGATGCAGATAGCCGAGCCGCAGGTGTAACCATACCGGATGGGTATCTGTATAGAGACCAGACTAACGAATGGTTCACCCTAAGGGGGGTAGCAGCCTTTCGGTAGTTGCAAGGGCAACAGTCTAGATGATTGACTGATACGGCCTTGTAATAATACTCAACATGGCTTAGCTGTGTTGATACTGCTACAGGCTGAAAGCAACGGGAAACTACAGCCGTAACTAACTCCCGAGGACATGCAGCTCTCCCTGTATGAATGATGTACTGATGATGGCTTCCTCCCGGGTAAAATATTCCGGAGGTAAACTAGTCCCCCATTCGGATCTCCGGGTGGGGACTACACGAGAGGGGGCGATCATCAGGAAGATGGATACTGACATTCTGCGAGTCGGAGCGTGGAATGTTAGAAGTTTGAATCGTTGTGGTAGGTTAGAGAACCTGAAAAGGGAGATGGATAGGCTAAAGTTAGATGTAGTTGGTATAACTGAAGTACGTTGGCAGGATGAAAGAGATTTTTGGTCAGGCGACTACCGAATTATCAACACAAAATCAAACAGGGGAAATGCAGGAGTTGGTTTAATCATGACTAAGAAGATAGGGCAGCGGGTAAGCTACTACGACCAGCATAGTGAAAGAATTATTGTCGTCAAGATAGACACCAAACCAATGCCCACCACAATAGTGCAGGTCTATATGCCTACTAGTTCAGCGGATGGTGAAGAAATCGAAAGAATATATGAGGAGATAGAAGATTTAATACAATATGTAAAAGGTGACGAGAATCTAATTGTGATGGGAGACTGGAATGCAGTGGTAGGCCAAGGAAGAGTAGGTACTACAGTAGGAGAATTTGGATTGGAACAAAGGAAAGAAAGAGGAAGTCGGCTGGTTGAATTCTGCACTGATCATAATTTAGTCCTTGCCAATACTTGGTTCAAACATCACAAACGACGGCTGTATACGTGGACGAGACCTGGAGACACTGGAAGGTATCAAATAGAGATACAGAAACCAGGTGTTGGATTGCAAAACTTTCCCAGGAGCAGACGTGGACTCTGACTACAACTTGTTGGTCATGAAATGCCATCTGAAGTTGAAGAAATTGAAGAAAGGAAAGAATGCAAAAAGATGGGATCTAGACAAGTTGAAAGAAAAGAGTGTGAGGGATTGTTTCAAGGAACATATTGCACAAGGACTAAATGAAAAGGCTGAAGGAAACACTATAGAGGATGAGCGGAGAGTCATGAAAAATGAAGTCAGTAGGGCTGGTGAAGAAATGTTAGGAAGGAAGAAAAGATCAACTAAGAATCAGTGGATAACTCAGGAGATACTATACCTGATTGATGAACGACGAAAACACAAGAATGCTAGAAATGAAGGGGGCAGAAATGAATACAGGCGATTAAAGAATCAAGTGGATAGAAAGTGCAAGGTAGCTAAGGAAGAATGGCTGAAGGAGAAGTGCAAGGATGTCGAAGGCTGCATGGTCCTGGGAAAGGTAGATGCTGCATACAGGAAAATCAAGGAAACCTTTGGAGAAAGAAAATCTAGGTGTATGAATATTAAGAGCTCAGATGGAAAGCCACTTCTAGGGAAAGAAGACAAAGCAGAAAGAAGGCAGGAGCATATCCAACAGTTGTATCAAGGTAAAGATGTAGATAATTTGGTTCTGAAACATGAAGATGCTGTTGATGCAGATGAAACGGGAGACCCAATTTTGAGGTCAGAGTTTGACAGAGCTGTGAGTGACCTCAATAGGAACAAGACCGGGCGAGTTGGCCGTGCGCGTAGAGGCGCGCGGCTGTGAGATTGCATCCGGGAGATAGTAGGTTCGAATCTCACTATCGGCAGCCCTGAAAATGGTTTTCGGTGGTTTCCCATTTTCACACCAGGCAAATGCTGGGGCTGTACCTTAATTAAGGCCACGGCCGCTTCCTTCCAACTCCTAGGCCTTTCCTATCCCATCGTCGCCATAAGACCTATTTGTGTCGGTGCGACGTAAAGCCCATAGGAAAAAAAATAGGAACAAGGCACCTGGAATTGATGACATTCCCTCTGAATTACTGACTGCCTTAGGAGAAACCAGCATGGCAAGGTTATTTCATTTAGTGTGCAAGATGTATGAGACAGGAGAAGTCCCATCCGATTTTCGGAAGACTGCTGTTATACCTATTCCCAAGAAAGCCGGTGCTGACAGGTGTGAAAACTACCGCACTATTAGTTTAGTATCTCATGCCTGCAAAATTTTAACACGTATTATTTACAGAAGAATGAAAAAACAAGTTGAAGCTGAGTTGTGAGAAGATCAATTTGGCTTCAGAAGAAATGTAGGAACACGTGAAGCAATCCTGACTTTACGTTCGATCTTAGAGGATCGAATCAAGAAGGACAAGCCCACGTACATGGCATTCGTAGCTCTAGAAAAGGCATTCGATAATGTTGATTGGACCAAGCTATTAATGATTCTGAAGATGATAGGGATCAGATACTGAGAACGAAGAATTATCTACAATCTGTATAAAAACCAGTCTGCAGTGATAAGAATCGAGAGCTTTGAAAAAGAAGCAGCAATCCAGAAAGGAGTGAGGCAAGGCTGCAGTTTGTCCCCTCTCCTTCTCAATGTTTACATAGAACAGGCAGTAAAGGAAATCAAAGAGAAATTTGGAAAGGGAATCACAGTCCATGGAGAGGAAATCAAAACCTTGAGATTTGCCGATGATATTGTTATTTTATCTGAGACTGCAGAAGATCTCGAGAAGTTGCTGAATGCTATGGAGGAAGTCCTGGGTAAGGAGTACAAGTTGAAAATAAATAAGTCCAAAACAAAAGTAATGGGGTGCAGTCGAACGAAGGCAGGTGATGTAGGAAATATTAGATTATGAAGTGAAGTCTTAAAGGAAGTAGATGAATATTGTTACTTGGGTAGTAAAATAACTAACGATGGCAGAAGTAAGGAGGACATAAAATGCAGACTAGCACAAGCAAGGAAGAGCTTTCTTAGGAAAAGAAATTTGCTCACTTCAAACATTGATATCGGAATTAGAAAGATGTTTTTGAAGACGTTCGTGTGGAGCGTGGCATTGTATGGAAGTGAAACATGGACGATAACTAGCTCAGAAAGAAAGAGAATAGAAGCTTTTGAAATGTGGTGTTACAGAAGAATGCTGAAGGTGAGATGGATAGATCGAATCACGATTGAAGAGATACTGAATCGAATTGGTGAGAGTAGATCGATTTGGCTAAATTTGACGAGAAGAAGAGATAGAATGATAGGACACATCTCAAGACACCCAGGACTTGTTCAGTTGATTTTTGAAGGAGGTGTAGGTAGGAACGGTAGGGGTAGACCAAGGTATGAATATGACAAGCAGATTAGGATGCAATAGTTACGTAGAAATGAAAAGGTTAGCTCAGTTTAGGGTGGCATGGAGAGTTGCATCAAACCAGTCTATGGACTCAAACAACAACATTTGTTAAAACTGGCGCAAAGGAAGATTGATATCACAAGGCACCTACATTTAATCGACGCTTTATCTTGCCATTTTACAGTTCTGGCTGTACATCATAATATCTGTCTATTTTCCTGGAATAAAACACATAAAAAGAAATACCCTTCCGTTGAAATGAAATGTCGTATGGCTTTTAGTGCCGGGATATCCCAGGACGGGTTCGGCTCGCCAGGTGCAGGCCTTTCTATTTGACTCCCGTAGGCGACCTGCGCGTCATGATGAGGATGAAATGATGAAGAAAACAACACATACACCCAGCCCCGTGCCATTGGAATTAACCAATTAAGGTTAAAATCCTCGGCCCGGCGTTCAATGCGATTCGGCGTATTCTTCTCCATTAGAAATTTTAGGTCTTCTATTTGCCAAAATTCGTACTTCTAAATTCACTTGGAAAGTTAATTTTTTGGCTACGAACTTGTCTTGCCCGGTAATAATGGGAGGGGATTTCATGTCTACTACTGGTCTAGTGCTCGGCATTCAGAGCAAGTCGTACACTTCCAAATTTGCCAAATATTCTAAAATCCCCTTAATTAAGAGTAATTCTGCGTCATGTTCATCTGTTTCGCCTACCAAGGATAAGATGTTGTTAGACCTTAGACATCTACCTGAGGAGCAGGCTGATAGTATTCATCAATTTTGTCTGTCGTTTCCGGATGTATTTTCCGATTGTCTTGGTGTTACTGACCTTATTGAATACAAGATTGAAGTTACGGATTCGATCCCGGTTAGATTTCTACTTTATAGGCTCTCTCCTCCTAAAATAAAGGCACTCAAGGAGATCATCGATCAGATGTGAAAGGATGTTATCATTCGACCCTCTAAGTCGGCGTACTCATCGCCCATTTTCCTGGTGCCGAAACCCCAAGGTGGCTTCAGGCCTTGATTGACTATAGGGCTTTAAATCGCAAGGTGGTGTTACAATCTGTGCCTCTTCCCGACCTACACTGTTGTTTTTCATGGTTTCGGAAAGCTAAGTTCTTCACCATCTTAGACCTTAATTAGGTGTACAATCAGATCCCTCTAGCCGAAGAATCAAAACATCTCACAGCTTTTGCCACGGATTGGAACTTGTATGCATACAACCGCGTACCTTTCGGGCTCCCCACGTGGGCGGCTGTTTTAACGAGACTACTAGATAGGGTCTTCTCCGACATCAAGTTCGAGTACTTATACCACTATCTTGATGATGTCATAGTTTTCTGAGACCTTTGACGAACACCTTGATCATCTAAAAGAGATCTTTAAGCGCCTTCGCAAGGCTGGGTTGACTGTGAAGTAATCTACGGTAGCTTTTGCTAAGCCTTCCATGACATTCCTAGGGCATATTGCGTCGCCCCATGGTGTTTCGATAGATCATTCTAGAACACAGGCCATCCGTGATTTCAAACCTCAAGGACATCAAAGGTATTGCCACGTTCGTCGGCATGCTGAATTTCTTCAGGAAATTTATTCCCAATTTCGCTAACAGAGCGGCGCCTTTGAACTTACTCCGTAGGAAAGGCGTCAAATTTGAGTGGGGGCCGTCTCAACAAGCCGCTTTTGAAGACCTGAAATTAGCTCTTTGCGACGACCCCGTCATTGCTATGCCTGATTTCTCGAAGAAATTCATCGTCCAAACCGACGCCTCGTCGTCGGCGGTGGCTGCTCTGCTTCTTCAAGAAACTGAACTCGGAAGGCGACCCATCGCCTACGCATCTAGGACAATACCGGCTCAAGAAGCCAACTATTCCACATATGAACTTGAGGGTTTGGCAGTTTTGTTTGCACTAGAGAAGTTCCGCCTCTAAATGGAACACGTTCAGTTTCACCTGGGAACAGATAACCAAGCCTGAAGTTGTGTCTTAGCTAGGCCGCGTCGTACTGGTCGTACATTCCGATGGGCCAACAGAATTTCTGTCTTCCAATTTGACGTTAGGCATATAAGACGATCAGAAAATGTTGTGGCGGATGGACTAAGCCGCATGTTTTCTAACGATGTAGAGACCTCCGAACTGGAAGATAATTCATCTCTTCCCACGCCCTCACCTTCGGGCAGTAATGCCATTCTAACTGATGCCCCCATGTTGTTGAAAATATTGAAAAATATCAACGTGAAGATCCTGTGCGGGCTCCCAGTATGGAAACTCTTTCTCCTGGGGAACATGTCGTCCCTTATGTATTGAGGAATGGGGTTTTATGTTGCCCGTCGAGGCATGATCAAAAGATGAAAGTTGTGGTTCCAGTTGTTCTTGTACCTATGATCTTCAAGTACTACCATGAGACCCCATTAGGGGGGCATTTAGGCATCTTCAAAACTCGAGAAAAGATCCTAGAGATGTTTATTTGGAAAGGTATGGACGGTGAAATTCGAGAATTGGTAAAATCTTGTAAATCATTTTGGCTTAGTAAGCCCACCTTGTCCACTAAGCTAAGTATGCTTTCTTCTCAACAAGCGTCGCGCCCCATGGAAGCCTCTACATCGACTACGTAGGACACTTCCCCCAATCAAAGGGGAATGCCAACAAATTAATTCTCGTGTGTGTAGATGGTTTCACGAGATTTTCCTGGTTATTTCCGACTAAGCTGACAACCGCGCAGTCCACTATTGCTTGCTTGAATACCATATATGATTCTTTTGGTCTGTATCAATACATAGTTTCTGATTATGCTAATGCATTTACATTCAACTTTTTCCGTAAATTCTGCTTTGACCTGTCTATATCACATGTAACTACATCGGCGTATTGTCCTCAACCATCTCTGGCTGAGCGGGTCAACCGTAATCTTAGATCAGCTCTCATTGCACATAACCATGATGATCATTCCAGGTGGGATACGTCCGTGCATTGTTTGACATTTGCCTTGAATTCGGCGGTTCATGAGTCCCATAAGTGCACTCCTGCTTCTCTGATGTTTAAATTTTTGCCTAACACGCCGCTCTCTAACCTTTGGTCACTTAATTATATTCTACCAGAGACAATAGATCCCAATAGTAATAGGGATCTATTGAAGAAGGCTAAGGCCAATCTTAAGGTTTCTCATGAAAAGGTTAGGGAAAGATATCATCGTGGACGGAGGCCCACCAATTTAAATGTAAGAGATCAAGTCATGGTTAGGAATATTGTTCCAGCGGGCAAGCTTGTTCCCAGATTTCATAGGCCGTGCATCATATTGGGTTTTCTGACTCCTGTTCCATTATTAGTGAGCAACCCAGCCACAGAGAGTATCTTTAGAGTTCACCTATCTCAGGTGAAGCCTGTGTAATGTCATTGTTAACTTAGCCATCCAAGTTTAGCAGCAGTTTTGAAGGTTTTATCTTTTGGGATGCCTTCTGCCCCAAATTACTTTAGTTTGTTATTTATATCTATATAAACGGTATGTACGATCTTCCTCTCTGGTTTTCCTGCTGTCAATTCCTTTGTGGCCATTACCAAGCCCCCGTCTCCTGCATATCCACACCATTGGCATGAAATCCTTCCACGCCGCCCGGCCTTCAGCATCACCAATAAAGATCGTACCTTCTAATCTGAAGTCACAAACAACACCTTTCTGTCGCCGAGATCTTACTGTTTCAGTGCCCCGCAGCCGTTCGTCGCCGTATTACCACAGAGATGAGGTACGGGCCCACTCCACTCCCGTGAAGTCTACTTGTGTACGGCGCGCCGAAGTCCATATCCCGGCAAAGGCTGAAGTGCGGCGCCCCTACCGCCAATTCATCTGGGGACTGGAGATATTCTTCTAATCCGCGGCGTCCTTCACCACGACTAACCCTCTCATAGAAGAGGGAGAGGTGTATCTGAGGGCAGTTGAGTGGTCCGGGCGACCTCAACTGGATATCGACAGCGGCAGCAGTTCTTGCCGTCAAAATTTTCAACATGTAGTTCACATTCTACTGATACAAAAACACTCTAAAGCTGGAGATAAACAACCTTCTACCTATCTACTTCAAAAAAAAACTTTTTTCAAAATTCTTCTGTGTCACCCCTAGGAAGGACATTTTGTGTAGAGGGTCCGTACCGGGAGGTACACCTTTACGCCGCGCGTTCAAAACTAGCGCCTAAATGAACTCCTCTACTGGAGGAACCGTGAACATGAAAATAAACCTACCTAAACCTGTGCTCAGAAGATGTCACTGCTGAAAAACTATGATCATGCACCGCGGTGCGAAGTGAAAGAACATTTTATTTGAAGAAGTTTTGAATTCATAAGGTTTTTTTTACTAAATAATGTTCATTTATTTTTGGGTTGGCAATATTGATCCTTTCTTTCCGCCAGTTTTGAATCTAGCAAATCCCTAATTTCTGTAATTAATTTTCCGTCTATCACAGGCTTTTTCCTCGATTCTGAGTGTCACTTTTGAATTTAACCAATAATATTCTGTGGGTGTGTCTTGTTTATTCGTGAAAGGTCTCGAACTTTGCCCGAGGGTTTATAAACTGCGGATTATCTCCTCTCTTGGCCAATTGATCGTCATCTGAACTAGTGTGTGTGTCAAGGAGGAGGCGGGAGGCGCCCCTTTCATCAGGCAGCAGTACACCGACAAGGTAATGGCCACTTTAACCCGTTTAACCCGAGGGAGAGGTCCGAAACTTTAACTGTAACCTACCTTTATGAAAATGTAACTTCTGCCGGCTTATGTAATAACTTCATAAAATCCTTAACTGTAAATCGAGGATAGGGAGTGATGTAACCTCTCGAGCTCCTCTTCATAATGGTTTGAGGTGACTACGTTTTCCAATTGGTTTTTTTCCTTTCCGTAAACTCTTAATTTATTCTTATACAAGTCACCTCCATAGTTTGGGAATAGCCCCTGTTTCATCGGCCTAGTGCCCTTTATGTTTTAGGAATTCATATCTACGAGCGCATGCATTCGCCTCATTTCATTTTGTGTTCGGGCCATTTATTTAACTGTTATTTCTTTTTACACGAAAGCCCTATATGTTGGGTACGAGATACCCCTGTTTCAATTTGTAAGTTGGGCCATGGAAGGCCAAAAGTTGTAAGATATTTTTGGCGTTGCCTTGAGTAGGCTTACGAACTGGGAGCACGATAGCTCTTGTTCAAGTGTTGTAAAAGTGTCTCTGGGAGGCCTGAGACTGTCATTGTTGGGGCAAGTGCTCCATGTATTGGGGGATTTCTGCCCTTTGAATAAATTTGTGTTCTTTGTAAATTTGTGCTGGGAATTCAAAAATTGTAAAACTAGGGACTTGTAGCCCAAGAGAGTTAAAGTTCTGAAATCTTGGATTTTATTAAGTCTTGTTTCTAAATTGCTGTATCATTGTTACCTCACTAAATGAAAAGTTGTTAAATTTGCTGTTTTTCAAAAATATTACTTTCAGTTAAGTTTTAAAATTCTTTTCTTGACATTGTAGTTAGACCCATTCATCCCGGCACCTTCTTTCACCTGTGCGTTCCACGGGTAACCCCGTAACAATAATAATAATAATAATAATAATAATAATCAAAGAATTAATCTTACCTATTGTTTTACTACTAGACGGCGGACCATACTAAGCTTGAATCAAAGTACAGGTGTTGTATATGCACACACTTAACACACACGGAAATGCAAGTGCCATGCGTTTCACACATACTACATCGGTTGGACTGCGACTTTTTACTAGGCAAAAGTGTGAACGTCAACTTTACACACACAGACACACACACACACACACACACACACACACACATACACGGAGTACTGCTATTGTTGTGCATGACATCATCCGGTGAGTCTGTTGACTTGTCCGTAAAAAACAAAAGCAGGAAGTGGTGTACAGTTGTAACAAAAGTTTATGCACTAATTTATTTCTGCACCCTTAAGTTTATAGATTGATTACTTAGCTGATAAGTCACCTTCCTGAACAAGGACAGTGGCAGCCGCGATCCTCGGACTCTAAACCTAAAAAGAAAGGGGCTATCATCTACGATATCCCTTGCCTGTAATCTCTTACAGCCCTTATGCTGGGTCGAGAACAACACGAGACGCCGAGGTGCAAGAATTTAGGAGTTCTTCTAGTAAATGTGGCTGACGTATTTGAGCACTACCGGACTGAACCAGGATCGAAGCTAGAGACGTCGATGTAACAGAATTTAGGAGTTCTGCTAGAAAACGAAGCTGACGTATTTAAGCACTACTAAACTAAGCCAGGATCGAACTTGCTATGTTAAATCTACCGACACGTGGCTGACGTATTTAAGCACCACCGAACTGAGCAAGGATCGAAATGCTGTTCCTAAAAGACGCTAATGTAGCGGAATTTAGGAGTTCTGTTAGTAAACGAAGCTAACGTATTTTAGCACTACTAGACTAAGCCACGATCAAACCTGCTATGTTAAATCTACTAACAAGAGGCTGACGTATTTATGTACCATCAGACTAAGTCAGGATCGAACTCAGAGACGCCGAGGTACCGGAATTGAGGAGTTCTGTCAGTAAACGAGGCTGACTTATTTAAGCATTACCAGACTGTGCCAGGATCGAACCTAGGGTTAAAAAGCCAGCGCTTCTGGGCTACTAAGCCCGGCTCGGCAAAAGAGAACAACACTTTTAAGTCTGTAGAGCTCTCTGCTGCTGCAACTTTTAGAACAGTGAACGAGCGAGCAGTAGTTTTCTTATCGCGCAAAAGTGCTGCGTCTTACATTCCAGCAAGTGTCCGTGCGCTGGCCGACTTAAAGCAACCTGTGAGTTTGCTTCAAGCTCACTCTAATACAACGTTTTAGTAAAATACATCCGCGACATTTTTCTCGCTCGGGAGGGAGCATCTCTAAGCCGGTGCCGGAACTGTACGGTCTTCAAAAGTCCTCATTCGAAACCCGGTGCTGGTACATAACCTACTCCCAAGGCTTAACGCCTGAATAGCAGGGATTAAACTACACTGTAAATGCTAGGGAGCGGCTAGCTGCTCCCCAAATCCTAGATCTAAAAAACCGTTTTACGGCCGGTTGCCGTTCTTAACGCAAGGACTCGGATTTTAAATCGCAGTATCTAGTGTCATACTTTATGAACAATTGTTTTACAACCGGATTCTCTTCCTGACGAAAAGACTAGGATTTTAAATCGCAAGAATCTGTTTTAAAGCCGGATGCCCCTTTTAACGCATACAACGGGATTTTAAATCGCAGTATCTAGTGTCTTAAATCACGAGTAATTGTTTTACAGCTGGATGCCCTTCTAGACGCAAAGAATACGATTTTAAATGGCAGGAATTTGTTTTACAGTCGGATGCCCTTGTTGACGCGAGAACTAAGATTTTAAATCGCAAGAATCTGTTTTACCGCCGGTTGCCCTTTTTACCGCAGGAACTGGGATTTTAAATCGCAGTATCTAGTGTCTTACATCACGAACAATTGTTTTACGGCTTTTTGCCCTTCCCGACTTAACAAAACCGGCATTTATTTCCGCTAAGTCACTTCCGTTCTGCTTGCATTAACTGTAAGTTATTGCACAAGAACATGCTAGATGTATGTCGTGCTGAGCAGCATTCGCCTAAGGCTGTAGTTGCTTCTGCATGCTTTAACTCGAATTCTGAACAGATCCGTTGGACAGAATTCTAGCCTTATTGATTTTTTCCTCTAAGAACAAAGGTATCCCTAGACGTGTTGTATCGTGTGTCGTGTTTTAAACACATCAATCAATGTTCTCATTACATGTTTTATCGAGTTTTAATCTGATCTTCTTAGAACAAATATCCCCTCGTATGTCTTAAACATATGTTGTATCGTGTTCGATTCTAGTCTTGGTCACTTATTTAGTATTCTCATCACATCAATCAATATTCTAATTACATTTTGAAGTTAACAACATCGAGTACAGTGTTCGATTTTAGTCTTGTTGTGTTTCTTTTGTAATCCGCAAGTCTAAACATGCACAATAATGTTATCGCTGCACACTTATGCCTTAGCAATGCATGCTCGATGAAGCTATGCCTTAACATAGGCGGAGGAGGTAGAGGAGGAGGAGGCTATAATAGCCGCCGTCACCTTGTGTAGTAGCCTCTAAGTGCTAATTAGCGTCGGGAAGGGCATCTTGTTGTAAACTAAGTATAGTCTCCTTCAAGATGGTAGATGAGAGGTTAGCTTCGAGAATGCACTAAAGTTTTACTGTTTAATGATGATAACTAAAGGAATTTTTCAAAATAACCCGCTAGCACATTTGAAAGGTATGTAGTCGTAAAGATAGCAGCATGGTGCTCTGTTGATTAAAGATGGCAGCTAGTCAAAAAAGCACATAGAATTTCAAATTGCCGCCACCATATTTCAAAGGTAGTACCTAAAGATAGCAGCACGGTGCCCTGATGCTCAAAGACGGCGGATGACAGCTGTTTAGAGTTTTTCAAATTTTTCAATTTTTTTTCAAATTACCCGATACTACGTGTTTAAGGTAGTAGCCGTAATGATTAAAGACGACAGCTGTCAAGAAAGCACGTGCAAATTGCCCACCACCACATTTCAAAGGAATGTACCTAAATATAGCAGCACGATGCTCTGTTGATTAATGATGGCCGCTGTCAGCTGTAAAAAAGCACGTGGAAATTACCGCCACCACATTTCAAAGGTAGTGTCATAAAGAGGGCAGCACTGAGGTTAGCGATGCAAGATGGCTGATGACAGCTGTCAAAACGCACGTGGAAATTGCCCGCCACCACGTGCCTATAAGGTTTAGTGCAGTTAAGATGGCAGCACTGAGGTTAGCGATGCGTTGTTTTTGTTGTGTTTTTGTGCCGTTAAGATGGCAGCACTGAGGTTAGCGATGCAGGATGGCGGATGGCAGCTGTCAGAACAGCACGTAGCTGTCAATAAAAAGCACGTGGCTGTGCTTACAAATTCAAATCTCGCGCTAAGATTCAAATTTCCCGCCCGTGAGGTTTAGTGCCGTACGGATGGCAGCACTGAGGTTTAGCCCCGTCAAGGTGGTAGCAATGAGGTTAGCGATGCGTTGTTGTTTGAAGATGGCGTATGGCAGCTGTCAAAACACGTGGCTTTGTTTACAAATTCAAGTCTCGCGCCAAAATTCAAATCTCCCGCCAAAATTCAAATTTTACCGCGGGAGGAGGAGGCCTCTGCGGAGGGCCGATGGCAAATCTAGCCAATCCCAAATTTCTGTAATTAATTTTCCGCCTATCACAGGCTTCTTCCTCGATTCTGCGTATCACTTTTGAATTTAACAAATACATTTCTCTGTATCTTGTTTATTCGTGAAAGGTCTCGAACTTTCCCCGAGGGTTTATAAACTGTGGGTTTTCTCGTTTCTTGGCCAATTGAACGTTATCTGAACCAATCTGTGTGTCAAGCAGGAGGCGGGAGGCGCCTCTTTCATCAGGCAGCAGTTCACCGACAAGGTAATGGCCACTTAACATTTTATTTCTTGCTAGCTCTGCAGTTTAACCCGAGGGAGAGGCCGAAACTTTAACTATGTAACCTACTTTTCTGAAAATGTAACTTCTGCCGGCTTACGTAATAACTTCGTAAAATCTTTAACTGTAAATCGGGGATGGAGAGTGATGTACCCTCTCGAGCTCTTCTTCATAATGGACTGAGGTGACTACGTTTTGCAACTGTTTTTCTTCTTTCTGTAAAGTCTTAATTTATACTTATACGAGTCACCTCCATTGTTTGGGAATAGCCCCTGTTTCATCGGCCTAGTGCCCTTTATGTTTTAAGAATTCATATCTAGGAGCGCAGGCATTCGCCTCCTTTCATTTTGTGTTCGGGCCATTTATTTAACTGTTATTTCTATTTACACGAAGGGTCTATAGGTTGGGTACGAGATACCCCTGTTTCAATTTGTAAATTGAGCCATGGAAGGCCAAAAGTTGTAAGATATTTTTGGTGTTGCCTTGAGTAGGCTTGAGAATTGAGAGCACGTTAGCTCTTTTTCAGGTGTTGTAAAAGTGCCTCTGGGAGGCCTGATAACTCTCCAGTAATACTACTTTCCTACATAAAGGTGAAGACGAAAGTGACCTTTCACACTCTCGAACTTTTTCTGTCTTAGGAAGAGTCTTAGGACTTGTTCAATGAAAGGAGACACACCTCTTCTCCTGATACTTTTATAAGAGTACCAATCTTGAACAAGTGTTCTTAGGAAGTCTAAACAAAATAAGGCAATTTTTACTGCAATGTTCTTCATATTACGAAGGCATTTCATAATGTAGGTCACCTTCACAACTGTCTCCTCTCAGGACGTGATCACGGACAGCGCACATGGTGGAGTTATACAATACAACGTGTTCACAGACTATATTGGATGAGCTCATGGAGGAAACTTTGGAGAAAGACACGGATATGAATTAGTGCAACGACTCGACTGTCAAAATTAACCGTACTCGATTCTTCAGATGTCGCGGTCATAATGATAAAAAATAAAATAAAAAGATGCCATAATATCCGCCTCTGTGTTGTAGTGGTTAGTGTGATTAGCTGCCACCCCCGGAGGACCGGATTCGATTCCCGGCTGGCCACGAGATTCGAAAAGTGGTACGAAGGCTGAAATGGGGTCCATTCAGCCTCGTGAGGTCAACTGAGCAGAGGTGGGTTCGATTCCCACCTCAGCCATCCTGGAAGTGGCTCTTGTGGTTTCCCACTTCTTCTCCGGGCAAATGCCAGGATGGTATCTAACTCAAGGCCATGGAGCTTCCTTCCGTCTTCCTTGTCTGTCCCTTCCAATCTTCCCATACCACCGCAGGGCCCCTGTTCAGCATAGCAGGTGAGACGACCTGGGCGGGGTACTGGTCATCCTGCCCAGTTGTATACCACGGTCCAGAGTCTGAAGCTCCAGGACACTGCCCTTGGGGGGTAGATGTAGGATCCCTCGCTGAGTCCGAGGGAAAATCCGACCCTTGAAGTTACACAGACAAAGAAGAAGGAGAAGAAGAAGCCATAATTGTTATGAACATCATTGTATAAAAATTACAGAAATGTTACTCTCGTAAAATAAAACATTCACGAATCAGTTGCCATTAACATCATATCCCAATATCACCAACCACAGACGACGAAATTCCTTCCATCTATAAATCTGAAAAGATAGGAAAAAATTGACGAGGAGAAGACCGTGCATGAACTCACAAAGGAAATCTAAATCATCTAGCAAGTCAGTTCATCGTCCCTTCAAAGACCTATCGCATTCAAAATCAAAACAAACCCAAATTGACTGAATCGTTAGTTATCATATTAGAAAAGATAATAATGGGAAGTACAGTTAAATAAATTTTGCAAATACCAAATGATACTGATGCCGAGATTTATTCATCGAGGAGAGTAGGTCTTCAAGGATCAATGGGAACCTTCAGTTCAGCAGTTTAAGTGTTTCAAATCCTGGAAAAATGTCGTAATGATAAAGTTAATGCCACCATAGATCTACATGTTAACAAATTAAAATAAGAACAACAGTCCTGAATGGAGAGTCGTAAACATTCGCACAGGAATATACACAATATTTGCAGAATGCTGGAGTCTTCCCGTGAAGAATATCCTATAATTCCACGCATTTACCATCGCTTGTTTTCTCCTGAATGATCGGTCCTGCTAAGCAGTTGACAGATGGGCTTCACGTGATTCGATGCCATATAATAGTGAGTTTGACATAACTCGAGTAAGCTATTACACTTTATGTAATGGTGGAAGAAAACTCCCTATTATCATTGTAATTATTCTGCAGGTGGGAGGCTTTTATTAGCGTTTCCCCTTTAGGTGACTTGTCTGTTCAGAGGGCAGAAAATTACAGGTTGCTACAGATTTATCAGCCTGGTACCGTCTGACGTCACCAAGTGCCGTGTCAAATGCTCGTTTAGGTCAAGACCCCTCTAACACCTGCAGGGATTTTAGTTTATGTGCTTCCGACACACCCAGCGATTAACATCACAATTGCTCAATTATATAATAAATATTTCATTCAATATGTGTTTCTGTATAAGGTCACAGTGCCCTACATAAGAGCATATGTGTCTCGTGGTTCCACTCTTTTATCTAAGAAATCCACTGGTTCTCAAGGAATATATTCATTCAGGATAATTTTCAGGATGAAATTCAGCTTAAAATATGGGTCTCAAGAAAGTAGTAAAACATCTCCCTTATTATCAGATATTAATGTGTCTAGTTTCCCTACACACATACATACAAAAAAGCGTTACGCATTATAGAATTATACCGTTCAGTCTGCAAGCCTCTGTGAATTTACCAAACGCCTCCACAATCCTCTAGTTGCAACTAGCTGTGTGGTTTAGTTCCATATCATTAGAAACCTCGTCGTCTTGCTACGTGTATTGACCTCTAAGAGCGAGTCCATTGTTTTCCTAAGTAAAATATCATCCTCCATTCGCCTCACATGATCCCCCAACCGAAGCCGCTTTTTGCGTACAGATTCATCAATCGAGCTCATTCCTAAATTTGTCTTTAGTCCGCATACTAAATAGCCTCCTGCCATTGTTCTCACCCATTTGTGCCCGCGATCATTCTGGCTACTTTCATGTCTGTTATTTGTAACTTACGGATATCGTGTGTCCATCCAGCTTTCACTCCCGTAAAGCAAAGTCCGTTTGAAAGCAGTGACACCAGTGACGGTTTCCAAAACATTCGATACAGCACAGTGAATTGCTTCACACGGCGCACTTTCGTCTCGGACAGCAAGAGAGACAGTATTTCGCGATGGCATGGAGAAGCGTCTCGGACTGGAAGAGAAGCCGTATGTCGACACACGGCCCACTGCCATCTCGGAATGGAAGAGAAGCAGTGTGTCAACAGCATCCGAATTCATTGACCCCGGCCAAATGTCAATGACACCGTGACGTCAAGAAGACTTGTCAAGCTGGCAACTGAACTCATCGCTCACCACAGTTGTGTCATATTTATGGCACTAAACCACATGGTTGCCACCTTAGGCACGTGGGTGAACGAAATTTGAAATCCCACGTGCTCTTGTTTGTAAACAAAGCGACGTGAAGTTTTGACTGCTGTCAGCGGCCATCTTCAAACAAGAGAGCATCATGCTGCCATCATGATGGGGCTAAACATAATTGGTGCAGCCTTTAGCACGTGGTGGCGGGCAATTTGAAATTCCACGTGCTCTTGTTTGTAAACAAAGTGACGTGAAGTTTTGACTGCTGTCAGCGGCCATCTTCAAACAAGAGAGCATCATGCTGCCATTATGACGGGGCTAAATCCTCATGGGTGCCACCTTAGGCACATGGTGGCGGGCAATTTGAAATTACTCGTGATCTTGTTTGTAAACTAAGCCACGTGCTTTATTAACAGCTTTAAATAGACGATCGCAAACTTCAGTGTTGGCATCTTGACGGGGCAAAATCTTCATGGCCACCGCCTTAGGCACGTGGTAGCGGGCAATTTGAAAAAATTCCATGTGCTTTTTTGACAAGCGACGTGCGTTTTTGATTGCTGTCAGCGGCCATCTTTATGCAACAGACAATCGCAAACTTCAGTGCATTCCCGACGCCTAAGAGAGCGAGCCTAACCTCATATCCGTCATCTTGAAGGGGGCTATCCTTAGTTTTACGACAAGATGCCCTTCTCGACGCCCAATGCAGAAGATGGTGGCTATACACAGTTCCTTATAAGACGGCCTAGGGGCGGCTACACACGTCTTCTTATAGGAAAAGATGATGGCTATGGGCGCTTGCCCAAGATGGCTGCTGCTCTTGTGAGACAGACTAGGGGCGATTGTGCAGGATGGCGGTTATGTACGGCTTCGTATGGAGAATGATGACGTCTATGGGCGATTGCGCAAGATGCCGACTATCCATGGGCTCTTATGTAGAAAGATGACGGCTATGGGCGATTGAGCAAGTTGGCTGCTATACATAGGCTCTTATAGAGAAAGATGCCGGCTCTGGGCACAATATAGCGGCTATACATGGGCTCTTATGAGACAGCTTAAGGACGCTTGCGCAAGACGGAGACTGCTCTTGTTGAAAAAGCTGGCTGAGGGGGGGGGGGGCTACTGCACAAGACGGCGCGTGGTAGAGGTTGATATAAAACATTCTACGACTTTATGACAGCTGTCAGCGGCTATATTTATACAAGAGAGCCTCTTAACTGGGCTAAATCTTTATGACTGCCACCTTAGGCATGTGCTGGCATCTTGACGGGGCTAAAACGTTATAGCTACAGGACAATTCCCCTGCCGAGAAGAGATCCCCGGGAAGAAGAAGACGCCGGACCATGAGGAAGAAGACGCTGGCCCACCAGTGGAGGGCCGCCCAGCCGCAAACCAGGACTGCTCCCAGGACAGCAGCAGAGCGAGGAGCCAATCAGAAGAGGATCTCAGCGGGTAGCGGCAGTCAGGTGAGATTGAAACGTCCCCCTCAGCAACACTTGCAGTGTTTGCGCTGTCTGAGGTGGGGCCACCGGCAGGAGAGGTGTGGGCTCCAAGTGAGGTGCAACCGCTGTGGTGGTGATCACCACTACACAGCCTGCGCAGCGCTTAAGGAGGCGCCAGTGTGCTCCAACTGCGCGGGGGGCCACCCGGCCTCTCATCGCAGCTGCCCCGTTTACCGGGCCATGGCGCGGGCGGAAAGGAAGGAGGCCCGGCGGCATGACCCACTCCCTTCCAGGAGGCCCCCGCCCCGGCGGGCTTGACCTCATTCTCCGGGTTCGGAGACTGTGTACGTGGGACTCCAAGGCGGCGGGGCTGTGCGGCAGGCCCTAGTGGTACTCGACGCATGGCTCCGCAGCCGGTAAGGCCCGCGCTAGTCACGGCCGTGCCCAGACGCACTGATCCCCTGGCAGATGGAACGGCGAGACCTGGTTCATGGCTTGTGCATGATACCTCTTCTCAACTAATACAACCACTGGACCTTTCCAGCCCACATCCTTGCATGTGCTATCACAAGATTTCAGGTTTTACATGTCGGAGTACATGTAGAGTAAGTCGATGGTCACGCGGGGGCAGTGGGCATCGGGGTCCCCCCGAAAAAAGAGCTAACTTGTCTTATTGATCGTGGCGTTACTGAGTGTGTGTGTGTTAAGAGAGGGGGCGGTGGCCTCATTCTTCGGCAGGCATAACATCAGCTAAGGTAACGGCCATCATTTTTCTATCTCAGTATTTATCTCAGCAAGCTGACTCGAGGGGAATGTTCCCATCTTTAATTTTGTAACAGTCAATTTCCTAAAATGTAACCTTTTTTCCTCCTCGTGTAAAAGTTCAAGTAAGTCATCAGTTCTTGAACTGAAAACTTGGCATAGAGAGTGCGTTACCCTCTCGAATTTCCCTTCAATTAATCTTGAGGTGACTATGATTTTGTAATCGTTTTCGCTTGTAAATTGTGACTTAACTTGTCCATCTTGTCACCTCAGTATTAGTCTCTGCAGCGTCGGGCCACACGCCCAAGTAGGGTTTTAAACTTTTGATTTCAAGGAACGCAAGTGTCCGCCTCTATACGTTTTGTTTTCGGGGCCAGTAATTGAACCTGTTGATTTCCATAACGGCCCAGTAGAATGGGTACTGGATACCCCTGTGTAAACTTAAAAAACTATTGATATGGTCTTTAAATTGTAGGCTGTGCCTAGAGAGGGCAGAAAGTGTAACGTTATTGAGCAAAGACGCTCTAATCTCTAATGTAAACGTTAATGGTTGCCTTGTGTAGGCTGTAAGGGTCTGGGAGCGCAGTCTCCTTGGTAGAATTATAGAGCATAGAGGCTCTTTTGTAATGTAATAGATATCTGTGTGATATTGGGGTGCCTTTGGAAGGCCATATCATATAACCTTTTGAGCAAAGTGCTCTTCAAAATTGTGATCTAGAATTTCCTGTTAAAGAAATTGGGATATTTGTCTTCCTGCCTATCTAACTAAACGCAACATTAGTGATGTTCGGACCTTTGTAAATTATGAGCTTGAAGCTCAAATCGTAACTTTAATTCTTGTTTATTTTTTTGCTTTCCTATTTTGTAAAATACTATCTATGTAGTTGAAATTTTTTGTTTGTTGAATTTTAATATCTGAAAAGGAATGTAACCTTTAATTTTAAAGTTTTAAATTGATCTCTGACTATGTTAGATAGACCGATTCAAACCAGCACCGTCTTTCACGTCTGTGCTCCACGAAAACTCGGTAACACTAGTTAGTGTTTCTATTGAGGTGAGAGGATAAACGAATCACCGTCGCTGTCTCGAAGCATCGATGTAGCTGACATACACGGAACGACTAGAGTTTCTGTTCACGCGAATGGTCACACAAAGCAATCTCACTGCTTCGAAAGAGTGAAGCGTTGTTGTGGCGAAGCATCGAGACAGCTGATTGCGCCAACGCAAGAAAACAGACCGATATAACGATAGTTTCGCTTGGGAGCTGAATTCCTTCTTACAGAATACTGTCGTCCATAACTGCAAGCTCACTGTTTTAGTTACAATACAGTACAATACAATAGATTTATTTTGTCTGGCAAGATTAAGGCCATTAGGCCCTCTCTTCCATCTAACCAGAAAAGACAGTTTTTACATGTGCAAAATTGAAATAAGTACACTTACAATTGAAACATCTTGCAACTACTAAAAAAATACAATATTATGATTAAAAAAGGAAAAAATAGGAGAATGATGAAGATGATGATGATAATGATTATTTACACAATTATGACATGATTAGCTAATTTCTATTATCCTTGGTAATAACAGTGGGATTATATAAAGTCTCTAGTTTGAGGGAGGCTAAATCTACAATATTTCCATAGCATTACTTAGTAGGTAGCGGTGACAAAGTTGCCTAAATCTAGCAGGCGAAGCTCCTCTGACAGAGACGGGTAGTGCACTCCATTGTCGTGCCGAAGAAATAACAAATGAGTTTGTGTATCGTGTGGTGCGGTGAGGTGGAATAGATAAGAGTGTATCAGATTTTGACCGTGTTCCAAAACTGTGATTGGATGAGAGGTGGTGAAATTGACTGTACAAGTAGGGAGGTGAGTATGAGGAGAGTATTCGACGAAGAAGGCATAAAGCATGAAGATTACGGCGCTGTTTGAGTTTTAGCCAACCGAGTTCATCATAGGCAGGTGTAACATGGTCAAAGTAACGTAGGTCACATGTATAGCGAACACAGGCGTTTTGCGCGCGTTGTAGTTTGTCGTTAAGAGTAGTAGTCAGGTCGTTGTACACGGCGTCACAGTAGTCGAAGTGAGGCAATACCAGAGTGCAAATAAGGCGTTCTTTTAATATTCGAGAAAATATGTTGCGGAATCTTCTAAGTGAGTTGAGTGTCGCAAATACTTTCCTGGAGGTGCTGGTAACCTGTTGCTTCCAAGAAAGATGTTCGTCTATCATAACGCCGAGATCTTTGACAGATTCACTGAAATTAATGGGTGAATTTTGTAGGTAAAGTTTTGGTAAAGTGAATTTGCTTATAGTTTTTGAACAAAGCCGAGAATGTGAAATTATTATAGCTTGAGATTTTACGTTATTTAATCTAAGTCCATGCATGTCAGTCCAGTTACAGATTTCTTGTAGGTCTCTATTGAAATTTTTCATTTCTTCGGTTAGTCTTTCCGGTTCACAGTGCAAGTATAATTGTATATCGTCAGCGTACATGTGGTGTCTGCAGCTGTTTACCGACGACGTAATATCATTTATATAGACAGAAAATAGAAGCGGTCCTAGGACAGACCCCTGTGGAACACCAACCTCTACGGATCGCCAGGATGAATATTCATTGTTGTTGTTTCTTACACACTGCAGACGACCACGGAGGTATGAATTCATCCACTGAAGACTGTTTGTCGAGAACTGGAGTTTAAATAGTTTGGAAAGTAGTATGTCTATGTCAACAGAGTCAAAAGCTTTAGAGAAATCAAGAAGAGCTAGTATGGTAACTTGTCTTTTGTCCATCGCATTGCGAATGTCGTCTGTAACCTTAAGTAGTGCAGTAGTAGTGCTGTGGTTACGTCGAAAACCAGACTGGTGTTCGTCAAGAATATCGTGTATTTGCAAGTAGTTGGAGACTTGTTGGTGTACAATGAATTCTAGGGCTTTTGAAAGGACCGATAATATGCTCACAGGTCTATAGTCAGTCACGTCTTCAGGCGGTGATTTTTTAGCGAGCGGGACGACAACGGCAGATTTCCATAAGGAGGGATACGTGCCAGTTATTAGTGAGTGGTTAAATATGTGAGTTATAGTAGGTAAAATTATGTCAATTATTGTCTTAATAAGTTCTATTTCTATGTTGTCTATCCCTTTGGACTTCGATTTTATTCTAAATATGGCTTGTTTAACTTGTGAGGGTGTCACATGTGAAAAGTAGAATTTTTCTCTGTCAGGTGCAGGGGAGTTGTAATTGCTGTATAGTGTTCTATGTTTCCTTTCTCTGTCAATGGTATGTCCGGGAGTGGTAAAATATGTATTGAGGGAGTCGAGGGATACGTCAATAGGATGGTCGTCTCTTTGTTTACCTATTCCCATGTGTCTTAGTTCTTTCCAAACCATAGCAGGTCTAGTATTTTTAGTTAGCAGGGTATGTGCATGTCTAATTCTAGCATTACGTACTGACTGCGATGTTTTATTTCGTAGCCGTTTAAATGCGTCAAAATTGTCTTGTGTCGGTTGTCGCTTAAACTTTCTATGTGCGGCATCTCGTCTTGCCATTAACTCCTTTAGCTCTAAGTTTAGCCACGGTGCTGGGGCTCGCGTTACCCGTACTGTTTTCGGCGGGGCGTGTCGATCATAGAGCGCTGTCAGATATTCGTTAAATATGTTTACTTTAACGTCAATGTCGTCAACTGTTAGTATATGGTGTCATGGAACATCTAGTGCGTCTTCAGTGAACATACTGTAGTCAATTTTAGAGAGATCTCTGAATGTAATAGTCCTTGGTTTTGTCTTTCGGGTCTTTAAGGAGTAGGATATGTATATTAGGTCATGAGCTGAAATTCCTGGTACAGATGTCTGTCCGTGTTGTAGTACTTTGTCTGTATTCTTGACAATCATTAAGTCGATAGTCGTGTGTGACGTGGCGGTGTGGTGAGTAGGGAGTGTTTGCAAAATGCTCATATCGCAAGATGTAGTCATGTTTAAAAGCTGCCGACATTCGGCATTGTTGTTTCCGGTGTCTGTGTTAAAGTCGCCCATGACAATTACATGTTCATATTGCGGGAGTACGCGTAACAAAGCATTTTCTACGTCCTCCAAATGTCCAATCGCAGGTGGCTTGTACACCACACAGACAGCACATTTCTGATGGGCTACGATTATTTCCAAGAGCAGGAACTCCGGTCTTCTATTGTATTCGCTATCTGAACATGCAATTATCGTAGGCTTTAAACTGGTTTTGACTATCGCTGCTACACCTCCTCCCCTCTTTCCAGCTCTGTCGTTCCGAAGTAAACAGTAGCCGGGTATGTTGAAAGTCTTCGAAGGGATCAGATCATGAAGCCAGGTTTCAGTGAGAAGGCAAACATCAAATACGTCCGGGACAAGTTCTTTAAGTTCGTGGAAATGGGCAGACAATGAATGTACATTTAGATGGGCTATATGGAGACCTTTCGGGAAAGAGGAAACTTTAGCTAGTAGCAGGTCTCTAGTTGAGTGAGAAGGAAGGGGGGTAATTCCAGGAGGGGTCAGTGGACAGTTGTCACAAGGTCGTGTTCTGTTTGTGGAGAGTGGAGGGGTGAGTGAGGCCTTAAACGGGATTGTGGCTGGGAAGGAATGTCCGGTACTGTCAGAGGAGAGTAACCCATTAGTTCTTGTAGCCACCTTATGAAAAAGTAATAATTATGCGAATGAGATAATCTAACTAAAGTGAGCTAATCTAATTACCTTATGAAAAATTAATAATTATGTGAATGAAATAATCTAAGTACAGTGAGCTAATCTAATTAAATTACACTAAGGTGGTATTTAAATAAAATGAAATATAGTAAATAGAGATCAGAACAGTCAAGTGAATTGTCCGTTTAGTTGCTATCTCTATCCTCCGGTAAGTCACACAGCCGGTTAATGCGCACTTTGCCCCCATCGGGTTTCTTAATGATGATATCGCCGTCTGCAGTCCAACAGTTCGCTACATGGAAACGGTGAATGGCAGCCTTCAGTATGGAGAGTCTAGCGGACGTGAGATCTTCGCGGATGGTAACATGAGTGCCTTTTAGTCTCCTTTTGTTACGGAATACTTCTTGTCGTGTACGATAGGAAGTAAACTTGACAATGATAGGCCGAGTTTTCCCTACTGATTTAGGCCCAACACGGTGACTTCTATCAATATCATTGATGTTTATATTCACGCCTATATCTCTGAAGACGTTTACAGCAAGTTCGTCAGTATTTTCTTGTGAGCTCTCCTGCACTCCAAAGATTCTAAGGTTATTTCTCCTACTATATTGTTCGAGAGAGTCGCTTCTAGCTTCGTATTCTGACCTAAGTGCCTGGATTTCCTTGTCCCGACACTCAAGTTTCTTCTTTAAATCCGCTACAAGTTCAGCATTGAACTGGAGAGATTTCTCTAGTTCCTTAACGACAAGTGTGGTCACTCGCTCCGATATCGCCTCTATAATTCTGTCCAGAAACTTACCCGAGCTGAGGGTCTCATTCAGGATCCTCGTGACGGTCTCTTCCACGAGGTTGGCACTACCGTTCGCTTCCTTGCTGTTGCGCTTGTTACTCCTGGTCATCTTGTTTTACAATGGAATATTTTAATGAACTGATAAAAATATGACCACAACAGGGAGACACTTTCAAACTATGTTTGCACACTTTAACACAACGTTTGATTATATAACACCTGCTAATTCACTTTGACTGAGGAGCTGATCTCAGCCATTATGGAAGTTCTATGTAAATCTCGCTACTGCACACATCACCGAGCAACTGGCCGCGAGCTTGTAACTGGTCTCGAACCCCACTGTCGGCAGGCGGTTTTCCACTTTCACACCATGCAACTGCTGGGCCTGTACCATAATTAAGACCACGGCCGCTTCCTTCCCCCACTCCTAGCCCTTTCCTATACCATTGTCGGTGAGACGTAAAGCAGATTGTAAACATTCACTTCTCTTAGGTTTCTTTCATCATTTCGATCTTAGAAAGGCTAAATTTATTATCATACTCTTTGTAGGGGAAGATTATAGAGGGAAAAATTATTGTAATGATGTTTGTGGATGACATGATCTGGGGAGAAAATGAGATGAAGGTACAAAAACAGCTGAATGTACTGAATGGAAAGACTGAACAATGCGGACTGGAGAAGAGAAAAACAATGGTGATGAGCAGAGGAAGTAAATAAGGAAAAGGGGATATCAAATTTTAGACAAGGGACTGGAAAAAGTAGAACATTCCAAATACTTTGGGAGTGAACTGAAAAAAATGGAAGAATGTATATGGAAATTAGTGAAAGGATACAACTGGGGAGTACGGAGATTAATATGGAATAAGGTTGTGCGAATGGAGGACAAAAAAGAAATGTACAAGAGATATTACTTACCTATAATTACATATGCAAAAGAAACCTGGACAGTGACTCAGGGGCAGCTGATATGAAATTCTAGAGGAGTGTGGTACAGAATACAAGGAGGGACGGAGTAAGAAATGATGATATATGAAAAGAGCTAAATGTTCAAGAACTGGAAAAGAACAGGTTGAAATGGTTGGGACACTTCAAGCGGGTGAAAGAAGAAATGCAGGTGACAGGAAAGGGAGGACGAGGAAAAACAAGATTACGAAGAACAACGGAACACAGTGTTAGACGAAGATAGGACTATGTACAGCTCGAAAAGGGGAAATGATGACCATGATGATGCATCATTGCACCTGTCTTCAAGTTCCGAGATATCAGATACCAGGCTTTCACCACAGTTTCCCATTAAGTCGGAGTAGTCGGCGTAGGCCAAGCTGCTTACTACATTTCCACCAAACTTAATAGATAATAATATTAATAATGATCATCATAATGGGAAAACATGAAAAATACACCATCTCCCGTACGCAAGCTTACACGGATCATGTCGCACATGTCACTTCCGTCTGTTCTCAAATTCTCTTCGACCTAAAATAAATGTAAGGTTACACTTACTTACCTGGGCTCGATTCCCGGTACGGCCAGATATTTAGGAATGGTACATATGTTGGGGTGCTCCTAGGGCCCTGATTGGTTGGGTATTTTAAGGTTCATCTGGTCCAGGAGCTGTGATAATAGGTAGGGCCCCATCCTGACAGACGCGCAGATCGTGTATAGGAGCTGCACTAGGCTAAACGGCAAGAAAAAAATGAGAGATGTGTGAGGACCTTTAGGCTCTTGTTCGTCTTTTTCCCTTGCATTCTGATAACATAATAGCTTTCAGTTTGAGCATTGAAAATGAGTTTCAGAAACAGTCGCTGTAGACAAGCCAATTTCCTCTGTTAATGAAAGAGACAGCAAGGAGCAGTCTCATAGATGAAACAATGCTCAGTTATTACTACAATATGTCAAAATATCGCTTTGCAGTAGTCAGGCATGGCCGTGCTTTGAACCCCACCCAGAGCCCGGTTTGGATTTCACCACGATATCTAGCCCCAGGAGCACTATATTCTCGCGTGGCCGCTACAGTCCTACGAGTAGTTCTCGGAAGTTGAGGGAAACATCCTTTTCTTTTCTTGGGTGTGCGAAAATGATGTTCATTGTAGGCCAGAAAATGGTGGATATTGAAATTTTCTGCCTTTTCTTTGCGTTTTCTGCTTTACTAGAACATTTTAGCCTTGTTTACAACTAAACGAGTTCTTTTACAAATACATCTCCTTTCGACTAAATGTTTATTGCCCATCATCATCCATCACGTCTAGTAAATACAAATATTTGAGCCAGAGGAAATGAAATGAAATGATACTAATGCTTAAAAACAGGGGTATGTGCAAGATAAGTGAAATGTTGAGTGCTTTTCGAAAGAAGATGTCACATACTTTAAGTATTTAAGGGTTCTATTATTATTAATATTATTATTATTATTATTATTATTATTATTATTATTATTACTGCAATTAGTATTACTATTTACATTTGTGTTTGTATTTATGTACATGTATGTTCTTCTATTGGTTAAGTGCAAGAGAGGGCCTTCGCCACCAATGAAGGTATTATCTATCTTAACATGTGGCGAGAGTACTGTCTGATGCTTCACACCTGAGAACCTGGAGATGACTGTTGTGATACACTACAAGGCCAACAAGGAAGTTTCCGAATTCCATTTTCTGTAACCCTAGTGGGGTTAAGCCAAATTTGATTCCAATTATAATTATTTCAATTTCTTCGCTCAATTAATTCTAGGTGGAATAAATATTTCATTCTAAATTCTGCAAGTAGGCCTACTGTTTGTAACAAGCACAGAATTCCTTCTTTAAATTATGTTAATCTAAAAATATATAAAGACAAGACCCATTTCACTGATATACCACAAGAACTGTTAAATATATTCCTTCACTGAATATGTAATTTAGACTTTTTCACGTCCGTTTTGCTAGTTTTAGGTCCTCTTTAGTATATTTTATGAATTGTATAGGTCTTTTTTGGGCAATTTCTAGATCTTCAAGCTCCGAGCCCGGGAATGCCGGGGCATCAGACATTCCCAGTTCCGCAGCCAAGAAAATGTACTTTTTATGATTAAAATCCTACAGCCTAGCCGGGAATAGAAACAGAGCCTTATCTCCCAGCCATGGAGTTTGGCCCTATGCTTTACGGTTCATTTTCCAACCATGCAAAAGTATGACAGGTAACCTGAAACGCACTTTTCTTCTATTACTGATGTCGATCTTAAGGACAGTACTGCATCTCATTTCTACCTACTCCTATACACTTCCCAAGATATGAATCAATGTTGAAACCAGAGTTTAAAAGCTTTGCAGTGAAATTGCAGGTGAAGTGCCTGATTCTGCTCCAACTCTCCGCCTCCCTGCTTCTCACCACAGATTCTGATAACATGGGTAACGTTAAGCCCTTTTTCTCCCTGAGACGTCCATTGTTGACATACTCTTCAGATTTACTTTGAATAAAATGTATTCTACTTTCATCATAAATTGAAGTTGCGTAGATTGATTTAAAAGTAGTAAAACATGAACTTATCTCTGAGTAGGAGAGCCTGGGGTTACTTGAAATTGACCGCAGACCTACAGCACTCTCAAAGATCCCGGGAGGGTGTGATGTGTGTGATACTGTATAAAAGTGTGTGTCCCCCAGAGAGGCCTGATGCAGGTCTATAGGCAACCTTCGCGTCTGTGAGGATGGATGAAGTCTTAACATTGAAGCCAGCTCCCGGACCAGAAAATTAACCGATGAAGGTTAAAAACCACTGACCCATCCGGGGATCGAACCAAGGACCAGTTTGAGCGAAGGTCAGCATGATAACCATTTAGCCATCGAGCTGTGTTTCGTGTGGTAAAGAAATTCCACTTCGTTTGCATCTGGTGAAGTACAGGTAAGTCATTCTTGATACACCTCACCAATATAGCCTCAGATATTCACTGCTAGTGTGTGTGGTGATGTGGTTTCTCCTGTTCCTCTAGTTTAGGCAACTTAATTAATTAATTGCCGGTACAATTTCAGTGCGTTTATAACATTCATTTTCTTAATTCATGCAAACTTATCAACAGCATGAGCTAAGCTCAACTCAAACAATATGGAAAATCATTCATGAAATGAATTAACTAATTAACTATGGCTAGTATTAAATGAGGTGGCCCCGCGGTGTAGGGGTAGCGTACTTCTGACCCGGAGGCCGCGGATTCGATAACCCGGCCAGGTCAGTGAGTTTTACCTGGATCAGATGCTGGATCGAGGTCTACCCACACAACGTGATTTCAACTGAGGAGCTAGCTGACGGTAACATAGCGGTCCCGGTCTAGAAAGCCAAGAATAACGGCGAAAGGATTCGTCGTGCTGACCACATGACACCTCGTAGTCTGCAGGCCTTCGGTCTGAGCAGCGGTCACTTGGTAGGCCATGGCCCTGCGGGGCCTCTCTGCCATTCCGTTTGGTTTATTAAACCTTAATATTAATTCACAGAACAGGCGCTGTTGTTAAGGTCATCAGTCCACAGACTGGTGTTCTTACCGCCTAGAAAACTATCTCTTCTTCAGGTCAAATTTAGCCTGATTTATCTCCTGTCACCAATTTGATTTACTACCTCTTTATTTGGGATTCGATCTATCCCTGTCACCTTCAACATTCATCTGTAACACCACATTTCAAAAGCTTTTATTCTCTTTCAAAGTTAGAAAATTAACTTGAACTCCCATATGAGAACCCAGACTGTTCCTGTGATTATTACCAACGCATTTTTACTCGTAGGTGCTGTTCTCTTTCTATGTTTTTATTTTTTCTGAAAATATTTCAGTATAGCAAAAGTTTACATCAATTTATTACGAGGAAATCTTTAACCGGGTGTTAACCACACGCCCAGGGCTTCTACGAGAGGTGGCTTTCTACTTGATGCCAGGTTTCCAGGTTTCCAGGTGGCCAGGTTGCCAGGATGCCAGGAATGCCGACGCTGCCACCCAGACGTCACAGGAGTCATCTACGAATGATATGCAGACTGCCAGAACAATAGGTGGGCACGAAGCCACGCTTTTGGCTGCCCCAGTGCAGAGGACTGAGCATGACGGTGACGTTCCCGAGCGACGACCCCGGTCGAACTGCGGTACTATTCGAAGTACAAGCAGACCAACAAAGCCGCGAACCAGTAACGTCCGCTGTCTGCCAGGGCTACGCAGGGAAGATCCACCATCCGGGCGCAGACCAGGAAGGCAACCCGCCCCCGGCCCGGCCTGCTAGCGCCTCATTCATGGCACAGACATCCACGTGAGCCCCACAGAACAGGGAATGCATTTAGTTGCCAGGGAGCAGGGCCGCCAGGACGAAGCAACATCCCCTGACGAGAAGAGACCGCCACCGTCAAGAAGTAGAAACCGCCTCCAGACCAGGAGGAAGAAGATGACGCCGGACCATCAGTAGGTGGCCAGCACTGCACCCAGGACAGCAGTCGACTGACGAGCCAATCATGATAGGACATCAGCGTGTAGCGGCAATCAGGTGAGATCTGAACATCCCCCTCATCAGCTCTTTTAGTGTTTCCACTGTTTGAATTGGGGCCACCGTCAGGATAAATGTGGGCTCCTAGTGAGGTGCCCACATTGTGGGGCTGATCATCACTACGCGGCCTGCGTAGCACTCAAGGAGGCGCCAGTGAGAGCCGACTACGCGGGGAGCTACCCGTCCTTTAATCGTAGTTGCCCGGTTTACCAGTCCATGGCCCGAGCAGAGAAGGAGGAGGCCAGGCGTCATGTTCCACCCCCATCCAGGACGCCCCCGCCTTGGTGAACTTGGCCTCTTTCTTCGGTATTGGACATTGCGTACGAAGGACCCCAAGGCCGTCGGGTGATGCGACAGGTCCTAGTGACTATTGCTGCACTGGTTTGGGAACCTCAAAAGTCCGCGCTAGTCACAGCAGTGCTCGGAAGGACTGATCCCGTGAATAACTGAACAGGCAAGGAATAGGCTAATGACTTCTGCATGATACACATTCTCAACTAAAGTATTTACCTGGACCTTTCCAGAACCACATCCTTGCATGTGCTACTTACAATATGTCATGTTTTACATTTAGCCATCTTTCTATTTCCGCTTATGTGGTCTTGTCCTGGCCCTTATTACCCGATTTAACCGCTATTGTTACCCACCACCACATCTGGCCTGGTAGCATACTGAGCATGGGGACAGGCAGACACTCCTGTAGTACCACACTCCCACTCGTCTCTGCTATTTATCTCTTCTTAGAATTCATAGCATGTCGGAGGCGTTCTAGAATAGAGTCGATCGCCGCGCGGGGGGCACGAGCTTCGGGGGTCCCCCAAAAACAAGAACTCGCACTCTCAATTGGAGGTTAGTTTTCGTTGTGAATACATCGTGGTCAGTTATATAGAATAATAAATTTAAATTTGATAACGGGAAAAAAAATTTGATTAGGATTCAGCATATTACAAATAGGTAATTCTACGTGAACCTCGGAACGCTGCGACCGTTACAATAAAAGACAGCCTACCGTCAAATGTTTTAATCGAAGCGAAAAGCAAGTTCGAGTATGAGAGAAGTCTCAAGTAGGATTTCATACCGTTTTATTATTAATAGAGTTGGCTTACTCGGGGAGAGGAATTCGCGTCTTATGTGACATCAATAGGTACGGATATTCCTGGAGTAAATATTTTGGTAGTACAGCTAAACGATCGGACACCGTACACTTAGCGTGGAGCCTTGCAATGCAGTCATGGCAGGTGTCAGCCCGCGGGCCACTAGTGTGTGTATGTTCGGAACGCTGTAATAAGGGGCAGTTAAGATCACAGATAAGGGAATGCAGTGTGTCACGCGTGGTAAATTTAATGAACCTGGCCGTGCTTTAAATGTTTCTGGCACGGACTTACACCCGAATACGGGAAATATACTTTTTTGTCCTACTTCTTCAATTACTAGGAACATTGCAAGTCATAAATCCCATGTTTGAATCCAGAACGGTGGTTATGCCGTGTGAAATAATCCCAGGTTTTTCACACTCCATCCAGAAAAAAAACTTTAAATAATATTTTAATGAATTTGCCTGGGAGGATGAGAAAGGTCCTACATAATTTAAATGGACTTGAAATCATCAATTATGATTGTGCCTATTATTATTTTGACTATTATTGTTATTAAAACTAATAATACACATGTCTAGGAATATGCTTACTAAATTAAGATGCTAATACTTCAAGGTAGTAGGTGTGGTGAAATTAGTCAAAAAGTGACATTTTCCAAAATTTATCTCTGATATATGGTCTCTCTTCAAAAATTTGATGTATTATTTGTTGAATAATTTGCATTAGAGAGCATCATTTACCATTTAGAATTTAATAGTGCAAATATAATCAAATCCAGTCGTTCTGCACTGCCTTACATAAATATCTCTTTCTCTGGAAGTGCTGGTATTCAATCCAGAAGGCTGTGGTTTTCAGCTATTTATTCACTGATTTCCTGTTCATCTTCTCGTTAAGAGATTGGAAGGGCATGGCACATTCATCTCGTGGTTCTAGCGCCTTGTCGGATTTGAATTGTAAACAGAGTAATTTGGCGTTCAACATGACAAAAAGGAAGGCTTGTTTTAAGAAACGACGTTTTCATGGAAATCAGTATACAAGTACATGATACTTGTGCTTCGAAGACGGAACTAGGAAAACATTAAGATTTATTTATACATGAAGAGGATCATACCGTAGTTTAGGAAATATTATATTAAATTTGAGAGTGTTATAAAACGTTTTACAAGATACTGTGTCTGTGGTGTACAAATTAGCACTCTGAAGGCACACGGGTATCATTTAATGAAAACGCCTTTTTTTTCATTTGACACATCTTCTCAGGAACTATTGCACATACAGTATACAGTATACTGCATTCTTTCTTTCTGCCTTTCCTTCCTTCATAATCAGTTTACCCTCCAGGGTTCGTTTTTCCCTAGGACTCAGCGAGGGATCCCACCTCTACCGCCTCAAGGACGGTCTCCTGGAGAGTGAAATTTGAGTTGGGGGATACAACTGGGGAGGAAGATGGGCCTTGTGGGGCTGGGGGATAGACAAGGAGACGGGCGGTATACCACCATGGCTGAGGTGGGAATCGACGCCCCCGTCCCTCCTTCTAGTCAGTTGACCTTCTAAGGCAGAGTGTATCCCGTTGCAGCCCTCGCACCACTTTATAAATTTCGTGGCAGAGCCAGGAATCGAACCCGGGCCTCCGGGGGTGACAGCTACCCACACTAACCACTGTACCACAGAGGCCGACATATACAGTATGTACGTTATTTTACACCGTGTTAGTAGGAGAACAAGGGGATTCTAAACCATGGCGTCAGCATTTTTCTGTTGAGCCAGCACCCGAGGTCATTGACCCCTAGTACGATACTAGTAGTAGACAGTCACCATCTTGGTGGGACCTGACCTCACAGGGTGTAGTTTTACGGGAAGATGCCCTTCCCGACGTGACCAGTCACCATCTTGGATGGGCCAAACCTTACTTTAATGGCTAGATGCCCTTCCCGGCGCCATTATGAGTGGTAGGGCAATGAGGATTCTCGCGACGCCATTTTTAGTAGCGGGGCAATATGGATTCGCTATCTCCCGAATACTGGATACTGCATCTATCGAGCTCGGTGATTAGCGATGTTACTATGCAAATGCTATCTCTTTGTGTTAAGGAGATTGAGTTGCTACTATTTACGGTATGAATAATAATAATCACAGATATGAAACACACGTAACACTATCTTCTAACTTAGTGAACGGCTTTTATCTTCCACCTCTGTGTACTCACCTTCTTACGGTAATCTTTGCACTGAGATGCTCTAGTCTTGTTTTATCAAGTGAATGCGCGTGGCTCCGTCCCAGCTTGCAGGCGTTCCCAACAGGAAACGAGGCTTTTCTAAAATTGCTCTAGGGACAGCGGTTACGCACTGTCCGCTACACCTCACTCCAGGCAGCTATTATTATTATTATTATTATTATTATTATTATTATTATTATTATTATTATTATTATTATTATTATTATTAATTAATTAATAATAATAATAACAGTATATATATTTGGGAAGTCTAGAATGACCTTCAATTTCGTGGCTGTTCAGCCCTGAACTGGTTCTTAGGGTAAGAGGTGGGCAATAATAATAATAATAGTATTATATTTGTGATTCTATCCCCCAACTAAATACCGCACCGTTACAGCCATCTAGCCCGACTATTATCATTATTATTCGACTCGTAGCTCATTAGACAGCATTGTGGCATGCGCTTCAGATCATCCCTGGTGCAGGTCGCCTACGTGAGTCACTTCAGATATAAAAATTAAGTTATAGTCTCAACATATTTTGTCTGATGAGAAAATGCGCAACCAAGTAAACTATCTTTACGGCTTCTAACATGGCGAGGTTTCTATAGGGTGTAGCTCTATAGGTAAATCGTTGGTTTTTAGATGTTTTTATTATCTCAACCCCTACACCACTAACTTACACTGACTGACAGAGCAAATGCAACACCAAGAAGGAGTGGTCAGAACTTTATGCCAATTGCAGGGTAGACTGACGTCACTGAGGTATGCTCATGATGTGAAATGCGCCGCTGTGCTGTGCACGTAGCGAACGATAAATGGGACATGGCGTTGGCGAATGGCCCACTTCCTACCGTGATTTCTCAGCCGACAGTCATTGTAGAACGTGTTGTCGTGTGCCACAGGACACGTGTATAGCTAAGAATGCCAGGCCGCCGTCAACGGAGGCATTTCCAGCAGACAGACGACTTTACGAGGGGTATGGTGATCGGGCTGAGAAGGGCAGGTTGGTCGCTTCGTCAAATCACAGCCGATACCCATAGGGATGTGTCCACGGTGCAGCGCCTGTGGCGAAGATGGTTGGCGCAGGGACATGTGGCACGTGCGAGGGGTCCAGGCGCAGCCCGAGTGACGTCAGCACGCGAGGATCGGCGCATCCGCCGCCAAGCGGTGGCAGCCCCGCACGCCACGTCAACCGCCATTCTTCAGCATGTGCAAGACACCCTGGCTGTTCCATTATCCACCAGAACAATTTCCCGTCGATTGGTTGAAGGAGGCCTGCACACCCGACGTCCGCTCAGAAGACTACCATTGACTCCACAGCATAGACGTGCACGCCTGGCATGGTGCCGGGCTAGAGCGACTTGGATGAGGGAATGGCGGAACGTCGTGTTCTCCGATGAGTCACGCTTCTGTTCTGTCAGTGATAGTCACCGCAGACGAGTGTGGCGTCGGCGTGGGGAAAGGTCAAATTCGGCAGTAACTGTGGACCGCCCTACCGCTAGACAACGCGGCATCATGGTTTGGGGCGCTATTGCGTATGATTCCACGTCACCTCTAGTGCGTATTCAAGGCACGTTAAATGCCCACCGCTACGTGCAGCATCTGCTGCGGCCGGTGGCACTCCCGTACCTTCAGGGGCTGCCCAATGCTCTGTTTCAGCAGGATAATGCCCGCCCACACACTGCTCGCATCTCCCAACAGGCTCTACGAGGTGTACAGATGCTTCCGTGGCCAGCGTACTCTCCGGATCTCTCACCAATCGAACACGTGTGGGATCTCATCGGACGCCGTTTGCAAACTCTGCCCCAGCCCCGAACGGACGACCAACTGTGGCAAATGGTTGACAGAGAATGGAGAACCATCCCTCAGGACACGATCCGCACTCTTATTGACTCTGTACCTCGACGTGTTTCTGCGTGCATCGCCGCTCGCGGTGGTCCTACATCCTACTGAGTCGATGCCGTGCGCATTGTGTAACCTGCATATCAGTTTGAAATAAACATCAATTATTCATCCGTGCCGTCTCTGTTTTTTCCCCAACTTTCATCCCTTTCGAACCACTCCTCCTTGGTGTTGCATTGTCACTGTCAGTCAGTGTATATGTGATAAATATTTTCTTATAATTCTCAGTTCTGTATAGAACTGTATGGTAAGTGTAAAAGTGTTTCGTATGCTAAGTCACATCCAGTTATGCTAGCGACGTGCAGGCAGAAACTTGCGGTGTAGCTTGTTCATTTCTTTCTTTCGCTTCATGCCGACTACACATACATCCCTACATACAAAAATATTAATTAATCTTTTCCCTCTTTTCACATGTCAGTATATCAGGTAATCGAAATTAAATACTAAATATGTAATTGATATATCTATAAATAAAGAGTGCAGAGAATTACAGCTCATGTGTTTCCACGTAATGATTAAATAACCGAGCTCGATAGCTGCAGTCGGTTAAATGCGGCCAGTATCCAGTAATCGGGAGATAGTGGGCTCGAGCCTCACTGTCGGCAGCCCTGAAGATGGTTTTCCGTGGTTTCCCATTTTCACACCAGGCAAATGCCGGGGCTGTACCTTAGTTAAGGCCACGGCCGCTTCCTTCCACTCCCTAGGCCTCTCCTATCCTACGTCGCCATAAGACCTATCTGAGTCGGTGCGACGTAAAGCAAATAGCAAAAAAATGATTAAGTATACTTGTGTAAGGGGCACAGCATTTGCTTGTCCTACTGATTGTTGTCTTAAGAGAAAGTACAACTGTACTTCTCCGTTTCCTTATACTTACAATATAACATTCAATTACGTTTTAAAGTGAGTACTGTGATGCGTCTTACATCTATCTACTATTTAGGTGGTAGTGATTATAGTTTTCTACAAAGATAAGTGCATGTATGTATATTTACTGCATTATAATCTGCGATTAAAATGGGTTCCGTGATCATAGTATTTTTATGCTGTGTACCTTTCGAGTTATAGCCATGTCAGAGTTTCTTTTTCACGGTATGCTATTCTAACTCACCTCTACCGAGCGAACTGTATACGCGGTTAGAGATGTGGAGCTGTAAGCTTGGCAATTAGAGTAATATTATTCATATTTTTATAATGTAAAGTTCAACTAGCATTATGTGTTAATGCCACTCCAACCCACGTATACCGAGCGAATTGGCTACGCGGTTAGGTCCTCCATTATTGTATGTTTCAATTTTGATAATGTGTTTCCGTTTTTTTCAATTCACACTTCAGGGATTTTTCCCTACAGATTTATCAATGGGAATGTCGAGAAGGGTTTCCTCTTCTTTTATCAAACGAAAAGGGTAAAGGGAAAAAGTGAGTAAAACTTATGCGGCATATCTTATCAGGAGGTAAAAGGAACACCAGTTTAATAACGTAAGTATATCTGCACTTTAACATAATATATTTTTGTGATGTGACGTTCAATTCTATATTTCATGTACTGTAATATTTTATGTAAGCTTTGATTGGTTGATGTTGGAGGGGACTTCCGTAAGCCGGGCCTAACAATCCCCGCAGTTTTCTTACCCTTTAACGTTCACACAATGTTACTGTTACGATATGAAAAATTATATTTTACACATACTAGAAGCCATCTAGCGCAGGAGGGCATCTGTCGGTAAAACTGAGGTTAGGCTCCTCCAATATGGCGACTGTGAGGTAAGGCTCGCTCTCTTATGTAAAATCCGCGTCAGGATGGGCAACTAGCCGTAAAAGTGATGTTAGGCCCCTCCAAGATGGCATCTGTGATGTTAGGCTCACTCTCTTATGCAAAATCCGCGAATCGACATTGCACAACCAATATACTACGGGTCAATGACCTCGGGTGCTGACTCAGCAGAAGAAATGCTGACGCCATGTTTTAGAATCCCCCTTGTTCTCCTACTCGTGTTACCTCTTAGTATAGTGCAGCTACTTAACCACGAACACATTTATACGTCTAGTGTTTTTATTACCGACAGAAGAACGGACTTTTTAGAAAATAGAACATAATTTTATAATTCATTAGTAATTAAAAATTTGTCTCTAGGTTCTGTTTGCAGTTCAGTAATAAGAAAAGAACTGATAAAATATTATTTTCCATCTTTTTTCTACCGCTTTGACCACATATGTGTGGTCGTGGGTACTAACTGAGTCGTACATGTCAATTTGGTCCTGTTCTACGGCCGGATGCCCTTCCTCATGCAACACTATATGGAGGGATGTAACTACTATTGCGCATTTCTGTGGTGATTGGTAGTGTAGTGTGTTGTCTGCATATAAGATGAAAGTGTTGGTACAAACACCCAGTCCCCGAGCCAGAGAAACTATTCCGACACGATTAAAATCAAGTACGCTGCCGGGAATCGAACTCAGGACACTCTGACCATTTAGCAAATGACGCAGACCAAAAGAAGTGGTGCAGTTGTCTACTCTATAAAATTTCAGATATCTTTCATCGACGTTTCTCAGCTAATGTGACTGTATGTCATCATCGTCATGCTCGTCCTTTACTTAGCTTTTGTGGCGGTCCCTAGTGCCCGCTCAATCTCCCGCAAAGCGTAATGTTGGGCTATTGGAAATATTTCAGTTATGTTTTCAGTGAATTCCTGAGAGATTGTCTTATGCTACATGCAAGCGAATACTATAGATTCCTTGCTGTAAATTTCGTGTGAATTCCCCCGCGTTTACTTATAATTATTATGTTACTCAATACGTAAGATATTTGTTCCAAGAGTACGCCGTCCGTATGTTTTCTGTGATTACCCGGGAAATAACATTCGAACACCTATGATAATAAACAAATAAACCTGATGACGCTACAGCGACGGGCCTTGGCCTACCAAGCGACCGCTGCAGATTACGAGGTGATGTGTGGTCAGAGAGATGAATCCTCACGGATCTTTGGCTTTCTAGAGTGGCATCACTATCTTACTGTCAGATACCTCCTCATGTAGGCTCGCTGCCCGCGTACTGAAACTTACGGCGGATGGAAGCTGTCTGAGCTGAGGAAATGAACACATCAAAGGTGTGAAAATGGGAAGCCAGGATTCGAACCAACCATCTTCCGAATAGAAGCTCACAGCTCTGTGCTGTGTGAACGATGGTTTAACAACGGACTTCTGAACAGAGTCATCTCGCACATTCTTAAAGCTGGAAGAGAAAGATGGAATATAAAAAATTGAGAATAAATTCCAACATTTTGTTTCGGTGATATATCAGAAACAACAGAGCTAACGGATGAAAAGTTCCAAGTTAAATCCCCGAGGAAGAGACACGCGCAATAAGCTCAGAGAGCAGAGAGAAAACTGAAATGTACGAAATGCCTCTGTGGTGTAGTGCCGGCTGGAACGGGGTCCACTTAGCCCTCGGAGGTCAACTGAACAGAGGTTGGTCCGATTGCCAACTCAGCCATCCTGGAAATGGTTTTCCGTAGTTTCCCACTTCTCCTGCAGACAACTGCCGGGATGGTACCTAACTTAAGGGCACAGGCGCTTCCCTCCCTCTTTTTTGTCTATCCCAACCAAACTTTCCATTCACCTTAGAAGACCCCTGTTCAGCATAGCAGGTGAAGCCACCTGGGCGAGGTACTGGTCCTGCTCCACAGTTTTATGCCCCGACCCAAAGTCTCGCGCTCCAAGGCACTGGCCTTGAGGTGGTAGAGGTGGGATCCCTTGCTGAGTCCGAGGGAAAAACCAACTGATTAAGGAAGGGGATACCGAGCTCGATAGCTGCAGTCGCTTCAGTGCGGCCAGTATCCAGTAATCGGGAGATAGTGGGTTCGAGCCCTACTGTCGGCAGCCCTGAAGATGGCTTTCCCGTGGTTTTCCATTTTCATACCAGGCAAATGCTGGGGCAGTACCCTAATTAAGGCCACGGCCACTTCCTTCCAATTCCTAGACCTTTCCTCTCCTATCGTCGCCATAAGACCTATCTGTGTCGGCGCGACTTAAAGCAAAAAAATGGAAGGGGAAAGAAAGAAAGAATGAAAGAAAGAAAGAAAGAAAGAAAGAAAGAAAGAAAGAAAGAAAGAAAGATTAAGTACTGTAACACTAGAACACGCTAGTTCCTGCAGTCAGTGAACAGTGGTGATATAAACCCTGCATTGGTACTGTTTTCTGATGAGGCATGTTTTAATTCGAACGGGGGAGTAAATGCACGAAATAACCAGAACTAGTCCTGCGAAATCCCATGGTCGATTCTTTTTCAAACATTGTGACTTTTGTTGATTCTGACCACAGCTAACTCAACAGTGTACAGGTCACATGATGCAGTGTGTCACGTTTAAAGGGGACGAGTAATGAGCACAATCCCTATTTAATGACCTGCGACGGGCTGTTTGAAAATAATCCGCACACAACAAAAGAACTGAAAGACTCAATCCGTAGTGAAATTCTCAGAATTCCTGTTCCTGAGTTACAAAGGATAAACATTGCCTGTCTGCAGGCTAACGGAGGGCATTTCCAGCATTCGCACTGATATGGTAAATAGTTGGCCATTTTATTCTAAGTTTCTTTTTTCCACGCCTGTTTACAATGTGTCAGCCGCAGTTCTCGAGAGCTCCATGGCTGCTCCTTGTTTCAAAAGGTCCCGGGATCGATTCCCAGTTAATTTTGGTGGTTATGCATATGCCGTTATTTTAATCATATATGGGGACCCATTCTTACAGACTCGCACATCGCCTCTCCGGTGTCATCTCAAAAGACCTGCACCAGCCTCTGCGGAAACCACACGCTATTAAATTAAATTATACTCTGCATGAGCGATGTTAAAGCAGCCGGCTTGCTTTAAGCAGCTAGTCCCCATCAGAGAATTCCTTTTACGATCAGTGGGATGCTTGGTTGGTTAGTTGATTCGTATCCAGAATACCTGCCACAATTATAGTATTGTATCTCTAATAATAATAATAATAATAATATTATTATTATTATTATTATTATTATTATTATTATTATTATTATTATTATTATTATTATTATTATTATTATTATTATTATTATTATTATAGTTTCTTAGGGAGGAGGGTTGCTGGTTTAGCTTTGTAGTTTCTATTGCTTCCTGATTCAAAGTTATTTTCATCACTATAAGTGGTGTGTTGGTAAAGCTGACCGTGATTCAAACAGAAGATAGAAATGATGTGATTGAAATGTTTATACTTGGAGAATTGGTACAAAGATTGTCAGACAGACTTTGAGCGTACTGACTGCGATATCACCACCAACAACAATGCCTTGGAGACAATATAGACCAGTAGAAAGACGTGACTCCGCAAAATCTTCCAAGTGAGTTAACATTCAGCAATGTGGTGGCTGAGTGGTCAATGTAAAAGACTGGTTATCCTGCTCAGGATTATTGTCTAGTGCTCCTTGACTTAGGTGAGTCAGTAAATAGAGTTATTAAAAAACCGTGATTGGATGTTTATCGTACCTCCCATTGCTCTACGGAACTGTCTTAGTAGCGGTAAACCTCAGGCAGGTGAAGGTTGAAAGCCTTCCCAAACAGGAAAACAACTTCAGGACACTTAGTGTGTCTCGTGCTAGCCAGACGAACATTATGCAAACTGTCCTCCACCTGCTAACTGACGCAGAAATTGCCTTCACGTTAATTTCTATCATCCTAACGTAATTTTCAAAGTTCATGAGCATAGCGTTCAGCTGGAAAAATCAATTTATCATTGTACAAGTGGATGCAGAGTCCTTTTTATTATGTTCTTAATTCACTGACTGCAAATGTGAAGCTCTAGTTGGAGTACTGAGAACTGTCACGGAGCGAAACCAGCAGTAGTGACTCTGTGTGCGAGTGACATCACTCTTTACTTCACCGAGCTCGATAGCTGCAGTCGCTTAAGTGCGGCCAGTATCCAGTAATCGGGAGATAGTGGGTTCGAGCCCCACTGTCGGCAGCCCTGAAGATGGTTTTCCGTGGTTTCCCATTTTCACACCAGGCAAATGCCGGGGCTGTACCTTAATTAAGGCCACGGCCGCTTCCTTCCACTTCCTAGGCCTTTCCTATCTCATCGTCGCCAAAGACCTATCTGTGTCGGTGCGACGTAAACAAATAGCAAAAAACCTCTTTACTTCACGTACGATCGTATTCGGTTATTAAAATGGCTTCCCCCTCACTGATCTCTAAAAGGAGAAAATTGTATGTGTACGCGTCATAACTCACCCATGAAATACTTAGGCAAATAATATGCGTTTGACCATGTTCGAAATCTATATACACTATTAAAGTTACAACTTGGTAAGAGCGTTGTTTTCTTTTGTCTATGGAAGTTCGAACGTGAAGAGTTTTTTTTTTTTTTTTTGCTAGTTGCTTTACGTCGCACCGACACAGATAGGTCTTATGGCGACGATGGGACAGGAAAAGCCTAGGAGTTGGAAGGAAGCGGCCGTGGCCTTCATTAAGGTACAGCCCCAGCATTTGCCTGGTGTGAAAATGGGAAACCACGGAAAACCATCTACAGGGCAGCCGATAGTGGGATTCGAACCTACTATCTCCCGGATGCAAGCTCACAGCCGCGCGCCTCTACGCGCACGGCCAACTCGCCCCGTGCGTAAAGAGTTAAACATAGAATGAACAATATGAACAATTGAAACAAGAATAGGCTTACACCCTCACAATGCATATACCTTAATAAAGAAGTCATGTCAACGTTATTCTACACATAACTAATACTGATATACCTAAAATAATAAAAGTATTTTGTGAAAAGTCGTCGAGCTGCTGTGGGTCGAGGCAAAGAATCCATGGACGTCTTCCTGGGTAAGTATCGATCATATCCCATGTCTGGCGAACAGGCTGGCCGCAGATGAAGCCGTATCCACTGTGCTTCGAAGTAGGATTTCCCATTTCTACCAATTTATGCTCAGGAGTTGTCTTGCTAGAATATAGCACGCTGAAGGAGTACACAATTAATATTTACTAAATTAGTTTATAATTACACGCATGCAAAATGTTAACACGTATTACTTACAGAAGAATGGAAAGGGAAGTTAAAGCTGAGTTGGAAGAAGATGAATTTTGCTTCCGAAGAAATGCAGGAAGAACTGAGCAGGCCTCACTTTATGTTTGATCTTGGAGGATCGAATTAAGGACGACAAGCCAACGTAGATGGCATTCATTGATATAGAAAAGGCATTCGATAATGTTGATTGGAACAAGATATTTGGGATTCTGAAGCCGAGCGGGATCGGATGGCAAGAAAGGAGTGAGGAAATGCTGCAGTTTGTCCCATCTCCTTTCCAATGTTTATAGAATGAGCCACCCGCCACCCCTGGAGAATTCATGTAACCCCGCCTCTGGACTTGATAACCGCCTTTATTCGGTTAGAAAGTGATAATCGCACAATTCCACCAATGTGCTGATGTTGGCGTTTTACAACATGTCCCGCAGATGTTTAATGGAGTTCAAGTCAGCCAATATGGTGGGGGTGTGTTCATAAAACCATTCACATATGAAGTTTGCTGTTGCCATCTTGAAAAATCGGGGTATCAATAGCATGCAGATGTTAACCGAAAGGCAGCAGCTGGTATTTAAATAAAAGTGCTGGTCACCGCACATCACATCGGGCTTGAACCTGGCCTTGCACACATGCAGGATGAAATGCTTCACGTTCGCGCACCTTTATGTGCCTGTGACTGCAGCAATTCCTGTCGTATTTGGAAGCGATTTTTATTCACAAGCCGTAAAACGCGTCAGTATATACTTGAGACGTCGTGGCCAAACACCAACAAATCACGCACCGTATGTCCGCTTCAAACATCGCTACTCGTGTGCGTCACTAATTTTCTTACGATGAGCTTAGTTTGTTGAGAAGGTAAAGTTACATGTTTATATAGAACAGACGGTGAGAAAAATCAAAAGGGATACACAATCCAAGGAGACGAACTAAAAATTCTAAGATTTGCCAAAGATATTATTTTATTTGAGTGTGCAGTAGATGTGGAGAATGTTATGAAGCACAAGATGGAGTGCAGTCAGATATTGTTACTTGAGTAGTAAAAGAAGTAAGTAGGACATAAAGTGCACAGATAGGTGCTATAGCGTCGATGGGCTTAGGAGTAGGAAGGAGCGGCCGTAGCGTTAATTGCCCCAACATTTGCCTGGTGTGAAAACAGGAAACCACGCAAAGCCATTTTCAGGCCTGCAGACAGTGGGGTTCGAACCCACTGTCTTCCGAATGCGAGGACACAGCTGCGGGCACGTAACCGCACGGCCAACTCACCCGGGAAAATTGAACAAGCAAGGAGGGCCTTTCTTAAGGAACTTTCGTCGGGGGCGTGGCAATGTATGAAACGTGGACGATAATTTGCTGAGAAAGAGAATTGTATCTTTTGAAATGTGGTGTGCTCAAGGTGAGATGGGTAAATCGAATCATGAATGAAGTGATACAGATTGGAATTGGTGAGAGGGGAACGATTTGGCGAAATTTGACGAGAAGAAGAGACAGAATGATAGGACACATCTTCAAACTTGTTCCGTTGGTTTCTGACGGAAGTGTAGGAGCAGTGGAGGTGTGAATATGGCTTAAGATTTCAATAGGTGAAGGATGTAGTAGTTCCGTACACGAGCACAGGGGAGGTATATGGACTGATGACCCAAACAACTACAACAATATGCTTATTAAATAATAACTTTGATTACAGATTAATTAGTCACTTTATTGTAGGAAGTCGAAAAATTTAAGAAACGATATTTCCACTTCGGGAGCAGCTGGCCCCTGGTCCTGTGGTTCACTCAACCTATATCAAAAATGAGTATCAGGGGGTAAAGACTGTACCCTTTACTTTCCACTCCTCCAAGGGCCTTCATGGCCTGTTAGGAGACGACTCTGCCCTCATTTACAGCCGAATGCCCTTCGTGACGCCAACCCTGTTGCATGATTCTGTGGTGGTTGGTAGTGTGATGTGTTGTATATAGATGAAGACAAATGGAGCCACCCAGTCCTCGAGCCAGAAGTATTAACCATAAGCAGTTAAAATCCTCGACTCGGCCCGGAGTCGAACCGAAGGTCGTTCAGCCAACGAGTCTCACTCATCAAAGAAATAATATATCAGAGCCTATATATTATGCACGAATGATGGAGATAGAGTATAGGCTAACTGGAGCTTCCGTAGTTATTACTTTGGGTCGTGCTTTCCCTTAACTGAGGTGGGGGCGTCAATTTAAAGACACGTGTAAGCCTTACCAGACTACGTTCTTCCTAAGCTTTTATCACCCCAGATCCAAACAGCAACTATGGCCTGGGCCGAATGAATTTATCCCCCCTGAGCTTGAATGGCCCATTTTTGTGGGCGGAACGAAGTGTAATTTTTAAAGAACACCAGTTCGCAGTAGAGAACACTCAAGTCATAACACAGCCTATTTCTCTCTTGAGCAACACGAGGGAGCACTTTTCTTTGTCAATTGCTGGAATTTGCATCTCTTTGGGAGCAGAACAGCTGGGGCGCCACGAGCTCGGCGACAATGACGCGAGGGTGCTCTCAGCGCTAATTAAGCCAGGCTGTAAACATATCAAAACTAATATGTGCCACTGTTCTGCACACTAGAGAGTCCAGCACAAGGCTCCTCTCGTCCCAGCCAGAATATTTGGGCCCATTGTCTTTCGAGGGATATTCCTCTCGAACTTCTCTCAAAGAAATCTCTAGAGTTTCTCTCCTCTACAGACACCTTGTTGTAATGTCTGAATTTAGCTGGCAGGTCGCGGCCATCCTATCTTCACGTACTTCAGACTTTTCTGCTTGGCGTTTCAAAAACTGATTCTTCTTCTTCTTCTTATTATTATTATTGTACTAGTTAAACATTATTTACGGTTTTCAAAGATACCGACGTGCTGAAATTAATTTGCCGAGAAGTTCTTTCACGTAGGCCACGGACTGAGACATCCTTCATCCCATCATTTTGGGCTCAGAAATAATAATAAAATAATAATACTATTAATAATAATAATAATAATAATAATAATAATAATAATAATAATAATAATAATAATATGTTGCACATTTAATAGAGAACAACTCGATGAGGCTGTTGAAATGTCATTACACCATCTTTTTCCGTTCAGCAATATTCTGTGTTGATAGTGTGCCTAGCACGGAAAGACGTTGCTTTCATGTCGTAATTCGACTCGAGAACTCATGTTGAACAGTTAATTACCGGGCTCGATAGCTGCAGTCGCTTAAGTACGGCCAGTATCCAGTAATCGGGAGATCGTGGGTTCGAACCCCACTGTCGGCAGCCCTGAAGATGGTTTTGCGTGGTTTCCCATTTTCACACCAGGCACATGCCCGGGCTGTACCTCAATTAAAGCCACGGCGGCATCCTTCCACTTCCTAGGCATTTCCGATCCCATCGTCGCCATAAGACCTATCTGTGTCGGTGCGACGTAAAGCAAATAGCAAAAATAGAATAGTTCATTAACAACTTACCTCCTTTTGTTGAACATATTATACTGTATGTTGATGGTATGCTTCTGCTGTTCAAAATGTGGTATAAGTTATTATTGTCTTGCAGTGTACTCAGTGGTGAGCTCGCTGTAGGTCTACCATCGCTTTTACGTCTCACCGACACAGGTAGGTCTTATCGCGACGACAGGACAGGAAAGGGCTAGGAGTGAAAAGAAAGTGGTCGTGGCCTTATTAATGGTACAGTCCGAACATGTTCCTAGTGTGAAAATGGGGAACCACGTTAAACCATCTTCAGGGCTGCCGAAATTGGGGTTCGAACCCACTATCTCCCGAATTCAAGCTCACAGCTGTGCGTCCCTAACCGCATGGATAACTTGCTCGGCCACGGCACTTATAATATAATTACCAAGCTGCATTAACTTGGCAAATGTTTGTGCCTAAACTGAGTTCATAGCACAATGCACTGTGGAACGGTTCAAGTAAGTTTAATGTGATGTTTACTTTTGTTCATATTTTGATTTAAACTGAACAGTTATTTTTCTCTTATGTGGGGACGAAAATTCCCTTTTTAAAACAGAGGAACGGAAGAGTTTGTACCAGACAAACAGTCACACTAGAAGCAACAAAACTGAACTACTGGCTAGACTGACCGGCACGTTCCAATACTACTTTTTTTTCAAAAGGAAAAGGTTGAAACATTAATATTGTGAACTTCTAAAATCATCTGTAATTGTAGCAAATGTGACCTCTAGCTGGGTTTTATAATTCATATTACCGAGATCCCCCTTAGCCACTGTGAAGTTGGCGAGTTTGATCCCTGCTGCTCAAATACGCCAGCTTCGTGTCCGTAGATTTATCGACAGGTCAAATCAAAGAATCTCTTGCGAGCGACAAAAAATAACTTGGCGCCTTGGTGTGTCCAAATTGCCTCGTACCCAGTCACCCCGGAGTTTGAGAGGTTTAGTATCGCAGCCTGACACACTACGGATCTTCAATGGTGTAGCAGGACGCCACTACATTTCCTAACTACCACCACAGAACCTGGCACGTACACGGCCAGAAAACGCAATAGGCAGAGTGGCAAGGGGCCCCATATAGTGGTTGTGTGAACTGAACTACAATACGTACTTTAAATTAATGATTGTCGTCCGAATATCACAGGTCATGAAGTGTAGATATGAAAGGTAAGGAGATTGTCACTGTCATCATATTGATGTCCAAATGTCCTTCAACGTCATACACCCTCATTTTTAAAAGCAAAGTGCAATAAATATTTCAAAATGTCATGTCAGATTTGAGGATTTGAAGGAGTCACATGATATTTTTTCAATGAAAGCTACTTATAAGTGGCACAAGAACAAATAAATTCTCTGGTCATTATTTCTAGTGCATACGACATCTTGCACTACAGCCTCCGTGGCTTGGGCGACACCGCTGAGTTCCGTGGTTCAAATCTCGCTCGCTCGCTGTGAGATTTGTGCTGGAAAAGTAGAGGCGGGACAGGTTTTTCAGCGGGTACCCCGGTTTTCCCTGTCATATTTCATCATAGCAACATTCCCCAATATGATTTCACTTCGTCAGTCATTATTCATTATCCCAGAGGAGTGCGACAGACTTCGGCAGCCGCTGGATGGGGGCCTGATTCATTCCATTCCTGACTCGGTTTAATGACTGGAAACAGGTTGTGGATTTTAATTTTTTCATAACGTCTTGCAAAAAATCAAGATAATCTAAGAAAGTAAGGAAAGAGAATTTTTAAAGTGATGTTTGTTTTGATTTAACATATTTCTAGTGTAGTGTTCTGTTAACCACGATAGTGTTACCTAATACTCTTTTCCTCTGAAGTAACTGGAATGTTAATGTAAACTTAATGATTGGGTTATATTTGCTTTATTAACTGATTTTGTTTTTCATTTGGGGATGGAATACTTAAGTAGGAAGCGTTGCGATCAATGGCTGAGAATAAGGTGGATGTTGTTTCAGCCCACGATGGGGCTCTGAGGATCGGAGTTTCAATATGGATAAGGGCGTACTGGGGGACTATGGGATTAAGGGTTGGTTATTAAAAGCAATCAAAGGCATTTATGTTGATCGATGGGCTACAGTGAGAATGGCTGGTAGAATGAGTTCTTGGTTCAATGTAATTACAGGGGTTAGACAAGGCTGTAATCTTTCACCATTGTCGTTCATAGTTTACACGGATCATCCATCGAAAGGTATAAAGTAACAGGGAGGGCTTCCGTTACATGGAGGTGTAATAAACAGTTTGGCCCCTGCCGATTGAACTCAAACCATGCAGTGTAATATCTTGGAACTTGGAAATAGATGCAGAGAGTATGATGAGAGAATTGGCGTTTCGACGACTAAAGAGATGTCAGTAGAGAAGAAACTTCAGGTCAGGAATACAACAGGTAGGTAATTTCAAGTATTTAGAATTGATGGCAGTACAGTAAGTCAGATTTAACGAAGCTGTGGCAAATCTCACGCTGACCAAATTTGCTTTACGGGAGTGGAAGCTGGGTGGACTCCCGATATCTTATTCATAAGGTAGAAGTAACCGACATGAAAGTAGTACGAATGATCGTTAGTACAGCAAAGGGGAAGAATTTTAAGGGGGTGCTGAGAATGAGGGGTTAAAGGAACTAACGGTAAGCATAAAGCGGCTACTATGAGGCTAATGGAGGAGGACAGGTTACCTACGGGAATAAAGGAGTCGATCTTGGAGAGTAAGAGAAGTAGAGGCGTCAATACTTGTACTCAATACGTAATTACACATTTGAAAAAACAGGGGAACATGTTTTGTAACGTCTGGTATGTGAACAATAATTTGATAGATGGGGTTCCAATAGTCGCGAACTTAGCTACTCAGCGTATGTCAAATCGAAGTTATACTCCATCCGTAGGCGTAGCCATGCATTAAACTGACAGGTGACCCCTCAAATCAAAGTGAACAGCGGTGCGTCCGTGTGTGGTTGTGAGGTAAACAGACTACTGTAGACCAGCACATCCCATGAGCAATCTTAACGAGGTTCAAGTCGCAAGGGCCGTCACTTTGATCCAGGGAGGATGGACTTCTCGTCACGTTGCTGTGGATCTCAATGTCTCGGTCAGTCATTTACTGCTTCTGGATTCACTACACTGAGACAGGCCAGTTCACAAGGAGGGTTGGACAAGGTCGTGGACGCACAGAATGACCGATATCTGACCGTCTGTTCGCTGCGACGTCGTTCATCAACTGCCAAAGAACTGCAACAAGGCACCAGGAGGGTCTCTGCAGTCACTGTGTCTGACGAGACGTGTCCTTACAAGCCAGATGTTCTGTTTGCCAGTACCCACGTCAATTTGGAGACCTGTCTTGTTCCCCTGACATGAACGTGTATCGGGACGCTGTGGTGAGAAGCGCATGCCAAATGTCTTGGAAGGCGATCGATTCGGACAAGTTTTGGTGATGGTATGGGGTGGCATCAGTATTGATGGTCGTACGGATTTTGTCGTCGTCCGTGTAATCTTGACGCTGCGGGGTACATCGAGCAGATACTGCTGCAACATGTGTTGGTTGCTGCATGCGGTGTTGGCCCTGAATTCGTACTCATGCCCGACAATGCCAGGCCTCATGTTGCTCGCATCACCGAAGCTGTCTTGCGAGAACTGGACATTGAAGAGATGGAATGGCCAGCAGTGAGTCCCGACCTTAATCTCATCGTGCATGTGTGGGATAGGATTGACAGAAGTGTTCGTGGGTGTCCTGCTCCATCACAGATTCCCCAAGACCTCGAACAGTGGAATGGGACCTGATATCGAATGTGACCTCCGTCGACTTATACGGAGCATGCCAAGGAGGTGCCAAGCTCTGATAAATGCTCGTGGAAGACATACACCATACTGATGCTCTCCAACTGTGATAACAATCCACCCTGGAGGACTGTTATCACTTTCTTTCAACCCTACTTGGACATTTCCGTTTGTGTTCTGAAAATGAACCCGAATCCATCGATGTTCTCTGGTATACTTCAAAGGTAAAGAATAAAGGTTTAGTTGGTAATATACCTAGGTTTGAGGTATTGTTTTGTGTAGCATGGCATGTTCCACTAATATTCTTGAACTGTGTATTTAAATCTAAGAGGTATGGAAATAAATGAGGCCTTACAGCTTGTTAAACACAGACGATTGTTATGGTGTGTAGCGAATTAACAGAAGCTTGCAGACTGAACTCAGAAAAACATAACAGTCTATAACGAACAATGGATACACGTATAATAATAATAATAATAATAATAATAATAATAATAATAATAATAATAATAATAATAATAATAATAATAATAATAATAATAATAATAATAATAATAATAACGTGAATTTTTTAACATGCCTTCAGCCGTAATAGTTTTATGGGACATCCATATGCACGACGCTGACAAAGGCGAGATATAATTAGGGCCAGGTGGCCTTCGCATACAGGTCATGTATATTCATATTCCTGTGATTCCTGGAATCAAACCCAATCGAATGCTACCTTCCTTCATGCGTGGTGCGAAATCAAAAGGACATCCGTTTGAAATTGCTACGGTCTTAAAAAGTTATTAGCAACTGCATGGACCGGGCAAGCAGCCACGTAACTATCAGCAGCGTGGTATCCCATTTTCATAGCCGGCACGTACCTTAAATAACGTTACGGTGAATTCCTTCCCATTCGTAGCACGTAGCACAATTCGCTGCAAGTTGATCAGCACCATGTTTCAAAATGCAGAGTTCCTTATTTAAATGCTGACATATAATTCTGTCTCCCACACACCGTTACACAATGTCCACATGAGCCAGATTCACCGGCCGAGTTGTGAGCTTGCATCCGGGTGATAGTGGATTCGAATCCCTCTGCCGGCAGCCCTCAAGATGATTTTCCGTGGTTTCCCATTTTCGCACCATGCAAATGCTGGGGCTGTACCAGAATTAATGCCACGTAGACATTTTCTATCCCATCGTCACCATAAGACATATCTGTGTCGGTGCGACGTAAAGCCACTTGCAAAAAATGCCAGATTCAAGAAAATTAAGCGATACGGTACCTCAGCTTTAAATATTAATGACACATTTTTCAGCACGTCCTGAAATCGCCATCACATTTTCAAACAGAGTTGATAAAACGGGGATTTAATTTCATCCACAGGAATTTCCCAAACTTCAGGTTTACGTGAATGCTTATGCATGCGAGCAGAACTTTTTCAATTGTATATTTAGATGAAAGTAAAACCACGATTTCTGTGTCTGATGCTGCTTAGAAACTGTACTATACATAAGATTTAAGTCGATCGTACGCAAAACGATGTCGGACAAATGTACACGAAAGCAATAAAAAAGCATACAGAGTTTGTGTGCGAGTGGACTTGGTGACGTGAGGCGAGACATAAAACAAATTGTAATGTGATTGCATTACGCGGCTTTCTTACTTTTTAAACGTATGAATTGTTTGCTAAAGACGATTAAAATGGAAAATGAAAGAAGTACTCCTAAATTTGGAAATATTTCATACAGCCATTGAGATATACAAACTGCAACTCCTGACACTGTGGGTAGCATCCGATTTCTTCAAGCAGTACCCCTTTCGTAATCCGTTTACTGTCCAGGGTTGGATTTTCCCTCGGACTCAGCCAGGGATCACACCTCTACCGCAGCAAGGGCAGTGTTCTGGAGCGTGGGACTTTGGGTCAGGGTTATACAACTGGGACGGGGACCAGTATCACGCTCAGGTGTCTGCATCTGCTATGCTGAACAGGGCCTTGCAGGGGAATGGAAAGTTTGAAAGGGATAGCCATGGAAGAGGAAAGTCTTCAGTTAGGTACCATCTCGGCAATTGCCTGGAGGAGAAGAGGGAAAGCACGGAAAACCATTTCGAGGATTGCAGATGAGCAAATAAAACCCCATCAACTCAGTTGGCCAGCCGAGGCTGAGTAATCCCATTTCCAACCCTCGTTCAACATTTTAAATTTCGTGGCAGGGCCGGGAATCTAACCCGAGTCTCCGGGAGTGGCAGGTAATACCACAAACCACTACGCCCCATGCAATAAAGGCCCGATATCGGTCCACTTCTGGCCTTGTAATACCTCCTGAGTCTCATTACCGTCTCCAAAGGCTGGCGGCATATTAAAGGTAGCTGACACGTCAGGCTGAATCTTAATAATTCTAGACATTCGATGATTTTACACAGCGAAAAAGGATCAAACGGACGTCACTGTGCTATGAGCATGAGCAGTATACCGCACTCTACTATGAACATGAGCAATATACCACACTCTGCTGGCAGTACGCCTATGAGCATGAGCAGTATACCACACTGTGCTATGAGCAAGAGCAGTATACCACACTGTGCTATAAGCATGAGCATTATACCACACTGTGCTATGAGCAAGAGCAGTATACCACACTGTGCTATGAGCATGAGCATTATACCACCCTGTGATGGTATTACGCCTATGAGCATGAGCAGTATACCACACTGTGCTATGAGCAAGAGCAGTATACCACACTGTGCTATGAGCATGAGCATTATACCACCCTGTGATGATATTACGCCTATGAGCATGAGCAGTATACCACACTGTGCTATGAGCATGAGCAGTAAACCACACTGTGCTATGAGCATGAGCAGTAAACCACACTGTGCTATGAGCATGAGCAGTATACCACACTGTGCTATGAGCAAGAGCAGTATACCACACTGTGCTATGAGCATGAGCATTATACCACCCTGTGATGGTATTACGCCTATGAGCATGAGCAGTATACCACACTGTGCTATGAGCAAGAGCAGTATACCACACTGTGCTATGAGCATGAGCATTATACCACCCTGTGATGGTATTACGCCTATGAGCATGAGCAGTATACCACACTGTGCTATGAGCATGAGCAGTATACCACACTGTGCTATGAGCAAGAGCAGTATACCACACTGTGCTATGAGCATGAGCAGTATACCACACTGTGCTATGAGCAAGAGCAGTATACCACACTGTGCAACTCACCGCGATGTGTTCCACGTTTCACTGTCAGTGTCATGATGACGAGCTGGTGCTACATACCGCGATGTGTTCCACGTTTCACTGTCAGTGTCATGATGACGAACCAGTGCAACATACCGCGATGTGTTCCACGTTTCACTGTCAGTGTCATGATGACGAGCTGGTGCAACATACCGCGATGTGTTCCACGTGTTACTGTCAGTGTCATGATGACGAGCTGGTGCTACATACCGCGATGTGTTCCACGTGTTACTGTCAGTGTCATGATGACGAACCAGTGCAACATACCGCGATGTGTTCCACGTGTTACTGTCAGTGTCATGATGACGAACCAGTGCAACATACCGCGATGTGTTCCACGTTTCACTGTCAGTGTCATGATGACGAACCAGTGCTACATACCGCGATGTGTTCCACGTGTTACTGTCAGTGTCATGATGACGAACCAGTGCAACATACCGCGATGTGTTCCACGTGTTACTGTCAGTGTCATGATGACGAGCTGGTGCTACATACCGCGATGTGTTCCACGTTTCACTGTCAGTGTCATGATGACGAGCTGGTGCAACATACCGCGATGTGTTCCACGTGTTACTGTCAGTGTCATGATGACGAACCAGTGCTACATACCGCGATGTGTTCCAAGTTTCACTGTCAGTGTCATGATGACGAGCTGGTGCAACATACCGCGATGTGTTACATGTGTTACTGTCAGTGTCATGATGACGAGCTGGTGCAGCATACCGCGATGTGTTCCACGTGTTACTGTCAGTGTCATGATGACGAGCTGGTGCTACATACCGCGATGTGTTCCACGTTTCACTGTCAGTGTCATGATGACGAGCTGGTGCAACATACCGCGATGTGTTCCAAGTTTCACTGTCAGTGTCATGATGACGAGCTGGTGCAACATACCGCGATGTGTTCCACGTGTTACTGTCAGTGTCATGATGACGAGCTGGTGCAACATACCGCGATGTGTTCCACGTTTCACTGTCAGTGAGTAGTATAATGGGAGAGTTCTGGCCCCTCCTCCGCCGCACGCCTCCGCCCGCCTCCTCCTCCGCCGCCGCCGCCGCCGCCCGCGGGAAATTTGAATTTTGGCGGGAAATTTGAATTTTGGCGCGAGATTTGAATTTGTAAACAAAGCCACGTGCTTTTTGACAGCTGTCATCGACAACAACGCAACGCTAACCTCACTGCTGCCATCTTGACGGGCCTAAACCTCACTAGTGCCAACTTAACCTAACTAGCATGAGGTAAACAAAGCCACGTGTTTTTTGACAGCCACGTGCTTTTTGACAGACAACAACGCATCGCTAACCTCAGTACTGCCATCTTGACGGGCCTAAACCTCAGTAGTGCCAACTTAACCTAACTAGCGCGGGGTAAACAAAGCCACGTGCTTTTTGACAGCCACGTGCTTTTTGACAGATTTGTAAACAAAGCCACGTGCTTTTTGACAGACAACAACGCATCGCTAACCTCAGTACTGCCATCTTGACGGGTCTAAACCTTAGTGGTACCAACTTAACCTAACTAGCATGAGGTAAACAAAGCCACGTGCTTTTTTGACAGCTGTCATCCGCCATCTTTGAGCACAGTGCTGCCCTCTAAACAAAGCTACGTGCTTTTTGACAGCTGTCATCCGCCATCTTTAATCCAGAGAGAACAGTGCCGCCCTCTATGTGGTGACGGTAAATTCCACGTGCTCTTGTTTGTAAACAAAGCCACGTGCTTTTTCAACTTAACCTAACTAGCGCGAGGTAAACAAAGCCACGTGCTTTCTTTGACAGCTGTCATCCGCCATCTTTAAACTACAAAGCACTGTGCTGCCCTCTATATCGCAGTAGCTGCAAAATTCGTCACTTGTCATCGGCAGTGCTGCCATCTTGACGGGTCTAAACCTTAGTGCTACCAACTTAACCTAACTAGCGCGAGGTAAACAAAGCCACGTGCAGCTGTCATCCGCCATCTTTGAGCACAGTGCAGCCCTCTTTAGCTACTTACCTTTGAAATGTGGTGGCGGATAATTTGAAAAATGCTTTTTGACAGCAGCCATCTTGCATCGCAAACCTCAGTGCTGCCCTCTATGTAGACAAATCCACGTGCTTTTTGACAGCTACGTGCAGCAGTCATCCACCATCTTTGAGCATAGTGCTGCCCTCTTTAGCTACTTACCTTTGAAATGTGGTACGTCATCTGCTATCTTGCATCGCGAACCTCAGTGCTGCCATCTTGGCGGGCCTAAACCTCAGTGCTACCAACTTAACCTCACTAGCTCGAGATAAACAAATCCACGTGCTTTTTTGACAGCTGTCATCCGCCATCTTTGAGCATCGTGCTGCCCTCTTTAGCTACTTACCTTTGACAGCTGTCATCCGCCATCTTGCATCGCAAACCTCAGTGCCGCCCTCTATGTAGACAAATCCACGTGCTTTTTGACAGTCACGTGCAGCTGTCATCCGCTATCTTTGAGCATAGTGCTGCCCTCTTTAGCTACTTACCTTTGAAATGTGGTACGTCATCTGCCATCTTACATCGCGAACCTCAGTGCTACCCTCTACCTGTGGTGGCAGACAATTCTACGTGACAGCAGTCATCTTTGAACACAGTGCTACCCCTCTTTGTAGCGGCGGGAAATTCCACGTGCTCTACGAATTCACGTGCAGCTGTCATCCGCCATCTTGCATCACAAACCTCAGTGCTACACTCTATGTGGTGGCGGCAAATTCTAAATGCTTTACAAACCTATGCGCTTCAGCTATCATCCGTCATCTTTAATCACCGTGCTACCCGGTGGTGGTAAATTCCACGTGCTCTTGTTTGGAAACAAAGCTTTTAATCCAGAGAGAACAGTGCTGCCCTGGTGGCGGTGGCAAATTCTACGTGCTCTTGTTTGGAAACAAAGCTTTTAATCTAGAGAGAACAGTGCTGCCCTGGTGGCGGCAAATTCGACGTGCTTTACAAACTTATATGCTTTTCTGACAGCTGTCATCAGCCCAGCAATTCTCTTTCTATATAATAATTTCGTGTGGCTATTTCTAGCTAAGTGCAGTCCTAGTCTTGTTACATCAGGAAGGGTAACTGGCTAAATCCTGGTCTTTCAGCGTTAGAAAGGGCAACCGGTCGAAAACCATAGTGTAAGAGGCTAGATACTGCTAGTTTTGCGTCAGGAAGGACAACTCAACAAATTCTTGCGATTTAAAAATCTTAGTCAGGAAGGGCATCCGGCTGTGAAACAATAGTTCGTGATTTACAATCTAAGAAGTACATCTAGCTGTAAATCCCCCGATACTCGACAGATTCTTAATCTGAATTGTCAGGAAGGACAACCGGTCGAAAACCATAGTGTAAGAGGCTAGATACTGCCAGTTTTGCGTCAGGAAGGGCAACTCAACAAATTCTTGCAATTTAAAATCTTAGTCAGGAAGGGCATCCAGCAGTAAAACAATAGTTCGTGATTTAAAATCTAAGCTAGCTGTAAAACCCCCGATTCTCGACAGATTCTTAATCCGAGTTCTTTGACGTCAGGAAGGGCAACCGTTTGAAAACAATAGTGTAAGAGCTTAGATACTACTAGTTTTGCATCAGGAAGGGCGACTCAACAAATTCCTGTGATTTTAAAAATCTTAGTCAGGAAGGGCATCCGGCTGTAAAACAATAGTTCGTGATACAGCGAATTAAAATCTTAGTTCTTGCACTAATATCGAACATGCATCGCAAAAGCGAGTGTGTTCAGGTTTAGACTTGAATACATACTACTGTTTATAGTACGATGTTGTAGAACACTGCATTGCAATCAAAACACTGTTTAGAAAAAGAAAAAAAATTATTTCTGAACATGAGCTAGACAATAACATACTTATGAATTTAATCAACACCTACTCTTATTTCTTCTTCTCGAGGAAGGAGTAGGAGGAGGGGAATGTCATACCTAAACTAGAATCGAATACCGCACTCGATACTACATATGATCAGAACATTAATTGATGTTCAAAACACTAGATAAGTGATCAAGACTAGATTCGAACACTGTACTCGATACTACATATGATCAGAACATCAGTAGATGTGTTTACAACATGTCTAGGGTATACCTTTGTTCTAAGAAAAAAATTAGGTTTAGACTTGAATACATACTACTGTTTATAGTACGATGTTGTAGAACACTGCATTGCAATCAAACACTGTTTAGAAAAAAAATCTTTCTGAACATGAGCTAGACAATAACATACTTACGAATTTAATCAACACTTACTCTTATTTCTTCTTCGAGAGGAAGGAGTAGGAGGAGGAGGAGAATGTGATACCTAAACTAGAATCGAATACCGCACTCGATACTACATATGATCAGAACATTAATTGATGTTCAAAACACTAGATAAGTGTTCAAGACTAGATTCGAACACTGTACCCGATACCACATATGATCAGAACATCAGTAGATGTGTTTAAACATGTCTGGGGTATACCTTTGTTCTAAGAAAAAATTAGGTTTAGACTTGAATACATACTACTGTTTATAGTACGATGTTGTAGAACGCTGCATTGCAATCAAACACTGTTTAGAAAAAAAAATTATTTCTGAACATGAGCTAGACAATAACATACTTACGAATTTATTCAACACTTACTCTTATTTCTTCTTCGAGAGGAAGGAGTAGGAGGAGGAGGAGGAGGAGAATGTAATACCTAAACTAGAATCGAGCACTGCACTCAATACTACATATGATCAGAACATTAATTGATGTGTTCAAAACACTAGATAAGTGATCGAGACTAGATTCGAACACTGTACTCGATACTACATATGATCAGAACATCGGTAGATGTGTTTAAAACATGTCTAGGGTATTCCTTTGTTACTGCATTGCAATCAAAACACTGTTTAGAAAAAGAAAAAAATTATTTCTGAACATGAGCTAGACAATAGCATACTTACGAATTTAATCAACACCTACTCTTATTTCTTCTTCTAGAGGAAGGAGTCGGAGGAAGAGGAGAATGTGATACCTAAACTAGAATCGAGCACTGCACTCGATACTACATATGATCAGAACATTAATTGATGTGTTCAAAACACTAGATAAGTGATCAAGACTAGATTCGAACACTGTACCCGATACTACATATGATCAGAACATCAGTAGATGTGTTTACAACATGTCTGGGGTATACCTTTGTTCTAAGAAAAAAATTAGGTTTAGACTTGAAAACATACTACTGTTTATAGTGCGATGTCGTAGAACACTGCATTGCGATCAAACACTGTTTAGAAAAAAATTCTTTCTGAACATAAGCTAGACAATAACATACTTTCAAATTTAATCAACACCTAATCTTATTTCTTCTTCGAGAGGAAGGAGTAGGAGGAGGAGAATGTAATACCTAAACTAAAATAAAAGAATATGTAAATTCTACATTATTTATTTTATATTATTTATTCCTTCTTAGATCTTCACATCGGACATCGCAACAGTATAATCATCTACTTCTTGAGATGTCGATGTGCCTATTTTTTTACAATTGGCTTTACATCGCACCTACACAGATAGGTCTTATAGTGATGATAGGGTATGTAAGGGCTAGGAGTGGGAAGGAAGTAACCGTGACCTTAATGAAGGTACAGCCCCAGCATTTGCCTGGTGTATTTATTCCTTCTTAGATCTTCACATCCGACATTGCAACAGTATATTCATCTACTTCTTGAGATGTCGATGTGCCTAAAAAGAACGAAAATATATAGATGTAGCGTGGAAGTACTTGTGATGATAGGATATAGAAAAGTAAGTTAATTTGTTAACAGGTAACCCAGCTGAAGACCTTTACTGCCTAGCGTAAAAGCAAATGTGATAAAAGGAATCGAAAGGACAAGTCACCTAGCCTAGAGTTGCAACGTGTAGAAGAAACCAAGTTTCAGCCTATTAAGGCCAGCATGTAAGATTAAAGAGAGCAACTATTCATCAATAGAGATTAGCCTAAATTCGCGATGCTAGGAAGAAACTGAGTTTCAGCTGATTAAGGTCAGACATGGTCGTGAGTTTTTAAAAGCAAACAGAAAGCGATAAATGTTCTATACCTAACAAAGTCGAAGCACTCGTGTTGTTAAAAAATATAGTAACTCAATATCCTTTCCTCTAGTCACAAAGAAAAAACGAAAATTTAATTACTAACGATTAACCAGCATGTGAGATTAAAGAGAGCAACTATTTATCAATAGACTAAATTCGCGATGCTCGGAAGAAACCAAGTTTCAGCCCGTTGAGGATAGACATAGCTATGTGCGTGTGTTTGAAATTATACCACGTCTACAGTATGAGGATTGAAGAGAACAACTATTTATCAATTGCTTAAAGTTACGATGTTTTAGAAGAAACCAAGTTTCAGCCTGTTGAGGGTAGACATAGCTACGTGCGCGTGTTTGAAATTATACCACGTCTATAGTATGAGGATTAAAGAGAACAACTATTTATCAATAGACTAAAGTTACGATGTTTTAGAAGAAACCAAGTTTCAGCCCGTTGAGGGTAGACATAGCTACGTGCGCGTGTTTGAAATTATACCTCGTCTATAGCGTGAGGATTAAAGAGAAGAACTATTTATCAATTGCTTAAAGTTACGATGTTCGGAAGAAACCAAGTTTCAGCCCGTTGAGGATAGACATAGCTATGTGCGCGTGTTTGAAATTATACCACGTCTATAGTATGCGGGTTGAAGAGAACAACTATTTATGATTAGCTTAAAGTTATAATGTTTTAGAAGAAACCAAGTTTCAGCCCGTTGAGGTCAGACATACCTATGTGCACACCTCGTCTTTAGCGTGAGGATTAAAGAGAACAACTATTTATCAATTGCTTAAAGTTACGATGTTTTAGAAGAAACCAAGTTTCAACCCGAGTAGTATAATATACGGGTTCTGCCGCCACCTCCACCTCAGGCTCCCAGTGGCCACCTCCACCTCCACCTCAGCCAGAGGCCTCCCAGTGGCCACCTCCACCTCCACCTCAGCCAGAGGCCTCCCAGTGGCCACCTCCACCTCCACCTCAGCCAGAGGCCTCCCAGATGCCTCCTCCACCTCCCGCGGGAAATTTGAATTTGTAAACAAAGCCACGTGCTTTTTGACAGACAACAACGCATCGCAAACCTCAGTACTGCCATCTTGACGGGCCTAAACCTCAGTAGTGCCAACTTAACCTAACTAGCGCGAGGTAAACAAAGCCACGTGCTTTTTGACAGCCACGTGCTTTTTGACAGATTTGTAAACAAAGCCACGTGCTTTTTGACAGCTCTCATCAACAACAACGCATCGCAAACCTCAGTACTACCATCTTGACGGGCCTAAACCTTAGTGGTACCAACTTAACCTAACTAGCATGAGGTAAACAAAGCCACGTGTTTTTTTGACAGCCACGTGCTTTTTGACAGATTTGTAAACAAAGCCACGTGCTTTTTGACAGCTCTCATCAACAACAACGCATCGCAAACCTCAGTACTACCATCTTGACGGGCCTAAACCTTAGTGGTACCAACTTAACCTAACTAGCATGAGGTAAACAAAGCCACGTGTTTTTTTGACAGCCACGTGCTTTTCGACAGATTTGTAAACAAAGCCACGTGCTTTTTGACAGCTGTCATCGACAACAACGCATCGCTAACCCCAGTACTGCCATCTTGACGGGCCTAAACCTCAGTAGTACCAACTTAACCTAACTAGCACGAGATAAACAAAGCCACGTGCTTTTTGACAGCCACGTGCTTTTTTGACAGCTGTCATCCGCCATCTTTAAACCACAGAGCACTGTGCTGCCCTCTTGCGTCACCTGTCATCGGCAGTGCTGCCATCTTGACGGGCCTAAACCTTAGTGCTACCAACTCAACCTCACTAGCTCGAGATAAACAAATCCACGTGCTTTTTGACAGCCACGTGCTTTTTTGATAGCTGTCATCCACCATCTTTAATCTATAGAGCACAGTGCTGCCCTCTTTAGCTACTTACCTTTGAAATGTGGTGGCGGATAATTTGAAAAATGCTTTTCGACAAGCAGCCATCTTTAATCCAGAGAGAACAGTGCTGCCCTCTATGTGGTGGCGGCAAATTGAAAAATTCCACGTGCACTTGTTTGAAAACAAACTCACGTGCTTTTTTGACAGCTGTCATCTGCCATCTTTAATCTATAGAGCACAGTGCTGCCCTCTTTAGTTTGAAACGTGGTGGCGGTAAATTCCACGTGCTCTTGTTTGGAAACAAAGCCATGTGCAGCTGTCATCCGCCATCTTTAATCAACAGAGCACCGTGCTGCTATCATGCGGGCAATTTCATCACCTGTCATCCGCCATCTTTAATCCACACAACACCGTGCTGCCCTCTTTATGGCTACTACCTTAAGCATGTAGTAGCGGGCAATTTGAAAAGTTCTGTTAGCTATCATCCACCATCTTTAATCAAGAGAGCACCGTGCTGCCATCTTTAGTTGAAATGTGGTGGCGGCAAATTCCACGTGCTCTTGTTTGGAAACAAAGCTATGTGCTTTTCTGACAGCTGTCATCCACCATCTTTAATCAACAGAGCACCGTGCTGCTATCATGTGGGCAATTTCATCACCTATCACCCGCCATCTTTAATCTACAGAACACCGTGCTGCCCTCTTTATGGCTACTACCTTAAGCATGTAGTAGCGGGCAATTTGAAAAGTTCTGTTAGCTATCATCTACCATCTTTAATCAAGAGAGCACCGTGCTGCCATCTTTAGCTAGATACCTTTGAAGTGTGGTAGCGGCAAATTGAAAAATTCCACGTGCTCTTGTTTGGAAACAAACTCACGTGCTTTTTTGTCAGCTACCATCCGCCATCTTTAATCAACAGAGCATAGTGCTGCCCTCTTTAGTTTGAAATGTGGTGGCGGCAAATTCCACAAGCTCTTGTTTGGTAAACATAGCTACGTGCTTTTTTGACAGCTATCATCCGCCATCTTTGAGCACCGTGCTGCCCTCTTTATCGCAGTAGATGTAAATTCGTCACCTGTCATACGCAGTGCTGCTATCTTTAGCTAGATACCTTTGAAATGTGGTGGTGGATAATTTAAAAAGAAAAATTCTACAGCAGTCCTCTCTCAACGCTAATTGCATAAGATGGCGGCTATACATGACTCCTTAAGGGTGCTTACGCAAGATGGCTGCTATACACAGGTTCTTATGAGACGCCCTTGGGATGCTTGCGCAAGATGGTGGTTATACAAGGCTCCTTATGAGACGCCCTAGTGATGCTTGTGCAAGATGGCGGTTGCTCTTATGAGGCGGCTTAAGGGTCCTTGCACAAGATGGCTAGAGACGCCCTAAGGATACTTGCGCAAGATGGCGGACACAAGATGGCGGCTATACACGTCTCCTTATGAGACGCCTTAAGGGTGCTTGCGCAAGATGGCTGCTGCTCTTAGCTTAGAGACTAACGTGTCGTGCTAGTTCGATTCATTAAATTTAGGGCTTAAATGCAAAATGTTAAATATCTCGAAAGCAGTGCATCGTAGAGCAAAACGGACAAAAAATTTTCCGCCCAATACCTCGGTTCGCAGTACGAGGATCAAGTAAAACATAGTCTAATGATGAGATCAACGGTTCGGTTCCTACTTAGGCCCTTTGGCATTCACTCTGTTTTAGCTTGTATTGAAGTAAGTCTTCGTAACATGATCAGGTCTAGCTATGGTAGAGAGTATAACGTGCCGTGCAGGTTCGATTCATTAAATTTGGGGCTTAAATGCAAAATGTTAAATATCTCTAAAACGGATAAAATTTTTCTACCTGATACCTAGGTTTGCAGTATCAGGAACATGAAAAAAACATAGTCTAATGATGAGATCGACGGTTCGATCCTTACTTAGGCCCTTTGGCATTGGCAGCTATCTATTTCTACAAGATGGTGACTATACATAGCTTCTTATGAGGCAGCTTAAGAGCACTTGCACAAGATGGCTGCTACTCTTATGAGACGCCCTAGGGGTGCTTGCGGGAGTTAGCAGCGACAAGACGGTGACTATACACAGCTGCTTATGATACGGCCTAGAGGTGCTCACACAAGATGGTGGCTGCTCTGATGAAGAAAGTTAGCTTTGCATCGTGCAGGTATCTTTACAGCACTAAACCTCATACCTTTGAAATGTGGTAGCAGGTAATTTGAAAAATTCGACGTGCTTTTTCTTCACAGCAGCTATCTTTAAACAATAGCGGCTATACATAAGTTGTTAAGGCCTCCTCTTATGTCAAGGTATAGCTCTATCGAACAAGTTTAAACCTGCATCGGGATAGCTAGAGTAAGCATGTGCTGCAGTGATGACGTCATTATGCATGTTTAGACTTGCAAATCACTAAAGAAACATAACAAGACTAGAATCGAACACCGCACTCTATGCCGTTAACTTTATCATGTGATCGGAACATTGATTGAAGTGTTTAGAACACTAAATAAGTGATCAAGACTATAATAGAACACTGTACTCGATACAACATGTGTTTAGAACATGTCAGGGGATACCTTTGTTCTAAGAAGATTAGATTACCGCACATTCCTTGGCTAAAGGGCTAATGGGCTAAAGGGCTAAAGGGCTAAAGGGCTAAAGGGCTAATGGGCTAATGGGCTAAAGGGCTAGGGCGCCTCTCCTCTCTTTATCCGGGCTTGAGACCGGCTCTACAACTAGAGGCGGAGTTAACACCCTAAGGAAGGGAGAATGTTGGGAAATAATCTATACGAATATAGCTACTCGATCCACTATATACTACAGATGGATGACTTAGGTGAGGGTAAGCGCTTACTTAATAATACCAACACGACGTAATTCATGCTCTATTTCAAAAATATCTTCTTTGTACTGTGTGTAACCAGCATCATGATAGGCTCTTAGCAGTTGTAAACGTTTTACCAGTACGTTGGGGTCTTTACAGTAGCTTATATCTACATAGGGTAACATAGGCTTGTTGTGAACTTTGAGTCTATATGCAGACAGTTGATGTGCAGGGACTTGTTTTGATATAATACGTGCTTCAGCAGTAGCGTTTCTACGTACAAACATAACTTGTTTCGATAGCGATGAAGCGTTGAAATTTCCTTCTTCTTTACCTTGCATCTCTTCTTGAGATGTTTGCACTTCGACAGAACGTGTAGTAGGCTTAGGAAATGAAGTAAAATCATCAAGCTGTAATGGCAATGAATTTTCTTCTTCTTCTACTTTCCCTTTACTACTGTTTTGATCAACATCATTATCCCTATTATCATAATCATGATCTTGCCTCTCTTTATCTTGAAGTTTGTGCTCAGTAACAGAACTTGCAGCAGGCCTAGACAGCAAGGGAGAATTAAAAATCTCTCGCAGAGGTGTACTTTTTAAACATAAATCAGTGTTCGCTGGAATATGGTTGAGCTCTTTGTATTTTGTTCCCGATGAAGCTACATTACACGCAGCTTCATGACGTTGAGCGTTGTATGCGTTCTTGAACTCTCTTCTACAATGTTTGCATTGAAAAATCATCCTACATGATATCTCATGACGTCTCCTGTGATAGCTTCGGGAAAATGCTTTTCCACACTCTTCGCAAATATACCTAGAAATAGGTTTTTCCATGACGGACTTTTATCTTCTGCTAACAGATTCTTCTTTAAATCTACTCGACATTTGTTACTCTCTACTTCGATGATGCGAACAGCTTAGCGATTAATAGTAAACTAACACAAAAGCGTATAACCAAGGTAGCAACAGTAAGGTTTAAGCCCATCAAGATGGCATGAGTGAGGTTAGCGACGTTCTGCTGTTGGATTTTAAATTCCGCGCTGTAACATGCATAAGGTGGCAGCCTTGAGGTTTACTGCCGTAAAGATGGCAGCAGTGGGGTTAGCGACGCTCTATTGTCCTTCAAAGTGAGATTAGGGTTCGTCAAGAAGACAGCTGTCAAAAAAGCACGTGGTTATGTTTACCAAACAAGAGCACGTAGTCGTGACGTCACGGTCACTTCATCAATCCTTAGCTCTACGTTGTTAAGAGCAGCATTAGGATTAGCTATGTTTAAAAATCATAGGAACAGAGCAGCAGTATGAATAGCCATGTTTTAAAGCGTGTAGACATCACCTATCGATTTTACATGCATCGACTCTCGTACTAAACTTCTTCCGCTAGATCGTGCTGCTATCTTAGCATAACCTATACGCATGACCTTAAAGTACAATGAATAGTCATGTTTCAAAGCGTGTACGCATCAACTATCGATTTTGCATGTATCGAATCTCGTACTGAACTTCTTCAGGTAGATTGTGCAGGTATCTTAGCATGAACTTAAAGTACAAAGAATAGCCATGTTTCAAAGCGTGTACACAACACCTATCGATTTCGCATTCATCGAGTCTCGTACTAAACTTCTTGCGCTAGATTGCGCTGCTATCTTAGCATAACCTATACCCATGAACTTAAAGTACAAAGAATAGCCATGTTTCAAAGCGTGTACATATTACTTATCGATTTTGCAAGCATCGACTCTCGTACTAAACTTCTTCCTCTAGATTGTGCTGCTATCTTAGCATAACCTATGTGCATGAACTTAAAGTACAAAGAATAATCATGTTTCAAAGCGTGTACAGATCACCCTGAACTTCTTCCGCTAGATTGTACTCCTATCTTAGCATAGCCTATACGCACGAACTTAAAGCACAAAAATAACGATGTTTAACAGCGTGTACACATCACCTATTGATTTTGCATGCATCGACTATTTTTACCGCCAGAGTGTACAACGATCGCATATGTGTATTGCTAACGTATGTGTATAAAGTTAAAGCACAAAGAATAGCTATGCTCCAAAGCGTGTACACATCACCTATCAATTTTGCATGCATCAACTATCGTACTAAACTTCTACCGCTAGAGTGTACAACGTTCGCAATTGTGCGCTGCTACCTATGTGCGTGAACTTAAAGCACAAAGAATAGCGTGTACACAACACGAGACAATTTTGCACGCATTAACTCTTGTACTAAACTTCTGTCACAACAGCGTGCGATCATCGCTTGTGTGTGCTGCAATCTTAACATAACCTATGTGCACGAAGTTAAAGCACAAAAAATACCCAAGTTCAAAGCGTGTACACATCACCTATCGATTTTGCATGCATCGTCTTTCTTACTAAACTTTTCCACTAGAGCGTGCAACAACCTTATAAGTATGCTGCTAACTTAGTATAACTTATACGCATGAACTTAAAGCATAAAGAATAGCGATGTATAAAAATCTTGTGAACATAGCAGCAGCAGTAAGAATAGCAATGTTTTAAAAGCGTGTACGCATTGCCTATCGATTATACATGCATCAACTAGAGTACTAAACTTCTCCCGCTAGAGTGTGCTGCTATCTTAGCATAACCTATGTGCACGGATTTAAAGCACGAAGAATAGTTAAGTTTCAAAGCGTGTACACAACACCTATCGATTTTGCATGCATCAACTATCGTACTAAACACATTCCGCTAGAATGTACAACGTTCGCATGTGTTTGCTCTGCTACATTAGCATGACCTATGCGAACGAACTTAAAGCACAAAGAATAGTGATCTTTGAAAATCTTGCGAACATAGTAGCAGTAAGAATAGCAAGGTTTAAAAGCGTGTACGTATCACCTTTTGATAATGCATGCATCTTCTACTAGAGCACGTGACCATCACTTGTACGTGTGCTGCTATCTTAACATAACCTATGTGCACGAACTTAAAGCATGAAAAATAGTTGTGAGTAAAAATTTTGTGAACATAGCAGAGTGTTTACTACGTAGGTGTAGACATTGAACATTGCATGCTGAAGCAGCATACTACGTGACCGTGACGTTACGACCACGTGCTCTTGTTTGGTAAACATAACCACGTGCTTTTTTGACAGCTGTCTTCTTGACGAACCCTAACCTCACTTTGAAGGACAATAGAGCGTCGCTAACCTCACTGCTGCCATCTTTACGGCAGTAAACCTCAAGGCTGCCACCTTATGCATGTTACAGCGCGGAATTTAAAATCCAACAGCAGAACGTCGCTAACCTCACTCTTGCCATCTTGATGGGCTTAAACCGTACTGTTGCTACCTTGGTTATACGCTTTTGTGTTAGTTTACTATTAATCGCTAAGCTGTTCGCATCATCGAAGTAGAGAGTAACAAATGTCGAGTAGATTTAAAGAAGAATCTGTTAGCAGAAGATAAAAGTCCGTCATGGAAAAACCTATTTCTAGGTATATTTGCGAAGAGTGTGGAAAAGCATTTTCCCGAAGCTATCACAGGAGACGTCATGAGATATCATGTAGGATGATTTTTCAATGCAAACATTGTAGAAGAGAGTTCAAGAACGCATACAACGCTCAACGTCATGAAGCCGCGTGTAATGTAGCTTCATCGGGAACAAAATACAAAGAGCTCAACCATATTCAAGCGAACACTGATTTATGTTTAAAAAGTACACCTCTGCGGGAGATTTTTAATTCTCCCTTGCTGTCTAGGCCTGCTGCAAGTTCTGTTACTGAGCACAAACTTCAAGATAAAGAGAGGCAAGATCATGATTATGATAATAGGGATAATGATGTTGATCAAAACAGTAGTAAAGGGAAAGTAGAAGAAGAAGAAAATTCATTGCCATTACAGCTTGATGATTTTACTTCATTTCCTAAGCCTACTACACGTTCTGTCGAAGTGCAAACATCTCAAGAAGAGATGCAAGGTAAAGAAGAAGGAAATTTCAACGCTTCATCGCTATCGAAACAAGTTATGTTTGTACGTAGAAACGCTACTGCTGAAGCACGTATTATATCAAAACAAGTCCCTGCACATCAACTGTCTGCATATAGACTCAAAGTTCACAACAAGCCTATGTTACCCTATGTAGATATAAGCTACTGTAAAGACCCCAACGTACTGGTAAAACGTTTACAACTGCTAAGAGCCTATCATGATGCTGGTTACACACAGTACAAAGAAGATATTTTTGAAATAGAGCATGAATTACGTCGTGTTGGTATTATTAAGTAAGCGCTTACCCTCACCTAAGTCATCCATCTGTAGTATATAGTCGATCGAGTAGCTATATTCGTATAGATTATTTCCCAACATTCTCCCTTCCTTAGGGTGTTAACTCCGCCTCTAGTTGTAGAGCCGGTCTCAAGCCCGGATAAAGAGAGGAGAGGCGCCCTAGCCCTTTAGCCCATTAGCCTGCAACCTTACCAATTAGTAAACCAAACATTCAAAAGAAAAGCACAAACATCAAGAAGAAAACAAGCACAATACTTACCGATAGGCAGTAGCATAAAATGTGAAGCGTGGAAGGCAAAGCGAGAATTAAAAAGGCCAGGATCTTACATAACTTTGACAGGTTGCCAGGTAAATACTGCTAGCTACTAAATGACACACCAGATAAATTTGAAATGAAGAAAATTTACTAAGCAAATGTAATTTGAAAATGGTATAAAATAAGAACAATAAAAAAAAATATAATTCTTTTTCTGAAATTTAAAAATGCAATCAAGCTAGACGAGGAAAACAGTATTTTAAAATAAAGTATAAATTAAGGAAAAATGAAGCTCACATAAACATAGGCTTCCGCCGAAATTAAGGTTTGAAAATTCATTAATCACTCATTACCTTACATACAGAAAATAATATTATTTAAAGATTGGTTGCAACCGATATGCGGGCCCGCGATATAAAAACACTTTAAAACTGAAATTTGCTACACTACAAAATTCTAAGTTACAAGACGCACATAAGGACACACGAAAAAGAAGAAAATTTAGTGGCTCCAACCGCGAATAAACATTACACAAAAAAAAACGAGCTAGATGAAAACACAATAAAATACTAGTGCACAGCAATCCGAACAAAATGAAGTATATTAAAGGAAATTTACAATTAACGGTGCACTCATAAAAATAATAAAGGACACGGAAAACCAAACAGAAGCTACCCGTTACCGACGCGAAGCCAAGATCCCCTAATAATCATCAAAGCCACCCAAAATATTAACGTATCATCAGATAAGATAAGAAGGGGTGACATGACGTAATAAAGACAAAAGCAAGGAACCCAAACAATGGGAGAAAAGATAATAAGACAACGAAAGAAAAGTCCCATAATTAAACTTAATTTCGACCAGCAAATTTCAATTTTAAGATTTTAAGTTATTAAAATAATAGTAATAATAATTATCATTTATCCAAGAGGTGATAGTGCCAGTTTACATTAGCCTTACTTAATTAAATCACCAGCGATTTACATACTTTAGAACAGAGGGGGCCGTGGAATGCGCTACGATGCGAATATGAGGTGTCCTTAATTGAGGCCCGTAACAATGCGATAATCATTACATACAGATAACCAGCCACGAAGGCAATAGGACAAAATTAGACAGCAATATCAACCAAACAGGACAACACAAAGGGAGAAAACACGCACCGAAATGAATTACCAAAAAAATAAAAGTAATAATAATAATAATAATAATAATAATAATAATAATAATAATCGCCATCATAATGAATATCAAGAAACACAGTTGGCAAAAATGCACCCCGACAAAAACGTAAGATAAAATCACTTACACAAAATATCACCTCATAGATGCATAACTAGCGATCCTCGAGCTCCCTACATTACATTAAATTTTCTTTTTCAAATGCATTCACTTCAAATATATATCAGATTTTGCTTACAAGGTTAACCAATACCAAAATAGTCGTTTATAATGTTGCTCATGTCCAAGATGAAATTACTCACATAGGTGCCTGAACGACTGGGATCCCTTCAATAAATTATAATTTTCAGTACTTACTTGGAGTAAAGATATCCAAACTTACAAGACACTTGAAACTTTAAATTCCGATAACGGATAACTCACTGCACCAAGATTACATGTTACATTAAGAACAAAAAAGGGTTGGAGCACACTGGATAACTTTGAAGGGATAATAGGGCCTAGCCCTCACATTACTCCTTAACCGATGGAGTCAAGCTCCATTATAATAGCTTTCCCCTTTCGCCAAGCCGTCTGCTTGGGAACTCCATACATCACAGCCATCTTGGAGAGTAACGGCAAGCTGACTACTGCAGACTGCTGAGCTCACACCGAGCTACCCGAGAGGCAGTCCCATAATTCAATGCGTGCACCGCGAAAATGCGCAGAAGTTACAAATGATAATTCGGCGCACTACAGAATTCAGTCAAATGCCTGACAATAATGGATAGATAACTTGAATTAAATTGGTCTGGTAACTTCCACAGTTAGGAAACAGTTCCAACAATGACCGATAATACAGATAACGGCTGGATACACAAGTCGACATGACAGATGAATAAATAAATACACTTAGATGCTTTGATGTAATAATTCAGTTATGTCCAGTAAATATTAGTTCCCATTTTCACATTACAGTTCTCCCCTCCCGAAGCTAGAACACAGGGGAGGCGCAAGTCCAAAACAATGGATAGCATGCCACAGGTATAATTTCAATGTCCAAACAAATCTTCATACGTTGGATACAGGAAGAGAGACACCAAATTTTTTTTCCAGGTTCAAATAACAAGGAATGGTCTTACTTGGTTGCAGGAATGTTGACCTTCACACAATACTAGCAGACAAACATGCTGAGTGTGAACAGAATGGGATGCAACGGGGCCAGCGTCTCATCACGCACCACACAAGTTGACAGTACATTATTCAGCACATTGATCACACCAGTACCGAGCGCAGTAGGGAACCGTAGATATCACACACATTAGATCTCCAATCAGCAGATGCATGGGTGGTCGCGCGCGCAAATAACTGGAACACCACACACAGGAGCAGAAAGAGAGGGTCCAAGTGTACATAGCAGACCATAATAAACGGAAATGATTCAACCACTAATGTTAGGGACCACAAAGTTTTTCCAACTAGGCTTCCAGGACACCTTAGTAATATTTCATTATGCTTCGAGGAGTTACACAAGTTCCACATGTCCAAATTTACCAGCGATAATAGTTCAAATTTTGCACCCGAGTTTAACATATAAGTAACACCGTTAACGTCATTATACCAGACCACATAGTTTGCATCGGCATTTGAAGAATTACCCAAAATAATTTAGTTATTTTACATCTTTTGTTGGCTAGTAAGCAAATATACACAAATTTTTGAATTACCAATTCATGAGTTATAGTATTACCCATCCAATCTTTGAATAAGATTTACATATTAAGAAAAGGGAGAAAATAACTGAAATATCCCAAGACTTTAATATACTAGTATCGAGACTGATCACAAGAGATCAGAAATGTAATTTTGAATATTTAAGGTGGCTCATGGAATCCAGTGGCAAGTTACAGTGGTTTTAGTCCCAGCTAGTTAAGTAAAATTCAATAGACTCAACAATTTGATAGGTCGAAGACCATTATAGTTTACACATTCTTTTACATGTAATACTAGCATACTTCCACACATTACATAATTCTACAGGACAGAGCAGATACCAGAAAGATCGTTAAGACCAAGAGCAGGAAAGATAAATGACCAGGGTGTACAGGGAGGTAACAGAGCAAAAAGATATTACTAAATGCAGGCAGCAGAGCACATACTGACAAACCATCTATAGAAATCAGGTAACCCAGAACACAAAATTAGGAAAACAGGTAACGAAGAGGCAGAAAATTTTACATTAAACACAACCATCCGCAACCGTAACGTAGCAATCACACAGATAATCGACCCAGAATAAGGAGCAAGCAATGGCAATAACTGGAGACTTCGTCGACAATATAATAGGTAGAGGGGTGTACACAATGTGTGTCCGCAAGAGATCACCATGCAACCATTACCGAGGCCAACAACCACATGACAGCCAACAATTACAGTCAGGACGATAGAGAACAACTGAGAAAAACATGGAAAAGATATTACGTCCACCAGAACCAGCTCAACGCAGCATAATAAGGGCCAAAATTCAGGGAAAGTTACCTCTCCATATAAATAATCCTTGAATATACTGAGCACAGGTGTATTATCACAACCATCAAGTGTTCAGAAGAACCTCTGGATAACCCAGGACTAATAATATGGTGGCAAAACAACAGTCCACCCTGTGTGATTAGGCCAATCACCACAGACACCCTACCAGCCAGTCGGAATACACGGGATATAATAAAATATAAATGATGAAGAAGTGATAGGTTACACGATGACAAAGCGCATAAGTTGATGGAGAAGGACCTTCAGTCAATCAGTTGGGTCCCATACCCCAACGACGGACAAGGAATCTTAGCGACAGTGCCGGATTTACCCCAAATGATCCCATACTCATTGGAATAGAACCTAGAACAGTCAGATGACAACCAGGCAACAATATAGTGTTGCAAAAACATGCAGGGTAGAGCCAGAAGTGACAGAGTTACCAGGGGTTACCTTACTAAACCAGATGAGGAACTACGGAAGGCACCAACAAAGGAATACCTTATGTAAATAAGATAAAACGGAAGACGTTACACAGTGACAAGCACCAGATGCAAGGAAAATTTCTCGTACACAAATTTTTCACAATAACAGCAGATCACATACAGCATCTGATCCACGGATACAAATCAAAAGAGACATAAGCGCTCATACCACTAGACATCAAATGAAGACATGATCAGGACAGTGTACATTCACAAAATGACAAGATTTACCAATTACACTCCCATAACCCACAGAAAATGAACAGGAAGGAAGATTTACTACAGAAGGTTAATTTCAGAACAGATTCCACCATAATTAGATAAAGAACGCCACCAGTAACAACACAACAACTGCGAAACTCACAACCAAAACCCCAACATGAAGACACAGTAAAAACGAAGGGTCGTTTAAGCGATAAGCCAGCTGTACTCCACACCAGAACTCAGAAATGAACCCACACAACTGCCATGAAGTACCAGTAACAACACATGGGTAAAGCGACAAGAGATAAGGATGACCAAGAATCAACACATGCAGCAACCAACTAGGACTAGCAATGAAAAATCAGGAAGAATGAAAATTCACTCAAGCACATGGCCAAAACTGATATCATTAACCAGCACCAGAAGATCACACACATGCGTGACACTAGTCACACATAATCAGCAGCAGAGAATGAAACCTAGAGCAAGAGTTTAGTACACAGACACCTGACAGTAAATATGCAAGGGGAAGAAGCTAATACACAATGACTACAATTAACCAGGACAAATAAACCACAGATTCACAAAGAAATTAAGACCACACCTCATTACAACAAGACCACATGAGTGAAGTACATGCACACAGCAGGAGAAGGTGAATAACAGGTGATGAGTAGTACCCAAAAGACTAAGACATGCATAACATCAGGTACTGAAATTAATCACTCCACAACAGAACTGACAGAGCTACCTGACATGGACACATCAAATTAAAAAGATAATACCATCTCAGATGAACCATACAGACGTAGCCTATCACCGTTCAATCAGGAAAAGCTTTTCAGAGTATATGACAATAAGAAGACTGCCCAAGGTTACACAAATAGCATTAAACACTACAGTTCCAAGTGCGATTCCCATCAATACACCATAATCACATGACATAATCATACACGAGTTCAATACAGACCTACAACAACACCATATCAAGAACGGGAACATGCACAAGACCACATAAGGTAAAATAGGAAGAAATCCCACAGCACATGACCCAGATACGAACCAATATAGGCCTACATAAGCAAGAATCACCAACACATGAGAACTCACCACATTAAATAAACTCAGAATAATAACACATGACACATCGTAACCTGGACAAGGCAGAAGGGTAAAAATAAAAGTGGAAGGAGAGAGTCACCATGGGTCAAGATTGTAAATCAATTTCACATGTTCAGGCCAAACAGCGAGGTGGGTACACAGTCACTGCAAGAGAAAATTTTATTACAATACAATTTCATATCACACACTCTGGACCATGGATGAAACTGGAATAAAAACATCACTTAGAGATTAAACCAGGGTTACAACAGCAGTTCCAAAACCCAACACAAATTAATCCAAGTAAATCCCACCAAGGACAGGTACTGCAATTCCAGCAAGACCAATAGTATACCAAGAAGCTGCAGATAACAAGGTCAAAGAACTTCACATCATTAAGGTAAAATGTGGAAGAAACTTTCAATTATTAAAATCAGAAAGCAGATTAAGTAAATACTTCAAATTCATTATTAATAAAGGTGAGAATGGTCTTCAACTTACCCCTACATGGCAGGTATAGAATAAGCAGACCCCAAACCCAACAGGATTCCATGACCACAGAACATGGTAAACAAAACAAGCAGCCAGTGCATAGATACAGAGCCACGCCATACTCCAAGGCCAAGAAAGCAGCGACAAGCAAGTCTCGATCAAACATGAAACACATATTAAGCACAATTACTTGGATCCAATTCAGTTTTAAAATTTTTAAGTTTAAAAGGTTGGTTACTTTTAGCAGCCAGCAATACTGACCCAGGCAACTTATAAGGTTGTTAGAACAACAACAACAACCACAGCGAATTGCTACCACTCACTACTGCAACCTTACCAATTAGTAAACCAAACATTCAAAAGAAAAGCACAAACATCAAGAAGAAAACAAGCACAATACTTACCGATAGGCAGTAGCATAAAATGTGAAGCGTGGAAGGCAAAGCGAGAATTAAAAAGGCCAGGATCTTACATAACTTTGACAGGTTGCCAGGTAAATACTGCTAGCTACTAAATGACACACCAGATAAATTTGAAATGAAGAAAATTTACTAAGCAAATGTAATTTGAAAATGGTATAAAATAAGAACAATAAAAAAAAATATAATTCTTTTTCTGAAATTTAAAAATGCAATCAAGCTAGACGAGGAAAACAGTATTTTAAAATAAAGTATAAATTAAGGAAAAATGAAGCTCACATAAACATAGGCTTCCGCCGAAATTAAGGTTTGAAAATTCATTAATCACTCATTACCTTACATACAGAAAATAATATTATTTAAAGATTGGTTGCAACCGATATGCGGGCCCGCGATATAAAAACACTTTAAAACTGAAATTTGCTACACTACAAAATTCTAAGTTACAAGACGCACATAAGGACACACGAAAAAGAAGAAAATTTAGTGGCTCCAACCGCGAATAAACATTACACAAAAAAAAACGAGCTAGATGAAAACACAATAAAATACTAGTGCACAGCAATCCGAACAAAATGAAGTATATTAAAGGAAATTTACAATTAACGGTGCACTCATAAAAATAATAAAGGACACGGAAAACCAAACAGAAGCTACCCGTTACCGACGCGAAGCCAAGATCCCCTAATAATCATCAAAGCCACCCAAAATATTAACGTATCATCAGATAAGATAAGAAGGGGTGACATGACGTAATAAAGACAAAAGCAAGGAACCCAAACAATGGGAGAAAAGATAATAAGACAACGAAAGAAAAGTCCCATAATTAAACTTAATTTCGACCAGCAAATTTCAATTTTAAGATTTTAAGTTATTAAAATAATAGTAATAATAATTATCATTTATCCAAGAGGTGATAGTGCCAGTTTACATTAGCCTTACTTAATTAAATCACCAGCGATTTACATACTTTAGAACAGAGGGGGCCGTGGAATGCGCTACGATGCGAATATGAGGTGTCCTTAATTGAGGCCCGTAACAATGCGATAATCATTACATACAGATAACCAGCCACGAAGGCAATAGGACAAAATTAGACAGCAATATCAACCAAACAGGACAACACAAAGGGAGAAAACACGCACCGAAATGAATTACCAAAAAAATAAAAGTAATAATAATAATAATAATAATAATAATAATAATAATAATAATCGCCATCATAATGAATATCAAGAAACACAGTTGGCAAAAATGCACCCCGACAAAAACGTAAGATAAAATCACTTACACAAAATATCACCTCATAGATGCATAACTAGCGATCCTCGAGCTCCCTACATTACATTAAATTTTCTTTTTCAAATGCATTCACTTCAAATATATATCAGATTTTGCTTACAAGGTTAACCAATACCAAAATAGTCGTTTATAATGTTGCTCATGTCCAAGATGAAATTACTCACATAGGTGCCTGAACGACTGGGATCCCTTCAATAAATTATAATTTTCAGTACTTACTTGGAGTAAAGATATCCAAACTTACAAGACACTTGAAACTTTAAATTCCGATAACGGATAACTCACTGCACCAAGATTACATGTTACATTAAGAACAAAAAGGGTTGGAGCACACTGGATAACTTTGAAGGGATAATAGGGCCTAGCCCTCACATTACTCCTTAACCGATGGAGTCAAGCTCCATTATAATAGCTTTCCCCTTTCGCCAAGCCGTCTGCTTGGGAACTCCATACAACACAGCCATCTTGGAGAGTTGACTACTGCAGACTGCTGAGCTCACACCGAGCTACCCGAGAGGCAGTCCCATAATTCAATGCGTGCACCGCGAAAATGCGCAGAAGTTACAAATGATAATTCGGCGCACTACAGAATTCAGTCAAATGCCTGACAATAATGGATAGATAACTTGAATTAAATTGGTCTGGTAACTTCCACAGTTAGGAAACAGTTCCAACAATGACCGATAATACAGATAACGGCTGGATACACAAGTCGACATGACAGATGAATAAATAAATACACTTAGATGCTTTGATGTAATAATTCAGTTATGTCCAGTAAATATTAGTTCCCATTTTCACATTACAAGCCCATTAGCCCTTTAGCCCTTTAGCCCATTAGCCCTTTAGCCAAGGAATGTGCGGTAATCTAATCTTCTTAGAACAAAGGTATCCCCTGACATGTTCTAAACACATGTTGTATCGAGTACAGTGTTCTATTATAGTCTTGATCACTTATTTAGTGTTCTAAACACTTCAATCAATGTTCCGATCACATGATAAAGTTAACGGCATAGAGTGCGGTGTTCGATTCTAGTCTTGTTATGTTTCTTTAGTGATTTGCAAGTCTAAACATGCATGCATAATGACGTCATCACTGCAGCACATGCTTACTCTAGCTATCCCGATGCAGGTTTAAACTTGTTCGATAGAGCTATACCTTGACATAAGAGGAGGCCTTAACAGCTTATGTATAGCCGCTATTGTTTAAAGATAGCTGCTGTGAAGAAAAAGCACGTCGAATTTTTCAAATTACCTGCTACCACATTTCAAAGGTATGAGGTTTAGTGCTGTAAAGATACCTGCACGATGCAAAGCTAACTTTCTTCATCAGAGCAGCCACCATCTTGTGTGAGCACCTCTAGGCCGTATCATAAGCAGCTGTGTATAGTCACCGTCTTGTCGCTGCTACCTCCCGCAAGCACCCCTAGGGCGTCTCATAAGTGTAGCAGCCATCTTGTGCAAGCGCTCTTAAGCTGTCTCATAAGAAGCTATGTATAGTCACCATCTTGTAGAAATAGATAGCTGCCAATGCCAAAGGGCCTAAGTAAGGATCGAACCGTCGATCTCATCATTAGACTATGTTTTTTTCATGTTCCTGATACTGCAAACCTAGGTATCAGGTAGAAAAATTTTATCCGTTTTCGAGATATTTAACATTTTGCATTTAAGCCCCAAATTTAATGAATCGTACCTGCACGGCACGTTATACTCTCTACCATAGCTAGACCTGATCATGTTACGAAGACTTACTTCAATACAAGCTAAAACAGAGTGAATGCCAAAGGGCCTAAGTAGGAACCGAACCGTTGATCTCATCATTAGACTATGTTTTACTTGATCCTCGTACTGCGAACCGAGGTATTGGGCGGAAAATTTTTTGTCCGTTTTGCTCTACGATGCACTGCTTTCGAGATATTTAACATTTTGCATTTAAGCCCTAAATTTAATGAATCGAACTAGCACGACACGTTAGTCTCTAAGCTAAGAGCAGCAGCCATCTTGCGCAAGCACCCTTAAGGCGTCTCATAAGGAGACGTGTATAGCCGCCATCTTGTGTCCGCCATCTTGCGCAAGTATCTTTAGGGCGTCTCTAGCCATCTTGTGCAAGGACCCTTAAGCCGCCTCATAAGAGCAACCGCCATCTTGCACAAGCATCACTAGGGCGTCTCATAAGGAGCCTTGTATAACCACCATCTTGCGCAAGCATCCCAAGGGCGTCTCATAAGAACCTGTGTATAGCAGCCATCTTGCGTAAGCACCCTTAAGGAGTCATGTATAGCCGCCATCTTATGCAATTAGCGTTGAGAGAGGACTGCTGTAGAATTTTTCTTTTTAAATTATCCACCACCACATTTCAAAGGTATCTAGCTAAAGATAGCAGCACTGCGCATGACAGGTGACGAATTTACATCTACTGCGATAAAGAGGGCAGCACGGTGCTCAAAGATGGCTGTCAAAAAAGCACGTAGCTATGTTTACCAAACAAGAGCATGTGGAATTTGCCGCCACCACATTTCAAACTAAAGAGGGCAGCACTATGCTCTGTTGATTAAAGATGGCGGATGGTAGCTGACAAAAAAGCACGTGAGTTTGTTTCCAAACAAGAGCACGTGGAATTTTTCAATTTGCCGCTACCACATTTCAAAGGTATCTAGCTAAAGATGGCAGCACGGTGCTCTCTTGATTAAAGATGGTAGATGATAGCTAACAGAACTTTTCAAATTGCCCGCTACTACATGCTTAAGGTAGTAGCCATAAAGAGGGCAGCACGGTGTTCTGTAGATTAAAGATGGCGGGTGATAGGTGATGAAATTGCCCGCATGATAGCAGCACGGTGCTCTGTTGATTAAAGATGGTGGATGACAGCTGTCAGAAAAGCACATAGCTTTGTTTCCAAACAAGAGCACGTGGAATTTGCCGCCACCACATTTCAAATAAAGATGGCAGCACGGTGCTCTCTTGATTAAAGATGGTGGATGATAGCTAACAGAACTTTTCAAATTGCCCGCTACTACATGCTTAAGGTAGTAGCCATAAAGAGGGCAGCACGGTGTTCTGTGGATTAAAGATGGCGGATGACAGGTGATGAAATTGCCCGCATGATAGCAGCACGGTGCTCTGTTGATTAAAGATGGCGGATGACAGCTGCACATGGCTTTGTTTCCAAACAAGAGCACGTGGAATTTACCGCCACCAAGTTTCAAACTAAAGAGGGCAGCACTGTGCTCTATAGATTAAAGATGGCAGATGACAGCTGTCAAAAAAGCACGTGAGTTTGTTTTCAAACAAGAGCACGTGGAATTTTTCAATTTGCCGCCACCACATAGAGGGCAGCACTGTTCTCTCTGGATTAAAGATGGCTGCTTGTCGAAAAGCATTTTTCAAATTATCCGCCACCAAATTTCAAAGGTAAGTAGCTAAAGAGGGCAGCACTGTGCTCTATAGATTAAAGATGGTGGATGACAGCTATCAAAAAAGCACGTGGCTGTCAAAAAGCACGTGGATTTGTTTATCTCGAGCTAGTGAGGTTAAGTTGGTAGCACTAAGGTTTAGGCCCGTCAAGATGGCAGCACTGCCGATGACAGGTGACGCAAGAGGGCAGCACAGTGCTCTGTGGTTTAAAGATGGCGGATGACAGCTGTCAAAAAAGCACGTGGCAGTCAAAAAGCACGTGGCTTTGTTTATCTCGCGCTAGTTAGGTTAAGTTGGTACTACTGAGGTTTAGGCCCGTCAAGATGGCAGTACTGGGGTTAGCGATGCGTTGTTGTCGATGACAGCTGTCAAGAAGCACGTGGCTTTGTTTACAAATCTGTCGAAAAGCACGTGGCTGCCAAAAAAACACGTGGCTTTGTTTACCTCATGCTAGTTAGGTTAAGTTGGTACCACTAAGGTTTAGGCCCGTCAAGATGGTAGTACTGAGGTTTGCGATGCGTTGTTGTTGTTGATGAGAGCTGTCAAAAAGCACGTGGCTTTGTTTACAAATCTGTCAAAAAGCACGTGGCTGTCAAAAAAACACGTGGCTTTGTTTACCTCATGCTAGTTAGGTTAAGTTGGTACCACTAAGGTTTAGGCCCGTCAAGATGGTAGTACTGAGGTTTGCGATGCGTTGTTGTTGATGAGAGCTGTCAAAAAGCACGTGGCTTTGTTTACAAATCTGTCAAAAAGCACGTGGCTGTCAAAAAGCACGTGGCTTTGTTTACCTCGCGCTAGTTAGGTTAAGTTGGCACTACTGAGGTTTAGGGCCGTCAAGATGGCAGTACTGAGGTTTGCGATGCGTTGTTGTCTGTCAAAAAGCACGTGGCTTTGTTTACAAATTCACATTTCCCGCGGGAGGTGGAGGAGGCATCTGGGAGGCCTCTGGCTGAGGTGGAGGTGGAGGTGGCCACTGGGAGGCCTCTGGCTGAGGTGGAGGTGGAGGTGGCCACTGGGAGGCCTCTGGCTGAGGTGGAGGTGGAGGTGGCCACTGGGAGCCTGAGGTGGAGGTGGCGGCAGAACCCGTATATTATACTACTAACCCGTTGAGGTCAGACATAGCTATGTGTGCGTGTTTGAAATTATACCTCGTCTATAGCATGATGATTGAAGAGAACAACTATTTATCAATTCTCTAAAGTTACGATGTTCGGAAGAAACCGAGTTTCAGCCTGTTGAGGGTAGACATAGCTATGTGTGCGTGTTTGAAATTATACCTCGTCTATAGCGTGAGGATTAAAGAGAACAACTATTTATGATTAGCTTAAAGTTACAGAAGAAACCAAGTTTCAGCCTGTTGAGGGCAGACATAGCCATGTGTGCCTGTTTGAAATTATACCCCGTCTATAGCGTGAGGATTAAAGAGAACAACTATTTTTCAATACTCTAAAGTTACGGTGTTTTAGAAGAAACCAAGTTTCAGCCTGTTGAGGTCAGACATAGCTATGTGTACGTGTTTGAAATTATACCACGTCTAGAGTATGAGGATTGAAGAGAACAATTATTTATGATTAGCTTAAAGTTACGATGTTTTAGAAGAAACCAAGTTTCAGCCTGTTGAGGGCGGACATAGCTATGTGTGCGTATTTGAAATTATACCTTTTCGATAGCGTGAGGATTGAAGAGAACAATATTTATCAATAGACTAAAGTTACGATGTTCGGAAGAAACCAACTTTCAACCCATTGAGGTCAGACATAGCTATGTATGCGTGTTTGAAATTATACCCCGTCTATAGCGTGAGGATTAAAGAGAACAACTATTTATCAATTGCTTAAAGTTACGATGTTTTAGAAGAAACCAAGTTTCAACCCGTTGAGGTCAGATATAGCTATGTGTGCGTGTTTGAAATTATACCTCGTCTATAGCGTGAGGATTAAAGAGAACAAATATTTATCAATTCTCTAAAGTTACGATGTTCGGAAGAAACCGAGTTTCAGCCTGTTGAGGACAGACATAGCTATGTGTACGTGTGTTTGAAATTATACCACGTCTATAGTATGTAGATTAAAGAGAACGACTATTTATCAATAGCTTAAAGTTACGATGTTTTAGAAGAAACCAAGTTTCAGCCCGTTGAGGATAGACATAGCTATGTACGCGTGTTTGAAATTATACCACGTCTATAGTATGAGGATTGAAGAGAACGACTATTTATCAATACTCTAAAGTTACGATGTTTTAGAAGAAACCAAGTTTCAGCCCGTTGAGGGCAGACATAGCTATGTGCATGTGTTTGAAATTATACCACGTCTATAGCGTGAGGATTAAAGAGAACAACTATTTATCAATAGACTAAAGTTACGATGTTCGGAAGAAACCAAGTTTAAGCCTGTTGAGGACAGACATAGCTATGTGTGCGTGTTTGAAATTATACCTCGTCTATAGTATGTAGGTTGAAGAGAACAATTATTTATGAATAGCTTAAAGTTATGATGTTTTAGAAGAAACCAAGTTTCAGCCTGTTGAGGGCAGGCATAGCCATGTGTGCCTGTTTGAAATTATACCCTGTCTATAGCGTGAGGATTAAAGAGAACAACTATTTATCAATACTCTAAAGTTACGATGTTTTAGAAGAAACTAATTTTCAGCCTGTTAAGGATAGACATAGCTATGTACGCACCTCGTCTATAGCGTGAGGATTAAAGAGAAAAACTATTTATCAATAGACTAAAGTTACCATGTTTTAGAAGAAACCAAGTTTCAATGAATAGAGGTCAGACATACCTTAAAATCTTCGCGCTGCAGACTGTTACTCGGATAAATAAAATTGCATACTTTCGAACGGTACCTAAAAAAGAACAAACATATATGAATGTAGATGTCTAGCGTAGAAGTTGCTTTGCAAATAAAAAAAGTAACTAACAGTTCTACCTTACCTTAAGATAAAGGCTGAAGAATAATATTCACTGCAGACGGGAGATGTGTGCATGTAGTAAACGCATACAGAGAACTGTGAGGAGCACTTCGCGCAGACTGTAGCGACTAAATATGCTCCTTATCACCAAGCGGATGTAATAATCGCTGACAAACTGCGGGTACACTCAGAACGAAGTGTTTATGCAAACAAGAGCTCCTACCTGCAGGCTGACGTATTCGAATCTCCTGTTAATGCCGAGGTGTCAGAATTTAAGAGTTCGAGCCTTGGAAAGTTAGCGCGCGATCCTCGACTTCTCGAGGGTACATCCGCGGTATTCCTTACCTGTAGGTATTGAGCTAAAGCTAGATCATGTAATGACGACCGCGCAGACCCCTCGCCTAGCATTTACGGCTTCTAGTTCGAACCCGCTATCCCTCGAAGTAGTGAGAATGATTGAAGAGTGTTGAGGGTGATTCATTTGTCGGATGGAGGCGTTAAGCTATGTGCAGGCTTCTTCTAGTCGGGGTACGCGATTCAAATCCTAGCAACTTATACCGTCGGGAAGGGCATCCAGCTAGATCATGCAATGACGATCACGCAGGTCCCTCACCTAGCATTTGCGGCTTCCAGTTCGAACCCGCTATCTTCCGAAGTAGCGAGAATGATTGAAGAGTGTTGAGGGTGATTCATTTGTCAGATGGAGGCGTTAAGCTGGCTTCTCCGGTAGGAGTAGGCTATGTTGTAATGTTCGGAAGAAACCAAGTTTCAGCCTAATGAGGTCGGACATTGTCGTGAGTTTTACTAAGCTAAGTCTACATCTACCGTACCCCCTACCTGCTAGCAATAACACGAAACGCTGAGGTACCGAAATATACAAGTTCTACAAGCTGACGTACTTGTACTATGATTGAACTGGGGGGAGGTTTGAGCTCAACTCGAGAAGCTGCTAATAATTTTAATGCGAACTGTACACGTGTAGTGGACTCTGTACCCTGCTGAGGTAAACGCATTCCAGCGAGGAGCTAGCGAGCCGGATGCAGCTTGCGTGCGCGTGTGTGTGTAGGCACGCTATCCCAGAATATTTTTTCCTCGTTCTAGAGCCTGTTACATTCCTGATGTAACAAGACTAGGATTTATTTTTTAGACTACACTTAGCTAGAAATAGCTACATGAAATATCGCAAGAATTTGTTGAGTTGCCCTTCCTGATGCAAACTACGAAGCTACGTATTAGGCGGAAAAATTTTGTCCGTTTTGCTCTACGATGCATCGTTTTCGAGATATTTAACATTTTGCATTTAAGCCTCCAAATTTAATGAATCGAACCTGCACGGTACGTTATACTCTCTACCATAGCTAGACCTGATCATGTTACGAAGACTCGCTTCAATACAAGCTAAAACAGAGCAAATGCCAAAGGGCCTAAGTAGGAACCGAACCGTTGATCCTATCATTAGACTATGATTTTCTTGTTCTTTATACTGCGAACCTAGGTATTAGGCAGAAAAATGTTGTCCGTTTTGCTCTACGGTGCACCGTTTTCGATATATTTAACATTTTGCATTTAAGCCCTAAATTTAATGAATCGAACTATCACGACACGTTAGCCTCTAAGCTAAGAGTAGCAACCATCTTGCGCAAGCACCCTTAAAGCGTCTCATAAGGAGTTATGTATAGCCGCCATCTTGTGTCCGCCATCTTCGGCAAGCATCCTTAGGGCGTCTCAAGCCATCTTGTGCAAGGACACTTAAGCCGTCCCATAAGAGCAGTCGCTATCTTGAGCAAGCATCCCTAGGGCATCACATAAGGAGCCATGTATAACTACCATCTTGAGCAAGCATCCCAAGGGCGTCTCATAAGAACCTGTGTATAGCAGCCATCTTGCGTAAGCACCCTTAAGGAGTCATGTATAGCCACCATCTTATGCAATTAGCGTCGAGAGAGGGCTGCTGTAGAATTTTTCTTTTTAAATTATCCGCCACCACATTTCAAAGGTATCTAGCTAAAGATGGCAGCACTGCGGATGACAGGTGACGAATTTACATCTAAAGAGGGTAGCACGGTGCTCAAAGATGGTGGATGACAGCTGCACATAGCTATGTTTACCAAACAAGAGCACGTAGAATTTGCCACCGCCACCAGGGCAGCGCTGTTCTCTCTGGATTAAAAGCTTTGTTTCCAAACAAGAGCACGTGGAATTTACCACCACCGGGTAGCACGGTGATTAAAGATGACGGATGATAGCTGAAGCGCATAGGTTTGTAAAGCATTTAGAATTTGCCGCCACCACATAGAGTGTAGCACTGAGGTTTGTGATGCAAGATGGCGGATGACAGCTGCACGTGAATTCGTAGAGCACGTGGAATTTCCCGCCGCTACAAAGAGGGGTAGCACTGTGCTCGAAGATGACTGCAGTCACGTAGAATTGTCTGCCACCACAGGTAGAGGGTAGCACTGAGGTTCGCGATGCAAGATGGCAGATGACGTACCACATTTCAAAGGTAAGTAGCTAAAGAGGGCAGCACTATGCTCAACGATAGCGGATGACAGCTGCACGTGACTGTCAAAAAGCACGTGGATTTGTCTACATAGAGGGCGGCACTGAGGTTTGCGATGCAAGATGGCGGATGACAGCTGTCAAAGGTAAGTAGCTAAAGAGGGCAGCACGATGCTCAAAGATGGCGGATGACAGCTGTCAAAAAAAACGTAGATTTGCTTATCTCGAGCTAGTGAGGTTAAGTTGGTAGCACTGAGGTTTAGGCCCGCCAAGATGGCAGCACTGAGGTTCGCGATGCAAGATAGCAGATGACGTACCACATTTCAAAGGTAAGTAGCTAAAGAGGGCAGCACTATGCTCAAAGATGGTGGATGACAGCTGCACGTAGCTGTCAAAAAGCACGTGGATTTGTCTACATAGAGGGCAGCACTGAGGTTTGCGATGCAAGATGGCTGCTGTCAAAAAGCATTTTTCAAATTATCCGCCACCACATTTCAAAGGTAAGTAGCTAAAGAGGGCTGCACTGTGCTCAAAGATGGCGGATGACAGCTGCACGTGGCTTTGTTTACCTCGCGCTAGTTAGGTTAAGTTGGTAGCACTAAGGTTTAGACCCGTCAAGATGGCAGCACTGCCGATGACAAGTGACGAATTTTGCAGCTACTGCGATATAGAGGGCAGCACAGTGCTTTGTAGTTTAAAGATGGCGGATGACAGCTGTCAAAAAAAGCACGTGGCTTTGTTTACCTCGCGCTAGTTAGGTTAAGTTGAAAAAGCACGTGGCTTTGTTTACAAACAAGAGCACGTGGAATTTACCGTCACCACATAGAGGGCGGCACTGTTCTCTCTGGATTAAAGATGGCGGATGACAGCTGTCAAAAAGCACGTAGCTTTGTTTAGAGGGCAGCACTGTGCTCAAAGATGGCGGATGACAGCTGTCAAAAAAGCACGTGGCTTTGTTTACCTCATGCTAGTTAGGTTAAGTTGGTACCACTAAGGTTTAGACCCGTCAAGATGGCAGTACTGAGGTTAGCGATGCGTTGTTGTCTGTCAAAAAGCACGTGGCTTTGTTTACAAATCTGTCAAAAAGCACGTGGCTGTCAAAAAGCACGTGGCTTTGTTTACCTCGCGCTAGTTAGGTTAAGTTGGCACTACTGAGGTTTAGGCCCGTCAAGATGGCAGTACTGGGGTTAGCGATGCGTTGTTGTCTGTCAAAAAGCACGTGGCTGTCAAAAAACACGTGGCTTTGTTTACCTCATGCTAGTTAGGTTAAGTTGGCACTAGTGAGGTTTAGGCCCGTCAAGATGGCAGCAGTGAGGTTAGCGTTGCGTTGTTGTCGATGACAGCTGTCAAAAAGCACGTGGCTTTGTTTACAAATTCAAATCTCGCGCCAAAATTCAAATTTCCCGCCAAAATTCAAATTTCCCGCGGGCGGCGGCGGCGGAGGAGGAGGCGGGCGGAGGCGTGCGGCGGAGGAGGCGCCAGAACTCTCCCATTATACTACTTCAGTGTCATGATGACGAGCTGGTGCAACATACCGCGATGTGTTCCACGTGTTACTGTCAGTGTCATGATGACGAACCAGTGCAACATACCACGATGTGTTACACGTGTTACTGTCAGTGTCATGATGACGGGCTGGTGCAACATACCGCGATGTGTTACACATGTTACTGTCAGTGTCATGATGACGAGCTGGTGCAACATACCGCGATGTGTTCCACGTGTTACTGTCAGTGTCATGATGAAGAGCTGGTGCAACATACCGCGATGTGATCCACGTGTTACTGTCAGTGTCATGATGACGAACCAGTGCAACATACCGCGATGTGTTCCCAGTTTCACTGTCAGTGTCATGATGACGAACCAGTGCTACATACCGCGATGTGTTCCAAGTTTCACTGTCAGTGTCATGATGACGAGCTGGTGCAACATACCGCGATGTGATCCACGTGTTACTGTCAGTGTCATGATGACGAACCAGTGCAACATACCGCGATGTGTTACACGTGTTACTGTCAGTGTCATGATGACGAGCTGGTGCAACATACCGCGATGTGTTCCACGTTTCACTGTCAGTGTCATGATGACGGACCAGTGCAACATACCGCGATGTGTTACACGTGTTACTGTCAGTGTCATGATGAAGAGCTGGTGCAACATACCGCGATGTGTTCCACGTTTCACTGTCAGTGTCATGATGACGAGCTGGTGCAACATACCGCGATGTGTTCCATGTGTTACTGTCAGTGTCATGATGACGAACCAGTGCTACATACCGCGATGTGTTCCACGTTTCACTGTCAGTGTCATGATGACGGGCTGGTGCAACATACCGCGATGTGTTACACGTGTTACTGTCAGTGTCATGATGACGAGCTGGTGCAACATACCGCGATGGGTTCCACGTTTCACTGTCAGTGTCATGATGACGAACCAGTGCTACATACCGCGATGTGTTACACGTTTCACTGTCAGTGTCATGATGACGAGCTGGTGCAACATACCACGATGTGTTCCACGTTTCACTGTCAGTGTCATGATGACGAGCTGGTGCAACATACCGCGATGTGTTCCACGTTTCACTGTCAGTGTCATGATGACAAGCTGGTGCAACATACCGCGATGTGTTACACGTGTTACTGTCAGTGTCATGTTGACGAGCTGGTGCAACATACCGCGATGTGTTACACGTGTTACTGTCAGTGTCATGATGACGGGCAGGTGCAACATACCGCGATGTGTTACACGTGTTACTGTCAGTGTCATGATGACGAACCAGTGCAACATACCGCGATGTGTTACACGTGTTACTGTCAGTGTCATGATGACGAACCAGTGCAACATACCGCGATGTGTTCCACGTGTTACTGTCAGTGTCATGATGACGAGCTGGTGCAACATACCGCGATGTGTTACACGTGTTACTGTCAGTGTCATAATGACGAGCTGGTGCAACATACCGCGATGTGTTACATGTGTTACTGTCAGTGTCATGATGACGAGCTGGTGCAACATAGCGCGATGTGTTCCACGTTTCACTGTCAGTGTCATGATGACGAACCAGTGCAACATACCGCGATGTGTTCCACGTTTCACTCTCAGTGTCATGATGACGAACCAGTGCAACATACCGCGATGTGTTCCACGTGTTACTGTCAGTGTCATGATGACGAGCTGGTGCAACATACCGCGATGTGTTCCACGTGTTACTGTCAGTGTCATGATGACGAGCTGGTGCAACATACCGCGATGTGTTCCACGTGTTACTGTCAGTGTCATGATGACGGGCTGGTGCAACATACCGCGATGTGTTCCACGTGTTACTGTCAGTGTCATGATGACGAGCTGGTGCAACATACCGCGATGTGTTACACGTGTTACTGTCAGTGTCATGATGACGAACCAGTGCAACATACCGCGATGTGTTCCACGTGTTACTGTCAGTGTCATGATGACGGGCTGGTGCAACATACCGCGATGTGTTCCACGTGTTACTGTCAGTGTCATGATGACGAGCTGGTGCAACATACCGCGATGTGTTACACGTGTTACTGTCAGTGTCATGATGACGAACCAGTACAACATACCGCGATGTGTTCCACGTGTTACTGTCAGTGTCATGATGACGGGCTGGTGCAACATACCGCGATGTTCTACACGTGTTACTGTCAGTGTCAAGATGACGAGCTGGTGCAACATACCGCGATGTGTTCCACGTTTCACTGTCAGTGTCATGATGACGAGCTGGTGCAACATACCGCGATGTGTTCCACGTGTTACTGTCAGTGTCATGATGACGAACCAGTGCTACATACCGCGATGTGTTACACGTGTTACTGTCAGTGTCATGATGACGAGCTGGTGCAACATACCGCGATGTGTTCCACGTTTCACTGTCAGTGTCATGATGACGAGCTGGTGCAACATACCGCGATGTGTTCCACGTGTTACTGTCAGTGTCATGATGACGGGCTGGTGCAACATACCGCGATGTGTTACACGTGTTACTGTCAGTGTCATGATGACGAACCAGTGCTACATACCGCGATGTGTTCCACGTGTTACTGTCAGTGTCATGATGACGAGCTGGTGCAACATACCGCGGTGTGTTACATGTGTTACTGTCAGTGTCATGATGACGGGCTGGTGCAACATACCGCGATGTGTTACACGTGTTACTGTCAGTGTCATGATGACGAGCTGGTGCAACATACCGCGGTGTGTTACATGTGTTACTGTCAGTGTCATGATGACGAGCTGGTGCAACATACCGCGATGTGTTACACGTGTTACTGTCAGTGTCATGATGACGAGCTGGTGCAACATACCGCGATGTGTTCCACGTGTTACTGGCAGTGTCATGATGACGAACCAGTGCAACATACCGCGATGTGTTCCACGTGTTACTGTCAGTGTCATGATTACGGGCTGGTGCAACATACCGCGATGTGTTACACGTGTTACTGTCAGTGTCATGATGACGAGCTGGTGCAACATACCGCGATGTGTTACACGTGTTACTGGCAGTGTCATGATGACGAGCTGGTGCAACATACCGCGATGTGTTACACGTGTTACTGTCAGTGTCATGATGCCGGGCTGGTGCAACATACCGCGATGTGTTACACGTGTTACTGTCAGTGTCATGATGACGAGCTGGTGCAACATACCGCGATGTGTTCCACGTTTCACTCTCAGTGTCATGATGACGTACCAGTGCAACATACTGCGATGTGTTACACGTGTTACTGTCAGTGTCATGATGACGAGCTGGTGCAACATACCGCGATGTGTTCCACGTGTTACTGTCAGTGTCATGATGACGGGCTGGTGCAACATACCGCGATGTGTTACACGTGTTACTGTCAGTGTCATGATGACGAGCTGGTGCAACATACCGCGATGTGTTCCACGTTTCACTGTCAGTGTCATGATGACGAGCTGGTGCAACATACCGCGATGTGTTACATGTGTTACTGTCAGTGTCATGATGACGAACCAGTGCAACATACCGCGATGTGTTCCACGTGTTACTGTCAGTCTCATGATGACGAACCAGTGCAACATACCGCGATGTGTTCCACGTGTTACTGTCAGTGTCATGATGACGAGCTGGTGCAACATACCGCGATGTGTTCCACGTGTTACTGTCAGTGTCATGATGACGATCCAGTGCAACATACCGCGATGTGTTAAACGTGTTACTGTCAGTGTCATGATGACGAGCTGGTGCAACATACCGCGATGTGTTCCACGTGTTACTGTCAGTGTCATGATGACGGGCTGGTGCAACATACCGCGATGTGTTACACGTGTTACTGTCAGTGTCATGATGACGGGCTGGTGCTACATACCGCGATGTGTTACACGTGTTACTGTCAGTGTCATGATGACGAACCAGTGCTAATACCGCGATGTGTTCCACGTGTTACTGTCAGTGTCATGATGACGAGCTGGTGCTACATACCGCGATGTGTTACACGTGTTACTGTCAGTGTCATGATGACGAGCTGGTGCAACATACCGCGATGTGTTCCACGTTTCACTGTCAGTGTCATGATGACGAGCTGGTGCAACATACCGCGATGTGTTACACGTGTTACTGTCAGTGTCATGATGACGAGCTGGTGCAACATACCGCGATGTGTTCCACGTTTCACTGTCAGTGTCATGATGACGAGCTGGTGCAACATACCGCGATGTGTTACACGTTTCACTGTCAGTGTGATGATGACGAGCTGGTGCAACATACCGCGATGTGTTACACGTGTTACTGTCAGTGTTATGATGACGAACCAGTGCTAATACCGCGATGTGTTCCACGTGTTGCTGTCAGTGTCATGATGACGAGCTGGTGCTACATACCGCGATGTGTTACACGTTTTACTGTCAGTGTCATGATGACGAGCTGGTGCAACATACTGCGATGTGTTACACGTGTTACTGTCAGTGTCATGATGACGAGCTGGTGCAACATACCGCGATGTGTTCCACGTTTCACTGTCAGTGTCATGATGACTATCTGGTGCAAAATACCGCGATGGGTTCCACGTTTCACTGTCAGTGTCATGATGACGAACCAGTGCTACATACCGCGATGTGTTACACGTTTCACTGTCAGTGTCATGATGACGAGCTGGTGCAACATACCACGATGTGTTCCACGTTTCACTGTCAGTGTCATGATGACGAGCTGGTGCAACATACCGCGATGTGTTCCACGTTTCACTGTCAGTGTCATGATGACAAGCTGGTGCAACATACCGCGATGTGTTACACGTGTTACTGTCAGTGTCATGTTGACGAGCTGGTGCAACATACCGCGATGTGTTACACGTGTTACTGTCAGTGTCATGATGACGGGCAGGTGCAACATACCGCGATGTGTTACACGTGTTACTGTCAGTGTCATGATGACGAACCAGTGCAACATACCGCGATGTGTTACACGTGTTACTGTCAGTGTCATGATGACGAACCAGTGCAACATACCGCGATGCGTTCCACGTCTTACTGTCAGTGTCATGATGACGAGCTGGTGCAACATACCGCGATGTGTTACACGTGTTACTGTCAGTGTCATAATGACGAGCTGGTGCAACATACCGCGATGTGTTACATGTGTTACTGTCAGTGTCATGATGACGAGCTGGTGCAACATACCGCGATGTGTTCCACGTTTCACTGTCAGTGTCATGATGACGAACCAGTGCAACATACCGCGATGTGTTACACGTGTTACTGTCAGTGTCATGATGACGGGCTGGTGCAACATACCGCGATGTGTTCCACGTGTTACTGTCAGTGTCATGATGACGAGCTGGTGCAACATACCGCGATGTGTTCCACGTGTTACTGTCAGTGTCATGATGACGAGCTGGTGCAACATACCGCGATGTGTTCCACGTGTTACTGTCAGTGTCATGATGACGGGCTGGTGCAACATACCGCGATGTGTTCCACGTGTTACTGTCAGTGTCATGATGACGAGCTGGTGCAACATACCGCGATGTGTTACACGTGTTACTGTCAGTGTCATGATGACGAACCAGTGCAACATACCGCGATGTGTTCCACGTGTTACTGTCAGTGTCATGATGACGGGCTGGTGCAACATACCGCGATGTGTTCCACGTGTTACTGTCAGTGTCATGATGACGAGCTGGTGCAACATACCGCGATGTGTTACACGTGTTACTGTCAGTGTCATGATGACGAACCAGTACAACATACCGCGATGTGTTCCACGTGTTACTGTCAGTGTCATGATGACGGGCTGGTGCAACATACCGCGATGTGTTACACGTGTTACTGTCAGTGTCATGATGACGGGCTGGTGCTACATACCGCGATGTGTTACACGTGTTACTGTCAGTGTCATGATGACGAACCAGTGCTAATACCGCGATGTGTTCCACGTGTTACTGTCAGTGTCATGATGACGAGCTGGTGCTACATACCGCGATGTGTTACACGTGTTACTGTCAGTGTCATGATGACGAGCTGGTGCAACATACCGCGATGTGTTCCACGTTTCACTGTCAGTGTCATGATGACGAGCTGGTGCAACATACCGCGATGTTTTCCACGTGTTACTGTCAGTGTCATGATGACGGGCTGGTGCAACATACCGCGATGTGTTACACGTGTTACTGTCAGTGTCATGATGACGAACCAGTGCTACATACCGCGATGTGTTCCACGTGTTACTGTCAGTGTCATGATGACGAGCTGGTGCAACATACCGCGGTGTGTTACATGTGTTACTGTCAGTGTCATGATGACGGGCTGGTGCAACATACCGCGATGTGTTACACGTGTTACTGTCAGTGTCATGATGACGAGCTGGTGCAACATACCGCGGTGTGTTACATGTGTTACTGTCAGTGTCATGATGACGAGCTGGTGCAACATACCGCGATGTGTTACACGTGTTACTGTCAGTGTCATGATGACGAGCTGGTGCAACATACCGCGATGTGTTCCACGTGTTACTGGCAGTGTCATGATGACGAACCAGTGCAACATACCGCGATGTGTTCCACGTGTTACTGTCAGTGTCATGATTACGGGCTGGTGCAACATACCGCGATGTGTTACACGTGTTACTGTCAGTGTCATGATGACGAGCTGGTGCAACATACCGCGATGTGTTACACGTGTTACTGGCAGTGTCATGATGACGAGCTGGTGCAACATACCGCGATGTGTTACACGTGTTACTGTCAGTGTCATGATGCCGGGCTGGTGCAACATACCGCGATGTGTTACACGTGTTACTGTCAGTGTCATGATGACGAGCTGGTGCAACATACCGCGATGTGTTCCACGTTTCACTCTCAGTGTCATGATGACGAACCAGTGCAACATACTGCGATGTGTTACACGTGTTACTGTCAGTGTCATGATGACGAGCTGGTGCAACATACCGCGATGTGTTCCACGTGTTACTGTCAGTGTCATGATGACGGGCTGGTGCAACATACCGCGATGTGTTACACGTGTTACTGTCAGTGTCATGATGACGAGCTGGTGCAACATACCGCGATGTGTTCCACGTTTCACTGTCAGTGTCATGATGACGAGCTGGTGCAACATACCGCGATGTGTTACATGTGTTACTGTCAGTGTCATGATGACGAACCAGTGCAACATACCGCGATGTGTTCCACGTGTTACTGTCAGTCTCATGATGACGAACCAGTGCAACATACCGCGATGTGTTCCACGTGTTACTGTCAGTGTCATGATGACGAGCTGGTGCAACATACCGCGATGTGTTCCACGTGTTACTGTCAGTGTCATGATGACGATCCAGTGCAACATACCGCGATGTGTTAAACGTGTTACTGTCAGTGTCATGATGACGAGCTGGTGCAACATACCGCGATGTGTTCCACGTGTTACTGTCAGTGTCATGATGACGGGCTGGTGCAACATACCGCGATGTGTTACACGTGTTACTGTCAGTGTCATGATGACGGGCTGGTGCTACATACCGCGATGTGTTACACGTGTTACTGTCAGTGTCATGATGACGAACCAGTGCTAATACCGCGATGTGTTCCACGTGTTACTGTCAGTGTCATGATGACGAGCTGGTGCTACATACCGCGATGTGTTACACGTGTTACTGTCAGTGTCATGATGACGAGCTGGTGCAACATACTGCGATGTGTTCCACGTTTCACTGTCAGTGTCATGATGACGAGCTGGTGCAACATACCGCGATGTGTTACACGTGTTACTGTCAGTGTCATGATGACGAGCTGGTGCAACATACCGCGATGTGTTCCACGTTTCACTGTCAGTGTCATGATGACGAGCTGGTGCAACATACCGCGATGTGTTACACGTTTCACTGTCAGTGTGATGATGACGAGCTGGTGCAACATACCGCGATGTGTTACACGTGTTACTGTCAGTGTTATGATGACGAACCAGTGCTAATACCGCGATGTGTTCCACGTGTTGCTGTCAGTGTCATGATGACGAGCTGGTGCTACATACCGCGATGTGTTACACGTTTCACTGTCAGTGTCATGATGACGAGCTGGTGCAACATACTGCGATGTGTTACACGTGTTACTGTCAGTGTCATGATGACGAGCTGGTGCAACATACCGCGATGTGTTCCACGTTTCACTGTCAGTGTCATGATGACTATCTGGTGCAACATACCGCGATGTGTTACACGTGTTACTGTCAGTGTCATGATGACGAGCTGGTGCAACATACCGCGATGTGTTACACGTGTTACTGTCAGTGTCATGATGACGAGCTGGTGCAACATACCGCGATGTGTTACACGTGTTACTGTCAGTGTCATGATGACGAGCCAACTCCAGCCGGTTGCTGCTGGGCCGTGCATTGGAGCAGTGATCCAGATCTATTCAAGTTCGGCCATACGGATTTTAGATGGAAGTTTTTCCACTAGACTTCCCGTGTTCTGCAAGTCAAGGTTCGTTGCTAACCTAATTTCTTTCAGCGTGATCTAGAACCTGCAAGACTGGGTATGGCTTGGGAGAAAGAATCTAGTGAAGACACTCAACACATAAGTATCAACAGGTTCAGTTGCGCAGTCACCATGGAAGCGAAAAGGTAGCGAATTTCGGTGGGGTCTATGCCTTATTTTACGACTTACCTTACAGCAAAAATAGTGCTACCTCTCACAAAATTATGTTGAAGAGCGGTAGGGTAAAATTTGGGAAAGAACCAAGTTTTCCGCTGCCGTGAATCCCAAAATGTGCATAAGAAACAAATAGAACTTGCGAAAATATTGATGGAATATCCTTTCGCCATCCATCAGCTGTCCACAAAACTGCGGAATAACTTCTTCTTTTCTATTTTGTGTAGCATACCCAAGGCCTTCGACGGGATACACTCTTTATCTCCATCTCCTCTTCGTCCAAAATTAGTGGTGTTTGTTGAAAACGACACATCGGGTTTTCGAGGAAAAGTCCTGGGACTGAATAACGCGATGGCACAGCAGGTAAAGTAAGGTCTTGAGGGTCAAGTTCATTCAGCTGGGGCGCCCTCCGCTTTGAACAATTTTGTTTTTAGCAGTTGTCATTACATAACACACGGAGAAGATAAATTATAATCGAACCAAAACGTCAGAGAAAATCTCACGCTTAGCGTACTGGCTATTTACGCCCGATGTGCAATGATCCGTCTCCTAATCAAATTAAGCGTGTGCAAGGCAGGCTATATCATTTTTCGAATAGGGTTAACGATCTGTTGTCTCTAAAACTGAATGATGTTCAGAGGAAGGAAGCTAGTACGCTCCTGGAAAATATTTCCGAATTATCTAGTAAGGTCACTCAATTGTTAACTGGGGAAGTTCCTCCCAAATCTGATCAACCCACCATAGTAAATGCAGGTAGTGAGGAAGCGCCTCCCAAGGGAGAAGTTAATAGAATAACCGTTGCTGCTCAAACTATCCCTGCCCCACTGGTCAACGAGTCTGAACGCCGTGCATCGTTGAGTAACATCCGTTCTGAATTAACTTCCTTGCCATTGAAACCTTTACCTACTATGTCACCCGGGTTTAGTAGCTTGCCTCATCCATTGGCAATGTTGCTCAGAGGTATATCTAAGTTTTCCGTTAATACCACCAGTGACGTAACTTCATTTTTAAGATTTCTAGTGGAATTTCAGGATCATGCCCTTGTTTTTTCTCTTTCTCCATGTCAAATCTTGCAAATTATCTATCCGTATGCTATTGGTATTCTCTCTGATAAAATCGTAAGAGCCATTGCCGAGCAATCATCTATTGAGGATTTCCATGCCCATTTGCTAGCTAACTTCATCCCTGCTAGGGCCAGGTCCTCCCTTATTCAGAAGTACTATTATCGTGTACAGCGCTTGGATGAAAACTTGGCTGATTTCATACAGGACATTAAGTTTTATACTAGGGTGTTTGCCCTTCATTTTCCTGAAGATCAGATTGTACAGGCTATTGTAGAGGGAATTTCACCTCCCTATAGGTCATATTTGTGTTTCGCGGCGTGCCCGCAAACTTTCTCGGAACTTGAAGCATTGGCCGTCTCAGCGGAAGGAGTTAGATACGCCGATTCTTTGCGTGTCGCGAAAGAACCCCCGCCTTCCATTAGTAATACTCGGCCTCCACCTCGCCGATCAGTCACCCCCCGTAAATGTTATGCTTGCGGGTCGCCTGACCATCTGCGCAATAAGTGTCCTCTGATCAAAACTAGTAGGGCAAATAATGGAGCTGGTTCATCACAAGGCTGTTTTAAATGTGGGGCTTTCTCACATATCGCAAAGAATTGTCCCAATTCGAATAGCACCCCCTCCTGCTCAACTTCTGGTGTAACTTCCAACAACAATCAAGAGTGACTAGTGGCTGCGGCTGAGTCAACTAATTCTGCTTCCCAAGGCTCAGCCCCTGGCAAAAAGGTCGAGAATTCAGGGAACGATAAGTCTTCGAATACATCTTTTGAATGCCCCAAAGAGTGCCTTAGGATTGCGGCGGATACCCCCGCACCTGTTCCTTTACTTAAGATTGAGTTAAATAACGAGCCTATAACAGCTCTCTTAGATTCAGGCAGTGTTTGTTCGAGTATTTCGGCTGAATGGTATTCTAAATTGAAAGCTGTTTGTAAACTACCTGACTACGTCTCATCTTCTATTCAATATGTTTCGGCTAATTCATCTCCATTAGAAATTCTAGGTTCTGTACTGGTCAAAATTCGTGTTTTTAAGTTTACTTGGAAAATTAAATTGTTTGTGGCTAAGCACCTGTCTTGCCCCATCATACTAGGAGCGGACTTTATTTCTCACACTGGTCTTGTGCTCGATCTTCAGAGTAAGTCGTGCACATTCAAATTTGCGTCCAATTGTAAAATTCCCTTGTTAAAGTGTAATTCTGTGTCATGTTCATCTATTTCGCCTACCCAGGATGAGATGTTGTTAGACCTTAGACATCTACCTGAGGAGCAGGCTGATAGTATTCGTAAATTATGTCAGTCATTTCCAGAGGTGTTCTCTGATACTCTTGGTGTTACTGACCTTATTGAATACAAAATTGAGGTCACGGATTCGATTCCTGTCCGTTTTCCACCTTATAGGCTATCTCCACCTAAAATGAAGGCTCTGAAAGAAATTATCGATCAGATGTTGAAGGATGGTATTATTAGGCCCTCTAAGTCGGCGTATTCATCGCCTATTTTTCTAGTCCCGAAACCCCAAGGAGGCTTCAGGCCTGTCATTGATTACAGGGCTCTCAATCGGAAGGTGGTGTTGCAATCTGTGCCCCTTCCTGACCTTCATTCTTGCTTTTCATGGTTTCGTAAGGCCAAGTTCTTCACTATCTTGGACTTGAATCAGGCCTATAATCAAATTCCCCTTGCCGAAGAGTCTAAACACCTTACAGCGTTTGCCACGGACTGGAATTTATACGAATACAACCGCGTGCCTTTCGGGCTCCCCACGGGGGCAGCTGTGCTCACTAGGCTACTAGATAGGGTCTTCTCCGACATCAAATTCGAGTACTTATATCACTACTTAGATGATGTCGTCGTATTTTCAGAGACTTTTGAAGAACATCTAGATAATTTGCGAGAAGTTCTCGGTCGCCTTCGTAAGGCTGGGTTAACTGTTAAGTTGTCCAAGGTTGCCTTTGCTAAGCCCTCTATGTCATTCCTAGGGCATATTGTGTCAGCCGATGGTGTAGCAGTTGATCATTCTAGAACACAGGCCATCCGTGATTTTAAACCTCCCAAGGACATTAAAGGTATCGCCAGGTTCATTGGTATGGTGAATTTCTTCAGGAAGTTCATTCCTAACTTTGCTAATAGAGCGGCGCCCTTAAACCTTCTTCGTAGGAAAGGCGTCAAATTCGAGTGGGGACCTTCTCAACAAGCCGCTTTTGAAGACCTTAAATTAGCACTTTGTAATGCCCCTGTACTTGCTATGCCTGATTTCTCGAAGAAATTCATCGTCCAAACCGACGCGTCGTCGTCAGCAGTAGCTGCAGTCCTTCTTCAAGAGACTGAACTAGGGAGGCGACCTATCGCCTATGCCTCTAGGACCTTGTCGGCTCAAGAAGCCAAGTATTCCATCTATGAGCTCGAAGGTTTGGCAGTCTTATTCGCCTTAGAAAAGTTCCGTCTCTATCTGGAACACGTCAAATTCGACCTGGAGACAGATAATCAAGCATTAAGCTGGGTCTTAGGTAGGCCGCGTCGTACTGGTCGTATAGCCCGCTGGGCTATTCGTATTTCCGCCTTCCAGTTTGATGTTAGACATATCAGAGGTACCGAAAATGTTGTTGCTGATGGACTCAGCCGTATGTTTCATAACGACGTCGAGACCCACGAACCGGTCGACAGTTCATCACCTCCCGAGTCCATACTATCTGGTGTTAATGCCATCTTAACAGATGCTCCCATGCTTTTTAGGGATATTGAGAAATACCAACGTGAAGATCCGACGCTGGCTCCGATAATGGAAACCCTTTCTTCTGGGGAACATGTTGTCCCTTATGTTCTGAGGAATGGTGTTCTATGTTGCCCATCGAGGCATGATAAGATGATGAAAGTTGTCGTTCCAGCTGTTCTGGTACCTATGATCTTCAAGTATTATCATGAGACCCCACTAGGAGGGCATCTGGGTATCTTTAAAACTCGTGAAAAGATTCGTGAAATGTTCATCTGGAAAGGTATGGACGGTGAAATCCGTGAACTTGTAAAAGCTTGTAAATCTTGTTTGCTCAGTAAACCCACCATGTCCACCAAGGTAGGCCTTTTGTCTTCGCATCAAGCGTCGCGCCCCATGGAACGTCTGTATATCGATTATGTAGGACCCTTCCCCCAGTCAAAGGGTAATGCTAACAAGTTCATCTTTGTGTGCGTAGATGGTTTTACCAGATTTTCTTGGTTATTTCCGACTAAGCTGGCTACCGCTCAGTCTACCATTACCTGCTTAAATTCTATTTTTGCTTCTTTTGGTCCGTGTCAATATATTGTATCTGATAATGCTAAGGCTTTTACATCTAATTTATTTCGTAAATTCTGTTTTGACTTATCAATCTCTCATGTAACTACTTCTGCTTATTACCCTCAACCATTTCTGGCTGAACGGGTTAACCGTAATCTCAGGTCCGCACTTATTGCCTATCATCATGAAGATCATTCCAGGTGGGACACGTCCCTGCATTGGATAGCTTTTGCTTTGAATTCGGCGGTTCATGAATCTCACAAGTTTACTCCAGCTTCTTTGATGTTCAAGTTTGTTCCCAACTCGCCGCTCTCTAACCTCTGGTCTCTGAATGACATTCTACCCGAGACAATAGATCCGGATAACATTAAAGATCTTTGGAAGAAGGCTAAAGCTAATCTTAAAGTGTCTCATGAAAAGGTTAGGGAAAGGTATGATCGTGGACGGAGACCCACCACTTTGAAGGTAGGTGACCAGGTGATGGTCAAGAATTTTGTTTCCGCGGGCAAGCTTGCCCCCAGATTTCATGGGCCATGCATCATTCTCGATTTTCTTACGCCGGTTACCTTGTTAGTAAGCAATCCAGCCACCGAGAGGATATTTAGGGTTCACCTGTCACAGGTGAAACCAGTGTAAATTTTGTGTCAACTTGCTTCATATAATTTGATAGGAATATGAAGGTTATATTTTTTTTTTGTGAGTTCCACTCTTAAGGCATTCTGCTCCTTCTATTTTATTTTATATGTAAGCATTTCTTGTAAACCTCCCCGATTGTTAAACTGCCTTCCTGTCCTTACCTCGGCCATTACCACGCTCCCGTCTCCTGCGTCAATACACACAGTGGCTTGACTTATGCCATGGATATTTGCACGCCGCTGGCCCCTCAACCTCTCCACAAGCCTGTACCCTCAAAAAAGATGATGGTCCAACACAATTCTGCCGCCAAGCTTTAATGTTTCAGTGCCCCCGCAGCCGCGCGGCGCCGTGCAGCAACTGGAGCTGAGGACGGGCCCCCTCGGCCCCAGCGAGGAAGACGTGTGCACGGCGAGCCGGAGCTCTCCTCCCGGCCAAGGCTGATGTGCGGCGCACAACCTGCTACTTGCCCGCAGCCTGTATATGTTCACCGCGGGCGCGGCGTGCTTCAACACCTCTGCTCCCCTCATAGTGCGGGCGAGCGGTATCTCAGGGTACTTGAGGGGTCCGAGCGACCTCCTTTGGACGCAAGCAGCAACGGCCGGTCTGGCCATCCCACTTCATCTCCATCTACTACATGAATAGATACTATAAGTAATGACTACACTTGGGAATTCAACTGCAATATTTGGTGGACTTTGAAAATTTTTTTTTTCTTCACTTTCAAGTATAAAAAGTTATCTTCAGAAATTCAACTTCTACAAATATAAAGACTTTACTTCATCTGCAACAACAAATTTTGAAACCAAATCAACCCAAATTAAGAAAATCTTATAAATTTTTTGGCAATCAATCTTCATACCCACAGCATAACTTGGACCTTGTTTCAAACTGATTTCATGTGTCATCCCTGGAGGAACTTTTGGGGGGGGAGGTCTGTACCGGGCGGTACACCTCCACTCCGCTAATTTAAAATGTGCGCCTGTTGAAACTCCTCTGCTGGAGGAAGTCTGAACTTTATCTACGCTGTTACTTCTTTACCGTCTCAGAAGATGTCACCACGTGGAAAATTTTGAGTTTTTGAACTGTGTCATTTTTTATGTGTTTTTGTTTCGCTTGAAGTAAGAAGTGTGAACTTTCTCTTCTAGAGGACTCTACTGAAGATCTACAATTGTGCAACCTAGTGCGGAGTCAAAGAACTATTTTTTTTGGAGAAAATTTAATTTCAAGAGTTTGTTCTTTGTTAAATTTCTTTCTATCATTGTTTAAGTTGGCAATATTTACCCCTTTCTTCCCCTTGTGTTGAACCTAACCAATCCCGAATTTCTTAAATTAATTTCTATCCAATCAGATGTATCTTCCCCCAACTTTAATCTGTTGCGGGGTCCTATCCAATAAAGAGTTTGTGGGAGGGTGTTTTCTTTCCCCTAACGCCTAGAAACTTCCGCGAGAGTATTTAAACTGCTGATTTTTGGGTCTCTAGGCCACTTCTGTTCCATCTTTCAGTGTGTTAAGTACATAGCAGCGGGCGGGAAGCGCCTCTTTCTTCTCCAGCCGTTCAACACAAGGTAATGGCCGATTAATAACTTCTTTCTTTCCTAGCTCAGCAGTTTAACTTTCGGGGCGGGTTCTAAGCGTTCAGCCATGTAACCTTTTCCTAATATGTAACTTCTCCTTTCATATATTCTCTTTTAAAACGACATATTGGGATAGAGAGTGCTAACCCTCTCGAGCTCCCACTCACATTGTCTTGAGGTGAACTTATTTTCTCAACCTATTTTTCGTTAATGTAAAACAAATTGTTCTTTTCTTAAGTCACCTCTTTAGCATGGGATTAGCCCTTGTATTAACGGCCTAGTGCCAAGTAGGTCTTAATCAAAGTGTATTAGGAGTGCAAGTTCGCCTCCTCTCAAATTGTTATTTTAGAGGTCATTTAATTAACCTGCTTTTCTTTTAATAGACCTCAGTAGATTGGGTATTTTACCCCTGTGTTTATGTCCGTTGAGGACAACTTGAAGGTGGAGTTTGGTGTGGCCTGGGAGAGGCTTAAATTTTGAGAGCGAGTGGCTCTTTTGAAAATTCTGGGTTGTGTGCCTCATGGAGGTTTTTCAGTGTAATTTGGAGCAAGGGCTCCTAGGTATGAATGGGGTTTTCTCCCCCTCTGTTAAAACTTGTGTTTGAGGTAAAACTGAGCTGATTGCCCAAGCATTGTGAAGTCGGGGCGCGAAGCCCAAATTCTGTAAATATTGTAACTAACCCCTTTTGAATTGCTACTTTGTACCTGCCATGCTTGTTATTTCTTTGTTTTCGAAAAGAAAATATAACCTTGTTGAATTTTAAATTAATTTTACGTCGCACTATAATTTCGTAGCTTGAAACCCATTCACACCCGCACCTTCTTTCACCTCTACCTACCACGGAAAAGTCCGTAACAATAATAATCAACTTCAGCATTCCAGTAGTGAAATAGTAATCATAACAAAGCAATCTCCTGGGGGTAGTGGAAAGTTAAAAACTGCACCATCCATAATCTAAGCACTAAGCGGGATGAAGGCCGGGTAAGTGGATATCTCGTATCTTAACCCTCAAAGGTGACATTGGGGCCCCTCAGAACCTTGCGACTTTTGTTTTCGAAACGAATTAGGGAGTTTTGACTTCTAAAATGTACATGCTATTGGAACCAAATTTTATGTACGCATGTATCGTAATACAGTTAGACCCTGTACTAATCTTATGACGCATGTATTGTAATACAGTTAGACCCTGTCCTAACTTTATGACGCATGTATTGTAATACAGTTAGACCCTGTATTAATTTTATGAAGGCATGTACTGTAATACAGTTAGACCCTGTAAAAATTGTACGTACGAATGTATTGTAATACAGTTAGATACTCTACTATTTTTATGACGCATGTATTGTAATACAGTTACACCCTGTACTAATATTATGAACGCATGTATTGTAATGCAGTTAGACCGTGTACTAATTTCATGTACGCATGTATTGTAATACAGTTAGACAATGTACTAATTTTATGTAGGCATCCTTTGCAACACAGTTAGATCCTGTACTAATATTATGAACGCATGTACTGTAATACAGTTAGACAATGTACTAATTTTATGTAGGCATGTATTGTAATACAGTTGGAACTTGTACTAATTTTATGTACACATGTATTGTAATACAGTTAGAGCCTGTACTAATTTTATGAAGGCATGTATTGAAATACAGTTAGACCCTGTAAAAATTGTATGTACGCATTGTATTGTAATACATTTAGACCCTGTATAAATTGCATGTACTCATGTATTGTAATACAGTAGACCCTGTACTAATTATATGTACGCATGTATTGTAATACAGTTAGACCCTGTACCAATTTTATGTACGCATGTATTGTAATATAGTTAGACCCCGTACTAATTTTATGTACGCATGTATTGTAACACAGTTAGACCCTTCATTTTATGTACGCATGTAACTTAACACAGTTTGGCCGCGTACTAATTTTATGTACACATGTATTGTAATAGAGTTAGACCCTGTATTAATTTTACGTACGCATGTATTGTAACACAGTTAGACAATTAAGTTTATGTACGCATGTAACGTAATACAGTTAGGCCCCGTACTAATTTTATGTAGGCATGTATTGTAATACAGTTAGACCCTGTAAAAATTGTATGTACGCTTTGCATTGTAATACATTTAGACCCTGTACAAATTGTATGTACGCATGAATTGTAATACAGTAGACCCCGTACTAATTTTATGTACGCATGTATTGTAATACAGTTAGACACATAATTGTATGTACGCATGTATTGTAATACAGTTAGGCCCTGTACTATTTGTATGAACGCATCGATTGCAATACAGTTAGACCCTGCATAAATTTGATGTACGAGTAGTATAATTGGGTGGTTCGGCCGCCTCCTCCTCCTCCCGCGGCGCGGGAAATTTGAATTCTGGCGGGAAATTTGAATTTTGGCGGGAGATTTGAATTCTGGCGGGAGATTTGAATTTTGGCGGGAGATTTGAATTTGTAAACAAAGCCACGTGCTTTTTGACAGCTGTCATCGACAACAACGCATCGCTAACCTCACTGCTGCCATCTTGACGGGCCTAAACCTCACTAGTGCCAACTTAACCTAAGTAGCGTGAGGTAAACAAAGCCACGTGTTTTTTGACAGCCACGTGCTTTTTGACAGACAACAACGCATCGCTAACCTCAGTACTGCCATCTTGACGGGCCTAAACCTCAGTAGTGCCAACTTAACCTCACTAGCATGAGGTAAACAAAGCCACGTGTTTTTTGACAGCCACGTGCTTTTTGACAGATTTGTAAACAAAGCCACGTGCTTTTTGACAGACAACAACGCATCGCTAACCTCAGTACTGCCATCTTGACGGGCCTAAACCTTAGTGGTACCAACTTAACATAACTAGCATGAGGTAAACAAAGCCACGTGCTTTTTGACAGCTGTCATCCGCCATATTTGAGCACTGTGCTGCCCTCTTTCGTCACCTGTCATCGGCAGTGCTGCCATCTTGACGGGTCTAAACCTTAGTGCTACCAACTTAACCTCACTAGCGCGAGGTAAACAAAGCCACGTGCTTTTTGATAGCCACGTGCTTTTTTGACAGCTGTCATCCGCCATCTTTGAGCACTGTGCTGCCCTCTTTAGATCCACCATCTTTGAGCATCGTGCTGCCCTCTTTAGCTACTTACCTTTGACAGCTGTCATCCGCCATCTTGCATCCGAAACCTCAGTGCTGCCTGGTGACGGCAAATTCCAAGTGCTCTTGTTTGGAAACAAAGCCACGTGCAGCTGTCATCCGCCATCTTTGAGCACCGTGCTGCCCTCTTTAGCTACTTACCTTTGAAATGTGGTACGTCATCCGCCATCTTGCAACCGAAACCTCAGTGCTGCCTGGTGACGGCAAATTCCACGTGCTCTACAAAGCCACGTGCAGCTGTCATCCGCCATCTTGCATCACAAACCTCAGTGCTACACTCTATGTGGTGGCGGCAAATTCTAAATGCTTTACAAACCTATCTGCTTCAGCCATCATCCGCCATCTTTAATCACCATGCTGCCCGATGGCGGTAAATTCCACATGCTTTACAAACCCATGTGCTTTTCTGACAGCTGTCATCCGCCATCTTTAATCACCGTGCTGCCGGGTGGCGGCAAATTCCACGTGCTCTTGTTTGGAAACAAAGCTTTTAATCCAGAGAGAACAGTGCTGCCCGCTGGCGGCTAATTCCACGTGCTTTACAAAGCTATGTGCTTTTTTGACAGCTGTCATCAGCCCAGCAATTCTCTTTCTATATAATAATTTCGTGTGGCTATTTCTAGCCAAGTGCAGTCCTAGTCTTGTTACATCAGGAAGGGTAACTGGCTAAATCCTTGTCTTTCATTGTCAGGAAGGGCAACCGGTCGAAAACCATAGTGTAAGAGGCTAGATACTCCCAGTTTTGCATCAGGAAGGACAACTCAACAAATTCTTGCGATTTAAAAATCTTAGTCAGGAAGGGCATCCGGCTGTGAAACAATAGTTCGTGATTTACAATCTAAGAAGTACATCTAGCTGTAAATCCCCCGATTCTCGACAGATTCTTAATCCGAGTTGTCAGGAAGGGCAACCGGTTGAAAACCATAGTGTAATAGGCTAGATACTCCCAGTTTTGCATCAGGAAGGGCAACTCAACAAATTCTTGCGATATTTCATGTAGCTATTTCTAGTCAAGTGCAGTCTAAAAAATAAATCCTAGTCTTGTTACATCAGGAAGGGTAACAGACTCTCGAACGAGGAAAAAATATTCTGGGATAGCATGCCTACACACACGCGCGCACGCAAGCTGCATCCAGCTCGCTGGAATGTGTTTGCCTCAGCAGGGTACAGAGTCCGCTACACGCGTACAGTTCGCATTAAAATTATTAGCAGCTTCTCGAGCTGAACTCAAACCCCTCACGAAAATGTCCGACCTCAGTAGGCTGAAACTTGGTTTCTTCCGAACATTACAACATAACTCAAAAAATCATTTTCGAAGGAGTCTGCACAAGGTTTAACGTCCCCATCAACAGCCCTTACTTATTGCTAGCTTTTTTGCACACCCCGCCTCACATCATAGTTTTATACGACCGGTTGCCCCTCCTGACTAGGATTTTAAATCGATATCCCGACATAGCCTACTCCTACCGAAGAAGCCTGCGCACAGCTTAACGCCTCCATCCAACAAATGAATCATCCTCAAACACTCTTCAATCATTCTCGCTACTTCGGAAGATAGCGGGTTCGAACTGGAAGCCGTAAATGTTAGGCGAGGGACGTGCGCGATCGTCATTACATGATCTAGCCGGATGCCCTTCCCGACGGCATAAGTTGCCAGGATTTGAATCGCGTACCCCGACTAGAAGAAGCCTGCGCATAGCTTAACGCCTCCATCCGACAAATGAATCACACTCAAAACTCTTCAATCATTCTCACTACTTCGGGGGATAGCGGGTTCGATCTGGAAGCCGTAAATGCTAGGTGAGGGGCCCGCGCGATCGTCATTACATGATCTAGCTTTAGCTCGATACCTACAGGTAAGGAATACCGCGGATGTACCCTCGAGAAGTCGAGGATCGCGCGCTAACTTTCCAAGGCTCGAACTCTTAAATTCCGGCACCTCGGCATCAACAGGAGATTCGAATACGTCAGCCTGCGGGACTACAGGGAGGGTTCTTGTTGCATAAACACTGTACCGCATTATTTAGTCGCTGCAGTCTGCGCGAAGTGCTCACAGTTCTCTGTATGCGTTTATTACGTACACACACATCTCCCGTCTGCTGTGAATATTATTCTTCAGCCTTTATCTTAAGGTAAGGTAGAACTGTTAGTTACTTTTTGCAAAGCAACTTCTACGCTGGACATCTACATTCATATATGTTTGTTCTTTTTTAGGTACCGTTCGAAAGTACGCAATTTTATTCATCCCAGTAACAGCCTGCAGCACGTGCATTTTTTAAAGGTATGTTTTCGAACTTTGAGTTGTAATGACAACTAGGTTAGATGATGCACCCTACACTACATTCATATATGTTTCTTCTTTTTAGGTACGACCAGAATATTATCATTCGAGTTTCAGGGTTGACCGCACGCATTTTATTTATCCGAGTAACAGTTTGCAGCGCGAAGATTTTAAGGTATGTCTGACCTCTATTCGTTGAAACTTGGTTTCTTCTAAAACATCGTAACTTTAGTCTATTGATAAATAGTTGTTCTCTTTAATCCTCACGCTATAGACGAGGTGCGCACATAGCTATGTCTGCCCTCAACAAGCTGAAACTTGATTTCTTCTAAAACATCGTAACTTTAAGCTATTGATAAATACCTGTTCTCTTTAATCCACATACAATAGACGAGGTATAATTTCAATCGCACACATAGCTATGTCTGCCCTCAACAGGCTGAAACTTGGTTTCTTCCGAACATCGTAACTTTAAGCTAATCATAAATAGATGTTCTCTTCAACCCGCATACTATAGACGAGGTATAATTTCAAACACGTGCACATAGCTATGTCTATCCTCAACGGGCTGAAACTTGGTTTCTTCTAAAACATCGTAACTTTAAGCAATTGATAAATAGTTGTTCTCTTTAATCCTCATACTATAGACGAGGTATAATTTCAAACACGCGCACATAGCTATGTCTGTCCTCAACAGGCTGAAACTTGGTTTCCTTTAAAACATCGTAACTTTAGTCTATTGATAAATAGTTGTTCTCTTTAATCCTCATACTATAGACGTGGTATAATTTCAAACACGCACACATAGCTATGTCTGTCCTCAACAGGCTGAAACTTGGTTTCTTCTAAAACATCGTAACTTTAAGCAATTGATAAATAGTTGTTCCCTTCAATCCTCATACTATAGACGTGGTATAATTTCAAACACGCACACATAGCTATGTCTGCCCTCGACAGGCTGAAAATTGGTTTCTTCTAAAACATCGTAACTTTAAGCAATTGATAAATAGTTGTTCTCTTCAACCCGCATACTATAGACGTGGTATAATTTCAAACACGCGCACATAGCTATGTCTATCCTCAACAGGTTGAAACTTGGTTTCTTCTAAAATATCATAACTTTAGTCTATTGATAAAAAGCTGTTCTCTTTAATCCTCGCGCTATAGACGTGGTATAACTTCAAGCACGCACACATAGCTATATCTGCCCTCAACGGGCTGAAACTTGGTTTCTTCTAAAATATCGTAACTTTAAGCTATTGATAAATAGTTGTTCTCTTCAACCCGCATATTATAGACGAGGTATAATTTCAAACACGCGCACATAGCTATGTCTATCCTCAACGGGCTGAAACTTGGTTTCTTCTAAAACATCGTAACTTTAGTCTATTGATAAATAGTTGTTCTCTTTAATCCTCACGCTATAGACGAGGTATAATTTCAAACACGCGCACATAGCTATGTCTGTCCTCAACAGGCTGAAACTTGGTTACTTCTAAAACATCGTAACTTTAAGCTAATCATAAATAGTTGTTCTCTTTAATCCTCACGCTATAGTCGTGGTATAATTTCAAACTCACAGCTATGTCTGCCCTCAACAGGCTGAAACTTGGTTTCTTCTAAAACATCGTAACTTTAGTCTATTGATAAATAGTCGTTCTCTTCAATCCTCATACCATAGACGCGGTATAATTTCAAACACGCGCACATAGCTATGTCTGTCCTCAACAGGCTGAAACTTGGTTTCTTCTAAAACATCGTAACTTTAAGCAATTGATAAATAGTTGTTCTCTTTAATCCTCACGCTATAGACGAGGTGCGCACATAGCTATGTTTACCCTCAACAGGCTGAAACTTGGTTTCTTCTAAAACATCGTAACTTTAAGCTATTGATAAATAGTTGTTCTCTTCAATCCTCATACTATAGACGTGGTATAATTTCAAACACGCACACATAGCTATGTCTATCCTCAACAGGCTGAAACTTGGTTTCTTCTAAAACATCGTAACTTTAAGCTATTGATAAATAGTTGTTCTCTTCAACCCGCATACTATAGACGTGGTATAATTTCAAACACGCACACATAGCTATGTCTGTCCCCAACGGGCTGAAACTTGGTTTCTTCTAAAACATCGTAACTTTAGTCTATTGATAAATAGTTGTTCTCTTCAATCCTCATACTATAGACGAGGTATAACTTCAAACACGCGCACATAGCTATGTCTGTCCTCAACAGGCTGAAACTTGGTTTCTTCTAAAACATCGTAACTTTAAGCTAATCATAAATAGTTGTTCTCTTTAATCCTCACGCTATAGACGTGGTATAATTTCAAACACGCGCACATAGCTATGTCTGCCCTCAACAGGCTGAAACTTGGTTTCTTCTAAAACATCGTAACTTTAAGCTATTGATAAATAGTTGTTCTCTTCAACCCGCATACTATAGACGTGGTATAATTTCAAACACGCACACATAGCTATGTCTGTCCTCAACGGGCTGAAACTTGGTTTCTTCTAAAACATCGTAACTTTAAGCTATTGATAATAGTTGTTCTCTTCAATCCTCATACTATAGACGTGGTATAATTTCAAACACGCGCACATAGCTATGTCTATCCTCAACGGGCTGAAACTTGGTTTCTTCCGAACATCGTAAATTTAGTGTATTGATAAATAGTCGTTCTCTTCAATCCTCATGCTATAGGCCTAACTCACAGCCATATCCAACCTCTATACGTTGAAACTTGGTTTCTTCCGTAACTTTCACCTAATCTCTATCGGTCGTTCTCATTTCAGACGTTCCCCTGCTGCGAGGAATGTAATGTAACGTTTACAAGGCGTGATAACTTCATGCGCCATATGAAATCAAAACACCCTAGCATAACATCTGCTTTATGTAAAGTTTGTAGTGTGTATTTCGCTAACGTAGAGCGATACGAGGCTCACTTAGCAGAGGTACATCAAATATCTACTTGCCCTCAGGTAGTAGTAGGGAAAAAGCGTGCAGCTACTGATGTAGCTGTAGAAAGTACTAGTAGTAAAAAACCTAGGAAAAATGAACTTCGAACTATTCACTGCGAGCACTGTAACACCGATGTACCATCTTCGCATTTTCAGGGACACTTACGGAGTAATGCACATAAAAATAATGCGTATAGAAGTGGTAGTAACGCAAACATCGAGGAAATTAATACAGCATTTAAAAGTAGGATTGCTAGTTACCGAATTCGCACCAGTCAAAAGTTTCAGAGCACTTCAAACTTTTTAAATTGCGTTCAACCGGATGTAAAACAGCTTCTTGCTAAATCTTTGTCCAATCATAATTTATTTAAAGTTAATTTTGAACTTTTCGCCTTGTACATTAAAAGCACGGATGAATCCGAAATAACGGACATTAAATCATTTAATACGAAGAATTTTGTCATAAGTCAGTCGACTAATTTTGGTGATGTACTTAGGGATGTCTCTAACATTATTTCAACTAAGAGCGAGGAATTTCAGGAAAAGGAATCAGGGTGGGCTTTAGTTGAGATAATGTATCTAGAAGTTAACATCAATAAGTACAATCCCATGCGAGGTTCATCGTACATCGAGCTGCCGACGTGGATTCAGCGAAAAGAAGCTGTTGTAAACATCCAAAACAATGACGAAGCATGTTTTGCATGGGCGGTGATGTCAGCTTTAAATCCTGCGAAATCGAATGTAGCGTATAGAACATCATCGTATCCACACTATTCAACGCAACTAAATTTCGATAGTATAGAATTTCCTGTGCAGATAAAGGATATTAAGCGCTTTGAGGAACTAAATAACATTAGTATTAATGTGTATGGTGTAGAGAAAAAGTCTGTAGTAGGTCCTCTGTATTATACATGTCATAAGAAGAGTACTCATGTTAATTTACTCTATATTGAAAACAGTGTGAATAGCCACTTTTGCTGGATTAAAAATCTGAGTAGACTTGTTGGCAGTCAGTTGTCAAAACATGAGTGTAAAAAGTGGCTATGTGATGGATGCTTGCAGTATTTTAGAACTGAAGATCAGTTAACGAAGCATTCCAAGAATGACTGCAATCATGTACGTACAGAGATACCTACTACAGGCAATAATGTTTTAAAATTTACAAATTTTCACAAGCAGATGTGGGTACCGTTCGTGATTTATGCAGACTTTGAAGCTATCCCCACGCCATGCAACACATGCTCACCTAATCCTGACATCTCTTTCACTAATACTACGCACATGCATGTCCCGTATAGCTTCGCGTATTACATCAAGTGTAGTTACGATAGTACGCTTAACAAGTTAGAGCTATATCGAGGACATGATGCTGCTAAAGTATTTTTAGAAAGACTTGAAAGTGATGCAGTTCGTCTCGGTCGTATTCTGAATAGTAATATTCCTATGAAGCCACTCACCGAAATTCAGTTAAATGATCATGAACGTGCTACAATGTGTAGCATTTGTGATGGGGAATTTTCCGAAAATGACCCTAAAATTTTTGATCATGATCATTTAACTGGTTTCTACAGATGTGCCGCTCATTATAGCTGTAATCTTAAGTATAGAGTTCCTAAATTTATCCCTGTAATTTTTCATAACTTATCTGGTTACGACTCTCATTTCATCATTTCACAATTTGGAGCTTCAGATGAAAAAGTAGATATAATCCCTCAGAATAAAGAGCGGTACATAGCGCTTGCAAAGTCTGTAAAAGTAGATGCTGAGCATTCTATAAAACTGAGATTCCTTGACTCGTTTCGCTTTATGGCGAGTAGCCTCGATAAACTTTCTAGTCATTTACAGCCTGAACAATTTACGGAAATTCGACGCGTTTTCCCCGAAGAAGCGCAGTTTAATTTACTTCGGCGTAAGGGTGTTTTTTGTTATGAATATCTCGACTGCTTAGACCGCCTCGAAGAACGTGCCTTACCATCGAAACAATCCTTTTACAGCTCGCTGAATTCAGCAGATATTAGTGATGATGACTATTTACATGCACAACATATCTGGGAGCAGTTCCACATTCAAACGCTGGGTGAATACTCCGATTTATATTTAAAGACAGATGTACTTTTGTTAGCTGATGTTTTTGAAAATTTTCGCTGTGTTTGCATGAACACCTACAGCCTTGACCCATGTCAGTATTTTACTGCACCTGGGTTAAGTTGGGATGCGATGTTGAATCACACGCATGTGAATTTGGAACTGCTGACCGATATCGATATGGTGCACTTCATAAAATCATCAATTCGAGGCGGTCTGAGTCAGTGCAGCGGGCGGTATTCGAGGGCGAATAATAAGTACATGCCGAGTTTCGATTCCAGTCAGGAATTTCGGTATATCGTTTACCTCGATGCTAATAATCAGTATGGGTGGGCGATGAGTCAGCATCTACCGGTGAGTGGTTTCCGCTGGCTGACGCAGTGTGAAATTGATGCTTTACAGCTACACGCCCTAGGTGATGAAGCTGATAAAGGTTATTTCCTCGAAGTTGACTTACAGTATCCTAAAGAGTTACACACTTCTCATAATGACCTACCGTTCTGCCCTGAAAATATGAAGCCCCCGTACATTGCATCAACGACGAAAATGCTAATTGCTAATTTGTGCGATAAATCTAAGTATATCATTCATAACCGAAATTTAAAACAGTGTTTGCAGCATGGTTTGAAGTTATCCAAAATTCATCGCGTACTAGAATTTAATCAGTCACCGTGCCTAAAGCCATATATCGATCTGAGCAACAATTTAAGAACGAATGCGGTTAACGAGTTTGAAAAAGATTTCTACAAGCTCATGAATAACAGTGTGTTTGGTAAGACTATGGAAAATGTTGACAAACGCGTTGATGTAAAATTGATTACAAACTGGGATAATATTAAGAATAGGTATGGTGCTAACTATTTAATAAGTAAACCAAATTTCCACAGCTGCACCATCATACATGAGAATTTAGTTATTATACAGATGAATCGTGTTAAGGTTAAGTATGACAAACCAACCTACGTCGGCTTTGCAGTACTTGAATTGGCTAAAACACTCATGTATGAATTCCATTACGATTATATGATGAAGAAGTACGCGCATAATGCGCAATTGCTCTACACAGATACCGATTCGTTTATTTATCAAATCAAAACTGATGACTATTACAATGATATAAAGCCGGACTTGAGTAGGTTTGATACAAGTAACTATCCTGCAGATAATCAATATCATCTACCGCTAGTGAACAAAAAGGTTCTAGGTAAAATGAAAGATGAATGTGCTGGGAATATTATCGATTCATTTGTAGGTACTAAATCCAAGTCATATTGCATAAAACTCTTAAATGAATTACAAATAAAGAGATTGAAGGGGGTTAAAAAGAATGTCGTTCAGAATCAGCTAAGTTCTGAAAACTATAACAATTGCATTAAAAGTAATCCACCTGTTTTGCATAAGCAAATGTCTGTCATTAGAAGCAAGAAGCACCAGTTGTACACTCATTTAATTAGTAAGGTAGCCCTTAATAGCGATGATTGAAAACGGTTTGTCATTCCAAATTCTACCAACACGCTAGCCTGGGGGCATAGTAGTATTGATAGGTACTACTTTACATAAATATTATGCTAGAGGTGTGTACTTACGTTACGCTGTCTTACATCACAAAGAGGTACGCTGGGAGCGTAGTACAGCAAGTTTAAACTTGTACATTCAAGAATTGCGTCGAGAAGTACGCAAACATCACTAGGGTAAAATGATTCAAGATAAAACTTGTACATACAAGATGTGAAAAAATAATGTAGAATTGGCATATTCTTTTATTTTAGGTTAGGTATTACCTTCCTCCCCCGTCCTTATTTGCAAGATAGAGTTTTTGTTTATTACTCATAGAAGAAAGAAGGTGATGAGCAGATTCGTAAGCATAGTATCGTCTAGTTCGGTAAGTATCTCGAGAGCAGAATTTTTTGTCAAAAAAGCACATAGCTTTGTAAAGCACGTGGAATTAACCGCCAGCGGGCAGCACTGTTCTCTCTGGATTAAAAGCTTTGTTTCCAAACAAGAGCACGTGGAATTTGCCGCCACCCGGCAGCACGGTGATTAAAGATGGCGGATGACAGCTGTCAGAAAAGCACATGGGTTTGTAAAGCATGTGGAATTTACCGCCACCGGGCAGCATGGTGATTAAAGATGGCGGATGATGGCTGAAGCACATAGGTTTGTAAAGCATTTAGAATTTGCCGCCACCACATAGAGTGTAGCACTGAGGTTTGTGATGCAAGATGACGGATGACAGCTGCACGTGGCTTTGTAGAGCACGTGGAATTTGCCGTCACCAGGCAGCACTGAGGTTTCGGTTGCAAGATGGCGGATGACGTACCACATTTCAAAGGTAAGTAGCTAAAGAGGGCAGCACGGTGCTCAAAGATGGCGGATGACAGCTGCACGTGGCTTTGTTTCCAAACAAGAGCACTTGGAATTTGCCGTCACCAGGCAGCACTGAGGTTTCGGATGCAAGATGGCGGATGACAGCTGTCAAAGGTAAGTAGCTAAAGAGGGCAGCACGATGCTCAAAGATGGTGGATCTAAAGAGGGCAGCACAGTGCTCAAAGATGGCGGATGACAGCTGTCAAAAAAGCACGTGGCTATCAAAAAGCACGTGGCTTTGTTTACCTCGCGCTAGTGAGGTTAAGTTGGTAGCACTAAGGTTTAGACCCGTCAAGATGGCAGCACTGCCGATGACAGGTGACGAAAGAGGGCAGCACAGTGCTCAAAGATGGCGGATGACAGCTGTCAACAAAGGGCATAGGTTTGTAAAGCATTTAGAATTTGCCGCCACAACATAGAGGGCAGCACTGCTTAAAGATGGCGGATGACAGCTGTCAATGTTAAGTAGCTAAAGAGGGCAGCACTGTTCTCTCTGGATTAAAGATGGCGGATGACAGCTGTCAAAAAGCACGTGGCTTTGTTTATCTCATGCTAGTTAGGTTAAGTTGGTACCACTAAGGTTTAGGCCCGTCAAGATGGCAGTACTGAGGTTAGCGATGCGTTGTTGTCTGTCAAAAAGCACGTGGCTTTGTTTACAAATCTGTCAAAAAGCACGTGGCTGTCAAAAAACACGTGGCTTTGTTTACCTCATGCTAGTGAGGTTAAGTTGGCACTACTGAGGTTTAGGCCCGTCAAGATGGCAGTACTGAGGTTAGCGATGCGTTGTTGTCTGTCAAAAAGCACGTGGCTGTCAAAAAACACGTGGCTTTGTTTACCTCACGCTACTTAGGTTAAGATGGCACTAGTGAGGTTTAGGCCCGTCAAAATGGCAGCAGTGAGGTTAGCGATGCGTTGTTGTCGATGACAGCTGTCAAAAAGCACGTGGCTTTGTTTACAAATTCAAATCTCCCGCCAAAATTCAAATCTCCCTCCAAAATTCAAATTTCCCGCGCCGCGGGAGGAGGAGGAGGCGGCCGAACCACCCAATTATACCACTTGTACGCATGTATTGTAATTCAGTTACACACTGTATTAATTTTATGTGCGCATGTATTGTAATACAGTTAGACCCTGTACTAATATTATGAACGCATGTATTGTAACCTTTCCAAGGCATCTGTACACAAACCAGTTACCATTGTTCATAAATATGACGTTAGAATGGAGTACCATCGGTGAGCTTCGAACTCAGCCCGGTTTGTCGAAGCCTCACCCTCCCCTACTAGAATAATTCGCTAGCCGAGTCGGTATCGCATTTTCGGGTCTGTGAACTGTCCGATGGGGCGGTAAGTCCTTTAATAATAGTCTCTATAGTAGGGGGGAAAGTTAATTATGAGAGGAATACCATTTCATTACTAATGAGAAGAAAGACAATATCTTGTATAATAAATTTTTACTTATACTAGTGAAACACATTATTTACATGGGTATGCCGTAGAAACACTTTACATATATTAACTTGGGTGATCTTAACGTTTAAATGTTCGGTAGTCTTTTCTACACTTCATTATACGTTTAAATATTCAAAATTAAGAAGGCGCTCCCTCTCGAACTATTACACTACCGGTACCTCAGACTTAGAGAGGCGTTTTCTCTCTAATTATTTCACTTTACACTTACACTACTCACTTTACACACACATCTATTCAACATAGGCATACCCAGCTGTAATTCTGTTTGTTTGTCGAAAATTAATATATTCAACTTGCATCAAATTATGATATAAGTTTGCTAGTATCGTATGAATTGAAATAGGCAATTTACACTCCCAATCCCTTGAAAGTCGCGTTACAACAGTACTTTAAGTTATACGTTGCCAAATATGCAGTATGACAAACACGCCCATTTCATTAGGATTTTTATCAACACATATATCAGGACATTATTTACACAACGATGTTACCTATGGACAAGCATTTAGCGACTTCAATACCAGACATCATAAACAAAGTATTATAGCACTACCTGCAACCAATGGACAAGAATATATACATTTCACATACACACGATGGGCCGCAGGTGGTCTTATTTCACCTGCCGCTTGTGACAGGAGGCCTTACTGTCTCCTGCGATGAACTCAGGACCTTCTGAGACGGGGTATATCTGACCTGGAATTCCCTATACGCTGTGGATAATTAAAGAAATAAATTGGAGGGGTCCTTCATTTAATGCTCATTTGGAATCTCTGCGACGTTGGCTCTTTTTAAATTAACACGCGTAATCTTTGTACCGAAAAGGAAAGAAACTCACTACTTGTCTCTGTTCTATTTCACTGAAGAAAAACGCCTTCACTCCCCCGTTTAATGGGGCTCATAAAACTCCAGCTGGGAGCTATCCGTGACACCCTTCCAACGAGCGGTCTACTAGCCTTCTCGGGCAATGGCTCCACGGCAAATAATCTATTCACTTCTTTCAATACTAGCCACAAATGGCATCACATAAATCACGGCCCTATATCAGGCCTAATCAACATGTTCACATCACGAGATCCACTTCGTGTACATTACTAAAGAGTTCCGAGGGAACTTAACATTCTCATTTCACACTATATCTTATGGCTACCGCCTGTTCACCCATTTCATTTCTCCTCTCGGTACATTGACTACGATGCAGATTTATTGATGATCTCCTGCCATCAGAGTTCAAGTTAACTTGCGTATTCGCGAACTAATTAGCGATGTAAGATATATACCCCAATCTCATGCTCCATTCGTTGTTCCAGCAGTTTTAATTTCTAGTAAGGAGGATTTCCTAAGAGCTTGTGAAGTACAAAAAAAAATCAGTTACTGAGATATCTTTGAGGACTCCTATTGGCTGTAGAAAGATGATAACTGGAGTCGTTTACGTAGAATTATTTAAGCCCCTTTACTTGACAGTACTTCACACATAATTAATCTGAGGTCCTTAAACTTACGTCATGCATTATCAAACCCTTGTAAGAAAAAATGGTAGTGAAATATGGTCGTTCCCAAACCATGAAGAAAGTATTCTATAAAAACCCAAATAAAAATGAAATTATAATTATTATCCCTCTGAAATGGCGTGCTTGCAATCTACGTTACATCTAAGTGAAAAATTTACATATTTACAATGGGACACGACCTTCAAAGATATAAATAATTGGAAATGTACTCAGCCTTCAGGATACCACGTTCACAGCTTTACAGGGAGGCACTCCATGGATTTTAGACTGCTTGCATCACGTCATCGGTGATGTGAAGACCCATGATGACTTCCTGGCAGGTCACGAACATGACGGCTTGATCTGGTATGACGTTCTCGACGTTCTCTGCTACACCAGGCGAAGACAGCTAGGCGTCTGGTTCTCTCTAATATGCAGGCAAAATTCTGGCATTCAGATGGGCGTCGGCGTTCACTCCGGCGTTCACGTAGACATGTAAATGAGGGGAAATTATCTCAAGTGAATACGTTAGTTTATCACACACCACAATTTGAACATATGGTTGGATTTGCTCAATAGCACGAGCATTCCAACCTAATGTCGGTAATGTCCCAGAAGCCCGACATTAATCCCTTCTCATTTATCTATTCTTCTTGTAGGCAGCGATTATAGGCCCTGAAATTTCACTAGTTTCCCTGGAAACGACAGTGGTTAGGCCACTAATGTATTAGCATTCTCGTATTCATGACACTTGTTCAGGCCTGTTCTAATGCACTTAGCCGTAAGTCGAGCTCTCACTGTACTGCGGGTTATTTTAACGTGGCGCTGTCCTCAATTAGGTCTAACTGAGCTGTTCACTGACTTTCTTGGTAATTCATATTGATATCAAGCACGTACGCTCCACCCACTTCGCTAAGTACGTCACTATATATGTTAACTGAGCCGTATTAACTTAGACACATAGGAGGCTTGATGTACGACCTTTTTTACACACGGGTATCAGTTATTACGGTTTCGTACCGTTCCTATTTACTAATTTGCGGCACAGTGTACACGCTAACATCTCACTCAGAGGGTGATTATTTCCACATACTCACAGAATTTAATGAATCACTGTATTACACTACTCAAATTACAAGATTATTTCTTCACAAACGACTCACTCACAAGCCACGACGAAATACTACCGTACTGGCATTACAATAAGAACGCACTGGTTGGTGTCTCCTTCTCAGCTCATGAATATATAGGCGCGCTACGCTAGAGACCCGAATGCTGAGGGTGGGGGAAAAAATGCAATCCTTTCTCACACATTGGTCCGTTAATACGCAACGTACAGTAATGAACAGGATATCAAAATGTAACTCTTGTATTCCCATCTCCACTGAGTGACTGTTATTAAAATAACTTCGTAGGTTCTGAAGCAATCTTAAAAGCGTCCTTTAGTTTTCTGGCGGTGAATGATGACGAGCACAGGGGATTCCTTGTGTTCCCTGGCACGGCTAGAGTCCAACATCTGTTAGTCATTAAGACGCGCCCTTGTTTACAGCGCAGTTATCTCTCTGTCAGTTAAGTAGAGCACTTCTCGGTCTCATAATTATGCGTAAAATTCCCTGATTCAAATGAATGTTTGCGCTTAATTATCCAGTGGGTATTTTGCGATTTATGAAAATTAACAGAAATAAAACAGCTGAACGCGATAAGTTGGTAGTGGTGGATGAGCGAGGAAAACATGGTATAATGTTAGTTTTCACGTTGGACCTACTCTCTGGGCTCAGTTAGTGACCTAGATTCTTTGTCACGTGATAACGCGTATGGTTTCATCTCGCTCGTGGCGGGAGTGAGAGAGTTTCGAGTACAAGCGCTCTTGCACCGCCTTGCTGCTAATTACCAGCAACTCGAGCTGGGTCGCGCGACTCTGGATATTGCAACTCGAGTCCTGGAGCGGGCAGAAAAATTCTGACTTGGGCAGTTTTTATCGTAGAATGACGCGGAAAACGGCATATTTCATCTCCTGGATATCATGACATACTATAGGTGACGTTGTGAACGGTCACATCCCTCCCCTGCTTAAAATAAGAAAAATCACGGGTAGGGATTTTTCTTACCAATCACATGGTTCTCGTATCATTAAAAGTGAGTGTATCGTAGGATGGCATTTTCTTGTCTTAGAACGTATCTGGACATAAGGATATGCAAGTATTCTTGGGTCATGATATCTCGTCTTTCCGTGCATGCTAGACAATCTTCATCTCCCGACTCGTCAACGTTATCATCCATCCCATGGTAATCTTCTAGTTCCATGTAGTTTACTCCATCCATCTCTTCTTCAGGATCCTCCTCATCCGCGACGTCCACTCCGTCGTCGTCCTCGTCTTCTTCTGGAGGCTGTCCTTCATCTTCTAGGTCATCTGGATCGTTTGGATTCTCCTCCGGTAATTGTCCTGGCACATGGTATAGTTTTAGATTTGAGGCGTTATAGATAGCCTCAGTTGTCCCATCCATGGATTGTACCTTGTACGCGTTATTTTCTAAATTTTGAATTATTCGATAAGGCCCAATATACAGCTCTGCAAATTTGTGGTAAAATTTCCGTGGTGGATCCGAAGTTGCGGGACATTTGACCAATACAAGTTCTCCCACACGTAGAGGTCTGTGGAATCGTTTGCGTCGCAATCGTCGTAACCGCTTCTCTGCCTGTTTCTTCAGAGATTCCAGCGTATCTCTCACCCTCAACTCTACTGATGGTCTTGGATCTTCTGGACATGGCACGACATCTTTCCATGGTCTCTCGGGATGTTCGTTGAAGTGCACGACGCTAGGAATCTGCCCTGTCGATTCGTGTACGGTTGAGTTTATGCATTCCATGATGGTTGGAACAACATCTACCCACCGCCAATGCTGTCTCGGGCAATAGATTCTGCAAAATTTTCCGATCTCCCTCATAATCCTTTCAGACGGATTCGATTCTGGATGTCGAATCGAACTCATGAGGTGTTGAATTGCCATCTGTTCCATGTCTCTACGGAACGCGGCTGATGTGAACTGCGATCCGTGATCGGTTAAGAGTTTATCGGGTTTGCCCATCTTGGGAATGATCTTATTCCTTATCTGGTTGACAACGGTACGCGTATTCGCTTTTTGTACTGGACACAGCATAACATATTTGCTGAAGACGTCCATGCACACCAAAATGAATTGGAGCCCCCTGGTCGCCTTTGGAAGCGGACCATAGAAGTCCATGGAAAACAGTTCACGGGGCTTCTCAGGAATCAACGGCTTCGGTGGTTGTTTGAGTAAGTACGCGTTGGGCTTAATACGTTGACAGATGTCACAAGTCATTAAAACTGTACGAGTCATCCTCCTCATTCGCGGCCATGTAAAGGTCTCTCTAAGCGTCGCCATGACTTTGTCTACACCAGCGTGTCCTATTGGAGTGATGCGTCAGCCATATTAAGTCAACCTGGAGAGCGGGTGGAACGACCACTCTAAGACGAGTATGCGCATCATCCACATATTTGTACAAGATCCCATTAATGTAGTTATAGTTTTGCGCATGTCTCTCAGCGTCTTGATATTCTGGCGTTCCTGGTTGCAACTGTTTTCGCAGAAACTGAATCATTCGACGGGTCTCCGGCCAACTTCCTTGTTCTTCAGGAATTTGTCTGAGTCGATCCAAGGTCTCTCGATCTTCCTCAACTAGCTGTAGATGATGTATGGCTTCGCCCTCGGGATCAGGATTTCTGCTAAGGGCGTCTGCAATGATATTTTCTTTGCCCGCGCAATGTTCTATCTCCAGATCAAATTGTTGAACGAATAAGGTCCAACGATTTACCATTTCAGAGGCCATGGTGGATTTGAGTACAAATGTTAAAGCTCGATGGTCCGTTCGTAATAAAATGGGAAAACCATAGATGTATTTGCGCCAGTGATTCAGTGCAGTTACGATCGCAAGCATCTCCAATTCGGTAACAGTGTAATTTTGCTCATGTCCGCGTAGCTTGCGGCTCATGAAGGCCAAGTAATTTATTCGTGGCTCAGTTTCCTTCTCCTGATATAACACTGCGCCGACACCAATCATGGACGCATCCGTCTGTATTATAAACTTCTGGCTATAATCAGGATATCCTAATTTAACGCTGTTACTCATCAGATCCTTAGTCTTACGGAAAGCTTCCTCAAAGGCTGTATCCCACTTCCATCGGTTGTTTTTCTTTAATAGCTCTTGCAAGGGAGCAACCGTGGTGGTATATGACGGACAGTGATCCGCAAAGAATCCGCATAAGCCTAAGAACTGCCTAACGTGCTTCACTCTGGTTGGCTTCGGGAAGTTCTGAATCGCCTTGATTTTCACAGGATTTGGAGAGATACCCTCGGCATCAATGACATGCCCTAGAAAGAGGATACTGCGCTGACAAAAATTGGATTTTTCAAGGTTAATTTTGAAATTGTTTCGGCCTAAATCTTCCAAAACGAGACGCAAATGTTCCATGTGTTCTTCCAAAGTTTGCGTAGCTATCAAGATGTCGTCTACATATTGGACTGTGATTTTCTTCACCTTATCACTTAAGTTGCGATCAAGTGCTCGGATGAGGGCTGACCCAGCGTTCTTGAGTCCGAACGGGAGACGGTTGTAAACGTATGTCTGCTGGTCAAACAGAAAACCAGTCAAGACCTTTGACTCGGCTGACAGCTCTACATGATGGTAGGAGGCTCGCAAATCTACACTGGAAAAGAACTGCATATGCTGAAATTTCTTTAGGAGCTCTTTGATATTCGGCGCACGGTCGTATTCCGGCACGAGCCTCTCGTTAATTGCTCGGGGCGTCTAAGCAAACCCTCAGAGATCCGTTTGGTTTGGCAACAATGACCAATGGATTTAGAAACGGTGTTGGAGCCTTTGAAATGATGTCATTGTCTTCCATCTCCTTGATGATCTCACGCACCTTAGGATAGTGCTTCTCTGGTACAGGGTAGGGGTTTTTCTTAAATGGTTCCCAACTAGTTACAACCATGTTATATTTGAAATTTAGGATCTTCCCTGGTTGAAATCCAAAAACATCCCGATAAGTTTCCAAAATTTCCTTCAATTTACACATGCTCTCGTCATCAATCTTCGCCTCGCTCAATTTGACCTGTACAATATCCTCAAACTTCGGTTCTGCTTCTTCCACTTTCTCCAGATTAGCAACCATCTCGTCGAATTGTTTTCTAATTTCTTCAACTTTCTGTTCGTCCCAATTCAAGAATTCGTGGTAGTCTTCCGCTGTATTTTGTGACAACTGGGTCGTCCATATCCGCTCTCCGTCCATGGTCTCGGGTTTATCATTCAGTTTCACGTTCTCTTGAATCATATTTATGTACAACTTAACATGGTTTTGATCCATGTCGACGACTGCCTTATATTCACGTAAAAAGTCAGATCCCAGGATAACGTTGTATTCCATTCGGTCCATGACCAGAAATGGATGTGCGAGTGTGGCGTTGCCTATTTGTAAATCCAAATACACTTGCGTGTCACATACTGCCGTGCGATCCGGAATGATGCCTCGCACCTTCACCTTGGAAACGGGTAAAGTCGGAATTTTGAATTTTGACTGTATTTCACGTACAAACGTTCTTGAAACTACACTGACACTAGCTCCTGTGTCTATTAGACAGCGTACGCGTAACTCTTGGACACGAATATAAATTACTGGAAGTTCTCGGATAATCTTTTTACAAATAGGACTTGGATCCTCTAACAAATCTTCGGGTTGAATTTCCCATGAGTCAATCGTGACAATGACTAAGTCTGAATCGTCTCGATGGTTGCTAATGTGTGGAGAAACTATCTCCTCGCTACCTAGTTCTGCTTTTTTTTAACAGCTCCGCCCCCTGCGAAGTATTCTGACGCATGAGGGTTCAGCCGGTTTCCTAGGTCTTGTTCCCTTTGAGCTTGAAATTCGATACTCTCAGCTCCTGTGACTTCCTCAGATGATGCCATCTCTTGGATAGGCCTTTGCCATTTGTCCGTTCTTGCGGGCTGGTTTCGGAGTTGTTCGACGTACCTCTTCGATTCCGCCTGTCGATCCCGTATCTGGTTGTCCATATTCCTCGGTCTATCCCATGACCGTCTACTCTCTCCTCTCCATCTACCGTATGGCCTTCTACAATGGTCGACCTGACTATACCTAAACCTATTTCTCCGTTCAGGTCGCCTTTGGTAGTCATAACTCCTGGAATTCCACTCTTCACGGCGTCTATCTCTCGTCTCACTCCATCTCGGAGGATTTCTATCACCATCCCTCGACGTTGAGTAAGTTTCCCTTCTCTCTTCGGTACTCGTGCCCTGATTTCGACGTTTCGGTGATCCTCCTTCTGATTTCACGTCTATCGTGTGCACCGTCTCGTGGTGTCTCTGTCTCAAATGACCTCCACTTGTTGTCTGGTCCAACTGGCGCAAAATGTGCTCGGCTTCTACTGCGGTCTTAACATTGGCAGAAATGAGAATCTTTTGGACTTCCGGCGGAAGTTGCTTCCCGATCGCTGATATCAGCTCTAACTCGGAAGGTGGGCTGTCTAACTCTTTCATGCGAAGAAGCTGATGGACGAAGTACTCACAAAACCTCGTTTGTCCAGTTGCCGAGTATCGCCGTGAGTACAGCTCGAGACGTAACCCTTGCTGTGTCTCGATCCCCCAGTATTTCTCTAAAAACCTACGCCGGAATTCTTCGTATCCGTCAAAGCAGTATTTAAATGCCTTGAACCATATCAACGGCTGGTCCGCGAGATATCTTTCAACTATCCGTAGGCGCCTCTCTGCGGGGACATTGTGGTCGGAAAAATATTGGTCCATCTCATTTAAGAACCCTTTCGGTGTCATATGGGCATTGGACCCGAATTTCTTAGGTTCATCATGGCTGAAACGCAAAAGGTTGTAAAAAGGGATCGAACCAAGATCCTGTGGTGTTGAGCTACGTCCTGACATAAAGCGAGTTTGATTGTTCTCATGGGTTGGAACTGATTTTCCCGTCAAGTCAGATTCGTTGTGCGTTCCTGGCGGTTCCTGGTCCTTCTTATCGGACTTGTTCAAGATGGACTTCAACAGGTCGTCTCCTCGAGATTCTTGCGTCTTGAGGTTCTCTACTTCTTCTTGGAGTTCCAAGATTAGCCTCTCGTGGACGTCTAATTTAATGGTAGCTTTATGAGCCTTCAGTTCAAATTTATCAATTTTGTCCTTCAACTCCTGGACCTTTCCCTGCGTTTCCCGATGTTTTCTCTCGGCGGTAACGTTCAATTCATTCTTCGCCCGATCCATGTGCTGATCAATATATTCCTTGCATTTAGTCTCTGTGCCGTCCCGAACCTGCGTTATTTGTCCTTCCATTTCTTCAGTCCTTAAAGACAGATCCTCAAATCTTGTTTGTAGGTCTATCATGGCTTCCGTGCTGGCGTTAACCTTCGATTCCATTTCTTCCATTTTGCTTTCCTGAGCTGTCATTTTTATTTCTATTTCGGCTGTACGCTCATCCAGACGGCGACTGGTTTGCTCTAGCTTCAACGCGAGGGAATCTATGCGTGTCGTCACGTCATCAATGCGAGAGTTAACATGTTCTTTGAGCTCCGCAGCTTGGGCTTTACACGACGCCTCGTATCCGTCTAACCGTGCAGTGAGCTGACCTACTCGACTATTGTGCTGGTCTAAACGTTCTTCAATTTGAGTGGTTGCCTGTCCTAGTTTATTTAATAGTTCTGCCTGCCTATCACTATCAGCCTTTAACTGCTCCTTTAAGAGTCCTGCCTGTCTTTCACTATCGGCCTTTAGCTGCTCCTTTAAAAGTCCTCATTATACGTTTAAATATTCAAAATTAAGAAGGCGCTCCCTCTCGAACTATTACACTACCGGTACCTCAGACTTAGAGAGGCGTTTTCTCTCTAATTATTTCACTTTACACTTACACTACTCACTTTACACACACATCTATTCAACATAGGCATACCCAGCTGTAATTCTGTTTGTTTGTCGAAAATTAATATATTCAACTTGCATCAAATTATGATATAAGTTTGCTAGTATCGTATGAATTGAAATAGGCAATTTACACTCCCAATCCCTTGAAAGTCGCGTTATAACAGTACTTTAAGTTATACGTTGCCAAATATGCAGTATGACAAACACGCCCATTTCATTAGGATTTTTATCAACACATATATCAGGACATTATTTACACAACGATGTTACCTATGGACAAGCATTTAGCGACTTCAATACCAGACATCATAAACAAAGTATTATAGCACTACCTGCAACCAATGGACAAGAATATATACATTTCACATACACACGATGGGCCGCAGGTGGTCTTATTTCACCTGCCGCTTGTGACAGGAGGCCTTACTGTCTCCTGCGATGAACTCAGGACCTTCTGAGACGGGGTATATCTGACCTGGAATTCCCTATACGCTGTGGATAATTAAAGAAATAAATTGGAGGGGTCCTTCATTTAATGCTCATTTGGAATCTCTGCGACGTTGGCTCTTTTTAAATTAACACGCGTAATCTTTGTACCGAAAAGGAAAGAAACTCACTACTTGTCTCTGTTCTATTTCACTGAAGAAAAACGCCTTCACTCCCCCGTTTAAAGAGGCTCATAAAACTCCAGCTGGGAGCTATCCGTGACACCCTTCCAACGAGCGGTCTACTAGCCTTCTCGGGCAATGGCTCCACGGCAAATAATCTATTCACTTCTTTCAATACTAGCCACAAATGGCATCACATAAATCACGGCCCTATATCAGGCCTAATCAACATGTTCACATCACGAGATCCACTTCGTGTACATTACTAAAGAGTTCCGAGGGAACTTAACATTCTCATTTCACACTATATCTTATGGCTACCGCCTGTTCACCCATTTCATTTCTCCTCTCGGTACATTGACTACGATGCAGATTTATTGATGATCTCCTGCCATCAGAGTTCAAGTTAACTTGCGTATTCGCGAACTAATTAGCGATGTAAGATATATACCCCAATCTCATGCTCCATTCGTTGTTCCAGCAGTTTTAATTTCTAGTAAGGAGGATTTCCTAAGAGCTTGTGAAGTACAAAAAAAAATCAGTTACTGAGATATCTTTGAGGACTCCTATTGGCTGTATAAAGATGATAACTGGAGTCGTTTACGTAGAATTATTTAAGCCCCTTTACTTGACAGTACTTCACACATAATTAATCTGAGGTCCTTAAACTTACGTCATGCATTATCAAACCCTTGTAAGAAAAAATGGTAGTGAAATATGGTCGTTCCCAAACCATGAAGAAAGTATTCTATAAAAACCCAAATAAAAATGAAATTATAATTATTATCCCTCTGAAATGGCGTGCTTGCAATCTACGTTACATCTAAGTGAAAAATTTACATATTTACAATGGGACACGACCTTCACAGATATAAATAATTGGAAATGTACTCAGCCTTCAGGATACCACGTTCACAGCTTTACAGGGAGGCACTCCATGGATTTTAGACTGCTTGCATCACGTCATCGGTGATGTGAAGACCCATGATGACTTCCTGGCAGGTCACGAACATGACGGCTTGATCTGGTATGACGTTCTCGACGTTCTCTGCTACACCAGGCGAAGACAGCTAGGCGTATGGTTCTCTCTAATATGCAGGCAAAATTCTGGCATTCAGTAGGGCGTCGGCGTTCACTCCGGCGTTCACGTAGACATGTAAATGAGGGGAAATTATCTCAAGTGAATACGTTAGTTTATCACACACCACAATTTGAACATATGGTTGGATTTGCTCAATAGCACGAGCATTCCAACCTAATGTCGGTAATGTCCCAGAAGCCCGACGTTAATCCCTTCTCATTTATCTATTCTTCTTGTAGGCAGCGATTATAGGCCCTGAAATTTCACTAGTTTCCCTGGAAACGACAGTGGTTAGGCCACTAATGTATTAGCATTCTCGTATTCATGACACTTGTTCAGGCCTGTTCTAATGCACTTAGCCGTAAGTCGAGCTCTCACTGTACTGCGGGTTATTTTAACGTGGCGCTGTCCTCAATTAGGTCTAACTGAGCTGTTCACTGACTTTCTTGGTAATTCATATTGATATCAAGCACGTACGCTCCACCCACTTCGCTAAGTACGTCACTATATATGTTAACTGAGCCGTATTAACTTAGACACATAGGAGGCTTGATGTACGACCTTTTTTACACACGGGTATCAGTTATTACGGTTTCGTACCGTTCCTATTTATTAATTTGCGGCACAGTGTACACGCTAACATCTCACTCAGAGGGTGATTATTTCCACATACTCACAGAATTTAATGAATCACTGTATTACACTACTCAAATTACAAGATTATTTCTTCACAAACGACTCACTCACAAGCCACGACGAAATACTACCGTACTGGCATTACAATAAGAACGCACTGGTTGGTGTCTCCTTCTCAGCTCATGAATATATAGGCGCGCTACGCTAGAGACCCGAATGCTGAGGGTGGGGGAAAAAATGCAATCCTTTCTCACACATTGGTCCATTAATACGCAACGTACAGTAATGAACAGGATATCAAAATGTAACTCTTGTATTCCCATCTCCACTGAGTGACTGTTATTAAAATAACTTCGTAGGTTCTGAAGCAATCTTAAAAGCGTCCTTTAGTTTTATGGCGGTGAATGATGACGAGCACAGGGGATTCCTTGTGTTCCCTGGCACGGCTAGAGTCCAACATCTGTTAGTCATTAAGACGCGCCCTTGTTTACAGCGCAGTTATCTCTCTGTCAGTTAAGTAGAGCACTTCTCGGTCTCATAATTATGCGTAAAATTCCCTGATTCAAATGAATGTTTGCGCTTAATTATCCAGTGGGTATTTTGCGATTTATGAAAATTAACAGAAATAAAACAGCTGAACGCGATAAGTTGGTAGTGGTGGATGAGCGAGGAAAACATGGTATAATGTTAGTTATCACGTTGGACCTACTCTCTGGGCTCAGTTAGTGACCTAGATTCTTTGTCACGTGATAACGCGTATGGCTTCATCTCGCTCGTGGCGGGAGTGAGAGAGTTTCGAGTACAAGCGCTCTTGCACCGCCTTGCTGCTAATTACCAGCAACTCGAGCTGGGTCGCGCGACTCTGGATATTGCAACTCGAGTCCTGGAGCGGGCAGAAAAATTCTGACTTGGGCAGTTTTTATCGTAGAATGACGCGGAAAACGGCATATTTCATCTCCTGGATATCATGACATACTATAGGTGACGTTGTGAACGGTCACAGTATTGTAATACAGTTAGATATTTTACGAACTTCATGTACGCATGTATTGTAATAAAGTTAGACCATGTAAGAATTTTATGTACGAATGAATTGTAATACAGTTAGACCCTGTACAAATTGTATGTACGCATGTATTGTAATACAGTTAGACACTGTACTAATTTAATGTAGGCATGTATTATAATACAGTTAGAGCCTGTACTAATTTTTGTACGCATAGTATTGTAATACAGTTAGACCATGTACTAATTTTATGTAGACATGTATTGTAATACAGTTAGACCCTGTACTAATTATGTGTACGCATGTATTGTAATACAGATAGACCCTGTACTAATTTTATGTACGCATGTATTGAAATACATTTAGACCCTGTACTAATTTTATGTACGCATGTATTGTAAAACAGTAAGACACTGCACTAATTTTATATACGCTTGTATTGTAATACAGTAAGACCCTGTAATAATTTTTTGTACACGTTGTATTGCAATACAGTTAGACCCTGTAATAATTTTATGTACGCATGTATTGTAATACAGTTGGACCCTGTACTAATTTTAATTACGCATGTATTGTAATACAGTTAGACCATGTAATAATTTTATGTACGCTTGTATTTTAATACAGTTAGACCCTGTACTAACTTTATGTACACATGTATTGTAATACAGTTAGACCATGTACAAATTGTATGTACGCATGTCTAGTAATTCAGTTAAACCCTGTACTAATTTTATGTACGAAGGTATTGTAATACAGTTAGACCCTGTACCAATATTATGAACGCATGTATTGTAATACAGTTAGATATTATTCTAAATGTATGTACGCACGTATTGTAATATAGTTAGACCCTGTACAAATTGTATGTACGCATGTATTGTAATCCAGTTAGACCCTGTACTAATTTTTAGTACGCATATATTGTAATACAGTTACACCCTGTACTAATATTATGAACGCATGTATTTCAATACAGTTAGACCCTGTACTAACTTTATGTACAAATTTATTATAATACAGTTAGACCCAGTACAAATTGTATGTACGCATGTATTGTAATTCTGTTAGACACTGTACTATCTTTATGCACGCATGTATTGTAATACAGTTAGAACATTATTTTTATGTACGCATGTATTGTAATGGAGTTAGACCCTTTACAAATTGTATGTACGCATGTATGTAATACAGTTAGACCGTGTAAAAGTTGTATGTACGCATGCATTGTAATAGAGTTAAACCCTGTACAAATTGTATGTACGCGTGTAATGTAATACATTTAGACCTTGAACAAATGGCATGTAGGCATGTATTGTAATTCAGTTAGAGCCTGTACCAATTTTATGTAAGCATGTATTGTAATTCAGTTAGACCCTGTACTAATTTTATGAACGCATGTATTGTAATACGGTTAAACCCTGTACTAATTTTATGTTCATATGTATTGTAATACAGTTTTAACCTGTACTAATTTTATGTACGCATGTACTGCGATACAGTTAAATCCTGTACTAATTTTCTGTACGCACGTATTGTAATACAGTTAGACCCTGTGCTAATTTTATGTACGCATGTATTGCTATACAGTTACACCCTTAATGTCATGTACGCATATATTGTAATAGAGTCAGACCCTGTACTAATTTTCGGTACACGTATATTATAAAACAGTTAACCCCTGTACTGATTTTATATACGCATGTATTGTAATGCAGTTAGACCTTTTACAAATTGTATTTACGCATGTATTTTAATACAGTTAGACCATGTAAAAATTGTATGTACGCATGCATTGTAATAGAGTCAAACCCTGTACAAATTACATGTACGCGTGTAATGTAATACATATAGACCCTGAACAAATGGCATATAGACATGTATTGTAATACAGTTAGACCCTTAATTTTATGTACGCATGTATTGTAATGCAGTTAGGCCCCGTTCAAATTTATATACGCATGTATTGTAATAGAGTTAGACCCACAATTTTTATGTACGCATGTATTGTAATACAGTTAGACACTTCACTTTATGTACGCATGAATTGTAATACAGTTAGACCCTGTACTAATTTTACGTTCACATGTATTTTAATACAGTTAGACCCTATACTAATTTTATGTACGCATGTATTTTAATACAGTTAGACCCTTAATTTTATGTACGCATGTATTGTAATACAGTTAGACCCCTGTAGTAATATTATGAACGCATGTATTGTAATACAGTTAGAAATTGTACTAACTTTATGTACGCATGTATTGTTATAAAGTTAGACCCTGTACTAATTTTATACGCATGTATTGTAATAAAGTTAGACCCTGTACAAATTGTATGCCCACATGTATTGTAATACAGTTAGACCCTGTACTAATTTTATGCACGCATGTATTGTAATACAGTTAGACCCTTATTTTTATGTAGGCATGTATTGTAATACAGTTAAACCCTGTACTAATTTTATGTACTCTTGTGTTGTAATACAGTTAGACCCTCAACAAATTGTATGTAGGCATGTATTGTAATAGAGTTAGACCCTTAAATTTATGTACGCATGTATTGTAATAAAGTGAGACCATGTACTAATTTTATACGCATGTATTGTAATACAGTTAGACCCTGTACAAATTGTATGTACACATGTATTGCAATACAGTTAAACCCTGTACTAATTTTATGTCCGCATGTATTGTAATACAGTTAGAGCCTGTACTTTTTGTACGCATTTATTGTAATACAGTTATACCCTGTACTAATTTTTTGTACACATGTATTTTAATGCAGTTTGACTCTGTGCTAATATAATGTACGCAGTATTGTAATACAGTTAGACCATATACTAATTTTATGTAGGCATGTATTGAAATACAGTTAGACCCTGAACTAATTTGATGTACGCATGTATTGTAAAACAGTTAGACAATGTACTAATTTTATGTACGCTTGTACTGTAATAGAGTTAGACCCTGTACTAATTTTATTTACGCATGTATTGTAATAGTTACAGTAGACCATGTAACAGTTGTAATTACGCATGTATTTTAATACAGTTAGACCCTGTACTAACTTTATGTACACATGTATTGTAATACAGTTAGACCCTGTACAAATTGTATGTACGCATGTATTGTAATTCAGTTAGACCCTGTACTAATTTTATGTACACAGGTATTTTAATACAGTTAGACCCTGTACTAATTTTATATAAACATGTATTGTAATACATTTAGACCCTTAATTTTATGTACGCAGTTATTGCTATACAGTTAGACCCTTAATGTCATGTACGCATATATTGTAATAGAGTCAGGCACTGTACTAATTTTCTGTACACGTATATTTTAATACAGTTAGACCCTGTACTAATTTTATGCACGCATGTATTGTAATACAGTTAGACGCTTAATGTCATGTACGCATATATTGTAATAGAGTCAGACACTGTACTAATTTTCTGTACACGTATATTTTAATACAGTTAGACCCTGTACTAATTTTATGTAAGCATGTATTTTAATACAGTTAGAGCCTTAATTTTATGAACGCATGTATTGTAATACAGTTAAACACTGTACTAATTTTTGTGCGTATGTATTGTAATACAGTTAGCCCCTGTACTAATTTTATGTACGCATGTATCTTAATTCAGTTAGACACTGTACTAATTTTATGTACGCACGTGTTGTAATACAGTTAGGCCCTGATCTAATTTCATGTACGCATGTATTGTAATACAGTTAGAAACTTAATTTTATATACGCATGTAATGTAATATATTTAGACCCTGTACAAATTGTAGATACGCATGTATTGTAATGGAGTTAAACCCTGTACAAATTGTATGTACGCATGAATTGTAATAGAGTTAGGCCCTGTTCTAATTTATGTACGCATGTATTGTAATACAGTTAGACCCTCCATTTTATGTACGCATGTATAGTAATACAGTTATACCCTGTACTAATATTATGTACACATGTATTTTAATACAATTAGAACCTGTACTAATTTTATGCATGCATGCATTGTAATACAGTTAGACACTTAATTTTATGTACACATGTATTGTAATACAGTTAAACCCTGTACTCATTTCATGTACGCATGTATTGTAATACAGTTAGACCCTGTACTAATTTTACGTACGCATGTATTGTAATTCAGTTAGACCCAGTACTAATTTTATCTACGCACGTATTGTAATACGGTTAGAATTTTTACTAATTTTTGTACGCATGTATTGTTATACAGTTAGACTCTGTACTTATTTTATGTGCACATATATTGTAATACAGTTAGACCCTGTACTAATTTTATGTACGCATGTATTGTAGTACAGTTAGACCCTGTGCTAATTTTGTGTAAGCATGTTTTGTAATACAGTTAGACCCTTAATTTTAGGTACGCATGTATTGTAATACAGTTAAACCCTGTACTAATTTTATGTACGCATATATTGCAATACAGTTAGACACTGTACTAATTTTATGTATGCATGTATTGTAATTCAGTTAGACCCTCTCTAATTTTAAGTACGCATGTGTTGTAATACAGTTAGAATTTTTACTAATTTTTGTACGCATGTATTGTAATACAGTTAGACCCTGTACTAATTTTATGTGCACATATATTGTAATACAGTTAGACCCTGTACTAATTTTATGTACGCATGTATTGTAGTACAGTTAGAACCTGTGCTAATTTTGTGTAAGCATGTTTTGTAATACAGTTAGACCCTTAATTTTAGGTACGCATGTATTGCAATACAGTTATACCCTGCACTAAATTTATGTACACATATATTGTAAATCAGTTAGACACTGTACTAATGTTTTGTACGCATGTGTTGTAATACAGTTAGACCGTGTACTAATTTTATGTACTCATGTATTGTAAGGCAGTTAGACCCTGTAATAATTTTATGTACGCATGTATTGTGATACAGTTAGACAGTGTACTAATTTTATGTACGCACGTACTATAATACAGTTAGACCCTGTACAAATTGTATGTACTCATGTATTGTAATAGAGTTAAACCCTGTACAAATTGTATGTACGCATGTATTTTAATACAGTTAGGCCCTGTTCTAATGTATGTACGCATGTATTGTAATACAGTTAGACGCTCAATTTTATGTACGCATGTATTGTAATACAGTTAGACCCTGTAGTAATTTTATGTTCATATATATTTTAATACAGTTAGACCTTTTACTAATTTTATGTAAGCATATATTGTAATACAGTTAGACCCTTAATTTTGTGCACGCATGTATTGTAATACAGTTAAAGCCTGTACTAATTTTATGTACGCATGTATTGTAATACAGTTAGACTCTGTAATAATATTATGAACGCATGTAATGTAATACAGTTAGATAGTGTACTAACTTCATGTACGTATGTATTGTAAGAAATTTAGGCCCTGTACTAATTTTATACGCATGCATTGTAATACAGTTAGACCCTGTACAAATTCTGTGTACGCATGTATTGTAATACAGTTAGACATTGTACACATTATAGGTACGCATCTAATGTAATACAGTTAAAATTTGTACTAACTTTTGTGCGCATGTATTGTTAAACAGTTAGACCCTTAATTTCATGTAGGCATATATTCTAATAGAGTCAGACCCTGTACTAATTTTCTGTACACATATATTTTAATACAGTTAGACCCTGTACTAATTTTATGTACGCATGTATTGTAATACAGTTAGGCCCTTATTTTTATGTACGCATGTATTGTAATAGAGTTAGACCCTTTACAAATTGTATGTACGCATTTATTGTAATACAGTTAGACCGTGTAAAAGTTGTATGTACGCATGCATTGTAATAGAGTTAAATCGTGTACAAATTGTATGTACGCGTGCAATGTAATACATATAGACCCTGAACAAATGGCATGTAGGCATGTATTGTAATTCAGTTAGAGCCTGTACCAATTTTATATAAGCATGTATTGTAATACAGTTAGACACTGTACTAATTTTATGTACGCATGTATTGTAATACAGTTAGACCCTGTACTAATTTTATGTACGCATGTATTGTAATACAGTTAAACCCTGTACTAATTTTATGTGCGCATGTGTTGTAATACAGTTAGACCCTGTACTAATTTTATGTACGTATGTATTGTAATACAGTTAGACACTGTACTAATTTTATGTACGCATGTATTTTAATTCAGTTAGACTCAGTACTAATTTTACGTACGCATGCATTGTAATACAGTTAGACCCTGTAATAATATTATGAACGCGTGTAATGTAATACAGTTAGATAGTGTACTAACTTCATGTACGCATGTATTGTAACAAGTTTAGACCCTGTACTGATTTTATACGCATGTATTGTAATGCAGTTAGACACTGTACAAATTGTATGTACGCATGTATTGTAATACAGTTAGACACTGTACTAATTATAGGTACGCATCTAATGTAATACAGTTAAAATTTGTACTAATTTTTGTACGCATGTACTGCATTACAGTTAGACCCTGTATTAATTTTATGTACGTATGTATTGTAATTCAGTTAGCCCCTCTTCTAATTTTATGTACGCATGTATTGTAATACAGTTAGACCATGTACTAATTTTATGTACGTCTGTATTGTTATACAGTTAGACCATCTACTAGTTTTATGTACACATGTATTGTAATACAGTTACGCCCTGTACTAATTTTGTGAACGCATGTATTGTAATACAGTCAGACCCTGTACTAATTTTATGTACGCATGTGTTGTAATACAGTTAGACCCTGTACTAATTTTAAATACGCATGTATTGTAATACAGTTAGACCCTGTACTCTTTTTATTAACGCATGTATTGTAATACAGTTAGAACCTGTACTAATTTTATGTACGCATGTATTGTAATAAAGTTAGACCCTGTACTAATTTTATGTACGTCTGTATTGTAATATAGTTAGACGCTGTACTAATTTCATGTAGGCCTGTATTGTAATACAGTTAGACCCTGTATTCATTTTTGTACACATATATTGTAATACGGTTTCACCCTATAAAAATTGTATGTACGCATTTATTGAAGTACAGTTAGTCCCTGTACAAATTGTATGTACGCGTGTATTGTAATACAGTTAGACCCTGTACTAATTTTATGTACACATGTATTGTAACACAGTTAGACCCTGTACTAATTTTATGTACATATGTATTGAAATTCAGTTAGACCCTGCACTATTTTATGTACGCATGTATTGTAATACAGCTAGACCCTGTCCTAATATTATGTACATATGTATTGTACTACGGTTAGACCCTGTACTAATTTGATTACGCATGTATTGTAAAACAGTTAAACGCTGTACTAATTTTATGTTCATATGTATTGTAATACAGTTTGAACCTGTACTAATTATATGTACGCATCTATTGTAATACAGTTAGTGTAAATATTGTATGTACGCGTGTATTGTAATATATTTAGACCCTGTACAAATTGTATGTAGGAATGTATTGTTATACAGTTAGACGATGTACTAATTTTAAGTACGCATATATTGTAATACAGTTAGACCCTGTACTAATATTATGAACGCATGTATTTTAATACAGTTAGACCCTGTACTAACTTTATGTACAAAAGTATTGTAATACAGTTAGACCCAGTACAAATTGAATGTACGCATGTATTGTAATTCTGTTAGACACTGTACTAACTTTATGTACGCATGTATTGTAATACAGTTAGACCCTTATTTTTATGTACGCATGTATTGTAATAGAGTTAGACCCTTTACAAATTGTATGCACGCATGTATGTAATACAGTTAGACCGTGTAAAAGGTGTATGTACGCATGCATTGTAATAGAGTTAAACCCTGTACAAATTGTATGTACGCGTGTAATGTAATACATTTAGACCCTAAACAAATGGCATGTAGTCATGTATTGTAATTCAGTTAGAGCCTGTACCAATTTTATGTAAGCATGTATTGTAATTCAGTTAGACCCTGTACTAATTTTATGAACGCATGTATTGCAATACAGTTAAACCCTGTACTAATTTTATGTTCATATGTATTGTAATACAGTTTGAACATGTACTAATTTTATGTACGCATGTACTGCGATACAGTTATATCCTGTACTAATTTTCTGTACGCACGTATTGTAATACAGTTAGACCCTGTACTATTTTATGTACGCATGTATTGCTATACAGTTAGATCCTTAATATCATGTACGCATATATTGTAATAGAGTCAGACCCTGTACTAATTTTCTGTACACGTATATTATAATAGAGTTAACCCCTGTACTAATTTTATGTACGCATGTATTGTAATGCAGTTAGACCCTTTACAAATTGTATGTACGCATGTATTTTAATACAGTTAGACCATGTATCAATTGTATGTACTCATGCATTGTAATATAGTCAAACCCTGTACAAATTAAATGTACGCGTGTAATGTAATACATATAGACCCTGAACAAATGGCAAATAGACATGTATTGTAATACAGTTAGAACCTTAATTTCATGTACGCATGTATTGTAATACAGTTAGAAACTTAATTTTATATACGCATGTAATGTAATATATTTAGACCCTGTACAAATTGTATATACGCGTGTATTGTAATGGAGTTAAACCCTGTACAAATTGTATGTACGCATGTATTGTAATAGAGTTAGGCCCTGTTCTAATTTATGTACGCATGTATTTTAATACAGTTAGTACCTCAATTTTATGTACGCATGTATTGTAATACCGTTAGACCCTGTACTAATTTTATGTACACGTGTATTTTAATACAATTAGATCCTGTACTAATTTTATGCAAGCATACATTTTAATACAGTTATACACTTAATTTTATGTACACATGTATTGTAATACAGTTAAACCCTGTACTCATTTTATGTACGCATGTATTGTAATACAGTTAGACCCTGTACTAATTTTACGTACGCATGTATTGTAATTCAGTTAGACCCAGTACTAATTTTATCTACGCACGTATTGAAATACGGTTAGAATTTTTACTAATTTTTGTACGCATGTATTGTAATACAGTTAGACTCTGTACTAATTATATGTGCACATATATTGTAATACAGTTAGACCCTGTACTAATTTTATGTACGCATGTATTGTAGTACAGTTAGATCCTGTGCTAATTTTGTGTAAGCGTGTTTTGTAAAACAGATAGACCCTTAATTTTAGGTACGCATGTATTGTATTACAGTTAAACCCTGTACTAATTTTATGTACGCATATATTGCAATACAGTTAGACACTGTACTAATTTTATGTATGCATGTATTGCAATTCAGTTAGACCCTCTACTAATTTTAAGTACGCATGTGTTGTAATACAGTTAGAATTTTTACTAATTTTTGTACGCATGTATTGTAATACAGTTAGACCCTGTACTAATTTTATGAGCACATATATTGTAATACAGTTAGACCCTGTACTAATTTTATGTACGCATGTATTGTAGTACAGTTAGACCCTGTGCTAATTTTGTGTAAGCATGTTTTGTAATACAGTTAGACCCTTAATTTTAGGTACGCATGTATTGCAATACAGTTAAACCCTGCACTAAATTTATGTACACATATATTGTAAATCAGTTAGACCCTGTACTAATTTTTTGTACGCATGTATTGTAATACAGTTAGACACTGTACTAATTTTATGTGCACATATATTGTAATACAGTTAGACCCTGTACTAATTTTATGTACGCATGTATCGTAGTACAGTTAGACCCTGTGCTAATTTTGTGTAAGCATGTTTTGTAATACAGTTAGACCCTTAATTTAGGTACGCATGTATTGCAATACAGTTAAATCCTGCACTAAGTTTATGTACACATATATTGTAAATCAGTTAGACCCTGTACTAATTTTTTGTACGCATGTATTGTAATACAGTTAGACCGTGCACTAATTTCATGTACTCATGTGTTGTAAGGCAGTTAGACCCTGTAGTAATTTTATTTACACATGTAATGTTATACAGTTAGATCCTGTACTAATTTTCTGTACGCACTTATTGTAATCCAGTTAGACCCTGTACTTATTTTATGTACGCATGTATTGCTATACAGTTAGACCCTTAATTTCATGTAGGCATATATTGTAATAGAGTCAGACCCTGTACTAATTTTCAGTACACATATATTTTAATACAGTTAGACCCTGTACTAATTTTATGTACGCATGTATTGTAATACAGTTAGACCCTTATTTTTATGTACGCAAGTTTTGTAATAGATTTAGACCCTTTAAAAGTTGTATGTACGCATGTATTGTAATACAGTTAGACCGTGTAAAAGTTGTATGTACGCATGCATTGTAATAGAGTTAAACCCTGTACAAATTGTATGTACGCGTGTAATGTAATACATATAGACCCTGAACAAATGGCATGTAGGCATGTATTGTAATTCAGTTAGAGCCTGTACCAATTTTATATAAGCATGTATTGTAATACAGTTAGACCCTGTACTAATTTTATGTACGCATGTATTGTAATACAGTTAGACCCTGTACTAATTTTATGTACGCATGTATTTTAATTCAGTTAGACTCAGTACTAATTTTACGTACGCATGCATTGTAATACAGTTAGACCCCGTAATAATATTATGAACGCATGTAATGTAATACAGTTAGATAGTGTACTAACTTCATGTACGCATGTATTGTAACAAGTTTAGACCCTGTACTAATTTTATACACATGTATTGTAATACAGTTAGACACTGTACAAATTGTATGTACGCATGTATTGTAATACAGTTAGGCACAGTACTAATTATAGGTACGCATCTAATGTAATACAGTTAAAATTTGTACTAATTTTTGTACGCATGTATTGCATTACAGTTAGACCCTGTACTAATTTTATGTACGTATGTATTGTAATTCAGTTAGCCCCTCTTCTAATTTTATGTACGCATGTATTGTAATACAGTTAGAACACGTACTACTTTTATGTACGTCTGTATTGTAATATAGTTAGACGCTGTACTAATTTCATGTAGGCCTGTATTGTAGTACAGTTAGACCCTGTACTATTTTTATGTACATATGTATTGAAATTCAGTTAGACCCTGCACTATTTTTATGTACGCATGTATTGTAATACAGCTAGACCCTGTCCTAATATTATGTACATATGTATTGTACTACGGTTAGACTCTGTACTAATTTGATGTACGCATGTATTGTAAAACAGTTAGACGCTGTACTAATTTTATGGTCATATGTATTGTAATACAGTTTGAACCTGTACTAATTATATGTACGCATCTATTGTAATACAGTTAGTGTACAAATTGTATGTACGCGAGTATTGTAAAATATTTAGACCCTGTACAAATTGTATGTAGGAATGTATTGTTATACAGTTAGACCCTGTACTAATTTAAAGTACGCATAGATTGTAATACAGTTAGACCCTGTACTAATATTATGAACGCATGTATTTTAATACAGTTAGACCCTGTACTAACTTTATGTACAAATGTATTGTAATACAGTTAGACCCAGTACAAATTGTATGTACGCATGTATTGTAATTCTGTTAGACTCTGTACTAACTTTATGTACGCATGTATGTAATACAGTTAGCCGTGTAAAAGTTGTATGTACGCATGCATTGTAATAGAGTTAAACCCTGTACAAATTGTATGTACGCGTGTAATGTAATACATTTAGACCCTGAACAAATGGCATGTAGGCATGTATTGTAATTCAGTTAGAGCCTGTACCAATTTTATGTAAGCATGTATTGTAATACAGTTAGACCCTGTACCAATATTATGAACGCATGTATTGCAATACAGTTAAAACCTGTACTAATTTTATGTTCATATGTATTGTAATACAGTATGAACCTGTACTAATTTTATGTACGCATGTATTTCTATACAGTTAGACCGTTAATGTCATGTACGCATATGTTGTAATAGTGTCAGACCATGTACTAATTTTCTATACACGTATATTATAATACAGTTAACCCCTGTACTAATTTGATGTACGCATGTATTGTAATGCAGTTAGACCCTTTACAAATTGTATGTACGCATGTATTTTAATACAGTTAGACCATGTAAAAATTGTATGTACGCATGCATTGTAATAGACTTAAACCCTGTACAAATTAAATGTACGCGTGTAATGTAATACATATAGACCCTGAACACTTGGCATATAGACATGTATTGTAATACAGTTAGACCCTTAATTTTAAGTACGCATGTATTGTAATGCAGTTAGGCCCCGTTCAAATTTATATACGCATGTATTGTAATAGAGTTAGACCCACAATTTTTATGTACGCATGTATTGTAATACAGTTAGACTCTTCACTTTATTTACGCATGAATTGTAATACAGTTAGACCCTGTACTAATTTTACGTTCACATGTATTTTAATACAGTTAGACAGTATATACTAATTTTATGTACGCATGTATTGTAATACAGTTAGACACTTAATTTTATGTACGCATGTATTGTAATACAGTTAGACCCCTGTAGTATTATTATGAACGCATGTATTGTAATACAGTTACAAATTGTACTAACTTTATGTACGCATGTATTGTTATAAAGTTAGACCCGGTACTAAATTTATACGCATGTATTGTAATACAGTTAGACCCTGTACAAATTGTATGCCCACATGTATTGTAATACAGTTAGACCCTGTACTAATTTTATGCACGCATGTATTGAAATACAGTTAGAACCTTATTTTTATGTAGGCATGTATTGTAATACAGTTAAACCCTGTACTAATTTTATGTACTCATGTATTGTAATACAGTTAGACCCTCTACAAATTGTATGTAGGCATGTATTGTAATAGAGTTAGACCCTTAAATTTATGTACGCATGTATTGTAATAAAGTTAGACCCTGTACTAATTTTATACGCATGTATTGTAATACAGTTAGACCCTGTACAAGTTGTATGTACACATGAATTGCAATACAGTTAAACCCTGTACTCATTTTATGCCCGCATGTATTGTAATACAGTTAGAGCCTGTACGTTTTGTACGCATTTATTGTAATACAGTTATACCCTGTACTAATTTTATGTACACATGTATATTAATGCAGTTAGACTCTGTGCTAATATAATGTACGCATGTATTGTAATACAGTTATACCATATACTAATTTTATGTAGGCATGTATTGAAATACAGTTAGACCCTGAACTAATTTTATGTACGCATGTATTGTAAAACAGTTAGACAATGTACTAATTTTATGTACGCTTGTACTGTAATACAGTTAGACCCTGTACTAATTTTATTTACGCATGTATTGTAATACAGTTACAGTAGACCATTTAACAATTTTATGTACGCATGTATTTTAATACAGTTAGACCCTGTACTAACATTATGTACACATGTATTGTAATACAGTTAGACCCTGTACAAATTGTATGTACGCATGTATTGTAATTCAGTTAGACACTGTACTAATTTTATTTACCCATGTATTGTAATTCAGTTAAACCCTGTACTAATTTTATATACACAGGTATTTTAATACAGTTAGACCCTATACTAATTTTATATAAACATGTATTGTAATACATTTAGACCCTTAATTTTATGTACGCATGTATTGCTATACAGTTAGACCCTTAATGTCATGTACGCATATATTGTAATAAGTCAGACACTGTACTAATTTTCTGTACACGTATATTTTAATACAGTTAGCCCCTGTACTAATTTTATGTACGCATGTATCTTAATTCAGTTAGACACTGTACTAATTTTATGTACGCACGTATTGTAATACTCTTAGGCCCTGAAATAATTTCATGTACGCATGTATTGTAATACAGTTAGACCCTTAATTTTATATATGCATGTAATGTAATATATTTAGACCCTGTACAAATTGTATATACGCATGTATTGTAATGGAGTTAAACCCTGTACAAATTGTATGTACGCATGTATTGTAATAGAGTTAGGCCCTGTTCTAATTTATGTACGCATGTATTGTAATACAGTTACACCCTCCATTTTATGTACGCATGTATTGTAATACAGTTAGACCCTGTACTAATTTTATGTACACATGTATTTTAATACAATTAGAACATGTACTAATTTTATGCAAGCATACATTGTAATACAGTTAGACACTTAATTTTATGTACACATGTATTGTAATACAGTTAAACCCTGTACTCATTTTATGTACGCATGTATTGTAATACAGTTAGACCCTGTACTAATTTTACGTACGCATGTATTGTAATTCAGTTAGACCCAGTACTAATTTTATGTACACATGTATTTTAATACAATTAGAACCTGTACTAATTTTATGCAAGCATACATTGTAATACAGTTAGACACTTAATTTTATGTACACTTGTATTGTAATACAGTTAAACCCTGTACTCATTTTATGTACGCATGTATTGTAATACAATTAGACCCTGTACTAATTTTACGTACGCATGTATTGTAATTCAGTTAGACCCAGTACTAATTTTATGTACGCACGTATTGTAATACGGTTAGAATTTTTACTAATTTTTGTGCGCATGTATTGTAATACAGTTAGACCCTGTTCTAATTTTATGTGCACATATATTGTAATACAGTTAGACCCTGTACTAATTTTATGTACGCATGTATTGTAGTACAGTTAGACCCTGTGCTAATTTTGTGTAAGCATGTTTTGTAATACAGTTAGACCCTTAATTTTAGGTACGCATGTATTGTAATACAGTTAAACACTGTACTAATTTTATGTACGCATATATTGCAATACAGTTAGACACTGTACTAATTTTATGTATGCATGTATTGTAATTCAGTTAGACCCTCTACTAATTTTAAGTACGCATGTGCTGTAATACAGTTAGAATTTTTACTAACTTTTGTACGCATGTATTGTAATACAGTTAGACCCTGTACTAATTTTATGTGCACATATATTGTAATACAGTTAGACCCTGTACTAATTTTATGTACGCATGTATTGTAGTACAGTTAGACCCTGTGCTAATTTTGTGTAAGCATGTTTTGTAATACAGTCAGACCCTTAATTATAGGTACGCATGTATTGCAATACAGTTAAACCCTGCACTAAATTTATGTACACATATATTGTAAATCAGTTAGACCCTGTACTAATTTTATGTACGCATGTATTGTAGTACAGTTAGACCCTGTGCTAATTTTGTGTAAGCATGTTTTGTAATACAGTTAGACCCTTAATTTAGGTACGCATGTATTGCAATACAGTTAAACCCAGCACTAAATTTATGTACACATATATTGTAAATCAGTTAGACCCTGTACTAATTTTTTGTACGCATGTATTGTAATACAGTTAGACCGTTTACTAATTTTATGTGCTCATGTATTGTAAGGCAGTTAGACCCTGTAATAATTTTATGTACGCATGTATTGTGATACAGTCAGACAGTGTACTAATTTTATGTACGCGCGTACTGTAATACAGTTAGACCCTGTACAAATTGTATGTACTCATGTATTGTAATAGAGTTAAACCCTGTACAAATTGTATGTACGCATGTATTGTAATACAGTTAGGCCCTGTTCTAATGTATGTACGCATGTATTGTAATACAGTTAGACGGTCAATTTTTTGTACGCATGAATTGTAATACAGTTAGACCCTATAGTAATTTTATGTTCATATATATTTTAATACAGTTAGACCTTTTACTAATTTTATGTAAGCATGTATTGTAATAGAGTTAGACCCTTAATTTTGTGCACGCATGTATTGTAATACAGTTAAAGCCTGTACTAATTTTATGTACGCATGTATTGTAATACAGTTAGACCCTGTAATAATATTATGAACGCATGTAATGTAATACAGTTAGGTAGTGTACTAACTTCATGTACGTGTGTATTGTAACAAATTTAGGCCCTGTACTAATTTTATACGCATGTATCGTAATACAGTTAGACCCTGTACAAATTCTATGTACGCATGTATTGTAATACAGTTAGACACTGTACACATTATAGGTACGCATCTAACGTAATACAGTTAAAATTTGTACTAATTTTTGTGCGCATGTATTGCATTACAGTTAGACCCTGTACTAATTTTATGTACTCAAGTATTGTAATTCAGTTAGCCCCTCTTCTAATTCTATGTACGCATGTATTGTAATGCAGTTAGACCCTGTACTTATTTTATGTACGCATGTATTGCTATACAGTTAGACCCTGAATTTCATGTAGGCGTATATTGTAATAGAGTCAGACCCTGTACTAATTTTCTGTACACATATATTTTAATACAGTTAGACCCTGTACTAATTTTATGTACGTATGTATTGTAATTCAGCTAGCCCCTCTTCTAATTTTATGTACGCATGTATTGTAATACAGTTAGATCATGTACTAATTTTATGTACGTCTGTATTGTTATACAGTTAGACCCTCTACTAGTTTTATGTACACATGTATTGTAATACAGTTAGGCCCTGTACTAATTTTGTGAACGCATGTATTGTAATACAGTCAGACACTGTACTAATTTTATGTACGCATGTGTTGTAATACTGTTAGACCCTGTACTAATTTTATATACGCATGTATTGAAATACAGTTAGACCCTCTACTAATTTTATTAACGCATGTATTGTAATACAGTTAGAACATGTACAAATTTTATGTACGCATGTATTGTAATAGAGTTAGACCCTTCACTAATTTTATGTACGTCTGTATTGTAATATAGTTAGACGCTGTACTAATTTCATGTAGGCCTGTATTGTAACACAGTTAGACCCTGTATTAATTTTTGTACACATATATTGTAATACAGTTTCACCTTATAAAAATTGCATGTACGCATTTATTGAAGTACAGTTCGTCCCTGTACAAATTGTACGTAGAAATGTATTGTTATACAGTTAGACCCTGTACTAATTTTATGTACGCATGTATTGTAATACATTTAGATCCTGTACTAATTTTATTTACGCATGTATTGTAATACAGTTAGACCCTGTATTGGTTTTATGTACGCATATATTTTAATACAGTTAGACTCTGTACTAATTTTATATACGCATGTATTGTAATACAGTTAGACACTGTACAAATTTTATGTACGCATGTATTGTAATACATTTAGATCCTGTACTAATTTTATTTACGCATGTATTGTAATACAGTTAGACCCTGTATTGGTTTTATGTACGCATATATTTTAATACAGTTAGACTCTGTACTAATTTTATATACGCATGTATTGTAATACAGTTAGACCCTGTACAAATTTTATGTACGCATGTATTTTATTACAGTTTGACCTTAACTAATTTCATGTACACATGTATTGTAATACAGTTAGACCCTGTACAAATTTTATGTACGCATGTATTGTAATACAGTTAGACCCTGTACTAATTTTATGAACGCATGTATTGTAATGCAGTTAGACCCTGTACAAATTGTATGTACGCATGTTTTTAATACTGTTAGACCCAGTACTAGCGCATGAATTGTAATACAGTTAGACCCTTTATTTTATGTACGTATGTATTGTATTACAGTCAGACCCTGTACAAATTGTATGTGCGTGTATATTGTAATACATTTAGACCCTGTACAAATTGTATGTACGCATGTATTGTAATACAGTAGACCCTGTACAAATTTTATGTACGCATGTATTGTAATACAGTTTGACCCTGTATTAATATTATCTACGCATGTATTGTAATACAGTTAGACCCTGCAGTAATTTTGTGTACGTCTGTATTGTAATACAGTAGACCCTGTACTAATTGTAATTAAGCATTATTGTAATACAGTAGACCCTGTACAAATTGTATGTACGCATATATTGTAATACAGTTAGATCCTGTACTAAATTTATGAACTCTGTATAGTAATACAGTAGACCCTGTACTAATTTTATGTACGCATGTACTGCAATACAGTTAGACCCTGTACTAACGCATGTATCGTAATACTGTTAGACCCTTAATTTTATGTACGTCTGTATTGTAATACAGTTAGGCTCTGTACTAATTTCATGTACGCCTGTATTGTAATACAGTTAGACCCTGTACTAATTTTTGTATGCATGTATTGTAATACAGTTTGACCTTTAATTTTATGTACGCATGTATTGTAATACAGTTGGACCCTGTACTAATTTTATGAACACATGTATTGTAATACAGTTAGACCCTCTACTAATTTTATTTACGCATGTATTGTAATACAGTTAAGCCCTGTACTAATTTTATGTTCGCATGTATTGTAATACAGTTAGCCCCTGTACAAATTGTATGTACACATGTATTGTAATACAGTTAGACCCTGTACTAATATATGTACGCATGTATTGTAATACTGTTAGACCCTGTACAAATTTTATGTACGCATGTATTGTAGTACAGTTAGACCCTGTACAAATTTTATGAACGGATGTATTGTAATACAGTTAGGCCCTGTACCAATTTCATGTACGCATGTATTGTCATGCGGTTATGCCCTGTACTATCTTTATATACGCATGTATTGTAATACAGTTAAACCCTGTACAAATTGTATGTACAGACATATTGTAATACAGTTAGACCCTGTACTAATTTTATGATCCCATGTATCGCAATACAATTAGACCTGGTACTAATTTCATGTACGCATGTATAGTAATGCAGTTAGGTCCTGTACTAATTTTATGTACGCATGTATTGTAATACAGTTAAACCCTGTACAAATTGTATGTACACATATGTTGTAATACAGTTAGACCCTGTACTAATTTTATGATCCCATGTATCGTAATACAATTAGACCCTGTACTAATTTCATGTACGCATGTATTGTAATCCAGTTAGACCCTGTACTAATTTTATGTTCGCATATATTGTAATACAGTTAGACCCTCTACTAACTTTATGTACGCATGTATTTTATTGCAGGTAAGCCCTCTACTATCTTTATGTACGCATGTCTTGTAATACAGTTAGACCTTTTACTAAATTCCTGTACGCATGTATTCTATTACAGTTAGACCTTGTACTAATTTTATGTACGTCTGTATTGTGATACAGTTAGACGCTAGGCTCCTAAATTCCACCTTATTCTGAATTGATAACTCACTCCCTTCTATCAGTTTAATCCGCTGAGTTAGCCTCCCTAGTGCTTCTTACAATGCGAAGTTGTCGCCTTTCTTTGGTCATGTGAATTTTTCCATTGGTCTACGTAAACCACGGGACCATGAAGGAGCATATTGTTTTCTTCCAATGCCAACCCCGCGTTCAACTCCCGCTAGTACATGGAGATACCCTGCCTCATTTCTTCGAAATCTGCACCCGGCACTCTGCGCTGTTGCCACTACCTATTCTGCCCGGGACTATGAAAACCTTCCGCAAACTTGTCAACAGCTCGTGCCTTTCTCTTTCCCCCTTCGTCACAATTTCTGAGAATTCTAATTCTGCCGTTCATTGTTTTTGTTAGTCTCAGTGGAGACAACAGTCTGGTGTAGATTTCACAACATCCTCTAGACCTGGCCTGTACTTATAATATACGAAGTACGATCTTCTTGCTTCTGATATTGAAATATATATTCCTCCATAAATAATTTCAATTGTCTGACGCTTATCACACCCCCACCAGGGCGCATTATTTCCCACGCTACGTTTAAAAATTTTGTGCAGCAGGAATTTTTTAATAACTTTGGAATCACTATAGCGGCATTAATTGCTTTCTGACATCCTTCTAAACTCTATCAGTTCCTTGGCTTCTACAATCTCGTTTCGTCGTTGATGATTCTCCTTTTGAAGTGCCTCGTTCTCTTGCTCTAATTGACGAATCACTTCTATGAACTCCAGGACGTCGCTGCCTGTGTTTCCACATTCTGAACATGGTCTGGCTATTGATGAATGCCGGATCATTTGGACATCTACTTCCATGGCTTCTTCTTCTCCTATGGCATCTTCTTCTTCATCTCCTTCCCCCTCTTCTTCTGCCTCGTCTTCCTCGTCTTCTCCGTCTTCTTCTCCTACTCAAACTGCCTTGTTTTTCTTCTGGCCCCTAGTTGACGTTCGTGCTCGAAACTAGGGTCATTTGGATTCAGCGAGCAACCACCTTCATTTTGAAGCATCGGTGATCTGTCCGTGCTGGACGTGTTCCTATCCCCTTTGCGAACGCCATTAGACTCTTTACTCCAATTGTCTTCAAGATACCGCTTCGATTCCTGCTCCAGCTCCTCCATGTTCTGTATGGACGCCTCTATGTAGGGTTTCTCTTTATCACGATCCCACACACTACATGGCCTGTCTTCCTTTCCGCCTTGATTTCTTATGGCATCCTTCCATTTCCTGTTGATTTCATCAATATCTCTCCTACTTTTCTGCTGTCGATTTTCTGATTCATTGTATGCATTCTGACGATCTCTGTACTGGCCTGGGTTCCGTCCTGGGTATGGGTAAGGTCGACTGGCATTCCTCCTTCGCTCATATCCTCGGTATCCCCTATCTCTCTGGAAGTTTCCCCGGTACTGCGGTCTTCCTTTCTCCTGAAATGTCCTTCGGTTGTTCCATGGTCTATGTTGCCAATTTTGCTCATACGTTCTCCCGTTAGAAGTTGTTACTTCACGACTTGTGTTCGTGCTCTGGTCTCTAGTGGACTCTGTTTTCGGGCTTGACCCCATTTCAATATTATTGACCTGCGGCTCTGACGATCTTTGGTGCCTACCATTTCCGTGATGGGTCGTCTGGTCAAGTTGTCTTAACAGACTTTCCGCCAATACTGCAGTGCGTACATTAGAAGCAATCAGCATTCGCTGAATTTCGAACGGCAACTGCTTCGCAATGGCACTAATGAGCTCGGTCCCACAGACCGGATTGTCTAACTCACGCGCTTTATGAAATTGTGCTGTGAAGTACTCGGAGTACTTTGTTGGAGCAGAAGTAGAGTATCGTCTCGAGTATAACTCTAACCTGAGATTCTGCTGCGATTCCATACTCCAATACTTCTGTAAAAAGGCTTGGCGGAACCCCATGAAGTCATCAAAGGTGTATAGTAATGCCCTGAACCAAATCGCTGGCGCTCCGTCCAGAAATTTTTTCAATGTCCGCAGTTGTTTTTCGGCAAGTATTCTGTGCTCTTGGATGTAATTCGTGATCTCCCTGATGAACCATTTTGGCGTGATTTGCCCCCGAGAATCGAACTTGGGAGGTTTGTCATCTGACATCCTAATAAAACGAACTATAGGAGACGTCGCAGGGTTCGCAGAGGCCAACGATGATCCGCCTCCCCTTGTGGAGTTTCGAACCTGTCGTATCAGCTGCCAAGTTTTCCTCCTTCATCCTGTTCCACCCTCTGTTCTCTGGGGTTTCGAACTCCCTATACTCTAGGTTAAAATCATGAGTACCGGATCTGTCCTCGTGCGTCTTTAAAATTTCAACTTCCTTCCTCAGTTCATCTATTTTATCCGCGTTGACATCCGCAATGAACTTAGTCTTAAACTGTCTCTCCACGCACTCTTCCAGTTTACTGCCTAATTTTCGTTCCAACTCTTCGGTTTCCTGCTCCCGTATTGCAAGCGCTTCGGTCGCTTTGATCAGCTTATCATTTATATCTTCACAAGCCTCCCACCTGTGATCTAAACTTTCGATCCGGACTCCCGCATCCTCTAATTTGGTTGAAACCTTACGATTATTTTTGAGCGATTCAACATCTGACTCCAGAACCGAAACCTTCGCTTCCGTACGTTGGTGGTCAGTACGTAGCGTTTCCACGTTTTCACTATCTCGTCAGTTTTCCGTGCGGCTTGAATGATATGGCCTTGGATCTGAGACCTAATCTCCTCGCGTCCTAGCCGACACTCCTCTCGCATTTTGTCATTCTGTGCCTTTGACTCATCACGATCAGCTGACATCTGGGTCGTGATTTCATTGAGTCCTGCCACGAGCCTTTTCCTGATCTCGTTACGATCCTCCAATGCTTCGGACCTAACTCGCTCTACCCTCTCGGTCACTCGGATCAGACTTGAATCGAAATGTTCTTTCATTTCCTCCTTCGTCTTATGACACGCCTCGCGTACCTGGTCTAGCCCTCGGATAAACTCCCGATCGTAATTTTGACACGCGGTCCGCACTTCACTTATTTGCTCCACTAACTCCATCTTACTATTATCACAAGTAATCCGCATTTCTTCAAATTTCCGCTCCATAGACTTATTACTTTGTTCTATAGACCTATTAGTTTGTTCGATAGACTGTTTTAAGGAATCATTATTTTGCTCCATATACTGTTTTAAGGAATCATTATTTTGCTCCATATACTTTTTTAAGGAATCATTATTTTGCTCCATAGACTTATTACTTTGTTCGATAGACTGTTTTAAAGAAGATTTGGACTGTTCTACCGACCTATCTAACGACTTAAGTTGAAGAGCCATAGCCCTCATCATCTCCGCCAACGTGAGCGATTCTTCCTCTCCTACTTGTCCATCCTGGGATATCTCCCCCTCTACATCAGATATTATGAATTTATATAATAACAAATTAGGGCCAAACGGCTCCTCGCCCTACAGCACTACGTTTAACAGTTGGTCAAGGTCCTATCATCTAACGGTTCAATACTCGAATTAAATTTCCATTTTCTTACCACAATATATATTCAATCACTCGTATCAAACAACGAGTAGCATAAGGGCAACAAATCTTGCTTGGTTCTATCCAGAATAAATACGTGTCAGACACATATATAAATTAACTTTAAAACTGTTTTGTCAAACACCACCTAGAAATTTTGACATAACACAGCCGTCCCGTAGCTTTAAATCTGAAATTAATAAATTCTCGTCGACACAGTTCAAGTTCTCATTCCTGTATTAACTTGGAGTTTGGTACTCAGTATAAATTTTACCATTTTCTCCTCGGTCCTACAATATTTTCCTTCTGCCCTTTGGTGACCAAAGTGTGGAGCCTCCACATTCGTGGATATCAAATCACATCAGAAAATTTACAAAAAAAATTTTTTTACTAACTGATGAGCCCAACAACCTACTTCTATCATCCTATCAAATGAGCCCCGTTCGGAAATTACTACTAGCCTATGCTATGTTAATAAATTTCTGAACACAATGACAGAATAAATAAATTAAAAACCAAGTGAAATGTAAACATAAAATTAATAAACAAAGTATTATAATAATGGGGTCATCTCATACACTAGATGATGCCATCATTATTTAGATTTACCTTCCTAGATCTGAATAAATGCTTCCCAACAACGCATAACCGTGATGCGGTCTATAATTAATTCAAATACCCCGATTGGGTTTAATCATGATGTAATCGGCCTAAATGTTTTCAAGTCCCACGATTGGGTCTAACTATTATGCAATCCGTCCCTTAGTTTTGTGACATGATGTCGTCGCTAATGCATCAAAGTTCGGGTTTTTGTTGTTGTTTTTTGTTTTTTTTGCAAAATTAACGTCACACGTTGCTCAAGTATGATGCAATCAACCCCACGTTGGGCGCCATGATGTACCCGCTCAAAGCCTGAGTCCCAACCAGCATTTATCTCAGGGAGTGTTACGGTCCGAATCTATAGCAACTAATAAACAATAGAATAATATTTTGAGATATAAGATCTCAAACTAAATGTAAGGGCGCCATCCAATCAGTACTACAGGGTTGAACGGGACACTCTAATTTTTAACTTTAATGCTCATCATAAAACACACAAATTATATATATATATTCAGATCAAAGGGAAATTATGAACCGTCCTAGGAATGGGGACGGATATTTAAACGGTCACCAAGGATTTACTATTCTACAAGAACAAGAACCTGGAACTGTTTCCTTGCAAATGCTAAAGGAGCATTTTATTTAAGTAAACAAAATATTTTTACACACAATCAAAATCTGTTGACCCTTGATTTGCCGGTAATTTGGCAAATTATTCCTGAAAAATGATTACATAATATTTATCACGTTTGACCACCCTTCCATTTGGGTGGTGGAACCGTTGGTATCTGAAGGTATCAGATTTACCTTCGTTAACACCATGACCATATTTGGTTGTGGACCAATTACCTGTTGGCTAAGTAGGCGCGATCACATGGACCATGTTATCGCCTCCACTTTGATTGAGATGAGACCAACGCGGGAAACTACAAACTCTCCCCGGGTTCCTAACCAAGATACGCTAATCGTTAGTTGAAGGAAACGACAAAGGGACTCTAACATAATGGTCCAGATGTAGGGATTTGCCTTCATTTTACAACTATTAACTTAACTTATTATTCACAACACTTGACATTATTACGTTAATTCGCCAGCTGACTTCCCTAGTATCATTCATCATCAGCATCCGAAATAATAAATAAAATAAAAATAAATAAAAATATTATTATTATTATTATTATCAACATGATTATTAATAGTGGAAATCGTGATTATCGTAACCCGTAATCATCCTCGCTATAATACTTCAACCTCTCGCTCTTATTATTCTCATAAAAAAGTAGCGTACTTTTTATTCTTCTTCTCCTACTTCAAATATTAATTTTTATTATTATTAATTTCTAAAATGTAATTTCGCTTGTTAGACGGTTGTCCACTCTATATATGTTTAACTCATAGCCCCTTTTACAATTCCGATTTATTTTGGCACTAATCAATCCAGACATAATTTACTTGGATTATTATTATTATATTATTCTTACTCTTTCGAGAATATTTATTTTTATTCCCCATCTTTATAATTTAGTCACATACGTTCTCTCCCAAACAGAAATCACCATGATCCGAATTCACATCGGTCGGGACATAATAGTGTTCGAACCCGCACCCTTATTTTCGTACTGTCGTTAATTCATGGAGACCATATGCTCCTAAGACAATTCTCAAATCCCATAACACCTCGCAGTTGGGCAAATACCTCCAATGTCTGCAAGTGTTAAATTATTCCTTCCTTTTCCATTTTGAAGTCCATTTATCCATCGGAATTCTTCAAACATTTTCACTAATTAACCCTCGGTGTGTGGACTCTATTCTGCCACTCAATACACCGGTATAGAAATACAACCTCTATGTAGGCCTTAAGATCCATCTATTTCTTCATCAACATCAGTACAATTCACTTTCATTTCGGGCCGGATTTCTGTCCCACAAAACTCCAAATCTCAACTTTTGGCTCAAATCACTCTGGGCCTCAAACATAGCGTGACCATATTATCAAAATGCCTATCTCGTTTCTACTAAAATTATTTATGATTATTATGGAGTCCAAAAACGTTAAATAAAAATTGGTGTTAAAATCGGATTCAATGCCCAAATTAATTATTCATGCCACATAATATCTCCACATTTAAATTACTTTGATTTGCTATCATTCTATCCAACTAGACCCGTGCATTTATTCTCAAAGATTATTATTAAACACGCCTATACACATTACCCAATATTAATTTATTACTCCGACACTTCTACCGATTATTATTATTATTTTGTCCACTGGCGAACTTTGCGATATTTACAAACAAATCAATGGACTGCATTCCGTCCCACAATAATTTAAATCACTTGGCAACTCTACCTCTGGATTATCTTAACAACATGATTTAATATCTATAAAATTTCCGATAACGGAAAAACACTTTGGAAGCACTTCTAAATGAATATTAACATTATCTTTACGTGAAACGTGCTCCATATCATATCAAACAACTCATGCACTTGAATGAACAAATAAACACTACTCTACTCTAATTAATAATCAAAATTATAATGAGTGCTTGATCTAATTATGTACATATTAATTTGTCCCTTTGTCTATCTATCTTTGAATTTATACGAGCCGGAAACGGCTCGTTTCACAATTAAGTTACATGATAAATTAATATGATTTCCCCCCCTAACGATAGCAATCTACAAATATCTCAAAACGTTACTCATCTCTGCCCTTGTAGTCTGCTAAAACCGGAGAAGGAGCCTAGCCCCTCCTGTTTTTAGCACTGCATTCCACTGGTATTCATGCCAGCTTGAAGAATTAATCCTTGACCCTTTTCAACTTTACACATTTTGAATAAAAACAAATAAAATAACTGTTGCACTCTGGAATAATTTCCACCCTAAATTCTACTCACAAATTTTACACTCTCGCCCTTGTATGTAGCCCACTTAATGTAGATATACATTCTTCATTTCTTTCCCGGACACTAGGAACATGGGATACCTCGGGATCCCCTTTACAACGGCCGGTGCGCGCACTTGAATTTCCGTCACGCGTTCAAATAGCTGACCAGGTATTAGTTTATAATCGACTATTTACTAGGTGAAATACATCAAACACTCGTGACCGTTCTCACGTAACGCACTTCCTAATCTGTTGGTAGAATCTCACACTGCGTAAGTTATGCTTTACTGATTCCTGTCTATTTGAAACACTTCATACTAGTATACTGCTCAAGACTGTAATATGAGCTACGTCACGTTATCAATCACTGTACTATGTAACAATATAATACTTCGAACCCTACTCCACGAATACGTACACACACGCACCCCTGGCGTAATCACGGCTCGAACAAAATATCAGAAGTTTTCACGCACCCCAGGCGTGGTATCAGCCCGAGCACTGTGTCAAAAGTAGTTCTCAGTCCTTGTCCACGACCTCATATTTATACTTGCATCCCTTCTCTTCCGAGTTCACCGGAGGTCATCTTGGGACGCGCAGTTCCGATACCCTCATACGACAATTTGCGGTTCGGCCCGTGGCTTAAATGTGATATCCAATGATGTAATTATGTTCTCAAAGGCTCTATACCAATATTCAACTATTATCGTTCGCTGATAAGTGATATATTTGCGAATTTAGCTGCCGTATCCCGGCTCGGGATTTCGCGCTCTATTGCGGCGTCCCTGGCCTCCAGCCAATCAGCGAATAGCGTCCATGAATTCTCAGAATTACACCATGCAATCTCCCGCAATTATTAACTTTTTATAAGTTTTATAATACAGTAAGGCTCCTAAATTCCACCTTATTCTGAATTGATAACTCACTCCCTTCTATCAGTTTAATCCGCGGAGTTAGCCTCGCTAGTGCTTCTTACAATACGAAGTTGTCGCCTTGCTTTGGTCAAGTTAATTTTTCCATTGGCCTACCTAAACCACGGGACCGGGAAGGAGCATATTTTTTTCTTCCAATGCCAACCCCGCGTTCAACTCCCGCTAGTACATGGAGATACCCTGCCTCATTTCTTCGAAATCTGCACCCGGCACTCTGCGCTGTTGCCACTACCTATTCTGCCCGGGGCTATGAAAACCTTCCGCAAACTTGTCAACAGCTCGTGCCTTACTCTTTACCCCTTCGTCACAATTTCTGAGAATTCTAATTCTGCCGTTCATTATTTTTGTTAATCTCAGTGGAGACAACAGTCTGGTGTAGATTTCACAACATCCTGTCGACCTGGCCTGTACTTATAATATACGGAGTACGATCTTCTCGCTTCTGAAATTGAAATATATATTCCTCCATAAACAATTTCAATTGCATGACGCTTATCACACCCCCACCAGGGCGCAGTACTAAGGTGTAATTTACAGGCCCAATATTAGAACATTTAGAGGTAGGGTAAGAATCAGAAAATAAGTCGATTTTTCTTTCTGAAACAGTAATAACTGGAGGTGATAAGATACTAGAATCAGGAAACTGCTCACTGTGCCTGTCTTTACCCCCTGACATTTCCTTGCAGCCAGATTCTCCTAGAAGAGCGTTTCTTTCCTGACCTAGAAGAAGGTACCCATCATAACACTGGATGTATGTCTAACCTAACTACCAATATACGCGAATGAAAGCACTGTCCCGTTGTATACACTGAATTTAAAATATTGACACTATATATACAGAGTAAAATGATCTTAGGGTACTGATTTTTACTGGATATATAATTTTGTCAATCAGGAAAAAGATTTCTCGTGCAAACTGTATACAAATTTATACAGGAACATGCTTGCACAATTCGACGTAAACAAATACTAAGATAGAAGAGAAATTATGCAACACTGAAAATACTCTTGTGTGGCTAAAATAAATCTGGTCTTGTTTTGGAACACATTTTTACTTCCCTTTGTTGGACTAGTAGATTATTTCTCTTATTTTAGAAATTTATTTTGACTACGTAGTAAACAAATGAAAGGAGACTGCGTAGCCGCGTGCCTGTCGTCTTCAGAGGGAAATGTTTCTCGCAATATTCAAAATTCCGAACAAACAACTCAACAACAACGAAGACTGTGGCGTCTCAGCAGAAAGGGGGCGTGAACCGGACATTAAATCCCACGCGCTCTCCCATTAAATAGTCGCTGGGAGGTTTAAAAATGGCGCTGGAAGGAAATGTATAACATTTTCTGATAGAGAAAAGATGGAGCCATTTTAAAACACAAAATTCAAAAAGTGATTTTTCGACCAAAATTCCAAAAATTTCAGTCATACTCCCCTTAACTGCGTTCCGGTTAGTAGGTGGTTGACTCGAGTGTGGTTCTGGTCGGATCCCAGTGTGACTTTTGTTGCTGAGTTTATATATTATGTGAGTTGGAAATTTACTCGATTTATTCCTGTTTTGCTGTCTGTTTTCGTTTCTAGAATTGGACGAAATATTTAACGAGTGTTGTTCATTTCATGATTAGTAGAAATGAATATTGAAGATGGCATCTTCGTTTCAAGGTGTGGCTCTTAGGTCAGATGAAGATATCCGTAAGGTGCTTTTAGAAGATAACGATGAAAATATGAGCAGCTATTCTGAAGCTGATGATGATTTTGCAGTTGTGTAATCGAGTTCGGAGAGTGTGGTAGAAGGTGAGGATGAAGAAGTACCAGCGAGAATAAGAAATACTTCTGTCTTGAAGGGCAAGAATGGTTATTTTTTGAGTGCACATGAACCAGTTAGAAAAGGAAAACTGTCACTAATTTTCCTGCAAGACATGTAAAAACACCCCTACAAGCATGGGAACTTTTCATAGACGATTACGTAATAAATTGTGTAGTACAGCATACAAATGAAGAAATTTTTAGTATCAGCTCAGTCATATCACCATACTACAACACAAAGCGAAATAAAAGATTTTATTGGTCTGCTGTATCTGTTAGGTGCTCAGAAATATTCTCATGTTCACACTGAAGAGCTCTGGTCGTCAACAGATGGCAATGCGAGGTATAGAGCAACAATGAGCTTACACAGGCTGATGTTCCTCGCAGCTTGCCTGCGCTTTGATGATAAGGATTCAAGGGAACACAGAAAAGCTATGACAAATTAGCTGCTATCAGGGTCATTTGGGACAGACTTACAATCAACTGCAAGTCAATGTATACACTATTCGAGCATTGCACAATTGATGAACAATTCCTAGGATTTCGAGGCAAGTGTCCTTTTAGAGCATATATTGCATCCAAACCCGACAAGTATGGCCTGTAAATAATAACGATGAACGATTCTAAAACGTTTTACATGGTGAATGCCATTCCTTATGCATACAGGGTACAAACTGAGAACACGTCAGAAAGCTGAGTGAACTCGCAGGAATTTCACCGTTGAGCACTTCCAGAACATGTTAACTGATTATGGAATAACGATGTTTGGGACCCTTAGGCATAACAAATGTGAGATATCTCCTTCTTTTCTATGTAACAAGGAGACAGATAAGTCACGCTTTGCACTTGACGCGAACAAAACTCTTGTGTCATATTCCCCGAGGGAGAATAAAATTGTGTTACTACTCTCAAAAATGCATCATAACGCTGAACTAGATCCACTCACCGGAAAACCAGCTGCACGAAGGGTTGAGCAGATACGATCAGCTCTGCCATTTGTACCCAACAGCCAGGAAGACGAACCGCGAAGCTGGACCAATGCCGCTGGTTTATATACCCTAAACAGTGAGAACAGCCCAATAGTAAGGAGACAGTTGTTAAAGAATATGTCTTCGGGACTGATTGAACTATTCATAAAATAACGTCTTGATGTACCCACACTCAGGAGGTCTCTTCCGTTGTCAATCAGTGATATTTTGAAGATTAATCCCAAAACTCCACCACATGACGAACTAGCTCTTAAGCAGAGGTCCACGGGTAAAAGATCGGAAGACAAAACTCACGTGCTCGTCTTGCCGACGAACATCGGACAGTGTTGTGAGTAGTTAAATACAGGGATTCAGCGGCCTCCGCATCCGCAGGCTCCCAGGGGCCTCCTCCTCCGCCTCCGCACGGGGGGCCTTCCCAGGGGCCTCCGCCACCACCTCCGCTCGGGAGGCTTTCCCAGGGGTCCGTTCCTCCACCCGGGGGAAATTTGAATTGGTAAACAAAGCCACGTGCTTCTTGACACCTGTCATCGACAACAAAGCATCGCTAACCACACTGCTGCCATCTTGACGGGCCTAAACCTCAGTGCTGCCAACTAAAGCTTACTAGCGCGTGATTTGAATGGGTAAACAAAGCCACGTGCCTTCTTGACAAGCACGTGCTTTTTGACAGCTGTCATCGACAACAACGCATTGCTAACCTCAGTGCTGCCATCTTGACGGACCTAAACCTCAGTGCTGCCAACTTAACCTCACTAGCGCGAGATTTGAATCAGTAAACAAAGCTACGTGCTTTTTTTGACAGCTGCCATCAGCTATCTTGCATCGCTAACCTTAGTGCTGCACTCTTTAGCTACATACCTTTGAAACGTGGTGGCGGATAATTTGTAAAATTCTTTTTGACAGCAGCCATCTTTTATTCAAGGGAGCACCGTGCTGCCCTCTTTAGCTACATACCTTTGAAATGTAGTGGCGGACAATTTGAAAAATTCTATTTGACAGCAGGCATCTTTAATCAACAGAGCACTATGCTGCCCTCTTTAGCTACATACCTTTAACATGTGGTGGCGGACTATTTGAAAAATTCTATTTGACAAGCTGCCATCTTTAATCAACAGAGCATCGTGCTGCCCTCATTAGCTACTTACCTTTGAAATGCGGTGGCGGCAATTTAAAAAAAATTATATTTGAAATGCTGCCAACTTTAATCAAGAGCACCGTGCTGCTATCTTTATCTAGTAGTGGGTAGTTTCTACGTAACAGTTGTCATCCGCCATCTTGCATCGCTGACCTTAGTGCTACCCTCTTTAGCTACTTGCCTTTAACATGTGGTGGCGGACAATTTGAAAAATTCTATTTGACAGCAGCCATATTTAATCAATAGAGCATTGCGCTGCTATGTTTAGGTACTTACCTTTGAAATGTGGTGGCAGGCGATTCCACGTGACAGCTGTCATCCGCCATCTTGCATCGCAAAGCTCAGTGCTGCTCTCTTTAGCTACTTACCTTCGAAGTGTAGTGGCGGATAATTTGAAAAATTCTATTTGACAAGCTGCCATCCTTAATCAACACAGCACCGTGCTGTCATCTTTAGCTACCGCTATCCTACATTGCTTACCTCGGTGCTGCACTCTTTAGCTACTCACCTTTGAAATGCGGTGGCGGCAATTTCCACGTGATTTTTGACAAGCTGTCTTCTTTAATTAACATAGCAAACAAAGCCACGTGCTTCTCTGACAGCTGTCATCCGCCACCTTACATCGCTTACCTCGGTGATACTATCTTTAGCTACATACCTTAGAAATGTGGTGGCGGACAATTTAAAAATTCTACGTGCTTCTTTACAGCAGCCATCTTTATTCAACAGAGTACCGTGCTGCTATCTTTACGGCTACTAAATCGCTAATTAGCACTTAGAGGCTACTACACAAGATGGCGTTGGCTGTTATAGCCTCTCCCTCTGTTAAGGCATAGCTTTATCGAACAAGTTTAAACATGCATCGGGATAGCTATATTAAGCACGTGCTGCAGTGATGACGTCATTGTGCATGTCTTGACTTGATCGTTTTCTTAAGAGTAAGTAGGTGTAAGGAATGCAATATGTACAACATTTTGAATGCTATCAAATGTTTATTTACAATGCACTACAACAGTGTTCGTTTTGCTGCTGACAAGGTTGGTATGCTTCTTAACAACGTATAGCAGTATGCTTCCTGCAACATTCAAATTAAACAAAACATTTAGAAGTATATTATACTAGGTATGTTATGCTTTACAGAGATCATAGACTACTTAGCTTGTTGTTATTCCTTTTCTGAATCATCATCATCATGAGGAACTATAGAAAGTTCATTCATACACTGTGTACAGTGTTCAATCCTCGGATTTGGTCCATCCCAATCATCATCACCATTTTATCCTCGATGCTTGTAATGTCGTTGACAAGTTCTGCAAAAAGCTACATCGATCGACATCTTACTGTGTGGAGGAAGGTTGTCCCAAACATTATGTACGTAAGAGGCAGCGAACGTCGATAAAAGTCCTGGTGGTAAGTACTGAATAAGATGTTTTGGCATCGACGTTATATGTTTATAGAACATCTTAATAGCCTCACTTACTTGTGTAAAAAAGTAAGATGTTGCGTAAGAGCATGCAAACAGCACATTTACAGTTTTGTTACATAGCGTACGATGTCGAAGCACACACTAATGTAAATGATAAAGAGCTATCCTTATGTATAGTCTGGTAACAATATTCGTTAGCGGATGGTAAGTAACATCACTTATATGAATAATAAGACAATAGGCTGCTGTGTTAGCAGGAATGTTTTCAGATGTTTCAAATTCTAAACGAATATCAACTGGAAATTCCTTTATAGATTCTTCATGATAAGAGCAGTCTATAACTACAATCGGTGCTGTATTTTTAAATTCTTGAGGTGTGAACAGCGGACGATCTTCTTTCTGATAAAACGATGATTGAAATTTACAAAACATGTCATAGAGCATCCCAAACTTATTTTTCTCAAAGTTAATGTCTATATTTTCGTAGGGATACGTAATTCCGTTGAGATATAGTCTAACGTGTCTTAATTTACAGTGAACAAACAGTGAGCTATCTTTTTCGTGATTGAATTTACGATTAGTTTTAAATCAAAAATAATATACAAGGGCTTCACAGTAAAACGTGACCTTTTAACAGCCCAGCTATGCTTGTTTTTAGGTGGTAACACAGGATATTCATGCAGTTCCCAACTTTGAAAACGTATAGGTAATGTTGTATCATATTCTACAATCTTGATTAATCGAAGATTTTCAAGATCAGATAAGGTTACGTGTAGAATCCTCCACAGTATACGATGAAGTGTAATTTTCGATTCCACTTGTGTACCTGATGCTTTAAGAGAATTGTAATCACTTCGATCACGGATTAGAATAAGCTCTTGTTTTGCGTTGATTATAAAACGTGTAAAGTCTTCTGCGAAGCCAAAAATATGTTTCAGTGATAACATACCCGTAAAAGTTCCATCCTCATTAATCATCCAGTTGTTAGTAGCTTTTTGACACCACCCTACCATCCGCAAAAGATTACTTTCTTCATCACAGACAGAAGGGTACAGTTTCATTGCACTTGTAATATCAACATTCTTCGTTCGATCTATTTCAACATTATTTACCTCATATCGCGCTTCAGAAAAGAGAAAAGCTAGAGCATGGTTGTTTGGTTGTGATGTGCTTTTCTAGTCGTCCTTCAATATAGAGGTAGATTTCGTGTGGTAAGGTGTATACATCTTGCTGAATAATAATAAAATGAATTTCATTATTGTTATTTAATCCAAACGTAAAAGGTTGATAGGAATGAAGCTCACTTCGTACTACACCTTCACGACTTTCTACTGTATTCGTAATGTCTAGCATTTCTTCCATTCTGTTGTAGTAGCGTATATCCTAAACCTTGGAGTATTTGCTCATGGGTATCTGTTAACTCGATGAGTCTCTGCACACATGTAGTATGTCTTCGGAATATACACCGTGTTTTATTGATGTTTTTCATACACGTTTGAGATGAAGTTTGTAAGTTACGTACGCGTGCCGATCTAAATGAATAAGCGGATTATGTTTATTTAAAAGTCTAAGAGTAATGTTGCTAATGTGTTTTACAGACACAGGATGATAAAGAACTACTGCTGGTTTCTCACAAATAGTATATCCACGTTCCTCTGTAACAATGAAGTCGTGCAGGACGTGCGAAGGCTGTAGATTACTATTCAAGTATGTAATAATATTACAAGTAATGTTCACATGATAATCATCGAAGAGTGTTATAGGTTGATCAGACTCGTAACGAACGTTCGGTAGGAGCTCCCTCGATGGAAATCCAAGCAATAGTCCAATCGAATCAGGTTGTGATTTGAAGTCAATCTTAAATGATGATTCAATAACACATTTGTGTGTAATGTTGCTTATAGTGATTGAGAACTTGTAATTATGATTACTAAAACTATCTTCTCCAAACTGATCAATTAACGTACTTTCAATTTAGTCATGAATATCGTCTACTGAATAACAACCTGAGGGTAGTGTTAGCACATACTCATCGTAAGAGAACTTGTTTACACCATCACGCACATTATAGATTTTATTGTAGCTTTCAAACGATACTATTCCAAGACTATGCGGCTGATAGCCAAGTTCGATTCCTTCTCCACGTACAGGAAACGTTCTTTCACTGTTAGTCATCACGTAGACATTAATGCTCTCCCTCTACTGTCTGTGTTTGATATAAGAACATAAGACATAATTGTCCGCACATGCTTGTATTAAAGTTTTGCACACGGTTTTTATTGTAAACAATATCTGCACTGCTTCCGAAATAACGTATGAGCTCAAAAGGAGGAGGTAAGTCTCCATAGCTATCAAAATACCATACTTTAGATTTACGTTTCACATAAGCAACGTAATGAGTTCCAGATCCACGACTGTTGTCCAAGTTAATTACGGCACTTTCACGTTCACATGGGCGCGCTGGTAGTTGATCGCGCATATACACACCTCGAAAATAATGAATTCCTAGTTGTTTAGCAAACGTAAAAACTTCATCATGCGTTAGAGCTCGATGCGGCAGTGCATTCAGCAGACGTTTTTTGGAGAAATGTAGATACCAATACCTTTCTTGTATGGTGCTAGATTCATGTGCACACCTATGCCTCGTAATGCAATTTCCTCCATCTTCTTGTTATGACGTTCACTCTCTTTCAACTGTTGTTTCACTTCTTCCACAGCTTTAACAGTTCTCGCTACAGCACTAGCAACACCTAGCAATGACCCTAAAGCTGCTAAGCCAGCAAACAGCGCAGGAAGAAATCCTCCTCGTTTTGGTACAAGAATAATTCGTGCACGTTTACTAAATATCGCTCTGCACTTTGGAGAAATTCTCGCTCTTGCTGCGCGTAATGCCTTAATAATAGCTACACGAGGATTGTATTCCCTCGAATAGCTTCTTGAGCAGCCTTTATAACACCTTTCCATCCAACAGTTTTTACTTTCTTCTTCTTCATGTCGTTTGGACATAGTTGTTTCACCATGCTGTACACGACTTTACTAGTCAAGAGCAAATCATAAAATAACCGTTACCTCTTGTTTCGTTTTATATATATATATTACTATTACCTACTTTATGATTCAGTTATCATGAAGATTATAAAGCAGCAAGACACACTACCTGTTACCGACATTGTACCACATCTCTTACCTAGTTCTAGTACAACTACAAGAAAACGTCATGGAACGTTGTTTCCTTTTACTGTTCGATGTATTATATCAGGTCCGTCGGGATGCGGGAAAACAAATCTTTTACTTACACTTATTGGTATACGCTTTGAGAATATTTACTTTTTTGCAAAGTCACTCTATCAACCGCTATATACTATTCTATAAACTGTAATGCACGATCTAGTTAAAGATGGAATAAGATATTTTAAATTTAATTCGCATGAGCAAGTACCATCACCAGACGATGTGCTTCCTAATTCTCATATGTTCTTTGATGATGTTGCAACAGAACAGCAAAACATTATTCGTGAATTCTTTAGAATGTGACGGCATAAATATGTTGATTACATCTATTTGTGTCAAACCTATTCTCGTGTGCCTAAGCAGTTACTACGCGACAACGCAAATGTTATTGTGCTTTTTCGGCAAGATGAGCGCAATATGCGACATGTGTATAACGATCATGTTAACACTGATATGACATTTGATGACTTTAAACGTATGTGTGCTAAATGTTGGTCATTACACCGTTACAGCTTTTTAGTTATTGGTAAAGAAAGTGATGTTCAGCATGGACGATATCGCATGGGTTTCGTTCATTTTATATGCATTAACACAGAGTTACAGTAATTACTTGATTAAAAACCATCATCATGTTAACATCTAGCAAGGAGATTACAAAACACATCATCCAAGCTCGAAACAATGTTCGACGGAAATTTGAAGAGCTTACACATATTCAAGCAGACACGGATTTATTTTTAAAAACACAACTAAGTACACCACTCAAGGAAATTTTTAATTCTACTTCATTACCGCAGTCTACTTTAAGTTTTCTTCTATGCAAACATCATATCATAAAGAGAAGCATGAAGAAGAAGAAAAGCATGAAGAAGATGAGGAAGAGAAGAAGCAAGATAGAGATCAAGAAGAGGAAGACGAGGGTAAGGAAGAAGAACTTCATGTTACATCACCATCTAAGCGTGTTGAGTTTTTAACTACAGATGTTATTGCTGAAACACCTACTACATCGACGCAAGATCAACCATCTTTGTCTGAGGTTATGATAACACCAGAGTATCGCAACAAGTTTAGAAATTTTATTCAAGATACCTATGGATCTCTCTTTGCACCTTATATAGAAAAACGTTTTACAGGACAAACTGACACTACCTACGGTATTCGCTACGAAGATGACTGTTTCTGGATAAGAAATTCAAATGTTAAGATTAATAACAACAAACTTATTGTAAAAATTGTTACCCGTAAACCTACGAAAGGACTCTTACAACCTCTTTTCTCACGAATACCTGACAAGGATATAATTTTACAAGGTGATCTTAAAAATATAAAGCAATATTTTTGCTACTGATGAAACACGAGGTAATTACAGGAGAACCGAAGCTGTAAATGAAAATAAGATTTACAAATATCGTGAGTTTATTTCTAAGCTGTTTCCGACCGCATGTAGTCTTGATGTTATCTACAAGCCTTTGTTGCCGTATGTGAATGTAAGATACTGGAATGACCCAAACTTACTCGTTGAACGATTACAACTTTTAAGAGCATCGCAAGGTGCTGGTCACACAACTCGCGAATCAGAAATTCTAGAAATAGAAGGAGAATTACGTTATGATGGTATTATTTTTTAATGGCTCGTCAAGAGAAGATCTCACCTGTAAAGGTAAACATCGCACAGGAGTTACATAAACCAGCACGCCACAGCTACCGTCGCAGATGCGTTATTACACGAGGAAAAGATGATCTCTGGCAAGCAGACTTAGTAGAAATGATTCCATATGCCTCTAGTAATAAATCGTATAAGTATCTACTTACTGTTATCGATGTGTACTCGAAGTTTGCTTTTGCACAACCCGTGCGTTCTAAAACAGCAGCTCAAGTTAAAGAAGCATTTAAACATATTGTTGAAGAATCGAAACGCTGACCAAGGCTTCTTCAAACTGATCAAGGGAAAGACTTTTACAACAAGGATTTTTCTTCTTACCTCTAGTTACTTGGCATTCATCACTACTCTGCTTTAAGCAATCTCAAGGCAAGTGTTATAGGACGCTTTAATGGAACACTCAAAACAATGATGTGGCGAGAATTTACAGCACAAGGTTCATATCGTTGGATTGATCTGCTACCTAGACTTTTATCTACCTACAACGATACACCTCATCGCACTATCGGAACAGAGCCACGTCTTGTTAAAAGGAATACACCCCGTATAGAAGCTATTCATCTTGTAATTAAAACAGCTGATCCACGTTCGCTATCGCTTTAAAGATTGTGATTTTATTCGCATCAGTAAACACAAGTCTATCTTTGCTAAAGGATACACACCTAACTGGGGCACTGAAATTTTTTAAATCAGAAGTGTTAAGCTTACTAATCCAGTTACGTATTTACTTCGCGATCTCAGACGACAGCCTATTGAAGGAGGATTCTACATCGAAGAACTGCAGAAAACAAAATATCCTGATCACTATTTAGTTGAACGTGTTATTCGGAGTCGTGGGAATAAACTGTATGTTAAATGGCTTGGTTTTAATAACAGCTTCAATTCATGGATTAATACAGAGGATGTACTTTAAATCTTATGTGTGTTTTATAATCCTCTACCTCTCCTTTCTTCTAAATCACTAGGACATGCTGTAGGATTAAACAACACCTGTAATATGTTTTGACAATTCATATTAATTTTAGAATATATATACATTTTTATCCTTTGTTTATTTTACTGTCTCTGTCATTCAGTTTTCGGTTTACCACACTAACAACAACAAGTGCTGCTATCAGCAGCTGAAGCAGTTGGTAATAACACACACAGCATAAATTTACGAAGCAGATTTTTATCACCTACACGTCTTAGCTTATGATTGTTTTGTAGACATACTCTTTGCAGGCAGCATGTAACTACGTGTCAGGCCAACGTGTTTTGGGGGCGCAGAGAAGATGAAGCTCGATGAAAAGAAGATCAATCACTGTATTAATGAGCGCATGCCCAACGTATTTCCACATCTTTTTCCTAGCACGTTTCTTCACCATTTCCTTGTTTACTCTCTTCGCAGCAATGATAAGTGTTTATAAGCGTAGACAACTCGTTAGTTTTAGGTCCGTGATACAGTTTAATTAGTTGACATGTGCGGCACTGTCTCACAGAAGGTCTTCTACCTAAATTCACGTGTTCGTGATGTAAACTACACGTTTGAAGCTCTGATAAAACAGGATCTTGAGTCCACGCACGAGGCACCTTATCCCAAATCTTCTTTACAGCATTCGCAGCTACATTAACCAAAAATGCCTTTGGTTTATTTTCTTTTTGCATGCATAAAACTTTACGATCGCCTTTTAAACAGCGTTACACTTAGTATCTGTTAGAAATGACATGATGTCTCTACAAATGTTTCTTTTACACTAACGTTATTTCGACACTGCAGTTTACATATGTTGTTCACTTCCCGGCTTGCACTGCAACACAACCAATCACAGAGCATTCACACATGGGTTAAAGACTGTTTACTTGTTTCTCTACTATGCTCCTTCGGAAGAGTTTTAAATGATGGACACCCTAATTCATGCATGTCGATAATTTCACACGGTGATGGTAGATACTCACGCAACCATTCTTTGTTTTCACAACCCTTTAAAAGAACAAGATCTGGTCTTGACAAATGTGCATTCATCATTAAAGATAGAAAACGATAAGGTATTCCTTTTTCTTCCCACTTCAAACCTAAATTGTTTTCGATCCATTGAGTCTGCTTTCTATCTTCATCTGTTTGCAAACAGTAAGGGAAAGGTGGGCTAAATACTAAACTAACAAGTTTTGGTGCCCACAACACACTGCAATCTAACACAACCACCTCTTTAAACACAAATTAGCTGCCGTTTACTTTAAAGCCTTGTACATCAACTATTAATGTTTTTTTTGCTAGGGGCTTTACGTTGGACCGACACAGACAGGTCTTACGGCGACGATGGGATAGGAAAGGCCTAGGAGTTGGAAGGAAGCGGCCGAGGCCTTAATTAAGGTACAGCCCCAGCATTTGCCAGGTGTGAAAATGGGAAACCATGGAAAACCATTTTCAGGGCTGCCGATAGTGGGATTCGAACCTACTATCTCCCGAATGCAAGCTCACAGCCGCGCGCCTCTACACGCACGGCCAACTCGCCCGGTAACTATTAATGTTTGTGCTCCAGTCTCTATCACTGTATCTCGAAGACTAAAGCTTTTTGTCAACGAACAGGTTTAAAAATGCACACCTATAATAACGTCATAGCTGCGGCACGTGCACACTCTTGCTTTTGTGATGCATACTTACTGCAATCCTTACACCTACTTACTCTTAAGAAAACGATCAGGTCTAAACATGCACAATGACGTCATCACTGCAGCACGTGCTTACTCTAGCTATCCCGATGCATGTTTAAATTCGTTCGTTAATGCTATGCCTTAACAGAGGAAGAGGCTATAATAGCCATCTTTTGTAGTAACCTCTAAGTGCTAATTAGCGATGTAGTAGCCGTAAAGATAGCAGCAAGGTACTCTGTTGAATAAAGATGGCTGCTGTAATAAAAAAGCACGTAGCATTTTTTAAATTGTCCGTCACCACATTTCAAAGGTAAGTAGCTAAAGATAGCAGCACCGAGGTAAGCGATGTAAGATGGCGGATGACAGCTGTCAGAAAAGCACGTGGCTTTGTTTGCTCTGTTAATTAAAGATGACAAATTGTCAAAAAATCACGTGGAAATTGCCGCCACCACATTTCAAAGGTGAGTAGCTAAAGAGTGCAGCACCGAGGTAAGCAATGTAGGATAGCGGTAGCTAAAGATGACAGCACGGTGCTGTGTTGTTTAAAGATGGCAAGTTGTCAAATGGAAATTTTCAAATTATCCGCCACCACATTTCGAAGGTAAGTAGCTAAAGAGGGCAGCACTGAGGTTTGCGATGAAAGATGGAGAATGACAGCTGTTAAAAATCACGTGGATTTTAAATTACCAGCAGTGTCGTAAAGAGGGCAGCACTAAGGTTAGCGATGCAAGATGGCGGATGACAGCTGTCAAAAAAGCACGTAGCTTTGTTTACCGATTCAAATCTCGTACTAGTGAGGTTATGTTGGCAGCACTGAGGTTTAGATCCGTCAAGATAACATCACTGAGGTTAGCGATGCGTTGTTGTCGATGACAGCTGTCAAAAAGCACGTGGTTGCCAAAAAAAACACGTGGCTTTGTTTACCCTTCAAATCTCGCGCTAGTAAGGTTTAGTTGGCAGCACTGAGGTTTAGGCCCGTTAAGATAGCAGCAGTGATGTTCGCGATGCGTTGTTGCCGATGACAGCTGTCAAAAAGCACGTGGCTGTCAATAAAGCACGTGGCTTTGTTTACTGTTTCAAATCTCGCGCTAGTGAGGTTTAGTTGGCAGCACTGAGGTTTAGACCAGTCAAGATGGCAGCAGTGAGGTTAGCGATGCGATGTCGTCGATGAAAGCTGTCAAAAAGCACGTGGCCTTGGTTACCAATTCATATTTCCCGCGGGTGGAGGAGCGGCCCCCTGTGAAGTCCTCCCGTGCGGAGGCGGAGGAGGAGGCCCCTGGGAAGGCCCCCCGTGCGGAGGCGGAGGCCGCAGAATCCCTGTATTTAACGACTACTGTGTATTGATTGTAGTGAATAAACGCTCAAGTTTGAACACCCCTGTAACATTATGTAATAACCTAATTACGCACATTGTTACTTTTACTAGACAAGTGTTGATTGTTAACAAATTGCATACAAGTGAATTGTTTATTACTGAGGAAATCCACAAAAAATTAGAAAATTTTCACTATTCTTCATTAGACATAAAATTATTTCAGTGTTATAATTTTTTATTGTACTGTCGATTTCATATTTTAAAACAATGACACAAATCGCTAAGAACATCTCTGAATCCATCCATGCATTCTATTATGCAATATTTTTAATTTTTTATTGAGAATTCATTAAAATATTGGAGTTCGTCGGACCCCAGCGAGGGTTAACATGTTCGACTTCCTTCCTTATCCATCTCGGCTCGTTGGCACCTAGCAGTGCATTTGAATTTTACAGTTTGCTTTACTTCACACAGGTCTTATGCGGGGGGGGGGGAGGAGTCCGAAAGGAGCTACCGTTACAGCCGTAGCATTTTTGTGGTGTGAAAATGGGAAACCTCATAGAAAAATCTTCCGGCCTGCTGACTGTGGGATTCCAACACGCTACCTCCCGAATGCAAGCTGGCAGCTACGTGACCTCCCACACTTACGATCCTGCATATCCCCTGCGAGTATAGCAACAGCCTGGCCTGAGCACAATCGTAAAATACGACTTGCTGCAAATCTTCCAAGCACTCAACTCTTGAAGCTCGGGTTTCAAGTCAGTCTGCGTGCTGACCTATGGCTTCATGCTTATAAATCAGAGAATATGCATACCTCAAGATATATGATGAGTAGCGTTACTCGAACATCTGCATCGGCATTCGCTTTAAACGCAGAGATCTTTTTTTCCTTCTTTAAAAAATCTTTTATGATATTTTCGTGAAGCTAAACGTGCCTTATTAGTCGTAATTAATTGTATAGGGAGCGAAGGGGAGTGTAAGATGCTCTCTTTGTCTGTGGCAGGGCACGCTGCTCTCGGCTTCACTTGGGATCAGATGGATCTTGGCGTTAAGGGGTGAAAGCCTGATGTGACAACTGCTTCTGGATGGAAGTCCCAATTAGAGGCAGCTCCACTCTAGACAAAGAACTTGTTATTTACGCCGATTGGGAAGCTAGCGTTTATTTTTTCTCTCTTTTACTTCAGACATAAATCTTTTGTCTGCAAACTGTTGAGCTTTACTACACTTTCGCTTATAACTTGAAAGGCCATATGAGAGAACCCTAGTTAACACTCGTACTTCAGCGACGGCTATTCTTAAAGTAAGTGATGGATGTAATATATAAATAAGTAAATAAATAATAACTAGGGCCTGAATTTTGATGACTACTTGGCTGAATGTTGAGCGTAGTGGCTTTCAATTCAGAGGGTCTCGGGTTAGATTCCCGACCGAATAGGTGATTTTAATTGTGTCTGGTTGATTCCCTTGACTCGGGGTCTGGGTGTTGGTGTTTGTCCCAGCATACAACGCGGTGTGTGTGAATGTGAGTGGTGCCAGTCCCTGCTATGAATGGTGTGAACATGTTTCTCAGAGGGTTGCTTGGTGCATGCATTCCAGACTGATGTATAACAGCAACTTCTGGCTCAATGACGAAAGCAACGGGAAACTACATCACTCCTCATTTCGCTAGTACGCCTCTTCAGTGAAATCTAGGCCATCTATGACAGCTAATGGTGGAGCTGTCGAGGATCCAACCAGGCTTCGGGCTGAGGACTGGGCTGAAATGAAACTAAAATCCACAGAAACAAGCAGCGGTGAATACCTTCCTCCACATACGATTGGCGTCAGGAGGGGCGTCCGGGCATAAAAAAGAGCCACGTCTATATATGCTACCCGCTATCCCGCCAGAAATTGGAAAGGCGTTGGAATTGTTATTTATTTATTTATTTATTTATTTATTTATTTATTTATTTATTTATTTATTTATTTATTTATTTATTTATTTATTTATTTATTTATTTATTTATTTATTTATTTATGTCTTTATTTTTTTATTTTTTTATTTATTTAATGATGAACAGAGCAAGCTTTCACGCAATTACAATCTTCACAATAAACAGTACCATTAATAAATACAAATACAATGAGCTACATTCCAGTCGAGAGGAAGGTAGTGATGCAGACAGTTAGTACAATAAACTACTTTTCAGTGGTGCATAATACAAAGTAACACATTCAGTGATGCAGTTAAATTATACAAACAGTCTTAGAAGAGAGAGTACTTCATAAATAAAGCACAGTATGGAAAATAATGTTCTTAAAAGAGAAATAACTTGTTTAATTTTTAGTTAATTTAAAAACTGTGGATTCAAATAGAAGAGCATGAATGTAACAGTAGAATGTAGAAATAAAAGAAGACCTAGAAGAATGAAATCAGACGTGCAGAAAACCGAGATAATATTCAACAGTATTTGTTCTATACAGTAAGAAAATATCACATGCCAGGTATCCATATTATATGTATTTAATTTATTGTAAAGTTTCACAATTTTATTAAGAGAATTCTTATGGGATTTTGTGTGCCATTTTTCTTAAAGTAAAATACATTCCTGAACCTCCCAGACTTTTGAGGAATATAAAATGGTATACCTCCAAGCAATTATTCGTTATGAATTCTTCTATTCAATATTTTATACAAAAATAACATCATGTAATTTGCATGCCAAAGTGTGATAACATTGTGGTGTAGGACTGTGTGATTGTGCTTTTGTACTCTATCAATTAATTCGATATACTTAGTGTCTCAAGGACTCCAGATAATAGAACCACCGGGCGAGTTGGCCGTGCGCGTAGAGGCGCGTGGCTGTGAGCTTGCATCCGGGAGATAGTAGGTTCGAATCCCACTATCGGCAGCCCTGAAGATGGTTTTCCGTGGTTTCCCATTTTCACACCAGGCAAATGCTGGGGCTGTACCTTAATTAAGGCCACGGCCGCTTCCTTCCAACTCTTAGGCCTTTCCTATCCCATCGTCGCCATAAGACCTATCTGTGTCGGTGCGACGTAAAGCCCCTAGCAAAAAAAAAAATAATAGAACCATATTCTACATTCGGTCTAACTAATGAGTTGTACAAGACAAATAACGTTGTACGCTGAAAATATAACGAATTTCGAAGTATGAAACCCAAATTCCTGTAGACTATTATTATTATTATTATTATTATTATTATTATTATTATTATTATTATTATTATTATTATTATTATTATTATTATTGTTGTTGCTGTTGTTGTTGTTATTGTTGTTACTATTCTTATTAAAAGTGACAGTTGCACAAGAATACACTGGTGTACATAAAAGCCCTTCAAACATAGAAGTAGATATGAGTTTATGTCGGACATCCAAATCTTTTGGATATACTAGTATATAAGGCGATGCGGTCTGGTAAGCTGCTCCACGAGGGAATCAGCCAATCCCCATGTATGCATTAGGTACGCATATCTTCCCTGACTTGTTCGGATAGGGATAAAAGATTGTCCATTCACCACGCCTTAAACTTTAGCCAAGGAGTTGAGCATTTACTTTCTGTATCAGACGTCCATTCACAGGTAAGAAAGAATTTCAAACTTCCTTTCAACTTTCTTTCATCTTGGAGGTCTGCTGTTCATGATGGCCTCAGAGTTGAGTTGATATCAGGCGCTGTTGAGCCACAAGTATTTCTGTACGATGTAAAGTCTTGCATTAATTTTCTTTGCGGACATTATAGGGGTCGCTTGAAAGAGAGAGCACGATGAAGCTGTTTTGTATTCAAGTGAAGGAGAGATACAATGGGATTCGGTTGAAGATGCCCGTTGTATATATAGCAGTGAAGAACAGACAAGTCTTTTTCTAGAGCCTTCTCACCATCAGCTGCTTTTCTTGCCTGAAAAGCTAGAGGTAAGTCTTCAGCATATTAGGAAAGTTTTACCTACGTTGCAGGTATTTGCATAGATTGAAAAGACTTGGTGTTAGAACACTGCCCTGTGGTAAACCATCATTTAATCTCTTTTATCTGCTACTTTTTCACCAACAAAATTCCGGAAGAGGCGATTCGATAACACATTGTTAAGCAGGCTGCACAGTTTGTTGCATGGCATTACCTGCAGGAATTTTAAAATCAGCTCATCCCAACAAATGCTGCAGTTAAATCTATAAAAACTCCAGGTTTTAGTAGACGTTGGTAGCCAGCTTCAGTGTGTGTCGTCTGTGCAACTGCGGTTCTTACGAAAACCAGCCTGGATAGATGGGATAACTTCATCAATGTTTGGTTGGGTGCGATTAAGAATCAGCCTCTCTAGCATCTTGCAGATAACGCTCAGATGTGATATTGGTCTGTAGCATCACATCTATCTTTTCCTGCTTCTAGAATGGCAATGACTCGGTTCCCTTCAAAAGTTTCGTTAGGTGACCCTTTTTTTCTTTCTTTCTTAATCTCTTTACCTTGCAGGGTTTGCTTTTCCCTCCGACTCAGAGAGAGATCCCACCCTACCGCCTCAAGGGCAGTGTCCTGGAGCGTCAGACATTCGGTCGGGGGATACAACTGGGGAGTAACCAGTACCTCGCACAGGCGGCCTCACCTGCTATGCTGAACAGGGGACTTGTGGGGGGATGGGAAGTTTGGAAGGGATAGACAAGGAAGACGGAAGGAAGCTGCCGTGGCCTTAAGTTAGGTACCATCCCGGCATTCGCCTGGAGGAGGAGTGGGAAACCACGGAAAACCACTTCCAGGATGGCTGAGGTGGGAATCGAACCCACGTCTACTCATTTGACCTCCCGAGGCTGAGTAGACCCTGTTCCAGCCCTCGTACCACTTTTCAAATTTCGTGGCAGAGCCGGGAATCGAACCCGGCCCTCCAGGGGTGGCAGTTAATCACACTAACCACTACACCACAGAGGCGGACGTAGGTGACCATACTCAAAGATATTGGTGAACAGATCAACCAGCCACTGATAAACTCTAGGATGGAAATGAATTCTGGATGGATTCCATTAAATACAGCAGCTTTACCATCTTGATATTTCCTACGACACTTTCCAGTTCAGCCGAACAGGTACAAGTGCCGATTAAGAGCCCGGTCGCGGATTGAGATGTAAACAGCACAGTTCGCTCAGTCTGGTTCTGTACTAAGATATCTTCAATTCTACTTTATTCACCCTGCAAGAAAGATGTCTTAGTATTCCCCTATTATATTTCCTGAATTACAACATCAAAACCAAAAGTTAAATTATTGTTTTCTCAAAACAATCTTTTTATTATATCTTAGTATAAAAATAGAGCAACATTATCTATAACATTGTCTGTGAATCTCGACATTTTCGCTTATAATTCGTCTCTCGTCTGAAACTTATGAAGGTCAGTTCCATCCTTTGTTTCATTTTTGTTTGTAGAAGTGAAGTAGCGCGGTTCTAGTAGGAGGCCAAATGTACTGAAAATTATTTAAATATTCCTAAGGAGAGGATACGTTTTGTGGGGGATCCACAGTAATTTGCACGTACTTTCGTCATTATTGTTCATTTGGGGAAAACTGAGCAAAACCAAAGTAACAGAAAAAGTTATTTTGAACAATTTATTTTCCATTTCATTTTCTAGAAGGACGAAGGAGTGTTTCTGATTTATAGAAATCATCAAAATTCAAAAATGTATTCGGTGTAGCTTACATTAGTGAAAACCACTTGGCGACCGTAGCTCAGCCCGAAGGCCTACGGATTACGAGGTATCGTGTGGATCCTCGCGGCCGTCATTCTTGGCTTTCTAGACCGGGGCCGCTATCTCACCGTCAGATAGCTCCTCAATTAAATCACGTGGGCTGAGTGGACCTCGGACCAGCCCTCAGATGCAGGTAAAATCCCTGACATGACCGGGAATCGAACTCGGGGCCTGCGGGTAAGAGGCAGGCGTACTAACCGTACACCACGGGGCGGGCGTTTACATTAATGAAAGAGAGAAAAATTCATTGCAAAATTCACAGATTGAGAAAGATTTATTTCTGTCGCTTATACGAGTTCGTTCCCTCGTGTTAAATTAGAGACCCAGCAATGAGTTGTTTACCTGGCACAGTTTCAAAATATACGAGCCGAATGAATACATGTTCACCCTGAAACATAAGCCCTATGGATGCATGTCAAGTTCATTTAAAATGCGGGTTTAACGTGGTACATATTAGCAACTAAAATACATTTTCAAACAACTGTCAATGTGTTTTACGTCACACCGACGTAAATAGGTTCTATGGCTAGGAAAGGGAAGGAAGTGCCGTTGAAGGTACACCTGGTGTAAAGATGGGAAATGACGGAAAACCATGTTCAGTGCTGCCGACAGTCGGATTCGAGCTCACTATCACCCGAATGCAAGGTGATAGCTACGTTACCCAAACTGCACAGCCACTTGCTGGTTAAAAGTTGGCGCCACGTTGTTAATGTCGGTGTTGGTCGCTCTCAGTCACTTTACTTTTAGGATTTGAAGTGATTTTTCGAAGTTTTCTTAATTGTCACATTGATTGCTTGTTTACGAACTCTATTGTCACGTGTACTTTGCGATTATTTAGTTTTCATTCAAGGAAATGAAATGGCGTATGACTTCTAGTGCTGGGAGTTCGGCTCCCCAGGTGCATCTCTTTTGAATTGACGCCCGTATGCCACCTGCGCGTCTTGATGAGCAAGAAATGATGATGAAGACCACACATACACCCAGCCCCCGTGCCAGCGGAATTAACCAACGATGGTTAAAATTCCCGACCGTGCCGGGTATTGAACCTGTGACCATAGGCCCGCACGCTAACCATTTAGCATGGAGCTGGGCTTCATTAAAGTATTTCCTTGTGACATCCCAAACTTTCTGGAAAGGAGTTTATCCTTTCAAACAGATAATAAAAATAAGTTATAACATTATGTGTTTACGCCTCGCACTATAGATATGATGTACACGATTCCAGCTGTCACTCGGATTGTTGGCAATCAGCCAAGGGACTCCGAAAACTGTGTAATCAACACTAATCTCCTTCAATTTCCATATTTTCTTTTTCACCCCTTCTCAATCACTATGCCGATGGGTGCTGAACTTGGACATAAATGACATCTGGAGTGTCACTATTCATCTCAGCGAACCCGAAAATATGGACTCGACGCTAATAGAGGCTGTTCTCGATTACTTCACAAGTCACACCCTCCCCTTGATGTGTCTTCCCCTACAGTATCTTTTCGAGATAGTAATTCATATCCGTACCGAGTTTGGTTGAGTGCTCACCACCTTGTTGTTCAACTTGAAGGTATCTGGAATTTCAGTATTCACCTAAACTGTGGATTAGACTGTTACCTCTACTACAGTAGTAACACCAAACAAGGCACAAACACAGTTAAAAGGCGGTTTAGAGTATTCTGAACGTCATCCCCTTCACTAGGAGTGTCCTACCCATGTGTTCACCAAGTTTAGCTGAGTGCTGTGCTGGAATATAACACATACATCCTTAATCTAGTCCATTTTAGAGACTTTTTTCTTTTTACCACTTCTCAACCTCCATTGCGACTATGTCCCAGCTGCACAGTCACGTTTTTCAGATGTGAACTATGATTGGTTGAGAGCTATTCATCCCCCGTGCCGATGCGGCTGCACTTGCCACTGTTCATCTCAGTGACCCCGAGATCTATGGAGCTTTTCACTTCTTACCTCCCCGCCTCCTCATCCCTGAACTTGGACTTAAACGGCATGTGGATTAACAATGTTAATCTCAAGGACCCCAGAACCTATGGATACGACACTATGTCTACAATGTTCATATACCAACCCTAGAGGTGGAATTTTTCCGGACAGTCATACGTATAGCAGAATCTATCCTTGGCCTGTATAGTACTGTGGAATGTTGGGCTCATATTGACGTGGTTCCTTGAGCGAGACAGTGTGATGCCAATATCTCCATGGTTCATGGGACCCCTGTCAAAACTTCTTTTAGATGGGGTTACTCACAAGGTACTAACAGGTAAGCAGACAGCGGTATAAGGAACAGACGGACGGACATTCAGCAGCTTAAGTGCCGCCAGTATCCATTAATCGGGAGATAGAGGGTTCGAACCCCACTGTCGGCAGCATTGAAGATGGTTTTTCGTGTTTTCTCATTTTCAAACCAGGAAAATGCTGGGGCTGTACCTTAATTAAGGCCACGGCCACTTCCTTCCCATTCCTAGGCCTATCCCATCGTCGCCAAAAGACCTGTCTGAGTCGGTGCGACGTAAAGCAAATAGCAAATGCTCATCTTCTCCTACTCCACCTCTTTACCCAACGGGGTCGGTATTTCCCTCGAACTCAGCGAGGCATCCCACTTCTACCGCCTCTAGGGCAGTGTCCCGGAGCTTCAGACCTTGGCTCGGGGGATACAACTGGGGAGGATGACCAGTACCTCACCCTGGGGATCTCACCTGCTATATTGAACAGGGGTCTTGTGGAGGGATGGGGAGATGGGAAGGGGCAGCCAAGGATGAGGGAAGGAAGCGGCCGTGGCCTTAGGTTAGGTACCATCCTAGCATTTGCCAGGAGAAGTGGGAAACCACGGAAAACCACTTCGACGAAGGCTGAAGTGGGAATAGAACCTACCTCTACTCAGTTGACCTCCCGAGGCTGACTGGACCCCGATCCAGCGCTCGTACCACTTTTCAAATATTGTGGCAGAGCCAGAAATCGAACCCGGGCCACCGGGGATGGCTAACCACAACAGCACAGAGGCGGACGGTACTAATGCTCAATGAGCACATTTTTCACATGAGTCTGAACCCTAGCGAAATGTTGTATCATTCGTTCGCAAAACACGACGCCTTGAAATCATGTAGCAACGTCCTTTTGACATGTAACTGTGTCGTGCCTCGTGACCGGGGAAAACTAGGTAACAGTGCATGTACTCTGCTCTCGTCCTACTACCAGCATGTTCCAGAGTAGCGGACGTAATGTGCCAGCGGCAGTTCGAATCCTGCATCGTTTAAATATTTCCGAATTAGTATTATGTCTGAATACGTACACAGAGCCCACGTTTGTCACACTGCACACTGTAATCTCTCCACATAGACATGCTCCTCATTTATGGGGAAGCAAGACCAAACGCCCGCCTCAGTGCTCTAGTGGTTAGAGTGATAAGCTACCCCCGGAGGCCCGGGTTCGATTCCGGGCTCTGCCAGAAATTGCAAATTGGTACGAGGGCTGGGACGGCGTCCACTCAGCCTCGGGAGGTCAACTGAGTAGAGGTAGGTTCGATTCCCCCCTCAGCCATCCTCGAAGTGGTTTTCCGTGGTTTCCTACTCCTCCTCCAGGCAAATGCTGGGATGATACCTAACTTAAGGCTACGGCCGCTTCCTTTCCTCTTCCTTGTCTATCCCTTCCAGTGTTCCAAACTTCCCATCCCCCCGCTACAAGAACCCCGTTCATCATAGCAGGTGAGGCCGCCTGGGCGAGGTACTAGCCAGTCTCCCAGTTGTATCCCCGACCCAGAAGCTCACGCTCCAGGATACTATCCTTGAAGCGGTCGAGGTGGAATCTCTCGCTGAGTCCGAGTGAAAAACAACCCTGGAGGGTAAACAGATTAAGAAAGAAAGAAAGACAAAACGCATACGTCTGTACCAGGAACAATCGCCACTATTGGAGTCCATGCGACAGGCGGCCCATCAGGTACGATGGGGAGTGAATGCATGGTGTAGAATCTTGGGGGATCGCCTGATTTGGGCCTTATTTCTTGGAGGGCCATTGGACGGAACCCCACTACCTGCACTTTCTGACTAATGATCTCCCAATGATGATGGAGGACGTGCCCTTGCATGCTCGTTTGACGATGTGGTTGCAACAGGATGGAGCTCCACCACACTCGACTTTGCCCGTTTGTAACCATCTGAACGAGGAACTGCCACGGAAATGAATAGGATAAGGAGGCCCTGTTCCTTGGCCAGCTAGATCACCGGATTTAACGCTGTTAGACGTCCTCTTGTGGGGACATTTGATGAACTTCGTTTACTCTCAAGCGCCGGAAAACTCCGACCAGCTCCGGCAACTCATCACGGACGCCTGCCGAGAAATCACACCTGAAATGCTTCAGCCCGCAAGACGATCTATTGGACACCGGGCCCGAATATGCATACCATAACGGTCATCACATCGAGCATTTGCTGCGATAAATCATTGTCAGGGCAGTTGTGTTCCTATTACTTCCGGTCTGTATGTGTCCAGCCTGCTGACTAATCGGCCCTTCTTAGGGCCACAAACACATTCTTTCATACACAGTTTGCACGAAGACGGGTATTGAACTTACATTGCGTATTATGCCAGTTCACTGTCCTAAATTGAGACTAAGTGGAACTAAAATGGACGCAATTGCCATGACATGAATAGATACGGTACATAAACTCAATCATCTATGTTGATAAAATATAATGTATATCATGAATAAGGCAAGAAAGATCAACATGGCAGTAAAAAAGAAAAGGCAAAGCCTGAGATTGTTACAACATTATTATTCAAGAGAAGTGCAAACTGAAAGCAAACCGAGGCAACGATCGTCTTGAAAGGATCATATATTGCGAACAGAAAATCAAGATTGAAAGATAATTCCAAGAATATTTAAAGGCGAAGACCTACTTCGCATAATAAAACACAAGAACGCGAAAGATAAAGTGCAAGATTCATAAGGAAGATTGCGGGAAAGCTTATCGAACAGCAATTGTAACATAAAGAGACACATTGGTAATCTACAAGCGGAATTAAAATTGAACTTCAGAAACGGTCATATTTGATGTAGATATTACAATGTTAGAAGGCTATGAAGTCCTTATGATGACGAAATTGACTCCTTCTTTATGTATTTTTGTTGCATTTGCCCAAGAAATGGCTGTCAAGATATGCTAAGACCATGGCCGCATGTCCGGAGGAAGCTTGACTGAGATGACGGCAAGGAAAACCCGACATATACCATAACATCCTAGTGAGCAGCGAAGGATGTAGCGGCCGTGTCTGATCCACAGATGTCCCTGTACATCTAATGCGTTCATCATTGGAGTGGATGGAGAAAGATAAGTCATACACATTAGTGCAGTAAGTAGAGTAAAATTTGTAAGAATAAAATGATATTTCCTTTTGTGGCGAACAAATAGTGAAGCAGTGAGATCTTTAACTTAGCTCATATTCTCGTGAAATGATATATATTTGTGTCGAAGTTAAGGGATCTACACGATATAACTAATCCTTGGCTAGGATGTGTGATCATGTAAGTGTGCTCGTAATGAAATTTAAGTCAATGATGAGGTTATATGTGAATTATAAGAGCTATAACGGCATAATGGTTAATATTTTGAGTAAATTGGGGTTACTATATTATGAGGTGGTGATAGTACAGTGCCATATATAGGTTATAGTTGGATTATATGAGAATATGCAAATGATATGAAGTGAACAGAAATTAATTAAGAAGAAATGGAATATACTAGTAGATAGACGATGGTTACGGAATTCTATGCCTCAAGTCAACGTGTATATGAAGGTCATGGGTAAATGAAAGAAGAAATATGATAATGGGATATGAAGGAAATAGTATATGAATAGAGAACGAATATGAAGAAGAGTAATGATGATGATATTTATTGTTTAGTCGACATAGAAGAAAATGATTTATTGTGATAATTAAAAGCAAGAGGGTTGACGCAATTTAGGAATTGTAAAGTACTTTGTAACCTTTACTACGGTGGTTACACAAAACAAGTACTAAACACAATAAAGGAAGGAAGTAAGAGCATCTACACACTATCGGAAAACACTATACACTCAGAGAAACATCAGGTGGCCTACGCGGATCTCTCCAACAACAACATAATACGAAATATCAGTAGGGCCAACTAGTGGATAATAAACCAGGAAAGTGGAAACAGGCAGGACCTACCGAGGGCATGGACATGGCTTAGATTGCAGATTCCGAAATAAATCGTCGTGATCCTTAAATTTGAAAAATATTATTTACAAGTGAAATTTTACAAATACATTCCGAACAAAATCCACCAACTTACAACTTACGAACTAAAAGCTCCGTGATACACATATCTTAGAGGTTCTTTGATAATGGGCTTCACTACAAGTTTCAAACTTCAAACCAACTATACAACTAGTTACAAATCCAGTAGTACAATGCGCGTTAGTAGGTTAAAAGCAACGTAAGAAGCAATTACAATTTACAGTGAAGTGAACGTATTCTCCTAAACTCTAGCGTACATCAAGTGACACTGAACTACCAGAGGCAAACCCCAAGGTAAATATATTAAATTACAATCTACATATTTAGTGAAATAAGGAACGGGAATGCCTCGAAAACAAACCTGAAGAGCTAAGTCGTCCTAAATAAATAATTTGGCGAATCGAGGTTAGGCTAGGGCAGACTCCTATACGAAATAGCAACCGAACATTACGGTAATTTTAACGGAACGGAAGGTAAGAGTGCTTACCCGAGGATGCGCCATCCCGGAAGCGAGGCGTCGCACATGCCGCAGACCAACACGGAATAAAGGCAGGTCAGGCCAAGACAAGACCGAATTATCACGAACGCTGCCTCGCTCACTATATATAGAAAACCCTGGCCTTGGAGTAGCCAATCAGAATGCATGAGTCCGCCCATCCCCTCCTAGGTTCACCAATCACAATTCCTACTCCCGTCGCGAACTTTAACTATCATTCTCGAATACACACGTTCGCGAATCTTCCATTTCCGGAATAGTTAGAAAATTCCTTCTAGAAAACATAACCCACAAAAGGCACACACCCTGTTCAACAATTTTCTAGATACTTCCACTAAGCACAGAATAGAAATCTACTATTTACAAATACGTATGTTACAAATATTACACAGTACAGGTTAGGTCATTACAAATAATACATTATATCATACTTTACAAAGAAAGTCTTCAAAAACACTTTCCACTTCCACTATATTGTTCACCTGTGACATGCTTAATCCATGATGAGTGATAATTCTGAGATATTCCATATCCAACATACTGAAAATATATTATGTAGGTCATATGTACAGTTTTTTCTAGATGTTTTACGTCGCACCGACACAGAGAGGTCTCATGGCGACGATGGGACAAGGAACGGTTAGGAGTGGGAAGGAAGCGGCAGTGGCCTTAATTAAGGTACAGCCCCAGCATTTTCCTGGTGTAAAAATGGGAAACCACGGAACACGATCTTCAGGGCTGACAAAAGTGGGGTTCGAACCTACTATCTTCCGAATACTGGATACTGGCCGCACTTAAGCGACTGTAGCTATCGAGCTCGGTATATATACAGTTTAGGCACATGTAAGTCATCACGATAACTCACTGTAAGGAAAGTTGATTAGAATATTAACCAAAATTAACCCAGATTTCTTCCATAATAATGCTTACTTGGTGAACAAATACATGGCACTTCCTTTACCACATCCGTGATTATGACAAGGTTATTCACAAATGATTACAAAAGGAAATGATTGTTAGAGTCTTCTTAAATAATACTCAGTACCTGTTTTTATAAATAAGAGTGTGTGAGGTGTTGTAATTTATTAATTACCGGATGACAGATTTCATGAGACACATTCATACATTTGATGTAACTTGTAAGATTTATGAGAGGAATTATATGCAGTTGAGCTATCTATAGTGATAGTAGATATTAATTTAGAAGAGTGCACATGATATGAATGAACTAATATTTATCTTTTTCCTGATTATCCTACGAAAACTAGTTCCTAAATAACAACTTATCCTCATCCTCGATATTATAAATGAGCCATGTATTAGATTTCGCCTCCCATTTATACAACTTCTTTTGTGTATTTTAATGGTTTTCAACTCATTTTTATGCACTGCTGTGTTATTTCGGCCCTTTGAGGTTTGCCCTCGGGCAAATTGTAATAAAGGATTCCCAAATTATGACCCCAGGGTAAAGGAGTTTATCCGCCCTGGGAGCGGTCTGACCTAAACTTGCCTCTCTTTTGCTTTCCCCTCCCTTGCCCCTGCGGATGTGCCGTGTCCCTCTAACGCAGCCTAGGTGTGTCCCTTTCCGCCACGTGGCCTTGCGTAATCGCTACTCTTGGCGAGGCCGTGCTGGCACGCTGGGAGTAGGCATTCGTTTCTTGCTCTGTCACCTGAGCACTTCACGGCTCCGACTTCGAACCTAGGACCGCCAGGGGTATGGAGGTAAGCATCTAAGTCTTGATTAAACTCACGGATGTTGGGAGGACATTCCTTTGCTTGTAAGCCACTTGATGGGCGCTAAATGTTGTTTTAAGGCATTAAGGGTGCCAGGCTGCATGATACCTAACATGTTTGAATCAGAATTTGTAAAGTTATGTGTGAACCTTTGGATCTGTTTACTGAAGAAGTTATTGGGAGTTTGTGCCCCTGGTAGATGTAAATATAGATGATGAGTAATGTATTCAACTTCCTTAGCAGCCATAAGCACTTAGAGGCGTCTTTTAACGGAAATTGTACGGTACTTGAAACCTCCTAGCGTATTGCATGTTAGGGGTATTTGGCGCTCCCCCTTGAGTAATTTGAAATGACGAATAATCGCTAAGCTGTATCTAGAATTATCTGTTGTGATTTAGTTCTCTGGTGTTAAATTGTGAACAGGGCTGGTCCCCTGTGAATTAGTATAGGATACGTGTCAACGTAACCTAAGTGATGTTGAAATTTAATCATCCTTACTCTTTTCGGTGTTCATCTCTCTTGTTAAACTTTGTTAAGCTGATTTCCTACGGGTATCAGTGTTTTCGCCCTCTAGGTGGTTTCTTATCCTCGTGTAGTCCAGATCCTATGAGGGCCGTACCTTCTTATGGTTTTGCCAGTGAGAATTTACGGTACAAACCTGGTAGCAGAGCGTGATTGGATCTGGACTTGTTGCCGATTAGCCAAGGAATTTGAGCCCGTAACATTCTTTCCGTTTCCGGGATATCTTTAGTTTGTCGTGTGGCTTATATTAATTGCATGATATCCATTCGAGACATAACTTATCCGGGATCCCTGCGGAAGGAGAATCTTTTATATGAACTTGGAATACGTAACTTGGAGTCTAAAGGCACCGTCAAGGCCGATGAAATTCTGTTACGGAATAACTTACATAGACTTATATAGATTACATAGATTACATAGATTACAGTGCCTCATTATACCGAAGGTGAGGTCGTTAGTGCGCGTTCCCTTATCCAGGCGAACCTGTCCAATATTGCATCTGTGATGGATTTTCTGGAGAATAACGTGGCTTCTGCTCATCAACTTAAGAGACTACAGGGTATAGTAAATAATTATGTTCAATGAGCGCAAGATCTCCTTTCACCGGATTTGAAAGAAGAGATATCGAGTCAGGTTCTGGAATTAACGGACACATCACCTGACCTTTTAGAGAAAGTGGAGGCTGGTTAGCTGGGCTTTCCATTAAAACAAAGCCCGTTCTTCCCGCACCTGCCCAGGTAGAAGGCGAGTTGAACCAACAGATTCGTAGTTGTGAGCGTGACGAGGAGAGAGCTTCGCTTCCACCGCATCAGTCTTGTCATTTAAATTCTCCTTCTGACTGTCGCCCATTGAACCAACAGTCAACTTTGCCATGTCTGAGCTCACCCTCTTCGGATATGCCTCACCCTTTCAATATGATGTTGAAAGGTGCCCCTCGTTACTCCGTAAATTCGGCAAGTGATGTGGTTTCCTTTCTTCGGTTTCTGGTTGAATTTCTGGATCACGCCTTAGTCTTTGGGTTAACGCATGTTCAAATTCTACAGATTATTTACCCATATACGATTGGGGTTTTGTCAAACAAAATCGTTAATGGTATTTCGAGCCAATCCTCATTAAACCAGTTTCATGCTCATTTACTTGCTCAGTTAATTCATCCTACGGCTCTTAATTCGCTAGTCCAGAAATTTTACGTGAGAGTCCATCGCCTGGACGAGACCTTATCGGAGTTTATTTCAGATATTAAGTTATATGCCAGAGTTTTTGCGCTGAATTTTACCGAGGAGCAGATTGTGGCCTACGATTGTGGAGGGCATTTCTCCAGCATACCGTTCATGTTTATGCTTCGCGGCCAGCGATGGTTGTGTCCGTCGAGGGTTTTCGCCATGCTGATTCTCTTCGAGTTGAGAGTACTTCCTGGCCCTCCGGTTGTTAGTAAACCTGCCCCATTAAAAATATGTTTTTGTTGCGGGGCTCCTGATCATCTTCGAAATAAGTGCCCTGGTCGTTCTTCTAGCGCACAGGTGTCGGATGCCAGTTTGGGCACCAGGGTTCAGTCTAGGGATTCTGATGTATATTTTAGGTGTGGAGTTCCCGGTCATGTGGCGAGGCAGTGTTCGCGAAAGCCAAATGTCAGCTGACTATACACGGAAGGGGGAAGCGCTTACCTCCCTGATTTATCACCTGTTGATCAATGTTATTCTAGCATATCTTCCGGGGAACATTCTTCGGGTTGCCCCGTTCAGTGTTTAGGCATATCTACGGAGGTCATGGTTTTAGCCCCTTTATCAAGGTAGAGATAAATAATGAACCGGTGTCGGCTCTTTTGGATTCGGGATGCGTAGTCTCGTTTATTAGCGAGAAGTGGTTTGCTCTCTATAGTTCCGTTTTTAAATTTTCCGATGTCCTGCCTCTCACTCTGTCGTTTGTTGCTTCGAATTCTTCGAGAGTTGAGGTTTCCGGCGTAGTAAAGTGCAAAATTCGTCTGTCTAATTTTTCCTGGAAATTTCCCCTTTATGTGGCCAAAACTTTGCCGTATCCTACAATTCTTGGCTCTAATTTTTTGCGTATACTGGGTTGCTTTTGGGTATGTAGGAGGGCTCCGGCTGGTTTAAATTTTGTCATACTACCAATATTCTTTTACTTATGTCTGATACTGTACCTTCATCTGTGGTGTCGCCTCCTCAGGATCAAATGGTATCTGACCTTAGCCATTTGCCTGAGGATCAGGCTGAATGCATTAGGGAGATGTGCGATGCCTTCCCGGAGGTGTTTATCGATAAACTGGGGATGACGAACCGTTTAGAGTACAGGATTGAGGTCACGTACTCGGTTCCGGTTAGGTCTCCGCCCTATCGCTTGTCTCCTCCGAAAATGCTACCGTTAAAAGAGATAATAAAAATGTTGGATGAGGGCATTATTCGACCCTCTACTTCTGCCTACTCCTCCCCCATTTTCCTGGTTCCGAAGCCACAAGGTCGTTACAGCCCTGTGCTGGACTATAGGGCATTCTTTCTTCTCATGGTTCAAGAAGGCTAGATATTTTACTGTCTTAGATTTAAATCAGGCGTACCATCAGATTCTGTTAGCTGAAGAGTCCCATCATTTGACAGCCTACGCTACGGACTGGAATCCACCTGCCGTTTGGATTTCCACTGTCGCTGTTGTGCTCACTAGGCTGTTCATCAACTGTTTTCTGACATCAAGTTTAAGTACCTTTATCATTACGTTGACGACGTGGTGATTTACTCCGAAACTTTCGAGAATCATCTCCGCCATTAGAGGGAAGTGTTATTCCGTCTTTTTTTTAAATATTAGTATACACTTACACATAAAGTTACAATATACACATAAGCACTTAACAAGGGACATGATGTATTGATACAGAATCGTGATGTCGTTATATATCATCATTTGCACTTTTCTTGCACCTCAGTGTCCTGTGCTTACTTCGTACGCCTATGCACTTACATCAAAATGTATTACTTCATGCTACATGAAATTCACTAAGGAACAAAGTCGATACAATGTAACTTGTCGGAAACCACGATCTTCACTGTAACCCTGCGCGTCGCTAACAAGAGCACCGCTTTCCAGCACCTTTGTGACAGGGATTAAAGAAAGAAAGTATAACACACACGAGGTATCGGTGGAAGGTTTAGACACGGCTGAGATAACAAACCGGAATATATCACAGTATACTTTGGAGGTCTTTGATGAGTAGACTAGTGGCGGGACTACCACATCTTGCTAGTTTCCATTTACATTCTTGTAAGTAGCTTCTGAAGGAAGTCAGAGATACCTTGTCGTTGGTTTGAAGGTAAGAGAGATACCCCATACTAAGCCAAGTCAGAGCATGTCGATGATCCCGTCTGCTAATGTCCAAAGTCAATACTGCACGATACACATCGTTCGGGTTTCTAGATCCCGTCAACCTGTGGAACGCTACTCTGAGCCACTGCCAAATGTCCTTGACGGCTCCACAACTAGTCAGTCTATGAAACTGAGTGTCAATTACCGCGCATTCCTTGCATAGCGGCGATTGTGTCATCCGGTGGCGGAATTTCTTTTCTTCTGTCGGAAGTAACTCGTTTATAACCTTATAGCTAGCTACTTTCCATTCTAAGGGGAGGCAAGACATTTGGAAGGTGGTCCAAATATTAGTCCAATTGTAATTGGGGTATTTGACCATGATGTGTGGAAGATGATCATGCTTCTGTAGCAATTTATTATAAAGTAGTTTAACAGTGGGGATATTATGGTCAGAAAGTTGCAAGCTGTACAAAGCCCGAAGAAACGATTTAAAACAAGACGAGCGAAGGTAATGATCATTTTCCACAAGGGGGGTAAACTGGACTGCTCTAGCGTGGTCGGAAGACGAATACTGCACCATTTCTCTGATCAGGAGAGCTTTGCATTTTTCGGAGACTGCTATGAGGCCTAATCCCCCTTGGTCAATTGGTTTCCTCAGTTGTGGTCTGGCTATACGAAAAGTATATCCTCTCCATAAGTAATATCCGACACAAAGTTCTATCCGTTGGGCAATTCTTTCAGGCATCGGTAAAATTTGTGCTGTGTACCATAGTTTTGACAGGGCAAACAAGTTGATATGCCATACTTTTTGTATTATATTGAGGTTCCTGCTGAGGTGCATCGATAGGGTGGAGCGCACCTTTTGAGTAATAATAGTCCAGTTTAAATCGACTATTTCTTCAATGTTTGGGGTAAAGATGATCCCTAGTATTTTAACACGCTCTTTGGTTGGTACTTCGGCTAACAATACTGCCTGCGGCCATCTACCAAGAGGAAGAAGTTCCGATTTTTGATAACTTACAAGGGCGTTGGAGGCCATTTCGTAGGTAGATATTATTCCTGTTAGCTGTTGAGCGATTTCTGGGGTCCGAAGATGAATGATGACGTCATCTGCATAGGCTCGTATAGTAAACAGATTATTTGGATTAGGTAGGGAGTTAAGGACGTGGTGAACAGCACGTACGAATGGTTCTATGCTCAAAGAATATAAGATCATAGACAAGGGGCATCCTTGTCGTACTGACGTCCGAATAGGAATCGGACGAGAAAAGAAACCATTAAGTAGAATTCGAGAGTGGGCGGATTGATAAACATTATGTATAATGTTACAGAGAGCGTCGGGGAAACCCATATGTCTCAGAACTCCCAGCAAGTATCCGTGATGAACTCGATCAAAAGCTTTCTGAAAGTCCAGACTTAAAATGGCACCAGCCAGATCTGTATTCCTTGCATAAAATAGCACCGTGTTCCTAATGTCTTGAAGATTGTGTGTTATTTTTCTAGTTGGAATACCACACGTTTGACCTTGTTTGATGACTCTTCCCATAAAAGGCATAATACGACTGGCAAGAATTTTCATGAACATCTTATAATCAGTGTTGAGCAATGTTATTGGACGGAAGTCTGATATTGTTTTGGGCATTTTAACGTTGGCTATGAGTATTATTATACCATCACAAAACCCGGTACAATCAGGCAGTTCTTCGAGAAGTACATTAATTAGCTCCACAAAAGTAGTTTTGATGATAGGCCAGTAAGTCTTGTAAAAAAGGTAGCTAAGGCCATCGGGGCCTGGTGCGGACTTGGGACTAGCTGCGCGTATTGCCTCAAATACTTCCTCTTCAGTGATGGGACGGGTCAGATCCTGTTTCTCTTCTTCACCCAAGTGCTGCTCTACAAATGAGAGAAGTTTTTGTTGCTCGGCTACGGAGTTCCCGTTATCTTGAAATGTTTCTTTGAAGTATTTCTCTGCTTCCTCTAGGCATTCTTGCGTACCATTCAACTGTCTACCATCTTCCGAGTGTAGGGTTTGAACAAATTTCCTCTGAGCCTTCCTTTTCTCCATGGCTATATGGTAGAGTTGAGCTTTCTCGTCCGCCAGGAGGGATGAGGGTCAGGACCGCACAAGGGAACCTTGAAGAATGTGGTCCTGGATAGATGTTATTCGACGTTTGAGAGCTGCTATACGGTTGGAGGCATCAAAGCCTGCTTGTTGGCGAATCAATAAATCATTGAGGATTACATAGTAGGAATGTAGGGTTTGTCTCCTGTTATTTGCCATTTCCACACCATGTCTTTTAAAAAAGGATTGAATTGCAGGCTTCAGTCTGTACAACCATGTTGATATGTTGAGGGGCCTCTGCCTTTGTAGTCGGTTAATTAAGTCTGTCCATATCTGAGTAAATTCTTCTTGTATTCCCTCCGTATTTAACAGGGAGTCGTTTAATTTCCAGTATCCTCTCCCTATCCTGGGTAAAAAATAGTCAGATCGCATTTTCAGGACAACTGCATGATGGTTACTGAACGGTATGATATTAACTGTTATGTCATGAACACTAGGAATAGTGTCTTTATTAACATAGAATCTATTAAGACGGGATGCCGCTGATCCTTGGAAATATGTAAACTGAACAAGCGGGCCATGTTTGGATTCCCAGACATCACGAAGTTGGAGAGCCGTATATAGGCGTTCAAGCGCTGGCGACGAATTGAAGTGACCTTTTTGATCTTTGGAATGCAACACGCAATTAAAATCACCTCCAATGACCAGTCTGTGACAGTTGTGTCGCAAATAGTATGGTAGTTGTGTGGTAACAAATTCCTCCCTTTCATGTCTTCGGTGTGTCCCTGAGTGCAAGTAAATATTCACGTAAAGTCTGTTGTCGTCTGTAAGTATAGATGTAATCCTTCCACTGGGATGACATTCGGTAAACTTGATGGGTATATTTGCTCGAAACAGTAGAGCGGTACCTCTGGACTCCTCTCCGGGGTTGGCAATGTAATCATATAATGGGCCAAGAAAAGATAGATTACTGATATTAACCTCTTGCAAAAAAATGATGTCAAGGTCGTGATCGCGAATAAATTCTCGGAGAAGAACTTGTTTACTTCTACTTCGCAGGCAGTTCACATTAAGGGTGGCGTAAATGCGAAGGAGTATTATAAACAAAAGGAGAAATACTTTAGCCACCCACATTTTACTGACCATTTTTGATCTGGCCTCGAATTTTGTCTTGCGGGATGTTTTTACGAAGTTTCGGTCCTCGCCCTTTACTAATATCGTCAACCGGGCGTTTTAATCTGGGGTCCCTCGAACTGGTGCCCGAAGGTTTGAGTATTCGGACATCAAGTTCCGTATTCTCATGTGGGCTGGTTGGTAATGAAAGTGTTTGGAGTTGACCTGGACCATTATCCAAGATCTGTTTCGGCACTAGAACATCTGGAGTAGAAAGGTGTTCCGTTTGGTCAGCTATCATGGGTTCTTCGTCTTCTCCTATGTGTTCTTGGTCGATTATAGATTGAAGTTCATGGGGTTGTTGTTGTTGTTGTTGGGGGAAGAATCTTGTTCCGTAGTCTCATCAACTGATGTTGAGGAGAGGTTCGGTACAACAGTCCTCTTGTCTGCACTTGTCATATCTAACTTACATGTCTCAATGGTTGTATCAACATCCATGAGGGGTGGTAGTGGAACTTGTTCGGAGTTCTGTGGGTCCTCTGTCTCTGGTGGTATGCACTCAAGTACTGTGTCAACTGTGTGTGTGTTGTGGATATTGTCCTCGAGTGCGAGTTGGGCAGCTGATAACGGAACTCGTTTGGTTGGGAGTTTGCCACTCGCTAGTGTTGCCCAGGTCGGGGCATCGACCGCGGCCGGCGTTTGAACTGGATGTTTTCGTTTGGGGCATTGACCTCGCAGATGACCTGTTTCACTGCATATCAAGCAAGTTATATCTAACTTACATGTCTCAATGGTTGTATCAACATCCATGAGGGGTGGTAGTGGAACTTGTTCGGAGCTTTCGTAGCTGATTAAAGCTCTGAAACCACCGATATCAAGATAGGAAGGGATATGCTGTTTTAACGTGATTTTAACTGCACGGACACCATTATTTACTTGATAGCGAAAACTTGAACCCCAGATCTCATCAGTAATGGAAAGCACTGTACCAAATTTACCTATCCGATCGGAAATTAGTCTGTGTGGCACTTCTATCGGTAAGTTGTAAATCCTAACCAATTTGGTGCCTAGGCCGGCAGAGTCTATTGTCACTTTACTTCGGAAACCATTACTATGGAGAAAGGTGTGCTCACCTGAATAATCTTGGAGTAATCGGTCCGAAATTTCAGAATTCTTGCATTTAACGAAGATTTGTCTTGATACGCCGTTGAGCTGGAGCATTTCGATGTCATTTTCCTCAAGTTTCAGGGTGTCGAATATCCAGTCGTGAACTTCATACGGTGCCGTTCGGGGAATATCACGATCAATGAAACTAATCCCAATTGTGTTTTTTCTTTCGATTGCTGTCATGTTGATTTGTCTAATTATCGTTGCCAATATGTAGAAACACCTTGTCTGGAATTGGTAACAGGGTCACTGTTTGCAAAGTCCGAACACGACCAATACAACGGTACTCGTAACCTCCTCACCACACTACTACTAAACACGTCCGACGCGCTCGCAAGCACAGCGAGAACTGGTCTTCGCAAGGCCGGCCTCGTGGTCAAACCTTCTAAAGTATCTATTGCCAAGCCCCAGATGTGCTTTTAGGGCATATAGTGTCATCCAATGGCGTCTCCGTTGATCAGTCTTGCACCCTGGCCATTCGTCAACTCAAACTCCCGCAGGACGTTAAAGGTGTTGCCCGCTTTGTCGGGGTTGTTTTCGGAAATTCATTCAAAATTTCGCCAATCGAGCCGGGCCCCTTAAGGTCCTCCGACGCAAAGGGGTTAAATTTGAATGGGGCCCTCCCAACAGGCTACCTTTGATGATTTAAATTTGGCCATATCTAACGCTCCGGTGTTGGCTATGCCTGACTTTTCCAAGCCTTTCATCGTTCAGGCCGATGCATCGGCGTATGCGGTTGCGGCCGTCGTTTTACAGGACACGGAATTTGGGAGGCGCCCCAATGCGTATGCCTCTAGGACTTTGTCTTCTCTCGAAACCAAGTATTCTTTTTACGAGCTCTAAGGATTGGCGATTTTGTTTGCCTTAGAAAGGTTTCGTAATTACCTAGAGCATGTAAGGTTCGAACTCGAGACTGACAAACTGTCGTTGAATTGGGTCTTGGGGAAGCCTAGGAAAACAGGCCGTCTAGCCCGTTGAGCCATTAGGATCTCGGCTTTTCAGTTCAACGTACGTCATATTCGAGGTTCGGACAACGTAGTCGCTGACTCTCTCAGTCGGATGTTTTCGGATCAGCCTATTCAGCAGGGCGAGTCTTCAACTTCTGAAGTTCCTTTGTTATTACCCCTAGCGGGGGCCATCTTTTCTGATACTCCATTATTGTATCACGACGTTGCTAAGTTCCAAGCGGAAGTTCGTGAACTTGTTAAAGCATATAAAATTTACAGGCTCAGTAAGCCTGCCCCTAACACCCGTCTCGGCCTGTTGTCCGCTAGTCAGGCTACCCACCCTATGGAGCGCCTCTATATCTACTACGTCGGCCCTTGGCCCAAGTCTAGGACTGATGGTAATAGGTTCATTTTCGTCTTTGTCGATGGTTTTACCCGTTTTTCCTGGTTGGTTGGCCACTTCTGAGACTACTATTAGATGTTTGAAGTCCATATTTTCGTCTTACGGTCCTTGCCAGTACTTAATCTCCGATAACGCCAAGGCCTTTACATCGAACCTGTTTAAGAATTTTTGTTTCAGCTTGTCCATTTCCCAAGTTACCACATCTCCCTATTACCCTCAACATTCTTACTCTGGGAGAGTTAACCGAAACTTGCGGTCTGTTTTTACCACGACGATGTTTTGAGGAGGGACACGTCGTTGCCTTTGTTTGCACTTGCTCTCAGTTCTGCGGCACACGAGACTCATAAATTCCCCCTATTTCTGTAATGTTTCCTTTCGTCCCTAATTCTCCGATTACTAATTTGTGGAACATAAATGGGTTGTTGCCAGAAAAAATTGATCCCCCTAACATCAAGACCATTTGGAGGAAGTCTAAGCAAAACTTCAAGGACTCGTACGAGAAGAAACGAGAGCGCTATGGAAAGGGGCGCCGTCCTACCGATCTTGCAAATGGGGGGCATGGTATTTGTTAAGAATTTCGTCCCTTCTGGGAAGCTCGCGCTTCGCTTTCGCTGGCCCTGCGAGATTATTGAGTTCATGACGCCAGTCAACTTGATGGTGAAAGATCCAGAGAAGGAGAGAATGTTCCAAGTGCATCTATCCCAGGTTAAAGCCGCCTACCATTACCTGGGTTTGTGCAGCATTTTTGCTTGCAATGAGTAACTTTTTCTGTGCTATCCATTTCCTTATGTTTCTTTTCCTTCGGTTCCTTTGACACATGTTCTGCCTTTAGCGGGAGCTATTTTTCCTTAGATTCATTTAAGATTTTTGTAGTATGTTTAATGACAATGTGAGTCCACCCGGACTCCCGTTTCTTCCTCATTACTCCGGTCATTCGAGCCGTCTCTTGGCCGTTGTCCCCCCGTATGCTGGGCATCATTTGGACACCATTGCTGGCGCTTGATTTATTTTGCAGTGTGCTGGAGTGACTATCTTCGCCCGTTGCTGCTGTCTTGGCGTGCCTCGTCTCCAGCTGCCGAGCCTGTTGCGAGACTATGTATTGCCAGCCTAATACTAACCTGGTCGCTGCTTCATTCCTCTCATCATGTGGCGTGCCTATGCCACAAGAACTGGAGCCATTCTTCGCCGTGTTTGCGTTGGCTTGTGCGGCCCGCTTGGTCCCGGCGATCTGCTGAGACATTACTTTCTGAAATTACTACCATGTATTTGATTTCCCCTCCCACTTATACAACTTATGTGTATTTTAACCGTTTTCAACTCATTTTTATGCACTACTGCGTTATTTCGTCCCTTTGAGTTATGCCCTCGGGCAAATTGTAATAAAGCATTCACAAATTATGACCCCAGGGTAAAGGAGTTTATACCTTTTTTTTGTTAGTTGCATTACGTCGCAGATAGGTGTTATGGCGACGATGGGCAAGGAAGGGTTAGGAGTGGGAAGAAAGCGGTCGTGGCCTTAATTAAGGTACAGCCCCAGCATTTGCCTGGTGTGAAAATGGGAAACCTCGGAAAACCATTTTCAGGGCTGCCGAGAGTGGGGTTCGAACCTATCTCCCGAATACTGGATATTGGCCGCACTTAAGCGACTGCAGCTATCGAGCTTATCCGCCCTGGGAGCGGTTTGACCTGAACTTGTCTCCCTTTTGCTTTCCCCTCCCTTGCTCCTGCGGAAGCGCCGTGCCCTTCTAACGAAGCCTATGTGTGTCCCTTTCCGACACGTGGCCTTGCGTCATCGCTACTCATGGCAAGGCCGTGCTGGCACGCTGGGAGTAGGCATTCGTTTCTTGCTCTGTCACCTGAACACTTCACGGCTCCGATTTCGAACCTACGACCGTTAGGGGGTATGGAAGGTAAACATCTAAGTCTTGATTAAACTCACGGATGTTGGGAGGATATTCCTTTGCTTGTAAGTCACTTGATGGGCACTAAATGTTGTTTTAAGGCATTGAAAGTGTCAAGTTGCTTGAAACCTAACATGTTTGAATCAGAATTTGTTAAGTTATGTGTGAACCTTTGTGTCTGTTTACTGAAGAATTTATTGGGAGTTTGTGCCCCTGGTAGATGTAAATATAGATGATGAGTAATGTATTCGACTTCCTTAGAAGCCTTAGGCACCTAGAGGCGTCTTTTAATGAAAGTTGTACGGTACTTGAAACCTCCTAGCGTATTGCATGTTAGGGGTATTTTGCGCTCCCCCTTGAGTAATTTGAAATGACGAATAATCGCTAAGCTGTATCTAGAATTATCTGTTGTGATTTAGTTCTCTGGTGTTAAATTGTGAACAGGGCTGGTCCCCTGTGAATTAGTGTAGGACACGTGTCAACGTAACCTAAGTGATGCTGATATTTAATCATCCTTACTCTTTCCGATGTTCATCTATCTTGTTAAACTTTGTTAAGCTGATTTCCTACGGGTATCGGTGTTTTCGCCCTCTGGGTGGTTTCCTATCCTCGTGTAGTCCAGATCCTATGAAGACCGCACCTTCTTATGGTTTTTGCCAGTGATAATTTACGCTACAATAAATATTTTAAGACTTGAATATTTAAGACCGGAATACATATAAATGAAGGAAAGCAAATGACTGGTGCTGAAACAAGGAAGATCTGTAAATATTTTATAACGTACTTAAAATAGGAATGATACATTTTCTTTCTTAATCCGTTTGGTTGGTTTTCCCTCGGGCTCAGCGAGGGATTCCACCTATAAAGCCTCAAGCGCAGTGTCCTGGAGCGTGAGGCATCGTGTCTGGGGATATAAATGGGGAGGAAGCCCAGCACCTCGCCCAGGCGGCCTCACACGCTTTGCTGAACAGGGACCTTGGTGCTGGATGGGGAGACTGGAATGGATAGACAAGGAAGAGGGAAGGAAGCCGCTTTCGCCATAAGTTAGGTACCATCCTGGCATTTGCCTGGAGGAGAAGGGGGAAACCATGGAAAACCACTTCCAGGATGGCTGAGGTGGGAATCGAACCCACCTCTACTCATGTGACATCCCGAGCCTGAGCGGACCCCGTTCCAGCCCTCGTACCACTTTTCAAATTTCGTGGCAGAGCCGGGAATCGAACCCGGGACTCCGGGGGTGGCAGCTAATCACACTAACCACTACACCACAGAGGCGGACATGCTATATTTTACATATGAAAAATGAAACAGAAATGTGATTTCAATTTACGTAGGTAGAGTTTGTCAGGATGATTCCCATTTTTCTATTTTTCAGTTGTACAAAGTTAGGAATAATTTAATCATCAAAGATCTTTGATAAAAATTATTGAAAACAACTAACCAATTTTAATTGAATATAGTCATTCTTTCCAAGAACATTTTTATTTTATTTTCCTAGATCCTCTAATAAGTGAATATGATGAAACGTTATTGACATTTATATGCATGATAGTATAAGCATTATAGTAAACTCTAGTTTAAGGTTTGCAAAATTATATTTTACGAGAAAGTTTGAGTGATACGGTGGAGACGTCCATCGGCATCAAGCAGAACAGCATTTACAATCTCTTCGAATCCACGACCGCAAGATAAAATTAAACAGAAACGAGCTAGTCTGGATTTCATTGCGCATTGTGTGTTGCATAAAACTACATTGGAAGGGCGGCTGAATCACGCACGTGGCTGCGTGGCTCTAAACCATTGAATAGATTTTAATAGAATGTATTTTCCAGGCATTTGCCTGGAGGAGAAGTGGGAATCCACGGAAAACCACTTCCAGGATGACAGAGCCGGGAATCGAACCCGGGGGGCCTCCGGGGGCGGTGGCTAATCACACTAACCACTACACCACAGAGGCGGACCTTTCTTACTCTGAAGTGTATTTTTCCTCATTTATTACCTTACCTTACCACATCCAAGAAATAACGTCATAGAAATCTAATGATAATCGCAAATGAATTCAATAACATGTTTTATTTGACAGCTTCGCAACGCTAGCAGTATATTGAAGCAGCGCTATTGAGATACTCTAAGAAACGCGCAGAGAGATATTCCTATTCCTTGAGCACTTATTATTGATCAACGATTGTGAAAATTTATAACAACTTTTGCCTGTATGGAAAATCCTTGGTTTAATGCGTTTGGATGTATTTCGATTTTTGTTCTATTTTGGATTCGAGTAGTATAAGTCAGGGATACGGGCGCCATCTCCACCTCCCGCTATTGGCAGAGGCCTGCGCCACCTCCACCTCCACAAATCCCTCCGCAGATGCCTCTTCCTTCTCCTCCTCCTCCTCCTTCACAGGCTCTCGGGAGAGGCCTCCACCGCAACCGCAGGTCCCTCCACAGCGGCCTCCACTGCATTGCTATGCTGGCTAAGAGCCAGAGCCTAACCTCACATCGGCCATCTTGGAGGGGCTTAACCTAACATTTTGTGCGTAAGAGAGCTAGCCTAACCTCATGGAGGGACTTAACCTCAGTTTTATAGCCGGATGCCCTTCCTGACGCCTAAGAGAGCGACTCTAACCTCACATCCGCCATCTTGGAGGGGCTTAACTAACTTTTCACGCGTAAGAGGGCTAGCCTAACTTCAAGGAAGGGCTTAGCCTCAGTTTTACAGCCGGATGTCCTTCCTGACGCGAGCGTAACTTCACATCCGCTACCTAAGAGGGGCTTAACCTAACTTTTGAACCAGAAGACAGCAAGCCTAACCTCAAACAAGGGCCTATCCTCAGTTTTACGGCCGCATGCCTTCCCGACGCCAACTGCTTAAGATTGCGCCTATACACGGCTCCTTATGAGACGCCTTAAGGGTGCTTGCGCAAGACGGTGGCTGCAACATGGCTGCTATACATAGGCTCTTATGAGACGCCCTAGGGATGCTTACGCAAGATGGCGGCTATCTAATTCTACAAGATTGCGGCAAAACATAGCTTCTTATGAGACGGCTTAAGGGTGCTCGCAAAAGATGGCTGCTAAACATAGGCTCTTATGCGACTCCCTAGGGATGCTTGCGCAAGACGGCGGCTATCTAATTCAGCAAGATGGCGGTTATACATAGCATCTTATGAGAGATCTTAATGGCACTTGCATAATATGGCTGATATACGAAGGCTCTTATGAGACTCCCTAGGGACGCTTGCGCAAGATGGCAGCTATCTAATTCTACAAGATGGCGGCTATACACAGCTCATTATGAGACGGCCTGGGGATGCTCGCACAAGATGGCTGCTATACATAATCCCTTGTGAGACACCCTAGGGATGCTTGCGCAAGATGGCGGCTATATACAGGCTCTTATGAAGAAAGCTAGCTTACAGGCTACTGCGCAAGATGGCGGCTGCTGTTATGAAGATCCTTATGCGTGCGGTGGAGGGCAATTTGAAATTCTACGTGCTCTTGTTTGTAAAAAAAGCTACGTGCTTTTTGACAGCGGCCATCTTCAATCATCAAAGCACCGTGTTGTGTCTTTAGCTACTACCTTTGAAATGTGGTAGCGGGCAATTTGAAAAATTCCACGTGCTTTTTTTGACAGCTGCCAGCGGCCTTCTCGAATTAACAGAGCATCATGCCGCCATCTTTAGATACTACCTTTGAAATTTGCTGGCACGCAATTTGAAAAACTCTACGTGGTTTAGACAGCTGCCATCGCCATCTTTAAACAGCAACGCATCGTGCTGCTATTTTTGTGGCATTAAAATTCATCCTTATACATGTGGTGGAGAGTAATTCGAAAAATTCCACCTGATTTTTTGACAACTCCCATCTTTAATCAACATAGCATCGTGCTGCTATCTGTACCGCACAAAACCTCATACCTTTGAAATTTGGTGGCGGGTAACTTGAAAAATTCTACGTGCTTTTTTGACAGCTGTCAGCGGCCATCTTTAAACAATGGCGGCTATACATAGGCTGTTAAGGGCCCTTCCTCCTCCTCATCCACCTCCTCCTCATCCACCTCCTCCTCATCCACCTTCTCCTCATCCACCTCCTCTTTTGTCAAGGCATAGCTTTATATTTCCATTGAACAAGTTTAAACCTGCATCGCGAAGGATAGAGCGTGCACGTTTTGCAGCGATCACAACATTATGCATGTTTAGACTTGCAAATCACAGAAGAAGTGATTGAACCAAAACAAGACCAGAATCAAACACTGTACTCGATGTCGTTAACTCCAAAATGCGTTCAGAATATTGTTTGATGTGTTCGGATCACTAAATAAGTGATTAAAACATAACAAGACTAGAATCGAACACTGTACTCGATGTCGTTACTTACAACATGTGTTCATAACATGTCAGGGGATACCATTGTTCTAAGAAGATCATAAAAGAAGTGATTGAAACATAACAAGACTAGAATCGAACACTTTACTCGATGTCATTAACTTCAAAATGTGATCAAAACCTTGATAGATGCGTTCAGAACATTAAATAAGAGATTAAAACCTAACACGACTAGAATAGAACACGATACAAGATTACGTTACTTACAACATGTGTTCAGAACATATCAGGGGATACCTTTTTCTAAGAAGATGGATTCGAACAGAGAAAAAAAAAGACTAGAATTCTGAACAGCTTGTGTAAGTTAGCGGCTGTTATAATGTTCTCCTCCTCTTCCCGCTCGGTTAAGGCATATATCTATCAAACATTCAACGCGACCTTATGCACAAGGCAGTGCACGTACTGCGTTGCCAACTTTCTCGGTAAACGATAAAGTGAATACAACGAAAGTAAATCTTGAAACGATTTGCCATCTGTCATTTGTCTTGTGCGAAAATAAAGAACTACAGAATAACCATACGGCATAGCCAACTCGCTTGGTAAACGATAATATGAATATATCAGACGTACAGCTTCAAATGATTAGCCTTCTGTCATTTGTCTTGTGCGAAAATAAATAATGTGCAGAACAAAAACCATACTGCGTAGCCAACTCGCTCGGTAAATGATAATCTGATTTAGTTACAATAGAAAAACATACATTCAAACCCTGTTCTCTTATCGCAAACACGGAAATTTAAATTAAACAGAACGCCTAGTGCTATATGAAATATATTGGTTACATTTAAGCCCCCTAGCAGTCGAACAAGTAATCGCATAAACATGTAACATGAAATATAAGTTCGGAAACATATTGTTTCAATCTGTTGGCATGGGTTACAAGCACGTAGCTCATGCGAAAAATGAAATTAAACAGAACGCTAGTGCTATAGGAAATACACTGCTTACATTTACGTCCCTTGGAGTTGCAAAAGTTATTGCATAAACATGTAACATGAAATATCGGTTAGGAAACATATTGTTTCAGTCTGTTGGCATTGGTTACAAGGATGTAACTTATCCTGAAAGTAAAATTAAACAGAACGCCTAGTGCAATAAAAATATTCTGCTTACATTTAAGTCCTCTATGTAGCGGTATAATTTGGGGACTATGTGAAATCACCGCTACACCGGAAAATGGTTCGTGTGGAATTTATAAGAAAAGGTGAATGAAAACTATTGTTTAATTTGGTCCAATTGAACGGAACTCTGCGATAACTAATTGTTGGACTGTTGGGATTCTTATTGGTGCATATTGCAATATAACTGTGGGAAATTGATTCACCGTTGGACTTTTATGGTACGTTGTTGTCTGTGAGCTCCTTATTGAGTAGCTCCGCTGATTGATAATCAACTGTTCTGAACGGCACTCCCTAGCGGCCGTGATTCGAAATCTGGACTTCTGTTCCAGCGCTCGGCTAGTGCACGCGTCATGTCGCTTGGCTTGCTGCCATTCGCTATTGCAGGCAAGAATGAATTGAATCCACCGTAAGGTGATTGTGAAAGGAAGGCGTAGGCCTGTGTAAACGCCTTTATATTTGCGTTTAGTTATTTGGTGGTGAAATATAAACTTGTGTGTAAATTTGGAATGCAACCTTACGCATGATTCCGAGTGCCTGCAGCTGATTATAATATTATCCTTGCCAATATTTTGAACGAAATGGTATAATGAGTACTTCGAAATTGTTATCAACAGTCTGGTAAGTGATCGTCGGTCACGATATTAACTCCAACTGACTTTCCATGTAAACTACAGGGGATAATTCTTCAGTGAGGAAGGTGCCAACATGGCTACCTTCGTCGATGTTTTGTATTAAAATTTTGAGAGACGTCTTGTTAACCACAAACTCGATATACCACTTGAAGGAGAGCAATGTTTATTCCCCACATTATGCCCTGAGGAGATTCTCGTGTGAACTCCTTTGATACTCTGGCATTTGAATTTGGCACTAATAATATAAACTGTTTTCTGTCGAGAACTCATAAAATCTTGTTGTGAATAAAGTGCTGGTTCGGTAAACATTCTTACGGGTTTCTACTTCCAAATCTCCTAGGGCTAATATTAATATCGTGCTGCATCTTGGTGATGTAAGAAGATGGCTTTCCAGGCATTAATAAATGGAAAATTTTCGAAGCTACTAGATAAATATATTAGCTGTTGTACACTCTCTCATATTTATACTTGTTAAAGTGAAATTTTAGGTGGATTCAGTATATTTTCTTCCTTCTGAAATGCACTGAATTTGCTAATTTTCTTAATAATTATTATTTTCATTGTATGCATTGTTATATCGAACTTGTGACCGTTAGGTTGAATTATCTTATCTTATCTATGATTTTCGGTCGTCGTCGTCGTCGTCGACCGGGCGAGTTGGCCGTGCGCGTAGAGGCGCGCGGCTGAGAGCTTGAATCCGGGAGATAGTAGGTTCGAATCCCACTATCGGCAGCCCTGAAGATGGTTTTCCGTGGTTTCCCATTTTCACACCAGGCAAATGCTGGGGCTGTACCTTAATTAAGGCCACGGCCGCTTCCTTCCAACTCCTAGGCCTTTCCTATCCCATCGTCGCCATAAGACCTATCTGTGTTGGTGCGACGTAAAGCCCCTAGCAAAAAAAAAAAGGTTTTCGGTCGCATATTTCACTATTATATTCCGACAATCTAAATGTGCCCTACCAATTATGTTATACTTAAACAAGTGAATAATTTATATTGATGCACATACTTACGCGTCACGGGAACAGTGTGGTTTAAAATGATCTGCTCCTTTAACTGGAGCTGTGACAATTGAAGGTGTGTGTAGTCTCTTGTATCATTAGCCTCATAAAGGCGACTGCATATTTAAAACTACTTTAAACACTAGTGAATTCTGAAGCGTGCTTCGGATAGAATCGAATTCCTTTTTAAATTAATTTTTCTTCATTATTATTTATTTTCCTTCCTTTAAATTCTGATTAATTGTTACTGAGTTGAAGCTACACTCCATTTCAATTGCTTTGTTGTTGATATGCTTCCGTCTTTTGTTTGCTTGATAACGATGTGATTAGTTTTGCATTGTCGCGGAGTTACAGTTGTAACAATAGTCGAGATGCGCAGACGTTCGTTATTGTATGGCGTACCAATGGTGTTGATGTGATGAACTGGGTAACGAGATGAGTTTAAATTGCTTCTATATTATTGCGCTACCTTATTATTATTATTATTATTATTATTATTATTATTATTATTATTATTATTATTATTATTATTATTACTATTATTATTATTATTGATTTCCTTGTATCACTTATTGTTTTTCTTTGGATGTGGGCTCTTTTCTTATATTTTGCTTTCCTTAATGCTTCTTGAGGACATTGTCGGTCTGTTAGAGGACGCGGTTAAATGTTTTAATTTTAAACGCTTCCGTGTTCACTGAGGAATTCCAAACATATAATAATTTATTATTTTGGGGAATTTTGTTGGCACGCGTGTCCCCACAAACCGGTGCACCTAAGTTGTTAATGATTTTGAAAAATAATCATTATATTAACTTCCTTAATGAAATATGGTTTCGAGCTCGAACAAGCAAATTGTAATAAATAGTAAATTATAATGGACCTCTAAGTGAAACTGAAGTTAATTCCGTCTGGAAAATATTGTTGATTTTTCTAAAAATAATTGGTTTTAACTGTTGGTATGGTGACTACGATTGGTAGTATTTCTGTAAATGAGACTTGTCACAGTTTTCGCTTTTCATAAAAGTGAATTGTTTATCTTTATTTTTATTATTATATCTTTAAATGCACCACCCACCCTACTTATTCCTTTTCATTATATTCAATTTTGTTCTTTCTATGTGTGACAGTGAGTGTCACTCCTTTCACCGTCTGTTATGGTTGTTGACCTATTGGCGTCGCCCAGATTCCCATCGCTTCCCCTTCTGTGTTTGTGTTTTATTGAGGCCCTTCTCTCAGTAGCTGGCGTGATTCACGCTGGGAAGCTCCTCTTATCTCCTTGGTGGCGGCGTTGACTGTCGAGGACTTGGGCTGCGGTATTGTGGTTTCACTTGTTCGATTGGGCTTTCTTCGATTGTCATTGCACTACACCTAGCAGTTCAATAAGTTATCGCATAAACATGTAACATGAAATATCGGTTCGGAAACATATTATTTCAATCTGTTAGCATGGGTTTCAAGCATGCAGCTTGTGCCGAAGATGGCTACTATGCAAGATAATTGCAAAATGCTGAACCGAAAAATAATTGTGTTACACACATAATAGAGAAAAGGACCTAAGTGTTCTCTCTTATCAGAGGATTAAAAGAATAAAAGGACTCTTCCTCATCACCCACCTACTCCCATCCGCGTCCTCATCCTGACCGCGTCCTTCTCCTTCTAGGTGTAAAGGGCAAAAGGGCTCCTCCTCCTCCACCATCTCACTACACCCTCCTCCTCCTAGAAAATGTTAGCTGAAGTTGGTACATTTTTAACAGCAGCAACACCCTCATCGATTGTTATCAGCAAGATCGCTTCTACTTTGTTAAGTGTAGCAAATTAATCTCTATTGTTAAATGGTTTTGTGTTCAGAACCGAAGAAATTCGTGCTACACATAATAGGGAATGGAACCCGGGGTTCACGTCTTATCAGAATCACATAATAAAGAATAAAATCCCCGACCTATTAGTGGTGCAAGGAGTTGTGTTTTTTAACAGAAATCAGTATCTGCTTGATAGTTTTTAATGTTTGGTACACTGAACGTTTCAAGATGGCAGAATTTAAAAATCCATGTACATTTTTACACCTGACAGCTGCCATCTTTAAACCACGTGTGCGTGGAATTTTAAACAGCAGAAAATCGGAAACTTTAGTGGTGGTGCTTTGACGGGGCCAAACATCACTGTTGCCACCTTAGGCATGTGGTAGCGGGCAATTTAAAATCCACGTGCTTTTTAACAAAATTCTGTTACCATGAAGGTAGTAGAGTCGTAGCCATAGTTAAGGTACATCCCAGCGTTGGATTATAAGAACCGAGTGTAGGAGGGCATAACTTAAACAGCTGTAAAGATAGCAGCTTCCTCCTTCTCCTTCTCCTCCACCTCCATGTTAGACGCAGTTTTACATATAGATAGCAAGTTGTTATTTGGCCGGTGTTGCTATTTTCTGGTTGCAGTGTAAAACTATACATCATATCTAAACGTAAAACATATTTTATGTTTATGTGTGATCTTTGTAGTGTGAGGTTTTCAAGACTTGACAATCTTGAACGACATAAATCTGTAAAGAAAAACTTCGAAATATATGCATGCAAACAATGTACTGCTATATTCAACAGACGTGATAATTTCACACGACATGTACATTCTAAATACATTTGTTTAAAGAAGCGTGATCGAAACGATATAACATCGTCACAGCTTACTACAACTTCTGTTACTAATCACACACCACCAGATAAAGAGGAGATGCATAAGGAAGGAAAACAAGTACACAACGTTTCTTTTCCATCGGAGCTTTTTTATTCAACTTTATTTTATAACCCAGCAATATGTTCTGTAGCTGCGCAAACATCTCAAGAAGAGAAGCAAGATGCATCAGTAGAAGAGAAAGAAGAAGATTTAACCGCTTCTTTTCAATCAAACCGTGTTAAGTTTTTGTCTGCTGATAACATTGCAGAAGCATATACCGCATCAAAATAAGATCTTCCATTTTCTACACATCACCTGTCTACACCTATTAGCAAGACTCTGTTACCCTATGCACATGTAAGATACTGTAAAGACGTTAACTTACTCGTTGAACGATTACAACTCCCAAGAGCTTATCAAGATGCTGGATACACAGTGTATGAACGAGAGATTCAAGAAACAGAAGATGAATTACGGCGTAAGCATATTATTGTGTAACATATTCCCTTCCCGACACTACTTTTTTAAAATATAACATCTGTTAAGATAACAGTCTCCTCCTCCTCCTCCTCCCCCGATCGGACATAGCCGTGTTCCTTCTCCTCCGCCTCACAGGTCAGCTACGTTCCTCCTCCTCCTCCCCATCGCAGTTACTGAGGATAGCTCAATTGCTCCTCCTAAGAAATAGTCCTTTATCATCAACATTAGTGTGTACTTCGACATCGCAAGCTATGGAACAGATGTACAACAAAACACTGTGAATTTGCATGCTGTTCGTATGCTCATACGAAACTTCTTATTTATCTCACACGAGTAAGTAAGGCTATTACCATGTTCTATAAACATATAACCTCAATCACAAGGCATCTTATTCAATACTTGCTGCTAGGACTTTTATCTACATACGATGCCCCTTACATGCATGATTTTTGGGGCATCCTTCCTCTACACAGTAAGATGTCAATCGATGTAGCTTTATGCAGAACTTGTCAACGTCATTACAAGCACCGAGTGGAAAATAATGATGATGATTGGGATGGACCAAATCCGAGGATTGAACACTGTACACATTGTATGGATGAATTTTTCCAGTACCTGATTACGATGATTCAGAAAAGGAATAACAACAAGGTAAGAAGTGCATTATCTTCTTAGTAAAGCATAACATACTTAGTATAATATAAATCTGAATGTTTTGTTTAATTTGAATGTTGAAGGGGGGATTTCGGAGATATGCTACCTCTTCACACAACATTGTTAAGAAGCATAGCGACCTTGTCAGCAGCAAAACGAACACTGTTGTAGCACATTGTTTGCTAGTTGCTTTTCGTCGCATCGACACAGATAGGTCTTATGGCGACGATGGAATAGGAAAGGGCTAGGAGAGGGAAGGAAGCGGCCGTGGCCTTAATTAAGGTACAGCCCCAGCATTTGCCTGGTGTGAAAATGGGAAACCACGGAAAACCATTTTCAGGGCTGCCGACAGTGGGGTTCGAACCTACTATCTCCCGAATACTGGATACCGTCCGCACTTAAGCGACTGCAGCTATCGAGCTCGGTGTAGCACATTGTAAATAAATATTTCATTGCATTAAAATATGTTGTACATATTGCATTCATTTGCCTCCTTACACCTACTAATTCTTGAGAAACGATCAAGGCTAAACATGCACAACTGCAATGCATGCAACACTGTTGTAGCACATTGTAAATAAATATTTGATTGCATTCAAATATGTTGTACTTATTGCATTCATTTGCCTCCTTACACCTGCTCATTCCTTAGAAAACGATCAAGGCTAAACATGCACAAATGCAATACATGCAACACTGTTGTAGCACATTGTAAATAAATATTTGTTTGCATTCAAATATGTTGTACTTATTGCATTCATTTGCCTCCTTACACCTACTCTTTCTTGAGAAAACGATCAAGTCTAAGCATGCACAATGACGTCGTCGATTCAGCACGTGCTCACTCTAGCCTTCGCGATGCATATTAAAACTTGTTCGATAGAGAGATATGCCTTAACAGAGGAGAACCCCTAACAGCCTATGTATAGCCGTCATCTTGTGTACTAGCCTCTGAGCTAGCTTTCTTCATAACAACAACCACCATCTTGCGGCAGTAGCCTCTGTGCAATCACCCATAGCTGGCATCGCTAACAGCATCGTGGTTTAAAAGATTAAGATAATAGTATGTTGAAAAGGGCAGCTTGCTATAAGATTGTAACAAGGGCAGCTTGCTTGGTTGTCCTGCTAAATTCCAAGCTGTAAAGTTTACTTCCATCAAATAGCAGGAATAAGTCATGAGCATGTAGTTAAAGATGGCGGCTGACAGCTGTCTAAAAAGCACGTAGGAATTCCTCCCACCACATTTCAAAGGTAGTAGCTAAAGTTGGCTGCACGGTGCTCTGTTGATTAAAGATGGCAGCTTGTCAATAAAGCATGTAGAAATTATCACCACCACATTTCAAAGGTTGTCCTAAAAAAGGCAGCACGATGCTTTGTTGATTAAATATGGCAGCTGTCAAAAAGGAAATGTTGAAATTGCCAACCACCACATTTCAAAGGTAGTAGCTGAAGATGGCAGCTTGTCAATAAAGCATGTAGAAATTATCACCACCACATTTCGAAGGTTGTAGCTAAATAAGGCAGCACGATGCTCTGTTGATTAAAGATGGCTGCTGTCAAAAAGCATGTGGCTTTAAAGAGCACGTGGAATTTCAAACTGCAAATTGCCCACCCCCACGCGCTTAAGGTAGTAGCCGTAACGATAGCAGCACGATGCTCTGTTGATTAAGGATGGCTGCTCTCAGCGCCATCTTGAGCAATTAGATAGCCGCCATCTTACGTAAGCGTCCCTAGGGAGAATCATCAGAGTCTATGTATAGCAGCCATCTTGTGCAAGCGCCCTTCAGCCGTCTCGTAAGAAGGTATGTATAGCCGAAAGCTTGTAGAATTAGATAGCCGCCATCTTGCGCAAGCGTCCCTAGGGAGTCTCATAAGAGCAGCAGCCATCTTGTGCAAGCGCCCTTAAACCATCTCATAAGAAGCTATGTGTAACCGTCATTTTGTAGAATTAGATAGCCACCATCTTGCGCAAGCGCCCCTAGGGGGTCTCATAAGAATCTATGTATAGCAGCCATCTTGCGGCTACCATCACGCGCAAGCACCCTTAACGTGTCCAATAAGGAGCTGTGTATAGCCGCCATCTTGTAAAATTAGATAGCCACCATATTGCGCAAGCATCCCTGGGGTGTCTCATAAGAGCAGCAGCCATCTTGCGACCACCATCTTGCTCAAGCGTACCTGGGGAGTCTCATAAGGAGCTGTGTATAGCAGCCATCTTGTGGAAGCACCCTTAAGGCGTCTCATAAGGAGCCGTGTAAATCAGCATCTAGTGCAATTGGCGTCGGGAAGGGCATCCGGCTGTAAAACTGAGGTTAGGCTAGCTCTCTTACGCATAAAAAGTTAGGTTAAGCCCCTCCAAGATGACGGATGAATCTCCGTTACAGGCAGTAACCAGCATCGCCACTAAATAACAAGAGTGATCATAGTAATTCCACATATCCAAACCTCAGTGGTCACGCTTCCCAGCCACACTTGCAGTATAACGTATTTAACCATCCGGTGGTCGCGCTCGAAAATGTAACGCCAGTAGTCGCGTGGATTACAATCGTAGTAAAATTTTCACTGGGTATTTTCTTTTCTTTCTTAATCTGTTTACCCTCCAGTGTCGGTTTTTCCCTCGGACTCAGCGAGGGTTCCCACCTCTACCGCCTGAAGTGCAGTGTCCTGGAGCTTCAGACATCGGGTCGGGGGATACAACTGCGGAGGATGATCAGTACCTCGGCCAGGAGGCCTCACCTGCTATACTGAACAGGGGCCTTGCGGGGGATGGGGAGATTGGAAGGGATAGATAAGGAAGAGGAAAGGAAGCGGCCGTGGACTTATGTTAGGTACCATCCCGGCATTGCCTGGAGGAGAAGTGGGAAACCACAGAAAACCACTTCCAGGATGGGTGAGGTGGGAATCGAACCCACCTCTACTCAGTTTACCTCCCGAGGCTGAGTGGACCCCGTTCCTGCCCTCGTACCACTTTTCAAATTTCGTGGCAGAGCTGGGAATCGAGCCCGGTCCTCAGGGGGTGGCAGCTAATCCCACTAACCACTAGACCACAGAGGCGGACAGTGGGAATTTTAATAACTATTTTTTGGCTTCAAATTCCGATTTTCGAAATTGTAAGAAGGATATAGTATATATACTAATCCGAGACAAGTACACGAAATATCAATTACTTTGACACAGCATGGAAAATATATTTACGTTTAAATTTTTAAAGAAATTTGGTTATATATCCCGTACCGAATAAAAACATGAAATATCTGATATTAATGAGCAATTTTTGTAGAATAAATTTTTATAATATATTCAGTTTCCATATCCTGTATCAAACGTTGTGAGACTCACTCATGTTCATGGACTTACTGGCGGGTCCTCAATCATTCAATACTGATCTGCATTTAGGGCAGTCGCCCAGGTGGCAGATTCCCTATCTGTTGCTTTCCTAGCCTTTTCCTAAATGATTTCAAAGAAATTGGAAATTTATTGAACATCTCTCTTGGTAAGTTATTCCAATCCCTAACTCCACTTCCTATAAATGAATATTTGCCCAAGTTTGTCCTCTCGAATTCCAACTTTATCTTCATATTGTGATCTTTCCTACTTTTATAAACGCCATTCAAACTTATTCGTCTACTAATGTCATTCCAAGCCATCTTTCCGCTGACAGCTCCGAACATAACACTTAGTCGAGCAGCTCTTCTTCTTTCTCTCAATTCTTCCCAACCCAAAAATTGCAACATTTTCGTAACACTACTCTTTTGTCGGAAATCACCCAGAACAAATCGAGCTGCTTTTCTTTGGATTTTCCAGTTCTTGAATCAGGTAATCCTGGTGAGGGTCCCATACACTGGAACCATACTCTAGTTAGGGTCTTACCAGAGACTTATATGCACTCTCCTTTACATCCTTACTACAACCCCTTAACACCCTCATAACCATGTTCAGAGATCTGTACCCTTTATTTACAATCCCATTTATGTGATTACCCCAAAGAAGATCTTTCCTTATATTAATACTTAGATACTTACAATGATCCCCAAAAGGAACTTTCACCCCATCAACGCAGTAATTAAAACTGAGAGGACTTTTCCTATCTGTGAAACTCACAACCTGACTTTTAACCCCATTTATCAACATACCATTGCCTGCTGTCCATCTCACAACATTTTTGAGGTCACGTTGCAGTTGCTCACAATCTTGTAACTTATTTATCACTCTATAGAGAATAACATCATCCGCAAAAAGCCTTACCTCCGATTCCACTCCTTTACTCATATCATTTATATATATAAGAAAACATAAAGGTCCGATAATACCGCCTTGAGGAATTCCCCTCTTAATTATTACAGGGTCAGATAAAGCTTCACCTACTCTTACTCTCTGAGATCTATTTTCTAGAAATATAGCAACCCATTCAGTCACTGTTTTGTCTAGTCAAATTGCACTCATTTTTGCCAGTAGTCTCCCATGATCCTCACTATCAAATGCTTTAGACAGGTCAATCGCGATACAGTCCATTTGACCTCCAGAATCCAAGATATCTGCTACATCTTGCTGGAATCCTACAAGTTGAGCTTCAGTGGAATAACCTTTCCTAGAACTAGTTATTAATTTCACAAACATGTCTAATATAATCAGAAAGAATGCCTTCCCAAAGCTTACATACAATGCATGTCAAACTTACTGGCCTGTAATTTTCAGCTTTATGTCTATCACCCTTTCCTTTATACACAGGGGCTACTATAGCAACTCTCCATTCATCTGCTATAGCTCCTCCGACCAAACAGTAATCAAACAAGTACTTCAGATATGGTACTATATCCCAACCCATTGTCTTTAGTATATCCCCAGAAATCTGATCAATTCCAGCCGCTTTCCTAGTTTTCAACTTTTGTATTTTATTGTGAATGTCATTGTTATCATATGTAAATTTTATTACTTCTTTGGCCTTAGTCTCCTCCTCTATCTGGGCATTATCCTTGTAACCAACAATGTTTACATACTGCTGACTGAATACTTCTGCCTTTTGAAGATCCTCGCATACACACTCCCCTTGTTCATTAATTATTCCTTGAATGTCCTTCTTGGAACCTGTTTCTGCCTTAAAATACCTATACATACCCTTCCATTTTTCACTAAAATTCGTATGACTGCCAATTATGCTTGCCATCATGTTATCCTTAGCTGCCTTCTTTGCTAGATTCAATTTTCTAGAAAGTTCCTTCAACTTTTGTATTGTATGTTCCTCTGTCGACTGCGAAGTATACATCGTCCTACAAGTCCTTTAAGTGGTTCCACTGAAATCGCAGCCTCTTCCTGTAACAGCGTTCCATGTACTCTTGGCACGGCTTTGCACATTATTCGTGAGATCTTGTTCAGTGCAGCCGGTTTTCATAATCTTGGTCAGGTATAGAACAACTGGAGGATTACACACGAACATAGGAAAGCTGTTCTAATAGACCGTTCTTAAGGAGAATAATGGATAATTATACGACTGGGACAGACGATTATTTGCTGTAACAGCGACATTGGCTGGAAGTCACTAGCTCTGCTACTATCAACTAGACTAAGATAACCCCAGAATTCAGAAACACAGCATATTTTTCTAGATTTCTTGAATCGTGTCAACTTCTTTTAATATTAAATAAAGACAAGATAAGCTTCCTTCGTTCTCTTCTGCGACTAAATATCCGCCGCTGTGGTGTAGTGCTTACTGTGATTAGCTACCACCCCCGGAGGCCCGGGTTCGATTCCCGGCTCTGCTACGAAATTTGAAAAGTGGTACGAGGGCTGGAACGGGGTCCACTCAGCCTTGGGAAGTCAACTGAGTAGATGTGCTTTCGATTTCCACCTCAGCTATCCTGGAATAACCAACCCTGGAGAGTAAACAGATTTTGAAATAAATAAATAAATAAATAAATAAATAAATAAATAAATAAATAAATGAATAAATAAATGTAATATAATAATATTGCACAAATATCGTAACCAGCTACTCAAGTACCCGTGGCGAATGCAGGGTAGCTTGACACGACGACTGCTGCCGATCCAGGCTACGTAATGACTTCCGCTGCCGTCTCAATTGGATTTCGTGACCGGGATCACTGCCAGTTGCATCAGCCAGCTTCTCATTTTGTTTCACAGGGACAACTAAACCCCATTCAATGCCTCGATCCAGAAATAAAGTCCTTCCTCTGGCCGGAAATCGAATGTGGTAGTCTGGGTAAGTGGTAAGCAAGTTAGGTCAGCCTACACTTACCGCAACTCCTGAGTGACTTCGCTGGCAGTAGATTTTGCTAGGCGTTAACTGGCCGAATCCTGCTCGGCGTGTCATTCTTCAAATCCTCCGCCGTCAAGTGATTTACAGGCAGTGGCCGACTGCTGTGATTTACGGGCCGGTATAACGCACACAATGTAGCCTGCCTGTTCCTTTCCTTCACATTTTACGAGCCAACACCACTTAAGACAATGCATATAAAAAGCAAATGGCATTTATTAGCATTTTTTGTCTCAACAGAGCATTTTATTGCAAATGCAAACATCAGTAGTTCTTATTTAAAAGCAAAGCGTTACATATTTTATTCATATAAGCCGACACATACAATTGGAGGTCTTCTTAAATAAGGGTCCTCCCCTGTACTTAATTTGAAGCAGCAGTAAAGAATAAAGAAACATGAGAATTAAAATCCGCCGTTATTTTTATCTTAAACTGCTTCATTTTTATACGCGGGACGTTTCAGATTTCGGGCCATTGGCTTAGAATGTAATGTAGAGGGGAAGAAGCGTACTTCAACAGATTTATGAGTGGGAGGAGGGCTGGTACATGTGCACGTTCTCAGGACGAGGACACTAATTTGTATATCCAGTGCTACCAACATTAAAAATATTTACTCAATATGAGAATTGTGATGGACAAAGTATTCTCCTGATCTCCCTGTCATCCTTCATTTCAGCAACACTCTCCAATATCATTTCATGTCATCTGTCAGGGATTAGGAGGAGTCCTATCCTCACCGCTACATGGGGGCTTCATTCATTCCAATCCCGAGCCTGTCGAATGACTGGAAACATTATGCACTTTTATTTTCACTATGTTTTATATCATACAGTTGTAAGTGTGTACTGTATTTTAATTTTGGTCTATTGATGTCTCCAAAAGTATACACAGGTTCATTTGAAACGAAATCAATTGTAATCAGCATCCTTCAAATGGGAAGTTTAGACTTGTAAGATCTACATACACACATACATTCCGGTCTGAGTAACTCAGCCGGTTGAGGCGCTGGCCTTCTGACCCCAACTTGGCAGGTTCGATGCTGGATCCGTCCTGTAGTTTATGAAGGTGCTCAAACACGTCAGCATATTATTGGTAGATTTACTGGAAAATAAGAGAACTACTGCGGGAAAAATTTCCGGCAACTCGGCGTCTCAGAAAACCGTCAAAATTAGTGCCTCATAATGTTTCCAGTCATTCGACAGGCTCGGGATTGGAATGAATGAAGCCCCCATGTAGCGGCGAGGATAGGACTCCTCCTAATCCCTGACAGATGACATGAAATGATATTGGAGAGCCTCAAGAGCAGTGTCCTGGAGCGAGAGACTTAGGGTCGGGCATGAAACTGGGGAGGAGTACCAGTATCACGCTCAAGTGGGTTCGGCCTTGTAGGGTGTGCAGCTAATCACTACAACCAATACAACACAAAGGCAGTTGACTTTACTATTATTATTAGTGTGTAAGAACATGTACATATTCTACATCTTCGTTACATTACTTTCGTTATGTTAATTGCTCCGGAGGTTTCCGTGGTCGGCAGAGGTAAGTAAGCATGTGTGGTGAATGGCTGGACAGTGTACAAATTAGAGTATGCCTACAAGTTACTTTAATAAGATTCGATAATTTTATTTCTTTCCTTTCTGATTCATTTTTAAAGAAAATTTAAACAACAAACATCAGGCTCAAAGAGCAAGGAGCTCGCCAACTTTAAACTCTGTTTACCAGCAGAGAACAACAAATATGCAAATAACAATTTAAGGAAATACTTAGTAGAGAGAGAGAACCACATAGAGCCAAGTATGCTCATGCTGAGCGATATAAATATCATATTGGCACAGATTATATAATGTCAACACCGCCACTAGAAATGTTCAATAAAGGCCGGAATCCAAAAATCGAATGGAGGCGGAAAAGAAGCACGCCGAAATATTCGAAGAAGAAAAATCTAATCAGCGCAAAGAAACAGGTGCTAATTCCACGCTACCGGGTGACTAAAATGGAAAAATGAAGGCCGATAAAAATATTTTAAATTTAGAAGGTGAGAAATTTGAATCACCCAATTCGAATAAAAGGGGAGAATTCCGAGTGTAACTATTCGTGCTCCCTTATATTTAATTATATTCCCTGTAGGGAAAACATTTAAGTCCGAAGCCGGTGCAGAAAGCCCTACATTACTAGGCCTCACTATTACATGCTAAGTGAAAAACCTCTGAAGCCTTCCCCATACTTTACTCGCAGGAACAGTCACTTATTTAATTTTATTCTGACATACCTTGTTAGTGTGAACCTCCTTCAGGCCATGACCTCCGCCTCCTTTGCTCACACTGCCACACATAGGATAGTTCGTCTTATAAGTGGAGAATGTGAGAAACTTCTAGATATTTATAATCCAACGATATGGTTGGACGGCTACAAGTTACAAAACAGCTCCATGATTGATGAATAATTTAACTTTCTAACTTGTCATAGACTGGTAGAATTAGACGAGGCGTCGGAGATATAATTTACAATTTTGGAAACACAAAATATAACATTAGCATAACGACAGATTTACCAACTTCAACATTCAAGCTTTCTCACAAATAAGTATTCGGCTTTACCCTCCAGAGTTCATTCCAAAATATACGTTACAACCGTCCAACCATCAGACGTAAACTTTTACCGCATTTCAAAGTTCTTAGTTGCTATCAGAGATGGCCATTCTAGAGAAAGCACATAAAACAAAACCAGGAAGGGAAAGTGTACCTCTGGTAGATGAATAATAATAATGTCCTTGTTTTACGTCCCACTGACTACTTTTGAAGGATTTCTGAGACACCTAGGTGCCGGAATTTTATCCCTAAGAAGGTATTTTAAGTGCCAGTAAACCTACCGACATGAGGCTGACCTTCAGGTACCACTGGGTAGAACCTGTCAAAGTGAGGTCAGAAGGCCAGCATCTCAACCGTCTGAGCCACTCAGCCCGGCAATCTCTTCGTTATAGAGTCATATTGCTCTCATCATTCAGTCTGCAAGTCTCTGTGAATTTATTAACACCCATTAACTGTAAAATGCCCTGTGGTTTTGTTTACTCCAACATTTCTTATCATGAAAAATAAGTCTAACCATAACCGCCATAGTCCCCTCTACTCATCTTACCTTCTATGGCCAAGCCCTTTATTCTCATTCGTAAACCTATACTCCTTCAATCACCTTTTATGACCTCGCCGCCGGAGCCGGATTGTGAGTATCGGGAGTAGAAAGGCAATGTATGTTCAAAAACAAGGGGTGCTACGTCAGCATTCTCTCACGCCTTTGGAGGGAAATATGAATTTTTGCTGAGGTAGAAAAAATGTTTGGTGCAGGCTAGGTCATTGACCCCTAGTCAATGACGTCAGATCAGTAACGTCATTGTGATGTCAAACCGTACCTCACGTAGCTACGTGTATGACGTCACGATGACGTCTTAACCTAACCTGCAACCATGGACGCTAACGTAACCTCATTGGGTTAGGTTAGGAACCGAGGTGTTGGTTTTTCGGATGGGAGGAGAGTGTCCTCTACCCCCTGGTTGGGGGCTAACTCCCAGACCCCTACAAAAATAGGGGAAATGTAACAGAGATATTCCTCTCTCTCTCTCTCTCTCTCTCTCTCCCTCCCAGAGGACAACCTCCTGGTCCTCGACCAAAATATTGCCAGCTTCTTAGCCAGCCATGGCTGTCTACCCTCGAAGAATACTGGCGCTGACCTGTGGTCCTCTCCCGAATTTGTAGCGTGGTCGTGCGTTTGTGGATGCGGGAGGAGCGGAGGGGAATACTAGTGCGTCCGCGCGGTAAGGGGAGGTTAACAAGAGTGCAGTCTCGCGGCGAATTGGCGAGTTACTACGTGTGCGGCGGGAGGGACGATATATCAGTGTGCTCTCGTAGCTGCTTCGTGAGTTATTACAAACAAATATCCCGCTAGAGAGATAACAGCGCATTCTTGTGTCGACATTCGTGAGTTACTCTAGGAAAATGGCTATCAGATCCCACTAGAGATATATCAGTGTGCTCTGGAGGAGACGTCGTGAGTTGTCTTGTCTTGTCTTGATCGTATAATTTGATGGGCTTCGCTTGGGAGCGGTATACCCAGCCACAACTTCGTGAGTTACTGTAATCAAATGAATATCAGATCCCGCTAGAGACATAACAGTGCACTCTCGCGGCTAAGAAGAAAAGCAAAGGTTGCGCCACCTAGGAGCTAGTTGGTAAAATGGCTAGCAGATCGCGCACAAGCAGTTAATTTACTGTTTTGCTGCGAATCGAGCCCCGGGTGCATCTGAACCGAACGCCACAAAGTTAACCATTCAGCAATGGAGTCGGAACAGCTGAGAGTGGCGGTCGTGATAAATATTTTAAGAGGAAGTAAAAAGACCAACCATCCTCTATATAAGAGGGAGAATAAATGGAAGGGATCCAATATTTCAAAGAATGAAGGTATCGCCCAAAGGAAGACAAAGACCAGGAGGGGCATGACAGAGTATGACTCCCTGGGAATCGATTGTTCTAATAGCGTCGGGGTCGCAAAAGAACAAGAGTTTACCATGAGAGGTCGGATAGGATAGATAAAAAATAAGAGGCCTGGCACAAATAATTGGAAGCATTGCATTAACACAGCTAAAGGTCTCGTGGTTACAATCCACGCCCCTAAGTTGAGAGATCCTTGTGCTCCTTAAGTCGTATTTTACGACAGGCATGGTTTACCGTGGGTGTTATTCTACTTCTCTACCCACAGGGGGTACGGCAGCTGAGATAACACACCGACACGACTGTGAATCGAGCCCAGGACCCTCTGATCCGAAGACCACAACCCTAACTATACAGAAACGGGGACGAACATTAAAATAATTTTTCCGTGGTATCTGTGGAACGCAGAGAGGTGAAAGAAGGTGTGGGCTTGAATGGGTCCAACAACAGTATCAAAAATTGAATTAAAATTTTGAAAGTTTATATTTCTTTTAGAATATAAAACTTAACCATTTTTTCACTGAGTGAACATAAAAACATGACCGGTACAATTAGCAATCCTGAAACAAGACTGGGAAAATTCCAGATTAGTGAAGCTTTGGGGCTTCAAGCCCTTAGTTTACAAATTCTTAGATACCGGATCCAGTTTACAAAATTTACGAAATCACAATGGTTTGACAGGGACGGAAATACCCTGATTTAAGAACACTTGCTCCAGAAGTTACAATATTTATCCTTCCAGAGGCACCGCTCACTATTAGAAAACTGTGAAATGATCTTACATGCTCTGGATTTCTTACAGCTCACTCAAGGCAACATTACATCAAAATCTTACACTCTCTGGCCTCACGAGGCACGATTTACAAATGGAAATAGTTTTCCACAGGGGTATCTAGCACCCAACCTACTGGGCCTTTGCGGAAAAGAACAGGTTAAATAAATGGCCCGAAAAAAGAACGAATGGAGGCGTACTCTTGCACTTCTAGATAATGAAATATTAAAACCCTAACAGGGCTCTGTGCCCAATGAAACATGGGCTAGTCCCAAGCTACTGAGGTGACTCGCATGGAAATAAATTTAATACATTACAGTAAGAAAACAGTTACGAATTCGTAGTCACCTCAAACTAAGATAAAGGAGAGCTCGAGAGGTTAACTCACTCTCTATCCCCGATTTACAGTTAAAGACTTTTACATTAGCCGAAAGAAAATTTACATTTTAGAAAAGGTTTCTTACATAGTAAAAAATTCGGAACTTCCCCTCGGATAAGTCAGCGGAGGTAGCTACAGAAAAGAGAATGTAGGTGGCCATTACCTGGCTGATGTACTGCCTGTCGAAGAATGAGGTGTCCTGCCTCCTGCCTTAACACACACACTCAGAAAGACGATGATCAAATGAGAAAAGGAAATTTGAAAAGCCGGAACTTATATACCCTCAGGGAAAATTTCAGAGGATTCTGGGCTAATCCGGACGCACCATATCATTTTTATTGGCTGAACCCAAAAGTTCCACTCAAAACCGAACAAGAAGCCTGTGATAGGCTGAAAATTAATTACAGAAAATTTTCATTGGCCAGATTCAAAACTGGCGAAATGAGACAGAAGTGTTGCAAACCTAGAATTACATAAGGAAAACCAATGAAAGTTGAGAAAATCTATAAATACAAAATTTATTTCAAGAACAACTTCCTCTACGTGGCACAGAGTGCATTACTATAGCCTTATGGTAGTGACTTCTGTAGAAAAACGTCCAAACTTCTTGATGTACAGCAAAGACAAAACCAATAGAAATCCAATCAGTTTAGGAAACTTCACATTAATACAATTACTTAATGTTTCAGTAGTGACATCTGATTAAAGTCTCAAATTTATTTAGTAATAATTTCACATATTTTTCGACAGAGGAGTTAACTTAAGGCTCTTATTTTGAAAGTGCGGTATTGAGGTTTACCTCCCAGTATAATAATAATAATAATAATAATAATAATAATAATAATAATAATAATAATAATAATAATAATAATAATAATAATAACAATAATAATAGTAATAATAATCATAATAATAAAAATTTTACTATACCTGAGGGTCACGTGTGGATTTGACCGTGTCTTACGGCCGGATGCCCTTTCTGACAGCAATCTTCTATACAGAGGCGTAATCTCTATTGTGAGTTCTGTATTGAGACATATATTGTCCCAGGTACGCTTATTTGGGTGTTCCGCAACAGTGTGGTATCGTTACATTTGAAAGACTTTGTTTGCGAGGCGGTTAGCCAACGGCTTTATTCTGGACCGCGCGCTGATGGAGGACAGCCGGTAGTTAGGTTTGAAAGTTTGAACGACCCTGCGGGGAGTGTTACGGCATCGCCTAACGTGCGGCGAGTTTGAAATAGGCCAATCGCGATCTCTGAAAGCGCGACCTACGGTCATAGTGAGTCCCAAGACAATTTCTCCGGATTGTCTACTTCATCTATCGCAGTGCTGACTTACTAGTTTAGAATGGGGAGACCTCAATCAATAGTCGACTTTGGAACCCCCTCTTTGGAGCGACACCGTAGAATCTATAAAACCAGCACTGGGTAGGGGAAATGCGGTCAGTCGTCAGTTATTCGTTATTCAGAAGGCAGTCTCCACTTCAGTCATGATTGCCATATTCTTTGTTATCTAAGCTCTACAGTGACACTATTCCTATATAACAGTGATAGTAATGTTATGAACTATATAATATGCACCGTCCTGGTGTGAATTGCATCTGAGAAAAGTCCGTATGTGTGGTAGTTTCCTTTACACGTGTAGCGCTTCAATATTATGCCGAGTGCGGTATGTAAGAACTTGATAGACAAAAGGACGGTTGCCGTGGATACCGGTACGAGTCGCGTGAATTGACTTAACTGTGCTATATGCCAATATTTATCGGGTTGGTATCGCAATCGCTGTGGAATCGGGTGCGTACGTCTCGATAATTGCTCCTCTGTACGAACTGGCCCGGTCCATATTCCATTGTACATGTATTCTGAACCAAGATTTATTTCTAATCTCTTCATTTTGTGCCAAATAATATTTGCTTAGGTAGGGTGTGCGTATACAGTTGAGCAAGTGTAGAATTATCATATTTTTATTCATTTTAGGAATATTTTTCTGCAAGAACTATAATGGAATCTACATGTGTGGATCATCTGTGTTGTAACGCCATCCAATGGCTGAGTAATCAACTGACGCTGCCGTTATGTAGATGGTGTGAAAGCTGAGAGCAACAAAGTTAAGTGGTTATGTCATTTTTATAAGCATGTCTGAGGCAAAAGGAGTCAACTTAGTTTCATCCAGTTTGAGTTTAAAGTAAAGTTAAATGTCAGCCCGCTAGAGCTGAGCTATGCTATTTTCAATTATGTAGTGGAAAATCCAGGGCAAATGCTTACTTGTGCCTTATTTACTTCTTTGTTTAATACGTTAGTTTAATTATGGGTAAAGGGTTGTCAATAGGAGTCGCTAGATGTGTGTGTTTATGTGTTTTCATTTTCAGTATATTCCAATATGCATGTATTTAGGGTAATGCAGGAAAGTAGTTCATCATTAACAAGGCGACGTCGCCTTATTATTGTGGGATACTTATTATCAAAGAACAGTATAGGCTTCTTTTATTTATATGTAAATGCGCGTTTTTAGGTATATACTCTCTGCCAGAGGAGCGCCGCCGTTGTGAAGTTAGGATCTGTCATGAGCAGGCACGGCAAGTGATCGGGCAAGAACACAATGCGAGTGTTAAGAAAGGCAATTTTCGCCTTATATATATAATGGGGTAATAATGGTGGGATGAAATGCCTGTGAAGAGGGCAAGGAAGGGGGATTATAAGTGAGAGCTGCTTTGAAAAAGGATTAGCTTGAATACGCGCGGAGATTCCGAGATAGAGTCGGCAATCGAACTCACAAGCTGCTAGGACGGAAGGCCATGCGTGACGTCTTTTCGAGAGAGATTTGTGCGGTCAATATGTTGATATATGACGACGAGATATTTCTGTTGTTGCAGAATATTTTATGAACGGGAGAGGTAATTAGTTTTAACTCAGCAAGGCAGCAGTTGTTAAGAAATAGAAACTTTCCTTCGCTGAGTGATTCCGACAGACTTGAGCCAACGTGAATATAGTAAGCGCCGTAACCCCTCCGGTGAATGACCTGCGTTGCTCGCCTGTCGGCCCCCTGCGAGATAGCATTCTTGACGTTACAGCTGTTTGACAGTCCAGTGAAAGGTAAAGTCACCAATTACCCCAAGAAGGCGACCATTCAGCCCGGTCTTGACTGGGTCGTGTATTTCGTGACCTGGTTATGAAGAAGTGCTTTGCCTGTGTGTGTGTATATTTTACTTATCTTGTGATTTTGCCTTTGTCTTTGCAGGATTGTTTGTTCATTTATGTACCATATACTGGTGTGTATTGTCATGTTTATTGTCATTGTGCAATGTCAACGTTGTGTAATTATTTGCATCTTAATTTAGCTCGGAGCTAATTTTCATGCTGATCGATTCGCGACAGATTGGGTCTGTCAGTAGATGCTGTGTAAGGTATATTTCACCTTGTTATGTATATTCGGATAGAAACTGGAGTGACTTCCTTTTGTCGAAGCATAGCTTGTGGACGATCACAATCGCAATTCCTCTCGGGCATATCGGCATGTTCATTTGGCGGCGTTGATCTAATTAACGATGTAGATCCGGCCAAGATTTTAATTATGTGTTTATAATTTGTTTCTTTTACTTTAGCGGCGTCTGGACCGACGAATACTCTTTATGCTAACTTGTGTTTATTTCTGATGTGCACGGCATACTGTGCTAATTTAATGAAGGATTGCGTCTTATTTATATCGTATGTTACCATTTGATTTCGGACAGGATGAATACTTAATCATGCGCTTAAGTGAACAAATCTATTTTACCCCTTATTTGCCTCTTATTCACAACAAATACAACTGTTTCCCATTCATATATACCACTGGTATTTACTTCCTAGGAAGGTAGCTTTAGTTTTACGCCCATTCTCGACCGAACGAACTGCGGAATCTCACCGACTTAGCCTGGCATATTTATATCTGTGGATGGGAACGGTTCAGTACATTGCATTGTTTGAAAATGAAGAGGAAAGTGATGCGGATATCACACACAACCAGTCCCCTCTGAGGCAGAAGACTTAATCCGATCAATTAAAATAATCGACACGACGGCGAATCGAACCCGGGATCCTCTGAACCGACGGCCTCAACGCTGACCATTCGGCCAGAGATGATAAATAGCAATAATAATTAACTTCCATCAGCTTATCTTATTCATTTCTGGAGGTCACTTGCTCTACTTATGCTGATGATGATTTTCAATCAATCAATCAATACTGATCTGCATTTAGGGCAGTCGCCCAGGTGGCAGATTCCCTGTCTGTTGCTTTCCTAGCCTTTTCCGAAATGATTTCAAAGAAATTGAAAATTTATTGAACATCTCCCTTGGTAAGTTATTCCAATCCCTAACTCCCCTTCCTATAAATGAATATTTGCCCCAGTTTGTCCTCTTGAATTCCAACTTTATCTTCATATTGTGATCTTTCCTACTTTTATAAACGCCATTCAAACTTATTCGTCTTACTAATGTCATTCCACGCCATCTCTCCGCTGACAGCTCGGAATATAACACTTAGTCGAGTAGCTCTTCTTCTTTCTCTCAATTCTTGGCAACCCAAACATTGCAACATTTTTGTAACACTACTCTTTTGTCGGAAATCACTCAGAACAAATCGAGCTGCTTTTCTTTGGATTTTCCAGTTCTTGAATCAGGTAATCCTGGTGAGGGTCCCATACACTGGAACCATACTCTAGTTGGGGTCTTACCAGAGACTTATATGCACTCTCCTTTACATCCTTACTACAACCCCTAAACACCCTCATAACCATGTGCAGAGATCGGTACCCTTTATTTATAATCCCATTTATGTGATTACCCCAAAGAAGATCTTTCCTTATATTAACACCTTGATACTTACAATGATCCCCAAAAGGAACTATCACCCCATCAACGCAGTAATTAAAACTGAGAGGACTTTTCCTATTTGTGAAACTCACAACCTGACTTTTAACCCCGTTTATCAACATACCATCGCCTGCTGTCCATCTCACAACATTTTCGAGGTCACGTTGCAGTTGCTCACAATCTTGTAACTTATTTATCACTCTATAGAGAATAACATCATCCGCAAAAAGCCTTACCTCCGATTCCACTCCTTTACTCATATCATTTATATATATAAGAAAACATAAAGGTCAGATAACACTGCCCTGAGGAACTCCCCTCTCAACGATTACAGGGTCAGACAAAACTTCACCTACTCTTACTCTCTGAGATCTATTTTCTAGAAATATAGCAACCCATTCAGTCACTCTTTTGTCTAGTCCAATTGCACACATTTTTGCCAGTAGTCTCCCATGATATACCCTATCAAATGCTGTAGACAGGTCAATCGCGATACAGACCTCCAGAATCCAAGATATCTGCTATATCTTGCTGGAATCCTACAAATTGAGCTTTAGTGGAATAAGCTTTCCTAACACCGAATTGCCTTATATCGAACCAGTTATTAATTTCACAAAGATGTCTAATATAATCAGAAAGAATGCCTTCCCAAAGCTTACATACAATGCACGTCAAACTTACTGGCCTGTAATTTTCAGCTTTATGTCTATCACCCTTTCCTTTATACACAGGGGCTACTATAGCAACTCTCCATTCATCTGGTATAGCTCCTCCGAGCAAACAATAATCAAATAAGTACTTCAGATCTGGTACCATATCCCAACCCATTGTCTTTATTGTATCCCCAGAAATCTGATCAATTCCAGCTGCTTTTCTAGTTTTCAACTTTTTTATCTTATTGTAAATGTCATTGTTATCATATGTAAATTTTATTACTTCTTTGGCCTTAGTCTCCTCCTCTATCTCGACATTATCCTTGAAACCAACAATCTTTACATACTGCTGACTGAATACTTCTGTCTTTTGAAGATCTTCACATACACACTCCCCTTGTTCATTAATTATTCCTGGAATGTCCTTCTTGGTACCTGTTTCTGCCTTAAAATGCCTATACATACCATTCCATTTTTCACTAGAATTTGTATGACTGACAATTATGCTTGCCATCATGTTATCGTTAGCTGCCTTCTTTGCTATATTCAATTGTCTAGTAAGTTCCTTCAATTTCTCCTTACTTCCACAGCCATTTCTAACTCTATTTCTTTCCAGTCTGCGCCTCCTTCTTAGTGTCTTTATTTCTCTATTATAATAAGGTGGGTCTTTACCATGCATTACCACCCTTAAAGGTACAAACCTGTTTTCGCATTCCTCAACAATTTCTTTAAACCCTTCCCAGAGTCTGTTTACATTTTTATTTACCGTTTTCCACCGATCATAGTTACTTTTTAGAAACTGCCTCATGCCTGCTTTATCAGCCATATGGTACTGCCTAACAGTCCTACTTTTAAGACTTTCCTTTCTATCACTTTTTTTTTAACTACCACAAAAACAGCTTCATGATCACTAATACCACCTATTACTTCAGTTTCCCTATAGAGCTCATCTGGTTTTATCAGCACCACATCCAGGATATTTTTCCCTCTGGTTGGTTCCATCACTTTCTGAATCAGCTGTCCTTCCCATATTAACTTATTTGCCATCAGTTGGTCATGCTTCCTGTCGTTCGCATTTCCTTCCCAATTTACATCTGGCAAATTCAGATCTCCCGCTACAATCACATTTCTTTCCATGTCGTTTCCCACATAGCTGACTATCCTATCAAATAATTCCGAATCCGCGTCAGTGCTACCCTTTCCCGATCTGTACACTCCAAATATATCAAGTTGCCTATTATCTTTAGAAATGAGCCTTACACCTAGAATTTCATGTGTCTCATTCTTAACTTTTTCGTAGCTTACAAATTCTTCTTTCACCAGAATGAACACTCCCCCTCCCACCATTCCTATCCTATCTCTACGATACACACTCCAGCGCCGTGAGAAAATTTCTGCATCCATTATATCATTTCTCAGCCATGATTCAACTCCTATTACAATATCTGGTAAATATATATCTATTAAATTACTTAATTCTATTCCTTTCTTTACAATACTTCTACAGTTCAACACTAACAATTTTATGTCATCCCTACTTGATTTCCAGTTCCCTGTTCCATTATCACCGCTCCCTAGGTCATCCCGTTTCCCTGAATGTACCTCCCTATTACCCTTCCAAACAAATTTCCTAACTTATATGTGCAACTGCGGTTTAAATGAAGGCCATCTGAGCGCAGATCCCTATCTCCTACTCACCCATTAGGATCTAGAAATTTCACTCCCAGTTTCCCACATACCCACTCCATAATCTCATTTAAATTCCCAATCACCCTCCAGTCAGTTTCCCTCCTACACAGTATTCCACTAATAACAATCTCCGCTTTCTTAAACTTCACCCGTGCTGCATTTACCAAATCCCACACATCTTCAACTATGTTGGTACTTATATCAGCTTGCCTTACGTTGTTGGTACCAACGTGAAACACTACCATCTTCTTCTTCCCCTCCTCCCTCTCTTCTACTTTCCTCAACATCTACCTCAATCTAATTCCTGGATAACATTCTACCCTGGTTCCTTTTCCTCCACACACTTTCCCCACGTGTCTAACGATGGAATCCGCCATGACCAGAGTCTCAACCCTCCCCACCTCATCTGATCTCCTCCCCTCCTGGTTAGCCCTATCTTCTCTCACTGCTGCAGATGCTACTTCCTCCTCCCTTTTCTCCTTCCCATGACCCCGTTCCACCTGTCTTTTCCTATCCTCTACTCTACGTTTCCCTTTCCTACCTTTTCCCTTCCTCCTACTTCCACGCATCTCAGCAACAGTTCCTTGTCCCTCATCTTCCCTCTGTTGTTCTACCTGGAGTGACTCGTACTGATTTCGCACAGACACCTGTCCTGAATTCTGATCCTGAATAGAGCCCTTAGCCTGCAATCTCTTTCCCCTTAGAACTTTAGACCACCTGTCTTCTACAACTCCTCCCTTTCCTTCCCCTCCCTCTTGTACAACTGCTGTAACCTGTACATTGTTTGAGGGAGTCCTATCTTCCTTCCTGCCTTCTGTGAGAATCCTAATTATCTCCCTCAAACTTTCCAACTCCTCCCTCATACCCCTCAATGCCTCACCACACCCACAATGAGTACACTCGCGCTCCTTAGCCATTCTTTACGGGGGAAAAAATAAATTAAAAAATATTTTTCTACAACCCCTAACAGGATAAAAACTGCTGTTGATTACTGAATATCGAAAGTAATACACAAGAACTACACAATTCCAAACTGCAATTAAGCCTATCCTAATTACAAGAACAGTATTTTAGTAAGAGTTTCTACGGATACCTCTACTACACCAGTACTACACAAACATTTTACAATAATAAAATAAGCACACTCAATTCTAATAGGATATTACTCGTATACTACTGTACAGTACACTACAGTAATTTTTAAACTACTTTCAGAAGTATACTAATTACGATACCGGTACCGTACCGTATGTCACTACTAAGCACAACAGAAATGAAATTTGCAAGAACTATTGTACTCAAAGATTACCAACGAAGCTAAATGCTTAGACAAATTATTATTAGTATTACGGTCTAATAGATACACACGAAAGATAACACACGAATATAGCAGGCAAGATACGGCACTATCTAAATGTACTGTATTATATCTATACTACAATGTATCTACACTACACTACACTGCGTTTGGTTAAATGCTTAAGTATCAAAAGGTTTGCCGTACACGAAGAAAAACACGAATATAACTGGCAAGATACTATCTAATATATTATACCTTATCTTCACTACAATTCTACTGAAATGTGGTTATGTGAATATTACAGCTGGTGGATTACTTTTATTTTCCCTACTCTACGGGACGGAGAAAAAGGTGTCCTTAATTAGGCCTGCTGAAAACTACGAGGTTGTCTACAATAATTTCTCAAATATTTCTATCAAAACTACTACTACTACTACTACTCCAGGGACTTGAACTGCAATTACTGGGATATATGAACTTTATTATTATTAGCTAACTGCTCATAAATACTGAAAGATCGAGGGAGCGAAATATAAATTACCGATACTATCTACCTACTCAGAAGTACAAATGAATGGAATACAAGGTCAGCTGATTTTTATTTATATTTACTTGACTACACTACACCCTTTGTTCACGACTGTAGCCAACAATGCAATATTTGAATATGAGGAGCGACAATAATCAATAACAATACGACTGTTAACTATTACCGCGTAATCTCTGTAACTTCTTTTTAAATGGAAGTTTACAGGCGTATCGTGTTTTTTAATGTAGTAAATTATTACCTTCGCGATAGTTTGAACGGATATCTATACGAAATACCGGAGAAGTTGCTGCAGAAGTTACGGTACTATTCCTTATGATAATCTGCCTTTGTAAGTACAACCAACGAACCTACAGATATTTACAAATATTTTTAAAGTGAATAGTATTACCTAAAGTATTTCCTAAACCTAAATTCGAAACAAGGTACACCTAGCTAGCCTACTTAACCTAGAAAACGTAATTTACTGAAGATCAACTGAATTACTTGTTACAAAATTTAAATAAATATCACTACTCCCAATTTCTACCAACAAGCACTAAACACCACTATATAAACAGCACTAAATGAATCAGATATACACAAAATTTAGCTATTTCAATAGGTTTTCGCTACTTTATCACTACAATAATTCAAGAGCTCTCTCAACAGCCAACCGTTCTCAAGCGCATCCAACAATGCAACAATGCAACAATTTTAGCCGGTGGTGTCATAATAATAATAATAATAATAATAATAATAATAATAATAATAATAATAATAATATAATAACAATAAGATGAATCAAGATGGCCGTGAGCAACGAACATTCAAAACTTTATAGCTCAGCTGAAAAATAAATCTAAAACATATTTGAAGTTCTAAATAGTGACAAACGACTGGATAAGAAGTGGAAAGAAAATATTACTAACTCCGTGATTATAGTTAAATCAGTATTAGCAAAATTTCATGAGGAATTGATCAAACTGGAGAATACCTTAACCTCCAAACCAGATCAACACGGACAGCAGATCAACGAACACGAACAGCAGCTTTATTTCTGACACAGTATCTCGCACTCATATAAATAAACAAAACATTAAGAAGACTAGAAATGTGGTATTCATCTCACGAAAGAACAAAGACACGATAAAGTTCTCCGAACAGGCTTTACGCCTATTGCAAGCTACAACTAAATCCAGTTCTCAAAATGTAGGAGTAAATAAAGTGAAGAAAACTAGAGATGGAGTATTATTCGAATTAATGACTCATGATGAATGTGCGAACCTAGTCAGTCGCATTCAAGGAACTTCTCGGGACCTGACGGCTATAATACCAAAACACAAAAATCCTAGACTCATCATTCATAGTATTTGTACCGGGCGGTACACCTCCACGCCGCTAATTCAAACATGGCGCAAGTTGAAACTCCTCTGCTGGAGGAAGTCTGAACTTTATCTACTGTGTTAATTTTCAAGTTTCTCAGAAGATGTCACTACTTGGAAATTTTGGAGTTTCTGAACTGGGTCGTTTTCAATGTATTTTTGTTTTACCTGTAGTAAGAAGTGTGAACTTTCTCTTCTAGAGGACACTACTGAAGAACTACAATGGTGCACCATAGTGCGAAGTGAAAGAACTGTTTTCTTTGGAGAAATTTTTATTTCAAAAGTTTGTTCCTTGTTAAATTTCTTTCTGTTATTGTTTAAGTTGGCTGTATAACCCTTTCCTTCCCCTTGTTTTGAATTTAGCCAATCCCGAATTTCTTTAATTAATTTCTGACCAATCAGATGTATCTTCTCCAACTTGAATATCTTGCTTAACCCTAGCCAATAAAGTTTTTGTGGGCGGGTGTTCTCATTTCCGAAACGCCTCGAACTTTCCACGAGAGTATATAAACCGCTGATTTTCGGGTCTCTGCGCCACTTCAGTACCAACTTTCAAAGTGTAAAGTACGTAGCAGGGGGCGGGAAGCGCCTCTTTCTTCGGGCAGCAGTTCAACAACAAGGTAATGGCCGTTTAATAACTTCTTTTCTTGCTAGCTCAGCAGTTTAACTCTCGGGGCGGGTCCGAAGCTTTTCCACCATGTAACTTTCCCTAAAATGTAAAGACTCTTAGCATCTATTCTCTTTTAAAGCTACATATTGGGATAGAGAGTGCTTAACCCTCTCGAGCTCCCACTCATATTGTTTTGAGGTGAACTTATTTGTCATAACCGATTCTTCCTTAACGTAATGTAAATGGTTTCCTTCTAAAGTCACCTCTTTAGTATGGGATTAGCCCTTGCATTAGCGGCCTAGAGCCAGATTAGGTTTTAAACAAAAGGTATTAGGAGTGCAGATCGCCTCCTCTCAAATTGTTATTTTGGAGGTCATGTAATTAACCTTTTTCTCACTTAATAGACCTCAGTAGGTTGGGTATTTTACCCCCGTGTCTATGTCCTTAGAGGACAACTTGAAGGTGGAGTTTGGTGTGGCCTTTGATAGGCTTAAAGTTGAGAGCGAGTGGCTCTTTCTTGAAAATTGAGTATGTATGCCTCGAGGAGGCTTTTCTGTGTAATTTAGAGCAAGTGCTCCTGGGCATGAATGGGGTTTTCTGCCCCTCTGTTAAATCTTGTTTTGGGGTAAAGTTGGGCTAGTTGCCCAAGAATTGTGAGTTTGGGGCTCGAAGCCCAAATCCTGTAAATACTGTAATTGTACTTTTCTTGCCTTGCTACTCTGTACCTGCCATTCTTGTTATTTCTCAATTTTGAAAAGAAAATATAACCTTGTTAAAATTTTAAATTAACTTTAATTTCGTAGCCTGAGACCTGTTCACCCCCGCACCTTCTTTCACCTCTGCTAATCCACCAAACCACGGTAACAGTATTGAACCGGACTTTCTGTAGGAGGACCTTGTGGACGCCATTAAAAACCAGAACCCGTGCATAAAGCAGTGCCTACTAGATAGTACGCAAGTCTTGAAGAAAAGATTTGTGAAGAAAGCTCGGAGCGGCGTCAGCCAGTATGCAGTGATAGAAGTGACGCCTAAGATCTACCATGCCGTGATGAAAGAAGAGAAGCAATATATTGGCTACCAAAGGTGCATTGTTGAAGACTATTTCCCTGCCATACGTTGTCACTCATGTTGCGGTTATGGCCATTTTGCAGCAGACTGTAATTCGCAAAGATGCCCAATCTGTTCAGAGGAACATACTGTAGGTGTATGCCCCCGAACAAGAACTGAATGTGCCAATTGAAAATCATATAACCAAAAAATGGGGAACAGGACATCTTTTCCAGCCATAGATACAAATCACACAGCAACATCCTCACAATGTCCGGGCTATATTAGAATCTTAAACATAATTAAATCCAAGATGAAGTATGGCTAAAATAACAGTATATCAATATAACTTACACAGATCTCTTATTCCTACACAAGAATTACTTATTGACGCCGGAAATCTATCAGATACACAGCACTTCAAACTTTTGTGCATTCAAGAACCATACACTCGAAATAATGCTGTTAAGGGACTAGGCACAAATTTGAGCATTCATTCTGCTGATCCATCGGAGCACAGAGTAAGAGATGCAATAGCTACAATGTTTTGAAGTTGGTCCAGTTCTGTTGCCATGTGTGTGAGTTGGCGGAGAACAACCCTATATGTGTACCTCGATCCAGATTGTGACTTTGACTATGCTTTGTGTAAATTGGATCTTATCTGCAAGTCACTAAACGGAAGTCAGTTACTGTTACTAGGAGATATAAATGCAAAACACCAAACATGGGGGAGCCCCATTTCAGATGAAAATGGAAAGAAGTTATATGATTTTTGTTGTACACATCGTCTTCATATACTAAATGACGGAACTAGGCCAACCTATCGCCGTGGTAACTCCGAGAGCTTCATTGATATCACCACCTGCAGTGCTGGGCTCTTTCCATTTGTTTCTGATTGGATTAACAAGGACCCAACGACTGATCATGGGCTAATTAAAACCGAAATTAGCGATACAATATGTCCCCCGTTATTCCTGCAAACGTTTATCATACACGTAAATTAAAAACTCAAAATGTGAAGTGGCCCCATTTTGAATTATCTGCCAAACGAGTTCTCCAAAATTCAATTGAGAAATTGGAGGCTATCGCGACTGCACAAGAGTTAAACAACTTTACGCAAGATATCACACAACATATTGTAAATCTGTGACACTCCCACCTTCCTAAACAGTCACACAACCACCCAAAGAACTACTGGTGGACACCTCAACTTACAGCACTCCGATATCGCTTCTTAGCAGCTCAGAGAAGATACAAAAGATGCACATGCGACACTCTCAAGCTTGCATATGAAGCCTCGTACAAAATTATCAGAGAACTATATAGAAAGACAATCGTGCAAACTAAATTAAATAGCTGGAAACAGTTCTGCTTCTCGGAATCAACTAGAAATCCCTGGGGGAAAATTTATAAAGTATGTCGAAAAACAGGTAACCTTTACACTAGTCTGCATACTATTGACACTGGCAGTGGATTCACAACAACACCATTAGAAACTGCAAATGCCCTAGCAGAGACATTTTTTCCTAGGGACGATGCTGATAATGAAACAACTTTACGCAAGATATCACACAACATATTGTAAATCTGTGACACTCCCACCTTCCTAAACTCTCACACAACCACCCAAAGAAATACTGGTGGACACCTCAGCTTACAGCACTCCGAAAGGAAACCATGCTTGCACCAGAAACAGAAGATAAAAAGCCTTTTAGCATGAAAGAAGTTAATCATATGACCTCGAAGTTAGATGATAAGAGAGCCCCAGGAAATGATGCCTTATCTGCAAATATTGTGAAACATATTCATAGTGCCTGTCCTGACTTTCTCATGAAACAGTTCGAAAAATGTTTAGAACTTTGTGTTTTTCCAGACTCTTGGAAGGAGGCCACGATAAAAGTGATCCCTAAATACGGAAAGCAAAATTAATATACAGCCAATTGTCTACGCCCAATAAGCTTACTCCCTATGTTAGGAAAAGTCTTATAGAAACTCATAATTAATAGAGAGATGTTTAACTTCGCGATGAAGAACAGTTTACATGAAAACCAATTTGAGTTTATGCCATCAAAATCTACGGAAGATGCAGTACGTAAGGTGACCCAATGGATGAAATAGGTCTACGATTGCAAAGAATTCGGACTACTAGTATCATTAGATATCTCCGGTGCTTTCAACTTTGCTTGGTGGCCTAAAGTGTTGCATCAGCTGAAAGTGAAGGGTTGTCCAAAAAACATTTATAGGCTAATGCAAAATTACTTCACAAATAGAAAAGTTCACCTGACCACTTGTGGCACAACTGTGACAAGAAACGTAGATTGAGGATGCCCACAAGGCTCTGCTTGTAGCCCGGGTCTCTGGAACATTCTCCATAATGACATTCTTCAACAGAAGCTTCCCGATAATTGTTCGCTAACTGCTTATGTAGATGATGCATTACTACTAGTTAGGGGTAGGACAACAAATACATTAACATCTGCAGCAAATGAAGCACTCGACAGAACAACAAATTGAAATTCAACGCATCTAAGTCTGTTGCTATGCTATTCGCCAAGAAAAGGAAATTTGAGACACCGGTGGTTAAACTAGACGGCCAAAAATTAGTTATTTTAGATAGCATGACATACCTAGGAATAATTTTAGCAAACTTTTATTTAGACCGCCTCTTCAACATTTGGAAACCAAAGCAGCCAAATTGTATAAGAGCCTGACAATGGTAGCACGACCCACCTGAGGACTAAACACGGAAATTTTGAAGATTATATATCGTGGAGCTGTTGAACCAATGGTGCTTTATTGTGTCACTGCTTTCGAACATGTTCTGCATAAAAGATGGGCGCAACAGAAATTGTCTCAAATTCAAAGAGGTTTCGTGTTACGCATCACACGCGCTTACCGTACAATATCGACAGACGCTGCCCTTATTATTTCTGGTATAGAACCTCTGCGTCTCACAGGACGCAGCATGTCAACTGTAAGAAGAACAGAATACATCCGCGGGATCTGGAAGGAGTGGAACTTGAACTTCCTGTACATCATACTGCCGCCGGACATCCAGCAGATTATATGAGCTCTGTATTTGACCAACCATATACCAGAGAACACAGCCATTCTATATAAACAGATGGTTCTCGCATTTCCCGTAGCGGAACACTAGTGGGCTGCGCCTTCGTGGTATATGAGGGTGAAGACGAAGTTCATTCTGAGAAAATAAAACTAAAGGAATACTGTTCCGTGTTTCAAGCCGAGCTCTTTGCAATAATGAAAGCAGTCGAGTGGTGCATAAACAAAAATACGTGTGCGACTATACTCAGTGACTCACAAGCGGCGCTGAACTACATAAAAGATAAATACAACTTACACAATTTGGCAGTACATGTAAGAGAGAATATATCGAAGTACAATAAACATATATGTTTCGGTTGGGTGCGAGGTCATTCCGCCATAAAAGGGAACGAAAGAGCTGACCAATTGGCCAAAGAGGCCTGTAATTCTAACTTGTCAGAGAGTTATACTAAATGCCCAATTTCTTTTGTCAAAAGAACCGTAAAGGATGAAATGCTCTCTCACTGGAATGAACTGTGGTTAACAAGTGAAAATGGCTCATTAACCAAAGACTTGTTTTTTCCAAATGTATATAGTAGGCTGGGATGTAAATATATAGTGTGCAACTTCAATTTAACTCATGTGCTACCAGGTCATGGTAAATTCAATGCTTACTTCGAGCGATTCAAAATTCCAACACAAAATGGCTCACTGTGCTTCTGCACTGAAGACATTCAAACTGTAGAACACATTCTGTTCAACTGTCCTGCTTTTGAGAGAACACGTTTTGTACTCAAGATGCATTTGTTAACTTGCAGTTGTTATTTTTAAAAACCACTACATTTTATATTTTATAAAAAATGCTGCACTTCTCAAATTTCAAAATTTAGTGACTATGTATTTAAACATATGTAATTTGATACTGTCTGCTTATTAGCTGTTTAATATATGTATTGTATATATTATGATCTGGTATTAGTACGGTACTCTTAGTATTAAGGATTGTATTTATCATACTTTTATTTTTCCATTTCTGTTCATGTCGATTTTGCTGTTTATGTATTTTGAATTTTATCAGAGAAAATGTATATTTTGTATAAACTACAACCCTAACATACCCTATGGTAAAATAGGGTTCACAGCACGTTGGAGATTAAATAATAATAATAATAATAATAATAATAATAATAATAATAATAATAATAATAATAATAATAATAATAATAATTCTACCGCTTTTCCATACATGTGTGGGATACCAGGCGTGAACTGCGTCGCACATGTGGATTTTGCCCTATTTTGCGGCCAGATACCTTCCTGTCACCAACCCTATATTGAGGGATGTAATCACTATTGGATGGTTGTATAATATATTGTCTGAATATAAAGAGAAAAATGTAGGAAGAAATAAAAAGCCAGTCCCCAAGAAAGAAGAGTTAATCACACAAGATTAATATCCCCGACCCCGCAGCAAATCGAGCCCGGGATCCTCTAAATCGAAGGCAACAACGCGGACTATTTAGCAAAAGAGTTGGACATTAATAATAATAATAATAATAATAATAATAATAATAATAATAATAATAATAATAATAATAATAATAATAATTTGGAAGCAATATCAGGACTCAACTAAGGGCCCCGTCAACGACACAGTAGACTTAACACACTGATAAGTAATACCATCTTCTGGCTCAGTGAAGAAATTTGTGATAGCTCTCGTTATAGACATTATATATAGATATTAATCGCTGCATTTACATACGCGTAACACATAACAGTGATTAAATTTTACTACGAACATGGTTAATTTTGTATACACGCCATAGCCTGGTGAAGAAAGCAACGGAAAAACGACGCATTTACTGGAGGATAATACTTACACGGCTTTTACACACACAGTCACTTTTTAGTATTTAATTACTTACCTAACACTACTAAAATATATATTTAAGTAAATAATAATAAGGGGATTACTCTTGTATGAAATGTTGCTATATTCAGTGGTTTTAATGTCGCGCTGGGTCACGATGAACAACACCACACGTTTCTGCTTTTAAATTCTCAAGCGGCCAGTAATTGCACTTCTCCTGGCGCCCCCCTCTCTACACAACGTGGCTATCATTCCTCAGTGAGGTGGCCATTCCTTGTGTACTGTTGACATGTCCGGGTCACAGTGACTCATTGCCACTAGTTTCGTGTGCACTTTGTATTCGCTGTTATACTTTTAATTTGTTCGTACATTTGTATTTTATCAACATTTTATCCTTAATTTAGCTACAATCAAAGCTCAAGATTTGGTTTTTGTAATGACAAATATAGGAACATGCGTATTGTGACCGTGAGGAGGTCACAACTGACTGGACAGGTATTGGTGTGTGGCTTGTGTTCGCTTGTCGGCGAGATGGGGTGCGCACGACCTTGACGAGGACGAGAACAATTTTTTTACGTGAAGAGGGCGGCCGGTCGGCTAACCAAATAAAAAAAAAAATGAAGGTTGGCGAGAGAAAAAGATGCTAGCGCGTGTCACTGGTAATTGCGAGGAACGATCTGAATGAAGTATTTATAATACCTTTGGTGGCGTGACATGCATAATTACGGAAGGCTCAAGGATTAAATTAAAATAAACTGGATAAATAATAGCACATTTAGAGGATATAAATTACAAACTAAAATTTTTGAACTAATTTACACGACCCTTTGGCTAAAATGGTGATAAAATTGTATATTCATACGGTAGAAGAATTTAGTATCTAAATTGACTTGACTTCCGTGCATGTGTACCAGACACGATATTTAAGTCATGTGATAAGAGTACTCACTCTCACATACTGATGTGTTCCCGGACTATCATCTTCAGTTGCTCAGAGCCCTTGACAGCAAGGTTTTCAACGTAGAACATCGTGAATACTGTCGTCAGGAACAGTGGCTTCACTCCTGTGCTCTACACTTCTGATAATTGTACACAACTTAGAACAGTGCTGTGATCAGACGTCGAATGTGCAGATATTAATCCCTTAAGTACGTGTCATTTCCAAAATACAGTTACGTGTGTGTTTGGAGTTTATTCTAAAGCACTTTGTGTAAGTTTCAGCTTTCTCACGAGTGAACGCGGAAGACTTGGACGTGATCATTTCCAGAAGAGGACGGAACTTCGCATTATGGATTACCAGTGCTTCACCATTAAGTTCTAAACCATCGACCACCGTCGGCAGCGTCGGGATGCAGATTCTTTCATCCTAGCATGGCTGATTGAGAATCCGGACTTCCAGACGTGAAGATTTCTCCTTAAGTTAAGTCGATTACGTCTCATTTATATCTGTTCTATGTAGTTTTGTTCTATTCTTTCTTTCTTCTTAGTAATCTATTTTGACACATTTTATGGTTGTATATTTGCTCGAATATGTCGTAAAACTGACACATGCGATTGCTTAATGACCATGTGGCCATGAATTTGACAGCGAGGGTTCTGATAGAGTTATCCATGTGTTATCGACACCATCTTTGCTTATTGAGTGAATTTCGTCACGAATATGAGTTAATTTATGTCCGATGGATTTAATGATAGGATATTTTGTCAATATTTTTAATATTTTCCTTGTAATGGAACTTCTACTTGTAGCTCGTGTCTGAAATAACGTGTCATCGGGATATTAAGTCTGAATTCTATGTACGAATTTAATGTGAATATGTGCATTGGGGCATGTGATAATTAATTGGCATAATTAATCATCGAGACACATTTAAGTGGATATTATGTATTTGTAGGACGATGGTAGGTCCTGATATTTCGTGGCTACACATATTTGAGATTAGGATGCGACAAGTTAGAGTCGTCATTGTGGTACACTGTACGTGTAAAGTATATGGAATAATTGCGCATGACATGAATCTTCGTGAAACTGAGCTTTTCACATGTTAATGTCGTAATATTATTAAGCCTGATGTTGATTAGGTTGTAAGGTGAATGTGGATTATTCGAGATGAATGCAGTGTAGTCTAATATTAGTGGTTGCAGATGAAGAAAATGAAAGTCCATGTTAATCGATGTACTTCTTAATTCGTAGGAATATCCCAATTTTTCTCAAGTAATTCAATAATTTCAAGTTGAAGGTACAGGTGAATGTTCGCGAAGGCCTTATGTCTGAAGAACAGATCTTCGACGAAATATCTCAATAATATTTGATTCGTGACTATGCAAGTTCATTCGTTGATGCAATTTTTCGCTCTCATGAGGTAACTCAATCTTGCTGGAACGTAATAAATCTGTTAACGGGAGAGTAATATAGTTGATCGACACTCGTCGACATGTAAATAGTGTAGATATTTTCTTCTTGGTAATCACAGTCTTCTTGACAATTTCCGTAGTTAGCTGTAGATGTAGTAATTTGCTAGTAGTTAGAGAATTATTTTCTATGGGTTCTGTTCTGATAATGTGTGACACTTTGACATTATCGATGGATAGTGGACGGGATTTCCACATGGATGATATTCTCCCCATTTACTTATGTTCGTAAGCTTAGAAGGCGTTTTATTTTGTTTAATTACTGATCAGATGCTTAAGGTTCAGTATTAATTCTCACTAAAAGGGATGTGAGACGACGTGAACAGGTATATCCGACGTCTCGGATTAACTTAGAGAAAACCAAGGCAAATTCAACTTTTCATTTTATAACTACAAAATTGTTAATATAACGAATGTAAATTTTATTTTGCTATAATTGTTAACTTATTGAACCTTAGATATTTCTTTATTATACTCGTTCGTACAATTACTGCATTTTTTCCAGAGTGTCGATGAAGGCTTGGCCCAGACCTCATTTTTCTGAATGACAATTTTTGAATCAACTTTAAATAAATAATTTGATGACTTTAAAGACGATAAAGAAAATTAACAATGTAAAATACTCTGTTAGAATATTAGGGAAAACAACTGCCGTGTACCATCCCATTTGCTTGCACTTAGGTTTGTTACATCAAGAGCCATATTAAATTACATAAAGTAGTGATCATAGTCATAATCACAGACTTCAGGATGGTTAATATTTCATTTAATTAAATAAAAGTGTCATATCTGTTCGATACCTGGAACCTGCTTATTCGATGAACCCTATGTTAATCCTGCCACATTCATTTATCTTATAAGTCTACAGCCATCGAACTGAGCACCCTTGAGGTGTCTCGTGTTCGCTAACTGACTATGTCGGGGACAGTATGGTTTGCAGGAAGTTCGTCAAGTTATTTGGACAGGAACTTGCGGATTTTATGAGACTGAGAGGCCAGCAAATGAGTCTGCCAAAGACGTTGAGGTCTAAATTCTTATTTATACTCAGAGATGAAGAGGGAACTTACACAAAGGCAACAGAGTATCAGGAAGGCTTTGCAAGAAGGAAGATATGTGAGTTTTGTCCCGGCTACAAGGATACGAAAACAAATAATTCTTGTCCAGTTTGTAACGAGTTTGTTTGTTGATATCACAGGAAGCTGGTATGTAATGCACACAAATGGAAGCTCTGTTTTCCAAATAAAACAACTAGAAAGGACATGCTTATAACAGTATTCCTGAACACCAAGAGTTTTGCTATTATTTTTAACTAGTTCTAATAGGTGTAACTTTGCAATCCATTTCCTTCTGAATTAATATTGTTATTGTAGGTTGGTGAATAAACACATTTCATTGGAACACATCTGTAGAAGTATACATCCACATTCAGAACATTGGGTCATGATGACGCGGTATGCCTCTGTTTCTCAATATACTGTTCGGCGAGAGGACCGGAAACGCAAGTTTCATATTTCATCAACGATGCGTTCTTCGACACATAATAATGTGAACGGAAACATAATTTAATATTAATTATAATTAACATACACTTGTGGCTTCTCTGTATGCTGTCGGGTTTGTGGTGAGATGAATCTGTCAAGATGGATTTTTATAACCGGATGCCCTTCCTGATATCAACCTCAACAGGGAAGTTAATAAAATGAAATGAAAGAAGGTTGAGACGCTGACCTTCCGACACCAACTTGTCAGGTGGTATTTGAAGGTGCTCAAATATGTCAGCCTCATATCGATAAATTTACTGGCACGTAAAAGAACTCCTGCAGGACTAAATTCCGGCACCTAGTCGTCTCTGAAAAACGTGAATGTAGTTAGTGGATGAAAAGCCAATAACATTATTATTATTATTATTATTATTATTATTATTATTATTATTATTATTATTATTATTATTATTATTATTATTATTATTGTACCGGGAGGTACACCTCTACGCCGCACATTTAAATCTTGCACCTTAAAGAACTTTTCTACAGGAGAAACCGTGAACTTGAAACTCTACCAACTTATACATTTTCTCTGAAGATGGTACCACTAAAATTTGTTATGGTGAACTGTGTGAATTTCTACTTGTTTAGGTTTTCCATTCATCAAGAAGTTTGAACATTCTCTCATAGATGTCACTACTAACAAAATTTGATCATGCAACCCGGTGCGAAGTGAAGGAACCTTTTTGAAGAAACTTTGTATTCATAAGTTTTATCTTTACTAAATTTCGTTCATTCACGCAGCAGTTCTACAGCAAGGTAATGGCCGATTAACATCTTTATTTCCTGCTAGCTCTCCAGTTTAACCCGAGGGAAAGGTTCGAAACCTTAACTATGTAACAAACCTTCTAAAATGTAAATCTCATTTCGGCTCATGTAAAATTTTATAAATCTTTAACTGTAAATCGGGGATAGAGAGTGATACACCCTCTCGAGCTCCCCTTCATCTTGGTTTGAGGTACTGAATTTGTTTCTACAATGTATTAAAGTTATCGCCATCCGAGCAACCTCAGTAGTTTGGGATTAGCCCCTGTTTCGTCGTCCAAGTGCCCTATAGGTCTTTATATTTTTTGTGGAACTCAATCTCCGACTCCACTCCAGTTTTACTCGGGCCGTTTATTGAACCTGTTCTTTTTCACTAAGGCCCCGCAGGTTGGGTACTAGATACCTCTGTGTAATAAGATTGCTATTTGTAAATAGTGCCTTGTAAGGCCAGTGACGATTAGTTTTTCACATCGTGTTGCCTTGAGTAGGCTGGGAACACTGAGAGCACGTCAGCTCTTTTCGAGTATGGTAATAATGCCTCTGGGAGGCTTGATATTTGGGAGCAAGTACTCCATGTATTAGGGGATTTCTGCCCTTTGTGTAATATTGTAATCTTTTATAAAGTTGAGCTAGGAGCTCAAAATTGTAAACTAGGGGCTTGTAGCCCAAGAATGTTCAAGTTCGGAAGCCTTGGATCCTTCTAAGTCTTGGTTCTAATTTGCTATGTCATTGTTATTTCTCTAAGTGAAAAATGTTAAGATTTTGTTGTTTTTAAGAAAATATAACTTGTGTTAAAATTTTAAATTAACTTTCAGTTCGTTGTTAGACCCATTCATCCCGGCACCTTCTTTCACCTCTGCTGATCGACGGGTAACCCGGTAACATTTATTATTATTATTATTATTATTATTATTATTATTATTATTATTATTAAATAACTCGGAATATCTTATTTATATGTTCGAAGTGAAAATAATTATCTACAGCCATTTTCTAGTCATTTAACCAGGTTCGAAATAGAATGAAGCCTCATCTAACAGCGAAGTTAGGAATTGTGCCAGCTGAGCGTTAAGGCCTTCGGTTCAGAGGATCCCGGGTTCGATTCATAGCTGAGTCGAGGAACTGAAATACTCTGAGTTATTTAATAATACTGTGATTAGCTTTTCGTCCCACTAACTACATTTGACGATTTTTAGAGACGCCAAGGTGTAGGAATTTAGTCCCGCAAGAGTTCTTTTATATACCAGTAAATCTTTCGTCACAAGGCTGATTGGTTTGACCACATTCACATACCACGAGATTGAGCCAGAATCAAACGTGCCGAATTGAGGTCAGAAGGCCTGCGCCTCAACCGTCTGAGACACACAGCCCGCCTATTATTATTATTACTATTATTATTATTATTATTATTATTATTATTATTATTATTATTATTATTATTTTTATTATTATTATTATTATCCGATTCCCCTCGGCTAAATGGTCAGTGTTGACTCCTTCGGTTCAGAGGGTCCAGGGTTCTATTCAAAGCCAGATCGGGTGATTTTAATATTGTTTGATTAATTCTTCTGGATCTGTAACTGACTGTTTGTATTTGTCCCAAGTCATACCCTTTGAAATTCAGCAAGTACACTATACTACCAACCAGTATAGAAACATGCAATGGTGATTTCATCCCTCCACATAGGGTTGGCGTCTGCTCGAGGCTTTACGTCTCCATCCGACGGAAGAATGACTAAAAACAGCGCCATATGGGGCACACAAACTAGTAATTAGAAATTGTATACCACCACCTCCCTTACCCTGCCAGGCTGTGTGTCTCAGAATGTTGAGACGCTAGCCTTCTGACCCCAACTTTGCAGGTTCGATCCCCGCTCAGTCCGATTGTATCTGAAGGTGCACAAATATAATAATATAACAGTACATTAATAATTGTTCCGAGGTTACCCGTGGAGCAGAAAGAGGTTAAAGAAGGCGCCGGGGTGAATGGGTCTAACTACAATATCAAAATTAATTTAAAAATTGAACGGAAGGTTATATTTCTTCAAAAAGACAACAACACAACAAATAACAATATGTCAGGTACAAAAGCAATCTTGAAACAAGAATTGGAAAGTACAAGATTAGTGATTTTTACAAATTCTGGGCTTCAAGCCCCTAGTTTTACAGTTTTACAAAAGGAAGATGTGATGGCCAGAAATCCCCTAATTCAAGAGCACTTGCTTCCTAAATCACAATATCTAGCCTCCCAGAGGCAAACATTACAGTTACAAAACTTGAAAAAGAGCTAACAGGCTCTCAGGTTTCCAAGCCTACTCAAGGCACAACTTACAATTTGAAAATGATATATACAGGGGTATTTAATACCCAAACCTACTGGGCCTTCATGGAAAAAAGAACAGGTTAGATAACTGGCCCATACACAAGGTGAATGGAAGCACAATGCTCTTCAAGATAATGAGCACTAAAAACCTAGGCAAATAAACAGGGGCTATTCCCAAACTACTGAGGTGACTGGCATAGAAATTACATCACTCTCTATCCCCGATTTACAGTTAAAGATTTTATGAAATATTTACATTAGCCGGAAGAAAGTTACATTTTAGAAATTCTGTTACATGACTAAAGATTCGGAACTTTCCCTCGGATTAAACTGCTGAGGTAGCAAGAAACAATGAAGTTATGTGGCCATTACCTTACAGATGTTCTGGCTCCCGACGAAAGAGGCCGCCCGCCTCCTCGTAAAACACACACACTTTCAGAAAGACGACGATCAATTGGCCAAGAAAAGCGAAAAGCCTCAGTTTATAAACCCCCAGGCAAGGTTTGAGATCATTCAAGACAAAACTATCCACACCCTCTCAATTTTATTGGTTGAGTTCAAAAGTAACACTTCAAATCGAACAAGAAGCCTGTGATAGGTTAAAAATTAATTACAGAAATTTTTCATTGGTCAGATTCAAAACTGGCGGAAATATAAGGGAAGTATTGTCAACCCAAAAATAAATGATCTACAATCAGTTACAAAAACCCAGAAATATAAAACGTCTTTCAATTATAAGTTATTTCACTTTGCCCCAGAGGGCGTACATTTTTTGTGGTGCTATCTGTAGAAAAATGTCCAATCTTATTGATGAATGGTAAATAAAACAAGGGGAAGTTCACTCAGGTTAGAAAACAGCACAATAACAAATTACGTAATGTTTCGGTGGTGACATCTTTGATTAAAGTTCTAAGTCACTTTCGTAGTAATTTCCACTTTAGTTCAGTAGATGAGTTCTTTTAGGCGCTAATTTTGAATGCGCGGCGTTGAGATGTTCCTCCCGGTATCATAATGATAATAATAATAATAATAATAATAATAATAATAATAATAATAATAATAATAATAATAATAATAATAATAATAATAATAATAATAATAATAATAAAACTTTTTGTGCGAGCTGTGTAGCACATGTGGATATGAGCCTGTCTTACGGCCGGGTGACCTTTCAGACACCAACGCTATATGGAGAGATGAAATCACTATTGTCTGACTGGTAGTATAGGGTATTGTTGGAATATGAAGGTGCCAGATTTGACTCCGTTTCAGGCCTTGTACCACTATTCAATTTTCGTAACACAGCTGCGAATCAAAAACATTGTACATGTTTTATATATGAACTGTAGTTCTATAAATAATAATAATAATAGTAATAATAATAATAATAAAAACCCACAACCTGTTTTCCAGTCATTCACCGTGTCAGGGATGTAATGAATGAACCATATATACGCTAGTAGTACGATGGGGTCGCCACTCCCAAAGTGATTGTATTAATTACTGATAAATGCTATGAAATGATAATGAAGAGTGTTGGTAGAATGAAAGATGACAGGGAAAACAGGAGTACCCGGAGAAAAGCCTGTCCCGCCTCCGCTTTGTCCAGCACATATCTCACATGGAGTGACAGGGATTTGAACCACGGTATCCAGCGGTGAGAGGCCGACGCGCTGCCGTTGGAGCCATGGAGGTTCTAATAATCATTGTACCGGGCGGTACATCTCTACGCCGCAAATTTAATTCTTCCGCCAGTAAATCCTCCTCTACCGGAGAAACTGTGAACTTTTAGAACTGTATTAATTCATGAGTTTTCTCAGAAGAGGTCTCTACTATAAATTTTGGGATTAAAAAGTTGTCTATACTGTGTGGATTTCAACGTGTTTTGTTTTCTATGGATCAAGAAGTGTGGACATTCGCTAACAGATATATCTACCCAAAAAACTATGATCATGCACCCTGGTACGAAGTGAAGGAACTTTTGTTGAAGAAATTTTGTATTTATAAGTTTTGGTCTTTACTAAATTTTGTTCTTTCATTTGTGGGTTGGCAGTATTAAGCTTTCTTTCCGCCTGTTTTGAACTTAGCCAATCAGAAACTTCTGTAATTAATTTTCCACCTATCAGAGGTTTCTTCTTCGAATTTCCATGTGTAACTCTTAGCTACCCAATAAAGTTGAGTGGGTGTGTCTTTATTATTCATGAAAGGTCTCGAATCTTCCACGAGGGTTTAAAAACTGCTGATTTTCTCGGCTCTTCGCCACTTCAACAACATCATGCTTAGTGTATAGAAGCATAGCAGAGGGCGGGTAGCACCTCTTTCTTCGGGCAGCAGCTCTTCAACAAGGTAATGGCCGTTTAACATATTTCTTTTTTCCTTGCTAGCTCAGCAGTTTAACCCGCGGGGCAGGTCTGAAACCTTTAGTATGTAACCTTTAACTTAAAACATGTAAATCTTTTTCCATCTTTGTAAAACTTCATATATCTTTAAATGTAAATCGGGGATAGAGAGTGCTTTACCCTCTCGAGCTCCCCTTCATTTTGACTTGAGGTAACTATGTTTTCGTAACTGATTTTCTAATCTTTCCTAATGTGTTAAAAGTTTTCTTATACAAGTCACCTCTATAGTGTGGGAATAACCCCTGTGTATCGGCTTAGCGCCACGAAGGTTTTAACAAGCTTTCGTGTAGGAGTGCTAGTACACGCCTCCATTCATCTTGATATTTTGGGCCATTTTATTAATCTGTTCCTTTTCCACGAAGGCCCAGTAGGCAGATACCCCTGTTTAATTCTTGAAAGTTGTGCCGTGACGGCAAGCGATCTTAATGTAAGGTATGGCCGTGAATAGACTTGAAAGATTGAGGGCGGGTCAGCTCTTTCTTGTATTTTGAAAGGTGCCTCGGGGAGGCGTGACATTTTGATTGCTGGGAGCAAGTGCTCCATTGTATTGAGGGAATTTTTGCCCTTTTCTAAAATATGTGGTTGTGAGCTGAGAGCTCAGAAATTGTTAAACTTTGGGGCTCGTTGCCCAGAATTGGTAAAGACACCTTAACTTGTTCTTCCGTTTGTAAAATTACATTGTACATGATTTTTCTTTGTTACTTCACCTAGTGAAAATTTTTAAACCTTGTTGTCTATTGAAAATATGACCTTTATTTAAATTTTAAATTCTTCTTTCGGACTTGTAGTTAGACCCATTCCAGCCCGCACCTTCTTTCACCTCTGCTGATCCACCAAAACACGGTACCAATCATAATAATGATATTCATAATAATAATAACGGGACTGAGCATCTGTTACGCTGTTTTAACATGCAGTGATCACGTCTAGGGATGTAAAGGTCACTCTCTAGTAAAATCAAGCCTTATATGCGAGAATATTTTCTTTAATTGTTATATACTGTGATAGCGCGCTTTATTCCATCATGACAAGAACATTAGTAGTTGCTGTAAAAGGCTTTAAAGTGGACGGAAACAAATCTGTGTTGGATTGCAATGTGTTGTGGGCAGTTTACTGTCTGCAAACAGATCGAGGCATTGGTAAGAAGAAATTTAGGTCTGTTGTGGGAGGAAGACTTGAGACGTGTCATCTAATGTTACTGGGCAATGGCATTAAACAGCGAAGACAGTAAAAATAATCTATGTAGGAAAGGACATAACAGATTTACTTGAAGAAAAAATGTATATACAATTTATATATATACTAAAATAAAGATGATTTCTGAAACATAATGCAGGTTTTGCTTGATTTTTTAATTTTAATCCTCATCGCTGTCTGGCTATGATCATGAGTACTCATTTGTCAAGAGCAGATCTTGTTTATAATGGTTGTGTGAGTATTTATCATCAACATGTGGAATTATCGACATCGTTCAAAACTCTTCTCAAGGAGCGTAGTGGAGACGCTCTTTGATTGGTTGTGTCGTAGTGCACGCCGGAGGTGAGCAACATATGTAAATTGCAGTGTCGTAATGACGGCAGTGTGAAAGAAACATTTGTACAGTAATGTCATCATGTCATTCCTATCTGATAATGAGTGTAAGGTAGTTGAAAAGGTAATTGTACAGTTTTATGCTTGCAATAAAAAATTAAACACTTCTACAGAAGAAGCGTTATAGGCATTACCAAAAGCATTTCTAGTGAATGTAGCTGCAAATGCTGTAAATAAGATTTGAGGGGAAGTGCCTCGCGAGTGGACGCAAGAGCCTACTTTATCAGAGCTTAAAACGTGTAGTCTACATCACGAAAAAGTAAGTTTATCAAAGAGACCTTCAGTGAGACAGTGTCGTACGTGGCAGCTGATTGAAGTGTATCACTAACCTAAAACTAACGAGATGACTTGATTTCTGAACACTTACCATGGCTGCGAAGAAAGCACACAAGCAGACACAGAAAAACATGCAGAGACATTTTAGGAGAAAGGTGAAGAATCATGCTGGGCACGGGCTGATCAATAAAGCAATTCATCTTCCTACCTACCAATAATGTGGTCTTCACAGTAATCTCGATGTTCGCTTAACGCCTGGTGATCCTGGTAATAATATGTTGTATGCTGCTTGGACCATGATCTTGCAAGTAAACGTAAAAAGAAACCTGAACTGAGACGTATAGCTGATGAAAATCTCCTTCGTAAAGCCATGGTACGTGTGTCGTCACTAAAGGTGTACAAATTGTACTTAAGGCTGCCTGCCCCAAGCTGCTCTGCAACAAGCGAAGCAGCTTAGCTTGAGCGTCAGCGAAGCAAGAGTGCACGAGTGCTGAGCGCGCTAGTTATAGCAAACTAAAACCTGGGTTTCGCTAAGCCTGAGAGTTTGCCGTTCGGACTGCCGGTTTTGACAAGAGTGAACGTGAAGTTTGCTAGAGATGCGACGTGAATATGCCGTTATATGTTAGTGCAGGTCTGTTGTAGTGAGAGGTGCAACCAGCAGGAAAATGAACAAATCAACCGTAAAGGAAATCGAAGAAAAATTGAAAAGTGGTGAATTTTTTCTCTGAATAAAACAGGGCTGAAATCTAGGATGGGAAAAATTTTCATGTGTTTATGAACAGGTATCAAATAAGAGAGTAGGTTACTCGCAATGGAATTTTTGAAATAAAACACTCAGCAGCCATTCAGGGATCTCAAGTATGTTGCGAAAGGTCTGCAAATTTGACCCAAATTTTCCTCAGTCTAAAAATATTTTGAAAGAGGACAAGGACTTGGTGACTGACAAGTGCTCGGTTGATATTACAAATGTTATATCCTCTCGAGTCACAGTTGCTGGGAAGGTACAAACTTTCGCGGACAAAGTGCGCAGTAGAACGATTCCCGATGTAGTACATGCTATTAAATCTGGTATCTGTGTGAGTACCACTGACCAGTGGACAGATAATTACAAGGGTGTGCACTGTATGTCTGTTACAATGCACTATAAAAATGCAGACTGGTCTCTCAATAAGTATGTATTAATGTGTTCGGCCTTCCCTGACTGTCCAAAAACTGGTGAAAATATTCGCAGTGAACTGTAAGATTGTTTGAAAGGACATGGCATTTCTCATGAAGATATTTGCAAAATTACATTTGTAACAGACCAGGGAAGCAATATTGTTAAGGCCTCAACATATACAAGCGTCTTCCGTGCATGGCTTATATTATTAATACGGTTTTGAAGCATGTTCTGAGCGAACCCTTTTTGAAAGAAAGTGTTCCTAATGTGTTACCTCTTATCTATTCAGTGAAATCTCTTGTTTCGTACTTTAAGAGAAGAGACCTATATGTGAGGTTACAATCATCTTTGAAACCGTATGTATCTACTCGATGGAACAGTTATTTTGACATGCTGCAATCAGTTCACTCCCACATAGATGCTGTGAGAACTATGTTAGAGAAGGAGGGTGCCTCTGATAAAATGCTCGGTTATGATCAGGACATTACTGGCCTGGTTATAACATTTCTTCAGCCATTTAACGAAGCCACAATTGATCTTGAGGGTGATGAAGAGCCGACTTTACACCTGGTCCTCCCGTGGTTTTATGCCTTAAAAGCCCATTGTAATCTATAGGATGACGATGAACAGCTAATATTTCATTTCTTTAAAATTTTAATGCGAGTCTCCTGATATTTAAATGTAAAAATGTGTTCGTACTAAATGAATTTTCAGTACTTGAAGCATTTGAAACAAATCGGTGGTATCTTCTTGGAGGAGAAAATGGAAGTCACTATTTTACACAAAATTGCAAGATTTTTGGTGCCTTAATATCACACATTAAAGAAACTAAATGGAGGCCAACAAATGTGTGTTTCTGAGGTAGCTCGACACATGTGTGCTGATGCTGTAGTTATTTCTTCTTCTTTATTATTATTATTATTATTATTATTATTATTATTATTATTATTATTATTATTATTCCTATGCAAATTATATATTTTTAATATTCTAACAGTATCATGAAATATCAATAACTTGGGCATATATATTTTAGGAGCAGCTACCCAATCAAAATAGACAAGAAGTCCCTTCTTCTTCAAATGAGGAAAATTCAGTGCAACGTAAGAAAGCGAAATTTGACGATTAGGCAGAAAATTCGCCAATGTGTCATGATAAGGTCAGTAGATACTTGCAAGAAGGGTTTATTAGTAACGAAGCTATACTGCGGTGGTGGAAAAATAATTCGCACAGGCTGCCCCGACTTGCCTGTGTAGCGAAAAAAATGCTTAACATACCCGCTACAAGTGCCTCCAGCGAGAGGGTCTTCAGCTGCTCGTGAAATTTAAGCAGCGAAAAACGTTCCCTTCCTGATGCGCAAAGACTAAATGACATAGTAATACACACAAAGGATAATGTGTCCATGAATTAAACATTGGTATGCACAGTATGAGGCGACCACAAACTAAGAGAGCAAGTGGTAAAATTACACTTCTAAACTGATTACGTTTATAATTATTTCTTTTGGTTTTGTGGGGAAGGGGTTCCTAAATCAAAATTTAACTATAAAATTACTCTTTTTAAAGATATTTATGACCTGTACCTACATTATGTATATCGTTGCTTCTAATTTTCTCGAATAATAAATAATACATTATATTTATGGTCATAATTCCATCAACAGTCATTATGTTTACTTAAATATTCAAATATTTGGTTCAGATAACCTACTTTTTATTAAGTAACTATTTTTGACAGAGAGAAATATTATTTGTTAATTAATTACATAAGACGTCTGAATAACGAAATAAATTTAAACATAACTTTGTAATGATTAACAAAATACTAAATAACCATATAAAATAACATTTTTGGTGACGAATCCTATATAAATTCTGGCATGTAACAAACCCTTTCCTGCCTGCAATCACGCGAGTCTCATACCAGCACAATCAACGAGCGAACATCGGTTAACGCAGCAGGAAGAAGAAAGCAAGCAAGCAAACTAACCTGTAGCCTGCCCAAGTTGGGCTGAACTTGACCTGGCCAGGAGTACTGTTGTTTACGTGCGCCTAGCTTGCTTGCCTGTTTCTCCAGGGAAGCATGGGAGTTTGTACACTTCGCGTCGTCACCTAGTGCTTCAGTTGCTCAGAGGATAACAGCACTTATCGTTGCAGGTGCATTGAAAGGAAAAGTGTTACTGGGCCATGGCATTAAACAGTGAACACAGCAAAAGTAATCTATGTAAGAAAAGATATAACAGATTTACTTGAAGAAAATTGTGTATATACTAAAATAAATACGATTTCTGAAACTTTATGTAGGTGTTGCTTGATTTGTTAATGTTTAACCTACCCTAAATTAACTAGTAGTACTGATAACGCTTGCCTTGTGCAGTAGAAGGGAGGGGATGTAGAGGTTTCTGGAATAAAAATTCAACTTTTTAAAACTAAACACTCTTCATGAATTGAAGTTGATATTAATATCAAACCGTTTGACATGCAGTTTATTTCCACACCGGCGATTAACACGTTCGATTAAATAGTGATCAGGATATTTTGTTTTCTGCAGTTCCTCGATGAGAATCCCCCTTCAATAGGCTGTCCTGAAGGATCACGAAGTAAATACGAAAGTGGATTAGTAAGGTTAACACTCCTTATTTGAAAAATCTCTGTGCTCCAGTTAGGTGTATATCCTTTTGCAAACATAGACTTGTGTTTGCTGATACGAACAAATCACCTTTTTTAAAGCAGTCGGCGTTGATCAGCCGTGTTGATTACAAGATGAGTAGCATCTAAAAGTGGTGTATTCTTAGTAACAAGACGATGCTTTGTGCCGATGGTGAGATGAGGTGCATCGTGTCTAGGTAGCAGTTCAATCCGATGATAAGAACGTTTTGCTGTAAATTCTCGCCACATCATTGTTTTGAGTGTACGATTAAAGCGTTCTACAACACTTGCCTTGAGATTGCTGTACATAGAATAGTGATGAATGCCAAGTGACTTGAGGTAAGAAGAAAAATCCTTGTTGTTAAACTCTTTAACTTGATCTATTGCACCCGCCCACCTCCTGAGTCCCAGACTAGCATTTATCTCAGGGGTGATCAGTTCGAAAACGATAAAAAAAATTTATATAAAGAAAATCAAAAAAAATATATATCGGCGCATCAAATGAACACAGGGATGAACGGGGCATGCAAATTTAAGGTTACGGGGGACGACTCATTCATGGATACAAATTTTTGACTCCACAATAGGACTGGGAAGTGACAACTTAAATTCCATGGGCATACTGGACTAACTACAATGAAAAGATATGGAAACTGTTTCCTATTGAAATTGCAATGAAGAGAAATTTATTCACTTATTTTGCATACTACACATGATGACAGTTTTACATTGGGACACTTTAATCCTGAAAAATAAATGACATAATACTTGGATTTTACCTCACTACTCTGGTAGTGTAAAACATCTGGTGAATTCGCCCCAATTGGTTACTGGGGATCGAATTCACATCCGTATGATTGGACGTTTCACCGCTGGAGATCTTCTTTCGGAGACGAAGGCACGACAGTAACATTTTACTGTCGTCTCCTCGTTCCGTTTGGACATGAGACACTTCCGGTATGTACATTCTGGTGAGCCGGACACCCACCGTAGAAAATGTTATCGCCTCGAAAAAACGGGAATTTATAATACGGACAAACTCTAGCCTATTATTTCCAGATTCACAAACACACCAGGTAGAGTTCATTAACTCAAAAGCTACTTTAATATTTACACTTGTTAATACGACAAGACGTACGGAAAGGTTCATTACTATGCTCTGACCACGAAAACATGTGTCTTCCGTGGGTTATTTACGTATCTACTGCTAACAATCTCCCCGTGAAAACACAACATCTGGTTCAGAGCAGTTCGACACAGGATGACTGTCCCTATCATATCCTCCTATGATTATTAAATGATATCATTACCATTCTTTATCTGATCATTATCATATTCTTTGACTACCATCAATTAATTTTATTATTATCATTAATTTCAATTATAATCCTGTATTTGATTATTATCATTTGTCATCCGGGATGATTATATGCCAACCCTAGCCGACGTTTCAAACGAAGGGTCGTTCTTCCTCCTAATTTATCCGCACAATATAATGATCAGCTTCCTCATAAATATTATTATTATTATTATTATTATTATTATTATTATTATTATTATTATTAATGGAAATCGTGATTATCGTAACCCGTAATCATCCTTGCTATAATACTTCAACTTCTCGCTCTTATTATTTTCATAAAAATAAAAAAATAAAAAAGTAGCTTCATTGGTTATTCTTCTTCTCCTTCTTCAAATATTTTATTTATTATTATTATTAGTTAAAAATCTCAAATCTTTCATTTCCACTCCCAACATCATTATTATGTCCAAAATATATAAAAAAAGTAAATTCTTCAAAAACGAAAAAAAAGTAGCTTAGTTTTTATTTATTATTATTATTAATTAAAAAATTAATTTCGCCTGTTACACGGTAGTCCACTCTTAATATGTTTAACGCATAACCCCTTTTACGATTCCGATTTATCTTGGCACTAAGCACTTGATTTAAGACAAGATTCACTTGGAGTATGATTATTTTTATTATTATTATTAAAAATGGAAAGATGATATTTTAATTTCCACTCTTTAGAATTTAGTCACATATGTTAAATCCCGTTATGAACCACTAAGATCTGCTTTATATCGGTCGGGACAACACGGTATTCGGGACCGTACCTTCACTTTCGTACTGCCGTTAATTTTATATGGGGACACCTGTCCTCCCAAGACACATCTCACAACCTATGGCACATCGCGGCTGGGCAAATACCTCCAATGCCGGCGATTGCTAAACTATTCCTTCAAATTTGAAGTCCATTTCCTTTCATCGGAACTCTTCAAACATTTAATTCATAAAATAATCCTCGGTGCGTGGATTCTACCACTAATAACACCGGCATATGCCTTTATATCATCTTAGGCCTTGACATTCATCTATTTCATCATTACAAACAATACGGCTCAATTTATTTCATGCCGGACATTCGTCCCTCATGACTTCCAACTCTAAATATGGGCTCAAATCATTCTGGGCTTTTAACATATCGCGACCATTCTAATTCACGTGCCTATATCGCTTTTAAACAAAATTTTAATGGTTAAAATAAAGTCCAAAAACGTAAAATCAAAAATTTACGTAAAATCAAACTGACTACGCGAATGAAAGTCTTTAACGCTACATGTCGTCTCCACATTGATTATTATATTTGCACTGGCTAACTCGCGAAGCACCGTCATTATTATTATTATACTTTAACTTGCACACGCCCAAATATTATTATTATTTTACTTTCCTTTGTCGACTCACAAACATGATTATTATTAGTATTTTAATGACCTTCCGTACGCAACACAAATCTTCCATACTCTGGCTCTTTCATAATCTGGCTGTCTAATAGAAATTATTCCTAATTAAAATACAAATGATCACCGCAGTGATTGAAAATCAAATAAATGGGTTAGCACAAAAAAAGGGAAATTAACACTTGAAATGAACTTAAGTCAAAGTATTACAAACAGCATGCATTAATTGAAAGAAATATATCCCATATTTACATTATATACAACAAACAAAGACTCAAATTAATTAATCTAACCCATTATTACGTTAATATAAATTAGTTCGTCCGTCTAACAAAAAAATAAAATCATGGACTCGGGAAGCGGACCATGTTAAGTAACCATAATTAATTTACATTGAACCCCGTTTAGTCGCGATAACATCCCCCAATATCAAAATTGTGTACTCATTCCTATGTAGAATTCCATTGTCTCGTAGCGGAGGAGATATAGGCCTTACGGCCCCATGGTGATCTACTCGTCCATCATGTCGCACAATACAAATTTAACACAATAAAACACTTCTGGGTGACTACCCATGATTAATACCTTATTACACTATTTTACACAGGAATACTAATAACAAAAAACACTTATACGTGCTCCTAGACCACTGACACTCGCACAATATAATCTTCATATACGCCCGAAACACACGTCGTGGCACATTACGACGAAATGTCGTTCATTTGAACCGGCGCGTATCGCGTCTTCAACCGGCACTTCCCGGTTTATTTCTAAGCCGTCTTGATAATCGCCTAGCTCCTATGGTTCCCTGCTCGGATAGTTATTCACCGTCTATCTTGAGGTGTTTACTTCAGGCTCCGCACACTGCCTTCCAAAGGTACTATCGGCGTTCCGTTAGTTATTTATTATTTAATCACATGACATTGATTAAATTCAACATACAGTTGTACTGATTAGTTACACTCGGTACTATGGATAATTTCACTGTTCGTATTCATTCACCTAATAATTCACGCACTTTCAGCTTTAACTGACTTCGAATGCGTCCCGAGGTACTGACTTACAGAGTCAACGTGTCAGAGTCTCAACTACTTCATACGACTGACACGACTGGTGACCGATAACGACTGGTGACTGGTAAGAACTGAGTGATGTAAGGTCCGCTCTGGACTTTTATGGACGATATGATTTCCCGCCGGGGTCATCCGCGGTCAACTCCTGGAGAGGGGGGTTGGTTATCCTAAATCGGCATATGCAGGCGGATTTGGATCTCTTGCTTTATCCTACTTAATACCCTGGCGATACACATTCATGTGTCGTATTCTGAACTCCTATCGTTCGGTGATCATGGAAATATCACTTAATTTCCGTCCTCCACCTTTCGCGCGCTAACTCGGCGTCCCTGTTGGCGTGCTCATCTCGACCAATGGCGAGATAGCGTGGGTCATTTCCACGAATTCATTACTTTAATTTATTACGATTACAATTAATCAACATGGGAACGATATCACAAAAATCCCCTCTATTCAATTATGTGGTTGGAATAATTTAATTATTGTTATCGGAGAAGCTAACTGGAGTTCACTCTGAGTTTTTCTTATGTTGGTTTATCTGCGGGCCTGTGATAAATTTTCTCATTGGTCAACACCGCTTCGGTTAGTTTGAAATCTCTTCCTTGTAACGTTGACAACACCAAATGCCTCGGGCGTGGAAAAACTGGCACGTCACATTCTCGGTATTGGTGATACATCCACTCGCCCTTGGTCCGAAATATATACTCTTTCACTTCCTCGAAGTCATTATTCTGTTGTTGTGAGCTCTAGATTTAATCCTCTTATCTTCTGGCCAAGAAACATTTTCCCCTTAATGACAAGCTTACTGTGGCGACTGAGAGTCGCGATATGTCTAGCTATGTTGAAATTATCCCGTCCACACAAAACTGACACTGTATTTCATTTAATATTTCTATATATCTGTATTTCTCATATCAAACTCAAATCATGAAACTAGGGCCTATCTCATCAGGGTACACTATTTAAAGAAGCGTTGGGATGCGTTTTGATTTTCTAAAATATGTTTAAATGCGTCTTTGACTTTAGCTGCTGTCTTAGAATGCATAGGTTTTGCAAAAGCAAAATTAAAGTACACATCGATGTCAGTAAGTAGACACTTATACTCCTAATTGTTAGAGGCATATGGAATCATTTCCTCTAAGTATGCTTACCAGAGATCATCTTTTCCGTGTATAATAACGCGTCTGAGTAGTAGGGCAGAGGGAGTTCTAAATTCGCTGAGTGAGCACCCGAGGTCATTGATCCGGGCTATTGACCTCGTGACGCAACGACCACGTGCTCTTGTTTGTAAACAAAGCCACGTGTATTTTTGACACCAGTCAAGCTTACAGCTGCCATCTTTAAACAACAGAGAATCGCTAACTTCAGTGCTGCCATCCTTATGACACTAAACTTTATAGCTACCACCTTAGACACCTGGTGGCGGGCAATTTGAAATTGCATGTGCTTTTTTGACAGCTGTCACGGTGACAGCCGCCATCTTTAAACAACAGACTATCGCAAACTTCAGTGCTGATATCTTGACGAGGCTACATCTACATGGCTGCTACCTTATGCACATGGTATCAGGCAATTTAAATTCCACATTTTTTTACATCTGTCAAGATAACCGCCGCCATCGTTAATCACGTGCACTTGTTTTGAAGATGGCTTACTTGAGTGCTGCTATCTTGACGGAAGTAAACTTTATGGCGCGGAATTTAAATTGATCTTGACGGGATTTAGCTACGCTTCTCAACTTACTGCTATCTTAGTTGACACATACTTACTATCTTATAGCGAGCTGAACATTTCAACATACTGTTAACTTAGAAAACCTAGTTTTAGGTATACTTAAACCAAGCTGCTCTTTTCAACACTCTATGACTTTGTTTTTGTTGACATAATTACTATCGTAAACGAAGCTGCTGTTACACTAAATAACTGATTGAATCATGCTTACTGCTTTACCTTGTGACACGCCCCCAAACAAGGAAGCAAACAAATTAAATGCCACAGTAACACAGAGTGAATATTTGGCACAAGAAACTAAAAGAGGTGGAATCAGAACAAGCATCTACAAGAAAAAATATTTTCACCCTTTTCTAAAAAAAAAAATACTATAATTAATTCAATGAACTATACAAAACCGTACATCTTCAGCAAGAAATATATTTGAAAAGTAAAATCTATTTTATCTAGGTGGAAGAACAATTTGAGGTTTAAATTTCTTTTTTTAAAAGAAGGAAGTGAAATTTGGTTAAATATAGTGCCTTTCAATTAAGGTAATAATTAGTTTTACAAGTCATATGTTAAGGTATTTAAGAAATATAATATCTCTTAATTAACATAAAGAATTAAATAATATTGAGGTAACTAATTCAAGTGTAAGTAAATATAATAATTTAAATGGAAATGATTATCCTAGGGACCTAAGTAAGTAAGGAGCTCCATATAACATCCTACTTACATTCACACCGAACGCGTCGCACCAAATCAATTTGCCAAGATATATCAGTCACTTTAGCAAGCCCTCCAAAGTACAATAATCTTACCATAGCAAAATCACACTCAACCAAATTTAAACACCAACAGAAAGAAACTAGAAATCATAATTCACATGCCATACACTCCAAGACAGAACCGGTCAGAAAATACAAAATGTTAGTAATCACATAATGTCAAAAACGCGTTCATAAGGAGCAACAACAATAGTGATCCGTACACAACGGCATTCAGAGGTAGACTCCACGCGAGATAAGATAATAATAATAATAATAATAATAATAATAATAATAATAATAATAATAATAATAATAATAATAATAATAATAATAATGCAACAGTTACGTAACGACCAGAAAAAGATAAGAACAGTTAATCAACAACAGCGGATTCGGCTCGGCTCGAGGTGAGATAAGATAATCCAATAATGAAAAAATGACGAATCGAAAATGAGCAAACCTCCATCAGGAATTCCTTTATAATTTAAATTAATTTTAATAATAATGTTATTTTAGGTGAAAATGAGTGTGATCACTAGTGATTGCTTGGTGCACAATTCACATAGTACCGTCATGAGTGAGAAAACTACCGGCATGAAAAATAATTAGATTAGTAGAACAAGATGTCAAAATACGAAAAACACCGGCAACAAATTTACAAGTAACGGGCAGCAATAAATAAATGTAAACGTATGGTGAAGCACACGCCAAATTAGCAGAATAAAATAAATAAGAGGAAAAATAAAATAAGAAATGATCAAAAGGTCACCGGTAAAACAACACAATGCCATACGACGGCTCCATGAAGAAAATGAAAGAGCTCAAATCACAATAAAATGTACAGCATTCAAACAAATGATTAAGATGAAGAACACTGAAACACATAGGCTAGAACCTCCCTCTTGATGTGAACTTCATCTTCAGAACGTGTTGTGATTTATTGTGAAGAAGCAGTGTGTCTGTGGCAATGCCCAAAGAAAAATCACCGGGCGAGTTGGCTGTGCGCTTAGGGGCGAGCAACTGTAAGCTTCCATCCGGGAGATAGTCGGTTCGAGCCCAACTGTCGGCATCCCTAAAGATGGTTTTCCGTGGTTTCCCATTTTATACCAGGAAATGCTGGGGCTGTACCTTAATTAATTAAGGTCACATTCGCTTCCTTCCCTCTCCTAGGCCTTTCCCATCCCATCGTCCCCATAAGACCGGTGTCGGCTTGAGGTAAAAAAATTGTAATTGCAAAGAAAAATCGTCGAAACGTACAGTCTGAGGCGGTGGATCACAGGGGATCCCAAGCTTGCTATAAAGATCTAAGTTCGTTTCTTCGTTTTATCTTCTTTAGTGACTGAACTAAGATCGCATTTCATTGTAGCATTTATAGGCCTGTTAATTTACGTATTACCGAGCTTGATAGCTGCAGTCGCTTAAGTGCAGCCAGTATCCAGTATTCGGGAGATAGTAGGTTCGAAACCCACTGTCCGCTGCCCTGAAAATGGTTTTCCGTGGTTTCCCATTTTCACACCAGGCAAATGCTGGGGCTGTAAATTAATTAAGGCCAGGGCCGCTTCCTTCCCACTCTTACACCTTTCCTGTCCCATCGTCGCCATAAGACCTATCTGTGTCGGTGCGACGTAAAACAACTAGCAAAAAATATGTACGTGTTGTGGAAAGTTGTTTTGTTGCAATGCTGTGTTAGTCGTGAACTTTCAATAACTTATAATGCAAAAATATAAATAATCATTTAATTGCTATTTGCTTTACATCACTCCAACACAGTCCGACTCGTTGGCTGAATGGTCAGCGTACTGGCCTTCGGTTCAGAGGGTACCGGGTTCGATTCCCGGCCGGATCGGGAATTTTAACCTTAATTGGTTAATTCCAATGGCACGGGGGCTGGGTGTGTGTGTTGTCTTCATCATCATATCACCCTCATCACGACGCGGAGGTCGCCTACGGGTGTCAAATAGAAAGACCTTCACTTGGCGAGCCAAACCCGTCCTGGGATATCCCGGCACTAAAAGCCATACGACATTTACTCCAACACAGATAGGTCTTATGGCGACGATGGGTTAGGAGAGGCCTAGGAAGTGGAAGGAAGCGGCCCTGGCCTTAACTAAGGTACAGCCCCGGCATTTGCCTGGTGTGAAAATGGGAAATCACGGAAAACCATCTTCAGGGCTGCCGACAGCGGGGCTCGAACCCACTATATCCCGATTACTGGATACTGGCCGCACTTAAGCGACTGCAACTATCGAGCTCGGTAATCAATTAATTACTGAACGAGGATGTAGAACGCAGGTGATCTCTTGTCGCAGAGTTGAAGGAAATTAAACGTCGGTATTTTGAACTCTGATTCAATTCCCGTGAAAATGGAGAAAATCAGTCAATCGGACTCAGAGGAGAAACCCACCCCTACCGTCTCAACGGCAGTGTCCTGGAGCGTGAGATTTTGGGACGGGTATACAACTGGGGAGGAGGACTAATACCGAGTCCGTATTTCAGCTTTTAAATATATTAGCTAAGTAATACATGTGCTGAGAGTCAATATTTCAGATCTGAACTATATTAGCTAAGTAATACATATGCTGAGAGTCAGTATTTAAGCTTCGGTCTATATTAGCTAGGTAATACATGTGCTGCGAGACATTATTTCAGCTTTAAACTACTTTAGCTAAGTAATACGTGTGCTGCGAGACAGTATTTCAGCTTTGAACTACATTAGCGAAGTAATACATATGCTGAAATTCAGTATTTCAGCTTTGAACTAAAGTGGCTAAACAATACATGTGCTGAGAGTCAGTGCATCAGCTTTGAACTACATTAGGTAAGTAATAAATTTACTGAGAGTCAGTTCATCAGCTTGGAACAACTTTAGCTAAGTAATACATGTGCTGGGACTCAGTATTGCATCTTTGAACTAAACTAGCTAAATAATACATGCGCTACGAGCCAGTATTTCAGCTTTGAACTACTTTAGATAAGTAATTCATGTGCTGCGAGTCAGTATTTCAGTTTTGACATATATTTCCTAAGTAATGCATTTCCTGCGAGTCAGTATTTTAGATTTGATCTAAATTAGCTAGGTAATATATGTGCTGCAGTAGTATTTCAACATAGAACTACAATAGCTAAGTGATACATCAGCTGCGAAACAGTCTCTCAGGTTTGAACTACAATAGCTAAATATTAAATGTGCTGTGAGTCAGTATTTCAGCTTTGAACTACATTAGCTAAGTAATACATGTTCTCCCAAGTCAGTATTTCAGCTTTGAACTACATTAGCTAATTAATGCATGTTCTGGAGCTCAGAATTTCAGCTTTGGACTACATTAGCTAAGTAATACATGTTCACCCAAGTCAGTATTTCAGATTTGAACTACATTAGCTAGGTAATACATGTGCTGAGAGTCAGTATTTCAGGTTTGAACTACCTTAGCTAAGTAATACAAGTGCTGAGAGTCAGTATTTCAGGTTTCAACTATTTTAGCTAAGGAATACATGTGCTGAGAGTCAGTATTTCATGTTTGAACTAGTTTAGCTAAGTAACACATGTACCGAGAGTCAGTATTTCAGGTTTGAACTAGTTTAGCTAAGTAGTACATGTGCTGAGAGTCAGTATTTCAGGTTTCAACTAGTTTAGCTAAGTAATACATGTGCTGAGGGTAAGTATTTCACGTTTGAACTAATTTAGCTAAGTAATACATGTGTTGAGAGTCCGTGTTTCAGGTTTCAACTAGTTTAGCTTTGTAGTACATGTGCTGAGGGTAAGTATTTCACGTTTGAACTAATTTAGCTAAGTAATACATGTGTTGAAAGTCAGTATTTCAGGTTTCAACTAGTTTAGCTAAGTAGTACATGTGCTGAGAGTCAGTATTTCAGGTTTCAACTAGTTTAGCTAAGTAGTACATGTGCTGAGAGTCAGTATTTCAGGTTTCAACTAGTTTAGCTTTGTAGTACATGTGCTGAGGGTAAGAATTTCACGTTTGAACTAATTTAGCTAAGTAGTACATGTGTTGAGAGTCAGTATTTCAGGTTTGAACTACTTTAGCTAAGTAGTACATGTGCTGAGAGTCCGTGTTTCAGGTTTCAACTAGTTTAGCTTTGTAGTACATGTGCTGAGGGTAAGTATTTCACGTTTGAACTAATTTAGCTAAGTAATACATGTGTTGAGAGTCAGTATTTCAGGTTTGAATTTGTTTAGGTAAGTAATACATGTACTGAGAGTCAGTATTTCAGGTTTGAACTAGTTTAGGTAAGTAATACATGTGCTGAGAGTCAGTATTTCAGGTTCGAACTACTTTAGCTAAGTAATACATGTGCTGAGAGTCAGTATTTCAGGTTTGAACTTCATTAGCTAAGTAGTACATGTGCTGAGAGTCAGTATTTCAGGTTTGAACTAGTTTAGCTAAGTAATACATGTTCTGATTGTCAGTATTTCAGTTTTGAACTACTTTAGCTAAGTAGTACATGTGCTGAGAGTCAGTATTTCAGGTTTCAACTACTTTAGCTAAGTAATTCATGTGCTGAGAGTCAGTATTTCAGGTTAGAACTACTTCAGCTAAATAATACATGTACTGAGAGTCAGTATTTCAGGTTAGAACAACTTTAGCTAAGTAATACATGTGCTGAGATTCAGTATTTCAGGTTTGAACTAGTTTAGGTAAGTAATATATGTGCTGAGAGTCAGTATTTCAGGTTTGAACTAATTTAGCTAAGTAGTACATGTGCTGAGAGTCAGTATTTCAGGTTTGAACTATTTTAAGTAATACATGTGCTGAGAGTCAGTATTTCAGGTTTGAACTAATTTCGCTAAGTAATACATGTGCTGAGTGTCAGTATTTAAGTTTGATCTAGTTTAGCTAAGTTATACAAGTGCTGAGAGTCAGTATTTCAGGTTTGAACTATTTTAAGTAATACATGTACTGAGAGTCAGTATTTCAGGTTTGAACTACTTTAGCTCTGTAGTACATGAGCTGAGAATCAGTATTTCAGGTTTCAACTATTTTAGCTTAGTATTACATGCGCTCAGAGGGAGTATTACATTTTTCAAGTATATTAGGTACGTAATAAATGTACTACTAGTCAGTATTTCAGGTTAGATCTACTTTAGCTAAGTAATACATGTACGGAGAGTCAGTATTTCAGGTTTGATCTACTTTAGCTAAGTAATACATGTGCTGAGAGACAGTATTTCAGGTTTGAACTACTTTAGCTAAGTAATACATGTGCTGAGAATCAGTATTTCAGGTTTGAACTACTTTAGCTTAGTAATAAATGTACTGAGAGTCAGTATTTCAGGTTTGAACTACTTTAGCTTAGTAATACATGTGCTGAGAGTCAGTGTTTCAGGTTTGAACTACTTTAGCTTAGTAATACATGTGCTGAGAGTCAGTGTTTCTGGTTTGAACTACTTTAGCTTAGTAATAAATGTACTGAGAGTCAGTATTTCAGGTTTGAACTACTGTAGCTAAGTAATGCATGTGCTGATAATCAGTATTTCAGCTTGAACTACACTAGCTAAGCATTACATGTGCTGAGAGTCAGTATTTCAGGTTTGAACTACTTTAGCTTAGTAATAAATGTACTGAGAGTCAGTATTTCAGGTTTGAACTACTTTAGCTTAGTAATACATGTGCTGAGAGTCAGTGTTTCAGGTTTTGAACTACTTTAGCTTAGTAATAAATGTACTGAGAGTCAGTATTTCAGGTTTGAACTAATTTAGCTAAGTAGTACATGTGCTGAGAGTAAGTATTTCAGGTTTGAACTATTTTAAGTAATACATGTGCTGAGAGTCAGTATTTCAGGTTTGAACTAATTTCGCTAAGTAATACATGTGCTGAGTGTCAGTATTTAAGTTTGATCTAGTTTAGCTAAGTAATACAAGTGCTGAGAGTCAGTATTTTAGGTTTGAACTATTTTAAGTAATACATGTACTGAGAGTCAGTATTTCAGGTTTGAACTACTTTAGCTCTGTAGTACATGAGCTGAGAATCAGTATTTCAGGTTTGAACTATTTTAGCTTAGTATTACATGCGCTCAGAGGGAGTATTACATTTTTCAAGTATATTAGGTACGTAATAAATGTACTACTAGTCAGTATTTCAGGTTAGATCTACTTTAGCTAAGTAATACATGTACGGAGAGTCAGTATTTCAGGTTTGATCTACTTTAGCTAAGTAATACATGTGCTGAGAGACAGTATTTCAGGTTTGAACTACTTTAGCTAAGTAATACATGTGCTGAGAATCAGTATTTCAGGTTTGAACTACTTTAGCTTAGTAATAAATGTACTGAGAGTCAGTATTTCAGGTTTGAACTACTTTAGCTTAGTAATACATGTGCTGAGAGTCAGTGTTTCAGGTTTGAACTACTTTAGCTTAGTAATACATGTGCTGAGAGTCAGTGTTTCTGGTTTGAACTACTTTAGCTTAGTAATAAATGTACTGAGAGTCAGTATTTCAGGTTTGAACTACTGTAGCTAAGTAATGCATGTGCTGATAATCAGTATTTCAGCTTGAACTACACTAGCTAAGCAATACATGTGCTGAGAGTCAGTATTTCAGGTTTGAACTACTTTAGCTTAGTAATAAATGTACTGAGAGTCAGTATTTCAGGTTTGAACTACTTTAGCTTAGTAATACATGTGCTGAGAGTCAGTGTTTCAGGTTTGAACTACTTTAGCTTAGTAATAAATGTACTGAGAGTCAGTATTTCAGGTTTGAACTAATTTAGCTAAGTAGTACATGTGCTGAGAGTCAGTATTTCAGGTTTGAACTATTTTAAGTAATACATGTGCTGAGAGTCAGTATTTCAGGTTTGAACTAATTTCGCTAAGTAATACATGTGCTGAGTGTCAGTATTTAAGTTTGATCTAGTTTAGCTAAGTAATACAAGTGCTGAGAGTCAGTATTTCAGGTTTGAACTATTTTAAGTAATACATGTACTGAGAGTCAGTATTTCAGGTTTGAACTACTTTAGCTCTGTAGTACATGAGCTGAGAATCAGTATTTCAGGTTTGAACTATTTTGGCTTAGTATTACATGCGCTCAGAGGGAGTATTACATTTTTCAAGTATATTAGGTATGTAATAAATGTACTACTAGTCAGTATTTCAGGTTAGATCTACTTTAGCTAAGTAATACATGTACGGAGAGTCAGTATTTCAGGTTTGATCTACTTTAGCTAAGTAATGCATGTGCTGAGAGACAGTATTTCAGGTTTGAACTACTTTAGCTAAGTAATACATGTGCTGAGAGTCAGTATTTCAGGTTTGAACTACTTTAGCTTAGTAATAAATGTACTGAGAGTCAGTATTTCAGGTTTGAACTACTTTAGCTTAGTAATACATGTGCTGAGACTCAGTGTTTCAGGTTTGAACTACTTTAGCTTAGTAATACATGTGCTGAGAGTCAGTGTTTCAGGTTTGAACTACTTTAGCTTAGTTATAAATGTACTGAGAGTCAGTATTTCAGGTTTGAACTACTTTAGCTTAGTAATAAATGTACTGAGAGTCAGTATTTCAGGTTTGAACTACTTTAGCTTAGTAATACATGTGCTGAGAGTCAGTGTTTCAGGTTTGAACTACTTTAGCTTAGTAATAAATGTACTGAGAGTCAGTATTTCAGGTTTGAACTACTGTAGCTAAGTAATGCATGTGCTGATAATCAGTATTTCAGCTTGAACTACACTAGCTATATAATACATGTTCTCCCAACTCAGTATTTTAGCCTTGAACTACATTAGCAAAGTAATACTTGTGCTGCGAGGCAGTATTTCAGCCTTGAACTACACTAGCTAAGTAATACATGTGCTGCGAGTCAGTATTTCAGCCTTGAACTACACTAGCTAAGTAATACATATTCTCCCAAGTCAGTATTTCTGCTTGAACTACATTAGCTGATTAATGCATGTTCTGCGAGTCAGTATTTCAGATTTGAACTATATTAGCTAAGTAATACCTGTACTGAGAGTCAGTATTTAGCTTGAACTACACTAGTTAAGTAACACATGTTCTCCCAAGTCAGTATTCAGCTTGAACTACACTAGCTAAGTAATACATGTTCTCCCAAGTCAGTATCTCAGCTTTAACTACACTAGCTAAGTAACACATGTTCTCCCAACTCAGTATTTCAGCCTTGAACTACATTAGCAAAGTAATAGATGTGCTGCGAGTCAGTATTTCAGCTCGAACTACGCTACCTAAGTAATACATATTCTCCCGAGTCAGTATCTCAGCTTGAACTACATTGGTTAAGTAATACATTCATTGCGAGTCAGTATTTCACCTTTGAACTACATTAACAAAGTAATACATGTTCTCCCGAATCATTATCTCAGCTTGAACTACATTAACAAAGTAATACATGTTCTCCCGAGTCATTATCTCAGCTTGAACTACATTAACAAAGTAATACATGTTCTCCCGAGTCATTATCTGAGCTTGAACTACATTAACAAAGTAATACATGTTCTCCCAAGTCATTACCTCAGCTTGAACTACATTAACAAAGTAATACATGTTCTCCCGAGTCATTATCTCAGCGTGAACTACATTAACAAAGTAATACATGTTCTCCCGAGTCATTATCTCAGCTTGAACTACATTAACAAAGTAATACATGTTCTCCCATGTCATTACCTCAGCTTGAACTACATTAACAAAGTAATACATGTTCTCCCAAGTCATTAACTCAGCTTGAACTACAGTAGCTAAGTAATACATATTCTCCCAGGTCAGTATCTCAGCTTGAACCACACAGGTTAATTAATACATTCATTGCGAGTCAGTATTTCACCTTTGAACTACATTAACTAAGTAATACATGTTCTCCCATGTCATTACCTCAGCTTGAACTACATTAGCTAAGTAATACATATCCTCCCAAGTCAGTATCTCAGCTTGAACTACACTACCTAAGTAATACATATTCTCCCGAGTCAGTATCTCAGCTTGAACTACATTGGTTAAGTAATACATTCATTACGAGTCAGTATTTCACCTTTGAACTACATTAACAAAGTAATACATATCCTCCCAAGTCAGTATCTCAGCTTGAACTACACTAGCTAAGTAATGCATATTCTCCGAAATCAGTATCTCAGCTTGAGCTACACTAGCTAAGTGATACATGTTCGCCCAAGTCATTGCCTTAGCTTGAACTACATTACCTATGTAATACATGTTCGCCCAAGTCAGTTTTTCAGGCTTGAACTACACTAGCTAAGTAATACATGTTCTTCCCACTCATTATTTCAGTCTTGAACTACATTAGCAAAGTAATACATGTTCTCATAAGTCAGTGTTTCAGTCTTGAACTGCACCAGCTAAGTAATAGATATGCTGCGAGTCAGTATTTAAGCCTTGAACTACACTAGCTAAGTAATACATATTCTCCCAAGTCAGTATTTCAGCTTGAACTACATTTGCTATTTAATGCAAGTTCTGCGAGTCAGTATTTCAGATTTGAACTACATTAGCTAAGTAATACATGTACTGAGAGTCCGTATCTCAGCTTGAACTACATTAGCTAAGTAATACATGCGCTGCGAGTCAGTACTAAATATCTGAACTACACTTGGTGAGTAATACAGGTTCTCACCAGTGCGTTTTCCAGTTCTGAACTAAAATAGCTAAGTAATACAGGCATTGCGAGTCAGTATTTCAGCTTTGAACTACATTATCTAAGTAATGCATGTTCTCCCAAGTCAGCTTCTCTGCTTGAACTACATTAGCTAAGTAATACATGCGCTGCGAATCAGTACTAAATATATGAACTTCACTTGCTGAGTAATACAGGTTCACACGAGTCAGTTTTACAGTTCTGAACTATAATAGCTAAGTAAAACGTGCATTGTGGTCCAGCATTTCAGCTTTGAACTACACAAACTAAGTAACAAATGTACGGCGAATCAGTACTTCAGACTTGAACTACATTAGAGGAGTATTGCTCTAAGTATTACATGCATTGCGAGTAAGTATTTCGGCTTTGAACTACACTAGCTAAGTAATACATATTCTCCCAAATCAGTATTCAGCTTGAACTATATTAGCTAAGTAATACATATTCTCCCAAGTCAGTATTCAGCTTGAACTATATTAGCTAAGTAATACATATTCTCCCAAGTCAGTATTCAGCTTGAACTATATTAGCTAAGTAATACATGTTCTCCCAAGTCAGTATTTCAGCTTTGAACTACACTAGCTAAGTAATACATGTTCTCCCAAGTCAGTATTTCAGCTTTGAACTACACTAGCTAAGTAATACATGTTCTCCCAAGTCAGTATTTCAGCTTGAACTACATTAGGTAAGTAATACATGTTCTCCCAAGTCAGTATTTCAGCTTGAACTACATTAGGTAAGTAATTCATGTGCTGCGAGTCAGTATTTCAGATTTGAATTAGATTGGCTAAGTAATACATGTGCTGAGAGTCATCGTTTCTAGTTTTATCTATATTAGCTAAGTAATACATGTGCTGAGACACAGTTTTTCACTTCTTAAGTACTTTAGCTAAATAATACATGTGCTGCGATTCAGTATTTCAGCTATGAACTATATTGGCTAAGTAATACAGGAGAGGAGAGACAGTATTTCAGCTTTCCACTGCATTAGCTAAGTAATATGTGTGCTGCAGTTGTATTTCAGCTTAGAAGTACATTAGATAAGTAATATATGTGCTGCGGTTGAGTACATCAGGTTTGAACTACCTTAGCTAAGTAAAATATGTGCTGAGAGTCCGTATTTCAGGTTTGAAATACTTTAGCTAAGTAGTACATGTGCTGAGAGTCAGAATTTCCTGTTTGAACTACTTTAGCTAAGTAATGCATGTATTGCGAGTCAGTATTTCAGGTTTGAAATAGTTTAGCTGAGTAATACATGTGCTGAGGGTCAGTATTTCAGGTTGGGACTTTTTTAGCTAAGTAATATATCTGCTGAGAGTCTGTATTTCAAGTTTGAACTAGTTTAGCATAGTATTACCTCTGCTGAGAGTAAGTATTTCATGTTAGAACTACTTTAGCTAAGTAATACATGTACTGAGAGTCAGTATTTCAGGATTGAACTAGTTTAGCTAAGTAATACATGTACGGAGAGTCAGTATTTCAGGTTTGATCTAGTTTAGCTAAGTAATACATGTGCTGAGAGTCAGTATTTCAGGTTTGAACTACTTTAGCTTACTATTACATGCGCTCAGAGGGAGTATTACATTTTCCAAGTATATCAGGTACGTAAATAATGTACTACTACTCAGTATTTCAGGTTAGATCTACTTTAGCTAAGTAATACATGTGCTGAGAGTAAGTATTTCAGGTTTGAAGTACATTAGCTAAGCAATACATGTACTGAGAGTCAGTATTTCAGGTTTGAACTACTTTAGCTAAGTAATACATGTACTGAGAGTAAGTATTTCAGGTTTGAACTATTTTAGCTTACTATTACATGCGCTCAGAGGGAGTATTATATTTTCCAAGTATATCAGGTACGTAAATAATGTACTACTACTCAGTATTTCAGGTTAGATCTACTTTAGCTAAGTAATACATGTACGGAGAGTCAGTATTTCAGGTTTGATCTAGTTTAGCTAAGTAATACATGTGCTGAGAGACAGTATTTCAGGTTTGAACTACTTTAGCTAAGTAATACATGTGCTGAGAGTCAGTATTTCAGGTTTGAACTACCTTAGCTTAGTAATACATGTACTGAGAATCAGTATTTCAGCTTTGAAGTACATTAGCTAAGCAATACATGTACTGAGAGTCAGTATTTCAGGATTGAACTACACTAGCTAAGTAATACATATCCTCCCAAGTCAGTATCTCAGCTTGAACTACGCTAGTTAAGTAATACATTCATTGCGAGTCAGTATTTCAGCCTTGAACTACATTATGTAAGTAATACATGTTCTCCCAAGTCAGTATTTCAGCCTTGAAATTTATTAGCTAAGTAATACATGTGCTGAGAGTCAGAATTTCAGGTGTGAATTACATTACCTAAGTAATACATGTGCAGAGCGTCAGAACTTCAGGTTTGAACTCCATTAGCTAAGTAATACCTGTTCCCCCAAGTCAGTAACTCAGCTTGAACTACATTTGCTAAGTAATACATGCGCTGCGAGTCAGTACTAAATATATGAACTACACTTGCTGAGTAATACAGGTTCACACGAGTCAGTTTTCCAGTTCTGAACTATAATAGCTAAGTAAAACGTGTAAATTGGTCCAGCATTTCAGCTTTGAACTACACAAACTAAGTAATACATGTACGGCGAATCAGTAATTCAGATTTGAACTACATTAGAGGAGTATTGCTCTAAGTATTACATGCATTGCGAGTAAGTATTTCGGCTTTGAACTATATTAGCTAAGTAATACATGTTCTCCCAAGTCAGTATTTCAGCTTGAACCTCACTAGTTAAGTAATACATGCATCGCGAGTCAGTATTTCAGCTTGAACTACGCTACATAAGTAATACATGCATCGCGACTCAGTATTTCAGCTTGAACTACGTTTGCTCAGTAGTTCATGTTCTCCCAAGTTACTATCTCAGCTTCAACTACATTAGGTAAGTAATTCATGTGCTGCGAGTCAGTATTTCAGATTTGAAATAGATTGGCTAAGTAATACATGTGCTGAGAGTAATCGTTTCTTGTTTTATCTATATTAGCTAAGTAATACGTGTGCTGAGAGACAGTTTTTTACTTCTCAAGTACTTTAGCTAAATAATACATGTGCTGCGATTCAGTATTTCAGCTATGAACTATATTGGCTAAGTAATACAGGCGAGGAGATACAGTATTTCAGCTTTCAACTGCATTAGCTAAGTAATACGTGTGCTGCAGTTGTATTTCAGCTTAGAAGTACATTAGATAAGTAATATATGTGCTGCGGGTCAGTACTTCAGCTTTGAACTAAATTAGCTAAGTAGTATGTCTGCTGTAGTAATATTTTAGCTTAGAAGTACATTAGCTAAGTGACATATGTGCTGCGGTTGAGTACATCAGGTTTGAACTACCTTAGCTAAGTAAAACATGTGCTGAGGGTCAGTATTTCAGGCTTGAACATTTTTATCTAAGTAATATATGTGCTGAGAGTCAGTATTTCAAGTTTGAACTAGTTTAGCATAGTAGTACCTCTGCTGAGAGTAAGTATTTCATGTTAGAACTATTTTAGCTAAGTAATACATGTGTAGAGGTTCAGTATTTCAGGTTTGAACTACCTTAGCTAAGTAAAACATGTGCTGAGAGTCCGTATTTCAGGTTTGAACTACCTTAGCTAAGTAGTACATGTGCTGAGAGTCAGTACTTCAGGTTTGACCTACATTAGCTAAGTAATACATGTGCCGAGAGTCAGTATTTCAGGTTTGAACTACTTTAGCTAAGTATTACATGCGCTCCGAGTGAGTATTTCATTATTCAACTATATTAGGTAAGTAATAGATGTACTGCATGTCAGTATTTCAGGTTTGAACTAATTTGGCTAAGTAATACATGTACTGAGAGTCAGTATTTCAGGTTAGAACTACTTTAGCTAAGTAGTACATGTGCTGAGAGTCCGTGTTTCAGGTTTGAACTAGTTTAGCTAAGTAGTACATGTGCTGAGAGTCAGTATTTCAGGTTTCAATTAGTTTAGCTGAGTAATACATGTACTGAGACTCAGTATTTCAGGTTTCAACTACCTTAGCTAAGTAGTACATGCCCTCCGAGTGAGTATTTCATTTTTCAACTATATTAGGTAAGTAATAGATGTACTGCGGGTCAGTATTTCATGTTTGAACTACTTTAGCTAAGTACTACATGTGCTGAGAGTCAGTATTTCAGGTTTGAACTAGTTTACCTCAGTAATACATGTACTGAGAGTCAGTATTTCTGGTATGAACTACCTTAGCTAAGTAATACATGTGCTGAGAATCCCTATTTCAGTTTTGAACTAGTTTAGCTAAGTACTACATGTGCTGAGAGTCAGTATTTCAGGTATGAACTACCTTAGCTAAGTAATACATGTGCTGAGAATCCCTATTTCAGTTTTGAACTAGTTTAGCTAAGTACTACATGTGCTGAGAGTCAGTATTTCAGGTTTGAACTACTTTAGCTAAGTAATACATGTGCTGAGAGTCAGTATTTCAGGTATGAACTACCTTAGCTAAGTAATACATGTGCTGAGAATCCCTATTTCAGTTTTGAACTAGTTTAGCTAAGTACTACATGTGCTGAGAGTCAGTATTTCAGGTTTGAACTAGTTTAGCTAAGTAATACATGTGCTGAGAGTCAGTATTTCAGGTATGAACTACCTTAGCTAAGTAATACATGTGCTGAGAATCCCTATTTCAGTTTTGAACTAGTTTAGCTAAGTACTACATGTGCTGAGAGTCAGTATTTCAGTTTTGAACTAGTTTAGCTAAGTACTACATGTGCTGAGAGTCAGTATTTCAGGTTTGAACTAGTTTAGCTAAGTACTACATGTGCTGAGAGTCAGTATTTCAGGTATGAACTACCTTAGCTAAGTAATACATGTGCTGAGAATCCCTATTTCAGTTTTGAACTAGTTTAGCTAAGTAATACATGTGCTGAGAATCCCTATTTCAGTTTTGAACTAGTTTAGCTAAGTACTACATGTGCTGAGAGTCAGTATTTCAGGTATGAACTACCTTAGCTAAGTAATACATGTGCTGAGAATCCCTATTTCAGTTTTGAACTAGTTTAGCTAAGTACTACATGTGCTGAGAGTCAGTATTTCAGGTTTGAACTAGTTTAGCTAAGTACTACATGTGCTGAGAGTCAGTATTTCATGTATGAACTACTTTTGCTAAGTAATACATGTACTGAGAATCCGTATTTCAGGTTCGAGCTACTTTAGCTAAGTACTACATGTACTGAGAGACAGTATTTCATGTATGAACTACTTTAGGTAAGTAATACATGTGCTGAGGGTCATTATTTCAGGTATGAACTACTTTAGCTAAGTAGTACATGTACTGAGAGTCAGTATTTCAGGTTTGAACTAATTTAGCTAAGCAATACATGTACTGAAATGAAATGAAATGAAATGTCGTATGGCTTTTAGTGCCGGTATATCCCAGGACGGCTTCGGCTCGCGAGGTGCAGGTCTTTCTATTTGACGCCCGTAGGCTACCTGCGCGTCGTGATGAGGATGAAATGATGATGAAGACAACACATACACCCAAACCCCGTGCCATTGGAGTTAACCAATTAAGGTTAAAATCCCCGACCCGGCCGGGAATTGAACCCGGGACCCTCTCAACCGAAGGCCAATACGCTGACCGTTCACCCAACGAGTCGCACATACATGTACTGAGAGTCAGTATTTCAGGTATGAAGTACTTTAGCTAAGTAATACATGTACTGAGAATCCGTAATTCAGGTTTGAACTAGTTTAGCAAAGTAGTACATATGATGCGAGTCAGTACTTCTCCCCTCAAATGACCGCAAACAAAGTATAATGATTTATCGGTGTCAATAAATCTTTGAAAATTGTTTCTATGAAAATTATGGCCTTCCTTTTGTTTTGCTTTTAGGTGAACTGTCTCAAACCGAGCGGTCTATCAGCTTGCATTAGGGAAATGGTGAGTTCCATTCCCTGAAGAATTTTTTCCACCGTTTCCTATTTTCACACCAGGCAAATTGTGGGGCTCTACTCTAACGGCCGCTTCCTTGCCCTTTCCTATCCTATCATCTGTGTCAGAGTGACGTTAAGCAAATTATAATTAAATAATTAAATGAATAAATAAATAAATAAATGAAGAAATTATATATTAAAAACTGTTATGACAAGAATTTAAGAGGCAGTTACCTTGATTATGAATAGATGCCAAAAATTATAAAGGTGAAAGTGAATATAATATTGCAAGGCATTGAAGAAGGCCGAGTACACTTGCCCGTGCTGGTGCCTGTTATTGGTAGATACTTCGTGATAGAACTACTTCATAATAATTGAGGTGCTTGATTATAAAACGGCGTACCGTCTTGCCTGGCGAGAAATACGGACCTTTTCACACAGTTTTCAAAATTCGTCCAACAAACTAATCTGACCTTCCTCATTTAACCGGTGTGTGAACTATCCCTCTAGTCTGACACTCCCCAGGTAATTGGAAGACAATGGAGGAAGTTTTCTTATAACATTACTACTAATGGTGTTTGGCCTCGGAAGAACAAGCGGCCTGCATTGACGGGGTGAGCATATATTTATGCTACATACATTTTGTGGTAGGAAAAATAAGTCATATCTTATGAATTAAGTCTACAGTCTAATAAATATAGGCAAATTAGAGCGCATAATTGTGGAGTTAGGTTTGATAGCAGGATGGCAGTGGGGTATTTAACTGCACCAAAGATGAGTACAGATGGTTGTGATGTTGGAATTACTTCTTACTTGACAGTATGATGTGTTTCAAGTCGGCTACTTCTCCAGGGTCTTCTGGGCAGTGAGGGTTGCCGAAGACCTTGATACAGTGTTGTTGACTCGGATAGCATCAATGCGCCAGACGCTTCTTATTAAAGATGAAAAGTATCTGCGAGTTAGTTTCAATTTCTTGAACCAAATTTGCGTCGGTATGGTGGGCTGAATTTTAGCATAGTGCTATCCTCTTGTAACCTGTGACATTTTCCAGTACTCAGACCATTCCCTGTAGACCTCTTCTTTGATTATGGGCAGGAAATCAGAATATGGTAACTGTTTGTAAAGGCGGAGTTCACAAGTTGTGGCTTCTTTCGCTAGCTTGTCGACCTCCTCATTCATCGTTATACCAGCGTGACATTTCATCCATAGGAGATGTACTTCCCGATCTGCTTTCTGGGCGGTATAAATGAAGTTCAAAATGTGTAATTTACAGTATACTGATGTGTAGGCAGGATGGAGGAAGTTATGGGCTTCAACTCTTTGTAATCTTGTCACTAACGAAAGGAAGATATGTCTTATCCTAAAAATTACCCAGAACTTATTTTATTGTGAGCAGAAATTCCAAATTCCTTGATGTCCTTCCGGAAATTCAGTACGTATCATTCATGTACAGAGTCTCCAAAATCTGATTCAATTGCAGGGCATAGAAGTATAGTGAATATCACTAGTTTGCAACAGAGTTTTCACTTATTTAATGTTAGCAGAATCTCGTGATTCGGCCACACCGGCCTCTTGATTAGTCTCTTATTGGTTTGAAGTCAATTCCAGCACACAAACTCCAGTTTAAGGATGAGGTATGGTATGAAGGTGTCCTCACTTGTTGACCAACACCGAGGTCACATCTACCCGTATTGAGCCATGTTTCTTCATTTTCGACTTGGGTTCTTCACTCTGTCTAATGACCTTCAGTGTAATATAAATTTAAAGTAAATTTGAGAAAGAAAACATTTACTAACTAAGATACTATTAATTCAAAGCACTCACCCCCCTTGGCGCAATGGCCTACCATGCGACCGCTGCTCAGCCCGAAGGACTGAAGATTACGAGGTGTCGTGTGGTCAGAACGATCCTCTCGGCCGTTATTCTTGGCTTCCTAGACCGGGGCTGCCATCCCACGGTCAGATAGCTCCTGACTTGTAATCACTTAGGTTGAGTGGACCTCTAACCACCCGTCAGTTGCAGGTAAAAATCCCTGACCTGGCCTGGAATCGAACCCGTGTTTTCCGGATAAGAGGCAGGCACGCTACCCCTACTCCGCGGGGCCGGCTTAAGGTCGCCTCTGTGGTGTAGTGGGTAGTGTGATTAGCTGCCACTCCCACTTCTTCTTCAGGCAAATGACGGTATGGTACCTTCCCTCCCCCAAAAGGCCCCTGTTCAGCATTGGCGTGTCTCGTGCCCTTGACGCGGTACACTGAGTTAAGGGGAAATTCAACCTTGTTATCGTATTTTAAATTGTTTTTGGAAATAATGTGGGAGTTGGTTTAAATTAAGAATGGTTATTACATTTCTTATTCATCATCATCATCATCATCATCATCATCATCATCATCATCATCCGGTTACCTTCCAGTTTCCGTTTTTCCCTCGGACTCAGCGAGGGATCCCACCTCCACCGCCTCAAGGGCAGTGTCCTGGAGCTTCAGACTCTTGGTCGGGGGATACAACTGGGGAGAACGACCAGTACCTCGCCCAGGGGGCCTCACCTGCTATGATGAACAGGGGCCTTGCGGGTGATGGGGAAGATTGGAAGGGATAGACAAGGAAGAGGGAAGGAAGCGGCCGTGGCCTTAAGTTAGGTACCATCCCGGCATTTGCCTGGAGGAGAAGTGGGAAACCACGGAAAACCACTTCCAGGATGGCTGAGGTGGGAATCGAACCCACCTCTACTCAGTTGACCTCCCGAGGCTGAGTGGACCCCGTTTCAGCCTTCGTACCACTTTTCAAATTCCGTGGCAGGGCCGGGAATCGAACCCGGACCTCCGGGGGTGGCAGCTAATCACGCTAACCACTACACCACAGAGGCGGACATTTCTTAATACCATTCATAATATGTCTGTATTTTTGACGATTAAAAGTGTGCTTTCAAGAACGTAACGTGTGAGGTATAATCTGGCAATAATGTCCAGGTACTTTTTAATTTCTGTTGTACAGAATTTGTTTCGACGGGCTGAAGAACCTCCTTGAACTTACTGTCCTATAAAGTATTAAAACTGTTCCAGATGATATGTTTTAGTTGTATTGCTTAATATGAGGTTCCGATTCAATGGAAATATTTGCTTCCAACTCGTTTTCTAGGAATCCACTGGGCATACAATTAAATGAAGGTTTATAGCGTCATCTTTTAGCTGTCTTCACCTCATTAGACTCTGAAACTTGTATGAGCGAAGGGTAGGTTTGGGCTTGAGAGGAGTGCGCTCAACTTCATATAGTGAAGTCAAGCCTGGCAGTGCAAGGAAGGCATTTTTAACTTAGTAAACGCTTTGTGTGTGGTTGACGCTTCGAATCCCGTTTGAAAATACGTTCTAACCCTTCCTGCAGTTTAATCACGCTTCAGTAATGCAGCACAATACGAGATGGGGAGGTGTTCACATGTTGATAGAGAGACTCCAAATAAAGCTTCCAGCCCATTTAATCATTAGAACTCTTCACGACAATTCTTCATCAGTAACGCAGTACGACGAACAATGGTTTAATTATGTCTAATTGAAATTTACAATGCGGTCAGCTGTAAATCAAACCTTGTTTAGCTCGATAAGTCTCTGCTACTCCCTCGCCAGTCAAGACTTTGAGCTCAAATGACTAAGAGTAGAAAGGGGAAGACCACACACACACCTTTCGTATGCAAATTGAAGCCATTTGCATACAAATGTGTGGGCAGCATTGCGCTCTATCACTGGGCCTGTCAGCTCAAGATCTAAGGAAGTTCATACGCGCACCCCATGTGAATACACAGCTGAATGCGCTCAATTCCACCACTTGCTAAATATCGATGGTCTGCAATGATCAAAGTTCCACTCTTGTCAAATCCAACGTATTAATTGTGACAGCTTGAAGTCGAATTTAATTAATGTTATTTGCTTTACGTTGAACTAACTACTTTTTACGGTCTTTGGAGACGCCGAGGTGCCGGAATTTTGTCCCACAGGAGTTCTTTTACGTGCCAGTAAATCTACGGACACGAGGCTCACGTATTTGAGCACCTTCAAATACCACCGGACTGAGCGAGGATGGAACCTGCCAAGTTGATGTCAGAAGAACCGTCTGAGCCACTCAGCCCGGCCGAAGCTGCTGTGAGTCAAGAATTTCTAAACCGGCGGTTAATATGTTAGTATCGAATATTGGAAGACGTTAAGCAAATAACTTCTTCTGTGGGTTCTGCCGACCACTTTGTTTTATACTGCTTTTGTTGTGGTTGTAACTTCTAAGTTATTTACTTTGTGCCTGTCTAGGATGTCTGTTGAACATATGTTTGCCTTTCTCAGGTCCTTTCGAAGTTCGTTAAGCCAGGGTGCTGAGTTCTTAAGGGAGGTTACAAAATCTATTATCCGTTTTGTCAATCGATGTTCTGGTAATCTAGTCAGATTGTCGAAAGATATGATACGTCTCTTCCTAACGTCAGTTTCGATGTTTGAGAACTTTCCTGTTGTTTTTATTGATTGTAACCTGTAACCTTCTTGGGTGTATCTTTCTCCTAATGATCTTCCCCTCTTCAAGTTCTTGCTTTCTGTTGAGTGCCAATATTTCACTTGTCCGTGTTGTAGTGCGGAAGACATGGAGTTTTTGTTGTAGATGTTGTGGACTAACCCTAATGCTCTTTTAATTTCTTGTAGACGAGTTTGTTGTGAGATCTTTTAAAGGCTTGTCGGTTGGATAAATTCTCCGAGGTAAGGGACTCTGTCAATTGCACCATACTTTGTTCTTAGGCTCTTGATAACAACAGAAGAATTTAGTTTTCTCGAATGATATCTGTAGTCCCACTTCTTCTGAACTTTTTTCTAAGTATCTCGAGCTGTTGAACGGCAGTCTCTTTACCCTCTCTTAGTATCACCACATCACCTGCCAAAGCGAGGTATGGTATGTAGAGGTTATCTTTGGGAAAGATGGCTTCCAAAACTCACATTTCTTCAGTTCTTTCTCCCGTTCTTCGATAACCTTCTTCTTCTTCTTTATCTGTTTACCCTCCAGGGTCGGTTTTTCCCTCGGACTCAGTGAGGGATCCCAACTCTACCACCTCCAGCAGGGCAGTGTCCTGGAGTTTCAGACTCTAGATCGGGGGAAACAACTGGGGAGGATGACCAGTACCTCGCCCAAGCGGCCTCACCTGCTATGCTGAACACGGGCCTTGTGGGGGGATGGGAAGTTTGGAAGGGATAGACTAGGAAGAGGGAAGGAAGCGGCGCTGGCCTTAAGTTAGGTACCATCACGGCATTTGCCTGGAGGAGAAGTGGGAAACCACGGAAAACCACTTACAGGATAGCTGAGGTGAGAATCGAACCCACCTCTACTCAGTTGACCTGCCGAGGCTGAGCGGACCCCGTTCCAGCCCTCGTACCACTTTTCAAATATCGTGACAGAGCGGGGAATCGAACCCGTGCCTCCGGGGGTGGCAGCTAATCACACTAACCACTACAACACAAGGCGGACCTGTTCCACCATAACCTTATTATTATTATTATTATTATTATTATTATTATTATTATTATTATTATTATTATTATTATTATTATTATTATTATTATTATTATTATTATTCTACACCCTCCCCGTGCATTCAAATCAAGCGCCTTGTAAACTGAGATCTTACTCCTAAAACTTGAAACAACTAGTGCAAGAAGCTGGGATGTTGGTCAACAGATGTCACTATTAAAGTGATGGAGTAATGTGTTATTTTAAGGTTTCCTAATCTGACTGGATTTCTTTTGTATTTTTGTGTATCACAGTCTTCGATCTATTTCCGCCAACTTTAAAACTGACCAATTAGAAATTTTGGGTATTTAGATTTCATCCAATCAGGGTTTTCTTGTATATATTTAATTAGCCAATAAAGAACTGGGGGTGTGTCAGGCATTAGTCCAGATCTCTCTCGAACCATTCTCTCGGTTATAAAAAGTGGCAATTTTTCGAGCCTCCTTGTCGAGTGTACTGAGTGTGTGCTAATAACGGAGGCGGAGGCGTTTCGCCCTTCATCGAGCAGTCCAGCGCAATAAGGTAATGGCAGCCATGCACTAACTAGGTGATAGCCTCTGAAAGCTAACTCGAGGGGAAGGTTTCCCGTCCTTACGAATGTAACTTTAATTTCCAATCTTCAATAATGTAAACTTCTTCATCCAATGTAAATTTCAAAACCAGCGTAACAGCACTTGGCTGAAATTCGGGAATAGAGAGTGCGACACCTTTTCGACTTGTATTTGAGGTGACCATGTTTTGTAACCGTTTCCAGTCTATAGCCTTGTATAGTCTGCATCTAGTCACCTCAATAGAATGTAGTTAGCCCAGGACCAGGAGTGCAAATGTCTGCCTCCGTAGCATTTTGATATTCAGGCCAGTGTTTTTCTTTCCCGGTAGATTGAGTATTCTATACTCCCGTGAAAACTTTTCTCTTAAGTGGTTAAACTGTTGAGTGTTGAAGACAGTGATGTCTGTTTGAACTATTAAATATAGGTTGTGCCTCGAGAGGCCTGAACGTGTAAATTTTAAGGAGCAAATATGCTCTGGCAGCTTTCGAGCGTAGCCTCATAGATATTCATAGAGCGTAGAGGTTCTTTCCATTGTTGTAGTAGAGATATTTAGATTCTGTAAAAGGAAGTGGGGGACCTGTCTCCTTGACTCTTGAGTGGACGGAGCAATGTTGCTCCAGTAACCTTTGTCAAAATCGTGAGCTTCAAGCTCAGAGGTTCGAATAACAAATTTTGTTGGTTTTCTGATTTCTCCTATGATGTACTTAAACTGCTGTACCTGAAACATTGTGCCGTCGCCGAGCGACTTGGTTGTTCATGTTTTGCATTCGAAAAAAGGAAGAGAAAATAAATATAACTTTAATTTTTAAGCTTTTGAGTAATCTTCTGGTTTTAGTAGATAGACCCATTCATGTCCGCTCCTTCTTTCACCTCTATGTTCCACGAAAACACATTAACAAACATTATTATTATATGCATAATAACCTTTGACGGAAAGCAATTGGTATATGTACGGCAATTAAGAAACGGATCCTCATGAATTTTCGATCTCTGTTAATTTTAGCCTGACTTACAGTAAATATGGCGAGACTGTTAATATGATCTGTGCCGGCTCCGTGGTGTAGGGGTAGCGTGCTTGCCTCTTACCCGGAAACACCGGGTTCGATTCCCGGACTGGTTAAGGATTTTTACCTGGAACTGAGGGCTGATTCGAGGTCCACTCAGCCTGCGTGATTAGAATTGAGGAGCTATCTGACGGCGAGATGGCGGCCCCGGTCTAGAAAGCCAAGAATATCGGCCGAGAGGGTCCGTCGTGCTGACCACACGACACCTCGTAATCCTGCAGTTCTTCGGGCTGAGCAACGGTCGCTTGGTAGGGCTGTTGTGCCATGGGATTTGGTTATGGTTAATATAATATAAAATTAAGAGTCAATCAAGCAGTTAGTTTCGGAATTATACCGCTATTCTTCGAAAGAAGTGATCTTCCTTCGTAGTTTTCTGATTCGAAACGTGGTGGTTAAACTCAGGAAGGGCAACTCCATGGCTCAAGGGGCATCGGCCGAGGCGTGTGTTTTAATGTTCGTTGATTAATTTCGATGTTTGTGCTTTAAATTTATATTTTGTAGGGCCCCATCCTCACAGACGTATCGGTCACACGCCATCATTATTATATTTATTAAATAATATTACGACCACCTTGGCAGAGACCTATTGTCAAGTGGTCCATTTACGCTCCCAGAGGAGCAAGGGGGATTCAAACACATTGGGTGCTGCGTCAGCATTTTCCCAAGAGGTCATTGACCACTAGCAGTGTAACTATGCCGGTTGTGGATCAAGGTCATTGACCCTAGTATAGTTGTTGCACAATGTCGATTCGCGGATTTTGCATAAGAGAGCGAACCTAACTTCACAGTCGCCATCTTGGAGGGGCATAACCTTACCTTTATGGCTAGATTCCCTTCCCGAAGCCATCTTGAGTAGTAGGCCAATGGGGATTCTCGCGACGCCATCCTAAGTACTATGGCAAAGGGGATTCGCATAAGAGAGCAACCCAACCATGTGGAGGAGCCTAAATACACAGGGGCCTTGTTTTACTGCAAAATGCACTTCCCGACGTGAATTGCACAAGACGGTGGCTATACACGGGTCCTATTCAGAAAGCTTGTCCATGGGCTACTGCGCAATATGGCGGCTATACATAGACTCTTATGGAGAAAGCTGGTCTAGAGGAGACATGGGATTCAAGACGGCCAGAGGGCGCTTGCGCAAGATGGTGGCTATACATAGGCTCTTATGGACAAAGACGGCTCAGGGGAGACAAAGGACTTAAGGAGACGGGCTAGGGGCGATTGTGCAAGATGGCGGCTATACACAGGCTCTTATGGAAGAAGCTAGCCCAGGGGTTACTGCGCAATAGGACAGTTATACATAGGCTCTAAAGGCCTCCTCCATCTCCGATGGGGCACAGCCGCGTTCCTCCTCCTCCTCCGACGGGACATAGCCGTGATCTTCCTCCTCCTCCCCTTCCTCTACCTCCTCCTCCGACGATACATCATCCTCCTCAACCGACAGCTCATGACTTTACGTCTCCATCCGAGAAGTCTAAACATTCATTGCTATGACGATGCGACATGTGGCATTAGAATGAGCAGGCGCTATTGTTCTATTTTAAACCTGTAGTGATGACGTAATCATGGTTATGCATGTATAGACTTGTTCGTTATCAAGATAACTCACTCAAGACTTTACAAATGATATGAGTGAGAATGAAAATTTCTCTTTAGTCTCTGAGATATTGTGACAGGGAGTAGAGCGAATTATTCCATCATGACAAGAACATTAACAGTTGATGTACAAAGCTACAAAGTAAACGGTAACAAATTTGTGATTAAAGTCGTGGCTTTGTTGGATTGTAATGTGTTGTGGGCGCCAAAACTCGTCAGTTTAGAATTTAGCTCATCTTTCCCTTACTATTTGCAAACAGATGAAGATAACAAGCAGATAAAATCGATTGAAAAAAATTAGGTCTGCAATGCGAAGAAAAAGGAATACATTATCGCTTCGTATCTTTAATCATGAACGCACATTTGTCAAGAGCAGATCTTGTTTTTTAAGGGTTGTGAAAGGAAGGAATGGTTGCGAAGGTATCTACCATCATCGTGTGAAATTATCTACATGCATGAATTAGGATATCCATCATTTAAAACTCTTCTCAAAGAGCATAGTGGAGAAACAATTAAACAGTCTTTACCACATGTGTGCGTGCTCTTTGATTCGTTGTGTTGCAGTGCATGCCGGGAGGTGAACAACATATGTAAATTGCAGTCGAAATAACGTTAGTGTGAAAGAAACATTTGTAGAGTAATGACATAATGTCATTTCTAACTGATACTAAGTGTAACTCAAAATGCAACCGTAAAGTTTTATGCATGCAAAAAGAAACTAAACTCTTTTACTGAAGAAGAGTTAAATGCATAACCAAAGGCCTTTTTGGTTAATGTACCTGCGTATGCTGTAAAGAAGATCTGGGATAAGGTGCCTCGTGAGTGGACTCAAGATCCTGTTTTGTCAGAGCTTCAAACGTGTAGTTTACTTCATGAACAGGTGAGTTTAGGTAGGAGACCTTCAGTGAGACAGGGTCGTACATGCCAACTCATTAAACTGTATCACGGACCTAAAACTAACGAGTTGTCATCGCTTATAAACACTTATCATGGCTGCTAAAAAAAGAGTAAACAAGTTGTCGTAGAAAAAGGTGAAGAAAGCTGTTACGAGAAATGTGAGGAAGAATGCTGGGCATGGCCTCATCAATAAAGTGATTGATCGTCTTTCCTTTGAGGTTCATCTTCCTATTTACCAGTACTGCGGCCCTAGAACACGGCTTGACCTTCGCTTGGCGCGTGGTGATCCTGGTGTCAACATGTTAGATGCTGCCTGCAAGCAGCATGACATTGCTTATTGACAAAGCAATCCTGAACTAAGACGTTTAGCTGATCAAAATCTGCTTCGTGAAGCTATGCAGCGTGTGTCGTCACCTAGTGCTTCGGTTGCTGAGAAGATAGCAGCATTTGTCGTTGCTGGTGCAATAAAAGGAAAACTGTTAAAAGGTAGTGGCATTAAATATCGAATGGAGTAAAGTAATCTATGAAAGAAAGGACAAAACAGAATTACTTGATGAAAAAATGTACATATTCTAAAATAAATACGGATTGTGGAACATATTGCAGGTGTTGTTCTTATCTCACTGCATGTCCTAAATAATGTTGTCTTGCGAGTTTAATCTGCTCTTATGACGTAGAAGAAAGGGGAGGTAAAGGCTCGAGAATAAGAAACGCAAGATTTACAGTACATCCTCTTTATTAATCCATGAATCGATGTTGTTATGAAAACCAAGATATTTGACATGCAGTTCGATTAAATAGTGAACAGGATATTTTTTCTGGAGTTCTTCGATGTAGAATCCTCCTTCAATAGGATGTCCTCTGAGATCGCGAATTATATATGTAACTGGATTAGTAAGCTTAACACTCCTGATTTGAAAAATTTCTGTGCTCGAGTTAAGGGTGTATCCTTTTGCTAAGGTAGACTTGTGTTTGCTGATAAGAAAGAAATCGCCTTCTTTATAGCAATGGCGGCGCGGATTACAAGACGAGTAGCATCGCGGCGTGGTGTATCCCTTGTAACAAGACGTAGCTTTGTCCCGATAGTGCGGTGTGGTGTATCGTTGTTGGTGGACACAAGTTTAGGAAGCGGATCAATTCAACGATATGAACTTTGTGCTGTAAATTCTCGCCACATCCTTATTTTTAGTGCACGATTAAAGCATTCTACAACACTTGCCTTAAGATTGCTGAAAGAGTAGTGATGAATGCCAAGTAACTTGAGGTAAGAAGAAAAACCTTTGTTGTAAAACTCTTTACCTTCATCGGTTTGAAGAAGCCTTGGGCAGCGTTTCGATTCTTCAACAATGTGTTTAAATGCGTCTTTGACTTGAGCGGCTGTTTTTGAATGCACAGGTTGTACAAAAGCAAGCTTAGAGTACACATCGACGAAGGTAAGTATAGTTTTACCCCTTGTTGCTAGAGGCATATTGAATCATTTCTACTAAGTCTGCTTGCCAGAGATCATCCTTTCCACGTATAATAACACATCTGCGACAGTAGGCGCGACGTGCTGGTTTATGAAACTCGTGTGTGATGCTTGTCTTGACAGGTGAGGTCTTATCTTGTCGAGTCATTACTCAATAATACACGCATGTCGTAATTCTCTCTCTATTTCCAGTTTATCTGATTCGTGACCTGTGTGACCAGCATCTTGCGATGCACTTAAAAGTTCTTATCGTTCAACGAGTAAGTTCGGGTCATTCCAGTATCTTACGTCTAGATACGGCAACAAAGGCTTGTAGATAACCTTAAGACCACGTGAAGTTGGTTGATGTGACGGAAAAAGCTTGGAAATAAACTCACAATTCTTGTGACTATTATTTGCCATAACGGCTTCTGTTGTCTTGTAATTACGTCGTTGTGCTTCAGTAGCAAAAAGTATTGCTTTATATTTTTTAAGATCACCTTGTAAGATTATATCCATGTCAGGTATCCGTAAGAAAATAAGTTCTAAGAGTCCTATTGTAGATATATAGGTAACACCGTTTATGATAAATATGTTGCTATTAATCTTAACATATGAATTTCCTATTCAGGAACAGTCGTATTATTAGCGAATACCGTAGGTTGTGTCAGTTTTTCCTGTTGAGAGTTTTCTACATATGGAGCAAAGAGTGATCCATAGGATTGCGATACTCATAACCTCTGACAAGGAAGGTAGATTTTGTGTTGATGTAGTGGGTGTTTAAGCAATAACATCTGTAGTTAAAAATTTAATACGCTTAGATGGTGAAGAAATGTTAAGTTCTTTTTTCCTCATCCTCTTCTTCCTTATCCTCTTCTTATTCCATATATTGCTTCTCCTCTTCTTGATCCTGCTTCCATTTTTCTTAATACTTTTCTTGTTTATGCGTCTCTTTTTCTCCTTATTCATGATTCTCTTTATCATATGATCTTGCCGAAAAAGCAAAATAATCTTTGCGTCGTCGCGAATCAACTACTTATGCACACGGGAATAAGTTTGACATAAATAGATGCAATCTACATATTTATGTCGCTCCATACTACAGTATGCACGAATAACATTTTTCTGTTCTGTTGCGACATCGTCAAAGATCATAAGAGAATTGGGAAGCACATTATCCGGTGATGGTAGCTCATGTGAATTACATTCAAAATATTTAATTCCATCCTTAACCAGATCGTGCATTACAATTTGTAGAACAGTATACAGCGGTTGATAGAGTGACTTTGGAAAACGAAAATATTCTCGAAGCGTATACCATTTAAAGAAGTAATGATTGTAATTAAAAGATTTATTCTCCCACATCCCCATGGGTCAGACACGTAATATACACCGAATAATAAAATAAAACCACGTTCCATGACGTATTTTTGTAGTTGCACTAGAACTAGGTTAGAGATGTGGCACAATGTCACTAACAGTTTGTGTGTCTTAGTGCTTTATAATCTTCGTGGTAAAAGAATAATAAGGTAGGCAATAGTAATATATATATATATATATATATCAAACTAAACAACAGGTAACTGACAGTAACTGACAGTTTACAATTTGCCCTTGACGAGTAACGTCGTGTACAGAATGGTGAAGCAACGATACCGAAACGAAATGAAGAAGAAGAAAACTAAAACTGTTGGATGGAAAGATGTTGTAAAGGCTGCGCAAGAAGCTATTCGGGGGAATACAATCCGCGTGTATCTATTACTAAGGCACTACGCACAGCAAGGGCGAGAATTTCTCCAAATAGCCGAGCAATGTTTTGTAAACTTGCATGAATTACTCCTGTACCAATTCGAGGAGGATTTCTTCCTGCGCTCTTTGATGGACTAGCAGCTTTAGGGTCATTGCTGGGTGGTGCTAGTGCTGTAGCAAGAACTGTTAAGGCTGCAGAAGAAGCAAAACAACACTTGAGATTGATCGTCATAACAAGACGATGGAGGCAATTGCATTACGAGGCAGAGGCGTACACAAGATGCTAGCGCCATACAAAAGAGGGCTTGGCATCTACATATCTCTACGAAGAAGATTTTATGTTTGTTAGGTTTGCTAAACAACTAGGAATTCATTATTTTCGAGGTGTGTGTGTGAGCGATTAACTATCAGCGTGCCCACGTGAACGTGAGAGCGCTGTAATTAACTTAGACAACAGTCGCGGACCTGGAACTCATTCAGTTGCCTACGTAAAACTTAAATCTAAAGCATGGTATTTCGATAGGTATGGAGACTTACCTCCTCCATTTGAGGTCATACGTTATTTCGGAAGCATTTCAGACATTGTTGACAATAAAAACCGTGTGCAAAGTTCAATACACGCATGTGCGTACGATTGTGTCTCATATTCTTATATCAAACCCTGACAGTAGACAGAGAGAATCAGTGTGCATGTGACGACTAACGGTGAAGGAGAGTTCGCTGTACGCGGAGAAGGACATGAAACAGATCTAACTCGGTGTCTTGGACTAGTGTCGTTTGAAAGCTACAATAATGTCTATAATGTGCGTGATGGTTCAAACAAGTTCTATTACGATGAGTATGTGATAACGCTACCATCAGGAAGTTATTCAGTAGACAACATTCATGACCATATTGAATGTACGTTAATTGATCAGTTTGGAGAAGAGAGTTTTAGTAATCATAATTACAAGTTCTCAATTACTGTAGGCCTAAGCAACATCACACATGAATCATAATTTAAGATTGACTTCAAATCACAGTCTGATTGGATTGGATCATTGCTTGTATTTTCACCAAGGGACCTCCTACCGAACGTACGTTACGAGTCTGATCAACCTATAAACGCTCTTCTATGTCCATCTTGTGAACATTAATTGTAAAATTATTAAAGACTTGAATAGTACTCAACAAAATTCGCACGTCCTGCACGACTTCATTATTACAGAGGAACGTGGATATACTATTCGTGAGAATCCGTCAGTAGTTCTTTATCATCCTGTGTCTGTAAAACACATTAGTAACATCACTCTTAGGCTTGTAAATAAACATAATCAGCTTGTTAATGTAGCTTACAAACTTCATCCTAAACCAGCATGAAAATATCTATAAAACACGGTGTACATTCCGAAGGCATACTACATGTGTGCAGAGACTCATCGAGTTAACAGATACCCATAAGCAGATACTCCAAGATTTAGGATATACACTACTACAACAGAATGGAAGAAATGCTAGACATTACGAATACAGTAGAAAGTCGTGAAGGTGTAGTAAGAAGTGAGCTTCATTCCTATCAACCTTTTACGTTTGGATTAAATAACAATGATGAAATTCATTTTATTATTAATCAGCAAGATGTTTACACCTTACCACACGAAAGCTACCTGTATATTGAAGGACCAATAGACAAGTCAGACGGAACTGGACCAAGCACATCTCAACTAAACAACCACGGTCTAGATTTCCTCTTTTATGAAGAGCAATATGAAGTAAATAATGTCGAAATAGATAGATCGAAGTATGTTGGTATTATAAGTGCATTAAAACTCTACCCTTCTATTTGTGATGAAGAAAGTGATCTTTTAAGGATGGCAGGATGGTGTCCAAAAGCTACTGACAGCTGGATGATTTATCAGGACGAAACTATTACAGGTATTTTATCATTGAAACATATTACGGGCTTCGCAAAAGACTTTATAATCAACACGAAACCAGAGCTAATTCTCATTCGTGATCGAAATTATTACAATTCTCTTAAAGCAGCAGAAACACAGTAGACTCGAAAATTACACTTCATCGTATATTGTGGAGGATTCCACATGTCACATTATCTGATCGAGAAAATCTTCGATTGCTGAAGGTTGTAGAAAATGATACACCATTACCTATACGTTTTCGAAGTTGGGAGCCGCATGAATATCATGTGTTACCATCTACAAACAAGCATAGCTGGGCTGTTAAAAGGTCACGTTTTACTGAGAAGCTCTTGTATATTATTTATGGATTTCAAACCTTTCGTAAATTTAATTATTAAAAAGACAGCTCACAGTTTGATCACTTTAAATTAAGAAATATTAGACCGCATCTCAACGGAATTACGTATCCATACGAAAATATGGACATTAATTATGAGAAAAAAATGGTTGCTCTTTGACATGTTTTGTAAATTCCAATCATCGTATTATCAGAAAGAAGATCGTCCGCTATTTTCGCCAGCAAAATTTAAAAATAAAGCAACGATTGTAGTTATAGACTGCTTTTATCATGAAGAATCTATAAATGCATTTCCTGTCGATATTCGTATAGAATTTGAAACATCTGAAAACATTGCTGATAACACAACACCGTATTGTCTTATTATTAATATAAATTACGTTACCATGCACTAACGAATATTGTTACAAGACTATAAACAAGGATAGCCCTTTATCCTCAACATTAGCGTGTGCTTCGACATCGTACGCTACGGAATAGAAAGAAGAAAAAGTCTACACGGTTACAGACAATCTTCTTCATAACAAACAAAACTGTCTATGTCAATGCTGTTCGCATGCTAATACGCAACATCTTATTTATGTCACACAAGTAAGTGAGGCTTTTAATATATTCTATAAACATAGAATCGTATATCAAATGCCAAAACATCTCATTCAATGTTTACGACCACGATTTTTATCTACGTACGCTGCTCCTTTCGTAAATGCTTTTTGGAACATCCTTCTTCCCTACAGTAAGATGTCAATCGATGTAGCTTTATGCAGACCCTGTCTACGTCATTTACAAGCATCGAGGTGAAAATGGTGATGAAGATTGGGATGGACCTAATCCGAGGAATAAAATCTATGCACAGTGTATGGATGAACATTTCCATTCATTTCGGTACATGATGACGATGATTCAGAAAAGGAACAAACCACATGAATAACAACAACGTAAGAACTGCATTAACTTCTTTGTAAAGCATAACATAGTATAATATATTTCAAGAACAATAAAATTTTGTCTAATTGGAATGTTACAGGGGGCATTACAATTACGAAAGCATGCTACCTCTTCGCAGTAAGCTGGTAAGGAGTACAGCAAACTTGTCGGTAGCATAACCAAGACTGATGTATAACCGATAGTAGTTTAATTTTGTAAATAATTATACAATACATATTAAAAAAAATCTCTTTATTTGCAAATGAGGTGTATACCTCGGTGGCAAATGGTGCACTAAAATACATTATTGTCAAGCACTAAATATTAAATTAACAAGAGAAGAAAATTTTCCTATAATACAATATTATACAATTTATGCTAACAATACAATACAATTTATACCACATTTAAACATTCAGCTCATCCTTAATAAATTTATGTAATTTACAAAATTCTACTTATAATATCTCCTATACTTACAAATATAGTCAACTCATATACAGTAAGTGGAAGTACTTCAAATGATACTGGACAACTGGTATAAGAATTAAAATTTACATTGCATTTATTTACTTTTTTTTTTTTTTCTTTATCCATCCTGGAACCTAAGTAGCATAATGACCTGCTGCGTCTTAACCAGAGCCCCTTTTACCACCACTTTTCAGAGTTCCTGAAGGGCCTTCACAGCTACCGTAGCGGTCCCAGGGCCCGCTTCTTGTTTCCCTCTGTGTCTCTCCCTCTGTATCTTCTGTTTCGGTTTCCAACTCCTGACAATCATCTACTGAATCTCTGAATTCCCTACTAAATAGGTTTGCTTTCTCAGTATCTGTTAAATAGTGTTCACCCCCTTCTCCCACCACTGTAGGAATTTGGATTCCTTTTCCTTTTTGATTCCCGATATATGAATACAGCTTTCTCCATTTCCTTTTGTGGTCATTACGCTCTTGAAGAATCCCATTCATATAATTCTCTTTTGCTTCCTTTGTACTTTGATATTAAACTCTCCAGTATTTTACAAACTATACTGGTCAGGCTGATTGGTCTGTAGTTCTCTGGTTTCCTTTTATCACCCTCTCCTTTATACATTGGTATTATTATAGATTCCTTCCATTCCTTTGGTATTACACTATTATTTATGACACAGTCAAAGAGAAATTTTAAATAAGGCACTATGTACCACCCCATTGTCTTTAACACCTCCCCAGTAATTTGATCACTTCCTGCTGCTTTTCCTTGCTGAAGCAGTTGGATTTCTCTGAAAATATCTTCGCCCCTACAGGCAGTCCCCTACTTTGGCTGTCAAAACTCCTTAGACCAGGGGATGGAATTAATTTATTCACACACATTTTTATTTACATTAACCTGTACTGGTCGAATGCCCTCTAACACTTCATTTATTTTCTCTGTTGCTGTTTATTCTCTTCTTAAATATCTGTACAGATTTTGGAAAAGGATCAAACACTACCCCTGGTAAACTGTTCCACTCCTTCACACCCTTCCCAATGAATGAAAATTTATCCCAATCACTTCTGCTAAAATTCCTTCTAATTTTATATTTGTGGTCAGTCCTGCCGATATAATTATTTTCCAACTGGAGCATCTCACGGATACCTCCCCATGCTTCTTCTCCTGTATAGGCTCTATATAATCCTATAAGTCTAGTTTTCTCCCTTCTCTTACTTAAAGTTTCCCACCCTAGTTCCTTTAACATTTCTGATAAACTACTCTTTCTCCTGAAATCCCCTGTTACAAATCTTGCTGCTGTCCTCTGCACACTATCTATTTCTTTTATTAGGTATTATTGGTGAGGATCCCAAACACTGTTTGCATATTCCAATAATGGAGGAACCATACTTAAGTAACTTTTCTCTTTTAATTCTTTGTTGCATCCTTTAAGTAGCCTCATTATGACATGTAACGATCTGTATGCTTTCCCAACAATGTCATCAACATGACCCTTCCAGTGCAAAATACTTTCAAATCTCACACCTAAGTATTTTCACTTGCCATCTTTTGGGATAACTACCCCATCCAAAGTATACTCAAATTCAGTTTTAAACCTCCTGTTTGAAAATGTTGTAACAGTTGATTTACCTCCATTAACCCTCATATTATTCTCTTCAACCCATTGTTGGATACTCTCAAGGTCCCTTTGTAATTCTGAACAATCCTCAATAGTATTTATTTCCCTATCTGCATACAATCTTATTTTTGATGTTACGTTATTCCCTAAATCATTTACGTATATTAAGAAAAGTAACGCACCGATTATACTACCCTGTGCAATTCCCTTCCAAACTTTCTCTTCCTGCGATACGTTATTTCCTACTTTGACTTTCTGAACCCTTGAATTTAGAAATGTTTTCACCCAAAGTGTAACCCTTACGTCCAATCCTATTCTCTCCGATTTCTTTAATAATATTCCATGTTCCACTCTATCAAAGGCTTTGGAAAGATCTATGGCTATACAATCTAACTGGCCTCCTGAATCCAATTGATCTGATATGTCCTGCTGAAATCCCACCAGTTGTGCCTCACAAGAAAATTTCTTTCTAAATCCATACTGGCTCCTCATGAACCAATTTTTATCATCACATATCCCTCTGATATACTTTGATATTAAACTCTCCAGTATTTTACAAACTATACTGGTCAGGCTGATTGGTCTGTAGTTCTCTGGTTTCCTTTTATCACCCTCTCCTTTATACATTGGTATTATTATAGATTCCTTCCATTCCTTTGGTATTACACTATTATTTATGACACAGTCAAAGAGAAATTTTAAATAAGGCACTATGTACCACCCCATTGTCTTTAACACCTCCCCAGTAATTTGATCACTTCCTGCTGCTTTTCCTTGCTGAAGCAGTTGGATTTCTCTGAAAATATCTTCATTTGTGAATGCGAAGCTTCTTGTTTCCCTCTGTGTCTCTCCCTCTGTATCTTCTGTTTCGGTTTCCAACTCCTGACAATCATCTACTGAATCTCTGAATTCCCTACTAAATAGGTTTGCTTTCTCAGTATCTGTTAAATAGTGTTCACCCCCTTCTCCCACCGTTGTAGGAATTTGGATTCCTTTTCCTTTTTGATTCCCGATATATGAATACAGCTTTTTCCATTTCCTTTTGTGGTCATTACGCTCTTGAAGAATCCCATTCATATAATTCTCTTTTCCTTCCTTTCACACTCTATTCAGTTCCCTCATTAGCTGTTTTCTACTTTCTCTACTCTCCCTACTTTCTTGGATCTTCCTGTTTACTATTCTACATTATCTTTTTAATTTTCTTATTTTTCTTGTATAATAAACAGGGTCTGACGTCATTTTACCCTTCTTAACAGGTACAAATCTCTTCTCTCCTTCCAAATGATTCCTTTAAATTTAGCCCAAAGTGTATCCACATTACTCCCTTCACTTATCCAACAACTGAATTGTGATTTAAGGTAAGTCCCAAATTCATCAACTTTAGTTTTTCTGTACAATTTATTGTCTTGTGTGACCCTCTTATTAAGCCTTTTTGGTACCAGTCCTACATCCATTATTGCAGCCTTATGGTCACCTATTCCTTCAGTTACCTCAGTTTTATCAACAATTTCCCATGATTTAACCAAGAATACATCTACTAAGTTATTGAGACGAGTCACTTCTTGTACTACTTGTGTAAATCCTCCCTCCCAAATTAAATTATTTGCCAGTTTCTGTTCATGCGCTTCACTTGCAGCTCCATTCCATTCAACTTCAGGCAAGTTTAGATCTCCCCCAATTATCACCACATCATTATTATTCTTTTTATGAGTATAATCTATTATTTTCTCAAATATTTCCACGTCTCTTTCCTCTCTTTCAGGCCTGTATGTTCTTATAATTCCCACCTCCTTCATATTATCATAGATTAATTTTATCCCTAATATTTCATCCCTTTCATCGGTAAACCATTCATGTGAACAATAAGTTTCCTTCACCAGAATAAACACCCCCCTCCCTTTTTATCTCCCCGGTCTCTACGATAGACTGTGTACCCTTCTGGAAATACTTCTCTGTTACCCACCCTTTCTCTCAACCACGATTCCATTCCTATCACCACATCAGTCTCATAAGATTCTATCAATGTACCGAATTTTAATTGTGTATTTACTACACTCTGACAGTTTACCAAGAGCAATCTCAAACCCCCTTCCACCCTAAAACTTGACTGTTGCAATTGGGTAACTTGAAATTCCTTACTTTCCTGAGTTTCATTTTCTAGTTGGTTGAGCCAGCTTGAAGTACGGCTGGCTCTTTCTACTAATTTTCCTGGTCAGTGTTATAACTGAAGGGAGTTGCCTTTTTTACAGTACATATCTTAACATTAATAAAATCTAGAAAAATATTTCCTATCTTTTGTTTACCTGAATTGTTTAGATGAAGGCCATGCTTTGTGCAACAGTGTCTCTCGAAACGGCTGATATCAATTACCTGTGTATTACGAAAATGTTTACAAATTTTAACCATATCTGTATTAACTTTGTCCACTTCAATGTTCACACACGAGTCTCTAATCAAATCATGCATGTGGGGCACGTTCACTACAAAGATGTTAGTGTGAGTCAGCTTACCTAGTGTACATTTAAGTTCAGAAATGACATTCTTAGCGTCGTTGTGAGCTACGTCGTTCGTCCCACCGATGATCACTACTGCATCACGACTTCCGAGATTTCTTGCCGCCTGCTCCTTGTTTTCCAATACCTTCTTCAATGGGGCCCCAGGATAGATGACAGGCGATGCTGCAATATCTTTATTGTTCATTTTCTCCGCAATCCCCCTCGCCTGGCTATCACCAAATATAAGAATGTTCGACACTTACGCCGGTGCACTGTGTTGGACTTTAGTCCTAACTTTGCCCCTTCTCGTAACGGATTTTGCGCTATACGTTTGACTGCTTCCCGTGCGGATACCTTGCGTATCGCTTACTTCCCCCAAGGCTGAAAATCTATTTTTGGTATCAATTACATAGTTGTCCTTATTTAACTGTACCGGTACACTTTTCCTCATAGAATCTGAAGCAACATGACACCACGCGCTGGAATTCACGTAGCCACCTGTGTTCTGAGTGTTTACTGGTACCGGTACTTTCGATTCCAGTAAACGTACCTTCTCCTTTAAAATCTCATTCTCCGCTTTTAATGCTTGTAAAACCTGTTGCAATAAAGAGAGAATGACATGTACATTATCATTACCTCCATCCTCCAAGGAATGAGACGCCTCAGCGATTCGTTGACCGTTGTAGGCCAAGCTGTGTTACCGCTATTCAAATTGCTCTCGCCACAGCTAACACAGGTCCAAGTATCTTCATTTTTAGCAAAACCAGCACTACATATACACTCAAAATGGTACCACATTAAACAATTTTCACACTGGATACCATTCTTGACTCGCTTCTTGTTTACACCACACTTATTCCCGATTATTTTGCAAGAGAACCGGGATATATCTTCACTTATATCCTTCGCTGACGCCATCTTCATATTTCATTAAGTTCAAAATGTTGTACTTATTGCATTCCTTTCCCTCCCTTAACCTATCGAAAATATTCGCACTCATTCCATCTATAAAAGCTTGAGTGACTTATCTTGAAACATGCATAACCATGATGACGTCGTCACTGCAGGTTAAGAACAGAATAATAGCACGTGCTCACTCTAATGCCTTAAGCATAAGATCGCGTCGTCATAGTTATGCATGCTTAGATTTGTCGGATGGTGACAAAAATCCATGAGCTGACTTCTTATGCCCCGTCGGAGGAGGAGGAAGAGGAGGAACGTAGCTGTGTCCCGTAGGAGGAGGAAGAGAAAGAGGAGGAGGAGGAGGAGTAGGAACATGCCCATGTCCCGTCGGAGGAGGAGGAACGCGGCTGAGCCCAGTCGGAGGAGACCAAAAAAGCCTATGTATATCCGCCATCTTGCGCAGTAGCTCCCGGGCTAGCTTCCTCCTTAAGAGCCTGTGCATAGCCACCATCTTGCAAAATCGCCCCTAGCCCGTCTCCTTAAGTCATATGTCTCCCCTGAGCCATATTTCTCCATAAGAGCCTATGTATAGCCGCCATCTTGCGCAGAAGCCTCTAGGCTAGCTTTCCCCCTAAGAGTCCGTGTATAGCCGCCATCGTGCGCAAGCGCCGTTAGGCCACCTGCTTAAATCCTATGCCTTCCCTACACCAGGTTTCTCCATAAGAGTCTATGTATATCCGCAATCTTGCAAAGTAGTCCCTGGGCCAGCTTTCATCATAAGACCCGTGTATAGCCGCCATCATGCGCAATCGCCCCTAGACCGTCTCATAAGAGCCTATGTAGCCGCCATTTTGCACCCTTGACCGAGGTTCCAGGAGTTAGTCTCATAAGAGCCTGTGTTTAGCCGCCATCTTGTGCAATTCACGTCGGGAAGGGCATCTTGCCGTAAAACTAGAGCCCTGAGTATTTAGGGTCCTCCATGTTGTTAGGTGTACTCTCATATGCAAATCCCATTTGCCCTACTACTTAAGATGGCATCGCGAGAATCCCCATTGGCCTACTAATCAAGATGCTGTAGGGAAGGGCATCTAGCCGTTAAAGTGAGGTAAGGTACCTCCAAGATAACGGCTGCTAACGTCAGGAAGGGCACGAGCCCGTTAATTTGAAGTTAAGTCCCTCCAAGCTAGCGACTGTCCACGTCGGGTAGGGCATCTGACCGTAAAATTGAGGTTAGCCCCTCCAAGTTGGCGACTGTGAGGTTAGGCTTGATCTCCTATGTAAAATCGACATCGAGAAGGTCAAATGGCCGTAAAACTAATGTTAGGCCCGTCCAAGATGGCGATTGTGATGTTAGACTCGCTCCCTTATGCAAAATCTGCGAATCGGCATTGTACAACTTCTGTACTAGGGATCAATGACCTTGATCCACAACGGCATAGTTACACTACTAAGGGTCAGTGACCTCGTGGGAAAATGCTAACGTAGCACCCATTGTGTTTGAATCCCCCTTGCTCCTCTACCGCCGCCTACCTGCAAATTTTCACTTTCCGAATTTGCTGTTCTCCAGAAACGAAAGCGGATTTTATGACAGAGTTCATTTAAACATTCCACTACGTTAGCCGGGGTCGAACTGTCTACCAGTGATCCGCCGAAACAGCTTTCTATTCGATGATATTTACACATTCTTATGGCTTTTAAGAGGAAATACTTGGGAGCCATTCCTTCTTAAAACAGTAAAACTTGTTCTCAGCGAAACCCAATTGACCGAAAAATGTCCTCTCTATGCAGGATTACGTATCAAAAAGGTGGTGAAAATGAAAATCATAAGTATATACCTGCGTTAGATAATCCAGCAGTAGATTTATATAATTTTTGGTCGAAGTAGATACAATAATGACACTAATCACACACTAATCACAATCATTCACACACACAGCTCTAACACAAATCTATTCCTGCTGAGAACTTCATCACAGTGCACAGTATATACACTTATTTAAAACACACTGCATATTTTATAGAAATGGCACCAGTATTAATACTGTACAGTACTGTCATTTACTTCTTCGAGTAATCCAGAATTGTACGCTAGACACAACCATCCCTGGTAGCACGGGTCTTAATTAAAATACGGGTTTGACAAGTGAAGAAGACCGAATATCCTTTACGGCTGATAGGGCATGCCTGTAGGGCTTCACGATCTTGTTCATCGCCTTCGTTCTCGTCATTATCACCTCCATCTTCTTGAAGGTGGTGGGTGACGAACTCTCCGCCACCTCTGTCTCAACTTCTAGATCAATGGCCACGTAATTCTTCTTCATTGATTTTACCAGAATTACATTATTTGAGACTTTATTGGTTTCTTCACCAGGGTGCGAGACAAACCTTGTTTTGTGAAAGCACTGACGTACTGTATTTGGCGACACTGCTTCTGCGATCCAACTTACACAGAGAGAGACATTTCCTTAGATCTTGGATCCATTCGGAATATGCATGTACCGAAAAGAGTTACGAACGAAATTTATATAATTATTCCGTTACAGTAGCAAAATTTCCTTCCTTTCCTGCGTCAGACAGGTTCCGTTAATACAGGTAAGCTTACATTAATATTAAACCATAATTCACATGACCGAAAAATTTTTCCATATGGACAGTTTTCAGGTTACACTAAAGTCAGGTTTTACTGCACTAATCAGAAGTGAAAATGGAAGGGATTTGTACCTTTTTTTGCTAGTGGATTTACGTCGCACCGACACAGATAGGTTTTATGGAGACGATGGAATAGGAAAGGCCTGGGAGTTGGAAGGAAGCGGCCTTGGCCTTCATTAAGGTACAGCCCCAGCATTTGCCTGGTGTGAAAATGGGAAACCACGGAAAACCATCTTCAGTACTGTCAACAGTGGGATTCGAACCCACTATCTCCCGGATGCAAGCTCACAGCTGCGCGCCTCTAACTGCATGGCCAACCCGCCCGGTGGATTTGTATTTTGTAACCATGAAGGTATCGGCAATAGAAAGTGAAGGTCCATTAAATGAGACTGCCCAGGCTGGGGCTGTCTTTGTAACATGCCAAACTCAGCTAGAAGCATAGTGGACGCCAACCTTGCGGTCACCCTTTCAGTCGGCTTTTACGACCACCAATCCCTCATCGTTCTGTTACTGCAAGCGTTTCCCGTTAAAGACAATGTGACACCTTTTCCACATCTTCCATATTTTGCTGTATGTTATATATTTTTTTTTTTTGCTATGGGCTTTACGTCGCACCGACACAGATAGGTCTTATGGCGACGATTATGTTATATTTAGAGCCCTGCGCGGATATACAAAATAACATCCGCATCCGCAAATGGTTATCCGCGGGTATTAACTACAGTATATTACACCAAATATATTGAAACTGATAGATGCTTTAACGTAATACAATAAGCCTGATGACCCCTGGAGTCACAGGTTTATGAGGGATTTTCTCTTGCGACGTATTGACATTTGTCTCTGCGGGCAGAAGCCAGTTAGGCTTAGATCAGATTTACGGTTTTATGATCTCAATGCTCCCATACCAAAGTCAAGGGTCGTTTAACAAAAGTAAGAGTATACCTGATCCGACCGGGCTCGATTCTCGGCCGGGTCAGGGGTTTTTAATTGTAATGATTAATATCCCTCGCCTGGGCACTAGGTATTTACGACGTCCTTAAGCTTCCTTTCCTCACACACAACATTCCACACTATCGCCATTCCAATTACAAGTAGGTTCATACAATATGGTGCCAGTAGGGGCAAAAGATCCACATGGGTCGACGCCCCGAGCAAATAGCATTAAAAAAAGTGAAACTCAATAAACATGATTATTTAGAAATTATCAGCAAAACTAGACACTAACTTCACATCCGTGGAAGTCTCTAGATTTCCGTCTCATTTCCCAGTTGAAGACGTGGTTATTATCCGGAAAGACGGCCATACATGCTCTGAAACCACTATCTAAATACGGACAGCAGAATGTCAATTGCGGAGAGGAGCGGGTGAGCTGAATATTTTATTCTCGCGGTAATAACATTAGAAGATTTACTATAACGCTACAATCACATCATGAATATTTTCTGACAAAATGTTTTAATTCATTAATAACTGTCGTTGTTTTCAGAAGTACCCTTACATTTACTATCAAATGTTTGTAATTCATGTATACTGCACCCTTGTGCTGCATGATCGGTTCTAACTCTGCCTCGGCGTTGAAATATATTCACAACTCACGTCGTGTCGTCCTCGCGGTAACTTACTGTACGGGCGAAGGTAACCAGGCAGAATTTAAAAGTTATTAATTTATTAAAGAGTTTAATAAAATTAAAAATGAAATAAGCAAATTAAATGACATTCAACATTAAAAAATTAATCACAGATCTAATATACTTGTGGTCCAAAAATGTAGACACCCCTTGATAGTCAATATTAATGCAACGAACTGGCATACCGTTACAATTCTTGCACGGGGGGAAGGTTCAAAGTGACCTCCGTTAGCAGCCAAAGAACGTGAACTGCCGGTGTGATTTATATCGAGGTGTAGGGTCCGAAGGCCGTGGTGGCTACTCAACAGCTCCATCGTCTAGCTAGTAAGGTGGAGCGCCATTTCCAAACACCTCTCGGATAGAAGGTAAAATCGATGTTTGTAGCATATGAAGATACACCTCATCAGGTACTGTACCTTCAAGCAAGAATGGGCCAATCAAACTGTGTGATGACAGACCACACCACACATCAACACAGGGTGGATTAACATGTTTGTCAAGTTTTACGTAAGGATTTTCAGGAGCCCAGTTGTGGCAGTTTGCAATGTGAGTACGTAGAGGTTACAAACTTTGATTGAGTAAAAATTCCTGTGAAACAATTAATTATTACCTCTAATAATCAGTTTACTTCTCGTTAACCTATAACATTATTCTCATCAGTTAATTCGAATAGAACGTTTACATAGCATTGCAGTCTAAAGGCTGCCCTATCAATGTTTACCTTAACTCTCTCAACACACACATATAATGTGGAATTATTGTTCCTGTTCTTTAAAATGTATTAACATGATCAAAAATCTGGGTCCTTGCATGTCGTGGCTTATTGTGTCCATAAGACAATCAACAAACAAGTTTTATTACATTAATAGCCACGAATGTTCCTTCTACAATTTTATGGGATACAGTGAAGACACCTTACTTTGAGGGAACATTACCTAGAATTCTTATCGCCTGAATAGATCGTAAAGTGGTTGTGTATCCTGTGAGATGGTCTGTTCAGTGATTTTAAATCGGTTGTTTTGTCTAAGTTTGTTTTGTGTAATTTGAAATGTATCCTTTGTAACAACCACCAACGTGTTTTCTTTTCCCCTATAACTACTACAAATGTTGATTAAAATTACCACTTTAATTATTTATTAATAGCTGCAACTGCCGCTCCAATTTAGCGTTCCCTATTCTAGCTCACACAGAATTAAAATGACCCTGGAAAAGAATACATTCTAACCTATTCACGTACTTACTCATAGGGTTCGCATCGATTCTATTCTATGAATGTGGTGCTGAACAGAACTATTACTGGTTGATGGCCTGGCACTTTTTGGACTAATCATGTCTCAAATTATTTGTCATGATCACTTAGTTTATTGTCCGACTCGTTGGCTGAACGGTCAGCGTAATGGCCTTCAGTTCAGAGGGCCCCGGGTTCGATTCCCGGCCGGGTCGGAGATTTTAACCTTAATTGGTTAATTCCAATGACTCGGGGGCTGGGTGTTTGTGCTCTCCCCAACATCCCTGCAACTCACACACCACACGTAACACTATCCTTCACCACAATAACACGCAGTTACCTACAAATGATAGATGTCGCCCATCCTGAACGGAGGGTCTGCTTTACAAGGGCTGCACTCGGCTAGAAATAGCCACACATTATCATAGGATAATTAAATGATCCGATTCCTGTACGATTAAATTTTCCAGGTCAGTCGATTTTACTTACAGTACTGCAGGACATCATTAGTCTTCCACCGAAGACAATTAGGCTATGATTATTATAAACGTCTTACGTTTATACTGAAAAGTATTATCGCACAATACGATTGCTATTTGCACACGTCTCAATTATTATAAATCGGGCAATTTGCGGTGCGGTTAGAGGCGCTCAGCTGTAAGCTTGTATCCAAGAGATAGTGAGTTTGAACTCCTGGTTTCTCATTTTGACACCAGGCAAATGCTGCGGCTGTACCTTAATTAAGGCCACGGCCACTTCCTTCCCACTTCCTTCCCACTTCTAGTCTATTCCCGTCCCATTGTCGCCGTAAGACCTATCTGTGTCGGTGTGACTTACGGCAAATTGTAAATATATATTATAACTTGGTCCACTTAACATCAGTAACAAGCACATAACCTTGAATATTGATCTTATTCTGTCATATGTATCCCTTGTAACCTCCGTATTCAATGCACCCTTCAAACATTTTAATGTCTCGTCGTAGATTTAAGCCCTTATATTTCGAGCTTGTCATTTAAATATGTCATGTGTACTTCTTTCGTATACTTCCCGATTAGCATCAAATTACATGACATCCCACCTCCCTCGTGCGGGAACTCATATTAAATTGTATTCTGTGCTCATAATTCCGGTCCATTCGTCTTATCATAGCCTAAGTTATTTTTCATCTCTTGACGTCACGCAAGTGTTCGATTTTTTCATAATTCAATAATGCCAAGATCACAAAGAGTGTATAGGAAAATGGTACACGCAAGACGTAAGCGACAAACCAGCAATGAGGGTAGGTGAACTGGACCCCTAGCAGCACCAGGCGAACAGTGAACACAACAGCGATGAACTTCAGTACACTGGATTTAGATTGAATTATTAAGTACGGCAGTGAAATTTTCTTTTGTTTGCAAGACATGTGGCAGTGATAACATTCACTTTATAGAGAGTGGCCAATCTGCATATTGTATGTGATGATACTTAATTCAAAACTTCTAAGTGGTACTATGAAGCTAATATGAGGTGCATTGAAGTTGGGAGAGAAGGGGGAAATTTATTGTGTGGCATAATAAATATGCCGGCACCATGTCTGAGATCTGAAAACATAATTTATTAAGTTTGTGAGGGCAGTATTATAGCAGCTACAGTAGAAGATATTACAGAAAATGACGAATTAGATGGGAATGATTCTAATCATATTAGAACAGACCTTGTTGTGTCATGTGATGGTTCATTCATGAAAAGAGGACATACATCTTTATGTCAAGTGTCAAGAGTTCTTTATGTTCAAGTAATGAGCAAGTTCTGTGCACTTAGGAACGGTGGAGAAGAGCTAGAACGTCATAACTGCAATAAATCGCACTCCAGTAGAGTGCTGGAATGGAGGGAGCTGATATGAAAATTATTTTTAACAGGTCTGAAAAGAAACGTGGTGTAAGGTACGTGAAATATCTTGGGGAAAGTGACTAAAGTGCATTCAGGACTATGAATGAGAGCAAACCTTATGGAGAACTTTCAATTGAGAAACACATCCAGAAGATTGAGGAAACTTGTCAATGATATGAAGGGCAGAAAGTGATGATATGTGCTCTACGTCCCAATAACTACTTCTACAGTTTCCAGAGACGCCGAGGTACCGGAATTTTGTCCTACAGGAGCTCTTTTTTCGTGCCAGCAAATTTACCAACACGAGGCTGACGTATTTTATCACCGGACTGAGCCAGGATTGAACCTGCCAAGAAGGTCAGCGTCAGAGCCACTCAGCCCGGCAAGGCAAAAAATTGGAAGATGGAATAGGACACAGCAAGATCACAAAGAAAGTAATAGACACTCCTCAATTGCATTTAAAATATTAAAATTTAAAATTCTCCTACTCGATACATTCAAAAAGCTTTATGAGAGAAGCATACTGTATCCAAAGGGATTAAACAGAGACAATTTTGTAGAAATCTCTTCAATAGTTTTTAGAAAAAGGTGCACATATATTTTTTGGAAAAATTAAAATTACAAAAGTTAGAAGATATATGTAAACAAGGGAGTTCATAGAGAATGCGTTGAGTTCATATAATGCATAGTACAAAATTTCATTGTCGTATCTCGAAAATTGTGAGTTTGGTGCATCTTTTAAGTAGTGTGTTCTTTCATGAAAGTCCCCTTAATACTGATACTTTATTTGTGGAAATTATTACTATTATTGCCTCTAACACTGATTATTTCAATTATTATCACTCAGAAATTATTTGTTAATATGATTGTTAGCAAGGAAATATAATTCATTGTCATTATTATCACCTAAACGCACTTTAATTATTATTAACACTCAATGATAATTATTTATTATGAATATTGGCATCCAACCGCTTCATTATTATTATTATTATTATTATTATTATTATTATTATTATTATTATTATTATTATTATTATTATTATTATTATTATTATTATCATCATTGTTATTATTCAAACGTCGTTTATAATGTACTGTAATATATCTTTAAATTGACGGTTTATTTACATTGATTGAACTTAAGTTTCCGCTATTTAACTTTATAACAACCCAATTTCATGTCATAGTGATTAATTTTATGTCATTGTTATTATTATTTGATAAATTAATCAATTACACCTCGATCGATTCTATTTTAATTTCTCAAATTCTGTATTATTAACTGGTACGTGAAATAATTTACGTTAAGGAGTTTATCATCGCTAATCCTCTTCCTTAGGGATTCTATATTGGAAGGAAATACTGAAGTGAAGATAAGGTTTGGAATCGTATTCTTGCTACCGTTATGGGGAGTACATTCGAATATTGTAATGCAATATCTATTTATTATTATTGTTACGACCAGGTGGCAGGAGATGGTATTGTACGAGGAAGGCATAAGCCCTGGCACATACGAGATATACATGTTATTTATGAGCATACAATTAAGTTCCGATGCATGAACAGCTGTGTGAGAGAAGGTTCTCGTTCCCACTGCGCTGCACGAGGGAGAGCGCAAGTCGAGCAAGGTCAAGTGATGTCAGTTACCTTACCTCCCCTCCGGAATTTTCTCGAAATTTATTGTATGAACTTTTTAACGCCTGAACCGATCAACACGAGACCAACGCTGAATTGTAGGTAATATTCTGGAAGTAAACCCCTGCAAATGTGAGGTCAATCCGTCCAGTGGTTTTCGAAATATAATAAATTAAAATTTGGAAGGAATTCTCGCCCCTTCATCACCTGATTCCGAGCGCTGCTCGCAAAACCTGTATAAATAGGTCAGTGGTCCAAGGCCATAACCAGTGTGTGTGTGTGTGTGTGTAGTAAGTGTGCCGTAAGGACAGTATGCTCCGTCGCGAGGACATAGTAGTGGCCACACTCGAACGCTGTTAAAATAGTACGAAGACGTCGTACGTAAAGTTCCTGCTGCGCCGCGACGACGGAAATATTCTAGACATTTCTCCGACTGTATTGTCGTGATATGATACTTGTAATTTTGTTAACTGAGTGAAGCTATAATAGGAAGTGTAACTGAGGTGTCCAATAGTTTACTGACCAGTATATGACATCGTGAACTTTACCAATTTCACGTAATTCTGAACTGTGATAATATTCTAAGTCATTGCGTGTGGTGAAGTGAAACCCTTTCAACCAATCTAAGACGTACTTCTCCTACGATAGTATAACAGTGAACTGTATGAGACATTATTTCACTCGACATTCGTCCCATAACAGGGCTAGAATGGACTATTTTCTTGTGCACTTTCTCGATCTTTCGATCACGACTGTGAGAAACCCAGTGAACATTAAGGACTTTTTATGATAATATTAAGTAGTACAGACTAGTATGTTGTAAATCCAGCCATAAAATCGCCTTAATCCATGAACAGTGTTATTTCAGAGACTGTGGTAGAGACTATTGTACGTAACATTTTTCAAGTGCTTATGGACTGTGATCATTATTTTACAGTCGAATCTCAGATATAATTAGTGACAAGTATGTTAAAGTGTGTTAAATCTTGATTCCATTAACTGTGTATATAAAAACTGTGTTCTCCGTAGCATGGACTGTGAATTCTAATTCAACACCGTAAAATCAATATAAGAATAGAACTGTGCATTACAACTTATGTCCATGTGTAGTAATAATATCCATGATATTTGTGAGCTCCATAGTGCCAATTGAACTTTCCGTGTTCCGACATTACCTCCAAGAACAACGGAAATCTTGCCAAAGTGCTGCGATATCCTGCTACATCGAACATCGCTTCCAACGAGGGGTTTACGTGGTTTCTTCAGTTATGGTACCCATCGAGGGACGTTGACGAGGGAGATTGACGTGGTATCTTCACTGAAGATCACCGGTGCTGAGTTCGAGATTTGGCTGCACTCTGTGGAATGTTCCAGGCACCAAGTCGCCGTACAGCACAACTCCAGATCTTCTCGTATTCTGAGTGATTAATCCTACTGACTGACATTTTACAAAGCACTTAGTACATTACAGTGCTCTAACAAGTGCTTCGTGTGAATATCAACTCATAATTTATCATCATTCAAGAGAAGTTCATATTTTGCTTTTAAACTGTAAATTCCTTTTCAAAGTAATTCATTAATAGAATTCATTTCACCTAGATGAACTTTAGGATTTACAAGTGCACTATTAATTTCATTTATCAACTCAAATTAATTGTAGAGACATAAAGCAAGTGATCAAATATATTATTTAATCTATCAAATTTTTCATGACAGTGTGTGTTCATTATATGCTCTAAATATTAGAAAGACTGGAGGTCAGCACCATAAGTGATGAATTTGCTAATATTCAAGGTGCTAAGTGATATTTTAGTGTTTGCATTTATATTAGATGAACTGTAGGTTGTACATGATCTATGAAAGTGTAATGTTTATTTTGGACATCCTCAAGCAAATAGACTTCACAGAAGATAGTAATATCAATCTTTTATTTTGCACTTTTTGGCAAATATTAGCTGGAAATTTAAATTCGAAATTCCAATTGCAGTGTACTATTTCTGTGAATATTTTTAATAAATTCTATCAGAAAGATTTACCATCTATTATTCGCCCTGCGATACTATCCGTCCCTGTACCTGCTCAAAAATAAACCGAACACTACCTGACATCCTTCCCATGCTTTAGCCCACAATCATTTCCCGATACAGTATGAAAAGGCAGCGCCAGGACACTGGAGAAATCCACACAAAGAACATTTTATGTATACAATGTATTTTTAAAATTGTATTTTATTTTCTTTTGTTTTGTTATATTTTTACAACAACTACGAACTGTAACAGAACTTGACTAGTAGAATAATTGCAATATCATAGGTCTTGACAGAGAAGCTCCCATTTCACAACACACGGTTTTTAAGTCAAGAGTATTGGTGAAATAAAATGCCGTATGGCTTTCAGTGCCGGAATATCCCAGAACGGATTCGGCTCGCCAAGTGCAGGTCTTTCTTTTTGACTCCCGTAGGCGACCTGCGCGTCATGATGACGTTGAAATGATGATGAAGACAACACACACACCCAGCCCCCGTGCCATTGGAATTAACCAATTGAGGTTAAAATCTCCGACCCGGCCGGGAATCGAACCCAGGACCCTCTGAACCGAAGGCCAGTACGCTGACAGCTCAGCCAACGTGTCGGACTAGAGTATTGGTAAGAGAATGAGACTTCAGGTCGGAGCCTCTATTAACAAGGTTACCATTTCAGAGAGCTAATTAGCCCTTAAACTTTGTTTGAATATAGAGAAAGGAACTAGACCTTCCAACACAACTTACAATAAAGGACAATCGAACCCAGAACTAGAGTTCCAATTTTCCATGGCCAAACGGGCCAACAATTCACTTCTGATAATATACCAGACTATATAAATTCTGTATTTGTGTGTAAGATAATGCTAAATGTTAATGTAAGAAACATGTCCAGGGTGATATAATAATAATAATAATAATAATAATAATAATAATAATAATAATAATAATAATAATAATAATAATAATAATAATAATAATAATAATAATAATAATAATAATTGTACCAGGGGTACAACTAGCCAGGCTATTTAAACTGCACGCCTTCTCTACGGCCATCTATGCCAACGAACTTGGAACTTGTAAACTTCCAACGAATTTCGTATTCTACGTTTTGATGGCTCTACCATCGATTTGTTAGCTCACTCTCACTGACTAGAAACAAACTAAGAGCTTAGGATATTTAATTTTTGTTATTGGTAAGCCTTTTTATTTTAATGTACCGAAGTTGTCAATATTTCAGCTGGCTCCTCCTCTATTGTAATCTACCATTAGATGCTTGATAGCCTGTCAAACCCGGGGGGTGAGTGTGGGAATTCAACCTATCAGAAAATTGTAGTTACAATTTAATCTGGATGCTGCCCATGCGGAACTATAAAAGCAGGGCACTTTAGGGCCGCCTTCTCCGAATCACTCCAGTGTTGGAGAGAGCGACCTAACGGTCCTAGGAGGCAGGGGCGCGGCCTTCTTGAACAATATCCAGCGATAAAATGTAATGGCAGAATTGATCTAAACATGTGATATCGCCTACCGGTAGTTTGAGTTTGTAAACTGGTGGTTTAAATGTAGGATTTTTGGTGAAGTCTGAGGATTCTGGTTCTATTCACTTCTGGGAAATATGTAATGTAATGGAACGAAGAGTGGTGACCCTCTTATGTCTCCCATTCAGCCACGCTATTTGGTGACTAAAGTTTTCAGCCTATAAATTTTGTAAATCTTGTCTCTGTTTTAAATGTTCTTCCTTTAGTCACCGCTTTAGTATAGGATTAGCCTCTGTATCATTGGGCCGTAAGCCCACTTAGGTGTTTTAGAAATTTCTGTGAGGAGTGCTGGCGTTTCGCCTCCTTGCCTTTTGTTTATGGCCTTTTAATGTGCAACCTTTTCCTTTTACTCGCAAGGCGGTGTATATGGCTATTTATACTCTGTTTAGCCTGTACTTCCTTCGCTTTAACAGTGACTAACACGATTGTGTGGTAATGAATAAGCCCACCATGGGGAAACAGTGTATGAACACTTTAAAGTGAGTTCACCAGATAGGTTTCCTAGTGTAATTTTAGTGGATCAAAGAAAGTGATTGCTTCTTTGAGGAGCTCAGACTCCTGTGAAGTGTACCTGCTCGGAACAATCTAAATGCTCTTCTCTACGTAAATTATCGGCTAGGAAATTATCTCAGTTTTTTACCTGACGTCAGGACTTCTAAGTCCAAGATATTGTTAGAGCTGGCGAGCTCACTATTAATCTGTTCAATTGTTTGTTATCCATTCAGATTTTCTATCTCTCAATTTTACGAAAGGAAAGACATAAAATTCCAAATTTGTTTTTCTAAAAGTTGCTCCAAGTAATCCCCTGTCCAGCCATTCAACCCAGGCGCTTCCTATCACTCTACAGACCACGAAAACTCCAGAAAAATAATAATAATAATAATCGATTTCTATAAAATGTGTACTATCACTATAATTAAATGTAATCTTATACTGGTGAAAATTTGAACAACTAAATGTAGCCTATACATTTTGGTCTGTTTATGCAATTCCTTAATTCGTGGATTGTATCTTAAATCTAACCTTGTGCGTCTATCATATAATCTTCACATGTGTGTATCTGATCTCTGTGTCAAATAACTTGTGTGCAAGGTAATTTTCAAACTCTGAAAATGTTTTGCCTATGTTCAGAAAAAATGAAAAGTTAGATAAAGAATTAAAAATAAAAATATTTTTATAAAATATGTATCGTATGTTTGTGAACGTCCACGTCTAATCACCACCATAACCTACTCTGTACACAAGTGAGGTTAGAATTGCACTCGTACGTAAGGTCATGCCGTTACTCCACGTGTTAACATAGCATAGAGGTCGCTGAACCCGCCATTATTTCACTACTAGCTCAATGACCTGGAAACCCATACCCCTACTACTGGAAAGAAATACAACATACTTTGCCCACCTAGGGCACCTGTTTTGATACTGTTCCCCGAGAGCAGATTGCCTTACTGTAGAATAATGTGACAAACTGCAAAACACATGCGCAAGGCCATGTAATGACATATCTAGTGAATCAATATCATAATCATAATTAACATATTATATTATCTAAAGCTGCTTTTTACGGGTAGGATGCTCATTCGCACAGCGGAAATCAAAAGAAGACACTAAATTTAATGAACTATTCACATTCTTTTTGCCATTTGTAATGTCCTGATTAATGTCACCACAGATGCAAATTTTGTCTTCTTTTTACACATCCTTTATTAATCTTGTCATTAAAATATCCATTTTCTCTAGAAAAATATCAGTATCTCCACTAGGTGAACGATAAAATGAGACCGCAATAAAACCAAATTGTTAACATACGCTGCGACAACTGTAAAATTAGTTTCCTCAAATAAGTATGGAACATTAATTACCTAAATTGAAAATAATTTATAGTAAAAATAGCTACAGCACAGTTTTTCTTATTTTTCCTACAATATATTGAATGCAATGTATTGCACCCATCAGATCGGGCCTGTTTGGTAAATAATATAAATTTTATTTAATATCACACTTGAATTACCCATATAATTGATTTAAATTATAAAACTGCAGTATATTCCTAAAACCACCACAGTCGAACAAGAAACCATTCGAGTACAAAATTTATTTTCTCGGCAACACAAGCAGCCAACACCCGGTGATGATGTCAGAGAAGGAGATGGGGTATTGTGCATTTACAGTGGAAAGCTCCACTAGGTTTAAAAGGATACTCCGGTGTAAGTGAGACAGAACATAAAGAAAAGTCTACCAGAGAAACCCCTCAATTCGTGTTGGACCAGTCAAGATAAGTGACGAACGTATACCTCTCAGCCAATGAAAATTCGCCCTTGCAAAACTTTTGAAAGAAGCGGGACGTAATGTTCAGCTCTTCCGCGATATCTAACAAATAGGAGCAGAGTACTGGATATTACCAGAAAATTTCACGACCAAGAAATTAGGCTAATTAATTGACAGATAATTAACTACTCACTACAGCGTGAGATAAAACCAGGTGTGGATAGTTACGCCACATCGCAGCAATGCGAGAAACTAAATAGTGAAAGCCACTCCGTCATTATTATGTCAAATCGATTCTACAATCACACCATGTAAATTGAAAGGCAAGGACTTCATGTAATTAAACAGGACGGAAAATTAATTGGCACAAAATTTATTGTAATACAACGACGCTCCAGGAACCGGGAATTCCCATCTGCTAAGTGAATATCTTTCCACCAGAACGCAAGCAAGCTACGAGAGAACCCGGTCTATCAAGAATTACCGTCGGGAAGGACGTGAACCCTTACAGTACTTTTTACAAGTCTAAATATGGGACTAGGGACTAAATTTAAGACAGTATCGTCTATGTTATATCAGTCAATTAAGCGATACAAATTGATATCGTGGAACAGAAAGTAATTATGTCAACGGAAGTTTTTATATCGCATTACAGTCTTTGTTACATACATTCTTACAGGCGAGAAAAAATTCTACTTCACAGAACACTTTCCATTTCATATTTGTTGGAGACCAGCTAAGGGTAGGTTGTAGTAAATACTTACTGATACCATTCTAAGTGGTTATTTGAAAGACAGTCGGGAGTTGAATTTTCAAGGACAGGTGAATGCCCTGGGAAAAAACACTGCAGGGGGCTGCTTTCGCGAGATACAAGGGAGGGCTCAGAACAGTGGAATCTATATGTGCGTGGAGAAAGCCGGCATCTGACTAAAATAACTATCACCAACAGAAATAATTCGCGACTTAACATAGGATAGTGAATGCGAATAAAAGTGTGTAAATACTCCAACATTAATGCGTAATATTACGCTGTAAATACGTGTGTTTAGTGTAGGAAATGAAGAGTTGCATCCGTGTGTTAGATTTAAATTTAGTGTAAGCAATGATTGAATGCCTCAAGAAAATGGAAAAGTATAATCTTCCAAAGATGATGTTCTGAATCCCGGTGACTATGGGCTGAAGCTATTTGCGAACACGTAAGTACATCATAACATTTTACAGAATCTAAGACATCTTTGCTGTTAATGTACTTTTATTTACGCGAGTCGGTAGTGATAATGTTTAGTTAGTGCAGCAGCAGGATATTTTTTGTTGGTATACGCATGTATATAATAATTATTTTTAGAAGTTTTCATTTCAGGTTATCAACGTATTTTTCGACGATCATGTAAGATTTAATTTTGGTTTCATGTGGTGCCGTAAGCAGATATTTTTAAAAATTAATGGAGTACTATTGAATTAATTTTCATGATTAATTAAAATGTGATATATTTTGAAGTAACCGGCGAATCGAGCCATGATTGAGTAATGTAAATCCGATACGAATGAACTAGGAGTTTTACCGATCTACGGTTATGATGACAGGAAGGTAATTGTAGGCCTTTTACATTTCATAGAAGCAATCCGAAATAAATAATTGGGATATTATAAAAGTTGTATAGTAGGAATCATTTTATTGTTGTAAAATACGATGTTGAATGACGTTAGAGGGTCAAGTATTTTAATGAGGTACAGATTATGGAACATATTGCAGTAGGTAAAAGTCTTCTTCTTGAAAGATGGAGGGATTCATGTGCCAGCCTGGGAGCAGACGTAAAAAACAGTAAGGCCAGCGGTGAACCTGAGAATGATTTAATATGTGCATTGTGGAGCCGAGGGAATAAATGTTGTTGAAAATGCATACGTTGTATTAATGAACCAGTTGATTGAAGTGAGGAATAGTAAGGACCTAATGATGAAACAGAGACCAAGAGTGACCCAACATTGTTGATAGATAAAGACATACATGCTTAAATTATTTAAGATTGCCACAATAGTGTGTACCAAAGTTTGGAAATACCCAATTGATATATTAAGATTTTTAAGGATAGGATTTTGTCATGATGTTGTTTTATTATTACTGCTATTAATAATTTCATCAGTAATGTTTCATTACACGTTTGACTGATATTCAATAATTTTCTTTCATTCAGTACATAATAGAATCTTACATTTTTCCACGGTGAGGAGCCACGAGATTCATATATATTTATAGTCGCGGTTAACGGTGATTTTGGTGATTTATACTATATAGGACTCTGAAATCAGCCAATCTCGTTATAATTCAAGTAAATAATAGCAAGTAAATAACTGCAAATTGTAATTTCCTTTCTCTAACGGATTTCTCTTAATTTTTACACGAAGACGTAGTGATTGATTTTTGTAAAATTGTAATGGTTGTTTTCAAAATGTGGTTAAATAATCTAGGTGATAATCGAAGGTAATCATCAATGGAGTAATGACTCCGTTATCCTTGAATATTCTGAGTAACATAATTTATTATACATGTTCCGGGGTAACCCTTGGAGCAGAAAGAGGTTAAAGAAGGTGCCGGGGTGAATGGGTCTATGTATAATATCAAAATTAATTTCAAACTTGAACTGAAGGTTATATTACTTCAAAAAGCAACAACTCAACAAATAACAACATGTCAGGTAAAAAATAAATCTTGAAACAAGACAAGGAAGATCCAAGATAGTGAATTTCATAGATTATGGGCTTCAAGCCCCTAGTTTTAAAATTCCCGAGATATCGGATCCAGTTTACAACAACATAAATTATACACAAGGAATTATTTAGTTAAGGGCAGAAATTCCCTCACTCAAGAGCACTTGCTACCAAAATAAAATATCTAGCCTTCCAGAGGCACTCGTTAAACTTACAAAAACTTTGAAAGAGAGAAAACATGCTCTCAGTTTCTTACTGCCCACTCATGGCAACATTGCATCAAAATGTACAATCTCTGGCCTCTCATGCCACCATTTACAAATTGACCTTACTTTTACAGGGGTATTTCATACCCAACCTACTGGGCCTTCATGGAAAAGAACAGGTTAGTTAACTGGCCCAAACACAAAATGAATATAATGAATATAATGAAAACTTGAAAGCCTACAGGGTTCTAGGCCGATGAAACAGGGGCTTTTCCCAAACTACTGAGGTGGCTCGCATAGAAATTACTGTACTCCATAACAAAAGGCTGCAAAATCAAAGACACCTCAAACCAAGATGAAGGGGAGCTCGAGAGGGTAACTCACTCTTTATCCCCAATTTACAATTAAAGACTTTTTGAAGTTTTTACATTAGCCAAAAGAAAAGTTACATTTTGGAGAGTAGGTTACATAGTAAACATTCGGACTTTCCCCTAGGAATAATTTGCGGATACAGCAAGGAAGATGGAATTATGTGGCCATTACCTTGTAGATGTTCTAACTGCTGACAAAAGAGGACGCCCGCCTCCTGTTTATAAACACACTCTCAGAAAGACGACCATCAATTGGCAAGAAAACGTGAAAAGCCGTAGTTTATAATCCCTCAGGGAGGGTTCGAGATCATTCAAGAATAATCAGGACACACCCGCGTAATTTTATTTGATAATACAAGGTGAACAAGAAATGTAGGATTGGTTGAAAATTAATTTAAAAAATTCGAGATTGGCTAGATTCAAAACTGGCGTAAAGAAAAGGAAGTATTGCCAACCCAAATATAAATGAACATATATCAGTTATGGAAAACCTACGAATATATATAAGTTCTTCCACCCTGAACCAGAGTGCATTATCATAGTTTTTAGTATTGTCATCTGTGGAAGAATGTTCAAACTTCTTATTGTATAGCAAACAAAACAAAGAGAAATTCGGTCAGTTTAGGAAACTGCACAATAGCAAAATTACGTAATATTTCAGTGGCGACATCTTCTGATTAAAGATCCAAGTTCGTGTGATATCAATTTCACCTTTTGACCGATAGAGGAGGTCATTAAGGCGCTTATTTCTAATGCGCGGCGTCGAGGTGTACCTCCCGGTACAATACACATTGGAAACAATGAAGATTGATGTCAGTGGATGTTCTATGATTTTATTATTTTATATTTTTATTATGATTGTTGCAGCACCATTGTATAACTTACCTGTTCATTAGCAATGTTTGATAAAGTGTAATAATCGGGTTTAAAATCATCAGGAAGCAGCGAATTAGGTATTTTGGAATTAAACTAATAACATCAACTAATTGTAATGTAAATATATTGTTTTATGTAACCTTTGGGAGATTTAATTAGTGATGTGATTAAGCCTTATTTGCTGACTGTGATAGCCACTGCATTTCATGTGGTTAAACCGATTTTTTGATTTAGGAAGATTACATATTCATTTCCTCCGATTTTATTAATATATTTTTATACACATTTTTAATAATCAGTCTGTGTCAAAATCTTTTCATTTAGTAGATAGTTATCCCTGGTTAGATAATCCCTATATGCATCCATAAGCGACGACAGGGACCGATCACCAATGAGAAGAGTCTCAAAAATTGCGATGAGTATATTTTTCTCTTTAGGGAGCCGCCGAGGCAAGAAATGACCTGAACTGATCCATTCAATCCATTATCACAGTTGAAATATTACTGATTTGATTATTTTTCTTTAGAAAGTCCCCTTTCATGCATATAGGAAACACATTGCAGTATTAGTTTATATTCATGGTTAATTTCATTTATAGTATTACAAGTATCACTTTTGTCGTCATTTATTTTGTTAATCAGGTCAGTCAAAGGAGAAAACTTGTTTACCATGTGAACTGATTGCAATTCCTGCCTGCCGTATAATTAACGATCTCTTATTATGGCATTAATCTTGGCTGCTCGTCACTTGTTCCCGTTTGTTAACAAGATTGATCGCAATAGCACTTTTCATGATCTTCTTTTAGTAACTCAAACACTGTGTTGAGTGACACAATTTCGTTTCTTAATTGAATCACCACATCAGCGCTTTCACTTCAGATTTATTTGCACTAAGCTCATTTTCACGACCTACCATTTTGAATTGAGACGAAGCACTTTTCACAGCACCATTCATGTTCATCCGATGCACTTAGATCAATAGAAAAATTTTCATTGGTACTTTGTATTACACTAACTGCGAGTCACACCATTTCTCACAATTCCATTGCATTTTCCAAAATTCATCATCACATAAAGATTGCTATTTCGTAAACTACCGGGCAGCATATACAGCATATATCCTAACTACGGAAATAAAATCAGACTATATCCAAGAAGGGAAAGAAAGAAGATGCCTTGTCCTCTCGCTCCCATACAGATATCAAAAATGCCGGGGCTGTACCATAATTAAGGCCACGGCGGCTTCCTTCCCACTTCAAGCCATTTCCTATCCCATCATCGCCATAAAACCTATCTGTGCTAGCAAATAACATACTGTAGGCTATATGGAAATCGTTCACTAAATATTCACCCCCTTGACCGTCATGTTTTGGCAGGTTTCGGCTAGTATTTTTTAATTCTTCTGACTATCCTTCTATGCCTATGCGAAATTCATTTTTCTATTATTTGTGCGACTTCCTAGGTTGATTTTCCTTCCTGATTCCGCTGTCTTCGCCTGTTTGGATTTGTATGTCGATGGAAATTTTTCTCTGTACTATTGAGGATGAGATCTAATTGTATTCTGATTTAATCTAACAAAAGTTTTTCCACTAATTTAGCAAGTATTTTCTTTAATGGACTCAAGGGTTTTGTTTGAAAACTGTGGATGTCGCAGGGTTATTACGTTTATGTGACACTAACTACATCTACGGTCTTCAAAGAAGCCGGGCTGCCGGAATATTCCGACACGGGGCTGGAGCACCTTCAAGTACCACCGGAATCGGCCAACTTGACCTTAACAATCTGAGCCACTCAGCCCGGCCACTGTCTACCGTGTCTTTATCATATAAATTCAGCCATGCAGGTAAATATATGAATATTGTATCACATAATAAAAATTGTGAATATGTGTGTAAAGTAAATAATATCCAAAGTCTTAAAATACTCAGTCTATGTAAAATGTGTCAGTTTGTATTATTTTATTATTTTGTTTCTTCCTCTTCCTTTTTTGTCTTAGCTTTCTTTCTCTTTCTAGTTTCTCTTCATCCATCCACATATCACTCAAATTTCAATCATTCCATTATTCACACAGTCATCCATCTCTCATTAAGCTCAGTCCCTATTCACAATACAAGCCCAAGAACACCACAAGTCACCCACAAATAATCTACACGCCATGCCTCTTATAGCCAGTCACACTCACACTAATCACCGTTACAAGGCAGCATGTCATCACTCAAATCGCAATTCGCATAACTTTGTTCCACTCAGAGGCACATCATCTCACTTATTTGTCTAACCACTTAAACTTCATCTTTTCTCCTAGCCCTCCAGGTTCCAGGCTACAGATCAGCGAGCAGCTATGGCTTGAAACAGATTTCGGCTCTCTGTACAATTTCCTCACTAAGCCAAGTGCCGGGATAGTTTCTTCATAGGCCACGGCGCTCCATTCTTCCCCTCCTACGCGCTTCAAATCAGTGCAACATATCTCCTGAACTGAGGGAGGGCATCAGCCTCTAAGGCGCCCGCCACACCCCATCACGGTACGAAATTACAGCTTAAAAGTATGCTGATAGAATTCAATAAAGTAACAAGGTAAGATATATTGTAAAATTTCCAAACTTAGACTTTCTTATGGTCTAATAAAAAGAAGGTAAGCATCTTGTCCTGTCCAGAGCTTCAGTAAGAGGTGTGGTTGCATGGAATGTGTGCGATGAGATCTATGACGTACAACCCCAGAATCGAAGTCCCATCACCCTTAACCGCGACTAGATTTAAGAGCAAATGGGCCGACGGTATGTCCGTAAAAATGGGCATTATATTAAACATTTATAAGAAGGGGGCCCTAAATATAAGAGGAATACAACGTCACTACTAAATTAGAAGAATTATATTCTATGTTTTCGAATGTCATTTTAATAAGCTGAGAAAAAACACACATAATAATTCTATATAAACTGTGCCACAAAATGTAACACTAAAAGGACATACATGATGAATTCAAAATTGATGACTTAATGTGCATCTATCCTTACAGACATTGCATTCTGCATCAGATAACCCTATAACGCTTAAGAGGCGTCCCCCTTATTATCACTTTACTTACTAACACTCATTATTTAAAACACATATTAATGAATTAATTAAGAAATTATTATACATATTAAAAAGGCACATTCGCAGTTACGTATTGGGTCATTATCATGAATTCTTTTCGTAAATTCGAAGTTCATTGTGTCATGATATCATGTGATTAATGCATTGAATAAATTATGATAAGCACACCTCCGACGTATTTGAAAGTTATATCATAACTCTAGCTTGTTAACCCAATTTGAATATTATTTACAATGAAGCAATTATCATAATTGCATGTTTCGCCGGGATATGGATAACACTATTTAACGAGACAATTCAGAGACAACGTTGTTCCTGTGGGATAACACCACAACACTATATACAACAAGAATAATAAGAACACTCATTTGGAAATTAAACACATAGAATAATACATTTTACAAATACGCAGGCCTATGGATGGTGTTGTCCCACCATGATCAATGACAATGGCGGTGTTCGTCACTGTAGGATGGGATCGAACCCACGGTCCTCTGACAATCGGGTGCATGCCTAAAATTCCTAAGCCGAGTTAAATAAATAAAGGAAAAATTGGGAGGAATTCATTCATCTCCTGAAATATAGACTCATTCACGACGGTGGTAATCTAATATTTGTGTGTGAATGTTATGTCGCGACTTATCAGAAATAAATAACCAGCAAATTTCCCAGGTATTGGTGAAGCTCTTCCGAGCAATCACTTCCCTCAGACACAGACACCAGTGGCGAAGCTAGTTATATTACTTGGGGAGTCTAAGAATACTGTTCAAGCAAGTGTATGCGACGCTCCTTTCTCTCTGCGGTCCCTGAAGCTCTGGTCATTTGACACTTCGTGCAATAGTGATTACTCTATCGCAAGAGAACTCGAATTACGTAGTCTACTGTTTGTCATTGAATATCTCAGGAAGGATTTTATGCGTTTTACCGCACTCATACTTCTTTCACTCGAACATATTGTCACTGGAAATGTGAGTACTAAACGAACCAAACGTGTTGTTTGTTCGTAACCCTTGTCCAGATCATTATCCAAAATATATTTTAGCAGTATTTATGGAGATAGATGTTTAGCTTCATCAGAGTACACATTCACAAGTTCATTTGTCAGTTGTTCACTTTCGAATAAAGGGTACATTTTCAGGAGTTGTTTCATTTTCATTGAGGGAAAACTTGTGCTGTAAGCCTTAAATTGATTCTCATCTAATAATTCAGCAAAGTGGAAGTTTTCAAAGTCACAGAACCGTATTTCCATCTGTACCACGGTGGTATCAATTATTTCATATGCTAATGCTGTGAGGGTTGGCACTACAAATGATTCTGTTGTCATTGCAGTATTGAGAGCTTTGCTGATGTCTAGGCATTCATTCACTGTTTCTTCATTTCTCAGATTTTTTAAGTTATTTATGGTTTGCTTTATCTCATGGTTGCGAATATTTACATTAGATGTGCATTTTGCTTGCAGCACCATGAATAAATGATCCGTGTAGCAAAATATATTGTTGAAGACGCAGAAAAGGAAGGGGAAATTAGGGTCATCTAATCTATTAACCAGTCCCACAGCACCATTAACAGATTTTCCATCCCATTCTTCATCTTTATCAACAATGTGTGTAAGAGCTTCTTTCAAGTCCTTAAAATGCGATGCTATTGTTAGTGTTGTTCTGGAGTGGAAGTTCCAACGTGTCGTACATGCCGGGGAAAGTTTAAAGCCTTTATCTCTTAGGACTTGAGTTTTCTTTGATGACTTGCTGAAATATGTATGGAAGGCAGTCAAATCATAAGTAAAGAAACTAACTTTCCTTATACCTTTTTCTCCATACAAAAGTACCAAATTAAGCTTAAGTGCATAGCAATGTATAAACATTGTATGTGGGCATACTTGAATTACGATAGTTTGAACACCCCCTGTAGAACCCGCCATAACGGAAGCCCCGTCATAAGTCTGACATATTAATTTATTTTCTACGCCCCATTTTCTTAAGATATCCAATATTACGGCTCACAGTCCAGTGGGACTTTTATCTTTTGAGACGTGGTAGAACCGCACAAACCTCTAGTGAACGTTATAGCCAACATAATACCGAAATATAATGTTCATCTGATTCTGACAAGATATATCTAATGTTTCATCCGCCTGAACTGATACAAATTCACAAATATAAAGTTCTTTCTGAATCTCTTCATTTATCACGTGAGTATCACAGTCAATAAGTTCATTCTGAATGTCACTCGAAGTTCGTTTAAATCCTGAAATTGCTCCTAGATGCTCTCTCATGAATTGTTATTCTTGTGCTACCAATTCCGAGGTCTCGAGGTAGTTGCCTTTATTTAAGGAGTCACTGCCCTCGTCATGCCCACAGAACGGAAGTTCTTGTTTTTCGAGAAAACACAACTAACCTGCTGAGAACCCGTCTATTATGATTTACTAACTCATTATGCTTTAGAGCTGCAAGACGAGCCGCTTCTGATATCGCATGATCTATTCTACTCCTGCCGAGAAGAAGAAAACGCTCACTGCTCTGAATATGTCTTTTGGAAATCTGGTGTTTACGTGCTCATCTTTGAAAATATTTTAGGATACTTATGCCACCCTCATTTCATCCTCGCCTGCGGGAGTCAAATAGAAAAACCTGCACCAGGCGAGCCGAACCCGTCCTGGGATATCCCGGCACTAAAAGCCATTTCAATTCATACCACTGCATGACGTCATACGTTGTCATAACAACCAGCACAAACCCCGCCCGCTAGCAGGAAGGCTCTGTGAGTAGCGCGGCAGAGCGGAGAGTCGTGAAGTCTAGTAAGTTTATTAGATTTAATTTTCGTGCCGTATATCAATAATACGTTTTTAGTCTGGGGAATCTGAGACTCTTCGATTCCCCCTAGCTTCGCCACTGCGAAACACACTCAGCTGACGACTTTCACTGAACATAACGCCAATTCCATACAGCCCTCCTTATTACTCGCAAGGAAGGAGATCTCTCTTCCTAAAATAGCCCCAATATTAAATCCAGCTTTATACAGCCTCATTATGGCATAGCCTTAATCAACGTCATTTCCATCTGGCTCTATTCAACCTCATTTTAATTATCATTAGTGTGGTGTAATACTTCACACATCACATAAATTATCTTGGAAAATTCACATTTCCATTTCGCTTCATCCTACCAGACGGTAACTCGCAAACCGACAATCGTTCAAATCCCGACATCTCAAACACACGCATATTTGCGGAAGAATCTAATCTTTGGGACCTTTAAAAATTTGCATATTACATCCGCGATCTAAGTATAACATATATGCACCCGTTGTAATATGTCCAGTTTCTTGATCAGTAGTCTTAAATATAACGTAACATGTTGATAATAGAGATCATTTAAATGAACATTTTTCCCATTCATGACAATACTTCACACACAAATCAATACTAGGACCTTATAATTACATCATGCATTAATTATTCCCAGGGGCAAATAAAATGCTGGTTCTCAAAGTAGAGAAGAAGAAACCTATAACACTGAACAAGAGAACTACAATCCCTTTGAAACAGCTTGTGGTAATTATTTATATTCCGCCTATGTAGCATGAAAATTTAGATATTTACACTTAGGGAAATTATGACTTTCAAACTTAGAATTTTTAAGTCTATTTATCGATTCTGTATTGTGACCATTCTTCCTCAGGTAGGCACATCCATAGGAAATTAAGCTGTCATCACGACATTTTCAGCGGCGCAGGATCCTAGGTTCACCTCCTTGATGTACACGTCAGTAGAGGAGCAGTGGGGATTCTAAATCACTGGCGTCAGCATTTTTCTGCTGAGTCAGCACCCGAGATCTAGTAGTGTAGCAGTGCGAATTCCCGAGGTCATTGACCCCTAGAACAGTAGTTGTACAATGCCAATTTTCCGGATTTGCATAAGTGAGCAAGCCTAACCTCACGACACCATCTTTGAGGGGCCTAAACTCAGTTTTACAGCTATATGCCCTTCTCGACGCCTAAGAGAGCGAACCTAACCCCACACCTGACCACATGGAGGAGCCTAATCTACGTTTTACGGGCAGATTCCTTTCCCGAAGTCAATTACGCAAGATGGCGGCTACAAAAAAGACGGTCAAGGGGCGCTTGCGCAAAATGGCGGTTATACATACCCTCTTATGAGACGGCCCAAGGGCTACTGCCCAAGATGGCGGCTACACATAGGCTCTTATGAAATTGTCCAGGGGTGCTTGCGTAAGATGGCGGCTGCTCTTATGAGACAGCCCAGAGGCGCTTGCGCAATATTGCCGTTGCTCTTATGAGAGGGGACCAGGGGCGCTTGCGCAAGGTGGCGGCTATGTAAAGACGGCCTAGAGGTGCTTGCGCAAGATGGCGGCTATAAATAGGCTCTTATGAGACGACCCAGGGGCGCTTGCGTGTAATGGCGGCTGTGCATAGGCTCTTCTGAGGTGGCCTAGGTGCGCTTGCGCAAGATGGCGGCTATATACAGGCTCTTATGAGACGGCCCGGGGACGCTTGCACAATATGGCGGCTATACAAAGACGGTCTACGGGCGCCTCCGCAAGATGGCGGCCATATATATGCTCTATAATGCGGTCTGGGGGTGCCTACGAAAAATGGCGGCTGTATTTATGAGGTTGCTCGCATGAGGCGGCCTAGGGGCGCTTTCGCAAGATGGCGGCGATGAGAGGGCCTAAGGGCCCTTGCGCAAGATGGCGGCTATACATAAGATCTTGCGAGACGGCCCAGGGGCCTACTGAGCATGTTGTCGGTTATACACAGGCTCGTAATAGAAGGCCTAGGGCGCTTGCGCAAGATGGCGGCTATACACATGCTCTTATGGGGAAAGTTAGCCCAGGGGCCTACTGCGCAAGATGGCGGCTGTACATAGGCTCTTATGGCATCCTCCTCCTACGAGCACGTGCTATTCTGTTTTTAACCTGCCGTGACTAGGTCATCAAGGTTATGCATACTTAGACTTGTTCGTACAGTATTCTCACGGACTGAACTCTACAGAGCTTCCTCAGGGGCTTACAGCTTGTAACTAATGACTTATTAGTTTGATCAGCCTGACATTCGAGAGATGAGGCAAGTGCTGCTATGCAAGATAGCTGATATACTCCTTTCGTATAGACCTATCTACAAGCTGCCCCAGAGGCTCACAACATGTAACTTACGACATATTAGTTTTATCAGCCAAACTTTCAGGAAGTGAAGCGAAGACTACTATGCTTCTTGGCTCATGGACTGAACACTAGAGAGCTACCTCAGGGGTTCATAACATGTAATTTATAGCCCATTAGTTTTATCGTCTAACGTTTTGTGAATTGAGGAAGGGGCTACTAGGTAAGATAGCTGCTGTACATTGGTTATATTAGACTGCCTTTAAGGAGCTTGGCTATCGCTCATCCTTCTAACCATCAACCCTTCAAAACTTTAGCCTAGCACAGGAGCTAGTAGTGATACATGATCTTGGGGGAGTTGTGTTAGGGCTTTCCACGTATTCGGCTAATGCTAGGGTTTTATCCTCCCAACTGAATGCCCTTCCTAATATCAGTCTAGCTCAGGGTCCTTGCGTATGCATAAACTCTTATGCGACTAACCATGTGGGGAGACCTGCACTAGGGCTCTCGAGGAAGGATAGTCGCTCAAAGCTAGAAGCCTAATCAGAATGCTGAGATGTAAATAAATATAGATTGTTCCTGTAACCTAGCATTGCTACCAGGTAGAATGGATAAAGTTAATTCAGTGTAGTATCGCAAAATTCTGAACAGAAAATAATCGTGCTACACATTATAGAGAATGGAACCCAGGGGTCACGTCTTAGGAGAAAGGCAAAAGGGCAAAAGGACTCTTCCTCCTCCTCCTCCTCCTCCTCCTCCTTACATCGCCCTCCTCCTCACCGCTCCCTACTACTCCTCCTAGGGCTAAGGGGTTAATGGGCTAAAGGGATAATATAAAATAGGGTTAAAGTGCTAAAGGACAAAAGGACAAAAGAGCAAAGAGTCTTACAAATTCTTAGTGTTTAGAGTGCCTCTCCTCCCTTTTTCCGGACTTGAGACCGGCTTTACATCTACAGGCGGATTTAACACCCTGAGGAAGGGAGCATGTTGGAGAAAGTATCTGTACCAATATAGCTACTCAATCCACTATATGCTACAGAAGGATGACTTAGATGAGGGCTGGAAATGTACGAAGGTGTTTAGTCTTTTGTAACGTCGAGGGAGAGCGCACTATATGGTCTTTACTTTGAAGAGCTATTACTCAATAGTACCCAAACGACGTAATTCTTCCTCTATTTCAAATATATCTACTTTATACTATGTGTAACCTGCATCTTGATAGGCTCTTAAAAGCTGCAAACGTTTTACGAGTAGATTACGGGTCTTTGGAGTATCTTACGTCTACCTGGGGTAACAGAGGCTTCCTGTAAACTTTGAGCCTACATGCAGACAGTTGATATGTAGGGACTTGTTTTGATGTAATACGTGCTTCTGCAGGAAAGTTTGCCTGTAGAAACATAACTTGCTTCAATAGCAATGAAGTGTTGAAATCTTCTTCTACTTCATCTTGCATCTCTTCTTGAGAAGTTTGCACGGGGACAAAACGTGTTTTAGGCTTAGAAAATGAAGTGAAATCATAAAGCTCTAATGGAAAAGAAACAATGAGATCTTATTGTTCTTTTTTTCTTCTTCTTCTCCTTTTCCTTTGTTATTACTCTTCTTATCAGCATCCTGATCGTTACCACCATCATCATCATCATCATCATCACCTTGCCTCTCTTTATCTCGAAATGTGTGCTTAGCAGAACTTGCAGCAGGCCTAGACAACAAGGGAGAATCAGAATTCTCTCGCAGAGGTGTATTTTTTAAAAATAAATCAGTATTTGCTAGACAACGATTGAGCTCTTTTATTTTCTCCTCGATGAACTACATTACACGCAGCTTCAGACGCTGAGCGTTGTATGCGTTCTTGAATTCTCTTCTATAATATTTGCATTGAAAAATTGTCCTACATGGTATCTCATGGCGTCTCTTGTGATAGCCTCGGGAAAATGTTTTTCCACATTCTTTGCAAATGTAGCTAGAAATAGGGTTTCCATGACGGATTTTATCTTCTGCTGACAGATTCTTCTTTAAAAGATACAAGTTATATCTACCAGGCACTTGCTAGTCTCCATATCCACCATGGGAACAGCTTAACTATTAACAGTAATGTAACACAAAAGCGTAGTAGACTAACACAAAAGCGTTTAACTTAGGCCCTCTCAAGATGGCAGCACTGAGTTAAGCTATGCTCTGTTGTCCATAAAAGTCAGGTTAGGGTTCGACAACGTAGACGCTGTCTTGTTGTCTGTAAAAAACACATATTCACGGACTGTAATTTTACTGCCACTATTATAACAATGTGGGGGCGGAATTTAAACAGCTGTTAAGATGGCATCTGCTATCTTGGTATGCCCTATCCATGTGCACTAACTTAACTACGTGGAGCGTGGAATTTAAAATCCACGTGCCTTTTGATATATGTCAAGTTGACAGTTGTCAAACCGCGTTGCTGCTACCTTATGCACATGGTGGCACGGAATTCAAAATCCACGTTCTTTTGACATCTGCTATCATGACAGGTCCTAACCAAGCGGACATGGATTTTAAACAAGTCAACGTAGCTAATCTTAATGTTACCATCTTAACAGGGCCTAACCTCATTGCTACCATCTAGGGGAACGTAATTTAAACTCCACGTGCTTTTTAACAGTTAACAGCTCCTAACCACGTGAGAGTGGATTTTGAACAAGTCAACGTGGCTAACCTCAGTACTGCCATCTTAACAGATCATAATCTTATTGCTGTTGTCTAGGAGCGCGGAATTTATAATCTACGTGCTTTTTGACAGCTGTCATCTTGACGGCCCGTAACCTGATTTTTATGGACAATAGAGCATCGCTAACCTCAGTGCGGCCATCTTGACGGGGCCTATCCTCACTACTGTCACTTTACGACGTAGAGGGCACGGAATTTAGACAGCTGTCAAGATGCCAGCGGCTATCTTGTCATCACATTGCTCGTATGAACCATGCGTCGGCCGCTTTCTTCCCTCCTCCTCCACACCTACACTGCATAAGATGTATAAGATAGGTTAAACGCTTTTGTGTTAGTTTACTACACCTTCGTGTTAGTTTACTGTTAATAGTTAAGCTGTTCACATCGTGGAAGTAGAGAGTAGCAAGTGTCCAGTAGATTTAACTCGTGTATTTTAAAGAAGATAAAGTACGTCATGGAAAACCCATTTCTAGCTATATTTGCAAAGAGTGTGGAAAAACATTTTCCCGAGGCTATCACAAGAGACGTCATGAGAAATCACGTAGGAAATTGTTTAGTACTAACGTTGTAGAAGACAGCTCAAGAACGCATACATCGACACTAAGCCGTGAGAAATGTAGCTTCATCGAGAAGAAAATACAAAGAGCCCAATCGTAGTCAGGCATGAGAATTTTTTAATTCTCCCGTGTTGTCTAAGCCTGCTACAAGTTCTACTAAGCACACATTTACGGATAAAGTGAGGAAAGATGATGTAGATGATGATGATGATGATGATGATGATGATGACAAGGATCAGGATGCTGATAATAATAGTAACAATAAAGGAAAAGGAGAAGAGGATCACAGTGTTTCTTGCCATTCGAGATTTATGATTTTACTTCATTTTCTAAGCCTATTACACGTTTTGTCGCCTTGCAAACATCTCAAGGAGAGATTCAAGATGAAATAGAAGAAGATTTTAACGCTTAATTGCTATCGAAACAAATTAAGCTTGTACCTGAAATCTCTACTGCGGAAGCACGTATTACATCAAAACAAGTACCTGCACATCAACTGTCTGCATGCAGGCTCAAGGTTCACAACAAGCCTCCGTTACCCCAGGTAGAAGTAAGACATTGTAAGGACCATAATCTACTAGTAAAACGTTTGCAGCTGCTAAGGGCCTATCAAGATGCAGGTTACACAGAGTATAAAGCAGATATCTTTTAAATAGAGCAAGAATTACGTCGTTTGGGTATTATTGAGTAATAGCTCTTCAAAGTAAAGACCTTACCTGTAACCTCTCTATTGACGGTACAACAGCCTAAACACCTTCCTACATTCCAAGCCCTCACCTAAGTCATCCTTCTATAGCATATAGTGGATCGAGTAGCTACATTGGTACAAACTGTTTTCCGAAATTCTCCCTTCCTTTGGGTGTTAATTCCGCCTCTAGATGTAGAACCGGTCTCAAGCCCGGATAAAGAGAGGAGAGGCACTCTAAATCCTACAAATTTGTAAACCTCTTTTCCTTTTTGCCCTTAGGTCCTTTAGCCCTTTAGGCCTTTTGTCTATTAGCCCTTTAGCTTATTATCCCTTTAGCTTATTATCCCTTTAGCCCATTAGCCCTTTAGCACATTAGCCGTTTAGCCCATTAACCCTTTAGCCATAGGAGAAGGAGGAGGGCGCGGCGAGGAGGAGGGCGATGTGCGGAGGAGGAGGAGGAGGAGAGTACTGTTGCCCTTTTGCCCTTCTGGTAAAACGTGACCCCTGGGTCCCATTCTCTATTATGTGTAAAACGATTTTTTCGGCTGAGCATTTTGCAATTCTACACTGAATGAACTTTATCAATTACAACAGGATAGCAATGTTAGGTTATAGCAACAATCTATGTTTATCTACATCTCATCATTCTGATTAGGCTTTTAGCTTCGAGCGATTATCCTTCCTCGAAAGCCCTGGTGCAGCTCTCAACGCAGGGTTAATCCCATACGATTCTATGTATACGCAAGGGCCCCTGCGCAGGACTGATATTTGGAAGGCCTTCGGTTAGGAGGATAAACCCCGCATTAGGCTAATACGTGAAAAACACTAGCACAACTCTCCCAAATTTAGCGCTATAAAGCTCATGTATCACTACTAGCTCCAGTGCTAGACTAAAGTTATGAAGAGTATATGGTTAGAAGGATGAGCGATAAGCCGGCCCCTCAAATTTAGTCTAATATAACCAATGTACAGCGGCTATCTTACCTGGAAGCCCCTGCCTTAGTTCACAAATTTTAGGCAATAAAACTAATAGGCTATAAGTTACATGTTGTAAACAACTGAGGTAGCTACCTAGTTTTCAGTCCATGAGAATACAGTATAGCAGTATAGGAGCCCTCTCGTCAGTTCCCGAAAGTTGGGCTGGTAAAACTAATAGGTCGTAAGTTACAAGTTGTGAGCCCCTGATGCAGCTATCTAGATAGGTTTGTACAAATAGAGTTTATCAGCTATCTTGCATAGCAGCACTTGTCTCAGTTCTCGAATGTCATGCTGAACAAACTAATAAGTCATAAGTTACAAGTTGTTAGCCCCTGAGGCAACTCTCTAGAGTTCAGTCCATGAGAATACAGTACGAACAAGTCTAAACATGCATAACCATGATGACGTAATCGCTTCAGCTTAAAAACAGAATAGCACGTGCTCACTCCCGCAATGGTAAAAGCCTTAAGCTTAAGATCGCGTTGTCATAGTTATGCATGTTTGCACTTGTCGGATAGCGACAGAACACCATGACCTGACCCCTTATGACCCGTCGGAGGAGGAGGAGGAGGAAGAGGATTAGGAAAGCGGCTGTGCCCCGTTCGAGGAGGAGGAGGCCATAAGAGCCTATATATACCCACCACCTTGTCCAGTAGGCCCCTGGACTAACTTTCTACATACGAGCCTGTGTATAGTCGCCATCTTGCGCAAGCGTCCTTACGCCGTCTCATAAGAGCCTATTTATACCCACCATTTGCGCAGTAGGCCTCTGGGCCGTCTCATAAGAGGCTACGTATAGCCGCCATCTTGCGCAAGCGCCCTTAGGTCATCTTTGTGTAGCTGCCATCATGCGCAAGCGCCCCTGGGCTATCTCATAGCCGCCATCTTGCGCAAGCGCCCCTAGGCCGCCTCATAAGAGCCTATGTATAGCCGGCATTTTTGCGCAAGTGACGCTAGGCCGCCTCATAAGAGCAGCCACCATCATTCGCAAGCGCCCCTGGGCCTTCTGATAAGAGCCTATATACAACCGCCACCTTGCGCAGGCGCCCCTAGGCTGTCCTTGTATAGCCGCCATCTTGCGCAAGTTGCCCTGGGCCGTCTCATAAGAGCCTATTTTTAGGCCTCATCTTACGCAGCAACCCTTGGGCCATCTCATAAGAGGTTATGTATAAACGCCATGTTGTACAAGCGCCCCTGGACCGTCCTTGTATAGCAGCCATCTTGTGCAATTGATGTCGAGAAGCTCATGTGCCTGTAAAACTGAGAATATGCTCCTCCATGTGGTTATGTGTGTGGTTATTCTCGCTCTCTTAGGTGTCGGGAAGGGCATCTAGCTGTAAAACTGAGGTTAGGCCCCTCAAAGATGGTGTCTGTGAGGTTAGGGTTGCTCGCTTATGCAAATCCGCAAAGTCGGCATGTACAACTACTGTACTAGGGGTCAATGACCTCGCGTTAGAACCCGCATAGCTACACTATTAGACCTCGGGTGCTGACTCAGCAGAAAAAAAGCTGAGGCCAGTGACTTAGAATCCCCAAAGCTCCTCTATTCACGTCCATGCTGTCGATCTTCACCGGGCGTTGGAAGGTCTCGAAGTTCCCTGACGCATGAGCCGCCAGCGTGATACCAACCACGATCACACTAGTGGTCAGAAGGAAAGCACCAGCCGGTCCTACCTATAAGCTGTTGTACAGGGATACCAAGGGTAACAACGCTAGCAAAAACAAGGAAGCAAAACACAAAAGGTACTTACCCATAACAGGCCTATAAATCCCACAGGGCATGGATAACATTAAAGGAGACTGCGCTGAAAGACTAGGCTACGAAAGAAAATCCAAGTTTTCAAAAGAATTGAAATTTTAATTTACGGTAAGGTCAAATGAAAAAAACACAGGACATAGTCCTAGAGAAAAATTAACAAAGAATTTAATTCAAGTTTAAAATTACAAATAATATTAATGTAAAACTTCAATCGCACTGAAGTACTGTTTCAACAGAACAGGTCACATAGGAAAAAGCAAAGGATATCGTCCTTAACCCATATATGCCCAACTTTTTTTCGTTATGAACATCTTCCATCTTCATATAAAATGGCCAAATGTATGCACTGATGTTGTAAAAAATGAAAAATAAATTGTTTCCTATTCCAGTCGTGAGGAAAGTGCCGCACCATAAATGGGGCGGTGGGCATGGGATGGTACATGTAAAGCAAATTACTTTCCCTTTCGACTAGAAGTTTATTACGTTCACACATTCAATTACATCACAAGAAATACAAATACAAAGTATAAAACTTGTCAAATAAACAAAGAATAGTGTTCCAAGTTAGAGAGATTGTTAAATTATTTCTATTATACACGTAAAAACATAAGAACGTTTGATGGAAATCACATCCTTTATGTCTCTTAACAATGGAACTACTCAAAGCAATTAGCATGGCAGCCCCCATCACATTTTGTACATTTCTTGGTAGTGCTCTTATGGCATTCTACGCATCGAATCTGGGTTGGGTTTGATATTATTACATGCCCAAAATCATCCAAGCGCACTTCATCTTGCACGCGCCGTTTCATAGATTTCAGAGGTCTACCAATTTTAGGACGATTGGTGTATTTTCCTAGGTAACATTGGACAATATAACGCATGAAGCCCAAAAAATCACTATCGCCTTCATCGATTCCTGCAGGAGTCATCCTATACAGCTGGTATGCATTACTGATACTGAAGTTCAACGGGAACAGTATAAGCTGCCAGTACGATTTTTTCATCCTTATACCAGGCCGATAAGCTGACACATTTTGGTCCAGCCGGTCCACTCCTCCCATATAGAGATTATACTGAGCAGCAAGCGCTACCTATTTTTCGGATATCCTCTTTCTTTCCTTGGAACTCCAACGACTGCACATGCCCATTGGCGAAATACCTGTTCTGTCGGATGCCAGAGTTACAATATTATTGTCGTTAAACCTTACGAGAGTTATTCCTGAGTTTACATCAGTGACTTGGTCATAACTACCTCGTGGAAGCTTTTTCATTACAGCAGGATCCTGGAGAGGGGCCTTCTCAATAGGATTATTACGAATCGTGCCAGTGCAGTCATGACCACTTCTTCTAGTTTTCATAAGAGAGGCAGGGATGTAAAGTAGTTATCAGTAAATATACTATATGCCGAACCTTGAGGCAGTTTATTCACCATGTCTACAACTACTGATCCTCCAAAACCAAGGTCAGGGTTTGTGTTACCTGTGGAGGCACCTTGATAAGACTCAGCTTGAACAAGATACCCTAATCGCGAACACATAGGCCACACTTTGAAGCCGAACCTTACCGGTTTATTTTGGATGTGTTTTGTTTGGTTCCATGTCTTCCAAAGTATGGGACCATGGATTCATCAATGCTCAAGTACGCATCTTTAGGAAATAATTTTAACCATTTTCATGTACATGATCCCAAAGTGGGCGCACTTTTGCGAATTTATCATTGGGATTTAGAGAGTTATTATCAGAAATGTGTAAGTAGCGAAGTAATTCTTAAAATCTATTCCTTGAAATAGCACCTGCGACCCCGGGATGGTAAGGATCAGCATCTGAAACCCAGTAGAGACGATGCCTAACAACAGTACAATATCTACTCAAAATTAATATGGTAATAAGTAACCTGATTTCATTAACTTCAACATCATATCGTTTCGTCTCATTAACAATAGCGTTTATTATTTGGTCATCCCAAAATAGTTAGAAAAGTTCTACAGGAGATTTTTTTGTGTTTAAAAATTCTGGTGTTGTCCATTCACGTTCAGGTTTAGAAGGTATATCAACATGGGTGAGACAACGGTGGGAGGAGCGTGCAACTTAGTGCATAGCCACAAGAGTGCAGGAATAGTAAAAATAAATTAACATTCGTTAGCGAATAAATGTATTGAGCTATAAAATAGTTCTTTCCTGTCCAGAGGCCGGAAGAACACATAATGAGGAACGAGTAATTCCACAATTACAGATAGTATGTGAGAAAACACTTCAGTTACTGAGTTAAAAGACACGAATTTCCACAGCCGAATAGCCAGTTCAAAACCGTTCCTTGGAAGAGGGGTTGCAAATCAGTAATCCTGTCTCACACACTGGGATGAGGCACAGGCAACCAGCTTGTAGACTTCCAGGATCGAAGATTTCACTCGTTCACTTATGCAAATGAGGAAATAACTTGATTATATTTACGTTACTTGTACAACACTTGCCACAATCCGATGCGATTAGAATCACTGATAAGCTCGATTGTGTTAATCTGGTAACGATATAGTTCTGTGGCTCGTTACCCCAATTTTTTCATTAGCATATACAGTTGTTAACACTCAGCTAGGTATTGAAGCATCACGTTCACATCGGCATTTTTTTGGATATACAGAGTTTATTTAATTTAAAAGTCTGAGTGTTATTCACGGCACTTTTACGCGTAAGGCAAGTTACTCACTGCTTTAATGTATTTGGCAGAAGTTAGCCGTTATTTCTCTTATCATTTTCTCTTCTCGACTCTATCATCGTGACTTTAACTGCTCTTCTGAGACAGTTCACTTTCTCTGATTAACCATGCTTTAATTATGTCATTTACCTACGCATAAATAGATGTCGTCAAGTTGCCACATGGTTCATTGTAGGCGAATAACACCTGCTTCACTCACTTAGTGATTGCAACACGACACGGAACCTCACATTAAACGAACAATTTGCAATTCGTAGCGCATGAATAATTAATTTACTCAGGCCGATAATTTACACCTTATTTCACAACTCATTTGGTACAAAAACTTGCACTGCACAATACGATGAACACATTGCATAACCGCACTTATCGTAAGACTGTACGTCTGAACTATCGAAAAATACTGAAAATAATGGATATCTATCTCTCGTAGCAAATTCGTTTATACGTGAGGAAGGCTAGGGTTGGTGGAGGAGGTTAATCGCGTTTTCTTCTCACACATTGGTCCGCTAATACCATTTTTTCAAAGTTAATTGAGGTATCAAATGATAGCTCCAATCTTTTACATTCCACTGATCGAATCTCACCCGCACCGCTTGTAGGTGGGGGACACAGACGAAGAATTCATCCACGGTGTCCCCTGCCTGTCGTAAGAGGCGACTAAAAGCGTCCCCAAGGCCTCTCAACTTGGGAGCGTGGTTTGGTGACCACGGGGTCCTTGGCTGAGTCCTGACATTGCTTCCACTTACTTGTGCCAAGCTGCTCACTTTCATCTATCCGGTCCGACCTCCCATGGTCAACTCATGTTCTTTTCCGACCCCGCCGGTATTAAAGCATTCGAGGCCTAGGGAGTTTTTCACTTTCACACCCCTCGTGGCCCTTGCCTTTCTTCGTCCGTTACTTCACCTTTTGAAGTGACGGATCCCTACTTTTCCTTCTTTTTCTCTTTGTCTACCCCCTGTGGGTGGAGGACGCAGACGAAGAATACACCCGCGGTATGCCATGCCTGTCGTACTTACTTACTGACTTATCCGGCGCTACTGCCCTGTGTGAGCCTCGGCCTCTTCTACAATAGTCCGCCATCTACTTCGATCCTGAGCGGCTGGTTTCCATGGGCGGATGTTCATTGCCCTCAAGTCAGCTTCAACTTCATCACTCCATCTATTATGGGGCCTTCCTTGTCGCCGTCTTTTGTCTACGCGGGATTTAACTACTTTTCGTAGCATTCGATCTTTCTCCATTCTTTCCACATGGCCAAGCAATCGCAGTCTCTGTGCCTTAATAAATCTAACTATATCCTCCTGGTCTAATATGTTTTGTATTTCAGCATTCGTCCTTATCCTCCAACCATTCCGGTCTTGAATTAGGCCATATATTCGTCTAATAATCTTTCTTTCAAATATCTTTAATTTATTTGCGTCATCAACTAAAAGGTTCCAGGCTTCTGAGCCATATGTCACTACAGGTCTGATAACGGTCTTATATATTTTGAATTTTGTAAGTTTAGACAATAGACGAGATTTAAATAATGTAAGATTAGCATAATAGGCCCTGTTTCCAGCTATTATTCTACGATGTATCTCCCCACTTATTCTATTATTATTTGTCAACATGGTTCCCAAACACTCAAAACTTCGTACATTCTCAAAATTATGGCCGTTTATTGTCAGATTATCTTGACTTCTTCTTCCCTCTATAACAGTCACATGCATATACTTAGATTTACTGTCATTCACGTCCAATCCCATCCGTTTTCCCGCTTCCTCCATTTCAAGAAACATTTCCTTCAAATATCTATCATTCCTGGGTATTAACACTACATCATCTGCATATGCACAAATTTGTTTAGATTTATATACAATATTTCCTGTATCCCTTATTTTTTCAAGGACTTGGTTAATTGCCAGATTAAACAAAGTAGCTGAGAGTGCATCACCTTGTCTGACTCCTGTATTAAGAGCAAACTCATTTCCAATTCTTCCATCCACCATCACCTTTGCCCTTACTTCTCCTAAAGTGATTCTGAACATCCTAATCACTTTCTGTGGTATTCCTATTGTCTCCATGTATTCATATAGCTTATCCTTGTATATACTGTCAAATGCTTGTCTAAAATCTACAAACAACATATGTAGATCTATATTATGCTCATAGCATTTTTCCATCGTTTGACGTAGCAAGAATATTTGATCTACTGTGCTCCAATTTCGCCTGAAGCCACACTGTACTTCATCCAATCTTTCTTCAGCATATGGAGTCAGATATTGTAATAGGATATTTAAAAATACTTTATAGATGATATTCAGTAGTGTTATTCCCCTATAATTAGTGCATTCATACGTATTTCCCTTCTTATATATTGGGAAAATTATTCCTGTATTCCACTCATCAGGTATCCGTTCTTCCTCCCAAATCTTAATAATCATTTCATGTATCTCTCCTAGAATTTCTTTGCGACTATTTTTAATCAGTTAGTTCACTTGTTATTCCGTCTTCTCCTGCTGCTTTATGGTTATTTAATTTTGCAATAGCATTTTCTACATCTTTCAATGTGGGGGCATTTATCCATTGTTCTGGTCCATTCTGCTCCATATGCCGTTCAATTTCTTCCACATCTTCTCTTTTCTTGTTAAGGAGCTCTCGGAAATATTCGGTCCATCTTTCACTTATTTCCTCTTCATTCTGTAATAGCTTACCTTCTTTATTCTTACAGCCATTCAATCTTGGCTTATACCCTCTCCTGAAATAGTTAATTTCATTATAGAATTCCTTTGTCCTCTTCTGTAACCTTTGTGTCTCTATACTCTCTAGCTTCTTCTTAATCATCTCTCTTTTCTTCTTCTTACAGATGTTATTAGCTTCACGTCTGCATTTCTCATAATTTTCCCTATTTGATCTTGTATCTCTCTGTAACATTTTTGCTCTTGCTGCATTCTTCTTTCCAATCGCTTCCTCACACTCCATATCGAACCAAATATTTCTTTTCTTTTTGGCTCTACCCAGTGTTTCTTGTGCCGCATTTTGTATGCACTTTTGAACTTTTGCCCACCTTTCCTCTATTCCAGAAACTTGTCCAATCGTCTGTAAAGTATTATTCATTTTTGACTGGAATTCTTGTTTTCCTTCCGGTTGTTGTAGTTTTTCCAAATTCCATTTCTTTCTTTCCGTAGGTTGTCTCCTCTGTCCTATTGCCAGTTTTTGCCTCACTATTGCTTTTACTAAATAATGATGAGAATCACAGTTTGGCTCTCTGCATGTCCTTACGTCCATAATGGATGCTGCATGCCTCGTTGTCACTAGTACATGATCTATTTGATTTACCACATTGCTTCCTGGCATCTTCCACGTTCCTTTATGTATTTTCTTATGATCAAAGCAGGTGCTTTTAATTATAAGACCACTCGTAGTTGCAAACTGTCCCAAGTAAACACCATTCTCATTTGATTCATCATGTAGTGTATATTTCCCGGCTATTGGTCTCATACACTCTTCCTTTCCCACTTTGGCATTAAAATCTCCTAAAATAATAGTCATGTCATATCTTGGTCCCTCTTCAACGGTTTGTAGTAACTCATCATAAAATTGTTCCTTCCTTTCTTCATCTGCATCTTCAATTGGTGCATGTGCTGATATAACAGTTATGTTCCTAAACTTCCCCTTAATCCGAAGCTTACATATTCTATCGGAGATCGTTTCAAATCCTATTACACTCTTCTTCAATTTCCCATGTACTATAAATCCCGTACAGAACAGTCTTGTTCTTTCTTCCGGCCCACTGTAATAGAGGTTATAATATTTCTTTTCAATACATCCTTGCCCTTTCCATCTTATTTCCTGAATCGCTACTAAGTCGTATCCAAATCTTTTTGTTTCATTTACAATTTCTTGCATTTTCCCGGTTTCAACATTGTTCTTACATTCCACGTCGCCATGTTTATATCCGCTTTCCTTACTCGTGTCCTTTTCCTAAGCTTTTGTCGTCTTCGATTTCCACCCGGTTTTCTCGTAGAAGTCTTCTGAACAATGCTTTTTTTACGAGGTGAGGCCGTTGACCCCACGCTCAACGCTATCCACTGGCTGGGGACATTGATTTTGGAGCATCCTACTCCTAGACAGGTTGTCTTCACCACGACTAAGGAGTCCCGTCTACCCCGCCATGCCTGTCGTAAGGGGAGACTAAAAGGGGCGTCTAAAGGATGATTGCATTAGAACAATGAAACTACTTTGATTAGTACCATCATGCGGGGAACACTATGAATCGCCGTTACTAGCGAGTAGTAGCACTCGGATAGGTACTCAATAGCTGTGTGATTCGTAGCAGTAGAGCGGGGTTCACTGTGGGTTTCCAGTACCTGTGATTAGTACCACTAAATGCGGAACACCACGGTCTTACGTTGCCCGTGATTACTACCATTAAGTGAGAAACACCACGGATCTGGGCATTGTCTGTGGTTTAGTAACACAGCATGAGTGACACCATGAGTCTTCGTTGCCTATGATTAATACTCACTGTATGCGGAACACCACGGGAATACCGGCATCCGTGATTAGTCCACCTAGGTGAGGAACACTATGGGTTTGCGTTGCCTATGAGATTCGCCATTATGTGAGAAACACCAGAGGCGTGCATTACCTGTACGACGTACAGTACTTGTGAGTAGTACCATAATGTTTTGAACACCGCGAGTTTACACTAGTTTTGATTAGTACCGCAGCTTGAGAAATATCATGGTTCTCCTTTACTAGTGATCAGTGCATTTATGAGGGACCTTTGAAATGGATATTGAACTTTTTAGACAACAAGCATCATAGATTCAGGATTGTGCATTGGAAACAGTCCCTTTGTCCGTAATACTGTTTCTGGCCAGTTGAGGCATTGCGGGTCGGATCCACTGATTGTTTTACATTCATATTCATTCCTTCATTCTTCATCATCACGTTTTGAATTCTGGTCAGTGGATGAATTTTGTACTTTTAAATAGTCATTGCATTTCGTCTCATTTAGTACCATTAAGGGCCTGTGACGTAGATGTTAGGCCCCTCTAAACAACAAGCATCCTCATCATCAATCTCATCCGGATCGGATCACAGGTTTAATCAGAATCTTTGAAGCGTCATCTGGTATTTTTTTCGTAAATGACACTACGTCATGGAAAAATCTAGCTTAGGCTCGCACGGCCAGACCCATGTCTTTTCGTAGTAATTTGCCGCACCTTTATACACCGCGTAATTGATGATATGTTAAGTAAGTGTAATACATCTTGATGTCATAATTGAACATAAAATTCCCTGATTCTGATGAGCTCTTACTGGTAAATAGTCGTTGCGTATTTCAGAGTCTTTATTATTATTATTATTATTATTATTATTATTATTATTATTATTATTATTATTATTATTATTATTATTATTATTATTATTATTATTATTATTAACAACTGAAGGTTCTCAGTTGGCATCAATGAATAAGCAGATAGATACACAGAGAATTATGGTTTCGTGGGTTAACACAACTTAATTAAAGACTATCACGTGGTGCTTGCCCACTCCCATGATGCAATGAGCCAGCGGCAAGTCGCTTGTGCTCCGTAAGTGCACTAATGACGGCACAGGGTATCACGACATGCTATTGACAGGTCACAGTATAGTGGTTATTAAGACGGGGCTGAATACTCTAGTTACCGTGCTGGACTTTAGTGCAGAGGACCCCGGGTTCGATTCCCTGCAGGGTCGGGGATTTCAACGACATTGGTTAATTGAAATGGCTCGAGGGCTGAGTTTGTTTGCAGTCTTCACCATTAGAATTCATCATAGAGAGAGCCCCATCCTGCACCAGGCCTCCTCGGAGGCCACACGCCATTAAAAGAAAAAGTTGGTCATATTAAAACTTTGAACGCACCACAACTAGGCAGGTTCAATCCCGGTAATGTTTGAAGGGGCTAGTATTTACTGACACCTGCGGGACTAAAATTCCGAAAGTAGCTTTCTCCGGAAACCCTAAGATAGTAGTGGGACAAAAGCCAATAACAGTATTGTTATTATTATTATTATTATTATTATTATTATTATTATTATTATTATTATTATTATTATTATTATTATTATTATTATTATTATTATTATTATTATTATTATTATTGATGCTCTAGTAGCAACAGCAAGGGAATGCCTAGGAACAACTGTGTGTAAAGATGGGCAGAAGCGAACATCTTGGTGGAAGGATGAAGTGAGAGTAGCCTGGAAACGTAAAAAGAAGGCTTATTAGAAATGGCCTTAAACAACCTAAAAAGGCCGATGCAGATAGGAAATTATATATAGATGAAAGAAACAGAGCAAAACGAATAGTTCCTGAATCAAAAAGTAATTCGTGGGAAGATTTTGGTAATAACCTGAAAAGAATAGGTCAAGCAGTAGGTAACCCTTTCTGGACAGTGATAAAAGATCTTAGGAAGGGAGGGATAGAGGAAATGAACAGTGTTTTCGGTAGTTCAAGTGAAATAATAATAGATCCCAGGGAAAAACTGGACAGGTGGATGGAATATTTTGAACATCTTCTCAACGTAAAAGGAAATCTTCCTGGTAGTGTCGCGAACAACCACGCTTATGGGAAGGAGGAAAATGATGTTGGCGAAATTACACTAATAATATTAATAATAATAATAATAATAATAATAATAATAATAATAATAATAATAATAATAATAATAATAATAATAATAATAATAATAATAATAAAGACTCTGAAATACGCAACGACTATTTTACCAGTAAGAGCTCATCAGAATCAGGGAATTTCAGTATGCCCCAGGTAATTGAAAAATGCTACGTGGGGAATAGACAGTTGTGTTCATGTTTTGTGGATTTAGACAAAGCATGTGACATGTTACCGAGGGAAAAGGTGTTCACCATGCTGGGGGCTATGGGTATGGGATTAAGGATATATTATTAAAATTATCAAAGGCATTTGTGTTGACAATTGCGCTGCAGTGAGAATTGATGGTAGAATGAGCTCTTGGTTCAGGGTACTTACAGGTGTTAGACAAGGATGTAATCTTTCACCTTTGCCGTTCGTACGTTGTTTAGATGGATCATCTGCTGAACGGTATAAATTGGCAGGGAGGGGTTAAGTTAGGTGGAAATGTAGTAAGCAGTCTGGCCTATGCTGACGACTTGGTCTTAATGGTAGATTAGACCGAAAGCCTGCAGTCCAATATCTTGGAACCTGAAAATAAATGCAATGAGTATTGTATGAAAATTAGCCTTTCGAACACCTCAGTATGTAAGAAATCCAGGAGAAGTGAATGTCAGATTGGTGATAAAAAGCTAGAACAGGTAGATAATTTCAGGTATTTAGGATGTGTGTTCTCCCAGGATGGTAATATATCTTTTTACTTTGGCTTTACGTCGCACCGACACAGATGGGAGAGGAAAGGCCTAGGAGTTGGAAGAAAGCGGACGTGGCCTTAATTAATGTACAGCCCCAGCATTTGCCTGGTGTAAAATGGGAAACCACGGAAAACCGTCTTCAGGTCTGCCGACAGTGAGATTTGAACCCACTATTCCCGATGTGAACTCACAACCGCGCGCCCCTAACCGCACGGCCAACTCACCCGGTTGATGGTAATATATTAAGTGAGGTTGAATCAAGGTGCAGTAAAACTAATGCAGTGAGCTCGCAGTTGAAGAAAGTCTTTACATCGGTTTGTTTTCAGACCAACTTTGCGGTACTGGAGCGGAAGCTGGGTGGACTCAGGATATCTTATTCATAAGTTAGAAGCAACAGACATCAAAGTGGAGAGAATGATATCTGGTACAAACAGGTGGGAGCAATGGCAGGAGAGTATTCGGAATGAGGAGATAAAGGCTAAAGGATGAAGCTGTAAACATAAACCAGCTTTGGTGGTGGGGTCATGTGAGGCGAATGAAGGAGGATAGGTTACCTTGGAGAATAATGGGCTCTGTTGCGGAGGGTAAGAGAAGTAAAGGGAGGCCAAGACGACGGTTAGACTCAGTTTCTAACTATTTAAATATAAGTGGTATAGAACTAATTGAGGCCAGAGCCCTAGTTGCAAATAGAGGATTGTGGCGATGTTTAGTATATTCACAGAGGATGGCAGACTGAACGCTGAAAGGAATAACGGTCTATACTGATGATATTATTATTATTATTATTATTATTATTATTATTATTATTATTATTATTATTATTATTATTACTATTATTATTATTATTATTATTATTATTATTATTATTATTATTATTATTATTATTATTATTATTATTATTATTATTATATTTTGGTACAGAAGTGTACGTCTTACAAGTAAGTCTTCGTAGCAAGTACTGTAGGACATTCTAGTCTGTTTCACTTGATCAAAAAGAATCTTCATTAAGGAATACACATTAAGTAATACCTTCCGTGATAATTGTACATCAATTTATGGCAGAAATTTCAATTCTTTACGGGAGTTTACTGCTATTTCGTCCCTTACTTTCTTATTTCTACCACAAGAAGGGGGAGGACGAAAAATGCCTACTTATGCTAAGGAGGAGAGTGTGTAATATTGAATTCCATCACCAACATTTTGAGTTCTGAACGTACTGAGCTAGTCCCAAAATAATGGAAGACACAGCGCACTTGTAAGTATTGGAGGAGTAACAGATGCTGCACTTTAGCTCCAGCTGTTCATTATGTAGTAGTAACAAAAGTACAAGTGTGAAACTTCACGACACCGCAAGGACCCGAGTGCGCGGCCCGCAATCACGCGACCGTAGTAAGTGCTACGTTAGAGCAAGCTAACAACAAACTTCCCTCGATTCAGCATTGAGGAGGCATATACTGTAGCCGCTTTATGATGGAAAAGAAGAAACCCATATTTTAATGTACTAGTTTGAGAATCTTGCTTTGTTTCCACAGTGGTCTTCTACTGGACCTATTTCCAATTATTTGTTGGAAAAGCACCCCAAAGTGTCCCTTTTAAGTTTTGATCAGAACGTGTGTGCGTTGTTGTCTGACAACCACGTATTTCTCAAGCTTAAATCGGTCAACTCGTGGGACATTCGAACAAGATGTAAGCAACGGACAGTGAACCTTCGATACTGACGGCAGAGCATACACTAGAGTAGTGGCGTCACGTTAAGCGAATGGAGGAGAATTATTGTCTCGACTATGGATGGTATGATAACTAAAAGGTGAGGATAGTTGGTTCGACTCACATTTTAGTGATTTAATGATACCACGTGTGGAGCTAGACTAGGACACAAAGTTAGAGCTTAGCTAATACACAAAGGCTTGCAGACTAAACAGTATATGATGAAGAAGTGTGGGAGAATTTCATTGACAATATTGCTATGGAACTTGTGAACCTTCCTGTCTGTATCAATCACGCAAAAAGGCCAGCCATCTCCGAGATAAAGAGAACATTTGTAATAACTTTAAAATGGAGGGAATGGTGCTGTCAGGGGCAGACTCCACTCTGTCAGAGGGGAGGTGCCCAGATTGAGCTCTTTTATTATACAGTCACCATGGCAATGCCCTTTTCTTATTTCTTTTATAGGAGCGAAGAAAAGGAATTCTTTTCTTATAGGACTCGTAAAGAGGGATGTGACTAGAGGAGCGTGGATCTTCACCTAGGTGGTCACGGCTGGAATCCCAGTATTCTGAAGTGAAAAATCACGTTCCTGTGGTTTAGGTTTCCAGTTAAAACTATGATCACGTAAGCTTCCGATCTATCCTTTCCTTACCGACAAAAATCCTGTAGGGCCTGTGTTCATCTCATGTTCGTTAACTTGTAACATAATGATATTAGTTACGACCTGCTTCCAGAGGAAATGGTCAGCTTCTTATTATTATTATCAGACAAACTCTGGTGGCTTCGAGAGTGCGAACTGTGACACACATGTGGACTAGACCCTGGTTTATAGCGCTTCTTGGCTGGTTTCTTGCATGTATATGGCCAGGGGTGTTTTGAGACAAACACAATTGCCCAGTCCCCGAGTTAGAGAAATTAACTAATGTAATTAAAGTCTCCAGTCCGGCCGAGAATTGAACTCGGTCCCTCTGTGACAAGCCCGTTCTAATGTAAGTCAGACATTCTTCGTCGTGTTTCTCTTTCGCTTTTCCTGGTGAGATCTGTCGCGCATGTGGATTTGGCCCGAGTCCTCCCTATGTGGAAGAACGTATTTCCAGTGCTGGTTGGCGTTGTGATGTGTCCACTACCCCATGCCCTATGTGAAGGGAGATGTATTCTGAGCGAGTTGGCCGTGCAGTCGACAGCCCTGAAGATGGTTTTCGTGGCTTCTTATTTTCACACCAGGCAAATGCCACTGCCGATTACTTCCTACTCCCAGTTCTTACTTGTCCCATATTCGCCATGAGACCTACCAGCGACGGTGCGACGTAAAGCCCACTGTAAACACTGCTTATGTGGTGGTTGGTTTTGTGTGTGTGGGACAGACACACACACCCAGTCCCTGAGGCTGAATAATTTACGACACTCGGCTAAAATTCCCCGATCAAGCCGGTAATCGAATTCGGGACCCTGTGAACTGACGTCTTGGACGCTGACTATTCTGCTAACGATCCTGAAATCTTTTCTTAGAGTTTGTATGAAGATGCATTGTTATTTGTTTAAGTATTTTAATTTCTATGTCGGGTTCAGTTGCTGAGTCAGCCCAAGATGACGGATTCGGTCCCAGCTCACTCCGATGTTCAAATAGGTCCGCCCCGTACCGGTAGATTTACCGGCACATATTCTGGCTTCTCATCTTCTCCAAAAACCGCACAAAATTAATTAGTGGGATACATCATTACGTCAGCAATCAAACCGCACAAAATTAGTCAGCGGGATACATCATTATGTCAGCAATCAAGCCGCACAAAATTAGTCAGCGGGATACATCATTATGTCAGCAATCAAGCCGCACAAAATTAGTCAGCGGGATACATCATTATGTCAGCAATCAAGCCGCACAAAATTAGTCAGCGGGATACATCATTATGTCAGCAATCAAACCGCACAAAATTAGTCAGCGGGATACATCATTATGTCAGCAATCAAGCCGCACAAAATTAGTCAGCGGGATACATCATTATGTCAGCAATGAAGCCGCACAAAATTAGTCAGCGGGATACATCATTATGTCAGCAATGAAGCCGCACAAAATTAGTCAGCGGGATACATCATTATGTCAGCAATGAAGCCGCACAAAATTAGTCAGCGGGATACATCATTATGTCAGCAATGAAGCCGCACAAAATTAGTCAGCGGGATACATCATTATGCCAGCAATGAAGCCGCACAAAATTAGTCAGCGGGATACATCATTATGTCAGCAATGAAGCCGCACAAAATTAGTCAGCGGGATACATCATTATGTCAGCAATGAAGCCGCACAAAATTAGTCAGCGGGATACATCATTATGTCAGCAATGAAGCCGCACAAAATTAGTCAGCGGGATACATCATTATGTCAGCAATGAACACTGTGAGGGGACAAAGAAACAGAGAATTAGCGGATGAGATCGGGATGGTCCTTTTGACCGTCCTGGAGGAGGAGAGTATCCTGTTGGAGTAAGTGTATGTTTTCCGTTTGAGCGGTACGACGGACGCGGCGTGTTTACCTTTCCTTACGGCCAAAGACCCCAGCAGTGTTGACGTGTTTACTAGAGATCACTTTACTGTAAGGCACGTGAATGAGTATAGTTTCCCAGTGCCTCATGAACATGTTCCACCAGTTGAAGACAGATAGTGAGGTAACTTGGGAGCCAGCCTGCTCGGCGCTGACTGAGGAGAAGAAAGGAAAGGTCGAACCGGTGTGTATGCAAGCAAAAACTTTCCTACAACAGATGAAGTTTACCCCAACGTCAAGACACAAGTCTATCCTGAGGATGACGGGACCCACTGTCCATTTTATAGTGAATAGTGACGGGCAAATGGAAAACATCTCTGAAAGGACCAAGCTAGAGATTGGCTGCTCCCAACGTCAATGAAGTGTACGGACATTATTTAAGATCTTTCTAATACCGAACGCATTTTGTTAAAGAGCTGAAAACGGTATATTTCAGATCTTGGCTAGGAAATTATTCTGTATCACTTCCTAGGCTTTTATAGCATTTGAACATAAAATGAAGTAATGATATTAATTTTTTGTTACTTTTTACAATTAACTTTACGTCACACCGACACTGATAGCTCTTATGGCACCAATGGGACAGGAAAGGGGTGTAAAAAGCGACCGTGACCTAAATTCTGGTACTCCCCCGGCATTCTTTGTATGAAAAGTGGAAACCACGCATTTTGAGGCCTGCCAACGGTGCGATTACAACCCTCTATCTTCTAACTTCAAGAGACCCCGGCCTACTCACTCGATTGTGTAGTTCAACATCTTAAGATGCTAGTCTTGGATATTTCTATGGCGGAACGTTTTCCTGTTCTTTAGTTTCGTTAAGGGAAGCAGAGCACTAGACATGAACAGGAAGGGACTTAAGCCGTTTGCCGTTCCAGGTTGAACTCACCTCTACCACCCTAAAGGGCAGTATCCTGGAGCATGAGACTTTGGGTGGGGCTGCGTCACCTACTATGCTTGTAGGGGCGGCCTCACCTGCTATGCCTGTTGGGGCGGCTGAAGATTGGAAGGGATAGACAAGGAAGAGGGAAGGAAGCGGCCGTGGCCTTAAGTTATGTACTATCCTGGTATATGGCTGGAGGAAGCATGGGAAAACCATGGAAAAGCACTTCGAGGGTGGCTGAGGTGGGAGTCGAAACCCCTCTACTCAGATGACCTCCCGTTCAGCCCTCGCACCACTTTTCAAATTTCGAGACAGAGCCAGGAATCGAACCAGGGACTCCGGAGATGGCAGCTAATCACACGAACCACTACACCGCGAGGCGAACGTCAAGAGGTATTACAGTATATTGTCGTTTCTGTGATAGCCTAGATCAGGGCCTCTCAAACGCCCAAACTCTCACGCGTGCAGAGCGAGGTGCATAGGCTCTGTGCACTGTGCATCGGTACGCTTCGCCTCAACTCGGCTTGACTCGGATGGTGTAGTGTGCTGAGAGCGACGAAGCGTTTGATGGTAGGCGACGTGTTTATCAGTGAAATAGATAAGCGCACGACTACAACATAATAATGGAGCAACCTGTTTCGAAGAAAGCAACGACTTCCGAAAGTCCATTTCAATCGAACTGGGAACTTTCGTATTTTTTTTTGTTTGTTTGTCGTGACGATAACGCCAAATGCTTAATCTGTGGGACGATAATTACGTGCGTAAGAAAATCGTCTATTGAAAGTCACTACAACAGACTACATTCGGAAAATTATTGTGAAATCATAGGAGACGTCAGAGAGAAAGAATTAAGGAAGTTGAAACAGCTTGAAGAAGAGCATTCTATATCCACAAATGAGTTTTGTTCCAGTACTGTAGCATTTTCATTTTGGTTACAGGTTCTGCATTTTTTAAAATTATGTTTACATTCCTCTCAAACATGTATGTGTATTTCTAATTCACTTTTTTAATTTTTTTAATAACACTGGTAACCTTGTCCCATACAACTGTGCGTCTCCGCTCACCACACGTAAACATTTCGCAGTGGGGGAGAAACAGCAGTGAAGGTGAGGAACGCGGAGACAGGCCGAACGGGGAGACAGGTGTAGAGAGAGAGGAGTGGGGGGTCTGCACTCTGGTCAACCAAGCGAAGTCGTCTTTTGCACCGTGCACAGTGCATGCACCACGCGCATGCACCCTGAGAGGCCTTGGCCTAGATGTTCTCATAGCAGTCTGTTCTGCACCTATTTAGGCCTAAGTGACAGTCGAGTTTAAAGTATATTTCAAAGCACAAAGGAAAAGAAATACAAAATCAAAATAAACTGAAACAGAAGTAATGTGTAACCTTTCAGAACTGAGCCGTAGCGTACTGGATGATGTTCTCGATTTGATGGCGAACCTCCTTTACTGCCTACTGTGTTTCATGTCTTCCACAAAAATGTCATGATTATGATGATGATTGTTGCTGACATCTAGGTCTTCGGCCCCACTACAATCTGCACATAGAAGGCATGAAATATTTGGACTCCGGGCAAATGGAAAAATGAACAAATTTAAGAACGGACAAGATGCATAGGCCTAAATACAAAAGCAAAAGTGAATCAATTAATTACATTACTTGTTTAGAAATTCGCACGTAATCCCCTTTCTCTTTTCACTTTCACGTAACACGCGTCAGCGCGACCTTAAACCAGTTTATTATGGCAGGAGTTTTCCACACACCACCTAGGAAACGTTATGTGGGCATTGTGTAAGTTTCCGTATAGATCATGTTAAGGAAACATTTGAGGAAAAATATAACCTGAAGATCCTAACCCTATTTAATATTGGTTACGCAGGTTGCAGATCAGAACTCTGTTTGGTTTACTTCACAGACGGAAGAAGATCTATTTAACTGGCCGTAGGGGAACAGGGTGGAATTCATTTCTTTTTAGAATTTGCTTTACAACTCACCGACACAGATAGGTCTCATGGCGACAATGGGATAGAAAAGGCCTAGGAATGTGATGGAAGCGGCCGTGGCCTTAATAAAGATATAGCCCCAGCACTTGCTTGTTATGAAATGGGAAAACACGGTAAACCGTCTTCAGGACTGCTGAGAGTGGGGTTCGAACCCACTATCTCCCGGATGCAAGCCTACAGCTGAGCGGCCCTAACCACACGGCCAGCTCGCCCGGTGAACTCAAATTTACAAGACGACCAAAAATTACTTAATCCAAACTTGAAAATATTCTGTAATATTTCATGCGTGATTTAAAATACTGTAAGTATGTGAAAGTTTAAGAGGAAAAGAATGCTTTAGAAAACCCTTTTACCACTTCCATGTTTTGTGTGAGGTCAAGTGTACCGTATTTCAGTGCACCTTTGTTTCATTATGTCTAAATTACATGTGCATCTGAACGTAGTGCCCCCTTTATGCCGGGCTCAGCTCGCCGGAGAGCGAGGGTCTCAGTGGTGGACCGTTCGCTATCGGCTGCGCAGAAAATTTTAAAGGCAGGGATAGATGAAGGACTAGCGACAAATGAAAGGAGACTAAATTAGGTTTACACATTTATTAAACTAACACTCCTTTAAAGAAAACAATTAAATTAACAAAATCTGGGTTGGATTCTTGAAAAACATCTTCTCCTCGTGCTTTCATTCGTGAGGGATCTCGCTCAAATAAATTTTCAATGATTGTTCTTTTCTGCAATAATAAATATAGAAACCATTAACTTACTGAAAAATTGATTGGAAAACAAAATAATATCTAATATCCTTCCCTTATGATGATAATCCAATTATTAAAATTAAAATCTTCCCTCCTGGGTTTCAATTATTTTCCAAGAAAATGACTATTTTCTCCTCCTTATTTAAATTATTGAAAATTATTTAATTCATTAATTTATGATTAGCAAGTCTTCCCTAGACTTTCCTTTCAACAATTACTTCGTTTTTATAATTATTGATTGAATAAACTTCTTCTAATAACTTTTACTTGAACTTATGTCATTCTAACTTTTGCTCAATTTTATGCAGAAAGTGACTGTACAATATCTAACAATTAAATCTCGTGACATCAGTCCACGGACGTTGCCTTCTCTTATTCACTTTGAGTTAGTAAATTAGGCCCTAATCAACCTTAAATTACGATAAAATCTTCTAAAGATTCAAAATTGATCCAATTACGGACACGCGAAATAATACAAGTCGGTCAAAACTTTGACGCACATAATGAAAATTACCTTCACAAAATCGTACATGAAATATTCAAAAAACACAGATTAGGATCAAATCTCACATCACACATTCACACAGGGGTACACGGCATAATTATAACATTATTTACACGAACACTAACCCATTATTATTAATTTTAGGATTTTATTGCGAATTAGGGAAATCGTTCTCTAGATGACACTATCACACACATCCCAGGTATCAATTCAGAATGTGATAGAATTAAGGTTATCACTTATACAAAGAAATTAACTCTACAACGATGTTCAAGGAGTATTTTAAACAGAAATCATCCTAATTTAGCGAATAGAATAATTATAACACAGGTCAAAATAATAGAATACGCGCTTACGGTACATGAGTTGCGGCATTTATTTTTATTCATCATAATGTCGTGGCTCTCAATTATTCTGCACTGAAGCTCGAAGAAATCATGTCCAGTGACACATCTCTTCCCAAAATTGACTCTAATGGGTGCATAAATTATTACTCAAAATATAATGCCCATCTGCAAGTCATACTCAAATTCATAGCGCAGAAATATACCTATAATTCGTCGATACTCCGTCAGGAGAATTTGCCATGTCCCAGGCTTACTTTATATAAAGTGAGCACACGATAATATTTTCCAAAATAACTAACATTAAACTCATGACCTTATTAAATCATTTTAGCCCGTAATTAGCTTTAATTATTTTTACTCATTATTATTATTATTATATTCCTGACCGTGCGTAATCTCATTCGTAAAGTTGTCGTGTGAAGTTATTCGGATGACTCTAAATAAATTCGAACCCATAAACATGTCGTACAATCGTAGAATGAAATTCTACACGAAGAAAAACACTAGAACACTGTCCTAATTTGTTTCAAATAACTTTCAAATTATTTCAAAACTAATCAAAATTAACGCGGGGTTCATTTAATTTTTATCTCACCTGTCTTCTAAATTCTTAGGACAGTTAAGGTCTCTCTCGATGATTCACACACATTTCTAACTAATAGAGCAAACACACACTCATTCCAAGGGTTCTAACTACCTCTCACCAAAGAAAGAAGAATGAAAAATCAAACTACTGCAAAACTAATAGAAATCCAAAGGAATAAGTAAGGCTACGTTTACAGGTATTTACAAAGATAGAAAGCAATTGAATTCTTAAAGAATACTCATGTGACTGGTGTGAACTGGATTGTGGCTGATGACCTAGCACGTGGTCACATCACCTTCCATCGAACGAAGTCTCGCCCATGTCCGATGCCTTACATGTTTAGTGACTCATGGAGGCGTTGACGATGTACAGGAACTTGCAGTATTCTTCGTGGAGCTGGATAACCATCTTGCCGTAAACTCGAACTCAGGACCTTTCTTCTTCCAAGTTCTTGTAGAAAGCTGAAACTAACAAAAAGTCTTAGAAATAGCCCAGGATTCACTCTCGATGCTTTATAGTTTGACTGAAGACACTTATCTTAGGATAACCCTAAATTAATCGTAGTGAATTTGTCGAGTGTCTGAATTGCTGTTTATACAGTCCTCGATGCCTTCTCCAATGTAAAGTCTTCCGATGAAGCAAACGACGTCCAGTCTCTTCGGTGGCTGCAGTCAGAGTAATGCTCAAATTTTGCGTTCAGAAGTATAAAACCCTCTACCAAATTTTCCTCTGGAATTACCATTAATTTCCTGTCGTAAGACATAGGTGTGTCTCTTAATTACTTCTAATTGGTGGATTTGTTGAATTCAAGTGAAGGTTGTCACTTTTATTGGCTGCTCCAGTTTTACGTCACTTGACTTTCCATTTATTGATCGATTTAGATCTGCTTGCTCGCCGGGTCACGTGGTACGCACACATGTGTCTGAAGGCCACATAACAGGAATTCCAGCCTGCTCCCTCGTGCTCTCTGTAGGTCGGGAAAACCTGTTCGCGAAGTGACTAGCTGCCCTGGCACGAAATACAGAATCTCACCCTCTTGTAGATTAAAATAATGTCCCAACACGCTGATGAAATAAATCATTTCCTTTCTAATAAATTATTACCACTTTTGAAGGGGACAGTAGTGTGACACAGGTGTGATCGCAATAATAATCCAGCTGCCACAAGGACATTGTAAACACACGGACACTGCGGCTCATTGTACGTACAAAACAACACAATGTTCCTTTCCTAGAAGACAGTTGCAAGCGACCTACTTTCCATCAATAGAGGTAGAAATTATCTGCAGTAGTGCGTGTAAACTTACTACTATCACTAGCCTGGAAATGAACCTGCAGTAAGTCAGCGAGGTTGCTCTTATTCCACCCGGAAATACTAGTAATCTCATGAGTCCACAACATACTGTATAGTTCTCTGTACTCTCTGTAGATGCAACTGGGTAATTCCATATGTGATTAAAACATCCTTAAAAACTACGGTCTACAGTTCGCTGTGAGACGTGCAAGCGTAAACATGGAACGCGTTGTTCTGTTGTGTACTGTGAGGTAGAGTGTTTCGAGTGGTATTAGTACCAAGTGCACGAAACAGGCAAGCTTAAACATTAGGAAGAATACAGTAAAATGTGCATTTCCTGATAAACTAAACAAACCCGGACCGGCAGAAATTCATGAGTGGATTGAAACAGTTTTAAAATTACATGTTGATCAAGTGGAAGCAATACAATTGGACAATTTGGAAACTGCAGTGTACATAAAATTAACCAGCAAACTTCTGATGGAGCGCATTCTCAATTCAACAGCAGGAAAATCTCAGGTAAAGAAATTCAATGGTTCACTTTCGGAGGTAATTCTCACATGTGCTGATGTGGACACGAAACTAGTACGGATAATGAATCTTCCTATTGAAATGGCCAATGAACGCGTGGCAACTTATTTCAGTAAATATGGGAAAGTTAGGGACATACGTAATGAAAAATGGTCTTCTACGTACACATTTAATGTTTTTAGTGGCTTTAGAGCTATGCGTATCGAATTACAAAGTGCTATCCCGACAATAGTGACAATTGACGGATATAGAGCTCAGGTACTTTATGAAGGACAACCAAAAACATGCTATTATTGTAGTGGTAGTGACCATCTCCGACAAGATTGCCCGGTAAGGCGAGGAGCAACTTCGACAGGTGAAACAGGTAGTAGGCTTATGAGTCAAGTAGTTGCGTGGAACTCCACTGCCCCATCTCTCGCGAGCGACACAGTTGTAAACACAGGCAGGAGCGACAAGCTGGACTCACAACAGGTTATCGGTCTTGGGTCACAACAAGAACAGACCAGCCGGGAACATAAACAAGATACACTACACGAAGTTCACGTTATCACAACGGAAGCAGAGATACATCCCCCTCCAAATAACCTTTTAAAACATGGCCAAGGCAACTCAGTCGATGTGAACGGACCAGAAATAGAAACACAACCAGCTCATGTCGGATCTGTAGGACTGGAACAATCTACGGATCACATTCACGTTGAAGAACACTCACCCCACCATAACACAAATGTCACTGAACTTACGACAGGAAACGTACTTATTAATTCTGACCTCGCAAATGCAGACTTTGACGTAACCACCTTGTTGGCAGACAAGTTAAATAGTTCTAGTTACCCCAACACTAGCAGTCCTCCGAAGGAAGATATGGAACTAGATACTGATGATAATAACACCACCGAAAATTTGACAGGTCATAGTGAGACTCCTAAACAGCTGTGGTCAGATGACCTTGAACCCTCGCCTCCTTCACTGCTTAACGACATTAGCGAAGTTACCTCAGGTCAGATTGTTCCGCCAGAGAAAAAAGTTAAAAAGCTAAAAACTACCCAGTCCACCAAATATGGCGTCCATAAGTCAGTACAACCTTATATCAGCCCAAAGGATCCTCGAAGACAAGGAGGGAGGATAGGTGAGAGACGGTAGTTTGGCAATGTCTGTCAGATCCAAGGGCTCGACAGTTCAGTTTGGTATCAAGATGAATGTTACATTCCTTATGCTATTGACGTACACTATAATGACCTTAAACATTAACTGTATCCAGATAGACAGCAAGCAGCAGCTTCTTAAGAAATTAATTCGTGACCAAGAAGTTGATATAGCATTGTTACAGGAGGTTGCTACAGATGATTTAATTCATATATTTGGGTATGACAGAATACTAAATATCAACGATACCAAACGAGGTACAGCTATATATATAAAAGATACAATTCCCCATACAGCTCCCGTTTTTCTTCCCAGTTCCCGTGGTATCAGTTTCAACGTAAAAGGACTTCTAATTGTAAATATTTATGCACCTTCTGGTTCTCAGGCGAGAGCCGAACGAAATGAATTCTACACAAGTGATATCATACATCTAATTAAACATCATAGAGATCGCATGGTTATTGGCGGGGATTTTAATGCAGTTATCAATGCTAGAGATCAGAGCGGGAGTTTTCAGAATTGTATAGCCTTGTCAACTCTAGTGAAAGGGCTCAAACTGATAGACACCTGGGAATTACAAGCATCCTCCGACCCAGGTTATACATATTTTTGCGCTAAAGGAGCATCGAGATTAGACCGAATATATGTCAGTCAAAGTCTGCAAGAGCATGTTGGGAATGCTGAAGTGTGCCCCGTCGAATTTTCGGACCATGCAGCATATATATGTAAATTAAAGCTATCCGAGCTGGGAGTAGCTCGGGGAAGGGGTGTTTGGAAACTAAATACGAATATTCTCAACAGTGAAGAACTGAAGGAACAGTTTTCTGTGCAGTGGCAACTATGGAGGAAACATCATTCACGTTATCCCACGAGACTTGAGTGGTGGTTATCCCATGCAAAGCCCAATGTAATCAAATTCCTGAAACGGTTTAGTGCTCAGTATACTCAACAGATCAATCAAAAATCCGAATTTTTTTACAAGTGTTTACGTCAGCTTTATAGGGAAGATCCCAGGAACCTATCAACATATCTCCGTATCAAGAAAACAAGAGAACTTCTCCTTAAACTATACAGAGAAATGAATGAAGGACTTAAAATACGAGCACGAGATCATCGGAATACTACCGATGAAATGTCATCATTGTACCATCTCACTCGTGAGAGTAAACGAGGCAAACAAAAATATATTTCGAAACTGGCATCGTCAAGTGGTGAGTCTTCTGGGGATGTCAATATCATTAAGAACACAATTGAGCATTTCTTTACACAATTGTATGAACAAACGAATGATGTTCTTCTTGACAGCAACAGCGCCTTTTTTGATTCTGTTCGAGGAAGACTGACACATGTGCAACAAGACTATCTTATTGAAAAATTGCGGGAGGAAGACATTTATGAAGCCATACAGCGCAGTCTGCCTAACAAATCCCCTGGATTAGATGGCCTTGGACGAGAATTCTACCTGACATTTTGGCCAGTTATCAAGGAAGACCTTACGATAGCTTTAAATGATGTGTTATATTCAAGACCAAATATACGTCGCCTAAAAGAGGGATTGATTGTACTGGTACCAAAAAAGCCTAATCCTAAGAGTATAGATGATTACAGACCAATTACTCTGCTGAATTTCGATTACAAGTTACTCACCCGATGTCTTAAACAGCGACTGACCTTCCTTATGTCCGATGCTTTAGGGGCACACCAATCGTGCGGAGCTCCCGGTAGGAGCATTATACACTCAGTATGTGCAATAAGAGACATTATCAGTGATTGTAGGGTAAGAAGGCAGTGTAAACCACTAATATCTTTAGATTTCGATCACGCGTTTGACAGAGTGAATCATATCTATTTAATTGCTGTTCTACGTGCAATGGGGCTAGACAACCGCTTTATTGATATCCTACAACATGTTCTTCAGGGAGGTTCTACGAAGGTCCAATTTAATGGTTTTTTTACTAAGGCAATTAACATAAAAACAGGAGTACAACAAGGATGTCCGTTATCTATGTTATTATTTGTGCTATCTCTTGAACCACTATTGAGTAATTTAGCATGTTTACGCGACCGAGATATGATGGAAATCCTTGCCTTTGCTGATGATGTCACTATCATTGCGGACCGCAGAACAAACGCACAAGATCTTCAAAAAACTATCAGTGACTACTGCAATATATCTGGTGCATAGCTGAACGTTAATAAATCGTGTTTGTTAAAACTAGGAGCAAGCCATATACGTGATAAACCTTTGTTAAACTGGGCAACAGTTCAGAACGAGGTAAAAATCTTAGGACTTAGTTGTTTTAACAGTATTCACCAAATGATCCAGCGTAACTGGGGCAAAACAGTGAATGTGATACGCGGACTGTTACAGCGAGAAAAATACAGGAATTTATCATTACTGCAAAGAATTCAGTACATCAATACATACATAATCAGTAAACTGGGTTACATGGGTCAAATCCTACCTCTGCCTCGGGTATCCGGTATTAAGATGTCTGCTGTAGGCTGGTACATATGGCAAGGTTCAATTCTAAGGGTGAATCGTGATACTTTAACTCTGTCAAGATCTACTGGTGGATTAGGACTCAAGAATATCCAGAATCATGTGACAGCCTTATTCCTCAATCGACACATAAAATTCATTATTGGTGAAGGTCATCCGTATTCTCAAAATTTTCTCCAACAGTGGTGCAGTTTACAGCAGATGCCTAACCCTCCCCCTTTCCATGATGTAGATAAATTCGCCCCTCATGCACGATATTTGAAATATGAAATGAGCTATCTACCACAAACTTTTATGAACAATAACGTGACCTCGAGAAGCATCTATATGTTTCTGCAGCGTAGCCAATATGTAGCTCCCAGGATTCAGCAGTCTATTTTGGTATGCAACTGGAATCGCATCTGGAAGAATATTACGCATCGGGTTCTTCCTCTTGAACTTCAAGCAAAGTGGTATATAGTTGTTCATGACATTGTGCCGACAAATAGTAAACTGTATAATATTCGTATGGCAGAAAGTTCACTATGTACCGTGTGTTGCAGAGGAGGAGCCACTCTTCTCCACCGTCTGCATGTTACGCAAGGTTGGCGATATGTGACGTACATTATCAAACAGACTGCTCGATCCCCACATTTTGAAGTACCACCGGAATGGATTGTCCGTCCCAACTTTGGGACAACTTCAGCTCATTTTACATCTGTGCTCGTGTTAGTGATTGCAGTGTACGTGCATACAGTGTTAAAAACTCCTGGAACTTGGAACTCTCGACACAATAGTTTGTGTCCAGATATTCAAGATGGTATTGGTCAAGTTTTATCGTCACCAAAAGCTAAATATGTGGGGGAATATAGTCCGTTATTGTACTCAATCATGGAAGACTTCTATACTGAAATCAACATGAATAACTAAGCAACTTATTTATTTTTAATGTCTTTTGTAATTCTCCGAAACTTGTGCTACTGTTCCAGCTCGGTAAAGCCAAAAAGAGTGTGTTGCTATTTTATTTATTTTTATTATTTGTATTTATTTTCATCCTAACGCTTACATAATAATGCTTTCTAACAAACTTCAATAGTGCCAAGTTATCAAAGCACAAAGAGACCTTTTACTTTTTTATTCCCTATATTTTTACTAAGACACTGTTTGTTAAATTTGTCATTTCATCTATGTCATTATTGGTGTTGTGTTCTGTATGTTTACCAACTGTGCCGAAGGATTAGGCACAAGAACTATTCATTGTTTTGACCCAAGACCAGGTCGTTAATGGTCATCAATTAATGTCATAGCACTGTAAGAATGTTCACGAACTGACAAGTGGTAGTGGAAGTGGAACGGACTTACTGTAGACCAGGAGACATGTAAACCTACCAACTGTAAAACTTGTAAGCATGTATTTGTATCAATAAAAAGTTGTTTTAAAAAAAAGAGGTATTAGAGTGTATTGTCGTTTCTGTGATAGCCTAGATGTTCTCATAGCAGTCTGTTCTGCACCTATTTAGGCCTAAGTGACAGTCGAGTTTAAAGTATATTTCAAAGCACAAAGGAAAAGAAATACAAAATCAAAATAAACTGAAACAGAAGTAATGTGTAACCTTTCAGAACTGAGCCGTAGCGTACTGGATGATGTTCTCGATTTGATGGCGAACCTCCTTTACTGCCTACTGTGTTTCATGTCTTCCACAAAAATGTCATGATTATGATGATGATTGTTGCTGACATCTAGGTCTTCGGCCCCACTACAATCTGCACATAGAAGGCATGAAATATTTGGACTCCGGGCAAATGGAAAAATGAACAAATTTAAGAACGGACAAGATGCATAGGCCTAAATACAAAAGCAAAAGTGAATCAATTAATTACATTACTTGTTTAGAAATTCGCACGTAATCCCCTTTCTCTTTTCACTTTCACGTAACACGCGTCAGCGCGACCTTAAACCAGTTTATTATGGCAGGAGTTTTCCACACACCACCTAGGAAACGTTATGTGGGCATTGTGTAAGTTTCCGTATAGATCATGTTAAGGAAACATTTGAGGAAAAATATAACCTGAAGATCCTAACCCTATTTAATATTGGTTACGCAGGTTGCAGATCAGAACTCTGTTTGGTTTACTTCACAGACGGAAGAAGATCTATTTAACTGGCCGTAGGGGAACAGGGTGGAATTCATTTCTTTTTAGAATTTGCTTTACAACTCACCGACACAGATAGGTCTCATGGCGACAATGAGATAGAAAAGGCCTAGGAATGTGATGGAAGCGGCCGTGGCCTTAATAAAGATATAGCCCCAGCACTTGCTCGTTATGAAATGGGAAAACACGGTAAACCGTCTTCAGGACTGTTGAGAGTGGGGTTCGAACCCACTATCTCCCGGATGCAAGCCTACAGCTGAGCGGCCCTAACCACACGGCCAGCTCGCCCGGTGAACTCAAATTTACAAGACGACCAAAAATTACTTAATCCAAACTTGAAAATATTCTGCAATAGTTCATGCGTGATTTAAAATACTGTAAGTATGTGAAAGTTTAAGAGGAAAAGAATGCTTTAGAAAACCCTTTTACCACTTCCATGTTTTGTGTGAGGTCAAGTGTACCGTATTTCAGTGCAATTTTGTTTCATTATGTCTAAATTACATGTGCATCTGAACGTAGTGTGACACAGGTGTGATCGCAATAATAATCCAGCTGCCACAAGGACATTGTAAACACACGGACACTGCGGCTCATTGTACGTACAAAACAACACAATGTTCCTTTCCTAGAAGACAGTTGCAAGCGACCTACTTTCCATCAATAGAGGTAGAAATTATCTGCAGTAGTGCGTGTAAACTTACTACTATCACTAGCCTGGAAATGAACCTGCAGTAAGTCAGCGAGGTTGCTCTTATTCCACCCGGAAATACTAGTAATCTCATGAGTCCACAACATACTGTATAGTTCTCTGTAATCTCTGTAGATGCAACTGGGTAATTCCATATGTGATTAAAACATCCTTAAAAACTACGGTGTTTTGCAGAAGGCTTGTGAGATCCTAGGTAAAATAATCCTTATAGCCCAACATTTGAAAGTCAACTAACTAATATTTACCGAACATGCATTCTTTCTACTGTTTGAAGTCGTTTATTTCTATTCACCGTCGCGGTGACACCTATGTTTTAGGCGACGCTGGAAGGTTAGGCTGAATGAGTATTTGTCAAAAGTTTGTCTGTTGTGAATTTGGGAAACCACGAACTTTAATAAAATTTTAATAAAACCGACAAACTGCAGGGACTGATTCCTGACTGGAAATGGCAGAAAAATGTCCTACGAACATGTGTCCGGAAACGGACGGTGTGCGCGCAACGACAACAAATAATCCCGGAACACAGTACATAGCTGAATCGCATCCACGTCACAGCAGATGTTCAAAGTGGCCTCCATGGGCTGCAATGCACGCGTTGAGACGTCGTATCACAGATTGTCTCACTCTTTCGCACGTTCCGACCTCTCGCCGAATAGCGTCACAGGCGTCGTGAACACGCTGTTGAACGGTCTGCACATTAGGAACTGGTTCAGCATACACAACGCTTTTCAAATGTCCCCAGAGGTAAAAATCCAGGGGGTTTAAGTCCGGTGATCTAGGAGGCCATGCAACAGGGACTCCGCTTCCTATCCAGCGCTTGGGAAAGATGTTGTTGAGGTGATGGCGAACTGTAATGTGGAAGTCGGGTGGTGCTCCATCAACCAGAAACCGCATAACATGTCTTATTGCCAAAGGCAGATTCTCAAGCAATCCAGGCAGAGTATTCTGCAGGAAGTCCAGGTACGTTCCTCCGTTGAGGCATTGTGGAATAATAACTGGTCCATGTATGTGGTCGCCAAGAATCCCTGCCCAAACATTGATGCTGAACCGATGCTGGTGAGACGCTTCAACCATTCCCCGGGGATTTTCTGTAACCCACAGATCAAGATTATGCAGAATGACGGTAACACGGACTGATGGCCTGGTGCAAATCCTTCCCGTAGAGGGTAATCCGCTGCTGATAATCCTTGCCCTCGTTGCAAGTGATAGGGATAATAGCGGTTGTCATGCAGGATACACATAATCGTAGTCTGGCTTACACCATGTTGGCGGGCCACTTGCTTGGTGCTTGTACTAGTTTTCGTCTCAATGTCCTGTAGAACCTGTTCCTCCAGATCTGGTGTACGCACAATCCGTCGCCTCCCTGCACGTTCGTCTCTCTGAAAGGACCCATGATCACACAAACGCCCCAAAACATTGTGTGATGTGCTGCCTCCTGACCGTACACAAACACCATGACATGAGTACCGGATCATTCTGCTCCAATCACGCTATTTGCAACAGAAGAAACATTCGTCAGTGCCATCTACCGTCGCAACGTTGCATTTCCGGACACATCTTCATAGGACATTTTTTCCTCCATTACCAGTCAGGAATAAGTCCCTGCAGTTTCTTGGTTTTATTAAGGTTCACCCTGTATATTTAAGGCTGCCGGTGGTAAGATTATAACACGCTACCTCTCAAGCGCAAGCTAACAGAGTGCGGTTTTTTACATTCGTCTTCTTCTTATTATTATTGTTCTGACACTATTCTTATACCCTGGTGCGGTCGCGGTTAAGAAATATGGACTTGGCCCTCTTTTCGTGCAGGACGCCCCTCCTTCTTAATAAGAATGAAACTGGTTTTACTTTTCAGCAATTACTCTTACAGTTTTCGGAGACGCCGAGCTGCAGGAATTTTGTCTACATCAGTCTTATTTGAGTACCTTTAAGTACCATTGGACTGAGCTGGGATCGAACTCACCGACTTGGATTGAGAACGGGATGAAAAGTAAGGTACCGAGCTCGATAGCTGCAGTCGCTTATGTGCGGCCAGTATCCAGTATTCGGGAGATAGTAGGTTCGAACCCAACTGTCGGCAGCCCTGAAAAAGATTTTCCGTGGATTCCCATTTTCACACCAGGGAAATGCTGGTGCTGTACCTTAAGTAAGACCACGGCCGCTTCCTTCCCACTCCTAGCCCTTCCCTGTCCCGTCGTCGCCATAAGACATATCTGTATCGGTGCGACGTAAAGCAACTAGCAAAAAAAAAAAAAAAAGAAAAGACCAGGTCATCAATTGATTGGGTGTTTGCATCATGGTCAGATCAGTGGTGATAGATTTATAGATTGATTGATAGATTGCCAGATAGAATGATTGATAGATTGATTGGCAGATAGATTGATTGATAGATTGAATTATAGATAGATTGATAGATAGACTGATTAATAGAATAATTGATTGATTGATTGATTGATTGATTGATTGATTGATTGATTGATTGATTGATTGATTGATTGATTGATTGATTGATTGATAGATTGACTGACAGATATATAGATTGATTGATTGATCGATAGATTGATTGATTGATTGATTGATTTACATATAGATTGATTGATAGTTTATAGATAGATTGATTGATAGTTTCATAGATAGATAGATAGATAGATAGATAGATAGATTGATTGATTGATTGATTGATTGATTGATTGATTGATTGATTGATTGATTGATTGATTGATTGATTGATTGATTGATTGATTGATTGATTGATTGATTGATTGATTGATTGATTGATTGATTGATTGATTGATTGACGCTATTCAGCCCGGCAGTACTCTTGCTGTATTCACTATTGCGTGCTTCTGTGTACTGAGACATATACCTAGTATCCAAGTCGGAGGAATTCCAATCTCCCCGGGAATCGAACCCGGGACACTCTGAACCAAATGCCGTGATGCTGATCACTCATCCATGGAGCTGGAAGTTTTGTACACTTCATTAACGAAATGAAGTTTATCCTGCCTGGACGGGTAAGTCGTAGAGTATCTGACAGTTGATCTCACAGTCGAGGGTTTAACCATGAAGACGTAATCAATCTTTGACGGTAATAATAATCATAATAATAATAAGAAGAATAAGAACAATAATAATAATAATACAAATACCCGTGTGGGGATTTACCGGTTACCTCCATAGGGCGCTTCCCATTGGAATTGGGGTAGCTCGCTGGCTCTGCCGCCAGCAGAGTCAGAGGGTAGTAGGGAAATAAAATACCACCGTAAAAAAAAACTGGTCCCTTGCCAGGGTTACGGCGAACACTGGTAAATGACCAGAAGCCAGAAAACATTTTGAGGCAACCTCTAGGGCTAACAACCCTAGTTGTAAAAGGATGGGTACCCGTCCAAAGCAAAGTCAAGTCAAAAAGCATGATGGCACAACATTTCAAGAAACATACCCCAGGGGGTAAATCTTCGGATAAATCCCTCGTCGTGAACGCCACGGCGCACGAGTCTCGTTCGGATTCTGGGGGAGACTCGACATCATGCACGAGACGAGTCGGAGCGTCTCTGTGTACCCCGAAGAGTCAAAAACACAGGCCGAAATCTAAAACCTTTCTAGCAACTTTCAACATAAATTCACTTACACAAACTGGCAAGCTGAAAACCCTCACCAAAGCTCTTCACGAAAAATCAGATATCCATAGTGGCCCTACAGGAAACAAGGTACCCAGATGAAGAGATTTTTGAATCTGAAGGCTACCGATTTTTCAAGAGCAAAGCGCAAAGAAGAATCCTCAATGGAGCTGTGATGCTTGGAACCGCGTTTGTTGTTAGAACCAAGATCCTTAAATCGGTTGCAAATTTCGAACCTGTGAATGACAGATTGTCTATACTCACAATTAAATGCGCGAACAAAACCTACGCCGTAGTTAACGCACATGCTCCTACAAACAATAAGAACAAGTCTGATCCAGATGAAGTTGATAATTTCTGAGACCTACTGGATGAAAAATTGAACAAAATCCCCAAACACCATGCCAAGCTTCGTTTGGGTGACTTCAATGCCCAACTGGGTCGTGAGCAGAAGTACAAGAAAGTTATAGGAAATTACCCTGCTCACAAAAGAACCAATCCAAACGGCAAAAGACTGGTGACCATTTGCGAAAATCACAACCTGCAGGTCATGTCGACCCACTTTCGCCATCTACCCAGAAAGCAAATGACTTGGCGTTCTCCCGTCCAAGCTCTCGGAGAGTTCCAAATTGATCATGATGCAATCTCCAGGAGAAACAGCCCTGAGATTATGAATGTCAAGGTAAAGAAAGGCATCAATGTGGCCTCAGATCATTATATGTCTCTTATCAAATTCAAACCAATTCCCGCAAACACAAGGAAGACAACCAAAGAGATCACACGCTTAGACAATGATAAACTTCGGCAAAGGGTCGAGCAGTTCCAGGAGAAGGCTAGACCAAATGACTGTGACTTTAACAACGCCAAAAGTCTCCTTGTTGAAGCCGCCAAATACGTTGCAGAAATCAAGAGAAGCAAAAAGCATGCCTGGTGGAATAGTACCTGCGAATCAGTCCTCCAAGAAAGACTCAATGCGTGGAAACAGTACAACTCTACGAAATCAGAAAATGATTGGGAAACCTACAAAATCCAACGTGCCCAAGCAGCTAGGGTGTTCAGAACTGAGAAACGTAAATACGAAAAATCTCACATTGAAAAGATAGAACAAAACTTTAGGAAGAATGGAAGCAGAGAGTACTACAGGGCCTTAAAACGCAAACTCACTGGCTATAAACCACCATCTCTATGCTTTGAGCGAACGGACGGCACACTGACGACGTCAAATGAAGAAAATTGCAGCATTCTGGCAGATTACTTCAAGAATTTACTTAATTGCTCTAAACCGCATAGCGCCATTGAGACCAAGGAACCCTTACTCAGGTACCCAGATTCCAGACCACCCGACAGAGATGAAATCAAGTGCCACATTGCCCGTCTCAAAAATAACAAAGCGCCGGGGGAAGACTCAGTAGTAGCAGAACTATGGAAATATGCCCCAGAGGAATCACTTGATATCTTGCAAAAGCAAATAGAAGAAATTTGGAACAAGGAGACCCTACCCGAAGATTGGAAAATAGCTTTGATCCATCCATTACACAAAAAAGGCAGCATGAAGAACATCAACAACTACAGAGGAATATCTTTGCTACCCGTGACTTACAAAATTCTATCACTTGCTATCCTGGAGCGTTTGGAAGCACATGTCGAACATCAAATAGGTGAATACCAAGGAGGGTTCAGAAAAGTTCGCTCAACAGCTGAACAGATCCAAAATCTCAAAACGATCATCAGATATTGTACACTAAGGTCCAAGCAGTATGTGTCTGTCTTTGTGGACTTTAAGAAAGCGTACGACTCCATTGACCGGGAAGTTCTGCTAAACATCTTAAATGAATTTGGAGTTGATTTGAAACTGCTGGCATTAATTAGAGCCACCCTGACCGATACAAAATCCAAGGTGAAGTTCCACGGATGTCTCTCGCATTCCTTTGACATCAAAACAGGAGTCCGACAAGGTGATGGGCCATCCCCGATACACTTCAATTGTGTTCTTGAAAAGATCATCAGAACCTGGCAGGTGAGATTACAGGAAACCAACTACAGTCCATCGAGAATAGGAACCAAATCCAAGGGGATCGCAACAGACTGCTTAGCATTTGCCGATGATATTGCTGTTCTCTCAACCGACATAGAAACCGCTAGAGCTCAAGTTGAAATTTTAAAGGAAATTGCCGAACAAACTGGTTTGCAGATATCGTTTGAGAAAACATAAGTGATGACTAACATCAAAGAGACTCCACAAAAACTCCATAGAAAATACGGGGACATCACCCGAGTAGACAAATTCAAATACCTGGGTGAGATCATCATGAAAAATGGACTGGACAAAGAAGCACTTCAGGAGCGGGTACGCAAACTGGAAATAGCCTACCAAACATCCCGCACAATCTACATCTAAAAATGCCTTTCCCAAAACACCAAGATACGTCACTATGAAACAGTTCTGAAGCCAGTTGTTCGATATGCAGCCGAAACCTTGTCTCTAAATGCCAACAAAGGACTCCTTGAAGAACTGGAGGAGAGAGAACGCAAAATTGTGAGAGGAATCTTGGGATCAAAGTACAGAAATGGAATCCACCAAAAGAGATACAACAAGGAAGTCTACAGCAAAAGAGAGAAAATTACCGACACAATCAGAAAAAGGCGGGCACGATTTTACGGTCATCTGAAAAGAACGGACAGAAGAAAGTCAACTAAATATATCTTTCACTTTTTTGATTCAAACCCCAAAACTACAATTCCCTGGTTTAGGAATATCAAAGAAGACCTGCAAATGCTACATATCTCAGCTGAAGACGCCCTTAACAGAGATCTCTTCCGCAAGAAAATATTGACGAACGGGCTAAACCGAGACGAGCAACCGAAGAGAAGGCGCCCCTTGGAGAGAGGAGCGTAAGCAGGCGCACTTACAAAGAATGAGGGAAATTTGGGCTCTAAAGAAGGCCAAGTTCAGTGTCAAATGCAACAAGACTTAACGTGGTCCTTGATGCCCCAGCGAATTATATATATATATATATATATATATATATATATATATATATATATATAATAGTGGTAGTAGTCGATAAAGTGGAGAGTTCGGCGGCCACCTCCACCTCCGGCTCCCAGGGACCCGCTCCACCTCCTCCTCCCGAGGGGCCATCCCAGGGGCCCGCTCCTCCTCCCGCGGGAAATTTGAATTTGTAAACAAAGCCAAGTACTTTTTTGATAGCCACGTGCTTTTTGACAGACAACAACGCATCGCTAACCTCACTTCTGCCATCTTGACGGGCCTAAACCTCACTGCTGCCAACTAAAACTTACTAGAGCGAGATTTGAATCGGTAAACAAAGCCACGTGCATTTTTGACAGCCGCGTGCTTTTTGACAGAAAACAACGTATCGCTAACCTCGGTGCTACTATCTTGACGGGCCTAAACCTTAGTGCTGCCAACTTAACCTTACTAGAGCGAGATTTGAATCGGTAAACAGATCCACGTGCTTTTTTGACAGCTGTCATCCGCCATCTTTAATCAACAGAGCACCGTGCTGCTCTTTTGCAGGCAATTTAGTCAGTTGTCTTCCGCCATCTTTAATCTACAGAGCACCGTGCTGCCCTCTTTACGGCACGTAGTAGCGGGCAATTTGAAAAGTTCCGTTAGCCGTCATCCGCCATCTTTAATCCAGGGAGCACCGTGCTGCCCTCTTTATACTACTTACCTTTGAGGCGGACAATTAGGCAAGCAGCCATCTTTAATCAAGAGAGCATCGTGCTGCACTCTTTAATTGAAATGTGGTGGCAGCAAATTCGAAGTGCTTTTTGACACCTGTCATCCGCCATCTTGCATCACAAACATCAGTGCTTCTCTCTTTAGGTATTAGCTGAATTAGTAAACAAATCTACGTGATTTTTATTAGCCATCTTGCATCGCTAACCTCATTGCTGGACTTTTTAGTTGAAATGTGGTGGCGGACAATTTGACAAGCTGCCATCTTTAATCAAGAGAGCGCCGTGCTACCCTCTTTGCTAAAATGTGTTGGTGGGCAATTTTGACAAGCTGCTACCTTTAATCAAGAGAGCATCGTGCTGCCATCTTTATAACACTAGACTTTATTCTTTGACATTTGGTGGTAGGTAATGTGCATAGCAGGCATCTTTAATCAAGAGAGCACCGTGCTGCTATCTTTATCGTAGTAGCGGACAATATAAAAGAACATGTCAAGGAATACCTTTGTTCTAAGGAGATCATATCACAAAAGAAGTGATTAAGAATATAATCGAAAACTGTACTCGATACAACTTATGATCACTTGCGTCAGGTAGGGCATCCGGCCGTAAAATAGGACTAGGAGTAGGGGAACAGCAGTTAGCTGCTTCTTAGTGTAGTTCAAGCGTTATGCATTGCGAGTAGGTATGTACTAGCACCGGGTTGCGAATAAGCAGCCTCTAGATTTCCTAAACAAGAAAATATATCGGGAATGTGTGTTTATAAAATAAGCTCGAAGCAAGCCTACACATACATGCTACATCAGTCCGGCGAGCTGCTGCCGGAATGTGATGCTTCAGCAAAGTACGAAGTTCACTGCACACGTACAGTCCGCATAAAAATTATCAGCAGCAGCAGCTTTTTGGGCTGAGATTAGAGATGTAGGCCTTCTAGTTTAATCGGGGTACAAATACGTATGCGTGCAGAACTTCTATATTTCGGCACCTCAGCGTCTCATGTTGTTCTTACCCTAGCTCGAAGGTAGCTAACAGGTAGGGGAATCCGTAGATGCGGTCTTAATGCCCTCGGGGATCGCTTCTTAGCCTAGCGCTCTCTATCTACCAACAGGCAAGGAACACCGTAGATTTAGCTTTTTTGCTTAGCTTAGCGCCCTGCTAAGTACAGGTAGGGGATACCGTAGATTCGGTCTTAGCTCAATACTCTTGAGGATCGCTTCTTAGCCTAGCGTCCTCTGTCTACCTACAGGCAAGGAACACCGTAGATCTTGGGTTTTTGCGTAGATACCCACCCTGCTAAGTACAGGTAGGGGATACCGTAGATGTGATTTTAGCTCAATGCCCTGGAGGATCGCTTCTTAGCTGAGCGCTCTCTGCCTACCTACAGGGAAGGGATACCGTAGATGTTTACTTTTGCTTAGCTTAGCACCCTGCTAAGTACAGGTAGGGGACACCATAGATGCGGTCTTAGCTCAATGCCCTTGAGTATCGCTTCTTAGCTTAGTGCCCTCTGCCTACCTACAGGCATGGTATACCATAGATGTCGGCTTTTTGCTTAGCTCAGTACCCTGCTAGGTACAGGTAGGGGATACCGTAGATGCGATTTTAGCTCAATGCCCTTGAGGATCGCTTCTTACCCCAGCGCCCTTGTCTACTTACTGGCGTGGAATACCGTAGATGTAGGCTTTTTTGCTTAGCTTAGTCCCCCGTTTCAGTTCAGAGGTCGAGAATCGCGCGCTGGCCTTCTTAGGTTCGATCCGCATCAGCCTGCAGAACTCCTAAATTCCGACACCTGGACATCTTCGAAAACAGCAGGTTCGATCCAGGCTTAGTGCTTAAATACGTCAGCCTGCAGAACTCAGCGTCTCTTTTAAAGGCACTCGGAAGAACTCTTGTTACATAAACATTTCGTTACAACTGTAGTGCACACGTTTGCAACTTCTACATCCGCTTAGTGACAAGGTGCATATTTACTCGGTGCAGCCTGTGTCAAGCGCTCACAGTTCTCCGTGTGCGTTAATAGTGTGCACATCCTCTACTTTCTTACCTACCACCTAATCACTGTCTGCTGTGAATATTATGCTCCAGTTTGCAGCCTTCAACTTAAGGTAAGCCTAAACTGTTGGTCAATGTTTGCATTTTTGTTCGAAAGCAACTTCTAAGCTAGATTACCCTTTCATATCCTATCATCACAAGTGCTTTTACGCTAGTAAGGAGGCTAGGCTAACTGACTTGCCCTTTCATATCCTATCATCTAAGTGCTTTTACGCTAGTAAAGAAGGCTAGGCTGGCTGACTTACCTTTTCATATCCGATCATCACAAGTGCTTTCACGCTAGGTAATAAACATCTTCGAGTTAAAGAAGGCTAGGCTAGCTGACTTACCTTTTCATATCCTATCATCACAAGTGCTTTTACGCTAGGCAATAAACATCTTTGAGTTGCATGTTTGTAAAGATAGCTAGGCTAGCTGACTTACCCTTTCATATCCCTACGCTACATTCGTATATTTTTGTTCTTTTTAGGTACAAAAAATGTTATCGTTCGAGTTACAGGCTTGAACGTGTACATTTTATTCATCCGAGTAACAGTCTGCAGAGCGTACATTTTAAGGTATGTTTCGAACTTTGAGTTGCATGTTTGTAAAGATAGCTAGGCTAGCAGACTCACCCTTTCATAACCCCACGCTACATTCATATATTTTTGTTCCTTTTTAGGTACAACAGGAATGTTATCGTTCGAGTTACAGGCTTGAACGTGTACATTTTATTCATCCTAGTAACAGTCTGCAGCGCGTACATTTGAAGGTATGTTTCGAACTTTTTTTTATCGATCTTATATGTTTACATTGTTCTTAAAAATAGCATTCTAGGATAGGAGAATTAGAAGGCATAGACATAGAAGAGGTTAATCTTGTAATTTCAAACTCACAACAACGTCTGACCTCTATAGGTTGAAACTTGGTTTCTTGCGAACATTGCAACTATAGTCTAATCTCTATTGATAAATAGTTGTTCTCTTCAATCCTTATGCTGGTTGATCGTTATTAATTGAATTTTCGTTTTTTCTTTGCGACTCGAGGGAAGGATATTGAGTTACTATACTTTTAACAACAAGAGTGGTTCTACTTTGTTAGGTATAGAATATTCATCTCTGTCTGCTTTCTAAATTTACGACAATATCTGACCTCTATAGGTTGAAACTTGGTTTCTTCCAAACATTGAAACTTTAGTCTAATCTCTATTGATAAATAGTTGTTCTCTTCAATCCTCATGCTGGTTGATCGTTATTAATTGAATTTTCGTTTTTTCCTTGCGACTCTAAGGAAGGACATTGAGTTACTATATTTTTAACAACAAGAGTGCTTCTACTTTCTTAGGTATAGAACATTCATCTCTCTCTCTGTCTGCTTTTTAAATTTACGACAATGTCTGACCTCTATAGATTGAAACTTGATTTCTTCCGAACATTGCAACTTTAGACTAATCTCTATTGATAAATGGTTTTTCTCTTTTCAGAACTTGAAGATACGATGTTCCTCTGCTCGCAGAGTAACAAAACGTTTACAAAACGGGATAGTCTGACGCGTCACTTAAAAACTAAACATCAACAGGCATCCGATACGTTACACTGCGAGCAGTGTAAGGCGACGTTTACGGGAGAAGATAACCTTTCGCGCCACATAATATCAAAACACCATAGCATAACATCTGTTTTATGTGAAGTTTGTGGGTTGTATTTCGCTAATGCGGAGCAATACCAGGCTCACTTAGTAGAGGTACATTAGGTATCTACTTACAACTATAACCATCAGGTAGTAGGAAAAAAGCGTGTAAATACGGATGTAGCTGTAGAAAGTAGTAGTAAAAAACCAAGGAAAAATGAAGAACTTCAAACTATACACTGCGAGCACTGTAACACTAATGTACCATCTTCACATTTTCAGGGACACTTACGGAGTAATGCGCATGAAAATAATGCCTGTAGAAGTGGTAGAAATACAAACATCGAGGAAATTAATACTGCAATTAAAAGTAGGATTTTTAGTTGCAGAATTCGTACTAGTCAGGAGTTTCAAAATACTGAAAACTTCTTAAATTGCGTTCAACAGGATGTACAACAGCTTCATGACAAAACTTTGTCTAATCATAATTTATTTAAAGTTAATTTCGAACTTCTTGCGTTGTATATTAGGAGCACAGGTGAATCCGTAATAACTGACATTAAATCATTTAATACAAAGAATTTTGTAGTAATTGAGTCGACTAATTTTGGTGATGTATTTAGGGATGTCTCGAAAATTATTTCAAATAAGAGCGAGGAATTTCAGGAAAAGGAATCAGAGTGGGCTTTAGTAGAAATTTTCTATCTAGAAGTTAACATCAATAAGTACAATCCCATGCGAGGTTCATCGTACATCGAGCTGACGACATGGATTCAGCGAAAGGAAGCTGTTGTAAACATCCAAAACGATGACGAGGAGTGTTTTGCATGGGCTTTTGTGTCGGCTTTAAATCCTGCGAAATCAGACGTAGCTAAAAGAACATCATCGTATCTACACTATTCAACGCAACTAAATCTAGATAGTATAGAATTTCCTATGCAGTTAAAGGACATTAAGCGCTTTGAACACCTAAATAATATTAGCATTAGTGTATATGGTGTAGACAAGAAGTTTTTAGTAGGTCCTCTGTATTATACATGTAATAAGAAGGGTACACATGTTAACTTACTCTACATAGAAAACAGTGAAATAGCCACTTTTGTTGGATTAAAACTTTGAGTAGACTTGTTGGTAGTCAGTTGTAAAAACGTAATGATAAAATGTGGCTATGCGATGGATGCTTGCAGTATTTTAGAACTGAAGATCAGTTAACGAATCATTCCAAGAATGACTGCAATAATGTATGTACAGAGATACCTACTACAGGCAATAATGTTTTAAAATTCACGAATTAAGACAAGCAGATGTGGGTGCCTTTCGTCATTCACGCAGACTTTGGAGCCATCCTCAAACCATGCAGCACATTCACGCCTAATCCTGACAACACTTTCACTAATACTACACATATGCATGTCCCGTATAGCTTCGCGTATTACATCAAGTGTAGTTATGATAGTACGCTTAACAAGTTAGAGCTGTATCGAGGACCTGATGCTGCTAAAGTATTTTTAGAAAGACTTGAAAGTTTTGTAGTACGTCTTGGTAGTATTCTAAATACTAATGCTCCTATGAAACCGCTCACCGAAATTCAGTTACATGAACACGAACGTGCTACAAAATGTAGTATTTGTGATGGGAATTATCCGAAAATGACCCTAAAGTTTTCGATCATGATCATTTAACTGACTTGTACAGATGTCCCGCTCATAATAGGTGTAATCTTAAGTTGTGACGCGCTTTATACTTGATAGTGTCTTTGCTTACTATCAACTTGCTAGAAATAGCGTTGTAATTGAGATTTGCTTTTAAGAGAGTGCCCTTGATCGGGATACTAGACAACAAGATATCAAAGTACTCAGAACATTCAGTACATAAGCGCGCAGAGTGCCGAGAAGCGTGCAACATGAGAATATAACAGTTCAATACATCGTGTCAACATTACCGTAAACAGTGCAATTCAGAGCTCCATACCTGTGCATAAAGAAGTTAAAGGGCCGCTACCCATGAGAATTGCCGTGGTAGGTACACGTGAAAACAGAAGTAATAGAGGAAAGGAACTCGTGAAGGAGAATTTTAGAAAACAAGTTTAAAAAAATAACAAATATATTATACCAATCTCAAAGGGGTAACAAATTATCTTTACATCAGAACAAATAGTATGAACCAGCATATGGCATAATAAAAGCGTTAAGTTTGGTTTTAGGACACGTAGGTGATACAAAATTTGATTACATCGTCATAATCGAATTCCTAAGCACCAATCACTACAATCTTTGGACATATGTTCCGACACTTCAATTAGGGGAAAAAGAAAAAGAAGGGTGGGGAAACCATAGATTCAGAAATCAGTTTCTTTGCGTTATATTACACAATACGCTAGAAGGGAGGTACATCAAATAAAGTTTTCAGGCTCGTGCCAGTAGAATACAAAGTTGGTAGTGTCATACACTTGCTAGATAAGCTCACAAATTGATACAATGTTTACAATAGGACATTGTAATGTAACCTCATGCCAAACAATTCTAGAGATTCAGAATTGAAATAAACCAATCTCCAGTCCAGGGAGTGATCCTTTTGGTAGATTAGAGAAAAAAAATTGGAATTCTAACAAATGATCCCAGAAGGGATTAAAACACACATGCATTCGCAGAAGCGATAATAAAATTGAAGCTAAACGATGAACATACAAATTAAATTAGCAGACCACATCTTTTGAGCAAGCACCATTTTTACGCAAAATTAACAGATAGATGGGATAAGAAAAGAAATAAAGATAGGTAGAAGACGAAGGATATAACAGGGGAATAAGAAACGGAGGAATGGGATAGGATGAGGATTAAGCCGCCAAGTCCCCAGCACTAACAGACGCGATGCAAAAGTTCATCACAAAAGTAAGGAATGTTTATGGACTAGAATATTAGATCAGCTGTCCAGTACACCATTTTTCACCACATTTTAGGAATATGAATGTCCAAAAGGCAGAACATTTGCGCTGCATGAATACTCAGATGTATCCTGAAGGGAGCAAAGTTCAATTTTCGTTACTACGGCGAAGCCCAAGTATAGGAAGGTAGGGCACGTTAAATGATAGAAAGAAACAGTGTCTGCTCACCCTTAATAGGAGTCCAGTACGAAGTTTACAAGTAAAATGGACACGGTCCAGCCGTGTGCAGAGTTCCAGCTCCCACTGTCTTGTACAAGGTTATACCACAACTGACCTGCCCAATGAACGACACAAGGCCATATATATGTATGCCAGCGGTGTAGATCGAGAACATACTACAGGCGTGACGTCAGAGTGGATGCGCCATACAGGCAAGCAGTGACAGCAGTAATACAAGCAGCCGGGAAGCAGACAGTTCGTAACCGCAGACGGAGAAAAGAGCACCAATTCGAAGGGGAGAATTTTTTTTTGTAAGGTAAGCACAAACAGCTCGCAACAAGATTGGCAAAGTTTTATGAAAAGAAAATGTCGACACTGTCTTTCTCACGGAGTGATTGACACAGTCTTTGAAAGAAAAGTAGGCACTGTTCTTTACGAAACAAAGTGACACTGTCCATAAAAAGTTGTTCTTTCACTAGGGCACAATTTTACGAAATAGCCTAACACAGTCTCTTGTAGAGGAAACAACTAAATCACAGTCTTTATGCCCTAAGTCCTTTAAGCGCAGCTTCAGAATATCAAGTGATTAATGTACAGTCCCTTCAATTACACAGTTCACAAAACGAAATGATGTTACTCGGCTCGACAGAGCGATGTTATCCTTGAATCATCTTTCGCTTACACGCGAAGTTCGAGCCCACAGAGAAGGCTTTCAACACCAGTATTACGTACTTTCGAACCCCGGTCGTAAGCCGGACAGAGTAACAAACCGTATCACATAGCGAGGCGACTGGTTCACGATGATCTGCTCGCTCGCACACACACTGGCACATTCAGCGACACACTGACACACACTAGGCTGGCGACTTCCTTTCATTGCCCAAGGTCGGACGGCGAAACTGAAAATGTGAGCATCTTAAAAAATTCATATCTAAGCCATCCTTCCTCCGATTTTAATGAAATTTTGGGTGGTAGCATTTGTTGTCCATGCCTACAGGGTGACGTTCTCGAAATTACGATTTAACCTTCCGTTCGTGATGAAATGCCAAAGAATCCAACAGAACATTCAGTGTGACGTCACTTGGCCTTGGCTGGCACGCTGTAGCAGCGCTTGCTTGCATGCTGTCCCCCACAATGCCTGCGCGCTCGGCGCTCGTTTTGAATCCATACAGCCGGGAGTTAGCGAGTTCTCCTCATGAAATACATGAACGTGAATGCTCGCAGGGCATTCCCGTTTCAATATTTTACATTTGAAGAAAAGAGCCTCAATGCTCTACAATTCTACCCAGGAGACTACGCTCCCAAACCTTACAGGCTACTCAAGGCAACCATTAAGTTTTACAAGTCGGATAAGAGCGTCTTTGCTCGATAGCTTTTACACTTTCAGACCTTTCTAGGCACAGCCTACAATTTACAACACCATATCAATGACCTTTAAAGTTTACACAGGGATATCTAGTACCAATTCTTCTGGGCCTTTGTGGAAAGCAACAGGTACAATTACTGGTTACAAAAACAAAATATATGGAGGCGGACACTTCAGCTCCTCGAAATCAAAGATTAAAACCCTACTGGGGCTTGTGGCCCGACGTTGCAGACGCTAATCCCACACTACTGAGGTGACTAGATGTACAAGTTAAGTTACAGTTTACAAGTGAAAACAGTCACAAAATCGTAGTCACCTCAAGATAAATTGAAGGGGAATTTCAGTTTATGTACTCTTGACTTACTTGAACTTTTACATGAGAATGAAAAATGTTTACGTATTAGGAAATTGACTGTTACATAGTTAAATATTGAACCTTCCCCTCGTGTTAGCTTGCGGAGATAACTACTGAGATAGAAAAATGGTAGCCATTACCTTTGCTGATGTTTGCCTGCCGATTGGTGAGCCGCCGCCTCCTCTCTTAGCACACACACTCAATAATACGATCATCAATGAGACAAGTTAACTGGAAAAGGCATCAGCTTTTATACCCGAGAAGAAGGTTCGAGAAGGCTCTGGACTAAAACCAGACACACCCTCTCCCTTTATTGGCAGATAAAAGAGGTACAAGAAGCATTTGATTGGCTGAAAATAAAATACACAAAAAATATTTGATTGGCCAGAATCCAAAGTTGGCGGGATAAGTAAGAAGTGTTGCATACCTTGAAGTACACTGACTTACAGTGACAATGCAACACCAAGGAGGAGTGGTTCGAAAGGGATGAAAGTTGGGGAAAAAACAGAGACGGCACGGACGAATAATTGATGTTTATTTCAAACCGATATGCAGGTTACACAATGCGCACGGCATCGACTCAGTAGGATGTAGGACCACCGCGAGCGGCGATGCACGCAGAAACACGTCGAGGTACAGAGTCAATAAGAGTGCGGATGGTGTCCTGAGGGATGGTTCTCCATTCTCTGTCAACCATTTGCCACAGTTGGTCGTCCGTACGAGGCTGGGGCAGAGTTTGCAAACGGCGTCCAATGAGATCCCACACGTGTTCGATTGGTGAGAGATCCGGAGAGTACGCTGGTCACGGAAGCATCTGCACACCTCGTAGAGCCTGTTGGGAGATGCGAGCAGTGTGTGGGCGGGCATTATCCTGCTGAAACAGAGCATTGGGCAGCCCCTGAAGGTACGGGAGTGCCACCGGCCGCAGCACATGCTGCACGTAGCGGTGGGTATTTAACGTGCCTTGAATACGCACTAGAGGTGACGTGGAATCATACGCAATAGCGCCCCAAACCATGATGCCGCGTTGTCTAGCGGTAGGGCGCTCCACAGTTACTGCCGGATTTGACCTTTCTCCACGCCGACGCCACACTCGTCTGCGGTGACTATCACTGACAGAACAGAAGCGTGACTCATCGGAGAACACGACGTTCCGCCATTCCCTCATCCAAGTCGCTCTAGCCCGGCACCATGCCAGGCGTGCACGTCTATGCTGTGGAGTCAATGGTAGTCTTCTGAGCGGACGCCGGAAGTGCAGGCCTACTTCAACCAATCGACGGGAAATTGTTCTGGTCGATATTGGAACAGCCAGGGTGTCTTGCACATGCTGAAGAATGGCGGTTGACGTGGCGTGCGGGGCTGCCACCGCTTGGCGGCGGATGCGCCGATCCTCGCGTGCTGACGTCACTCGGGCTGCGCCTGGACCCCTCGCACGTGCCACATGTCCCTGCGCCAACCATCTTCGCCACAGGCGCTGCACCGTGGACACATCTCTATGGGTATCGGCTGCGATTGGACGAAGCGACCAACCTGCCCTTCTCAGCCTGATCACCATACCCCTCGTAAAGTCGTCTGTCTGCTGGAAATGGATTGACACAGTCTTTTAAAAATGAAGATTGTTACGGTCTTTGTACTTGATAGTGTCTTTGCTTACTATCAACCTGCTAGAAATAGCGTTGTAATTGAGATTTGCTTTTAAGAAAGTGCCCTTGATCGGGACACTGGACAACAAGATATCAAAGTACCCAGAACTGACAGAACACAACCGCGCAGAGTGCCGAGAAGCGTGCAACGTGAGAATATTACAGTTCAATACATCGTGTCAACATTACCGTAAACAGTGCAATTTAGAGCTCTATACATGTGCATAAACAAGTTAAAGGGCCGCTACCCAAGAGTATTGCCGTAGTAGGTACCAGTGAAAACAGAAGTAATAGGGGAAAGGAACTCGTGAAAGAGAATTTCGGAAAACAAGTTTGGAAATAACAAATATATTATACCAATCTCAAAGGGTAACAAATTATATTTACATCAAAACAAATAGTATGAACCAGCATAAGGCGTAATAAAAAGCGTTAAGTTCGATTTTAAGACACGTAGGTGATACAAATTTTAATTACATCGTCATAATCGAATTCCTAAGCACCAATGACTACAATCTTTGGACATATGTTCCGGCACTGCAATTAGGGGAAAAAGAAAAAGAATGGAGGGGGGGGAACCCATAAATTCTGAAAATCAGTTTCTTTGCTTTATATTACACAATACGTTAGAACGGAGGTACATCAAATAAAGTTTCAGACTCGTGCCAGTAGAATACAAAGTTGCAAGATAAGCTCACAAATTGATACAATATTTACAATATGACATTGTAATGTAACCTCATGCCAAACAATTCAAGAGATTCAGAATTGAAATAAACCAATCTCCAGTTTCAGGGACTGATCATTTTGGTAGATTAAAAAAAGAATTCTAACAAACGATCCCAGAAGGGATTAAAACACACACACATGCGCAGAAGCGATAATAAAATAGAAGCTAACCGATGAACATACAAATTAAATTAGCAGACCACATCTTTTGAGCAAGCGCCATTTTTACGCAAAATTAACAGATAAATGGGATAAGGAAAGAAATAAAAATAGATAGAAGATAAAGGATAGAATGAGGAAATAAGAAACGGAGGAATGGGATAGGATGAGGATCAAGCCACCAAGTCCCCCGCACTAACAGACGCGATGCAAAAGATCATCTCAGAAGGTAGGAATGTTTATGGACTAGAATATTAGATCAGCTGTCCAGTACACCATTTACACCACATTTTAGGAATATGAATGTCCAAAAGGCAGAACATTTGCGCTGCATGAATACTCAGATGTATCCTGAAGGGAGCAAAGTTCAATTTTCGTTACTACGGCGAAGCCCAAGTATAGCAAGGTAGGGCACGTTAAATGATAGAAAGAAACAGTGTCTGCTCACCCTTGACAGAAGTCCATCACGAAGTTTACAAGTAAAATGGACACGGTCCAGCCGTGTGCAGAGTTCCAGCTCCCATTGTCTTTAAAAAGGTTATACCACAACTGACCTGCCCAATGAACGACACAAGGCCATATATATATGCCAGCGGGGTAGATCGAGAACATACTATAGGCGTGACGTCAGAATGGATGCGCCATGCAGGCGAGCAGTGACAGCAGTAGTACAAGCAGCCGGGAAGCCGACAGTTCTCATAACAGCAGACGGAGAAAAGAGCACAATTCGAAGGGGAGAATTATTTTACGTAAGGTAAGCACAAACAGTTCGCAACAAAGTACAGATTTCAAAAAAAAATTCCCGTAATTTTTCATTACTTATCTGGTTGCGACTCACATTTCATCGTTTCACAATTTGGAGCTTCAGATGAAAAAGTAGATATAATCCCTCAGAAGAAAGAGCGGTACATAGCCTTTACAAAGTGTGTAAAAGTAGATGAGGAGCATTCTATAAAACTGAGATTTCTTGACTCGTTTCGCTTTATGGCGAGTAGCCTCGATAAACTTTGTAGTAATTTGCAGCGAGAACAATTTACAGAAATTCGACGTGTTTTTCCTGAAGAAGAGCAGTTTAATTTACTTCGGCGTAAGGGTGTCTTCTGTTATGAATATCTTGACTGCTTAGAACGAATCGAAGAACGTGCTTTACCGCCAAACCAATCATTCTACAGCTCGCTGAATTCAGCGGATATTAGTGATGATGACTATTTACATACGCAACATACCTGGGAGCAGTTCCACATTCAAGCGCTAGGTGAATACTCTGACTTACATTTAAAGATGGCTGTACTTTTGTTAGCTGATGTTTTCGAAAATTTTCGCTGTGTTTGCAAGAAAACGTACAGCCTTGATCTATGTCAGTATTTTACAGCACCTAGGTTAAGTTGGGATGCCATGTTAAAATACGCGTAGGTGGATTTGGAACTGATAACCGATATTGATACGGTGCATTTTATAAAATCGTCTATTCGAGGTGGTCTAAGTCAGTGTAGCGGACGGTATTCTAAGGCAAATAATAAGTACATGCCGAGTTTTGACTCTAGTCAGGAATCTCAGTATATTGTTTATCTCGATGCTAACAATCAGTGTGCGTGAGCGATGAGTCAGCATCTACCGGTAAGTGGTTTCCGCTCGCTAACGCAGTGTGAAATTGATGATTTACAGCTGCACGCCCTAGACGATGAAGTTAATAAGGGCTATTTCCTGGAAGTTGACTTACAGTATCCAAAAGAGTTACACATTTCTAATAATGACTTACCGTTCTGCCCTGAAAATATGAACATCAACGACAAAAATGCTAATTGCTAATTTGCGTGATAAATCTAAAAATGCCATTCATTATCGAAATTTTAAACAGTGTTTGCAGCATGGTTTTAAGTTAACCAAAATTCGTCGCGTACTTGAATTTAATCAGTCACCGTGGCAAAAGTCATATATCGATCTCAACAATAATTTAAGAACAAATGCAGTTAACTAGTCTGAAAAAGATTTCTACAAGCCCATGAATAACAGTGTGTTTGGTAAGACTATGGAAAATGTTGACAAACGCGTTAATGTAAAATTGATAACAAACTGGGAAAATATTATGCAAAGGTATGGTACTAACTATTTAATAAGTAAACCGAATTTCCACAGCTGTACTATCATACATGAAAATTTAGTTATTATACAGATGAATCGTGTTAAGGTTAAGTACGACAAACCTACCTACGTCGGCTTTGCAGTACTTGAATTGGCTAAAAAACTCATGTATGAATTCTATTACGATTATATGATGAAGAAGTACGCTCATAATGCGCAATTGCTCTACAGAGATACCGATTCGTTTATTTACCAAATCAAAACTGATGACTATTACAATGATATAAAGCCAGACATGGGTAGGTTTGATACAAGTAACTATCCTGAAAATAAGCAATATCATCTACCGCTAGTGAACAAAAAGATTCTAGGTAAAATGAAAGATGAATGTGCTGGAAATATTATCGATTCATTTGTAGGTACTAAATCGAAGTCATATTGCATAAAACTCTTAAATAAACTACAAATAAAGAGATTGAAAGGGATTAAAAGAATGTAGTTCAGAATCAGCTAATTTTAGAAAACTATAACAATTGTATTAAAAGTAATCCACCTATTTTACATAAGCTAATGTCTGTCATTAGAAACAAGAAGCATCAGTTTTACACTCATTTAATTAGTAAGGTAGCCCTTAATAACGATGATTACAAACGGTTTGTCATTCCAAATTCTACCAACACTCTAGCCTGGGGGCATAGTAGTATTGATAGGTACTACTTCACATACAGCAGATGTGCGTGTGTGTGTGTGTGTGTGTGTAAATATTATGCTAGAGGTGTGTACTTTGTAATATATACGTTAAGATGTCTTACAACACAATTCACTGTACATATTGTATAAAGATACTAAGAGTTACGCTGAGAGCGCAGTACGGTAAATGATTAAAACTTGTACGTACAAGAATTGCGTCGAGAATAGGAAAAGTACTCAAACATTTCTACGGTAAAATGATTCGAGGTAAACCTTGTACATACAAGATGTAAATAAATAATGTACAATTGGCATATTCTTTTATTTTAGATTAGATATTACCTCCTCTTCCTCTCGCTCCTTATTTGCAAGATAGAGTTTTGTTCAATACTATGTCACTCAAGGAAGAAGTGTAAGTATGTGAAGAAAGAAGGTGTTGAGCAGATTCGTAAGTATGTTATCGTCTAGCTCAGTAAGTATGTTGAGAAGAGAATTTTTTTCTAAAATGTGTTTGATTCTAGTATTGCAATGCATTGTACTACAACATCGAACTCTAATATGTATATTTTTTTTGAACGGTAGTATGTGTTCAAGTCTAAACTTGCACATTCTTGCTTTTGCAATGCTTGTTCGATAGAGATGTACCTTGACAGAGGAGGAAGAAAAAGAGCAGCTTAGTAAGTATGTTGAGAAGAATTTTTTCTATCTAAAGAGTACTCGATTCTAGTCTTGCAATGCAGTGTTCTACAAATCGAACTATGAACAGCAGTATGTGTTCAAGTCTAAACATGCATCACTGCAGGTACGCGATATGTGCGCTGCCTTGTGCATAAGATCGCGTTGTATGTTCGGTAAAGCTATACCTTAGCAGAGTAAGTAAAGGTAAAGGAAGTTAAAAGAGTTGCTATCTTACGCAAGCTGTTCAGAATTCTAGTCCTTTTTTCTCTTAGAACAAAGGTATACCCCAGATATGTTGTAAACACATCAACCGATGTTCTAATCATATGTTGTATCGAGTACAGTGTTCGATTATATTCTTAATCACTTATTTTGTGATATGACCTTCTTAGAACAAAGGTATTCCTTGACATGTTCTTTTCTATTGTCCGCTACTACGATAAAGATAGCTACATGGTGCTCTCTTGATTAAAGATGGCTGTTATGCACATTACCTACTGCGACATATCAAAGAATTAAGTCTAGTGTTATAAAGATGGCAGCACGATGCTCTCTTGATTAAAGGTAGCAGCTTGTCAAAATTGTCCACCAACACATTTTAGCCAAAGAGGGCAGCACGGTGCTCTCTTTATTAAAGATGGCAGCTTGTCAAATTGTCCGCCCCCACATATCAACTAAAGAGTGCGGCACTGAGATTAGGGATGCAAGATGGCTAATACAAATCACGTAGATTTGTTTACTAATTCAGCTAGTACATAAAGAGTGCAGCACTGAGGTTTGTGATGCAAGATGGAGGATGACAGGTGTCAAAAAAGCACTTCGAATTTGCCGCCACCACATTGCAAGTAAAGAGTGCAGCACGGTGCTCTCTTGATTAAAGATGGCTACTTGTCAAATTGTCCGCCTCAAAGGTAAGTAGTATAAACAGGGCAGCACGGTGCTCTCTTGATTAAAGATGGCGGATGACAAAAAAGCACGCAGGTTTGTAAAGCACGTGGAATTTTCCACCACCTCATTTCAACTAAGGAGTGCAGCACGGTGCTCTCTTGATTAAAGATGGCGGATGACAGCTAATGGAACTTTTCATATTGCCCGCTACTACGTGCCATAAAGAGGGCTGCACGGTGCTCTGTAGATTAAGGATGGCGGATGACAGCTGACGAAATTGCCGGCAAGAGGGCAGCACGGTGCTCTGTTGATTAAAGGTGGCGGATGACAGCTGTCAGAAAAGCACCTGGATTTGTTTTCCGATTCTAATCTCGCGCTAGTAAGGTTAAGTTGGCAGCACTAAGGTTTAGGCCCGTCAGGATAGCAGCACTGAGGTTAGCGATACGTTGTTTTCTGTCAAAAAGCACGCGGCTGTCAAAAAAGCACGTGGCTTTGTTTACCGATTCAAATATCCGGCTAGTAAGGTTTAGTTGGCAGCACTGAGGTTCAGGCCCGTCAAGATTGCAGCAGTGAGGTTAGTGATGCTTTCTTGTCTGTCAAAAAGCATGTGGCTGTCAAAACAAGCAAGTGGCTTTGTTTACCAATTCAAATTTCCCGCGGGAGGAGGATCGGGCCCCTGGGAAGGCCTCCCGGGAGGAGGAGGAAGAGTGGGCCCCTGGGAGTCTGAGGTGGAGGTGGCCGCCGAACTCTCCACTTTATCTACTACTACTACTACTACTACTACTACTACTACTACTACTACTACTACTACTACTACTACTAATAATAATAATAATAATAATAATAGTAATAATAATAATAATAATAATAATAATAATAATAATAATAATAATAATAATAATAATAACATCAGCCTCTGTGGTGTAGTTGTTAGTGTGATTAGCTGACACGCCCGGAGGCGCAGGTTCGATTCCCCGCTCCGCCATGAAATTTGAAAAATTGTACGAGGGCTGGAATGGGTTCCACTCAGTCTCGGGAAGTCAACGGAGTACAGGGGCGGGTTCGATTCCCACCTGAGCTACCATGGATTGTTTTTCCGTGTTTTCCCAATTTTCCTCTAGTCAAATGCCGGGATGGTACCTAACTAAGAGCCACGGCCACTTTCTTGTCTATCCCATCTTACCCACAAGGCCCCTGTTCAGCACAGGAGGTCAGGCCTCCTGGAGGACATACACATCCTCTTCCTCAGTTGTAACCCCCGACCCACTACTGACGCTCCGAGACACAGCCCATGATGCGGCAGAGGTGAGATCCCTCGCCGATTTCGAGGGAGAAACCAACCCTATACGGGAAACAGATTAAGAAATACTACTACTACTACTACTACTACTACTACTACTACTACTACTAATAATAATAATAATAATAATAATAATACTTTATGCTGTTCGAGACCGCAAAAGGAGTGTTCTCCATCGGTCATCCTTCAATGGCGCTTTTGACGGATCGTTAATCATTCTTTCAGAAAAACAAGATATAGCTCCACAAGGAAACGAGTTCTAGTATCTTCACAAATTTTCATAATTTGTTTTGCTTTATATCGGACTAAGTACACTCACGGTTTTCCGAGACGCCTGGATGCCAGAATTTTGTCCGCAAGATTTAATTTTACTTGTCATTTTATCTACAGATACGAGCCTATAATATTTGAACATCTCAAATACCACGGTACCGACCTTGGACCGAGCCCAGCAAGCTACTCCGCCTAGTTCCTACAAGTTTACTGGGGACCAATACCGTTGTCGGAAACAAATTCAAATGATTTACATGTTCTGAAACACTTCTTTTGTCGAAAAGAAAGGATCTTTTCTTTTCAAAACTTACCGCGTATCCGCCGCGTAGAAGAGGAGACGACAGCACGATAGGACGTAACCAGAAAATAAGAAATAAAGATGTTGGAGTGAGCTGGTGACACGGTTAAGTCATGTCATGTCACTTTATGTCGTCTCACGTTATTTTATGTTATGTTATGTTATGTTATGTTATGTTATGTTATGTTATGTTATGTTATGTTATGTTATGTTATGTTATGTTATGTTATGTTATGTTATGTTATGTTATGTTATGTTATGTTATGTTATGTTATGTTATGTTATGTTATGTTATGTTATGTTATGTTATGTTATGTTATGTTATGTTATGTTATGTTATGTTATGTTATGTTATGTTATGTTATGTTATGTTATGTTATGTTATGTTATGTTATGTTATGTTATGTTATGTTATGTTATGGACACCAGAGGGATTGGAATTGACAGTCTTTGTTATTCCCCGGAGGAATTGCAAGGTACAAAATATAAAGTGAATCATTTGCAAAAGTAGTAGTATTTAACAGTTAATATCAGGAACGTTTACAAGAACTTCACTAGTACAGTATAAGTTAAGAACAACATTTTGACAAATTTGTCTTTAGGTATTAAACGTAAATACGTAAATAAATAAATAAATAAATAAATAAATAAATAAATAAATAAATAAATAAATAAATAAATAAATAAATAAATAAATAAATAAATAAATAGCCTTCTAAATGGGGTATGCAATGCAGGGACAGTGAGCAGTTCCTGAGGAGCATTTATATTAAGTTTTCTCAATTCTTGTTTTTAATAATGTTCCTTTTCTAAATATTCACTCATGTTCAACATTACTCATTTTCGGTACAGGTTACCGAGCGAATTGGCCATGCGGTTAGGGGCGCACAGCTGTTAACTTAGCGAGGTAGTGTGTTCGAACCACACTGTCGGCAGCTCTCAAGATGGTTTTCCGTCCATTTTCACACAAGACAAATGCTGGGGCTGTGTCTTAATTATGACCACGGCCGCTTCTCTTCCACTCCTAGCCATAGAAGCTATCTGTGTCCATGCGACGTAGAGCCAATTGTGAAAAGTACAATCATTATTGGTTATTATTATTATTATTATTATTATTATTATTATTATTATTATTATTATTTTCATTTAATCAGTTTACCGTGAGGGTTTTTTTTTCTCAGCGAGGGATCCCACCTCTATCTCCTCAAGGACAGTGTCCTGCAGCGTGAGACTTTTGGTCAGGGATACAACTGGGGAGGAGGACCACCTAACCTTGTATGCTGAACAAGATGCCTTGTGGATGAGGGATGGCGAGATTGGAAGGGATAGACAAGGAAGAGGGAAGGAAGTGGCCGTGGCCTTAAGTTATGTACCATCGCAGCATTTGCCGAGAGAAGAATTGGGAAACCACGGAAAACCATTTGGAGGATGGCTGAGGTGGGAATTGAACTCCCTTCTACTATGTTGACCTCCCAAGGGCTGAGTGGACCCTGTTCCATGCCGGCGGTAACCACAGAAAACCACTTCGAGAATGGCTGAGGCGGGAATTGAACTCCCCTCTACTCAGTTGACCTCGCAAGGGCTGAGTGAACCCCGTTCGAAATCTCACACCACTTTTCAAATTTCCTTTCAGAGCGGGGAATCGTCAAACATGGCCCTCCGGGGGTGGCAACTAATCACACTAAACACTGCAGACGGAAGTATAGGAAGCTAGTACACCTCGTCCGTGGCGCTTGATGGTAGCGCTCTTTGTGATTCAACGAGCCTTCTGACTAAGAACTCAACATACAGAAACACATTTATGTTTTATTTCGATATACCATTGTCCGTTCGTTGTCAATATGCGGCCTGGCACTTACGGTAAAGAAGGCAAGAACCTTTCTACATGCAACATGATACGAGTAACGGGTGTACGATTTTCCGCCCTGACAAAACGTTCAGCAGATAATTTCACTCCGCATCTGAATCTTGCCTATTAGTGAATATAAAAGCTAGGCCTCAAATGAGCCATTAGTTGCCAGAATGTTTTCAAGGCTGTGACAGAATAACCGAGCAAGCACTTAAAACGGGCTCGTCTCCTGCTATTCACATTTATAGGCAAAGGGCGTTAGAAATGAGGAGGAAGATGTTAAAATGTAGACTAACACGGGACTGTTACGACGCCTCTTTCAGAATTGCAGCTTTCTGGTTATTGATACAATAAGGACGTACTTACGCCCCACACTGTGGTGAGAAGGCGATTTCCTTCCCTGCTTTAAGACGATGCTATATGTTTTATTTCGATATGCCACGGCCCGTTTGTTTTGTCAATATGCTTTTACGTATGAAACGGCCTGCACTTAAGGAGAGAAGAACAGCGCACAATATCTTAAAACTAAAATATACGCTCAGTTGTGATGACCGTTAAGCTTAGCCATACTTCATTTTAAGACGGATAGCAGTTGAGGTTTACAACCTTACCTTTTATTTGTGGGAGTTTAATGTTAATCGTTATTGTCATGGTGTATAAAACGAACCCTCGGGGTGCAACAAAGAGCGAGCGGTTAGTCAAGTCAGCTTTCATTGCTTGAGAAATGAGGGGCTCTATTCGTTTTTGTTGAGTACAGAGTTTCTTGTACTTGGCTAAGGAAACCTAGTTGCTTTACGTCTTATGGCGACGATTGGAGAGGAAAGGACTAGGAGTAGGAAGGGAGCGGCCGTGCCTTAATTAAGGTACAGCCCAGCATTTGCCTCCATCTTCAGGGCTGCCGATAGTGGGATTCGCACCCACTATCTCCCGGATGCAAGCTCACAACTGCGCGCCCCTAACCGCACGGCCAACTAGTCTGGTGGCTAGGTAAAGAGACTACATTAACTTCGCTCTCTGGTTTGTCTACACTGCCCCACTTCTGACACATAGCCTATACGAAATCTTACATCTCATTTTTCATCTATCCCTTTTCAATTTCACACCAGGAATATCATTGCTTCATTCCACGACCATACATACGTCCGCAAATAATATCAGTTATATATTCCCAACATCAGTTATTAGAAGTTGTCAAACGTTTAGATATGTAGTGTGATACCATATCAACTAGTAGAAAAGGACCCCAGTATTTGTGAACGGACATTGTGTTGGTGCACGAAAACACTAGGCCATATTCAGTCAACTGCATGCCCCAGAAGATGGTTTCCCATTTTGACACCGCAGGTGTACCTTCCCAATCCCGAACCTTTCCAAACTCTTGCGTCGCCGAATATTTTCGATGTGTCAGTGCCACGTTTAGTCACTGACAAAACGCGTGAGTTGTTACCAGGAACGTGATCCGATGGTATCATATTGTACGATTCTGTGACAGCTTCGGACGATGTACTCTCATTTTTGATCCGAAAATAAAGCATTACGAAACTTCGGCTGAACCTACTGGGACCCGAAACGGAGCGGGATGAATAAACTAGGCGACAGTGTGGAACTAAACTGGATGGTGGCTGCTAGAGGTTTAGAAATCAGTTAGGTGATCAGGCAACTGGTAATACAAGGGCAGATCAGAAAATAAGTTGCACTTCCCAGTTATGGCCATTTATTACGCCACCTACACAACAGCAACACGACTATAACAACATACACTGTAACGTCACTTTACCACATAGTTTCCAAGAGACTCCAAATATTTCTGCGAACGCACAACCAACTTGTCGATTCCGGATGCATAGAAAATTCCTCCAGCGTTCTGCAACCACTCGGAGACAGCGGACTTCACCCCCTCGTCGGTCTGGAAACGTCGACCACCGAGCAACGTTTGAGCTTACCGAACAGATGAAAGTCACATGGCGCTAGATCGGGACTGTAGGGTGCATGTTGCCAGACCTCCCATTTTAAACACTGCAGCAGTTCTGTCGTTTGGCGGGCCTTCTGAGGTGTTGCGTTATCGTGCAACAAAACCACACCGGAGCTCAATTTCCCCCGGCGCTTCTCTTTAATCGCTTTACCCAACCGGGGCAACGTTGGACAATGCGACACCGCTTTGATCGTCGTTCCTTTCGGCATGAATTCCACATGCAGCAAATCCTCCATGTCAAAGAACACTGTCGCCATAAACTTACCGGCTGAAGTTTCAACCTTAGCCTTCTTTCGTTGTGGTGATGAGGGGTGCACCCATTCCAATGATGTTCGCTTCGTTTCGGGGGTGCAGTAGTGGACCCACATTTCGTCGCCTGTGACGATTCGCCGCAGAAACCCGTTGCCGTCTCCGGCATAGCGTTGCAAAAATGCCAGGGAGGATTGGAAATGTTGTCCCTTGTGCTCATCAGTGAGAACACTTGGGACCCATATTTGACACAGCTTACGATATCGAAGGTCCTCGTGAACAATGGCGAACACACTGCCATACGACATGTTCAGCTGCATTGCGTTTTCTCACAGTTTAATGCGCCGGTTCTGTCTAATGGTTGCATTCACACTGTTGACCTTTGCACGGGTCCTGGACGTTGCGGGCCTGCCTTCGCGGTGGTTGTCCGTGATATCCGTGCGTCCGGCTTCGAATTGCTGACACCAATTTACGATACCTTCCCGGGAAATGGCCCGCTACACATACCCAGCACTAATTTCACGACGAATGTCCATGCAATTCTTTCTTTTGGCCCATAGGAATCGGACTGTCGCACGCACCCTACACTTGGAGTGAATGTCCAGTTGACACGCTATTACGTTTGGCCGCTATTCACACAATACAGTACTATACGAGACACCACAGAGACCTGCCTAACAGACGTGTGGGCAGTGTTTGTCCGTTTCTCCGCTGTGCCCACGTTTGCGACACACAGCGCTACCAGCGGCGCGTTAGTGCAACTAACCTTTTGATCCACCTACGTATCTCGGCCTCCACCAACATATGTTCGGGACGATGACAGCGAGAAAAACGTGGTGGGAGGAGTCGTAGGGCGTAGACATTTCAGGAGCAGAAAATAATATACATCACATTTACAGTGAAATAAATCTTTGTGAATTGGACCTTTAGCTGTTATGGCTCAGCAGGACAAATTGGATTAACCGGTTTGATGTGGTTAACGATAATTGACTTAAGTTGTAATAAATGAATGAGAACAGATCATTCCGATGTCTAAATCGTCTCTACTAGCACCCCTCTTTGGCAATTGTTTGTTTGACGTTCCCAGCATGAGTTTGATCCTTATTATTAAATTAAACATGACCGGTATCTTCACATCATCTTCCCTTAAACATTTTAAACCTCCTATTATATGACAGTGTACAGCGTTATGAACACATTTCTGTCGGAGTCCGACCTTCATAAATCCCTGCCACAGACCCCTGATTGTTGCAATGTTAGTAACAATTTAAGATTCTTTAACAAAGTACACCGCATCGGCCTTGGTTATGAATATTAGAGCAGAACCGTTGTTAATCATATTGTAATTCGTCTATATGGAAGTTTGGAGTGAGTCTAGACGTACATAAAACACCGCAAAGGTTATAAACAAATAAGAAGCAGATATTTCTCAGGTAATACCAATTCAGCGCAATTAAATTTTCTTGCATCCTTCACTGGATATCAGTCACGTAGGCTATCCGCAGCACGCTAGTTTCCTTGTTTACGCTAATACACAGTATATTAATATTTATCCATAGTGTAACGGTTCAAATCCCGTTACAAGGTGATATCTGTATTTTTATTATTATTTTATCTGTGATATTATTATTATTATTACTATTAATAATAATATTCTTACTATTATGTCCATATTATTATTATTATTTCATCTGTGAGATTACTATTATTATATTATCATTCTTATTCAATTCAATTCTGCAATGCTTGTCGCTTGCGTGATTGTAGTTAAATGTATGTATATATACGTGTGTGTAGTTTAATACTAAATACATGTACAGTAATGAGTTGCTGTATGTCAGATGTGGGTGTGACATTGTTACATTGTGCAACACTGCTGGCGTCTCTGCCAAGTCATCGCTACGTCATGGCTACGTCATTGTGAACATTCAGCGATGCGCTCACGGTCTTAGATTTACCTAGGGAGCCCCGGGCTATTTCACCATTGTAGGTAATATGTGTCGCGAGGTGGGAATAGGTCATCGTTATTTCTGGAGATTACGTAGGTGCGTCAACCTAACGTCTATAAAAGGTGGCTGCATCTTGTAGCGTCAGTCATTATTCAATTGGAAGCAGAGGCCTAAATCGGTCAGTCAACGAGAGTCAACGAGTGTGAACGAAATGAACAAGATTCAGTGAGCCAATAGTCTTTGGTCATTTTTTTTTTTTGAGAGAGTGAGGCTACAGTTGGTCAGTTTCTTAGTTGAAGATACGGATGGGAAGGCTTACCACGAAGTCATAGAAGGATAGACTTGCAATGAGATCATACAGTGCAGACTTACCCAGAAGTCATATGATATGGAGAAAAAGCAGTCACATGGATACATCACCAAATTAGGGGTCACATATCTACAGTAAACACCAGATCTAAGGAATACGTCGTAATTACACTCAAAGTGTTGAAGGTACAGTCATGTGAACCAGTGAAGGATATATTTCGTATAAATTGTTAAATGTCCGGTCAAGAAGAATTGAAATTCATGCCTAGTTTCTTTCAGTTGCAATGTCATAATTTCATATTCACATCTGTTTTATCGCAGCAAGACTTACTATTTTATATACAATTTAAAGATTATATATTGTTCTATCAAATGAATTCATAGTATTATTTCAATGACAGAATTAGCTAACCTCAAATTAAATGGGCAAACCGAACGCCAATCTCCTTTTCCCAGAACTTATATGGCACACCCTAGAGATAGTTAAGATACTCATTCTATTATTGCTGCACTGAGTGGTAGCTGGCGCCCATCAAATAACGTATGTGTAAGTAAGCAAGTAGGAAGTAAGTGTGAGTACAAGGTTCGAGGATTGTGCATGTTATTTAATGAGTATTAATTTCCATATTTTCCATTTTAGATGCAGATATTACAGATTTTTCTATTTAAATGCAGTTTGATATGTTTCAAAAGATAGTCAGAGAGTTAGGAACAATTACATTTTGGCCCCGCAACGTGGTGCACGAATTTCTTCTGAATGACAGCATATCATATGTTAATTTTGGAAAGAGTATGCAATTTTAAGCAAACGGAATTATAATCGGTAAATGTCAGGAGTGTAATTTTGTGATAAGTACTTATATTTTGGTGGCATATCGAGGGATTTGAAAAGGGAAATTAATTTGAGATCGCGTACTATTACTAGTAAACCAAAGATGGACAAGGAAGACAATGACAAGTTAGGTGACGAGGAGGTAATGGCTTCTAAGAACATCCAAGGTGAAGTTGAGAGTAGGGAGCAGGTAAATACGATGGAAGCTTCTGAGATAATTCAGGAAAGTGCAGAAATTGAGAAGCACACTGAAGCTCAAAAGGAAGGCGCGGGGGGGGGGGTTGAACCAGTATCTTTTTAATTTTCTGAGGGCCGGAATGACCGAGCTCAATAACGAAAACTGTAAGAAACTGAGCGAAAATATATGTAAAGAGATAAGTAGTAGAATGGAGGCCAAGATTGATAGTAGTAGTGAAAATAATAAGAGATGAAAGAATTAATTAGTAGTAGTTGCGAAAATAAGAAACAGATGGAAAAATTAATTAGCAGTAAGAACTAAAATTGTAATGTGATCATTAGTAATATAGATACTAAGATATTAGAGATAAATGAACAAACATCTAAGTCAGAATATAAGTTAGAATGTAAATCAAATGAAGAGTGTGGTGAAATGGGAGGTAAAATGAAGTTGGATCGGAGCAATATTCATATTCAGACCGAGCAAGTCAAGGAGACAGGTACAGGGGACAGTAAGAATATCGTAATGTTAAGTAATAAAATTTCTAGTAATCGGGAAGGAATTCATGAGGTAGTCGAGAAAAGATTGGACAAGATTTACAATACAGTTGGGAAGATACGAGGGAACAGATTAGTAGAAATGAACAAATTGAAAGCAAACTTGTGGAGGTCACTGAACTACAGAACGGACAGGAAACGCTATCACAGCAGGTGAGAGAGAGAGAGAGGAAGAAGTGCAGGAAGAAGTGAGAAGAGTGGAAGGGAATGCTGAGAGAGTCGCGGAGGAAGAAGTTTTGAACTGCCGGGGAGTGATACGGCAGGAATTTAGAGGTAAGACAGCGGTAGAAGTGATAGTAGCGAGTGGTTTGTTCAGTAGGGATCGTGATTTAACTAGGTTTTCTGGAAAACAGTTCATTCCTATAGAATTTGTAAAAGTAGTTGAGAAAAGATTTGCAAGTAAATTGAGAAATAATGTTATTGAATGGGAATACTGTTGGTGATTTTGTCTAATGTTTTTATCTGTGAAAGTAAAGTATGTTTTCGAGTATACTGGAATAATATGTCAGAGATAGGAGAGTTTATAGAGAAATTTGTTGACAGACTTTGGGAAGAACGTGTGAAAAGGCGCGAGAGAGAACGCATGATGGCTGGGGAAAGTAGTGTAGTAGAGAGAGGGGGGAAAATGTTAGCCGTGTATCAGAGAAGTAGTAATCCTGATGAGCAGAGGATTAAGAGTTATGTCGATGGTGGTAGGGGTCAGATGAGTAACCACAGAGAATCGGAAGATGGGAAGCGTACGGATTTGAGCTATCAGATTGATTATGATTGGCCAAATAGGAATGTTATTCAAGAGTCGTTATCGAGCCAGTGTATTTCAGATTCACAGGGAATCGGGTAGGTTAAGTGAAGAGTCTGAAGGTAGAAGATGAATAGGTATGTAGTATTAGTAGTTATGTAGTGAGAGTAGATTTAAGAATACAGTGTGATTGTGACCTATGTAATATTAAGTGAGATATTTAAGTAATGACGTAGTCGTAAATAATGTAATTAATAGTAGTACTAAGTTAGAAGTAAGAAGTGACATGTTAAGTGATGTAGGTACCTATAATACTGAGAATATACTTTAAGTAGTGAGGTACTAACTCCGATGATGGAAATTGTGATATGAAGAAGGTAGGTGAAGGTATATTAGATATTATTACAGCCGTTGGGTAAGCCACAGAGGGTAAATAAGATGATAGCGGTACCAATCACGATTTAAGATAATATTGTAAGTTTCAGCCATGCTTTGTTGAAACAAATCTTGTGTATTCGGTTATTTTAGGAGCTGAGTTGGTTGCAAATTATGGAAGTAGAATAGACTTTGATTTAGGTAGTGTGTATTTGTTCCGGGATGTAACTAGCAAGGAAGTACGTGTTAATTATGATGGTCTGAGGTAAGTGTTTGGTAACGTGTGTTCTTTAAAGATAGATGAGGGGTAAGTGAAAGTGTTCCTAGTGAGAGGAAGTGTTGCGATATGTGTCACATGTCTGTACGACCAGCATCCGAGGGATAGTCGGTATGAGGCAGTGACGTGAGGTAATTTGAGTGAATTACAGGAGGAGTAATTTTGTTCGATGTTAGGTAAGCATCGAGATGTATTTAGTGGTAAGTAGAACACGTATATGAACATTATGCTGGATTGCGGAATAATTGAACCATCTTGTAGACATAGTATTGCTTCTTTAATTGTTGTTGCCAAGAAGGATACGATAAATTGAGAGATGTAAGTTAATAAGGGCAAAATTGATTCATTTTGAGTGACAGAGTGCTACTCAGGGTTCCATTTTCATCATCTGTAGAGGCGGGAAATATGTTTAAATTGTTTCTTTTGTATCAGGGGTATTTCACTATTGTGAACCGAATCGGGGAGTGTGCCTATTCTTTAAAAGATCAGGAAGGGAAGATTGTCGGCATTTATAGCATTACATATGTGAAGAAGTAATTCACGTGAGATTTGTTGAGATAAGAATAAGATGATTAATTTTTGTGAGAAACTGGCAAAATAAAACTAACATCTGGGAATTTGCGTGTGAACCAAGTGTCGTATTGGTGTACTACAAGAATAAGTGCTACATTGTCATGTATTTTATGACAAATCGGAGAACGAGACATTGAACAGTTATCTGCGATAACCATATGCGAGGAAAGTTCTCATATATATGAGTGATTTTTCATAAAATGTTTTGATTGTAAAAAGAGGAAGAATGTAGTGTAATCATTTCAAATTATTTGTATGTGTTAAATTGAGTGCTGTACTCTTGTGAATTGTATAAGAGGCAGAGAACAGGACACTGGACAGTTATCTACGGTGACAATGTGCGAGAAATATTCTCATATCTTTGATATATTATGTATGGCTGTTGAAAAAAGAAAATTATTGTGGTATACTCATTTAAAGTGTTTATATGTGTCAAGGGTTAAGTTTAGTGTTATATATATATTATGTCGTTCATAAATCAACCGATACGTTGTTCTTCGATTCATTTATGAGGGAGGCGAATTGTAACAGTTCAAATCCCTTTACAAGGTGATATCTGTATTATTATTAGTATTACTAGCGAATCTACCCGTGCTTCGCTACGGTATTCTACACTGTATTCGAATATCGAAGTAAACTGTGTACATGCAGTAAATAAGATTGTTTTAAAATTGCATGTCTCTTAGCGTTATCCGAGAAAGAGCATGGGGAGGTCCCCGTACGTTGTTTCCAGTGTAAAGTGTTTGTTACGGATTTGTGATATAACGGCAGACTCACTTGCCTACTGGCATTCACAATCGAGTTGGGAAGTTTACATTATAATTGCAGGCCCCATTGCCTACTACGCGGACAGAATCGATTTGGGGAGTTTTCGTTAAAAAGGCAGCCCCCCTTTCCTACTTCCAGACAGATTACATTTGAGGAGTTTCTATTATAATGGCAGGCAATTACCCTACTATCACTCGAAATTGAGTTGTGCAGTTATCATTGTAATGCCAGGCCAATTTTCCTACTGCCAGCCAGCTTACTGCCAGTCACACCAAGTTGGTGAGTTTCCATCAAAATAGCAGGCCACTATGCCTAATGCCAGTCACATTTTAGATGAGGACATTTCTTTATAATGGCTTGGACCCTTGCCTACTGCCAAACACAATCGGGTAGGGGAGTTTTAAACAAAACCGCATGCTCACTTGCCTTCTGCAAGTCAAACCGAGAAGGGAACAATTCATTACAATTGTAGGCCTTCCTTACTAATGACAGTTACACAGGAGTTGGAGAAGGAACCCTTTCCTACTGCCAGTCAAAGTCGGTGTAGGGAGTACTGATTACAATAGCAGACCCACCCTTTCTCGATCGCTAAAAATCGACATCAGTGAATATATATAGATCGACATAAGAAAGTATATGCGTGTTTACAATATTGAAGACCTTCATTTTCAGATTAACTGCTACTAAACGTACGTCATATCGACAAAGGATTATACCAAAAGACACGCCGGATTTAGTGGCCTAAATGGCTGGTCCTATGATATGTCAGCTATTCTTGGGTCAGATTGAGTTAGAAACGTGGAACAGGGTAAAGGTTTTGTAAGATTATCTCACATTACATTACTTTTCGGATAATTATGTGACAGCTACATACATAGCATTTGGCTCACATATGGCTTCTGGGTGGGCCAATTTTCGTGAAGAGTTTGATGATTCTGTATTTCATATGAGTAATTGAAAGTCCTCCTCTGCGAACCATGTGACCTTGCCGCGGTGGGAAGGCTTGCGTGTCGCAATGATGCAGATAGCCGAGCCGCAGGTGCAACCATAGCGGATGGGTATCTGTTGAGAGACCAGACTAACGAATGGTTCATCGAAAGGGGGGTAGCAGCCTTTCGGTAGTTGCAAGGGCGGCAGTCTAGATGATTGACTGATACGGCCTTGTAATAATACTCAACATGGCTTATCTGTGTTCGTACTGCTACACGGCTGAAAGCAACGGGAAACTACAGCCGTAACTACCTCCCGAGGACATGCAGCTCTATCTGTATGAGTGATGTACTGATGATGGCTTCCTCCCGGGTAAAATATTCCGGAGGTAAACTAGTCCCCCATTCGGACCTCCGGGTGGGGACTGCACGAGAGGGGGCGATCATCAGGAAGATGGATACTGACATTCTGCGAGTCGGAGCGTGGAATGTTAGAAGTTTGAATCGTTGTGGTAGGTTAGAGAATCTGAAAAGGGAGATGGATAGGCTAAAGTTAGATGTAGTTGGTATAAGTGAAGTACGTTGGCAGGAAGAACAGGATTTTTGGTCAGGCGACTACCGAATTATCAACACGAATTATCAAACAAGGGAAATGCAGGTGTTGGTTTAATAATGAATAAGAAAAAAGGGCAGCGGGTAAGCTACTATGACCAGCATAGTGAAAGAATTGTCGTCGTCAAGATAAACACCAAACCAATGCCCACCATAATAGTGCAGGTCTATATGCCTAATAGTTCAGTGGATGATGAAGAAATTGGAAGAATATATGAGGAGATAGAAGATTTAATACAATATGTAAAAGGTGATGAGAATCTAGTTGTGATGGGAGACTGGAATGCAGTGGTAGGCCAAGGAAGAGAAGGTAGTATAGTAGAAGAATTTGGATTGGGACAAAGGAACGAAAGAGGAAGTCGGCTGGTTGAATTCTGCACTGATCATAATTTAGTCCTTGCCAATACTTGGTTCAAACACCACAAACGACGGCTGTATACGTGGACGAGACCTGGAGACACTGGAAGGTATCAAATAGAGATACAGAAACCAGGTGTTGGATTGCAAAACTTTCCCAGGAGCAGACGTGGACTCTGACCACAACTTGTTGGTCATGAAATGCCATCTGAAGTTGAAGAAATTGAAGAAAGGGAAGAATGCAAAAAGATGGGATCTAGACAAGTTGAAAGAAAAGAGTGTGAGGGATTGTTTCAAGGAACATGTTGCACAAGGGCTAAATGAAAAGGCTGAAGCAAACACTATAGAGAAAGAGTGGAGAGTCATGAAAAATGAAGTCAGTAGGGCTGCTGAAGAAATGTTAGGAAAGAAGAAAACATCAACTAAGAATCAGTGGATAACTCAGGAGATACTAGACCTGATTGATGAACGACGAAAATACAAGAACGCTAGAAATGAAGAGGGCAGAAAAGAATACAGGCGATTAAGGGGAGTTATGACTGAATTTGAAAACTTCTACAATTTACATGCTATTGGAACCAAATTTTATGTACACATGTATTGTAATACAGTTAGACCCTGTACTAAATTTTAGCTGTGTATGTACCTTGGTTCTGAAGTTATTATTTTTTTGTCATTTAAAATGCACTCATGCGGAAAAGTCCCTTGCGATGAAGTTTTTGTCTGATGAAGCTAAATATTTGCTGAAATGTAGCTCTTGCATACAGAAACAAAAGTTATAAACGGTTTTGTTATCAGAGTTATAGTTTTCCTTCCAGAAATTCTGAAATCTTCATTAAATTTTTTATTTAAAAATTCACAGCATGACCCAAATTCTACATCAGGAAATCAATAGAAAAAACCAGTCCATGTCAAAACCTATGATAACTTCCCATCCTAGCACATATAAGAGTAGACTCACCAAGTTTCATTCATTTCAGGTCACAATTGTGTCGCAAGGAGCATTTTTAAGACACAAATACATGAGAAAAAACAAATGTGAGAAAAATGCATAAGAAAATCAACTCACTTTAGAACTGTCCTGCAGCATACGTTGCACCTTCAGACCTCCTAAATCTTTCTTCTGTTGATATTTTTACCAGTTTGTGATGTTTTCTCTCCTTTTTGTGTTGTTCACTGGTCCTCTTCCTGCTCCGAGCTACACGACGGTTGTCTTGTGATTTACACAATGACTGGGTGGTTGAAGAAAGAAGTGAATTCCTGATGGCATGAAGTGTCTCAGCTGTCTTGTAGTGTCCCATGTTGAACTCTGAGACTGCCCTGAGTATACCTAGTTCAAGTTTTGACTTGGAAATAAATACTTCCTTCGGACACTTAGACCAAACCATGCTGTGAAGTGACTCGTTGGCATTCTGGGTCTTACCAGCACAACAACGTCGCAACATTTCATCTGAAGCCAGTCGCTGATATACTGGTGCAATCTTGATCACAACAGATGGCCTAAGCTTGCAAGTCATTCGACTATGACTGTCAACTGGTTTCCCCTCTGCCTGCTGTCTATTAAAGAAGCACCAAGAATCGACACCTTTGGGGCAAGTTATATGCTGAGGGTTGAGATCTGTTGACATGCAATGTCTAAGGGTAGAATAAATTGCCCTCTTCATTTTAGCCACATCTGGGATGTTGTTGACTATGGCATGTCTGAAATAATGCCCAAGCTTGGTCATGGTGGTTTCCGTCAAGCTGCCCTCTTTCCGCCCACCTAGTGTTTCACCCTTTGCCTTCCAATCTCTAACAGTATTGCGAAGAGCAGTGCCAAGGCGTTTTGATACATGATTAATGCACTCTTCCTTTACTATGGTGATACCTGGTCCATATACTTGAATCTGATTTAAATGAACATGAGTCTTAGCATCCCCATCTGACAACATGGTAGTGTAGCGGAACCCCTTGCCAAGTGACCTCCTCCACAGAATCTCTCCAATATCTTTTTCCATAGCATTGGAGGACCCACAATAATTCTTTTCACACTCACTAGAATTGTTATGACCTTCATACCATATATCAAATTCTGAACTATGTTTTCCCAAGTCCCTTTCAGCTACCACACACTTCTGACAGTACTTTGACAGCACATGGTAATCTAGCACAATACCAGTCTGAATGTCAATAGCAAACCCTACTCCATAGTTGGATGTGTGACCACGTTTATGCCAGCTCGCATCATATGATACACAAATATCTAATATTTCATTGTCATTAGCTCCATGAGAACTGCGTACAACTTGTGCAGCCATATCTAGTACTTCTTTCCTCATTAATTTTCCCTCATCAATTAAAAGTTTCAGGTGGGCTGAAAAAGGCCTAGGTCCTAAAGTGTTCATGCCCATACCAACTGAGAACTTTTCCAACCCTCGTTGACCCTTACCTAGAGTGCTAAATGTCTCAACCATAGCATTGTTGACATGGAAAGCAGGCCTCTGTGAATTATTATTTTTCACTCTTGGAGAACTATATACATTTGCAGAAACATAATCACAATTTCTGCATTTAACAATAATTTTAGAGGAAAAACCATGGCTTTCTCTAAATTGAATGAAAATTGACTTGGTTCGACACTCACCACATAGTAGTTCTTTCACAAGTTCACTCCACACATCACTATGTACTAAGGTGTAATTTACAGGCGCAACATTAGAACATTTAGAGGTAGGGTAAGAATCAGAAAATGAGTCGATTTTTCTTTCTGAAACAGTAATAACTGGAGGTGGTAAGGTACTAGAAACAGGAACCTCCTCACTAGGCCTAAATGGAGCTGTACATGGCTTTACCTCCTGACATTTCCTTGCTGAATATCTCAATTTTGCAGCCAGACTTCTCCTAGAAGGGCGTTTCTTTTCTGACCTATAAGAAGTTCTGGGCCCTTTATCCATCATAACACAGGATGTTTGCCTAACCTAACAAAGTATATAACTACCAATACACTCGAAACAAAGCACTATCTCGTTATATACACTGAATTTAAAATATTAACACTATATATACACAGTAAAATGAACTTAGGTACTGCTTTTCACTGGATAAATAATTTTATCACTCAGGAATAAGATTTCTCGAGCAAAATGTATACAAATTAAAACAAGAACATGCGTCCACAACGCGATGTAAATAAATACTAACTGAAAAATGTAAACAAAGATAGAAGAGAAAATATGCAACCTTGAAAATACACTTGTGTGGCTCAAATAAATCTACTCTTGTTTTGCAACACATTTTTAGTTCCCTTTGCTGGACTAGTAAATTATTTCTCTTATTTTAGTATTTATTTTGACTACGTAGTAAACAAATGAAAGGAGACTGCGTAGCTGAGTGTCTGTCGTCCTCAGAGGGAAATGTTTCGCGCAATATTCAAAATTCCGAACAAACAACTCAACAACAACGAAGACTGTGGCGTCTCAGTAGAAAGAGGGCGTGGACCGGACATTAAATCCCACGCGCTCTCCCTTTAAATAGCCGCTGGGAGGTTTAAAAATGGCGCTGGAAGGAAATTTATAACATTTTCTGATAGAGAAAACATGGAGCTAATTTTTAAGCACAAAACTCAAAAAGTGATTTTTCGACATAAATTCCACAAATTTCAGTCATAACCCCCCTTAAAGAATAAGTGGATAGAAAGTGCAAGGTAGCTAAGGAAGAATGGCTGAAGGAGAAGTGCAAGGATGTCGAAGGCTGTATGGTCCTGGGAAAGGTAGATGCTGCATACAGGAAAATCAAGGAAACCTTTGGAGAAAGGAAATCTAAGTGCATGAATATTAAGAGCTCAGATGGAAAGCCACTTCTAGGGAAAGAAGACAAAGCAGAAAGATGGCAGGAGCATATCCAACAGTTGTATCAAGGTAAAGATGTAGATAATTTGGTTCTGGAACATGAAGAGGCTGTTGATGCTGATGAAATGGGAGACCCAATTTTGATGTCAGAGTTTGACAGAGCTGTGAGTGACCTAAATAGGAACAAGGCACCTGGAATTGATGATATTCCCTCTGAATTACTGGCTGCCTTAGGACAAACCAGCCTGGCAAAGTTATTTCATTTAGTGTGCAAGATGTATGAGACAGGAGAAGTCCCATCCGATTTTCGGCAGAATGTTGTTATACCTATTCCCAAGAAAGCCGGTGCTGACAGGTGTGAAAACTACCGCACCATTAGTTTAGTATCTCATGCCTGCAAAATTTTAACACGTATTATTTACAGAAGAATGGAAAAACAAGTTGAAGATGAGTTGGGAGAAGATCAATTTGGCTTCAGAAGAAATGTAGGAACACGTGAAGCAATCCTGACTTTACGTCCGATCTTAGAGGATAGAATCAAGAAGGACAAGCCCACGTATATGGCATTCGTAGATCTAGAAAAGGCATTTGATAATGTTGATTGGACCAAGCTATTTATGATTCTGAAGATGATAGGGATCAGATACCGAGAAAGAAGAATTATCTACAATCTGTATAAAAATCAGTCTGCAGTGATAAGAATCGAGGGCTTTGAAAAAGAAGCAGCAATCCAGAAAGGAATGAGGCAAGGCTGCAATTTGTCCCCTCTCCTTTTCAATGTTTACATAGAACAGGCAGTAAAGGAAATCAAAGAGAAATTTGGAAAGGGAATCACAGTCCAAGGAGAGGAAATCAAAACCTTGAGATTTGCCGATGATATTGTTATTTTATCTGAGACTGCAGAAGATCTCGAGAAGTTGCTGAATGGTATGGATGAAGTCTTGGGTAAGGAGTACAAGATGAAAATAAATAAGTCCAAAACAAAAGTAATGGAGTGCAGTCGAACGAAGGCAGGTGATGTAGGAAATATTAGATTAGGAAATGAAGTCTTAAAGGAAGTAGATGAATATTGTTACTTGGGTAGTAAAATAACTAACGATGGCAGAAGTAAGGAGGACATAAAATGCAGACTAGCACAAGCAAGGAAGAGCTTTCTTAAGAAAAGAAATTTGCTCACTTCAAACATTGATATCGGAATTAGAAAGATGTTTTTGAAGACTTTCGTGTGGAGCGTGGCATTGTATGGAAGTGAAACATTTACGATAACTAGCTTATTAAGAAAGAGAATGGAAGCTTTTGAAATGTGGTGTTACAGAAGAATGCTGAAGGTGAGATGGATAGATCGAATCACGAATGAAGAGATACTGAATCGAATTGGTGAGAGGAGATCGATTTGGCTAAATTTGACGAGAAGAAGAGATAGAATGATAGGACACATCTTAAGAGACCCAGGACTTGTTCAGTTGGTTTTTGAAGGAATTGTATGTGGTAAGAACGGTAGGGGTACACCAAGGTATGAATATGACAAGCAGATTAGAGCAGATGTAGGATGCATTAGTTACGTAGAAATGAAAATGTTAGCACCGGATAGGGTGGCATGGAGGGCTGCATCAAACCAGTCTATGGACTGATGACTCTAACACAACACACAATTTAAAGTATGAATTATGCATGTGAAAATTCCAAATTGACTTAACATCGATTAATAGAGAAAAATCAAACGTAAAAGGGATACAGATACGGCAAAAAGTCATAAGACCAAGGTTGTAGATCATTCCAAATTGAACTGAGATTGTGCAATCCGTTATGTGATAGGAATTTCCGAAGGTCTGCACCATCATTTAAATTGCCTGCATATTTCGATATTCTTCGGGGATAAAAAGTGAAAAATTTAATGATCTAGGATGTTTTCCGTTCGTTACAGGCTAAAACGTATAATTTTGTCAAATTTCAATTATCTTCTTTTTCTTCTGGCAGATTATGCCGCAATCTGGATTTTGGTCAAGGCGGGTAAAAATTAGGACTTTCAGGAAACTAAACCAAAAATTATGGAGATGGTCATTATTACCCCTTAAACGGAAAGCTGTACGAAAATTTCGCCTAAATAGTCAGTGTAGAGGCACACAGTCGTTACGATTTGATTTATATAGATAAGGAATCTGCTCCATGTAAAACACCTTTTGGGCTATGTCCGCTGGACTTAACCTGCAAGAGTGACCATTCATGATATCTCCCTTATGAATCCTCGTGACGAAAAAATGCACATGAAAAAAAAAAAGGTTTAGAGGTGGAATTCCGTCACGTTTGGTCGATTTCCAGTCAGGTTGGTCTTGTTCTGTATATATTGTGGAAGAGTAAAATCACCACTTCGGTTCCCTATAAACCGCCAGTCCATTCCGGAACATAAAATGTTACTTACGTTTAACCCTTTCCAGCCCAATGATGCCATATGGCATCATGATATTTAACGTTTTTTCTGTGCTTTGAAAATTATCTTGAATGCCATATTACATTATGGTAGGATACGTTGTGGTGTTAGGAGTTCATTGGTAGCACTGGAGCAGTTCAGTAGTTGAACATCGCCGAAGAATAATGCATGTTCTATGATCATGTCGACTTGGAATTGGAGACTCCTTCACACCGCACTGCATTATAACATGTTTTATTGTAAGTACTATTCATTTTTGTTTCAAATTGTGTTATTTTGGAGATAAAGGATGTAATATAAATATTATGTATGTAATTTTTTGTTATGTTAAGCTTGACAGGTTTTCTGTGTGTGTAAATATGTATGATGCCATATGGCGTCAGTGGGCAGCAGCCATGTCTTAGGTTATGTTTATCTGAGGCAATTAGATTTTTATTCAGCGGCCTTTCTCATTATTACTGGTTGTTTTGCGATATTATATAAACGCTTAACAGTACATTTTGATCATTAAATGTAAGAAAACCTGCTAATAAACAGCACAACTGAAATAAGTAGCCTACTATTCCAAATTATATCATAATAAATTTTCGTTAGAAGTTGCATTTCAAATTGTTGTGTACTATTTATTCACTTTATTTTTCTAGATGAATCCATTAAGTGTAAAATTTTATCTGAGAAAGAGGTCATTCTTCTTCTGGAAGGTGACATATCTGACGTTGATATCAGTAATGATGATCACAAGGAAGAAGTAACAACACCAAATACAGTTGCAGAACCAGTGCCAAATACTATTCCGGAAGTGGGGCTGAATTTTGAAGTAAATGTTGAACCTAATTTGCATGAAGATGTAATACCGTTGGCTCATCGACTTCAGGCAAAAACATCTACTTCTGGCTCACCAGTACCCAATGAGAGGCAGAGGGACTCAAGGTTGCGGTGTAAAATCTTAGAACCTATTTATTCAGAGTGCACAGTGAATCACTCTGTTCTACCAGGTGAAATGACTCCATATGAAAATTTCAAACAATTTTGTACAGCTTCTCTCATAGACAATTTTGTAGGCAACGCAAATTTATACTGTGTTCAGAAAACTTGATCCTCACTGAACACAAATAAGAATAAAATAGAGCAATTTCTGGGAATTCACATTCTGTCAGGCATAGTCAGGATGCCAAGTTACAGAACGTACTGGGCACAAGCAACCAGATTCCCCCCAATTGCTGACATTACGTACCGCAATAGGTTTGACAAACTCAGAAACTTCTTCCACATCAACGATGATAATATGAAGTCACGTGATCATCCAGAGTGTGATAAACGTTTCAAAGTCAGGCCTTTTATTGATGCCATCAGAGCTAGATTCGCTGATATTGAGCCCGAGGAGTACAATTCTGTGGATAAGTAAACTCGTGTCCTCATCCCGAGGTGGTGCAGCTCTTTTCAGGCACACCCCCATTGGAGGTGAGCTGCACGTACCATTTCAACCACATACCAGCCCTCCTGCCATTCTTAAATTTCTAGCAGTACCGGGAATCGAACCCAGGCCCCCGAGGACGGCAGCTAATAACACTAACCGTTACGCTACGGAGGCGGACAATTCTGTGGATGAAATTATAATACCGTTCAAAGGGCGAAGTTCATTGAAACGATACATGAAAAATAAGCCTCATAAATGGGGTGTAAAAGTTTTTGCTCAAGCTGGTTTCAGTGGTATTGTCTACGATTTTGAAGTGTATGTTGGTAAAAGTACTATTTTATAGTCAGGAGAACCGGTTTTAACAATGGAGCATTTATACAAATGGTATTATGATTGTATTTCAGGTTCACAATTTGAAGAACATTTCATGAGGACTTGCATCGCATGTGCCCAATGATGCCATATGGCATCACAAAATTTTGAGCATATGAGAGTGCGACAAAAATTAAATATTGGTGGTTTCATGTTCAGGACGCACATTTTAGATGAAATTCACAGGAAAATATTTTTTTCCATCACTGCAGATAATTTGGGCTGGAAAGGGTTAAAACTTACCTTTGGACAGGTGGATGCTAAATATAAATTTTGGTTTGAATGTCTTCAGTAGTTTTCAAGTTGTAAGGAATACGCTTTACACGCACCCGCTCGTGAGTTAAGTCCGATGGGACTTTTACAGAAAAAATGTCCGTTAATGATATCTCCCTTATTAATCCTCGTATCGAAATGATGCACATGAGAAAAAAGGTTTAGAAATTAATTTCTACCAAGGTAGGTAGATTTCCATTAAGTTTGGTTGTGTATATTTTGTGGAAGTGCAAAATAACTGTTTCTGTTTCGTATAAACCCCCAGTCAGTTCAGGGATTTAGAAAAAATATTTGCCCTAAAACCTATCAAGGACAGGTGTATTCCAAATATGAGTCTTGGTGGAAATACATCCAGTAGTTTGTAGCACTCGCGTACATACGGCGTAATTCAAGAAGAAAATAATACAGTTAAGAAAGTTGAAAGTAATAGAAAATGGATTATAACCGAGGACACCCGGATAACGACAAATATGTAAATGCCAAGTGAATGTATTGGAAAATCAAATGCTCCTCAATAAATTATGCTAGTGTGAGTTATGGATATAATAAAGCGGTAATAGTGGAGAAATTTAGGTCCAGTGATTCTTAGGTAAACAAATAATAAGAAGATGACTAATGATGTTATTACTTAATCTATTCGAGGGCGGTTATAACCTCCAACGATATTTCGCCAATATCCCTCAGATAGGCCGATTGACGCCTCTCTTGCCTTCTACCCAAGGAACAACCACGAATTTAAAAGCATGATGAGGAAAATGGCAATACGTTACTTCCCTGGTGGCATGCAGTCAGAGACGTTGCCATGGTAACCTGTAGGTACGTTGTCGGTCCGTCGGTCACTCAATACAGAGCATGATACCAGCGAAAAATTGTAAATTTCTCCGTCATGTGAAGAGTAAGGTAAATTATTATCATAATGAAAGTTGTTTATAATAAAGAGACGTTTCACGTACGGTAAACTAAATTTACAGAAAATCAATAGTATAAGAGAAAATGGAGGAAAACCATTCTGGTTTTCCTATAAACCCCCATCTATTCAAAGATTTTAAAATAATATGCATATCGAAACCTTCCCCGGGATGAGTGTACTCTAAATATGAAGCTTGGTTGTGATCTATCCAGCCGTTTCGACGTGATGGTGGAAAAACCATTCTGGTTTTCCTATAAACCCCCGTGCATTCAAAGATTTTAAAATGATATGCATATCGAAACCTTCCCCGGGATGAGTATACACCAAATATGAAGTTTGGTTGAGATCTATCCAGCCGTTTCGACGTGATGGCGGAACAGACAAACAGACAGACAAGGAGACAAACAAAGAGACACGAAACGTAAAAACCACCGATTCGGTCTTGAGTTGACCTAAAACGGATAAATATATGAAAAATTGGCAAAACAAAATAAAGTACAGACAGCGGACCCCCTACAATTTTATTTACATAGATTATTATTATATAATTCATATTATTATGTCCATATTATTATTATTTTATTTGTGAGATTACTATTATTATATTATCATTCTTATTCAGTTCAATTCTGCAATGCTTGTCGCTTGCGTGATTGTAGTTAAATGTATTTATATATACGTGTGTGTAGATTAATACTAAATACATGTACAATAAAGAGTTCCTGTAAGGCAGATGTGGATGTGACATTGTTACATTGTGCAACACTGCTGGCGTTTCTGCCAAGTCATTGCTACGTCATGGCTACGTCATCGTGAACATTCAGCGATGGGCTCACGGTCTTAGATTTACCTAGGGAGGCCCGGGCTATTTCACCATTGTATGTAATATGTGTCGCGAGTGGGAGTAGGTCATCGATATTTCTGGAGATTACGTAGGTGCGTCAATCTAACGTCTATAAAAGGTGGCTGCATATTGTAGCGTCAGTTATTATTCAATTGGAAGCAGAGGCCTAAATCGGTCAGTCAACGAGAGTCAACGAGTGTGAACGAGATGGACAAGACTCAGTGAGCCATTAGTCTTTGGTCATTGAGAGAGTGAGGCTACAGTTGGTCGGTTTCTTAGTTGAAGATACGGACGGGAAGGCTTACCATGAACTCATAGAAGGATGGACTTGCAATGAGGTCATACAGTGCAGACTTACCCAGAAGTCATATGATATGGAGAAGAAGCAGTCACATGGATACATCACCAAATTAGGTGTGACATATCTACAGTAAACATCAGATCTAAGGAATACGTCGTAATTACACTCAAAGTGTTGAAGGTACAGTCATGTGAACCAGTGAAGGATATATTTAGTATAAATTGTTAAATGTCCGGTCAAGAAGAATTGAAATTCATGCCTAGTATTTTTCAGTTGCAATGTCATAATTTAATATTCAGATCTATTATATTGCAGCAAGACTTACTATTTTTTATATACAATTTAAAGATTATATATTGTTCTATCAAATGAATTCATAGTATTATTTCAATGACAGAATTAGCTAACCTCAAATTAAATGGGCAAAGCGAACGCCAATCTCCTTTTCCCAGAACTTATATGGTATGTTGTCAAAAGTAAGCTTATTACCCCACACCCTGTTAGTATTAAATATTCACAATAGATGTCGAAAATTTCACACTGCTAGTAAAGATTCCATTATAAATGTACAGAAGTATTATAACTCTAATATTCTGATAGGCAATATTTATATATTAGAAGTTTCTTTATGTCGCAACGACACTGACATATCTTATTACGACAGTGGTACAGGAAAGGCCTAAGAGTGGGAAGGAAGCGACCGTGGCCTTAATTACGGTACAGACCCAGCATTTGCCAGGTGTAAAAATGGGAAACCACGGAGAACCATATTTAGGACTGCCGACAGTGTGGTTCGAACCCACTATATTTCGAATGGAAGCTCATAGCTGCGTGCCCCAAATAGGGCAGCAGCTCTCTCAGTGACTTTACTTCTTAGAAAACTAGGTTTGTAGAGATTCATGTGCTGTTTATGTTGTCAATAAACTGTTCAATATAATTACTGCAATTTTAAGGTCGTCATCATCAGCTGACTGTTCCGAGCCACCCAATTATTTTCCAACAATTGTATCATTTTAACTCTACCGATGATTTGAGGAAAGAAATACTTATCGTCAATAAATTAGGATATCGTCCCTTAAGAAACAATAGCGCGTAGCTCTTCCTACCCATGATTCCCCTTACGGCTGGTCACGCCTCCCAGACACATGCTTACATGTACCGTACCGCGCTGCAGGAATGTATGCTTGTATGACGTATTTACGCACTCAAGCGCACCCTTAGACGTATGCATAGGAAACGAAATTTGTTCTAGTGGGCTGCATATCCATATGTGGCTGGGAGCCGTGACCAGTCTTAAGGAAAGTACAGGTCCTGCCAGAAGTTTAAGGACACCTTCATATTTCATGAACATGACTCCTGTCCTTAAACGTTTGGTCTCAGGCATATGACTTTTTACAAGGAACTAGTACATATTTAGAGAACATTTGCTGAAATATTAATTAAAATATCAATTTTTATTTTGAAGTTTCTTCATTTCTTGTGTATAATAATTGGAAATGAAACATGTTGTTATTGATGCTTTCACGGCCCGTACTTCTGGCTTATGCCGTGTCCAGAAAATAAGGTGAAATTCTTTACTTTTCGCAGAGAAGTGTGTCCTGCGTCATCAGAAAAATAATCGACTGTCCACGTGGAAGGCTTCTTAAACAGTGAGATGAGCACGCTCGAGCTCTTACCTACACTAGACACTACAGGTCCACTGCGGGAAGCTGTGAAAATACGTAGAAATCCTAACAATTTCAACCGGGACTCTGGCTATCAATTAACTAATACCTGGTTGCCAGCCCTGTCCCCTCACTATTGTTATTTCGTCTCGGTGTTTTCCAAATTCGTACGTTACTCATCGCCAGATGTTTCATTCCAGGCTTGTGTCTATGTCATACACCTGTCAATGTCATATGTTACGTACACATGTTACGTGGCCCTCTTAGACTGATTTTGGTGGTTCGGTCAGCTTCCGCTACGAACGCTAGCGCTGTACCGCGTCCGGGAAGCCAGCTGGTGACGATTGGACGTACCATTTCCACTTCTATTATAACGTTTAAATTCAAAAGCTCATTGATTAAGAAGGCTTTCTCGTGGACAGTCGAGATTTTCTTCTGATGAGACTCAGAGCATAGTTCTCTGCGAAACGTTAAGAAATTCACCTTATTTTATTGACACGGCATAAGCCCCAAAAGCCTATATCATGTCTATGAAATGAAATAGCTTTTTTAATACTTGAGGAGATCTGGACAGTAAAATATGGAGATTACATTAATAAGTTTTGTTCTGAAAGAACACAGATACATATAGAATATTTATAATTGTAATCGAGCGTCAGAAAATGGTTCCATTAAACAAATTATCCCGTTTTTTAAGTCGCAATAGAACCACAGAAAGAGGTCATTGACCTTGGCTGGACAGGAGACCTCCTAAGTTACCAAGATCGTTCGTGTGTTATGCTATAGTAGGATATTCAAACTACAACATAACACACAATCCATCTCGGTATTTTGAGGGGCCTCCTGGCCAGCGAAGGTCACGGAATGTTTGTTTCATGACCTCTTTCTGTGGTTCTATTGCGAGCTATAGAACAGGAGAATTTTTTAATAGAAACACATTCGGTTGCTGCATTGTAGTTATAAACATACTACAGGTATCTGTGTTCGTCCATAATAAAATTTGCTAATGTAATCTCCATATTGTACTGTCCAGTGCTCCTCAAGTATTAAAAAATACTCATTTTCCTTCCAATAATTATAAACAAATATTTCATAACCTAAAGACAAAGAGTAATATTTCAATAAACATTTCAGAAAATGTTCCTCTAAATATTTAGTAGTTCCCTGTAAAAAAATTGTACGCCTGGGACCAAACGTTTAAGGACAGGAATCATTTTCATAAAATATACTGGTGTCCTTCAACTTTTGGTACGACCTGTAATGGATAGGAAGATATATCAGATACGTGGCATTGTTTGTTCAAAGAGGGCATGTTTATTGATAATTCAATCAATTTTCAATGAAATCTGTCTGCTCACACCCAAACAGATTCCTCGTTAGAAAATGCGCGCCCTGGACGAGTAACATGTCACTCCTCAAAATCGGTGGTAAGAGAGAGACGCCACGTAGCCGTGCGTTTGTGTTCAGGAGGTGATGGGTTTAAATCCCACCTTTGACAGCCTGGAAGACAATTTTCCGCGGTTCCCCATTGTAAACCGGGAAAATTCTGGGGCTGTACCTTAATTAAGGCCATGGCCAATTCCTTCCCAGTCTTAGCCCTTTACTATCTCACCGTCGCCATAAGACCTATCTGTGTCGGTGCGACGTAAAGCAACTTGTAAAAAAAAATGAACCTATGTCGCTGGGATGGGGGTTGATGTAACTTTGAGACTACTTAAAACAAAGCGACATTTTAAATCGATATTTTCCGAACATCGGGGAGTTTTGAACTGTAAGACCTCTGACAATGTCTCTCCAAAAATGAACCGAATCCCAGATGACACGTGCGTAGTATCTCCTTGTAAGCCATATTAAGTATCAACTTGCGAAATGTTGCTACCTTTCTCGACACTCCTTACTGCGACAAGGTCACATCGTTGACAGAGGATTATTATTATTATTATTATTATTATTATTATTATTATTATTATTATTATTATTATTATTATTATTATTATTATTATTATTATTATTATTATTATTATTATTATTATTGAGATGTTTGTTTCTGTGTATAGCAGTGGAATGAAACTTCGGTATGCCGAGTACCTGGCATGTACGAGGCCCAGTCACCGAACATGTAATGAGCACGGTGTGCATCATTGAACTCGAGGAAGAGAACAATGACAGAACGAAATGAGGCCTGCACGGTTGAATTAAGTGGAAAAGGAAGAGGGGATTATGCTATGCAATTATTACCATAATAAAATTCTACGTAACGTTACGACTTCTGTAAATTATAACAGCCATAGCAATGTAAATAAGGAACCATTTCCTCAGCAGTTCAGAGATAATCGTTTGAACACTCGAGCGATAATAAGCGAGGATAGAGAGACGAAGAGCGCCGAAGTAATCTGTTGAGATGTTTACAGTGCTGCTCTGGAAGATCTCAAGCATACACGCCAGATTAATTTCACGACAAGCTCACATATTTTTTAAATGGGGATTTTTCCTTAGGAATTTATCGTAAATTACATTTCTGGTATAATTTTTTATTCCTGGCGACAAGATATTAATTTATGAATTAATTTTCGTAATCTTCTCTCTTCAATTGATATGAGAATACCATTCGCATCTACTCAATGGGATTGTGCTGTGGGGCAATTGTATATCCACTCACAAAACATGAACACATGAAATTTTACGTTCCTCGCAATTAATATTTTATTAGATTTTATTCTAGTTGTCACAGTGGTGATGAAAATTTCGAGCCAAATTTTAGTCCATCACATACGTAAATGAAAAGAATTTGTACATTGTAAAATATGTTTTCAGAGTGTACGAAGTCCAATGGGAGACATTTTTCAAATGAAGTAAAATCTATGTAAAATCCCTATTTTCGTGTTTCATTCACAGCAATCTTGAGAAAACCAGGATGTTTAAACTGTTGATATATAGCTTATTACTTCTCCTCTACAAGAAAAATACAATTAACCTTTCACTTTTTACCTTTCATCTTCGCCATGTTGATGCGCACACCTCTCGCTATGAGTTCAGAATCCCTGCTCACGGTGAAATACATATACGCTGAGAGTAACAGAGTGACGCATTAAGTCGGCCTGAATTGGGCAACGGATACACGTTACGAAGGTCATCATATTTAAACAGTTTAGTGACAAATATATTTTGTCAGTGAAGTGAATGAAGCCCTGAAGATAATTTTCCATGGTTTCGCTCAGATTTTGCGAAAGATTTTGTGATATTAAACATCCGGAGAATATGCGTATCCTTTGATAGTTTGCAAGTCTGTACTCTCGTTTCATAATGCAGACATCTTATGGTCTTGCTACTGGCAGTGTACGCCAAGTCCTCGAACCAAGACGCCGCGTAAATCCCAGGACCCACCTCGACGCTGGTTGTTCAGCCAAGTGTGTGGCAGAGTCTTCATCTGCAGCTGAAGTGGAGTACACCTGAAGTACACTTCCAGTCCCGTAAAAGTCGCCGTCCTGCTAGAATGAGAGCCCGGTCAGCCTCACATATAAAGCTCATCAACTTCGATGAATGGATAATCAGACTGGAAAAGAGGGAGAAAAAGCAATGAAACTTCAAAATGTCGATGCGAATTGTATTTAAATACCTATAGCAATCGAAGATACGCTGCTCAACACTTGATTCAGGAGCCATGACACGTGCTAAACAGATTAAATACTGCCGTTTCAAGAGAAATCACGTTGTACGCTGTCCAGGGCTCTCTAAAGGCTACGTTGGTAAAGCAGTACAACATTTTGATTGCAATGAAATGTGTCTTCCTTTTGTTGCTGACAAGATTGCTGTGCTACTTAACAGCGTTTTGCGAAGAGGTAGCATGTTCCGAAATTGTAATGCCTACTCCAACATTCAAATTAAACAAAACATTCATTGTTTATGAAATATATTATACTAAGTATGTTATGCTTTACAAAGAAGGTGATGCAGTTCATAACTTGTTGTTATTCATGTTGTTTGTTCCTTTTCTGAATCATCGTCATCATGTACTGAAATGAATGGAAAAAAATCATCCATACACCGTGTACAGTGCTCAATCCTCGGATTTGGTCCATTCCAATTACCATCACTTTTTTCACCTCGATGCTTGTAATGACGTTGACAGGTTCTACATAAAGTTACATCCATTGACATCTTACTGTGTAGAGGAAGGATGTCCCAAAAATCATGTACGTAATGGGCAGCGTACCTAGATAAAAATCCTGGAGGTAAATATAGAATGAGATGTTTTGGCATGTCATATAAGGTTCTATGTTTATAGAACATCTTAATAGCCTCACTTACTCGTGTAAGATAAATAAGATGTTGAGTATGGACATGCGAACAGCATGCATATTAACAGTTTTGTTTGTTATTAACCGTATACTCTTTCTGTTCCATTGCGCACTATGTCAATGCACACACTAATGTCCATGATAAAGGGATATCCTTATTTATAGTGTTGCAACAATATTCGTTAGGGGATGATAAGTAACATCACTCATATCAATAATAAGACAATAGGCTGTTGTGTTAGAAAGAAAGTTTTCATACGTTTCAAATTCTAAACGAATATCGACAGGAGATTCCTCTATAGATTCTTCATGATAAGAGCAGCCTATAACAACAAAGGGTGACTTATTTCTAAATTCTTGAGGCTAAAAAAAGCGGACGATCTTCTTTCTGATAATACGATGATTGGAATTTACAAAACATGTGAAAGAGCAACTTACATTTATTTTTCTCAAAATTGAAGTTCATGTTTTCGAAGGGATACGTATTTCCGTTGAGATAAGGTCTAACATTTCTTAATTTACAGTGCTCAAACTTTTTCGAAACGGATTTACGATACGTTTTAAACCCAAAAATAATGTACAAAGGCTTCTCAGTAAAGCGTGACGTTTTAACAGCCCAGATATGCTTGTTTGTAGGTGGTAACACAGGATATTCATTCAGTTCCCAACTTCGAAAACGTATAGGTAATTGTTTATCATTTTCTACAATCTTGAGCAATCGAAGTTTTTCTTGATCCAATAATGTTACATGTGGAATCCTCCACAATATGCGATGAAGTGTAATTTTCGAGTCTACTGGTGTTTCTGCTGCTTTAAGAAAATTGTAATCACTTCGATCACGCATCAGAATAAGGTCTTGTTTTGCGCTAATTATAATACGTGTAAAGCCTTCTGCGAAGCCAAGAATATGTTTCAAAGAAAACATACCTGTAAAAGTTCCGTCCTCATTAATCATCCAGTTGTTAGTAGCTTTTGGACACAATCCCGCCATACGCAAAAATTACTTTATTCATCACAAAAAGAAGAATAGGGTTTCATTGCACTTGTAATACCAACAGTTTTCGTTCTATCTATTTCGACATTATTTACATCATACCGCACTTCTGAAAAGAGATAAGCTGGAGCATGATTGTTTAGTTGAGATGGGCTTCGTCCACTTCCATCTGACTTATCAAGCCGTCCCTCAATACAGATGTACCTTTCGTCGTGTTTTAAGGTGTACACATCTTGCTGATTAATAATAAAATGAATATCATCATTGTTATTTAATCCAAAACTAAAAGGTTGATACGTATGGAGCTCACTTTGTACTACACCTTCATGGGTTTCTACTGTGTTCATAATGTGTAGCATTTCCTCCATTTTGTTGTAGTAGCGTATAACCTCAACCTTGGAGTATCTGCTTATGGTTATCTGTTAACTCGATGAGTCTTCGCTAACATGTATGTCTTCGGAATGTACACCGTGTTTAGAGATGTCTTTCATACTGGTTTGAGGTGAAGTTTGTAAGCTACGTAAGTGTGCCGATCGAAATAAATAAGGTGATTATGTTTATTTACAAGCCTAAGAGTGATGTTACTAATGTGTTTTACAGACACAGGATGATAAAGAACTACTGCCGGTTTCTTACGAATATTATATCCACGTTCCTCTGTAATAAGAAAGTCGTGCAGGACGTGCGAAGTTTGTTGATTACTATTCAAGTCTGTAATCCTATTTCATGTAATATTCACAGTATAGTTATCGAAGAGTGTTATAGGTTGATCAGACTCGTAACCTTAAGTTCGGTATGAGCTCCCTTGGTGAAAATACAAGCAATGGTCCAATCGAATCAGATTGTGATTTGAAGTGAATCTTAAATTATAATTCAATAACACATTTATGTGTAATGTTGCTTACAGTAATTGAGAACTTGTAATAATGATTACTAAAACTATCTTCTCCAAATTGTTCAATTGACGTACTTTCAATGACACATTTTAAAGACTGAGATTCATCAGAATTGAACATTAACCACGTGTTGAGATCAATAAAAATTCGTGGGGCCTTAAGCACATTTTTCTGTGCAATAATGAGCGAGACAGCTGTCTACTAATTTTGTACAAACCTTTATTGAAGTCTCTGGATCCTTTCAGTAAAAACAGTTTAATTTTTAAAGGTAGTAAAGGCCTAATTTTGTTTGTTAATTTTCATTCCAGACCAGTAATACTGGAGGACGAGAATTACAGTACATTTGGTTAGGGAGTGCTACTGAAGAATGAGATATTATGAAAGTTAGCTGTAAGAAATCCAGCATGGATATTTTTTTATGTTGTGAATGCTTGTGTTAATAAATGTAAGAGTGTTGTGTTTTAAAAATTTATTTTATTTTGCTTGGTCGTCAACCCCTTTACCCTTAAGTGCCTCTAGAAAACGGAAAGGCAGGAACGAACGGTTCACCTCGGGATCACTCGCTCACTGACTGTACTTTGCCAGGCAATAATTGGGGCATTACGATGGCTTAATCCAACGCGGGGCATTCGAGATTGGATAATTCCATCATGGGGTTCGATGATGGGCTTATCCAAGCTTAGAAATGATCTTGTGCCGTCCAGTGTTCATGACATTGACAAGATCAGACGACCAATTAATTTAGGCTGACTCTGATACATTTATTCTCCCAAATTCTTGTGGCTAACATAAGCACATGTTAAATTTAACTTATATGGATCTTGTTTAAGATAAAATTCTTGCTGGTAATTAGAAATTTGAATTTAGTGCGATGATGTAATTAACTTAAATTAGGCAGATAATTACGACCGATATTGGTAAAATTCAGAACTTTCATGGTGTGGACAAATCATTGCCTTTGCTATTAGATGGGTTCGATTCCTAACATTCCCTCATCCCGATCGGAATCCTTCTCTTGCCAAAGTAGCCATTTAATGAATTATTGTTATTATGGAGGACTTACGGCAATTGTTACTAGAGATGGAGGAGAGACTTAACGCTAAGTTAAATGCTAGCCAAGCTAATTTAGAGGAGAAACTTAGTGACAATCAGGTGAACTTGGACAGGAGACTTAATGACAATCGGGCTAACCTGGAAAAATCTCTAAGTGAAAGCCAAGCTAGGTTAGAGAAAGGACTCCGTGATCTTAGCAATAATCAGGCTAACCTGGAAAAATCCCGTAACGATAGCCAGGCCTATTTAGAGAAAGGACTCTGTGACCTCAGCAACAGTCAGGCTAATTTGTAAAAATCACTCAAGACTAGCCAGATTAATTTAGAAAAAGGACTTTCTGATCTTAGTGATGCTCAAATAAACTTAGAAAATTCTCTTGGGGAAGCTATAGAGGAAAAAGTTACGGACATTAAACATCAAACTGAGGAAGGTCTTTGAAAAATATGCGCGGACATTAAGCTCTTTAATGGCAAGTTAGCTTCAATGCAAAGCGAACTCGTAGTAGTTAAGGGCGATTTCGCGAATATGGAAAAGGAATTAAACGAAAACATAGCTAAAACCATGGCAGACATGTCCAATGAATTTAGTGAACGGTTGGCTAACGTTCAACAAGACATTTTGACCGGAATAGACAAGTACAAGAGCGAAGTTGAGCAATCATTCCAGAACATCGAGGAAAAGATTGACGATAACGCCCAGGACTTTAAAGCCACTAAATTGGCATGGTCAAAGAAATTCACCGGACTGAATGAAAACGTGAAACAGATCGAAAAGGTCATCCTTGACGAAATCAAGACATCCCAGGCTGACAATTCAGAGCGGATGGACTACTTTCAAGAATAGCTTGAGGATAGTCGATCCGAAATCAAATCCATTAAGGCCACCTTGATTAATGAAATCCACAAGGTCAAGGTCGATCTGAAACCGATACCGACGGTGTACGTAAAGAATACTCGGACGGAATTAAGGAGCTTGTACATGAGATGCACCTCCTAAAAAAGGAGGAGGAATCGAGACCGATCAACCAAGGGAGAACTTGGCAACATCACCCCGGAGGGCAAGATTCGCCTCGTGATCGCTCGCCTGTACGTCGAGATAGGCCCTCCAGAAACTGGGAATATTCACGACGTATTATAAGAAAGCGACCGTACACAGACTACCCAAGGAGTTGGAGAAGAAACCAGGACTTTCGCCAGTCAAGGGGACGGAGGGATTGGCGAGAAGAGGAAAAGGAAAAATACCTGAAAGACCTCCAAAGTTCAACTCAGGAGAAAGAACGGTGGAGAAGAGCAATCCAGAACCAGGATACCGACCCGGATATCGTGGGAGCAGAAAGCCTTCAATACCAAGAGGCTAAGGCTCGAGAAAGTCAACAGAACAGCTCGAGTCAGGAACACAGCCAAGGCGCCGTGAAAATAAAACTCCATGTACAGTAAAATAAGATAGCCTGAATCCTGAAAGCATGGTCGGAGGACGCCAGAAATGGATTGTGGTACAGATCGACTCTTGGACTACTAAGCCCGATGATTTATTGGATGAAGTTGGTCAGCGTAGCAGTGGAATACCATCGACTTTACCGATACTTTTAGCACGAATCTGTAACGTTCATGTTAAATGTCTCATTGACACTGGGTCAAATATTAGCGTCATTTCTACTGCATTTTAAGAGATCTCAGGGACAGAAATGATATACCTGTCATACCGATATCTCATGTAAAAATTAAGGGCATTATACCGGATAAGTCTGTCATGTGTAAACAACAGACATTGCTGGATGTTGAAATCGGAAGCACGATATTTCCTCATGCATTTCTAGCCATGTCCAACATCAAATTCAATATTATCCTGGGAGCTTATTTATTAATGTCGTACCAGGCTATGATTGACATGCAGTCAAATTCCATCCATTTTAAGAAGGCAGATTTCTCTGAAACCGCTACGTGTAATCCTTCAAACGTAAACGATCCATACGCCTATTGCTGGGAGTGAAACGCCTTATCTCCGAGGGAAACCGATGACCGTGAGGCCTCCGAATAAATTTTAATGGCCATGGATAAACTATTAGAAGAGGGCGACAATGATGTACACCCCTTTGGTTTGATCACTGCCAAATCAAGACAAGCCATTGGTCCCGAAGAGGAACAGATCCAGCTTCAAAACTTATTGTTAAATTACATGAACTTGTTCGATTCCGAGCCAGGTCTTATTCCCGAATTTAAGTACTCACTTCTTTTGACAGCCTGGCTACCTTTCAAGAAGAAGCCTTATCCGATACCGGAAAAATTTCACTCCAGGGTAGGCAAGATCATAGAAGAGATGGAAAGGGACGGAATCATCATGAAAGCCCGAAGTCCGTTTGTTAACCCTTTAGTGGTCGTTTCTAAGCCAGATGGATCGCTGCGCGTATGTTTTGACGCCATATCCGTCAATGAGAAGCTAATCCTGGATAATGATCAGCCTTTGACGATTAAAGACATCATTAGAAAATTTAAGGGTATGAGATACTTCCCTTCTGTTGACTTTACGTCTTCCTAGTACCATATTCTGCTTGAGAAAAAATCCAGGTTACTGAAAGGGTTCATATACGACCAACAGACGTATGTCTTCTGCGGCTTCCTTTCAGACTCGTTAACGCTGGTGCCGTGCTCATCCGCGCACTTGATAGATGCTTAACTGTTGAGGTAAAAACCTTTACCACGAGGTACATTGATGATGTGCTCCTACCGACTGAGACTCTAGAAGAACACATGGTTAAGTTGGAGAAACTTCTCAAAAATTTATCCGATACTGGTTTCCATGTCATTTCAAGAAAAACCCACTTTTGTAAGTCCGAGATACTATTTATAGGACATATAATAGACGGCGATGGCGTGTAACCCAATCCAGTCAAGATCGAAGTCATCAGCAATTTCCCTAAGCCGGTTAGAGTCAAACGGGACAGACAATTCCTGGGAATGGCCCAATTCTTTTCAAACCATTGCCCAAACTACACTCAGACAGTGGCTCCTTTGCAAGATCTCCTAAGGAAAGGCAATAGATGGAAGTGGAACGCCGAATGTGACAAGGCCTTCACTAAAACTAAAGAAATGCTCGTAAACAATGTCAAGTTGGGATACCCTGATTTTACCAGACCCTTTATTCTACAAACAGATGCCTCAAACATCGGGATTGGAGCAGTTCCTATTCAGGAAGGAACTGACAACCCTGAAAAGAGGACATATTTGGTTTTCGTCAGCAGAAAAATCAGGAAACACGAAAAACATTACTCCTTAACTGAGCTAGAAATGCTGTCCATAGTTTACGCTCTTAGATAATGGCAAAAATTGATTTATGGATTTCCTATTGTCGTCAGAACTGGCCACCGTGCATTAATCTTCATGCTGAAAACAACTATGGCTTCTGAACGAGTCTTCAGATGGACACTCTACGTACAACAATTCAATCTTCAGCTGGAACATTGCTCTGGGGAAAACAACTTACTGGCCGATTGCTTAAGCAGAAATCCTAATTCCGAAACCGTGGATGTGCATCAGATAGAATTAGTACGGGAAGACCGCGAATTTCTACGCAGTCTTGGTTAACTTCGACAGGCACAGAAACGAGACCATAAGTAACGACCTATCATTGACTGTCTCGAGGACAAGCTAACTTCGGCTGAGCCAGAGTTCAGTAAAATCAGGAGGCAAGCTAAGAATTTCCGCTATGTCAATGGAATTCTCTATAAGTTCATTGACTAAGCTAAGACGAAACTAAGAGCCGTTATTCCACCTAAGCTACAGGAACTTCTTAGTTGGCGCGTACATAGGATTACAAGTCATGGTGGAGTGGATAAAACTGTTGCCACAATATTAGGATCATTCAGGTGGGAAGTATTGAGGATCCTTGTAAATAATGTCATCAGGACGTGCGACACTTGTCAGAGGGTCAAACCAAGTTCTCACTTGTTACAGCAAAGTCCCATTCCTATTTTGCCATCTGCTCCGAAAGAACTCTATGCAATGGACCTGTTCGGTCAAATTCCAACTTCGAAGAGGGGAAATCATCATATGATTGTGACCATTGATGTATTTTCAAAATACGTAACGCTGTATCCTATTCAAAAGGCCAACACTAAATCTGTTCTATGGAGAATCACCCAGAATATAATTCCTCATATGGGAAAGCCTAGGGCTATTTTAACAGATCGGGGACCACAATTTATTTCTGTGGAATTCAAGCAAGCCATGACTCAGCTAGGCATCAAACATATTCTAAATTCTGTAAGACATCCGTCCAGCAATCCAGCGGAGAGTGTGATGCAAGAACTGGCTAAATTCTGTAGGATATTATATGGGAATGCACATTGGAAATGGGTGGATGTACTCCCGATTATCATGGAGTGTTCTAATGGCACTATTCACGAGGCAACCGCTCAGATTCCATCAGTACTTCATTTTAATAATTATCCAGTAAGGCCTTGGGATCACATTATTCAATGTCCCGGTACGGTGAGACCTACTCTACAGGAAAACATCGAGAAGGCAACTGAGTCATTGAAGCGCCATGCTGAGAGACGTAACAGAAGAGTTCAAGGAAGAAAATTCCATCGGCCTCTCCGATTAAATGAGTACGTATCATTGAGAAAACCCGCAGTGTCTGAACCTACAAGCAAGTTCTACGCGAAGTTCGTACCATTGTTCGTGGGATCATATTAAATTATTAACGTATTTGGCAACAAGTCTTATAAAAAACAAAGTCTCGACAAGTCGTACGAAGCAGTACACAATGCAGCCAATCTAAGTGTCTACAGGACATCTACACAGTGAACCAACCTTACGTAACCGCCTACTTGAGGGAAAATTATTTACTGAATGATGAGTCAAAACTTGTGGAACGGCCTTTGTAAAAATACTAGGCTACCAGATGCAGGGAGCGGAACGGAGAACTTCGAGTCTTGAGGAGAACGGACACCTGTTGTGAGCTCACCTACGCTACTTTGATGCCACTTATCATCCAAATTTTCGGGAACAATATTTAATGGATACTATTATTCAACAATTTCATCTGCTTATGAAATTATGCTCCAACCAAGGCAAATACGTCCCCTTCAAACTTGGAGATATTTAGAATATTTACGACAAGTTAACATTGAAAGTTTTATTGTTCGCCGGGAGCTGTATTTGTCACTTGGGAAGCAGAAGCGAGCTCCAAACCAGATTTTTTGTCATCCAGAAGGGCGATGTATTGATCTGTATTCGATTGAGTGCAAGGTACATTACGTGACGAGCCTGATTTTCTAGCCTGCCACGGGCAGACGACCCGCTCAGCGCGCAGCTTCCAGAACAGTCGTAGCCAGTTACCAGAGACCCCGTGAACCAATGATCGTCTTCAAAAAATACACTCCTCCCGAGCCAAGACTATAAAAAACCTTGTTCAAAGTAAATCACTCTCTACTCTGCTGTACTCTACTCTGGTCTACTCTGCGCTACTCTGCTGTTCATCGTAACCACGTGGAAGGAGAACGTTGCCGTGCACGCAGACATCCGTTCTGCCGAATTTAATGAAGTTATTAGCAACTCTTATGGAGTGAATTCCAACATAGGAGATCTAAGTGTATTTATCCAGGAGAACATTCAGTAATTCTGCGTGTGTGAGCATATCTTAATACTTGTCGTCTTAGTTACAGGCTACACTTCTGGAATGCGACGGAATTCATCACAGTGATCGCTGTGTACATCAAGATGGATTACTCCTCTACAATGTGCGTCTTAATTTCATCGTGGGACGTCTAAGGCCGTGTCTCCATGATCTTCTAAGTATGTGAGGCGCTTCTGGACAGGAGAAGTGACTGACCGGGGAAATGCCGGAATGACTGACTGCAACCTGGAATCGAACCTCATCTAAAACTTGAGTACCATCCAAAAATTTATTTTCTTTCTCATATTTGTAAAACTAGAGGATCTTTCTTCTCTAAATCGTAGCTCAATTAGTTCTTGTTGTAGATAGAAATATTTCATTTTTCCATTTCTTGAGGTGTCATGGTAGTCGAGTTACATGTGTGTGACTGAAAATTGGAACCTATTAGATTAAATGTGTAGTCTGCCTTTGAGTGAGTTCCCATGCATATGAGTTAGATATATCTAAAAATCACTGACGACGCGATAAACTTTATTTATTTGCCTATGATATTGGAATTAATCTGGATTGGAATTATGCGTAAAATTTGTGAGATAGGATCGAATCTAGTGTCATTTTAAGATCACTTGTATTCTTTAGGATCGAGTCATCTGATTTCATGATATTTCATGAGGATTGATAGATATAATAATCACTTGAATAATAATAGAATCAAGTAAAGATCGGGTTAAAATGGAATTAAGCGGTCGTGAGCTATAACTTATTTTGGATTCCTTACATGTGAGATTTTATGTGATCAGTTCATGATGTGCCTGGAATACGGCTATCCTGCCGGATGTTAATTGAGTAATTTATTAATTGGGGAATTTATTATTGATGAATCACTTGTTGTTTTGTCTTTGGGAGTACAATAATTTATTGTAAGTGGAGCACATATTGTGTATGTATTTCACGAATAGGGAGTAATAATAATGCGATTGAGGCTCACGAACGCGATGTTTGCGACTTGTAACCCATGTGATGGTGATGATTATGGAATCTTATTGGCATCTTCAAATAAATTTCGGAAATTTAGATGAATCTCCATCGTTGCTTGAGGAATATTTCAACCCAAGTGATATCACGAATTTCGATCACTAGCCACTATTGAAGAAAGAGTATTTTCCGTACACGAATTTATCCTCTGTAACCTATCGACGTGACCATGCTTAAAAATAAAGAATACATTTATAAGGGCAGGATTCGCTGTAAATAGTGTACACAAAAAGTACGTTTTACCTTGTGTGAATGTGGTGTGTGTTGTAAATGTAAATATTTTCCTTGTCTTCGATAGTTCAGTGTGATTTAAACTGGTAGTGCATTTACGGCAACGGAGCAGATAGTGTTCAACGTTGTTTGCCACCATGAGGATTTATCTTGGTCACCTTAAGGAAAAGTTTAATGAGATTAGTGTCAAGTAAGACTAGATTAGCATTTAATTTTCTGTTTATTAAGATTTAAGGGATTGATCGTCTCGTTATTTTTCCGCAAAGGCAAGCGATTTGTAAATTAATTTCCAATTAACTCACACGTGGATAATAAATCTTCCAATACATTTATTTTTAAATTCCGAAATATTTTCATATTAATTTTAAATTTTGAATGCTATGCAAATGTAAGAATTAAATAGTCACAAATGGCATAATCAACTTGGATTCTGTGATAATGAGTACTAGTAATTAATTGAAGAATAATCATTTTAAAATGTGAATTCTAATTGCCATGAGAATTATTTATTGAGATACACTAGTTCGAAAACACGATCGTGTGATGGTAAAGTAAAATATTATACAGGCAAGGTTAGAGATTATTAATAATAATTAATTAATTATAAAATTTTGGAATTAATTTTGATTTTCACTAATGCTTCTACTGGTATTATTGATGAGTAGGATACATTTTAATGACTGAGATTCATCAGAATTCAACACTGACCACGTGTTGAGATTAATAAAATTTCATGGAGCCTTAAGCACAATTTTCTGTGGAATAATAAGCGAGACAGCTGTCTACTAATTTTGTACAAACCTTTATTGAAGTCTTTGGATTCTTTCAGTTAAATACTTTAATTTTTAAAGGTAGTAAAAGCCTAATTTTGTTTGTTAATTTCCATTCCAGACCAGTAATGCTGGAGAACGAGAAGTACATTTGGTTAGGGAGTGCTACAGAGGAATGAGATATTACTGTATGAAAGTTCGCTGTAAGAAATCCAGCAAGGATATTTTTATGTTGTGAATTCTTTTGTTAATAAATGTAAGAGGGTTGTGTTTTAAAAATTTATTTTATTTTGCTTCTTCATCAACACCTTTACCCTTAAATGGCGCTAGAAAACGGAAAGCCAGGAACGAACGGTCCACCTCGGGATCTCTCGCTCATTGACTATGCTTAGCCAGGCAATAATGGGGGCAATACTACTGCCTACTTTATTTTTCAGTTATCATGAAGATTATAAAACAGCAAGACACACTACCTGTTAGTGACATTGTGCCATAACTCTTACCTAGTTCTTGTTCAACTACAAAAATTCATGGAACATTGTTTCCTTTTACTGTTCGATGTAATATATCAGGCCCATTGGGATGCGGAAAAAAATCTTTTACTTACATTTATTACTTCTTTAAATGATATACGATTCGAGAATATTTACGTTTTCGCAGTCACTCTATCAACCCCTATATACTATTCTACACACTGCAATGCACGATCTGGTTAAAGATGTAATAAATTATTTTTTATTTAATTCACATGAGTAAGTACCACCACCGGACAATGTGCTTCCGAATTCTCTTCTGATCTTCGACGATGTCGCAACAGAACAGCAAAACGTTATTCGTGCATTCTTTAGTATGGGACGACATAAATGTGTTGATTGCATCTATTTATGCCAAACCTATTCTCGTGTGCCTAAACAGTTGATACGCGACAACGCAAATGTTATTTCGACATGTGTATGTGGATCATGTTAACACTGATATGACATTCAATGTCTTTAAGCGTATGCATGCTACATGTTGGTCATCACATTGTTGCAGCTCTTTAGTTATTGATAAAGAAATGTTGTTCAGCGTGGACGATATCGCATGGGTTTCGATCATTTTATATGCATTAACGCAGAATTACGGTAACTACTTGTTTAAAACCATTATCATGTTAACATCTAGCAAGGAGATTACAAAACCAATAATAAACGCTCGAAACAATATGCGACGTAAATTTAAAGAGCTTAAACGTATTAAAGCTGACACGTATTTATTTTTTAAAACGCAACTAGGTACACCACTCAAATTTTTAATTCTACATCATTGCAGCCGTCTACTACAAGTTTTGTTTCTATGCAAACATCATATGATAAAAAGAAGCATGAAGGAGAAGAGAAGCATAAACATGAACAACATAAGAAGTGAAGCAGGATAAGGATGAGGAGAAGCAAGATATAGATCAAAAAGTCGATAAGGAAGAAGACATTAACAGTACTTCAAAATCTACGCGTGTTAAGTTTTTAACTACAAATGTTATTGTTGAAACAACTACGACTACAACACAAGATCTACCTTATTTGTCTGAGGTTATGATCATGCCAGAGTATCGTAATCAGTTTAGAACCTTTATTCAAGATGCCTTTGGATCTCTCTTTGCACCTAATATAGAAAAACTCTTTACAGGACAAACTGACACCACCTACGGTATTCGCTACGAAGACGATCGTTTCTGGATAAAAAAATTCAAATGTTAAGATTGTTAGCAGCAAACTTATTGTAAAAGGTGTTACCTATAAACCTACGAAAGACCCTTAGAACTTCTTTCCTCACGAATAACTGACAAAGATAAAATTTTACAAGATGATCTAAAAAGTAAAAAGCAATACTTTTGCTACTGACGCAAAACGAGGCACAGTGTGTCGAATCCCATATCTAGGTGGAAAGAATTCACTGTCTCAAATCAAACCGAAACCTGTCTCATTCGATAGTGAACAAACCATATTGCCCCCATTATTGCCTAGCTAAGCCCAACCAGTGAGCGAGAGATCCCAAGGGGGACCGTTCGTTCATTGGCTACTGTTTTCTAGAGGAATTTAAGGGAAATAATGGTTCATGACCAAGCCAGAAAAAATTTAAAACAACACTCTGACATCTATTAACACAAGCAAATCACAAAAAAAATATTCTTGCTGATATTACTTTCTTTTACATTGAACTTTCATAACATCCATTTCTTTCTCAGTTTTTGAGAAGCACGTATTTCTTAATGGACAGCCTTACTATTCTGTAACGAAAATCAAAGAAAAATTAGGCCTACCGCCTTTAAAAATCAAAATATTCGGCTGAAAGAAATTCAAAAACTTAACAGAGAGGTTCACAAAATAACTCGATAACTGTCTTGCTGATATTTTTACAATAAAGTAGTTAAAAGCTTCATGACCTTAAAGTGGCCTCAACACGTGGTTTAAGTTGAATTCTACTAAGTTTTATCCTTTAATGCATTTACCATTGGTCAATAACACCAGTATAAGCTTTAATAGAAAATCGAAATTAATTTCAAAAACTTCAAAATTAATTAATTATTATTCTTATCATTATTATCAATCTCTCTCCTTATTTACTTAACACGTCCTTCACCATCACACGATCGTGTTTCTAATTAATTTCTTACTGCATCATTCACTTAGCAATTGTCATTAACATTCCAATGTAATTATTTTCCAACTAATTATTGCGACTCATTATCACCAAAATTCAAAGTAATTTTGCAGCTAGTGAACATCTACTTCTGATCTTTGAATGGCATATATGTTTCAAATTAATTTTAAGATATTTCAAAATTCAAATATAAATGTGTTAGAAAACTTTGTTATCCACGTGTGGGCTAGTTAATTAATAGTTTACTTCATAAATCGATTACCTTCGTGAAAATAACGAGATGATCTTTCCTTTTAAATCACGTTCATCAACAAAAATAAATCCTTTCCTAGTCTTCCTCGACTTAAACTTATCAAACTTTTCCCTTAAGGGCACGAAAATTACTTTTAAGGTAGCACACAGCAATGAATGTAATCTGCGTTGTCACAAGTACACGACCAGATCAAGTTAAATCGAACAAACATGAAACAAGAAAAATACACATATTTACACACACACACACTCATTCATACTGGGAAACACGTATTTTATATACAATATTTACATCGAATCCTATTCCTGCAAGTTTACTTTTGACTTTTAAGAATGGTCGGGTCACGTCATATCCAGTAGGAGATAATTTGTGTACAGAAATTATTTTTATCATTAATAGTGACTAGTGATCGAAGTTAGGGATATCACTTGGGTAAGAATATGCTTCTCATACAGATGGAAATCATCTAACTTTGAAATTATAATTGAAGATTTCAACAAAATCCGTAATCACTACCAGCGCATGGGTTACCAGTTGAAACTATCGCGTCCGTGAGCCTCAATCGCATTATTATTATTATTTCCTATCCGTGAAATACACACGCAACACGTGCTCCAATAATTATAATTTATCTTGCGCTCCCAATAACACAAGAACACGTCAATCATTATAAATAACTCATCCAATAACTCAATTACATAACAGATATCCCGCAGGATTGGTCATATTCCAGACACTTCATGAACAGAACACATTCAATCTCACATATAAGGAATCTAATGTAAAATTATGGCTCACGAGCGTTTAATTCTCTTTTACCCGAACTTTAGTCATTTTTATTATTAATCAAGTGATTATTACATCTACTGATCCCCTTGAAATATCATAAAATCAGATGACTCGATCCTAAGGAATGCAAGTGATCTTGAAAGGACTCTGGGTTCGAGCCTATCTCACAAAATGTACACGTAAATTCAAGTCCGATAAATTTCAACATCACACGAAAGTAGATTTATCGCGTGGTCATTGATTTTTAGATATTTAGCTCATAAGCACGGGAAATCATCCAAAGACAAACTACATGTCTACTCTAACAGGTTCAAAATTTCATTCACACATGTGACTCGTCTACCACGACACCTTAAGGATTGGAAAAATGAAATGCTTCTAACTACAACAAAACTAATAGCTCTACGATTTAAAGAAGAAAGACATCTAGTTTTACAAAAGATGAGACAGTAATTGAATTAAGTGGTACTCAAGTTTAGATGAGGTTCGATCCCAGGCAGCAGTCAATCATTCCAGCATTTCCCCGGTCAGTTTCCTTCCCATGACCAGAGACGCCTCACATTTTGGAGATCCATGGAGACTTGGTCGTCGATATCCCTCGATGACGTTGAGTTGCAGATGATTGTAGAATTATCCATGTTGGTGTACTGCAGCTTTCAAGACGACTTCTATTAAGTTCCGGACGTAAGCTGTAACTGAGATGGCAAGAATAGATATGGGCACAAACACACGCAGAATTTTGATTATTCTTCTAGACAGTCACACTTAACTTGGATTTTGAGATGATGTTTACTCCGTAGGAGTTAGCTAATTAGTTCACTAAATTGTTGGCAGAACGGGCGTCTGCTCGCGCTGAAAATTACTCCTCCACGTGGTCGTAGCAAGTACAGAGAATGCAGAATCTTCAGAATGCAGCGTAGAATAGAATATTCAGATTAGAGTAGAGCAGAGTAGAACAGTCAGAGAGTGATTTGCTCGGAACGAGGCTTTTTATATTCTCGGCTTGGGAGGCGTGTATGCCAACGAGAACTGTAATTGGTCATCAGGTCTCCTTTAATTGGCTCAGACTATTCTGGAACCAAACTGTCTGTCGTTCGCGCGTGGCAAGTAATGCATGGACCCGTCACGTGATTTGCTTTGGCCTTGGTGGAAGCTCGATCAATACGTCGCCCGTCTGAATGACGAAAAAAACTTGTTTTCAGCTCGCCACACTACTTCCCAAATGACAAGTTAGAGCTCCAGGCAGAAAATAAAATTTTTAATATCCGCTTGTTGGAAATATACTAAATATCACCAAATTTGACGGGTACAATATGGTGACCTTCGGCCATCCTTTCCGCTTTCTGGTGCGTAGGAGCGAGGGGACAGGTACTGAAACATCTTCCTGGCAGTTATCAGCTCAGTTGATAGGTGTTGAAGTGAACCGAACGTAGTGTTTCTTGTGAGTTCAACGAGGTGTTGTCTTCTGTTGCTCATGGAATAGTGAAAAGAGGCCTGTGTTCTCACATTTACGCGTAATACAAGCGTTCTGCACTAAATAAATTATCTACAATGCGTTGTAAAAGAAGGGGTTTTAGAGCATTAGATTGTTTTTAGACATTGCTCGAAAAAACTTTATGAATGCCTGATAGTGCCACTTTATTTTAAAATTCATTTAATGGGAAATTTAATGTAGATTCAGCATCTCTAGTGGTTTGGTTGAGGCACGAATGTGCGTGATGGTATATTTTCTTGTTTTCAGTGACTATGTGGGCGTTAACGCGAGAAGAATTTTTCAACGCGTGGCGGTCGTGTCGTAATGAGGGGTGATCAGAAGTCATATTTCAATATGTTATGAATAAATTTGAGCCAAAACTCTTGCTGACACTCAGGTTCAGGAGCTAAGAAACAAAATTAAGATAATATCCCATAATATTAACAAAAAGTGGGAGAGTGCAGGAAGAAGAGAACAACGATACCGGGAAAAATCGGAGATAGGTTAAACCGGACTGATTTCATCGTGTTAAGTGAAGACGACGACACTGATCCAGCGTATGATCCTAAAACAAGTTGTTTCCCTAGCAAAGCCGGCCGTCACCCTAAAGCCGAAGAAGCAAAAATTTGTTATATTACCAAATCGCGTAGTTTGGAGGAATTCACGTTTGCTGCTCAATATTATTTCCGATCAAACGGGAAACGAGATGCAGCAAACATTGTGAAAGTGCTTTATTCTTCCAAACAAGAGGTACAAAAATTAAGAAAGCTCTATTTGTTCGCAGAATTGAGCAGGACAAGTGTACATTTACACCGGTGGAAGCGTTAGCGATATACGTTGACACCAAGCCTATCTCGTACGGTTGTAATTTAATGATGATTTATGGCATTTTATTTACCCCTCATATTATGCTTTAAAGAAAGCTAAAACTGCGTATTATCCTGCGGAGGAAGATACGACTCTTAGCGATACCTCAGCTACTCTTATGTTACAGGCAATATTAGATCTAACGGTAAAACGCTTAGTTGACTCCTTGCCTGTGCAAAGTACTGACTCCTCTGCCACCCTTATCAGCAAATGAGTATGTGACGGATGTTCAGGTCACAGTTTGTACAAACAAAGATTTAAGGACCAAAGTAACAGAGAAGAGTATTTGTTTGCAATCTGTTTCGCTCCTTTTAAACTGCAACTAAATGATGCCAATAAAAGTGTCATTTTGACAAATCCCAGGCCTTCGTCAACGCATTATTGTCGGCCAATAACATTTCGTTTTGAGAAGGAAATATCTGAAATGGTCGAACGTGAATTTGAGTTAATTGAAAACCAAATAAAAGAGCTGACGACGTCTCTGCCTGGAAATTGGACTGCAGTTCACAGCTCTCTACAAACCATGGTAGATGGAAAAATCTGCAAACTTTTGACAAATACCCCAGGTTCTCAATTTTTTTTAATTTGTGGCGCAAAGCGAAGCGAAATGAACTCACTTATGTCTAGAAGTGTTAATGTCAATAACTACGTTTATGGTTTATCTACATTACATTCGTGGATAAAAACTATCGAATGTCTAAAAAACATTGGATAAAGTATCCTGTTTAAGGTATGGCAGGTTTGTTAAAAAATCAGGGGAGAATTTGAACAAAGGAAACAACAAATTCAGCAAGATTTTAAACGAATACTAGGCTTGACACTTAACGTTCTTCAGCCTGGATTCGGCACTTCGAATAACGGCAATACAGCCAGAAATATTTTCATGAAGCTGAAAAATGTGCTGAAATAACGGCATCGATGAAGACTTAATAAAAAGAGTTCATGTATTACTAGCTGCTCTTTCTTCTGGCTCTGAAATAAATGTGAATTAATTCGAAGAATTTTGCTGCGGAAACTGCTGCTTTGTATGTTAAACTATGTCCATGGTATTATATGTCCGTGCATAATATGTTAGTACATAGTACTCAAGTAATTAAACATTCTCTTGTGCCAATTGGAACGTTATCTGAAGAAGCTCAAGAAGCTAGAAATAAAGATTGTCGGAGGTTTCGTGAACTTCATACTCGAAAATGCAGAAGGGATTCAACGAATAGAGACCTGCTTAACATGATGTTGATTACGTCAGATCCCTTAATGAACAAGTATCGAAAAATGCCGCGTAAAACTCCTGGTAATCTACCTATGGAAACTATTCAGTTACTTAATAACTCCCAGGATGTTATCATATGAAATGAAGGAGCCCAGTATAGCAAAGAATACGATGCTCTGGACTCTACAGGTGAATCAGCGGAAGAATGAACAGTAGACATGTTGTTATTATTAACGGAAGAGGTTGCTGAGGCAATTACTTGTAAATAAAATGATACTTTTACGTCTTCTATGAAATGTTTTGGGTGTAATCTAGATTTTTTTAATGTTTAAATACAATATAAGATATACATAACATATATAGAGTAATGTTGTTTTCGTGTGTAAGATGTGTTTACTAAAACCACGTCATTAACATAACTGGGAAATTAAATTTGGTTATAAAGAAATATTGTTAAGATTTTGACGAATATGTTTTTATTTTTTAATAGTTTTTGTTCATACTTCGTTGTTCTATGCTTAATACCAATATTTAAAATACGTTTTCAATCTGGAAGAATGTACATACAGTGCCTTCGTCAGTTCACACAAATAAGGTGTAACAAGAATACTGGACTGAAATTCCCACTGTTATTCATATTTTATCCAGTTTTAAATACGGTAGTATGTTTATCACTGCCATAAACTAAAATATACACTACCAAATCGAGACTCTTACTCCCGTAAATGGACGAATCTTTTGTTAATTTCGGTCATTGTTTAAAACTCCCCTTGCCCTCTCCCCTATGTATTTACCGCCGAAGATCGTACAGTTTAGACGATGCTAGACATGAATTCAGCGACCTCAAGATTGGTATATTACCAACTTTTAATAGGATACCAGCACTCATAACGACTATCTTAATTTTTTCCACATAGAATTGGGATTCGACACACTGTGAGACGTAATTACAAGAGAGCAGAATCTGTAAAATGCAAATAAGATTTACAAGTATCGTGAGTTTATTTCTAAGCTGTTTCCGACTGCACGTGGCCTTATTGTTATATACAAGCCTTTGTTGCCTTATGTAGATGTAAGGTACTGGAATGACACAAACTTATTCCTTGAACGATTACAATTTCTAAGAGCATCGCAAGATGCTGGTCACGCAGGTCACGAATCAGAAATTCTAGGAAAAGGGAGAGAATTACAACATGCCGGTTTACCTGCGAAGGTAAATATCGCACACGAGTTACATAAACCAGCACGTCGCACCTACTGCCGCAGATGCGTTATTACACAAGGAAAAGATGATCTCTGGCAAACAGACTTAGTAGAAATGATTCCATATGCCTCTAGTAATAAATCGTATAAGTATCTACTTACTGTTATCGATGTGTACTCGAAGTTTGCTTTTGAAAAATCTGTGCGTTCTAAAACAGTAGCTCAAGTTAAAGAAGCATTTAAACATATTGTTGAGCAATCGAGACGCCGCCCAAGGCTTCTTCAAACCGAACAACGTTAAGAGTTATACAACATGGATTTTTCTTCTTACCTTAAGTTACTTGGCGTTCATCACTACTCTACGTTCAGCAATCTCAAGGCAAGTGTTGTAGAACGATTTAATCGTACATTAAAAACAATAATGCGGTGAGAATTTACAGTACAAGGTTCATATCGTTGAACTGATCCACTACCGAGAATTGTGTCTACCTACAACGATGCACCTCATCTCACTATCGGGACAAAGCCACGTCTTGTTACGAGGAATACACCGCGCCTAAATGCTATTCATCTTGTAATTAAATCAGCTGATCCGCACGGCTATAGCTTTAAAGAAGGTAATTTTCTTCGCTTCAGCGAACACAAATCCATCTTCGCAAAAGGAGACATCCCCTAACTGGAGCACTAAAATTTTTCAAATCAGGTGTCTTAAGTTTACAAATCCAGTTACATATTTACTTCACTACCTCAGAGGATAGCCTATTGAAGGAGGATTCTACATCGAAGAACTGCATGAAAACAAAATATCCTGATCACTATTTAATCCAACGTGTTATTCGACGTCGTCGGAATAAACTGTATGTTAAATGGCTTGGTTTTAATAACAGCTTTAATTCATGGGTTAATAAATAGGATGCACTTTAAATCTTGTGTGCTTTTTAATTCTCGATCCTCTACCTCTCCTTTCTTTCAGTTGATACACATCAACATTATTATACCACTAGATCATTTAGGACATGCCGTAGGATAGATTTAATATTAAACAACACCTGTAATATGTTTTTACAATTCATATTTATTTTTTAAATATATACATTTATTGAAGTAAATCTGTTTTATCCTTTCTTTACTTTACTGGCTCTGCCACTACCTAGTAACAGTTCTCCTTTTGTTGCACCGGCAACGACAAGTGCTGCTATCTTCTCGGCAACTGAAACACCAGGTGACCACAAACGCAGCATAGCTTTTCGAAGCAAATTTTCATCACCTTAGTTCAGGATTGTTTTGTCGATAAACAATGTCATGCTCCTTGCAGGCAGCACCTAATATATTAATACCAGGAGGACCACGTGCCAAGCGAACGTCAAGTCATGTTCTAGGGCCGCAGTATTTATAACTAGGAAGATGAAGCTCGAAGGGAAGAAGATCAATCACTTTATTAATGACCCCATGCCCATCCTCACATTTCTCCAGCACGTTTCTTCACCTTTTTCTACGGCAACCTGTTTACTCTTTTCGCAGCTATGATAAGTGTTCATAAGCCAAGACAACTCGTTAGTTTTTGGTCCCCGATACAGTTTAATAAGTTGACATGTACGACACTATATCACTGAAGGTATCCTATCTAAACTCACTTGTTCACGATGTAAACTACACGTTTGAATGTCTGGCAAAACAGGATCTTGAATCCACTCACGAGGCACCTTATCCCAGATATTTTTACAGCATTCGCAGCTACATTAACCAAAACTGCCTTTGATAATGCATTTAACACTTCTTCAGTAAAAGTGTTTAGTCTCTTTTTGCATGCATAAGACTTTACGATTGCCTTTTCAACTGCGTTACACTTAGTATCATTTAGAAATGGCATGATGTCTTTACCCTACAAATGTTTCTTTCACACTAACGTTATTTCGACACTGCAGTTTACATATGTTGTTCACCTCCCGGCATGCAATGCATCACAAACAATCGAAGAGCATGCACATATATTGTAAACACTGTTTACTTATTTCTCTACCGTTCTCCTTGACAAGAGCTATAAATGATGGACACCCTAATTCATGCATGTCGATAATTTCACACGGTAGATACTCACGCAACCATTCCTTCTTTTCACAACCCTTTCAGAAACACGATCTGCTCTTGAAAAATCATCGAAGATAGAAAACGATAAGGTATTCATCCCATTGCAATCCTACATTTTTCGATCCATTCAGTCTGCTTTTCACCTTCATCTGTTTGCAAGCAGTAAAGGAAAGGTGGACTAAATACTAAACTAACAAGTTTTGGTGCCCACAACACAGTGCAATCCAACACAGCCACCTCTTTAAACACAAATTTGTTGCCGTTTACTTTGAAGCCTTGTACACCAACTATTAATAATCTTGTCATGATAGAATAAAGCGCTCTATCTCTGTATCTTGAAGACTAAAGAAAAATTCTTACTCATATTATCTATAAGGCCTTCAGTCAGTAAGTAACAGTCATAACGATCAAGTCTAAATATGCATAAGTATGATGACGTAATCGCTGCAAGTTAAAAACAGAATAATAGCACGTGCTCACTCTAGCCTTTAGCATAAGATCACGTGTTATGGTAATGCATGTTTAAACTTGTTCTATAGAGACATAAAGCTATGCCTTGACAGAGGAGGAGGAGGAGGTCATAAGAACCTATATATGGCCGCCATCTTGTGCAATAGCCTTTAAGCTGGCCTTCTTCATAACATCCTGTGTACAGCTACCATCTTGCGCAGTAGGCACCCTCAGCCAGCTTTCTCCATAAGAGCCCATGTATAGACGGCATCTTATACAATCGTCAATGTGCCGCATCTTACCCTATAAGAAGCCGTGTATAGCCGCCATCTTGTTCAATTGGCATCTGGAAGTACATCTTGCCGTAAAACTAAGGATAGCTCCATTCAAGTGGACGGATGTGAGGTTTGATTCTCTCTCTTAGGCGTCGGGAGGGCAACTAGCCGTTAAAGTAAGGTTAGGCCCCTCAAGATAGCGATTGTGAAGTTAGTCTCGCTCTCTTATGCAAAATCAGCCAATCGTCATTGCCCTACTACTATACTAGGGCTTCATTGACCTCGGGTCAAAGACCTCGGAGTCGGAACCGGCCTAGGTACACTACTAGGGGTCAATGACCTCATGTAGAATTCAAATTTCCTGCGCTGCTCAGTCAGAAGTCACGTGACGCGCTCCTCGGCCTCTGATTGGCCGTGAGGTGGAATCCGCTTTGCCCTACTAATCATGCCAAGTATTAAAAGTACATAACTACCGAGCGGTTTGGTTCACATAGCCGTCAGCTTGCTTCGGGTTCGAATTCCACCGTCGGCAGACCTGAATATGATTTTCCGTGGTTTCCTACTTTCAAGCAGGCAAATGCTGGGGCTTTATATCTTAATTAAGGCCATTGTTGCTTCCTTACTACTTCAAGCCCTTTCCTACCCCATCGTCACCATACAAACTATCCGTGGCGGTGCAAGCAAATTTATTCATATATTTTTTTGTGACTGTTGATATCGCGATCATGGTCATAGGATATCCAGTCCAATGTGGAGTAAGAATCACAGAGAGGTGACTGAAGAATTCTAAAATCCCAGCATTCGAAAATAAACCACTTTCCTGCAAAGCCGGTGGAAACACCACTGTACGGGCACTAGAGACGGAGACTTTGTGAGAACTGAAGAATGCAGTTCACCTAAATGTTTGAAATTGTCTGAAATTAGGTTTCGTTTCTAACTTTATATTTTTACTTGAACCGATAGATTTCACTAACGCCGTTAACCACAATACTGACATCAGCAGGACGCAGTGCTCTCTAACGTCGGCTTATGACGTGACATCGTTACAGGGAATTAAATTTACTGCTCTGAAACTAACTCTCGGATTTTACGACGTATAATATCGACGTAAATAATGTGACTATGTAGCTTTGATGACTGACGTATTCACTGACCAACTAAATATAATATTTATAAGAAAAACGAAACGAAACCAAACCAAACCCCTAGCGCTGCTCAGCTCGAAGGCCTGCACATTACGAGGTGTCGTGTGGTCAGCACAGCGAATCCCTTCGGCCGTTTTTCTTGGTTTTCTAGACCAAGGCCACTTTCTCACCAGCAGATAGCTCCTCGGTTGTAATCACGTAGGCTGAGCGAACGTCGGACCAGCACACTGATCCGGGTAAAACTTCCCGACTTGGCCAGGAATCGAACCGGGTGCCACCGGATAAGGGGCAGGCACGCTATCCCCTAGAACTCGGGGCCGACTTTGTCAGTAAACATTATATTAAATATATAATTAAATATTTTTTAGAAAGAAGTGTACTTCAGAGCTCGTCCTGTCTGTTTACGTAGGCCCGACACAGGCAGATCTTCTGACGATGACGGCCATCGCGGCCTCAATGCCTCAGTATTTTCTTAGAGGGATAATGGTAATAATGTTATTTGTTTTACGTCCCATTAACTACTCTTACTGCTTTCGGAGACGCCGAGGTGCCGTAATTTCGTGCCGCATTATTTCTTTCAAGTGCCAGTAAATCTGCCGACAGGAGGCTGATGTATTTGAGCACATTCAAATAACACCGAACTGAGCCAGGATCGAACCTGCCATGTTGGGGTCAGAAGGCCAGGGCCTCAACCGTCTGAGCCACTCAGCCTGGCGTATAAAAATGGCAAAGCTCGGAAAACCATCTTCAGGCTGCCGACAGTGGGCTTCGAACCCACTATCTCCCGAATGCATGCTGATAGCTACTTGACCCAAGCTGTCCAGTATACTCTGTGCTAAGTTGGACTGACCGTCACAGACGGTGGAATCGCTGCCCTTTGGAGACCAAGTTCGCAGGTACGATCCCGGCTTAATGTCGGTAGATTCACCGGCATGTAGGAGAATTAACTCTCCGGTCCCTTGAACCTAGTGAGTGTGATGTGAAACCTAGAATAATAACAATAATAATAATAATAATAATAATAATAATAATAATAATAATAATAATAATAATAATAATAATAATAATAATAATAATAATAATAATAACAATAATAATGATAATAATCATACTAATAATAATAATAAAATCTATGTGTGAGGAAACTGAAATGCAATATATGAATTTTTTTGGTGCCATCTGGATGACTCTGGCGTTAATTTGGCTTTCAGCGCGACTTTCGAGGCATTTATGGTTATCTACAGTTAGAAGTTATTTTGGCCAAGAAGAGAATTAGGTGAATGCTGAAAGACCTGTGGTTATGGCATGGCTTGAAGACAGGTATTACTCTAAATATCTAGGAAATTTCCTTTCTTCGAAATTCCACTGAACTTGACAAGTTTTGAAATAATTCTTTTGGGCAGAAGAAGTTTTTCAATGCTAACCACTCGCCCGCTACTCCAGAAATAAAAATTACCTTTCTGGTAGAAGCGAGAGCAGACGGGTGCTTAAGAATCGGAATTTTCAACTTGGCCCACTTCCCGGAATGAATAATAGTGGTCTCCCCTCACTTTTCGTTTTCCTCCCTTTTTTAAATGAAGTCAAGTCGCGGCAGGCCCAAGAGGAAGTGTGTCCATTTGTCCCGTCCAAGACCTGGACTCGGCCCGTATTAGCACACAGGAACTAACGACGCAGCAAAGCAGAGAGGAGGAAATGGCGCGCCTCGGTCAAGTCAGGGAAGGCCTCTCCGGTCAGCGCTTTGTGCACACCAGTAGGCACAAAAACTTCTGCCAATTACCCCACTCTGTCTTGTCTACACATCACTCACATGCCTTCTTCTGGTCCATTGCCCGAGCCTGCACATTTCTCATCAAAAGTGAAGCGTCATTAGGCGACATCCTCTCAGCAAAAAGGAACCCGTACAACTCTCCACAAGTGGAATTGTCAGTCCGTAGGCTTGTTGGATCCTCACGATGAGGCACTGTGAAAGGAATCCCTCAGAGGATGCAGACGCTGGTGAGCTTCCTTCCCACTCCATTGTACGTGATCATTGACGGAACCTCTTCAAGAGTCCCAACTCTATTACTCTGGGTTAAAACTGCCACTCGGCTGTCACCCCCACCTCAATAATAATACTAATAATATTAATCGATAAATCAATGCCACTTTATGTCACCGGAACTAGACTAGATTGGCGACAACGCCACTATGATATCATATTGTCCGTGCCATTTTTCCAGTCGAGATCCTCGGCGGGTAAAATGAAACTCCGCCTCAATCTCCTGGTGTGGGATACTGTAGTCACGTCCTAGTTCGTGAGAGTCGGGATACCAGGTGCTATGGAATGGGAGTGGGCATCTCGGACGTATTCTGATTCATGGCCCTCTTTCTGCTCAGGCGGCTAGGACTATACAATCCACCGGTGGTCCCTAACCCGTTAGAGAAGAGATCCACACTTGGACTATGTGTAAGTAGGGTAGCATCCTGCTTCATGAATTTACCGAGCACAGAACATGTTAAGCATGCCTCGCACCTGCGGGAGTAACGGAGTCCCACTCCCATTTGACAGGCGAGGGACTCCTTGGAAACAACTTGGTGAACATAATGGAATTCGATGGGGAGCTATCAATATTAATGGAGCTTATGGAGGAAATAAAGTAGAACTGGCTTTGAATATTGAATTTTCACGACCACATTGTAATCGAAAACGACTTTCAACTTATTAGGTCGTGTTACGTACATTTAGTACGTGATGAAGAGATGTTAAGTACAGAACAAAAATGGCCAACCAGACACCAGTGGGATCCGAACCCACAACCTCCCGATTTCGCGTCGGTTGCTCTACCAATTGAGCTATGGTGGCCTAGGCCATCTTTGTTCTGTGGGAAAGGATCTAAGCTACAGGTCTAAGCTACACCAACTGGTGTCTGGTTGGCCATTTTTGTTCTGTACTTAACATCTCTTCATCACGTACTAAATGTACGTAACACGACCTAATAAGTTGAAAGTCGTTTTCGATTACAATGTGGTCGTGAAAATTCAATATTCATTGACTTGGCCCTCAACGGGCAACTTGAACGCACTCTACAGTGTGATGGTAGTAGTACCAGACCTGTAGCTTAGATCCTTTCCCACAGAACAAAGATGGCCTAGGCCACCATAGCTCAATTGGTAGAGCAACCGACGCGAAATCGGGAGGTTGTGGGTTCGGATCCCACTGGTGTCTGGTTAGCCATTTTTGTTCTGTACTTAACATCTCTTCATCACGTACTAAATGTACGTAACACGACCTAATAAGTTGAAAGTCGTTTTCGATTAGAACTGGCTTAGTCAGTAAAGAGGATGCATATCGATGTGCTAGGAGAAAGTGATATTCAAGAAAGGGGAGATAACGAGGAAGAGATGGGAGATTATAAAGTGTACTTGACGGGTGTTAGAAAGGGAAGGGCAGAGTCTGGGGTAGGGCTCAACATCAGGAATGCAATTGCACGCAACATAGTTTCTGTTAGGCAGGTAAACGAGCGAATTATGTGGGTAGATTTGGCAGTTGGAGTAATTAAGATGAGAATTGTCTCAGTGGTCCGCCTCTGTGGTGTAGTGGTTAGCGTGATTAGCTGCCACCCCCGGAGGCCCGGGTTCGATTCCCGGCTCTGCCACGAAATTTGAAAAGTGGTACGAGGGCTGGAACGGGGTCCACTCAGCCTCGGGAGGTCAACTGAGTAGAGGTGGGTTCGATTCCCACCTCAGCCATCCTGGAAGTGGTTTTCCGTGGTTTCCCACTTCTCCTCCAGGCGAATGCCGGGATGGTACCTAACTTAAGGCCACGGCCGCTTCCTTCCCTCTTCCTTGCCTATCCCTTCCAATCTTCCCATCCCTCCACAAGGCCCCTGTTCCGCTTAGCAGGTGAGGCCGCCTGGGCGAGGTACTGGTCATACTCCCCAGTTGTATCCCCGACCAAGAGTCTGAAGCTCCAGGACACTGCCCTTGAGGCGGTAGAGGTGGGATCCCTCGCTAAGTCCGGGGGAAAAACCGAACCTGGAGGGTAAACAGATGATGATGATGATGATGATTGTCTCAGTGTATTCACCATGTGCAGTTGTAAATGAAAGTTTTATGAAGCATTGGGTGACATCGTAGTCGGCGTCAACAGCAAGGATAGAATAGTGCTAATGAGCGATTTCAATGCGACAGTCGGGAATAGAACTGAAGGATACGAAAGGGTGATTAGTAAATGTGAGGAACATATGGAAGCTGATGGGAACAGGAAGCGTTTGCTGGACTTCTGTGCTAGTATCGGTTTAGCATTTACGAATACATTCTTCAGGCATAATGTTATTCACCACTACACATAGGAGGCTAGGGGTACCAGATCCATAAGAGACTATAAATCTTAACCGACATCGAATTCAAGAATTCTGTTAGAAATGTACGTATTTCGGGGATTTTTAGATGATACAGACCACTATCTGATCTGTAGTGAACTAAGGATCTCTAGGCCTAGGGCAGAGAAAGTGAAATCTGCATGCAAACGAAAAACGGAAAAAATCTACAGGACGTGGAAATTATATAACAGTACATGCATATGATTATTGTGAAGTTCGAACAGTGGACAGTAAGCAGGTTCAGGATATAACAGGAGAATTTGTGGGATACAGCGATACTGTAGTAGAAACAACAAGGGAATGCCTAGGAACAAATGTGTGTGAAGATGAGGTAAAGCGAACATCTTGGTGGAATGATGAAGTCAGAGCTGCTTGTGAACGTAAAAAGAAGGCTTATGAGATATGGCTCCAAACAAGTGCTGATGCATACAGGGATGTACATGGATGAAACAGAGCGAAACAAATAGCTGTTGAATCCAAAGCAAGTCCTGGAAAGATTTTGGAAGTGATCTGGTAAAGCTAGATCAAGCAACATTGAAACCTTTCTGGCCAGTAATAAAGAATCTTACTAATGGACGGAAAAAAAGAAATGAACAGTGTTTCGGGTAATACAGGTGAACTCATAATAGATCCCAGGGAATCACTGGAGTGGTGGAGGAAATATTTTGAAAATCTTTCCAACGTAAAAAGAAATCTCCCTGGTGGTGTCGCGAACAACCAAGCTCATGGGGAGGAGGAAAATGATGTTCGCGAAATTATGCTTCAGGAAGTCTAAAGGATGGTAAATAAACTCCGCTGTCATAAAGCAGCAGGAATAGATTATATTTAACCTAAAAATGGGAAGTATAGTGGGAAGGCAGGGAAGAAATGGCTTCATTGAGTAGTGAGATTAGCATGTGGTGTAGGTAAGGTTCCTTCAGATTGGACAAAATCAGTCATTGCACCTATCTATAATCAAGAGAACAGGAAGGATTGCACAACTATCGAGGTATCTCGTTGATTACCATACCAGGCAAAGTATTCATTGGCATGTTGAAGAGAGGGTGCGATCAGTGGTTGGGAGTTAATTGGATGAAAACCAGTGTGGTTTCAGACCACAGTGAAGCTGTCAAGATCAGATTTTCAGTATGCGCCAGGTTATTGAAAAATGTTACCAGAGGAATAGACAGCTTTTTAATGTTTCGTAGATCTACAGAAAGCATATGACAGAGTACCGAGGGAAAAGTTGTTCGCCATACTGGGGGACTACGGGATTAAAGTTAGATTACTAAAATCAATCAAAGGCATTTATGCTGACAATTGGGCTGCTGTGAGAATTGACGGTAGAATGAGTTCTTGGTTCAGGGAACTTACAGGGTTTAGAAAAGCCTGTAATCGATCACCCTTGGTGTTCGTAGTTTACGTTGATCATCTGCTGAAATGTATTATGTGGCATGGAGGGATTCAGTTAGGTGGAAATGTAGTAAGCAGTCTGGCCTATGTTGACGACTTGGTCTTATGGCAGGTTGTTTCGGAAGCCTGCAGTCTAATATCTTGGAACTTGAAAATAGGTGCAATGAGTACGGTATGAAAATTAGCCTTTCGAAGACTAAATTGATGTCAGTAGGTAAGACATTCAGCAGAATTGAATGTCAGATTGGTGACAAGGCTGGAACAGGTATATAATTTTAAGCACTTAAGGTTGTGTGTTCTCTCATGATGGTAATGTGGCAAGTAAGATTGAATCAAGGTGTAGTAAAGCTAATGCAGTGAGCTCGCAGTGTCGATCAACAGTAATCTGTAAGAAGGAAGTCACCTCCCAGACGAAACAATCTTCACATCGGTCTATTTTCAAACCAACTTCGCTTTACGGGAGCAAAAGCTGGTCGGACTAGGGATATCTTATTCATAAGTTAGAAGTAACAAAGTTGAAAGTAGCGAGAATGATAGCTGGTAAAAGCAGGTGGGAACAATGGCAGGATGATAATCGGAATGAAGAGTATTATGATGGGAGAGTTCGGCCGCCACCACCGCCACCGGGCTTGCAGGGGCCTCCTCCACCACAACCACCCGGGAGGCCTTCCCAGGGGCCTCCACCACCACCACCACCACCAACCGGGAGGCCTTCCCAGGGGCCTGCTCTTCCTCCCGCGGGAAATTTGAATTGGTAAACAAAGCCGCGTGCTTTTTTCTTGACAGCCACGTGCTTTTTGACAGACAACAACGCATCGCTATCCTCAGTACTGCCATCTTAACGGACCTAAACTTTAGTGGTACCAACTTAACCTAACTAGCGCGAGATTTGAATCGGTAAACAAATCCACGTGCTTTTTGTCAGCCACGTGCTTTTTGACAGACAACAACGTGTCGCAAACCTCGGCGCTGCTATCTTGACGGGCCTAAACCTTAGTGCTGCCAACTTAACCTAACTAGCGCGAGATTTGAATCGGTAAACAAATCTACGTGCTTTATTGACAGCTGTCATCCGCCATCTTTAATCAAGAGAGCACCGTGCTGCCCTCTTTAGCTACATATCTTTGAAATGTGGTGGCGGATAATTTGAAAAATGCTTTTTGATAGCAGCCATCTTTAATCGACAGAGCACCGTGCTGCACTCTGGTGGCAGGCAATTCCACGTGACAGCAGCCATCTTTAATCAAGAGAGCGCAGTGCCGCACTCTTTGTGGTGGCGGTAAATTCCACGTGCTCTTGTTTGGAAACTAATCCACGTGTTTTTTGTCATCCTCCATCTTTAATCAAGAGAGCACCGTGCTACACTCTTTAGTTGAAATGTGATGGTGGCAAATTCCACCTACAGAGCACCGTGCCGCACTCTTTAGTTGAAATGTGGTGACGGCAAATTCCACATCCGCCATATTTAATCTACAGAGCTCCGTGCCGCACTCTTTGTGGTGGCGGATAATTTAAAAGAACATGTTATACAATACCTGAAGATTATATTACAAAAGAAGTGATTCGGAATATAATCGAACACTGTACTTGATACAACATATGATCAGAACACTGATTGATGTGTTTGGGGTGCACCTTCGTTCTAAGAGAAAAAATAACAAGACTACAGTTCTGAGCAGCTTGCGTAAGTTAGCGATTATTTGCTTAGCATAACTTGCACCTAACATGCTTTTGCAAATTAGCGAAAAAGATAAATAAATACTAGTCCTGTTACATCAGGAAGGGTAACTGGCTAAATCCTGGTGTTTTAGCGTCAGGAAGGGCGTCTAACCGTAAAACAATAGTTCTTGACGTAAAACACTACATACTGTAATTTAAAATCCTAAAAGAGTATCCGGCTGTAAAAACAGATTCTTGCGTTACGAAGGGGCATCCAGCTGTGAAACGGGTTCTTGCGACTTAAAATCGCATGTCAGGAAGGGCATCCGGCTGTAAAACAGGACTAGGAGTAGGAGAGCAGCAGGTAGTAGCTTCCTAGTGTAGTTAAGGCGTTATGCTTTGCGAGTAGGTATGTACTAGCACCGGGTTTCGAATAAGCAGACTTTGGAGTACCTGAACAAGAAAAAACATCTGGAATGTGTTTTTAGATGAAGTTTGAAGCAAGCCTACACACACAAGCTACATCCGGCTGGCAAGCTGCTGTCGGAATGTGATGCTTCAGCAAAGTATGAAGTCCACTGCACGCGTACAGTCCACATCGAAATTATTAGCAGCAGCAGTCGCAGCTTGTCGAGCTGAGCTTAGACCTTCTCGTTTAATCGTAGTACAAATACGCCTGCTTGTAGAACTTGTATATTTCAGTACCTCAGCGTTTCGTGTTGTTGCTAACAGGTAGGGGATACTGTGGATGTAGGCTTAGCTTAGCTCTCCTGAGGATTACTTCTCAGCTTAGCGCCTGTGTTTACTTACAAGTAAAGAATACCGTACATGCAGTCTTAGCTTAATACCTTTGAAAATCGCTTCTTAGCCAAGTCCTCTCTTTGTTTACCTACAGGTAGGGAACACCGTAGATGCAGTCTTAGCTCAATACTCTTAAGAACCGCTTCTTAGCCTAGCGCATTCTCTTTACCTACAGGCAAGGGGCACCGTTGATGTAAGCTTTTTGCTTAGCTCAGCAACCTGCTAAGTACAGGTAGGGGATACCATAGATGTGATCTTAGCTCAATACCTTTAAGTACCTACAGGTAAGGAATACAGTAGATGTAGGTTTTTGCTTAGCTCAACACCCTGCTAAGTGCATGTAGGGGATACCGTAGATGTGATATTAGCTCAGTACCTTTAGGTACCTACAGGTAAGGAATACCGTAGATGTAGTCGTTTTGCTTAGCTCAACACCCTGCTAAGTACAGGTAGGGGATACAGTAGATGTGATCTTAGCTCAATACCTTTAAGTACCTACAGGTAAGGAATACCGTAGATGTAGGCTTAGCTCAGCACCCTGCTATGTACAGGTAGGGGGTACCGTAGATGTGATCTTAGCTCAATACCTTTAAGTACCTACAGGTAAGGAATACCGTAGATGTAGGCTTTTTGCTTAGCTCAGCACCCTGCTAAGTACAGGTAGGGGATACCGTTGATGTGATCTTAGCTCAGTACCTTTCAGTTCCTACAGGTAAGGAATACCGTAGATGTAGGCTTAGCTCAGCACCCTGCTACGTGCAGGTAGGGTATACCGTAGATGTGATCTTAGCTCAGTACGTTTAAGTACCTACAGGTAAGGAATACCGTAGATGTAGGCTTAGCTCAGCACCCTGCTAAGTACAGGTAGCGAATACGGTAAATGCGCGCTTAGCTCAATACTTTTAAGTACCTACAGGCAAGGGATACAATATATGTAGGCGTAGCTCAGCACCCTGCTAAGTACAGGTAGGGAATACCGTAGATGCGGGCTTAGCTCAATACCTTCAAGTAACTACAGACAAGGGATACCGCAGATGCTGGCTTTTTTGCTTAGCTTAGTGCCCTCCCGTTTAAGTTCAGAGATCGAGGATCGCGGGCTGACCTTCTTAGGTTCGATCCGCTGCAGAACACCTAAATTCTGCCACCTCAGCATCAACAGCAGGTTCGATCCCGGCTTAGTGCTTAAATACGCCAGCCTGCAGAACTCGGTGTAAGGCAGTCAGGAGAACTCTTGTTGCATAAACATCTCTTTCCAACTGTACTGCTGATGTCTGCAACTCGCAGTTCTCTGTGTGCTCACCTACCGTCTAGTAGTAAAATCAGAAGGTAAGATTAATTCCTTGAATATTATTATTACTATTTTATTATTATTATTATTATTATTATTATTATTATTATTATTATTATTATTATTATTATTATTATTATTATTATTATTATTATTATTATTATTATTATTTACGATTTCTTTTTTCTTTGTTTTGTTTTTGAAAATCACTGTCTGCTGTAAATATTATTCTCCAGTTTGCAGCCTTCAACTTAAGGTAAGCCTAAACTGTTAGTGTTTGCATTTTTGTTCGAAACCAACTTCTACGCAAGCTCACCCTTTCATATCCTATCATCACAAGTGCTTAAAGATAGCTAGGCTAGCTAACTTACACTTTCATATCAAATCATCACAAGTGCTTAAAGATAGCTAGGCTGGCTGACTTACCTTTTCATATCCTTTCATCACGAGTGTTTTTACGCTAGTAAATATAGCTAACTTAGCTGTTAACAAACCAAGTAACTTTTGTGACCTTCATTGTTTTTAGCTTACGATAAGAGGATTAGAAGGTGTAGACAAGGAAGAGGTTAATCTTGTAACTTCAAAAATCAGAACAATGTCTGACCTCTATAGATTGAAACTTGCTTTTTTCCCTTTTTAGCATTATAGGATAAGAGGATTAGAAGGCGTAGACAAGGAAGAGGTTAATCTTGTAACTTCAAACTCACGACAATGTCTGACGTCTATAGGTTGAAACTTGGTTTCCTCTAAACATCGCAACTCTAGGCTAGCTAACTTGTCCTCTCATATCGTATTATTACATTTGTTTTTACGCTAGGCAATAAAGGTCTCTGATTTAAAGATAGCTAGGTTAGCTGTTAACAAACCAAGTAACTTTTGTGACCTTCATTGTTTTTTTTGCATTTTACGGTAAGAGGATTAGAAGGCGTAGACAAGGAAGAGGTTAATCTTGTAACTTCATATTCACGACAATGTCTGACCTCAATAGGTTGAAACTTGGTTTCTTCTAAACATCGCAACTCTAGGCTAGCTGACTTGTCCCTTCATATCCTATTATTACATTTGCTTTTACGCTGGGCAATAAAGGTCTTTGAGTTAAAGATAGCTAGGTTAGCTGTTAACAAACCAAGTAACATTTGCGACCTTCATTGTTTTTAGCTTACGATAAGAGGATTAGAAGGCGTAGACAAGGATGTGGTTAATCTTGTAACTTCAAACTCACAACAATTTCTGACCTCTATAGGTTGAAACTTAGTTTGTTATAAACATCGCAACTCTAGGCTAGCTAACTTGTCCTCTCATATCGTATTATTACATTTGCTTTTACGCTAGAAAATAAAGGTCTTCGATTTAAAGATAGCTAGATTAGCTGTTAAAAAACTAAGTAGCATTTGCGACCTTCACTGTTTTTTTGCATTTTACGATAGGAGGATTAGAAGGCGTAGACAAGGATGAGGTTAATCTTCTAACTTCAAAATCAGAACAATGTCTGACCTCTATAGGTTGAAAATTGGTTTCTTCCGTTTTTAGCATTCTAGAATAAGATGATTAGAAGGTGTAGACAACGAAGAGGTTAATCTTGTAACTTCAAACTCACGACAATGTCCGAACTCTATAGGTTGAAACTTGGTTTCCTCTAAACATCGCAACTCCAGGCTAGCTGACTTGTCCCTTCATATCCTATTATTACATCTGCTTTTACGCTAGGCAATCAAGGTCTTTGATTTAAACATAGCTAGGTTAGCTGTTAACAAGCAAAGTAACTTTTGTAACCTTCATTGTTTTTAGCGTATTATTACATCTGTTTTTACGCTAGGTAATAACGGTCTTTGATTTAAAGATAGCTAGGTTAGCTGTTAACAAACCAAGTAACTTTTGTAGCCCTTTCATATCCGATCATCACTATGTGCGAAGCAAGTGCTAACGCTACATTCATATATTTTTGTTCTTTTCTAGGTACATCAAGAGTTATCGTCGACATTTATTCGAGTTACAGGCTTGAACGTGCACATTTTCTTTATCCGAGTAACAGTTTGCAGTCCGCAACGTGAACATTTTAAAAGTATGTTTCGATCTTTTTTAATTGATCTTATATGTTTACATTGTTTTTAAAAATCGAAAAATAGTATTCAGCTTTTTATAGGAAAACCATGTAGACGATTAACCAGATAGGTCATATTTCAACTCCAACTACCAAGCCGCTGACAAGCCTACCGCTAAGAGAGCAATTTAAAGTGATTTCACTACGAAGATTAAAAACGAAATTTGGAGAAAGGATTTTATGCGTCTACAATGATTTTCATGTTTTTTTACCTTATAGATTTAGTGTGCTAACTGATTTAGAAATAGAAGAACTAAATCAACGTTCCATTTGCATTATATATCGCGGAATAGAGAACAAATCTTGTGTTATTATTTTTATTGATGCTTAATAAATTAGGAAACTACACCTGTTACACCTTGCAAAGCTCTTAATGCAAAATTACACTAAGCACTTCGAAGTATTTCTACATATTAGTTATATGCACATACAATTTTAATAAAAACATACATCTATACCCCTACCGTTGTTAAAATGCAACAACTTTAGCTAACTTACGCTCTTTAGTTAAAATGTTGTTCAATTGCAGCAGCTTTAAAGTATTGTAGTCTCGGAATTTTATCCTGTAAGCGTTGTTTTCGATATTAAGCATGTAAGACTCTCTTCTCTTGCGAATGTTACACTACACTGCTCGCAGAATAACATAGTAGATGCCTGATGTTAAGTTGTGATGTTCCGAAGAAATCAAGTTTTAACCTAGAGAGGTCAGACATGATCGCGAGTTCGGAAAAACTAAGTGTTTACCTAAAGAAGTTAGATATTATCATAAATTTAAAGAAGCAGATAGAGAGATGAATGTTCTATACCTAACAAAGTAAAAGCACTCTTGCAGATAACGTTCGATAAGGGTGTTACTTAATGGCCTTCAATCGAGTCGCAAGTTTAAAAACAGATTGATTTAATTAGTTAATTGATTTACTATAAAACAGTCTAACTTTTGTATCGCTCGGTTTTTAGTTATAGCATTGTTTACTACGGCGTAACATCAACTAAAACTCATACATACAAGATTTGCATTATTAATTGTAAGTTAAAGAATGTACATACATGAATTACATCGAGAAGGGAAAAGTACGCAAACATCACTACAAGTAAAATCATTCATGATAAAACTTGTACACACAAGATGTAAATAAATGCTGTAGAATTGGCATATTCTTTTATTTTAGATTAGGTATTACCTTCTCCTCCTACTCCTTCCTCTCGAAGAAGAATAAGAGCAAGAAAGAAGGTGTTGATTAAATTCGTAAGTACGTTATCGTCTAGCACAATAAGTATGTTGAGAAGAGATTTTTTTCTAAACAGTGCTTGATTCTAGTCTTGCAATGCTGTGTTCTACAACATCGAACTAAAGTATGTATATATGTTATGAACGGTAGTATTTGTTCAAGTCTAAACTTGCACACTCTCGCTTTTGCAATGCATGTTCGATAAAGATGTACCTTGGCAGAGTAAGTAAAGGTAAAGGAAGTTATAAGAGTTGCTATCTTGCGCAAGTTGTTCAGAATTCTAGTCTTACTTTCTCTCTTAGAACAAAGGTATACCCCAGACATGTTGTAAACACATCAACCGATGTTCTAATCATATGTTGTATCGAGTACAGTGTTCGATTCTAGTCTTGATCACTTATCTAGTGTTTTGAACACATCAATTAATGTTCTGATTACATGTTAAGGTTAACAACATCGAGTGCAGTGTTCGATCCTAGTCTTGCTATGTTTAAATCTGACTTAATGTTCTAATCACATGTTGAAGTTAACAACATCGAGTGCAGTGATCGATTCTAGTCTTGTTATGTTTTACAATCTTGCTTTTGCAATGCATGTTCGATAGAGATGTACCTTGATAGAGCAGGATGAGTTCGATTCTAGTCTTGCTATGTTTTAACCTAATTTAATGTTCTAATCACATGTTGAAGTTAACAACATCGAGTGCAGAGTTCGAATCTAGTCTTGTTATGTTTTACAATCTTGCTTTTCCAATGCATGTTCGATAGAGATGTACCTTCACAGAGCAGGAAGAGCAGGTCAGTGAGTATGCTGAGATGAGATTTTTTTTTCTAAACAGTGTTTGATTCTAGTCTTGCAATGCTGTGTTCTACAACATCGAACTATAGTACGCCATTCCAGTTGTAATAGGTTTAAAACAGCAGTATATGTTCAAGTCTAAGCATGCATCACTTCAGTTACGCGATATGTATAAAGGTATTCTCAAACATGTCGTATCGTGTCCTATTCTAGTCTTGATCACTTATCTAGTGTTTTGAACACATTCGTTAATGTTCTGATCACGTCTTAAGGTTAACAACAACGAGTGCGACATTTCAACTAAAGAGTGCGGCACGGTGCTCTCTCGATTAAAGATAGTGTATGTGGAATTTACCACCACCACATTTCAGCTAAAGAGTGTAGCACTGTGCTCTTGATTAAAGATGGCGGATGACAAAAAAGCACGTGGATTTGTTTCCAAACAAGAGCACGTGGAATTTGCCGCCACCACGAAGAGTGCGGCACTGCGCTCTCTTGATTAAAGATGGCGGATGACAGCTGACGGAATTGCTCGCAAGAGTGCGGTACGGTGCTCTGTAGTTTAATGATGGCGGATGACAACTGTGACGTAGAAATTACCCACTACTACGATAAAGAGGGCAGCACGGTGCTCTGTAGATTAAAGATGGCGGATGACAGCTGACGAAATTGCCCGCATGATAGCAGCACAATGCTCTGTTGATTAAAGATGGCGGATGACAGCTGTCAAAAAAGCACGTGGGTTTGTTTAAAACAGGAGCGAGTAGAATTTGCCGCCACCACATTTCAAGTAGAGAGTGCAGTACGGTGCTCTTTTGATTAAAGATGACGGATGGTAGCTGTCAAAAAAGCATGTGACATTGTTTCCAAACAAGAACACGTGGAATTTTTCAAATTGCCGCCACCACATTTCAACTAAAGTTTGCGGCACTGCGCTCTCTTGATTAAAGATGGCTGCTGTCACGTGGAATTGCCTGCCACCAGAGTGCAGCACGGTGCTCTGTCGATTAAAGATGGCTGCTATCAAAAAGCATTTTTCAAATTATCTGCCACCACATTTCAAAGATATGTAGCTAAAGAGGGCAGCACGGTGCTCTCTTGATTAAAGATGGCGGATGACAGCTGTCAATAAAGCACGTAGATTTGTTTACCGATTCAAATCTCGCGCTAGTTAGGTTAAGTTGGCAGCACTAAGGTTTAGGCCCGTCAAGATAACAGCGGCACTGCGCACTACAGAGCACCGTACCGCACTCTTGCGAGCAATTCCATCAGCTGTCATCCGCCACCTTTAATCAAGAGAGCGCAGTGCCGCACTCTTTGTGGTGGCGGCAAATTCCACGTGCTCTTGTTTGGAAACAAATCCACGTTTGCGATACGTTGTTGTCTGTCAAAAAACACGTGGATTTGTTTACCGATTCAAATCTCGCGCTAGTTAGGTTAAGTTGGTACCACTAAAGTTTAGGTCCGTTGAGATGGCAGTACTGAGGTTAGCGATGCGTTGTTGTCTGTCAAAATGCACGTGGCTGTCAAGAAAAAAGCACGCGGCTTTGTTTACCAATTCAAATGTCCCGCGGGAGGAGGAGCAGGCCCCTTGGAAGGCCCCCCTTGTGGTGGTGGTGGAGGAGGCCCCTGGGAGCTTGGTGGCGGTGGTGGCGGCCGAACTCTCCCATTATACTACTATGAAGAGGTAAAGGCTAATTTTGGAATGAACTCGGTGGATGAAGCTGTACGTATAAAACGACTTATGTGGTGGGATCATGTGAGGCGAATGGAGGAGGATAGATTACCTAGGAGAATAATTGACTCTCTTAATGAGAGTAACAGCAGTAGAGGTAGACCCAGACGGCGATTGTTAGACTCGGTTTCAAGATAAGAGGTATAGAAGTAAATGGGGCCACAGCACTAGTTGCAAATACAGGTTTGTGACTACGTTCGATAAATTCACAGAGGATTGCAGACTGAACGTTGAAAGGCATAACAGCCTATAATGATAACGTATGTATGTACACTACCGGTCAAATTTTTCGATCACCTATCACAACTATGGATATGTAGTTAAAACAGAGATGTAGTTTTAAATAATCTATCATTGCCCTGTTCTGATAATAGAACAAGCATAAACATGTAAATATGGAACGACTCTGTTGTGTATTTGACTGGTTCTCCGCATGGAGGGTCGCTGATGAGTAACCACAACAACACTGACATGTATTTACCCAAGACGTGTCCACTCGAATAGGCCTCATCCCTTCAGCTGTCTGTGTAGCAAGCTGCTCACATTAGTTTTCAGTACACTGTGTGCAGCTAGCAGTGTGTTTGTGTATCTGATCAGGTGCATACCATATTACCTCCAAATGGGACGGAAGCAGGAAGTTGGAACTGAAAAGCTTGCTGTAATTGTAGCTCTGAATCACGAAGGGTATTCTAGTAGGACAATAGCAACAAAAGTTGGCGTAGCCCAATCTACATGGTGTATACATTGCAGCGGTTCAAGCAAACCGGTGCCAATGCAACTGTTTCGCGGTCTGGAAATCCCCGTGTAACATCATACAGGGAAGATCAGTTCATATGTGTACAGAGTAAACGTCAGAGGACTCGTACGGGACCTGAAATTCTCGAGGAAGTCAATAATATGCGAGCTGCTCCAATCTCTGTCACAACAGTGCAACGCCGTCTTCGTGAACGAGGTTTAAAGGGGTGCATAGCGGCCAAGAAACCTTTATTACGGACTCAAAATAAGATGAAAAAATGCAATGGGCACAGCAACATAAAAACTTGAGCATGTAGCAATGGTCCAAGGTGTTATTCACGGATGAATCGAAGTTTGAAGTATTTGGGAGCCATCGTCGAATGTTTGTTCGTCGACTTCTTGGAGAACGTATGAAGATTCAGTGTGTGAGACCTACGGTGAAGCATGGTGGAGGGTCGGTTATGGTGTGGGGGTATTTTGCGGGTGATAATGTCGGTGATCTAGTGCGAATTAATGGAACATTAAAGAAGGAAGGACATCATAGGATACTGTTTAACAATGCCGTTCCATCTGGCAAGAGACTTATTGATCGTGGGTTTTTTCTGCAGCAGGACAATGACCCCAAACAATCTTCTAAATTGTGTAGAGGCTATGTCAATAGAAAGGAGAAATGTGGGGAACTGAAAAATATGATTTGGCCAAGTCAGTCACCAGACTTAAATCCCATTGAACTGTTATGGGATGAACTTAACAGAGAGGTCCGAAAACTGAGGTCAACTAATGTTGAAGAGCTATAGAATAATTTACAGAACTGTAGGACTGCAATATCTACACAAACACTACAAAATCTTATTTCCAGAATGCTACGAGTTTGTGCAGCTGTTCGGAGGGCAAAGGGTGGATACTTTGAAGAGGCAAAAATATAAGTCATATTGAATTCCACTTAATGATAGAGAGATAAAATATATATTTTGTTGGTCTATGTAATTTTTACGATGTGTTTGTACATTGAAATAAAGTATCTAGTTTTGTGCATAGGTGATCGAAAACTTTTGACCGGTAGTGTGTGAAAAATAAACGAAATCTAAACTTTTCGCTCTGTATTTTAAAAGACGGAGGCATTTTGTGTAAATTCTGGTCTACAGTTTTTGGTTGACCGTCTCGACTAACTAATCATTGTCTTGAGGCTGACTTAACACTGAGAAATGAAGCCTTGTCAGTTCAGTTTACTCTTGATATTTCTACTGTGAAAGTAAAATCCTTGTACTTCAAGTCGACCTCCGTGTGGAGTGGTAGATAGTGTATCGTCTCCTATAGCGATATGCATACACATTAAAGGTAATCCTGGCTACTTTCGTCAACGTATACAGAAATAAATTGCCCAAACTTCCTTTCCTTGCAGTTCACCAGATTATTCTAACGCTTGGCTGCCGGAGAATAATAGCAATAATCAGTAAATCCACGCCAATTTGCTGAATCTTCACTGTTGTTGATATGGTGAAAGGAAACCCTCAGACGATGAGAAACACTGATAAGGTACTTACGCTTCCTTCCCAGTCCATTTTACGTACAAGCTGACAACGTAAGTCTTGTGATACACTTTTTTATGCTTCTAACCATTTCTTTACGTTTATTCTGCAGAATATGTAGGTAGTCTATGAGGCCTCCATTGTATCCTATTGATATTCATTGAGGAAGGCGTGCGGCAATCGAATTTGTCATGTTCAGTAGCACTGTATGTGAATGGTTATTATCTTTTTGGAGCAATGCATCACCTTCCTGTTTCAAGGATGGCAGCTGAAAAATTCCTTGATGTACCTAACTCTGATCTCTCCTCCCGTTTCAACTTACGCAGTCCTATTGAGGAGCTCATTATCGACGCTAAGACATGTACAGGATGATCGCACAAACTGCTCTGTTAACAACACATCTCCATGGAAATCCTCCATGGAAAACCTCGGAAATGCACCGTACAACGCAGTGTTGTAACGTAAGTGAAACACCTGCTAGTGGCATCCTGTTGCGAGTCAACGATTTACTCCAGAAAGATAATCATGTTGATACATCTTGTTACCGAGTGTTCGTGGATCACAGAGAGGTGAACGGGTCTATCTACGATAGTCAAAGATTAATTTAAAACTTTTAAATAAAGGTTATATTTCTTTTCAGATATTACATTTTAACAAACAACAAGATTTCAGGTACAGAGCTAGTTTTGTACAAAAATGGAAAAAAACAGAAAAAAGGTAGAAGTGTTTAGTTAAAAAATTCTAGCATCCAGCTCCCTATTAACAAGGTCCCTAGATCACTACAGTTGCGTTTAGACAGATAGACAAGGAGAAAATCTCCCAATATCTTCTACAAGACATTTAAAACACAATTCTCAAGAGCACATTGCTCCAACGGTTACAAGTTACGGCCTTCGAAAGGCACCACTCAATATTAAACAAATATCTATTACATTACAAGAAAAGAGCCTCTATGCTCTATAATTCACCCACGGAGACTGCGCTTCCAGCCTACTCAAGGCAATCTTTAAGTTAAGTGATTAGATTGTCCTTGCTCAATAACATTTACACTTTTAGGCCTCTCTAGGCACAGCCTATATTGAATAGTTCAGACAGATATCACTGTTTTCGATACCCAACAGATTAACCACTTGACAGAAACGTTTTTACGGGAATATAGAAATACCCATTCTACGGGGCCTTTATGGAAAGCAACAGGTTCAATTATTGGCCCCAAACTCAAAAACACTTACGCACCTTGAAATCAAAAGTTTATAACCCCACTTGGGAATGTGGCCCAACGATGCAGAGGCTAGTCCTAAACAACTGACGTGACAAGAAGGACAAGTTAAATTACAATTTACAAGCGTAAACGGTTACAAAGTCATAATCATCTCAAGATAAATTGAAGGGGAATTCGAGAGGGTAACGCACTCTCTATAGCCGGTTTTCAGTTTAAGAACTGATGACTTACTTGAACTTTTACATTAGAAGGAAGAAAGTGTACATTTGAGGGAATTGACTGACATAGTTAAAGACCGGAACCTTCCCCTCGAGTCAGCTTGCGGAGATAACTATTGAGATAGAAAAATGGTTGCTCATGTTCTGCCTGCCGAAGAATGAGGCCCTCGCCTCCTCTCTCAACACATACACTCAGTAATGCGGTGATCAATGAGACAAGTTAACTGGAAAAGGCGTCAGCTTTTATACTCGAGAGGAAGGTTCGAGAAGACTCTGGACTAAAACCAGACACACCCGCTCACTTAATTGGCAGATAACATAGGTGTAAGAAGCTTTCGATTGGCTGAAAATTAAATACACGAAATTTTTGATTGGCCAGAATCCAAAGTTGGCAGAATAAGAAAGAAGTGTTGCAAACCTTGAAGTATCAAAAACAAAGAAAGTCAATTCAGTTCAGAAAACCCATGAACACAAAATTTCTTTAAATTTCTAGTTATTCCACTCTACACCAAGGTGCATGACATCAGGTTTTTTAATAGAGACATGTATGGCGAAAACTCCCCACTTTACGGAACAGCTGTTTTAAACTTTAAGTGTTAGATAGCGTTCTTCCAGGTGCTTCATTTAAATGCACGGGGTTGAGCTGTACCTCCCGGTACAGGTGTAATGTCGCCTTCACTCTGATTTGAACCATGGAAAAGGCATGATTTCTCACTCCAGCATTTACAACGCGTGCACCATGGCGGGGCTGGCCGAAAACTAGTCCATGAGTACAAAAACATTGAACTGGCCTATGTATCAAACATAATGGCACCTCTGACGCATTCCATCCAACATGTGCAGTAATTCTCGAATAAGATCATCCAGTCTCTCGAAGTCCAACACTATGGCATTTATTAAACAAACATTCCAGCACAAGAGAAGTTCATTTTCATCTCCGTGGCTTGGCATCTGCTCGCACTTTCACAGTGCCTTACAACAGCACGCGTCCGTAGCTGCAACTTCGACACATTTGTAGCAATGGTACCACCGTGCCTGGCGTCCGCCTTCCACGGGGGCCCGGCAGATTCCCGGTACTGCTGGAAATTTAAGAATGGTATGTGGTTGGAATGGTACCACCTCGGGATGAGGACACGCGTTCACTTTATCCTCCAGAACAGGTTTCAGGTACGAATGTGTGTGATTTATTGTTTTAGTGTAAAATTGAAGAAGTCATAAAGTTCAGGAAGAGATATTGTGCAATTATGAACAAACTGTTCACATCGCATTATACAACCTGTGACAATCAAGTTCGATGATGGTCGATGCGGCAACATTGGCGACACCCAACGCTGCACCTGCCCCAACGTTGTTAAGTTGGGCATCGTTTGTGTGCCGTGTAAGACCTGTTTGACAAAGTGCGTTGGTTCTGAACTGCGAACAGCAAAATGAACGACCAAAAGATCAATGTACACTTTTGTTTTAAGCCTGGCAGGATACTGAAAAAAACGCATGTCATGCTGGTACGTGTTTATTAAGATCAAGCACTGTCCTTCAAGTGTGTGTACAAGTGGTTAGACCGGAAAGTGTTTCTGACCACCTCCGTAGCTACCGCCGTCAGTGACGAAAACATTGAGAAGGTGAGGACATTAATCACGAACGATCGGCGAATAACTGTGCGCATGATAGCGGACGAACTGCAGATTAACAGCGAATCCGTGCGACAAATCATTACCCAGAATTTAGGGAAGAGGAAAATGTGTTCTCGTCCCACATCACTTCACTGACGATCAGAAGCAGACTCGTTTACAGGCTTCACAGTATTTTGTCGAAACGGCGGATGCGACACCAAATTTCATGAACTGTATCGTCAGCAAGGATGAAACATGGTGACTCAGGTACGATCCTGAAAGGAAACGGCAAAGCATGGAATGGCGTTCTCCGGGATCTCCTCGTCGGAGAAATGTTAGAGCCGAAAAGTCACGCATCAAAGCTATTCTCATCACCTTTTTCGATAGTCAAGGCATTATCCACAAGGAATTTCTACCTGAGGGAATGACGTTGAATGACGTTGAATGCTGCACGGTACATTGAAATTTTGACCCGTTTCATGAAACGTCTGCGCAGTGTACGACCCCAGTACGCACAACAACGTTCATGGTTTTTTTGTCCATTACAACGCTCGCCCATTCACACCAATATCGTCGAACAGTCCATGGCAAAGAAAGGGGTGGTGCAACTTGAACATCCCCCATACTCGCCAGATATCAATACTCCGGACTCCCTCCTATTCCCACTACTCAAAATCCCTTTGAATGGAAAGAGATTTGACAATATTCCTGACATCCATCGAAAAGTGACGAGGCTTTTGAAAACCATCCCAAAGGAAGTTTTCTTGCAAAGTTTCCAGGACATGTATCGCCGATCTCTGCAGTGCATAGTTGTGGGAGGGGACTATTTGAAAGGACGGTAAGGTCACTGTCGTGCATTGTTCATCTATGTTGATAGTACAGGACTATTCACCGAACTGTGTAAAACATGAAATATGCGTATCCCTTTCATTTTATTCAGTTTCTTCTCTGTAATGCATTTTATTCTAATGTGGAATTTATACATTATTAGAATTCAAGCTAGTCACACAACATAAAATATATCACAAAACTGAATATGATGAATCATTCAGGAAAATAATGGGTACATGAACAGCAGTGCGGTGTCAGAGTCTGCTCTACATTGCGGGAAGGAAGACTGTAATCAAGAGATTGGCAAAAACAGAATGTACTCTGTGGCACAGTTATCCTCGTTACCAGGCTCGATGGTCAAAGAGAGACACTGCGTTATTCGCCTTCAGCATATCAAAGAACTCCTGTGCGACGAAACACATCTGTAACCATCGATAGGATGTGAAATAACATTAATTTGATGTTCTTTAGCCTAAATGAATTTATATGGAGTTATTACACGCTATTACAAACTATCCTGGCTCCTAATTGACTCTGAAGTCATAGTAATACTCTGTATACTGGGACCTTACCGGCACTATGAATATTTATTATGACATTAATATGTGCGAAGTAAACATATTTTGAGCTTCTTTGTCCGTACGGGAGCTAATTTGCACCTTATTGCGCAAAATCACCGACTGGCTGACGACGAACTCACGCGTTTCGTAGCTGAAGAATCCCCAGAATTGAGAGCGAACGATGAACGAAGACAAGTGTGACCGTTCACAACGTCACTTATGGTATGTCATGATATCCAGGAGATGAAATATGCCGTTTTCCGCGTCATTCTACGATAAAAACTGCCCAAGTCAGAATTTTTCTGCCCGCTCCAGGACTCGAGTTGCAATATCCAGAGTCGCGCGACCCAGCTCGAGTTGCTGGTAATTAGCAGCAAGGCGGTGCAAGAGCGCTTGTACTCGAAACTCTCTCACTCCCGCCACGAGCGAGATGAAACCATACGCGTTATCACGTGACAAAGAATCTAGGTCACTAACTGAGCCCAGAGAGTAGGTCCAACGTGAAAACTAACATTATACCATGTTTTCCTCGCTCATCCACCACTACCAACTTATCGAGTTCAGCTGTTTTATTTCTGTTAATTTTCATAAATCGCAAAATACCCACTGGATAATTAAGCGCAAACATTCATTTGAATCAGGGAATTTTACGCATAATTATGAGACCGAGAAGTGCTCTACTTAACTGACAGAGAGATAACTGCGCTGTAAACAAGGGCGCGTCTTAATGACTAACAGATGTTGGACTCTAGCCGTGCCAGGGAACACAAGGAATCCCCTGTGCTCGTCATCATTCACCGCCAAAAGCTAAAGGACGCTTTTAAGATTGCTTCAGAACCTACGAAGTTATTTTAATAACAGTCACTCAGTGGAGATGGGAATACAAGAGCTACATTTTGATATCCTGTTCGTTACTGTACGTTGCGTACTAACGGACCAATGTGTGAGAAAGGATTGCATTTTTTCCCCCACCCTTAGCATTCGGGTCTCTAGCGTAGCGCGCCTATATATTCATGAGCTGAGAAGGAGACACCAACCAGTGCGTTCTTATTGTAATGCCAGTACGGTAGTATTCCGTCGTGGCTTGTGAGTGAGTCGTTTGTGAAGAAATAATCTTGTAATTTGAGTAGTGTAATACAGTGATTCATTAAATTCTGTGAGTATGTGGAAATAATCCCCCTCTGAGTGAGATGTTAGCGTGTACACTGTGCCGCAAATTAATAAATAGGAACGGTACGAAACCGTAATAACTGATACCCGTGTGTAAAAAAGGTCGTACATCAAGCCTCCTATGTGTCTAATGTAATACGGCTCAGCCAACATATATAGTGACGTACTTAGCGAAGTGGGTGGAGCGTACGTGCTTGATATCAATATGAATTACCAAGAAAGTCAGTGAACAGCTCAGTTAGACCTAATTGAGGACAGCGCCACGTTAAAATAACCCGCAGTACAGTGAGAGCTCGACTTACGGCTAAGTGCATTAGAACAGGCCTGAACAAGTGTCATGAATACGAGAATGCTAATACATTAGTGGCCTAACCACTGTCGTTTCTAGGGAAACTAGTGAAATTTCTGGGCCTATAATCGCTGCCTACAAGAATAATAGATAAATGAGAAGGGATTAATGTCGGGCTTCTGGGACATTACCGACATTAGGTTGGAATGCTCGTGCTATTGAGCAAATCCAACCATATGTTCAAATTGTGGTGTGTGATAAACTAACGTATTCACTTGAGATAATTTCCCCTCATTTACATGTCTACGTGAACGCCGGAGTGAACGCCGACGCCCATCTGAATGCCAGAATTTTGCCTGCATATTAGAGAGAACCAGACGCCTAGCTGTCTTCGCCTGGTGTAGCAGAGAACGTCGAGAACGTCATACCAGATCAAGCCGTCATGTTCGTGACCTGCCAGGAAGTCATCATGGGTCTTCACATCACCGATGACGTGATGCAAGCAGTCTAAAATCCATGGAGTGCCTCCCTGTAAAGCTGTGAACGTGGTATCCTGAAGGCTGAGTACATTTCCAATTATTTATATCTTTGAAGGTCGTGTCCCATTGTAAATATGTAAATTTTTCACTTAGATGTAACGTAGATTGCAAGCACGCCATTTCAGAGGGATAATAATTATAATTTCATTTTTATTTGGGTTTTTATAGAATACTTTCTTCATGGTTTGGGAACGACCATATTTCACTACCATTTTTTCTTACAAGGGTTTGATAATGCATGACGTAAGTTTAAGGACCTCAGATTAATTATGTGTGAAGTACTGTCAAGTAAAGGGGCTTAAATAATTCTACGTAAACGACTCCAGTTATCATCTTTCTACAGCCAATAGGAGTCCTCAAAGATATCTCAGTAACTGATTTTTTTTTTGTACTTCACAAGCTCTTAGGAAATCCTCCTTACTAGAAATTAAAACTGCTGGAACAACGAATGGAGCATGAGATTGGGGTATATATCTTACATCGCTAATTAGTTCGCGAATACGCAAGTTAACTTGAACTCTGATGGCAGGAGATCATCAATAAATCTGCATCGTAGTCAATGTACCGAGAGGAGAAATGAAATGGGTGAACAGGCGGTAGCCATAAGATATAGTGTGAAATGAGAATGTTAAGTTCCCTCGGAACTCTTTAGTAATGTACACGAAGTGGATCTCGTGATGTGAACATGTTGATTAGGCCTGATATAGGGCCGTGATTTATGTGATGCCATTTGTGGCTAGTATTGAAAGAAGTGAATAGATTATTTGCCGTGGAGCCATTGCCCGAGAAGGCTAGTAGACCGCTCGTTGGAAGGGTGTCACGGATAGCTCCCAGCTGGAGTTTTATGAGCCCCTTTAAACGGGGGAGTGAAGGCGTTTTTCTTCAGTGAAATAGAACAGAGACAAGTAGTGAGTTTCTTTCCTTTTCGGTACAAAGATTACGCGTGTTAATTTAAAAAGAGCCAACGTCGCAGAGATTCCAAATGAGCATTAAATGAAGGACCCCTCCAATTTATTTCTTCAATTATCCACAGCGTATAGGGAATTCCAGGTCAGATATACCCCGTCTCAGAAGGTCCTGAGTTCATCGCAGGAGACAGTAAGGCCTCCTGTCACAAGCGGCAGGTGAAATAAGACCACCTGCGGCCCATCGTGTGTATGTGAAATGTATATATTCTTGTCCATTGGTTGCAGGTAGTGCTATAATACTTTGTTTATGATGTCTGGTATTGAAGTCGCTAAATGCTTGTCCATAGGTAACATCGTTGTGTAAATAATGTCCTGATATATGTGTTGATAAAAATCCTAATGAAATGGGCGTGTTTGTCATACTGCATATTTGGCAACGTATAACTTAAAGTACTGTTGTAACGCGACTTTCAAGGGATTGGGAGTGTAAATTGCCTATTTCAGTTCATACGATACTAGCAAACTTATATCATAATTTGATGCAAGTTGAATATATTAATTTTCGACAAACAAACAGAATTACAGCTGGGTATGCCTATGTTGAATAGATGTGTGTGTAAAGTGATTAGTGTAAGTGTAAAGTGAAATAATTAGAGAGAAAACGCCTCTCTAAGTCTGAGGTACCGGTAGTGTAATAGTTCGAGAGGGAGCGCCTTCTTAATTTTGAATATTTAAACGTATAATGAAGTGTAGAAAAGACTACCGAACATTTAAACGTTAAGATCACCCAAGTTAATATATGTAAAGTGTTTCTACGGCATACCCATGTAAATAATGTGTTTCACTAGTATAAGTAAAAATTTATTATACAAGATATTGTCTTTCTTCTCATTAGTAATGAAATGGTATTCCTCTCATAATTAACTTTTCCCCCTACTATAGAGACTATTACTAAAGGACTTACCGCCCCATCGGACAGTCCACAGACCCGAAAATGCGATACCGACTCGGCTAGCGAATTATTCTAGTAGGGGAGGGTGAGGCTTCGACAAACCGGGTTGAGTTCGAAGCTCACCGATGGTGCTCTATTCTAACGTCATATTTATGAACAATGGTAACTGGTTCATGTACTGATGCCTTGGAAAGGTTACACAAGGAAGATAAGTACATGTAGCGAACTCCGCCCCTAAAACAAATGCCGACTCACAGTATAGATAACGTGAGAAGGTGATTTTGGAAGCATATTTGGGAAAATGACGCCTACATGAAACGTAAAGCACACGTCAAAGTAACATCGAGAATATTTGGTCCATGGCAAAATTATGAATCAGACTATTATAACGTCATTTATGAAATTACTCCACCAAGTGGTTATGTAAGCGCCTGGAGCGTCCCCACGCTAGCTATGAACCAGACCGCTAATAGGGATGCACCGTCGGAGGCCTGATCTAGATGGCCAATTCTTAATTCAACTACTGATCGTCTTGGGTTGCGCAATACAGCAAGTGATATGAATTGTCGGGCCACACAATCTGACGCATCGCTAATTACCGTAGACCTAGTGGATCTTCAGATCTCAAAACTGGAGTGGGGACCGTCTCTGTGTGAAACCATAAGCTTCCCCTGGTGAGTGTGAAGAAGGAGTCGACACCGAGTCTTTGAGGCCGCCACACGGCCGTTCTGTGGTCGCACTTTGCTTCGTCTGTGTGGAAAACAGCGAAAGTAAACGGGAGTGCGGTGAATGAATACATTTCTAGTGCAGTATCAGTGGAAAACTGTAATTAAACGATAGTGTCGTACAAACCACGGGCGCCGGACATCTGAATAAACTGCGTCGTACATTCCCAACGCAACACCGTGACGCTGTATAATGCCGAATGTCGGCTGAAAAAATTATTCTGTAGATAATGTCTTGTGATAGGGAGAGGGACCGCGGTGTGCGCGTGAATAAACTGTCAAATTGTGTGGATAGACACGTGGGTATCGAAGCAGGGAATTCTATGTAAAGAATACAGTGAATGTTTGTGTAATATGTTTTTCTTTTCCAGGTGTTCTAAATGTCTGTATATTTTTCCCATGTGTATATTGCTTGGTTGAACTTAGACTTCGTGGGATTCATTCATAGTGTTATTGATGTGAAGAGGTTCTGATCCTCACGATTTTTGTACTGTTGGTCATCAAACGAGGTGATTTGTATTCACAGATATTCAGTTTTTTTATTATTCGTGGATTATATGTCATAATCGTATGGGATTAGTTTTTAGCTTTTTCTTTATCTTACATTTCGTGTATAATTTAAATGCGCTATATTTAAATTAGGCGGCCACTCTAAGACTAATCTGAGACTAAATAAGTGCTAAATTATGAGTCTTCCCGGGGATATTTCGCATTCGCAAAATCGTTAATCGTGTGTAAAAATATAATGTGTGTAGATGTTATAATGAAAGGTGTCTCTCAGTCGTACTCAACAGCTGACATTTAATGAAGTGTTGATCAACATCAACAGTAAAACATTTGAACTTTAAAAGCATTTCAATTTTTTAAACAGTTATAATTGAAAGAAGAAATACTCAAGTACATAATTCAGAAATGAATGGATTATTCCATATTTAATTGAGTATTGAAACCATGAACTTAATAATCCAATTAAGGACATTGTAGAAAGTGCGACCTGTATTTTATATGCTTTTGAATCCAGCGAGTGTTAAAAATATCTATTTAAATTAATGTACTGTATTTATCAGTGTTATAAAATGTTCATTATATGTGTACCGGGCGGTACACCTCCGCGCTGCCAATTCAAACATTGCGCCAGTTGAAACTCCTCTACTGGAGGAAGCCTGAACTTTAACAACCATGTTAATTCTAAAGTTTCTCAGAAGTTGTCGCTATTGTAAATTTTGTGGAGTTCTGAACTGTGTCTTTTTCGATTTATATTTGTTTTCTCTGTAGTGAGGAGTGTGAACATTCTCTTCTAGATGGCACTACTGAAGAATTACAATTGTGCACCCTGGTGCGAAGTTAAGGAACTGGTTTTTTTTGGTTGAGAAATTTTGTGTTGATAAATTTGTTCTTTGTTAAATTTCTTTCAGTCATTTTTGGGTTGGCAGTATAACCCTGCTCCTTCCGCTTGTTTTGAATGTAGCCAATCCCGAATTTCTCTAATTCATTTTTGACCAATTACGTATGTCTTCTCCGATATGGATATGTTGCTTGATCCTAGCCAATAAAATTGAGGGGGGGGGGTGTGGGTTCTCATTCTAGAAATGTCTCGAATTTTCCGCGAGGGTATATAAACGGCTGATTTTCTTGTCTCCGGGCCACTTCAGTAACATCTTTCTTAGTGTGATTATGTAGCAGGGGGCGGGAAGCGCCTCTTTCTTCAGGCGGCAGTTCATCCATCAGGTAATGGCCTTTTAATAACTTCTTTGCTTGCTAGCTCAGCAGTTTAACCCTCGGGGCAGGTTCGAAACTTTTATCATGTAACCTTCCTTTAAAATGTAAAAGACACTTGGTATAAATTCCGTCTCTTTAACTACAAATTGGGATAGAGAGTGCCTAACCCTCTCGAGCTCCCTCTCATATTATTTTTGAGGTGACTACGTTTTCATAACTGTTTTTCTTCGCTTCATAATGTAATTAATTTCCCTATCGTGTCACCTCCGTAGTATGGGATTAGCCCTTGCATAAACGGCCTAAGAGCCAAATAGGTTTAAAAAAAGTGTGTTAGGAGTGCAAGTTACGCCTCCATTCAACTCAGAATTTTGGGCCATGTAAATGACCTGTTTCTTTACTTAATAGGCCTCAGTAGATTGGGTATTATTACCCCTGTTGTTGTGTGCCTGGAGGGCAGCTTGAAGGTGGAGTTTGGTGTGGCCTTTGATGGGCTTGAACTTTGAGAGCGGGTTTGCTCTTTCTTAAAAATAGATTTTCTGTGTGCCTCGAGGAGGCTTTTCTGGGAAATTGGGAGCTAGTGCTCCTTGGTATGATTGGGGTTTTCTGCCCCTTGGTTGAACCTTATACGTACGTAAAGTTGGGCTCATTGCTCAAGGATTGTGTGTCTGGGGGCTCGAAGCCCAAAACCATTAACAAATTGTAATTGTACATTCTTAATTTGTTGATATGCTACGGAGTACCTGTCATACTTGTTATTTCTTGATCTTGAAAAGAAAATACAACCTTTGTTAAATTTTAAATTAACTTTAATTTCGTAAGTTGAGAGCTATTCATCCCAGCACCTTCTTTCACCTCTAACTACCACGGATAACTCCATAACAAGTGGTAGCAGAGCGTGTTTGAATGGGTCTCAATTTATCCCCTTTTGACGGCTAAACATTGTTTTTGATTCGAACTCCAACAATTTTCCCAGTTGCTGGAATTTCGTTTTGACTTTTGTTTTTAATTTCTGTCACCATGTCCGGCCCTCGCGAGGTTCTTCATCCTTTCTATTTGCATAAAGAGGAATTAATTTATTAACTATCTCTCAGAAACGTTCAATCTGGAGGCACGGTTGCAGTCGACTGCAATAAGCTAAAAGATTCCCTTGATTTGCCTATTACCATCCCAACTTTGGGAGAAAAAGGGATTGACGACGCTCTCTCCACGATCAATGATAATACTGAGCTAGCATCTGTCGTTAGTTTTTTTTTGAAGTAAGTGATCCATCTCCTAATCAACTCAAAAGAGTACAGGCTAGGTTGTACCATTTTTATAATAGGGTGTGTGATCTATTGTCTCTGACGTTAAATGACCTTCAGGGTAAGGAAGCTAGTGCCCTTGCCGAAAACTTGTCTAAAATATCTAGCGAAGTTAGCCATTTGTAATCTGGATCTGCTATTCCTAAAGTCGACCAGCCTATGGTAGTAAATATTGTAAATGTGGAGGATTCCTCTAAAGAGGAAGGAAGTAGTACTGAGGCGACTACACAACGAACATCTGCCCCATTGGGAACCGAGTCCGATCGTCGCACGTCCATTCCACCTTTTGTGTTAAATAGAGCACCCTTGGAATCTGCTTCTCCGCCACTTAGGCCCCTTTCTACTATGTCACCTGGTTTCAGCAGTTTACCCCATCCATTAGCTATGTTACTTAGAGGTATTTCCAAGTTTTCTGTTAACTCCACTACTGATGTTATTGCTTTCTTAAGTTTCTTTGTTGAATTCCAAGATCATGCCCTTGTTTTTTCTCTGTCTCCGTGTCAAATCCTTCAGATAATTTACCCTTATTCCAATGGTGTTCTCTCCGACAAGATAGTTAGGACAATCGCTGAACAGTCATCCATAGAAGACTTCCATGCCCATCTGTTGGCAAATTTTATCCCTGCCCGAGCTAGGTCATCGCTCATTCAAAAGTACTACTACCGAGTACAACGGTTGGATGAAAATTTAGCAGACTTCATCCAAGACATTAAGTTTTACACTAGGGTATTTGCCCTTCATTTCCCTAAAGATAAAATTGTTCAGGCTATTGTAGAAGGTATTTCACCACCTTACAGATCATACTTGTGTTTTGCGTCGCGTCCGCAAACTTTCGCGGAGTTAGAGGCTATGGCTGTCTCAGCCGAAGGAGTTAGATACGCCTATACCTTGCGTGTCGCCAAAGAACCCCCTCCATCCTCTAGTAGTTTTCGGCCTCCACCTCGCCGACCCATCACACCCCGTAAATGTTACGCTTGCGGGTCGCCTGACCATCTTCGCAATAAATGTCCATTGATCAAATCTAGTAGGACAAATAATGGAGCAAGTTCATCCCAAGGTTGTTTTAAATGCGGCGCGTTTTCACATATTGCCAAGAACTGCCCTAATGCTAACAACACTCCCTCCTGCTCAACTTCTGGTGCAACTTCCACCAAAGCCAATAATAATAAGTGACTAGGGGCTTCGGCCCAGTCGGCTAACCCATCTTCCCCAGGCTCAGCCCCAAGTAAACATATCGAAATTTCAGGGAAAACTCTGTCTTCAAATTTATCTTCCGAAGGTCCCAAAGAATGTCTTAGGATTGCGGCGGATACCCCCGCACCTGTGCCTTTTCTCAAAATTGAATTGAATAATGAACCTGTAACAGCTCTATTAGATTCAGGCAATGTGTGTTCTATTATTTCGGCTGAATGGTACTCCAAATTGAAAACTGTTTGTAAACTTCCTGACTATTGCTCATCTTCAGTTCAATATGTTTCGGCTAATTCTTCTCCATTAGAAATTTTAGGTTTTTATATGCCAAAATCCGGATTTCTGAATTTACTTGGAAAGTCAAATTGTTGGTGGCAAAGCACTTGCCTTGCCCCATTATATTGGGAGCAGATTTCATGTCCCATACTGGTCTAGTGCCCTATCTTCAAAGTAAGTCGTGCACATTCAAATTTGCTTCTAATTGTAAAATCCGCTTATTGAAATGTAATTCTGTATCATGTTCATCGATTTCGCCTACACAGGAAGAGATGTTGTTAGATCTTAGACTTCTACCTGAGGAGCAGGCTGATAGTATTCCTAAGTTGTGTCAGTCGTTTCCAGAGGTGTTCTCGGATACTCTTGGTGTTACTGACCTTATTGAATACAAAATTGAGGTCACGGATTCGATTCCTGTCCGTTTTCCACCTTATAGGCTATCTCCACCTAAAATGAAGGCGCTGAAAGAAATCACTGATCAGATGCTGAAGGACGGTATTATTCGGTCCTCTAAGTCGGCGCATTCTTCGCCTATTTTTCTAGTCCCGAAACCCCAAGGTGGCTTCAGTCCTGTGATTGATTATAGGGCTCTCAATCGGAAGGTGGTGTTACAATCCGTGCCCCTTCCAGACCTTCACTCTTGTTTTTCTTGGTTTCGTAAAGCTAAGTTCTTCACCATCTTAGATCTTAACCAGGCGTATAATCAGATACCGTTAGCAGAGGAATCCAAATATCTTACAGCGTTCGCCACGGATTGGAATTTGTATGAATACAACCGTGTGCCTTTCGGGCTCCCCGAGGGAGCAGCTGTACTCACTAGACTGCTAGACAGGGTCTTCTCCGACATCAAGTTTGAGTACTTGTACCACTATCTGGATGATGTCGTCGTATTTTCGGAGACCTTCGAAGAACACCTAGATCATCTGCGAGAAGTCCTCAGTCGCCTCCGTAAGGCTGGGTTAACTGTGAAGTTGTCCAACGTTGCCTTCGCTAAGCCCTCCATGTCATTCCTAGGGCATATTGTGTCGCCTGATGGTGTTGCAGTCGATCAGTCTAGAACACAGGCCATCCGTGATTTCAAGCCTCCCAAGGACATCAAAGGTATTGCTAGGTTCATTGGTATGGTGAATTTCTTCAGGAAATTTATTCCAATTTTCGCCAATAGAGCGGCGCCCTTGAACTTACTTCGTAGGAAAGGCGTTAAATTTGTGTGGGGACCTTCTCAACAAGCCGCTTTGGAAGATCTCAAATTATCTTTGTGTAACGCCCCTGTTCTGGCCATGCCCGATTTCTCCAAGAAATTCATCGTCCAAACCGACGCATCGTCGTCGGCGGTAGCTGCAGTCCTTCTTCAAGAGACTGAACTAGGGAGGCGACCCATCGCCTATGCATCTAGGACTCTATCGGCTCAAGAATCCAAATATTCCATCTATGGGCTCGAAGGTTTGGTAGTCTTATTTGCTTTAGAAAAGTTCCGTCTCTATCTGGAACATGTCAAATTTGACTTGGAGACTGATAACCAAGCCTCAAGTTGGGTCTTAGGTAGGCCGCGTCGTACTGGTCGTATAGCCCGGTGGGCCATCCGAATTTCTGCCTTCCAATTTGACGTTAGGCATAACAAAGGTATTGAAAACTTGGTTGCTGACGGACTAAGAAGTAAGTGTTCTAATGATGTAGAGACGCCTGATCTGGATGATAGTTCTTCACCTCCCGTGTCCATACTATCTGAGGTTAATGCCATCTTAACAGATGCTCCCATGCTTTTTAGGGATATTGAGAAATATCAACGTGAAGATCCGACGCTGGCTCCGATGATGGAAATCCTTTCTTCTGGGGAACAGGTCGTCCCTTATGTATTGAGGAAAGGTGTTTTATGTTGCCCGCCGAGGCATGATCAAACAATGAAAGTTGTAGTTCAAGCTGTTCTTGTACCAATGATCTTCAAGTACTATCATGAGACCCCATTAGGTGGGCATTTAGGCATCTTCAAAACCCGTGAAAAGATTCGTGAAATGTTCATCTGGAAGGGTATGGACGGAGAAATCCGTGAATTGGTAAAATCTTGTAAATCATGTTGGCTTAGTAAACCCAGCATGTCCAATAAACAAGGGCTTTTGTCTTCTCATCAAGCGTCGCGCCCCATGGAACGTCTCTACATCGATTACGTAGGACCCTTCCCCCAGTCAAAGGGGAATGCCAACAAGTTCATTCTTGTATGTATAGATGGTTTTACTAGATTTTCTTGGTTATTCCCGACCTAGCTGGCTACCGCTCAGTCCACCATTACTTGTTTAAATTCCATTTTTGCTTCTTTTGGTCCGTGTCAATGTATTGTATCTGATAATGCTAAAGCTTTCACATCCAATCTCTTTCGTAAATTCTGTTTTGACCTGTCCATATCGCATGTAACAACATCTGCTTATTATCCACAACCATCTCTAGCTGAACGGGTCAATCGTAATTTGAGGTCGGCCCTTATTGCCTATCATCACGACGACCATTCTAGGTGGGACACGTCCTTGCATTGGTTAGCTTTTGCTTTGAATTCGGCGGTTCATGAATCTCATAAGTTTACTCCAGCTTCTTTGATGTTCAAATTTGTTCCCAACACGCCGCTCTCTAACCTTTGGTCTCTTAGTGATATTCTACCTGAGACAATAGATCCAGATAGTATTAAAGATCTTTGGAAGAAGGCTAAAGCAAATCTTAAAGTGTCTCATGAAAAGGTTAGGGAATGATATGATCGTGGACGGAGGCCCACCAATTTGAAGGTAGGTGACCAGGTGATGGTCAGGAATTTTGTTCCCGCGGGCAAGCTTGCCCCCAGATTTCATGGGCTGTGCATAATTGTAGATTTTCTTACGCCGGTCACGTTGTTATTAAGCAATCCAGCCACCGAGAGGATATTCAGGGTTCACCTGTCCCAGGTGAAACCTGTGTAATTTCCGCACTAACTTAGATCGTTTTTATTTTTGTTACATTTTGAAAGAAATCTGAAGGTTATTTTTTGGTTTCATTTTGAGGCCTTCTGCCCTTGGAATTATGTTCTTTGTTTCCTAATGTTCATTGTACAACCTCCCCCGACCAATTAAACTGCTATCCTGTCCTTGCCATGGCCATTACCACGCTCCTGTCTCCTGCTCAAACACCCAGTGGCTAATTTAAATGAAATAAATATTTCCACGCCGCTGGGCCCGCAGCTCCACCACAAGTACTGTACTCGAAAATCATTATGGTCCAACAAATTCTGCTACCGAGATATTAATGTTTCAGTGCCCCGCAGCCGCGCGGCGCCGTGCCGCTACTGGAGTAGAGCACGGGCCCGATCTACTTCAGTGAGGTCAACCAGTGTACGGCGAGCCGAAGCCCTCCTCCCGGCCAAGGCTGATGTGCGGCGCTCCACCTGCAACTTGCCGCGGTCTGTAACGTTCGCCGCGTGTGCGGCGTGCTTCAGCACCACTATCCCTCTCATGGTGCGGGAGAGCGGTATCTCAGGGTACTTGAGGGGTAAGTGCTGCCTCCTCTGGACACAAGCAGCGGCGGCTGGACTGGCCGTCAAACTTAATCAACATTGAATGTACTTAATCAGCTACAGGGACATTTCATATCAACAATGACTACATTATTGGATTCAACTACAATATTTGGTGGACTTAGAATTTTTTTTGTTCCTTTCAAGAATTAAAAGTTTTCCTTCTGAATTCAACTACTACAAGCATAAAGACATTACATCAAAAGTTACTACAAAGAAATTTGAAACTGGATCCAACCAATCTAAGAAAACTTGTTTGTAAATCCTTCTGCAATTAATTTCTATATCAACATCATAACTTGAACCTTGTTTTAAAACAAAATTTGGTGTTCTTCTGTGTTACCCCTTGGAGGGACTTTTTTTTTGGGGGGGGGGAGGTCTGTACCGGGCGGTACACCTCCGCGCAGCTAATTCAAACATTGCGCCAGTTGAAACTCCTCTACTGGAGGAAGCCTGAACTTTAACAACCATATTAATTCTAAAGTTTCTCAGAAGATGTCGCTATTGTAAATTTTGTGGAGTTCTGAACTGTGTTTTTTCGATTTATATTTGTTTTCTCTGTAGTGAGAAGTGTGAACATTCTCTTCTAGATGGCACTACTGAAGAATTACAATTGTGCACCCTGGTGCGAAGTGAAGGAACTGGTTTTTTTGGTTGAGAAATTTTGTGTTGATAAATTTGTTCTTTGTTAAATTTCTTTCAGTCATTTTTGGGTTGGCAGTATAACCCTGCTCCTTCCGCTTGTTTTGAATGTAGCCAATCCCGAATTTCTCTAATTAATTTTTGACCAATTACGTATGTCTTCTCCGATATGGATATGTTGCTTGATCCTAGCCAATAAAAGGTTAGGGAATGATATGATCGTGGACGGAGGCCCACCAATTTGAAGGTAGGTGACCAGGTGATGGTCAGGAATTTTGTTCCCGCGGGCAAGCTTGCCCCCAGATTTCATGGGCTGTGCATAATTGTAGATTTTCTTACGCCGGTCACGTTGTTATTAAGCAATCCAGCCACCGAGAGGATATTCAGGGTTCACCTGTCCCAGGTGAAACCTGTGTAATTTCCGCACTAACTTAGATCGTTTTTATTTTTGTTACATTTTGAAAGAAATCTGAAGGTTATTTTTTTGGTTTCATTTTGAGGCCTTCTGCCCTTGGAATTATGTTCTTTGTTTCCTAATGTTCATTGTACAACCTCCCCCGACCAATTAAACTGCTATCCTGTCCTTGCCATGGCCATTACCACGCTCCTGTCTCCTGCTCAAACACCCAGTGGCTAATTTAAATGAAATAAATATTTCCACGCCGCTGGGCCCGCAGCTCCACCACAAGTACTGTACTCGAAAATCATTATGGTCCAACAAATTCTGCTACCGAGATATTAATGTTTCAGTGCCCCGCAGCCGCGCGGCGCCGTGCCGCTACTGGAGTAGAGCACGGGCCCGATCTACTTCAGTGAGGTCAACCAGTGTACGGCGAGCCGAAGCCCTCCTCCCGGCCAAGGCTGATGTGCGGCGCACCTCCTGCAACTTGCCGCGGTCTGTAACGTTCGCCGCGTGTGCGGCGTGCTTCAGCACCACTATCCCTCTCATGGTGCGGGAGAGCGGTATCTCAGGGTACTTGAGGGGTAAGTGCTGCCTCCTCTGGACACAAGCAGCGGCGGCTGGACTGGCCGTCAAACTTAATCAACATTGAATGTACTTAATCAGCTACAGGGACATTTCATATCAACAATGACTACATTATTGGATTCAACTACAATATTTGGTGGACTTAGAAATTTTTTTGTTCCTTTCAAGAATTAAAAGTTTTCCTTCTGAATTCAACTACTACAAGCATAAAGACATTACATCACCGGGCGAGTTGGCCGTGCGTGTAGAGGCGCGCGGCTGTGAGCTTGCATCCGGGAGATAGTAGGTTCGAATCCCACTATCGGCAGCCCTGAAAATGGTTTTCCGTGGTTTCCCATTTTCACACCAGGCAAATGCTGGGGCTGTACCTTAATTAAGGCCACGGCCGTTTCCTTCCAACTCCTAGGCCTTTCCTATCCTATCGTCGCCATAAGACCTATCTGTGTCGGTGCGACGTAAAGCCCCTAGCAAAAAAAAAAAAAAAAAGACATTACATCAAAAGTTACTACAAAGAAATTTGAAACTGGATCCAACCAATCTAAGAAAACTTGTTTGTAAATCCTTCTGCAATTAATTTCTATATCAACATCATAACTTGAACCTTGTTTTAAAACAAAATTTGGTGTTCTTCTGTGTTACCCCTTGGAGGGACTTTTTTTTGGGGGGGGAGGTCTGTACCGGGCGGTACACCCCCGCGCAGCTAATTCAAACATTGCGCCAGTTGAAACTCCTCTACTGGAGGAAGCCTGAACTTTAACAACCATATTAATTCTAAAGTTTCTCAGAAGATGTCGCTATTGTAAATTTTGTGGAGTTCTGAACTGTGTCTTTTTCGATTTATATTTGTTTTCTCTGTAGTGAGAAGTGTGAACATTCTCTTCTAGATGGCACTACTGAAGAATTACAATTGTGCACCCTGGTGCGAAGTTAAGGAACTGGTTTTTTTGGTTGAGAAATTTTGTGTTGATAAATTTGTTCTTTGTTGAATTTCTTTCAGTCATTTTTGGGTTGGCAGTATAACCCTGCTCCTTCCGCTTGTTTTGAATGTAGCCAATCCCGAATTTCTCTAATTAATTTTTGACCAATTACGTATGTCTTCTCCGATATGGATATGTTGCTTGATCCTAGCCAATAAAATTAAGGGGGGGGGGGTGTGGGTTCTCATTCTAGAAACGTCTCGAATTTTCCGCGAGGGTATATAAACGGCTGATTTTCTTGTCTCCGGGCCACTTCAGTAACATCTTTCTTAGTGTGATTATGTAGCAGGGGGCGGGAAGCGCCTCTTTCTTCAGGCGGCAGTTCATCCATCAGGTAATGGCCTTTTAATAACTTCTTTGCTTGCTAGCTCAGCAGTTTAACCCTCGGGGCAGGTTCGAAACTTTTATCATGTAACCTTCCTTTAAAATGTAAAAGACACTTGGTATAAATTCCGTCTCTTTAACTACAAATTGGGATAGAGAGTGCCTAACCCTCTCGAGCTCCCTCTCATATTATTTTTGAGGTGACTACGTTTTCATAACTGTTTTTCTTCGTTTCATAATGTAATTAATTTCCCTATCGTGTCACCTCCGTAGTATGGGGTTCGCCCTTGCATAAACGGCCTAAGAGCCAAATAGGTTTTAAAAAGGTGTATTAGGAGTGCTAGTTACGCCTCCATTCAACTCAGAATTTTGGGCCATGTAATTGACCTGTTTCACTACTTAAGAGGCCTCAGTAGATTGGGTATTATTACCCCTGTTGTTGTGTGCCTGGAGGGCAGCTTGAAGGTGGAGTTTGGTGTGGCCTTTGATGGGCTTGAGCTTTGAGAGCTTGTTTGCTTTTTCTTAAAAATAGATTTTCTGTGTGCCTCGAGGAGGCTTTTCTGGGTTATTGGGAGCTAGTGCTCCTTGGTATGATTGGGGTTTTCTGCCCCTTGGTTGAACCTTATACATAAATAAAGTTGGGCTCATTGCTCAAAGATTGTGTGTCTGGGGGCTCGAAGCCCAAAACCATTAACAAATTGTAATTGTACATTCTTAATTTGTTGATATGCTAATGAGTACCTGTCATACTTGTTATTTCTTGATCTTGAAAAGAAAATATAACCTTTGTTAAATTTTAAATTAACTTTAATTTCGTAAGTTGGGACCTATTCTTCCCAGCACCTTCTTTCACCTCTAAGTACCACGGATAACTCCGTAACAATATGTATTATCGAGAGTTAATTAAAACTATTAAAACTTTGTTTTTGATTACCTTTTGCCAAGAACACATCCCAGATTTTCCGTTCATTTAGGCCTGAGGGCTAGTTTTAAGTTAGTTGTATTTTGTAGCCGCGGACGATCTGTGGCCCTGGGAGGCTTATGCTCGTACCTCGGAACGGAAAAGGTGCGGTTGACCTCGCACTGTTGTTAGGGCATTTGGTAACTCATGAGTTCGGATCACTTGTTTCAATCCAGATGAGGTGTCGTTTGTCTCTAGACAGAATGGGCCCCTTGACTGTTGATCTCTTTGGCGCGTTGTCCCATGTGCTCATGACCCAGTCGGGGTAGTTTTTCGTTGTCACATTGTCCCATGAGCTATGGGGGTTGATGGGAAAAGTCCCAATACGGACATTGATCAGCAGATAGGTACGTGTGAGCCACTGTAAATTAGCGCCCCTCTTGTGTCCGCAGTATTTCATGGCTTCACTCACAAAAAGTATCAAACCGCATGAGGGGTTTGAGAACATGAATGGTTAGAGGCTAGCTCAAGGATTCAACCGCGTGTGAAAATAAACCAAAGAGAGAACAATATTCGCGTATAGCACATATCGACGCCTGAAAGATCGGAGTGTCATCAGATGTGTCCTGAAAGGATTCAGAGGCCAACACTTTTTGCGCCCTTCATTGTGTATTTGGCAGCATCCTCTGTGAAATTGTAAAGACTTGGAGACTTGAAGAACTTGGCTTTGATTACCTTCCAGGAAATCGTGAAATATAAAACGAGACTTCCTCGTCTGGAGATGTACAGTCTCTGAAGAATGGAATGAGTGCATTTTACTGTGTAAGTTCCAAGCGGTGAACTTTTAGCAGAAGCAATTGAACTCGTAGACATAATGCTTACTGTGGGTATCAATACAGGAGATGAATTATATTTTGATAGTAATTACAAAAGCGAGGAATGTACAGTGCTATGCGCTTATGCTTTGTTTCAACGACTGCATGGGGTCTGAATTACATTCGAATTTTACGTTTAGTCTTTATGTAAGGAGAATCTATATCAAGGACGGATCTTCCGTATCCCAGTAACTGACAGAGAGTTGGGGTCCAGAGATTTAAGACCAACCTTGGGAGTGGTATCTCTGGAATCCAAGGCACTGTGCACAGAGCAGACTGTACTAGTCTACACATGCGTGAAGCCAAAGACAAAACCATTTCACTAGGACTGAGTTACAGTGGCGGAGTTAACTCTATTCGAATTGAGTTTCAGTGGCGGAGTTAACTCTATAAGAATTGAGTTACAGTGGTGGAGTTAACTCTATAAGAATTGAGTTTCAGTGGCGGAGTTAACTCTATAAGAATTGAGTTACAGTGGTGGAGTTAACTCTATAAGAATTGAGTTTCAGTGGCGGAGTTAACTCTATAAGAATTGAGTTACAGTGGCGGAGTTAACTCTATAAGAATTGAGTTTCAGTGGCGGAGTTAACTCTATAAGAATTGAGTTACAGTGGTGGAGTTAACTCTATAAGAATTGAGTTACAGTGGTGGAGTTTACTCTACAAGAACTGAGTTACATTAGTGGAGTTAACTCTACAAAAACTGAGTTAAATTTGCCAAGTTAACTCAATTAGAACTCAGTTACAGCTCTATAGTTAACTCTATAAGAACTGAGCTACAGTGGAGGAGTTAACTCTACAAAAATTTACTTACAGTGGTGGAGTTAACTCTACAAGAAACGAGTTACATTTGCCGAGTTAATTCAATTAGAACTCAGTTACTGCCCTGGAGTTAAATCTATAAGAACTGAGTTACAGTGGCGGCGTTAACTCTACAAGAATTGAGTTACAGTGGTGGAGTTGAATCTACAAGAATTGCGTTACATTGGTGGAGTTAACACTACAAGAACTGAGCCATATTTGCGAAGTTAATTCAATTAGAACTCAGTTACAGCTCTGGAGTTAACTCTATAAGAATTGAGTTACTGTGGTGGAGTTAACTCTATAAGAATTGAGTTACTGCGGTGGAGTTGACTCTACAAGGACTGAGCTACGTTTTGCGAAGTTAATTCAATTAGAACTCAGTTACAGCTCTGGAGTTAACTCTATAAGAATTGAGTTACTGTGGTGGAGTTAACTCTATAAGAATTGAGTTACTGCGGTGGAGTTGACTCTACAAGGACTGAGCTACGTTTTGCGAAGTTAATTGTATTAGAAATCAGCTACAGATCTGGAGATAACTCCATAACAACTGAGTTACACTGGCGGAGTTAACTCCATAACAACTGAGTTACACTGGCGGAGTTAACTGTATATGTACTGAGTGACATTGGCGGAGTTAACTGCATAAGAACTGAGTTAGATTAGTGGAGTTTACTCTATAACAACTGAGTTACACTGGCGGAGTTAACTTCATAACAACTGAGTTATATTGGAGTAGTTAACTGTATAAGTACTGACTTACATTTGTGTAGTTAACTGTGCAAGAACTGAGTTACATTGGGGGAGTTAACTCCCTAAGAACTGAGTTACATTGGTGTAGTTAACTGTATAATTACAGAATTACACTGGTGTAGTTAACTGTATAAGAACTGAGTTATATTGGTGTAGTTAACTGTATATGAACTGAGTTACATTGGAGGAGTTAACTCCATAAGAACTGAGTTACACTGGCGGAGTCAACTCCATAACAACTGAGTTACACTGGCGGAGTTAACTCCAAATGAACTGAGTTACAATGGTATAGTTAACTCCTTAACAACTGAGTTACACTGGTGGAGTCAACTCCATAAAAACTGAGTGACATTGGTGTAGTTAACTGTATAGGTACTGAGTTACATTTATGTAGTTAACTGTATAAGAACTGAGTTACACTGGCGGAGTTAACTCCACATGAACTGAGTTACACCGGCGGAGGTAACACCATAAGAACTTAGTTACATTGGCGGAGTTAAATCCATAAGAACTGAGTTACAATGGTGTAGTTAACTCCATAACAACTGAGTTACAGTGGTGGAGTTAACTTCATAAAAGTTGTGTTACAATGGTGTAGTTAACTCTATAACAGCTGGGTACATTGGTGGAGTTAACTCCATAAATACTGAGTTAACTGTATAAGTACTGAGTGACATTGGCGGAGTTAACTCCATAGGAACTGAGTTAGAGTAGTGGAGTTAATTCTATAACAACTGAGTTACACTGGCGGAGTTAACTCCATAACAACTGAGTTATATTGGTGTAGTTAACTGTATCAATACTGAGTTACACTGGTGTAGTTAACTGTATAACAACTGAGTTACATTGGTGTAGTTAACTATGTAAGTGCTGAGTTACATTGGCGGAGTTAACTCCATAAGAACTGAGTTACATTGGTGGATTTAACTCCATAAGAACCGAGTTACACGGGTGCCGTTAACTTCATAACAACTGAGTTACATTAGAGTAGTAAATTGTATAAGAACTGAGTTACATTGGTGTAGTTAATTGTATAAGAACTATGTTACATTGGTGTAGTTAATTGTATAAGAACTGAGTTACATTGGCGGAGTTAACTGTACAAGTACTGAGTTACATTGGTGTAGTTAACTGTATAAGAACTGAGTTACATGGGCGGAGTTAAATCCATAAGAACTGAGTTACAATGGTGTAGTTAACTCCATAACAACTGAGTTACAGTGGTGGAGTTAACTTCATAAAAGTTGTGTTACAATGGTGTAGTTAACTCTATAACAGCTGGGTACATTGGTGGAGTTAACTCCATAAATACTGAGTTAACTGTATAAGTACTGAGTGACATTGGCGGAGTTAACTCCATAGGAACTGAGTTAGAGTAGTGGAGTTAATTCTATAACAACTGAGTTACACTGGCGGATTTAACTCCATAACAACTGAGTTATATTGGTGTAGTTAACTGTATCAATACTGAGTTACACTGGTGTAGTTAACTGTATAACAACTGAGTTACATTGGTGTAGTTAACTATGTAAGTGCTGAGTTACATTGGCGGAGTTAACTCCATAAGAACTGAGTTACATTGGTGGATTTAACTCCATAAGAACCGAGTTACACGGGTGCCGTTAACTTCATAACAACTGAGTTACATTAGAGTAGTAAATTGTATAAGAACTGAGTTACATTGGTGTAGTTAATTGTATAAGAACTATGTTACATTGGTGTAGTTAATTGTATAAGAACTGAGTTACATTGGCAGAGTTAACTGTACAAGTACTGAGTTATATTGGTGTAGTTAACTGTATAAGAACTGAGTTACATGGGCGGAGTTAACTCCATAATAACTGAGTTACACTAGCGGAGTTAACTCCATAACAACTGTGTTACAGTTGTGGAGTTAACTGTACAAGTACTGAGTTACATTGGTGTAGTTAACTGTACAAGTACTGAGTTACATTGGTGTAGTTAACTGAATAAGAACTGAGTTACATTGGCGGAGTTAACTCCATAACAACTGAGTTACACTAGCGGAGTTTACTCCATAGGAACTGAGTTACAATGGCGGGTTAACTCCATAAGAACTGAGTTACACTGACGGAGTTAACTCCATAACAACTGAGTTACACTGGCGGAGTTAACTGTGCAAGTACTGAGTTACACTGGTGTAGTTAACTGTACACGTACTGAGTGACATTGGTGTAGTTAACTGTATAAGAACTGAGTTATCTTGGTGTAGTTAACTGTACAAGTACTGAGTTATATTGGTGTAGTTAACAGTACAAGTATTGAGTTACATTGGTGTAGTTAACTGTATAAAACTGGGTTACATTGGTGGAGTTAACTCCATAACAACTGAGTTACACTAGCGGAGTTAACTCCATAGTAACTGAGTTACAATGGCGGGGTTAACTCCATATGAACTGAGTTACACTGACGGAGTTAACTCCATAACAACTGAGTTACACTGGCGGAGTTAACTCCACATGAACTGAGTTACAGTGGTGTAGTTAACTGTATAAGTACTGAATTACACTGGTGTAGTTAACTGTATAAGAACTGAGTTATATTTGTGTAGTTAACTGTATATGAACTGAGTTACATTGGAGGAGTTAACTCCATAAGAACTGAGTTACACTGCCGGAGTCAACTCCATAACAATTGAGTTACACGGGTGCCGTTAACTACATAACAACTGAGTTACAATAGTGTAGTAAATTGCATAAGAACTGAGTTACATTGGTGTAGTTAATTGTATAAGAACTATGTTACATTGGTGTAGTTAATTGTATAAGAACTGAGTTACATTGGCGGAGTTAACTGTACAAGTACTGAGTTACATTGGTGTAGTTAACTGTATAAGAACTGAGTTACATGGGCGGAGTTAACTCCATAATAACTGAGTTACACTAGCGGAGTTAACTCCATAACAACTGAGTTACAGTTGTGGAGTTAACTGTACAAGTACTGAGTTACATTGGTGTAGTTAACTGTACAAGTACTGAGTTACATTGGTGTAGTTAACTGAATAAGAACTGAGTTACATTGGCGGAGTTAACTCCAAAACAACTGAGTTACACTAGCGGAGTTAACTCCATAGTAACTGAGTTACAATGGCGGGGTTAACTCCATAAGAACTGAGTTACACTGACGGAGTTAACTCCATAACAACTGAGTTACACTGGCGGAGTTAACTGTGCAAGTACTGAGTTACACTGGTGTAGTTAACAGTACACGTACTGAGTTACATTGGTGTAGTTAACTGTATAAGAACTGAGTTATCTTGGTGTAGTTAACTGTACAAGTACTGAGTTACTTTGGTGTAGTTAACTGTACAAGTACTGAGTTATATTGGTGTAGTTAACAGTACAAGTACTGAGTTACATTGGTGTAGTTAACTGTATAAAACTGGGTTACATTGGTGGAGTTAAATCCATAACAACTGAGTTACACTAGCGGAGTTAACTCCATAGTAACTGAGTTACAATGGCGGGGTTAACTCCATATGAACTGAGTTACACTGACGGAGTTAACTCCATAACAACTGAGTTACACTGGCGGAGTTAACTCCACATGAACTGAGTTACATTGGTGTAGTTAACTGTATAAGTACTGAATTACACTGGTGTAGTTAACTGTATAAGTACTGAATTACACTGGTGTAGTTAACTGTATAAGAACTGAGTTATATTTTTGTAGTTAACTGTATATGAACTGAGTTACATTGGAGGAGTTAACTCCATAAGAACTGAGTTACACTGGCGGAGTCAACTCCATAACAATTGAGTTACACTGGCGGAGTTAACTCCAAATGAACTGAGTTACAATGGTATAGTTAACTCCTTAACAACTGAGTTACACTGGCGGAGTCAACTCCATTAAAACTGAGTGACATTGGTGTAGTTAACTGTATAGGTACTGAGTTACATTTATGTAGTTAACTGTATAAGAACTGAGTTTCACTGGCGGAGTTAACTCCACATGAACTGAGTTACACCGGCGGAGGTAACACCATAGGAACTTAGTTACATTGGCGGAGTTAACTCCATAAGAACTGAGTTACAATGGTGTAGTTAACTCCATAACAACTGAGCTACAGTGGTGGAGTTAACTTCATAAAAGCTGTGTTACAATCCTGTAGTTAACTCTATAACAGCTGGGTACATTGGTGGAGTTAACTCCATAAATACTGAGTTAACTGTATAAGTACTGAGTGACATTGGCGGAGTTAACTCCATAGGAACTGAGTTAGAGTAGTGGAGTTAACTCTATAACAACTGAGTTACACTGGCGGAGTTAACTCCATAACAACTGAGTTATATTGGTGTAGTTAACTGTATCAATACTGAGTTACACTGGTGTAGTTAACTGTATAACAACTGAGTTACATTGGTGTAGTTAACTATGTAAGTGCTGAGTTACATTGGCGGAGTTAACTCCATAAGAACTGAGTTACATTGGTGGATTTAACTCCATAAGAACCGAGTTACACGGGTGCCGTTAACTTCATAACAACTGAGTTATATTGGTGTAGTTAACTGTACAAGTACTGAGTTACACTGACGGAGTTAACTCCATAACAACTGAGTTACACTGGCAGAGTTAACTGTACAAGTACTGAGTTACACTGGTGTAGTTAACTGTATAAGAACTGAGTTATATTGGTGTAGTTAACTGTACAAGTACTGAGTTACATTGGTGTAGTTAACTGAATAAGAACTGAGTTACATTGGCGGAGTTAACTCCATAAAAACTGAGTTACACTAGCGGAGTTAACTCCATAGTAACTGAGTTACAATGGTGGGGTTAACTCCATAAGAACTGAGTTACACTGACGGAGTTAACTCCATAACAACTGAGTTACACTGGCGGAGTTAACTGTACAAGTACTGAGTTACACTGGTGTAGTTAACTGTATAAGAACTGAGTTATCTTGGTGTAGTTAACTGTACAAGTACTGAGTTACATTGGTGTAGTTAACAGTACAAGTACTGAGTTACATTGGTGTAGTTAACTGTATAAAACTGGGTTACATTGGTGGAGTTAACTCCATAACAACTGAGTTACACTAGCGGAGTTAACTCCATAGTAACTGAGTTACAATGGCGGGGTTAACTCCATAAGAACTGAGTTACACTGACGGAGTTAACTCCATAACAACTGAGTTACATTGGCGGAGTTAACTCCACATGAACTGAGTTACATTGGTGTAGTTAATTGTATGTGCACTGAGTTACATTTGTGTAATTAACTGTATAAGTACTGAGTTACATTGGAGGAGTTAACTCCATATGAACTGAGTTACACTGACGGAGTTAACTCCATAACAACTGAGTTACACTGGCGGAGTTAACTCCATAACAACTGAGTTACACTGGCGGAGTTAACTCCACATGAACTGAGTTACATTGGTGTAGTTAACTGTATAAGTACTGAATTACACTGGTGTAGTTAACGGTATAAGAAATGAGTTATATTTGTGTAGTTAACTGTATATGAACTGAGTTACATTGGAGGAGTTAACTCCATAAGAACTGAGTTACACTGGCGGAGTCAACTCCATAACAATTGAGTTACACTGGCGGAGTTAACTCCAAATGAACTGAGTTACAATGGTATAGTTAACTCCTTAACAACTGAGTTACACTGGCGGAGTCAACTCCATTAAAACTGAGTGACATTGGTGTAGTTAACTGTATAGGTACTGAGTTACATTTATGTAGTTAACTGTATAAGAACTGAGTTTCACTGGCGGAGTTAACTCCACATGAACTGAGTTACACCGGCGGAGGTAACACCATAGGAACTTAGTTACATTGGCGGAGTTAACTCCATAAGAACTGAGTTACAATGGTGTAGTTAACTCCATAACAACTGAGCTACAGTGGTGGAGTTAACTTCATAAAAGCTGTGTTACAATGGTGTAGTTAACTCTATAACAGCTGGGTACATTGGTGGAGTTAACTCCATAAATACTGAGTTAACTGTATAAGTACTGAGTGACATTGGCGGAGTTAACTCCATAGGAACTGAGTTAGAGTAGTGGAGTTAACTCTATAACAACTGAGTTACACTGGCGGAGTTAACTCCATAACAACTGAGTTATATTGGTGTAGTTAACTGTATCAATACTGAGTTACACTGGTGTAGTTAACTGTATAACAACTGAGTTACATTGGTGTAGTTAACTATGTAAGTGCTGAGTTACATTGGCGGAGTTAACTCCATAAGAACTGAGTTACATTGGTGGATTTAACTCCATAAGAACCGAGTTACACGGGTGCCGTTAACTTCATAACAACTGAGTTATATTGGTGTAGTTAACTGTACAAGTACTGAGTTACACTGACGGAGTTAACTCCATAACAACTGAGTTACATTGGCGGAGTTAACTCCACATGAACTGAGTTACATTGGTGTAGTTAACTGTATAAGTACTGAATTACACTGGTGTAGTTAACTGTATAAGTACTGAGTTATATTGGTGTAGTTAACTGTATAAGTACTGAATTACACTGGTGTAGTTAACTGTATAAGTACTGAGTTATATTGGTGTAGTTAACTGTATAAGTACTGAGTTACATTGGTGTAGTTAACTGTATAAGTACTGAATTACACTGGTGTAGTTAACTGTATAAGTACTGAGTTATATTGGTGTAGTTAACTGTATATGAACTGAGTTACATTGGAGGAGTTAACTCCACAAGAACTGAGTTTAATTGGTGTAATTTACTGTATAAGTACTGAGTTACATTTGTGTAATTTACTGTATAAGTACTGAGTTACATTGGTGTAGTTAACTATATAAGTACCGAGTTACATTGGTGTAGCTAACTGTATAAGTATTGAGTTACATTGGTGTAGTTAACTGTATAAGTACTGAGTTACATGTGTGGAGTTAACTGTACACGAACTGAGTTACACTGGCGGAGTTTAACCAAAACATATGACACGTTATCACCATTATCAAAATCCCATTGTTCCGAGCGAGAATAACAACCCCCTCCTCTTAGCTACCATTTTTCAAACCACAGTGGTTTATTCCTTTGGCTTCCATTTTCGTTTATCATGTGTTGGGTTCTTTTCTTTTTTTACCAACCACAGCTTGTGAGTGTGATTCATCTTGTTAATAGGAGTATAATTGGTTTTTTGCTTTATTGAATAATTCAATGGAAATACTCGTTAACGGCTTGGGATATTTAGTATTGGCGTATATGTGGATGTTCCAACTATTATTTTTTTTGCTAGGGGCTTTACGTCGCACCGACACAGATAGGTGTTATGGCGACGATGGGATAGGAAAGGCCTAGGAGTTGGATGGAAGCGGCCGTGGCCTTAATTAAGGTACAGCCCCAGCATTTGCCTGGTGTGAAAATGGGAAACCACGGAAAACCATCTTCAGGGCTGCCGATAGTGGGATTCGAACCTACTATCTCCCGGATGCAAGCTCACAGCCGCGCGCCTCTACGCGCACGGCCAACTCGCCCGGTGTGTGTTCCAACTTTAAAATATCAGGTAATTCGTCTCGCCCGCTGATACAAGGAAATACTTCCGCGTGCTTAACATTTAGAGAACTGTTTCGCCGCAAGTCTTATCTTACTTAGCTGATCGTGTTTAATATCACAACATTCCTCCGGTTCCGATCGCTCTTCTTGCATCACCAGTTACAATGTTCGATAAGCCATGGGAGCAGCTATTCATGCCCTATTCGCATAAATAATTGATTACTAATTTGGTATGATGAGATCGAAGCGGAGGAAGGCAAGTACATGTTCACAATACTCCAATTAATGAATTGCACATCAGATTATCGGGAAATATCTCACACGGTGTTTGTCACCTATGTTGGTAACCCCACCTATGATTAAATGAAGACCACTACTCGCTAACCAGAGGGAACAACTTACAATCCACGTTTCGAATTTCGAATCGAATCCGGGCTGCCGGAGTGGCAGCTAATTACACTAAGCATTACACCACGGAGGCGGACTACTCGTAATTTACTTCTTCAAGAAAGAATTGTATTCCTTACATTTTGGTGTACATCGCATGCAAGCTGAAGTGGACAGAAATTAAGTCAGTCTACTACAGCGGAAGCTGGGGGTGTTCTTAAAATTAAACGCAAGTATTCCTTCAAGTGCCTCTGTAGAGCATCTTATCAGAAAATGTAAATAACATAACCCTATGTAATCCCCCTCTAAGAGGTCCAGGTTTAAAGATGAAAATTTTAGAATCAATTACTTTGTAAAGTATGTGGTAATTTTTTCTGAAATGCGGAAAGTCACTGACTATAATAAAAATACGTGATGATAGCAATTGAAGAGACACAAAATGAAGTTTCGTTACAGCAGGTGCTATGTACAGTACGGTTTACTAGGTTTTACTTTTAATTACATTTCTTTTATATTTTCAAACGTTGAACTAAACTATAGGCTCACTTTCGGCAAAGCAATTTTCAGCTGCGCCAATAGATGATCGTCGTGCCAAACGTGATTTGTATTTTGACTTGGCATCATTTGTGAAAACAGTCGGTCACACAAAGAAATAGGAGCAAACACGCAAAATTCTTCCTACAATAAATCTTGACATTATGTGCATAGCAACATACAAACACATCAACACATGAACAGTGACCCCACTCCATCCCTGTAGTGCCATCTTAGTGCGATCATGAACCATTAAATGCGCATGCGTGTTCTAGCATCTCAAACTCGAATTAGCATTATTATTATTATTAGGTCTGCGCTTGTGAAAGGCCACATACTATACACCAGTACATTCGTCTCCTTTACATTAAAAAAATAATGTGAAATTAATTTCAAATTTCCCTCGATATGCAACATGCAGTCGAACTACAGCTTTGTACAGCATCTCTTGGGGTAGGACTAAATAAAACAGAGAGTACAGATCAATCGCAGTGATATTTTAGCCGACTCAGAATGTCAGAAATGTTACTATCTTGCACTTCACTCAGCATACAGCTACGTGGGTTGTTCATTGATGATATTATACACAAACGAAAATTACTTCCCTTGGTTTCTAGATGATAATAATAATAATTTTGTATGGCTATTTCTAGCCGAATGCAGCCCTTGTAAGCCAGACCCTCCGATGAGGGTGGGCGGCATCTGCCATGTGAAGGTAACTCCGTGTTATTGTGGGGGAGGATAGTGTTATGTGTACCGGGCTAGTTGGCCGTGCGGTTAGGGGTGCTCAGCTGTGAGCTTGCATCCGGGAGATTGTGGGTTCGAATCCCACTGTCAGCAGCCCTGAAGATGATTTTCCGTGGTTTTCCATTTTGACACATGGAAAATGCTGGGGCTGTACCACAGTTAAGGCCACGGCCGCTTCCTTCCCACTCCTAGACCTTTCCTATCCCATCGTCGCAGTTAGACCTGCGTGTGCCTGTGCGACGTAAAGTGTTATGTGTGGTGTGCGCGTTGCACACTGTACTGCTCACTTCTTCTATGTTCTGGACTTCGCTTCGTTTCACTAGATAAGTGTGCTCCACCCTTGAACTGGCAGTCAGGCATTAAGTGACCATCTGCAGTGGAGAGAGAAGTTTTACTTCGCAAGCGGCTGGTCCGTTGCAGTCTTTTATTAACAACTTCCAACGTCACTAATGAAACTTCATCGCTATGCTAGGTGATCAAAAAATTCATCATGCAGTAATTTGGTGTTTTGGCTTAAGACTTACGACAATTTTGCCCTTCAGGCATCAACTGCTACTTGGACTTCCTTTTGAAACTTTACTCAACATGTTCATGGATGTGCCTCAAGACTCTCTCAGTGGACAAATGCTTGAAGTTTATTTAAAAGAATAACGATCAGCTTGGGAAAACATTTTATACGCCTAGTGTCTACGTGGCGTAATTACCCCTGTAAAAATCAAAGCAGCCTGATTTTTTCCTTGTCCCTCCCTCGCCTTCCTCCTACCTATCTTCAATTTGTTTTACGATCCCGTTTCTTCTTTGTAATTCATTTATATTAAATGTGTAACCCTGGTGGGTAATTGTGGTCTTTGATTGTAGTGTTTTTAAAAGTGTCTTATCACAGAAGAAGATGGCGTATGGATTTTAGTGCCGGGAGTGTCCGACGGCAGGTCTTTTGATTTGACGCCGTGGGCTACCTGCGCGTCGTAATGAGGACTAAATGATGATGAAAACTATACATACACCCAGCCCCGTGCCAGCGAAATTAACCAGTTTTGGTTAAAATTCATGACCCTACCGGTAATCGAACCCGGACCCCTGTGACCAAAGGCCAGAACACCAACTATTTAGCCATCGAGACGGTCTTCTTTGCACTATATTGTTATATTTAATGACTTTTCCTTCGATTTCGATAAATCTCTTCGTGTATCTTCAAGTCTAGTCACGAACAATATTATCACATTTGTTAAAGTTCCTTGTTACTCTTTCCAAATTTGTATACATTTACTATCAGAATGTTACTCACCCTATTCTATTCTGTAAAACTTGGTCAAACTCACTTACTGTAATCACTTTGTTTTTTCTTAAGGTGCTATAAAATATATCTTACAAACCAACTCTGTTCTTACGAATATTCCTGATAGTTCTCTCAATCCCCTTTTTTGTTGTGAACTCTGTACTTACCACGCAAGCCTTCTCGATTCGTCTCAGCAACGCTATGCGCTATCTCTGCCTACTAATATTTGAGGTTCTATGTTTAACTGAAAGTTCTTGCTGATTTAGACCTTTTAACCTGGGAATGTACTGTACGAAATATTGCGATATTTTGTGTAGGTCTGTCTGCTCTCTGTATTGTTTCCACCAGTTGACATTGTCACCTGCTGTCCATATAGGAACTACGCTAGTCAGGTATTTGTTCCTAAAACATCAGTATATACATATTGCCGTTGAAATTATTAAATTATTCCATTCCGCCGATGCTACTCTAAAAAGAATATTGTTACACGTCACAAATTTTAGCAGATTGTCTTTTTCTTTCTTCTTAATTATATGCTTTATTATTATTTACTTTCTCCTTTTTTCAATATGGCATGCTTTTCCGACAACTTTCCGCTTGGGGAAGACACTACGTCTGCACCACTTCTACCTTACCATAATTTTTCTTGCCCAACTCCCCTGTTGTCGACTTAAATTCTTTTTCTAGTTCTCCGAGTTCATCTACACACTTTCCCTTTTCTATTCCTACATCTGACCTATTGAACGACGATATTAAATCCTCCCCACCATTTCGACTATATGCAATGCCTTCGTCTCTACATCTCCAGTCTTCTTCCCCATATCTCAAATCAACTCAGTCGACAGTTCACTCGACATTCAAATCGTTAAACAATCTTTACTTCAGGTTCCCCAGTTACAAGCTACTAACCCCCGTAGCTTAACTATTTGGCTTTCCTCTGCTCGTGAAGTTTTAGATTTTAAGTTAGCTTTTTCCCCACAATTTATTGGTCTCTTACCCGCTAAAACTAAAATTTTGTTTTCAAAATTTTGGCTTGATAACATGCCTAATTTCTGCAGTTGGTATAAATTACGGAATGCGATGCACAATTATTGTTTACCTTATGAAATACGCTATAAATTTAGTATCGAGTTTATTCGCCGCCATCAACTACCTACCGAACCAACACATGATTATTTAGATTCCATCACTACTTATAGTGGTGTACTAAACATTGCTTATAATACCGCTGAAAAAAAATTAAATGTCGTATGGATTTCAGTGCCGGGATATCCCAGAACGGGTTCGGCTCACCAGGTGCAGATCATTCTATTTGACTCCCGTAGGCGACCTGCGCATCATGATGAGGATGAAATAATGATGAAGACAACACATATACCCAGCCCCCGTGCCAGTGGAATTAACCAATTAAGGTTAAAATCCCCGACCCGGCCGAGAATCGAACCCGGGACCCTCTGAACCGAAGGCCAGTACGCTGACCGTTTAGCCAACGAGTCGAACACAATACCGCTGAATTAATCTCAATTGTACAATTTTATGCTACCCCTTCTTTTCGTCAGCTTTTCAATGCACTTAACCCTCCAACTTCCATGCTTCAGTTATATAATCTGGCTCAATCTTATGCTACAAATTCATTAGGAGTCTTCCATTGCCCCTACACCACTACCTATATCGCTATCTTCGCCTTCCGTTTCTACTTCCCCTTATGCTGTTCGTTCACCCATCATTTGTTTCAGTTGTAAAGGACATATTTCTTCTTCGGGAAACGCCCTTCACCATCGTCGTTAGGCAGTAAAACCTGCCTTCACATACTACGCCTCCGGTTCACCGTGGTTTTTCTACTTCATAAATACCTTCTTATTATTCTCGTATTAATTGTGCTTCATTTGTACCTCGGTCCTCTCATGTTCTTGTAACTGTTAATAATTTACCTTCTGTTGGTCTCTTAGATTCTGGGGCACCCGTGTCTCTTACCAGTTTAACGTTTTCCAATCTTTGGAGGCAACTTGTTCGCAATTGCATTATTTTCCACCCTCTACTCAATGCGTTTCTGCATCTAACTAACCTCTCCATGTTGTTGGAACTATATCTTTAAATATTAAGATGCAATATTTTTCTTGGCCCTTTACCTTTCTCGTTGTTGACGATTTAGCATCTCCTCTTATTTTAGGTTTTGACATTTTTCTCATACTGGTCTCGTTCTTGATTTGGCCAATTCCAAAGTTTCCTTTCATATGTCTGCCAAATCTATTCAATTGATAGATATTTATGATTATGTTACCACTTCTTGCAGCAGTCTACCATTTTAAGATTAAATCTATCCATTCCGATCAAGTTCAGTCTCTGCTCACTGAATTCTCCGATGTCATTAACCCAACTTTAGGTACCGTCAAAAACTTTTCTGCATATATTGATCTTACCGACACAACTTCGGTCCGCTCTTCTCCGTATTCCCTAAGTTCTCCCAGAATGAAAATTCTGAACCAATTAGTTGACAAAATGCTTCAAGATGATACTATTATCCCTTCATCTTCTAATTATGCATCCCCCGCATTTATTGCGGATAAACCTTATGGATCATCTTGATTTATCGTGAACTATAGAAAATTAAACTCTCGGATATTGTACGACGCCTACCCTATGTCTAAATTACAATCAGCTTTTCAGCATTTTTCCAATCCTAATTTTTTACTATTTTGACCTTAATTCAGCCTACAACCAAATTCCTCTGGGTGAGATAAGTTCTCGCTATACTACTTTCATTACCCCCAATGTTTTATACCAGTTGATAATGGCTCACATTTCCCAGTTAAAATATTTTCTTCTTAAACTTTTGGCGGTGGCTAGGGATAAGGTTTCTTCAGTCTGACTTTTATTTGATCTCTTTGCATTTACTTCTCTTCTTGCGTTTGTCCACGCTTCAGTAGATTCCATTTTAATATTTACGCCAAATTGTTTTTCTTCGTTCCTATTTTGCTCACCAGGCGCTGCTCCCTCCGCTCTACTCAACCCATGTCTTACTCTCCCATGATTTTTTTTAAGGGTCTTGTTTCCCAAGGGAAAATACTATTGTAAACTAACACGATATAAAAAGCAGACATGTCCCTCTATGGACGAGTGCGACAAATTTGTAACGTTTCCAATATATTGCTTTATCTGTATGGCGAGAAGCATTTTCTCTCGATTTCCGCGTGTAGCAGATTTGTAACGCTTCCGAATAAAAGTCTAGGAAGTGGCGCAGCGTTGCGACAATTTGTGGAACCATTTAAACAGTTGAATGTCGGGAGTTCTGAATGGCATGGACACGTGTATTTCAGCTGTGGATGTTTATTTTTACTGATCTTGTAAAAGGTAAGTAATGAACTATAACAAAATAGTATATGATAGAGGTAATTTCGATGTACATCTGGATACAAAAAAATATTATGGTATACGTTATTCCAAGAGTATGTGACCCGTTTTTTTAAATGCTACAAATTTTTCAACTTAGGCATTTACAAGAAAACAGTTGTTTTGATAGAAAATGAAAGCTGCAAGTTTTACGGAAAGGAGAGGTGTGAGTGCCTCTTCTAGTGATACCGATTATGATTATGTGCCAACGAATGGGAATGATATATCAAGTAGTTCTCAAGTTCTCTGGTTTTGCACTGCAGCATTATTTAGAACTGTTTCTGCATTAGTGGATTTCAAAAGACACTAATCTGTAGACTGTTTCTGTGATTTTCAGAACCAAGTGATAAAGATGATACCAGTATCCCTGACGTAGACAACACTTCAGCTGCTTCAACATCACGTGAAGCCACTAGGCGAAGACTACTTTGGCGAAATGTTAGTAAAGACAACAGAGCTCGTGATATACCAGTGTGGCGAGGTTCAATCCCAGACTCCACTGCAATCAAGGAACCTGTCGAGTATTTCACACATTTCTTTGATAGTCATCTTCTCGAACATGTAACACAACAGTCGAACTTGTATTCTGTTCAGAAGAATCCAGCCAAAGCTCTCCTACTGACTGTCAGTGAATTGGAACAGTGCTTTATATGTCACTTATTAGTGTACCACGTACTAGATTATGTTGGTCTACTTTATTTGGTGTTTCTTGTGTATCAGATGTGATGAGTCGAGACAGGTGGGAAGATATAAAGTCTAATCTCTACTTCAGTGATAACACAGCATGCCTGATTTAGAAGGTGCTAAGAGAGATAAAATTTTCAAACTTAGGCCACTGATAAAGAGTCTGCTGGGAAAATTCAACGAGCTACCTACTGATAGGATGCTTTGTGTTGATGAACAGATAGTGCCTTTCAAAAGTATGTCTGCCTTGTAGCAATACATGCCAAAAAGCCATACAAATGGGGCTACAAAATATATGTCTTACGTGATTCAAAAGGAATTGTGTACAATTTTGAAGTGTACTGCGGCAAACGCGATCCCTTGCCGGAAATGCAAGATTTAGGGGCTAATGCAAATGTTCTTTTATGCCCTTGTAAGGTCATTCCCAAACAATTGAACCACTTGTTGTACTTTGACAATTGATTTACGGCAATTCCACTCTTTTCGGAGCTTGCCCGCGAAAAGATTTCTTGTTTGGATACCGTTAGAGCCAACAGATTGCCGGGATGTACGTTGGTGACTTACAAAGATTTGATAAAAAGGGAAGAGTTTCCTATGAAGAATGGGAGGCAGATATTGATGGTCAAAGCGTGCGAGTTGTCAACAGATCGGTAGTTCTTGCCTCTACATTTTCTGCTGAAGAGCCACTGAATAAGTTGAAACTATGGGATAGAAAGCAAAAGGAAATGTTGACGTTGACTGTCCATCAATGATTCTTCTCTACAACAAGTTTATGGAATGAGTGAATCTTTTAGATTCACTCGCTGTATTGCACAGAATGCACATCAGATCGAAGAAATACTATCACCGGTTATTTTTTTCACTTCCTTGATATGGCGATCGTAACTGCTTGGCTCTTGTACAGGAGGAACTGTGACTCTTTTGGTGTCCCCCAACGTAAGCAGATCCCACTTTGTCGATAAGGCTGAAATAGCTGATGCTCTGTGCAAAATGAACAAGGACGTAAGTGGAGAAGGAGGGGAAGAACTTCTTCAAGTGTGGATTCTGAAAATGCAAAGAAGAAGAGAACAGGGCATGCATCTAAGACAATTTCCCAAATGGTTGTTCGCCAGAAAAATGTTGTACATTGGCCAATTGTGTCTGAGAAGAGAGGCAGATACAAAATGCCAAATTGCAAAGGAAGTCACTCAATTGTGTGTCAGAAGTGTAATATTCATTTGTGCATTGAGAAGAAAAGGAACTATTTTCTGGACTTTCACAAAGAATAAGAATTAGGCAGATGCAAAATTCTGAACTCTAAGGGAAGTCCCTCAATTATCTGTGAGAAATATGTTCATTTGTGCATCGGAAAAGAAAGTAATTGTTTTCTGGACTTTCACAAAGAGTAAGAACTGTACAGGTCAAAAATTCCCATTCATATATTTTCATATGTAAGAAAATAATCTAATTTTTCACAGACCAACATTTAATTAGTCTGTACACTTAAATACCTACTGTGACAATTATGTAACGCTACAAAATATAATATATAAACATGACTTAAATGATTTTTGATCAAAATATGTTTATTGTGGCCCTTAAGGAACACAAACATAGCACTATAATTCTTTTGTCTGTATCGATTCATAATTCTGTCCATAGAGGGTTAATTGTAAGTTTACACTTATATTCTAAAGGCCACTTTTAGTTTTTTCTCTTCACTAAAATTTGTATAAGATCCGGTTGGTCCCTCCTCCTGTCTATCCTTCTTTCCTTGTTTTTTCTTCATATCCTTTCTCTTCCCTTTTTCATGTTCTGCTGCTTATGCTTGATCTTTGTTCCCGTTTCTGCTGTTGCCTGCTGCATCGATCTCCGTCTTCGTGGGAATGCGCCTCTCCGGGACATCATGGGGCCTTCATCACATCTCTGTTACCGATCCTTCGAATTCCTCCGGGTGGTGGGTGTATGTTACGCGCTCTCTAGGACATCTACTATTTCTGTGTTTTTTGACTTACCATCTGTCAACTACGCCGGTTTACTGCTGCACCGTGTGCTCCTCTCTCTCCTTACCCTCCCCTCTTCCACGTCACTTCTAGCGTGTTCTGGACTTCGCCTCGTTCCACTATATAAGTGTGCTCCACCCTTGAAGTGGCAGTCAGGCATTAAGTGACCATCTGCAGTGGAGAGAGAAGTTTTACTTCGCAAGCGGCTGGTCCGTTGCGATCTTTTATTAACAACTTCCGTCACTCCTGAAACTTCATCGCTATGCTAGGTGAGCAAAAGTTCATCATGCAGTAATTTGGTGTTTTGGCTTAAGACTTACTACAATTTTGCCCTTCAGGCATCAACTGCTACTGGGACTTTATTTAGTGATGCAAATTTGACTACATAATATTTTCACTTACTTTTGAACCTGTACTCAAAATGTTCATGGATGTGCCGCAAGACTCTTTCAGTGGACAAATGCTTGATGTTTATTTAAAAGAATAACTGTCAGCTCTGGAAAACATTTTATACACCTAGTGTGTACGTGGCGTAATTAACCCTGTAAAATCAAAGCAGCCTGATATTTTCCTTGTCCCTCCCTCGCCAGTCTTTCGAGTTTTCCTCATCTTCGATTTGTTTTACGATCACATTTTTTCTTTTTAAGTCATTTATATTAAATCTGTAACCATGGTGGCCATTAAATTGTAATTGCTGTCTTTGCACTCCTTGTCTGTAAAATTGCAGTTTTTAAAAACATGTCTACTTTCGTGGCACAAAATTGTTATCTTTACTTATTCTTCCTACGAGTTCGATAAATCTCTTCGCATATCTTCAAATATAGTCACGATCAATATGATCACATTTGTTACAGTTCTTTGTTAATCTTTCCAAATTTGTATAAATATTCACTTTCAGAATGTTACACACCCTATTCTATTATGTTAAACTTTGTCAAACTTACTTACAGTAATCACTTTGCTTTTTATTAAGGTGTTGTAAAATATATCTTACAAACCAACTCTGTTTTTACGAATATTCCCCATAGCTCTATTACTCCCCTTTTTTGTTGTGAACTCTGTCCTTACCATGCAAGCCTTCTCTATTAGTCTCAGTAACGATAAGTGCTATCTCTGCCTACTAATAATTGTGATTTCAGAGATAATCGCAATCATCGCCACTTGAATGCTAACAACAGGTTTAGTACCATCGACATTCGTGAAATCCCGTACAATTCTTGTTCATAAAGGTGGTGACGTTAATGATCCCAGTAACTGCCGTCCAATTACTATATGCTCTGTTATTAGACGAGTCATCGAAAAAGTTCTTGATAAACAGCTTCGAAACTACATTGTGTTTCATGACAATCAAAGGGGTTTCACCAATACACCCGGTACTTACATAAATACCTCTATTTTGGAAGCCGTTTTACAGCACACTAGGCAAGGGAAGAACGATGTTCGCAAAGCTATTGATAGCGTCGGGCATGCCCACCTCCAGAGCACACTGGAGTCGGTCGGAGTGTCGAGACTGCTAATTGCTCTACAAGAGGGAAACGTAACACAGATACAGACACGAAAACAGGGAACAAAACCCATCAAAATTAATCGCGGTGTGCTTCAATGCTCCCCTTTGTCACCGGCATTACTTAACATCGCTACCAATCATATTGTGGAAGAACTATCTGAAGACTCTTTAGCAGGGAATTACGGTTACTCGATTGCAAACGAGGAGCCTAACCTCACAATAATGTGTTTCACCTACGATACGATGATATTTGGGAAAAACACTGAATCTGCTGCCGAACTAGCCAGGGTCGCCATAGACAGATTCAAGGAACTGGGCATGGACATCAGCGCTTCAAAATCAGCTTGTCTTTCTATAAAAAAGGTCAGCTAACGGAGGAGAATATCATCATAAATGACGACTGTGAAATTAAATCACAGTGCAACGGAAGTGCGATTCGTTACTTAGGTGTGAATTTCATCAAATAACTTATATTGGATCCACAAGCCCTACTTGATAAGACGCGAAACAAAATTGACACACTTGCTTGCTCACCATTGCTGCAATCTGACCAGAAATTTTCAGTATAAATAGTTCGATATCGCCTACTCTGATTTACCCACTCCAAATTACTTCCCTAAACAAGATACCTCAAACTTTTCTATCAGATGCGGATACAATATTAAAGCGTTGAGCTAATGAATTATTACAACTACCAGCAGACGTTCCGGATCACATGGTGTACACCGAAAGGAGGTGTAAGGGCCTCGGTTTTTTCGCGCTACTTGGGAAGCCAAACTAAAGCATATTAACATCTGTAATAAACTATCGCTTGCAAATAACGGCTACATTAATGTAACTAGGAACTTGGAGCAAGAACGTAAAATTTGTTTGCAAGATCTAGGCATAGAAATGAATGATCAAGTTATGCCCAAAAGTAAGCATCTCCCCAATGTAAGGAAGGTCCGACAGATACTACGAGACAGAGCAGTTCATTCATGGACGAAATTGCTACACAAAGGAAAGGGCGTCGGACTCTTCCAGGAATACACGCCAGGGAGCAAATGTATAAGAGATCACCAAGGCGTATAATGTGCAGAATGGAGAGAGGCCATCAAGATGACAGCTCGCTCCGTGCCAGGAAGGTCCCAGGACAACACCCTCTGTCGGCGTTGCTGAGGGATCACGGTTTCACTGTGCAGGAAGAGGTCTCTGGGATAGCTACGGACCGGAGTAACAGGCGAATTGACATGAGGCCTTTCAAGCAGCTAGCAAGCAAGGACTTATCTTAGATTCCACAATTCGCTTTGAGTCGCACGTTGGCCAGGCGAAGAGGTGGACGCCGAAAAGAAGTCAATTTACCAGCCAACCGTTAACTACTATAAAGATAAAGATCAACTAGACAATATTTCCGTCATTGAACTCATGATCGGAGCTCGAGGCACAATCCCTAAAGTTCTTGTTCAGCTACGGGATTTTCTCGGTCTCAACCGGACACATCACGACATCGCTATCGCCACAATACGAAGTTCAGTGACCATACTCCGCAATCATTTACATAACATTTGAAGAACCATACATCATGTCATATCCGAAAATTCATTGCAAATTTATTCCTGAGCCTTGTGGTGGTTATTTATATATGGCACACTTGCAAACTCAACAGTAACTTAGAAGACAAATTACTTTGTAGTCGACATACTTTGTCCTTGTGGCAGCCTCCGTGTGGGGGAAGTTGTATTAATAAATTTAAAAAAATAATAAATTGAAAGTTCTTGCTGATTTAGACCTTTTACCCTCGGAACGTACTGTACGACATATTGCGATGCTTTGTGTAGGTCTGTCTGCGGTCAGTACTATTTCCACCAGTTTGCATGGTCACCTTCTGTCCATATAGTGCTTGCGAGTGTTCGGTGTAGCAGAGTCCGCACATGTGAACACGGACAACATAATCTTAAATATCGCTGAGGAAATTGGGGTCGATCTCAGTCTAGAAGACATTGATAGGTCACACAGGGTAGGGAAAGGAGAAGGCGGTCGTCCGAGACCAATAATAGTGAAGTTTGTGTCCTATCGGAAGAGGAATGCAATGTTCACAAACAAGAAAAACTGAAGGGCACACACAAAACTATCCGAGAAGATCTCACTCCCCTGAGACTACAGCTTCCCCAGGAGGCAATTTCGAAGTACGGCGTAAAAAATACGTGGTCGAAGGACGGGACAGTGATAGTGAAACGAGGTGACAGGAAAATTCGGGTCACAAATCGCCAAGAACTAAACAGCATTAGTTAATCATGAGCCTGAGCTAAAACCAGGCGATAACTGTAATTGAATAGAAAAATACCTAGATTTGTAAATATATGTTAAATTTAATTGATAATTTAGATTAGGCTTAACTAAATTCCAGGAAACTAGTTCAGTTACCATTTAGAAACTGTCAAGTTGGCTTTTCTTAGGTTAAAGAAAACAAATGTCTCTAATTACAGCCTGCAAACCTCCCCTCCCCAAACGCAGACCGTTCAAACTACAACTACCCCTTCCCAAACCACTGCGGGCTGCCCCAGCGACATTCCTCCTGTACCTCCGAGCTCTCTGCAGGTGGGCCACGTGAACACACAGACCCTTCTTTCCCATTTTACTGAATTCTCAGACATGTTCCCTCACAACAACTTCCATACCATATTAATATCAGAGTCGTGGTTGAAACCAAGTATCCCGTCTTCACTAGTACATATGGAGGGTTACACGCTGATAAGAAACGATAGAGGAGGCAAAGGTGGGAGAGGCGTAGCGATATATCTGCGCAAGGAAGTGAAATTCAAAGAATTACGCAAAACACCAAGTGAATTTCACAACGGGCCGGAGTTCTTATTTATTGAATTACAAATTCGCAGTGTTAAGTGTTTACTAGGTGTTGTGTATCGTGCACCGAAGACGAGATATATCGAAGACCTAGAGGAAGCACTACCGGACCTATTACCTAGGTATGAGCATGCTATTTTAATGGGCGACTTTAATTCTGACATGATAAAATGTGACTCTGCTGAATCTAGACAACTCAAAAGCATGCTTACCTCACTCAATATGACGATCCTTCCCCTAAATCCTACATACCACACAGCTACTTCCCATACACCACTGGACTTAATTATTACAAACAATATTGACAGAATGCAGACTTACGGACAACAGCCAGCTCGCGGACTTTCCCAATATGACTTTATTTACGCAACTTACTCACTGAAATTCCCCAAATATGAGCCTAAATTAATTTCTTATCGAGACTTCAAAAGCCTAAACGAAGAGGCGTTCATTGAGGACGCACTCAAAACACCGTGGCACAACATACAACTCGTACATGACATTAATGACAAAATAACCTTGTTTAACGAACTACTTTTAGGACTGTATGACAAACATGCCCCCATACGGACAGCACGAGTGAAACGAAAACCATCACCTTGGCTGACACAAGACATTCGGGAAAAATGGAGGAAAGAAATGCAGCTTACAAATATTATAGAAAAAATTCAACCGCAGACAATTTCGAAAAGTACAAAAAATTGCGTAACACAACAACTCAGACCATCAGGAATGCTAAGATACGCCACACACATGAAATCTTCAAAAATAACAATTCTGACAATGTTTGGAAAATTCTTCGGAACATTGGTTTGACAAATAAAACCGTTGAAAACAACACTGACTTGCCATTAGACGAATTAAATCAATTTTTCTGCTCACAAAATTCACATACAGACGAACGAACTAAAAGGGAAACAATCGACAGACTACATACGAAAACAAAACACGATGGTGAAGAATTTTATTTTTCACATGTAACTCTTAACGACGCCAGAGACGCAATTCATGAAATAAAGTCAGAGGCTACAGGATGTGACGGAATAAATTTGACATTAATTAAAAGACTCACTGAAATTGTTCTCCCAACAATTACACACATAATAAATACCTCACTTATGACAGGAATCCTTCCCAATATATGGAAGAATGCCATAATACGACCGATAAGAAAAATCGATAATCCAACAAAACCCGAAGACTTTCGACCAATTTGCATACTTCCTTGTCTTAGTAAAATATTAGAAAAGGTCGTTCACAAGCAGATAACGAATTACCTTAACAAACACAATTTACTCGACAAATACCAGTCAGGATTTAGACCTAACCACAGCACAACCACAGCACTACTAAAAGTCACAAATGACATTCAATCAGGCATGGACAACGGACAAATGACTATCCTTGTACTTTTAGAACTAAATAAAGCATTTGACAGTGTGGGCAGGGAAATATTATTAGCTAAGCTACAAGCACAAAAATTTTCTTCCAGCGCACTGACGTGGCTGCACTCTTATTTAATTGGGCGGCAGCAGTGCGTTTCAGCAGGTACGTAAGTGTCACACTGGCAACAAACTGAAGTTGGCGTAGTTCAGGGCAGTGTTCTAGCGCCACTGCTATTTTCACTGTACTTAAATGACCTACCAGAACATATAAAAACGTGTAAATACCATTTCTACGCAGATGATATTCAACATTATATGCAAACAAACCCGAACGACATCAAAATAGACAATAACAAACTAAACGATGACCTGGAAAATATAAAAGACTGGACTAAAAATAATTCTCTTAAAGTGAATCCATTCAAATCGCAAGCAATCATAATTGGATCCAAAAGTAATCATACCAAACTGAAAAGTGTTAAAATTCCCCCAATCCTATTCCATGCAACACCAATACAAATAAACGAAACTGTAAAAAACCTTGGCCTCATTTTTGATAAGTACTTAAACTGGACGGAGCACACGACGAAAATATGCCAACGGGTATTCTTTTCTTTGCACTCTCTTATACGTATACGGGATCTCCTTCCTCTAAATACGAGAAAGTTACTAGTTCAAAGCTTAATTCTACCCATCTTCGATTATGGTGACGTAATATACAACAACCTGAGCACCACACTTAACGCTAAACTTCAGCGGGCTTATAATACATGCATCCGTTTTGTATTAAATATGCCCAGGTATTGCCATATATCACCTTGTCTTGAACAGCTGTCGTGGTTATATTTGGCGGAGAGAAGAAACCTTCACTCTGTTTCGCTTGTTCACAAGATTCTCCGTACAGACACACCAAGTTATCTGAGAATGGATCTTAAATACTTGTCATCTCCAAACAGTATACCTACAAGGTCAGAAACCTCTTCCCTGCTGAGCTTCCCAATTTACCGCACGACCGGGTACGGCAACTCATTCATACCTGCAACCAAACGCTCTTGGAATTCCCTTCCGGCTGTAATTAGAGACATACATAGTAGAAATGTATTTAAAAAAACATGTTATAAATGGTACATAGACTTAAGAAATTAGTGTTTAATGTTTTTATAGTGACTCTAAGAAATTTTCTTTTTGTTTATAACTATTATTTAAGTTTAATTTTATAATTAATTATATAATTAGAAATGTTAATACTCTGTAATTTGTACAATGTAGTATATATGAGATGGTTTGGCATAACAGCAGGCTTCATAGCCTGAGCCACGCCACAAGTCAATAATAAATAAATAAATAAATAAATAAATAAATATAGGAATAACATTAGTCAGATATTTGTTCCTAACACATATATATATATTGCCTGAAAATTATTCCATTCCGCCGAAGATACTCTAAAAAGGATATTGTTACACACCACAAGCCTTTACCTGCCCTGCACGGATGTGGTCTAGCTGAACAGGAGCACCTACTAGCAGAAAACTAGAAAAAAGTTTTACTAATGGAACTCATGGTAAACCTTATAACATTACCACTCGTTAAACATGACTCTGAAAAAGAAATATTTAATTAGGAAGGAGAGCTAATAGAAACCAGGCAAATTAGATGTGATTTATACTTCATATAAAAGGATGAGCCACAAATGAATAACAAACGATCAAACCTCACTGTTTCCTGCTGGAAAGGGGCCCAGACGTAAGGAGACACTACGCACTCGGTTCATTTTTGATGACGTTATAGAGCCTGGTTAGAGGAGTTAGAGGTGAAACTACCCCTGCCCCGACTTCTGTGTTCATAAAATATCAATTTCCAAATTTCGCTTCACTTTAAAAGCAGTATATATATGTTATACGTATGTGTTTAGCGACCGATGAAGGGTGAAGCCGGACAATTAAATATGATTGTTTTAAATTGTTCATGTTTGTGGATTACTGTAGTCACGTCCTAGTTCGTGAACCATGGGCAACGACTGAGTGGCCTAGTAAGTGGTCCTGAGAGTCGGGATACCAGTTGCTATGGAATGGGAGTGGGCATCTCGGACATATTCTGAGTCGTGGCCCTCGTTGTGCTCAGGCGGCTAGGACTATACAATCCACCGGTGGTCCATAACCCGTTAGAGGAGAGATCCTCACTTGGACTATGTGCAAGTAGGGTAGCATCCTGCTTCATGAATCGACCTAGCTCAGAACATTTTAAGCAAGCAAGCAAGTAACGGAGTCCCACTCCCATTTGACAGGCGAGGGACTCCTTGGAAACAACTTGGCAAACGAAATGCAATTCGATGGGGAGCTATCAATATTAAAGGGGCTTATGGAAGAAAGAAAGTAGAACTGGCTGAGTTAGCAAAGAGGATGCATCTGGATGTGCTAGGAGTAAGTGACATTCGGGTAAGGGGAGATAACGAGGAAGAGATAGGAGATTATAAAGTGTACTTGACGGGTGTTAGAAAGGGAAGGGCAGAGTCTGGGGTAGGGCTCTTTATCAGGAATACCATTGCACGGAACATAGTTTCTGATAGGCACGTAAATGAGCGAATGATGTGGGTAGATTTGTCAGTTGGAGGAATTAGGACTAGAATTGTGTCCGTGTATTCACCATGTGAGGGTGCAGATGAGGATGAAGTTGACAAGTTTTATGAAGCATTGAGTGACATCGTGGTCAGGGTCAACAGCAAGGATAGAATAGTGCTAATGGGCGATTTCAATGCGAGAGTTAGGAATAGAACTGAAGGATACGAAAGGGTGATTGGTAATGTGGGGAAGATATGGAAGCTAATGGGAATGGGAAGCGTTTGCTGGAATTCTGTGCTAGTATGGGTTTAACTGTTACAAATACATTCTTCAAGCATAAGGCTATTCACCGCTACACATTGGAGGCTAGGGGTACCAGATCCATAATAGACTATATCTTAACAGACTTCGAATTCAGGAAATCTGTTAGGAATGTACGAGTTTTCCGGGGATTTTTCGATGATACAGACCACTATCTGATCTGTAGTGAACTAAGTATCTCTAGGCCTAGGGTAGAGAAAGTGAAATCTGTCTGCAAACGAATAAGGGTAGAAAATCTCCAGGATGAGGAAATTAGACAGAAGTACATGGATATGATTAGTGAGAAGTTTCGAACAGTAGACAGTAAGCAGGTTCAGGATATAGAAAGTGAATGGGTGGCGTACAGGGATGCTGTAGTAGAAACAGCAAGGGAATGCCTAGGAACAACTGTGTGTAAAGATGGGAAAAGGCGAACATCTTGGTGGAATGGTGAAGTGAGAGCAGCTTGTAAACGTAAAAAGAAGGCTTATCAGAAATGGCTCCAAACAAGGGCCGAGGCAGACAGGGAGTTGTATGTAGGTGAAAGAAACAGAGCGAAACAAATAGTTGTTGAATCCAAAAAGAAGTCATGGGAAGATTTTGGTAACAACCTGGAAAGGCTAGGTCAAGCAGCAGGGAAACCTTTCTGGACAGTAATGAAGAATCTTAGGAAGGGAGGGAAAAAGGAAATGAACAGTGTTTTGAGTAATTCAGGTGAACTCATAATAGGTCCCAGGGAATCACTGGAGAGGTGGAGGGAATATTTTGAACATCTTCTCAATGTGAAAGGAAATCATCCTGGTGGTGTTGCAAACAACCAAGCTCATGGGGAGGAGGAAAATGATGTTGGTGAAATTATGCTTGAGGAAGTGGAAAGGATGGTAAATAAACTCCATTGTCATAAGGGAGCAGGAATAGATGAAATTAGACCTGAAATGGTGAAGTATAGTGGGAAGGCAAGGATGAAATGGCTTCATAGAGTAGTAAAATTAGCATGGAGTGTTGGTAAGGTACCTTCATATTGGGCAAAAGCAGTAATCGCACCTATCTATAAGCAAGGGAACAGGAAGGATTGCAACAACTATCGAGGTATCGCACTGATTAGTATACCAGGCAAAGTATTCACTGGCATCTTGGAAGGGAGGGTGCGATCAGTCGTTGAGAGGAAGCTGGATGAAAACCAGTGTGGTTTCAGACCACAGAGAGGCTGTCAGGATCAGATCTTCAGTATGCGCCAGGTAATTGAAAAATGCTACGAGAGGAATAGGCAGTTGTGTTTATGTTTCGTAGATCTAGAGAAAGCATATGACAGGGTACCGAGGGAAAAGATGTTCGCCATACTGGGGGACTATGGAATTAAAGGTAGATTATTAAAAGCAATCAAAGGCATTTATGTTGACAATTGGGCTTCGGTGAGAATTGATGGTAGAATGAGTTCTTGGATCAGGGTACTTACAGGGGTTAGACAAGGCTGTAATCTTTCACCTTTGCTGTTTGTAGTTTATATGGATCATCTGCTGAAAGCTATAAAATGGCAGGGAGGGATTCAGTTAGGTGTAAATGTAGTAAGCAGTCTGGCCTATGCTGACATTTGGTCTTAATGGCAGATTGTGCCGAAAGCCTACAGTCTAATATCGTGGAACTTGAAAATAGGTGCAATGAGTATGGTATGAATATTAGCCTCTCGAAGACTAAATTGATGTCAGTAGGTAAGGAATTCAACAGAATTGAATGTCAGATTGGTGACACAAAGCCAGAACAGGTCGATAATTTCAAGTATTTAGGTTGTGTGTTCTCCCGGGATGGTAATATAGTAAGTGAGATTGAATCAAGGTGTCGTAAAGCTAATGCAGTGAGCTCGCAGCTGCGATCAACAGTATTCTGTAAGAAGGAAGTGAGCTCCCAGACGAAACTATCTTTACATCGGTCTGTTTTCAGACCAACTTTGCTTTACGGGAGCGAAAGCTGGGTGGACTCAGGATACTTATTCATAAGTTAGAAGTAAGAGAGATAAAAGTAGCGATTATGATTGCTGGTACAAACAGGTGGGAACAATGGCAGGAGGGTACTCGGAATGAGGAGATAAGGGCTAATTTAGGAATGAACTCGATGGATGAAGCTGTACGCATAAACCGGTTTCCGTGGTGGGGTCATGTGAGGCGAATGGATGAGGATAGGTTACCTAGGAGAATAATGGACTCTGCTATGGAGGGTAAGAGAAGTAGAGGGAGACCAAGACGATGATGGCTAGACTCGGTTTCTAACGATTTGAAGATAATAGGTATAGAACTAAATGAGGCCACAACACTAGTTGCAAATCGAGGATTGTGGCGACGTTTAGTAAATTCACAGAGGCTTGCAGACTGAACGCTGAAAGGCATAGCAGTCTATAATGATAATGTATGTATGTATTTATGTATGTTTAAATTGTTTTGAGCAGCACACGCTTGATTCACGTTTAAACATTATGTGGATAAATGAACTAGTATTATCACCTTCAAAAACTGGGACTTAAACCCAGGATGCCAGGATGGGAATCCAAGCGCTATGCATTCACTAACCCAGATATGTAACGTTTAATATATTTGGATCAAAGCGACATTCTTAAATAGATAATTCTCTAAAATGGGGGTTCTCTCTTAACATTTTGACCTGTAACTCTTGTGACCATGCTCTATAACCCCACCTAAAATGAACCCAATCCCAGATGACACGTGATAATTCCTGTGTTCGACTACAGCAGACTAAGTTTCACCCTCTCTAATAGACTTCAGTGTCTAAACCGCGAGTAACTTAAAACTTTGCCTTCTATAACTCCTCCAGGATTTCCATGGTCTGCAACGGAGATGGCTTATATAGTTCATGTATATATATTTATACTCCAGCATATTACGATGTTCGTAGGTGAAGACAATTTACTCAATAAATATCAGTCAGGATTTCGCCCTAACCACAGTACTACAACAGCTCTGGTGAAAGTAGTTAATGATACCGAATGTGCTACGGATAATGGTCAGCTAACCATGGTAATACTATTAGATCTGGCAAAAGCCTTCGATACACTCCTGAAAAAATTAGAATATTTGAACTTTTCATCCAGTGTAACAACCTGGATAAAATCCTTTCTGTCAAATCGTAGTCAGTGTATTTACATTGCGGAAAGAACATCCTCATGGAAACAGCGTGAGGCAAGGACTCCTCAGGGCCTCTATAATTTCTCCTCTTCTCTTTTCCCATATTATTAAGGTTATTTTATCTATGTGTTTAAACGGTAAATATTATCTACACGCAGATGATGCTCACATGAAAGTAACCGAAACTCTATGTTAAATTAATCAAGACCTCGCGCTTGTCGAAATGTGGAATAGAGTAAACGAATTCGGAATGAACCCCGTGAAATCTCGAGCTATACTCATAGGTACGTACAAGACCAGTTATCACTTATCGAACCTAGACATCGCCCAATAACGTTAAATGGAAATGCCATCTCCTATGAAAACAAAGTTAAATATTTTGGATTAATACTGGACAAAAAACTTGAATGGACAGAACACGTAACCGCTATATGTCAACGAGTATTTTTCTCTCTGCAATCACTTAAAACAATGAAAGGTTTACTTTCGAGGTCAGAAATATGTTGGTTCAACGGCTGATAATGCCTCGGTTTGACTACTGTGATATCGTGTACAACAGACTAAGTTGCACCCACTTTAGTAGACGTCAGAGAGCTCGGAATGCTTGCGTCAGCTTTATAATGAACATTCAAAAATTTCGTCGTATAAATCCTGCATTCCATGAGTTAAATTGGCTTAAACTAAACCAGCGTCGTAACTATCATTCGTTGCTTCTCTTTTACAAAATAATATATAGGCAGACACCCTCTGACGTAAGAGATTCTATCCTGTTGCTTTCAACCATTCGCAACATCCCGACCAGAGCTGCAGTTCTTGCTGTCAGTACAATTCTAATATGGAATTCGTTGCACAATGATCTCAGGGACACATATTAGTTGGCAGAGGTACTTCGACGAATCAAGCTTAGTGCAAATACACTGACTGACAGAGCAAATGCAACACCAAGAAGGAGTGGTTCGAAAGGGATGAAAGTTGGGGAAAAAACAGAGACGGCACGGACGAATAATTGATGTTTATTTCAAACCGATATGCAGGTTACACAATGCGCACGGCATCGACTCAGTAGGATGTAGGACCACCGCGAGCGGCGATGCACGCAGAAACACGTCGAGGTACAGAGTCAATAAGAGTGCGGATGGTGTCCTGAGGGATGGTTCTCCATTCTCTGTCAACCATTTGCCACAGTTGGTCGTCCGTACGAGGCTGGGGCAGAGTTTGCAAACGGCGTCTAATGAGATCCCACACGTGTTCGATTGGTGAGAGATCCGGAGAGTACGCTGGCCACGGAAGCATCTGTACACCTCGTAGAGCCTGTTGGGAGATGCGAGCAGTGTGTGGGCGGGCATTATCCTGCTGAAACAGAGCATTGGGCAGCCCCTGAAGGTACGGGAGTGCCACCGGCCGCAGCACATGCTGCACGTAGCGGTGGGCATTTAACGTGCCTTGAATACGCACTAGAGGTGACGTGGAATCATACGCAATAGCGCCCCAAACCATGATGCCGCGTTGTCTAGCGGTAGGGCGCTCCACAGTTACTGCCGGATTTGACCTTTCTCCACGCCGACGCCACACTCGTCTGCGGTGACTATCACTGACAGAACAGAAGCGTGACTCATCGGAGAACACGACGTTCCGCCATTCCCTCATCCAAGTCGCTCTAGCCCGGCACCATGCCAGGCGTGCACGTCTATGCTGTGGAGTCAATGGTAGTCTTCTGAGCGGACGCCGGGAGTGCAGGCCTCCTTCAACCAATCGACGGCAAATTGTTCTGGTCGATGTTGGAACAGCCAGGGTGTCTTGCACATGCTGAAGAATGGCGGTTGACGTGGCGTGCAGGGCTGCCACCGCTTGGCGGCGGATGCGCCGATCCTCGCGTGCTGACGTCACTCGGGCTGCGCCTGGACCCCTCGCACGTGCCACATGTCCCTGCGCCAACCATCTTCGCCACAGGTGCTGCACCGTGGACACATCTCTATGGGTATCGGCTGCGATTTGACGAAGCGACCAACCTGCCCTTCTCAGCCCGATCACCATACCCCTCGTAAAGTCGTCTGTCTGCTGGAAATGCCTCCGTTGACGGCGGCCTGGCATTCTTAGCTATACACGTGTCCTGTGGCACACGACAACACGTTCTACAATGACTGTCGGCTGAGAAATCACGGTACGAAGTGGGCCATTCGCCAACGCCGTGTCCCATTTATCGTTCGCTACGTGCGCAGCACAGCGGCGCATTTCACATCATGAGCATACCTCAGTGACGTCAGTCTACCCTGCAATTGGCATAAAGTTCTGACCACTCCTTCTTGGTGTTGCATTTGCTCTGTCAGTCAGTGTACATGAATTCTGTTTTTCTATTTTGTTATTTCGATCATTGTGTCACTAAGATTTACTAAATTTGTTGCCTCGGTTTGACTACTGTGATATCGTGTACAACAGACTAAGTTGCACCCACTTTAGTAGATCTCTAACTCCAGGTCACAAAATGGCCTGAAGAAATGCATTTACTTTCCCTGAAAGTGAAACTAAGGCTAACATGTTTCTAAAATAATATGCTGCATATGTTGTTGTTCGTGTCATCAGTCTGTAGACTGGTTTACTGCGGCTATCCATGCCACCCTATCCTGTGCTAACCGTTTCATCTCTACATAAGTACTAAATTTCACATCTACCCTAATCTGTTTGTCATCTTCGTCTACCACTGTCGTTATTATAACCTCCACTTTCCTCAAAAACCAAATGAACAACAGGTGCCAGACGAAACATCTTTCTAATTCCTGCCTCAATGTTTGAATTGAGCACATTCGCTTGTGATAGTCTGTATTTTATGTCCTCCTTGATTCTGCAATCGTTAGGTACTCTACTATCGACCATCATTCTGCCCGGTTTGGGACACGTAGCTGTCAGTTCGCATTCGGGAGGTAGTGGGTTCGAAACCTAGTGTCGGCAGCCCCGAACAGAGTTTTCCGCAGTTTCACATTTTCACACCAGGCGAATACTAGGGCTGAACGTTAATCAAGGCCACAGCCGCTTCCTATCCCATCGTTGCAATAAGACCTACAATATTCATACATATACTTCGTTTATGACTTTCCTACCTCTCCTGACTTCGTTCCACTGCACTCCATTACTTTCGTATTGTACTCCTTCCCTAAGACTGTGTCCATACAATTTAGCTATTTCTCCAGATCTTCTGCAGACTCTGATAAAATAACAAGATCGTAGGAAAATCTTGGAGTTTTAATTCCCTCTCGTTGAAGTGTGTTTCTCTTTCCAAATTCGTTTCTGTTTTCCTTTACCGCCTCCTCTGCATAAACAATGAAATGGAGATGGGCAAACTGCAGCCTTGCCTCACCCTTTCTGAATTGCTGCTTCTCTGTAATAGCCGTCGATTCTTATTACTGCAGACTGATTTTGTACAGATTTCTTTCTCGATGTCTGATCCCAGTCACCTTCAGAATCTGAAATAGCGTGGTCCAGTCAACATTATCCAATGCATTTGCTAAATCTACGAACGCCATGTACTGCACCCATGGAATTGAGCCCAGTTGCATCATTTATAATAATTGTAATGAATATCATAGATGGAATATTTCCACATAGTAGAAACTCGGTTTCTCACAGTACTGCAGAAAGGAGGACCACACAAAGGGAGCCTTAAACCTAAGAAGTCTCTTAAAGCTACGTTCTGTTGTCCCCCAATATAGTAATTATCTCTGAACAATACGGCAGGGAGACGCCAAACCCACTAGAAATCGAGGTCAACGCTCAGTACTTTTCCATAGTGTGTGAGAGAGAAACACGAAGGAAGACAGATATATCTACCAAACACCCCTCAGAATTGAAGTGGAAACAGTCCAACTTCCCTGTTAGAAAACCCTCTCGACCAATCAGAAGCTTTTATTCTGAATATTTCGAATAGAGCGCCCTCAAATATTCAATCCTTTGACAGAAACTGGCAGTAGTTAATAATTTTTCTACTGTAAAGACACTGCAATTCGTATATTATAAACAGAGAAGGATAACAATTCTGTTGATGTGCAGCGAATATTTAATTAAGAGAGGATGTGTCTGTGGACGAGGGTGTGAGGATACTCCCGCCATTGAGGTATTACACCCAGCATTAAAACAGGTGGAATAGTTCGACTGAAGCCATCTCAATTATGTAAATGTCTATGATTAATTCGGTGAGAGCAGTGTATTAATCGACTTACGGGAATTTTATTGATATGGTGTGACATTCATGAAGTAGCAGAAAGGGATGCATGACTTAAAAGTCGCTCCCTAAGTCAGCTTATATCACTCCGCAAAGAAATCCAGGGAGGCACAGGACGCCTAGCAGAAGAATCACTTGTTTTTCAACGGTCGTGTAGAGTAGACGTGTAATGTCAATTCTCCTATTTGAGGAGTATCCTAGAGGACAGTGTAAGACAATTACTTAACATGCAGAGCTTCAAATGAATCTTTATATTTATTTAGCAACACCATCGCACACGTCAGATATGTTAATACATCTAGAACTTTTATACCAGATTTTGTTATGACAAGTTGGTCACAGATGATATTTTCAGTGCGTATTAACTGGTTATATTTGACTGTTACATGGGAGACGGAGAAAACTTCTTTCCATGAAAGGCAGGCGGTACTCCAGCTGGCTCGGAAACACTTTTGGTTTCACTAATTCATAACAGACAAGTAGAGGGAAAGAGAGTGAGTGAGCCGTTCTACTACAAATAAGTCATTAACATTACTGCAGAGCCAAGGAACTGGTAAATAGAATTAAATCGGCTCTAGGACAGCAAAGCAGGTATGCGGGGAAAATACTTTCACACAATAGGAAGTCCAGCACACATAGTAAACGACACGAGAGACCTTCAAAACGCGTGTTACGTAGAGGAGAAGTGAGAAATAAAAACTGTATATAATTATCTTCTTATTATTGTGTGTTTTTAAATGTTATAGTGTTAGAATTAATGCATCAAGAATATATAAAATGCGTGTGAATAGTGCAACCAATATCATGGATGGATACGTCGGTATTATGAAGATGCATATTTTCTTTGTAATCATGTTCTAATTCCACATCGGCGGATGCCCTAGCGAATGCGAAACTTCATTGCAAAAATGTGAGTAAAATGATTCATATAAATATCTAACATGGAGTATACTATTTTAATTATTCAGTTACGCGAGCTATCAAGTAGATATGTAGTTATTGTAATTATATTTTAGGGTATAGCACAGAGGAGATTTGATAATGACAATTTATTCACGCATGATGGTGTCAATTTTATTTGTTTTCTTATTATTAATATTCTTTTATTATTATTGCCAATTGGACTAATTTGTTTAAATGCATAGGCCTACATTCAAACGACATTAGGGACCGTCAATATTTTTTTGATGATTGCACATTATGAACTTACGATTTGATAATTAAATGATATAAAATTGTTTTGATTGATATCAAATTTTATTTTATTCATGGTTATTTGTATAATTTCCGTTATTTTGATACATACTTCACCTGAATAACAATATTATGGACAGGTGAAGAATAATCATTTTCTTAATTGGTCATAGTGGATTTGAATGGATATTGATTAATATTATTGCGATACGATATAAAGCACTCAATTGGGAGATTGTAGTTGAATATCTCAATAACTGGGAAGAATGAACCCAAGTAAAAGATGTTATGTCATAAGGCTCAAGTGACGATAGGGGATGATATTATGTGATAATTGTTTATGCACTGAGGACGAAAATCTGAAGGTAAATGAGAAGTTAATTATGTGATACCAGCCGCCGAGCTGCGATGGAAATAATTAAGCCGCAGGTGCTAATAAAGTGAAATAATATTCAAGCTATGCAAAGCGGATATTGTGAATGTGAAAATAAATGCCAGCCATGATAAGCCGAGGGTATAATGAAACTGAGCGGGAGGACAAGCCCATGTTTTTCTTGTAATTAAGGTGCATTAATAATGGTGATTATCCCAATGAACAGATGCTGAGGCAACATGACATACCATCTTAAACGAGATAACGATATGCAAAACCAAGTAAATTTATCAATGTAAATGACTTAAAAATATAGTCTGTGATCCCAATTAATATGCGAAGATTGTGTCACAATAAGTATTCATGAGATGTTATTTGATGTGATTCAGTTTGTTTTCAGGTTTCTTTTGGTTTATTGCCAGTTAATTTTGGATAAATTTATTTTGTAATATTCATCGATTTATATTAGAGAAATGGAGTCAAGAAAGCCCTGAGATGTTGATATGGTCATGGCGACATACCATCCTTACTCAGAGATTTGAAGTTAATGGACTCTGAGCAGGATAATAATTTTCTTATGCGTAATGATGCAATCTGAAGTCTATTATGTTTTATTTATGAACAACAGTGCGTGAGTGAATAAGATACTGTAAATAGAACATGAATTTGTACACAAATTACCAGTAAACCATGATGGTCGTTTTTATTTGAATTATAAATAATTTGCATAAGTAACCCCTCTGTGACTATAATGTAATATAGTGTGTTTCTCATTAATTCCTATCTAATTTTGAGTGTTAATTATAATGTTCATTTATATAGTATTAGAAATGGTAGTGCGCGTAACAATTAGTACACGAAGTGTTAGATTCAAAATTTCTCCTCACATAACAAGCAACAACAAATTTTCTCGGAATTACTGAACGAATAAATTGATCACTGAATTATAAATTTACTAATAAAATGTGATGATATTGATGATAATATAGCCAAGAAAAATTTGTGAAATAAATCTTTTAATTTTTCAATATAATATTTATATGAAAGTTTACATAATCCAGGGTGATATCAAAAATTAGAGCTATGCTTAACGGAAAATTCAGTATTGTCCAGATTTTCAATAAAAATACTTGCAAGACTTATTGAGTCAAATGATGTCACATTACACAGTGGTTTAATTTAAATGGTGTATTTATCCTCATTATTATAAAATGAGAGTTCAAATGCTAAATAATTTGCGTTAATTACGGAGAATATACTCCTAGAAAGTGATTGGAATGTTCTAAGGATATCAAAACGTGCTAATAATTTGTAATAACGTCATAATTTTTTTGTTTTAAACAATGGTATTTTTTTTTACATCAAGCTCAAAACTTAACTGATTTTTATTGAGCCAAGCTATTGAAGCTGTAGATCATTTGTGATCGAGAAGATTGCCATAACTTATTTAAATAGTTGACGATGAAATATGGTCACAAATAATGTTTGATTTAAATGGATAATTTCTATCCTAAACTTTTATTAACTAATTATTTAATTAATTAATTATTTTTATTATGATTTTAAATTAATTGTGTTTATAAAGCTTGAGTTTGCACTTATATAATTTGAATACTATAAATTTGGTTCATTTTCTAAATCCATGAGAATGATTTCACTTAATTTATTAATAAAGAATTATTTTATTTTACAAAAATCAGTCTGAGTCATAACAGTTATTTATTCAGTAGTCATATGGTAACCTTTAGCTAGGCAATCCCTCAGCAGCACCCTGTGGACGACTAAGTACTGATCACCAATGAGAAGGAATCTCAACAATGCGATAGGTATATCTTTTACAGCAGCCGAGGCAAGAAAGAAGAAAATTATCCGCAGCTCTACCGATTAAAGGGTGCAGTACATGAGCTTGTTCTCCTTAATTCGATCCTCTAAGGTGAGGCATGAAGCCAAACTGATCTTCTCCCAACTCAGGTTCAAGTTGTGTTTCAATTGTTCTGTAAATCATATGCGATAAAATGTTGCAGTAGTGAGATAATAAACTAATAGTGTGGTAGATTTCACACTTGTCAGCACCTGTTTTCTTAGGAATAGTTATAACAATATTGGAATAGTTATAACAATATTCTGTCTGAAATCGGATGGCATTTCTCCTGTATATCTTACAAACTAAATGGAATTACTTAGCCATGTTCGTTTCTCGTAAGGCAGTCAGTAATTCTGAAGGTATGTCACAAATTCCAAGTACATTGTTCCTATTTAGGTCACTCAAACCTCTGTTGAATTCTGACCTCAAAATTGCGTCTCCCATTTTAGCAACATCAAAAGCCTCTTCTTGTTCCAGAACATTGTCATCTACATCTTTACCTCGATAAAATTGCTGAATATGTTTTTGTCATATTTCTGACTTATATTCTTTCCTTAGCAGTGTCTCTCCATCTGAGCTCTTAATATTCATACTCCTAGACTTCCTTTCTTCAAAGGTTTCCATGATTTACCTATATGCGATATCTATAGTTCCCGCGACCAACCTTCAACATCCGTGCACTTCTTCCTTAACAATCCTACAATTTCTGTCTACTTAATTCTTTAACCTAATGTATTTTTTTCTGCCCTCCTGACATTTTGCATTCTTGTACTTTCGCCATTCGTTAATTCCCCTGACTTTTCCACTGATTCTTAGTTCATCTTTCCTCTCTTCCGAACCTTTCAGCCCTGCTGTTGTCATTCTTCACGACATTCAGCTATTGCGTTTCCCTCACCCTTTGCACTTAGCCTTTGAAAAAACCCTTCACACACTTTCCTTTCAACTGCTACATTTTTCTATTTGAAATCTAAATTTCCCAAGGTCACTGATGAAAATATAGGGCAAGAAGAAGATCAGTAATAGTGATGCAAATTTTGAGAAAATGATAAATTATCAGGAAAAATCAGCCTAGAAATCATTCAAAACATCTGTTCACGTTTCCTTCAAAATCATAAAGCAGAAAACTGTCGTGACTAATCTTCTGAAATCATACGAAGTTATGGCACTCAACTTCACTTCTTGGACTCCTACTTCCCAGAACATCTTGATGAACCATGAGCAGATTTCTACGATGGGAAAGAGATACCGACGCAAATGGAGTCCGAGTATGTTGGCCGACTGCTGCTGGACCGCAAAGTTAAGATATCGCCGAAAATCATCATCTGCTCTTTAGATAAGTTCAAATGTTTATCAGTTAGTGCAAAACTTTATACGTGTGTCACAAAGGAGGAAATTCTGGCCGATGGAAAAACTCTCAAATCATATTTACTTCAGCGTGAAAAATAACACACGTAATTCTTGTGAAAGAAAACTATTTTATTTCGTTGACCAGCCAACTCCAGATATTTGGGAAAACCCTTTCTCCGACACAACGCTATCTTGCAAGATGCCGTTCCCGACGCTATGTTAAAGTAGCCGCTCCTTACAACGTATAGTTTTACGGCTAGATGCCCTTCCCGTCACCATTTTGCGGGATGTTCTCCCCCTATTGTCATCTTATTTGCTTGGTGTAAAAATGGGAATTTATAGAACGCTATCTTGCAAGATGACTTTTTCCCCCAACACCATTTGGGAGGGCCCCTCCCCCTCCCTTCATCACAGCATCTTGGAGGCTTTACGTCACCATGCGATAGACAAATAACTATGAACGGCGAGATGTCCCCATCCTGAGGTTATAAAGCCAGTTCCCCCTCCCCTTCCTGACGCTATCTTTGTGGCTTTTTGTCTCCATCCGATGGACAGTTAACTATGAACACTCCTTCTCTTCCTTCTCGAAAATCAAACCCCGTCATTTTTTTCTATACCGAAGGCTTGAACGTTATCCAATCAGCTAATATAATGAACAATAATGTACATCTTTTTTTACGGTTTTCGAACGAATGAAATCATAATTTTGTTATTAATACATTTGAAGAGCTATCAGGTGTCGAACCCCGGTCTAGTTTGCAAAGAATAACGGATCAGAGGACGATAATAACAGCTATCATCCCGTTTTGCTGAAGATTTGTCCTCTTGTTCTCTTCACCTTCTGATAACATGTGTAGCATATATTTTACAATTTTTATTCATATTTTTTTCCATTTTTATTAGATACAAGAAGAGGGCGGAGCAGTGAACGAGTGAGAAGGATGCAGTAAGGAGAAGCTGATACATTCTTACCCTTCTAAATTTTTTTACTCATTCATAACAGCTTTTACCATAATTGCAATTGTACCGGGAGGTACACCTCAAGCCCGTGCGTTTAAATGAAGCACCTGGAAGAACGCCATCTAACACTTATAGTTTACAACAGCTATTGGAAGAAGTTGGGAATTTTCTCTTCTAAGAGGGCACCCGGAACGGGTCATGTCTGCCATGTTAAAATGGGCGTTTTTAAGGAACGTTTTCTCATAAAGTTATGAACCAAGGAAAGTCATTTTATTCGACCCTCGCACGTAGATAGACGACATAATTTTTCAGTATCTACTGGTTTTTGAAAATATACATTTTTAAGTGAACGTCAAAATTTTAGGTTTTAAAATAAAACATTTTGTTCCATAACACAGAAATCATACCTTTGATTTTAAAAATCTCGTGTTAAAATAAGTAGAATGTTTAGTTACATACCACTTACAAGTTTGGTTGATGTACGTTCAATGGCATCCGAATAAATGTTCCTTAGATACACAAAAAACTACTTTTCAGGAAACGAGCCCCAAAGTTCCTTAAGCATTCCACCTTCATACAGAGGATCATCTGGGTTCTCTCCCATCTCATCTTGTAATCCTCAATTCACACTTGTTTTATTCTGTCTTCCAAGCTTCACCAGCTCCATTTCTGCTGCATCTGCTTTCCCTTTTTCTTTCCTTGTCTATATTTGACATGTGTTTCACAGTGTTGTGTCCTGGAGGCATACATAGTCTTTGTAAAACTTCGCACTTCGAGATATTACCTCCATTCTAGAGTATGTTGCCCCGGCATCATAAACACCAAAGTGGAGTGTTTTTATACACACAAATACTCTCTGTGCTTGTGGTCGCAGTTTCCTTCATTTGCACCACGTGCCCTCTCCCTTTGGACATAAACCGTGCTGTGGTTGTTCACTGCGCATCTATTTTGTAGTAAATTGGGGAACACAGGTTTGCACACTCACTTGTAACGTTCGGAATAACAACAGTGATTTTCGGCTTTCCCACATTCTTGCGCACCTTGAAAATCCTATTTCCATGTCTAGGCATCTTGTTCAATGTATAGAACCGAACGGAAACAAAGCAGCTCAATAGTTGTAAAAGAAGCCGATAAAACAAACAATAAACACAGGCAGTTATGTTCTCAATCGTTTTGCCGTCCAGGTTGGCCAACAATTGAAAGTTGTACTTTCCTGCAGCAGAGACATCATCTCGCAGGAAATGACCACGTTCTGAAACATGAACACCTTCAACAGTGTCTTTGTCACCGCTGACAAATGGAAAGTAATGTTATGTCACATCTGCAGCACTCCAGATAATATAAAAATTAACACCCTTTCAAACGTCGCAGAGATCTGAAACAAGAAGTATTCGAAAGAAGGAAGTCACACGTATATAAACCTGCAAAAATTAAAAATACCACTTTTATGATTTCTCCCTTTCTGGGTGCCCTGGAACTGATGCCATGCAATCTGGTGCAAAGAGGAATAACTAGAAATTTTAAGAAATTTTGTGTTCATAGGTTTTCTGAACTGAACTGACTTCCCATGTTTTTGATACTTCAAGGTTTGCAACACTTCTTACTTAGCCCGACAAGTTGGGATCTCAACCAATAGAAACTTTGTATATTTTTCTGCCTACCTCAGGCTTCTTGTAACTATTCGACTGTCCAATCAAAATGAGTGGGTGTGTCTGGTTTTAGCCCAGAGCCTTCAAGGGACACCCCTCGGGTATAAACGCTGACGCCTTTTCGAGCTAACTTGTCTTATTTAGTATTTAGTATTAGTATTTATTAATTAATGAACATAACAGGCGTTCAGCCCCGAATACATGTTCACAATAATAATAAAATAAATAATTAATAAAATTAATAAACGTAGTCCAACCTAAGCCACCACCCTCCACCATATACAAAATAAAGTGAAATGAACAATAAAACAAAAAGACCTAACGCCACGGTTCTATACCAGAACCAGCTCCATCATCTTACCTCCTCAGCCTGGTCTATGTTTACATTCTACTGCTGGTGTTGCAACTTTCCGCTTGTTATCACTCACACGTACCCACTCATCACGCAACCTTCTTGCTTCAGCATTTTCATCACCTCTATTGTTCCCTGACCTACTCCAAAATAAGCTACAACAGCAACGTTACACGATTGAATACCAAACCAGCCATAACACTAACATTGAATTCAATCTTTCAGATTCCACCTCCTATATTAAAAGGCTAAATAATAACAACAATATTCCGTCATTGCATTCCAATCCATCATACCACAGCTTTTACCAATCCGCGTTAACATTGCTTCATTTCATTTCATTCCGCCATAACACTCCATAATAAAATTACCTCTCCATCTCCAAAAATTTCGGCAATGAATAACAAATACCAATCACGCATATACCAACACCTCTCCAACATTATATTTCTTCATCCTCTCCATACAAACAAACCAAAATTTAAAAAATGATAATAAAATCACCTCTCTCCAGCTCCAAAAATTCAATACTTATACCAGACACCAATACAATAATACCATCTCCCAACTCCTACGAATTCAGCCTTAAATAAACCATCTGAATACCAAACCATACATCACCTAATCATAAATATTAAGCCTTCAATACTTCCAACACCACATTTCAGCAATACAACACCAACTCCACATCATATACCACCTCTACTTATATCACCACTTCTCCCACACCACATTCCAACGATATAGCACTTCATAAATTAATCATAACACATAATCATAAATACCAAGCCCTCAATTATTTCCGACACCACATTTCAGCAATACAACACCAGTTCCACCTCTTATACCACCTCTACTTCTTCTACCATTACACTCACCTTCTGCCATCCGCCGTCCTATACTACCACTTCTCCAATACCACATTTCAACCCTATAACGTATATACATCACTTCTCCATCACAACATTTCAGTCTCCACAAATAAATAACACATAATCATAAATACCAAGCCCTCAATATTTTCCAACACCACATTTACCACCACTCCTCCATCTCCAAATATCAACAATAAATAAACACACTTCATTACCCACATATTCAACCATGCTTCGACAATAACACTCGCCTTATGTCATCAACCATCTTATATCACCGCTTCTCCAACACCTCATTTCAACAATATAACACCTCCTAATTTAATCATAACACATACTCATACATACTCAGCCCTCAAAAACTTCCAACACCACATTTCAGCAATATAACACCAACTCCACCTCATATACCACCTCTACGTCTTCGACCATTACACTCTCCTTCTAAACACACTTCATTACCTACATATTCAACCATGCTTCGACAATAACACTCACCTTCTGCATCAACCACCTTCACCACTTCTCCAACAACTCATTTCAACAATATAGCACCACCTAATTTAATCATAACACATACCAAGCCCTCAAAAACTTCCAACACCACATTTCAGCAATATAACACCAACTCCACCTCAAATACCACCTCCACTTCTTCGACCATTACACTCTCCTTCTGCCCTCCACCATTTTCTACCACCACTTCTCCAATACCTCATTTCAGCCCCATAACACGTCATAACTTACATACCACTTCTCCATCACCACATTTCATCCTTCATAAATAAATACCATCATCACTTCCAACTCCACAACACCACCTACATCTCTTAATTCTTCGACCATCATGCCCTTAATTACTTACTACTCGCTTTATTATTGTTATTTCTTCTTGCTATAAATAGTTGCCAACATGGCCCTAAATTCACTATCTCTCTGTCCGCCCCGGCTCAGCTCGTGCCGGAGCCTCTGCCGGGTTACCTCTGTCCTTACTTGTTTACCCTGATCTTGCCTTACTCTACTGTTTTCACTTCCCAGTCTTTGCGTTTCCCTTACTTCACTGCTTTCCCTTCCTTGCCTGCCCTCTTCACTGCTTTGCCTCCCCTGCCTTTCTTCCTCACTTCTTATGGTCACCCTTTCACTTGTCCTCTCTTCCTGACCTTGGGTTTCTTCCCTGTTTATGATCACATTTTCACTTAGCGCCTGTCCCTGACCCTCTTCACGCTGCACACTGTTACTGATATCTCTCCTCACTTCCCCACCTTTCGTTGCACTACTCACTTTTTCTTCGTCTTCTTTTATCCTCCTGTCTAAATCAATCAGACCATTTACAGTCCAGATTTTCTTCCAATTTCTGCCTGCTACCACTAGCTCTTGCCCTTTAATAGTCGCTCTCAACCCTTGATTTATTGCACGAATCTTCTTTTTTCTAAGTATTTTCTCGTTCCTAATCGTCTCCCATCCCACGTCTCTCTTGATCCATATTTTCTCTCTCTGCATATTACTCGCATTTCTTATCACCGCCTCAGCCATCAACGTAGAAAACAGTTCTACTTTGATAGGCCTTTTGCCCCTAATTTTTCCCACCCTCTGCACATCATCTATATCTACTTCACTAAAATTACGTTTCAAATTCCCCTGTATTAAGTCCACAACTTTGTAAGTTGTCAGTACTTTGTCTTCTCTCAACTCTTCAGGCACACCATAGATAAATAAGCACTTCTTTCTTCGATATAAAGTATTGGCTTCCACTTCTACTTTCAGCTTCAAGTTCTCCTTTTCTAATCGCCCTATTTTTTGCCCTTAATGCTACAACTTCTCCGGTGTTATGTCTCACTTGTGTTGTTATATCTTCCGTTTTTTCTCTCAACCATATTTCCATTTTTTCCAATTCCCTGGTTTGTTCCTTAATCATATTTTTAATTTGCTCAAAAGGGCCAGCTTCTTCCACCACCTCTTTTACGGCTGTTTTAAATGCGTCCATATTTTCCCTTTCTTCATTTCTGCTAGGGGTCGAGCCTGGGTTCAACTCGACCCCCCCAATACATAGCAAAATTATGATCACCGCCGCTGCTAGCAGTAATTCACCTTTTCTCTCCAAATCCATATAACACCTTCCTAATTTCATTTCTTCTTTCTTCATTCTTCCCTGCCATCTTCCTACCGTCGCCCTGTACTGCTCTACACTAATAATTGTCAGCACACTTCTCCACAACCTTCCAGCTCTCGGCACTTTCACCCACACCTCCCACTCCCGGGACCCTCCACTCAATGCGACCTCACTCGTCCGTGGCTTAGGCAAGACTGAACTTGTCTTATTGATCGTCCTGCTGTTGAGTGTGTGTGTTAAGAGAGGATTCGGATGGCCTCATCCGTCACCTAAGGTAATGGCCACCATTTTTCTATCTCTGCAGTTAACTCCGCAAACTGATTCGAGCGGAAGGTTCCTATCTTTAACTATGTAATAGTCAATATCCTAAAATGTAAACTTTCTTTCTATTCATGTAAAAGTTCAAGCAAGTCAAAAGTACTTCACTGAAAACCGGGGATAGAGAGTGCGTTACCCTCTCGAATTCCTCTTCAACTATTCTTCAGGTGACCACGATGTTTCAATTGTTTTTCCCTTGTGAATTTTAAATTAACTTGTCCATCTAGTCACCTCAGTAGTTTGGGATTAGATTCTACATCGTCGGGCCACACGCCCAAGTAGGGTTTTAACCTCTGGATTTCAAGGAGCGCAAGTGTCCGCCTCCATACATTTTGTTTCTTGGGCCCTGTAGAATGGGTACTAGATACCCCAGTATATACCTAAAAAGCAAGTGATATTTTATTGCAAATTGTACTTAATGCCCAGAGTAGCCTGAAAGTGTAATTTTGTTGAGCAAAGACGCTCTCATCTGTAGTGTAATAGGTAAAAGTTGCCTTCAGTAGGCGATTAGTGTTTGGGAGCGCAGCTTCCTTGGTTGAAATATAGAGATAGAGGCTCTTTTGTAATGTAATAGATAGTAGTGCGATATTGAAGGGTGATTCTGGGGACCGTAACTTGTAATATTTTGGAGCAAAAGTGCTCTTGATAATGGTGTAATTTCCTGTAAAACTAAATTGGGAGAACTTTCGCCTTGAATGGGTTAGAAATGAGACTCAGTTCTCTTGTTAAATTGTCAATTTAGAGAGCGACAAGCTCAGATTCCTAATTGTGCATGTTCTTGATATTACCTACATTGTACCTGATCTAACTAATTAGTTCTGTATCCCTGGTGTTCGTAAAGCTAATCGATTGTTAAATTTTTTACTTCAAAAAAGAAATTAAAATAAATTTAACATTTGTTTTCGAAGTTTTAAATTAGCCTGCTGACTGCCAAGGATAGGCCCATTCCTGTCCGCACCTTCTTTCACCTCTGCGTTCCACAGATTACCACGGAACAATTGGTAGCAGAGCGTGGTTGAACGGCTCTAGATAGAACCCCGTTTGAAGGCTAAACTTAGAATTGGCCCCGAACTCTAAGAATTTTCGCGGTTGCAGGAAATTTTCTAAATTGTTTCATTTTTTGTCAATACGTCTGGTCCTCGGGAAGTCCTCGCTCCCGGGTTCTCGCGCAAGGAGGAATTGATCCACGAGCTCCTCATTAGAAAGGTCCAATTTGGAGGCACGGTTTTGGCAGATATTGCTAAACTTAAAGAGTCGTTAGGACTTGCATCCCGGTATTTGGGGAGAAAGAAATTGATGAGACTCTATCCACTATCACAGAAAATACTACAGAGCTAGCTTCTACAGTTAGTTTCTTTCAAGAGAGTCATCCATCTGCCAACCAACTTAACATATTGCAGGCTAGGTTGTTTCATTTCTACAATAGGACTAGGGACCTATTGTCTCTAAAATTGAAGGAGGATCATGCTCAGGAAGCCTGCAATCTATTAGAAAACCTCTCGGATATGTCAAATAGAGTTAGCCTATTGTTTACCGGGGCGCTACTCCTAAGGCCGACCAACTTCCTATGGTAAATTTATATACGGTACAGGATCCTAGTAAATCTATTGAGAGTAGGAAATCTGTTGCCACTCAACAAACATCTACCCCATCGGAAACTGCGTCTGGTCATCCAAGACAACTTCCACCCTTCTTTATGACTAATGCAGTGATTGAATCTCCTCAACCTCAAATACCGTCCCCTATTATGTCGCCAGGTTGCGGCAGCTTGCCCCACCCCGTGGCTATGTTGCTTAAAGGAATTTCCAAGTTTTCAGTAAATTTAACTAATGTAGTCATTTCCTTCTTAAGATTTTTAGTCGAATTCCCAGATCATGCTTTAGTGTTTGCTATCTTTCAATCCCAGATACTTCAAATTATTTACCCTTATTCCTTAGGTGTCCTCTCGGACAAAATAGTAAAACCAAAAGCTGATCGATCATCTATAGAAGATATTCGTGCCCACCAACTCGCTAAATTCATTCCGGCTAGAGCCATGTCCTCATTAATCCAGAAGTCATATTTTAGAGTACAGCGGTTGGACGAAAACATTGCCGACTTTATTCAGAATATTATGTTTTACACCAGGATTTTCGCTCTTCATTTTCCAAAAGATCAGATTGTACAAACGATTGTTGAAGGTATCTCTCCGCCCTATATGTCGTATCTATGTTTTGCATCTCGACCTGAAACCTTCTCAGAAATAGAGGCAATGGCCGTGTCAGCTGAAGTAGTAAGGTACGCCGATACGTTACGAGTCGCCAAGGAGCCCCCTCCGTCTTCTAACAGTTCTCGGCCATCACCTCCCAAAAATTTTCCCACTCGCAAGTGTTATGCATATGGATCAACCGAACATCTTCGAAACAAATGCCCCTTGATAAAATCGAGTGCAAATAGGAACGGAGCTGGTCCCTCTCAAGGTTGCTCTGAATGTGGCTCATTTACTCGTCTTGCCAAGAATTGCACCAATCCTAACAGCTCACCATCTTCCTCAAATTCTCTTGCTACTACGGTAACCCTGATAATAGGAAATAACTAGTATCATCGGCTAAGTCAGCATTTACAACTTCCAGAGACTCAGCCCTCGTTAAACCGAATAAAAATGTTAAGTGTGAAATTTCTTCTAATTTGTCATTTGAAGGCCCTGTAGAATGATTCAGAATTGCAGCTGAGACCCCAGGATTCGAGCCAATTCTGAATATCGAAGTAAATAACGAAACAGAATCGGCTCTATTAGACTCAGGAAGTGTGAGTTCCATAATTACTAAAGAATGGTATTCTAAATTAAAAACTTCTTGTTAATTTCCGGACTATTGTATCTCCTTTATGAAATGTGTTTCGGGAAACTCATCTCCATTAGAAATTATAGGTTTCTGTTTTGCTAAAATTCGCATTTCAAAGTTTACTTGGAAAGTGAAGTTGTTTGTTGCTAAATAATAATCTTGCCCTGTTATATTGGCGGCCGACTTCATGTCTAATACTGGTGTTGTTCTCGACATTCAGAGCAAGTCATGCACCTTCAAGTATGCTAGTAATTGTAATATTCCCCTTTTGAAATATAATTCTGTATCATGTTCATCTGTTTCGCCTACCCAGAGTGAAATGTTGTTAGATCTTCGGCATCTACCTGAGGATCAGACTGAAAGTATTAGAAGGTTGTGTCAGTCCTTTCCTGATGTATTTTCAGGTACCATTGGCATTACTGACCTTACTGAATATATGATCGAGTTAACAAATTCTATTTCAGGTAGGTTTCCGCCTTATAGGTTGCCTCCACCTAAAATGAAGTCTCTTAAGGAAATCATCGATCAGATGCTCAAGGATGGCGTCATTCGACCTTCTAAGTCGGCGTATTCATCTCCCATTTTCCTTGTGCCGAAAACCAAGGCGGCTTCAGGCCTGTTATTGATTACAGGGCTTTTAACCGTAAGGTGGTGTTACAATCGGAGCCCCTTTTTGACCTTCACTCTTGTTTTTCATGGTTTCTAAAGGCCAAACTATTTACCATCCTTGATCTTAATCAGGAATATAACCAGATACCAATTGCAGAAGTATCGGAACATCTAACGGCTTTGGCCACGGATTGGAACTTGTCTGAATACAACCGCGTGCCTTTGGGGAGCGTGCCCACGGTGGCAGCTGTTCTAACTCGACAGCTAGGTACGGTCTCCTCTGATATCAAATTTGAATATTTGTATCATTACCTCGACGATGAAGTCGTGTTTTCTGAGACCTTTGAAGAACATTTACATCATCTAAAGGAAGTTCTCAATCGCCTTCGGAAGGCTGGGTTGACTGTCAAGCTATCTAAGGTAGCTTTTTCTAAGCCTTCTATGTCGTTCTTAGGGAATATTGTGTCGCCCGATGGTGTTTTCATAAACCATTCCAGAACACAAGCTATTCATGACTTCAAGCCTCCTAAGGACATGAAAGGCATTGCCAGGTTCATAGGCATGGTGAATTTCTTCAGGAAATTTATTCCTAACTTCGCTAAAAGGGCGGCGCCCCTGAACGTACTGCGTACGAAGGACGACAAATTTGAATGTGGCCGTCTCAGCAAGTCGCGTTTGAAGACCTGAAATTAGCTCGTTGTAACGTCCCGGTATTAGACATGCCACATGTCTCTAAGAAATTCATAGTCCAAACAGATGCCTCTTCACTTGCTGTTGCCGCTGTCCTTCTTCAGGAAGCCGAACTCGGAAGACGGCCAATCTCCTATGCTTATAGGGTCTTATCGGCTCAAGAATCCAAATATTCTATCTATGAACTTTAGGGTTTGGCAGTATTGTTTGCCCTAGAGAAGTTCCGCCTGTATCTGGAACATATCAAATTTGAATTAGAGACGGATAACCAAGCCTTAAGTTGTGTATTAGCTAGGCCTCGTCGTACTGGGCCATCAGGATTTCTGCATTCCAATTTGATGTGTGACACATTAGAGAATCGAAAAATGTAGTTGCTGATGGACTAAGGCGCATGTTTTCCAATGAGTTTGAGCCCAGTGAACAGGGAGATCGTTCTGTTCTTCCCACGCCCATACCATCGTGTATTAGTGCTATTCTGGCTGACGCTCCTATGCTATTTAGGGATATTTCTATATCAATGTCGTATGGATTTACAAGTACACAAAAATATATATATATCAAATGGAAATGTCCAAATTTGACAACCAGTCCAGAGCACTCGGAACCACTTGATGTAGAAGCCTCAGATCACCGTTATATGCTCGAAGTGGGCACTCCTTAACGATGCGTTCCATAGTCTGCTGCTCCGCTCCACAGTCGCAGTCAGCAGACGAACGGAAACCCCATTTCTTCAACATGTAGCCACACCTCCCTTGACCCGTCCTAATTCGGTTCAGCTTCGACCAGGTTTGACGCGGCAGTTGGAATCCTTCAACCTTCTTTGTTGGATCTTGAAACAAGTGAGCGTTGTTGGGTGGATGTTCATGCCAACGCTGTCGCCACTCAGAGGTAATGTCGAAAGAACTGATACTTTTATAATCAGTTCAGGGTGGTTTGCGTGATTTCAGACGAGTTGTTGGTGGGTGTTGTAGGGCATCGTACAAGGGAGAGTTCTTATGAGAAGAGATCTTCTTGAGCAAGTTTTCCCTAGATGCTTTCTTCCTTAGATCTGGCGGGGCAATATTAGCTAAGACAGGTAACCACTGAATGGGAATAGATCTGACAGTACCAGTGATCACTCTCATGGCTTCATTAAGCTGGACATCAGTCTTTGTTGTGTGAATGCTGTTTTTCCATACAGGAGCACAGTATTCACGAGCAGAATACACAAGAGCAAGTGCAGCAGTGCGTAGGGTATTGCCGTCCGCACCCCAGCTACTTCCGGCAATCTTGCGGAGTAGATTCACTCTGGAGCCAAGTTTCTTAGAAAACGTGATGCACTGTTGTTTGAATGTCAAGGACCGATCCAGAGTGGCTCCCATTATGGAAACCCCCTCTTGTGGGGAATATGTTGTCCCTTATGTATTGAGGAACGGGGTTTTGAATTGCCCTTCGAGGCACGATCAGAAGATTAAAGTAGTGGTGCCAGCTGTGCTTGTACCAATGATCTTCAAATACTATCATGAGGCCCGATTAGGGGGCATTTATGCATCTTCAAAACTCGGGAAAAATCCGAGAAATGTTTGTTTGGAAGAGTATGGACGGTGACATTAGGGAAATAGTTAAAGCTTGTAAATTTTGCTTGCCTAGTAAGCCCGGCTTGACCACTAAGCTAGGGCTATTGTCATCACATCAAGCATCTCTCCCTATGGAGCGTCTATGTATAGACTACGTTGGACCTTTCCCCCAATCAAAGATGAACGGAAATAAATTGATTCTGGTATGTGTAGAATGCTACACTAGATTTTTGATTGTTTCCGACTACGCTGGCCACCGCTCTGTCTAAATTTTCTTGTCTTTGCTTCTTTTGGTCCTTTTAAATATATAGTTTCCGATAATGCTGAGTATTTCACATCCAACGTATTCCGAAAATTCAGTTTCGACCTGTCTGTTTTACATGTAACAACTTCCACTTATTACAGTCAACCTTCTCTGGCTGAGCGGGTCAATCGCAATCTTCGATCTGCTTTGATTGCCTTGCATCATAAAAGACCATTCCAGGTGGGATTATTCGTTGCATTGGTTATATTTTGCTTATAATTTAGCTGTTCACGAGTCACACAAGTTCACCCCTGCCTCTCTCATATTTAAATTTTGTTTCCAATACGCCACTGTTTTATCAATGGGCACTTAATGACATATTGCAAGAGAAAATATATCTTAGAGATATATGGAAAAAGGCTAAAAGTATTCTTAAAACTTCTCATGAAATGGTTAGAGAAATATATGATCTTGGACGGGGGCCCACCAGTTTAAATTTCGGAGATCAGGTTATGGTCAAAAAATTTGTACCTGCGGGGCAGCTTGCCCACAGATTTCATGGACCATATATTATTTTTGATTCCTTAAACCCTGTCACCTTATTGGCCAACAACCCAGCCACTGAGAGGATATGTAGGGTTAACCTTTCTCAGGTGAAAGCAGTATAAATTCCTTGTTTCGGTACATAGGCCACTAAATCTTGGCAGTAAGAGAAGGTTATTTTTCTTTTGCAATCTTAAAGTATATTAAGTCACTTATTTGTAATATGGAGGCCTGCTGCCCCGAACACAATGGAATTATTTTATACAACCTTCTCCTCTATCAAAATTTACCTGTTATCGATGGCCTGGTGGCCATTACCTATCCCCGTCTCCAAATTCCGGCCAAACAGGCACACACCCATCCTTTAAGCCGCCCGCCTCATCACAACCTGCAAAAATAGTACTCCCTATCTCCATCAAACAATCACTGTCACGGAGTAAAATACTGTTTCTTCTTTCCATGAAAGGCAGGCGGTACTCCAGCTGGCTCGGAAACACTTTTGGTTTCACTAATTCATAACAGACAAGTAGAGGGAAAGAGAGTGAGTGAGCCGTTCTACTACAAATAAGTCATTAACATTACTGCAGAGCCAAGGAACTGGTAAATAGAATTAAATCGGCTCTAGGACAGCAAAGCAGGTATGCGGGGAAAATACTTTCACACAATAGGAAGTCCAGCACACATAGTAAACGACACGAGAGACCTTCAAAACGCGTGTTACGTAGAGGAGAAGTGAGAAATAAAAACTGTATATAATTATCTTCTTATTATTGTGTGTTTTTAAATGTTATAGTGTTAGAATTAATGCATCAAGAATATATAAAATGCGTGTGAATAGTGCAACCAATATCATGGATGGATACGTCGGTATTATGAAGATGCATATTTTCTTTGTAATCATGTTCTAATTCCACATCGGCGGATGCCCTAGCGAATGCGAAACTTCATTGCAAAAATGTGAGTAAAATGATTCATATAAATATCTAACATGGAGTATACTATTTTAATTATTCAGTTACGCGAGCTATCAAGTAGATATGTAGTTATTGTAATTATATTTTAGGGTATAGCACAGAGGAGATTTGATAATGACAATTTATTCACGCATGATGGTGTCAATTTTATTTGTTTTCTTATTATTAATATTCTTTTATTATTATTGCCAATTGGACTAATTTGTTTAAATGCATAGGCCTACATTCAAACGACATTAGGGACCGTCAATATTTTTTTGATGATTGCACATTATGAACTTACGATTTGATAATTAAATGATATAAAATTGTTTTGATTGATATCAAATTTTATTTTATTCATGGTTATTTGTATAATTTCCGTTATTTTGATACATACTTCACCTGAATAACAATATTATGGACAGGTGAAGAATAATCATTTTCTTAATTGGTCATAGTGGATTTGAATGGATATTGATTAATATTATTGCGATACGATATAAAGCACTCAATTGGGAGATTGTAGTTGAATATCTCAATAACTGGGAAGAATGAACCCAAGTAAAAGATGTTATGTCATAAGGCTCAAGTGACGATAGGGGATGATATTATGTGATAATTGTTTATGCACTGAGGACGAAAATCTGAAGGTAAATGAGAAGTTAATTATGTGATACCAGCCGCCGAGCTGCGATGGAAATAATTAAGCCGCAGGTGCTAATAAAGTGAAATAATATTCAAGCTATGCAAAGCGGATATTGTGAATGTGAAAATAAATGCCAGCCATGATAAGCCGAGGGTATAATGAAACTGAGCGGGAGGACAAGCCCATGTTTTTCTTGTAATTAAGGTGCATTAATAATGGTGATTATCCCAATGAACAGATGCTGAGGCAACATGACATACCATCTTAAACGAGATAACGATATGCAAAACCAAGTAAATTTATCAATGTAAATGACTTAAAAATATAGTCTGTGATCCCAATTAATATGCGAAGATTGTGTCACAATAAGTATTCATGAGATGTTATTTGATGTGATTCAGTTTGTTTTCAGGTTTCTTTTGGTTTATTGCCAGTTAATTTTGGATAAATTTATTTTGTAATATTCATCGATTTATATTAGAGAAATGGAGTCAAGAAAGCCCTGAGATGTTGATATGGTCATGGCGACATACCATCCTTACTCAGAGATTTGAAGTTAATGGACTCTGAGCAGGATAATAATTTTCTTATGCGTAATGATGCAATCTGAAGTCTATTATGTTTTATTTATGAACAACAGTGCGTGAGTGAATAAGATACTGTAAATAGAACATGAATTTGTACACAAATTACCAGTAAACCATGATGGTCGTTTTTATTTGAATTATAAATAATTTGCATAAGTAACCCCTCTGTGACTATAATGTAATATAGTGTGTTTCTCATTAATTCCTATCTAATTTTGAGTGTTAATTATAATGTTCATTTATATAGTATTAGAAATGGTAGTGCGCGTAACAATTAGTACACGAAGTGTTAGATTCAAAATTTCTCCTCACATAACAAGCAACAACAAATTTTCTCGGAATTACTGAACGAATAAATTGATCACTGAATTATAAATTTACTAATAAAATGTGATGATATTGATGATAATATAGCCAAGAAAAATTTGTGAAATAAATCTTTTAATTTTTCAATATAATATTTATATGAAAGTTTACATAATCCAGGGTGATATCAAAAATTAGAGCTATGCTTAACGGAAAATTCAGTATTGTCCAGATTTTCAATAAAAATACTTGCAAGACTTATTGAGTCAAATGATGTCACATTACACAGTGGTTTAATTTAAATGGTGTATTTATCCTCATTATTATAAAATGAGAGTTCAAATGCTAAATAATTTGCGTTAATTACGGAGAATATACTCCTAGAAAGTGATTGGAATGTTCTAAGGATATCAAAACGTGCTAATAATTTGTAATAACGTCATAATTTTTTTGTTTTAAACAATGGTATTTTTTTTTACATCAAGCTCAAAACTTAACTGATTTTTATTGAGCCAAGCTATTGAAGCTGTAGATCATTTGTGATCGAGAAGATTGCCATAACTTATTTAAATAGTTGACGATGAAATATGGTCACAAATAATGTTTGATTTAAATGGATAATTTCTATCCTAAACTTTTATTAACTAATTATTTAATTAATTAATTATTTTTATTATGATTTTAAATTAATTGTGTTTATAAAGCTTGAGTTTGCACTTATATAATTTGAATACTATAAATTTGGTTCATTTTCTAAATCCATGAGAATGATTTCACTTAATTTATTAATAAAGAATTATTTTATTTTACAAAAATCAGTCTGAGTCATAACAGTTATTTATTCAGTAGTCATATGGTAACCTTTAGCTAGGCAATCCCTCAGCAGCACCCTGTGGACGACTAAGTACTGATCACCAATGAGAAGGAATCTCAACAATGCGATAGGTATATCTTTTACAGCAGCCGAGGCAAGAAAGAAGAAAATTATCCGCAGCTCTACCGATTAAAGGGTGCAGTACATGAGCTTGTTCTCCTTAATTCGATCCTCTAAGGTGAGGCATGAAGCCAAACTGATCTTCTCCCAACTCAGGTTCAAGTTGTGTTTCAATTGTTCTGTAAATCATATGCGATAAAATGTTGCAGTAGTGAGATAATAAACTAATAGTGTGGTAGATTTCACACTTGTCAGCACCTGTTTTCTTAGGAATAGTTATAACAATATTGGAATAGTTATAACAATATTCTGTCTGAAATCGGATGGCATTTCTCCTGTATATCTTACAAACTAAATGGAATTACTTAGCCATGTTCGTTTCTCGTAAGGCAGTCAGTAATTCTGAAGGTATGTCACAAATTCCAAGTACATTGTTCCTATTTAGGTCACTCAAACCTCTGTTGAATTCTGACCTCAAAATTGCGTCTCCCATTTTAGCAACATCAAAAGCCTCTTCTTGTTCCAGAACATTGTCATCTACATCTTTACCTCGATAAAATTGCTGAATATGTTTTTGTCATATTTCTGACTTATATTCTTTCCTTAGCAGTGTCTCTCCATCTGAGCTCTTAATATTCATACTCCTAGACTTCCTTTCTTCAAAGGTTTCCATGATTTACCTATATGCGATATCTATAGTTCCCGCGACCAACCTTCAACATCCGTGCACTTCTTCCTTAACAATCCTACAATTTCTGTCTACTTAATTCTTTAACCTAATGTATTTTTTTCTGCCCTCCTGACATTTTGCATTCTTGTACTTTCGCCATTCGTTAATTCCCCTGACTTTTCCACTGATTCTTAGTTCATCTTTCCTCTCTTCCGAACCTTTCAGCCCTGCTGTTGTCATTCTTCACGACATTCAGCTATTGCGTTTCCCTCACCCTTTGCACTTAGCCTTTGAAAAAACCCTTCACACACTTTCCTTTCAACTGCTACATTTTTCTATTTGAAATCTAAATTTCCCAAGGTCACTGATGAAAATATAGGGCAAGAAGAAGATCAGTAATAGTGATGCAAATTTTGAGAAAATGATAAATTATCAGGAAAAATCAGCCTAGAAATCATTCAAAACATCTGTTCACGTTTCCTTCAAAATCATAAAGCAGAAAACTGTCGTGACTAATCTTCTGAAATCATACGAAGTTATGGCACTCAACTTCACTTCTTGGACTCCTACTTCCCAGAACATCTTGATGAACCATGAGCAGATTTCTACGATGGGAAAGAGATACCGACGCAAATGGAGTCCGAGTATGTTGGCCGACTGCTGCTGGACCGCAAAGTTAAGATATCGCCGAAAATCATCATCTGCTCTTTAGATAAGTTCAAATGTTTATCAGTTAGTGCAAAACTTTATACGTGTGTCACAAAGGAGGAAATTCTGGCCGATGGAAAAACTCTCAAATCATATTTACTTCAGCGTGAAAAATAACACACGTAATTCTTGTGAAAGAAAACTATTTTATTTCGTTGACCAGCCAACTCCAGATATTTGGGAAAACCCTTTCTCCGACACAACGCTATCTTGCAAGATGCCGTTCCCGACGCTATGTTAAAGTAGCCGCTCCTTACAACGTATAGTTTTACGGCTAGATGCCCTTCCCGTCACCATTTTGCGGGATGTTCTCCCCCTATTGTCATCTTATTTGCTTGGTGTAAAAATGGGAATTTATAGAACGCTATCTTGCAAGATGACTTTTTCCCCCAACACCATTTGGGAGGGCCCCTCCCCCTCCCTTCATCACAGCATCTTGGAGGCTTTACGTCACCATGCGATAGACAAATAACTATGAACGGCGAGATGTCCCCATCCTGAGGTTATAAAGCCAGTTCCCCCTCCCCTTCCTGACGCTATCTTTGTGGCTTTTTGTCTCCATCCGATGGACAGTTAACTATGAACACTCCTTCTCTTCCTTCTCGAAAATCAAACCCCGTCATTTTTTTCTATACCGAAGGCTTGAACGTTATCCAATCAGCTAATATAATGAACAATAATGTACATCTTTTTTTACGGTTTTCGAACGAATGAAATCATAATTTTGTTATTAATACATTTGAAGAGCTATCAGGTGTCGAACCCCGGTCTAGTTTGCAAAGAATAACGGATCAGAGGACGATAATAACAGCTATCATCCCGTTTTGCTGAAGATTTGTCCTCTTGTTCTCTTCACCTTCTGATAACATGTGTAGCATATATTTTACAATTTTTATTCATATTTTTTTCCATTTTTATTAGATACAAGAAGAGGGCGGAGCAGTGAACGAGTGAGAAGGATGCAGTAAGGAGAAGCTGATACATTCTTACCCTTCTAAATTTTTTTACTCATTCATAACAGCTTTTACCATAATTGCAATTGTACCGGGAGGTACACCTCAAGCCCGTGCGTTTAAATGAAGCACCTGGAAGAACGCCATCTAACACTTATAGTTTACAACAGCTATTGGAAGAAGTTGGGAATTTTCTCTTCTAAGAGGGCACCCGGAACGGGTCATGTCTGCCATGTTAAAATGGGCGTTTTTAAGGAACGTTTTCTCATAAAGTTATGAACCAAGGAAAGTCATTTTATTCGACCCTCGCACGTAGATAGACGACATAATTTTTCAGTATCTACTGGTTTTTGAAAATATACATTTTTAAGTGAACGTCAAAATTTTAGGTTTTAAAATAAAACATTTTGTTCCATAACACAGAAATCATACCTTTGATTTTAAAAATCTCGTGTTAAAATAAGTAGAATGTTTAGTTACATACCACTTACAAGTTTGGTTGATGTACGTTCAATGGCATCCGAATAAATGTTCCTTAGATACACAAAAAACTACTTTTCAGGAAACGAGCCCCAAAGTTCCTTAAGCATTCCACCTTCATACAGAGGATCATCTGGGTTCTCTCCCATCTCATCTTGTAATCCTCAATTCACACTTGTTTTATTCTGTCTTCCAAGCTTCACCAGCTCCATTTCTGCTGCATCTGCTTTCCCTTTTTCTTTCCTTGTCTATATTTGACATGTGTTTCACAGTGTTGTGTCCTGGAGGCATACATAGTCTTTGTAAAACTTCGCACTTCGAGATATTACCTCCATTCTAGAGTATGTTGCCCCGGCATCATAAACACCAAAGTGGAGTGTTTTTATACACACAAATACTCTCTGTGCTTGTGGTCGCAGTTTCCTTCATTTGCACCACGTGCCCTCTCCCTTTGGACATAAACCGTGCTGTGGTTGTTCACTGCGCATCTATTTTGTAGTAAATTGGGGAACACAGGTTTGCACACTCACTTGTAACGTTCGGAATAACAACAGTGATTTTCGGCTTTCCCACATTCTTGCGCACCTTGAAAATCCTATTTCCATGTCTAGGCATCTTGTTCAATGTATAGAACCGAACGGAAACAAAGCAGCTCAATAGTTGTAAAAGAAGCCGATAAAACAAACAATAAACACAGGCAGTTATGTTCTCAATCGTTTTGCCGTCCAGGTTGGCCAACAATTGAAAGTTGTACTTTCCTGCAGCAGAGACATCATCTCGCAGGAAATGACCACGTTCTGAAACATGAACACCTTCAACAGTGTCTTTGTCACCGCTGACAAATGGAAAGTAATGTTATGTCACATCTGCAGCACTCCAGATAATATAAAAATTAACACCCTTTCAAACGTCGCAGAGATCTGAAACAAGAAGTATTCGAAAGAAGGAAGTCACACGTATATAAACCTGCAAAAATTAAAAATACCACTTTTATGATTTCTCCCTTTCTGGGTGCCCTGGAACTGATGCCATGCAATCTGGTGCAAAGAGGAATAACTAGAAATTTTAAGAAATTTTGTGTTCATAGGTTTTCTGAACTGAACTGACTTCCCATGTTTTTGATACTTCAAGGTTTGCAACACTTCTTACTTAGCCCGACAAGTTGGGATCTCAACCAATAGAAACTTTGTATATTTTTCTGCCTACCTCAGGCTTCTTGTAACTATTCGACTGTCCAATCAAAATGAGTGGGTGTGTCTGGTTTTAGCCCAGAGCCTTCAAGGGACACCCCTCGGGTATAAACGCTGACGCCTTTTCGAGCTAACTTGTCTTATTTAGTATTTAGTATTAGTATTTATTAATTAATGAACATAACAGGCGTTCAGCCCCGAATACATGTTCACAATAATAATAAAATAAATAATTAATAAAATTAATAAACGTAGTCCAACCTAAGCCACCACCCTCCACCATATACAAAATAAAGTGAAATGAACAATAAAACAAAAAGACCTAACGCCACGGTTCTATACCAGAACCAGCTCCATCATCTTACCTCCTCAGCCTGGTCTATGTTTACATTCTACTGCTGGTGTTGCAACTTTCCGCTTGTTATCACTCACACGTACCCACTCATCACGCAACCTTCTTGCTTCAGCATTTTCATCACCTCTATTGTTCCCTGACCTACTCCAAAATAAGCTACAACAGCAACGTTACACGATTGAATACCAAACCAGCCATAACACTAACATTGAATTCAATCTTTCAGATTCCACCTCCTATATTAAAAGGCTAAATAATAACAACAATATTCCGTCATTGCATTCCAATCCATCATACCACAGCTTTTACCAATCCGCGTTAACATTGCTTCATTTCATTTCATTCCGCCATAACACTCCATAATAAAATTACCTCTCCATCTCCAAAAATTTCGGCAATGAATAACAAATACCAATCACGCATATACCAACACCTCTCCAACATTATATTTCTTCATCCTCTCCATACAAACAAACCAAAATTTAAAAAATGATAATAAAATCACCTCTCTCCAGCTCCAAAAATTCAATACTTATACCAGACACCAATACAATAATACCATCTCCCAACTCCTACGAATTCAGCCTTAAATAAACCATCTGAATACCAAACCATACATCACCTAATCATAAATATTAAGCCTTCAATACTTCCAACACCACATTTCAGCAATACAACACCAACTCCACATCATATACCACCTCTACTTATATCACCACTTCTCCCACACCACATTCCAACGATATAGCACTTCATAAATTAATCATAACACATAATCATAAATACCAAGCCCTCAATTATTTCCGACACCACATTTCAGCAATACAACACCAGTTCCACCTCTTATACCACCTCTACTTCTTCTACCATTACACTCACCTTCTGCCATCCGCCGTCCTATACTACCACTTCTCCAATACCACATTTCAACCCTATAACGTATATACATCACTTCTCCATCACAACATTTCAGTCTCCACAAATAAATAACACATAATCATAAATACCAAGCCCTCAATATTTTCCAACACCACATTTACCACCACTCCTCCATCTCCAAATATCAACAATAAATAAACACACTTCATTACCCACATATTCAACCATGCTTCGACAATAACACTCGCCTTATGTCATCAACCATCTTATATCACCGCTTCTCCAACACCTCATTTCAACAATATAACACCTCCTAATTTAATCATAACACATACTCATACATACTCAGCCCTCAAAAACTTCCAACACCACATTTCAGCAATATAACACCAACTCCACCTCATATACCACCTCTACGTCTTCGACCATTACACTCTCCTTCTAAACACACTTCATTACCTACATATTCAACCATGCTTCGACAATAACACTCACCTTCTGCATCAACCACCTTCACCACTTCTCCAACAACTCATTTCAACAATATAGCACCACCTAATTTAATCATAACACATACCAAGCCCTCAAAAACTTCCAACACCACATTTCAGCAATATAACACCAACTCCACCTCAAATACCACCTCCACTTCTTCGACCATTACACTCTCCTTCTGCCCTCCACCATTTTCTACCACCACTTCTCCAATACCTCATTTCAGCCCCATAACACGTCATAACTTACATACCACTTCTCCATCACCACATTTCATCCTTCATAAATAAATACCATCATCACTTCCAACTCCACAACACCACCTACATCTCTTAATTCTTCGACCATCATGCCCTTAATTACTTACTACTCGCTTTATTATTGTTATTTCTTCTTGCTATAAATAGTTGCCAACATGGCCCTAAATTCACTATCTCTCTGTCCGCCCCGGCTCAGCTCGTGCCGGAGCCTCTGCCGGGTTACCTCTGTCCTTACTTGTTTACCCTGATCTTGCCTTACTCTACTGTTTTCACTTCCCAGTCTTTGCGTTTCCCTTACTTCACTGCTTTCCCTTCCTTGCCTGCCCTCTTCACTGCTTTGCCTCCCCTGCCTTTCTTCCTCACTTCTTATGGTCACCCTTTCACTTGTCCTCTCTTCCTGACCTTGGGTTTCTTCCCTGTTTATGATCACATTTTCACTTAGCGCCTGTCCCTGACCCTCTTCACGCTGCACACTGTTACTGATATCTCTCCTCACTTCCCCACCTTTCGTTGCACTACTCACTTTTTCTTCGTCTTCTTTTATCCTCCTGTCTAAATCAATCAGACCATTTACAGTCCAGATTTTCTTCCAATTTCTGCCTGCTACCACTAGCTCTTGCCCTTTAATAGTCGCTCTCAACCCTTGATTTATTGCACGAATCTTCTTTTTTCTAAGTATTTTCTCGTTCCTAATCGTCTCCCATCCCACGTCTCTCTTGATCCATATTTTCTCTCTCTGCATATTACTCGCATTTCTTATCACCGCCTCAGCCATCAACGTAGAAAACAGTTCTACTTTGATAGGCCTTTTGCCCCTAATTTTTCCCACCCTCTGCACATCATCTATATCTACTTCACTAAAATTACGTTTCAAATTCCCCTGTATTAAGTCCACAACTTTGTAAGTTGTCAGTACTTTGTCTTCTCTCAACTCTTCAGGCACACCATAGATAAATAAGCACTTCTTTCTTCGATATAAAGTATTGGCTTCCACTTCTACTTTCAGCTTCAAGTTCTCCTTTTCTAATCGCCCTATTTTTTGCCCTTAATGCTACAACTTCTCCGGTGTTATGTCTCACTTGTGTTGTTATATCTTCCGTTTTTTCTCTCAACCATATTTCCATTTTTTCCAATTCCCTGGTTTGTTCCTTAATCATATTTTTAATTTGCTCAAAAGGGCCAGCTTCTTCCACCACCTCTTTTACGGCTGTTTTAAATGCGTCCATATTTTCCCTTTCTTCATTTCTGCTAGGGGTCGAGCCTGGGTTCAACTCGACCCCCCCAATACATAGCAAAATTATGATCACCGCCGCTGCTAGCAGTAATTCACCTTTTCTCTCCAAATCCATATAACACCTTCCTAATTTCATTTCTTCTTTCTTCATTCTTCCCTGCCATCTTCCTACCGTCGCCCTGTACTGCTCTACACTAATAATTGTCAGCACACTTCTCCACAACCTTCCAGCTCTCGGCACTTTCACCCACACCTCCCACTCCCGGGACCCTCCACTCAATGCGACCTCACTCGTCCGTGGCTTAGGCAAGACTGAACTTGTCTTATTGATCGTCCTGCTGTTGAGTGTGTGTGTTAAGAGAGGATTCGGATGGCCTCATCCGTCACCTAAGGTAATGGCCACCATTTTTCTATCTCTGCAGTTAACTCCGCAAACTGATTCGAGCGGAAGGTTCCTATCTTTAACTATGTAATAGTCAATATCCTAAAATGTAAACTTTCTTTCTATTCATGTAAAAGTTCAAGCAAGTCAAAAGTACTTCACTGAAAACCGGGGATAGAGAGTGCGTTACCCTCTCGAATTCCTCTTCAACTATTCTTCAGGTGACCACGATGTTTCAATTGTTTTTCCCTTGTGAATTTTAAATTAACTTGTCCATCTAGTCACCTCAGTAGTTTGGGATTAGATTCTACATCGTCGGGCCACACGCCCAAGTAGGGTTTTAACCTCTGGATTTCAAGGAGCGCAAGTGTCCGCCTCCATACATTTTGTTTCTTGGGCCCTGTAGAATGGGTACTAGATACCCCAGTATATACCTAAAAAGCAAGTGATATTTTATTGCAAATTGTACTTAATGCCCAGAGTAGCCTGAAAGTGTAATTTTGTTGAGCAAAGACGCTCTCATCTGTAGTGTAATAGGTAAAAGTTGCCTTCAGTAGGCGATTAGTGTTTGGGAGCGCAGCTTCCTTGGTTGAAATATAGAGATAGAGGCTCTTTTGTAATGTAATAGATAGTAGTGCGATATTGAAGGGTGATTCTGGGGACCGTAACTTGTAATATTTTGGAGCAAAAGTGCTCTTGATAATGGTGTAATTTCCTGTAAAACTAAATTGGGAGAACTTTCGCCTTGAATGGGTTAGAAATGAGACTCAGTTCTCTTGTTAAATTGTCAATTTAGAGAGCGACAAGCTCAGATTCCTAATTGTGCATGTTCTTGATATTACCTACATTGTACCTGATCTAACTAATTAGTTCTGTATCCCTGGTGTTCGTAAAGCTAATCGATTGTTAAAATTTTTACTTCAAAAAAGAAATTAAAATAAATTTAACATTTGTTTTCGAAGTTTTAAATTAGCCTGCTGACTGCCAAGGATAGGCCCATTCCTGTCCGCACCTTCTTTCACCTCTGCGTTCCACAGATTACCACGGAACAATTGGTAGCAGAGCGTGGTTGAACGGCTCTAGATAGAACCCCGTTTGAAGGCTAAACTTAGAATTGGCCCCGAACTCTAAGAATTTTCGCGGTTGCAGGAAATTTTCTAAATTGTTTCATTTTTTGTCAATACGTCTGGTCCTCGGGAAGTCCTCGCTCCCGGGTTCTCGCGCAAGGAGGAATTGATCCACGAGCTCCTCATTAGAAAGGTCCAATTTGGAGGCACGGTTTTGGCACATATTGCTAAACTTAAAGAGTCGTTAGGACTTGCATCCCGGTATTTGGGGAGAAAGAAATTGATGAGACTCTATCCACTATCACAGAAAATACTACAGAGCTAGCTTCTACAGTTAGTTTCTTTCAAGAGAGTCATCCATCTGCCAACCAACTTAACATATTGCAGGCTAGGTTGTTTCATTTCTACAATAGGACTAGGGACCTATTGTCTCTAAAATTGAAGGAGGATCATGCTCAGGAAGCCTGCAATCTATTAGAAAACCTCTCGGATATGTCAAATAGAGTTAGCCTATTGTTTACCGGGGCGCTACTCCTAAGGCCGACCAACTTCCTATGGTAAATTTATATACGGTACAGGATCCTAGTAAATCTATTGAGAGTAGGAAATCTGTTGCCACTCAACAAACATCTACCCCATCGGAAACTGCGTCTGGTCATCCAAGACAACTTCCACCCTTCTTTATGACTAATGCAGTGATTGAATCTCCTCAACCTCAAATACCGTCCCCTATTATGTCGCCAGGTTGCGGCAGCTTGCCCCACCCCGTGGCTATGTTGCTTAAAGGAATTTCCAAGTTTTCAGTAAATTTAACTAATGTAGTCATTTCCTTATTAAGATTTTTAGTCGAATTCCCAGATCATGCTTTAGTGTTTGCTATCTTTCAATCCCAGATACTTCAAATTATTTACCCTTATTCCTTAGGTGTCCTCTCGGACAAAATAGTAAAACCAAAAGCTGATCGATCATCTATAGAAGATATTCGTGCCCACCTACTCGCTAAATTCATTCCGGCTAGAGCCATGTCCTCATTAATCCAGAAGTCATATTTTAGAGTACAGCGGTTGGACGAAAACATTGCCGACTTTATTCAGAATATTATGTTTTACACCAGGATTTTCGCTCTTCATTTTCCAAAAGATCAGATTGTACAAACGATTGTTGAAGGTATCTCTCCGCCCTATATGTCGTATCTATGTTTTGCATCTCGACCTGAAACCTTCTCAGAAATAGAGGCAATGGCCGTGTCAGCTGAAGGAGTAAGGTACGCCGATACGTTACGAGTCGCCAAGGAGCCCCCTCCGTCTTCTAACAGTTCTCGGCCATCACCTCCCAAAAATTTTCCCACTCGCAAGTGTTATGCATATGGATCAACCGAACATCTTCGAAACAAATGCCCCTTGATAAAATCGAGTGCAAATAGGAACGGAGCTGGTCCCTCTCAAGGTTGCTCTGAATGTGGCTCATTTACTCGTCTTGCCAAGAATTGCACCAATCCTAACAGCTCACCATCTTCCTCAAATTCTCTTGCTACTACGGTAACCCTGATAATAGGAAATAACTAGTATCATCGGCTAAGTCAGCATTTACAACTTCCAGAGACTCAGCCCTCGTTAAACCGAATAAAAATGTTAAGTGTGAAATTTCTTCTAATTTGTCATTTGAAGGCCCTGTAGAATGATTCAGAATTGCAGCTGAGACCCCAGGATTCGAGCCAATTCTGAATATCGAAGTAAATAACGAAACAGAATCGGCTCTATTAGACTCAGGAAGTGTGAGTTCCATAATTACTAAAGAATGGTATTCTAAATTAAAAACTTCTTGTTAATTTCCGGACTATTGTATCTCCTTTATGAAATGTGTTTCGGGAAACTCATCTCCATTAGAAATTATAGGTTTCTGTTTTGCTAAAATTCGCATTTCAAAGTTTACTTGGAAAGTGAAGTTGTTTGTTGCTAAATAATAATCTTGCCCTGTTATATTGGCGGCCGACTTCATGTCTAATACTGGTGTTGTTCTCGACATTCAGAGCAAGTCATGCACCTTCAAGTATGCTAGTAATTGTAATATTCCCCTTTTGAAATATAATTCTGTATCATGTTCATCTGTTTCGCCTACCCAGAGTGAAATGTTGTTAGATCTTCGGCATCTACCTGAGGATCAGACTGAAAGTATTAGAAGGTTGTGTCAGTCCTTTCCTGATGTATTTTCAGGTACCATTGGCATTACTGACCTTACTGAATATATGATCGAGTTAACAAATTCTATTTCAGGTAGGTTTCCGCCTTATAGGTTGCCTCCACCTAAAATGAAGTCTCTTAAGGAAATCATCGATCAGATGCTCAAGGATGGCGTCATTCGACCTTCTAAGTCGGCGTATTCATCTCCCATTTTCCTTGTGCCGAAAACCAAGGCGGCTTCAGGCCTGTTATTGATTACAGGGCTTTTAACCGTAAGGTGGTGTTACAATCGGAGCCCCTTTTTGACCTTCACTCTTGTTTTTCATGGTTTCTAAAGGCCAAACTATTTACCATCCTTGATCTTAATCAGGAATATAACCAGATACCAATTGCAGAAGTATCGGAACATCTAACGGCTTTGGCCACGGATTGGAACTTGTCTGAATACAACCGCGTGCCTTTGGGGAGCGTGCCCACGGTGGCAGCTGTTCTAACTCGACAGCTAGGTACGGTCTCCTCTGATATCAAATTTGAATATTTGTATCATTACCTCGACGATGAAGTCGTGTTTTCTGAGACCTTTGAAGAACATTTACATCATCTAAAGGAAGTTCTCAATCGCCTTCGGAAGGCTGGGTTGACTGTCAAGCTATCTAAGGTAGCTTTTTCTAAGCCTTCTATGTCGTTCTTAGGGAATATTGTGTCGCCCGATGGTGTTTTCATAAACCATTCCAGAACACAAGCTATTCGTGACTTCAAGCCTCCTAAGGACATGAAAGGCATTGCCAGGTTCATAGGCATGGTGAATTTCTTCAGGAAATTTATTCCTAACTTCGCTAACAGGGCGGCGCCCCTGAACGTACTGCGTACGAAGGACGACAAATTTGAATGTGGCCGTCTCAGCAAGTCGCGTTTGAAGACCTGAAATTAGCTCGTTGTAACGTCCCGGTATTAGACATGCCACATGTCTCTAAGAAATTCATAGTCCAAACAGATGCCTCTTCACTTGCTGTTGCCGCTGTCCTTCTTCAGGAAACCGAACTCGGAAGACGGCCAATCTCCTATGCTTATAGGGCCTTATCGGCTCAAGAATCCAAATATTCTATCTATGAACTTTAGGGTTTGGCAGTATTGTTTGCCCTAGAGAAGTTCCGCCTGTATCTGGAACATATCAAATTTGAATTAGAGACGGATAACCAAGCCTTAAGTTGTGTATTAGCTAGGCCTCGTCGTACTGGGCCATCAGGATTTCTGCATTCCAATTTGATGTGTGACACATTAGAGAATCGAAAAATGTAGTTGCTGATGGACTAAGGCGCATGTTTTCCAATGAGTTTGAGCCCAGTGAACAGGGAGATCGTTCTGTTCTTCCCACGCCCATACCATCGTGTATTAGTGCTATTCTGGCTGACGCTCCTATGCTATTTAGGGATATTTCTATATCAATGTCGTATGGATTTACAAGTACACAAAAATATATATATATCAAATGGAAATGTCCAAATTTGACAACCAGTCCAGAGCACTCGGAACCACTTGATGTAGAAGCCTCAGATCACCGTTATATGCTCGAAGTGGGCACTCCTTAACGATGCGTTCCATAGTCTGCTGCTCCGCTCCACAGTCGCAGTCAGCAGACGAACGGAAACCCCATTTCTTCAACATGTAGCCACACCTCCCTTGACCCGTCCTAATTCGGTTCAGCTTCGACCAGGTTTGACGCGGCAGTTGGAATCCTTCAACCTTCTTTGTTGGATCTTGAAACAAGTGAGCGTTGTTGGGTGGATGTTCATGCCAACGCTGTCGCCACTCAGAGGTAATGTCGAAAGAACTGATACTTTTATAATCAGTTCAGGGTGGTTTGCGTGATTTCAGACGAGTTGTTGGTGGGTGTTGTAGGGCATCGTACAAGGGAGAGTTCTTATGAGAAGAGATCTTCTTGAGCAAGTTTTCCCTAGATGCTTTCTTCCTTAGATCTGGCGGGGCAATATTAGCTAAGACAGGTAACCACTGAATGGGAATAGATCTGACAGTACCAGTGATCACTCTCATGGCTTCATTAAGCTGGACATCAGTCTTTGTTGTGTGAATGCTGTTTTTCCATACAGGAGCACAGTATTCACGAGCAGAATACACAAGAGCAAGTGCAGCAGTGCGTAGGGTATTGCCGTCCGCACCCCAGCTACTTCCGGCAATCTTGCGGAGTAGATTCACTCTGGAGCCAAGTTTCTTAGAAAACGTGATGCACTGTTGTTTGAATGTCAAGGACCGATCCAGAGTGGCTCCCATTATGGAAACCCCCTCTTGTGGGGAATATGTTGTCCCTTATGTATTGAGGAACGGGGTTTTGAATTGCCCTTCGAGGCACGATCAGAAGATTAAAGTAGTGGTGCCAGCTGTGCTTGTACCAATGATCTTCAAATACTATCATGAGGCCCGATTAGGGGGCATTTATGCATCTTCAAAACTCGGGAAAAATCCGAGAAATGTTTGTTTGGAAGAGTATGGACGGTGACATTAGGGAAATAGTTAAATCTTGTAAATTTTGCTTGCCTAGTAAGCCCGGCTTGACCACTAAGCTAGGGCTATTGTCATCACATCAAGCATCTCTCCCTATGGAGCGTCTATGTATAGACTACGTTGGACCTTTCCCCCAATCAAAGATGAACGGAAATAAATTGATTCTGGTATGTGTAGAATGCTACACTAGATTTTTGATTGTTTCCGACTACGCTGGCCACCGCTCTGTCTAAATTTTCTTGTCTTTGCTTCTTTTGGTCCTTTTAAATATATAGTTTCCGATAATGCTGAGTATTTCACATCCAACGTATTCCGAAAATTCAGTTTCGACCTGTCTGTTTTACATGTAACAACTTCCACTTATTACAGTCAACCTTCTCTGGCTGAGCGGGTCAATCGCAATCTTCGATCTGCTTTGATTGCCTTGCATCATAAAAGACCATTCCAGGTGGGATTATTCGTTGCATTGGTTATATTTTGCTTATAATTTAGCTGTTCACGAGTCACACAAGTTCACCCCTGCCTCTCTCATATTTAAATTTTGTTTCCAATACGCCACTGTTTTATCAATGGGCACTTAATGACATATTGCAAGAGAAAATATATCTTAGAGATATATGGAAAAAGGCTAAAAGTATTCTTAAAACTTCTCATGAAATGGTTAGAGAAATATATGATCTTGGACGGGGGCCCACCAGTTTAAATTTCGGAGATCAGGTTATGGTCAAAAAATTTGTACCTGCGGGGCAGCTTGCCCACAGATTTCATGGACCATATATTATTTTTGATTCCTCAAAACCCTGTCACCTTATTGGCCAACAACCCAGCGACTGAGAGGATATGTAGGGTTAACCTTTCTCAGGTGAAAGCAGTATAAATTCCTTGTTTCGGTACATAGGCCACTAAATCTTGGCAGTAAGAGAAGGTTATTTTTCTTTTGCAATCTTAAAGTATATTAAGTCACTTATTTGTAATATGGAGGCCTGCTGCCCCGAACACAATGGAATTATTTTATACAACCTTCTCCTCTATCAAAATTTACCTGTTATCGATGGCCTGGTGGCCATTACCTATCCCCGTCTCCAAATTCCGGCCAAACAGGCACACACCCATCCTTTAAGCCGCCCGCCTCATCACAACCTGCAAAAGTAGTACTCCCTATCTCCATCAAACAATCACTGTCACGGAGTAAAATACTGTTTCAGTGCTCTCTCAGCCGTCGCCGGCCGTGTCACCACATCTATTGTAACAGTAAATGTGGTACTTCGGTAGACATGAGACGCAGGGCGTGTACCATTCGTTGAAGTGCGTACAGAGGGAGAGGGTTTGTTTAGAAATAAATCTTAAAATTTTTTCCTCTGAGTTTATTAATAAATTCAAAGTCATGTCACCTCTGTACAGCAGATACAGTAGAAAACGTCCCTCCTCCTAGGGCTGGCGATGTCCTTGGATTCCAACAGCTCCTTTTCCCATACCAGTGAACCACCATTCATCCCCCGATGGAAGTTCTAGAAAATTCATTCGACGTCTTGAAGATCCATACGATGCTGATGAAGGGCGTTGAGGTATTCCTCGTGAATGATGAACGTGAATGAACATCGTTAAGCCCTGGGGCGAGTTAATGCAAATACTGCTTCTGCACAGATGAGAGGAAAGTTTATTAATGTTTTAACAAAGTTCAAACACAAAATGTATCCTTGAGAGTTTATCACACGGTGAAATGTCACTAAATTTTGTCCCGTGTTAAATGAAAAAGGCCACTAGACTCGAATGAGCATGTAATTTTAATACTCATAAAAATAATAGTCCACTCGAAATTTATCGTCGAATTTTAGCAGAGTCACTTAAAGTTTGTGGCACCTGGTACAATGTAAAGTAATGCCGCACGACTTAGTTCTTTGAAGCACTGTTCAACATAATTTAATTGAAAATAAAGATGTTCCACTCGTGAATTAGAACTCATTCACGTATTGATAACAACATGAAATCAAAAGACGAAATTAATCTAGTATTGACAGTCCTCGGTTCGACTGTTCGTAAACTGAATGTTCGTAGAATTGAAATGTGCTGTTTAGTAGAATTGAAATGCACAGTTCACACATGCGCAGTTCACAGTTCATGACCTAAAATATTTACACAGTTCATGAAATGGTAAATTAGTGACGTAGTCATGCTTGAAACAAGTAAATCTGAATTCAAACACAGTCTCATAAACTCGAAGTATTTAGTACTCTGTAAGGAGCAAACTGTTCTAAGTCCTGTCCATAACATGAAACTTCAAATTACGAGCACTCGAAAACATTCGCAAGACTTAGACACTCGTGTAGAATAACAGTCACTTGATAATGTTCAGACGAAGCACAATTTATATTACGTCTCGTCGGAGTAAAAAGTTGTCACTCACAGTATAAAGAAATCCGTACAAGTCCATATTCGACGCGATTAGGTTAAAGTCCACGGACTCGAAGATTAATAGCTGCTTCACGCTCGATCACGGTGCTCGCGAACCGACTGTGTTAACTCCACTGCCTAGCGTGCACATACATACTCAGGCCACACACACTGGCAACACACTCTGGCAACACACTGGTCTGCTGAGCGAAGCAGCACGTATTTATATCTGATCCGGGCCTTCACATCTCGTTCCATAACTTTATCGCCTCAAGTCAGATTTACGCGAAACTCGGCAGGAACATAGATAAGGGATCGAGTTACATGGTGATATTGTTAAATTTGTTTAATTATTATTGTGGGGAAAGTTATTACCCATAGAAACTCGAAGAACATTCCACATCAGTCTAGGCTCTGTATCTCGGCGAGGCATGTTGTGACGTCACCCGCTCTCTACGTCACACGCGCACAGCTGTTGCTCGCCGTCCAGTCAGTCTTTCGTAGGCGGCCCGGAGCGTAACACGTAAGTTTTTAAAAGTTCTATGACGGGGACTTAGTTTGGTACCGCCGTTACCGGTACACTATCGATCGATGCCGGCGTGGAGTAAGGGCCCACTGCACTCTGGTTCAGTCTACTTCTAAACGGCGCGCTTTAGCTCCATCCTTTCCGGCATGGGCTGAGGTGTGGTAACCCAACCGCCAACTATGTGCAAGTAGGGTAGCATCCTGCTTCATGAATTTAACGAGCTCAGAACAATTTGAGCAAACCTCGGACCTATGGGAGTAACAGAGTCTCGCTCTCAATTGACAGGCGAGGGACTCTTTGGAAACAAATTAGCGAACGAAATGGAATTCGTTGGGGAGCTGTAAATTTTAATGGGATTAACGGAAGAAAGGAAGTGGAACTGGCTGAGTCAGCAAAGGGGATGCATCAGCATGAGCTAGGAGTAAGTGAGATTCGGGTAAGGGCAGATAACGACGACGAGATCGAAGATTATAAAGTGTACTTGACGGGTTTTAAAAAGGGAAGGGTACAGTATGGGGTAGTACTGTTTATCAGGAATACTATTGCACGCAACATATTTTCTGTTAGGCAAGTTAATGTGCGAATGATGTGGGTAGATTTGGCAGTTCTAGGAATTACGACGAGAATTGTCTCAATGTATTCACCATCTGAGGGTGCAGATGAGGATGAAATTTACAAGTTTTAAGAAGCATTGATTGACATCGTAGTCAGGGTGAACAGCAAAGATAGAATAGTACTAATGGGCGATTTCAATGCGAGAGTTGGAAATAGAACTGAAGGATACGAAAGGGTGATTGGTAAATGTGGATATGATACGGAAGTTAATGGGAATGTGAAGGGTTTTCTGGAGTTCTGTGCTAGTATGGGTTTGGCATTTAAGAATACATTCTTCAAGCATAAGGCTATTAACCGCTAAACATGGGAGGCTAGGGGTACCATATCCATAATAGACTAAATCTTAACCGACTTCGAATTCAGGAAGTCTGTTGGGAATGCACGGGTCTTTCGGAAGTTTTTCGATGATACAGACCACTATAGGATCTGTAGTGAATTAGGTATTTCTAGGCCTAGGGTGAAGAAGGTGAAATCTGTCTTCAAATGAATAAGGGTAGAAAATCTCCAGGACGGGGAAATTAGAGAGAAGTACATGGATATTAACAGTGAGAAATTTCGAACAGTGGACAGTAAGCAGGTTCAGGATATCGAAAAGGAATGGGTGACATACAGGGATGCTGTAGTAGAAACAGCAAAGGAATGCCTAGGAACAACTGTGTGTAAAGCGCGCAAGTAGCGAACACCTCGGTGGAATGATGAACTGCACATAGATGAAACAAAGCGAAACAAATAGTTGTTGAATCCAAAAGGAAGCCATGGAAAGATATTGGTAATAACTTGGAAAGGCTAGATCAAGCAGCAAGGAAACCTTTCTGGACAGTAATAAAGAACCTAAGGAAGGGAGGAAAAAAGGAAATGAACAGTTTTGAGTAATTTAGGTGACTCATGACAGATCCCAGGAAATCACCGGACAGTTGGAGGGAATACTTTGAAAATCTTCTCAACGTAAAAGGAAATAGCCTTTATGGTGTCGCCAACAACCAAGTTCATGGGGAGGAAGGAAATGATGTTTTGTGGAATTTACGCTTGAGGAAGTGGAGAGGGTGGTGTAATGGAGTTGAATAACTACTCGCCATGGTACTATGTTGTCTCCATTACATTCATGCGTTCATATCATTTGACTGCATCTCCGCGTGTTCAATATCGTGACTGTATGGCCTTTCCATTAATTGCTGATGGTGAGCCATCTAGTGGTGGATTTAGTACTAATAATTCGAAGTGACTAGTTGGTGCTGCTATCTGGCCGCCAAAAGATAAGCTTGCTCGTGAACGGCGGCTCTAACAATCAACGTGAGGAGTTGTTCTAATTCTTGGCTTTTAACTGGAAGACGCGTTGAGCTATTCTCTGCTGGTTGTGCTTTAAAGATACAATTATCTTACAAGAAGGGAAGATGGTGTGGACATTCGACCAAGGCTGATGTATTCTCCATCTGGCATAAGTGCCGAAGATGTGTTTTTTTTAATGATTTTATTTCTCATAAACACCGACCTCGTAAGTAGCTTCATTGGATGTCATGACTGTTTTAAACTGAGGGACTAATCCTGTTATTTAATGATGTTAAGACGCTGAGTACTTAAGTCTACGATATGTGAGAATTCTAAAAGTGATTTTTGGGTCATTTGTGGTTTAAAAAAAATTTTTAGAGTCTAAAACAGGTCATCGTCGTCAACTTGTAATGTGAAAATGTTTGGGGTTTCAATTCAATTTAAGAAGAAAATTATGTGTTAATTTTAGCTTCTGCATTCAGTTATATTAGGTTTCGAAAGGCATAATTATGTTCAAGGAGCTCCGACAAGATGTTGTACGAATTACTTGTATAACCTTAAAAGCCTGGTTTTATTTCATTTCCTGTTTTGAAACATAATCAAATATTTATTATTTAAAATATTTTCAAGCCATTTCGGGCTATTAAAAGAAAAACTAGTGGTTTAAATGAAAGCTGATCTAATGACTTACTCGGTGCATCGTGTTCTCATTTGATCATGGCGGTCGTCTTGTATAACACAGCTGTGTAATAGAATGCAAACGCTATGGGGGCGTTGCTGTGTTGGATCTGACATTTGATTACCAGCTTATTATTGTGGTCTTGACATTCATCTGATTTGGAATTTTTGCGTGCATGGAATGATTTCTGCTGTGTTTGAGTTACTCTTTCGATTTTAGTTATCGTGTCTGGCCGATATTGGATTATATTATCCTACTTCTGGATTTTATTGCACGTTCTTGTATTATTTCTTCGATTTCTGACATAGTGTGCCTTGTGGGTTCTTATTGTTTTCACGCAACCTTCGAAAACCGAGATAGTCCATTAGATAGGTTTTCATTGTCCATTCTGTGATGGTTGATTCAATTATTTTATTTTCAATTGAACCACGTTTTTTATTATTCTAAAAAGGTTTTCTGTTTTCATTCAATAATTTTTGATGTAAGAATTTAATTTTCAACTGGGTTATTTTTTATTGATCAGAATAGTATTCAGTATTTATCATATTATTAATATTTTTTAAAAAAGGGGTAATTTTGAGGTCGGTAAATTATGCATGTTTTGTATTATTAAAGTTTCCTTAAATTGATCAAGGAATTATTATTTCAGCCAATTAGTTAAGCTTATTTTAAGTTGATTCGCTTGGCCTCTTGTGTCCAGTGCTTCCTCAATCAGCGACGGCCTTTTGGTTGGGATAATTGTTAGTATTTCCTTTAAATTTGCCCATTTATCCCAGGTCGTGCTAACACTCTTGACTTTTACCTTACGTTGTGAGAGTTGTAAATAAACTCCATTCTCATAAAACAGCAGGAATAGATGAAATTAGACCTGAAATGGTGAAGTATAGTGGGAAGGCAGGGATGTAATGGCTTCATAGAGTAGTAAGATTAGCATCGTGTGTGTTTGTAAGGTACCTTCAGATTGGACAAAAACAGTAATTGTACCTATCTATAAGCATGGGAACAGGAAGGATTGAAACAATTATCGAGGTATCTCATTGATTAGTATACCAGGCAAAACATTCACCGGCATCTTGGAAGGGAGAGTGCGATCAGTGTTTGAGAGGAAGTTGGATGAAAACCAGTGTTGTTTAAGACCACAGAGGGGCTGTCAGGATCAGATTTTCAGTACGCTCAAGGTAATTGAAGAATGTTACGAGAGGAATAGGCAGTTGTGTTTATATCTCGTAGATCTAGAGAAAGCATATGACAGGGTAATGAGGGAAAAGGTGTTCGCCATACTGGGGGACCGTGGAATTATGGGTGGATTATTGAAATCAATAAAAGACATTTATGTTGACAATTGAGCTGCAGTTAGAATTCATGGTAGAATGAATTCTTGGCTCAGGGTACTTACAGGGTTTAGACAAAACTATGACCTTTCACCTTTGCTGTTCGTAGTTTACATGGAATATCTGCAGAAAGGTATAAAGTGGCAGGGAGGGATTCAGTTAGGTGGAAATGCAGTAGGCGCTCTGGCTTATTCTGACGACTTAGTATAACCCTTTTAGGACCGGGTATATTCAAAGAGAGTGCGCCTTAGGAGACCACGTCTTTAGCATGTGGTATGGCGACAACTACCAAGGCGCTAGAGGCATAATTTTCACAACTCCAATCAGAAAGCTGTACCTTCGTCCGTAATAAAGTGTTCCTCACGGTTCTTTTTTGAAAATCTTGAGAAAATAACCCTTTTTCATGTGAGATGTAAACGAAGGCAGTTTGAACAAAAGTAATATTTCAAAGTAAACACTATTTTATATATACGCTAAAAATATCTTTAAATGTTGAAATGAAATATCTGTATCCTCTAAACTAAGCAATATTTATGTATGGCAAAAGTATTATTTACGTTTCATACATCTTTTTATTTGAGTTCGGATTGAAATTATCAAAGTATTGTTATTGTCAACTTGATCTGAAGTCTAAAAGAGAAGCACAGCAGTAAGCACATATTGTTCGCCTACATTTTGTAGATACAAATCCAGAACCTCTGAATAACACCAATACACACCCACAATACACCACACTGAAACTGACCCTATATTGTTTTAGAATATTTCCGGTAGTTTTCCACAATTACAAAAAAATTTACAAATACGTTTCGCAATGCACACACCATGTAATCCTTCTTAGCATTTGGTACACGCAGTTCTTTAGCTGGTCCTATAATGGTTAAATAATAAAAATAATAATAATAATAATAATAATAATAATAATAATAATAATAATAATAATAATAATAATAATAATAATAAGGATCTTATGACGTTAGGAGGTAAGTAACCTAGTGCACTCATCTCAGTTTTATCGCTTTTTGTTTCTTTGTTCGTTCGTTTGTTTGTTTGTTTGTTTGTTTACGGTATCTCCTTTCCAAGTGGATAATTATTTTGAATGTTGCTTTCCGTTTCGAGTGATACAGCCATTGCCTTTGTAAATAGTGAGTGTTTTTCGTAAACGTATGACAAGTTGCGAATTGGAGGCAGAACTCGACAAGAACTCTGACGATGACTTTTTAGATTTATCAGATTTCTGGAAAGGAGATACCCTAAATAAGGAAGCAAACAAACAAACAAACAAACAAACAAACAAACAAACGATAAAATTGAGGAGAGTGTACGTGGTTTATGTTGAAACGGCAACAGCTCGCGATATGTGCTGCACTGTACTTGTTGGTGTTTATTTCGTGCTTTGACTCTCATACTCAATCAAACTTTAATCTAACAGTCCCAAAAGAACTTCAAGACACGTAATATAGCGTCATAATATTCGTGTGTTAAAATATTTAACCTACAGATATCCTTTTATTCCATTGACGCAATATCGCCAGCTGGTTCTTTTAGCCAGTGTGGCCGTTGACGATACATCGTCAGCTGGTCCTATAAGGGCTAATGGCAGATTGTGCCGACAGCCTGCAGTCTAATATCTTGGAACTTGAAAATAGGTGCAATGAGTATGGTATGGTATGAAAATTAGCCTCTCGAAGACTAAACTGACGTCAGTAGGTAAGAAATCCAACAGAATTGTATGTCAGATTGGTGATACAAAGCTGGAACAGGCAGAAAATTTTAAGGATTTAGGTTGTGTGTTCTCCCAGGATGGTAATATTGTGATGTTTGGAAAATCACAGCATGCACTAAATTATCGATCTGTGTAATTAATTGAAAAGATGAATATATTTAATAATTGGTAGGACATTTCAGTCATCCATTTCACATCATCATGTCATTTCTTTGTATCGCGGCTATAACGTATTCTGAACGAACGACTTACTGTGTATTTCAACATCATTCGTATTAATAGCTTGCAGTAAATTTTCTTATAGCCGTAGTGAGATGACCGGAGTCAGCATTCTAATTTCTGCCCATTACCAGGAAATGTACGTCATCAAGCTTACGAGAGACCGTACCCCTTCCATACTCTGAGGAGACAGTTAAAATCCTTGTTAACGCCTACTTTTCGAAGTTCGTTACCTGACGCTTTAATTCCACGGGAAAGTTCAACCTATGTGAATAGACGTAATGAAGCAACATGATGGATTCACATCAGTACATAGGAGAGGGGATAATACATCAAATCTTACTGGACCATGTGATATGGTTGATGGAGGGAGACTTTGAAATCTATACACTTCGATGGCGAGAGCTGGAGAGGACACTCACTCTCTTACTTAAAACTACTTAGAAGGACGATTCTAATCTATCATCTACTCAAAATATACACTCACTGAGACCTGTTATCTCAATGACGAGAGTTAAAGTCAACGGAAGACCGGTTTTGACTGGTATAGGGCAGGAGAGATTTTGTTATGAATTTAGCTACGCTACATTTCCGTAATACGGAAGAATACTAGTGTATTCCCTCCATGATCGTAACCCACGGTGGTTTTTGCTATTAATATTAGGACTCATTACGACTTTATGTAAGGAGTACAGTAGGAAGTGTTAAAAGCAGGAAAGTTGTAGTACAACTAGTGTACCATGCACAAAGCAGAAGTTGGACTGGAATCCACAACAAGAGATGACGCCGCCTTACGAGAGGTCCATCAATCAACAGCTGTTAAATAGATCGTATCCAGATAACAGAGGCTACAAATGGGGAGCTAATGGCGTAAATTACTTCAAGTCTACACGTTACAATTCATGTTCTTAGGGTTTATTTCATTCAATTTTTCTTTTGATTCCGTAAGTTCATATTTCTTTAATAAGCTGTTACGTCACGTTTTTCATCCTAACAAATAGCTGCTTTAATTTGTATTTTCTGAAATTCTTATTAACCCTGGAACCGGCAAGCGGTTTGCCTTCAAGCACCAAGCATTTAGGCGAGTTTTGCGAGCAACTTTTAAAAAATTCATAATAATGTGGTTTTTCAATTTATTTTTATGTATAACAAGTCATTTTATTCAGAAAAGTACGAAGAATACTATAGTAGGAAATTAAATTTACCAATTTAGTATCCTAAAGCAGTATGGGCGAAGTATCCAACACGCGCTTAGTATTCCAAAATAATCCGAAAATTCTCAGCAACGTGTACGTAAAACATAATATTTTATGACGATTTTACTGAATACAAAATTTGCACAATTTTATGCTGATTAAAAATATGTAGAAAGGTTTCACTACATTGAAGTATTGTAAAGTAAAGAAGAACTGAAATAACACAAGCACATCGCACCAACACGTGAGTCTACTTAGTCAGATTCATCCTCGCTACCTTCGGGTGGCTCCTCTTTCTTCCTGCTTTCATAGACCTCCAAGAATGTCATAATTTATGATACTACTGTTGATGGACACCACAATTACATTCTGGGCACCAGAAGTGGGTGCGTGACTTTTTTTCTGCAGTCAAACAGACAGAGCACAACCGCAGTTTCTTTCCTGGGAGGCGCACCAGCTGATGTTCCAGTTCTCCTGAAGGTCCAGATAGAATGCTTTGAAGAGTTTCTTCATCTACAAGACCTTCGACAATATTAACCATACATTTCTCATATTTAAGGGGCTTGTCGGTGTTCAAACTATAGAGTATGTAGGCATCAAAAATTGCCATTACCAACAGGTTATAGAATATTTATTTCCAGTCGAAACGTTTTAGTGACATGACTTTTGGAAAATATGGAAATATTTGCGATTTTGAAGTGCATCACTATTTTTTAGTGTTGTTATTATGGTTCAGACCCATATTTATAACTAGAGGAATGATTTTTTCATTTCTGATAATGTAACGTCAACCCATCTTTGCAGACGAGAATACAGACCCATATTTCCGGAATTCGTTTTATTTCGAATAATTTCTTGTGCGTATTTATTAGTTTCAGTCACTAAAAGATTCTAGATTGCATTGGAGAAAAACAAATGGAAATATGTTGGAGGACTGTTTCGCTGAGGGCAATTTCGTAATCCTGCGTTTCGAACCTTGAACTTCTCTTCCACATTAATTGTGGCTCTGGAGGATAAACTCTTGTCCACTTCGGTTCTGTTTGGTCAACTGCATTACCGTCATTATCATTATTATCATCAGTGGCTGGTTCTTAGTGTTCACATCATCATCAATATCAGTGTCGAAATCACTTAGCCAAGGCTCATATAACTCGTCACTACCTGACGAATTATTGTCAAAATCATCGTCATTTCCTTCTAAAAATACGCCATTATCACCTTCGTCGTCCAGATCAAACAAATAATTACAGGAAAACTGTCACTAGGTAGTGACATTAAACAGCTAAGATAGTAAAATAATCTATGAAAGAAAGGAAAAAACAGATTTGCTTGTTGAAAGATAATGTATATACTCTAAAATAAATACGAATTGTAAAACATAATGCAGGTGTTGTTTAATTTTTAAGATTATTCCTATCCTACAGCATGTCCTATATTATTTAGTAGTAATAATGTTGTCTTGCAAGTTTAATCTTGGCTAATGATGTAGAAGAAAAGAGAGGTAGAGGTTCGAGGATAAAAACACAAGATTTGAAGTACATCCTCTTCATTAATCCATGAACTCAAGTTCTTATTAAAACCAAGCCATTTGACATACAGTTTATTTCCACAACATCGAATAACACGTCTAAGATCGCGAAGTAAATACGTAACTGGATTAGTAATCTTAACACTCCTGATTTGAAAATGTTCAGTGCTCCAGTTAGGGCTGTATCCTTCTGCAAAGATAGACTTGTGTTTAGAGATTAGTACGAAATCACCTTCTTTAAGGCGATGACGGTGCTGATCACAAGATGAATAGCCTCTAAGCGTGGTGTATTCCTTGTAACAAGACGTGGCTTTGTCCCGATAGTGCGGTGTGGTGTATCGTTGTAGGTAGACACGAGTCTTGGTAGCAGATCAATCCATCGATATGAAACTTGTGCTGTAAATTCTCGCTACATCATTGTTTTGAGTGTACGATTAAAGCGTTCTACAACACTTGCCTTAAGATTGCTGAAAGAAGAGTAGTGATGAATACCAAGTGACTTGATGTAAGGAGAAAAATTCTTGTTGTAATACTCTTTACCTTGTTCGTTTTGAAGGAGCTATAGGTAGCGTTTCGATTCTTCAACAATATGTTTAAATGCGCCTTTGACTTGAGCTGCTGTCTTAGAACACACAGGTTGTGCAAAAGCAAACTTAGGGTATACATGACTGACAGTAAGTAGATATTTATACCACTTATTACTAGAAGCATATGGAATCACTTCTACTAAGTCAGCTTGCCAGTGATCATCTTTTCCGCGTGCGATGACACGTCTGCGAAAATAGCTGTGACGTGTTGGTTTATGTAACTCGTGTGCGATGCTTATTTTTACAGATGAGGTCTTATCTTGACTAGCCATTGCTGAATAATACCCACAAGTCGTAATTCTCTCTATATTTCTAGAACTTCTGATTCGTGACCTGTGCGACCAGCATCTTGCGATGCTCTTAGAAGTTGTAATCGTTCAACGAGTATGTTAGGGACATTCCAGTATGTCACGTCTAAATACGGCAACAAAGGATTGTAGATAACATGTGAAGGAAACGGCTTAGAAATAAGCTCACGGTACTTGTGACCCTCTTTTGAATTTAGAACCTCTGCTCTCTTGTAATTATGTCGTGCTGCGTCCGTAGCAAAAAGTATTAGTAGTATAATTGGATGGTTCGGCGGCCGCCGCCGCCGCACGCCTCCTCCCCCGCCGCCTCCTCCGCCGCCGCCGCCGCCCGCGGGAAATTTGAATTTTGGCGGGAGATTTGAATTTGTAAACAAAGCCACGTGCTTTTTGACAGCTGTCATCGACAACAACGCAACGCTAACCTCACTGCTGCCATCTTGACGGGCCTAAACCTCACTAGTGCCAACTTAACCTAACTAGCATGAGGTAAACAAAGCCACGTGTTTTTTGACAGCTACGTGCTTTTTGACAGACAACAACGCATCGCTAACCTCAGTACTGCCATCTTGACGGGCCTAAACCTTAGTGGTACCAACTTAACCTCACTAGCGCGAGGTAAACAAAGCCACGTGCTTTTTGACAGCCACGTGCTTTTTGACAGATTTGTAAACAAAGCCACGTGCTTTTTGACAGACAACAACGCATCGCTAACCTCAGTACTGCCATCTTGACGGGTCTAAACCTTAGTGGTACCAACTTAACCTAACTAGCATGAGGTAAACAAAGCCACGTGCTTTTTTGACAGCTGTCATCCGCCATCTTTGAGCACAGTGCTGCCCTCTAAACAAAGCCACGTGCTTTTTGACAGCTGTCATCCGCCATCTTTAATCCAGAGAGAACAGTGCCGCCCTCTATGTGGTGACGGTAAATTCCACGTGCTCTTGTTTGTAAACAAAGCCACGTGCTTTTTCAACTTAACCTAACTAGCGCGAGGTAAACAAAGCCACGTGCTTTTTTTGACAGCTGTCATCCGCCATCTTTAAACTACAAAGCACTGTGCTGCCCTCTATATCGCAGTAGCTGCAAAATTCGTCACCTGTCATCGGCAGTGCTGCCATCTTGACGGGTCTAAACCTTAGTGCTACCAACTTAACCTAACTAGCGCGAGGTAAACAAAGCCACGTGCAGCTGTCATCCGCCATCTTTGAGCACAGTGCAGCCCTCTTTAGCTACTTACCTTTGAAATGTGGTGGCGGATAATTTGAAAAATGCTTTTTGACAGCAGCCATCTTGCATCGCAAACCTCAGTGCTACCCTCTATGTAGACAAATCCACGTGCTTTTTGACAGCTACGTGCAGCTGTCATCCACCATCTTTGAGCATAGTGCTGCCCTCTTTAGCTACTTACCTTTGAAATGTGGTACGTCATCTGCCATCTTGCATCGCGAACCTCAGTGCTGCCATCTTGGCGGGCCTAAACCTCAGTGCTACCAACTTAACCTCACTAGCTCGAGATAAACAAATCCACGTGCTTTTTTGACAGCTGTCATCCGCCATCTTTGAGCATCGTGCTGCCCTCTTTAGCTACTTACCTTTGACAGCTGTCATCCGCCATCTTGCATCGCAAACCTCAGTGCCGCCCTCTATGTAGACAAATCCACGTGCTTTTTGACAGTCACGTGCAGCTGTCATCCGCTATCTTTGAGCATAGTGCTGCCCTCTTTAGCTACTTACCTTTGAAATGTGGTACGTCATCTGCCATCTTGCATCGCGAACCTCAGTGCTACCCTCTACCTGTGGTGGCAGACAATTCTACGTGACAGCAGTCATCTTTGAGCACAGTGCTACCCCTCTTTGTAGCGGCAGGAAATTCCACGTGCTCTACGAATTCACGTGCAGCTGTCATCCGCCATCTTGCATCACAAACCTCAGTGCTACACTCTATGTGGTGGCGGCAAATTCTAAATGCTTTACAAAGCTATGCGCTTCAGCTATCATCCGTCATCTTTAATCACCGTGCTACCCGGTGGTGGTAAATTCCACGTGCTCTTGTTTGGAAACAAAGCTTTTAATCCAGAGAGAACAGTGCTGCCCTGGTGGTGGTGGCAAATTCCACGTGCTCTTGTTTGGTAAACATAGCCATGTGCAGCTGTCATCCGCCATCTTTGAGCACCGTGCCACCCTCTTTAGATGTAAATTCGTCACCTGTCATCCGCAGTGCTGCCATCTTTAGCTAGATACCTTTGAAATGTGGTGGCGGATAATTTAAAAAGAAAAATTCTACAGCAGCCCTCTCTCGACGCTAATTGCATAAGATGGTGGCTATACATGACTCCTTAAGGGTGCTTACGCAAGATGGTTGCTATACACAGGTTCTTATGAGACGCCCTTGGGATGCTTGCTCAAGATGGTAGTTATACATGGCTCCTTATGAGATGCCCTAGGGATGCTTGCGCAAGATAGCGACTGCTCTTATGGGACGGCTTAAGTGTCCTTGCACAAGATGGCTTGAGACGCCCTAAGGATGCTTGCGCAAGATGGCGGACACAAGATGGCGGCTATACATAACTCCTTATTAGACGCTTTAAGGGTGCTTGCGCAAGATGGTTGCTACTCTTAGCTTAGAGGCTAACGTGTCGTGATAGTTCGATTCATTAAATTTAGGGCTTAAATGCAAAATGTTAAATATATCGAAAACGGTGCACCGTAGAGCAAAACGGACAACATTTTTCTGCCTAATACCTAGGTTCGCAGTATAAGGAACAAGAAAATCAAAGTCTAATGATGGGATCAACGGTTCGGTTCCTACTTAGGCCCTTTGGCATTTGCTCTGTTTTAGCTTGTATTGAAGCGAGTCTTCGTAACATGATCAGGTCTAGCTATGGTAGAGAGTATAACGTACCGTGCAGGTTCGATTCATTAAATTTGGAGGCTTAAATGCAAAATGTTAAATATCTCGAAAACGATGCATCGTAGAGCAAAACGGACAAAATTTTTCCGCCTAATACGTAGCTTCATAGTTTGCATCAGGAAGGGGAAACTCAACAAATTCTTGCGATATTTCATGTAGCTATTTCTAGCTAAGTGTAGTCTAAAAAATAAATCCTAGTCTTGTTACATCAGGAAGGTAACAGGCTCTAGAACGAGGAAAAAAATATTCTGGGATAGCATGCCCACACACACACACACACGCGCACGCAGGCTGCATCCGGCTCGCTAGCTCCTCGCTGGAATGCGTTTACCTCAGCAGGGTACAGAGTCCACTACACGTGTACAGTTCGCATTAAAATTATTAGCAGCTTCTCGAGTTGAGCTCAAACCTCCCCCAGTTCAATCATAGTACAAGTACGTCAGCTTGTAGAACTTGTATATTTCGGTACCTCAGCGTTTCATGTTATTGCTAGCAGGTAGGGGGTACGGTAGATGTAGACTTAGCTTAGTAAAACTCACGACAATGTCCGACCTCAGTAGGCTGAAACTTAGTTTCTTCCGAACATTACAACATAGCCTACTCCTACCGAAGAAGCCAGCTTAACGCCTCCATCTGACAAATGAATCACCCTCAACACTCTCCAATCATTCTCGCTACTTCGGAAGATAGCGGGTTCGAACTGGAAGCTGCAAATGCTAGGCGAGGGACCTGCGTGATCGTCATTGCATGATCTAGCCGGATGCCCTTCCCGACGGTATAAGTTGCCAGGATTTGAATTGCGTACCCCGACTAGAAGAAGCCTGCACATAGCTTAACGCCTCCATCTGACAAATGAATCACCCTCAACACTCTTCAATCATTCTCGCTACTTCGGAAGATAGCGGGTTCGAACTGGAAGCCGCAAATGCTAGGTGAGGGACCTGCGTGATCGTCATTGCATGATCTAGCCGGATGCCCTTCCCGACGGTATAAGTTGCCAGGATTTGAATCGCGTACCCCGACTAGAAGAAGCCTGCACATAGCTTAACGCCTCCATCCGACAAATGAATCACCCTCAACACTCTTCAATCATTCTCACTACTTCGAGGGATAGCGGGTTCGAACTAGAAGCCGTAAATGCTAGGCGAGGGGCCTGCGCGATCGTCATTACATGATCTAGCTTTAGCTCAATACCTACAGGTAAGGAATACCGCGGATGTACCCTCGAGAAGTCGAGGATCGCGCGCTAACTTTACAAGGCTCGAACTCTTAAATTCTGACACCTCGGCATCAACAGGAGGTTCGAATACGTCAGCTTGCAGGAGTACAGGGAGGGCTCTTGTTGCATAAACACTTCGTTCTGACTGTACCCGCAGTTTGTCAGCGATTTTTTCACATCCGCTCGGTAACAAGCAGAATATTTAGCCGCTGCAGTCTGCGCGAAGTGCTCACAGCTCTCTGTATGCGTTTATTCGTACACACACATCTCCCGTCTGCTGTGAATATTATTCTTCAGCCTTTATCTTAAGGTAAGGTAGAACTGTTAGTTACTTTTTGCAAAGCAACTTCTACGCTGGACATCTACATTCATATATGTTTATTCTTTTTTTTTAGGTACCGTTCGAAAGTACGCAATTTTATTCATCCCAGTAACAGCCTGCAGCACGTGCATTTTTTTAAAAGGTATGTTTTCGAACTTTGAGTTGTAAAGATAATTAGGTTAGATGATGCACCCTACACTACATTCATATATGTTTCTTCTTTTTTTTAGGTACGACCAGAATATTATCATTCGAGTTTCAGGCTTGAACGCACGCATTTTATACATCCGAGTAACAGTTTGCAGCGCGAAGATTTTAAGGTATGTCTGACCTCTATTCGTTGAAACTTGGTTTCTTCTAAAACATCGTAACTTTAGTCTATTGATAAATAGTTGTTCTCTTTAATCCTCACGCGAGGTACGTACATAGCTATGTCCGCCCTCAACAGGCTGAAACTTGGTTTCTTCTAAAACATCGTAACTTTAAGCTATTCATAAACAGTTGTTCTCTTCAACCCGCATACTATAGACGTGGCGCGCGCATAGCTATGTCTGCCCTCAACAGGCTGAAAATTGGTTTCTTCTAAAACATTGTAACTTTAGAGTATTGATAAATAGTTGTTCTCTTTAATCCTCACGCTATAGACGGGGTATAATTTCAAACAGGCACACATGGCTATGTCTGACCTCAACGGGTTGAAACTTGGTTTCTTCTAAAACATTATAACTTTAAGCTAATCATAAATAGTTGTTCTCTTCAACCCGCATACTATAGACGTGGTATAATTTCAAACACGCACACATAGCTATGTCTAGCCTCAACGGGTTGAAAGTTGGTTTCTTCCGAACATCGTAACTTTAGTCTATTGATAAATAGTTGTTCTCTTCAATCATCATGCTATAGACGTGGTATAATTTCAAACACGTACACATAGCTATGTCTGACCTCAACGGGTTGAAACTTGGTTTCTTCTAAAACATCGTTACTTTAGCCTATTGATAAATAGTTGTTCTCTTTAATCCTCACGCTATAGACGAGGTGTGCACATAGCTATGTCTATCCTCAACAGGCTGAAAGTTGGTTTCTTCTAAAACATCGTAACTTTAAGCTAATCATAAATAGTTGTTCTCTTCAATCCTCATGCTATAGACGTGGTATAATTTCAAACACATAGCTATGTCTGACCTCAACAGGCTGAAACTTGGTTTCTTCTAAAACATCGTAACTTTAGAGTATTGATAAATAGTTGTTCTCTTTAATCCTCACGCTATAGACGGGGTATAATTTCAAACAGGCACACATGGCTATGTCTGCCCTCAACAGGCTGAAACTTGGTTTCTTCTAAAACATTGTAACTTTAGTCAATTGATAAATAGTTGTTCTCTTTAATCCTCACGCTATAGACGAGGTATAATTTCAAACACGCACACATAGCTATGTCTGACCTCAACAGGCTGAAACTTGGTTTCCTCTAAAACATTGTAACTTTAAGCTAATCATAAATAGTTGTTCTCTTCAACCCGCATACTATAGACGGGGGTATAATTTCAAACACGCACACATGGCTATGTCTGACCTCAACGGGTTGAAACTTGGTTTCTTCTAAAACATTGTAACTTTAAGCTAATCATAAATAGTTGTTCTCTTCAACCCGCATACTATAGACGAGGTATAATTTCAAACACGTGTACATAGCTATGTCCACCCTCAACGGGCTGAAACTTGGTTTCTTCCGAACATCGTAACTTTAGTCTATTGATAAATAGTTGTTCTTGCATACTATAGACGAGGTATAGCTATGTCTGCCCTCAACGGGCTGAAACTTGGTTTCTTCCGTAACTTTAGAGTATTGATAAATAGTTGTTCTCTTTAATCCTCACGCTATAGACGAGGTGCGTACATAGCTATGTCTATCCTCAACGGGTTGAAACTTGGTTTCTTCTAAAACATCATAACTTTAGTCTATTGATAAATAGTTTTTCTCTTCAATCCTCATACTATAGACATGGTACGTACACATAGCTACGTCTAGTCTCAACGGGCTGAAACATGGTTTCTTCCGAACATCGTAACTTTAGTCGTTCTCTTCAATCCTCATGCTATAGGCCTAACTCACAGCCATGTCCAACCTCTATACGCTGAAACTTGGTTTCTTCCGTAACTTTCACCTAATCTCTATCGGTCGTTCTCTTTTCAGATGTTCCCCTGCTGCGAGGAATGTAATGTAACGTTTGCAAGGCGTGATAACTTCATGCGCCGTATGAAATCAAAACACCCTAGCATAACATCTGCTTTATGTAAAGTTTGTAGTGTGTATTTCGCTAACGTAGAGCGATATGAGGATCACTTAGCAGAGGTACATCAAATATCTACTCACCCTCAGGTAGTAGTAGGGAAAAAGCGTGCAGCTACTGATGTAGCCGTAGAAAGTACTAGTAGTAAAAAACCTAGAAAAAATCATGAACAGATGTCCCCCTGCTGCGAGGAATGTAATGTAACGTTTGCAAGGCGTGATAACTTCACGCGCCATATGAAATCAAAACACCCTAGCATAACATCAGCTTTATGTAAAGTTTGTAGTGTGTATTTCGCTAACGTAGAGCGATATGAGGATCACTTAGCAGAGGTACATCAAATATCTACTTGCCATCAGGTAGTAGTAGGGGAAAAGCGTGCAGCTACTGATGTAGCTGTAGAAAGTACTAGTAGTAAAAAACCTAGAAAAAATCATGAACTTCAAACTATTCACTGCGAGCACTGTAACACTGATGTTCCATCTTCGCATTTTCAGGGGCACTTACGGAGTAATGCGCATAAAAATAATGCGTGTAGAAGTGGTAGTAACGCAAACATCGAGGAAATTAATACAGCATTTAAAAGTAGGATTGCTAGTTACCGAATTCGCACCAGTCAAAAGTTTCAGAGCACTTCAAACTTTTTAAATTGCGTTCAACCGGATGTACAACAGCTTCTTGCTAAATCTTTGTCCAATCATAGTTTATTTAAAGTTAATTTTGAACTTTTCGCCTTGTACATTAAAAGCACGGATGAATCCGAAATAACGGACATTAAATCATTTAATACGAAGAATTTTATCATAAGTCAGTCGACTAATTTTGGCGATGTACTTAGGGATGTCTCTAACATTATTTCAACTAAGAGCGAGGAATTTCAGGAAAAGGAATCAGGGTGGGCTTTAGTAGAGATAATGTATCTAGAAGTTAACATCAATAAGTACAATCCTATGCGTGGATCTTCGCACATTGAGCTGCCGACATGGATTCAGCGAAAAGAAGCTGTTGTAAACATCCAAAACAATGACGAAGCATGTTTTGCATGGGCGGTGATGTCAGCTTTAAATCCTGCGAAATCAGACGTAGCTAAGAGAACATCATCGTATCCACACTATTCAACGCAGCTAAATTTCGATAGTATAGAATTTCCCGTACAGTTAAAAGATATTAAGCGCTTTGAGGAACTAAATAACATTAGTATTAATGTGTATGGTGTAGAGAAAAAGTCTGTAGTAGGTCCTCTGTATTATACATGTCATAAGAAGAGTACTCACGTTAATTTACTCTATATTGAAAACAGTGAGAATAGCCACTTTTGCTGGATTAAAAATCTGAGTAGACTTGTTGGTAGTCAATTGTCAAACAGGTGTAACAAAAAGTGGCTATGTGATGGATGCTTGCAGTATTTTAGAACTGAAGATCAGTTAACGAAGCATTCCAAGAATGACTGCAATCATGTACGTACAGAGATACCTACTACAGGCAATAATGTTTTAAAATTTACAAATTTTCACAAGCAGATGTGGGTACCGTTCGTGATTTATGCAGACTTTGAAGCCATCCTCACGCCATGCAACACATGCTCACCTAATCCTGACAACTCTTTCACTAATACTACGCACATGCATGTCCCGTATAGCTTCGCGTATTACATCAAGTGTAGTTACGATAGTACGCTTAACAAGTTAGAGCTGTATCGAGGACATGATGCTGCTAAAGTATTTTTAGAAAGACTTGAAAGTGATGCAGTTCGTCTCGGTCGTATTCTGAATAGTAATATTCCTATGAAGCCACTCACCGACATTCAGTTAAATGATCATGAACGTGCTACAAAGTGTAGCATTTGTGATGGGGAATTTTCCGAAAATGACCCTAAAGTTTTTGATCATGATCATTTAACTGGTTTCTACAGATGTGCCGCTCATTATAGCTGTAATCTTAAGTATAGAGTTCCTAAATTCATCCCTGTAATTTTTCATAACTTATCTGGTTACGACTCTCATTTCATCATTTCACAATTTGGAGCTTCAGATGAAAAAGTAGATATAATCCCTCAGAATAAAGAGCGGTACATTGCGTTTGCAAAGTCTGTAAAAGTAGATGCTGAGCATTCTATAAAACTGAGATTCCTTGACTCGTTTCGCTTTATGGCGAGTAGCCTCGATAAACTTTCTAGTCATTTACAGCCTGAACAATTTACGGAAATTCGACGCGTTTTCCCCGAAGAAGCGCAGTTTAATTTACTTCGGCGTAAGGGTGTTTTTTGTTATGAATATCTCGACTGCTTAGACCGCCTCGAAGAACGTGCCTTACCATCGAAACAATCCTTTTACAGCTCGCTGAATTCAGCAGATATTAGTGATGATGACTATTTACATGCACAACATATCTGGGAGGAGTTCCACATTCAAACGCTAGGTGAATACTCCGATTTATATTTAAAGACAGATGTACTTTTGTTAGCTGATGTTTTTGAAAATTTTCGCTGTGTTTGCATGAACACCTACAGCCTTGACCCATGTCAGTATTTTACTGCACCTGGGTTAAGTTGGGATGCGATGTTGAAACACACGCGTGTGAATTTGGAACTGTTAGCCGATATCGATATGGTTCACTTCGTAAAATCGTCTATTCGAGGCGGTCTGAGTCAGTGCAGCGGCCGACATTCGAGGGCTAATAATAAGTACATGCCGAGTTTCGATTCCAGTCAGGAATCTCGGTATATCGTTTACCTCGATGCTAATAATCAGTATGGGTGGGCGATGAGTCAGCATCTACCGGTGAGTGGTTTCCGCTGGCTGACGCAGTGCGAAATTGATGCTTTACAGCTACACGCCCTAGGTGATGAAGCTGATAAAGGTTATTTCCTCGAAGTTGACTTACAGTATCCTAAAGAGTTACACACTTCTCATAATGACCTACCGTTCTGCCCTGAAAATATGAAGCCCCCGTACATTGCATCAACGACGAAAATGCTCATTGCTAATTTATGCGATAAATCTAAGTATATCATTCATTACCGAAATTTAAAACAGTGTTTGCAGCATGGTTTGAAGTTATCCAAAATTCATCACGTACTAGAATTTAATCAGTCACCGTGGCTAAAGCCATATATCGATCTGAACAATAATTTAAGAACGAATGCGGTTAACGAGTTTGAAAAAGATTTCTACAAGCTCATGAATATCAGTGTGTTTGGTAAGACTATGGAGAATGTTGACAAACGCGTTGATGTAAAATTGATTACAAACTGGGATAATATTAAGAAAAGGTATGGTGCTAACTATTTAATAAGTAAACCAAATTTCCACAGCTGCACCATCATACATGAGAATTTAGTTATTATACAGATGAATCGTGTCAAGGTTAAGTATGACAAACCTACCTACGTCGGCTTTGCAGTACTTGAATTGGCTAAAACACTCATGTATGAATTCCATTACGATTATATGATGAAGAAGTACGCGCATAATGCGCAATTGCTCTACACAGATACCGATTCGTTTATTTATCAAATCAAAACTGATGACTATTACAATGATATAAAGCCAGACTTGGGTAGGTTTGATACGAGTAACTATCCTGCAGATAATCAATATCATCTACCGCTAGTGAACAAAAAGGTTCTAGGTAAAATGAAAGATGAATGTGCTGGGAATATTATCGATTCATTTGTAGGTACTAAATCCAAGTCATATTGCATAAAACTCTTAAATGAATTACAAATAAAGAGATTGAAGGGGGTTAAAAAGAATGTCGTTCAGAATCAGCTAAGTTTTGAAAACTATAACAATTGCATTAAAAGTAATCCACCTGTTTTGCATAAGCAAATGTCTGTCATTAGAAGCAAGAAGCACCAGTTGTACACTCATTTAATTAGTAAGGTAGCCCTTAATAGCGATGATTGTAAACGGTATGTCATCCCAAATTCTACCAACACGCTAGCCTGGGGGCATAGTAGTATTGATAGGTACTACTTTACATAAACATTATGCTAGAGGTGTGTGTACTCACGTTACGCTGTCTTACATCACAAAGAGGTACGCTGAGAGCGTAGTACAGCAAGTTTAAACTTGTACATTCAAGAATTGCATCGAGAAGTACGCAAAACATCACTGGGGTAAAATGATTCGAGATAAAACGTGTACATACAAGATGTAAATAAATAATGTAGAATTGACATATTCTTTTATTTTAGGTTAGGTATTACCTTCCTCCCGCTCCTTATTTGCAAGATAGAGTTTTTGTTTATTACTCATAGAAGAAAGAAGGTGATGAGCAGATTCGTAAGTATAGTATCGTCTTGTTCGGTAAGTATCTCGAGAGCAGAATTTTTTTTGTCAAAAAAGCACATAGCTTTGTAAAGCACGTGGAATTTGCCGCCACCGGGGCAGCACTGTTCTCTCTGGATTAAAGATGGTGGATGATAGCCGTCAAAGGTAAGTAGCTAAAGAGGACAGCACGGTGAATAAAGATGGCGGATGATAGCTGTCAAAAAAGCACATAGGTTTGTAAAGCATTTAGAATTTACCGCCACCACATAGAGTGTAGCACCGAGGTTTGTGATGCAAGATGGCGGATGACGGCTGTCAAAAAAGCACATGGCTTTGTTTCCAAACAAGAGCACGTGGAATTTGCCGTCACCACATAGAGGGCAGCACGGTGATTAAAGATGGCGGATGACAGCTGCACATAGCTTTGTTTCCAAACAAGAGCACGTGGAATTTGCCGTCACCACATAGAGGGCAGCACGGTGATTAAAGATGGCGGATGACAGCTGCACATAGCTTTGTTTCCAAACAAGAGCACGTGGAATTTGCCGTCACCACATAGAGGGCGGCACTGTTCTCTCTGGATTAAAGATGGCGGATGACAGCTGTCAAAGGTAAGTAGCTAAAGAGGGCAGCACGATGCTCAAAGATGGCGGATGACAGCTGTCAAAAAAGCACGTGGATTTGTTTATCTCGAGCTAGTGAGGTTAAGTTGGTAGCACTGAGGTTTAGGCCCGCCAAGATGGCAGCACTGAGGTTCGCGATACAAGATGGCAGATGACGTACCACATTTCAAAGGTAAGTAGCTAAAGAGGGCAGCACTATACTCAAAGATGGTGGATGACAGCTGCACGTAGCTGTCAAAAAGCACGTGGATTTGTCTACATAGAGGGTAGCACTGAGGTTTGCGATGCAAGATGGCTGCTGTCAAAAAGCATTTTTCAAATTATCCGCCACCACATTTCAAAGGTAAGTAGCTAAAGAGGGCTGCACTGTGCTCAAAGATGGCGGATGACAGCTGCACGTGGCTTTGTTTACCTCGCGCTAGTTAGGTTAAGTTGGTAGCACTAAGGTTTAGACCCGTCAAGATGGCAGCACTGCCGATGACAGGTGACGAATTTTGCAGCTACTGCGATATAGAGGGCAGCACAGTGCTTTGTAGTTTAAAGATGGCGGATGACAGCTGTCAAAAAAAGCACGTGGCTTTGTTTACCTCGCGCTAGTTAGGTTAAGTTGAAAAAGCACGTGGCTTTGTTTACAAACAAGAGCACGTGGAATTTACCGTCACCACATAGAGGGCGGCACTGTTCTCTCTGGATTAAAGATGGCGGATGACAGCTGTCAAAAAGCACGTGGCTTTGTTTAGAGGGCAGCACTGTGCTCAAAGATGGCGGATGACAGCTGTCAAAAAAGCACGTGGCTTTGTTTACCTCATGCTAGTTAGGTTAAGTTGGTACCACTAAGGTTTAGACACGTCAAGATGGCAGTACTGAGGTTAGCGATGCGTTGTTGTCTGTCAAAAAGCACGTGGCTTTGTTTACAAATCTGTCAAAAAGCACGTGGCTGTCAAAAAGCACGTGGCTTTGTTTACCTCGCGCTAGTGAGGTTAAGTTGGTACCACTAAGGTTCAGGCCCGCCAAGATGGCAGTACTGAGGTTAGCGATGCGTTGTTGTCTGTCAAAAAGCACGTAGCTGTCAAAAAACACGTGGCTTTGTTTACCTCATGCTAGTTAGGTTAAGTTGGCACTAGTGAGGTTTAGGCCCGTCAAGATGGCAGCAGTGAGGTTAGCGTTGCGTTGTTGTCGATGACAGCTGTCAAAAAGCACGTGGCTTTGTTTACAAATTCAAATCTCCCGCCAAAATTCAAATTTCCCGCGGGCGGCGGCGGCGGCGGAGGAGGAGGCGGCGGAGGAGGAGGCGGCGGAGGAGGAGGCGTGCGGCGGCGGCGGCCGCCGAACCATCCAATTATACTACTAGTATTGCTTCATATTTTAGATCACCTCGTAATATTAAATGATTGTCAGGTATTCGTCTGAAAGAGTCCTTTAGTAGGTTTATAGGTAACACCTTTTACAATAAGTTTGTTGGTATTAATCTTAACATTTGAATATCCTATCAAGGAAGAGTCGTCTTCATAGCGAATACCGTAGGTTGTGTCAGTTTTTAATGTGAAGAGTTATCCTGTATAAGGAGCAAAGAGGGGTCCATAGGTATTTAGAACAAAAGTTCTAAACGGATTACGACACACAGGCGTGATCATATCCTCTGAAAAAAGGGAGATCGTGTGTTGATGTAGTAGGTGTTTCAGCACTAACATCTGTAGTTAAAAAGTTAACACGCTTAGATGGTGAAGTATCGTTAAGTTCTTCTTCCTCATCATCTTCTTCCTTATACTCTTCTTCATCCATATCCTGCTTCTCTTCTTCTTTATGCTTTTAGTGTTTATGCTTTTCTTCTTCATCTTCCTCTTCATGATTTTCTTCTTCATGCTTCATTTTATCATATGATGTTTGCATAGAAATAAAACTGGTAGTAGACTGTGGAAATGAAGTAGAATTACAAATTTCTTTCATTGGTGTACCTAGTTGCGTTTTCAAGAATAGATCAATGTCTGCTTGAATACGTTTAAGCTCTTAACATTCCCTGCGAATATTGTTTTGAGCATGGATATGTTTTTTAATCACCATGCTAGATGTTAACATGATGGTGGTTGTTGATCAATTGGTCACTGTAATTCTGTGTTAATGCATATCAAATCATCGAAACCCACGCGATGCAGTTTATACTGAACATCACTTTCTTTATCAATATCTAAGAAGCCGTTACGATGTGAAGACCAACATGTAGCACACATACGTTTAAAGTCATTGAATGTCATATCAGTGTTAAGATGATCATCACACACATGCCGCATGTTGCGCTCATCTTGCTGATAAAGCACAATTATATTTGCGTTGTCGCGTATCAACTGCTTAGGCAGACGAAAATAGGTTTTGCATAAATAGATGCAATCAACATACTTATGTCGTCCAATACTAAAGTATTACACTAATAACATTTTGCTGTTCTCTTGCGACATCGTCAAAGATCATAAGAGAATTGGGAAGATCATCATCCGGTAATGGTACTTGCTCAAGTCAATTAAATTCGAAATATTTTATCTCATCTTTAACCAGATTGTGCTTAACAATTTACAGAATAGTATAAAGGGGTGCGGAAACGTAAATATTCTCAGTGTCTGCTTGAATACGTTCAAGCTCTTTAAATTTCCATTAAAGGAGTAATGTGCATAAGTAAAAGATTTGTCTTCCCGATGGGCTTAATACATCCAGCAGTAAAAGGAAACAAAATTCCATGACGTTTCTTGTAGTTGTACTAGAACTAGTTAAGAGATGTGGCACAATGTCACTAACAGGTAGCGTGCCTTGCTGCTTTATAATATTCATGAAAACTGAATAATGAAGTTGGCAATAGTAATATATATATATATATATTAAACGAAACAAGGGGCAGCAGTCAGTTTATAATTTGCTCTTGACGAGTAAAGTCCTTTACAGAATAGTGAAAACACGATACGAAACGATTTGACGAAGAAAACTAAAACTGTTGGATGCAAAGATGGAAAGGCTGCATAAAAAGCCATTCGAGGGGAATGCTTTCTGCGTGTAGCTAACACTAAGGCACTGCGCGCAGCAAGATCAAGAATTTCTAAAAAGTGCAGGGCAATGTTTTTTAAACGTGCACGAATTACTCCTGTACCAAAACGAGAAAGGATTCCTTCCTGCGCTGTTTCCTGGAATAACAGATTTAGAGTCTTTGCTGGGTGGTGCTAGTGCTATACCAAGTACTCTTAAGGGCGTAGAAGGAGCGAAACAATAGTTGAAAGAGAGTGAACGCCATAACAAGACGATGGAGGCAATTGCATTACGAGGCAAAGGCGTACACTTGAAGCTAGCGCCATACAAAAACGTGCTTGGCATCCACATATCTCCAAAAAACTTCTACTGAATACACTGCCACATCGAGCTGTAACCCTCGAAGAAGTTCATACTTTTGCTAAACAATAAGGAATTCATTATTTTCGAGGTGTGAACGTGAGATTGCTGTAACTAAGTTAGACAATATTCGCCGACCTGGAACTCATTACGTTGCCTACGTAGCAACGTAAATCTAAAGTATGGTAGTTCAATAGCTATGGCGACTTACCTCCTCCATTTCAGCTCATAAGTTATTTCGTAAGAAGTGCAGACATTTTTTACAATAAAAACCGTGTGCAAAAATTCTATACACGCATGTGCGGACGATTATGTCTTATTTTCTTATATCTAACCCGGACATTCGACAAAGAGCATTAGTGTGCACGCGGTGACTAACGGTGAAAGAACGTTCGCTGCACGCGGAGAAGGACCTGAAACATTCGTCTACTTAAATCCACCGATCAAACTCGGTTATCAGCCACATAGTCTCGGACTAGTGTCGTTTGAAAGCTACCATAAAATCTATAATGGGCGTGATGGTGTAAACAAGTTCTATTAAGATGAGTATGTGCTAACACTACCATCAGGCAGTTATTCAGTGTGCAATATTCATGACTACATTGAAGGTACGTTAATTGAACAGTTTAGAGAGGCGAGTTTTTGTAATCATAATTACATGTTCTCAATTACTGTAGGCCTAAGCAACATCACACATAAATGTGTTATTGAATCATCAATTAGGATTAACTTCAAATCACACCTGATTCGATTGGACCATTGCTTGGATTTTCACCAAGAGAGCTAGTACCGAACGTACGCTATGAGTCTGATTAATCTATAACACACTTCGATGATCATCATGTGAACGTTACTTGTAATATTATTACAGACTTGAATAGGAATCAACAACCTTCGGATGTCCTGCTCGACTTTACTATTACAGAGGAACGTGGATATACTATTCGTAAGAAACCGTCAGTAGTTCTTTATCATCCTGTGTCTGTAAAACACATTAGTAACATCACTCTTAGGCTTGTATATAAACATAATCAGCATATTAATTTAGAGCGGCACACGTACGTAGCTTAAAAACTTCATTATAAACCAGTATGAAAAACATCTATGAAACGCGGTGTACATTCCGAAGACATACTACATGTTTGCGAAGACTCATTGAGTTAACAGATAACCATGAGCAGATACTCTAAGATTTAGTTTATACGCTACTACAACAAAACGGAAGGAATGGTAGACATTATGAACACAGTAGAAACTCATGAAGGTGTAGTACGAAGTGAACTTCATTCTTATCGACCTTTTGCGTTTGGATTAAATAACAATGATGAAATTCGCTTTGTCATTAATCAGCAAGGTGTATACAACCTACCACACGAAAGCTGCCTCTATTTTGAAGGACGACTAGACACGTCAGATGGAAGTGGACCAAGTACATCTCAACTAAACCTTAATAACTAATATTTACATTATGTGCAATAGACAACACCTTAGATCAAAATTCACTTACACATCGGTGCGGGAAGGTGCGGTATCCAACTGATGAGCCATGCCGCAATCTGTGCGAAACACTGGTAATTTTTGACGATTGAGTTTTCTGAATTTTATGTTTAACTATCCTAATCGGAAACCATATTTCTGGATACACTAGCCCGAGAGGGCAATATAGCAAGTAGAGATGCAATTCTCCCCTGGTAGGTCGGCACAGCATTGTGCTTATCACATGTATTGTACCGGGAACAGCGGTACAGATCTAACTCCCCTCAATTAAAACTTAAACTTCGCGCTACGCGCATGCTCAACAGGAGACGACAGCCAGAGAAAGCGAGCAGCAGGTGGGTGTGACGTAGAGTGCGTTGACGTAACAGCCTGCCTCCCCGTGACAGAGAGAGGGCGTACGTCAGCATGGAACGTTCGAAATGTTCTTCGGTTAATAACCTTTCCCACAGCAATAGTTGGATGAAATCAGCAACATCATCGTGTAGCCACATATTTTACCTGCATTTCTACAAAGTTTGGTAAAAATCCGCTGGGCAGATCAGTGTGTGTGTGTGTGGAGTTTGTGCGACGAGCAGCGGGCGTGAGCGCGGATCTTCTATGCCACAGTCAAACCCATCGGTCGGCTCGTGGGGTCCGCAACCCTACGCGAGTGATGGTCTCATTTCGCCGAGTTCAAGACTTAAACTCCACAGAACCGAGTTCGAGCTTATAAATATTTCAGCGATTCGCAAGTGATAGTATTATTTCGCCGAGTCGCAGACTTTAACTTGTAACTCTGTGGGTGGACTTGTAAATTTTCCGTGATTCACGAGTGATAGAATCTAGCCTCAATTAAGAGTGGTTTAAACTGTATTTGTCATAGATTTCCAAGTACTTTATTTGAACGAATGTTTCAAACTTACATTTCTTTTTAAGTGCTTATAACTCAATGTTGATGAAACAATTCGAATAGTGATGGATTATGAACGATATTCGCCCTGCCAAGTAATTGAAATACTTTCGCGAATTTCATGCTTTCGAACTTAGAATTTCTCAGACTGTGACAAGTGATTAATAGATTAATTTCAATTTGTGACTGTGTCACCGGACTTACAGAAAAAGTATTTGAACTGTGCATTCGTACTAGACGAAGTAGTGATTAATTTCAGTTTATGAACTACGTATTTGAACTGTGCAGGCATTGAAATGTAAATGAATTTCAAGTAGTGAACTACGTATTTGGACTGTTCATTCATCGTAGACATTGAACTGAGTGTTAATAATAGACTGTGAAGCACTTATCTGTGTTAATGACACACTGTGTAATGATACAGATGTTGATTTCCATATGGAACCTGAAATATTTGTCCCGAATGAGTAAATTCACAATACCAATATAAATGGTCCGTTATTGGACATTATAAATTATCCAGCTAACTCATTCCTGTTTGCCAGCGTTTCACCCCCGTGTGCTAAGTTGGCCTCATCAGTTGGTACTTAGCACACCCACCAAGGCGCATGGCTAGTGCATACCGTGGAGGCCACTGCGTAGGCTACTTGGAGCCACCGGCAGTCCCAGTGCACTATGAGAGACTTTGTCTCATTACCAAAAATTGATGACTGCTTGGCCATCAGACTGAGGAATACGTATTTGAACTGTGCATTCGAAGTAGACATTGACAGACTGTGTTTAATATGCGCATTTACAATAACACATGAACAGTAAAATTCGACTGTTTATGACAAACAGTGAACTGTGCATTTGAACTGTGTGTTTACAATAGACAGTGTATTTTCATATGATCAAACTGCGGACTGTGAAGGAATATAATCCATTTCATTTAACTTCAATTTAACACTATTGAACCAAATCGGTTTGGGAATGAAAGATTTCCTTTTTCAAGTGTTTGAGTTTAAATTGCACAGAAACAATAAAAATTATATCGTGTGTGATAATTTCAAACTGTGTCAAGTGTCACGTTTTTCAGTCAATTTTATTGACATTTGACGAGACTAAATTACGAGTGATTATTTAGTTCAACATTCATATCTTTTGGTTTATTTTCAAGAAACTCCGTGTCCCAGGAACTAATGTGTACAGTCATAAGTCATTCTCCGTGCAACCAAATCTCAAAACTCACACTACTACGTCATCTCGATCTTCTTGGCGTCGTATGGATATTCTAGAACCTCTACAATTTCCATCGTGGTATGAATCATGATTCTATGGTGCAGAGAGGAGACTGATGACAGTACGAGGAGAGCAGCCGGACTTCGAGTACATCACCAGCCTGGTTGAGGAAAGAACCTTTACCTGTATATCTGCTGTATAAAGATGATATAACTTTGAACTTTGTTAATAAATTCAGAATTTAAACAACCTTAAAAATCATTTCAAGAAACCCTCTCTTCCTCTGTAAGCACTTCAATCAGAAACTGTACACGCCTTGCATCTAGTTTCATGCTCGTCAAAGTACTGTATTTACTGTTACAGTATGGCTTTCAGTGGTGTCACCAGCGGGCCAGTGTCTTGGAAAGGTGCGGTATCCAACTGACGAGCCCATGCCGCACTCTGGGCGAAAAACTGGTATTCACGATTGAGTTTCATGAATTTTATTTATAGCTATCTCAATCGGGAGCAATATTTTTGATTACCTTATGTGCTTAATCAATGTGTTATTGTTTATATTATATATATTGTATATACAGTATAGTGTATATATATATAACCTCAAGATAAAATTTATGCGTGTGTATAACCGAGCGGAAAATCAAGAAATAACCCTGTCGGGATACCGCAAGATAACCTTGCCACATTTCGCAATCATGATGGTTTAAGTGAATCAGCCACCACGACCATGGAGGAGACTGCCGACAACCAACCCATATGTAAGTGAATTTTGATCTAAAGTTTTGTCTATTGTACATAATTTAATATTAGTAATTAAGGACGAGAGCTATCGAGATCATATCTTAGCTGTTACATTTTCAATGTAAGTAAGCCATATGATATTTACAGTCCAGCAGTCACCTTGTGGTTATTAGATTTTAGCATGCTCGCATTATGATATAAATTATTGTTATACATCAGTTCAGATTCGGACCTTATTCGATTGGTAAACATAGAGTTTTTGATGTTGAAATTACTTACGACGTTTGATTTGATACCGTAAATTTTGGAGAATCTTATTCTGATAGTAAAATGAAGCAATTTGTGGTAATATTAGTGTCATTCTGCGCATCTATATTTCCGTTCTTGTAATTGTCAATTTTCCTTGCATAATTTACATGATCGCTTATGATCAAGCCAGTTTTTGGTAACCATTTGAGATTATTGGATTTTCTCATAAATAACGATTATTCCTAAATATCCTATCTGGGAATCACATTAGATAGAACCCTCTCCTTCAAGAAACACCTGAAGAAAACGGCTGAGAAACTGAAGTCTAGAAACAACATACTTCAGAAACTGTGTGGCACTACATAGGGTTCGTCAGCTGACACTTTACCCACCACTGCCCTCAGTCTGGTCTACTCAACAGCTGAGTACTGTTCTCCAGTGTGGTTCAATAGCAGCTATACCAAACTTGTCGATGCCCAATTGAATCAGGCAATGAGAATTGTATCTGGCACAGTAAAATCAACACCTACATTCTGGTTACCAGCACTGAGTCACATTCCACCAGCGGAACTTAAACGAAAACACGCCTTACTCCGGGAGTATAAGAAGATAAATGCAAACGACCAGCTACCAATACACCAGGACATCATTGCTGCTGAAGCCAGGTGTTTACGTTCGCGGAACCCCTTCATCCGGACAGCAAGACACCTGGTGAACAATAATTCACTTACATATGGGTGGGTTGTCGGCAGTCTCCTCCATGGTCCTGGTGGCTGATTCACTTAAACCATCATGATTGCGAAATGTGGCAAAGTTATCTTGCGGTATCCCGACAGGGTTATTTCTTGATTTTCCGCTCGGTTATACACACGCATAAATTTTATCTTGAGGTTATATATATATACACTATACTGTATATACAATATATATAATATAAACAATAACACATTGATTAAGCACATAAGGTAATCAAAAATATTGCTCCCGATTGAGATAGCAATAAATGTGCAGATCTTCTCTACAAGTGGGGACATAAACGTTCGCCAGAATGCAGTTGTGGTGCTCCCAGACAGACCATACGGCACATAGTGAATGACTGTCCAACGTATTCCTATAGTGGCAACTTCAGTGACTTTATAGAAGCAGCTCCAGCTGTAATAGACTTTATTAACAACTTGAAAGTCAAACGGTAATTAATGCAAATATGTATTTTTTCTGACTAATATTGATATGTACAGCTAAACGCTAAATAAATAATCCTAAATAGCATCCATTTCTTCGCACAAAATTATATCTTCATCCATACTCCATCTCCTTTCCTCATGCAAAGACATAATATCCTTTCCATGTCCAGTTTCCATTATGCGTTATCTCATCTCTACATTCCTGGGAATCTTTCTCCTCAATACTTTTCCTTATTACGTTTTCCAGTATTCCATAAGTCTCACATTAAATCGCAAAATTAATTGCTCACAGTCTAACGGTTCCTTTTTCTTCACGTTCCCGCGGTGTCTTTCTCTTCAATCACATGGAATCCAAAAGATTACGTGTTTGCGACCCAATTTTTTACGTTCCCGCGGGGTCTTTCTCTTCTTCCGGCCCCACGTATGGGAGTCAAAATTAAATTTTTGGCGAACCTTTTCCGGCACCTTTCTCTCTTCTTGAGTACCCCGGTGTCTTTCTCTTCTTGCCCCACGTATGGGCGTCAAAGTTAAATTGCACCCGCTGTAGCAACGGTTTGCAACTTAACTCCCAGCAGCTCAATATATTATCAGGGTATTTCATTCCATGTGAAAAATCTGTAAATCTTACACTTAGTTTCGCTTTACGTGAATTCATGAAGAGACAAATCCACCCGAAGACGTAGTAGTGTGTAAAAGTTCGCCTATTCCAAGTACTAACGTTGTAATTCCATCATAAATCCCATTCAAATACCTACGCAAATAAATTAACTATTTATCTTACAAACTAGCTAAAGAACTGAGCAAGACTAAAAACATCAACACCCACAAGTTATTTAAAATAATGATCCACACATTATTTAATTGGAAAATTGCCCTAAGAAATGAGAACTGGATTTATGATTGTATAGTATTACCTTCTTCACTATATACAATAAATAATTCCCAGTCATCGCTGGCTTGTTGAAAAAATAAAATGTAACGTTAACTTATTTTGAACCATTTCCGAAATGAAATCAAAATATCAACATTACTGTCCATAATTAATCTTGGGACATCCTAAGTGTTACTGGAAACACACTATCGCATTGCAATTCATATTGCAATAACGTCTCAAAATCTCTTGATCGACTATATATCACCATTTTGAACAGATAAAATAAATAAAATCTGAATAAAATGAATAAAATCTGAACTCAGTTAATTCGGATTTCTTCTTGGATATTAATTAGTAACGATTCACGTGCTAAGGCTTTACATCCCTAATGTCTGCTAAATCCGGCTCCTAGTCTATCATTCCCCTATATATTAACCTTTCATAAAATGCAAATTCGAATATACAATCTTCTAAATTAAATAAACTACCTATATATCCACATAATTCTTGATTTATATATCCAAGGCTCAATATGCTTTAATATTTTCATATACCAATCATTACCCTACTGTGCAAGTTACTTGATTCAATTATGCAGTGTAAGTTGAATATCACACATTTATACTTTGGGATTTCACAACCGCGTATATATATTAAGTGTTCTATCTGGCATTAATACGATTCGAGAATCTGTCATAGAACTCTCATGCTTCCAACACAACATCTATTCTTAACATAACAATTCATCTAAATCTCAGTTAAATATCACTATTCAATATTCATACCTTGGTTTTGGTCATTCCCGCGGTATACTTCCTCTTACCTATTTGCATCGTTTCATAAGATCCTTACCTTTTAAATGTGACATTTTACTCCCTTCAACACATATATTCCTTGCATTTACCGTAAATCATAATATAATCCGTCATATTATATAATATATCTTCTTATTTCGCCGTCCTACGATTCAGGAAGATCATCTCAACTATTCAATATCACACCTTAATTAACATAACCCTCAATACGAAAACGTTGAAATTACACCTACATTGCTTTGATAAACATGTCACAATATCATTTCACATAAAACTCTTCTCTATTAAAGTTACGATGCCTAACCCCAAATGAGTTTTCAATACTACAATATCGCTGTACAAGGAGTACATAATTATAACCATCCACTTCTGACGACCTCGATGTTAGGCCTCTTTAAACAACAAGCAGCATGGCGCGTGATCCATCTATGACGTAATCCACGAATATGTTCAATGCGAGATTTATCGAAATTCTACAACATATGTTAGCTCTTAGCAATCAGTTGTTATGTCAAGTCATTTCAATCATATTCTCAGCTACCTCACTGATTTATCTTACCAAAATGCGGTAATCTGTTTGCGAAATAAATACGAATCTAGTCCTATACTGCCTTATTATAGCATTAAAGACTTAAATATCTCACACTTCACTGCATATTATCACTTGCACACTTAATTAGATGGTTTGTATCACCAATTCCAAAGCATATGCCAAACTAGAAATAAATATAATTCAAGAATTATGCTACTAAATGTAAAGACTTAGCTTGTTCTTCGTTACTCCGGTACCAGTTGTTCATCTTTGACCGCCATGTGGTTAGCTCTACGGTCTGGATCTGGGGTTGAACATCACTCCTCCTCCCGTTCAGAACCGAATTTTGGTGGGCAATATTCCTCTCTCGTCATGGGCTGGTCATCTAGTAGGATGATGCCTCTCTCGTCACGGGCTGGTCATCTGGCTGGGCGATACCTCTCTCCAGGTTGGTCCATCTTACACGTTTATCAGTTCATCTTCTTGTTGGTTCTGCCCTATTCCCGAGAAGAACATGGTCGTAATAAAATTTATGTGAGATTAATATTTCTCTCAGTTACTGTTCTTATTCTTCCATTGCGGTATAAATTGCTATCTCTTCAAAGTTATGTATTATATATTTCAACTATCTTGGGGAAAAATCTTCAAAAGTTGCTTAATAATGTTTATTGTTATTCTTCTTCCAGCTTCTGTGTCAATGAAATAGCCTTCTCTCCGTTCCCTTTTCTCTAGTGCAGTTCGTATGGTCCCTTCCTGTAGTTATGTTAGGCTTGCTCTTCGGATTCCGCTCAGCGTATTTAATCCTATCTCGCTTAGCTATAATATTTCGGCTAATTATGGTTTCACTCTAGGTTGATTATGCTGTTTCCTTTTTAATGAAAATAGAATAGCCTTTATTCAGGAATTTCACCGAAATCTCTTACAATTTCGTCCTATATGTTGCACGATCTCAAATCACGTCTTCACTCCCTCGATTCAATTTTTCAAGTATTTTTTAAACAATTTTTTCTGTTCTATTTTTTCTTTAAAGCAATCTACTTGACTTTTCGCTGTTCCGCACCGCCTTCGGTATATGTCCATTCCCAGTTATGCATGGCCTTCTGTTATACATCGTATCATATATTCATTGCATATTCTTTTAAATTGAGTGGACTATACCTTCCTTCGGCGCCATTTTGTAAACGTCTACGAAATGTAATGGGCACAATATTCATGTTATAATTTGATGACATGGACGAGTGTATGCGTGCAATGAGGTGTATGTAAGTTAGTATAGGATATTTCCATGTCTTTCATTTCAGGTTTATTTTTCCTTGACGTTGATTTTATCATAGATTAGGCGATGACTCACTGAGGTCAATTCTGTAAATAAATTTTCTTTTTGACGAAAGATGTTTCCGTGGTGTTGGATTAAACCTTTCTTTCCTGTAATGTATTACAGTTATTTCCATGCGAGCCACATCAGTAGTTTGGGATTAGCCCCAGTTTCATCGGCCGAAAGCCCTGTAGGTTTTCAAGTTTTCATTATCTAGGAGCGCAGTGTACGCCTCCGTTCAGTTTGTGTTCGGGCCATTTATTTAACCTGTTCTTTTCCACAGAGGCCCTGTAGGTTTGGGTACTAGATACCCCTGTGTAAAACTTTTGAATTTGTAGATGGTGCCTTGAGAGGCCACAGATCGTAAGTTTTTGATGTAATGTTGCCTTGAGACGCTGGACGAAACTGAGAGCCTGTAAGCTCTTTTCAAAGTTTTGTAATAGTGAAGGGTGCCTCTGGAAGGCTAGATATTGTAACTTAGGGAGCAAGTGGTCTTGAATTAGGGGTTTCATGCCCTTGACTAAATTATTCCTCATTTTGAATTGTATACTTGAGCTGGTAACTCAGAAATTGTAATTTTAGGGGGCTTGAAGCCCAGGATCTATAAAATTCTCTAATCTTGGATTTTTCTATACTTGTTTCAAGATTGCAATTGGTACCTGTCATGTTGTTATGTTCACTAAGTGAAAATTTGTTAAGTTGTTGTTTTTCAAGGAATACAACCTACAGTTGAAGTTTTAAATTAATTTTGATATTGTAGATAGACCCATTCTCCCCGGCAGCTTCTTTAACCTCTTTCTGCTCCACGGGTATCCCCGTAACAATAATAATAGTAATATAATAATAACAATAATTCATACCACTGAAGAGCATACCCTTCATTTATAAAAAAATATTTTAAGTGAAATTAGACCAATTTGATCTTGGTAATTCAGCAAGTCTTCATACGCAAATCTAGGTCCATATGAGACCAGTAATGATCAATGTTTGTAATGTTATGTGTAAGACAGCAGTTCAATTTATTGATTATTCAGTTTATCTGGAGATAACTGACCTCAAGTTTTATGGTTCGACGCACTGGTTTGTTATTTAATTGGTATGTCATCTAAGTTTATCTGGTACACTCACTGACATTTTAACACTTGGAGTTTGATTTCGTATTGTCAGATTGAAACATTCAGCCATCGGCGATTTATTAATGACTTGTAAAGGTTAAGGTAATTCAATTTAGAAGAAATTGTTATGGACGGAGTATTTTTCCCAACGAACATTGAATATTGAGAGTTCTTTATTTATTTATTTATTTATTTATTATGTATTTATTTATTTATTTATTTATGTATTTACTTATTTATGTATGTATTTATTTATTTATTTATTTATTTATTTATTTATTTATTTATTTATTTATTTATTTATTTATTCATTTATTTATTTATTTATTTATTCATTTATTTATTTCTCTCATTTTAATTAGTCGCATTGGTTTATGAACTGGGTAAAATTTAAATTAATTAATGTTAATTATAAATGGGATTCTGAATTCATGTAATCGAATGGTCTTTTAACTCAAGTAACGAAGACTATGGTATTGTACCGTACCCAGGGGTAAATACCCACTAGGACGATGCCTCCATTCCTGTATGTACATCCGACTAACTCAGGGTTGGGAAGATAGTGGGTTGGTTGTCGGTTGGGTCAGGATAAAAAGTCGAAGTTCATACTCTAAAATATCAATCAATGACAGGACATGGAGGTATAATACGAATGAGAAACAATCATAGGGGGTAAGATGGATTTATTAATAAATATCCCCGATCATATCCCAAGAAAACAATTAAATCAAGAAAAATAATTTGTAAAAAAATGAACTCAAAATATTAAAAATATGATAATACCAAATTTGACATCAAAAACAAGTTCAAAAAAGAACACTATATACATCAAGACTGAGTTGCTTCTAATAGTCCAATGTTTATAATTTATGGCAACAAGTGTACGCAAACACTGACATGTGGTATTTCCGTATGGAGTTTCACACTATCGCATCCCAACGATACGGTTTCAAAGTTAAGTTAATCCCGAGAATAGTCGAAATTACAATTAAATAAAAGTTACATTATAAAGAAAAGTTACGACGAAAAGAAAAATAATTAGGACGCAATGGACGCTATGTAAGTTATGCAAAATACTAGGGGCATATCCTATACTGTATTTACAACAATTCAAATAATCAAACCAGACACATCTATATACATCGGATATCGAGTAAAGTCTTAAATGCTACACAGATTCTAATGTGAAACCTGGTTCACTGCGAAAGATCTAGACAGAACTAGATAAACCATCAATACTTCAGCACTCGGGCTGTTCCCTTTCAAAACAACGAAACAAGGTATACAATCACAAATAACAATGTAAAACATCATCCTGTAAGGGAAAAACATATAAATAACCCTTGATATCATGAAGAAAGCAATGGGCAACATTGCCTCCTTCTGCTGCGTTTGAGTGCTCAACAGCGCGGTCATCTGTCATGTACTTCCGGGTAGATTACGAGCTGAAAAGAAATGTTGACCTCCACTATGCTAAAGATTGGATTTTGTCTCCCGAGGCTGCCACAAGGAAATACTGTCTCCTTCACACCTACAGATAAACCCAGGCCAGAAATCAGCTTGCCATGAGATAACGCCTTTCATCGGCTACACGGAAACTCACGTATATTCATTCCTTCTTAGCATGCTTGGGCCACTTAACAACATCAGACTCAATAGTCTGGAATTAACACTGTCCATTCTGATCACAATATACACTCAGAAGACACTAGGCAGGCACACACATCTTCACAATACTTTTTATCTTGTCAGGCATACAATCATCCTGCACCAATACATTATAGTTCAGCATGCAATCTTTATCTCATTATTTCTCATGAATCCCATTGGCCTTCCACATTATGAGACGCAGTTCGTGTTCTTTGCAGACCATCAGGCAAACAGAATCCAACTTAACTTCAAAGATCTTATTTTAACAACGGCGTTCTGCAGCTCCTTCTGTCAGCTTCTGTAAAACCATGGATCATGCAGAATAGCTATACCTGTCTCTCTGAATAACCGAAATAAAATGAACTAATACGTGTTTAACGTTGTATAAAGATGAACCTGTCAATCTAGCCCTTCTAGCATATATTTAAGGAAAACTCGGAATATCCTACGCTAAGTAACATATGTAAATAAACAACAACTAATCCTATCAATCCCTCATTTTCCCAAACATCTAATCATAAAGCAAAATGAAAATAAAATAAACATGCATTATTCTCGTATCCGAAACTATCATAATAACAAAATTAGACAAACACATGCCCTCAGGCTTACTTTACATGAAGTTATAAATCCTATCTACACTGCCCTAGTACCTTAACATAATTTACATATCATACCATAAATAACACATGCGCCTTAACTGAATCGACGACCCTCGAGATACCAGGATAGCAGCTTACATCCCCGCTAATTTAGTGATCTACTCCATGTCAATCACAGTATTAGCATGTGGGAATACACTTCCTTCTTCTACGGTTGTGGCCATCATCTTGCTAGAAAATAATTCACTGGAAACACAAAAGACTTTAGTTGACAATATCTTCACTGCTTAATGCTACGAGCCGAAATACCCTTTCTCTTTAAAAGATCAGCTAAACACACTGATTCACATATATATTACACACTTCACTTAAAGGGTAAAAATACAGTTTGAAAAGCAGCACACGGTTCGTTACGGAAGTTCCACGCGTAACCGCGCAGGTCGCGAAGTAGTGAAACAATAGCACGTTTCCACTACACTTGTTACACAGCGGTCACTAAACACCGTCTTTATCTATTGAAAGTAAACTTTGCTAAAATTATACTATTCCATTTATTCAAGTACATTAATTTTTTCCAACTGCACAATTTAAAGTATCATTGAGAACCAGTTACTGTTATTGGAATAACACCACGTTAACCACGATCACCAATCAGAGTTTGTGCTTCCGCACTATCCAAGTCTTTAACACAGAGTTACAGAGTTGGTGTTTCCGCACTATCCAAGTCTTTAACACAGAGTTACAGAGTTGGTGCCTCCGCACTATTCAAGCCTTTAACACAGAGTTTCAGAGTTGGTGCTTCCGCACTATCCAAGTCTTTAACACAGAGTTACAGAGTTGGTGCCTCCGCACTATTCAAGCCTTTAACACAGAGTAACGCTCTCCAGAGCTTGGATTACTGAGGAGGCTTCGGTGACGCCATTAATACTGGGGTTCCCGGGTGTCTGAACCAACCACCAATCAGAAAATTCGTCGTATATGATGACACACTACTTATTGTGATATATTTACAAAACACAGCTCAAACGCTAGCAAATCTCTTCCACCAATTTTTATATTATATTTCTAAATATATCTGACTTCTGAAACTGTGAAAAACCGATTACCTACAGAAACTGACTTTAGCAGCTGAGCACGTTGGTCATTCTGGAATTAAGATTTGGCGCGGTGTAGCCTCCATGCTTCCCAAGTCCTTAATTTCCATTGGCTGAAATATACTGCTTGGTCAGCATCTAATACACGTGTCGATCCAGGCCCGCGCTTGGTTACACAATCCTTTCTCACGGTCATACGGAAATATGAAGCAATGTCCAGCGACTCACTGTCTTGCTCAACATCCGGTATCAACTATCTTGGGATACAATGCTTTAACATATAAAACTGTAACTTTTATGAATAAATTTTACATATTGGGTCAAATAATACTCTAAATATTATTATGGGCCGGCAGGATACGGCTCAGTATGTGTCACTGATTTAGAAGCTATGTAATCTTGTTGAGAATGATTTTTACATAATTAATTACACTTGTAAATTACGATGGTAATAGTTCGATTATCCAATGTAATAATTTTTAATTTGTTATGCTGGTTATGCACACGATTGGATTATTCATCTAGTATTATTATTGATTTCACTTTAAGTCACTCTTATTTCTTTTCCTTTTTTAAGAGTTTCTTTAATTTTAGTAAAAAATTTAACATAAGTCTGGGCCAATTTGTACTTATTTCAGTAGATTAGTTTAGCCTATAGACTAGTAGCCTTAACCACCTATCGTCAGAGCACCCCTACAGTCCAGTTAACGTCACTGCCCCTGAAGAAGTTAGTCATCTGTGGTACGTATTTCTTTTATTTCTCTGAGCAGCCGCGGCAGAACCCACGATGAAGAAATAGCCGCAGAGATCATGTAAAGGGTACAATGTATATATTTCTTTTACAAACAGAACACACGTTCTGACCTTAGCTGAACCTGTCACGAAAGCTCCTTTGATAAAAGTGAGACAGGGGGAGAATTGATTGACAGCTATATATGCAGGTTCATTATCCGTCAGCATTTTCTACAAAACGATGAGTTAATTGGATTGAGTCCACCTCCACGTGTACACACAAACACACAAAGATAATATAAATGTACAATACTGTTAACAAACAACTAAAGTAATAATTATTGAATTTACAACAAGATAAAATTACTGAGCACACAGCCGAACAGAGCGAGTGTCTGTTCATAACTGTACAGCGCACAAGTACTGCATTACTGTCTTTTGTTCTCACGCACGTCAGGCAGGGTTAGCCAGAGAAGATAAGTATGCTTGCCACGACATGAATAATCCATAATATTATTATTGTCACCATTATTATTATTATTTGAACAGTCATGCTGAAAACCTTGAGTTTAGTAGCGAGTCGTAGTAATTACCTCTATTCTATAATCTATTCAATTACCAGCAACGTACACTTGTTTGTGTGCATATGCGTAGACACTTTTTCGCCTGCCATTTACAAGTAACGCTAACTATTCTCGATTGCCGAGATGGGGGTTTGTGGCAAAATCGTTAGCGTGCTGGTTGAGTCAACCACAACACCACATGCAGGTCGCCTACAAGGCCGTTAAATGAAACAGACCTGCATCTCCGAGGGAGGCTACATGCTATTATTATTTAGAAATTACTTCTAAATTAATTTGACTGTAATTAAAATTGCAAACCACGGAAATCTACCTTCAGAGCTGCTAAATCCTGGATGCATGCTCACAGCTGCACGCAACTAGCCCACACACAAAGTTATAGGGGCCCATCTACACGCAAAATCACCATCTGGGGAGGGCATAGTTTTACGGTTAGATAACCAGCCTACCGTGTTATCCATATTAAGACACGCAGGACGCCAACGGGAGTCAATTCAAAAGGCCTGGGGCTAACTACACACAATTACCTTTCTTGCCCAGTTTTACGGATAGATGTTCCTCCTAACACCATTTTTGGAAGTTACCTACAAAGTTATATTTATTACGACATGCAACTGCTTCTTAATTATGTATCATGATATGTCAGTAGTGAAAATAGGGAACCACGGAAAACCATTTTCAGAGCTAGCAACAGCATGTTTCAAACTCCGGTTGCATGCTTACAGCTGATCGCCTGTCCATACAGCCAACTCACACATCATAGGGGCTTAACTATACACACAATTATCATCATGGGGACGAAATTTTACGGTTAGACAACCCTCCTGACATCATTTTGCGAAGGAGCCTACTGTGTTATTACGACACACACAAGACGGCAACGGGCCTTAAATCAAAAGACCTGCACTGTTATAGTAGCCCAACTACACACATACATTTACTATCCGGTACGCAGTTTTAATGTTAGACGTACCTCCTAGCACTATTTTTAGGAAGTGCCTACAGGGTTATCCTTACTACAACGTGCAATTGCTTCTTATTTAACATTAAATACCCGTAGTGAAAATACGAAACCACGGAAAACTATATTGAGGGCTGCTCGCAGTACGGTTCAAACCCTGAATGCAAGCTTACAGCTGCCCGCTAATCTATTCACACATACAATTCACACACACAGTCGTAGGGGTCTAAAAACACGCAATCAACATCTTAGGGGCACAGTTTTATGGTTAGACAACTAGCCTTCCGAATTATCCTTATTTCGACACGCACGACGCCTACGGGTGGCAAATCAAAAGACCTACACTGTTATAGTAGTCTAACTACACAAGACTACCATATTGTGCACATTTTAACGGTCATATGTCCCTCCTACTACTATATTTGTAAGTTACGTGCTGTGTTATTCTTATTGCAACGTGCATAACATCTACGGGGCAAGGAGACTACCTTCGGCTTAACGGGTCTGCACACACGAAGGTAATAACTCACCCATCAGTCCGTACAGTTTCACAATCACCAGAGGAACATCCGGTCGTATCAAAGTTATTTGCAAACGCCAGCATACTGCTTCCTGCATGAAAGCTGCCGTATGCTTGCTCTCTGTACAAACTACAGTATACACAATGTGTTAAAACAAAAATCTCTAAATTAAAATTATTAAATACGTACCTGCTGAAGTAATTAACTGGCTGCGCTTTTTTACGATATTTTCCATTAACGCTGCAGTAATGACCAACCTTTATCTCTAGGGAATATAGATGCGGTGATCTGCTTACGATCTGTGTTTCCATAATATTTAGTTGTCGATTAAAAATGCCAGCCTCCGCGGTGTAGGGGGTAGCATGTCTACCTCTGCCCCTCCGGGTTCGATTCCCGGCTAGGAATAGGGAGTTTTACCACGTTCTCTCGGCTAGTTCGAGGTCTACTAAATATACGTAATTTCAATTGAGGAGTTACTTGACGGTAAGATACCGCCCCCGGTCTCGAGAGCTAAGAATAACGGTCGAGAGGATTTGTCGTGCTGACCACACGACCTCTCGTAATCTGCAGACCTCCGGGGGCCGAGCAGCGGTTGGTAGGTCAAGTGCTATGGGGTTTGGTTTGGATTAAAATAACACAAATAAAGTAAGGGACTCCTAGTGTTCGATTCATGACAATAACCAAATTCAACCTACGAAACTACAGCGAAAGACTTAACGAATATGGCAACTATGCTGGCATTTTGTGCAGATCAGTAGTAAGGGCTAGTTTGCAGCCTGCTACCTCTAGAAGCCTGCGTTCGATTCCCTGACAAGCATTCGTAGAATTTAAAACATTTGCAAATATTCCTAGTCCGCCTCTGTGGAGAATGGATGACCAACATGCCCGGTGATTTAGGAATAACAGAAAGGGCTAATATGTAGTTAGTGCGAATGTTCTTTATTTCTTTCTTACACGTACGCAATGTAAACCCACACCTACTAGTTAACCACCTCTAACGGGTGATAGAAGAAAAGCCGGTTACAAAGTTACATGTAGACAGGGAAAATGAGAGTGATCTGAAAAAATAGCGGTTAGTACTCTCTCAACAGACCGCGCTGGTAACAGCGTTGTTGTGATAGACGCGCAGTCGAGTTTACATTCTCTACTACCAGAGAGCGCAACTATCGCCAGTCGATGCGCACGCTCTTTAGACTAGTGTTGGCTACTGAATGCATGATTCGAAGCAGTGTATCGATTCATTCAAGTGTCCGAGTGAATCGATTGACAGGAACGGCGAGCTCACTGCACACGATTCAGCTGACTCGCAGTGGACAGTGCTGAGTGGCGCACTCACTGGACGTTGACGGGGAGCCGAGCTTCCGCTGCAGCGATACAGTGAATCATGGCACATCGAAAGAATCGTGAACGAGCGCGGCTCAGTGAGACACATGATACACACGGCTCCTTATCGGCTCGCTGCAGTGAGACATACAGTGAGCCATGCTACACTGAAAGAATCGTATGCTATAATGGACTCTCGAGCTCAGCTCATTTGAAAATAATAATACCCATATTTTGCATTCACTGTCCTCTTCTTGCAGGGAGGTTTAAATAATAGATGGATTTATTTGCAGTGTTAAAAAGGTAGTCATAACATAATTCTGAAGTAGCTAGTAAGTAGGTAGGCTATTAGGTTATACTATTTATTAGTTTAATGAATCTTAGTGTTATAACTTAGTTGACATTTGACAATTAAACTGGACTCTAGCCTGTCCTATCACTATGATTCATGCTCATGACCACTCAAAAGTACCTGTTTTATGTTGGGAAGAACGGCTCAGTATTCTCTCAGTTCATATGTCACATCGTTGCACAAGACTTCAATCATATGTGGACAGACGCAATAACAGTATGTTGAATCAGAAAACCAGCGGGCTACTGTACATCTCGGGTAGCCTATACAAAATATGACGATTAAAAAAATCCTCAGCTGATAGAAAAATACATATTTTCAAAAATGACTGAGCGAGTTGTCGTGCGGTTAATATCGCGTGGCTATGCGCTTGCATTCGGGGGATGGTGGGTTCGAATCCCACCTTCGGCAGCCGTTAAGATTGTTTGCCGTAGTTTCCCCATTTTCACACCAGGAAATGCTGGGACTGTACCGTAACTCAGGCCATGGCTGCTACCTTCCTAATCCTAACCTTTCCCACCCTGCGTCGCCGGAAACCTTCGATGTATTACAGTAACTAGCATTTTTTCTAAGAAAGGAGTTCATAGTATGAAGATCAAATGGCAGCTGCGAGCACTGAATGCTGTTGCTGCTCTCTTACCAGCACATACTACACAGATGCAGTAGGAACGGTGACCAATGAGCCGTGAATCGGATCAATTTATCGATTCAGTAACGTGAACGGTATCAAATGAATCGATTCAGTAAAATGAATCGAATGTCCCATCACTACTTTAGACTAATCGACTATCGTAACCTTTCGAGAAGAGTTTGCATTCTTTTCTACCAGAAAGCGTAACTATCGCCAGTTGATGCGCGCGCTCGACTATCGTAAATTCCGAGATGAGTTGCATTCTCTTCTACCAGTGAGTGCAAATACCGCCAGTCGATGAGCTCGCATTAGCCTCCCCACTGCTCGGTAGACATGTTCCCCGGAAGACACGGTACTTCTTCACAGCGCAGCTGGTAATAATAATAATAATAATAATAATAATAATAATAATAATAATAATAATAATAATAAAATGGGTTGCTGTGAACAGTACTGAAGATGGTCTTGCTTGGTTTCCCATCTTCCCCTTACAACTTAACTGTGTCCGTACGACTTAATGCAGAATTGTACAATGTATCTAATAGTAATAATAGTAATCTGCGAAGTCATCGCCGCACAGATCTTGAAGTGGAAGTGGAAGTCGAAGGCTTCTACTGCCCGTAATCTCGGAGGCAAGTCGGACGTCTATGTACGGCCGTTTTTATCACCACGCGGTTACTCACTTTTTTTTTTTTTGCTACGGGCTTTACGTCGCACCGACACAGATAGGTCTTATGGCGACGTTGGGAGAGGAAAGGCCTAGGAGTTGGAAGGAAGCGGCCGTGGCCTTAATTAAGGTACAGCCCCAGCATTTGCCTGGTGTGAAAATGGGAAACCACGGAAAACCATCTTGAGGGCTGCCGATAGTGGGATTCGAACCTACCATCTCCCGGATGCAAGCTCACAGCCGCGCGCCTCTACGCGCACGGCCAACTCGCCCGGTTTACTCACTTTTAGTATAGGATGAGTGAATCTCATGACCATGACCTCCTCATTGATAGAAATCAGGTTTCTAAGTTTTTCAACACCCTGAATAGAACCCACGTCCTTCCGGATGAACAAAGCACGACTTTGGACGCCTCGACTAGGCAGCCTCTAATAATTATAATAATAAGAAGAATAAAGGTAGCAAAAGGAATCGTATGGTCTCAGCAACTGTATGGGGCCATGCATTTTAACATGACACTGTTTAGGCTGCCTGAGAGTCAATTTTGAATTTAGGGATTACTCAACCAGATGGCAGGATGGAGGGACTACGTAACAAATATTGCACGCGGACATCGTACGACCTACCTCCACCGGATTTGAACCCTCTACCAGTGATCTGCACAGTAAGCACTCATGTAACGGAATGAGAAGAGAATGGATGTAACGGGTAGAGTATGCATATGCTTCGTCTTGGAGCTGTCATTGTATTACGTGGTATTGATATTTTTCCCCTGCAGGAGGTTTTCTTGAAGAGGACGAAGTGCAGATTTGTGAAGTTACGGGTGATCTTTTTCTTGAAAATATTTGCTATTGGAAATGTATTTGAGCAGAACAATACATGCCGAGCTAATGGTCCTCCCCCACGTCAAGGACAAAGATCCCTTTCTCTGCCCAACAAAGAATGCTGTAATGGTGGCCTTTGAGTGACAGAACAAAAACATAACTTATTACGGTGTGTTCGCCTTACAGCAGTAAGAGGGAAGTTCGATGCATTTCCAAGAGAAAGTGAAGGTTGATCTACACACACGCTGAGTATAGGGATATTTTTCTTGTCTATTAAGCTTGCGATGAACAATTTTATTTCACACGGCAACGAAATATTGTTACTAACATCTTTTGAATTATAATGACCTTCTCATAAATGTGAATTGTGGGTAAAGATTCCCTATAAAAGAGCAAGGACTTTGTAAACCTACGTAACTTTACTGTGATATAGATAGACTCTCGGCGGCAATGGGAAAGGAGAAGGCTAGGAGTGTGTGGCTATACTTTTTAAATAATAACATATTTTTCTAATACCTGTTGCTTTAAGTCGCACCCACACAGATGGATCTTATGGCGACGATGGGATAGGAAAGAGCTATGAGTGAGAAGAAAGCAGTCATAACCTCAAGTATGATACAGCCCCAGCATTTGCCTGGTGTGAAAATAGGAAACCACGGAAAACTATTTTCAGGGCTGCCGACAGTGTGGTTCGAACCCATTATCTTCCGAATACAAGCTCACAGCTGAGCTCCCCTAACGGAACGGGCAATTCTCTCGCGGTAATATATAAAATGAATAATAATAATAATAATAATAATAATAATAATAATAATAATAATAATAATAATAATAATTTCTATATATAAAGTTGGATGTTGGTATATTTGACGTTAATAGACTCAAAAACTACTGGACCGATTTCGCTGAAATTTTCACAATATGTTCTTATTACATCTGAAACGGATGATGAAGTTGTTTTAACGAAATCGATAAGGTAGTTTTATTATTATGAGTAATTTTATGTAATTTTATTAAATTGCAAAGCCGCACTAAGATTGGATCGACTTGATGATCAGATTGTAGCTAGGCGACAGCAGCTTACGCTATATCATGACAGTCCGCTAAATGAAATGGCGTATGGCTTTTAGCGCCGGGAGTGCCCGAGGACATGTTCGGTTCGCCACGTGCAGGTCTTGTGATTTGACGCCAGTAGGCGACCTGCGCGTCGTGATGAGGATAATATTTGCTGTATATAGGAGGATGAAAACACGAGGCATTGACTTACAAAGTATCTTGCTTGATAGGAGGTGCATTCTTATGCCTATTATTTTGAAATAGCAATCCAACATGCCGTGATCGATATGTACTTTCATGCCATAGTAGCAACATTGATAGGTCTGCCCATTTGAAGGATGTAGGTGTGTATTAGACGTGTAAAATATTTAAGAAACTGTTAAAAATTTAGAATATCAACAATGGAATAAAATGAGTTATCACCCCCCTCCTAACGAAGAGCAACTGGAGGTTCCCAACGAGCAAAGGCGAGTCTATGTAATCTATAGGTATATAGGTGGGTATGTAGGTATGTATTGCACTTCCTGCTATACCACTCGAGCGATTTCAACCAAACTTGGTACACTTATGACTTAGTATCAGGAAACAAACCTCGTGGGGGAAAGACATCAAAGGCACCCTTAAAGGGGGGCCTTGGCGGACGAGTTACAAAAATAATCGAAAATAGTGTTGAATTCATAGTTTTCGGGGTCGCTGAGATAACTAGTGACACTCCGGATTTTAAAGCCCAATTTCAGTCCCCTTCCGGCGGGAGCGAGGGGGTGAGAAATAATAATAATAAGAAGAAGAATAGAAAATAGAGCCGAATTCATAATTTTCACGGTGGCTGAGCTGAATAGTGACACTCCGGAATTTGTTGAAGTCCAAGTTCATCACCCTTTGGGGTGGAAGGGACGAAGGGGAATGATATATAAAAATAATCGGAAATAGTGTCGAATCCAATAGTTTTCGGATTCGCTGAGATGAATGGTGACACTCGGGATTTTTTAAAGTCCATATTCAGCACCCTTAGCGGTGGGGGGGGGAGGGAGATATAGACATATTAATAATAGAAAATAGAAGTCGAATCCATAGTTTCGGGGTCGCTGAGATGAATAGTGACACTCCGGAATTTTTGAAAGTCCAAGTTCATCACCCTTTAAGTGGGGGGCGAAGGGGAATGAGATATAAAAATTATCGGTAGTGAGGAATCCATAGTTTTTGAGGTCGCTGAAATAAATAGTGACACGCGCGATTTTTAAAGTACTTTCGGATAGCGGACGAGGGGAGAGCGAGACATAAAAAATAATCTGTAATAGTGCCAAATCCACAATTTTCGGGGTCGCTGAAATGTATAGTGACGCTCCGAATTTTTTAAAGTCCAAGTTCATCACACTTTGGGGTGGAGGACGAGGGGAGAGTGAGATATAAAAATAATCGGAAATAGTATGGGATCCTTGGTTTTCGGTGTCGCTGAGATAAGTAGTGACACTCCGGATTATTAAAAGTCCATGTTCAGCATTAAGAGATAAGAATTTCGTAGTGTTCCCTATTGAAGTGTGTTCAGCGATCTTGAGGGGGGGGGGGGGGGTGGAGTGAGACATAAAATTAATCAAAAATAGTGTCGAATCCATACTTTTCGGGATGGACGAAATGAATAGTGACACTCCGGATGTCGTTTAAGTCCAAGTTGAGCCCCAGTAAGCAGGGATGTGAGAAGGGGTGAAGAAAAGAAAATGTACAAATGACCGAGATTTTGGGTGTTTGTATGCATGTTCCAGCATAGGTGTCAACTAAACTTGGTACAATACTAAATTTATTTAATAAATTCACACTATCTGTAAAAATACTGCAGGGACAAGACACCCCTGGAAGCCCTAGGGAAGGGGGCGAAATATAATTATAACTAAAAACGACCGATATTAGTGTTGAATAGTTTTCTGGACTACGGGAGAGATTTCAGCCAAACTTGGTACACTTATGACTTACTATCGTGAGACAAACTGCGAGGAGGTATGGTAGACCTAGCACGCTAGAGGTGGGGTGAGAAGGGCTGAGATGTAAAAATAATCGAAAATATTGTGGAGTAGTGAGATGAATATTGATACTCCGGACGCGTTCTGTGTATGTTTCTTCCAACATAGCCCTCATACAAAATTGGTACACATATGACTTACTGTCTGAAAAAAGTACTATTGGGTAAAACACCAGTAGCACTCCTCGTGGAGGTGGTGAAATATAAAAATAAACGAAAATGACTGATATTAATGTTTACGAGTTCGCTGAGTTGAACTGTGATACTTTGGATGGATAAGTCATACTTCACCACAATTGGTATGGAGGTTGAAAAGGGGTGAAAATGAATGTAAAAATAACCGAAAAAAGATGGGTGTATGTGGGTATATTCCAAAATAGCTCTCAACAAAACTTGGTACATATATATCTGGAAAGAAAAATACTGTACTATGGATATAAAACACCAATCCCCACTGGGGGTGGTGAATGGGAGGGCATGACATTTTCTATTATTTAAAAATAATAGCAAATATTCTATATTAATGTCGAATTCATTGTTGTGACTACCTGAATATCGTTTAAGTCGACGTTCAGCCTCCACTGGGACGGTACACTGAAAGGGGTTTGTTAGTGAATAGTATAAAGTGACCGAGATTAGTGTTGAATCCACTGCGTTTGGGGTCTCAAGGCTGATTGGTGAGAGTCTCAATGAGAGTTGAAATCGTGTATGTCATATCTATACCGTGACTGATAAATACATGTTATCACTTATTATCTTTTTGAAACTATCAAATACTTCCCAATCAATTCGAGCTTCCACAAGGATAACATTTTACTCAAAAATGAAATCATTTAAAACTTGAAATCAAACACATCTAAATAAGTCTAAAACTATACAATAGATGGTAAAAATCCATATCCCAGAAAGGAATTCTATAAAAATTCACTTTAACATAACTAACTGGTGATACTAATCTTAAAAGTAAACATCCTAAACCAACCGGGCTACGCCGGGTAGTACAGCTAGTAATAATATAATATTTCACCGTTTATCTCTGCGTGGCCAATGTAATTACTATTAATAAACCTATTTGATCATCCTCTAGTTATTGGAAGTACACACCAGAGGCACTGCTATAAACTATCGGATGTCACCATCAGTAATACGATCTTCGTCGAAAACGCTATGCTTCCCATGATTGTGTAAAGTAGCCTACATTAGCAACACTCAGCCTACTTTCATCTACTTATCCAAACCTTCAAAATATAATTTCCCTGAATACGTGTTGCATTGTGCGCAACTCCATATGGCAGTACTCTTTCTGCTCCAATTTATCGATATCTCTGCTTGAAGGCCAATGGAGAATCGTTTGAACGTCCTGGTATAACACAAGGAGGGTTAATCACCACAATATTAATGTTATCTTGTAGTGCGAATTCTAAGGAAAAATCGACTATGTTTTGTCAAACAATGGGATGCTGTAAGAAATTAGGCATTCCATAACTAGGGTTTGTTGCCCGTAAGCTCCATCCTTGACAATGGTGGGAATACAGGTATTACGCCTGAGCTAGTTCCCCAGGATATCTGTGGTGTAGCATTTAGTGTAATCAGCTGCCACCCCCGAGTTCAGCTCCCGGCTCTGCCATGAAATTTGAAAAGTGGTGCGAGGACTGGAACGGGATCCACTCGTCCACTCAGTAGAGGCCATCCTGGAAGTGGTTTTCCGTGGCTTCCCACTTCTCCTCCAGGCAAATGCAGGGATGGTACCTAACTTAAGGCCACGGCCGCTTCCTTCCCTCTGCCTTGCCCATCCCTTCCACTTTCCATCCCCCCACAAGGCTCTGTTCAGCATAGCATGTGAGGCCGCCTGCATGAGGTACTGGTCCTCCTCCTCATGCTCCTGGACACCGCCCTTGAGGCGGTGCAGGTGGGATCCCTCGCTGAGCCCGGGTGAAAAATCCAACCCTGGAAGGTAGAAGGATTAAATAAATACACACTGTAAATAAATACTTAATGTATGAATGTAAACATGTTATACTATCATTGACCTGCCTCAGGCTTATCCTTGGCTTTGACTTATGTAAGTGACTGAGGTATGAGCGATGCTTATGCAGGCATAATAAATGGTGTAAAAATGTCAGTTTGTTGGTGCATGTATTTCAGACTGACATATATATTAGCACCTTCTGGCTCCGTGAGGAAAGCAGCGGGCAACTACCCCACTCCTCATTTCCCTAGTACACTTCTTCAGTTACGCCTAGGGCATCTATGACAGCTCATGGAAGAGCTGTTGAGGTTCAAATTACCCTTTGGGATAAGTACTGAAGACATGAAACATTGTATATGATTTCGCATGGGATGCCATAAGTGGAAACTTATACAGTTAACGAAATCAGAAATCTGAGGAATAGATGTATAACTGCGTTATTGGTGCCAAAGTGTGAATGGGTAAACAGATTTTCCACCACAAGAGAAACAAGTAATATTCAAAGTCAGGAAGGGCATCAAGCCGTAAAACAGCGTCAAATCCACATGTGCGCCACATATTTCTCCCGTGACTGCAAAAAAAACTGTAGGAGAAACGGAATAATAATAATAATAATAATAATAATAATAATAATAATAATAATAATAATAATAATAATAATAATAATAATAATAATAATAATTGTACCAGGCGGTACACCCTTATGCCGCAATTTTAAATATGGCGCCAATTGGAATTCATCTACAGGAGAAAATCTGAATTTTAAAAACTGTATCAACTCATAAGTTTTCTCAGAAGGTGTCACTACCCTAAATTTTGTGATTACGAAGTTGTCAGTACTGTGTGGAGTTCAACTTGTTTTGTTTTCTATTGATCAAGAAGTGTGGACATTCTCTGATATATGTCTCTACAAAAAACTATGATAACGCACCCTAGTGCGAAGTTAAGGAACTCTTTGAAGAAATTTTGTATTCATAAGTTTTCTCTTTACTAAAATTCGTTCTTTCCTTTGTGGGTTGGCAATATTAATATTTTCTTTCCGCCAGTCTTGAATTGAGCCAATCCAGAATTACTGTAATTAATTTTTGACACAATCATGTATTTCTTCTTCGACTTGGAGTGTATTTTCAAGACGAACTTATAAAGAAAGAGAGTGTGGCTTGATTATTCACGAAAGGTCTCGAATCTTCCACGAGGGTATAAAAACGGCTGATTTTCTTGTCTCTCGGCCACATCATCAACATTTAGCTTAGTGTATTGTACGAGGAAGGCCTAGGTCCTGGCACATATAAATTTAAAACTTCATTTCCAGCATACAATTCCATTCCGATACGCGAGCAGCGGTGTGAAAGAATGTTGTCGTACCCTCCACGCTTCACGAGAAAGTCAAGCAAGGTCAAGTGACGTCACTGCCGCTTACTGCTTACATCCCCTACAGATATTTCTAGACGTTTCTTCATTAACTTTTTAACGCCTGGACCGATTAAAATGAGACCAACACTAAACTATAGCTAACATTAGAGAAGCAATGCCCTGAAAATGTCAAGTCAATCCATCCAGTAGTTTAACGAAATATAAGGATTTAAATTTTGGGAAGAATGAACACCCCTCCGTCAGCTGCTTCATAGCCCCGCCCACCTGGCGTGTATATTGTCCCCTTCTCCGGGGTCGCTCAGTCGGCGGAGCGAGAGTCCCAAAGGGTGGACTGTTCGCAGGGCCAACTTGCTTTTACGGGACCGACCGACAGAACATTTATTTTTACAGGGCCATTGGTGACTGGATAGGAGACATAATGTTGAATGAAAATCAGGACAAAATAACAACAATGTTTATTAAAATATAATAAAAACCACAGCCTGGACAAATGCAAAACGAAAAAAAACATAATACAATATTTCACCAAAATAATTCAATTCATTATTGCTTGTGAACAAATAAAATGACTGTGAGTCCATGCATGCTTCTCGGTTTCATTTGATTCCATTACTTCTTCAATGAAACTCCCTCCAACATTTTACTCTGCAACATTGAATTAATCATGTGATTGGCAATGCTATCATTTTCAATTGCAACTCAGGTTTAGAAAATTCTCAGGTAAATTACTTTAATACCTCTTTGAGAAACTTCACTGTCGAAATTGCATTTACTTATATAAAAAAATTGTTAAAGATTTACTTTACCACACTTGTGAAAAATCCATTCTAAATCATTTATCACTATCATGAAATTCTTTTAGCTTATTCTTAATAAGTTCTGTATAAACCACTTTTGGAAAACTCCTTACAATGTTTGAGATCGTCGTTATAATTTTGGAAAACTCTTTACCACTTCGAGAAACTTCTTTACAATGTTTTGAAAATTTTGAAAAATCCTTTGGCGAACTTCCTCTCTCTCGTGGACTTCGCTCGACTGTATTCCTTTAGAATTCATAATAACATTTCCTAACTAACTAGTATTCTATAGATGGACAGAGTATCACGCAACACTATGTGGAATCAACAACAACAATATCAATGCATCATCAATCACATCAAATACACAAAAGATAAGCATTCCTGGAATGATGTGGGAAAATGTCATGAAATATCATAATTCTAACAACTGTATATAAGTAGATTTATCACTCAATAGAACTATAATATTTTATTATTATTATTATTATTATTATTATTATTAATATTATTATTATTATTTTATTGTAACCTTCTCTTCCTCTTGCATTCGGTTGAAGACCCTTACAACATTACCTGACCATAATGAGAACTCCTCATGACTGTAGTTATAAGATGAAATAGGATGACAAAATTTTATCTCGATGAATAATCATCACCACTATTAGAAACATGCGTTTAAGAGCCTCGAGAAAATCAAATAATGATTAAGTCGTGCATTATTCATATCAGTTGTTGAGCGAAGAACAAGAACTATTATTAGTCCCTAAATCTTTTCATACCATCATAAATCACTATCACCACCATCACTCAATATAATCACTGTGATCCATTATAATCATTATGACTGATATGCACCCTAGTGGTCCCATATCGTCAATTCATCAAAATTTACTATCACAGTGATCGCTCAATTTTCTCAACAACTCGTTAAAATTTCCCGACCTTCATTATTATTATCAAATTTTTTTAATATTTTTTTTGCTATGGGCTTTACGTCGCACCGACACAGATAGGTCTTATGGCGACGTTGGGAGAGGAAAGGCCTAGGAGTTGGAAGGAAGCGGCCGTGGCCTTAATTAAGGTACAGCCCCAGCATTTGCCTGGTGTGAAAATGGGAAACCACGGAAAACCATTTTCAGGGCTGCCGATAGTGGGATTCGAACCTACTATCTCCCGGATGCAAGCTCACAGCCGCGCGCCTCTACGCGCACGGCCAACTCGCCCGGTCAAATTATTTTTATTTCCTACAATGGCTCCTGGAACGTTCTCTCGATGAGTTGTTCCTATTACTCGTCGATTACCTTCCCTTCTAGTATCAATCATCATACATGTCTAACAGCTTTTTAAGATTACGATTTAATCATAATTTACTCCTATTTAATCACATCCTCTTTGTCATGATTATTATTACCTTATTTTATTTTATTATTATTCTCGTTATTATTAGGCCTTAATATCTTATAATGTCCTTTTGAAGATCGTAATTACTTCTGACCTTGTAAACTCACTGGCAACAGGGATTACTCATCACCGAATTCGGAAAAAAAGGAAACCATTATTCCAAGAAAATGCAAAGATAGGACAATATTGAAATCACAAATCAACGAAGGAATGAATACTTCACCATCACCATTGAGTACAACATTACTAAAAAAAAACTACATTCCTTTAAGCAAGAATACAATCTACTAGGCATCTACTAAAAGAGAAGAAATTTTACAGCGGTACTTATAGTTCCGATGAAAATTCGTGGCGTCGGGATGCTGCTATGGGCGCCGGCGTCCTCTTCCTCAGCTATGGTGGTTTACAGGTGTACAAGGTCAACGTGTTGGCGTGCACACTGGACTCTAATCCATCATGACCATGGCTACATCCAGCATCGTCGTATTACTCCAGCAAAGTTCCGGAAAATTCCAAGCTTTTCCTCGTGTTCGTTGCATCTTGGCTGCTAGGTTTCACGGAGATAGCTGAAACTGAAATTCTGCACTAACAATGGGATTCACACTATTTGTAACTCACTAAATAATTCACAACACTTAACTGGTGCAAACGATGTATTTCCAGGCCCAGGTTTACTACCAGCTTCGACTTCCAAACACATTCACCTAGTTACGATACGTCTTAAAGCTGACAAATAATATTATTGGTTATTACGATGTTTAAAGGCCAGATTACTTCTCGAATATTCCCTCAAGGTCGCGCCTTTCCTTTATAATGTCCATCGGAACATTCCATGAGTTTCTATTCTAAAACTCGGCTTCAATAAACACACGAACTGTCTGCGGTTCAGCAAGTTCCACACGGGAAAATGTGCGGCTGTACTAAACCCGCTGAATACTGCAAGAGCTAACGCAAGTTGCACGGGCACTCAAATAAAGCAATGGTTGTGCCTTACGAGAATTATACAGGTATTAACGTCATCTGAAAATACTTTTCTTTTCCGTAGAGAATGCACTGTTCATCTTCTCCGTAAGAATACGACTGTACGACTTTCTTCAAAATTATTCTGTTCGTCGTTTCTTAAGGTACTCTTCTGTACTGTTCGGTGTTTCACAAGGGACTCTTCCTCGACTTTGTTATAGAAAAATCCTAAGACATTCTAGCACCTTCCTCTATTTCCATTGTCTGTTGGCCATCATGCGCTGTGATTCATCTTTCACAGCTGTGAGTGGATTCTTCGAGAATAATCTCCACTCTCGTCTGTCAGTGTGTCAGGTGACGTAACTGCGTGCGCTGGCAGCCTTCAACAGCTGTTGACCTACTTTCGGCTGGCTCCCATCGGCACGTCACGGTAACAGCTGATACACACGGTCTCGTAAACCAATGTTCCGTAATAAAATGTTTCCATCTTTCCTAAATTAACTCAGGTAGCATTTAGACGGGTACAATATATATGCCACTGGGCCTATTGATATTCGTTCTTGGTATCTGATCACAATTACCTTCAGAATCTTAAATAGCTTGGTCCAATCAACATTATCGAATGCCTTTTCTAGATCTACGAATGACATGTACGTGGGCTTGTCCTTCTTAATTCGATCCTTGAAGATCAGACATAAAGTCAGGATTGCTTCACATGTTCCTACACTTCTTGTAAGCCAGATTGATCTTCTCCCAACTCAGAGGGGGAGTGTTCATTCTGGCGAAAGAAGAATTTGTAAGCTACGAAAAAGTTAAAGATGAGACACATGAAATTCTAGGTGTAAGGCTCATTTCTAAAGATAATAGGCAACTTGATATATTTGGAGTGTACAGATGGGGAAAGGGTAGCACTGACGCGGATTAGGAATAATTTGATAGGATAGTCAGGTAAGTGGGAAACGACATGGAAAGAAATGTGATTGTAGCGGGATATCTGAATTTGCCAGATGTAAATTGGGAAGGAAATGCGAACGATAGGAAGCATGACCAACAAATGGTAAATAAGTTAATATGGGAAGGACAGCTGATTCAGAAAGTGATGGAACCAACCAGAGGGAAAAATATCCTGGATGTGGTGCTGATAAAACCAGATGAGCTCTATAGGGAAACTGAAGTAATAGATGGTATTAGAGATCATGGAGCTGTTTTTGTGGTAGTTAAAAATAAATGTGATAGAAAGGAAGGTCTTAAAAGTAGGACTGTTAGGCAGTACCATATGGCTGATAAAGCAGGCATGAGGCAGTTTCTAAAAAGTAAATATGATCGGTGGAAAACTGTAAATAAAAATGTAAACAGACTCTGGGATGGGTTTAAAGAAATTGTTGAGGAATGCGAAAACTGGTTTGTACCTTTAAGGGTGGTAAGGAATGGTAAAGACCCACCTTATTATAACAGAGAAATAAAGAGACTAAGAAGGAGGTGCAGACTGGAAAGAAATAGAGTTAGAAATGGCTGTGGAAGTAAGGAGAAATTGAAGGAACTTACTAGAAAATTGAATCTAGCAAAGAAGGCAGCTAAGGATAACATGATGGCAAGCATAATTGGCAGTCATACGAATTTTAGTGAAAAATGGAAGGGTATGTATAGGTATTTTAAGGCAGAAACAGGTTCCAAGTAGGACATTCCAGGAGTAATTAATGAACAAGGGGAGTGTGTATGTGAAGATCTTCAAAAGGCAGAAGTATTCAGTCAGCAGTATGTAAAGATTGTTGGTTACAAGGATAATGTCGAGATAGAGGAGGAGACTAAGGCCAAAGAAGTAATAAAATTTACATATGATAACAATGACATTTACAATAAGATACAAAAGTTGAAAACTAGAAAAGCAGCTGGAATTGATCAGATTTCTGGGGATATAGTAAAGACAATGGGTTGGGATATAGTACCATATCCGAACTACTTATTTGATTATTGTTTGGTCGGAGGAGCTATACCAGATGAATGGAGAGTTGCTATAGTAGCCCCTGTGTATAAAGGACAGGGAGATAGACATAAAGCTGAGAATTACAGGCCAGTAAGTTCGACATGCATTGTATGTAAGCTTTGGGAAGGCATTCTTTCTGATTATATTAGACATGTTTGTGAAATTAATAACTGGTTCGATATAAGGCAATTCGGTGTTAGGAAAGCTTATTCCACTGAAGCTCAACTTGTAGGATTCCAGCAAGATATAGCAGATATCTTGGATTCTGGAGGTCAAATGGACTGTATCGCGATTGACCTGTCTAAAGCATTTGATAGGGTGGATCATGGGAGACTACTGGCAAAAATGAGTGCAATTGGACTAGACAAAAGAGTGACTGAATGGGTTGCTATATTTCTAGAAAATAGATCTCAGAGAGTTAGAGAGGGTGAAGTTTTGTCTGACCCTGTAATAGTTGAGAGGGGAGTTCCTCAGGGCAGTGTTATCGGACTTTTATGTTTTCTTATATATATAAATGATATGAGTAAAGGAGTGGAATCGGAGGTAAAGCTTTTTGCGGATGATGTTATTCTCTATAGAGTTATAAATAAGTTACAAGATTGTGAGCAACTGCAACGTGACCTCGAAAATGTTGTGAGATGGACAGCAGGCAATGGTATGTTCATAAACGGGGTTAAAAGTCAGGTTGTGAGTTTCACAAATAGGATAAGTCCTCTCAGTTTTAATTACTGCGTTGATGGGGTGAAAGTTCCTTTTGGGGATCATTGTAAGTATCTAGGTGTTAATATAAGGAAAGATCTTCATTGGGGTAATCACATAAATGTGATTGTAAATAAAGGGTACCGATCTCTGCACATGGTTATGAGGGTGTTTAGGGGTTGTAGTAAGGATGTAAAGGAGAGGGCATATAAGTCTCTGGTGAGACCCCAACTAGAGTATGGTACCAGTGTATGGGACCCTCACCAGGATTACCTGATTCAAGAACTGGAAAAAATCCGTGAAAAGCAGCTCGATTTGTTCTGAGTGATTTCCGACAAAAGAGTAGCGTTACAAAAATGTTGCAATGTTTGGGTTGGGAAGAATTGAGAGAAAGAAGAAGAGCTGCTAGACTAAGTGGTATGTTCCGAGCTGTCAGCAGAGAGATGGCGTGGAATGACATAAGTAGACGAATAAGTTTGAATGTCGTTTATAAAAGTAGGAAAGATCACAGTATGAAGATAAAGTTGGAATTCAAGAGGACAAACTGGGGCAAATATTCATTTATAGGAAGGGGAGTTAGGGATTGGAATAACTTAAAAAGGGAGATGTTCAATAAATTTCCAATTTCTTTGAAATCATTTCGGAAAAAGCTAGGAAAGCAACAGATATCGAATCTGCCACCTGGGCGACTGCCCTAAATGCAGATCGGTATTGATTGAGAGCAGTCTGACCTGTGTGGTGAGTACAGTCTGTCAGTGCAGTCTCGTCAGTGAAGAAAGTATGCTCCGTCGCGATTCGCGAGGACGTGGTTATGGCCATGATCGAGCGCCGTTGAACTAGTACCGTACGTGAGGTTCAATACGCCACGATGACGGTAAAATTCTAGACGTTTCCGTAATATAACATTTGTGAAATTATTGACTGAATAAGACCATAATTCGGAGTGAGAATTCAAGTATCTGTTATTTTACGGACTGGTACACTTTACTAATTTCGTGTAATTGTGGACTATGACGATATCTTAATTTATCGTGTGTGGCGAAACGGAAATCATAATTTACGACAATTTTAGCCATTCTAGGACACATTCCTTTAAGACAGTATAACAGTGAACTGTGTGTAACCTTATTTTCTTAACATTTGCTCCGTAACAGGAAAAGACCTTGCTATTTTTCCCAGTGAACTTCCTCGATTTTTCGATCAAGACTATAATAAACTCAGAGAACATTAAGAACTTTTTATGGTTATATTAAATAATTCAGACTAGTGTTATATAAACGTGACCATAAAATCACCTTAATCTGCCAACAACAATTGTTCAGAGACTGTGATAAAAACTATTGCAAATAACATTTTTAAGTGTTTAAACTGTGCTTATTAATGCGCAATCATAATTTCAGACGTAATCAGTGACGATATAAACTGTGTTTTGTGTCACAAGGACTGTAAATATTAATTTGATATCGTAAAATTAGAGTTAAAACAGAACTGTGTATCTCGACAGTGAGTGGTAATAATCTCCGTGATTACTGAATTGCTCAGTGCCAATTGAACTTTGCGTGTGCTAATATCACCTTAAAAGTGACGGAAATCTTGGCGAAATATTACATCCTGCTACATCGAACATCATTCCTTCATCTATGGTACCCATCGAGGGATGTCGACGTGGTCTCTTCATGGACCATCGCCGAGTTCGTGTCTTCTTCCGCACTCCGCGGGATTTTCCAGACGCAGAGTCCCCAACTTCCACATTTATTTCTGTTCTGAGTGAGTAATTACAAACTGACTGACTTTTACCAAACGGTTAATCCAATACAGTGATATTATAAGTGCTTCGTGTGAAAAATTTTCTCGTCATATCAAAGAAGTTCACATTCTGGGATAAATTTATTTCAAAGTTAATAATTTATTCAAATTCACGTTACCTAGATAAACTTTAGGGTTTTCAAGTGCTTTATTATCATTTCTTACAATCCGAACTGGGAGACACTCCACAAGATTTTAAATATTTTACTCAATTTTTTGATAAATTTGTGTGTTCATTTTTGTGTGATTTAAAACTTAGAAAGACTCTAGGTGCAAAATTGATATCTTATGTTCTCACGAGATTTAAAAAGACTGTAGGATGTTAATGTCCCATGAAACAGTGATATTTATTTTCAAACTGACTTCAAGAAGGTCACGATATAAATCTTTGATTTTGACAAATAATGATGATAGATTTGAGTTCTATAATAATATAGCAGGGTGATCTATCTACTGATATTATTAATAAATGTTATAGAAAAAGATATAACCATCTATTATTCGTCCTGCGATTCTATCCTTCTCTATATCGGCTCCAAAAGCACTGTACACTACCTGAGATCCTTCTCATGGCAAAAAAACACTATCATTTCCTGGTAGAGTATGGACATGTAGCAGGATGCGGGAAGCGCCCCTTCCATCAGGCAGCTGCTCTGCAACAAGGTAATGGCCGCTTAACATCTTTAATTCTTGGTAGCTCAGCAGTTTAACACACGGGGAAGTTCCGAACCCTTTATTATGTAACTTATTATGTAACGTGTAATTTGCCGTCACTTTTGTAAAACTTCACATATCTTTAACGGTAAATCGGGAATAGAGAGTGCGTTACCCTCTCGAGCTCCCCTTCATTTTGGGATTTGAAGTGACTACGTTTTCGTAACCGTTTTTATACTCTTCCTTAATGTGTTAAATTTATTCTGTATACGAGTCACCTCCATAGTTCGGGAATAGCCCCTGTTTCATCGGCCTAGTGCCTCTTAGGATTTCAGAAGTTTCATGTAGAAGTGCAGATTCACTCCTCCATTCAGTTTTGCATTTCGAGCCATTGACTTAACCTATTTTTTTTCTAATAAGGCCCATTAGGTTGGGTACAAGATACCCCTGTTTCTTTGTAAGTGTGCCTTGAGGGCAGTTAATGGTAAAGTTCGTTGTGGCCTCTGATAGGCTCAGAACATTGAGAGCGGGTCAGCTCTGTTATATGTGGTAAAAGTGCCTCAAAGAAGCTTGGTGTTCTAAGGTTCGAGCAAGCGCTCCATGTTATTAGGGGTTTTCTTCCCTTTGGTAAATAGGTGGTTTTGAGCTGAGAACTCAGAAATTGTAAAAATTGGGGCTTGAAGCCCGGATTGTTAAATTATCTCTAATCTTGGCTTTAATGGTCTTGTACCTGATTTGTCTGGTTGTTATGTGTTTAAGTTTGAAATTTTATGTGAAAATTGTTAAGTGTTGCTATATTCGAAAATGCAATTTTAATTCATATCTAATCTTTGTGGTTAGACCCATTCCCACCAGCACCTTCTTTCACTTCTCTGTGATGCACGAAAACTCGGTAACAAGTGGTAGCAGAGCGTGGTCGAATGGGTCTTGATAAAGCCACGTTTGACGGCAAAACGTAGAATTCGCACCGAACTCTAAGAATTTTCTAAATTGCCTCATTTTTTTGCAAGATGTCTGGTCCTCCCGTGTATTTGCGCAAAGAGGAATTGATTTACGAGCTTGTAATTTGGAAGGTCCAATTTGGAGGCACGGTTGTGGGCGATATTTCCAAACTTATAGAGTCGTTAGAACTTACTGTTTGCACTATCGCATACAATGCCACCGAGCTAGCTTCTATAGTTTGTTTATTTGAAGTGAGTCTGAAGAAAACAGCTGATTATGTATGTGCGGGATATTTTTTTTTTAATTTCAAATGAATCAGTGGGTAAATTAAGTTATTTATGTCAGGGTTACTTTCGATTCGCGCGCGCGTTCCATATTATCAGCATTTATATGAGTGGAGGATGTTATTGAGAAAGAATAAGTCAGATAATTTCGGATTAAATAATATTAGAAATTATTTTTATTAATTTTAGAGATAAATAATTTAATGTTTTAACAATTTTTTGGATTTAAGGATTATCAGATTTTACAAATGTAATTGAATAATTTAATGATTTAGAGGTAACGATTATAATAACATGATAACCTCGAATTTAGAGGATAATAATAAAATAAATGAATTCAAGTAATTGAAATGATGAGTTCACGAACTACATGGTGGATGTTGGGTTTAATGATTTCATATAGCTTCACAAATTTCAGAATGGAAGATTATAATAAAGTAAATAATTTAATAATTAAATAATTATAATTACTAGGTTTATAACATAGTGATGGAATAATTTGAAAGTATGGAGAGTAAATACGGATTTATTGATTCAAAGAATAAATGGATGAAGTTTTGGTTTTATGTTAACGTTTCAAAGGTCACTCTGACGAGTTAATGAAGGTTATGATGATAAATTATGATAACATTTTTTATTATTAATAATTTTCAAATATGGTGTTAACTAGATATGATAAAAAACTTAATTGAATTAAAATTGGAGGAATTGGAGTAGAGTAACGGTGGTAAATAAAATGAGATGTAATAGGAATCAAATTAAGTAATGTGTTTGGAAGAAAACCTGAATTTTTGAGTCATGTTGTTGATACCCCATAGTCGGAGTTGACAAAATTTACAAACATTATTTTGGTAATTTACATTGTCGAATTCGTAACAAATGATGGCGTGAGGAGTGTCTCATAATAAATGATAATGAAATTTGAACCAAACTCAGGTGAATCGAATGATGTAGAATGTGATGAACAAATATTTGGTCCGAAATTTTGTTGATTTGTATAGGGATATTGCTTTGCCAAAGATTAGACTTTTCTTTCAATAAATCTGTGTTCGTAAAAGTTCTCATTCAGATCTCTTTATTTAATTATTTTTCTTCTCTTTAATCCTTCCTGCCTAATAATTTTTGAGGTTAGTTTATAATATCCGAAGATGTCTCTGTGGGTAGTACCCAGTCAGCGACCCTGTGATGTCTCAAGCCGGTGCCACATTTCAAAGGCTGGAAGGGTGAAGGGTTGAGTTGGCGCCCAACGTGGGGCACGATTGTGTGTTTACCCATTAAGTGGAACTAAGTTGATCATGGTGATGATAGAAATTTTGGAATTTTTTTGGAAAATTCAAAAATTTCGGGTTTCACGATTTTTGTTAGACATTTTATAAGTGACATGTAAATGTAGATTATTTTGCGAAACTGAATGAGAACAGATCGTGAGTACCATTGTTATGGATACAGGCTCATGACAGTCACTTAATAGAGATGCCCAAAGAATATAGGGATTGTGTTAAATCCAAACGAGGTTAAAAATGTCTGGCTTATTCTTCAAATAAACTCATCCAGGGGCAATAGTTAAATAATTTTCGTAGATTTTCGTGGAATGATGAGATAACTTCGGTCTCAAGTTGTGGAAAATGGCAGTAGCAAATGTTATGGTGTCAGTTTACGATGATATGGGCCATTGTTTCGGTCGTATTCGCCGTAATGCTGAGGGCGTGTGTTTGTATCCTGGCATGTACTGTATGTGAAGTTCTTAATAATTCGAAAGATCAATGATAGTATTGCGATATTCGGTGGTTCGATTTTAAATTCATTTGAGGTGCTGTGTTAATAATTTGTTTGCGAATTTCTGTCGCTTGGTTTTTTTTGTATAAAACTTTGGCAAAATGTAGATGAAATAGGGACAGCTCCTAGATGGGAATGTTGTAGGCCAGATTTTTGATTGATATTATTCATGTAACGTAAAGAAGCTGGAATAAAATTATATGATAGTAATTATGGAAATCTGAACTTATTCTTTCTCATATCCACGGCACTTGGTTAGAGGGAAGGCCCGTTCTCTCAGAAGGATAATATGGTAGATGTGGAGGTGATGAAGGGTCATATGACCGAACTTAGAATGAATTGAGGGAGGACATGAATGAACAGTTTAAAGAAGCGAAGGAAAGCACTAAGGAACAATTTCAAGGTGTTCATGAACAATTTAAAGAAGTTAAGGATGGTGTCAATGAACAATTTAAAGAAGTTAAGGATGGTGTCAATGAACAATTCAAAGAAGTTAGGGACCAGATGGTCAGTATCAAGGATCAGCTATCGACAGAGATAACTATAGTTAAAGAGGGCTGTGATAGAAATGCTCAAAGATTAGAGAAGCAGATAGAAGAGGTCCGAATGGAAGCAGTAACCCGCAGCGACAAGTTGGAAGAAAAGATAGATCAGGTCGCTTTAACAGTAGCGCAAGTAGATGCCAGGTTGTCGGAGAAACTGAGTCAAGTCGAAATAAATGTCGAAGGTCAACAGAAAGCCGTAAATTCGATCAAGGATAAGATGGTTGATATTGAGGAAGCTATCGTATTGACAGACGCCAAAGTCACCAAGTTACAAAGGGAAACGCAGGAATCTTTTGTCAAGACTGCCGAGGGATTTAATGACCGGTTGTTGCAATTGAGAGATAATGTCCATGGAGAAGTTAAGAAGGTAGAAGACCAAATGAAAGAATATATGGCTGAAAATAGGAAAGAACTCTTAGAGGAAATAAATGGAGTGCAAGTGGATCTTAGAGCTGAAGGGTGCGAAGCAACTAAGCAAATTAGTGAATGAGCTCATAAATGCCATAAGATGGAAGTGAAGGTGGACATACACGAAGAATTAATGAAAGTGGTAAAAGAGGAGATCGGACAAATCAAGGGACTTAAGGAAGATGTCGAGATATTGAAATTACAGGAGACTAAGGGTGAACTGCTTATGCGATCAATGATAAATAAACAGAACGTCTTAGAGCAAGCAGGAAGCCATTCTAGTAGTGTAGGTTTGGGAAATGGAGTAGATCAGACTCGTGTACATGAAACTACCAACCAATCATTCGAAGAAAGAACTTCAACACCACAGATTATGGGACCAATTCCATATTTTGAATCGATGAGACTATCAGAGGGAAAGCCGAGGAAATTCACTGGTAGACCCGAGATCACACCAAAAAGTTTTCTTAGAGAGGTGACAGAATATATTCAGGACGACAGAATTCATCCGGATAGACAGTTGAGGATTGTAGAGCGATTTCTAAATGGACAACCGTTGATCTGGTTTAAAGCTTTCAAATATTGTTTTGACGACTACGTAGGATTCAAGCGTGCCTTTTTGCAAAAATACTGGGGCCAGGAAGTTCAACAAGGACTCAGACTTGAATTGTATTCAGGAAAATACCAGAGCACAGTACCCACGAGATATGCAGACTTTTTCAGTGGGCAGCTTTTGAAGCTTAGGGAGTTAGACTGTCCGCCTCCAGAAGAAGAATTAATTGCATCAATCGAAAGACAGCTACCTGTGGATGTGCAAAGGACATTGATAGCTGCGAACGTGAAAACAGCTGTAGAGACCGAAGTATTGTTGAGGCAGCTAGATTAACATCGAACATGTGTCATCCTAGGAATCGGAACATTGAAACAGTCCATGCGATTGACTTAACCAAGGAAGAAATTCCAACAGAGAGGAAGACCCAGGGAACCAACACGTACAGCAACAAGAACGATGATAATCAGAACAGAGAGTATCGAGGAGGATACCAGGGAAGAAATTGGAAAGCTCAATCATTTGGAAGAGGACGATTTAACGACAGGAGTCATGAGTCACATTATAATCAAAATTAAAAAGGAAACAGAAGACAAGGGTACCGATATAGATATGGAAGGTTTGGAGAGATGAGAAGACCATATCTACCATATAATAAACCAGGTGATGGAAGACGTCGACCAAGAAGAGAAGAAAACGACAGAATGGATCTTCAAGAACGCAGGAATGAGTCAAGAAGATATGTTGAGGAGTTGGCCACGAAAGGAGTATCGTCGGACCAGTGGAAGAGTGCGATTCAACAAGGGAATCAGGACAGAAGTCATGGAGCTGAGAGTAGGGAATATCAGGCTCATAGACGTAGAGAGGAATCTGGGGGTTGAATATAAATGCCCCAAGGTTCCCAATGGAGGGAAGTGGAGCTAAAAAAAGCCAAAATGTAGTACCACAAGATAGTGCAACCGCAGGATGTCGCCATCAGGATAATCGTGGATGGGCAATTGCAACCATTGATTCTTGGATAGCTAGACCAGAAGACCTTGTGGAGAATAAAGACAAACTTGCAAATAATGAGGTAAAGAAATTATCTGTTATTTATGTCAGAGTAGGGAGTCTGAGGGTCAGATGTTTGGTGGATACTGGAGCCAGCGTTAGTGTGGTATCACAAGTTTTAGTCGATGAATTACAGAAGAAATGTCAAATACCAATTATAACAGTAGCGTCAGTTAAGATCCGAGGTATAATACCAGACATAGTTACAACATGTAAAAGTCAAGCTTGTGTAGATGTAGAAGTTGGAAGTAATATAATGTCTCACCCATTCATTATAATGAACCGAATGGAATTCAACATGATTATAGGGGCTGACTTTCTCCGAGAGTTTAAGGCAGTTATTGATATGGAAAAGGACGTAATAAATTTCAATCTCAGTGGTGATCAGTCAGAAATTCATTTAAACCAACTACCAAATGTTGAGGGAGAAAGAAGAATTTGGTTGGCAGAACAATCGGTGGAAGATATAGTTAGAAACATACATCAAATTCAGGATCCTATTCTAGAAGAGTTCGAGGAAATGATTTTCGCATTGGAAAGGGAGACTGAATTACCAGATTTCGGCGACAAAGTCAAAAATAAAGTATCAGAAGCTACGATAGGAGATGAAGATAAGTCAAAATTAAAGGGAATTTTAGGCCACCATAAAACAGTATTTGCATCCAAATCGGGGAAGATTCCAAATTATAAATATGAGCTGAAAGTAAATAGTTGGGAACCGTTCAAGCAAAGACCTTACCCAGTGGCAGAAACGTTTTACCCTAAAGTTAAAGAAGTAATCAAGGAAATGGAGGATAACGGTCTAATATCTAAAACACCTACACCATTTTTGAATCCTTTGGTGATTGTTGAAAAACCTAATGGAAGCATCCGTGTTTGCTTGGAAGCAAAGGGCCATAAATCAACGACTTGTGCCAGAATACGATCAGGCCCCTCCTATCAAGGAATTGTTGAGAAAATTTCGAGGTAAACATTACTTTACGACTATCGATCTGACGTCATCGTATCACCATATTGAATTGGATGAAGCTACTAAGGTTTTGACACAATTTTTGTTCGACCAACAGACGTATATTTTAATCGATTACCTTTTGGTTTGAAGACAGCTGGTTCTGCTCTGATCCGAGCTCTAGATAAGAACTTAACGCAGGAAGTCAAAGATTCCACGGTCAGATATGTTGAAGATATCATGATTGCAACAGAGACCTTGGAGGAGCATTTTGAAGTATTACACAAACTTCTGGAAAACTTAAATCGTGCAAATTTTAAAGTAAATCTTGAAAAGTCCCACTTTTGTCAAAGGAGTATCATGTTTTTAGGTCATATTGTGGACGGCAATGGCGTCAAGCCTAGTCCTGTAAAGATCAGGTCCATCAAAAATTTCCCCAGACCCATGAGAATCAAACATATCCGTCAGTTCTTGGGAATGTGTAATTTTTTCTCAGACCATTGTCCTTTGTATACGGAAGTTGTTGCGCCTCTTCAGGATTTGTTAAAGAAGGATAAGAAATGGAAATGGGATGAAAATTGTGAAAATGCATTTTTGAAGACGAAGGAATTATTAACTAATAGTGTGAAATTGGGGTACCCAGATTTCGGTAAACCATTCATAGTTCAGACAGATGTTTCAGTTGTGGGGATTGGAGCGGTCTTATATCAGGATTCGGAAAATAAAGATCACAAAATGAACTATTTGGCCTTTATGAGTCGCAAATTGCGGTCTCACGAAATTAAGTACACTACGACGGAGTTGGAGATGCTTGCCATTGTTACAGCATTGGGACATTGGAGGAAGTATATTTATGGCTATGCTATTATTATTCGGACGGATCATAAAGCTTTAACCTTCCTTTTCAAGACGACCATGTCAAGCGAGAGGGTTAGCCGATGGGGCTTATATGTTCAGCAGTATGATGTTACACTTGAACATTGTGCTGGCAAGTTAAATGTAATTGCAGACGTGTTGAGTAGAAATCCTGAACCTGGAAAGGCAGAAGTAAATTTGATTGAAATTACACAAGAGGATAATCAGTTTTTGGAAAAGCTTAGGAATATTTCGGAAGCACAAAAGTTGTGGGATGAGGCCAAGGAATTGAGGGATTATTTTCAGAAGAAATTGCAGTCTGGGACAGTTGAATACAGAGAAGCAGAAAAACAAGCTATAAATTACAGTTTCTTTAATGGGATACTACACAAATTCATTGATGAAGAGCATACGAAATTGAGGATTGTTGTACCACCACAGTTGAGATGTGAATTGATCTGGCTTACACATCATGCGGTAGGACATGCTGGGATTGACAAGGTGACGGCGACCATCAATGAAACTTTTATTTGGCCAAATTAGAAAGACATGGTGCGGAAAATTATAATGACGTGTGATATATGTCAGCGAATTAAACCTTGTCCATTTTTAATAAGACAAATTCCTAGGCCAGTGTTACCCTCCAAACCTAAAGAGTTGTTTGCAATGGATTTCTTCGGCCCTTTGCCACGTGCTAGTAGAGGTTTAAAATATATCCTGGTATGCGTCGATGTGTTTACAAAATTTGTGACATTATGACCTATCCAAAGAGCAACTACGAATGCCGTTATTATTCAAATAAAGAACAAAATTATACCTCAGATGGGAAAGCCGGAATTTGTATTAAGAGATCATGGGACTCGGTTTACGTCCGAAAATTTTAAAAGGGACATTCGGAATTTGGGAATAGGACATGTACTCAGTTCAGTTAGAAATCCTCAGTCAAATCCTGCTGAGAGGATTATGAGAGAGATTGGGAAGTTTTGTAGAATTTATTGTCGAAATGAACATTGGAAATGGATCAGAGTATTGCAATCATAACTGAGAGTATCAATTCAACGATACATGAATCTACTGGCCAGATACCCGCTGTTGTACACCATAATGAGTATCCGAAAAGACCATGGGAAGGTATAATCCCGTTACCAAGTGATCCAAGACCTTCACACGAGCTTTGCGTGCAGAATACATCTCAACATCTTAAGGAACAAGCTGAACGACGCCTACGAAGAATGCGCAATAAGAGGTTCCACCGAAGCTTGCGTGTGGGAGAATTGGTTCTCGTGAAGAAACCTGCCGTCTCAAATCCTATTCAAAATTCTATCATAAATTTGCTGAACTTTATATTGGGCCATATGAAGTCATACAGGACTATGAGAATAATTCTTGTAAAGTCAAAAACTTAGAGACAGGAGTCGAAAGCACTTATAATGCTGGAAATGTGAAATTATAATATCCCACAAGAAGAAATATTGACCAGGAAACAATGGTTGACGAAGACGATCTTGAAGGACTTCCTGAAGAAGATGGAGGAGGGGAAGAAGACGGTGGAGAAGACGAGGAAACGGAAGATGAAGGAGAAGAAGAGGTTATGCTAACCTACGATACCACAGATGAAATGCCCAGAGGAGAAATGGATGAAAACGAAAGTTCTGGCGGAGAATGTGCCTGTGAAGACTTAATTAAACTTAGAGGAATGATGGAGAAGGTGGCTGCTATGTTAACAATGAGCAATAGTCTTCTTAGGAAAGAAAATTTGAGTTTAAAATGTGGATTTTGTTAAGAAATAAATGTAAAGACAATGATAAGTTTGAAAGATGTATGGTTGGAAAAATCACTTGTCAGCAATTTTTCCCAAAAGAATGTGGGGGAAAGATGAGCCAAATTGGCTCATAGCATTGTCTTTAAAATATTATGAATTACAGAAAAGTATAAGGGAATGAACGACAGTTTCATTCTAGGCCGGATGTGTGGCGCCATTTCGCTTGTCCAAGCTTGGACATAAGTTCCACTTGTCAGGGTCAGTTGATGACGCAATAGGAAGTACTGGAATATTCCGTGAGGTGTGTGATCAACGTCTTCAGTTTTAAGTTGGCAGCACTTTCAAGCAGCGAATAGCAGCATAGCAAGTTTGAAATGATGGTGGAAAATTAAAGATGGATGCCGTACGAATGACCTCTAAAATAAATTAAATCCACCAAGGGACAGTGTGAAATCAATGTTAAACTATCCCGTGAACAAGAATTAAAGACGGCATATTTTTAATAATTTATTGTAATAAACGATTGCAGGCATACGTGACGGGATATTACACCACTGTTGATGGGGTTCCCCGAGCTCCATATCCGGAAGCTCGTGTGCAGGAAAAAGACGCGTGCTGCTCAAGACTCTCACTCTGCTACGGAAATTTGAACGTCTCGGACGTAAAGCGAATGTGGTCAACGCGGACTCTTAATCTTCAGTATTTCCTAGTCCACTAACTAATTGTCGATAGGATACGACGGGGTCCGATAGACTATGTATTTCAACTGAATAAAGACCGAAAATCTGGTAAAATTCGGGAAGGCGATTTTACAATATTAACTGTGACGAGGTAGGAAGACCGGAGCGAGATCGATGCAAGGACGCTTTGCAGTGCCACGTGTTAAACTCGCGAAAAGAGCAGAGACAAAGTATTCATTACTAGTGTAAATAACTGTTTTATGTGCTATAATAAGTTACTTATATATGTGTTTGTGTGTATTTTAGTGTATTAAGGCGTGAAGCCGTGTGAATTCATTAAAGCCGCAAGAATGAAGAACATGGTCATGGAGAAAGGCATTGGTTCACGTGTTAAGGCCGATTATATAATGGGTTAAGTTCATCATGGGGCCGACCTGAAACCATGAGGCCGTGGAGCTGAGTATGGAGCGTCGCCTAATCGATAAGTACCCTGATTCATTATATCTGGCATGTGCATGATTAGCTGTTAACTTGTAAATAAATTAATGCATGACAATTCGTTTTATATTTTTTAGTTTTCTGTAGCAAGGATAGTTAGAGTTTTTAGAGCGTAAATTTCATACTGACGCCTAGGGGGAGTGAATATTGTAAATAAGAGGCGTGTGTTGAATATGGTCTTCATAAATGATGAAATAATAAGTGTGTGTAAATAATAATCTTCTATAGTGATACGTGTGTGAAATATGGTTTTCCTTAGTGCGCGATCTTCTGATAAATACCAGCGTGTGTGTGTGTAAATATTTAATGTGATGTAGGAGGCATTCATTGTAAGGTATAGTAAAAGGGAATAAGTAGAGTAGCCTAGCATGTTGCATGACTGCAAGATCGTCGAGAGGAATTACATTGACTGAGAGATTCGAACCTTGGTTATTCCGGGACATTACAGTAAAATTTGAGAGTGTATGTCATCAGTAAGTAATAAGTATTGTTAACCAGTGGACGAAAAATGTGCTGTAGTTAATAGGTTTCATCGTATAATTTATCCGAGATGTAGTTAGTCCAGTGTCGAAGTAGGGCCTTTATGACAAAAAATGCCAGCAGCAGGGGGTCGAACTGCTGAGATTGTGTAGCGTAACATATGAATAAATACCGGCCTAGCGACATACGTGTTTCTTAATAATGTTGAGCGAGGAATGTAGAATTAAACACGTGAGATATGGAACAAATAAGATGCGTTGAGAGTGTTATATTATAATGGTTACCGTTCGCCCAGAAAGCAAGGATACGTAAGATGATTTGGAGGAAACATATGAGTTCATTAGAGCGGAGAGAGAAAATTATTAATTGGGTGCGGACGAGTTGTAATGCCGTGTTAATGAAATGAGCGGGGTGCTTGAGATAAGGTCATCGCCCGTGCCGGTGTGCTGTGCATTAGAGGAATCCAGACAGCTTTGGCAGGGTCTTACAAGTAAAAGAATTACAGTCATTCATAAGATAATTCTGTTTTGATGAATTTAGGACAGCACATTAAAATTAAAAATAATAGACATACTTCGTGACAGTTCATTGTGGCGAGTCCAAGGATAGGTCACTGTAATGATGCCTTGCTGAGAGTCGGAGTTCGATGCCCGGCCAAGGTCAATGCATGATGATTTTCCCTGTGATTATTTGGTTGAATAATGTTGTGTTTGTTTCAATGTTATATGTTCTACTGGGTGTTGAGCAATGCAAATTCTGGTTTGCAGTTATGTTATTTCTTGTTAATGTGTGAAATCAGTTCACGTGTGGTTGATTGTACTTATGACAATGAGGTTCTGTCCCATTGTTTTTAGAATCAGTGTAGGTTTAGTTGTGTATTGCATTAATAGTGTAGGTTTCTTGCTACAGAGTAGGCATATGTTATACGTCTGATGAAAACAGCTGATTATGTATATGCGGGATATTTTTAATTTCAAATGAATCAGTGGAGTAAATTAAGTTATTTATGTCAGGGTTACTTTCGATTCGCGCGCGCGTTCCATATTATCAGCATTTATATGAGTGGAGGATGTTATTGAGAAAGAATAAGTCAGATAATTTCGGACTTAAATAATATTAGAAATTATTTTTATTAATTTTAGAGATAAATAATTTAAAGTTTTAACAATTTTTTTGGATTTAAGGATTATCAGATTTTACAAATGTAATTGAATAATTTAATGATTTAGAGGTAACGATTATAATAACATGATAACCTCGAATTTAGTGGATAATAATAAAATTAATGAATTTAATTAATTGAAATGATGAGTTCACGAACTACACGGTGGATGTTTGATTTAATGATTTCATATAGCTTCACAAATTTCAGAATGGAAGATTATAATAAAGTAAATAATTTAATAATTTAATAATTATAATTACTAGGTTTATAACATAGTGATGGAATAATTTGAAAGTATGGAGAGTAAATACGGATTTATTGATTCAAAGAATAAATGGATGAAGTTTTGGTTTTATGTTAACGTTTCAAAGGTCACTCTGACGAGTTAATGAAGGTTATGATGATAAATTATGATAACATTTTTTAATTATTAATAATTTTGAAATATGGTGTTAACCAGATATGATAAAAATTTAATTGAATTAAAATTGGAGGTATTGGAGTAGAGTAACGGTGGTAAATAAAATGAGATGTAATAGGAATCAAATTAAGTAATGTGTTTGGAAGAAAACCTGAATTTTTGAGTCATGTTATTGATACCCCATAGTCGGAGTTGACAAAATTTACAAACATTATTTTGGTAATTTACATTGTCGAATTCGTAACAAATGATGGCATGAGGAGTGTCTCATAATAAATGATAATGAAATTTGAACCAAACTCAGATGAATCGAATGATGTAGAATGTGGTGTAAAAATATTTGGTCCGAAATTTTATTGATTTGTATAGGGATATTGCTTTGCCAAAGTTTAGAATTTTCTTTCAATAAATCTGTGTTCGTAAAAGTTCTCATTCAGATCTCTTTATTTAATTATTTTTCTTCTCTTTTATCCTTCCTGCCTAATAATTTTTGAGGTTAGTTTATAATATCCGAAGATGTCTCTGTGGGTAGTACCCAGTCAGCGACCCTGTGATGTCTCAAGCCGGTGCCACATTTCAAAGGCTGGAAGGGTGAAAGGTTGAGTACTAATTGGGGAGATCTAAACTTACCTGAAGTTAATGGAATGGAGCTGCAAGTGAAGCCCATGAACAGAAACTGGCAAATAAATTAATTTTAGGAGGGAGGATTTACACAAGAAGTACAAAACCGACTCGTCTTAACAACTTGCTAGATGTATTCTGGGTTAAACCATGGGAAATTATTGATAAAACTGAGGTAATTGAAGGACTAGAAGATCATAAGGCTGTAATAATGGATGTAGGACTTATACCAAAATGCTTAATAAAAGGGTCACACAATACAAGAAATTATACAGAAAAACTAAAGTTGAAGAATTTGGGACTTACCTTAAATCACAATTCAGTTGTTGGATAAGTGAAGGTAGTAATGTGGATACACTTTGGGCTAAATTTAAAGGAATCATTTGGGAATGAGAGAAGAGATTTATACCTGTTAAGAAGGGTAAAATGACTTCAGACCCTGTTTATTATACAAGGGAAATAAGGAAATTAAAAAGAAAATGTAGAATAGTAAACAGGAAAGTCAAAGAGGTTAGGGAGAATAGAGAAACTAGAAAACAGCTAATGAGGGAACTGAATGGAGTGAAAAAGGAAGCAAAAGATAAATACATGAATGGCATACTTCAAGAGGGTAATGACCACGAACGGAAATGGAAAAAGATGTTTTCATGTATTAGGAATCAAAATGGAAAAGGAATCAAAATTCATACAATGGTGGGAGAAGGGGGAGAACACTATTCAACAGATACTGAGAAAGCACATCTATTTAGTAGGGAATTCAGAGATTCACTAGAAGATTGTCACGAGTTGGAAACAATAACAGAAAATAAAGAGGGAGACACACATAAGGAAACAAGAAGCTTCTCATTCACAAATGAAGATATTTTCAGAGAAATCCAACTGCTTTAGCAAGGAAAAGCAGCAGTAAGTGATCAAATTACTGGGGAGGTATTAAAGACAATGGGGTAGTACATAGTGCCTTATTTAAAATTTCTCTTTGTCTATGTCATAAATAATAGGGTAATACCAAAAGAATGGAAGGAATCTATAATAATACCAATGTATAAAGGAAAGGGTGATAAAAGGAAACCAGAGAACTACAGACCAATCAGCCTGACCAGTATAGTTTGTAAAATACTGGAGAGTTTAATATCGAAGTACATCAGAGGGATATGTGATGATAAAAATTGGTTCATGAGGAGCCAGTATGGATTTAGAAAAAAATTTCTTGTGAGGCACAACTGGTGGGATTTCAGCAGGACATATCATCAATGGGATTCAGGAGACCAGTGAGATTGCATAGCCATAGCTCTTTCCAAAGCCTTTGATAGAGTGGAACATGGAATATTATTAAAGAAATTTGAGGGAATAGGATTGGACGTAAGGGTTATTCGTTGGATAAGAGCATTTCTAAATTCAAGGCTCAGAAGGTCAGGGTAGGAAATAATATATCACAGGAAGATAAAGTTTGAAAGAGAATCGCACAGGGTAGTATAATCGGTCCGTTACTTTTCTTAATGTACACAAATGATTTAGGGAACAATATAACATCAAAAATAAGATTGTATGCGGATGATATAATTGTTTATAGGGAAATAAATAAAATTGAGGATTGTACAGAATTACAAAGGGACCTTGAAAGTATCCAACAGTGGGTTGAAGAAAATAATATGAAGGTTAACGGAGGCAAATCAACTGTTAGAACATTTACAAACAGAAGCTTTAAAACTGAATTTGAATATACTTTGGATGAGGTAGGTATCCCAAAAGATGGCAAGTGCAAATACTTAGGTGTGAGATTTCAAAGTAATTTGCACTGGAAGGGTCATGTTGATGAAATTGTTGGGATAGCATACAGATCATTACATGACATAATGAGGCTACTTGAAGGATGCAACAAAGAATTAAAAAAAAAAGTTACTTAAGTATGGTTCGTCCATTATTGGAATATGCAAACAGTGTTTGGGATCCTCACCCAGAATACCTAATAAAAGAAATAGATAGTGTGCAGAGGAAAGCAGCAAGATTTGTAACAGGGGATTTCAGGAGAAACAGTAGTGTATCAGAAGTGTTAGAGTAACTTGGGTGGGAAACTTTAAGTAAGAGAAGGAAGAAAACTAGACTTATAGGATTATATGGAGCCTGTACAGGACAAGAAGCATGGGGAGAAATCCATGAGAGGCTTCAGTTGGAAAATAATTATATTGGCTGAACTGACCACAACTATAAAATTAGAAGGAATTTTAGCAGAAGCAACTGGGGGAAATTTTCATTCATTGGGAAGGGCGTGAAGGAGTGGAACAGTTTACCAGGGGTAGTGTTTGATCCTTTTCCAAAATCTGTACAGGTATTCAAGAAGAGAATAAACAGCAACAGGGAAACTAAATGAAATGTTAGAGGGCATTTGACCAGTGTAGGCTATTGTAAATTAAAAAATGTGCGGGAATAAATTAATTCCATCCCCTGGTCCATGGAGTTTGGACAGTCAAAGTAGGGGACTGCCTGTAGGGGTGAAGTACAGTGGAGACTTCGAGGGCCCTGGGACCGCTACGGTAGCTGTGAAGGCCCTTCAGGAACTCTGAAAAGTGGTGGTTAAAGGGGGCTCTGGTTAAGAAGCAGCAGGTCGTTATGCTACTTCGAATCCAAAATGGGTAAAAAAGGTAAATAAATGCAATGTAAATTTTAATCTTATACCAGTTGCATAGTATTATTTGAAGTAATTCCACATACTGTATATGAGTTGACTATATTTGTAAGTATAGGAGATATTATAAGTAGAATTTTGTAAACAACATAAATTTATTAAGGATGATCTGTTTGTTTAATAGAAAAAAAATATTAGCATAAATAGTATATTATTGTATTCTAGAAAAAATTTCTTCTCTTGTTAATATTTAAATTTATTGCTTGACATTAATGTATTTTAGTGTACCATTTGCCATTGTGAATTATATATAATAAAATTTAATAATAGTAAAAATAATACGGTTTTACTGAATAAAATTCTGCGGCTATCAAATAGTAACGTATCCAAGATGTTTTACAATCATCAAATAAAACTTGAACACATCGATAATTAAATATCCCGAAAGTTACATTGCAAAAATATGTTGATATTACAATTAACTGAAGTTATAATTAATTTCTAAAATGCATAATTCGCTGCGTCCAGAATTTTAGAATCTTGACTTTTATCATTTATCAACCCCTTCTAAAGAACAGGTAAACTATATAACTGTGATGCCACACCAATAATAATAATAATAATAATAATAATAATAATAATAATAATAATAATAATAATAAAATAGTCACTGGTGTCAACTTTAATTATTTAAACTCTGTAAATGAAATGTAGTTACTCAGAACATTTACCGGCTAATTGAGCCATTGCACCTTTGGTAATTACCATTAACTCTTACTTAGATTATTTAACCAAAATTTGTTTTAAAAGCCCACCATAACTCTTCTTGTTTTCTCAGAAAGAAAGACAATCATCACTGTGTAAAATAAAGAAAAGTCTGTTACATAAAAAATATTTTTGTAATTTATAGTTATTTGTTTGCTAAAGGTTACTGAACTGCCTAAATGAAATTATGGTTCATTAACATACAGTTTCAATCATTCGTAAATTAAATTCACAAAAATTCTAGTTCAGAACTCACTCAAATTATCTGTTGTTGTTGTTGTTTTGTGCTCTTGCTGAATCTAAAACATTTCTTTCTGTGTTTTACGCGAGTCCTACCCTTATTTTTCATAACCTAAACTGGGGATATTAACTCTCCCACTCAAGAAGACCACAAAAATAAACTAATATCTATAAATGGAGACAGCGAAATAAATAGCCCACGATCTAAAGTCATTTTTAAAAATCACACGGCTGAATGTAATGACATCCTATCATTATCTTATTCGCAAATATATACAGGCAGGTCATTTCCAGACGAAACTGTCCAAAAAATAATTTTATCAGGTTATATAAACTGAATTATGACGATATTGGTCGATTTCAATCTCCAATCAGGATAAATCACTGAAATCACCGTTAACCGAGACTATGAACAAGTCACTCTCGTGGCAAATTGTAAGATTCAATTATGTACTGAAGAAATGAGTTCATGACAACTTGCGAAAACTATAACGTAAATGTTCCGATGAAATTATCAATAATAATATTAATAATAATAAAGCAACATCCTGCCAAGAAGAATAAAAAGAATGTCTTTAGCAATCTTTATAAATCCAGTGGGCATTTCAAACTTCAATACAATATTATTGTGGCAATCTAAAATGGTCAATCATATCTGTATATCTAACACAGACGTTGTGTCACTGTTAGCCTTCTCTTTCATCGCTAGGTCCTTACTACTTCTCAGTTCAATCAACTGTTTCATTAACACAATGTCTTCTTTTTCAACAATATTTATTCCCTCGGCTTCACAATGCCGGTAACAAAAAATTGTGAGCTGCACCACTTGCCTATCTCTCCATCAACCCACGGGCTTGTGTATCAATTCCTGAATTTTACCACGTGAAAACTTTCATCTACTACAATATATTCTTTAATCTGGACCACATTAAAATATATACGACTCATACTGTCAACCAGCAACGTGTTTTATAACCATAAAATAATACCTACACTTACGGGGATACCCGTGGAGCAGAAAGAGGTTAAGGAAGGTGTCGGGCTGAATGGGTCTATCAACAATATCAAAAATAATTTAAAACTTGAACGGAAGGTTATATTTTTTCAGAAAACAACAACTTAACAATTTTCACTTGGTGAACATAAAAACATATCAGGTAAATTGCCAGTCTTGAAATCAGATTAGGAAGAACAGTGATTAGTGATTTCTACAGATCCTGGGCTTCAAACCCGTAATTTTACGATTTCCAGAGCTCCTAGTTCAAATTTACAATTCAAAATGAGAACAAATTTAGTCAAGGGCAGAAATCCCCTAATTCAATGAACACTTGCTCCTATAATTACAATCTAGCCTTCCAGAGGCACTCTTTACAATTACAAAACTTGAAAAAAATAGCTCACAGGCTCTCAGTTTCTCAAGCCTACTCAAGGCAACATTGCATGAAAATCTGACAATCTCTGGCCTTACAAGGCACTAATTAAAAACTGAAATATTATTACACAAAGGTATCTCGTACCCACCCTACAGGGTCTGTGCGAAAAGAACGGGTTATGTAAATGGCCCGAAACACAAACAGAAAGAAGGCGTACACTGCACTCCTATATAATAAAAATTAAAACCTACAGGGTTCTCGGCCGAGAAAAACAGGGGCTTATGCCAAGCTACTTGAGGTAGCGCGGATGGAATCAACTTAAATACATTACAGAAACGAAAGGTTGTGAAAACGTCGCTACCTCAAACAAAGACGAAGGGGAGCTCGAGAGGGTACTTCACTCTCTATCCCCGATTTAAGGTTAAAGCTTTATGAAGTTTTTACAATAGCCGGAAGATGATTTAGATTTTAGAAAAGTTTGTTACATAACTAAATATTCGGACCCTTCCCTCGGATTAAACTGCGGATGTAGCAAGAAAGAATGAAGTTATGTGGCCATTACCTGATAGATGTTCTGGCTGCTGACGAAAGAGGCCGCCCGCCTCCTGCTTAACACACACACTCAGATAGACGAAGATCAATTGGCCAAGAAACGTGAAAATCCGCAGTTTATAAACCCTCAGGGAAGGTTCGAGATTATTCAAGATAAATCAGGACACACCCTCTCAAATTTTATTGGCAGATACAAAGTGAAGAAGATATACGTGATTGGTTGGAAATTAATTACAAAAATTAGTGATTGGCTAGATTCAAAACTGGCGGAAAGAAAAGGAAGTATTGCCAACCCAAAAGTAAATGAACATAGATCATTCATGGACAACCTAGAAATACAAAATGTTTACATTTTAAGTTCTTACACTTTGCACCAGAGGGCATAAATTTTTGTGGTGTCATCTGTAGGAAAATGTCCAAACTTCTTGATGAATGGGAAACAAAACAAGGAGACATTTACTCAGGTTAGGAAACTGAACAATAACAAATTACATAATATTTTGGTGGTGACATCTTCTGATAAAAGTTCTAAGTTGCTGTTGTAGTAGTTTCCACTTTTGTTCGATAGAGGAGTTCTTTTAAGCGCTAATTTTGATTGTCCGGCGTTGAGGTGTACCTCCCCGTACTGACCTCACCAACAAATGTCCTTTCTTGGCGTGACACGGAAGAATTTTCAGAAAACACGCTTGCCAATCTAATACAGGAGCAAGTGACAAAGGTAGTGGTAGAACATTTGCAGGAGTCTATAGACTTCCATACTAAGGTAATTCAAGACTTGCCGAGTGCTCTCGAAGATAGGGACAAAATCATAAAAAGACTTAGGTCCCAGTTACAGGAGAAGACCGACGATCTGGAACAGTACACGAGGCGCCAGTGCTTGCGAGTGTTCGGTGTAGCAGAGTCCGCACATGTGAACACGGACGACATTATTTTAAATATTGCTGAGGAAATTGGGGTCGATCTCAGTCTAGAAGACATTGATAGGTCACACAGGGTAGGGAAAAGAGAAGGCGGTCGTCCGAGACCAATAATATTGAAGTTTGTGTCCTATCGGAAGAGGAATGCAATGTTCACAAACAAGAAAAACTGAAGGGCACAAACAAAACTATCCGAGAAGATCTCACTCCCCTGAGACTGCAGCTTCCCCAGGAGGCAATTTCGAAGTACGGCGTCAAAAATACGTGGTCGAAGGACGGGACAGTGACAGTGAAACGAGGTGACAGTAAAATTCTGGTCAAAAATCGCCAAGAACTAAACAGCATTAGTTAATCATGAGCCTGAGCTAAAACTAGGCGATAACTGTAATTCAATAGGAAAATACCTAGAATTGTAAATATCTGTTAAATTTAATTGATAACTTAGATTAGGCTTAACTAAATTCCAGGGAACTAGTTCAGTTAGCATTTAGAAACTGTCAAGTTGGCTTTTCTTAGGCTAAAGGAAACAAATGTATCTAATTACAGCCTGCAAACCTCCCCTCCCGAAATGCAGACAGGTCAAACTACAACCACCCCTTCCCAAACCACTGCGGGCTGCCCCAGCGGCATTCTTCCTGTACCCCCAGGCTCTCTGCAGGTGGGCCACGTGAACACACAGAGCCTTCTTTCCCATTTCACTGAATTCTCAGACATGTTCCCTCACAACAAATTCCATGCCATATTAATATCTGAGATGTGGTTGAAACCAAGTATCCCCTCTTCACTAGTACATATGGAGGGTTACACGCTGATAAGAAACGATAGAGTAGGAAAAGGTGGGGGAGGCGTAGCGATATATCTGCGCAAGGATATGAAATTCAAAGAATTACGCAAAACACCAAGTGAATTTCACAATGGGCCGGAGTTCCTATTTATTGAATTACAAATTCGCAGTGATAAGTGTTTACTGGGTGTTGTGTATCGTGCACCGAAGACGAGATATATCGAAGACCTGGAGGAAGCAGTACAGGACCTATTACCTAGGTATGAGCATGTTATATTTGTACCATTACGTTACATTAGCGGCCGTAAATGTCATGGAAACAGTGGACAAATATGGCGCACAATAGCTTCAGGTGCAAGTACACAGAGTAGAGATCTAGTCAATCGATATCGGCCGGCCGCAAGGAAAAAGAATCTCAAGAATTAAATAATGATGGACTAAAAAATTTGAATGAGAACGATTCTTGACTACCTTGTGAAGAAGATAGAGTTACGGGTTGAAGAGAAGCAGCACGACTTACGGAAGGATTTAAAAGGATCAACGGAACGTTAAATACTAGAATATTAATATATATAAACAGCAGTGAAGACTACATCTACAAGAATATCGGCAGAAAAGGCATAGATTTGAAGGAAATATTCGTTACTGTAACATCTAAACTCAGAATCCAAAGGAAACTTCAGCCGAGTTATACAGTGCCGAAAGTAGTATTATAACGGCAAATCCTTGCTAAGGAAATAATAATTTATTGTTTCCAGGAGGGAGACAATATCTGTTTAAGCGAAAGAAATAGCAAGAAGTAGGCCGAATTAGAGAAATCTATAAATTTAAAGAAAAGAGTATTCTCGTCCAATACGAGTTTCCGAAAACAAATATTACGTATTGAATAGCCTACTATTCACCAGTACACTATGAATTCTACTATGTATTTGTTCTTTTATGATTGTATGAGAACTGGTGACAAGATGGACTCAGCTTAAACAGAAGGAAATGACCGCTCAAGACTGAATAGCTCAAGCCAAGATCCCGAGCCGGAGCCGCAGATGACGTAATTTTGGATCGCAGGGGCTGCCTACTCCATGATGCCGTAGTCCAGGAGAGATCCAGCAGCAAAATCCTGTTACGAGATAAGTATTATGAGTTACATCGTAATGAATTTCAAATCAATTGATGAAAAATATTTATATGTGTACAGGAGTGCTAGATGTAAGAGATGAAGTTCCAATGAAAGGATATATGAATATAAATGCCAATTATTAGCCGATGAAATGTGCCAGTTTATGCTATATAACCGTGGTGCTAATGTGATAATTTTAAGGTTAATGGAAACTAGATCTGATTGAGTATTTGTGCATGTTTAGTGCCAATCAATACGTGTAGACCGTGAAATGTTTAACCAGTAGAGATTGTAGAAAAAGCAGACAAGATACGAGACGTAACCTAAAAGTTCAGGTCAATATGTGTAGCAATCATGGCCAGTACGATAATAGCATTGTGAGTAAGTGTTTGAAATATTACGAAGTTGCAGTGTATGAGAGAATAATCAGGTTACTATGTATTGCTACCGTAACACAGAGGTTATTTTAGTGGAAATGAATGATGATATTTTTAAATATGGAGGTATATATGTATATAAAGGAAATGGAATGCTAATGTGGCAAGTTGTATTTAGAGTGAAGAGATATGTTTCTGTTAGTTGTTTAAGAATGGGATAGATGATTGAATTGCGAATTCGTGTGTTACATATTATATTTATATTTGGATTAGCGCTGCAAGTGAAGGGTTTAGGCCATATTGAGTCGAATGTATGTCTCGAGTCAAGCATAATGTGTATCGTTGTAACTTTCAGCGGAAGATATTGAGAGGTTACGTGTTTGTTATACATTACGTAAAATACATATTCAGGAATAGAATGGAGTCTCGTACATTTACATATTGGAATGTCAGCGCGGTAACGCTAATATGAAGTACGGTTTACTTTGACTAAGCATTGGCACAGCGAAGAGATATTTGAGAATATGTAAATATATTGGCACATAATTAAGAATGCACGGCACGATTTTCGCAGGTTAGACTGACGTACTATCAAATCTATGGCACTCTGTACTAAAATTATTTGGTTTATTTTGTACATATGGTGATGTACTGTTTTAATTTATTCATTTTGGGTTATGATAGGAATATTAGTAACTGCATGGGTGTTTTGAACCCAGAGTTTAAACATGGTAATGCTTATCTCGTAACGTGGTGAGTCACAAACAAGAATCCAAACATGAAATCAAACATGTATCCAAGTAAATTTTGTCAAACAGACCGAAAGGAAAGACCTAAATGATGCCCCAAAGAAAACCCCAAACAATATAAAAAGGAAGATATTCCACTCCTCCTTGTTTTAATAAAGTTATGGTCCCTATTTTTCCCCTTGTATCATTTTAAACATGGAAGATATGGTATATTTTGATACTTAACGAAAATGTAAGCAGATAAGATGATAACTTAAAGATTTTTCAAATATGTTTATCTCGGAAGTCAAGCATTTGAGAATGATATTTGTAATTTCATCCAACTTTCCTTCCTTTAATGCCGATGGATATATATTATTCAATTTTATTATACATTAGCATGCTAATAAACTAGATATAGTATTGATTTTGCGTTTCTATTCCTTAAGTAACTTGTAGTAAATAGTAGTATGGTAATTTACGGATCTATTGAATTAATTTATGTTAAATACTAGGTGATGATCAGATAATTTCTTTCACGTATGATACGGAATGACTAGTTGAACGGACGGATACTCTTCAACGGAATCTACGATTTATCTAAAACAAATGGGAATATAATGAAGCGAATTTACCCTGAGAAGCGATTATGCACCGTGTTGTTGAAGCTCGTATTCATAAATTATATCTCAGTTCAGAGTCTAGGTATGATTTACGACTCGATGCTTTGAATTTTGTAGCCGGAGCAATATTTATACAAGTGTATATTCAGTTAATGCTCCAACGCGGCGTAATAGTGGAAGTCACCGCGGGAACATTTAGAAACGAAAGGTGCATTTTTGGTCGCCCAACGCGGCGCAACAACATAAGACAGAGGCATCGGGAAAGGTTGCATAAATTAAATGGTGCATATTAATGGGTGACTTTAATTCTGACATGATAAAATGTGATGCTGCTGAATCTAGTCGACTCAAAAGCATGCTTACCTCACTCAATATGACGATCCTTCCCCTAAATCGTACACACCACATAGCTACTTCCCATACACTACTGGACTTAATTATTACAAACAATACTGACAGAATGCAGACTTACGGACAACAGCCAGCTTCCGGACTTTCCCAATATGACTTTATTTACTCAATTTACTCACTGAAATTCCCCAAATATGAGCCTGAATTAATTTCTTACGAAGACTTCAAAAGCCTAAACGAAGAGGCGTTCATTGAGGACGCACTCAAAACACCGCGGCACAACATACAACTCGTATATGATATTTACGACAAAATAACCTTGTTTAACGAACTACTTTTAGGACTGTATGACAAACATGCCCCCATACGGACAGCACGAGTGAAACGAAAACCATCACCTTGGCTGACACAAGACATTCGGGAAAAATGGAGGAAAGAAATGCAGCTTACAAATATTATAGAAAAAATCCAACCGCAGATAATTTCGAAAAGTACAAAAAATAGCGTAACGCAACAACTCAGACCATCAGGAATGCTAAGATACGCCACACACATGAAATCTTCAAAGATAACAATTCTGGCAATGTTTGGAAAATTCTTCGGAACATTGGTTTGACAAATAAAACCGTTGAAAACAACACTGACTTGCCATTAGACGAATTAAATAAATTTTTCTGCTCACAAAATTCACATACAGACGAACGAACTAAAAGGGAAACAATCGACAGACTACATACGAAAAGAAAACACGATCAAGAAGAATTTTATTTTTCGCATGTAACTCTTAATGACGCCAGAGACGCAATTCATGAAATAAAGACAGAGGCTACAGGATGTGACGGAATAAATTTGACATTAATTAAAAGACTCACTGAAATTGTTCTCCCAACAATTACACACATAATAAATACCTCACTTATGACAGGAATCTTCCCCAATATATGGAATAGTGCCATATTACGACCGATAAGAAAAATCGATAATCCAACAAAACCCGAAGACTTTCGACCAATTTGCATACTTCCTTGTCTTAGTAAAATATTAGAAAAGGTCGTTCACAAGCAGATAACGAATTACCTTAACAAACACAATTTACTCGACAAATACCAGTCAGGATTTAGACCTAACCACAGCACAACCACAGCACTACTAAAAGTCACAAATGACATTCAATCAGGCATAGACAACGGACAAATGACTATCCTTGTACTTTTAGAACTAAGTAAAGCATTTGACAGTGTGGGCAGGGAAATATTATTAGCTAAGCTACAAGCACAAAAATTTTCTTCAAGCGCACTGACGTGGCTGCACTCTTATTTAATTGGGCGGCAGCAGTGCGTTTCAGCAGGTACGTAAGTGTCACACTGGCAACAAACTGAAGTTGGCGTAGTTCAGGGCAGTGTTCTAGCGCCACTGCCATTTTCACTGTACTTAAATGACCTACCAGAACATATAAAAACGTGTAAATACCATTTATACGCAGATGATATTCAACATTATATGCAAACAAACCCGAAAGACATCAAACTGGACATTAACAAACTAAACGATGACCTGGAAAATATAAAAGTCTGGACTAAAAATAATTCACTTAAAGTCAATCCAATCAAATCACAAGCAATCATAATTGGATCCAAAAGTAATCATACCAAACTGAAAAGTGTTAAAATTCCTCCAATCCTATTCCACGCAACACCAATACAAATAAACGAAAATGTAAAAAACCTTGGCCTCATTTCTGATAAGTACTTAAACTGGACGGAACACACGACCAAAATATGCCGAGTATTCTTTTCTTTGCACTCTCTTAAAAGTTTATGGGATCTCCTTCCACTAAATATGAGAAAGTTACTTGTTCAAAGCTTGATTCTACCCATCTTCGATTACGGTGACGTAATATACAAGAACCTAAACACCACACCTAACGCTAAACTCCAGCGGGCTTATAATACATGCATCCGTTTCGTATTAAATATGCCTAGGTATTGTCATATATCACCTTGTCTTGAACAGCTGTCGTGGTTATATTTGGCGGAGAGAAGAAACCTTCACTCTGTTTAGCTTGTTCACAACATTCTCCGTTCAGACACACCAAGTTATCTGAAAATGGATTTTAAATACTTGACATCTCCAAACAGTGTACCTACAAGGACAGAAATCTCTTCCCTGCTGAGCTTCCCAATTTACCGCACGACCGGGTACGGCAACTCATTCATACCTGCAACCATACGCTCTTGGAATTCCCTTCCGGCTGTAATTAAAGACATACATAGTAGAAATGTATTTTTAAAAATATGTAATGGTAAAAACGTACACTTTTGGGTAGATAATTGAAAACTTAATGAGATTTTCGTACAAAATTGAATTTTATATTCTTCTCTCTAATATTTCAGAGTGGATCATCTGAACCCACAGCTTTCAGTGAATTAAATGTAATCTGTTTACCTGAACAAAGTTATCGAAAAAGTTTTGTGGTGTCATCTGTAGAAAAATGTCCAGACTTCTTGATGAATGGTAAACAAGACAAGGAGACATTCAGTCAGGTTAGGAAACTGCACAATAACAAATTACATAATATTTTGGTGGTGACATCTTCTGATAAAAGTTCTAAGTTGCTTTTGTAGTAGTTTCCACTTTTGTTCGATATAGGAGCTCTTTTAGGCGCTAATTTTTAAATGCGCTGCGTTGAGGTGTACCTCCCGGTACTGACCTCACCAACAAATGTGACGAGAAGAACAGATGGAATGATAGGACACATCTTAAGACACCCAGGACTTTTTCAGTTGGTTTTTGAAGGAAGTGTAAGTGGTAAGAACGGTAGGGGTAGACCAAGGTATGAATATGACAAGCAGATAAGAGCAGATGTAGGATGCAATAGTTACGTAGAAATGAAAAGGTTAGCACAGGATAGGGTGGCATGGGGAGCTGCATCAAACCAGTCTATGGACTGATGACTCAAACAACAACAACAACAACAACAACAACACATATTGACAGAGACCAAAAGAAGCAAAAATGGTATTTAAACAAGAAACGGTGGACTGAGCGGTAGCCAGCTTAGTCGGAAGTAACCAGGAAAATCTCGTGAAACCGTCTACACACACTAGAATGAATTTATTGGAGTTCCACTTTGATTGTGGGACGTATCCCACCTGGAATGATCTTCATGATGAAATGCAATGAGGGCCGATCTAGGATTACGATTGACCCGCTCAGCCAGAGATGTTTGATGATAATACGGCGAAGTAGTTACATGTGATATAGACAGATCAAAACAGAACTTACGGAAGAGGTTGGATGTAAACGATTTAGCATTATCAGAAAGCTCTCTCTGTATGAATGATGTACAGATGATGGCTTCCTCCCGGGTAAAATATTCCGGAAGAAAACTAGTCCCCAATTCGGATCTCCGGGTGGGGACTACACGAGAGGGGCGATCATCAGAAAGATGGATACTGAAATTCTGCGAGTCGGAGCGTGGAATGTTAGAAGTTTGAATCGTTGTGGTAGGTTTGAGAATCTGAAAAGGGAAATGGATAGGCTAAAGTTAGATGTAGTTGGTATAAGTGAAGTACGTTGGCAGGAAGAAAAACATTTTTGGTCAGGCGACTACCGAATTATCAACACAAAATAAAACAGGGGAAATGCAGGAGTTGGTTTAATAATGAATAAGAAAATAGGGCAACGGATAAGCTACTACGACCAGCATAGTGAAAGAATTGTCGTCGTGAAGATAGACACCAAACCAATGCCCACCACAATAGTGCAGGTCTATATGCCTACTATTTCAGCGGATGATGAAGAAATCGAAAGAATATATGAAGAGATAGAAGATTTAATACAATATGTAAAAGGTGATGGGAGACGGGAATGCCGTGGTAGGCCAAGGAGGATAAGGTAGTACAGTAGGAGAATTTGGATTGGGACAAAGGAACGAAAGAGGAAGTCGGCTGGTTGAATTCTGCACTGATCATAATTTAGTCCTTGCCAATACTTGGTTCAAACACCACAAAAGACGGCTGTATACGTGGACGAGACCTGGAGACACTGGAAGGTATCAAATAGACTTCATTATGATTAGGCAGAGATTCAGAAACCAGATGTTGGATTGCAAAATTTTCCCAGGAGCTGACGTGGACTCTAACCACAACTTGTTGGTCATGAAATGCCATCTGAAGTTGAAGAAATTGAAGAAAGGAAAGAATGCAAAAGGTTAGCACAGACAAGTTGAAAGAAAAGAGTGTGAGGGATTGTTTCAAGGATCATGTTGCACAAGGACTAAATGAAAAGGCTGAAGGAAACACTCTAGAGGAAGAGTGGAGAGTCATGAAAAATGAAGTCAGTAGGGCTGCTGAAGAAATGTTAGGAAGGAAGAAAAGATCAACTAAGAATCAGTGGATAACTCAGGAGATACTAGGCCTGATTGATGAACGACGAAAATACAAGAATGCTGGAAATGAAGAGGGCAGAAAAGAATACAGGTGATTAAAGAATCAAGTGGATAGAAAGTGCAAGGTAGCTAAGGAAGAATGGCTGAAGGAGAAGTGCAAGGATGTCGAAGGCTGTATGGTCCTGGGAAAGGTAGATGCTGCATACAGGAAAATCAAGGAAACCTTTGGAGAAAGGAAATCTAGGTGTATGAATATTAAGAGCTCAGATGGAAAGCCACTTCTAGGGAAAGAAGACAAAGCAGAAAGATGGCAGGAGCATATCCAACAGTTGTATGAAGGTAAAGAAGTAGATAATTTGGTTCTGGAACATGAAGAGGCTGTTGAAGCTGATGAAATGGGAGACCCAATTTTGAGGTCAGAGTTTAACAGAGCTGTGAGTGACCTCAATAGGAACAAGGCACCTGGAATTGATGACATTCCCTCCGAATTACTGACTGCCTTAGTAGAAACCAGCATGGCAAGGCTATTTCATTTAGTGTGCAGGATGTATGAGACAGGAGAAGTCCCATCCGATTTTCGGAAGAACGTTGTTATACCTATTCCAAAGAAAGCCGGTGCTGACAGGTGTGAAAACTACCACACCATTAGTTTAGGATCTCATGCCTGCAAAATTTTAACACGTATTATTTACAGAAGAATGGAAAAAAAAAGTTGAAGCTGAATTGGGAGAAGATCAATTTGGCTCAGAAGAAATGTAGGAACACGTGAAGCAATCCTGACTTTACGTCTGATCTTAGAGGATCGAATCAAGAAGGACAAGCCCATGTACATGGCATTCGTAGATCTAGAAAAGGCATTCGATAATGTTGATTGGACCAAGCTATTTATGATTCTGAAGATGATAGGGATCAGATACCGAGAACGAAGAATTATCTACAATCTGTATAAAAATCAGTCTGCAGGGATAAGAATCTAAGCAGCAATCCAGAAAGGAGTGAGGTAAGGCTGCAGTTTGTCCCCTCTCCTTTTCAATGTTTACATAGAACAGGCAGTGAAGGAAATCACAGAGGAATTTGGAAATGGAATCACAGTCCAAGGAGAGGAAATCAAAACCTTGAGATTTTCCGATGATATTGTTATTTTATCTGAGACTGCAGAAGATCTCGAGAAGTTGCTGAATGGTATGGATGAAGTCTTGGGTAAGGAGTACAAGATGAAAATAAATAAGTCCAAAACAATAGTAATGGAGTGCAGTCGAACGAAGGCAGGTGATGCAGGAAATATTAGATTAGGAAATGAAGTCTAAAAGGAAGTAGATGAATATTGTTACTTGGGTAGTAAAATAACTAACGATGGCAGAAGTAAGGAGGACATAAAATGCAGACTAGCACAAGCAAGGAAGAGCTTTCTTATGAAAAGAAATTTGCTCACTTGAAACATTGATATCGGAATTAGTAAGATGTTTTTGAAGACTTTCGTGTGGAGCGTGGCATTGTATGGAAGTGAAACATGGACGATAACTAGGTCAGAAAGAAAGAGAATAGAAGCTTTTGAAATGTGGTGTTACAGAAGAATGCTGAAGGTGAGATGGATAGATCGAATCACGAATGAAGAGATACTGAATCGAATTGGTGAGAGGAGATCGATTTTGCTAAATGTGACGAGAAGAAGAGATGGAATGATAGGACACATCTTAAGACACCCAGGACTTTTTCAGTTGGTTTTTGAAGGAAGTGTAGGTGGTAAGAACGGTAGGGGTAGACCAAGGTATGAATATGACAAGCAGATAAGAGCAGATGTAGGATGCAATAGTTACGTAGAAATGAAAAGGTTAGCACAGGATAGGGTGGCATGGGGAGCTGCATCAAATCAGTCTATGGACTGATGACTCAAACAACAACAACAACAACAACAACACATATTGACAGAGACCAAAAGAATCAAAAATGGTATTTAAACAAGAAACGGTGGACTGAGCGGTAGCCAGCTTAGTCGGAAGTAACCAGGAAAATCTCGTGAAAACGTCTACACACACTAGAATGAATTTATTGGAGTTCCACTTTGATTGTGGGAAGTGTCCGACGTAGTCTATATTGTGACAGTTTGGATAGGCCGATGGCTCGAATATATGAACCGAGCAGTATATCTTGGATTTTGTACTCTTTGCAGTCACATTGACTTCACCTGTGGACTTAGTACTCTTCTAATTAGATGTTATAAGCCAAAATACTTTATACTGGTGTCGGCGGTTAGGAATGAACCCGTCTATGAAAGAAAGAGTGAAAGAAAGAAAGAAGGAAGGAGAGCGTACGATAAACCTGTAGACCGTCACCGGCCGTATCCAACTATGTGAACGACTTGTGATACTATTAAACAGCGTGCTGGAAAGGCAATGTGTATTCCATTAATAACAATTATAATAATGATAATAATGATAATATTTCTGAACATTATCTTACGAGTAAAACAAATGTGGGAAATTACTACAGTTGTGAATTTGATTAGATTTCCGGTCTGGGCACGCGTGCGCAAAGCTTCAAGGACTCCAGCTCGCCAGCTGATGGTGAAAGTAGGTTACTGGGCCAGTGAGTCGCCGTACGTGAGCAGTCTTCGACACGCCATTCAGGCGAAGGACTTGGTTCGACAGCGGACGGCTATACCTGAGGATTGATCTGAAGTCGAACTTTGATTTAAAGTAGTTGTATACACCACATTGGAATATTCTGTTTGTCAACGCACACAATACAACAGACGGCAAGATAAGTTGAGCTCCCTACAAGGTATATTCTTTGGACAATACTTCCAGGATTGCTGATGTAACAAATTTATTAATTTTTATTGTACCAGTTTCAGCTTGAAATTCAAGAAGAGGACAGTTACGAATCTCATCATGGTGATGTTACCTAACGCCGTGTGTGTGGGTGCTGAGATGGAGGCCTAAACTATGAGACCGTAGCAGCCAGCGATGGGTTGAGATGAAGGCAATTATAATTGTACTATTGAGGGCGACCAGTCGTCCAGCATCATGAAGACATCGTAAAGCTAAGTCGACGCAAATGTATAATAATATCTGTTCTGTAGTGGGATAGTTATGTAGTTATAGTTGGTAAATTGTCTTACAGTTTGTCGCAGTTGTGTAGTTGTAGTACTTTGCCCTATTGTAGTGCCATTAGATGATCTTCACATATTTATCTCCGTTAGATAGGCATAATGTGATACTGAATGTTATACGTGATTTGTGAATTATGGTCGGTGAATCAGGCAGTAATCATTCTCATGGTTTCATCTTATAAATTTATTATAGCCACGGTTGGTGGAGAACTATGTTAGAACATTCGAGTACGTAAATTAGATTTTACTGGATGTACAGTCGTCGCATAGAAGCGGATTATACTTGTATATAGTATCCGTTGGAATATAACGGTGTGTGATATTTGATCTTAATTCTTGAAAAGTGATTCCGTCACTTTGAATCAGAAACCCTGTATGTAAATGCAGAGTAGAGATATTTAAATCGAGACTCGTGAACTGGTAGATGGATTGGATATTCAAGAATTATATACGTGTAGGACTTATTGCGTGATGCTATTGTAATGAATTTGTGAGATCCTGGGGCTGATCACAAATGTATCGTCGTATAATATGAGTCATTATTATAGATTTTACTATTATTAATGTGAAAATTTTGTCTTCGAGAGAGATTAAAGTTGTAGTGCATAATGGATACATTTTTTCGAGAATAGAGTCACGCCATGATTATAGAAGATGATTATTGAGGCAAGTGATATTTAGGTATTGTAATATGGTGAATATTTGCGTGATATAGGATGATGTATCTACGTATATGAGTTTGACTACGTCTTCGATGAATTATTTCTAATTAGGTCTATCCCGAGTTCTCCGTAATTTGTAACTCTAATGTTCGCGTTAACTCACGGTGGTTCTGGAACAATATTCTAGACTTTGCCCGAATTCGAGACCTTTCCCGAATGTTCGCGGACTTTCATCCAGGTCATCTGTTTGAATATTAAAAACCTTAAGGTACACTCAGCTATCGTAGAATTATTCGATTACATTCTGACGCAATGATCATCTTCCGTGTAGCCAAATGTGTAGATATTGTAAAATATTGTGTAAATATTAGTGTGACTTAGTATTGTTATCATGGTTATGGTAATTTTGAGTTCACCTATTATCTTATTGTCTCATATGTTGTTATACTATGTGGGCAGTGCTACTTTCATTGATAGTCGCATCCAGGATTTGTGATGCGGCATTTCAGAAGTTAAATTTGGTGTAAGGCAGACCATTTAATATGACTCTCACGATATTTCCAGACTTTAGTTATTTATTTAATTTCGCTAATCCAGTAAGCGACTGGTACCTAAACAGACGATTATTTCGTTGAGTCGAATAAGTTTTAAAGAGAAATTATATCATTATGTAATGGTAAAAACGTAAACTTTGGGTAGATAATTGAACATTTAATGTGATTTTCGTACACAATTTAATTTTTTTATTCTTTCTAATATTTCAGAGTGGATCATCTGAACCCACAGCTTTCAGTGAATGAAATGTAATCTGTTTACCTGACAAAATTATCGAAATTAATATGTAAATGTGATTTCATAGGGCAAGATAGGGCGAGAAATCATCTTCCACCCCATTTGATTATTTTGTTTGTAAGTCAAGAGCCGCATTTTTAATTTTATTAGCGATCATTTCCATAATCATAGTTATTAAAGGATGACAATCTGAGATTATTGTTTTGTTAATAAACCATGTCATATATGAATTTACTCCGTATTTTCTTTATTATATGCCACAATTTAAGTTCATTTTCCTATGCATGCCACATCCTTGGTTATTTTACTTGGGCGTCCCATTTGCGAACTGAGCACCCCTGAGGTGTCTCAGTGTTCTCCGGCTGCAGACTAGTGTTAATGGGACAATATAGGGGCCTTCCATGGGGCGCGACGTTTGGTGAGATGATAATAGACCTAGCTTAGTGGACAAGGTGGGTTTACTAAGCAAATAAGATTTACAGGCTTTTACCAATTCAAGAATTTCCCCATCCATACCTTTCCAAATGAACATCTCTCGGATATTTTCCCGAGTTTTGAAGATGCCTAAATGCCCTCCTGATGGGATCTCATGATACTACTTGAAGATCATAGGCACAAGAACAGCTGGAACCACTACTTTCATCTTTTGATCATGCCTCGACGGGCAACGTGAAACCCCGTTTTTCAACACACACTGGACGACATGTTCCCCTGAAGAAAGTGTTTCAATAATAGGGGCCAGCACAGGATCTTCACGTTGGTATTTTTCAATATCCCTAAACAACATGGGGGCATCAGTTAGAATGGGATTTGCACCCGAAAGTATGGGCGCGGGCAGAGACGAATTATCTTCTTGTTCAGTGGTTTCCACATTCTGGGAAAATATGCGGCTTAGTCCATCCGCAACAACATTTTCAGATCTTCTGATATGTTCTACATGAAACTGGAATGCAGAAAGCCTGATGGCCCAGCTGGCTAAACGACCAGTACGACGCGGCCTAGCTAAGACCCCACTTCAGGCTTGATTATCTGTCTCCAGGTCCAACTTGACATGTTCCAGATAGAGTCGGAACTTCTCTAGTTCAAATAAAACGACCAAACCCTCCAGTTAATAGATGAAATATTTGGACTTTTGAGCCGATAATGTTCTAGACACACAGGCGATGGGTCGCCTTCTGAGTTCAGTTTCGTGAAGAAGCACAGCAGCCACCGCCAATGACAAGGCGTTGGTTTGAACGATGAATTCCTTCGAAAATTCAGGCATAGCAAGGACTGGGGTGCTGCAGAGAGCTAATTTCAGATCTTCAAAAGGGGCTTTTTGGGACGGCCGCCACTCAAATTTGACGTCCTTCCTACGAAGTAAGTTCAAGGGCGCTACTTCGTTAGCGAAGTTAGGAATAAATTTCCTGATGAAATTCACCAAGCCTATGAACCTGGCAATACCTTTGACGTCATTAGGAGGTTTGAAAACACGGATGGCCTGTGCTCTGGAATGATCGGGCGACACAATATGCCCTAGGAATGACATAGCAAGTTTAGCAAAACCTACCTTAGATAACTTGAGAGTCAACCCGGCCTTACGAAGGCGATTGAGGACATCCTTTAGAAGATCAAGTTCTTTTACAAAGGTCCCAGAAAATATGCCGACGTCATCAAGATAGTGATACAAGCAATCAAATTTGATGACTAGTGATGTCTAGCAGTCTAGTGAGCACAGCTGCCCCGTGGAAAGCACGAAAGGCACGCGGTTGTACTCATACAAGGTCCAATCCGTGGCAAAAGCTGTTAGATGTTTCGATTCTTCTGCTAGAGGTATTTGGTTGTACGCCTGATTGAGATCAAGGATGGTAAAGAACGTAGCTTTCAGAAACTATGAAAAACAATAGTGAAGGTCGGGAAGAGGCACAGATTGTAACACCACCTTCCGCTTTAAAGCTCTATAGTCAATCACAGGCCTGAAGCCACCTTGGGGTTTCGGCACCAGAAACATGGGCGATGAATACGCCGACTTAGAGAGTCGAATAATACCATCTTTTACCATTTGATCGATGATTTCTTCGAGAGCCTTCATTTTAGGTGGAGACAGGCTGTAAGGTGGAAATCTAACTGGGATCGAATCCGTAACCTCAATCTTGTATTCAATAGGGTCAGTAACACTAAGAGTATCAGAAAATACATCTGAAAATGACTGGCACAATTTACGATTAGTATCAGGCTGCTCCTCAGGTAGATGTCTAAGGTCTAACAACAACACATCCTGGCTAGGCGAAACCGATGAACATGACACAGAATTACATTTTAGCAAAGTAATTTTACAATTATTAGCAAATTTGAAGGTGCGCGACTTGTTCTGAATGTCGAGCACCAGACCAGTGGAAGATATAAAATCCGCTCCCAATATTACAGGGCAAGACAAGTGTTTAGCCACAAACAATTTTATTTTCCAGGTGAATTAAGAAATAAGATATTTGGCAAGAATGAAACCTAAAATTTCTAGTGGATAGGAACTAGCCGAAACACATTGGACTGAAGACGAACAATAATCAGAAAATTTAAAAACAGTCTTTAATTTGGAATACCATTCAGCCGATATTGGAAAACAAACACTCCCCGAGTCTACGTAATAGAGCAGTGACGGGTTCACTATTCAACTCAATTTTAAGAAAAGGTACAAGTGCGGGGGCCTCTTCCGCAATCCTGAGGCATCCTTTAGGACCTTCAAATGTTAGATTAGAAGGACCTTTATCCTTACCAGAGCTTTCACTGAGTTCAACAGGGGCTGAGCCTTGGGAAGATGAACATGCCGACTCAGCCGATGACACTAGTCATTTTCCATTATTGGAGCTCGCGGAGGTTCCACCAGAGGTTGAGCAGGAGGGGGTGCAATTGTCATTAGAGCAATTCTTAGCGAGGTGGGTAAACGAACCACATTTGAAACATCCTTGAGATGTCCCTGCCCAATTCCTTGTCGCACTGGATTTGATCACTGGGCGCTTGTTACGTAGATGTTTTGTAGATCCACAAGTATAGCATTTGAGGGTGGTGAAAGTTCGGCGAGGTTGAGGCCGAAAATTATTAGAAGACGGAGGGGCTTTCTTTGCAACTCTTAAGGTGTCGGCATACCGCACTCCTTTTGCTGAGACAGCCATCACCTCTAATTCCGCAAACTCAAAACATAAATAGGATCCATAAGGTGGAGAAATACCTTCAACAAGAGTTTGCACAATCTGGTCTTCGGAAAAATGCAGGGCGAACACTCGGGTATAAAGTTTGATATCTTGGATGTAGTCCGCAAGATTTTCGTCCAGTCGCTGCACTCTGAAATAGTACTTCTGTGTTAGAGAGGACATTGCCCTAGCCGGAATGAAATTTGCCAGAAGGTGAGCATGGAAGTCTTCTATGGATGATTTATGAGCTATCTTGTCCGATAGAACACCTACAGAATACGGGTATATGATTTGAAGAATTTGGGAGTCACAGAGAGAAAACACAAATGCGTGATCCTGAAATTCAACTAAAAACCTTAGAAATGAAATGACCTCATTAGTAGAATTTAGAGAAAATTTTGAAATTCCTCCAAGTAATATAGCCAGACGATGGGTCAAACTACTAAAGCCCAGTGACATAATAGTTAACGGCCTAGAAGGTTGAGAAGTCTCTATCACAGCATTGTTTAAAGAGAAAGGTGGAATTTTAGTACGATGATCAGATTCATTTCCTAATGGGTCAGAAGTTTGTTGAGTTGCCACAGATTTTCTACTTTCTACCACTTTGGACGAATTCTCCTCAGCAGGCAAGTTGATTGAAGGGGCTTGATCGGTTTTGGGAGCTGCTGCCCCGGTCAACAATTGACTAACTTTACTTGACATTTCAGAAAGGTGTTCAACAAAGTTACTAGCCTCCTTAGAATGATCAGTGAATTTGAGAGACAATAGGTCTCTAACCCTGTGATAAAAATGGAACAGTCTCGCCTGCACTCTTTTAAGTTGGTTAGGAGATGGATCGCATACTTCAAAAGCCTACTACCGACGCTAGATCAGTGGTGTTGTCAGTGATAGTGGATGAAGACTCACCAATTTCACTTCCCGCAAATTTTGGATACTAATCGGCAAATCTAGGTATTCCTTAAGTTTGGCAGTATCTGCCGCAACCGTGCCTCCAGATTAAACATTCGTAATAAGTAATTCATAAATAAATTCCTCCTTGCGCAAGTACCCGTGATGGAGGACTTCGCGAGGGCCAGACATGACGATAGAAAATTTACAAATTTAGAAAATTTCCAGAGACCGCGAAAATTCTTCGAGTTCGGTGCAGATACTATGTTTTAGCCGACAAAAGGGCTTAATTGAGACCCATTCAACCACACTCTGCTACCACTTGTTACGGGGATACCCGTGGAGCAGAAAGAGGTTAAAAAAGGTGCCGGGTGAATGGGTCTAACGACAATTTAAAACTTGAACGGAAGGTTATATTTTTTTCAGAAAACAACAATTTACAATTTTCACTTGGTGGACATAAAAAAAATCGGGTACAATGTCAATCTTGAAACCAGGTTAGGAAAAGCCGTGATTAGTGATTTTTACATATCCTGGGCTTCAAGCCCGTAATTTTACAATTTCCAGAGCCCCCAGCTCAAATTTGCAATTCAAAACGAGAACAAATTTATTCAAGGGCAGAAATCCCCTAATTCAATGAACACTTGCTCCTACAATTACAATCTAGCCTTCCAGAGGCACTCTTTACAATTACAAAACTTGAAAAAAATAGCTCACAGGCTCTCAGTTTCTCAAGCCTACTCAAGGCAACATTGCATGAAAATCTGACAATCTCTGGCCTTAAAAGGCACTATTTACAAATTGAAATATTATTATACAGAGGTATCTCGTACCCACCCTACAGGGCGTTTGCAAAAAGAACGGGTTATGTAAACGGCCCGAAACACAAAGTGAAAGAAGGCGTACACTGCACTCCTATATAATAAAAATTAAAACCTACAGGGTTCTCGGCCGAGAAAAGCAGGGGCTTATGCCAAGCTACTTGAGGTAGCGCGGATGGAATCAACTTAAATACATTACACAAACGAAAGGTTGTGAAAAAGTCGCTACCTCAAAGCAAGATGAAGCTGAGCTAGAGAGGGTAATTCACTCTCTAGCCCCGATTAAAGGTTAAAGCTTTATGAAGTTTTTACAATAGCCGGAAGAAGATTTACATTTTAGAAAAGTTTGTTACGTAACCAAAGATTCGGAACTTTCCCTCGGATTAATCTGCGGAGGTAGCAAAAAAGAATGAAGTTATGTGGCTTTTACCTTATATATGTTCTGGCTGCCGACGAAAGAGGCCGCCCGCCTCCTGCTTAACACACACACTCAGATAGACGAAGATCAATTGGCCAAGAAACGTGAAAATCCGCAGTTTATAAACCCTCAGGGAAGGTTCGAGATTATTCAAGATAAATCAGGACACACCCTCTCAAATTTTATTGGCAGATACAAAGTGAAGAAGATATACGTGATTGGTTGGAAATTAATTACAAAAATTAGTGATTGGCTAGATTCAAAACTGGCGGAAAGAAAAGGAAGTATTGCCAACAAAAAATGAACATAGATCATTTATGGACAACTAGAGATAGAAAATTTCTTTGCATTATAAGTTCTTACACTTTGCACCAGAGGGCATACATTTTTGTGTTGTCACCTGTAGAAAAATGTCCAAACTTCTTGATGAATGGTAAACAAAACAAGGAGACATTCACTCAGGTTAGGAAACTGCACAATAACAAATTACATATTATTTTGGTGGTGACACCTTCTGATAAAAGTTCTAAGTTCCTGTTGTAGTAATTTCCACTTTAGTTCGATAGAGGTGTTCCTTTAGGCACTAACTTTGAATGCGCGGCCTTGAGTTGTACCTCCCGGTACACCTACTATAACCCATAACTTATTTAATATCCCAATCGTTTATTTCAGATTTTGCTCTGATACCGCACTACCTTGCAACTAAAGATTGTGACTAACGACTCGCGTAACTGGAACTGCATTAAGTGTAGAGTTATGTTCTAGATTCTATAAACATCATGAGATGTACTCACATTCTCGCATTAATGGGTGAATTTAGGACTTCGTCTTTAGATGATCACACTTTTCCATTTTTCTTGATGTACCCATCATTGCTTAAACTAAATTTATATCTAACACAGGGTTGCGCCACTTGATTATTTAGACTTAACACACGTAGTACACTGTAGTATTACGCATTTTACGCTGGAGCATTGATGTGCTTATATCCGCACCCACTATCCTATGTTGTGTCGTGAATGATTGCTATTGGTAATAGTTATTTGTCTCGGATGTCGGCTCTCTCCATGCACATAGAATTTCTACGGTTCCAAGCTTTTCCTTGGGCCTCGACAATCAGCCTCCCGCAGTTTCCACTCCTAGGGCATTGCCCGTTCTTGAAATAGCACATCGACCATCATTCAAAGACCCACTTATGATAGTAATAGTGAATGTTTACAGCAACTGTCCCTCAGCTGGTCGGCTACGAATAGGTAAAGGAAAGTGTTATTTTGAACTAGAATTGTTCCCCGCCTGTTGTAATGTCTGTGGCTACTGTACTGCGATTATGTGGTGATTATTATAAGACATAAAATCTCCTGTTGACATGATTATTTTCTGTTTCACAAATTCAAATTTTATATCGTTTAATTCTCTGATACAACATAAACGACACTGTCTTCGACACATCACATTATGATACGGAGCGACCCACGGTAACTGATTGCGCTCTCTGTTGACTTGTTTGCGCTGTGACGAAAGGATATAGGGAAATTCCTTATTTGAAGAGCGTCTCTCAATCTTAAAAATGTTCAGTTGATTAAGTGTCCCTCTTGATTATAGAAAGTGCATCCTATTGTGTGATTACAGAATTGTTCTCAAAATTCATATAACACTGACGGCGTTGGTCACACTAATTCTTCTCACGCACTGTTGATCCTGACTATGTTAACTACCCACACCTGGTATCGTCCCACAGCTTACTGCGTAATTAATATTGTTCATTTAATTAATGTAAACAGTTGGCCTTAAATATGTCTGGTAAACTCTAGTATTCTGCTATTATGGAATCCTTGTTAATTATTTGCAGATATCGCAGGTGAGTTGAATCTTCTGTCCCGATTCTTTCAAAATTTAGGAATGGTGAATTTCGATTGGCTGAAAGGACTTCGCTTGTCACTTTTTCGGACAGGTCCATCAGAAATCGAGGGATTTTGGGTATCTTCTTCTTTGTTTTCTGTATCTCTTGTACCGAAATGTCCTTGTTTAGCACAGTGGAACATTCCACTGTTACTGCGTAGTACCCCTTCTCCTCTTCTGACGTCATCACCGGGTGTTCCTATCTTACTCTGTAGAGATAATTTTTATCATGAAAACAAACGTTGGCTTCAGCATAAATTCATATAATTTCTTGTTCTCTTTAGGAGGTCTTATGAATATACCACAATTATACAATTTGGATCCAATGAATGAGCACACCTCAGGTTTTAAATAAAATTTATTTATTTTGCCAACAGGCTCAAAATGATGGGTGCAGTACATAACTGTGGATCACACCGGGAAGAACAGGAGGATACAAGCTTGTATAACATCTATGAAAAGAAGCAAAAAGATTAATAATTATTAGAAGAGGCAATAAAAAGCATCAAATTACTTAAGACTAATTTTTGTTTCTAAACATGTTATGTCAACAGATTCAACTGTAATATTTTATTGGTGATTGCACCTGCATGTTATTTTTTCATTTTTTTTATTATGGTTGAAGAAGACCCTACATAATGCGACCGGAACAATATTAAAGATAATAACAGCAATCTAACTGGTACCCGTTTCAAATGTCAAGTTGGTGTAAGTAGTAGCAATGTGTACAAACAAAATGGTTTGCAATAAACCCAGTTTCAGACGACCCGGAACTGAGGGATGTTAATGAAGTGATATTCACATTGCTGAACTGGTACAGTGGTCCGATCCACGTCACATTACTTCTGGCTTCCATTCTATGAACTGCTTTCCTATGCTTGTTATCCTTACCTTACCTTACCTTACCCCGTGGCGCTACAGTCCATGTAGGACCTTCACCTGCCCCACCACAGTCTTCCAATCCTTCCTGTCCTGTGCCCGCATTCTCCAAGATCTGACACCAAGCATCCTCGACATCGTCCTGCCAGCGCTTTTCGGTCGCCCTTGACTTCTCTTTCCTGCAGGTCGCCCATGGAATACCTGACGCACCATTCTTGACTGAAGCGTTCGCCCGGAATCCGGGAACCCTTCACCTCTGCGACGATGGTAGCGTCCCCATACAGATCGTAGATCTTCTTGTTACTGCGGAGTTGCCACTCTCCACGTTCACAAACAGGCCCATAATCTTACGCAGTACCTTCCTCTCCCACCTATTTAACAATTCTTAACTCCTCCTGGTCGTCACTCACGTCTCACGCCCGTATGTGACAGCAGATCGAATTAGGGTCTTATAGATGGTTTTCTTACAGCTGCAAGACGGTATTCTTGATCGCAGCGCATGGGAGGGACTGATGTAGCATCGGTTCCCTCGAGACAGTCATTTCCCTCTGTGATAATTGAACCCAGCGAAGGTCTTATTACAAATAAGTAGATCCTGAAGTACCTCGCCCCGTCTCATTGTGGTCATATACTTTGTCTTCACCTTCAGCTCAGCTTCTCACGCAGTCTGATTTAATTCAATAAATGAACGTTTCACTTCCTCCGATGTTCTTACCAGCAGGGGAACATCATTGGCATAAGCAAGACACTGGACAAGCCTATTAAACAATGTTCCAGCTGGTTCGTTCCGATATCGTACTATGATTGTTTTTCCTGCAGCTACCTCCTAAATGACAATTTTATTAAGCAAGAATACTTAATTGATTATGATGATCGTTTTTTAAAGGGGTCTAACAGGTAGGTCATCGGCCCTGAATGCATGATTAGATGTAAAAATTTCCGTCCAAATGCAACCAGTGATCCCGAGATTCAATTGGTGAGTCTTGTGCAATGATGCGACGTACGGACTGTGAGAATTTTGAGCAGTTCTTCCCAATATCAAACGTATTTTTGAGTGGTCATGTGTATGATTCGTAGTCACAGTGTAAGTTAGAGTGTTGAGTTCAATCAATTGCCGATTGTAAAGTGAGTTATAAAACTAATAAATAGAAGGACTTAGAAATAACCTATTTACTTACTATATATTTTGGAATTATAATTTGACTACTTTTATAACACTGCAAATGAATCCACCTATTATTTAAATCTCCCTGTTAGTGGAAATACAAGTGAGTGTATTGCTTTCAAATCAGCTGAGAGCGAGAATTTCGGCTCCCCGCCTATGACCAGTGTACCGATAATGAACCGTGTGGATGTTGCGTCTCAATGAGCCGTGAGTGCGCCACTCACTCGTGTGCCCTGAGTTCGCCGTTGTTGTGATTCGATTCACTCGGACAGTTGAATGAATCGATACTCGAAACATACACTCAGTAGCTAACACTATTTGGATTTGGAGTATTCTATTCTGTAAGTGTAATCATGGTCTGATGTGGCATTTCTGTTACTTACTAGGTGAGAAGTCGCCATGCGTTGAGTGTAGGTCATACCTGATGATTTTATAGCGGAGAGTCACCTAGCAACAAGAACTCATTGGTTAAATCGCCCAGTGTAATAAAAGGAACCGCTACTCACGTATGCACAGAGAGGAGGAAAATCACTGCGAGAAGAGTTAAATCACGTGACTAGCTTTCTAACCTATCCAAAACTTCTCGCTCGGCACACGGTGAGTAGCGGTTGTTTTAATCGCAATGAGCGATTTTACTTGCGAGTTCACATTACTAGTTGACTCCCTGCTATTAAATCTCGAAGCTCGCCCTAGGCCTTTATGAAAACAGTTTGGTCTATTAACCTGAAGGATGCTATTGACATGGTCTTTGATAGTGTAAGTAATTAGAAGCTGTGAAATACACTCAGACAGATGGGCATAAGTGAAACTCTACTTGAGACAAGAAGCGAACGTTAAAACTGAGCATGGTGAAATAGAATGGCTCCCCATTAGTACATCATGAGTCACCTCATGCATTGCATATAAATAACTTGATGTGTGCCGATGGAGTGAGAACAACAAACATTATGTAATCAAAAAAGTTAATAATTTCTGTTTGTTGGGATCAGCGATCAGTAGAAATGGCTCAAGCTGCCCATAAATTCGCCGAAGACTTGCCCTTGGAGAAGCAGAATTCAACGGCCTGGATAAGTTCTTGAACTGTTCAGATGTATGGTTAAGGCATAAGGAAGCGAGGTAGATGCATTTGACTTCTGGTGTTGGAGAAGGACATTGCGTATCTCGTGGACAGCCAAGAAGACAAATACATGGGTCATTCAAATGATCAAACCAGATCTGTCTCTTGAGGCATTCATTACAAGATTGCAGCTGTCATATTTTGGACGCATTATGAGATACTCTGATTCACTGGAAAATTCTATTATGTTGCGAAGGTGGAGAGGTCTAGCATTGAGACGGTTGGTCTCCATCAAATTCAACATGAATCTGTCACTGAAGGATCTGAAGATCGAAACATCTGGAGGCAGCCCATCCATGCAGTCCACAGGAACCAACTTGATCATCATCATTGTTGACCTGGCTCGCCTGTTATTAATATTATCATGTACACGAGCCGTCGAAGTATTACTGAAAGCTCATTGTGGAGACTTGCACGCTGCTTTTTAATAAACAGAGACGAACACCTGTATGAACCAGCTTCGTTTGTGGGGTCATGAGAGGCAAATTAATGAGGATAGAATACATAGCGAAATACATGACTCGGATATGGAGGGTAAGAAGAAGCGAGGGTGAAAGGGATGAAATTTTAGGGATAAAATTAGTTTGTGATAATATGAAGGAGGTGGGAATTATAGGAACATACAGGCCTGGAAGAGAGGAAAGAGACATGGAAATATTTGAGAAAATAATAGAATATACTCATAAAAACAATAATAATGATATGGTAATAATTGGGGGAGATCTAAATTTGCCTGAAGTTGAATTGAATGGAGCTGCAAGTGAAGCCCATGAACAGAAACTGGCAAATAAATTAATTTGCGAGGGAGGATTTACACAAGTAGTACAAGAACCGACTCGTCTCAATAACTTACTAGATGTATTCTTGGCTAACCATGGGAAATTTTTGATAAAAATGAGGTAATTGAAGGAATAGGTGACCATAAGGCTGTAATAATGGATGTAGGACTGGTACCAAAAAGGCTTAATAAGAGGGTCACACAAGACAAGAAATTATACAGAAAAACTAAAGTTGATGAATTTGGGACTTACCTTAAATCACAATTCACTTGTTGGATAAGTGAAGGGAGTAATGTGGATACACTTTGGGCTAAATTTAAAGGAATCATTTGGGAAGGACAGAAGAGATTTGTACCTGTTAAGAAGGGTAAAATGACCCCAGACCCTGTTTATTATACAAGGGAAATAAGAAAATTAAAAAGAAAATGTAGAATAGTAAACAGGAAATTCGAAGAGGGTAGGGAGAGCAGAGAAACTAGAAAACAGCTAATGAGGCAACTAAATAGAGTGAAAAAGGAAGCCAAAGAGAATTATATGAATGGCATACTTCAAGAGGGTAATGACCACAAAGGGAAATGGGAAACGCTGTATTCACATATCATGAATCAAAAAGGAACAGGAATCCAAACTCATACAATGGTGGGAGAAGGGGGTGAACACTATTTAACAGATACTGAGAAAGCCAACCTATTTATTAGGCAATTTAGAGATTCAGTAGATGATTGTCAGGAGTTGGAAAACGAAACAGAAGAAAGAGAGGGAGACACACAGAGGGAAACAAGAAGCTTCTCATTCACATATGAAGATACTTTCAGAGAAATCCAATTGCTGCAACAAGGAAAAGCAGCGGGAAGTGATCAAATTACTGGGGAGGTGTTAAAGACAATGGGGTGGTAATAGTGCCTTATTTAAAATTTCTCTTTGACTATGTCATAAATAACAGTGTAATAACAAAGGAATGGAAGAAATCTATAATAATACCAATGTATAAAGGAAAGGGTGATAAAAGGAAACCAGAGAACTACTGACCAATCAGCCTGTCAAAGTACATCAGAGGGATATGTGATGATAAAAATTGGTTCATGAGGAGCCAGTATGGATTTAGAAAGAAATTTTCTTGTGAGGCACAACTGGTGGGATTTCAGCAGGACGTATCAGATCAATTGGATTCAGGAGGCCAGTTAGATTGCATAGCCATAGATGTTTCCAAAGCCTTTGATAGAGTGGAACATGGAATATTATTAAGGAAATTGAAGGGAATAGGATTGGACGTAAGGGTTATACGTTGGATAAGAGCATTTCTAAATTCAAGGCTTCAGAACGTCAAAGTAGGGAATAATGTATCACAGGAAGAGAAAGTATGGAAGGGAATTGCACAGGGTAGTATAATCGGTCCGTTACTTTTCTTAATATACGTAAATGATTTAGAGATTAATATAACATCAAAAGTAAGATTGTATGCAGATGACATAATTGTTTATAGGGAAATAAATAATATTGAGGATTGTTCAAAATTACAGAGGGACCTTGAGAGTATCTATCAGTGGGTTGAAGAGAATAATATGAAGGTTAATGGAGGTAAATAAACTGTTACAACATTTTTCAAACAGGAGTTTTAAAACTGAATTTGAGTATACTTTGGATGAGGTAGTTATCCCAAAAGATGGCAAGTGCAGATACTTAGGTGTGAGATTTCAAAGTAATTTGCACTGGAAGGGTCATGTGGATGACATTGTTGGGAAAGCATACATATCGTTACATGTCATAATGAGGCTATTTGAAGGATGCAACAAAGAATTAAAAGAGAAATGTTACTAAAGTATGGTTCGTCCATTATTGGAATATGCAAACAGTATTTGGGATCCTCATCCAGAATACCTAATAAAAGAAATAGATAGTGTGTAGAGGAAAGCAGCAAGATTTGTAACAGGGGATTTCAGGAGAAAGTGTAGTGTATCCGAAATGTTAAAGGAAGTTGGGTGGGAAACTTTAAGTAAGAGAAAGGAGAAAACTAGACTTATAGGATTACATAGAGCCTATGCAGGAGAAGGAGCATGGGGAGATATCCGTGAGAGGCTTCAGTTGGAAAATAATTATATCGGTAGGACTAACCACAAATATAAAATTAGAAGGAATTTTAGCAGAAGCGATTGGGGTAAATTTTCATTCATTGGGAAGGGTGTGAAGGAGTGGAACATTTTACCAGGGGTAGTGTTTGATCCTTTTCCAAAATCTGTACAGATATTCAAGAAGAGAATAAACAGCAACAGAGAAAATAAATGAAATGTTAGAGGGCATTCGACTAGTACAAGTTAATGTAAATAAAAATGTGTGGGAATAAATTAATTCCATCCCCTGGTTTAAGGAGTTTGTACAGCCAAAGTAGGGGACTGCCTGTAGGGGTGAAGTACAGTGGGGACTTCGAAGGCCCTGGGACCGCTACGGTAGCTGTGAAGGCCCTTCAATAACTCTGAAAAGTGGTAGCAAAAGGGGCTCTGGTTAAGACGCAGCAGGTCGTTATGCTACTTAGGTTCCAGAATGGGTAAGAAAAGTAAATAAATGCAATGTAAATTTTAATCTTATACAAGTTGTATAGTATCATTTGAAGTAATTCCACATACTGTATATCAGTTGACTATACTTGTAAGTAGTACAGGAGATATTATAAGTAGAATTTTGTAAACAATATACATTTATTAAGGACTAGCTGATGTACCCGTGCTTCGCTACGGGATTATCAGAAAGACTGACTTGGTGGTTTTCCTAACTGAATTCAACATAGGTCATTACAAAAACGTCAGTAGGAATGTAGCGATTGAAAGCAATGTTATGATATAAAATACTCGATCAAATGAAAAACGGGACACTTTCTCACCTTCAACGAACTGTACTACGGTGCCGTTCTAAGAGTCCAAAGTTCCAGAGCTGGAATAACCAGGTCGCAGACTGCCGTGAACACTCTTCTGTCATTATTCCGTTAAATGTGCACACTACTCATTCCAATCCGTGCCTCAGAGTAGGGATTGAATAGCTCGAATACTATGATGAACCAGTGTGTTACGTACCAGTAATATCAGAAAATGTATGAACCAGTGGAATGGCATGCTAAAGAAGAAAGTTATCTAATTCCGCAGCTACTTCCCGCCAATAAACAGACAGGCTGTTACAGTCGGTACTACCAGGCGAGTTAGCCGTGTGGTTAGAGGCACGCAGCTGTGAGCTTGCATCCGGGAAATAGTGGATTCAAACCCCACTGCCGGCATCCCTGAAGATGGTATTCCGTGGTTTCCCATTTCCACACCAGTCACACCAGAATGTACCTTAATTAAAGCCAAGGCCGCTTCCTTCACACCCCTATTTATTTCCTATCCCATCGTCGAAAAAAGACCTACCTGTGTCCGTGCGACGTCAAGCAAATTTTAAAAATCTTGGTACGCTGCAGTAATCCTATCTATCGGGGATGAGTCGAAACAGAAGACGAAAAGCACATCAAAACAAACAATGGTCAATGTAATGTTATTGTTGATAAAGTTTATGAGCTTTCTATATTTCAGGCCTTCACATTAGTTTTCTTTCGACTCTGTGATATTAGGGCGTCATACAAAATTATTTATATCGTAGACTGTAGTTCCTTATTCTCAGACTTTACATACCGATTTTCACTAAATTCTGTTTACCCATTTTCTCGTGGCTCGGCGCTGATATGGACTTAGTAACAAAAATCCAAATTCATGAATATCTCTGATTATATGCGGTACGGTAACAATGTATAAGACATAAGTGATCGGAAAATTAATAACTTCTTACATAACTACTACTAACTTACGACATAACTAAAGTTATGTTAGTTATGTAGTATTTATCGATACGACCACTGATAACATAAATAACTTATTTGAGAATAACATTTCAGGCCGCCCCCTAAACTACCATTTCACTCAACGTGAATAAAATAATTTATAGCCTAGATTGCAGTGGTTCATCACCCGACATTACATACCGATTTTCATTAAATTCTCTTCAGCCGTTTTCTATCGATGCGTGTACAGACAGACAGACAGACAGACAGACAGACAGACAGACAGACAGACAGACAGACAGACAGACAGACAGACAGACAGACAGACAGACAGACAGACAGACAGACATTACGGAAAAGTAAAAAATGCATTTTCTTGTTACTGTGGACATGACAGATACAGATATATAATTAATTTCAAATTCTGAGCAATGCACAGGCAAAACACTTATTTTATATATATATATATATATATATATAGATTACATTTCAGGCCTTCCCCTAAACTAACATTTCACTCAGTGCGAATAACATTATTGATAGCCTAGATTATAGGGACCTATTCCCCGATTTTGCATACCAATTTTCGTGAAGATACGACCACTAATAAATTAAATATTTGTCAATTAAATTTTAGGCCTTTACCTAAAATACCATTTTTCTCAGCGTGTATAGCCTATATTGTAGCGAATCATTTCCCATCTTTTTCTAGCGATTTTCATTAAGACACGGCCACTAGTAACATAAATATTTGAGAGTAAAATTTCAGGCCTTCCCCTAAACTACCATTTCACTCAGCGTGATTAACATAATTTATAGCTTAGATTGTAGCGGTTCATCACCCGACTTTACATTCCGATTTTCATTAAATTATCTTCAGCCGTTTTCTCGTGATGCGTGTACATACAGACAGACAGACAGACAGACAGACAGACAGACAGACAGACAGACAGACAGACAGACAGACAGACAGACAGACAGACAGACAGACAGACAGGCAGACAGACAGACAGACAGACAGACAGACAGAAAAGTAAAAAATGCATTTTCTTGTTACTGTGGACATGACCGATACAGAAATACAATTCTTTTCAAATTCTGAGCAATGTACATACAAAACTCTTATTTTATATATATAGATGAGCTGTGTGTTTATAAAAAAATTATAATAAATTGTATATTATTGTATTTTGGGAAAATTTTCTTCTCTTGTTAATTTAATATCTAGTGCTTGACAATAATGTATTTTAGTGTACCATTTGCCACCGAGGTAGACACCTCATTTGCAAATAAAGAGATTTTGATTTTGATTCGATTTAAACCTAGGAGACGATTAGTTTTGACTTTTGATGATTAAAACTTAAAAGGCACAGGAGCAGATGTGACAACAATGCTGGTGGTAAACGGATAATTATTGAGGTAGAGACTTAATATGCAAAGGGATGGTGGTCTATTGTGAATAGTAATATGCATGTATGTGTCTTCTTCTTTTCTTCTTTTCCTGCCGCTTTTCCCACACCTGTGGGGTCGCGGGTGCGAACTGCGTCGCACATGTGGATTTGGCCCTGTTTTACGGCCGGATGCCCTTCCTGACGCCAACCCTCTATGGAGGGATCTAAGCACTATTGCGTGTTTCTGTGGTGGTTGGTAGTGTAGTATGTTGTGTGAATATGATGAGGAGAGTGTTGGGACGGACATATACACCCAGTCCCCGAGCCAGAAGAATTAATCAGAAGCGATTAAAATCCCCGACCCGGCCGGGAATCGAACCCGGGACCCTCTGAACCGAAGGCCAGTACGCTGACCATTCAGCCAACGAGTCGGACAATATGCATGTATGTGTAATATGAAGTAATCACACTGACGACCCTGTTGCTTGAACGGTAACTAAAACAGTACTTTACAGTATTTTTATTTATAGATGATGTACATTCGAACACAGCTGAAAGCGTTGCAGCGTGGTAACTTATTTACAGCTAAAAGTAGTAGTGAACTTGATACCTTTACTTTCTTATCTCTTTTCGTCGTCATTGCGTATTGGACGTCAACATTCGAACATTCGAGATTGTTTACATGACTAGGGAAGAGTTTCTGTATCAATGATTCGTTGTGTTTCTTGACGAGACTGGGAGAGAGCGAACTGACTCATCACCATTTTTACTCCACCTATGCAAACAATTTTCGAAATATCTTCAGAATATCGGATACGAAGGAGAGAATTGTGTAAAAGGAGAATAAATGTGGAGTTCGATTAACAGCCCCAAATCCGAGCAGTGTTTTGCCCAAGTTGTTTATACCTCTTTATTGGCGGCAAGTGTGCAGCAGAGGAGATGCGAAGCGGAGAGTAGTGTTGCTGTAAATGGGATTGAATTGGAATTGATGGCATGTGCCCGTGTCCACCAGTGCTAATGCTGCCACCGCAGTGCCCATTTATCACGGGCCATCGCCATTCCAATTAGCTGGCATAATCCGCGCACAGACACGATGAAACAATTACGGCGAGAATCGAACCGGACGCCAGGATTAAAGCGACTTAATTAAGTAGTGATATTGACAGCAAGCCTACCACTGCATTTAAATAACTGTACACAAATTAGCTTACCGGGTTCACATATTGAATTGTTCTAGATAATTGAAAGATTGGGTATTAACAGTAAGTGATAAACGGACACATTCTTAGTACCACCTCCTCCACCTATTAGGGCATTATGAACCGGTGATCTGGATCATAGATCAAGCTAAGTGACGCCAGGGGATCGGCGAGATACAATGGATGTACAAAGACGAAAATTAATACATTTTAGGTCAATTTCCTCAAGTTTTACGAAATCCATAAATGTTCACTTACATATTGATGAGTCTGTTCGGTCAATTCCCAGCATCACGTATACGTCTGAATGGGCACTAGGCACTCCATTTGTGAGGTCACGGCTTCGAACCCTACTGTCGGTAGCCTTTAAGACGGTTTCCATGAATTCCCATTCTGATAACAGTCCTTAATTGAGGCCACTGTCCCTTCCTTCCTAGTCTTATCTCCGCCACGGCGACGGTTTGAAGTCAAGACAATGGACCGAGTTGTTGATAGCCTGCTAGTGAATGGAAATAACGGGTGAAGGTGGCAAGAATGTTCAAATATCCCGTGTGCTTCGAATAAAATGGATTACATCAAGAACTCAAGGAACCGTATTTCTGAGAAACATATGTAGTATCTCCTTATATATTGTTCCTTCTTTGTTAATTGATTCATGCCTTTGTTAGTTCACTCCCCCACAACATGATACATTTTTTGACTGAAAAATTATATTGTGTCAAAAAATCCAGAGAGTATTTGGTATAAGTACTGGGAATAAAAATGAATCTTTTTCCTATAAATCCTCTTATGAGCGTGTTCTCTTACGGAAACTTCCTGACAATAGTGCAAATTCTAACATTATAGAAGTCATCGTAAAGCATAGAAAGAGGTATCCTTTAAACATTGAATAAAAAAATTGCAACCCTATATATTTTTGAAACCATGAAAACCGTAAAAGTTATACTACGATCCTGAAGGTTGAACATATATATATATATCAAAATAACATGTCTTGACTGACTGACCGATTCATCATCGTCGAGCCAAGACTACTTGACATAAAGAAATGAAATTTTGAGGATACATTTATATTAGAGTATTTTCGGGTATTCCGTCGCTAAGGTGGTGAAATGGGAGATGGAATTTTTAAATGATGATATCCATATCTCAAAAACTTAAATGTTTACTGACGTAAAAATTGGTTTTTCGAATCTCCTTTAAAGGTAAGGATACAGTTTTTTTCTGTTTTTGAAAACCCCAATAAGGAAGGTGAAAAAAGGTGGAAAATTGGTTTAATACCTTTTATGAGGATACTCATATCTCAAAAACTGAAGATGCTACAGACATGGAAATTGGTATTTGGATTCCCCTTTAAAAATAAAAAAGTATTTTTTGTTTTTGAAAAATCCAATGAATAGGGGTGAACGGGAGTGACAAGTGGGGTGGAATATTTAAAATATATATACATATAGGCCCACAATATATCTCAAACACTTCACATGTTACAGAGTTGAAAACTGTTACTTGTAAATGTAAAGAAACGTACATAATTTGTTTTCGGAACATACTCTTAAAGGAAATAGAAAAAGGGGTGAATTTTTAAAATGGGCATATATACAGAACAGCTCAAAAACTTAACTTGTTAAAGATTAAAAAATTGGTATTTTAAATCTTTTAAACTTAAGGAACTTGCATTTTTTTGTTTTCAGCAGAAACCATGTAAGGGTGGGGTGTAAAAAGGACTGAAATGCGGGTTGAATTTTTATTTGTATAGTAATATCTCAAAAACTGAAGATGTTAGAGACGTGAAAATTGGTATTTGAAGACTTATTTAAAAATAAGGAAATACTTATTTTTTTCTCGGAAAATCCTGTCAAAGGGGGCGAAGGAATTGAAATAGGAATTGAATTCTTTGTAAGAGGATGCTTATATCTCAAAAACTGATATTTTGCAGAAGTGCAAATTCGTATTTGGAATCTCCTTTAAAAATAAACAAACACGGATACTTTTGTTTTCGGAAAATCCACTTAATGGGGTGAAAGAGTTGAAGAATTAATTAAATTATTTATATGAGGGTACTTATATCTAAAAATTTAAGGATAATTCTGATGTTAAAACAGGTAGGTGGAATATCTTTCAAAAATAAAGAATCACGCATTTTGGGGAAAAATCAACTTGGGAGAGGGGAGGAGTTGATTTTTTTTATGAGAATAAATATATCTCAAAACTGAAGATGTTAAGAGTCGTGACAAATAGTATTTGGGAGATCGTTTATAAATAAAGGAACACGTATTTTTTGTTTACGGAAAATTCACTTAAGGGGAGAGGAAAGAGAAAGGAAATGAAAAACGTTGAATTCTTTTTATGCAGAAACTTAGATCTCAAAAACCGATGGTTACAGACGTGAAAATTGGTATTTGGGATCTCCTTTAAATATAAATAAACACGGTGGGTTTTTTTTTGGATTTAGAAAATCGACTTAAGAGTGTTTGAAATAAGTAAAGGAGTTGAATTCCCTGCATGAAGTTTGAAAGACTGAATCTGTCACAGACGTGATATTTGGTATTTTGAATTTCCTTTTAAATTAAGAAACATGTAATTTTTGTTTTTCGAAAGTCCACTTAAGGGGGGAGAGGGGTGGAATGAAGTGAAGAAGAAGTGAATTACTTTTATGAGAATACTTATATCTCAAAAACTGATGGTCTTACAGACGTACAGACGTGAAAACTGGTATTTGGAATCTCCTTTAAAAATAATGAAACACGTATGTTTTTGATTTCGGAAAATCCACTGAAAGGGATGAAATGAATTGAAAAAGCGGGGGAATTTTTAAAACTATTATCGGTATATCTACAGTATATATCAAGAACTGAACATGTTAGGGACAAGAATCTTTGTAGTTGGAAAGTACTTTAAGAATACAGGAACAGGTACGTTTTCCTTTTCGGAAAAGGCACTTAACGGGGGTGAAAGAAAGTTGAAAAGTGAGTTGGATTATTTTTATAAGGATCTCAAAAAATGAAAATGTTACATGTCATGGAAACTGGTATTTGGAATCTCCTTTAAAAATAAAGAAACGGGTATTTTTTCGACTTGAGACAAGCCTGTTTCTCACATATACATTTGTGTGTCACATGGTCGTCTTAGCCCCAAAAAGCAATACATCAAACGTGATTTACAAACAGTTTCTAGGGTAAATGAAACTCTATTTTTCGGTGAGTATTTACACCTTAAGGACTTTCAGATAATGTGTTAGAACAGTGCAACTGCTAGTATTATACATACATTTGTACGGGTCCGCTGTCAGTAATATCATATATTTCGCCATATTTCGATATATTTATCCGTTTATGGCAATTCAAACTCGTATCAGTAGATTATAGCTTTCGTTGTTCCACCATCACGGGTAAACGGCTGAATAGGCATCGACAACATTCATATTTATAGCTTACTCATCCAGGAGCAGGTTTCAATATGCATATCATTTAAAAATCACTGAATTGGCTGGGGGTTTATAGGAAGAGCAAAATGTTTTTTGTCAATTATCTTTTACACTATTGATTATATCTCGACAAAAATTCGCATATAGAGTCTACTCATCCAGAGGCACGTTTCAAGTTGCATTTCATTTAAAAATCATTTAATAGACTTGGGGTTTACAGGAAGACTTGAAGTGTTTTATTTTTAAATTTGTCTTACATTATTGATCATACGTAAAATCTGTAAACTATACGTGAAGCGCCCCTTCATTTTAAATAATTTTTGTTACTTACATAACTTTGCTTGCTCTTCAAATGACGGAGAAATTTACTATTTTCTACGGGCTTCGTGCTCTGCAGCTAATGGCGGACAGCCTCGCAGAAGGATCCATAGTAGGGCAAAATTAGGGATGCATAATATTTGCTCGATTTGAAAATCAACCACACCTAACGCAACTGAACACCAAGGAAACATTTGGCTGCGCATCTGGTTATCTATATGTTTCTATATTCGTAAAAGTGGAAAACTGATCGACTTATTTTAACCAAACTGTGTATTTGGAATCTACTCACTTAGGATTGACTTGTCAGGTGCATACGATGTCGATGTAATCACATGTATTTGGTATTTATAGGAAATATTTTCGTTAAAATTAAGTCCATCAAAAGACTGCACATAACAAACGTTTAAGAATATGTTCTACGTATTAACCTACAGTACTATGGATAATAAGGCAAATGATTACGAAGAATTGAATTTTTACTCCAAGTCCCGTGGGACATGTGCATGTCACTTCAAGGCGGGTAGAGCCGTTCTACTCAGATACTAAGGGAGGTATCACAATACGCCACCACGGACCAGGAACTGTACCATCTTCCTCATTCTCCATGGACCTTGTTCAGCTTCAAGTTACTACCACGTCGCATTAAACGCGTGAAACTCCGAATTCTTGTGCGATGAACGGGTACAAATGCTATTTATTTATAAAATGTGAGGACTTGTTTACTTCAAGTAATATCTTAATGTAATAATATACATACTCTAATACTCCACAATTATCACAATTATCACTTCCAACGTACGTCAAAATCTGCATCACCGAGCGAGTTGGCCGTGCGGTTAGGGTCGCGCAGCGATGAACTTGCATTCGGGAGAGGGTGGGTTTGAATCCCACCATCGGCTGTCCTGAAGATGGTTTTTCGTGGTTTCCCATTACTATGCCCTATCTTCACAATGTTAAATTTCGGAAAATCATGTTTAAAGATCATTGAAAAGAAGTTAAGAGGATTGACTACACTTAAAGCATGAAGCTTTGTTCAACTTTAGGTTTGGTTTTATATATATTAACCCACAATGAAATTTATAATGTTATTTCCTTAAAAGTCAATGTTTCTTTAGAAATGTAATTTGAATATACATAATTTTGAAAATATAAAACAGAGAACTATTATATGAACTCCAATAAAATGATGTGATGCAAGTTTCATGTTCCTAACTCTAGTGGTTCTAAAGAAAAGGAGACATAATTTTTAAAAATATGTGTTTTGAGATAAACTGGAAGAAAGGTGAACGATACCGTACCTAAAAATCTGGATCTTCTGGGTCAATTTCAGCATCTTCACCTTTATGTGTTGCTGTGGACCCGTATGACTGATTTTATTTTATTTTTTATCCTTAGGACATCAATTTCATTGCAAATCTTTTGCATGATTTGACCTGGTTCAATGCTTAAAGCCCTCAGAACCCTCAATCGGCCTGCACGCCCCTCATTGTATGTCAAAACTGCATCATTTTCACTACCAGCCTCCTGATTACCAACTAATTCACATGTTGGCCTATTCCAGTACGTTTCTTAAAAATTATATTAGAACGAGGCAATCTAAAAGTATGTGTGATTAACTACCAAAACAAACTAACGTATGCGGTTTCAGGAAACAACTTCAAACAGGGCTAAACAAAGAAATGACGAGCGGAAACAGTTGCTACGAACTGTAGAAACAAAGATGTGCCACCAGATCGCACTGCTATACCGCGAAGTTTGAAAAGATGGACTTGTCAAATAGGTGGGAGAACCTCAAGTGTCAACTTGATATTTAAGTGCGATATGAGGGGTTAGAAACTATTTTCATCGATATAACTACTGAAATCTTATTTGCCATACTTGAAGTAAATAGAACCTGTTTTCCCGTCACTGACCGGGAATGTATAGGCTGTTAGTACGATGGGGTCGCCACTCCCAAAGTGATTTAAATGACTGATAGATGCTATGAAATGAGAATGGAGAGTGTTGCTGGAATTAAAGATGAGAGGGAAAACCGGAGTACCCGGAGAAAAACCCGTCCCATCTCCGCTTTATCCAGCACAAATCTCACATGGAGTGACCGGGATTTGAACCACGGTATCCAGCGGTGAGAGGCCGACGCGCTGCCGTCTGAGCCACGGAGTCTCCCACTTCAAATAACTAAAATTCGTAATATATATATATTTATATATACATTTGTCCCTTAAGTTCGTTCCGAATGCATATAAGTAGACCATCATTTTACTGGCAAAACCCTCCAAGAAACCTCTGTGATAATTTGCTCCTTCCTTTCGGTCCTGTTTTTACTCGGAAATGCGCATTTTCAGCCGATCGCTTTTTGTGCCAAGAAGTGAACACAGAGAAAAGTAACTGTTCTCAGTGTGTGAAATCCTCCCTCCGTTCAGTTTGGATGGAACACAACTACTTTCAAATTACTGAATGAATTTCTTTTCAGGACGGACGACAGCATGTTCATCACAGCATCCAGCTAGACAGCGACTGGGCCACATAGTCACGGTAGAGCTTGTTTGCTGCAACAGCTTTGTCATGGTAAAACGGACCATGTCGCTAGGTCGGGCATTCCCCGAGGGACGGACGCAATGCCAATAAGAGCGGTTACTCTATAGCACATACTTGATCTATTTAAATTTACTTGAAGGGAATACCGAAGTAGCATTAATATTTATGTGACCTCACCAAACATTGCATCATTAGTCTTGGAATAATCACTAACTTAATGTCAGACGTTAAAAAGGGTAAACTCAACAAAAATTAGGGATGTTTTGTACGTTTTACCGATAAAAATATTTATTCAGAAAAAAGGAAATTGAATCATTATATACATTTTGTATTCTAGATTTGTTAATATTTCCAAGAGTGGATACCTCTAGTTAACAAATTAAGTAGCAAAAGCACACATCATTCTTCAAACGAATCTTCCATTAAAAGCAAAAGAAAATTGTCACTTCAAGAAATAAGTTCCTGGAAGGGAACTCAATTACATCTCATCGATTTTGAATATTACATTATTGAAGTCTCTTAGGAATTCTTAGTCCTTAAAATACCAGCATTTCTCCCCAGTGTGGCACTTCCTCGCCAGTACGATTGCTTGTCTGTAAACACGATTCATTTATTTATGTATTCATTTATTTATTCGTTCATTTACTTCAGGCATAAATTGGTCTGTGGTGGCTTACGCTCTCGTTTTGCCGTAGTTCTTCTCCTCTCTCCACGCCAGTTGTAATGTGGCAGTTCAGTGTGCCAATATAAGCCGCGTTTCACCTCTGCAGATGAGTCATATTTCATTCTGGACAACATGCAAAACCATCTTCAGGGCTTCTATCTCCCGAATGCAAGTTAAAGGCTATGTGACTCAAACCGAGTAACCAACTCGCTCGGTGGGAGGATTTGTACCAAACATGTCTACACAATATACAATGGTCAGTTTGCCAACAGTATTTCATCATGAAAAAGTACAGTAACGCCTGAATGTCGAGGCCAATATGATCTCTAAAAATAGGTAAAAATGGCCCAAGAAAAGGAAAGTATGACCAAACATGTGTACTTCCACAGTTCCTTTATATAAAAAATAAACCTGAAAACATCACCGCCTACCTCTTCTTCATCATTATTTCCCTCCCCTTTCACAGACCATCTTCGTCTTACTAATCCTTCTCTTCACCTCTCAATTGAAGGCGATATCTCGGTATATTGTAGAAATGTATATGTTTTTGAAAATTTCTTTAAGTAATATACACTTATATTCATATAGAAAACAGAACACCTTGAAAGACTAGAGATAGGAAGTTCATATTCACAGGACTTGCACTGATGACTTGTTCCATGCGTGATGGTATAGATGCGTATAAGGCGCGAATGGCATCCTGGGGTATGTCCATCCCTGTTGCATTCACCTGGTTCCACAGTTCATCTTTGGTGGTTGGCATTAGGTCACAGCGCCACACCCGTCGTTTCATCAAATCCTACACATTTTCGATTGGCAACGACTCTGGTGATCGGGCGAGCCAGGCCAACAGTTTGACCTCCTGTGACAACAAGAAGGCGCGTGTTCGTGCAGCAACATGCGGTCGTGTATTTTCCTGCTGAAGTATGGCGTCTGGGGTGTCGTATAGCTACGGGTCGCAGGATTTCATTCACCTAGGTCAAACTGGCCACAGTGCCTTGAACACGCACCAACTGTGATTTTCGGTTGCACCCAATAGCACCCTACACTACAAGACCTTGAAATGGCCTGTATGTCTTGTGCAAATGCCTCTGTCCCTGTCTGCGGCGAACCAAAATGTGGCCATCATTTTCAAGCACGGAGAACCTGGATTCATCCTAAAACACTATCTGCTGCCATTTCTGTCCCCAGTGATATCCTTCCATACACCATTGCAGTCTAGCACGTTTAAGCACAATAGTCAAAGGTAGAGCGAAAAATGGACGTCGGGCCAGTTACTCGGACCACAATAAACTTCAACGGACTGTCACTCCTGATAGTATTTGATGTGTTACGATGTGTTGCACTGTTCCACTGTTGCGCCAGAGCCGAGGAGGACGCAGATCTCTCCTGCAATGCCATTCGTATGATGTACTGATTTTCTCGGGGGGTGGTCTGGGTGGTGCGACCAGACCCATCTCGTCGTGTTCGACGGCCTTCTGTGAACCATTCTGTATACACCCGTTCCACTGCCGATGCACTTCGTCCCACACGAGCAGCAATTTCCAGAATGGATGCATCATATTTTCTCATGCCAATAATACAACCTCTTTCATACTCACTCATCTGACGGTGCGGTTCTCGCATGCATCTGCAAGGCATCCTGCTCGTCTGCTCAAGTCACCCTCATCCATTACCTTCGGTTTATAGCGACAACAAAAGCCGCAGGCACAATTTACCAGTCGGTGGTGGTGTGCCGTGATATCGATGTGGACCTTGCACCTGAGGGCCGACATGGTTCAAATGCTAATAATTTCTTCAGAACATACTAGTGCATATGAACATCCTATCTCTAGTCTTTCAAGGTGTTCTGGTTTTTATGAACATGAGATTCATTTAAAACTTAAAAATTTAAGGTTATATTTCTTTTCAGATATTAAATTTTAACAAACCTCAGGATTTCAGGTACAGAGCTACTTTTGTATTAAATTGGAAAACAGAAAACCCTCGAAAAGGTTAGTTACAATTTGAGCTGCCTATTTACAGGACCCCTACATCACTAATGTAGCGTTTAGTCAAGGAAGCGAATCTTCGAATTTCTTTTACAGGATATTTAAAACACAAAAGGTTACTAGTAACGGCCTTCCAAAGGCACCACTCAATATTTACAGCAGTTACAAGAAAGAGCCTCTATGCTCTATAATTCTACCCAGGAGACTGCGCTCCCAAGGCAACCTTTAAGTTTACATTGGAGACTAGAGCGTCTTTGCTCGATAAATATTACAACTTCAGGCCTCTCGAGGCACAACCTACATTTTACTTGTTCAAACGGACATCACTGTCATCAACACTCAACAGTTTAACCACTTGACAGAAAAGTTTTTACGGGAGTATAGAATACTCAGTCTACCGGGACTTGGCGGGAAGAAAAAGCAGGTTTAAGCTACTGGCCCGAAAATCAAAATGATGCGGAGGCAGACACTTGCACTCCTTGACAAGGATACTTTGATATTTAGTAGGGCTCACTGCCGGATGATCCCATATTACTGAGGTGACTAGCGGGAGGAAATTTAAGTTACACGGCTGCAGATAGAAAACGGTTAAAAAAAACATTGTCACCTCAAATACAAGTTGATAGGGAACTCGAGAGGGTGTCACACTCTTTATACCCGAATTTCAGTTAAGTACACATGATTTACTCGAACTTTTACACGAGAAGGAAGGCAAGTTAATATTTTAGAAAATTTACGGTTACATTATTAGAGATAGGAAACCTTCCCCTGGAGTCGGCTTGCGGAGAAAACTACTGAGTTAGAAGGATGGTGGCCATTACCTTAGCTGATGTTCTGTCTGCCGATGGATTAGGCCCCAGCCTCCTCTCTTAACACACACAATCAGTAACACGAATATCAATAAGACAAGTTAACTCGAAAATGCTTCAGCTTTTATACCCGAGAGGAAGGTTCGAGAAGGCCCTCGACTAAAACCGGACATACCCTCTCTATTGGACAATTGAAAAGTTACAATAAGCCTGTGATAGGCAGAACAATAAATACATGATTTTTTCTACTTGTTGAGATCCCAAGTTGGTTGGAAGAGCTAGAATTGTAGCCGACTGGGATACACCAAAAAACAAAAGAAATCCAGTCAGTTTAGGAAACCTTAAAATAACACATTACTCTATCACTTTAGTTGACCAACGTCCCAACTTCTTGCACTAGTTGTTTCAAATTTCATGTGATAGACACTGTTCTTCAAGGCGCTTCATTTAAATGCACGGGGTTGAGGTGTACCTCCCGGTGTGGTTAATATTGTTTTCATACTATTGTCATCAGTAGTTATTATTAAGAGGGTACTAGGTTAACACTGGTTAAGTGTAAGAAACGGAGTACACCCCTAACTTTGCAAGGATAAATAAAACATATTATTATTATTATTATTATTATTATTATTATTATTATTATTATTATTATTATTATTATTATTATTATTATTAATATTATTAATAATATTATTATTATTATTATTATACAATACCTTTGCACTACTAGCGTTTTCAACTTAATTACACCGTCTCTATCATTAATCATTATGCTGTCCTCAGTAATGAATATAATATTAATTAATATTTCGTTTTTTTTTTGCTAAGGGCTTTACGTCGCGCCGACACAGATAGGTCTTATGGCGACGATGGGATAGGAAAGGCCTAGGAGTTGGAAGGAAGCGGCCGTGGCCTTAATTAAGGTACAGCCCCAGCATTTGCCTGGTGTGAAAATGGGAAACCACGGAAAACCATCTTCAGGGCTGCCGATAGTGGGATTCGAACCTACTATCTCCCGGATGCAAGCTCACAGCCGCGCGCCTCTACGCGCACGGCCAACTCGTCCGGTAATTAATATTTCAGTCTTACACATAGACCACATCGCTGTTCCTGTAAACCAATGATAATCGTATTGGTTATCGGAATTAAAAATAGAGAATAGGATTTTTGTTCGGTAGAGAGGCACTCCTCCCCGAACTCTTCAACGCAATTCAATATAACACTTTATTTAGGTATCCTTATTTCGGCTCTGTCACTCTTCATGTAGCTATGAAGCGTTGTAAATTATCTCTGTTGAAAATTTTAAGAAAGGTGAGGGGAGAAGGTTATTTATGCGCCACCTGAAGTGGCCACGAGTGCTAAGACAGATGAGAAATTAAGCCTTGAGCTATTTCCTAGCCTCTTAGCAAGGGTGACATTCCAGTGGGCGTGAGTACATACACTGCATTGGCCTTGCGTCGCACCGATACAGACAATGGGACAGGGACAAGAAATAGCCAAGACGGAAGACGGGAAGAAATATTGTATTTCCTGAACATCGGAGCTCTAATTATTAGACCTATTATTATTATTATTATTATTATTATTATTATTATTATTATTATTATTATTATTATTATTATTATTTAAATGAATCATATACTTAAATACAACGGATACATATACCTTTTTTCGTTATTGTGTGATTGCATTTATTGAATAATAGAATTTGGAGGACAGTTAACATTCAGACATTGCCAGCATAAGCCATATCAGCTTTGTCTCTGCTCACTGTTGCGCCATCTTTCATGTTTGCACTGTGTTCTGGTGCCATTTCATCTTTCCACAACGGAACTAAAGGAGTCTTTATGAACACCAATTCACAGCAATTTCACTATTGCGACGATAGTTTTCGGAAGAATTGACAAGAGGTGATAACTTCCCTCTAGCAGTCCCCAGCGTGCCATAAATTGTTTAGCAGGAAGTTTCTTGAAAGTGACACGAAGGAACACACAAGACTGAGACACATTTCAATAACAAAAGCTGTTTTGTGCAATGAGGCGAGGAGCAGGCAGTACATATGTGTGGCTACCCATCTATCATCCAACATCGAGTCTGCTTTTTATTGCATTCAAGAAGGAGAGACGGAACATGGAGAAAAAAGAAAATATATATGCGAACTTAGTGCCACCCTATTTATAGAACGCGGGGGCATGAGTGACTTTTATTGCCATGCTATTCTACATAACCATACGTCAAATTCTATTCTCATGAAGAGCTCCTTTTCTTCTGAAGTTCCACAAAAAAACGTGGTTTATAGGATGGTGTTACGTACTAAATCGCTATTTAATTTCATATCGATTTCAGAGAAAAGAAAGCTTGGCTAGGAGAGAGGGAAGCTAATGACTTAGAGCTGTAAAGAGCAAGGAAGGGGAGTATATAGAGATCAACATGCTTCCTTCTCTGACGATCATCCCTTTGGACACTTTTACACAACATGTGTTTCGTAGACACACGCAGGAGAGATTCACTGTGCATTCACACAATGTATCATTGCGTTGTCCATCTTTCAACTGAAGGGTGGAGGAGCGATAAACATAAACTTAAGAAGACGGCTATCCCACGTATTTCTTCATTCTTACGACCGGGCGCATGGACGTTCTTATCAGATATCTCCTCAGTTTTACCGATCCCACTCGTGAAGTTGGTTAATCATTGTCCTCCGCGGTTGGTGGCATTTGAGACAGTAAAAAACGGGTCGCTGGCTGCAAGCACGGTGAAGAAAATCCTGCCCAACTCTCATGTCTCTCAATAACTGTAACAAATGAAATGAAACTAAAGGGCGTTATTATTATTATTATTATTATTATTATTATTATTATTATTATTATTATTATTATTATTATTATTATTATTATTACCGTGTTTGCGTGGAACAGAGAGGGCGAAGAAGGTGCTGGCTTGAATGGTTCTATCTACGACAGTCAGAAGATTAATTTAAAACTGTAAAAATTGAAGGTTATATTCCTTTTCAGATGTTAAATATTAAGAAAGTAAATGCGACAGAATAAGATGTCAGGTACAGAGCTAGTTTGCTACAAAATCGAACAAACAGAAAAACCTAGAAAAGTTTAGTTACACTTTGAGATCCAAACTCCCTATTTACAAGGTCCCTGCATCACTACAGTTGCGTTTAGTTAGGTAGGCAAGGAGACGAATCTCCCAATTTGTTTTACAGGAAATTTAAATTACAATTTTCAAGAGCACTTTGCTCCAAAGGTTACAAGTTATAGCCATTCAATATATACACAATTATATTTTACATTTGAAGAAACGAGCCTCAATGACCTACAATTTTACCAAGAAGACTGCGCCCCCAAACACTTCCACCCTACTCAAGCCAACCTTTAACTTTTACGTTTGGGATTAGAGCGTCTTTCGTCAATAAAATTAACTTTGAGGCCTCTCTAGGCAAAACCTAATTTCAAAGACCATATCAATCAGGGGTACTGAGTACCCATTCTACCGGGCCTTCGTGGAAAATAACAAGTTCAATTACTGTCCCAAAAATGAAAAGGTATGGAGGCGAAAACTTGCGCTGCTTAAAATCCAAGATTAAAACCTTACTTGGGCTGGTGGCCCGACAATACAGAGGTTAATCCTAAACTACTGAGGTGACTACATTGATAAGATCAGTTACAATATACAACAGTGAAAACAGTTACAAAATCGTTACTTACCTCCGAATTGAATTGAATGGGAATTCGAGAGGGTAACGCACATTCTATCCCTGAATTTCCGTTAAGTACTCTTGACTTACTTGACCTTCTACATGAGAAGAAAGAAAATTGATATTTTCGGAATTTTACAGTTACATTATTAAAGAGAAAAACTTTCCCTCGAATCAGTTGGCGGAGATACCTATAGAGTTAGAAAAATGGTGGCCATTACCTTAGCTGATGTGCTGCTTGCCGATGGATGGGGCGCACGCCTCCTTTCTTAACACACACACTCAGTAACACGACGATAAATAAGACTAGTTAACTCGAAAAGCCGTCAGGTTTTATACCCGAGAGGAAGTTTCGAGAAGGCTCTGGACTAAAACCGGACCAAGGGACTAAGGGGGGAAGTTTTCATTCCCCTTCCTGAAGGGAAGGGGCGGGCCACCTAGAAGGTAACGCCTTCTCTCTGGCCAGGAGATTTGGCGGGGTTCGGGGATATGGAGTGGTTTGTAGTTAGAATGAGGGAGCTTTAGATTTGGATGAGTGAGGGTGTTTGGCCTCATGGCTAAGGGTGTATATCTGTTCCTTTGCTTTTTATTGAGTTTAAGATACAGAGATTACTTATATTCATAGGTTTTACAATTATGGTTTACAGTGCTTTACGATTTACAATTGTTATCAGACAGTTATATATGTTATTGTTGAAGGTTAGGGAGAAGGAATTGGGTTACTTGTTGTTATAGGGTGGAGAAGTTGAGTAATGATGTGAGAAGGACTTGGAGTAGGTAGGTTCGGGTTTGGGAGTTTAGATGATGGGATTGTGGATTGGGGAGTCGGGTGCGGTTGTGTGAGGTGGATGGGCGTGGGGAGGGTTGCGGAGGAGATCTAGATGGCTCCACTCGATGTTGGCGGCCGAATAGTCTGATCCCCTGCTGGATCAATCTTTGGGGTTCTTGGGAATTTTGCCGTTGTAGCCTCATCATATAGGTGGGTCCAGCTTCGTTGAATATTCTGGAAGCCCGAAGGAGATGGATTCCGGCCTGTCGAATTTCTTGATTGATGAGGTGCTGAGGTATGCCCGGGTTGACTCCTCTCACGACGCAGCTGGGGTTGCACTAGGGCGGTGGTGGTGGCGGAGATGGTTCATTGCAGTCGGGTGCTGGCCGCGATGGTCGTCTGGTGGTTTCCATTGGTTCCTCGTCGGGTGGCCGAGCCGAAGTATTGGGTGGGGTAGTTGGGATGGGAGATATCATTATAGGCGAGGTGTGGGTCGATAAAACCGGATATACCCTCTCATTTTTATTGGACAGTCGAAACGTTCCAAGAAGCATGTGATTGTCAGTAAAATAAATACATGAATGCTGCTATTGGTTGAAATCCCAAGTCGGCGGAAAATGCTAGAAGTGTAGCAACCTTGGAAATAAAGAAAAATCAATTCATTTTGAACAACCTACAAATGAAAAGATTTCTCTAATTTTTTAGTTGTTCCACCTTGCACCAGAGTGCATGACATCAGTTCTTTAACACAGACATCTATGGAGAAAAGTCCCAACTTCTTGAAATAGCTGTTGCATCTTTAAGTGTTAGATAGCGTTCTTCAAGGCGCTTCTTTTAAATGCACGGGGTTGAGATGTACCTCCTTGTACAATTATTATTATTATTATTATTATTATTATTATTATTATTATTATTATTATTATTATTATTATTATTATTATTACCGTGTTTTGGTGGATCAGCTGAGGTGAAAGAAGGTGCGGGCTGGAATGGGTCTAACTACAAGTCCGAAAGATGAATTTAAAATTTAAATAAAGGTGATATTTTCAACTGATAACCAGATTTAACAATTTTCACTAGGTGAAATAACAGAGAAAAATCAGGTACAATGCAACTTTACAAACAAAAGCACAAGTTAAGGGGTTTTTACAATTCTGGTCTACGAGCCCCCAAGTTAAACAATTTCTGAGCTCGCAGCTCACAACCACAAATTACCAAAGGGCAGAAAACCCCTAATTACATGGTGCATTTGCTCCCACCTCGTAATGTCAATACGAGCTCACCGCTCTCAATCCTTCAAGCCTATCAAAAGGCCATAAACGTACTTTACTACAAAGTGTCCTCAAGGCACACTTACAAAGAAACAGGGGTATCTTATACCCATTCTACCGGGCCTTAGTGGACAAATACTAGGTTAATAAAAACGGCCCGAAACGCAAAAGGAATGGAGGCGTGAATTAGCACTCCTAAATACACATTTTAAAACCTAAGTGGCGCTAGGCCGATACACTGGGGCTATTCCCACACTATATAGGTGACTTGTATAAGACAATTTTAACACATTAGGAAAGATTAGAAAATCAGTTACGAAAACATAGTCACCTCAAGTCGAAATGAAGGGGAGCTCTAGGGGGTAAAGCACCCTCTATCCCCGATTTACATTTAAAGTAATAAGAAAATGTTTACATAAGCCGGCACTAAGTTACATTTTAAACAGGTAGGATACTTGAAAAGGTTTCGAACCTTATCCGGGGGTTAAACTGCTGACCAAGAAAGAAATAAACATGTTAAGAGGCCATTACCTTTGCTGAAGAGCTGCTTCTCGAAGGAAGAGGCTCAACCCGCCCCCTGCTATACTTCCATACACTAAGCTAGATGTTGAAGTGGCGAAGAGCCGAGAAAATCAGCAGTTTTTAAACCCTCGTGGAAGATTCGAGACCTTTCATGAATAATAAAGACACAACCGCTCAACTTTATTGGGTAGCTAAGAGTTACACATGGATATTCGAAGAAGAAACCTCTGATAGGTGGAAAATTAATTACAGAAGTTACTGATTGGCTAAGTTCAAAACAGGCGGAAAGAAAGCTTAATATTGCCAACCCACAAATGAAAGAAAAAAATTAGTAAAGACCAAAAGGTATAAATACAAAATTTCTTCAACAAAAGTCCCTTCACTTCGCTCCAGGGTGCATAATCATAGTTTCTTGGGTAGAGACATCTGTTAGCGAATGTTCACACTTATTGATCCATAGAAAACAAAACACGTTGAAATCCACACAGTATAGACAACTTTGTAATCCCAAAATTAATAGTATACACCTCTTCTGAGAAAACTCATGAATTAATACGGTTCTAAAAGTTCACAGTTTCTCCGGTAGAGGAGGATTTATTGGCGGAAGATTTAACTTTGCAGCGTAGAGGTGTACAGCCCGGTACAGAATTAATTCAGTTTCAAAGTTCAGAGTTTCAGCTGTAAAGGAGTAATTTAAGGCGGAAAATTCAAATGTGCGGCGTATAGGTGTACCAACCGGTATAGAACCCTCCAAATTTCTTCCAAGGGGTGACACAGAAGAATGTTGAATAACATTATTTTTCAAAACAAAAGTCCAAGTTTTGTTTAACCCAACTTGAAAAAAATTTGCTTCCCTGATGATAGATTTGTTGAAGTACATGGAAGAAACGTTAATCGATGAAAATGTCTCTTAATGTTGAAGAAGAAGAATTTTGAAGAAAGAAAAAAAGAATTCGAAGTCTTTTCCTTGATAACTTGTTAGACTCCAGATTTAGAGTGTCTTGTTTGCCATAGAATACCAGATACATGTAGCTACTTTTAACGGCAAGACCAGCCGCCGCTGCCAAAGTCCAGTCGAGGTCGCTCGGACCCCTCAAGTACCCTGAGATACCTCTCTCCCGCGCTATGAGAGGAGTTAGTCGTGGTGAAGCACGCCGCAGATGCAAGGTTTGTTTACAGTCCAGAGATAAGCTGGCGGATGGTGCGCCGCACATCAGCCTGTGCCGGGAGGAAGTCTCCGGCGCGCCGTACTCTGAAGGACATCACGGGAGTGGGGTGGGCCCATACCATACCGGAGTGGGGGTAAGGGGACGAACGGCTTCGGGGCGCTGAAACAGTAAAATTTCGGCGGCAGAATTGTCGTTGGAACTAATGCTTTAGGGTACTGTCTTGGTGGTGAGGCTGAGGGGCCAGCGGCGTAGGAAATTTTTTTGGTGCCACTGGTATGGTTTAGCAGGAGACGGGAGCTTGGTAATGGCCGTACAGGAAAGGGCAGCGGGATAACCCACTGGTAAGGTCTTACATAAAAAATGGATTACAATAACAAACTATATTAGGGCAGAAGGCCTCTGAAAAAAAAAATAACCTTTACGCCGCTGCAACACATAGGTGGCAAAGTTAACAATGACTCTACAGGGGTATAATTTGTGATATATGTACCCTAAAGATCCTCTCAGTGGCTGGGTTGCTTACTAATAATGTTACTGGAGTTAGGAAATCCAAAATGATGCACGGCCCATGAAATCTGTGGGCAAGCTTGCCCGCGGGAACAAAGTTCTTGACCATATCTTGGTCCCCTACCCTTAAATTGGTGGGCCTCCGTCCACGAGCATATCTTTCCCTAAACTTTATATGAGAAATTTTGAGGTTGGCCTTAGCCTTCTTCCAAAGATCTCTAATATTATCTGGATCTATTGTCTCAGGTCATTAAGAGACCAAAGGTTAGAGAGCGGCGTGTTGGGAACAAACTTAAATATCAAAGAAGCAGGAGTAAACTTATGGAATTCATGAACCGCCGAATTCAAAGCGAAAGCTAACCAATGCAAGGACGTGTCCAACCTGGAGAGATCGTCATGATGGTAGGCATTGGGAGCCGAGCTCAGATAACCATTTACCCGTTCAGCCAGGGATGGTTGAGGATAGTACGCTGAGGTAGTTACATGTGAGATGGATAAATCAAAACAGAATTTACGGAAGAGATTGGAGGTAAAAGCTTTGGCATTATCAGAAACTATGTATTCACACGGACCAAAAGAATCGAAGATGGAATTTAAACAAGAAATAGTTGACTGAGCGGTAGCCAGCTTAGTCGGAAATAACCAGGAAAATCTTGTGAAACCATCTACACACACAAGAATGGACGTTCCATGGGGCGCGACGCTTGATGAGAAGACAATAGTCCAAGCTTAGTGGACATGGTGGGTTTACTAACCAAGCAAGATTTACAAGCCTTTATCAATTCACGAGTTTCACCGGCCATACCTTTCTAAATGAACATTTCTCGGATCTTTTCTGGAGTTTTGAAGATGCCTAAATGCCCCCCTGATGGGGTCTCATGGTCGTACTTGAAGATCATAGGTACAAGAACAGCAGGGACCACAACTTTCATCTTCTGATCATGGCTTATTATTATTATTATTATTATTATTATTATTATTATTATTATTGCCTGACTCCTTGGCTGAATGGTGAGCATTAGCACTCCATGTTAGACGGGCTAAGTCACCGCCTTCCTTTTCATAGTCAAACTTGGCCGTAAATTCACTTCACAAAGTCGACTGTAGAGGATAATAATACAATGGCGGATATTCTAAAAAAATCAGCTTGTGGAATATTTGGAAGATGCCCAGGAGGTTACCCAAGCCACCTTATGCATGTCATAGTGCGGAATTTAAAATCCAACAACAGAACATTGCTAACCTTACTCTTGCCATCTTGATGAGCTTAAACCTTACTGTTGCTACCTAGGTTATACACTTTTGTGTTAGTTTACTGTTAATCGCTAAGCTGTTCGCATCATCGAAGTAGAGAGTAACAAATGTCAAGTAGATTTAAAGAAGAATCTGTTAGCAGAAGATAAAAGTCCGTCATGGAAAAACCGATTTCTAGGTATATTTGCGAAGAGTGTGGAAAAGCATTTTCCCGAAGCTATCACAAGAGACGTCATGAGATATCACGTAGGACAATTTTTCAATGCAAACATTGTAGAAGAGAGTTCAAGAACGCATACAACGCTCAACGTCATGAAGCCGCGTGTAATGTAGCTTCATCGGGAAGAAAATACAAAGAGCTCATCCATATTGAAGCGAACACTGATTTATGTTTAAAAAGTACACCTCTGCGAGATATTTTTAATTCTCCCTTGTTGTCCAGGCCTGCTACAAGTTCTGTTACTAAGCACAAACTTCGAGTTAAAGAGAGGCAAGATCATGATTATGATAATAAGGATAATGATGTTGATCAAAACTGTAGTAAAGGGACAGTAGAAGAAGAAGAAAATTTTAATGTTTCAATGCCATTACAGCTGGATGATTTTACTTCATTTCCTAAGCCTACTACACGTTCTGTCGCAGTGCAAACATCTCAAGAAGAGATGTAATGTAAAGGAGAAGGAAATTTCAACGCTTCAACGCTATCGAAACAAGTTAAGTTTGTACCTAGAAACGCTACTGCTGAAGCACGTATTACATCAAAACAAGTCCCTACACATCAACTGTCTGAATATAGACTCAAAGTTCACAACAAGCCTCTGTTACCCTATGTAGATATAAGATGCTGTACAGAACCCAACGTACTCATAAAACGTTTACAACTGCTAAGAGCCTATCATGATGCTGGTTACACACAGTACAAAGAAGATATTTTTGAAATAGAGCATGAATTACGTCGTGTAGGTATTGTTAAGTAAGCGCTTACCCTCACCTAAGTCATCCATCTGTAGTATATAGCCGATCGAGTAGCTATATTCGTATAGATTATTTCCCAACATTCTCCCTTCCTTAGGGTATTAACTCCGCCTCTAGTTGTAGAGCCGGTCTCAAGCCCGGATAAAGAGAGGAGAGGCACCCTAGCCCTTTAGCCCTTTTGCCATTAGCACCTTAGCCCTTTTGCTCTTTTGCCCATTAGCCCTTTTGCCCATTAGCCCGTTAGCCTATTAGCACTACAAGGAATGTGCGGTAATCTAATCTTCTTAGAACAAAGGTATCCACTGACATGTTCTAAACCCATGTTGTATCGAGTACAGTGTTCTATTTTAGTCTTGATTACTAATTTAGTGTTCTGAACACTTCAATCAATGTTCCGATCACATGATAAAGTTCACGGCATAGAGTGCAGTGTTCGATTCTAGTCTTGTTACGTTTCTTTTGTGATTTGCTAGTCTAAACATGCTTAATGACGCCATCAGTGCAGCACGTGCTTACTCTAGCTATTCCGATGCAGGTTTAAACTTGTTCGATAGATCTATGCCTTGACATAAGCGGAGGCCTTAAGTGGTGGTGGTGATTATTTTTTTAAGAGGAAGTACAACTGGGCAACCATCCTCTATATAACTCTAATCAGAGGGAAAATATGGAAGGGGTCCGACACTTCGAAAAATGAAGTGAGGAGCCTGGCACAAGTAAGTGGAAGCAATGCCAGGACTCAGCTAAGGGCCCCGTGGTCGCCAACCCACGCCCCAAAGTTCAGAGCCCGTGAGGCCCCTTTTAGTCGCCTCTTACGACAGGCAGGGAATACCGTGGGTGTTATTCTACCGCCCCCACCCACAGGGAGAGGAGGCCTTAACAGATTATGTATAGTCGCTATTGTCTAAACATAGCTGCTGTGAAGAAAAAGCACGTCGAATTTTTCAAATTGCCCGCCACCACATTTCAAAGGTATGAGGTTGAGTGCTGTAAAAATACCTGCACGAGGCCAAGCTAGCTTTCTTCAACAGAGCAGCCACCATCTTGTGTGAGCACCTCTAGGCCGTATCATAAGGAGATGTGTATAGTCATCGTCTTGTCGCTGCTACCTCCCGCAAGCACCCCTAGGGTGTCTCGTAAGAGCAGCAGCCATCTTGTGCAAGCGCTCTTAAGCTGTCTCATAAGAAGCTATGTATAGCCGCCATCTTGTAGAAGTAGATAGCTGCCAATGCCAGAGGGCTTAAGTAGGAATCGAACCGTTGATCTCACCATTAGACTGTGTTTTTCTTGTTTCTGATTCCTCGAACCTGGGTATTAGGCGGAAAAAATTTGTCCGTTTTGCTCTACGGTGCACCGTTTTCGAGATATTTAACATTTTGCATTTAAGCCGTAAATTTAATGAATCGAACTAGCACGACACGTTAGCCTCTAAACTACCTCTCTTCATAAGAGCGGCAATCATCTTGCGCAAGCACCCTTAAAGCGTCTCATAAGGAGTCGTCTCTAGCCGCCATCTTGCGTCCGCCATCTTGCGCAAGCATCCTTAGGGCGTCTCAAGCCATCTTGTCCAAGGACCCTTAAGCCGTCCCATAAGAGCAACCGCCATTTTGGGCAAGCATCCCTAGGGTATCTCATAAGGAGCCATGTATAACTGCCATCTTGCGCAAGCATCCCTAGGGCGTCTCATAACAACCTATGTATAGCGGCCATCTTGCGTAAGCACCTTTAAGGAGTCATGTATAGCCACCATCTTACGCAATTAGCGTCGAGAGATGGCTGCTGTAGAATTTTTCTTTTTAAATTATCCACCACCATATTTCAAGAGGTATGTACCTAAAGAGTGTAGCACTGAGGTTTGCGATGTAAGATGGCGGGTGACAGCTGTCGAAAAGCGCGGGAGTTTGTTTACTAAAAAGGAGCACGTGGAATTTTTCAATTTGCCGCCACCACATTTCAAAGGTATCTAGCTAAAGATGGCAGCACGGTGCTCTCTTGATTAAAGATGGCGGATGACAGCTAGCAGAACTTTTCAAATTGCCCGCTACTACAGAGGGCAGCACGGTGCTCTGTAGATTAAAGATGGCGGATGACAGCTGTCAGAAAAGCACGTGGCTTTGTTTCCAAACAAGAGCACATAGAATTCTTCAAATTGCCGCCACCACATTTCATCTAGCTAAAGAGTGCAGCATTGAGGTTTGTGATGCAAGATGGCGGATGACAGCTGTCAGAAAAAAGCACGTGAGTTTGTTTCCAAACAAGAGCACGTGGATCTGCTGCCACCACATAGAGGGCAGCACGGTGCTCTCTTGATTAAGGATGGCTGCTGTCACGTGGAATTGCCTGAAACCACATTTCAAAAGTACCAAGCTAAATAGGGCAGAACGGTGCTCTCTGGATCAAAGATGGCTGCTGTCCAAAAGCATTTTTCCAATTATCCGCCACCACATTTCAAATGTAAGTAGATAAATAGGGCAGCACTCTGCTCTGTTGATAAAAGATGGCGGATGTCAGCTGTCAAAAAGCACGTGGATTTGTTTACCGATTCAAATCTCGCGCTAGTGACGTTAAGTTGGTAGCACTAAGGTTTAGACCCGTCAAGATGGCAGCACCGAGGTTAGCGATAAGTTGTTGTCGGTCAAAAAGCACGTGGCAGTCAAAAACGCACGTGGATTTGTTTACCGATTCAAATCTCGCGCTAGTGAGGTTAAGTTGGTACCACTAAGGTTTAGGCCCGTTAAGATGGTAGTACTGAGTTTAGCGATGCGTCGTTGTCGATGACAGCTGTCAAAAAGCACGTGGCTTTGTTTACCGATTCAAATCTCGCGCTAGTCAGGTTAAGTTGGTAGCACTAAGGTTTAGGCCCGTCAAGATGGCAGTACTGAGGTTTGCGATACGTTGTTTTCTGTCAAAAAGCACGTGGCTGTCAAAAAACACGTGGATTTGTTTACCGATTCAAATCTCGCGCCCGTGAGGTTAAGTTGGTACCACTAAGGTTTAGGCCCGTCAAGATGGCAGCACTGAGGTTAGCGATGCGTTGTTGTCTGTCAAAAAGCACGTGGCTGTCAAGAAAAAAGCACGCTTCTTTGTTTACCAATTCAAATTTTCCGCGGGAGGAGGAGCAGGCCCCTCGGAAGGCCTCCCGGTTGGTGGTGGTGGTGGTGGAGGCCCCTGGGAAGGCCTCCCGTGTGGTTGTGGTGGAGAAGGCCCCTGCAAGCCCGGTGGCGGTGGTGGCGGCCGAACTCTCCCATCATAATACTCTTCATTCCGAGTATCATCCTGCCATTGTTCCCACCTGTTTTTACCAGCAATCATTCTCGCTACTTTCAACTCTGTTACCTCTAACTTATGAATGAGATATCCCTAAAAGCACGTGGCTTTGTTTACCAATTCAAATTTCCCGCGGGTGGCGGAGCGGGCCACTGGGAAGGCCTCCCGGGTGGCGGTGGCGGAGGAGGCCTTTGGGGAGGCCTCTGGCTGTGGTGGTGGCGGAGGAGGCCTCTGAGGAGGCCTCTGGCTGTGGCGGTGGTGGAGGAGGCCTCTGGCTGTGGTGGTGGCGGAGGAGGCCTTTGGGGAGGCCTCTGGCTGTGGTGGTGGCGGAGGAGGCCTCTGGGGAGGCCTCTGGCTGTGGCGGTGGCGGAGGAGGCCTCTGGGGAGGCCTCTGGCTATGGCGGTGGCGGAGGAGGCCTCTGGCTATGGCGGTGGTGGAGGAGGCCTCTGGGAGCCGGTGGCGGTGGCGGCCGCGGAACCATCCAATTATACTACTTCCGTTTAATGTCCTCTTCTTGAATACGACCGTAAAATAAGTTATATTCTTATAAATCTCAAGTATAAACAGAATTTTAATATAAATGTTTCTAAACAACAATAATCTTTCCTTTTATTTTTCTACCGCTTTTCCCCACACTTGTGGGGTCGCGGGTGTGAACGTCGCAGATGTGGATCTGGCCCTGTTTTACGGCCGGATGCCGTTCCCGACTGAACCCTCTATGGAGGGTTAAATCACTGGTAGGGGACCAGTGAGATTCAAACCCACCTCGTCTGCATTTTTCTGCTGAGTCAGCACCCGAGGTCATTGACCCTATGACGTCAGGACAATGTGACTACACGTCCCGTCACATTGTTTGTAAACAAAGCGACGTGCTTGGCCACGTGCTTTTGACAGCTGTCAACTTGTCAGCTGTCATCTTGACGAACCCTAACCACACCTTTAAGGACAACAGAATATCGCTAACCTCACTGCTGCTCTCTTGACGGGGCTAAACGTCACAGTTGCTACCTTATGCATGTAGTGGTGCGAACAAGTAAACGTAGATAACCTCAGTGCTGCCATCTTAAGAGTGCCTAACCTCATTGCCGCCTTCTTAAAGACATAGAGGGCGCGGAATTTAAAATCCACTTGCCTTCAACATCTCCCATCTTGGCAGGTCCTAATTACGTGGATTTTACAAGTGAACGAGGCTAACCACAGTGATGCCATCCTAACAGAGCCTAACCTCACTACTACCACCTTATGCATTTAAGGGGGCGCGTAATTTAATATCCTCGTGCTTTTGACAGCTGTCAGGTCTTAACCTCGTGGATTTTAAACAAGTGAACGTAGCTAACCTCAGTGCTGCCATCTTAACAGAGCCTAAGCACACTGCTACTATCTTAACGACGTCAAATTAAAATCCACATGCTTTTAATATCTGCCATTTTGAAAGAACCAAACCTCACTGCTGCCATCATAAGCATGTAAGGGGCATTTTTTTGACACGTCCTAACCATGTGTACTTGTTTTGAACGTAGCCAATCACAGTGCTACAATCTTAACTGCGTCAAACCTCACTGCTACCATCGTAATTATGTAGGAAGCGCGGTATTTAAATGATCATAACGGGACTTAGCTGCGCTGCGAATTTTTTTTTACGATCCTAAAGCCAGGGGGGCCTAACCTCATGCTGCTGCCCTTCTAGATATTGGAAGGGGCCTAAGTTCCCGTCATGGTTTTTATGTAAGGTGCCCTTCTCGACATGGTCCCTTCCCGACACTATTTTGGAGAGAGGATTAAGCAAGCTGCCTTTCTCGACATACTTCTTTCCTCGACACTATTTTTTTTTTTTTTGCAAATGTAACAGCTGTAAGGTTAACTGCTTCCTCCTCTTCCAGCGACGGGACATAGCCGTGTTCCCCATCCTCCTCCTCCGCCATACAGGTCAGTTACGTTCCCTCTCCTCACATTTTACGGACAGATGCCCTTCCCCCTCACTATCCTACAAGACAGAACATGTACAGATTCAATCCTGTTACAGTGGACTAGAAAGCACGGTGTAGCGTTGTCCTCGTTTTCTTGTAAAGCAGATGTTTTTACTTGCCCATTTCGATTGAGGAGGGAGCGGTAGGAGGAACAGAAGTATGCGGTAAAGGGAAGGTAATACTTCCTTTCTCCCTCTTCAATTTACAGACTATACATGATAACAAAAGCACTTCGAAAAAATAGAATTGATTGCAGAACAAGCAAATGCTGTATTTCTCCATCCGACAAGGCAAAACGTGTTAACTACAGCATCGTGTACTGAACAGAAAAAACTTACCATAATTATATCGTCAGGACAGAACATGATGCCAGTCTGTGGTAGGAGTGGGGCGCGCGAAGATAAATTGTTGAAAATACCAACATACAACTATTACTTAAAAATCTCTTTCTATTACTGCAATGGATTCGAACACTAATTACTGTAGTGAATGTTAGAAAAAAATCACTACGGGCACACATTTTGATTATGTGACGGATAGCATAAGGCTTGATGTCCCCATGCGACAAACAAATAACAGCGTGCTCTCGCTGCGGAGGGGATTGTTTAGAATATGATTACGTTGAATGAGATGACCTCCTTGCTAATGATACTTACTTTCTTCTAACGCGATTTTCTGCAACTATACCTTCTGTCTATATTTATATAAGAATTTAAGAAACATCAAAACAGCCTATAAATACCATCTTCCAACGAATATTGTAATCCCGGGATTCGAACACGTGAATACTATCTTACTTAGTTGTGCAACCACAACGCTGGAATTATTGACAGGAGCCACAGTCCAAAGTTATAATTCCTTTAAAAATAATTAACGATGTTGACATGCAAATGCTAGGGAGGTTACGATCATATAACAGATTAAATTCATACACTTACCTTTGAAGAAACCAATTATTAAGAGTCGATGGATGTAACCTCGGAGGGTTTACTTCTAACCCTTAGCCTCATAAAGTAGCTTATAGAAGGACTGTATCGACTGGATGCCTTTTAGTCGACACTTACAACAGGTGTTTTGCGGTTAGAACACTGAATGGCTGATTGAAACATTTTATGAATATAGATTTAAACACTAGAGTTGACTAGAATCGGATACTATATTAAAGAGATAGGGTCGTTTGCCTAAGATAAGGGATCTATCTATTTTGACTTCAAAATAAATGGCATTGCAACGGACAACAACCACAGTCGTGTGCAATACAACATTCGGTTTGCATGACGGTCTTTAGTCATAGCAGTCCCGGGGTCGATTCTCGACACTGTCTAGAATTTTGACAAAAGGCACAAAGCATAAAATAAATTACTGTGAACACATTTTTAAATCGTAGATTAAAGTATATATATATATATATATACACACACACTTACTTCTGAATACACATGCGCTAACCGCGTAGCCAATTCACTCGGTGTTGCGTTGGCATTAATACACAACGCTACGTTTTATTATAAAAGATATGATTATAGCTACGGTAAGATAAAAAATCAATGATTTGCCTGGTACGACAACGTGAAACCACGGAAACGCAGCTACTTTTAATCTGCATAGTAAAACACACGCATACATTACTTGAGATTAAGAATACATATTTAAAATTGATTTGCAATCAGCGGGGATCTACTTTTAACAAATTATTTATTGGAAGTAAACTGCGCGGCAGTCTCGAGGGACAACTGCCAATGTAGAACGGAAGCGGAAGTTCTAATTTCACTCATGTCAGCGGATGACCTTGTACACGGCTATCTCCTAGATGGAAGCTAATCGTAGCAAAGTCATCTAGAGACCAATACAAGACATTTACTAGCACCTTATTCTTAGGACACCTCCAAAAATGACGACGAGAAAGGCGAACTTAGCCCTTTGTAGTTGTTGCAGCTGCTCGGGGTAATATTTTATCTGTGACACATTTCCTATCCTCGATACTACATAGTGGTTTTATCCATTCTATCCCCGAATAACTACAAACAGGCTGTGGATTTTAGAAGTAACAACATAGTTTTACGTAGTTCTGCATTTTCCATCCTGGTAGTATTTGAAGGTGATAAAATACGACAGCCTTATGTCGGTAGAATTACTGCTACGGTTATCAAACATCATGTAACAAGCTTCTACTAGCTTCTGGATTAGGGCTTTAGCTACATTGCAATTCGAACTCACTATCTCCCGGATGTAAGCTGCGCACCCCTAACCGCACGGCACACTCGCGCGGTACGTCTAGCGTGTCGTGATGAGGTGCGATATATGCCGACCACACATTACCTCATAATGTGCAGGCCTTCGATTACGCTGCACACGCCTACACATTACCTTAGATCTTACATAGAAGACGATACTATGGGGCACACATCTGAGACCGTAAATAAAAATACTTCACTCCTTATTTTGCAGAATTACACACTGATAATCTCCGATGTATAAGATAAAAAATAGTCTATACGCAGACATATTACTCCCTGTCGTAAAACCGAACACACGCCAAAATACGGACAAGCAAATGCTGTGAAGTAGCCCTTACATTTTACGATTTATATTTTGATTATCTGAGAACAGCATACACGCCAAAATATGGAATTGATTGTATGACATGGAAATGCTGTGACCTACCAAGCAAATGCTGTAAGGTATCCTTTACATTTTAGCACTATGTGTAAATAAACACACACACTTCATTTACATTTTGATTACCTGTGAACAGTACACACGCAAAAATGCGGAATTGATTATATGACATGCAAATGCTAGGAGCTAGTCACTTACACACACACAGACACACACACACACACACACACGTCTTAATTCACTCTACACTCACAGATATAGCAATTACATTTTTGATTACATGAGATGTCTGCCTATATCGGTCCCTCAATCCTGAGGATTGTGAAATCTGAAGATATGTCTTTGCACCCGTTTCCATCCTCCACGGTCTTCTGCTATACGGGTAGATTGTGTGAACGATGCCTTTGTTGCATGTTTTATGCCATACGTCCAGCGTATAGGTGCGCGCCCACGCTCCCTCTTTCCACTCACGTTTCCCAAGATTATGTGCTTTTCAAGGCTTCCTTGAATTGGAGAATTGAAGAATCCTCTGTTGATGTTCAGCTCCTTGAGGATGGATTCGCTAGTTCGAAATGCTGTCCAAGGAATGCGAAGCATTCTCCTCCAGCACCGCATCTCGAATGAGTTGATCTTATTCAAATCTGAAACTCGTAAAGTCCACGTTTCTGCATCATAGAGGAAGATAGAGAACACTAGTGTCTGTCCTAGTCTAATCTTAAGCCTTACAGAAATGGAGCGATCCTTCAAATATGAGATAACTGAGACATGATATCCTTGGCGATGCCAATCCTTCTTCTGGTCTCTATTTCACAGCTGTTGTTGCTAGTTATAACGGCACCCGGGTATAACATTTCTGAAACCATTTCCATTTTGTTGAAGGCACTGAGTGCGTTCAGCTTGCCAGGCCTATCAACTACCATAATTTTTGTCTTTTGCATGTTGATCTGCAAGTCCAAACTGATGCTCTCAGATCTGCCACGGTCTAAAAGCTCTGTCATTTCTGCCTCGTCCATGGCAATCAATAGAGTGTCATCTGCATATCGGAGATTCGATATTTTTCTGGCAACAATAGGATATCCACTAGTCCATCCAGCCAATGCACTGCTTATGATGTACTCACCATAAATATTAAAAAGCTCGGTTGAAAATATACAGCCTTGGCGAACACCCTTTGTGTCTTGCCATCCGCTGTGTTGGAACCATATAGATGTTTTTGAACTCCCATTTCCAATAACACTTGAAAAAGAGTTTCTTCCATTGAACACACTCAAAGGCTTTCCTATAGTCTAGAAAGCAAATGATCATAGCTAGCTGGAATTCTCTGCTCTTTTCGATTAGTTGTCGGATGTTCAGCAGCTCTTCTCTTGTGCTTTATCCATTGACGAAACCAGCTCTTTCAGGGGGAATCTGTGAACTAATATAATTTTGGAGTCTGTCTTTCAAGATATACAACATGATCTTGCTAGCATGTGAGATACTTACATGTAAAAAGGGGAAGAAAAGATAAAATCGTTCTTAAAGATTTTTATCTTTGCGGACGTGCAGTCTGCCTGAAGTTATAAGAGTAAATAAACGAAACACATACTACGAGATCCTTCCTGTACATTGTTCGCAAACGCGAGCAGAAGTACCAGCACAGCAAATACCCGGGTAGTCTGTGACCTTGTCAGGACAAACACAAGTAAGGCTGGCGCTTATTACATCCAGTTCCATTTGAAATAACATTGAATGATATAATTAACGTAAACAGCTAATTACACTCCCAGAGATTACTGGAATGGGATAGTTTCTAATACCCAGTTTGATTCCTTTGCAAGTTGATCCTAGTTCAAGTTCCTAACGGGTCTTGACCTACTAACGCAAACCCTCCCAATTACAGACTAGTACGCTTACTAAAGCATCGTCTATACTCAATCTGATGTAGCCTATACTCTCTCTGTATCTATAGATATGCGTGTGTTAGCCTCCGGACGCGGGTTCTAAGTTTTGCTCGGAAACTAGGTGCTTTATTTTATTGCACTTCTCTTCGTACACACAATATTGAGGAATAACATCCTGTTATACAACGCTTACAGTCCTCTGTAACAGGATTGAAACTAAAGATATTAGTTTTATTCATAGCTAAGAGGCTGCTTTGGTGGGGACCGCGGGTTCTAAGTTTAGCTCAGAGACTAGGTATTTTTATCTCATCCCTGAAGATGGTTTCCTATTATCACACCAGGAAAATGCTAGGGATGAGTATAGAAGCATTGGTAGGCCAAGTCCCCCTTCGAGAGGCAGTTCTGCTACCCGTTGGCGTCTTGCGGACGTCGTGCTGACCACATAACACCTCGTAATTTTAGTAGACTAAGTGCTATGGGTTTTTCATAACCGAACCCGGTTACAAGCATTCACTTGTAAGTTAAAAGGCTACCTAACTCTAGCTAGAGGAGGAGGGAAAGGGCATCTGTCCGTAAAACTAGGGCAGATAAAGAGGGGAAGGGACGAGGACATCTAACTGTAAAACTACGGCATATGAGGAGGAGGGAAATGGTATCTATCCGTAAAACTGAGCCTCATAAAGAGGAGAAGGGAAGGAACATCTAACAGTAAAACTGTAGGAGGAGGAACGCAGCTATCCCTCGTCCTCCTAATTTGGCGCAGTTTTGCAGATAGATAGTCAGTTGTTATTTCTCGGTTGCAGTGTAAAACTGTACGTCAACGGGCGAGTTGGTCGTGCGGTTAGGAGCCCTCTGCTGTGAGCTCGCATCCGGGAGATAGTGTGTTCGAACACCACTGTCGCAGCCCTGAAGATGGTATTCCGTGGTTTCCCATTTTCACACCAGGGACATGCTGGGGCTGTACCTTAATTAAGGCCACGGCCACTTCCTTCCCATTCCCAGGCCTTTCCTGTACCTTCGTCGCCATAAGACCTATCTGTGTCGGTGCGACGTAAAACAAATAGCAGACTATACATCATATCTACCTGTAAAACATCTGTTATGTTTATGTGTGATCTTTTTAGTGTGAGTTTTTCAAAACTTGACAATCTTCCACGACTTAAAGCTATAAAGCATAACTTCGGAATACATGCATGCAAAAAATGTACTAATATATTCAACAGGCGGGACATGTACATTCCAGTAGAACGCGTAGAAACATTGACAAAATGTCAAAAGCGTGACGCATAAGGAAGAAAAAGAAGAACTCAACGTTTATTTTCCATCAGAGCTTTTTCATTCTACTTTATTTTCTAAGCCGACTACATGTTCTGTTGCTGTGCAATCAACTCAAGAAGAGAAGCAAGATGTAATAGAAGAAAAGAAAGAAGATTTTACTGCTCCCTTTCAATCAAACCGTGTTAAGTTTTAATCTAGTGATAACATTGCAGAAGCACATACTACATTAAAGCAAGTTATTCCGTTTCATATGCATCAACTGTCTACACGTATTAGCAAAACTCTCTTACCCTATGCAGATGTAAGGTACTGTTCTAACCGGCACCACCATCTAGGACCCCGGTTACATCCTAGTGGTGATGAGGTTCATAACCATACCCACCAGCTGAGGTAAACAAAGAAGAGAGAGAGAGAGAGGAGAGGGAGAGAGAGAAAGGGAGAGAGAGGGAGAGAGAGAGAGAGAGAGAGAGAGAGAGGCACAGCCTGGTGTGAAGGTTGCTATTGTGTCCGCCCCCAATGGGTAGATAAGGCGAACACAAGAGAGAACAAGGGGCAAAAGTAAAACAACAAGTCACCGTACATCAAAAAAATAAAGGATAAAAATAACACCAGCCAACAACATGATACTAAAATTACCCAAAGGGAGAAATTGAGACACTTACCCGAAACGTAGAGGAAAAGCGGCTTAAGGCCCGTGGACACCCAAACCAAAAGAAATAGTTGTAGCGCTGCACCAAATGTGGTAAATGGAAACCAACTCTTTAGTGATATGAAAGAAAACTTTAATAGAAATTAAAATGAGAGGTAACAATTCAAAAAGATAATATCTGGAGGAAACCTAGGCTCATCATTAAAGGAGAAGATTAAACTCAGATAATAAATTGAACCAGGTGTTAAAAAGAATGTAAATACTCGTTCAACAGTAATTGGATTAACTTGCAAGAACTTAATATGTTTTGTTAATAAATAGCAAAAAAGGCACCTTTAAATAAGAAAATGTAGACTTCATTTAACAAATAATAAAGGAACTAATCTGTAAATTTCAACAAGGAAAAACAACAGTGACATCCATACCTCAAACAAGGTAAGTAATATATTGATTTAAATGTGAGCGATCACGCGTTAAAGAGAAAAACAAATACCATACTTAGTAAACAATCAGTAGTTCCATGACCTTTAGGCCGGTTGCCTTTTAACTTTACCACAATTCATTCCAATTTCTACCAAGGGCAATTTCCAAGGTCACACGAAAATAATGGTAGAAGCTACACATTTCGCAGGGACAGAGTAAGAGGCCAAACCACAAAGAGGTTGGCCGAAATTAAAAACTTTATATGAAAGAAATGCCAACGATACCAGGCAACAAAAATATTTCATCCAAGAAGCACACACGAACCAACAACAATCCCCATTAAAACCAAAACCCCACACAACAATGACCCAAACACACGTTGCCATAGTAACGGGAAAAGCGAAGCACAGTCTACAAATAAGAAGGAAAACAAACGGATTTAAAATAAAAATCAAAGAAATCCCAGAAACAACGAAATTATACAAAGCAAGGAGAAATAAATCCCAGAAGGCAACAGGAACCCGAAGGAAAGCTAACCCCGCTACCTTGGAAACCGCGCCTTGGTTCACACCATAAGGTACAATCAAAGTGCAAAAAACTTTTACTTAATTTTAAAATAAACATACCAATTTCTTTCACCGCGCGAACTGCCTTCTAAAATGATTAATTGCCGAAACCGTTTCCTATGGTTCACAGACGCACACGATATCCAGCACAAATTTCGAAGAGGAAGTCTTAATCCAAATTATTATTATTATTATTATTATTATTATGATTATTATTACTGTTATCTTGAAGTGCCCCAAAACACATTAATCTTCTTCTTCTTCTTCACGGCGAATTACCTTAATCCAAAACAGTTACATACCTTTAAGTCCAGAAAAATTGAGAAGCTCAAACCTGGCCATTGTTATTGAAGAGAAGCCACCACGAGGCCCGGTAACTAAGGTTGTTCACCAAGGATCCTGGAGAATTATCGTAGCAAAAACATAGTCCAATAAAACAGTAGGAGGCCTGCAACTAATCCAATAACGGAATATCCCTCTTAATGAAGAAATCACGGTGGTTTAAGAACGACCTTCCGCCGCATAGCGGAACACACACTTTCACGTCCATCCATGGCGGCTGCAGAACGCCAACTCACTCCGAAGTAGTGGCTCGCAGTCAGAACTAGACTAGCCTCACACCAACTCGCGCACGCGCATTAAGCACAGACGCAATACTCAGAACAGCAGCGCATGGCATACCGTAACCGAAAAGTATATTGGCCAAAAGCCGATTGACACAGAATTTCCAGATGGCAACGCAAACGCCAGTTCGAAAAGGATATAGGGGGAGTCTCAAACTACTAAATACTGTCTCAGTCCTCCCGCCCCGAAAAACAACAAATCTCAAGCATAACTCGATGATATGGTGGTCATATATAACCTAAATTTGGTGAAGTAGTCCAACTGAAAACGACCATCAGGATAAACTAGTTTTAATTAGGAGTCCACATGACCAGGTTAATAGTTTAAGACACAGTTCCACATTACGTTGTTTTTCAAAATAATTGGCGGGGTGTGATCAACATCAGTGTTCAGAAACGTTAATCGAGCACTCAGAAATCACCAGAGTAATGTTTTTCACTAAATAGAGAGCACAATGATCAGAGTTCACAATATCTTCAGGTGCACCTGATATACTTTGGTTCAAGGCATCACACGATGATATAGATTTTGACACATGAACAAGTTCACCTTTGAGGTTTGGCAATTCTTGCACTAATCACAGATATACTGACCAAAATCAAACGAAAACCACATGATTATTAGTCCACGCATCCAGGTTATTTCTTAAAGCACGGTAATAAATTAATGTTAATGCTATAATACTTTTAGAAGTCTCCACTGGTATTAAGAAAGTGCATGATCTCGTGTTGCAAAAAGGTGACAACAGGAGAATGAAATGCACCGGAAGACCCGGATGGGGGCAAAAACCGCAAGAAGAGGGAGAAAAAGCAAACCAGAAAATTAAAAGCAGGTGAGTATTCAGTTACAAGGATCGATAGATCCGCCAATTAACTTTGCATTATGATAGTTACCAACCAACTAGCTGAGGCCCAGAGCTTTCCACTTGGTCCGATTTAGCACCGAAGGAAAAGAAGGGTCCATTCAACAACAATTAAGAAATCAATGGGAAACTACGTAAAATATTTAATGTTACTCTACCACGAAGGATACTTAGCAAGGGCACGTAGAGAAACAATTAACAAGAACACATAGAAACATAGGGTACAAACCAACACTTAGTACCAACCAGAACTAAGACAGATATCCCGAATAGATAATGAAAATAACGGAAGGGAAAGCAGTAATATTACTCAAGCACAAATCACCCCATGAAAAATATATAAAGATACAGGACCAGTCCAAAGAATAGACGTTCTAGGAACATATGGTTTAGGATAACAGGAGTTATACTAAGAGGGCACATGAATAACCTCTCAAATTACACTTATAGATACTGGAGTGACACACACACAACCACGGAGTGGCGAACTTGTCAATCGGTGCGAGGATCAAGAACGAGGGGTTGAGCAAAATACAAACCACACTGGGATCGACAACTTATCCTTGTTCACCAACAAAACACAGGGAAGGACTCAAGCATAGAAAACTAATACTTTGAACAGACCAACGGAATACCATCAGTGAGAAGAGGCGCAGAAACCACTCAAGTTACAGGGAGGTAAGACAGGCAACAGTAGAATCGATGGGCAATCAGGAGACTCCTATAGGTTACCAGATGGAAAAATCGAGATCAGTCAGTCATCCATAACGGCCACATCAGAGTACGACTACAAGAAATAAATGCACGGGGCAACGCGGTACAGAATAGTAACCACAAGCCTAATTTTGCGTGAGGAAGAACAAGTCGAAAATCCCAGAGCCTACAGAAAACTAAGTATTGCCCACCCGAAGGTTTACTTCCTCGGAGTAGTGGATTCAAAACCAATAGCCAAACCTACCGTGACACAGAGGTAAATTAAAGGACAAATCGCATCCCAACCAAGGTGTCTTGACAGCCACACAACGTAATCCCAAACACGATTACATAAATAATGACAAGCTAGCAACACGGGTCACTCATATAGAGATAAAGGATAGCCATCCTCAACGCGTGCTCACCGACCATTACACAAATTCAGCACAATACTGAGCAGAAATTACAACAGCAAACCCGGTACAGATTAAGGACTAGGCCAATTCAACAGAAGCACAAAGGAGAAATATCCTCAGGAAGGAAGTCCGACAGTACCACCGAAAACTCCATACGCCAACCGGTAGATAAGGAAAATTACACTAGGTCACTAACGGTCCACATTTCAAAAGGAACCAAACAACTCACAACAACATTACCAAGTTGCAACACTGGAGATGCAACCACAACGCTGGCAGGAGTGCACAAACCGAACGCCCACAGAAAAATCGGAACCAGATTTTCTACATAACCCCAAAACGACCCCCAAAATCAAAAGGTTAGGAAGATAATTTCAGCCCAAAAACCCGTTACAGGTAAAATAATATCGAGGGTTCACGCATAGAATACCACTTTTAAAACAGCCGCGAAGAGTGCCCAAAGGAGGAGTGTCAGATCACTCAATCATGGATGAATACAAACATCAGTACCCGGAAAAAGAAACACCTTTAAGACACGCGGTCCATGCAGAAGGCAAGCAGGGAACTTTTCCGACACCAATTGATCGTAAAACACCATAACCAGAAATCGTACAATATTAAAATGGCACAAATAGCAACCCAATCATGACTAAACTCCACGCACCTTCAGACACACGCACACAATGAAAGGATGATAAAATGGTAAACACTCAGGTACCAAACACACTCCCTGACATTCCATCCCAAGCGCAACATAGCCCAGAAATGATTAAGTCACAAGATGATCAAAGGGTTCAGCGGAAAGAATCCGATGCGGAGCCACTGAAGAAATAAATCTTTGAAATTACATTCTAAACGCCTAGAGAAAACAGAGGGTCAAGCAAAGCACAATTTAAGTTAGATGTCATTAGATTTCCACAATGGAACTTCGGTAGCGCGCCCCATAAGCATAAGGTTTGATAACGTGGATATCCATCCCAAGGTATTAATACTACCATCACAAGACAATTAAGGAAAATCAATGTCTAACTACAAGGATCCACACCGAGAAACAGTAATATACAAGGAGAACTAAATTAGAGTCACCAACCCAAGGCACAATAAGAACCAAATTGACTCGCTCGCCAACCCACAGTATGTGTGCTAAGTTCAACTAACGGTACAGGTCAGTTACCAAAGGTGCAACCATCCAGCGGAAGATGCGGTACAATTTTGCCAGATCAACCAGGTTTAATTTAAGGAACATGAACGCGCCTAATTCGTTTTGCTACAGGGTCACTTACCAAAATTGAAACCGGAGACAAGAACTCCAACACAGTGCACGGGCCTTGGTACCTAGGGGCAAGTTTTGCCGAAAACTTATTCACGGCCTTACTTATTGGGTAGCACTTAACATACACCAGATCACCAATATTGAATTTTGACGGTTTCCTACCTTTGTCGTACTGCCTTTTGACCTTTTCGTATGACACAGCTAGATTCCTTTTTGCTTCGTTCCAGATCTTTTGAACATCATTAGGCCTAGATAGATCCGGGAGAAGATCCTCAATACATAGAAGGTTAGACATAGGGGAGTACGGCGTATAGCCAAACATTAAAGACATAGGCGTCTTACCATGAGACTCATGAGTAGCGGAATTAAAAGCATGGGCCAACCAATGCAGACAGGAGTCCCATTTGGACTGGTTGTCATGATGATACGCTATCAACGCAGACTTTAAGTTCCGATTCAACCTCTCTGCATAAGAAGGATTTGGGTAGTATGGGGTAGTGGTGACATGGGAGATGCCCAACTCAAACAGATAACTTTTGAAAAAGTTACTGGTGAAAGAACTAGCGTTGTCAGATACTAAGAAGTTAGGTGGGCCAAATGATGCGAAGACGGAATTTAGACATGAGATAGAGGTTCTTGAATTAGTGGACCTGGTGGGGAAGATCCAACAGAACCGGGAGAAGGCATCTATACAGACAAAAATGTGGGTGTTTCCCAAGGAAGATCGGGGGAGGGGACGTACGAAATCGATTAACAGTCGCTCCATGGGGCGCGAAGCTTGTGATGAAGACAATAATCCTACCCGATTATTAAAATTAGGTTTGCTGATGGCGCAAGATTTACAGGATTTGACCATGTTCCTGATATCGCTATCCATTTTCTTCCAAACAAAGAATTGCCTAATTTTCAGACGAGTTTTGAAATTTCCTAGATGACCGCCAAGGGGAGAACAGTGGTAATATTTAAAGATGACAGGTACCAGAACGTTTGGAACGACAATTTTGAAATTATGGTCCTTGCGACCGTTACAACAGAGAACACCCTTAGATAAGGAGTAAGGTTTTACTTCGACCCCAATACTGATTGTGTCAATGATCTTTTTCAGATCCGGATCAGTTTTTTGATGATCTCCAATTTCTTGGTACAGCAAAGGGAAATCGGTGAGGATGGCACTAACCCCTACGGTATTGACAGCAAGCTCATCGACACACGGGTTGGCTTCCGCACAAGGATTACCTTCAAACATCCTGCTCAAGCCATCGGCAATTACGCTCTCTGAACCACGAATGTGGCGAACATTGAAATTAAAGAATGAGATCCGTAATGCCCACCTAGTTATCCTACCGGTCCTTTTTGGTCGGTTCAACACCCAAGAAAGAGCCTGATTATCGGTCTCTAGATCAAAGTTGACGTGTTCAATGAATGATCGAAATTTTTCCAGTGCAAACAGCACAGCTAGACACTCCAGTTCATAAATGGAGTACTTAGATTCCAGATCATTGAGGACCCTGGATACGTAAGCCACCGGCCTACGCCCGTCTTCATGTTCTTGTAACAGAACGCCAGCAATAGCACGCCCGGAGGCATCAGTTTGGACAATGAAACGCTTCTCAAAATCAGGAATAGGTAACAAAGGTGCATTAGTCAATGCGACCTTCAATGAATTGAAAGCTTCCTCCTGGGCATTACTCCAAGTAAATTTTACATTCTTTCTCCTAAGGTCGTTCAACGGGGCAGCTACCTCAGCAAAGTTACGGATGAATTTTCTAAAAAAATTGACCATACCAATGAATCGGGCAACGCCTTTGACATCTTTGGGAGGTGGGAAATCCCTAATGGCTTGAGTTCTGGAATGATCAATGGAAACGCCTTCAGAAGAAACTACATGTCCCAAGAAAGACATGCTGGGTCTGGCGAAAGCTACCTTTGATAACTTCACTGTAAGGCTGGCTTTCTTTAACCGTTGCAATACTTCCCTGACGTGCACCATATGTTCCTCGAAGGTATTCGAATAGATTACCAAATCATCCAGGTAATTAAATACGTAGTTTGAACTTAATGTCCGAGAGAATGGAATTTAACAACCTCGACAACACGGCTGCTCCACAACTGAGCCCGAACAGAAGCCTGAGGAACTCATACAAGTTCCAGTCGGTGATAAAGGCAGCGAGGGGAATTGATCTCTTCGATAAAGGCACTTGGTAATATGCCTGGTTCAAATCCAGGACAGTAAAAAATTTTGTTCCCGAGAACCATCCAAAACAAGTATGAAGGTCGGGTAAAGGAATAGATTGGAGTACAATCTTGCTATTTAGGGCCCTATAGTCAATCACAGCTCGATAATCACCAGAAGGTTTGGGTACCAAGAACACAGGGGACGCGTACGGAGAAGTGGCAGGTCTGATCACTCCGTCTCTCTCCATTTGCTCAACAATTTTCTTTAGTTCCAACATACGGGGTGGGGAAAGGCGCTAAGGAGGGGATCGAACAGGCTGCGGGTCAGACAACTCGATATCATACTCGAGTACGTCGGTCAAGCCTAACTTGCTAGTGAACACATCGGGAAATTCCTTGCAAAGATCACGAACTTGACGTGTTTCGGCATCTCCTAAATGATTCAGGTCAAGCCGATCAATGTCACTAGGCTCATCTGACTCGGGGTAACCCACACACAAAACATTAGGCATTGTCAAGGGAACATTAATCAATTGAAATTTCAAATCAGGGGAAAATTTAAAAAAGAAATGTCGACACTGATGATCCAAACCAACACCGGCCCAAGATAGAAAATTGGTACCCAGAATAACGTTACATGATAAATTAGATGTCAGCAAGCTCTTGATCTTCCAAGTGAAATTTCCAATCCTCAACTTGACCTTCAAAGTACCCAAAATATTTAAAAATTGACAATTAGCCGAAACGCATCTTAGATTAGTGGGTTTTATTTCCGGAAATTTACTCGAGGATTTCTTTTGACGATACCAGGCGTGATTCATCAAACATACTACGTTTCCAGTATCGAGAAGGGCATCTACAGGTTCATTATTGACCACGACAAACGTGCAAGTACCAGAGGAGGGGAAATGAGCAGAAATACTATTGCAAATGGGGGGACACACAGGTTTTTTATGAGACTCAGGATTTACAATCATAGTATGGGCAGTCCTTGCCCTTTTGCTTTCTATTCATTGAGTACCATATCTGCCTACCAATGGGCAATTTTTTTAACATGCTGTCTAGAGCCACAGGAATAACAAGCGCTTGGACCACGTTTAACGTCAGGACAGGAATTCCTTAGATGATTTCGGGACCCACAGTTGTAACATTTACGGTTATTCACTACTTTAGGTGTTGACGGAAGGACAGGATAATTGGGAGTAGTGGGGTTAAGAAAAGTCACAGGTCTAGAGGCATCCCCATGTTTGACAGCTTCAGCAAAGGAACAGGCCTCTTCCAATTCTTGAAAGGTAGTAGGGCAACGGGTGAAGGAAAGATAGGAGCGATACGCAGGAGATATTTCTTTTAAAATTCTAGGGACCATTTCACTTTCTGGGACTGAAATTCTAAAAACCTTGCAAAAGAACCGCAGATCTAGCAAATAAGTTAGTAGGTTCTCATGCAGGAACTGGGTTCGAAAGCAGTGTTGGGGCACAAGAATTTGAAGAGCAAGTGAGGGAATAAATTTGGAAAGGACCAGTTCATGAAAGATGCTAATTGATAATTTTTTAGGGATAGCTTCAGAATTTTCCCTCTTTAGGCTCCCTTCACAAAGAGGGAAGAGGGCGCGGAAAATCCCCAAATCATCGACTGAGTACACATTACCAGTTTCAGTCAACTCCACAAGGAACCGTAGGAATCTGATACTCTCCTCGATAGAATTTACAGAAAAACACTTTACTCCGCGAAAAACTTCCTTTAAACAGTTAGGCGATGACGCCGAGAGACTAAGCTTTCCAGTAAAGGAGCTGTCACACAACACGGACCTTGGGCATGGGATGAGGACACAATTTGGTGGGAAGGGACACTCAGGGTAGGTACAGACCAGTAGAAATAGTACAATTCTCCATATCTCTGTTAATTAATAGCAAATCTAAATCAGCGGTGATACCAGAAACCACCGTTAACAATCTAGCACATTCTGACACAAAAACAGAATCAGGCTTAATGGACAATATGTCCTGAATTCGGCCCGAGTAGTGGTTAGCTCTGGCCCTCAGCCGGTTTACTTGGGCTTTGGACGGAGGCAATTCAATACATTCTTCGCGAATAATGTTAATTTCGTTAAGATTCTCACAGATTAAATTAAGGTACTCACCCATTCGACTCCTGTCAATAATAAGTAAGTTAATGGGGACCTGGGAGTTGGCTGATAGCAAGGCAGCACATTCAGCAACAGTACGGGCAGGTTCCAGGCCACGAATGGACAACTCGTACTCCAACTCGGCACGACGCAGGAAGGAGGGGTTCGTAACGGCACGCGCCATGGTAGCAAACATGGAACAAAATAATGAAAAAAATTTCACAAGATCCTTGCACTGCCTTTCACAATAGTTATTGACAATAACACTTTTAGTTTCTTAGTCTTTGATTTCCATCCACCAACATTCACTACAGCACTGCACCAAGCATGGGTAGTAGGGGAGGGAAATTAGGCCGCACAAAGCAGAAACAACTAAGATTAGGCAGCAGAGCAACAACAACAGCAACAACAGTTCTGCTACCACACTAACCGGCACCACCCTCCAGGACCCCGGTTACATCCTAGTGGTGATGAGGTTAATAACCTTACCCACCAGCTGAGGTAAGAAATAAGAGAGAGAGAGAGAGAGAGAGAGAAAGGGAGAGAGAGAAAGGGAGAGAGAGAGAGAGAGAGAGAGGCACAGCCTGGTGTGAAGGTTGCTATTGTGTCCGCCCCCAATGGGTAGATAAGGCGAACACAAGAGAGAACAAGGGGCAAAAGTAAAACAACAAGTCACCGTACATCAAAAAATTAAAGGATAAAAATAACACCAGCCAACAACATGATACTAAAATTACCCAAAGGGAGAAATTGAGACACTTACCCGAAACGTAGAGGAAAAGCGGCTTAAGGCCCGTGGACACCCAAACCAAAAGAAATAGTTGCAGCGCTGCACCAAATGTGGTAAATGGAAACCAACTCTTTAGTGATATGAAAGAAAACTTTAATAGAAATTAAAATGAGAGGTAACAATTCAAAAAGATAATATCTGGAGGAAACCTAGGCTCATCATTAAAGGAGAAGATTAAACTCAGATAATAAATTGAACCAGGTGTTAAAAAGAATGTAAATACTCGTTCAACAGTAATTGGATTAACTTGCAAGAACTTAATATGTTTTGTTAATAAATAGCAAAAAAGGCACCTTTAAATAAGAAAATGTAGACTTCATTTAACAAATAATAAAGGAACTAATCTGTAAATTTCAACAAGGAAAAACAACAGTGACATCCATACCTCAAACAAGGTAAGTAATATATTGATTTAAATGTGAGCGATCACGCGTTAAAGAGAAAAACAAATACCATACTTAGTAAACAATCAGTAGTTCCATGACCTTTAGGCCGGTTGCCTTTTAACTTTACCACAATTCATTCCAATTTCTACCAAGGGCAATTTCCAAGGTCACACGAAAATAATGGTAGAAGCTACACATTTCGCAGGGACAGAGTAAGAGGCCAAACCACAAAGAGGTTGGCCGAAATTAAAAACTTTATATGAAAGAAATGCCAACGATACCAGGCAACAAAAATATTTCATCCAAGAAGCACACACGAACCAACAACAATCCCCATTAAAACCAAAACCCCACACAACAATGACCCAAACACACGTTGCCATAGTAACGGGAAAAGCGAAGCACAGTCTACAAATAAGAAGGAAAACAAACGGATTTAAAATAAAAATTCACAGAAATCCCAGAAACAACGAAATTATACAAAGCAAGGAGAAATAAATCCCAGAAGGCTACAGGAACCCGAAGGAAAGCTAACCCCGCTACCTTGGAAACCGCGCCTTGGTTCACACCATAAGGTACAATCAAAGTGCAAAAAACTTTTACTTAATTTTAAAATAAACATACTAATTTCTTTCACCGCGCGAACTGCCTTCTAAAATGATTAATTGCCGAAACCGTTTCCTATGGTTCACAGACGCACACGATATCCAGCACAAATTTCGAAGAGGAAGTCTTAATCCAAATTATTATTATTATTATTATTATTATTATTATTATTATTATTATTATTATTATTATTACTGTTATCTTGAAGTGCCCCAAAACACATTAATCTTCTTCTTCTTATTCACGGCGAATTACCTTAATTCAAAACAGTTACATACCTTTAAGTCCAGAAAAATTGAGAAGCTCAAACCTGGCCATTGTTATTGAAGAGAAGCCACCACGAGGCCCGGTAACTAAGGTTGTTCACCAAGGATCCTGGAGAATTATCGTAGCAAAAACATAGTCCAATAAAACAGTAGGAGGCCAGCAACTAATCCAATAACGGAATATCCCTCTTAATGAAGAAATCACGGTGGTTTAAGAACGACCTTCCGCCGCATAGCGGAACACACACTTTCACGTCCATCCATGGCGGCTGCAGAACGCCAACTCACTCCGAAGTAGTGGCTCGCAGTCAGAACTAGACTAGCCTCACACCAACTCGCGCACGCGCATTAAGCACAGACGCAATACTCAGAACAGCAGCGCATGGCATACCGTAACCGAAAAGTATATTGGCCAAAAGCCGATTGACACAGAATTTCCAGATGGCAACGCAAACGCCAGTTCGAAAAGGATATAGGGGGAGTCTCAAACTACTAAATACTGTCTCACTGTAAAGACGTTAACTTACTCGTTGAACGATTACAACTCCTAAGAGCTTATCAAAATGCTGGATACACAATGTATAAACGAGAGATTCAAGAACTAGAAGACGAATTACGTCGTAGGCGTATTATTGTGTAAAGATGCACATCTGTTACAACCACGATCTCATTGTAACATTACATGTAGAAATGGTGTAAACAACAAGTGGTAGTTTGTAAATAAATATTATATTAAATTTAAAATATTCTACTTATTGTATTCCCTTTTCACCTTTCGTAAATGCATGAGTTTACTAGAGAGTAACCTTGATAACGAACATGACTAAACATGCATAACCATGCTGACGTCATCGCTGCGGTGGATGGGGATGGATTGAGCTGACCTCAATAAATGTAAGGAAGTAAAACGCAGCTAAGCCCGTTAGAGGAGGAGGAGGAGGAGGATGGCGTTAGGGAGCGGGAAATGGCATCTGTCCGTAAAACTGCCAGGAGGAGAAACGTAACTGACCTGCGAGGCGGAAGAGGAGGAGGGGAACACGGCTATGTCCCGTTTGAGGAGGAGGACGAAGCTATTATCTTAACACCTGTTATATTTTCAAAAAATAGTGTCGGGGAAAGAAGTATGTCGACAAGGGCAAGTTGCTTAAGCCTCTCTAAAAATAGTGTCGGGAATGGACCATGTCGAGAAGGGCAGGTTGCACAAAAGCTATAACCGGAAAGGGCATGTCGAGAAGGGTATCTTGCTTTATGTCGAGAAGGGTAGCTTGCATAAAATCTACGTCGGGAAGGGTCTTGTCGAGAAGGGCAGCTTGCATTCAACAATAGTCCCTAGGCCCATGCAATGTCTAGAAGGGCAGCTAGCCTGAGGTTAGGCCCCTCAGCATTAGGATCGCTCAAAAAATCTCGTAGCGCGGCTAAGTCCTGTTATTATCATTGAAATTGCGCCCTCCCTACATAGTTAAGATGGTAGCAGTGAGGTTTGACGCTGTTAAGATGGTAGCACTGAGGTTAGCTACGTTCAAAACAAGTGCACGTGTTTAGGACGTGTCAAAAAGCACGTGGATTTTAAATTCCGCTCCCCCTTACATGCTTATGATGACAGCAGTCAAGATGGCAGCACTGCGGTTAGCTACGTTTATTTGTTTAAAATCCATTGGTATCTCCCTTACATGCGTAAGATGGCACCAGTTTGGTTAGGCTCTGTTAAGATGGCAGCACTGAGGTTAGCCATGTTCACTTGTTTAGGATCCACGTGATTAGGACCTGCGATCTTGACAGCTGTCACAAAGGCCGTGGATTTTAAATTCCGCGTCACTACATGCATAAGGTAGCAACAGTGAGGTTTGCGATGTTCAGTTGTTCTTAAACGTGAACTTAGGGTCCATCAAGATGACAGCTGTCAAAAAGCACGTGGCTTTGTTTACAAACAATGTGACGTCACGGTCACGTGGACATTACGTCATAGCGTCAAAGACCTCAGATGCTGACTCAGCAGAAAAAATGTTGACAAGGTGGGTTTGAATCACCACTGCTCCCCTAATATCACTATTGCGTGTTTTCTGTGATGGTTGGTAGTGCAGTATGTTGTATTAATATGAAGGGGAAAATATGGGACACACACTAACACCCAGTCCCCGACCTGAAGAATTAGTCAGACGGGATTGAAATATCTGGGCTTGCCGGGAATCGAACGCGGGACCCTCTGAATCGAAGGCGTCAGCGCTTACCATTCAGCTAAAGAATAATAATATATTTAAAGTAGTTACACCGTGCGTGTTGGCTATGTGGTCAGGGGCGCTCTGCTGTTAGCTTGCATCCGGGGGATAGTGGGTTCGAACCCAACTGTGCGGCAGCTCTGAATATGGTTTTCCATGGTTTTCCATTTTCTCACCAGGCAAATACTGGGGCTGTTCCTTAATTAAGGCGACGGCCCCTTCCTTCCCACTCCTAGACCTTTCCTCTCCCATCGTTGCTATAAGACCTATGAGCGACATAGAGCAAGTTGTAAAAGAAGTGTGATTTGGAAGTTGAGGGGCAAAAGATTATTAAAGATATTAAAGAATTTTTAAATTTTAATTTCAGATGATCCTCTCTTCGGAGCCAGCAATATTACCAGGTATGTGGCGTTTGTACTGTAGCATTATGCAAGAGAATGACACAACAAATTCATTGTAGGCTAACACTTATGAAGAAAAAATCACCTCATATCTGGAAGGAAATATCTTAACCTCTCTGTCAAGGGTTTACGATGTTTTATTTGTCCTTTCTTGCACTTTTTGGTATTTTTTGGCTGAACGGCTGTTATCATCCTTTACTGCCCTTTCTCCATCATCCCTTTAACTTTTCTCTAGTAAATAAATGTATTTGAACCATATCCTACAAGAGTAAGTAAAATGAAATGAAATGAAAAATGAAACTAGTATTAAAAAGGGAAGGATATCAAATTATGTGCAAATATATATGAAATATTGAAAGGAGAACTCTTATCATCCATTGATTTGGAGATAACTGTCTCGATGTTTCGCAACGTGCTGTCTGAAAAACGACCATCCCTTACACCTGAGAACCTGGAGATTATTATTGTGATATGCCGGTACTGCAAAGCTAACTAAGGTGAGGTTTCCGAATTAGAAATTCTGTATTCCTAGTTTGGTTGAGCCAAATGCAATTCCAGCTTTATTCATTTCCTTCTCCAGTATGTCCACTGCGGGTTCGCTGAATTCATTCTAGGTGGAAAAAATACTTCATTTTAAATTCTCTAAGTACTTTAAATACACGGAATTATTTTTAAATTATATTAATCTATCTATCTATCTATCTATTTATCTAACTATCTATCTACCTACCTATCTATCTATCCATCTATCTATATATATATAGTACCAGAAACTGTTCCAGCCCTGTACATTGTTTTATAATTGCCGAAATATAGGGAAAAGGGACGGCGATAATATGTGTTCGTATGCCCGACATCTTGTGCGAGCTGGACACGTCACGAGCAATAAACCTGCGGGCGACGTCACTGCCGCATGTTGAACGCCTTTCTCTCCAATGTACTGGAAGGAAAATGTATAACTTTTTTGCCGATAAAGTTACGGAAATGAGACATACGTCATCGAGTAGCCCATGTTGTGAACGTAAACATATGTCAATTTCAATAAAATCCATCACGACACTCAAGATATATAGGCGAGAAAGTAATCACACTCCCCCAGTGACGTGGCAAGCAACCTTGGGTCGTACGGAATATAAGCAGCAAATCAAAGGAGCAGCTGACTGTCGTAGTGAGAGGTCGTCTCTCTCCTTTCACCGAGACCTTCGAGAGACTACACTACCTGCCCCAGCCGGTTACCGCCTCTCGGTACCTAGGGTTAGATAGGGATTCTGAGGGCCAGGAACCCCCGTAACAACGGATAACCTCGCGTCCACTACTTCGCTTTCGTATGTCCCCACACAAAAACACACGGCTCCGGACTCATCTTCAAAAGAGCAAAAATGCACTTAGGGAAGAGCAAATTGTCAGTGAGTCTGGAGCCACTACAGACAACGACGACGATCTGCAAGAACTGAAGGGGAGTGAGGGGCAAGCTACTCACTCCACGGCCGTCAGCCCACCAGCGGAGGGAACAGCGCAGTTGTTACAGCGCACCCCTCCGCCAACCACTTTCAGTAGGCTAGGGCTGACAAGTCCCATCTTTATGGGCTTAGCCCCTAACATGTCTACCGTGAGCCCATCCCAGGCTGCCAACGGCCATGCTATGCTCAGTACTTCGGTGAAAATCCCATCACCGCAGTTAAGCAACATAGGCCTTGGTCAGTACATGGATGGCCGACCGCAAGCGCGCAACTCAGAGCTAACGGCCTCCCTCTACGGCCAAGGACCCGACCGAGCGGGGACCGATGGCGACCCAACACAGCGTGCACCCCGTGAGCAGTGAGCGAAATACGCCAGAGGAGCACAGAACAGACTTCACTCCTGATTCTGTGCAAGTAAACCTGACACACGAACCTCACGTAACGGGGTGCGCCACGCAGTACTTTGCGCTTGCCACCACCACGAATATGACCACCACCACCACCAGGACAACCCCCATAACCACCCCGTCAGTAGCCGCTGGCAAGCACATACCTGTGCAGCTGCTGCCCACTCGGTCGGCTGGCCCTACACGAGCTGAGCCCCGAGAAAGGAGCGCGCAGCGCGGGGAAAGCGAACCAGGAGGCCTGACGTTATGTGCGAGTGAACGGGAACCGGGGTTCGACCCTGAAGTGCCGGAACTCGCACTTGGGAAGGAACAGTCACATGACTCCACTGAGCCAGTGACTGGGGAGACACTTGAACACAAACAGGAGACTACTTCTCCCCCCAACACAAACCTTGCCCTCAAACCCAACCTAGTGGCAAGCCAGCTGGACGCCGGGAAAGCGGGACCCAGTTCCGCCAACCCGAGCGATGAGGCGGCGCCCAAGGGAAGGAAAGAGAGGAAGAAAAGGCGGATTCGGCGGAAGGCGTCACGTAAAGTCCTAACCCCCCCCCCCCGGGCAAGCCGGTGAATCGGACTCCGACTCAGATGAGGCAAGACTGGTGATAGATGTGTCAAGTACATCCCAGGATGCCGACTCTGAAGGCACGGAGGGAGAGGAGCCGTGCGGTCACGGGGTGACTGAAACCTTGGACCCAGCCACCCAGCCGGGAAACCAAGATGACGGTTTTAGGGAGGCCAAGAGGGGGAGAAGGAGAAAAGGCGAGGAGAAAGGGAAAGACACCAAGCCTCTGAACCGTAAGGCTCAGCAAGGCGGGGGCCGAAAACCGAGTACCCGAGCCGAAAGCTCAACTGACACTTCCATGAATACGATTATGCCACCACCAACAACACAAACTACACACACGAGGCGGACACTTCTGAACCCACCTCAGCCACACCTAACAACGAAACCAATCACCCGTAAGGGGTCTACCCCCACTCCTCACGGTATACACCAAAGACACGAAGGCACTTGAAGAGGGGCTCCTCAAAAAGCAACCACATGATCAGAGAAAATACTACTTCTCTAGGCCGAGAGTTGACGCGCACGAAGCGATCCGGCTACACATGACTAGCTTTGAGAGCTACGAAACTGCTATCGGTGTCCTAGAAGGGCTAAATATTAATTTTGTAAAAGTATTGCCCAACAGCACTATGAAGCGGTTCGTAGTGAGGACCCCCATCAACGGAAGTAATGCGGACGAAATCCAAATTGCTTTGAAAGCACAGGAGATCCCCGCATTCTCCGTGGTGCGGATGCGACCAGGGAATAGGCCAGCCAAGGGCAACCTATTCCTAGTTGACGTGGCGGACACCCCAGGAGCAGACAACCTGAGGAAAATGCGGATGCTAGCGAACATGCTGGTGTCGGTCGAGCCATACCGCCCCCCAGCCACAGGCCCCCAATGTGGAGTGTGCCAGAGGCATGGCCATCCAGGGGCGGCGTGCCGATCAGGGCCCAGATGTCGCAGATGCGCCGCCTCCCACTTGTCTCGCGACTGCCCCCACGGCAGCGACCCCACACACTCAAAATGCGCCAACTGCGGGGGGAAACACGCGGCTAATTTTAAGAAGTGTCCCAGCCGCAGGGAATTCGAAGACGCTCATTAAGGCAAAGGGCCAAAGGGTGACAAGCGTGGCAACCCTAAAGCCCAAGCAGGCCCCTCAGGCATAGGCGCTTCACGCAAAAGAAATCCAGGCCCATATGGCAAAAAGGACCCCTCAGGTCCCGCAGACCCTTCAGGTACAAAGGGCCGAAAACAAGGCCCTTCAGGCAGCCAGAGCCCAACAGGCGGAAAGCTCTTAAATTTTAAACCTATACGGACGGAGGGTAAACACCACCCCGGGCCCTCAGCCCAACCAGTCCAGAGTAAAAGCAAGACTTCCAACAATAATAAGAAGGCCCAGCCCCAAGCGAAAAATCTCAGGCAGATAAAGACCACGCAAAATCCTTCCGAGCAGCCACAGGGCCCGCCCCCGGCAAGCTCCACCCCCGCAAGATACCTGCCGATAGAGAACAGGCATCCGCACCACTGCCCCCAACGCCCGCCCCTCGCTCCACACCAACCAAACCACCTACACAGGAACAGGCACAACAGCCAGTAAGGAACATGGCAGTAAAGGCGTTCAGGGAAAGTATAGAAGAAATTCTGAAAACCTTCTTTCCGAACCTGAACCTCACGGCAGCCATAAACACTGGGGTTATGATGGCCAACATGCTGCCATTCCCCTGGCTAAAGGACCTGGTTAAAGCCATTGCTGACCTCCTAACCCTAGATGGCTGAACAACCAAACGAGGACGACAATAATAATAATAATAACAATAACACGCAGGAGCTTCGAGTTCTAATATGGAACTGCCAGGGCGTCAGGTCTAGGAAATATGAACTCGAAGCCTTCCTAGCGGCGAATACCATACACATAGCTCTCCTAACAGAAACCTTCCTCCCACCGGGGCAGAAGTTCACCATAAGAGGCTATAAAATACACCGAAGCGACAGGGTTAATAGAGTCGGAGGAGTGGCAGTTCTGGTAAGGAAGGACATTAAACATATGGAAATAGACTTACCAGAACTAGTCGAGCTAGAGGCATGCGGAATAGCCATGCCAGTGCGAGGAACACTCGTCAATGTCATATCGGCATACTCCAGACCTAAACACCTCAACACACAAGACATTGAATCGGTACTAAGGCTAAATCGAAACACGATCCTAGGAGGAGACCTAAATTCGAAACACGCCAGCTGGGGATGCCTGAAACCTAATCCAGACGGCACAAGGCTGTACAACCACATGCTATCCTAGGACTATGTGGTAACAGCCCCCAGTGAACCCACGTTCCTAGCGCCAAACGAACAGGTCGACGATATATTGGACATAGCCCTACTGCGAAATATTCCTCAAAAACACACCATAAAGGTCATTAATGACCTAGGGTCGCGGCATCAACCAGTGATATTTACACTGGAAGCGAACCCGGAGGAATATGAGAATAACTCCAAGCGCCGACTCAACTATAAAGCAGCCAAATGGGGTAAATTTGAAAGAAAACTCGATTCACTCCTACAGGGGACTGAGGACATACAATTAGTAAACCCAGCCCAAACGGATGAATCCCTAAAAACACTCACAAATGCGATCCAGGCAGCCACAACTGCGAGCATCCCGGTACACAAACCTAGGCAAAACACTAACATTGAATTACCGGCCCACATTAAAGATCTAATACGCCAGCACAACAGACACAAGCGCAACTGGGCCCGATACCACCGCGATGAAGACCGAATACGTAAAAATGAACTCAGGGTCGAAATCGAAACCGGAATAATGGAGCATAGGTCTCAGATCTGGAATAACAAACTGAGTACATTTGACACTAACACCAGACCGGTTTGGAACTTAGCGAGCTATTTCACGCGAGAACCACACGTGGTCCCAAAAATTAAGGGACCTAACGGACCAGTATACGAAAACCAAGATAAAGCCGAGGTGATAGCCGACTTACTGGAAGAGGCTTTTACGCCCAATGACGAACCGTCAGACCCCGCCTTCATTTGGCAAACAGAGGCCAAGGTAGCGGAATTCCTAGCAAACGCACCTAAGCCCGAGGTTAAGAAGACTAATATCCACGAAATTAAGTGGATAATAGATCACCTTAACCCGAAGAAGGCACCCGGCCCAGACGAGATGCAGAACATAATATTAAAAAAGCTAACTCCGAAAGCCCTCGCACTACTTAATAAAATATACAACGCAATGTTCCAATTGCAGTATTATCCGGAACAGTGGAAAAAGGCGAGAATCCTGGTATTTGGCAAACCAGACAAGGACAAATCTAACCCCAATAACTGCAGGCCCATCAGTCTCCTGGACGCCCTCAGCAAAGTATTCGAGAAAATACTGCTGAAAAGGCTAATAGCACATATCAAGGAAAGAGGAATCATTCGACATGAACAATTCGGTTTTAGGAACGGCCACTCCGCCCCGCAACTGCTTACCCGGGTCCTAGAACAAGCACCTATCGGACTAAACAAGCGGAGGGACACAGGCACGGTATTCCTTGATATCCAGAAGGCATTCGATGAAAGTAGTATAATAAAATGGTTCGGCTCCCACCACCCCCACCGGCTCCCAGAGGCCACCTCCACCACCACCACAGCCAGAGGCCTCCCAGATGCCTCCTCCACCACCACCACCGCCAGAGGCCTCCCAGAGGCCTCCTCCACCACCACCACAGCCACAGGCCTCCCAGAGGTCTCCTCAACCACCCGCGGGAAATTTGCATTTGTAAACAAAGCCACGTGCTTTTTGACAGCTGTCATCGACAACAACGCATCGCTAACCTCAGTACTGCCATCTTGACGGCCCTAAACCTCAGTAGTACCAACTTAACCTAACTAGCGCGAGGTAAACAAATCCACGTGTTTTTTGACAGCCACGTACTTTTTGACAGACTACAACGCATCGCTAACCTCACTGCTGCCATCTTGACGGGCCTAAACCTCAGTAGTACCAACTTAACCTAACTAGCGCGAGGTAAACAAATCCACGTGCTTTTTTGACAGCTTCATCCGCCATCTTTAAACCACAGAGCACTGTGCTGCTCTCTTTATCGCAGTAGCTGCAAATTCGTCACCTGTCATCCGCAGTGCTGCCATCTTAACGGGCCTAAACCTTAGTGCTACCAACTTAACCTCACTAGCGTGAGATTTGAATCGGTAAACAAATCCACGTGCTTTTTTGACAGCTGTCATCCGCTATCTTTAATCTATAGAGCACAGTGCTGCCCTCTTTAGCTACTTACCTTTGAAATGTGGTGGCGGATAATTTGAAAAATGCTTTTTGACAGCAGCCATCTTTGTGCACCGTGCTGCCCTCTTTAGATAGATACCTTTGAAATGTGGTGGCAGGCAATTCCACATGACAGCAGCCATCTTTAATCAAGAGAGCACCATGCTCTCCTGTATGTGGTGGCGGCAATTTGAAAAATTCTACATGCTCTTGTTTGGAAACAAACTCACGCGCTTTTTTGACAGCCGTCATCCGCCATCTTTAATCAACAGAGCACAGTGCTGCCCTCTTTAGTTTGGAATGTGGTGGCGGCAAATTCCACGTGCTCTTGTTTGGAAACAAAGCCATGTGCTTTTTTTGACAGGTGTCATCCGCCATCTTTAATCAACAGAGCACCGTGCTGCTATCATGCGGGCAATTTCGTCAGCTGTCATCAGCCATCTTTAAACCACAGAACACCGTGCTGCCCTCTTTATGGCTACTACCTTAAGCACGTAGTAGCGGGCATTTTGAAAAGTTATGTTTGCTATAATCCGCCATCTTTAATCAAGAGAGCACCGTGCTGCCGTTTTTAGCTAGATACCTTTGAAATGTGGTGGCGGCAAATTGAAAAATTCCGCGTGCTCTTGTTTGGAAACAAACTCACGTGCTTTTTTGACAGCTACCATCCGCCATTTTTAATCAACAGAGCATAGTGCTGCCCTCTTTAGTTAGAAATGTGGTGGCGGCAAATTCCACGTGCTCTTGTTTGGAAACAAAGCCATGTGCTTTTTTTGACAGGTGTCATCTGCCATCTTTAATCAACAGAGCACCGTGCTGCTGTCATGCGGGTAATTTCGTCACCTGTCATACGCCATCTTTAATCTACAGAGCACCGTGCTGCACTCTTTAGTTGAAATGTGGTGGCGGCAAATTCCACGTACTCTTGTTTGGAAACACATTCTATATGCTCTTCAGCTGTCATTCACCATCTTTAATCAAGAGAGCACCGTGCTGCCCTCTTTGTGGTGGCGGATAATTTGAAAAATTCTTTTTTGACAAGCAGCCATCTTTGAGCACCGTGCTGTCCTTTTTAGCTACTTACCTTTGAGGCGGTTAATTTGAAAAATTCTTTTCGACAAGCAGCCATCTTTAATCCAGAGAGAACAGTGCTGCCCTCTTTAGCTACTTACCTTTGAGGTGGTTAATTTGAAAAATTATATTTAACAAGCTGCCATCTTTAATGGAAAGAGCATCGTGGTGCTATCTTGCGGGTAAATTTTACGTCACAGCTGTCATCCACCATCTTTCATTGGTAACCTTAGTGCTGCCCTCTTTAGCTACTTACCTTTGAAAAAAATCTATTTGACAAGCTGTCACCCGCCATCTTGCATCGCAAACCTCAGTGCTGCACTCTTTATTTGAAATGTGGTGGCGGATAATTTGAAAAAATCTTTTTGACAAGCAGCCACCTTTAATCAACAGAGCACCGTGCTGCCATTTTAGCTACCGCCATCTTACATCGCTTACCACGCTGCTGCACTCTTTAGTTGAAATGTGGTGGCGGTAAATTCGAACAAGTTTAATCACGCATCGGGAAAGCTAGAGTAAGCACGTGCTGTTGTGATGACATCATTGTGCATGTTTAGACCTGATCGTTTTTCTTAAGAGTAAGTCGGTGTAAAGCAATGCAATAAGTACAACATTTTTGAATGCGATCAAATATTTATATACAAATGTACTACAACAGTGTTCGTTTTTGCTACTGACAAGGTTGGTGTGCTTCTTAACAACGTATGCTTCTGAAATGCCTATTGCAACATTCAAATTAAACAAAACATTTAGAAATATATTATACTAAGTATGTTATGCTTTACAGAGAAGACCATATACTTCTTACCTTGCTGTTATTCCTTTTCGGAATCATCATCATCATCATCATCATCATGAGGTACTAGAGAAAGTTCATTCATACACTGTGTACAGTGTTCAATCCTCGGATTTGGTCCATCCCAATCATCATCACCATTTTCTCCTCGATGCTTGTAATGTCGTTCACAAGTTCTGCATAAAGCTACTTCGATCGACATCTTACTGTGTAGAGGAAGGATGTCCCAAAATTATGTACGTAAGAGGCAGCGTACGTATATAAAAATCCTGGTGGCAAGTATTGAATAAGATGTTTCGGCATTGACGATCTACGTTTATAGAACATTTTAATAGCCTCACTCACTCGTGAAAGATAAATAAGATGTTGCGTATGAGCATGCAAACAGCATGCACATTTACAGTTTTGTTCCATAGCGTACGATGTCGAAGCACACACTAATGAAAATGATAAAGATCTATTGTTATGTATAGTCTCGTAACAATATTCGTTAGCGGATGGTAAGTAACATCACTCATATGAATAATAAGACAACAGGCTGCTGTGTTAGCAGGAATGTTTTCAGATGTTTCAAATTCTAAACGAATATCAACTGGAGATTCTTTTATAGATTCTTCATGATAAGAGCAGTCTATAACTACAATCGGTGCTTTATTTTTTAATTCTTGAGTTGTAAATAGCGGACGATCTTATTTCTGATAATACGATGATTGAAATTTACAAAACATGTCATAGAGCATCCCAAACTTATTTTTCTCAAAGTTAATGTCGATGTTTTCGTAGGGATACGTAATTCCGTTGAGATATAGTCTAACGTGTCTTAATTTACAGTGATCATAGAGTGAGCTATCTTTTCGTGATTGAATTTACGATTAGTTTGAAATCCAAAAATAATGTACAAGGGCTTCTCAGTAAAACGTGATGTTTTAACAGCCCAGCTATGCTTGTTTGTAGGTGGTAACACAGGATATTCATGCAGCTCCCAACTTCTAAAACGTATAGGTAATGGTGTATCATTTTCTACAATCTTGAGCAATCGAAGTTTTTCACGATCAGATAAGGTTACATGTGGAATCCGCCACAGTATACGATGCAGTGTTATTTTCGATTCTACTGGTGTTTCTACTGCTTTAAGAGAATTGTAATCACTTCGATCACGGATTAGAATAAGCTCTTGTTTTGCGTTGATTATAATACGTGTAAAGTCTTCTGCGAATCCAAAAATATGTTTCAGTGATAACATACCCGTAAAAGTTCCATCCTCATTAATCATCCAGTTGTTAGTAGCTTTTGGACACCATCCAGCCATCCGCAAAAGATTACTTTCTTCGTCACAGAAAGAAGGGCAGAGTTTCATTGCACTTGTAATACCAACATTCTTCGTTCGATCTATTTCAACATCATTTACTTCATATCGCGCTTCAAAAAAGAGAAAAGCTAGAGCATGGTTGTTTAGTTGTGAAGTGCTTGATCCACTTCCATCAGACTTTTCTAGTCGTCCTTCAATATAGAGGTAGCTTTCGTGTGGTAAGGTGTAAACACTTTGTTGTTTAATAATAAAATGAATTGCATCATTGTTATTTAATCCAAACGTGAAAGGTTGATAGGAATGAAGCTCACTTCGTACTACACCTTCACGACTTTCTACTGTATTCGTAATGTCTAGCATTTCTTCCATTCTGTTGTAGTAGTGTATATCCTAAATCTTGGAGTATCTGCTTACGGGTATCTGTTAACTCGATGAGTCTCTGCACACATGTAGTATGTCTTCGGAATGTACACCGTGTTTTATAGATAGTTTTCATACTGGTTTAAGATGTAGTTTGTAAGCTACGTACGCGTGCTGATCTAAATGAATAAGCTGATTATGTCTATTTACAAGTCTAAGGGTAATGTTGCTAATGTGTTTTACAGACACAGGATGATAAAGAACTACTGCTGGTTTCTCACAAATAGTATATCCACGTTCCTCTGTAACAATAAAGTCGTGCAGGACGTGCGAATATTGTAGATTACTATTCAAGTCTGTAATAATAGTACAAGTAATGTTCACATTACAATCATCGAAGAGTTTTACGGGTTGATCAGACTCGTAACGTACGTTCGGTAGGAGCTCCCTCGATGAATATCCAAGCAGTGGTCCAATCGAATCAGGTTGTGATTTGAAGTCAATCTTAAATGATGATTCAATAACACATTTATGTGTAATGTTGCTTATAGTGATTGAGAACTTGTAATTATGATTACTAAAACTATCTTCCCCAAACTGATCAATTAACGTACTTTCAATATAGTCGTGAATATCGTCTACTGTATAACTACCTGAGGGTAGTGTTAGCACATACTCATCGTAATAGGACTTGTTTACACCATCACGCACATTATAGATTTTATTGTATCTTTCCAACGATACTAGTCCAAGACTATGCGGCTGATAGCTAAGTTCGATTGGTGGATTAAAATAGACGGTTGTTTCAGGTCCTTCTCCACGTACAGCAAACGTTCTTTCACTGTTCGTCATCACGTAGACACTAATGCACTTTCTCTACTGACTGGGTTTGATATAAGAACATAAGACATAATCGTCCGCACATGCGTGTACTAAAGTTTTGCACACGGTTTTTATTGTAAACAATGTTCGCACTGCTTCCGAAATAACGTATGAGCTCAAAAGGAGGAGGTAAGTCTCCATACCTCTCAAAATACCATACTTTAGATTTACGTTTTACATAAGCAACATAATGAATTCCAGGTCCACGACTGTCGTCCAAGTTAATTACAGCACTTTCACGTTCACGTGGGCGTGCTGGTAGTTGATCGCGCATATACACTCCTCGAAAATATTGAATTCGTAGTTGTTTAGCAAACGTAAAAACTTCATCATGCGTTAGAGCTCGATATGGCAGTGCATTCAGTAGACGTTTTTTGGAAAAATGTAGATACCAAGCCCTTTCTTGTATGACGCTAGCTTCATTTTCATGCCTTTGCCTCGTAACGCAATTGCGTCCATCGTCTTGTTATGACGTTCACTCTCTTTCAACTCTTTCTTCTACAGCTTTGACAGTTCTCGCTACAGCACTAGCACCACCTAGCAATGACCCTAAAGCTGCTAAGCCAGCAAACAGCGCAGGAAGAAATCCTCCTCGTTTTGGTACAGGAATAATTCGTGCACGTTTACTAAATATTGCTCTGCACTTTGGAGAAATTCTCGCTCTTGCTGCGCGTAACGCTTTAGTAATAGCTACACGAGGATTGTATTCCCCTCGAATAGCTTTTTGCGCAGCTTTTATAACATCTTTCCATCCAACAGTTTTTACTTTCTTCTTCTTCTTCATGTCGTTTTGATATCGTTGTTTTACCATGCTGGACACGACTTTACTAGTCAAGAGCAAATCATATACTAACCGTTACCTCTTGTTTCGTTTAATATATATACTACTATCACGTACTTTATGATTCAGTTATCATGAAGATTATAAAGCAGCAAGACACGCTACCTGTTACCGACATTGTACCACTTCTCTTACCTAGTTCTAGTACAACTACAGGAAAACGTCATGGAACGTTGTTTCCTTTTACTGTTCGATGTATTATATCAGGCCCGTCGGGATGCGGGAAAACAAATCTTTTACTCACACTTATTACTTCTGTAAATGGTGTACGCTTCGAGAATATTTACGTTTTCGCAAAGTCACTCTATCAGCCGCTATATACTATTCTACAAACTGTAATGCACGATCTAGTTAAAGATGGAATAAGATATTTGAAATTTAATTCGCATGAGCAAGTACCATCACCAGACGATGTGCTTCCTAATTCTCTTATGATCTTTGATGATGTCGCAACAGAACAGCAAAACGTTATTCGTGCATTCTTTAGTATGGGTCGGCATAAATATGTTGATTGCATCTATTTGTGCCAAACCTATTCCCGTGTGCCTAAGCAGTTGATACGCGACAACGCAAATGTTATTGTGCTTTTTCGGCAAGATGAGCGCAACATGCGACATGTGTATAACGATCATGTTAACACTGATATGACATTCGATGACTTTAAACGTATGTGTGCTAAATGTTGGTCATTACACCGTTACAGCTTTTTAGTTATTGATAAAGAAAGTGACGTACGGCATGGACGATATCGCATGGGTTTCGATCATTTTATATGCATTAACACAGAATTACAGTAACTACTTGATTAAAAACCATCATCATGTTAACATCTAGCAAGGAGATCACAAAACATATCATCCAAGCTCGAAACAATATTGGACGGAAATTTAAGGAGCTTAAACGTATTCAAGCAGACACGGATTTATTTTTAAAAACACAACTAAGTACACCACTCAAAGAAATTTTTTATTCTACTTCATTACCGCAGTCTACTTCAAGTTTTGCTTCTACGCAAACATCATATCATAAAGAGAAGCATGAAGAAGAAAAGCATGAACAAGATAAGGAAGAGAACTAGCAGGATGTAGATCAAGAAGAGGAAGATAAGGAGGAAGAAGAAGAAGAGGAACTTAATGATACAACACCATCTAAGCATGTTGAGTTTTTAACTACAGATGTTATTGCTGAAACACCTACTACATCGACGCAAAATCTACCATCTTTGTCTGAGGTTATGATTACACCAGAGTATCGCAATCAGTTTAGAACTTTTATTCAAGATACCTATGGATCTCTCTTTGCACCTTATATAGAAAAACTTTTTACAGGACAAACTGATACTACCTACGGTATTCGCTACGAAGATGACTGTTTCCGGATAGGAAATTCAAATGTTAAGATTAATAACAACAAACTCATTGTAAAAGGTGTTACCTATAAACCTACGAAAGGACTCTTAGAACTTCTTTTCTCACGAATACCTGAAAAGGATATAATTTTACAAGATGATCTTAAAAATATAGAGGAATACTTTTTGCTACTGATGCAACACGACGTAATTACAAGAGAACAGAAGCTGTAAATGCGAATAAGAGTTACAAGTATCGTGAGTTTATTTCTAAGCTGTTTCCGACTGCACGTAGTCTCGATGTTATCTACAAGCCTTTGTTGCCGTATGTGGATGTAAGATACTGGAATGACCCAAACTTACTCGTTGAACGATTACAACTTTTAAGGGCATCGCAAGGAGCTGGTCACACTGGTCACGGATCAGAAATTCTAGAAATAGAAAGAGAACTACGTTATGCCGGTATTATTTTGTAATGGCTCGTCAAGAGAAGATCTCACCTGTAAAGGTAAATATTGCACATGAGTTACATAAACCAGCACTTCGCACCTACTGTCGCAGACGCGTTATTACACGAGGAAAAGATGATCTCTGGCAAGCAGACTTAGTAGAAATGATTCCATATGCCTCTAGTAATAAGGGGTATAAGTATCTACTTACTGTTATCGATGTGTACTCGAAGTTTGCTTTTGCACAACCCGTGCATTCTAAAACAGCAGCTCAAGTTAAAGAAGCATTTAAACATATTGTTGAAGAATCGAAACGCTGCCCAAGGCTTCTTCAAACTGATCAAGGTAAAGAGTTTTACAACAAAGATTTTTCTTCTTACCTCAAGTTACTTGGCATTCAACACTACTCTACGTTCAGCAATCTCAAGGCAAGTGTAGTAGAACGCTTTAATCGTACACTCAAAACAATGATGTGGCGAGAATTTACAGCGCAAGGTTCATATCGTTGGATTGATCTGCTACCTAGACTTTTATCTACCTACAACGATACACCTCATCGCACTATCGGAACAAATCCACGTCTTGTTACAAAGAATACACCTCGTATAAATGCTATTCATCTTGTAATTAAAACAGCTGATCCACGTCGCCATCGCTTTAAAGAAGGTGATTTTGTTCGCATCAGCAAACACAAGTCTATCTTTGCAAAAGGATACACACCTAACTGGAGCACTGAAATTTTTCAAATCAGAAGTGTTAAGCTTACTAATCCAGTTACGTATTTACTTCGCGATCTCAGAGGACAGACTATTGAAGGAGGATTCTACATCGAAGAACTGCAGAAAACAAAATATCCTGATCACTATTTAGTTGAACGTGTTATTCGACGTCGTGGCAATAAACTGTATGTTAAATGGCTTGGTTTTAATAACAGCTTTAATTCATGGATTAATAAAGAAGATGTACTTTAAATCTTATGTGTGTTTTCTTTTAATCCTCTACGTTTCTTTTCTTCTAAGTCACTAGGACATGCTGTAGGATTAAACAACACCTGTAATATGTTTTGACAATTCATATTTATTTTAGAATACATACATTTTTATCCTTTGTTTACTTTACGGTCTTTGTCACTCAGTTTTCGTTTTATTGCACCAACAACGACAAGTGCTGCTATATTCTTCTGAGCAGCTAAAGCACTAGGTAATAACACACACACACACACACACACATAACTTTACGAAGCAGATTTTAACAGCTACACGACATACTCTATGCAGGCAGCATGCAACTACGTGTCAGGCGAACGTGTTCTAGGGCCGCAGGGGAGATGAAGCACGATGAAAAGAAGTTCAATCACTCTATTGATGAGTCCACGCCCAACATGCTTCCTCATCTTTCTCCCAGCACGTTTCTTCACCTTTTCCTTGTTTACTCTCTCCACAGCCATGATAAGTGTTTATAAGCGAAGACAACTCGTTAGTTTTAGGTTCGTGATACAGTTTAATTAGTTGACATGTACGGCACTGTCTCACAGAAGGTCTTCTACCTAAACTCACGTGTTCATGATGTAAACTACACGTTTGAAGCTCTGACAAAACAGGATCTTGAGTCCACTCACAAGGCACCTTATCCCAAATCTTCTTTACAGCATTCGCAGCTACATTAACCAAAAATGCCTTTGGTAATGCATTTAGCTCTTCTTCAGTAAAAGTGTTTAGTTTCTTTTTGCATGCATAAAACTTTACGATCGCCTTTTCAACTGCGTTACACTTAGTATCTGTTAGAAATGACATGATGTCTTTACTCTACAAATGTTTCTTTTACACTAAGGTTATTTCGACATTGCAGTTTACATCTGTTGTTCACTTCCCGGCATGCACTGCAACACAACCAATCAAAGAGCATGCATAAGAAACTATGCTCTTTCGGAAGAGTTTTAAATGATGGGCACCCCAATTCATGCATGTCGATAACTTCACACGATGATGGTAGAAAATCACGCAACCATTCTTTCTTTTCACAACCCTTTAAAAAACAAGATCTGCTCTTGACAAATGTGCATTCATCATTAAAGGTAGAAAACGATAAGGTATTCCTTTTTCTTCCCACTTCAAACCTAAATTGTTTTCAATCCACTGAGTCTGCTTTTTATCTTCATCTGTTTGCAAACAGTAAGGGAACGGTGGACTAAATACTAAACTAACAAGTTTTGGTGCCAACAACACACTGCAATCTAACACAGCCACCTCTTTAAACACAAATTTGTTTCCGTTTACTTTAAAGCCTTGCACATCAACTATTAATGTTTTCGTCATGTTTGCACTCCAATCTCTATCACTGTTTCTCGAAGACTAAAGCTTTTAGTCAACGAACGGGTTTAAACATGCACAATAACGTCATCACTGCAGCACATGCAAACTCTTGTTTTTATGATGCATACTTATTGCATTCCTTTACACCGACTTACTCTTAAAAAAACGGACAAGTCTAAACATGCATGATGACGTCATCACTGCAGCACGTCCTTACTCTAGCTGTCCCGATGCGTCATTAAACTTGTTCGAATTTACCGCCACCACATTTCAACTAAAGAGTGCAGCAGCGAGGTAAGCGATGTAAGATGGCGGTAGCTAAAAATGGCAGCGCGGTGCTCTGTTGATTAAAGATGGCTGCTTGTCAAGAAGATTCTTTCAAATTATCCGCCACCACATTTCAACTAAAGAGTGCAGCACTGAGGTTTGCGATGCAAGATGGCGGGTGACAGCTTGTCAAATAGATTTTTTGCGATGCAAGATGGCGGGTGACAGCTTGTCAAATATATTTTTTTTCAAAGGTAAGTAGCTAAAGAGGGCAGCACTAAGGTTAGCAATGCACGATGGTGGATGACAGCTGTGACGTAAAATTTACCCGCAAGATAGCACCACGATGCTCTTTTCATTAAACATGGCAGCTTGTTAAATAGAATTTTTCAAATTAACCGCCTCAAAGGTAAGTAGCTAAAGAGGGCAGCACTGTTCTCTCTGGATTAAAGAAGGCTGCTTGTCGAAAAGAATTTTTCAAATTAACCGCCTCAAAGGTAAGTAGCAATAGAGGGCAGCACGGTGCTCAAAGATGGCTGCTTGTCAAAAAAGAATTTTTCAAATTATCCGCCACCACAAAGAGGGCAGCACGGTGCTCTCTTGATTAAAGATGGTGAATGACAGCTGAAGAGCATATAAAATGTGTTTCCAAACAAGAGTACGTGGAATTTGCCGCCACCACATTTCAACTAAAGAGTGCAGCACGGTGCTCTGTAGATTAAAGATGGCGTATGACAGGTGACGAAATTACCCGCATGACAGCAGCACGGTGCTCTGTTGATTAAAGATGGCAGATGACACCTGTCAAAAAAAGCACATGGCTTTGTTTCCAAACAAGAGCACGTGGAATTTGCCGCCACCACATTTCTAACTAAAGAGGGCAGCACTATGCTCTGTTGATTAAAAATGGCGGATGGTAGCTGTCAAAAAAGCACGTGAGTTTGTTTCCAAACAAGAGCACGCGGAATTTTTCAATTTGCCGCCACCACATTTCAAAGGTATCTAGCTAAAAATGGCAGCACGGTGCTCTCTTGATTAAAGATGGCGGATTATAGCAAACATAACTTTTCAAATTGCCCGCTACTACGTGCTTAAGGTAGTAGCCATAAAGAGGGCAGCACGGTGTTCTGTGGATTAAAGATGGCTGATGACAGCTGACGAAATTGCCCGCATGATAGCAGCACGGTGCTCTGTTGATTAAAGATGGCGGATGACACCTGTCAAAAAAAGCACATGGCTTTGTTTCCAAACAAGAGCACGTGGAATTTGCCGCCACCACATTCCATACTAAAGAGGGCAGCACTGTGCTCTGTTGATTAAAGATGGCGGGTGACGGCTGTCAAAAAAGCGCGTGAGTTTGTTTCCAAACAAGAGCATGTAGAATTTTTCAAATTGCCGCCACCACATACAGGAGAGCATGGTGCTCTCTTGATTAAAGATGGCTGCTGTCATGTGGAATTGCCTGCCACCACATTTCAAAGGTATCTATCTAAAGAGGGCAGCACGGTGCACAAAGATGGCTGCTGTCAAAAAGCATTTTTCAAATTATCCGCCACCACATTTCAAAGGTAAGTAGCTAAAGAGGGCAGCACTGTGCTCTATAGATTAAAGATAGCGGATGACAGCTGTCAAAAAAGCACTTGGATTTGTTTACCGATTTTAATCTCACGCTAGTGAGGTTAAGTTGGTAGCACTAAGGTTTAGGCCCGTTAAGATGGCAGCACTGCGGATGACAGGTGACGAATTTGCAGCTACTGCGATAAAGAGAGCAGCACAGTGCTCTGTGGTTTAAAGATGGCGGATGACAGCTGTCAAAAAAGCACGTGGATTTGTTTACCTCGCGCTAGTTAGGTTAAGTTGGTACTACTGAGGTTTAGGCCCGTCAAGATGGCAGCAGTGAGGTTAGCGATGCGTTGTTGTCTGTCAAAAAGCACGTGGCTGTCAAAAACACGTGGATATTTTTACCTCGCGCTAGTTAGGTTAAGTTGGTACTACTGAGGTTTAGGGCCGTCAAGATGGCAGTACTGAGGTTAGCGATGCGTTGTTGTCGATGACAGCTGTCAAAAAGCACATGGCTTTGTTTACAAATTCAAATTTCCCGCGGGTGGTGGAGGAGACCTCTGGGAGGCCTGTGGCTGTGGTGGTGGTGGAGGAGGCCTCTGGGAGGCCCCTGGCTGTGGTGGTGGTGGAGGAGGTATCTGGGAGGCCTCTGGCTGTGGTGGTGGTGGAGGAGGCATCTGGGAGGCCTCTGGCTGTGGTGGTGGTGGAGGTGGCCTCTGGGAGCCGGTGGGGGTGGTGGCGGCCGAACCATCCAATTATACTACTGATAAAGTCTGGCACGATGGCCTATTAGCGAAATTAATAGACCTCGAATTCCATCCAGGGTACATAAGATTAATTAAATCATACCTGGAAGGCCGAGAGTTCCAAGTAGACGTTCATAACACACTGTCAAGCACGCGACCGATCAGGGCGGGCGTAGCCCAAGGGTCACTAATAGGACCAATCCTGTTCATTCTATTTACGAATGACATGCCGACAGCGGAACTCACTACTACGCACCTCTACGCGGATGACACTGCTATCACAGTTCAACACTTTCAGCCAGCATGCACCCGAAAGAGACTACAAGTAGCACTGCGAACCCTCGAGCCCTGGCTAACCAAATGGCGTATCAAGGTCAATGTAGACAAATGCCAAACTGTAATGTTCACTAGGAAGAACAGACGCACACACAGGCCAGCCAATATAAAACCGCTCAAACTATTCAATCGAGATATAGCATGGCACGACAAGGTCAAATATCTAGGAGTAGTCCTAGATAGAAAACAAACCATGCTATATCACATTAAAGAGATCCAGCGGAAAACACACGCACGACTGTCACAGCTCTATCACATAACAAAAGATCCAGTATTAACAAGAGAGTAGCAATCAACATGTACAAGGCCCTAATTAGGCCAATAATAACGTACGCAGCCCCCGCTTGGAGCTACACTGCTATGACAAACCTGGATAAGCTGGAGCTAATACAAAACAAATGCATTCGAGCAGCGGCTAGACTCCCGTACGACACGCCAATACGCCAACTACGCTCTATTGCGAAAGTCAGCTCGATAAGGCTACACATACGAAAACAAACACTCCGAATGTACAAGAAATCATGGGGTAGTAAGGTCAACCCACTTGTCAGTGGAATCGGACGCTATGACGTCGACCTATACACAAAATACCCCACGCCGAAACACATTCTGTTCAGCCACAGGGTTAGGAGGCCGGGGGGCCAAAACCGCCCTCGCTCTTAAGCTGACACCAACCCACTACACCGCTCCAGTTAACATTACGCTCACACACCACACTGCAGCACCTGTATATATCTACATACCTGATCACCTATATCCTAGATTAAGCTATACTACTATTATTATGCTACGTTATGCTTTTGTTATGTTATGTTACAGACCTAGCCACCACCGGTAATCAAGCGAGGGAGGATTGAGATAAGAAATACATCAAGACGAAGGCAACTGAGCCTTAATAAGGGACGAACCAATCCACCCCCGCCCCCTGCCAGCGACAAGGGAGTGGACAGATAACCCACCCCTGATAATATCATTTAATTATACGATGTACTTGTTTTACAGGACACGAGAGCGGAAGAGGGCGGCCCGCACTCTAAAGTTTTAAATTTTAAATGTATATATGTACAAATTGTTGCAGAGACAAGTGTGTTCCAATAACACCGCATAGAGGGACATCGACAGGCGGAAGAAGATAGCCCCTTGCATTACATAAGGCTTGGCTTTAATTCCCCCCTCTCCAAAAGGAGATTTGGCACCAGGGACTGCTGGCTGCTGGGCAATGGGACGAACCTGTGGCCCAGAGCCCAGACGCTACCAGATCCGAGCTGCACCAGGCAGTGACAAGAAGGACTGATCCCCTCAATAACAGAAAATGGCAAGGAAATGATTATATTTGCATGACACATAATCCTAACTGACACAACCTCTGGTCTATCTCCAGCCCACATCCTTGCATGTGCTATCAAAAGAAGTCAGGTTTTAGATGTAGGCTCTTTCTTCTTTCTGCCTATGTGGTTTTTTCCTGACCCTTCAATACCATACTTCAACACCATATACCTAACACAATCTCGCCTGGTAACGTGTCTGACATGGAAACAGGCAGATACTCCTTGTATCACTTCCCACTCCACCCAGCTATCTCTTTTCTACTTAGAAATTCATAGCATGTCGGAGGCCGTGTAGATTGAGTCGATGGTCACGGCGGGGGAGCGGGTCTCGGGAGCCCCCCGTAAAAAAATATATATTTTCGTAGCATTTCAGTTCGCATTCTTCACAGCTGGCTCGCATGTCATGCTTCACGCGACGAGTCGAACTCAGTGTTCGTTCCGCCGGAACATCGACTGCAAGTTGACATTTAGTTTCTGTGAATACCAGTGAGTAACTTATAAATTGTGGGACTTGCAATTCGTCAGACATTCAAACTTTGGAAATTAACGAGTCTATGACATCGGAGTCATAAGACTTGTAATATTTGGCCAGCATTTGGACTTAACAAATACCTTAATTTTCGTGTGAATGACTATAACAAACTTGAAGTTAGCACGGCTACTTTAAATTGTAATGATCTTGAACTGTTTCAACTTCGAATATCATGAGTATAGGTCGCAACACATTGACTATTTTGAGTATTATCAGAGCCTAGAACACTTAAATTTGTGCCGAAAGACTGTTCGCGTATCATCATAACAGACTGTACTATTTGAAGCAACCCGTGAGGATAGACTGTATAACGAACTTCGTAATTCAGTGATAGTGTGAAGTATAGAATTCATGCACGAATATTTGTAGAACTGTGATAGTGAGAAGGATCGTTACGAGATATTACGAGAGAGAGCCATTCATTTATGATTTTTGTTGTAAAACTGAGCCATGACTAACTGTGCTTCGAATGAAAGTTATTTTTGACAATACGAACAGTGTGCAGTAAATGTCAAGATGAACTGTGCAGGGAAGTGTATTTTCTCATTATCGTAATTTACGATAATAGACAGTGCTCCGACGTATTTCTCATCCAATGAATGGTGATTATTTATGGGACAGTGATAATCAGTTCTAACAGTGCAAAATCAAATGGTGCACATTTCAACCTAGTCAGTTAGACTTTCTCGTGTTAAAGCCACTCTTTTAGTAACATGAGAAATGCTGACTAGAGACGACGGAGATCGACGGAGAACGACGTAGATCGAAGGAGATTTGATGGAGATCAACGTGGACTTGGTACTACGTGGGACAGTTCCTGGGACGTTGTACTATGGAACATCGTGGCGTTTGCTGTTAGCTGAGTTCCAGATTGCTGCTTGCAGAGCAGTATTCAACTGTTCCAGCACAACAAGAAGGCGTATGTCAGGTGATATCAGTGTTTTCTTTCCAACTCATAAATATAATACTGACTTTGACCAGAACTTTTATAAAGAGTGTCATTACTGACAAAGAACATTAAAAGCTCACTTACTTAATATTTTATAAACTCGGAAAATTAACACTTTACCACTCTTAAAATAAAGACAGATTTTCAAATAACAGTGTGCTCTCGTAATGTCGTATATTCTCATTTATTGGAACTTTAAAATATCAATTGAGTGCTTCATTCATAGTGGAAGTGTATCATAAGCTCTCAATTTACAATATTTACGTAAAGTGTACAATAATTTACAAAAGCAGGGCAATACTCAGAACTTTATACGAAAAGATCAGATTTAATGTCAAAAGATTCTTATTTGAGGTTGATGTGTTTAAAGAAGGAATAACCAAATTTACTTTGTTTAATTTGTGTAGAAAGCGTAACCTTAAATCGCAAGTGCCAATAGAAAAGACTTTAGGATTTCTTATTTACTTACAACATGCTTTATTATTAATTTATGCCATGAAAGTTGTGATGGGCATAACTGATTGAGAAAGAGATTATTCATTTGAAGTTTACTTAATCAACTTAATTTTTCGATATTCTGTTGTTGAAATTGTGATTTATTTTCTAGTAAATATCTATGATTCGGCGATATAATAGGGTGACCTTCCAGAGACTGAATAAAGGAAAGAAAGATATAATATCTATTATTTCGCCTTGCAATCCTCCCTCTCTGTACTTTCTCCTAAGGACTAGGTAACGCTTAGAAAGTCCTCATGCTCTTGAAATCAACATTTCCTGGTACAATATGTAATGACTGAAAGTAGAAGTACTTCACTCATATATTTCTGCACTGCATTGAACCGTTCTGTTCATGACCCATTTGATATGATCTGCTTGGAATTACAGTATGCAGATGAGACCACACAAGAAGGATATATGGTTTAATGTTATTGCGCAACATAACCCAACATTGCGCGCTTTTGAAGGCATCATAGTGTCAGTATTACGGTGTAGTTCACAGCCAGAGACGAAGGGGAGACGAAGCCACTCATACCACTTCACTTCACGGCTTCTGATGCCTGCATCTCTGCAAGAAATAGCGGGAGAAGTCAGGCTGGAGGGAAACAAAACGTGACAGATGTCTCTGCCCACAGAAAGAATGTAGAGATTATAAAACGATAGAATTAATTAGGGCAATTTTATCAGAAAATTGATATGCCACATGAAGCTATTCATTATCTCTTCGAATTAATGGGTATTTGTCTAAACCACCGTGATAAAATTACAGCCCGGGAAAAGAACTCAAGTGGCCCGCGCAGGGAGCATCTCGCGTTGTGTGGGCTAGTCACTTCAATAAATACTGCGCTGCTGGGACGCGCAACGCTGTGTGTGAAGTGTATCTCGTGTGTCAAAGCTCGTCAATACAACAAAGCCTTCATCTTAGTGATTTGAAGTTAGAGAGATTTCTTTGTCCGTGAGGCAAATAAGCAGCAATATTGTAAAAGTACATTTGAACTTGGAACAGTGAGCTGATGGAAATTAGTTCAGTCAGAAACATTTCTTTGCCGCAATTACTCTACGAATAATGAACTACTGTAGTCTGACGCTAACTTGTTTTAAGTCGGTGTAGGCTCGGGGTGAACAGAAGTAATGCAATTGCCTTAAAATAGTCTAGTTCACGTATGCAGGAAGCAGTTACAGGAACATTAGGCGAGTAACTTATATAGATGCCGTAAACAGTATAGAAGGTCAAGTTATGTGGTAAAAGTGTCAGAATATTGAATTTCGTGTGCACTGTTTCACCAATAGCAGTTTAGATGTTAGGCAATGTAGCTACCGGCAGTGCATTAGAATGAAGGAGCAGGACATGTGCATCTAAGTAGGTACGTTTAATAATACTGCATTTCCTTACCGCTGCCTAATGTCACGAGAATTCACCGCCAAGTGCTAATCGATCACGGTGTGTGCCTGCGGAGCGTGTATGTCAACGTGGACATACTTCGCAGCAGGAGACGACAATCCAGTACCGAGCGTGATGGTCATCACGTTCAATCGAGACGTCCTCAGCGGCTAGGAGACGACAACCAAGTATCGAGTGGTGTTGATCAGCACGTTCAATCGATTCATCGGTACGAGTTTCCGGTGAAGAATTAAGACTATGGTGATGTCGCTGAGAACGAGCCCATGACCGCTGGATTCTGCTACCAAGGGTGGGTTCGTAAATCGATATATTCAATTAAACGCCCCTCAGGCGAATCTGTAAATAACATTATCATTTTATGCCCGTCAGGCGCCTGTAAATAAGTTATGCTCAGGACAAATCATGCATGGTTAGTGTAGCTTAGTGTTTGCTTGTTATATTCTTCGATTACAGTTTCGTTCACGTCTTATTTTGTGGTATATAGGGTTATCATTCATGTGAAGAAGGGATTGTCATCGGATCATCAATTGAAAGACTTGCGCAGTCTAAGAATTTTTATAGGTAGACCTTGTGTCTCAGGGCCTAGTTAGAAACGCATGAGGCATATTAAGACATAAGTTTCTTTGGGTTGTCAGCTATAAAAGCTATCAGATTCTCGCAGTATTTCCCTTAACGCATTTCGGTACAGTGCACGGGAGTCGAGCAGAAAGTAAATCACGGGCGAGAAGTATGTGTTTACTATGCCCAGTGATGATAAGATGGAATAGAGCCAAGTGTGTGCGAGTAACGCAAGAATAAGAGTTAATATGCTATACATATGCTTGTTCCCACTGAGCCTGAAACAAGTACCACTTCCGTTGAGGGCTCACACCTACACATTGCCACTTACGTTTCACTTGTTTTAAAAGCAGCTTTACATTCACTCATTTCTGAATTCAACATAATAATATTTTACAAAATTACAATTTGATGATTCCACCTACAACTTAATTATATAAAATAATATCTTACACTTCAAAATTTCCTTTAAAACACAATATTACAACTTAGCGAGTTTCTGATGTCTCACTTTCTCAAATGTTCGTCATCTCTTGCTGATTTCATGAATCCAGTGTATGCAACACTTGATAATTCAATTTATATCTGTACAAAATTAACACAAACAATATGTATCGTATTACTCATTCAAGTGTTTATACGTTCTTGCTGTATGACTATCACTTCACACACGCTAACACATTCACGTGGTTTTAGCTTAGGGTCTTAGGTTAAAATTATTGCAAGTCTTTATGATGACTTCATATAGTCTACGGGGAATCTACAAATCTTATTAATATTAATGATTCTCGTTATAGTAAATCAAATACGAGATTACCCTTACATGGCATTACAGAAAGAGAACAGACGTAACCTTGGTAATGAACTCATGTCAGTTGTATACACACACACCGTGTAGCAAGCAAAACAAATCTTGGGAAACTCCACCTTCCAGAGAGCGGTCACACCACGCTGCGACAGGTGTATATTATATAAGAGATAAGCGTGGCCTGGCTCACTGACCTATATTCCAACTGTAGGGAAAATCCACCGGACTCGTAATATATTTACGTAAACTCCTAATGTTGTACGAACCCAGTAAAATGCAATCCCGTCAGATAATTTATAAGCACAAGGTCCGAGTTTCTTATGTATACGATAAGGCCCTTGATATAAAAGGAAAAACTTTTTTGTGACGTTATCTTCACTGTTAGATAACATGGGAACTCTCAAAAGAACAAGGTCACCTACCTCAAACTCATCCAGTACCTTACGTTTTTGCTGCTTCTTTCGAAGGTTGCCGGCTTTTACTACGTTTTCTCTGCCCAATCTAACATAAAATTCAGCATTACGCTGTGGCACTTCAGTAATACCCAATACTCTCACCAATTCATTTTGTGGCTTTGTACCGGAATGCACTTGTAATGGTGTCAATGTAGTGCTATCGTGCTGTACGGCATTGATCCATGTCTCAATAAGGGAAAATTGCGCTACCCAAGCGGAATGCCTCTGGTGCACTAGTGACCTAAACATGCGCGCCAGTTCTTTCATCAACCGTTCACACATGTTCCCCTGAGGATTTCTGATGGATGAGTCGACCTGAGTAATACCTAATTCATTAATTACGGCCTTCCACTTCTTCGATGTAAATTGTGGTCCATTGTCTGACAGTATTCTCTGAGGAGTACCTAATTCAGGGACATACTTCTATTGGATTATACGAATACGGGAATTTCCTCTTGCTTTCCTCATAGGGTATAATCTGACCAATTTCGAAAAAGCGTCAATCAAAACAAAAATATATTGAAAGCCGTATTGCCCTTTTACAATAGGACCGAAAAGGTCGATACAAACCAAGTCACCAGCTTTTTCTCCAGTTACTGCCTGACGAGGTCCCTCTAAATAACGGTTCGGTATCTTACTTCTCTGACATAGATCACAAGTGGCAAGAACCTTTCTGATCTCTCTTCCCATCTTGTCCCAGATAAAATTCTGTTGGATTTCAAACAGAACCTTATTAGCACCATAATGCCCTAATTCCTTGTGGATGAACCAAATTAACTCCACACGTAGCGATTTGGGTACACAAATAGCCCATTTATGTTCGCTACATTTTCTAGCTAGAAATCCATATAACAATTTAAAACGTGTCTGCCGCGAGTCACAGTAACCTGCTCACCTCCCTGAACTACAGACAAAGGTTCCCTACATTCTTCGTCCACAGATTGTTCCACCAACAGGTTGCGTAATCTGTTTAGAGCAGGCTTATTGTCCTTACTACCGCATGCACAAATTAAAATGCCTTCCTGTGTTTTCAGGAAACTTCCTTCATCACACAATTTCTGATCTCTGGACAACAGATCAGCAAGGACATTGTCTTTTCCTTTTATATGCACTACAGAAAAATCGTACTCCTGTAAGCTCAGTATCCACCTACTAACCCTACTGGATGATAGCTTACATGTAGGTATAAATGAAAGAGCATGATGATCAGTCCTAATCTCAAATTTTACACCTAAAACATACATCCTAAATTTACTTAAGGAATACACAATAGCTAGGAATTCAAGCTCGGTAATAGAATACCGTTTCTCCGGTCCACTTAAACCTCGAGACGCTAATGACACAATTCCTAAATCTCCGTTGTCATCCTCTTGACATAATACTCCAGCCAGACCATAGTGAGATGCGTCAGTGAGTAACACATACTTCTTATTTGCCACGGGGTACTTAAGAAAAACCGCTTGCCTGAAACCTTCTTTTAAATCATTAAAAGCTCTGTGGTGACCTTCTGTCCATCTCCACTTACTGCCAGCTTTTAACAAATCTCTAAACGGCTCAAGTAAGTTTGCAAATCTTAGTACAAAGCGTCTAAAGAAATTGCATACTCCAATATACGACCTTAATTCCTTGATATTTCTAGGTGTACTGGTATTCAATATCTTCTCAATCCTTGTACTCTCAGGCGTAACCCCTATCGCAGATACACGGTGTCCCAAAAAGTTACCTCCTGTCTACAAAAAACACACTTATCTAACTTCAAAGTAAAACCAGCACGCTCTAACTTAGTAAACACCTTCTCTAAGTGATACAAGTGCTCTTCAAATGTCCTAGAAGCGATCACCAGATCATCAATATAAACCGTGGCGAAATCACCTGAATCATCACCTAATGCAATATTTAAAGCTCTAATTAAGGCTGCAGAACTTGTCTTCACCCCGTAGGGAACTCGCTGAAACTGATACAAGCTGTACTTATGACTAAATGCTGTCAGAGGCCTGTCCTCCACTCTTAAAGGCATCTGCCAAAAACTACTTCTTAAATCAACAGATGAAAACCAATTTTTACCCTGAAAACCCTGAATTAACTCTTCAATATTCTGCGATTTTAACTGGTCAGCACAAATACGTCTACTCATATCTCTCCCATCAATACACAATCTAACGCTTCCATCAGTCTTAGGCACAACGATTAAAGAATTTAAATACTGGCTATTCGACACTTCAATAATTCCATCGGCTAACATAGCTTGTATCTGATCCTCAACTGCCTTGGCATATTTGTGTGGGATAGCATTCCGTGGCCCGCTGAAAGGACTGTCATCCAGCACTGAAAAAGAATCTTCATAAACATGTGTTCTACCGGGTTTCTTAGAAAAATCTCAGCGAGTTCACATAAGACCGCCAACAATTCGTCCCTCTGGACTTCCTCTAATTTACTGTTACTCTCAGCTGCAAATAAGACATCCTTCTGATCCTCTTTCAGTCACATCTGGCATAAATTAAACCCCTCACTGAGTTTCTCCTCATATCTAGAAACCTCAATAACTCTTCACATGACACAAACATTCGTTTTCCTCTGAATTTCATTTTTCAGTTCGAGTTTGACATACTTATTATCCCACTTCAGATTTACCACTGCCTCTTTGTAATCTAACTGAGCCGATTTCAAAGTCAACCCGTCACATACCAAGATGAGATCAAATACCAGGGGAGGAATAACCAAACATACCTGTACTGAAATAAAACCCTCTATACAAATCGGCACCGCAAACTGCTTGCATATTTGTTTCGACTTTTTACCAACAGCTGTAATAATGAATGTAGACTTAACAGGCATCTCTTCCATCATAATAACCTGTTTACGTAAAGAGTCATACCATTCTGAACTAATACATGATTTCTGACTTCCTATATCAATTAACGCATTAACATACGCCCCCATACTTGTAATTGAACCGCAGGATTAACCACTTCAACACCCGAATCTAAATAATTATGATCTGGTTCACACATAAAATCTCCCTTAACATCTAGGTCATATGGCAATAGTTTCATAACACAGTTTCTAACTACTGCCTGGTAAGGCTGGAATTCTGACCCATCATTACAGCCTGCATTTAGTTTAAAGGTTGCGATCGTGTACCTACACTTGACTCGTTACTAACTTGTCCTCTGACTGGTTGGGCATTTCCTGTTCTAATTTCAGGTGCTCCACTCCTACCGGTATTCATTGGCTGAAACTGATTACGATTCTCGTAGTTTGGCTGTCTCCTATTGTCCCTTGGTTCACTATGAGGAACAAAATTATGCGAGTTTCCTGTTCTATGCCCAGTGTTTCCTGGTGCATCAAAACTCCCTAATAATTGCTCCATCTCTTGAATAGTTTTAATACTTTCAATACACGCTGCTTCGCGTACCCTGTCCGGAAAATGTCGTAACAGTAACCTGACTACGTCTGAATCAGCCGTGATTCCGTCTAAATTCTGGCAAATCATAAAATGTGACAAGAAATACTCAGTCATAGAGACGCCTTCAATATGTTTGAATTTTCCAAATACTACCCTTTCTCTTTCACGGCTTTGAACGTTTTCGTACCAGTATTTGTCTGTGAACTTAGTTTTAAATTCCTTCAGACTTTTCATGTTACTTTTATAGACTGAAAACCAGGAACGCGTCTCTCCCACAAAAGCATGATCAATAGTGTCGATCGCCTCTTCCCAGTCCATAAACCCTTCCTCAATCCGTTTCCCAAACCGTTTTTCTATTATTTTCAGAAATTCTAGTGGGTTAGTTTGTTTTCCATTGAACTTCGGTAATTCGATTTCCTTACTGTAAATCCCTCCATGACTTTGCCTCTCAGTGTTACCTTGCCTTTCTCTTACTTCTCGTCGTATGCGTGCTTTTGCCATCGATATGCGGTTCTCTACATTTTTATCTCTTCTTTCAATTTCATTCACTACAGTGTTCTGTTTTCCTTTCAATATCTTAATTTCCACTGTATTGCCTTCTACCATCGCAAACTTTTCTCTTTGTTTCCTAGTGTTGTCTTCTATTATACACTTAACGGTATCGAACTTGTTTTGTACCTGATCTTTAACTTCGTTTATTTCTTCCTTTTGGGTCTCAACTTTATTATTAATACTTCTCACCTGTGTCTCTAACTCCTTTCTGGTGTTGTTGCTTCCTTTTCCCATTAATCCCAACAACTCACTCCTCTGCTCTACAAACTCATTTTCTACCTCTTGTTTGTTATGCTTAGTTGTCTCTTTCTGTTCCTCTATCTGCTTGTTAAATCTTTCATTTTGTTTAAATAATTCTTGTAACTGTTTGCTATGTTCGTTCATCCTTTTATTAGCTTCGACCTAGTGTTCATTCAATGCCTTACTTAATTCTCGTTTAGTTTGTTCTACTTCAAGGATGTAGTTGCAAACCTCATGGATGTGTGTCCATTATTGAAGATGTGTGCCATGAGGATATACCAGACAGTGGTGAAGTTACAACTGATAACACACCTGCCACCTGCATTGTTTGTGGCCAATCGAAGTAGAGCGTTTGGCCGAGTCACTGGTGACATGGACGTCAACGTTACCATAATATCAAATTAAAATAATTTATAACATTATTCACATTGTTGCTAATTGGAGTAAGAACTACGAGGATAAGTGAACAGTATAGCTCTTAGCCACCTAGGTCCTTGTATTTTACATACATAGTTGACATTTTTCATAAATCAGATTATTTCTAGTCTGCTTCTTAAATTTTAATACAGTGTCCGTATTTCTTTTAAATGATTGTACATTTATTAATACAGCAATATAGACAATTTTTTAAGAACAACACACTCCTTATTGCTATATCTCTTTAATGGTGTGTAATAGTTCCCCATTTTCTTTCATAACATAGTGGGTGTATATTCCTAATTTTAAGCATATGAAACCTGCCCAAGATTTATGCCACCACACCATTTACCATTGCCACATCTAGGTTAGTATACTAGCATCCTGAGAGAATACACCTGCTCCAGTTTTGTACTCATTTCTCTTACGTTTGTTCCCAACTGGCATCAATTTAGTCTTCATATCATAATGGCTGTACATTTTTTCATGCTCCAAGATACGATATTGCCTAACTCACTACTGAATTTCTCCATGCCATTTTATAACTTTCAGTGAATGAACAACTCCTCTAACCTCTGTAATCACTTGTAACCAAGAACTAATTTTACCATCAATTTTTATCAACAACAATGCTTTTGGTTGCCTATAAAAACCCACTGCTAATATCTAATCGCTCAATGCAATCCCTCTGGTGCTCTGTAATATGCCTTCTCTACGGCATACTTACTTACTGCTCGGTGCTGCAGTCCATGTAGGTCCTTGGCCTTCATAATCACCTGTCTCCATTCACTTCCACTCCTTCCCCTACAATTAACTCACATCGTCAACACCGGCAATCCACCTTTCCCTGGGTCTTCCTTCCCTTCAAGTTTTCTTATAAAGACCCATGTCACAGTATGGGTTTCTTCCATTCTATGGAGGCGACCAGCCAACCTAATTCTTCCTTGATTGATTTTAACAACAATATCTCTATGGCCAAACAATCCTTGTAACTCTACATTTGTCCTGATTCTCCGCTCATCCTGAGCTCCAACTGCTCAAAATATCTTCCTCTTCCACCTTAGCAGCCACTGTTCTTCTCTGGTGATCATCACACAGCATTCTGAGCCCTACATCACTATAGGTCTTAGTACTGTTATGTATATTTTTATTTTCATATTCCTGCTGACATTCCTCGATTTTGCAAGGCGTAAAAGCATCGGTTCCCACTTGTTATACTTTCATGTATTACCACAAAGGTATCTTTGTCCCTTTCTATTATTGACCTTAGATATTTGAAAGTTGTAACTCTTTGATATTCCTTCCCGATATAATAGTAGTGTGGTCCTTCCTCTTGCTCCCTCTGTATCTTCCGTCTTTATATACTTTGTTTCATTTATATTCACTTCTAGTCCTAGGTCCCATGCTTTATCTTATAACAAACCAAGAGTCTTCCGTTTCTTGCAATAATTGCCACATCGTCAGCGTATGCTATCACTTGTGGAGAACACATCCCCCAGTCTCTATCCACCAAACTCGTCTGTGACTCTCACTCTTACATTGTTTCTGTCAACCTAATCAATTTCCACGGGATTCCGAACCCTCTCATAACTGTGTACATTTTGCCTCTATTTAGACTGTCATATGCCTGTTTAAAATCGAAATACATCTGATGAAGCTGCTTTTGATACTCATAAAACTTATACAGTAATTGTTGAAACATAAATATCTGGTCCAGTGTAGAGCGATTTTTCCTAAAGCCTGTTTGGTAATCCCCTAATATTCCTTCCATTCAGAATTCTAGTCGTGAGGTTAATATTTTATGTAAGTTCCATCCAGCAAGTGGTCCCTGGGTTAAAGACGTGTGGCCTGGTGCAAATCTCTCGAGTTGACTCCGTGTAGGCAAAATGCGCGTCTGTGTGGATGGAGTCGAATAATGAAAACGTCACAAGCCAGAGGAATTAACTAATGAACCAAAGGCCAGTCATGGAGCCGGATGATCCTAGGTAATTTTCTCCCTTCTTATGGAGGCCTATTGGGTAAATTATGCGCACTGTCCAATTCTTGGGAATTTCCTCTTTCACCCAAAACTATTTTATCAATTCATGACTAACCTTCACTACGTCTACGGATCATGAATATCCTCTATTCCTCTAGTAGCATTTCTCAATAACTTGGCACTTACTGCAGTCTCTCTGAGATCTGACTTACTCTCCGACAATGATCGCACCCTCCTTTCCAAAATGTCTAGTACACTGATAGATGCACCTCGAAATACCGTTATGTGACAATGTACCACTCAGGACGAAAATTCGTTGATATAGTGCATGCAATAATTTGCATTTCTGGTTAAGGGTTCTAAGCTGAAATATATCACATATCCGTTTTTATAACTCCGCCACTAGGAATGACTCGGATTCCCTAGTGCCGGTCCCAAGCCCGGAAGAAAGAGGAGGATCAATGGCTGGTTGTTGATCCTTGGGGGTTGCGCTGATGTCGAGTAAGTGCTGCCATTAAAACTCAAGAAATGCTTTAGTTGAAAGTCCACCTGTTAATGTAACCAGCAAATCCTACCCCTCAAGGGGATGGGTAAGGGCGACTACCTGGCGCCTTGAAACTGGGTGATTCGGCTAAGGTATGGTAACCCCAGTGGGGTATACAGAGGGCTACCAAGCTATCAGTGGAGCCCAAACATCAAATGAGAAGGACGGAAATCTAAAGCACATTATAATGTAAGCATCTGGCACATTGTTCCTTTTACAAAACTTCAATGCAATGAGAAAAAACGTGGCACGTATTTCTGAGAGCAAAGCATCAGCTCAGACTCTGCGTTCCTCTCCCCTGGACTCACCTCACTCGGCTTCCTGTTGTATGGGGACCGGGGGGGATAGGTCCATCAGATCGCCACTGCTTACAAACAGCCATGCGTTCCTCACCTCATACTCATAGATAACAGAGTGCTGACATTTCACTCCCGTTACGTCTACAGTACATCCTGCAGGGCTTCCGTTATAGGACTAACAGAGTTTCCTTTTTATTGGCAGATCTGCTAAAATGAAATGCAATCTTTCAGGTGTATTGTTCTCTTTTGTTGGTTAGAATCGAGCCCGTGATCTTGGGTCAACACCACCACTGATCTTCCGAGGAAGCTAATTAACAAGCAAACGATCGTACGACCTCTGGTAATGCTGTGAAATTCAAAATTTTTATTTAATAGTAATTATAATAATGGTGCATAGCATCCGTATAGGCAAGGTGGTGACCTAATGAGGATGAAATGAACGGCGAAGACGTCATTAATACCCAGTCCACAAGCCAGGGAACTGAACCGCGGCCATCGGACCAAAGGTAATTAAGCCACAAGGACGAACTTTAGGCTACCATCTCCACTTATCGTGTGATGAGTATTGACAGGGCAGTAACTTGTGAAACAGCCTTCACACCACAGCAAGCTACTGGCTGCAGCTCAAAACTCTTAAAAGGCTTGCCATTCACTAAACCAACCATTGAAAATGGGCAACCTAAGTCTAGTGGTAGCCCACGTCTTGTACTCAGCATACACCACTGGGTAACTCCGACAGAATAGTCCCTGGTCCTCCAGGTTGGGGGTTGTGCGAAGGGCTGATAAACTCTTCCACTTAAAAACTTACCTCACTCATAAATCTCAGACGAATAACCGTACGGAATCCATGATGACGACAAAGTCAAGATCAAAGGACAAATTACTTGGAATTAGAGATACATTTAAGTTGGGAACTTGGAACGTGAGAGGCATAAACGTCAAAGTAGATGAACTGGATAGAGAGCTAACTAGCAAATATATCAATGTTGCTGTAATTACTGAGAAAAAAATGAAATTAGAAGGGACAAAAGAGATTGATAAAAATACTATGATTTATAGCGGAGTTACACAGCACAAAGGAGCTACAGCAGGATTCTCAATATTAAAGGACGGGGAGTGAGAACAAAATAGAAAGCCACACCATTAAAAATGAAAGGATTTTGGTGGTGGGGTTGAAGGGTAGAGAGAGGGAAAATAACCTTGGTAGCTGTGTATGCTCCTGAAGAAAACAAACAGGAAGAATCTGAACAGTTTTATGAAGTTCTTGAATGAGTGTTAGATAACGTCTGTAAACGTGTTTTGTTCTTCTGGCTGATGATCTCAATGCTCGTGTAGGAAACAAGCCAAATGCAGAAATAGTGGGAAATTAAGGTGAACCAATCTTAAATGAAAATTGTAAATTATTGATAGAATTTGCATCGTATAATCAATTAAAAATTACTAACACCTCCTTTGAGAAGAAAGAAAATCATGAATTTACATGGACTGCAAGAGGACAGCGATCAATTATTGGCTTTATAATGGTCAATAAAAAGTTAGGCCCACATGTAACAGATGTCAGAGTTCATAGAGGCAGCGATTTATACAGAGATCATTATCTGGTCATTGCAAAAATCAGAATTCTTGCTAAATGGAGGAAAAGGCTGAATATAAATATACAGAGAAACCCAGAAATCCGTAATTTATATTTCCTACAAGTTGATGGAATAAAGTACATATATCAAAATCGGCTGCAACAGTATTTAGTTCAGATTCCGACAAGTACTGATATTAACAAAGAATGGTAAATCATAACCTTAGCAATTAAGAGGGCATCATATGAAGCCATTGGAGGCGAGGATAAATTTAGGAGAAGAACTGGGCTTAAAATGTGGAATAAAGAAATATCAGAAGCTGTCAAGCAAAATCAAATATTATACTTGAAAATGATTCAGCATCGCAAACCACAAAATGAGAGGAATAAGGTCAAGTCACTAACGAGAAAACTCAAGCTAGAATCATGGGATGGTTTAATCAATTCAATAGAAGATGATATCCATGGTAGGCAAGAGATGGCTTATAAGTTAATGAAGCACGTCAACATTGATGAATCTGGAACTGCCAAAATAAAAGTAACTGAAGAATAATCATGGATACAACACTACAAAGATTTGTGGCATAATGAAGTGTATGGAGAGAGTCTGGAAGATCTAGATAATGATGCCATCGTTGAAGGAATTGGCCTAATATATATATATATATATAGAAGAACTTAGTACTGTTCTGAAATCCTTCAAAAATAGAAAAGCACCAGTGTTAGACAATATAAATATGGAGTTGTTGAAATATGGCAGGATCATTCTTAAATTTAGGTAGTTACATTTAATTAACCTTTGTTAGAAAAGAAGAAATATACCAAAAGAATGGAGGAAAGCTTAGATAATATCACTTTTCAAGAAAGGAAAGCGAATTCCTTACAGTAATTATCGAGGAATAAGTTTATTAAATGTTGGTTATAAAGTATATGCTAAAATAATAAACAATGGACTTAAGGTTATTGCACACAATCTCTTACTGGAAGAACAATGTGGATTTAGAAAAGGCAGATCCTGTACAGATAGTATATTTAGCTTCAAACAGATACGGGAGAAGGGAAGGGAATTAACTTGAATACTTATGTCGCTTTTGTCGAGTACGAAAAGGCTTTGATAGAGTAGATAGAGAACAGTTATGGAATATAATGGTAAAAAATGGATACCCTATACATCCTATTCAAGTTATCTAAAGTGTGTACAAAAGGACGAGAATTGTGTGAGATCAAGGATACAAACTGACGGAAGTAATATTAATTAATCAAGGTGTACTTCAGGGATGTCGCCTCTCTCCAACACTATTCAAAATATATATTACAGTATATAAAAAGATGAAGTAAGCATAAACTGGAAACGAACGGTGCACTCTAGGATAAAATTGAATACAGACACATACACAAATTCTATGCTCTTAGCAGATGATCAATTTTTCCTGCAGGATGATGAAGATAAACTCCGGAAATCAATACATCAGTTAAACACCATTTGTAAAAGTCATAACCTTCGGCTATCCAGAACGAAAACCAAAGTTAGGGCATGGCAAGGGAAATATCATATCAGAGCGAAGATGGTAATTGACAATCAACCAGTAGAATAAGTCTCAAATTTTATGTACCTTGGTTGTGAAATATCTTTTTATAATGATGACGAGGTGGAGAAGAAGCTTCATCAACTTCAACATATGTTTAGGACAATTCGCCGAACACTGGATGGAAAAGTATGAGAAGATACTCAACTTACATTCTATAAGACCATGGCTGCACCAACTTTGTTATATGGAAGTGATACATGGGTGGATAAAACAAGCTATAGGAATAAAATACAATAATCTGAAATGAGATTCCTAGGAGCAGTGAAAGGATACTCCCTAAAAGACATATTAAGAAATGAAATAACACAACAGTTAAATATATTCTCAATGAATGAAATAATATTCCAAAACAGGATACATTGGAAAAACCAAGTTCTGAGGATGGATTACAACAGAATCCCAAAACCATCCTTCGGGAGGAAGAGATATTGGTCTACCTATGAAGGGATGGGGTGAAATCCGAGGTTTGAGCAGACTATTAGCCTAATCCATGAAGAGGAAGTAAGTATTTAAATAAGTAAGCGGTTTATCTTAGCGCCACGTCCATATATCGATAGGGGCTTCAATCCATCCTGTTCCATGGCTTATCGGCTGGTACATTCACTGCTTTCGTCCACTCAGAAAGAACTTGCTCATATTCCGTGCTAACCCGATTACTTTATGAAGCCATTTTCACCCTGCCTTTCCGCAATAGTTCACCACCTGAGGTCTAATTTCATCTATTCCTGATGTTTTATAACAACTGAATTTACTTACCATCCTTTCGACTTTCTCGAAGCGTAATTTCATTGCAATCATTGTTCTCTAAGAAGTCCATTGTTTGGAACCTGGACAGTAATATATCCCTTTACGTATTTAATGTTATTATTATTAAGGTTATATCGCGGATCGCAGAGGGATAAGAAGCGTTATGGCTGAATGGGTGGTCAAGGAATTCACTACAGCAGAACTTAACACAACAAATTTTGAAATTTTTATTCTATCCTTTTTTCCTTCTATTTTAAAAATTGATAAATAGAAAATCTGAATGAATAACAACAATATTAATGAGCTCGTCATCTCTAGCAGTAACAAGGACTTTAAAGTCCGAAAATGAGGTACACAATTTACAATTGTTAATAGTTTAGTTGATTTCCATGGAAAAGAGCGTTATTGCTCTTCACATAAACAATACTTTATAAAGAGCCTGTTTTTCTCCGATCGTTTATACGACATAGGAGTCTGAGCTCCAACAGGTATCATAGTCCAGCCTAGCAGAGGCATCAACTTCTTATGTTACACTTGACAACCCGTCGGTTTTCCTCAATTAAAGTATTTACACCAAGTAGCACCGATGTGGGCTCATCTATTGCTCAACAGTTTACAACTTACTGTTCCTAAACGGAACTTCACACCAGAAAGTATTACCTAATAAACAGGGGCATGATTACCCACACTAAATGGCCTTCATACGACTATGAAATGAAAAGGCTGAACACGTCTGGTGATAAACAAAATGCTAGGAGGCGAAACATTTGCCATACTTACAGAAATAGTTAAAAACCTTATGGCCCAATGATACAAAGGCTAGTCCTATACTTCAACGGGGCGACTAAATGAGGTATTAAGAAATGTGGAGGTTTAGAAACTGTAGTCACCCCACACCAACAGAGGTTAAACATGTTTCCCAGTAGGGAATAGGAAAGAGTCCCCATGCTTGCCGACAATTCTACACTTAAACCACCAAATTCATAAATTTACAAAAAAAATGGTTTGAAAACTTCCCCTCAGGAGCTATCACATAGCTATGAGTTGCTGAGCTTCCAAACGCCTGTCTCTTGGTTCACGTCAATACACCCTCCTCACGCTGGAGCAAATCAGACCGTACGGCTCTAAAGCGCCCAGATTTTATAGTATTTTTGAGGTTAACCTTCCAGGACTCTTTACTGATAGGCTGAATGAGAGTACACACCCACAATTTTAATTAGCTAAAGAAAATATTTACAAGTTTCTGATAGGTTGATTACTATTAAAGAAGGAATCAGCTGAGGTGTTGACAACTTTGACACAAAAAATAATCCTTAACATCTAAGGTTTGCCACTGTAAAAATAAACTTTTCTTTATGGAATAATACGAGTTTGCCTGCTAGAGGAAGCAATTAAACCTATGGTAGAGACATGTAACAGTTGAAGACCAAACTATCTTGTAGTACACCGGTTCAGGTTTGCTTAGATGGATGGCCTTTTGGATGGAACGCAGTTTACCTGTCCGGAGAAGGTGTACCCCCGTTATTTTTATTATTATTATTATTATTATTATTATTATTATTATTATTATTATTATTATTATTATCATTACTGTGGTTTGGTGGATCAGGAGAGGTGAAAGAAGGTGCCGGGGTGAATGGGTCTAACTACAAAATCAAAGTTAAACTAAAATTTTAACAAAGGTTATATTTTTAATTTTAACAAGCAAGAATAACAAAATTTAACAAGTTTTCTCTACGTGATATAACAACGATGTATCAATTTAAAAAAGGTTTAGAAACATCCAAGATTTAAAATCCTAGACACTCTTGGACTACAACCCCTAGCTTTACAACTTTTGAGCTCCTAGTCCAACTTTAACCAAGCAACAATTTGTTCAAAAGGGCAGAAAACCCCTGATACATGGAGCACTTGAGTAGTATAGTTCCAAAACCTGCCTTCTCCATTTTCACATTTTTTTCAGGAGGGAGGAAAAACTGTTTCTATATGATGCTGATGTATTAATGATACATTTCTTATGCCACCGATACCGATATGAATTGTAGAACCAGGAAATGTTAAATCTATTTACTTCAAAGAAACCTGTTATTAAATATGTAAAGTTTAAATATGGATAAGACACCTTTTGGAATCGTACATGGTGGATGACTGTTTTTGGGACAAACATGGTTGGATAAGGCAGTGTATGGAACAAAAACGTCAAATATGCAGAAAGCATGTTTTGGAACTAACAAGGAAAAATGGCATTTTCTGGAATATACTTTGATGGTGTAGGCTGGTTTGGAAACTACATAGTGAAGGTTACATTGAGTTAAAGGATTAAATTTTCAAGGTTAATTTATCATGTTAAAAAGATTAAATTGTCAAGGTTAATTTATTAGGTACATGTTAAGAGTATTACCCTTTATTACATAAAAACTTGAAAGTTAATATAAATTACAAATATAAAGCAGTATCAAGAGGTACTGAGAATAGAGTACAGATGTGATTAACCTAGACTCTCAGCTCATTGTTCTCAAAAGAGTCTTCTTGATGTTCGCACTGTTGGTCAGCTTCAATATCATCTGCGGAGGAGTTATTCAAAACTTCTACATACAAAGACAGTTCATGCAAGTTCTTCCAATCTTCACCGTAATGACTTTTCAACAAATTGTCAACATCTCTAAGTTTGGCCGCTTTTAGAGCATTTCCTTTATGTATTGGAAGCGGATGGATGTCACTAATTACTTTGTTCTTCCGAGTTACGGATTGTGGTTTGTTAAGGTCACTCCGATAAGAAACTTCTCCTCTTACCAAAGTATTTGTTCTCCTTTTGTTTCTACTAATAATGAACCTTTTTGAAGCATTAACCTGAAAATGCCATTTTCCCGGTGGCTTAAGGACCTCTCCGACAGCTTCTTTCAAATTAAAGTTAGGGCACTCAGATCCAAGGTTAAACACGGTACAGTAATTAGAGTAAATGTCCCTATATTCCTGGGGTGATATAATTGTGACCTTCTTGCAGATTTCTTTTTCAAAAAATGCGAACACTCTATCAGAGGGCATAAAGAAGTGGCCAGAAACAGGAAAGATATGCTAAACTTGACCGACATTTGCTGGTGCATGATCAAGTAACCACTTTGATACCATTCCCATGATAATGCTGTTTTTATTCTGGCCCCCACAGCCATCTGCAAAGAGGCGCACTGTCTTAATACTAGGGCTTACAGCTCTAATATTAAGGGCATGGAAAGCAGCACTCGCAATTTCGTTCGAGCCTTTTGGGTATTCATGTTCACACCAGGTGTATGAAAAGACCTTGTCCTTACCAAGCCTTTCTTGTGATGAACCTTCGACAACTGTGAAACTGTACATATAAAGTTGTCGGGAATAGTATGCTCTCTGATCAGGTACTGTAGGTAGTACCTGATTCTTTTGGCAATCATACGAGAGGACTAAAGTGTCTTCAGTTGTCTTTTTTCCAAGCTTTTGAAAAAATGCTTTAGCTTGAAGGCTATGAACACGTTTTTGTTTTTCAATTGCACTTGTTGCACGTTGCAATTGTTCCTTAAATCTTCAGCAGCGTGAGCATGCATCCACTGCTGGAGCTCCGAACCCAATATTATAATTCATATTAACATGATTCCTGAAAAAGTATTTTGTGACTTTTAAGGTTACATCTCCATCATTTTCACACCTGGAGTTGTAAAGTCTCCACAACTTATTTATATTTAAGTCGCTAACCAAGTTTTGTCTTTGTGACTTACCCCTGCAATAGTACTTTTCTATTACTTGAATTTGGCCCATAAATTTCCCAATTGCCTCTCTTTTACTGGTATACTTTTCTGACCTGGTGTCCCCACCTCTATTGTCTTTAAAGGAGATACCTTGCATGTGCTTCCTGCAAACATTTTGAATCCTTGTCTTTTTTATGTTCAAAATGTTCATGAATGTCTTTTGACAAACTTGTACGTTTGCTGGAGCTCCAGGCTTCAGGGTTGCCTTTTTTACAAAATAAGAAATTGTCATACCTTTACTTGAGCTGTATTCTAGCTTTTTGTTGGCAGTATTGTCATGTGAAAGTGTTGCACATCCCTTTTAGTAAGTGTCATTTTATTGTTCTCGTGACCACAATCCGGATTAGCTGGAGGTTATTGAGATGAGTACCTGAAACAAAACCAAAATATATAATGCTATACCTATATAATATAACACAATAAAATTCAAATAGTTGTGGTGATCACTTAATAAGTACAGTATGCTGTACAAAGTTTGAGGTTTGGCCTAGGCTAGATTTAAACAACATAACCTGTTTATGACTCTAATGGAACTTACCTCTCTCTCTTCTCTTCATTTTTTATCCAATTTCCAACATCTCTCACTCGTTTTCTTCCTCTTTCTTGCGGAACAACAAAGCTGGAATTAATATTATCCATTGCAATGGGAATCTTTTAGCAGCTCACAACGATGACAACAGAAAACAACGGACTATACCGAAATACATTACTGATGGTTTACAAATAATGAACAGCTGTTTAACTCAGACAGTCTGGCAAACTCCTAAAACAGAAATATTGGCCATACTCAGTGATCCCTATATAAATTCTTAGAGCTCAATTACTGCCAAACTATACGTTGAAAATATAAAATCAGTAAAGTGGAAAAGGCACCATTTGGAACAAACTATCAAATGGTATAATGGAAAGCAATGGGAGTAGACTGCTTTTGGAATGAAATGGAAAAGGCATATTTTGGAAGTAACTTTTGGTGGAGAAGACTGCTTCTGGAACAAACTTTCATTTCCTTATTAATTTTTGAATAGGAGAAGATTTTTTGGAACCCATTCCTGGTTTAAACGACGCACTTTAGAATGTACAATAAAATGGCGTCATTAACTAAATTTCCGATTTTTGTGGAGAAGGCAGGTTTTGGAACTATACTACTCACTTGCTCCCAATTACATAATCAGGCCTCCCAGAGGAACGTTTACAACACAAGAAAAGAGCTGACACGCTCTCAGTTTTCCAAGCCTCTTCAAGGCAATAGTAGACTTTATAATTACTTGCCATTAAGGCACCACTTACAAAATTAAACGGGGGTATCTTGTACTCAATTTACTGGGCCTTAGCAGAAAAAGAACAGGTTAAGTAAATGGCCCGGAATACCAAAAGGAATGGAGACATGTATATGCTCCCCAGCACATGCATTCTTAAAACCTAAAAAGGCACCAGGCCGATGACACAGGGGCTATTCGCAAACTATGGCGGTGACCCGTATAAGAAAGAAATGTAAAACATTGCAGAAAGCAAGAAAACCAGTTACCAAAACTCAGTGACCTCAAACCAATATGAAGGGGAGCTGGAGAGGATAATCACTCTCTATCCCCGAATTACAGTTGCAGATTTTATGAAGTCTTTACATAAGCCGGCAGAAAATTACATGTTTAGAAAAGTAGGTTACATATTAAAGTTTCGGACATTTCCCGCGAGTTAAACTGCGGAACTAGCAAGAAATAAGATGTTAAACGGCCATTACCTTGCTGAAGAGCTGCTGGCTGAAGGAACAGGTACCACCCGCCTCCTGCTATACGTCCACACACTAGGATAGATGTTGATCATGTGGTAAAGAGACGCGAAAACCAGCAGTTTATAAATCCGCGGGGAAAGTTCGAGACCTTTCATGAATGAAACAGCCACACCCTCTCACGTTTATTGGGTCGCTTAAAGTTACACATCAAATCGAAGAAGAAACCTGTGATTGGTAGGAAATTAATTTACAGAAAATCTTAATTGCTTAAAATCAAAACAGGCGGAAAGACAGGATAAATATTGACAATCTAAAATGAATGAACGAAATTTAGTAAAGGAAAAACTCATGAAAACAAAATTTCTTCTGAAAGGTTCTTTCACTTCGCACCAGGGTGCATGATCATAGTTTTTGTAGTGACCTCTATGAGAGACTGTCCAAATGTCCATCCAAGGGTTGACACAGAAGAATTTAGAAGAAGAAATTATTTTCCAAGATAATTTCCAAGTTTTCTCAAGTTGATAATTAGAAATTAGTTGAACTGCAGCTTTAGAGTGTCTTTGTTGCTGTATACTTGAAATACATGCTGCCAATTTTGACGGCAAGACCTGCTGCCGCTGCCGATATCCAGGTGAGTCCGCCCGGACCCCTCAAGTACCCACAAATACACCTCTCCCGCTACTATGCGAGGGGTCGTAGTGGTGAAGGACGCCGCAGATCTAAGACATATGTACAGTCCCCAGATGAATTGGCGCTTAGTGCGCCGCACTTCAGCCTTTGCCGGGAGATACACTCTGGCGCGCCGTACCCAGGAAGACAGCACGAGAGTGCAGTGGACCCGTACCCCACCTCGGTGGCGGTACGGCGACGAACGGCTGCGGGTTGCTGAAACAAAGATCTCGGCGACAGAAAACTCTTGTTGGTGACTTGGCTTTTAGAGTACAATCATTGTTGGTGAAGCTGACGTCAGAGCGGCGTGGAATATTTTAGGCATTAGTGTGGATTTGCAGGAGACGAGAGCTTGGTAATGGCCGCAAAGGAAAAGGACAGCAGATATACCGGAGGGGAAGGTCGTATATTCCACTCATACACATAGGGAAATTAATCCTTAGGGCAGAAGGCCAAAAAATATATATATAAAACCTTCTAAGCTCGTGCAAACTGTTAATGAGTAAGTTAACAAGAATATTACACAGGGTTTATCTGTGAGATATGAACCCTAAAGATCCTCTCGGTGGCTGGATTGCTCACCAACAATGTAGCAGGAGACAAGAAATCCAAAATGGTGCACGGCCCAAGAAATCTGGGGGCAAACTTGCCCGCGGGAACAAAGTTTTTAACCACGACGTGATCTCCTACTTTTAAATTGGTGGGCCTCCGTCCTCGATCATATCTTTCCCTAACCTTTTCATGAGAAGCTTTAGGTTTGGCCTTAGCCTTCTTCCAAAGATGTCTAATATTTTCGGGATCTATTGTCTCAGGTATGATGTCACTAAGAGACCAAAGGTTAGAGAGCGGCGTGTTAGGCACAAATTTAAACATCAACGAAGCTGGAGTGAACTTATGAGATTCATGAACCGCCGAATTCAGAGCGAAGGCTAACCAATGCAGGGATGTGTCCCACCTGGAATGATCATCATGATGATAGGCAATTAGAGCCGATCTCAGAATAGGATTGACCCGTTCAGCCAGAGATGGTGTAGAAGAATTCGCTGAAGTAGTTACGTGTGATATAGACAGGTCAAAAGAGAATTTAAGGAAGAGGTTGGTGGTAAAGTCTTTAGCATTATCAGAAACCGAGTATTCGCAAGGACCAAAAGAAGCAAAGATGGTACTCAAACAAGCAATGGTGGACTGAGCGGTAGCCAGCTTATTGGGAAATAACCAGGACAGTTTTGTGAAACCATTTACACACACAAGAATGAATTTGTTGGCATTCCCCTTTGATTGGGGGAAGGGTCCTACGTAGTCGATATACAGGCGTTCCATGGGGCACGACGCTTGATGAGAAGATAGAAGACCTAGCTTAGTGGACAATGTGGGCTTACTGAGCAAACATGATTTACAAGCTTTTACCAAATCAAGAATTTCGCCGGCCATACCCTTCGAAATGAACATCTCTCAGAACTTTTCTCGGGTTTTGAAGATGCATAAATGCTTCCCTAATGGGGTCTCATTGTAGTACTTGAAGAGCATGTGAACGAGAACAGCTGGAACCAAAACTTTCATCTTCTGATCATGCAACGACGGGCAACATAAAAGCCCATTCCTCAATATATAAGGGACGACATGTTCCCCAGAAGAAAGGGTTTCCAAATCGCGTCGGATCTTCACGTTGATATTTTTCAACCTCCCTAAACAACATGGGGGCATACGTTAGAATGGTATCCACACCAGGAGGTATGGCCTCGGGAAGAGAAGAACTGTCTTCCTGTTCAGAGATCTCCACATCATTAGAAAACATACGGCTTAGTCCGTCCGCCATAACATTTTCAGATCCTCTTATATGCCTAACATCAAACTGGAAGGCAGAAATGCTGATGGCCCAGCGGGCTGTACGACCAGTACGACGCGGCCTAGCTAAGACCCAACTTTAGGCTTGGTTATCCGTTTCCAAGTGCAACTTGACGTGTTCCAGATAGAGGCGGAACTTCTCTGGTGCGAATAAGATTTCCAAACCTTCAAGTTCAAAGATGGAATACTTGGATTCTTGAGCCGTATATTGTCCTAGATGCACAGGCTATGGGTCGCCTCCCGAGTTCAGTCTCTTGAAGAAGCACTGCAGCCACCGCCGACGACGACGCGTCGGTTTGAACGATTAATTTCTTCGAGAAATCGGGCATAGCAAGAACAGGGGCATTAAAAAGGGTTAATTTCAGGTCTTCAAAAGCGGCTTGTTGAGAAGGCCCCCACTCAAATTTGACAACTTTCCTTCGGAGTAAGTTCAACGGCGCCGCTCTGTTACCGAAGTTGTGAATGAATTTCCTGAAGAAATTCACCATACCGATAAACCTAGCAATACCTTTGATGTCCTTAGGAGGTTTGAAATCACGGATAGCCTGTGGTCTGGAATGATCAATGGAAACACCATCAGGCGACACAATATGCCCTAGAAATGACATCGAAGGCTTAGCGAAAGCAACCTTAGATAACTTCACAGTTAACCCTGCCTTACGAAGGCGATTAAGGACCTCTTTCAGATGATCTAGGTGTTCTTCAACGGTCTCAGAAAATACGAGGACATCTTCAAAATAATGGTGTAAGTATCTGAATTTGATGTCGGAGAAGACCCTATCTAGCCGTCTCGTAAGCACAGCTGCTCCCGTGGGGAGCCCGAAAGGCACGCGGTTGTACTCATACAAGTTCCAATCCGTGGCAAAAGCTGTCAGATGTTTGGATTCTTCGGCTAGAGGGATCTGGTTATACGCCTGTTTAAGGTCTAAGATATTAAAGAACTTAGCTTATCGAAACCATGAAAAACAAGAGTGAAGGTCGGGAAAGGGCACAGATTGTAACACTACCTTCCGACTTTTTAGCCCTATAGTCAATCATAGGCCTAAGGCCAACTTGGGGTTTCGGAACTAGGAAAATAGACGATGAATACGCCCGACTTAGAAGGCCGAATTATACCATCTTTCAGCATTTGATCGATGAACTCCTTGAAAGCCTTCATTTTAGGTGGAGATAACCTATAAGGTGGAAATCTAACTGGAATCAAATCAGTAACCTCAATCTTGTATTAAATAAGGTCAATAACACCAAGAGTATCGGAAAACACATCAGGAAACAACTGACACAATTTTCGAATACTATCAGCCTGCTCCTCAGGTAGATGTCTAGGGTCTAACAACATCTCATCCTAGGTAGGCGAAACAGATGAACATGACACAGAATTATTGGCAAACTTAAAGGTGCAAGACTTGCTCTGAATGACGAGCACCAGACCAGTAAAGGACATGAAATCCGCTTCCCAAAATAATGGGGCAAGACAAATGCTTAGCCACAAACAGTTTAACTTTCCAAGTAAATTCAGCTATCCTAATTTTGGCAAAGATGAAACATAAACTTTCTAATGGAGAAGTGTTAGCCGAAACGCATTGAACCGAAGACGAACAATAATCAGAAAATTTACAGACAGACCTTAATCTGGAATACCATTCAGCCGAAATAATGGAACACACACTCCCAAAATCTAATAAAACAGAAACCGGTTCATTATTCAACTCAGTTTTGAGAAAGGGAACCAGAGTGGGGGTCTCCGCCGCAATCCTAAGGCATTCTTTGGGACCTTCAAATGATAAATTAGAAGAGCCCTGGCTTTTCTCTGGGATTTCATCGGGTTTAACAGGGGCTGAGTCTGAAAAAGGTGAGCACGCCGACTCAGCCGATGCCACTAGTCACTTTTGATTATTTACGTTGCTGGAGTTTGCACCAGAAGTTGAATAGGAGGGGGTGCTGTTTGCATTAGGGCAATTTTTGGCTATATGGGAAAACGAGCCGCATTTAAAACAGCAATTGGATGACCCTGCTCCGTTCTTTGTCCCACTGGATTTAATCAACGGACACTTGTTCCGGAGATGATCTGCCGACCCACAAGCATAACATTTGCGGTTTATAGAAGTTCGGCGAGGTGGAGGCCGAAAAGTACTCGAAGACGGAGGGGGCTCCTTAGCGACACGCAAGATGTCGGCATACCTATCTCCTTCGGCTGAGAGAGCCATTGCTTCTAACTCCGCGAATGTTTGAGGACGCGACGCAAAACACTGATATGACCTGTAGGGTGGTGAAATCCCCTCCACAATGGCCTGTACAATTTGATCTTCAGGAAAATGAACAGCAAATATCCTTGTGTAAAACTTAATATCGTGGATGAAGTCAGCCAAGTTTTCATCTATTCGCTGCACTCTGTAATAGTACTTTTGTATTAGTGAAGACCTAGTTCGAGCGGGAATGAAGTATGCCGGAATGTTTGCAGGGAAGTCTTCAATAGAAGATTGCTCAGCGATGGCTCTAACGATCTTGTCTGAGAGGACACCTATGGAGTAAGGGTAAATAATCTGAAGAATTTTAGAAGGGGAAAGAGAAAACACAAGAGCGTGTTCCTGAAACTCAACTAAAAATCTTAAAAATGAGATGACATCACTAGTAGAATTGATCGAAAATGTAGAAATTCCTCTAAGCAACATAGCCAAAGGGTGAGGCAAACTACTGAACCCAAGTGACATAGTAGGTAAAGGCCTAGGGGGCGGAGAAACTGGTTCAGAGACTGCATTTCTCAAAACGAATGGTGGAATGGATGTACAACGCTAAGATTCATTTCCTAATGCGGCAGACATTTGTTGAGTAGCTACCGATCTTCTAGCTTCTTCACCCTAAGAAGAATCCTCCTCATTTGCTATGTTTACTACAGTGGGCTGGTCGATTTTGGGAGTAGCAGACCCAGTTAACTATTGACTAACTTTACTGGACATATTATAGAGGTGCTCAACAAGATTACTAGCCTCATTCCCCTGAACGTCGTTTAACTTAAAAGAAAATATATCTCTCAACATATTATAAAAATGGCACAATCTAGCCTGTGTTCTTTTAAGTTGAATTGGAGATGGATCACTTACTTAAAAAAAATTACTACAGATGCTATCTCAGTAGTATTGTCTGTGATAGTGGAGAGAGCCTCATCAATATCTTTCTCTCCCAAGGTTGGGATACTAATTGGCAATCCAAGGGATTCTCTAAGCTTGGTGTTATCGGCCGCAACCGTGCCTCCAGATTGAAAATTTCTAATGGCTAATTCATAAATCAATTCCTCCTTGCACAAGTAGCCGGGATGGAGGATTCGCGAGATGCCAGAAACTTTACAAATTTAGAAAAATAGGAAGAGAAAATTCCAGAGACTGAGAAAATTGTTATAGTTCAAATCAAAGCTAATGCTTAGCCGTCAAAGGGGACTAAATAGACACCCATTCAATCACGCTCTGCTACCACTTGTTATCCTGGTTTGGTGGATCAGCAGAGGTGAAAGAAGGTGCCGGGGTGAATGGGTCTAACTACCAAATCAAAGTTAAATTAAAACTTTAACAAAGGTTATATTTTGGAGTTTTAACAAGCAAGAATAACAAAATTTAACAAGTTTTCACTAGGTGGTATAGCAACGATATATCAATTACAAAAAGAGATTTAGAAAAATCCAAGATTTCAAATCCTAGACACTCTTGGGCTACAAGCCCCTAGCTTTACAACTTTTGAGCTCCTAGTTCAACTTTAACCAAGCAACAATTTGTTCAAAAGGGCAGAAAACCCCTGATACATGAGGCACTTGCTCCCAATTAAAAATCAGGCCTCCCAGAGGAACGCTTACAACACAAGAATACAGCTGACACGCTCTTAGTTTTTCAAGCCTCTTCAAGGCAATAGTAGACTTTACAATTACTTGCCATTAAGGCACCACTTACAAAATTAAACGGGGGGTATCTTGTACCCAATCTACTAGGCCTTAGCAGAAAAAAGAACAGGTTAAGTAAATGTCCCGGAATACCAAAAGGAATGGTGGCATGTATATGCGCTCACGCACATGCATTCTTAGAACCTAAAATGGCACTAGGCCGATGACACAGCGGCTATTCCCAAACTATGCAGGTGACCCATATAAGAAAGAAATTTAAAACATTACAGAAAGCAAGAAAACCAGTTACCAAAACTCAGTGACCTCAAACCAATATGAAGGGGAGCTCGAGAGGGTAAATCACTCTATATACCCGAATTACAGTTGAAGATTTTATGAAGTCTTATATAAGCCGGCAGAAAATTACATGTTTAGAAAAGTAGGTTACATATTAAAGTTTCGGACATTTCCCGCGGGTTAAACTGCGGAGCTAGCAAGAAATGAGATGTTAAACGGCCATTACCTTGCTGAAGAGCTGCTGGCTGAAGGAACAGGCACCACCCGCCTCTTGCTACATGTCCACACACTAGGTTAGATGTTGATCATGTGGTAAAGAGACGCGAAAATCAGCAGTTTATAAATCCGCGGGGAAAGATAGAGACCTTTCATGAATTAAACAGCCACACCCTCTCACGTTTATTGGGTCGCTTAAAGTTACACATCAAATCGAAGAAGAAACCTGTGATTGGTAGGAAATTAATTACAGAAATTCTTCATTGCTTAAAATCAAAACAGGCGGAAAGACAGGATCAATATTGCCATCCCATAAATGAATGAACGAAATTTAGTAAAGGAAAAACTCATGAAAACAAAATTTCTTCTGAAAGGTTCTTTCACTTCGCACCAGGGTGCATGATCATAGTTTTTGTAGTGACCTCTATGAGAGACTGTCCAAACTTCTTCCTGAATGGAAAACAAAACAAGCAGAATTTCACACAGCTCAGGAAACTTCACCAAAAAAAATTACGGTAGTGACATCTTCTGAGATAATTCGTAAGTTGGTCCACTTTTAAGTTCCGAGTTTCTCCAGTAGAGGAGGTTTTATTGGCGCAAGAATTAAAAGTGCGGCGTAGAGGTGTACCTCCCGGTACAATTATTATTATTATTATTATTATTATTATTATTGTTATTATTATTATTATTATTATTATTATTATTATTATTATTATTATTATTATTATTATTATTTGTACCGGGAGGTACACCTCAACGCCGTGCATTCAAAATAAGCACCTTAATGAACTTCTCTATCGAACAAAAGTGGAAACTACTACAACAAGAACTTAGAACTTTAATCGGAAGGTGTCACCACTCTAAAATTGTGTAATTGTTTTGGTGTGAAATTTCCTAAACTGACTGAATTTCCCCTTGCTTTGTTTGCCATGCGCCAAGAAGTTTGGACATTTTGCTACAGATTACACTACTAAAAACTATGATCATGCACTCCGGTGAAATTGAAAGAACTTATAATTTAAAGAATTTTGTATTTCTAGGTTGTCCATAACTGATCTCTGTTCATTTATTTTTTGATTGGCAACACTTCCTTTCCTTTCCGCCAGTTTTGAGTTTAGCCAATCAGGAATTTCGGTTTAATTTTCAACCTATCACAGGCTTCTTGTTCGATTCTGAGTGTAACTTTGAGATTAACCACTTAAATTAAGAGGGTGTGTCTTGATTAGTCTCGAATGATCTCGAACCTTCCCTGAGGGTTTATAAGCTGCGGCTTTTCACGTTCGCTTGCCAATTGATCGTCGTCTTTCTAAATGTGTGCGTTTAAGAAGGATGCCTCTTTCGTCGGATGCAGAACATCTAAAAGGTAATGGCCACATAAATTATATCTTCTTGTTGTAGCTACCTACGCAGCTTAATCCGAGGGGAAAGGACCGAGTCTTTAACTATGTAAACTACCTTCTAAAATTTAAATTTTATTTTGGCTAATGTAAAACTTCAGAAAGCTTTAACAGTAAATCGGGGATAGAGCTCCCCTTCATTTTGATTTTAGGTGTCTGCGATTTAGCAAACTTTTTTCCTGCAACGTATTAAGGTTATTGCAATGCGAGCCACCTCAAGTAGCTTGGGATTAGCCCCTGCTCCATTGGCCTAGAGCCCTGTAGGTTTTTATTATTTGATTTTCTGGAGCGCAGTGTTCGCCTCCATTCAGTTTGTTATTCGGGCCGTTTACTTAACCTGTTTTTTCAAAGGCCTTAAAGCTTGGGTACTAGATACCCCTGTTTCAAATTATAGTTGGGCCATGGAAGGCCAGGGAGTGTAAACTATTGATGATGGCCTTGAGTGGGCCATAAGAAACTGAGAGCCTGTTAGCTCTTTTTCAACGTTCTGTAATTGTGAAGGCTTGACATTGTAATTGAGGGAGCAAGTGCTCTTGAATTAAGGGGATTTCTGCCCTTGGATAAGTTATTCCTTACTTTAAATTACAGTTTTGGTAAACTGAATCAGGTATCTCTGACATTTAACAATAGGGGCTTGAAGCCCAAAATTGTTATTCTGAATCTTGGATTTTCCTTGTCGTGTTTCAAGATTGCTTTGCACCTGATATATTGTTATGTTCACTCAGCGAAAAATATTGTTAAGTTTGTTTTTGGAAAATAAATATAACCTTTTAAAGTTTTAACTCAACTTTGATATTGTAGATAGACCCATTCACCCCGGCACCTTCCTTAAACTCTTTCTGCTCCACGGGTAACCCCGTAAGAATTATTATTATTATTATTATTATTATTATTATTATTATTATTATTATTATTATTATTATTATTATTATTATTATTATTATTATTATTATTATTGAACTGTGAGTTTTATCTCCCCCCGCCTTAAAGAACTTGATATATGTGCGGCGCTCCTAGTGAGCCCATTGAAATTTATTGTAATTAATTGTGCGTGTTTCTGTCTATCTTGGCCATTGCGATGTTGTAATAAATATGTTCGCTCCCTGTTCCTCACTTGTGGCTCCATGGGCAAGGAATTCGTACGGTCCTGGGGTGTCCCTCCGTTCTCGCCTTTCTCTTCGTATGTCGATCTTCTGCTATGCCCCCTCGCGTGCGCTTACCCCTTCCCGGCTTCTCCGTGAGAGGGGGAGTGCTAGTAGTATTGAGGATACCCAGGCTAGGTGTAAAGAGTCTAGTGATGAGTTGAAGGTTGGATTAAAGGACGTGGTACATGAGACACACACTATTTGCACCGAACTTAAAGAGGAAGTTAGGGGTGAGATAGGTAAACTCAACCAGCGTTTTGATGATATCCAAGTGGAGATTGGGAATGAAATTGATAAACAATTTGCGGAAGTGCAGGCCAATTTAAAGAACGATTTTGATAAACAGTTTTCCAAAATCCATGACAGTTTAAAAACCGTTATGGACAAGCGTTTTGACGAGAGCCACGACATGTACGGTAGGTTATGCGATAGTCAGGAGGAGATGAGGAAGGAAATTGACAAGCGTTTACTGGAAAGCCAGGCAGCGCACAAACAGCTGATCGACAGCCAGGTCGAATTTAAGGACGACATCACACAACAGGTCGTAGAGATACGGACTTCCATTGATCAGGAAAAGGGGAAAACGCTAACCATAATAGAAGAACAACGTCAAATCTTATCAGCGGACATTAAGTCACAGGATAACAAGATAGATAAAATTAGTATGGAATTGGATAGTAAATTATTGTCAAAAACCGAAACCATGGAGAAGAAACTATTGCAAATTAATGAGGAAGCAATTAGTAAACTCCAGGTGGCTAATGAGGATTCCGAAATTTTAATTAAGGAAATTCAAGAGGAGTTAGTTGAAATCAAAAATGAACATACCCGGGAATTCAACGACGGGCACAATAGTATGGAGCAGGATTCGAGAGAGAATACCTTAGCACAGGAGCAGACGGACGAAAATGTTAAGTTCAATGGGAGTGAAGTTAGTAATGAGATCAGTACAGCTTACAGGCAACCAAACGTGGTTGAAAATTTGAGTCAAGCTATGGAGGATCATAATCCAGACCTTGGTAATAAATTGAAAGTTGAAAATGACGCAAATGCTGAAGGCCAGAATTTGTACGTTGAGACGAGAAAATCTCAAGGCTCATGCATCACGAACGTCTTAAAGATTACTGGGAGATATCAGGATCACTTTTACCAATTGAAGGAAGACCCGCAGCTAACTGTAAAGGAATTCTTTGAGTATCTGATGGAAGATATCCTGGAGGCCAAGATATCTGAATAACGCAGATGGAGGACAGCTGATGGATACGTCGAGAAAGCACCATTATTGTGGGTAGACGTTACAGCCCGTCAACATTGTTTCTTTGATAAGGGAAAGATATGCCGGAGAGCTCCTTCAATGAAATGCAGATAGCAGGTGTATACAGAGAGAGAGAGAGAGGCAGGCTGCAGAGACAACCAAATGACGCACGTAACATCAATAACAGCTAGAAACAGACTCCTAGCAATTCCCGTTAAATGATGACCGCACCACCCAACAAGAAATTTAAAGGTTTACCATAGAGCAGAAGAAAGAGTTCCACTACAGGATGACACCGCCTTACCAACTGGGGAAATGGCCACCGAAGTAGAAGAAGAAGAATTACAACCCGTAAATATGATCGTCACGTCGAAAGGATGACAGGTCGTTTCACCACTCCAAGAGCAGGCAAGCAGCTGTAGTAATCCAGAGGGAGACCCTGAATGCTTACAATGTTCGTTCTTAAGAGAAGACTATATTGATGACATATGTAACGCAATTCTATTGTTGGAAGAAGAGAACAGGAAAATACGTGAAAGTAACAGAGCCCTACGTCAAGAATGAGATCGACTGGGAAATTTTACGTAGAATCATGGTTCATTTGTATCCAAATTCCCATGTAAAATTCAGAATTTTGAAGGAATATATATATGTTTAAATATTTCCCCTTACTGGGCAAACATTTCGTCGTTGTAGGTGGATTATGAACCCATAATTCCACGATGAGAAATTTTTTTCTCAATATTTATTTCAAATCAACAAACTACTTTTATTTTTGAGGGCAGCCATGTTGCGCTCCTAAGAGCCTCGATGTCGCGTGGGAAAGATCTCACCCGCGGCAGGCTCGTGAAACACCGTGACACCTCGGCGGACTTCGAGTGCCCGATAATTCTTTAAATTCACGGAATTCTGCGTAACGAGGGATTTTGGCAATACAGTAAATAAAGAAATAAATCATCTAAATTATTCTTAAACCCTACGTGAAGACAGAGCCCCCAGGGTAAATTATAAATGCAGTTAAGCCTAAGTACAAGTCAGCGTCAGATCAGTGGACTGGCTAAACGTGCCAAGGTCAATGGATGAAAAAAACGCGCGAAACGTTCGGGCAGAAATAATTTATTTCACCTGTTGTGAGTGTGGTAAAATTATGAGATTAACATCTAAAATAATTACAAGTCTGTCCGGAAGTCTGGAACAAGTCTCATAAAAATCGGTCTAATGGACGCAAAATTAGCAGATTACGCGATCAAGCTTAGTAGTGTGTGTAGCGTCCCCCCTATAGACTATAAGAGGAACCCCCATTGCATATTTTTCAGTGTCGATCTGGTTTTTGAAGCGGCGGTAGCTTACGCCCGTCGTCAGCAGAAAATTGTACCAGATTGACCTACAAACGACTTAGTACATGTTCGTGGCTGAGGTCCACCCAGTCGGTTAGAAAGGGAAGGTGACAGAAAATTTCTGAACTATTGCCGACAAATTGTGAAAGTATAGGCGTCTGTTAAAGTACACAGCAAATGTTACTGTATCACCTTATGTGCGCTTGAAAGTGGTAAGAGAATTGGGAAGCTAGTCAGAATAGTTTTGATTTCGTTATCTGTTGAACACGTGGTGTGTTTGTGGGTGACAGAGAGAGACAACTCTGGGACGAATGCAGACAGTAGCAGTTGACTGCAGAACGAGGGAAGTTCGTGATACACATTACAACGAGGAAAGTGCGTGATTTGTTTTGTAATTTTATACCGTGTGAAAAGGCAGTGTTTGTAAGAGTGATATGTTGGAAATGATGATGTTAGTTGTGTAAATGTACGGCTAAAGGCACGAGGTCATCTAGCGACAATGTAGCCAGAATACTGAGGATGGCGCCATTTTGCAGGTCTGTCTATATTTGTATTATGTTGTAGTTAGATTTTTTTTTGTTCTGTCCCAACATACTTTTCAAGATGATTGTCGGGTTGATATTTGTAATTATCAGGCGAAAAGTGTTATAATTTTGTTTACCGTGTGAAAATTTTAGTTTGTAAATTTCACGCCAAGAAACTGTAAAAATGCGACGTATAAATCTGGTGTTAATGTTCTATGAGATATTGTCCAAAGCGAGTAAATTTAGGAAAACTATAATTGTAAAATAGTCGTAGCGAGTGTCTTAATTTCAAATATCAGTTGAATTCAGAAATGTTTGTCGATAATAATAATAATAATAATAATAATAATAATGATAATAATAATAATAATAATAATAATAATAATGTCTACCGCGGGATAAAGAAATTTGTCTATGTTAAAAGAGCATTTAACCGGTATATTTTACAAGGATCGCAGGCACTTAGAATATTTCAGTGGAATTCGATAGAGTTATATTTATTCATGGGAAGTATAAAAATTTTGGGACATCGTGTATATCAATGATACGGAAAGTCGCGGTGTGTTCTTGGATTCTCGAGGTCCGAAAGTCGTAGTAATAGTAAAATAAAGAGGTGTATTTCATAATGGTTGTTGTTTTCACTGGAGGATTGAAAATGAAAGGGGTCTTGGAAATATAAGAAAAATGGGTTGAGAGCGAAGAATTTATATATGTGGAGATGAGAGGGATAGGAATATTGAAGATGAATTGAAGCCTGGATTTTAAGTGATACCGCTGGGATAAGGCGAGGAGAATGAGTTTGAGACAGGCTATGTTTGCCGAGGAAGTATTTGTGAAACAGACTGTATTGTGACAGGCTGTAGAGTATTCCGCTACCAATCCGAAATTTGAGACGACTACTGTGTGAGGCATCGTAGATTTCTAGTAAGATCCCAAGTGAAAACGACTCTAGTAAAAGGTTAAAAATCTTGGTAGTAAAAGTCAAGTGACTGGTTACGTAAAGCCCGTATGAATATTAAGATAATGCGACCTCAAGGATAAAAGAGCATTTCGAATACATGGTTGGTGTTGTATTGAATTTCGTTTCGCTGGATATGTCATTGATATAAATATTTGGAATTGACGGTAGGCGATTTGAGAGTTTCTAATGCGGTAGTGATGATTATTATTTTGAATACATCCACTAAATGGTAGACGTGTGTTGGGAGTTATCATTGCTTCCCTAAAAACTTCATTGCACAGGCTGAGATTGTGTTTGAGTTGGAGAATTGTTCGTCACGTATATTTATTTTCGAGTTCACGTATTGTAACGAGATGGAGACTTACTGCATTTTCCGACTTGCATTCGTTTAATAGTAAGAGACGCGGTCCCATGTGTATTGAAATGTCAGAGTTGATTTGAAATTGTTAGTTCGCCTGATATGCTAGGGGATACGTAGTACGATCCATTTTGACTCCCGACAATAGATTTAGGACGTCACATGTTATCCTTGGAGTTACTGATGATGAGACGTCCTAGTTCACGCCCGACGATAGAATTTGGAAGGTGTCATGTACATAGAGATTAGTGTTAGGATGTACAGATTTTAAGTGAGCCCGACGATAGGTCTGGGATGTCAGCTGTACATACTCAAGTCTCAGATTAGATGTTTCTTTTGTTTTCGCGAAGTGACTTTTGCGAAGGTAGCCTCTTCAGTAAAATATGAAATATGAAGAGGGTTAGATCGACAATAATGAGGCCAACTAGTGCGTAGCTCCTACAGCTGAAGGGTGTTCCTTGAGATAACGGGGTCGCTATCGGTGAATGAGGGTTGCCCAAATATTGTATATCGACCTGACGGAAATTAAATATTTACTGTAATTCTCCATGCGTGTTGAGTTTTAATGACTTCGATATGTTATTTCATTTTACGGACTTAATCGTTTTGTCGTTCTAACGTCCGTTTCGTTTTGATAGTGTGCATATTGACACTCAGTGTATTAGCGTGAGACTTGAATTGCGAATGAGGTTTCGATTCGTCAGCCAGTAATATTATTTTATTTTCAATCTTTTTCGTACTTTAGAAGAACATTCTGGAACCTTCATATCATTTGCGAGAGCTCTTTCCTTGGCTCCTACCTTGATTACAAACTAATATCGATAACGTAGGCTCTAGTGGCCACCGATAGCTTATGATACAAGAAATATAGAAATTAAGGGCTATAACACTTCAAGTTCATTACTCAATAATACCTCGGCACCAAGCCTTCTGTAATCAGTTTACAACCTAAAGTCGCCAGATACATGGCTTTACATATCCGTATTGAACCCTTGAACTTACCATTCAATCGTTGGTCGGCCACGGCTGCTACAGTAGAACAATATAGAACAATATAGAACTCTTAAATCATGGGTCGTTGTGGGAATAAATTCGGTCACGATCTTAACCATCGTTGTGGGAATAAATTCGGTCACGATCTTAACCAAACGATGGGGTTCAGAAGAGAGCCTAACTACTTGAAATGAGGAGCAAATATGTGCTTAATAACTTTTATTAAAATCGAAATGACACGACAACATTGTTATTTTAATATAAATCCTTGAGAGAAAAACAATTATATATTATTTATTATTGAATGTTTCCACCGAAGTCACATTGCATAGCGTTGATTTATTTCTCACAATATCGAAGAGTTGCTTCGGTGAAATTAGCACATTAGTGGACTGCGAAACTGAAAATCTGAAAAAGGAAAGACCTGAAAACCGGGCACCTATTACTCCAAACGAGAACTGAGAATTAATCCACACGATCCGTGGAAAATCTGACTTTCAACAAGTGGAACGATTGATTTCCTCTCAATTAAGGTTATCCACCAGTCGAATACCCTTTACGGATACGGAACACCCGCCGAATGGACCCTTAATCGAACCAAATTGACTATCAGTTGCTTTGGATAGGTTGCGAAATATTATGGGAAAGCACGGTGTTCAATACAAGTTAACAGCATCATTCACAATTGAAATAAAATTCCACCATGTATTTGTCATTCATGACACACTTAAGTGATAAGGTAATCCCGATGCTAAATGTGCATCACAGAAACAGCTGTTCGGAAGGAACCAACAACAACAACATGATCCGCGAGGATCTTACGTTACGTCGTTCTAAAGGAACAAAACTGCGAAATGCAGGAAACACTTAGAGCTCTCGCAAATGATATGAAGGTTCCATAATGTTCTGGGTGTTTAGTTCGAAAAGCGATGTTTTACGTTTGCTATAGTACCCGAAAGGGATGTTAACTTGATGTTCACTTTAGACGAGGTAGCTGGTGAACTGTGTGTACATAGCAGCCTAGTAGTGATATGTTTGAAGTTTATATGGTACCAAGTCGCATAGTTTATGTTCATGCTAGACCTCTTGTAGGAGGAGAGGATTACCTTTCTGTTTTACTTAAGATGGATGATAGAAACGGGTCAAAGCCCTCCTTTTAACCATGTTAGTTCCCAAGCGCTTCCGAATATGTTTGTGTAAAATAAATGTTCTAGTCAAGCTGTTCGGAACTTTGTCTTGATATTGTACCTCTGGGTTGGACCTTACGTTTATTAATCCAGATCCCTGGCCCGCTCTCCTTTGGGTCGTCCTGCCGGTAGAGTCACGGCACGATTATTATTATTATTATTATTATTATTATTTATATTATTATTATTACTATTATTGTTATTGTTGTTGTACCGGGAGGTATACCCCAAAGTCGCGCATTCAAATTCAGCGCCAAAATGAACTCCTCTATTGGTAAAACAGTGAAACCGAAACTACACCAACTTAGAAATTTACTCAGAAGATGTCACCACAGAAATATGATGTTCTTTTGCTATTGTGCAGTTGCCTAAACTGAGTGAATTTCTCCTTGTTTTGTTTGCCAACATCAAGAAATTTGGACATTTTTCCACAGATGACACCACTAAAAATCTATGATCATGCACCCTGGTGCAAAGTGAAAGAATCTAAGATTTCAAGAAGTTCTGCATTTCTAGGTTTTTGTAACTGATTGATGTTCATTTGTTTTGGATTGGCAATATTTACCTTTTCTTTCGGCCAGTTTAGAATCTAGCCAATCCCTAATTTCTGTATTTAATTTTCGACCTATCACAGGCTTCTTGTTCGATTCTGAGTATAACGTTTGAAATCTACCAATAAAATTGAGAGGGTGTGGCTAGTTTAGTCTTGAATGATCTCGAACCTCCCCTGAGGGTTTATAAACTGCCGCTTTTCACGTTTCTTGGCCAATTGATTGACGTCTATCTGAGTGTGTGTGTTTAAGCAGGAGGCGGGCAACCTCTTTCGTCGGCAGCTAGAACATCTACAAGGTAATGGCCACATAACTATATTGCTTCTTGCTAACTCCGCAGTTTAACCCTAGGGAAAGGTCCGACATTTTAGTATGTAACAACTTTTCTAAAATGTAACTTTCTTCGCGCTAATGTAAAAACTTCATAAAATCTTTAACTGTAAATCGGGGATAGAGAATGAATTACCCTCTCGAGCTCCCCTTCATCTTGTTTTGAGGTAAGTAAGTTTTTTATCATTTTCGTAATTCTGTAATGAGGTAAAGTAATTCCTATACGAGTCACCTCAGTAGTTTGGGAATAGCCCCTGTTTCAGCGGCATAGAGCCCCTTACGTTGTTTTAGTGTTCATATCTAAGAGTGCCAGTTTCTGTTTCGGGCCATTTACTTAACCTGTCATTTTTCCCAAAGGCCCTATAGCTTGGGTACGAGATACTCCTGCTTCAAATAGTAAGTTGGGCCATGGAGGGCCAGAGAATGTAAGATTTTTGAGGTGGCTGAAAGAAACAGAGAGCCGGTGAGCTCTCTTCCGAGCTTTGTAATTGTAAAGAGTGCCTCTGGAAGGCTAGATATTGTAACTTTGGGAGCAAGTGCTCTTGAATTAGGGGATTTCTGCCATTTACCAGAGTTGTTCTCTTTTGAAAGGTTAATTTGAGCTAGGAGCTCAGGAAATGTAAATCGAGGGTCTTGAAATCCAGGATCTGTTAAGACCACTTATGTTGTCTTTTCGTAGACTTGTTTTAAGATTATCACTGTACCTGATGTTTCATTGTTATGAAAAATTGTAAAGTTTGAAGTTCTGAAAATACAACCTTCGGTTTAAGTTTTAAATTAATTTTGATATTGTAGTTATACCCATTCAAGCCCGTAACTACTTTCATCACCTCTGCATTTCACAGATACCCCGCAACAAGCGGTAGCAGATCGTGGTTGAATAGGTCTCACTTAAGTACCTTTTGACGGCTGAATATAGGATTCGATCCGAACTCTAAGAATTGTCTCAGTCGCTGGAATTTTTTCTCTCTTCTAAATACGTAAATTTTCTTTTATCATGTCTGGCCCTCGCGAAGTCCTCCATTCCGGGTATTTGCTCTAGGAGAAATTAATCTATGAAATACTGATTAGAAATGGCAGATAAAACCAAACTTAAAGATTCATTAGAATTACCTATTTGCATCCCAACTTTGGTGGGGGGGGGGGGAAGAATTGATGAGGCCCTATCCACTATCACGGACACCACCGAGCTAGCGTCTGTAGTAAGTTTCTTGAAGTGAGTGATCCATCGCCCATGCGTCTAGGACATTATCAGCCCAAGAGGCTAAAATTTCCATCTATGAACTTGAGGGTTTGTCAGTCTTATTTGCACTAGAGAAGTTCCGCCTCTATCTGGAATACGTGAAGTTCGACCTGGAAACAGAAAATCAAGTTTTAAGTTGGGTCTTAGCTAGGCCGCGTCGTACTGGTCGTATAGCCCGCTGGGTCATCAGGATTTCTGTTTTTCAATTTGATGTAAGACATATTAGAGGATCTGAAAATGTTATTGCGGATTGACTAAGCCGCATGTTTTCTCAGGACGTGAAGACCACCGAACACGAAGATAGTTATTTTCTTCCCGCGCCCATTCCCTCTGGTGTAAATGCCATTCTAACTGATGCCCCTCCATGTAGTTTCGGGACATTGAAAAATATCGACGTGAAAATCCCGTGCTGGAACCTATTGATGAAACCCTTTCTTCTGTGGAACATGTCGTCCCTTATGTGTTGAGGAACGAGTTTTTGTGTTGCCCGTCGAGGCATGATCAAAAGATGAAAGTTGTGGTTCCAGCTGTTCTTGTGCCTATGATCTTCAAGTACTATCATGAGACCCCATTAGGGGGGCATTTAGGCATCTTCAAAACTCGGGAAAAGATCCGAGAGGTGTTCATTTGGAAAGGTATGGACGACGAAATTCGTGAATTGGTAAAAACTTGTTAAACTTGCTTGCTTAGTAAACCCACCTTGTCCACTAAGTTAGGTCTTCTATCTTCTCATCAAGCATCGCGCCCCATGGAACGCCTCTACATCGACTAAATAGGACCCTTCCCCCAATCAAAGGGGAATGCCAACAAATTCATTCTGGTACGTGTAGATGGTTTCAGTAGATTTTCCTGGTTATTTCCGACTAAGCTGGCAACCGCTCAGTCCACCATTTCTTGTTTAAATACCATACTTGCTTCTTTTGGTCCTTGTCAATATATAGTTTATGACCTATCTAAAGCCTGTACATCCAACCTCTTCCGTAAATTCTGTTTTAATCTGTCTATATCACATGTAACTACTTCGGCGTATTTATCCTCAACCATCTCTGGCTGAGAGGGTCAATCGTAATCTTAGATCAGCTCTCATCGCATTTCATCATGATGATCATTTCAGGTGGGATACGTCCCTGCATTGGTTGACCTTTGCTTTAAATTCGGCGGTTCATGAATCTCACAAGTTCACTCCAGCTTCTCTGATGTTTAAATTTGTGCCTAACACGCCGCCCTCTAACCTTTGGTCACTCAATGATTTTTTACCAAAGACAATAGATCCCGATAATATTAGAGATCTATGGAAGAAGGCTAAACATAACCTGAAGGTTTCTCATGAAAAGGTTAGGGAAAGATATAATCGTGGACGGAGGCCCACCAATTTATAAGTCGGAGATCAAGTCATGGTTAGAAACGTTTTCCCTGCGGGCAAGCTTGTCCCCACATTTCATGGGCCGTGTATTATTTTAGATGTTTCGACACCAATTAACTTATGTGTAAGCAATCCAGCCGCAGAGATGATCCCTAGAGTGCACCTCTCACAGGTGAAATCTGTGTAATTACAGTACCTTCTTTCCGCTAAATTTAGCAGGAGTTTGAAGGTTATACATTTTTATTATTCGAGGCCTTCTGACCCGATTATGTTATTAAATTTTGTATATGACCTGTAAGTACGATCTTCCTCTCTGGTTATCCTGCTTTCAATTCCTTAGTGGCCATTACCAAGCCCTCGTCTCCTGCATCTCCGCTCTATTGGCACACAAGAACCTTCCACGCCGCCCGCTCCTCTGCTTCACCAATAAAGATCGTACCCTCAAGTCTGCAACAACACTTCTCTGTCGCCTAGATCTTTCTGTTTCCGTGCCCCCTCAGCCGTTCACCGCCGTACTGCAACAGAAGTGGGGTATGGGCCCACTCCACTCCCGTTAACACTCCTCGTGAACGGCGCGCCTGAGTCCATCTCCCGGCAAAGGTTGAAGTGCGGTGTCTCCACCGCCAGCTCATCTGGAGACTGTACATACACTTCTAATCTGAGACAACCATCACCACGACTACCCCTCTGATAGTACCGGGGAAGGTGTACCTTAGAGTACTCGGGGGGGGGGGGGGGCGGGCGACCTTCACCTGGGTATCAGCAAGCGGCGGCAGGACCGGCCGTCAAATCTATCAACATGTATTTAACATTCTACAGAAAGGACAATCATAATCTGCGGTTAATATTTTTTTCTACAAATAAACGTCCGAAAAAGATTTAGAAATTTTCTTCAACTGGAAATGTTTTCCTAAAATTCTTCTGTGTCACCCCAAGGAAGGACATTTGGGGGGGGGGGAGGTCTGTGCCGGGAGGTACACCCCAAAGTCGCGCATTCAAATTCAGCTCCTAAATTAACTCCTCTATTTGTAAAACGGTGAACCCGAAACTACACCAACTTAGAACTTTACTCAGAAGATGGCACCACAGAAATATGATGTAATTTTGTTATTGTATTTAATTTTCAACCTATCACAGGCTTCTTGTTCTATTCTGAGTGTAACTTTTGAAATCTACCAATAAAATTGAGAGGGTGTGGCTAGTTTACTCTTGAATGATATCGAACCTTCCCAGAGGGGTTATAAACTGCGGCGTTTCACGTTTCTTGGCCAATTGATCGATGTCTATCTGAGTGTGTGAGTGTGTTAAGCAGGAGGCGGGCGGCCTGTTTCGTCGGCAGCTAGAATATCTACAAGGTAATGATCACATAACTTTATTCCTTCTTGCTAACTCCGCAGTTTAACCCCAGGGATATGTCCGACATTTTAGTATGTAACAACTTTTCTAAAATGTAACATTCTTCCCGCTCATGTAAAACTTCATAAAATCTTTAACTGTCAATCGGGGATAGAGAGTGAATTGCCCTCTCGAGCTCCCCTTCTACACAATTAGACCTGTCTTGTAAAAGTAAAGCAAGGTAAACCTAATTATGGTAATAGAAGTTGTGCAGGCGTATTTTGCGGTCTTAGTAAGTTTCTCACTGTCCAATACAGAGTAGTCGTTGTTAATTCCAACATTCAGCTAAAACTTAATGTACCTCAACAGTAAGCTCTCTTCAAAGGGAACGTTCACGACTTTTCCATCTTCAACACATGATATGACATCGTCAGCTACTTACTCTAATTAAGGACAAGCTAATGAATCGAAGACTTTTCAGATTATTACACTTTACAATTCTGTTCATGATTATGATAGTAACAGTCAAGTGAAGAACATAAATTCTGGCGTATTGTAAAGCTTAATGCTCCTTGCTACACTTGGAGGGGTGTTTGAAACCTGTCCGAAATGCTTGTGTTTGATGCAAGAATATCAAACTCTCTACAGAGCGTCTTGGTATGAGAATAATTAAACGGAGAGCAGCCATTAGGTTGATGACGTCGCCTTCCGGGCGTCTTACATCTTCTCTGCTTGAAGCACCCGAATCTCACGATGCTGTCTTGCACTCTGCCTGATTGTAGGATCAAAGGCAGGTCTTTGAGAGTCTTTACAGCATGCCTTGCTAATTCTGAGGGAAATCTTGAAAATGTTAATTCTCTGGGACAACAATATTCTCCAAAGAGATTTACTTGCAGCAATAAGCTTGAAATGAATGACTCAATTGTAGCAGAGTCCAATATTGATTCCATTACTCGACTTCTGGGTAAACTCCCGATTATCCATGAGCAGCTTATCCGGTTTGAGGATTGTTCGTGCAACCTAAAAATACAAAAACTCAATGTAATGTAGTGTCAATCTCCTTGGCTCAATGGTCATAATCGAAGTCTTTCTTTCGGAGTATTTCGGTTTCGATTCCGTGCTGGGTTAGGGATTTTAACCACGTCTGAATAGTACTCGTGGACTGGGTGGTTGTGTATGTTCTAATACACTCCTTCATAACACTACCAACCACCAGAGGAACACGTAAGTAGTGAATGCTTCCTTTCACATAGGGCATCCCAGAGCAAAGCAGGGTGAGGTACAGTTCGCACCATAGTGTGATACAAGCGCTGAAAGAAGAAAACTGTCGATTACTTTATTTCAAACGATAAACTCGAAAACTAGTAATCTAATTATACATGAGCGACAAGGACCTAAATGCGACATGCGGGACTTAATCACGTTTTACAATAGATTATGCCTGGCTACTTAATATTCCGTCACTTTTTTATAAAAATTATGAAATGGAATTTAAAGACGTTTGTTTTTTAAAACATCTTAAAATGCACTTCACATTATGTTTTAAAAATAGAAAAATGAGTAATTCATGACTCAGAAACGTATTATATATGCCTGAGATTAAAAAAACAATATCAACAATGTTTAACATACACGAAAACCAGCAATAACATAAGAATACAATAAAATATTTTCTACATCAACACCCAATAGACTGCGTGAACCTTTTGGATACTTCTGTCACTGAAATAGTATCAGAAGTTAACAAAGAAATACGAAATAGCCAAACTAAATCCTTTAGGAGCATGGTTACAATCTGTGGTAGCAAACTAATTCTGTAGATTCAGAAATCCTCTTCTTGAATCATGGCAGTCTGTGCTGGACCACACATAAATTAACTATTTGTGCTGTGTTTTTAACACTTTTTTGATGTCTGCAATTTTCTTCTGGTTTATGGCAACTTTTCCAGAATACGCTTCCTCAACTGGCAGTGAAGATACTTTCTGGATACTTTTTGAACAGAGCTAATTTGAATTTGCATGTAGATGACTTTTTGAACCTAAATGGTGTGTCTACGTCAGTAGAGCTGGACACTGAAAGAATGTAGATTTCGTTAAACAGAAAGGAAACTGGAGATGGCAGGTTTTCGAACACATTGATTCATTTTAGATATTTGTTGAGAACATCATGAAAGGAATTTCAAATACGAGCTAAAACCGATGTTAAGAAAAACAGTACAACGCGGGAGGTTTTCAAGGGTAAAAGTTAAATAAGTAGCCTTCAAATATGTAAAAAAAAAGGAAAATTCACAAGTGAAAAGCTATATGTAGCACTTCTAAAAGGTTTAGTCAACAAAAATGTGCGGAAAGAGTTATCATCGCAATGTATACAGAGGAATCGAAGTTTTTCCATGAGGCATAGGAATTAGGGAAGACTTCAATATTTCTATTGGATGGCTTACAAGATTTTAGCAGCGTCTTGGGATGCGGGAACTTACCTTGCAGGAGAAGTGGCTGAGTGCCAAAGTACAAGGTGTTTCCGTGATTATAATACAGAATGTCAAGGATGCTGGAGAAGGGCGCATGTACCAATTTGCTATAGGGAATAACAATCCAGGAAGGCCTCAGTCGCAACGCCTTTTGCTTGTAGGTTGCAGGTTTGTCGACGCATTTCCCTTTTCACCTGCTACTCGAGTGGAAATCCTGTAGCGTGTCCACCTGATCTGATCCCACTTGGTGAGTTATGGGAGGAATTTTTCGTGCGAAACACTGTTATGACGTCACCAGTTATGACAGGTCGTATTACTTCTCCGTATTAAGACTGTTTTGACTAAACGTTACCTGTCGTCATTTCAAATAGATACATGAACCCTTTTCCAACATCCTTGATACTGTGTACCGTTATCACGGAAAATCCCTGTATATAAGAATAAGTGAATGGATTTAGAAACACAACATATTCTGATGGTGTTAGCTAATGCCCTGAATCAAGTAAACGCATTACGGTGCAATTCTTATAGTTCCCGAAGACTTTTGCGTAAAAAGAAAACCTTGGTGTATGATTATGTGTATCTTGTGTTATCTTGAGGGTACGGAAACACCTCATGGAATATCATTTCATTTTGTTCGTTAATGACGCGGATAAAACCTTAGAACGTATTCGTGGTGATGTGCATTTCTAACACCGTTTGAGAGATTACGAGAATGTGACATGACTTAAATTATTTCGCTTTTAGAATGTTGGCCGGCACGGTAGGAGAGGTGCTGGTATATAATTTATAATCATTACTTTGTGTGCGATCAATTCCTCACCTCTCCTGAGTGTTCGCATGATGACTCGTCTGACATCACACGAGAAGAATCATCAAGGGAGGGTACAGGACATCTGAAGAAAGCACACTTTCACCATGGGAGAAAGAAGGTCATGGTCAACAATACCATTATACTAACTGAGTTGTCGTCCGTCTCCATGGCTAAATGGTTAGCGTGCTGGCCTTTGGTCACAGGGGCCCCCGGTTCGATTCCCGGCAGGGTCGGGAATTTTAACCATCATCGGTTAATTCCGCTGGCACGGAGGCTGAATGTATGTGCCGTCTTCATCCTCATCACGACGCGCAGGTCACCTACGGCCGTCAACCTGGCGAGCCGAAGTTCTCGCAAAAATCTCGGTACTAATTTCAACTGAGTTGTCCTGTATTTCTTCTAGTGACATTTATCTCCGTTAGACTGCACTGCATCCAACGCTTGGCTGGGTGGTGCTGAGTGTCAGTCGTGCTTTAATAGCACTTTCTGGCCCAGAGAGGAAAGCATTCCTCGTACGCCTCATGATGCTTTTTGTGGATTTACTCTAAGTGCATAGCCTGTACTGGTTGCTATTTGAGGATCCCACCAGCGACATTACTTCAACAATTATATACCTACTAGTATTCTTTAACAAAACATTGGAAATAACTGAACTACTGTATTTATTACACCTTTCCTCGTCTGCGGTGGTAGATTCCATCGAAATATCCACCACGGGGGAAGGAAGGATCCTGGATAATCGCATCTAATGGGGAAAGCTTGTCTTCTCCTGGTCTGTTTGTTCTCAACCACCGTCCCTGCCTCCTCCCATTCTCAATATTAATTAAGCTTTTGCCTTGATTGTGGACCTTATTATTGTTGGATCCTGTGGCTGAAGGCTATTTGGCCATGATTTTAATTCGCATCATAAATAGCTCATTATAGAAAGCTAAGTACGCTGTTTACGTAAGGAATTAAGTAATGAAATCCGTTAGAGTGGTATCGTGTTGACATAAACATGACCTGCAGGGTAATGGTTTGAAATAGAGTGACGACGTCTTGGTAATTATACTGTAGAAAGTTTCACACGATGGGACTTATAATTTACATTAAATCTGTATTCATTGCCCTGAGCGGTTGCACCAGTAAACAAACTTACGATAATGGCCAGTTTAATTTACGCAGGAGCCTATAAAATGTTGAAAAACCTTTCAGTTAAGAATAATAATCATTATTATTATAGTTTCGGATTTATAAATGGAAATCCAATTGAAAATCATACATAAGGCGTACCAATTGTACAGCAACTCCGTGTATTTATTTTGTGCACCATTTCTACTGCGTCCGTCTCTGATAAAACTAACAACTTTGGGATATTGCAAAAGATTTTTCCACCTATTATTAAATGGCTCTGACATCTGTCTGTAAATGAAACACTGAGAGCAAAGCTCAGTACTAGTCACTGAGAAATTTTATTTCTTGATGTTGATAAACCTATCTACATGGTGTAGTTATATGTACTACAAACTGCCCACATAAGCGGTGTACATTTTGACCACCTGCTGTGACTGAGTGTGCCTGACGTCCGGCCTGACATGCTATGGCAGAATAACAGTACTTAAGTGATTATTCTTTGTGTTATCTTATATATAAATGATGTGAGTAAAGAAGTGGAATCAGAGGTAAAGCTTTTTGCGGATGATGTTAATCTGTATAGAGTGATAAATAAGTTACAAGATTGTGAGCAACTGAAAAACGACCTCAATAATGTTGTGAGATGGACAGCAGGCAATTGTTTGATGATAAATGGGGTTAAAAGTGAGGTTGTGAGTTTCACAAATAGGTAAAGTCCTCTCAGTTTTAATTACTGTGTTGATGGGGTGAAAGTTCCTTATGGGGATCACTGTAAGTACCTAGGTGTTAATATAATGGTAGGATCTTCATTGGGGTAATCACATAAATGGGATTGTAAAAATAAAGGGTACAGACTGTTTAGGGGTTGTAGTAAGGATGTAAAGGAGAGAGTATATAAGTCTCTGGCAAGACCCCAATTAGAGTTTGTTCCAGAGTATGGGACCCTCACCAGGATTACTTGATTCAAGAAATAAAAAAAATTCCAAAAAAAAGCAGCTCGATTTGTTCTGAGTGATTTCCTACAAAAGAGTAGCGTTACAAAAATGTTGTAAAGTTTGGCTGGGAAGACTTTGGGAGAAAGGAGACGAGCTGCTCGATTAAGTGGGATGTTCCGAGCTGTCATGGAGAGATGGCGTGGTAGGACATCAGTAGGCGAATAAGTTTGAGTGGTGTATTTAAAAGTAGGAAATATCACAATATGAAGATAAAGTTGGAATTCAAGAGGACAAATTGGGGCAAATATTCGTTTGTAGGAAGGGTAATTAGGGATTGGAATAACTTACCAAGGGAGATGTTCAATAAATATCAAATTTCTTTGAAATCATTTGAGAAAATGCTAGTAAAACAACATATAGGGAATCTGCCACCTGGGCGACTGTTCTAAATGCAGATCAGTATTGATTGATTGATTGATTGATTGATTGATTGATTGATTGATTGATTGATTGATTGATTGATTGATTGATTGATTGATTGATTGATTGATTGATTGATTGATTGATTGATTGATTGATTGATTGATAGGCAAGATTTCAACGGCTTACGTTAGCATGTAATAGTTCTGATTTCATTGCTGATTACATTGGTAGTAGGCCTACGTACTGAAACATAGAGTTGGGTCGTACTTTCGCGGCATCGTATATCCCCCAAGGTTAGATCATCAAACGTTCATTCTTCCCATTTATTGGGAATTAGGACTGATACAGAGCTGAGCTGCATTTCTCTCCCTACTGCTGGATTGATTCTTCTTCTGAAGGGCCAAGTATTGAGGTCATAGTATTTTTGGAAATGAGGCTGTGCCCCTGCATATTCAGTTTTTGACTAGATGATAATGATGATGATGATGATGATAATGATGAGAGGTAATTTAATGCGCCTAACACCGAGGACTTCCGTCCCTTATTTGACTAGACTTGAGATTGAATGCGTAATCAGCAATCGTTTACTTATTTGCATAAAAATAATGAAATCACAAATGATTCGTCTTTCTTGGGATGTGTGGATGACCTGAAATGAGATCATCGGCTGACAGACAATTACGCTTTAGTCCATTCTCACGCCAACCTGTCACTTGAACCAATGACTCCCTGCGCGCCACATTAGAGTAAACAGCACCACTCTCTATCGCCCCAATGGAGATGTTTTTAATTTATTTCAAATTACTGATGACGTTTTTACATTAAATGATACCGGGGAGTTTCTGCAGAACAACTCAATTTCCCGGGCAAAGCAGCTCAGCCCAAGTTGGCAGGTTCGATTCTGGGTCAGACCGGTGGTATTTCACGGTGCTCAAAAGATTAACTTTTATTCAAATGAATTTTACTGTTACTTCGTATGACGTATTAAAATGAAGTTTTATTTTTATGGTTAGGAAATGTTCACACATAATAGACACGTTTCCTACGTAAACACATACTTATTTAATACATTCTGTTTTTACATTCTCAACATTCAGTTGTCTATGTTCGTCATTAATCCTGTGTTCACAGTTAGTTACATGGTCTCGTCGGTTTCTACGCCTGTGGCTACCGGAGAGGTCTGGTGCAGACTCGTAGACGACCTGGGCGATATTGATGATTATGAAGACGGCACATACACCCAGTCCCCGTGCGGAGGAATTAACCAATTATGGTTAAAATTCCCTAAACTACCTGGAATCGAGCCTGGGACTCCTGTGATCAAAGGCCAGCACGCTAAACGTTTTGGCATGGAGCTGAACACATTGAAATAATTGAACAACGAGTCTAAACCTTAGTCTTCTAAGTCATTAATAATGTATATGAAGTCTCAACTCAGGGAGAGACAGGCAGAGTGCTGCAGCAAAGGACGCTTGTAACGAGAGTGCAATGTCCGCTTGTGTATTATAATTTGAAACATTGGGAAGGAATTCTTAAATGTATTACTTCAGGTGTGCAAAAAGAGGCAGAATATTTGAAGGCCCAAAAAAATTCTTCAGGTCCACTTTTCTTACCTGCTTTTTTCCTTTCAAAAACTGATATATATGACCAACATGAAAACAGCTCCTCATCACATGAAGACATAAAAAGTTGATAACAGCTTGAAGTACAGCGGAGAAAACGTACAGCTGAAAACTAGCGAGAAAGAAGCCAACTACACCAGGCAAGAGGAGGTGTCCGCTGCTTTCCGCAGGACACAAACTCTGTACAAGGGGAAAGGCATCTCAATGCGAGCTGAATAAAACATAGTATCTGTATAGTAGTGACAACCTCCAAATGAGAGGAATATCGGGCCTAAGACAAGCAGAGTATGATCCTCCGCAATAAATGGGTCCAAAAATCGTAGATGGCCATGATAGGTTACGAGGAAAGGGATAATTATACCAGGAAAGCGAAGGAATGATTGAGCCAATGAAGAAAAGAAGACTCAAAAGTTATGGACATATGTTTAGAATGGACGAGAAGAGGCTAGCAAAACAGATTTATAAAACACTTAACAGTAGACATAGTTTCCGACTAATGGTTCAGGGAGCTAAGAGTATCTTGAACAGTCTGGATTAAATCGGGAAGAGCTTCAGAGGCTACCATGACGAATAGCGGACGGACATGCTGCTAAATAAAGAATGCAAAGATTTTGGGCTGCGAAGATGGCTTCCAGTAATGTGTGTAACACGGTCTTAAATGTCCTTAAAGGAATGTAATAATAATAATAATAATAATAATAATAATAATAATAATAATAATAATAATAATAATTGTACCGGAAGGTACACCTAAACTCCGCACCTTTAAAAGAAGCGCCTTAAAGAACGCTATCTCTCATACAAATCTTGAAACTGCTACGGCACGGAGGTGTGATATTCACCAGAAGATGTCACCATTGAATTATGGAGTAATTGTGCTATTGTGAAGTTGCCTAAACTGTCTGTATTTATTGGTTTTGCTGTGGTGTACTGTAACATATCGCCATATGCCACATATTATTATGAGTAACACACAGGGTTCATTAAAAAATGGATTATTGCATGTAGGAGGAAAATGGCTGTTAGGAAGCTATACTGCGCCTAGTTAGAGTGAAGTCGGTACCAAGCATGGGTAGACGGACATTTTTCGACGTGTAGGCGCGGAGATTCTGTCCGCTGGTTAACATTTTCAACCAACCACCTGCTGGAGTGGGGATAGCCGAGCTTCCGGAGCTGGCAAACTGCAAGCGAAATGGAGACAACTTGACCCAACCTGGTATAAAATTTCATTGGAATCTGTCAGAAGATATCCGTCACGGAGCCATATTCCACAGTTTATTCGTATGGAGAAAACGAGACTTGAATTGTCATATGCCTGTGAATAATAACATTGTATAATTATGCCTGTTTCATGTGTATTACGTTCAAACCGACAGCCTGGTTTGAACCTGGTTTGGTTGTGGGACCGGAAGGCGAGGATTTACGAGGCGAAGTTCCTTGGCAGGACGGAGGAAGGAAGGTTGAAAAAAGGAACTTGGAAAGGGGAAGCCGCGCCATGTTAGAAGCTCTGTTTGTTTTAATTACGGTGTTTTACATAGTATAAACAATGATCTGGACAGTTACCTCTGTCTAAAATATTCGTATTTGAGTAGTCGCCAGGGTGCGGGCGCGGAATACGCGTATGCCGTGTGTTTACCGTCTTATATATTGCCGTTTTGAAGGACAGGAAATTGCCCGCAATCTAATGGTGCATTTATTTAACTGTAACTCTGTTGCACAGGTTGTTGCCTAATTACAACCTAATCATTAGGGGTGGATCCCATGTGCTTGTTGCTTAAAGAAACGGCGAAGAAGAAGACTTCCACAACAGCTATATTCGAGGATACCGAAGCCTACTGGAGAATCATGGCCGTCTTTGGACTCGAGAGGACGAGGATTCGATTCCTGGAGATCGCTGAGATGTCAGGCTAAGGCCTGAATGACACCAGCGGTCATGTGACCGCCGTTGCTGGTTCCTGTCGTCAAAGCTAAGCTTTCTAATGTCTATTAGCATGTTGTAGTTATCAGATAGATATACTATAGGCAAATTAGATTTCTATGTAAATATTTGTGCATATTTGAAGTCAGCCAGTGAGGCGTATGTCTTGATTGAACTTCAGTAAAGTAAATGTGTTCATAAGCTATAGCATGTATTAGCTTGGGACGTGAGTGTGTTATATAGATAGTTGGGGTATAAAATTTCATTGGAATCTGTCAGAAGATATCCGTCACGGAGCCATATTCCACAGTTTATTCGTATGGAGAAAACGAGACTTGAATTGAATTGAATAATTAGGATATAGTTAGTGTTGTGTGAATTCATTCACTGGGGACATGTTTCTGTCTGTGTGTTCTACGACTTCATTTCAGATTTATTTGGATAGCGTCCTCACAGAATTTTTAGGCCTTAAGCCTTAAATGTCGCATGGGAGCGAGGGTTATGTTTTCAGGATTAGAGAAGGATTTTTCTTTATCCTTTATTTACTGTCATCTCTGCACGCAGCATGCATTTCAGGTACCATTAAGACGTGCGACACAGCTGTGGACACCGTCGAGTGAATTAAGATCTTTAGATATGCAGGGAAAGCAGATTTTGGAGTTGATACGGGTCGGACTTATGTGACGCGAGTTGTAAGACTAGAGGATGCTTATATATGGATAACGGGAGCTAAAACTAGGTGAGTGTACCTAGGGAGTGAAGCCAAGAGGCCTGAGCGCCCATCTGTGTTGAATTAAGTGGGGGTCGAACCCACGTTACGTTGAGCAAAGAGCTCGTGTAACCCGAAATGGCTAGTGAGGCCAGATATGTGTATGAGATAGGCAGTAGCCCTATGTATTTGCTGAGGTCGAGGTATTATTGTATGTGATTTCGCCGGCTGTTGAAAATAAGAGCCGAGCTTGTTATTGTGAGGAGAGGAACCTTGTCTCGGGTATGGAGACCTAAGCCAGGCAGGCCAAGCTGTCTAGTGAATGAATGAAGGCCTTAGCTGACAGCGAGCAACTGAGTCCAGCCTGTTAGAACAATTCTAAGAAACCTGCAGCCCCTTGCTAGCCCGTCGTGTTTTGGTTTGTGTGTCACAGCTGTATGCATTCCTTTCAGTGAGGGTGCAAGTCGGAAGTATTGTGCCGGGCCAGGCGCTATTGGTCTACGCCCACATATAGGAGCTGAACTCAGATTGATATCCCATTATATGCATTCTCCCATGTGTCCTTTGTTTACAGGTGTGTGTGTGTGTACATATGTTTTTCTGATGGTGTTGTGACCAGTGTTTTATTGTTTATTTTGCTTAGCCAACGTTGTTTAAATGTGTGTCTATTTTAGCTCGTAAGCTAATAGCTGGGTTGTAAGGTTTCTTAACCATTCTCACTTGCATATGGCTCGGGCCATATTTAGAGTCTGTGTTTTTCTTTTGGAAGGGAGAGTAGGATGGCTTGAACAAGAGGTTTATTTATCCCAGTGTCCGAATATATTTGCATCGGACCGTGTTTATATCAAGTTAATGTGTATTTGCCTAATAGTGTATTTTCTGATAACGCGGCATTTTCTTGGACAATTGTAGTATTGCGAAAGTTAGACATGAAATTAGAAAGTTTAGCGGCGGCGACAAACCACTCGAATGTAACGCGTATCCAAGTACATTTCCCCTGTGATCATAAATATTTGTTCCTCGGGTCGTATCCCGATTCATGTAAATTTGATTCACTTGTTGTATTTTTCAAATAATGTGCTCGGCACAGGATTTCTTTGGCCCAGAGAGGTCATTGCTTCGTTTAATTTTTCTTTATTTGTGACATTTAGTATGAATGATGTCTATGTTTTATTGAATAAATCCATCTTTGCCTTTTTTGGGGGGGGGGGTTCTTATTCACTAGAATATTGACCGTAGATCCTGTCCAGGTACTAATTTAGTACGATTCATATTATTGCTTGATTTATTTTCTCCCAAACACATCGAACCGTTCCACGCGTTCTTTCTGCTGTAGCTAGCCCACTTTTATGACAGGGGATACGGTTCAGTACGTCAAGAAGCTTGAACATTTTTCCATATGCGCCGTTATAAAAACTCAGGTAATTCTCTCTGGTGCAAGGTAAAAGAATTAATGATTTAAATAAGTTTTGTGTTATTACGTTTTCACAACTAAATTAACTTTCATTCATTTTGCTATTTCAAGGTTTGAAACACTTCTTTCTTATTCCGCCAGTTTTTTAATCTGGTCAATCACTAATTTTCTGTAAATATTTTTCAGCTAATCAATGGCTTCTTGTAGGGTTTTGGTTTTCCCAATAAAAATCCGAGGGTGTGTCCGGATTCAGTCCAGAACCCTCTCGAACCGTCCCCTCAGCATTTTCACGCTACCTTGTCTTTCGATGGCCGTATTTCTGAGAGAGTGCGTGTGTTAAGACAGGAGGCGAGGCGCCTCATTCTTCGCCAGGCAGTTCATCAGCCAAGGCAATGGCCAACAGTCATATCTCTCTGTAGTTACCTCTGCAGGCTTACACGAGGGGAAGGTTCGAATTTCTGACTATGTAACCACCTGCTTTCTATAATGTAAATTTTATTTCGGCTAATGTAAAATTTCATAAAGTTTGAAACTGTAAACCGGGGATAGAGAGCGCGTTACCCTCCCGAGTTCCCCTTCAACTTAGTTCGTGGTGACCACGAATTTGTAACTGTTTCTCTTTTCTGTAAAGCGTTTAATTAGCCTTCATTCTAATCACCTCAGAAGCTTGTGATTAACCTCTGCATCATCGGATCGATAGCCCAATTATGGTTTTATATGTAATTTTCTAGGAGCGCAAGTGCACCCTTCCATTCATTTTGAGTTCGGGACTGTAATTTAACCTGTTTATTCACGAAGGCCCAGTAGTTTGGGTACTAGTTTCCCCTGGGTACTAAATTGTAATATTCCAAGTTGGGCCTAGAGAGGCCAGAAATTTGTAAGATTTTGTAAGAAATTGGGAGAGCAGTCTCCTTGGTCAATGTTGGAGAGCACGTAAGCTCTTTTCTGAGATGGCTGTAATATTTAGGGGTGCCTTTGGAAAGTCGTATTTGTAACCTCTGGAGCCAGGTGCTCTTGTTTTAGGAGATTTCTCCTTGGCTTTGTAAACGCTAATTGGCGATATTGTAAAGTTGGAAATTAGGGGCTTGAAGCCCAAATCGGTTAAAAACCTTTTCTTGGGTTTTCCAATTCTTGTTTCAATATGATTATAGTTCCTCTTCTGTTAAATGAGTTTCGGCTAACTCATCTCCATTAGAAATGTTAGGTTCGATTTTCGCTAAAATTCGTATTTAAAAATTTACATGGAAGGTGAAATTATTTGTCGCGAAACACTTGTCTTGCCCCGTAATATTGTGGGCCGATTTCTTCTCTTCGACTGGCCTTGTGCTCGACATTCAGAGTAAATCGTGCACCTTAAAATTTGCTAATAATTGTAATATTCCCCTTTCGAAATGTAATTCTGCATCATGTTCATCTGATTTGCCTACATAGGGCGAGATGTTGTTAGATCTTAGACATCTACCTGAGGAGCAGGCTGAAAGTATTCGTAAATTGTGTCAGTCCTATCCTGGTGTATTTTCTGATACTCTTGGTGATACTGACCTTATCGAATATAAGATTGAGGTTACGGATTCGGTTCCCGTGAGGTTTCGTCCTTATAGACTGTTCCCACCTAAAATGAAGGCTCTTAAAGAAATCATCGATCAGATGTTAAAGTATGGAATAATTCGACCTTCTAAGTCGGCGTATTCATCACCCATTCTTCTTGTACCGAAAACCCAAGGAAGCTCTAGGACTGTAATTGACTACAGGGCTTTGAAACGTAAGGTGGTGTTACAATCTGTGCCCCTTCCTGATCTTCATTCTTGTTTTTCGTGGTTTCGGAAAGCCAAGTTCTTTACCATCCTTGACCTTAATTAGGCGTACAACCTGATACACCTCTAGCTGAAGAATCAAACATCTAAAAGTTTTTTCCTCGGATTGGAACTTGTATGAGTACAACCGTGTGATTTTCGGGCTCCCCACGGGGGCAGCTGCTCTTACTAGATTGCTAGATAGGGTCTTCTTGGATATCAAATTTGAATACCTGTATCACTACCTCGATGATATCCTTGTACTTTCAGAGATCTTTGATGAACATCTGTATTATATAAAGGAAGTAGTCAATCGCCTTCGTAAGACTGGGTTGAATGTCAAATTATCTAATGTAGCTTTTGCTAAACCTTCCATGTCGTTCTTAGGGTATATTGTTTCGCCCGATGGTGTTTCCATTGATCATTCCACAACAGGGGGTGAAGCTGATTCCTGCCCGTGGTGCCCCTGCTAAGGTAGTTGGAATTAAATTTCCATTACTGAACTGAACAGCAGCACTTGGCGGTCGGACTGTCTCTCGAGATCTCCTGACCAAAGGTTCACAAACAAATGACAGGTCGCAGAAGCTCTTATCAGAGCCAATCAACCAAACCCTTGGGTCCTGTATTAAGAGTCCTTCAAATTAACATAGATGGCATGAGTAAATCTAAGGCCGACTATTTGTCCAAACTGTCATAAAAATAACATTGATTTAATCTGTATTCAAGAAACTCGTACATCTGATGAGTCACAAATGCACTCAAGAGGAAAGATCCATGGTTACAAATTATTGGGAGTTACTTATCATCAATCATACGGTTCTGCGACCTATGTTTGCAACTCCATCATGGATGCTCATCTAGTCTCTACACACCATGAGAACAACATTACTAACATTGAGACTCAGGTTAACAGCTTGACAGGTATCCCTTAGCCTGATAATGTTCTTCCAAACTTTGCACATCCTGCTGTCTATGTGGGTGACTTTAACAGCCACCACACCCAATGGGGATACAGATCAAATGACTTTTGTGGATAAAAACTTACTGAATGGTCAGACTTGTCCAATATTCAGCTCATCATCAACCCAAAGGGAAAAGGCGCCTTTAAATCAGCAAGGTGGAACACAGAAACCAATCCTGATTTAGGTTTTGTGTCCACTGATCACCTGGGATACAGTTTATCTGCTATCCGTACAGTGCTCACAAACTTCCCACACAGTCAGCACCGTCCTGTTCTTTTGTAAATAGGCGCTCAGATCCCCATTATTAGATCGTCTCCTCTTCCACGGTGGAATTCTGTCAATGCTAACTGGGACAGTTTCTCTCCTAATCTTGATAGCAGCATAAGATGGACTCCTCCTGTTGTCAACAACTACTGTAGATTTGTTAAAGCAATACTTGCCGCTGCAAAAAGACACATTTCTAAAATAAGGTCAGAAAGTAGTACATACCCGGATGGAATGAAACATGTGAAAAACTCTACAGTGATTTTCAAGAGAATGGAGAAACACATGTTGCTGATGAACTCATGAACAACTTAGATGAAGCCAGACGGAACAAGTGGACAGAAACAGTCGAGATTATGGATTTCAAACATTCTAGCAGAAAGGCTTCGAGCCTCTTAAAGAAGCTGGGGAGATCACCTCACATTCCACAGCCCAAATCTCCTGTATCACCTGATCAAGTTGTCAAAAATGGATTGCTGGATTGTCTAAAGTGAAATACAAGAAAGAACTCAATCGGTTAATAAGAAAAGAACTAACCTTCATGAAAAGACATAATATTGGTTCATCAAATATTTCTGCCCCTTTCCCGAAGAATAGCTCCTGTCTGCCCTGAAGACAACAAAAAACCGCAAAGCACCTGGTTTTGATGGTATTCACCTTGAATTCCTCAAGCATTGTGGGAAGAACACAAGGAAATGGTTGTTACGGTTTTTCTCAAATATTCTGATTACTGGCAAACTTCCCCCAGAGTTCAAACGAACCAAGATTCTGGCTATTCTGAAACCAGGTAAACCTTCCGATTGTCCTGGATGTTATCGTCCAATTGCTCTAATGATTGTTTGTTACAAACTTCTGGAACGGCTCATCTACAATAGAATAAGCCCTCTAATTTTACGATCGCTTCCAGCAGAACAAGCCGGTTTTAGACCTAACCGTAGTTGTGAAGACTAAGTTCTTGCGTTAACAACCCACATTAAAACAGGTTTTGAAAAACGACTGAAGAATGGTGCAGTGTTCATAGACCTTATAGCCACTTATGATACGGTTTGGAGAGAGGGAGTCGTGTACAAGTTTTTTAAACTTGTTGGATGCAGAGTAATGTCACAACTCATAAACAACATGCTATCAGATAGATTGATCCACTTAGTTATGGATAACAAACATAGTAAAGTTGAAAAGCTAAACAATTGTCTCCCTCAAGGATCTGTGCTCTCTCCATTGTTGTTTAGTATGTACATTGGCGATATACCCCGCACTACATCACGCCAATTCACTTACGCGGATGACCTAGCAATAGTTACTCAGCAATCCAATTTGAATGAGATAGAAGCAATTCTGAACAGAGACCTTATCATTTTGAGCGAGTATTTTGATAAGTGATGTTTCATACCTAGCACCAGCAAAACGGAAACCTGTCTCTTTCACCTTAATATCAGGCAGGCAAACATTACTTTGAATGTTTTCCTCGACAACTCTCCCCTACCACACAATCCTAACCCCAAGTACCTTGGAGTAACTCTTGATCGGACGCTATCCTTCAGGAAACATTTAGTGAATACCGCTGCTAAACTGAAGACCAGGGACAATATCATTCAGAAACTTGCAGGTTCTACATGGGGAGCATCAGCATCCACTCTTAGGTCGTCAGCATTGGGACTGGTATACTCTACAGCCGAGTATTGTTCTTCTGTTTGGCTGAATAGCCCTTATGTTAAGAATATTGATGTTGTTCTGAATCAGACCATGCGCATTGTCAGCGGTGCAGTCAGATCTACTCCTCTTTACTGGTTGCCAGTCTTGAGCCACATAACACCTCCAAGGATTCGCAAACAAAACAACCTGATTCGCGAGTTCCGGAAGATAACAATGAACCCAAGTCTTCCCATTCATGAAGACATGGTTGTTAGGTATGGACGTCTGAAGTCAAGACATCCGCCCATTCAGAGTGCAAGGGAACTCATCAATAGGAGCTATAAAGGTTCTGATGAATGGCAAGTGGAGTGGACCAACTCAGCTCCAGATGAATGGCAGACCCTCTTTAGTCGCCAACACCCACCACCTGGTTTTAATCTCCCCAGAAGAACTTGGGTTCTTCTCAACAGAGTCTGTACCTAACACGGACGATGTGGGGTCATTGTTCCATATGTGGGGTATGCGCTCCTCCCCTGAGTGTGACTGTGGTGAGAAGAAACAGACCATCCGTCATATTGTCACCGAATGTCCTAGGAGGTCATACTCCGGTCAGCTGAAGGAGTTTGTGCTTCTGACGGGGTTGTACAATGGTTGGACAGCTTGGATTTAAGTTTATGAACTGTTTTAGAGATTGGTTGATTGTTTAAGGTGTTATATTGTTTGTTATATTTTTGAATATTTGTATGTAGAGTTATGTACTAGCCATAAGCTAAATAAATAAATAATTCCAGAACACAGGTTATCCGTGATTTCAAACCTCCTAAGCACATCAAAGGCATTGCCAGGTATATGGGCATTGTGAATTTCTTCAGGAAATGTATTCCTAACTTCGCCAACAGAGCGGCGCCTTTGAATTTACTCCGCAGGAAAGGCGTCAAATTTGAATGCCGGCCGTCTCAGCAAGCCACTTTTGAAGATGTGAAATTAGCTCTTTGCAACGCCCCTGTCCTTGCTATGACTGATTTCTCAAAGAAATTCATCATTCAAACCGATGCCTCGTCTTCGGCGGTTGTTGCTGTCCTCCTTTAGGAAACGGAACTCGGAAGGCGACCCATCGCCTATGCTTCTAGGACCTTACCGGCTGTGGAGGCCAAATATTCCATCCATGAACCTGAGGGTTTGGCTGTATTGTTTGCACTAGAGAAGTTCCGCCTTTATCTGGAACATGTTAAATTCGACCTAGAAACAGATAACCAACCCTTAAGTTTGGTATTAGCTAGGCCTCGTCGTACTGGTCGTATAGCCCGCTGGGTCATCAGGATTTCTGCTTTCCAATTCGATTTGGGGCATATTATAGGGTCTGAAAATATAGTTGCGGATGGACTAAGCCGCATGTTTTTTCACGAGGTGGAGACGACTGAACAGGAAGATAGTTCTTCTCTTCCCACGCCCGTACTTCGGGTATTAATGCTATTCTCACTGATGCCCCTATGTTATTTCGAGATATTGAGGAATATCAACGAGAAGATCCAGTGCTGGCTCCTATTATGGAAAATCTCTCTTCTGGGGAACATGTCTTCCGTTATGTGTTGAGAAACGGGGTTTAATGTTGCCCTTCGAGGCACGATCAATAGATGAAAGTAGTGGGCCCAGATGTGCTTGTGCTTATGATCTTCGAGTACTATCATGAGACCCTACTAGGGGGGGGGCATTTATGCATCTTCAAAACACAGGGAAAGATCCGAGAGATGTTTACTTGGAAAGGTATGGAAGATGAAATTCGAGAAAAGATGAAAGCTTGTAAATCCAAGGGGAACGCAAATAAATTTATTCTGGTGTGTGTAGATGGTTTCACGAGATTTTCTTGGTTGTTTGCGACTAAGCTGGCAACCGCTCAGTCTACCATCTCTTGCTTGCATACTATCTTTGCTTCTTTTAGTCCTGGTCAATACATATTTTCTGAAAATGCTAAGGCGTTTACATCTAACTTAATCCGTAAATTCGGTTTTGACCTATCTATCTCATACGGAACAACTTCAGCTTATTACCCTTAACCGTCACTGCCTCAGTGGTTCAATCGTAATCTCTGTTCTGCCTTAATGGCATTCCGTCATGAAGATCACTCCAGGTGGGATACTTCCCTGCATTGGTTATCTTCTGCTATAAATTCGGCTGTTCATGAGACACACAAGTTCACTTCAGCATCTCTCAAGTTCAAGTTTGTTCCTAACACGCCGCTCTCTAATCTTTGGTCACTTTACGATATACTACCAGAGACAATATAACCCGATGATATTACAGATCTATGGAAGAAGGCTAAAAGCCACCTAAAAGTGTCCCACGAAAAAGAGAAATATATGATCGTGGGCGGATGCCCACCAATTTAAAAGTCGGAGATCAAGTCATGGTTTAAAATTTTGTTCCTGCGGGCAAGCTTGCCCCCAGATTCCATGGGCCGTGCTTCATTCTAGATTTTCTAACACCGGTTACATTATTGGTCAGTAACCCAGCCACGGAGAGGATATTTAGGGTCCCTCTCTCTCAGGTGAAACCTGTGTAAATTCAGGATTGTTTTATCTTCGCCAATAAACACTGGCAGGTGTCGAAGGTTATCTTCTTTTTAAGAAGCGTTGTACTGCTTAAAAATTATGTAATGTTAATAGCGAGGACTTCTGCCCCTATTATTATAAGTAGTCATTATGTGTACTGTTGTAAAACCTTCCCCTCCGAGAAATTTCCTGTTAGCCAGTACCTGGTGGCCATTACCAAGCCCCCGTCTCCTTCATCCACGCATTGCTGTCACACACTCGCAATCAACGCCGCCCGTCCCTCTGCCTCCTATAAATAAAATATTTTACTCTCAAAACTCCAGCAAAACAATATATTTCGCCCACATATTATTGTTTCAGTACCCCCTCAGCATTCGGTAGCCGCGTTTGAGCATCTGGTAAGCGATACCGGAGTGGGGTATGGGCCCACTCCACTCTAGTGAAGACTCCTGAACGGTGCCCTGGAGGTGCGGTAACTCCTGCGCCAACCCATCTGGGGACTGCTCATCTACATCTGATCATCACGGCTACCAACCTCATAGTAGCGCGAGAGATGTATCTGAGTGTACTTGGGGGGTCCGGCCAACCTCACCTGGGTATAGGCAGCGGCGGCTGGTCTTGCCTCATAAATTTCTACGATCACAAGAAGACTGCAAATCTTACTTCCCAAGTCAATTTTCTAAAAATGGACTGCCAGCCAGATATTTCTCAGCTATAAAAATTCAAGTGAAAATTTGCTTGTTTCAAATTTCTTCAGTGTCACTCCAAGGAAGGACCTTTGTGGGAGGAGGTCTGTACCAGGAGTGTACCTCACCTTTAAAAGAGGCGCCTTAAGGAACGCTATCTTTCATACAAATCTTGAAACAGCTACGGCATGAAGTTGGGACCCTGACCAGAAGATGTCAGCATTGAATTATGGAGTAAATATGTTATTGCGAAGTTGCCTAAACTGTCTGTGTTTATTGGTTTTGTTGGGGTTTACATCAAGATGTTTGAACATTTTTCCATAGATGTCGTTACAAAAACTGAGGTAATGCACTCTGGTGCAAGGTAAAAGAATTAATGATTTAAAGATGTTTTGCGTCATTATGTTTTCTCAACTAAATAACTTTCATTTATTTTATAATTTCAAGGTCTGCAACACTTCCTTCTCATTCCGCCAGTTTGTGAATCTGGCCAATCAATAATTTTCTGTAAATATATTTCAGCCAATCACTGGCTTCTTGGTTTACCCACTAAAATGTGAGGACGGAACTCGATAGCTGTAGTCTCTTAAGTGCGGCCAGTGTCCAGTATTCGGGAGAAAGTGGGTTCGAACCCCACTGTCGGCAGCCCTGAAGACGGTTTTCCGTGGTTTCCCATTTCACACCAGGCAAATGCTGGGGCTGTACCTTAATTAAGGCCCCGGCCGCTTCCTTCCCACTCCTAGCTCCTTTCCTATCACATCGTCGCCATAAGACTTATGTGTGTCGGTGCGACGTAAAGCAACTTAAAAACAAAAGAGGGTGTGTCCGGATTTAGTCCAGACCCTCTCGAACCGTCCCCTCGCGTATATTAGCTGAGGCTTTTCTGGCTACCTTAACATTTGATCGCCGTATTTCTCAGAGAGTGTGTGTGAAGACAAGAGGCGGGGCGCCTGATTCATCGCCAAGCAGTTCAACAGCCAAGGCAATGGCCAACAGTCATATCTCTCTGTAGTTACCTCTGCAGGCTTACACGAGGGGAAGGTTCGAATTTCTGACTATGTAACCACCTGCTTTCTATAATGTAAATTTTATTTCGGCTAATGTAAAATTTCATAAAGTTTGAAACTGTAAACCGGGGATAGAGAGTGAGTTACCCTCCCGAGTTCCCCTTCAACTTAGTTCGAGGTGACCACGATTTTGTAACTGTTTCTCTTTCCTGTAAAGCGTTTAAATAACCTTCATTCTAATCACCTCAGTAGCTTGGGATTAGCCTCTGCATCATCGGGCCGAGAGCCCAATTAGGGTTGTATATGTAATTTTCTAGGAGCGCAAGTGTACGCCTCCATTCATTCTGTCTTCGGGCCAGTAATTTAACCTGTTTTTCTTTTCCACGAAGACCCAGTAGTTTGGGTACTAGTTACCCCTGGGTACTAAATTGTAATATTGCAAGTTGGGCTTAGAGAGGCCAGAAATTTGCAAGATTTTGTAAGAAATTGGGAGAGCAATGTCTTTGGTTAATGTTGGAGAGCATGTAAGCTCTTTTCTGAGATGGCCGTAATATTGAGGGGTGCCTTTGGAAGGCTATAGGTTTGTAACCTTTGGAGCAAAGTGCTCTTGTTTTAGGAGATTGCTCCTTGTCTAGGAAAAAGCTAATTGGCGATATTGTAAATTTGGAAATTAGGGGCTTGAAGCCCAAATCGTTTAAATTTCCTATTGTTGGGTTTTCCTGTTCTCGTAGCACAATTGTTATTGTACCTGATGTCACTTTTCTTCATCTAGTGAAGAAGCTTGTTAAGTTTGAAAAGAAATATAACCTTCACTTTTAAAGTTTTAAGTTAATGTTTGATGTAGTAGATAGGCCCATTCCGCCCGGCACCTTCCTTCACCTCTCCACGAGAACACGGTAATAATAATAATAGTAATAATAGTAATAATAATAATAATATTAATAATAATAATATCAATAATAATAATTGTTACGATGTTTTGTGGATGTGCAGAGGTGAAAGAAGGTGCTGGGATGAATAGGTCTCAATATACGAAATTAAAGTTAATTTAAAATTTAACAAGGTTATATTTTCTTTTCAAGATCAAGAAATAACAAATACAACAGGTACTCAGTAGCCTAGCAACAAATCACGAATGTACAATTACGGTTGTTACAGGATTTGGGCTCCGAGACCCATACACACAATTCCTGAGCAATTAGCCCAACTTTACCCAAATACAATGTTTGACAAAGGGGCAGAAAACCCCAATCATGCCCAGGAGCACTTGCTCCCTATTACTCAGTAAAGCCTGCTCGAGGCACACAGAAACCAAATTTAAGAAAGAGCAACCCGCTCTCAAAGTTCAAGCCTATCAAAGGCCACACCAAACTCCACCTTCAAGCTGTCCTCCAAGCACATGAAAACAGGGGTAAAAATACCCAACCTACTGAGGCCTATTCAATGAAGAAACAGGACAATTACATGGCCCCCAATATACCAAATTGAGAGAAGGCGTAACTGCACTCCTAATACACTTCTTTAAAACCTATTTGGCACTAGGCCGCTTATGCAAGGGCTAATCCCATACTACGGAGGTGACACGATATAAAAATGTTATGACATTACGAGTAGAAGGGAAACTGTTATAAAAACGTAGTCACCTCAAAACAAAATGAATGGGAGCTCGAGAGGGTTAGGCACTCTCTATCAAAATTTGTAGTTAAAGAGACAGAATTTATACCAAGTGTCTTTTACATTTTAAATATAGGTTACATGAGGAAAGTTTCGAACCCGCCCCGAGGGTTAAACTGCTGAGCTAGCAAGAAAATAAGTTATAAAACGGCCATTACCTGATGGTTGAACTGCTGCTCGAAGAAAGAGGCGCTTCCCGCCCCCTGCTACATAATTACACAATGATAGATGTTACTGAAGTGGCCCCGAGACCAGAAAATCAGCAGTTTATATACCCTCGCGGAAAATTCGAGACGTTTCATGAATGAGAACCCACACCCCCCTCAACTTTATTGGCTAGGATCAAGCAACATATCCATATCGGAGAAGACACACATTATTGGTTAAAAATTAATTAAAGAAATTCGGGATTGGCTAAATTCAAAACAAGCGGAAAGAGAAGGGTTATACTGCCAACCCAAAAAATGACTGAAGGAAATTTAACAAAGGAGAAACTTATGAACACAAAATTTCTCAAAAAACAGTTCCTTCACTTCGCACCAGGTTGCGCAATTGTAGTTCTTAAGTGGTGCCATCTAGAAGAGAATGTTCACACTTCTCACTACAGAGCAAACAAATATAAATCGAAAAAGACACAGTTCAGAACTCTTCAAAATTTACAGTAGAGACATCTTCCGAGAAACTTTAGAATTAACATGGTTGTTAAAGTTCAGGCTTCGTCCAGTAGAGGAGTTTCAACTGGCGCAATGTTTGAATTAGCGGCGCGGAGGTGTACCGCCCGGTACAATAATATTTACCTGATGTACTGCTTAAAGCGAGACAAGGGTGATTTCTTAATTTTTTTAAAATGTTTTGTTTTGGTTCTGATGGTCCACTCATACTAAATTGTAGTTAAGTTACGTGTTATTTCCAATAGTGGATAGGTTTTATTCCATTCATACAACTTAAATTTCAGAAAAACTGACAAATTGTCACATTTTAATTTGAAGGTCTATTACATGAAAGTTTTTCCCTTTCGTCGAAAATGTTTATCTCTTCAGAAAGAAGTACGAAGTATTTATTTGATGCGACACAACACTGAATACTCTAGTGACATCTTTATATGCAATTTGTGAATAAAATCTCCCAAATGGAAGTATATACAACCGACGCAATTTTACTTCTTTCAGTACGCACTCGCTCGTGAATGAAGATTCCTGACGGAGAAAACGATGTAATGCATTTGGTATTACAAGGTTCAGATCTGACTTGTAGAACCATAACCACGTAACACGCATCGCGAATTAATATGCTTTAATATCAGAAACTTTCCTTCTAGAATATAAAAGTTTTGGCGATTTTCTTTTAAATTTTGTTATCCATGGAATCATAACTCACTGTGATACTTCATTATATTCAGTTTTATTTCCCCCTCACTGTTAAAAAACAACAGATAGGTAGTTCGTACCATACAATTTAGAGTTGAGTGATTATAAAATTTAATAGGTAAGGTTGCTGAATTGTTAGTGGCGAAAATATGTGTTCTTCCTTCCTTTGTTTCTTTGTTTCTTTCTTTCTTTCTTTATTTCTTTCTTTATTCATTTATTTATTTATTTATTTATTTATTTATTTATTTATTTATTTATTTATTTATTTATTTATTTATTTATGTATTTAACAAGTTAATAATTATTATAATTGTTGAATATGCTTTACAAATAATTGGTATGAAACAGTTATAAAGTAATTAATGTAGTTGACATTTAAAAATGCAGTTTGCAGTCGATTTATTTCATGTGCCTCTAAAACATGGTGCGCTCGTTTCATAACTTCCCATCTTGAAAAAAGAGGAATAGCTTTTGTTTTGTTTTGTTTTGAGGCGAATGTTCACTGCTGATTGAATTTTATGTACCACACATAAATTTACGTGATTTTCATCAATAAGATTATAAAATAACAATGATATTGCATGTATGTTCAGTCTTCAGCTCTAAGGCTGATTGGATCCTCAACAGCTCTGCCATCAGCTGTCATAGATGGCCTAGGCATCACTGAAGAGACGTACTAGGGAAATGAGGAATATTCATTGTACCAAGGGTAGTCCTTCCCTTCCTGTTTGTTTCCTGCGCCTCCTCTACTATGGTTATCTCTAATAGCAACTCAGTATTTTGATCTATTGTCAAAGTTTTTCCGTCGATCGTTAGATGGCTCTAACGTATATTTTGGTGTGTAGAGCTTGTGTTTTTACAGGTTAGAAATCTAGGAAGCCCTGACTGTCGTGGGAAGTAAGGGATGTATATAAACTCTGAGAAAAGACTGGTGAAATGGAAACATGTGTGTGTAATTTTGTCTCATGTTAAGAAAACTCTAATGTGTAATTAAGTGCCATAGACGTGTGCAGAATCATGGTTTAATATCAGTGCGTTCTTGTAATGTGTATTCAATTTTCCATACTGCAATAATTATTAACTCTCTTACATAATGGCGATCGTAGTAGGACGGGAAAAATTAAAGGAAGAAAGAAAGATAGCAAATCAGACGCTTATTTATGCGTGCTATCAGCCAAGTGAAACAAAATCTACAGGAAAATGTCGCAGATAAAGTTAAATTGGAGTCGTCGTTCAAGATACTGGAAGATAAGCAAATCGTCTCTTCGAACTGGATGAAACAGAAGAAGAAGCCTGCCAGAAAGACTGCAATGACGCAGAAACCTACGGACATGAACATATTATCATCAAAACAAAGTATAAAAATGTTATTCAAGTTCTTTCTGCAGCTGCTGACCAGGTCTACGAGATAAATAGTGCAATAGTACACCCAGGGATTCACAAACCAATGGATCAGCAATTTACTATCTCAGCAGGGAGGACAGACATTGCTACAGACACTTATCGTAACTAGAGTCACTGGTAGGAGGACATGCTTGGCAAGGGTTCTTCTAAATTCCGGTTCACAGAGATCATGCATTGTAGATCACGTACCCAGCGAACTCAATCTTAAATGTTCAGGGGAACAGACATCAATTCATAACCTCTTTGGTGGAGGCGAGTTGAGGGAGCAGTAACATGGATCTACGATATCAAATTACGAAGCTTAGAAAAAATTTGAATGTTCGTGACGGTGTTGGATTAAATTAAATTCGGTATTAAATTCGACTGGAAAATCAGAAAATATTTCCGCAGTTGAAAGAAGTAAAAATCACACTCACAGATCAAGGTCACAATGCACCAAACATTGAAATCCTATTAGGAGCAGATGTCCTTGGAAAACACTGGACTGGTAATACAATGAAAATTGATGATGAAATTATGGTAATTGAGACGCGGTTAGGATGGACCATCATAGGATACAGAAAGAATATGAAAGGTGGTCAAGTGGTTGGGCTGACTATTGTGAATTTCAGTTTGTGGGATCTGTGGGAACTGGACGTCATAGGAATTCAAGACCAAGCAGAGCTGAAATCAAAGGCACAAAAAGAAGAAGAGATTTCAGAATTGTCGCAGTTATCTAGGGATGAAGACAACAGATATGAAGTCTACTTGCCAAGGACGGAAGGAGGTTGGTTGAAATTGGTTGAAGGATGGCATCGTTGAAATCGTTCCAGATGCAGAAAACAGCAGGTAAGGATATTTTCCCCACATCATGCAGTGGTAAAGGAATGTAGTATGATGATAAAGATACGCCCAGTATTCGGTGCCTCTTCTCGAGATACTCGTTGAATTCTTGTTTGGTAACAGGACCAAATTTAATAGAATTAATTCTGAGTCTACTACTACAGTTTAGAAAATATGCAATTGGATTTACTGCGGACATAGCCAAAGCATTTCTACAGATCAGCGTAGCACGTGAGGATGGAGAGTTTTTGTAATTTCTCTGCTGTAAAAGCTGTGACTCTCGAGAACTGATAACATTAAGACATTGTAGAGTGGTATTCGTGTTGTGCCAACTCCTTTCTTGCTAAGTGCTACTGTGCTCCATCACTTGAAACAGGCACGAGGGGAAGTAAAAGAAACAGCTGAAAAACTGAAGAAATCATTCTACGTTGTTAATTACGTTACAAATGTTAATTCTCAGCAGGAGTTGAGAAAATTCGTCAAAGGAGCAAAGGAACTGATGTCCACTGCAAAATTTGAGCTCCGAGGATGGACTAGTACACAGCTTCATAAGGACGCAGAATAGAGTGAAAGCAGCACAATACCATTGCTGGCTCTACTATGGGAAACTAACGCGGATGAGATTTTCTGTGACGTCGATACTATAGGATTCACCAGTAACCAAATTACAAAACGTATTATGCTGTCCATTGCTCAGAATGTCTTCGATCCTCTCGGTTTTGCTAGTCCAAAGACGGCAGTGCCGAAATTGCTCCTACAGGAAAATGGGAGATTAAATACCACTTGGGATGGAGAACTGGCATAGTTGAGAAATTCACATTAGCTTGGGGAATGTCGGGTAAAACGAAGATTAACAGAGACCACGATTAAACCAGAAACATTTAGCCTACATATTTATAGCGATGCCAGTAAGAAGGCGTCCACTGCTTGTGGCTTCTTGCGTACAGAGCATGATGGGAATACAACCGTGCTTCTCGCACAGGCCAAAGCACCTTTAAGGGACTGGTCTATCCCTCGACTTGAACTGATAGCACCCCTTATTGCGTCAAGATTGTGACATGAAGGAAAGAAGAGCTTAGGAATAGAAGGATGTCAGACATACTGCTAGAGTAATTCGTCGGTCGTTCTCGCATGGATGAGGAGAGAAATGATTGGAATGTCTTTGTCAGAAACAGATACCGAGAGATAAGACAAAACACTACATTCCGGATGCTCTCAATCCGGGCGACTTTCCTTCCAGAGGGTGCGATGCTGAGGTGTTGTCCCTCAGTCGATGGTGGGAAGGCACTAACTGGCTTCAGGAAGAGAAAGGACAGTGGCCACGATTAGAGATACTTGCTCTTGAACAGGATGTGGACAAGAAAAATAAAATAAGACGACTGTGTGCAATGTTTCCAGTGGCAACTCAAGATTCTGTGGTAATCCCAATTATTTTTCCAGTTATTGATGATTCTAAGAATTGTTGCTCGGATACTGAGATTTCGACACAATTGTGCCAATTCGGAAAAGTGAACAGGAGAACTTCACTATGAAGAAGTAGAAAATGCGGAAATAACGCTGTTACAATGCATGCAGTTAGAGCACTTAAAAATGATTAATCCAAAACTCCGAAAGCACTCCAGACGTTCAAAGACCATTATGGGCTGATTAGAGTCCGTACAAGGTTATTGCTTAGCTATGAACCATACGAATTAGAGCACCCAATACTTCCATCTCATGACGACATCATAACACATCCAAGTATATTTGAGAAGCACTGTTAAATACAGCATGCTGGCTGCCAGATAATGATCGCCAATGTCAGGGAAAAGTTCTTGATTATTGGCTTCAAGAGATTGGTACGAAACATAGTGAGTAAATGTGCGATGTGATTTGTAGACGATATCAAAGCAAACCCGTTGAACCTCCTTCTGCACCATTACCGAAATATCGTGTTAAATGTTCAGCGGCATTTGATCTGACGGGCATTGATATGGCAGGTCCCTTATACCCGAACTCGGGAGAAAAGGTATGGATTGTACTATTCACATGCGTTGTCTACCGAGCAGTGCACCTTGAACTTGCCAGGTCCCTAACCATAGAACGATTTATGATGGCGTTGAGAAGATTTATTGCCAGGCGAGGGAGAATACTGGTCACATACACTGATAACGACACCAACTTCGTAGGTGCGAGCAACAGCCTGAAACAGCTGAATTGGCAGGAAATAACTGCTATGCCCTGCGTACAGAAAATCAAATGGATCCTCAACCCTCCGGCCACACCATGGGGGGGAGGGGAGAGATTGATACACATGGTAAAAGAACGCCTGCGAAGAATCCTAGGCAGAAAAGTTGTAAGTTTTGAAGAGTTGGAAACTATTCTATATGACTGTGAAGCCGCATCAAACTCTAGAGCATTGACCTTCATAGAAGACACGACAGAGACCCTGAAACCGTTCACACCGCCTATGTTCGTGCATGGTCTACCAAGAAATGATGTAGTTGACTTGGATAAAATGGATGCCTCCAGCCTGAACAGAAGGCTGAGATGTCTCCAGAAGCTCCGAGATGACTTCCGTCAGCTTTTCCGCAATGAATATTTGGCCATGCTCTTCCATCAGAGGATCCAGAACCAAGGAACTCTACAGGTGAGAGAGATTGGGCTGATCGAGTCAGATGGGGTGAAGAAATTCAACTGGCCCCTCGGTACTAGGTTCGAAACATATCCAGGAGCAGATAGCAACCTAAGAGTGGCGGGAGTAAGGACTGATCATGGTGAAAGGACTAGGTCACTTCAGCACCTTTATCCTTTGAAGGTGTGTGCGACAATGAATCAGCTGCTTGTGTAACCCGATTCTCCATTTAACGCCATACCAAAAGACTCCAAGGTGTATAAGTTTAGAAGGAAGATACAACTACAAGATCGGGACATTGTGTGAAAATAGCTGACAGAATGAACTTTTGAGGAATCTAGAAAAGGTTGCAAGTTTGTGTTACTTTCAAATTTGCTAGGTGGGAGGAAATGTTGAACTTGTGTTTTGCAGGTTAGAAATCTACGAATCCTTGACTGTCATGGACAGTAAAGGATGTATATGAAATGTGAGAAAAAGGACTGGTAATGCGGAAGCATGTGTGTGTAATTATGTCTCATGTTAAGAAAACGTGTGTAGAATTATAGTTTAATATCAGTGCTTCCTTGTAAATGTGTATTCAATTTACCACACTGAAATAATTACTAACTCTCTTACATTTGGAATGAACTCTGGAGCACCATGCCCAAAATAATTTGTGAGAAAATGTCAATGTTTAAGTTGATAAAGCTATCGTTATGCTGATGTTATATGGTATTTTGTGTTTCCAAAGTTGCTAATAATATCCCAACTGCTCCCCTAATTCTACCAGCCTATCACGAACTATAAAATTAAATTATTCACCAACCATGGAGTTGTTTTGTAACTTGTGGCCTCCCAATATTTGGATTGTAAAGATCTAGATGTTTCTTCCTTTCTCCCTTTATAAGGGGAGCGATATTTGGGCTCCGCGTCTTCTCTAGCTAGTTCGCTACTGTGTGCATCTAGAAGGAGTATAGCTTTCCCCCGGATATTCTACAAGATTTTATTTAAATTACCTTATTGTGGAAAGCTTACTCAGCCGCAACGCTGGCTGAACGGTCAGCGTACTGGTCTTCGGTTCTGTGGATCCCGGGTTCGATTCCCGGCCGGGTCGGGGATTTTAACCTTAATTGGTTAATTCCAATGGCACGGGGGCTGGGTGTATGTGTTGTCTTCATCATTATTTCATCCCCATTACGACGCGCAGGACTCCTACGGGAGTCAAATCGAAAGACCTTCACCTGGCGAGCCGAACCCGCTCTGGGATATACCGGCACTAAAAGCCATACGACATTTCATCACTTTGTCGCAACATCACCAACAGCTCACACCAGCACCCTTCATTGAACTAAACGCCGTAATAACCCATACTGCCGTCATCAATATGTTACGTCACCTTCTCGAATGAACCGTATGTTTAACTTCCACACACTTCCTATATAAACTCTGATTCCCCCAACTTACAATCAGTCCAGATTCGACTGTGGTGTGTGAGTGTTGGGCAGAACATCCAGTTACATGCAATTATTACCATCTTTTCGCCTTGATTCTGATGTGGCACACTTAGCGAACAAAGACTTTCATTATTGGGAATTTGATTCCCAAAGCCCTTCAGGCTTTGACATCTCGCCTCCCCTTTTTTATTTTCCTTTATATGAACCTATGGTTATGAAGTTTCTGCGAGTGCTAGAATCAATCCTCCTATGTTTCGAGCTGTAAATATTGGAGACTCGGTGTTGTCAGGTGGTTGGAACATTGTGACTATTTCTTTCCGTTAATTATCAAATGACTATTCCAGCAAGTGCTGCTAGATCTTTACTCTTTTGTAGTTTTCTTGGCAGGATGAATCCCTCGCATCGCATTCCTACCTAGTGTCCCCTCTCGTTTTACTTCATAGGGTTCTATTATTTTTCAGTTGTCAATTAGTTGTTCAAATTTGTAAACTATGTATTGAATTCTCTGCCTTGCTGAGAAAACTTGTAATTAAATGGCTGGCTCGAATCACTGCTGTCTCCTTTCGAATGTGTTTTTCTCAATGGTTCTTGTTCTTATTTAAAATGTTGGTCCTCCTCTTATTGGCATGTCGCAAACTATCCTGTTAAAGATCGTGATTTCCGTTTACTTTGTATGCCTTCTATGTACCTATCAGGGAACCTCTAACTTTCCAGTCGCTTCCGTGCAATATTATTATTATTATTATTATTATTATTATTATTATTAATATTAATATTATCCCTTTTCATACTTCAAGAATGTAACTATTTGAATAACGAATCTATTCATTCACCAGAGTGTTACTGTTCGGTAGCGAAGTTCTACCTGTCACTACGATTATTTGATTATCGTCTACTACCTTATTATTATTTATTAACGTTGCGCCGTTCCCGCGTCCAGGTAAGGACGCACAAGATCCAGACTAGCTCTAATTGTAAATGGTACTCGCTGTTCAAAGTTATGGGCTATGGGTTCCGCTAGAGAAAGCGCGCCGGTTAATTCGTGGTAAATCCTAACTTACGTCGAAGGACGTCTCCTACACGCTATTAGTTAGATTCCACATATATCACCAGAGAAATCGCAAGTAAAAAATAAATACAGCCTTACAACTAATAACTATCCTAGTAAGACATTAAAAGAATTATGAGGTTTCAATATACATCATTTATTGACCACATAGTTCAAAGAATGAGGAAATGTTTCTCTAATCCTTCATTAAATCATGTAGCATTGAGTAATGTACCTCGTCGTATTCATAGAATTCCTTTTATCTAGTCAAAATTGCTTGAAAATGAAGTTATCTCGATCTCTATCGATCTTTAATTTGAAGTACAATAGTCTAGTACAGTCAAATTGAAATGAAAGAAAAGTTAAGTTCGTGAAATTAATAACAAGTATCAAAGTCCTAGGCCATGATTATATCAGTCCATTAAATTATTGGCCACAAGAAATCATTTGATAATTACGTAAAATATTAAATAATATTTGAAAAAATCAGCTAAAAATTGGAGTTTAAATGATTATAAAAAAATAAATGATAACGAAAACATTAGATGCATCTAACAAAGTAAGAATGAAAAGAAAATTACATCAATTACGATGTATATCATTTCAGATCGAGGTCGTCTCTGAGAATGTAGAACGCAGTATAAAATATTTGGTAAATATTTCTTTAAGAGTTAGAATCACTTCCTCTTGAACGAAATTGCTCCATAAATTAACTCAAAAGTTCTGTCAGCTATTATTTAACTCATACTTGATTAACGAAAAACATTATCATTGGCTGCACTTAACGTTTTGTGTCCATACTCAACGGAAAATAACATGGAAAATCGTTCTCATCTTACTTACAACATCAGATAGTTAACATAAGGTTTCATGGTATACAAGCCTCTTGTTTCTTGGCGTTTTATCTCAGTATAAGCAAAGCTGTCTCCGCTTTAAGTCGAAATTTATCTTAAAATAGCATAATCATATGACATATGTGGCAAATTCTAAGAAATAATTATCTTATTTCAAGGTTATCAATTAATTCAAGTGCGTATTTTAGCTAAAGTTGCATTAATGAACGTATCTTGCTATATTTCTACCAAAACATACCACAAGTAGAAAATCTATCTCGTCAGAAGACTCTATCTTCAACTAATATTCCTCATATGTGTAAATAAGTCACCAGTGATATGTCACGGTGTCTAAATAAAATCTGAAATTAGCTTATCATGTGAGAAAGTTCTCTATAATCATTAGCAATATTTCAGTGAAGGCTAAATTATTGTCATCGCTCACATCACAGCTCGTTTGATGACCCTTAATATTTATAATAACACTGCTCTAATAGTGCTGAGATCGTATCCTAAGCTACCCCGAATACACTTTGGGTTGAAGTCATCGATTGAAAGTAGCATGACATCAGTATCTACCTCAGAATGCATAAATTGGAAACAACATCATCTCAAATAAGACTACTCTGACCAACTTCTCGAAGAATAGTAAATATCACCATCATATATCATTACTCTTATTCATCAACCATCATTCCATACTTTACGTAAAAAACATTTCATTACATAATAAACACATTATTTCAATAATCTCGACGTATACGTATCACAATCTCCTCATATTACAAAATTATTCCTACTGTCATAGTGTCAAAAACGTATCATTATTCTGAGATGTACTATTTCATATCTTTACCGTAAACATTTCCTATATACGATCTCTTATCATATTAGCCTGGTAAAATTACCACACATGTGTAATTAACTTCTATTTCACACTCTGTGCACTTCACTGACAACGAGCGAAATACGAATTACCTTCTCTCACATCGCACTGACAATATTACGAACGGTTATCACTGGCTGACTACGCCTACATGTGGACTTGGCATCAAAGGTAGAAGAATACCTACATCCTGTAACCTCACTTTGATAACCACTTACGCACATATTCCCAATGTCATAAATTATGACAATACATAGCCACAAAAATAAAAATTCTTACTTACAATTACGACTTATAGAGGACTTAACTTTGTTTAAGGAGTCCTGCTGCCGTCTCGCATCTGGTCGTTGGATATGCGGACATCGCTCCATGGTTCTTTCTTAAGCATCTGGGTACATATTTGTTCCTCTCAGCTGATTCCTGGTCATCCTGGACTGTCAACATCGCATCGCGCTGCCATCATCCGAGTAGTGTCGCGTTTTCCTTTTACAGCATCATGGTGGAGGCTTGTGCATTTGGAACAGAATAATAAAACATTTTATTCAATGTCGTCATCTTCTGGTTGATATCTGTTTCAATATGCCTACAATATCTACGTATTGCTCTGCGACAATTTATTTCAGTAAGGTTGTCTCAAATAAACTGGGATCGGTAGTATCTATTTCTCTTGACTAGAATGCAAAAATGATTTCTCTCTGTTTTCCTTGTTTTAAATGTTCTTGTCAACTGGATAACCTCTCAGCTGTTTGAAATAAGCAGTATCGGCCAAATATAGGTCGTCTAAGAACTGTTGTGACGTATCAATGTAGTAATCTTGATATCTATTTTCACAGGTAGTTTAATTTCGCGCAGAAATTTTAATTTTTGCAGTTTGCGTTGTTGCGTCTTGCCGCGAATTAAAATTCCTATCAATCTTCGCTGTTTATTCCCGATAAGATGAACTCTCTTCCCGTAGTCGACTGCGACATGCTTCCTGTTGGTCAGTTGAAAGAATGAAGTCAGAAAAAATCTTCATTTTAATAATAGCTTCAAATAATCTTCATTCGTCATTCTTTTTCCACCGCCTTCTATGTACGATTCCTTCGGTAACTGCCTGATGAAAAGATTATCATTCCAGCTCGTATTGACGCTTGATGTTTTAACATTGACGTTTTAGTAACTTGATCTCCATTTTTGTTCCTATTAGTTCATGTAAGAACTGTGAAATGGCACAACGTCAAACAAACCAATCATTACAGAAGGATTGAGAGCGACTCCCTCCGGAGCTACGGAGGCGGGGTTCTCGGCCTAAGGGAGGTTCAAACTAAAAAGGCATGGAAGAATATATTTCATAAACGGCTGTTCTGGCATGTGAAACGCGGGAAAGATTTCAGCGCTATCCTATGTCATGTATAAAGTAATAGGGCTTTCGTTTTCCAGTAAATTAGGACCGTCTGCAAAGTATTCACACTTAAAACTGTATTCTCTAGTGGAAAGTTAATCAAATGTAAGGCAGCACGAGTGGTTACCCTCGGAATTCTCCCCTTCCATTCGAGTCGGGTGAATAAATTTTCTTAACTTATAAATTTTGAAATCCGTTTGAGGCCTTAAATGCTTTCCCCTTTTGTCATCCTGTAGCAAGGGATTAGCCTCTGTTCCTTTGTGCCTTAAGCCCGCATAAGTTTTCCTTCCTGATATTTGTCGGAATTCCTGTTTTCCGTGTCCATCCAATTTTGAGACCAGCCTTTAGTAAATATTTCCTTTCTCGTTTTTCATGGCCGCGTAGTATAGGTCATTTGCCTCTGCTCGTACTTGTCCGTTGTCCGTTGACCTTGACTTTAATAATTTGTGATACTTTCCTAGGTAAAATTGATATTGCCCAACATGGGCATACTTGGTGGTATGAGTCACCGACTGGTGACGGTTCAATTAATAGTGTACAAAGAAACTGTCTCTCGCTTTTTCCACTAAGAATTCCATTTAAATAATAGTTAACCTATTTGTAAATACGAATTTGTGCTCTGCTGATTGTACCGGTAAGAAGGTAATACGCTCCACTAGTATGTTAGAGAATAGATGGGAATTCCTTCCCCATTTGTTGTACCTATTTAAGCCTATACACTCATTATTGTACCTGTTTAAATCTATACCTCATTAGTTTTAGTTCGCTGTAAGACGTGCAAGCGTAAACATCGAACGCGCTGTTCTGTTGTGTGCTGTGAGGTAGAGTGTTTAGAGTTGTATTAGTACAAAGTGCAAGAAACAGGCAAGCTTCAATATTAGGAAAACTACAGTAGAATGTGCATTTCCTGATAAACTAAACAAACCCGGACCGGCAGAAATTCATGAGTGGAATGAAACAGTTGTACAATTACATGTTGATCAAGTGGAAGCAATACAATTGGACAATTTGGAAACAGCAGTATACATAAAATTAACCAGCAAATTTCTGACGGGGTGCATTCTGAAATTCAATGGTTCATTTTCGGAAGTAATTATAACATGTGCTGATGTGGACACTAAAGTAGTACGTATAATTAATCTTCCTATTGAAATGGTCAATGAACGCGTGGCGACTTATTTCAGTAAATATGAGTAAGTTAGGGAAATACGTAATGAAAAATGATCTTCTATATACACGTTTAATGTATTTAGTGGAATTAGGGCTATGCGTATCGAATTACAAAGTTCTATCCCGACAATAGTGACCATTGACGGATATAGAGCTCTGGTACTTTATGAAGGGCAATCATAAACATGCTATTATTCTAGTGGTAGTGACCATCTCCGACAAGACTGCCCGGCAAGGCGAGGAACAACTTCGGCAGGTGCAACAGGACCTAGGCTGATGAGTCAAGTAGTTGCAGGGAACTCTTACTGCCCCATCTCTCACGAGTGACACAGCTGTAAACACAGGTAGGAGCGACAAGCTGGAATTACAACAAATTATAGGTCTTGAGTCACAGCATGAACAGCTCCGCCCGGGTCATAAACAAGATACACTAAACGAAGTTCAGGTTATCACAACGCAAGCGGAGATACATCCCCTTCCGAATAACCTTGTAGCACATGGCCAAGGCAACTCAGTTGATGTGAACGAACCAGAAATAGATCCAAAACCAGCTCATGTCGGAACTGTAGGACTGAAACAATCTATGGATCACATTCAAGTTGAAGAACACTCATCCCGTCATAAAACAAATGTCACTGAAATTAAGACAGGAAACGAAATTAATTCTGACCTCGCAAAACAGACTTTGACGTAACCAGTTTGTTGGCAGACAAGTTAAATAGTTCTAGTAACCCACATACTAGCAGTCATCGGAAGGACTACATGGAACTAGATACTGATGAGAGTAACACCACCGAAATTTTGCCAGGTCATAGTGAGACTCCTAAACAATTGTGGTCAGATGACATTGAACCCTAGCCTCATACACTACTTAACGACACTAGCGAAATTCAATCCAGTCAGATGTTTCCGCCGGTGAAAAACGATAAAAAGCTGAAAACTACCCAGTCCACCAAAGTTGGCGTCCATAAGTCAGTCCGACCTTATATCAGCCCATAGGATCCTCGAAGACAAGGAGGGAGGATAGGTGACAGACGGTAGTAAGGTAATGTCTATCAGGCCAAAAGGCTCGACAGTTCAGTTTGGTATAAAGATGATTGTTACATTCCTCGTGCTATTGACGCACACTAAAATGACCTTAAACATTAACTGTATACAGATAGCCAGCAAGCAAGAGCTTCTTAAGAAATTAATTCGTGACCAAGATGTTGATACAGCATTATTACAGGAGGTTGCTACATATGATTTAATTAATATATTTGGGTATGAATGAATAGTAAATATCAACGAGACCAGAAGAGGTACAGCTATACATATGAAGGGTACAATTCCCCACACAGATCCCTTATTTCTTCCCAGTTCCCATGGTATCACTTTCAACATAAAAGGACTTCTAATTGTAAATTTTTATGCACCCTCTGGTTCTCAGGCAAGAGCCGAACGAAATTACTTCTACACCAGTGATATCATACATCTAACTAAAAATCATAGAGATCGAATAGTTATTGGCGGAGATTTTAATGCAGTTATCAATGCCAGACATCAGAGCGGGAGTTTTCAGAACTGTATAGCCTTATCAACTCTAGTGAAAGGACTCAAACTGATAGACACCTGGGAATTACAAACATCATACAACCCAGGCTATACATATTTTTGCGCTACAGGAGCTTTGAGATTAGACCGAATATATGTCAGTCAAAGTCTCCAAGAACATGTTAGGAATGCTGACGTGTGCCCCGTCGAATTCTCGGATCATGCAGCATATATATGTAAAAAAAGCGATCAGAGCTGGGAGTAGCTCGGGGAAGGGGTGTATGGAAACTCAATACGAATATTCTCAACATTGAAGAACTGTGCAGTGGCAACTATGGAGGAAACATAATTCACGTTATACAACGAGACTTGAGTGTTGGTTATCTTATGCAAAGCCCAATGTAATCAAATTCTTGAAACGGTTTAGTGCTCAGTATACTCGACAGATAAATTAAAAATCCGAATTATTTTACAAGTGTTTACGTCAGCTGTATAGGGAAGATCCCAGGAACCGATAAACATATCTCCTGATCAAAAAAACAAGAGCACTTCTCCTCAGATTATACGGAGAAATGAATGAAGGACTTACAATACGAGCACGAGATCATCGAAATAATACTGATGAAATGTCATCATTGTACCATCTCAATAGCGAGAGTAAAAGAGGCAAACAAAAAATATATTTCGAAACTGGCATCGCCAAGTGGGGAGTCTTCCACGGATATAAATTTCTAAGAACACATTTGAGCATTACTTCATACAATTGTACGAACGAACGAACGATGTTCTTCTTGACAGCAACAGCCCCTTTTTTATTCTGTTAGATGAAGACTGACACATGTGCAACAAGGGTATCTTATTGAAGAATTGCGGGAGGAAGATATTTATGAATCCATACAATCCCTTGGAGGAGATGGCCTTGGACGAGAATTCTACCTCATATTTTGTCCAGTTATCAAGGAAAACCTTACGATATCCTTAAATGATGTGTTACATTGAAGACCAAATACAGTATATGTCACCTAAAAGTAAATGCAACTAATCATGTTCATACACTTAGATATACGAGCCATACTGGAATTGACTTCCTGATTACAAATAACCCGCATAATGTTCATACGTTCGGTGAATTTCCTGTACCTGGCATCTCAACTCATGACTTAATTTACCTGTGCTACTCTCTACGTGTACCAAAGTACAAAGCTAAATACATTAGTTATAGGGATCTGAAAAATATCGATCTACAACAACTCCAAATATTTACCTTGGGCATACATAAAGCAGTTGTACGACACAGACATGAAAGTGACAAGAATTAATTCCTTACTCATAGGACTATATGACAAGCATGCTCCAGTTAGGCAAAGTGGAGTCACTCGCTCGCCTGCACCTTGGTTAACAAGCGATATAAAAGCAACTATGGCTCGCCGTGACGCAATGTTCCGCCGACACAAGGAAACAAATAATGAACTAGATTTTGAACAGTATCGTCTTTTACGTAACAGAACAAAGCAATTAATTCGCAATAGCAAATTTAATCACATTAAAAATGTAACAAGGAACTTAAATGCACGTGAAACCTGGAACGAACTTCGAGCTATGGAAGTTGGAAAATGCAGGGAGCTACATGTGCCTACTATATCTCTCGATACACTTAACACTCACTTCGTATCAAACCCAATAAATGAATCTCAACCTCAAAATCATATCAATCTAAATAAAAGAATCAGTGACCCTACAGAAAACGAAAATAATTTCTCTTTTCACCCTGTCAGTGTAAATGATGTAAAGTATATTTTGAATTCTGTTAAGTCACAAGCTAAAGGAGCAGATAACATCCCAATAGGCTTTATAGAAAACATTATTGGCGCGGTCCTACCAGTTATTACGCACATTGTAAACCACTTTCTCACCACAGGGACGTTTCCAACTGCATGGAAGGATGCTCCAGTAACCCCAATATTAAAGCATACCGGTACCACAGCAAATGCGTCATCTGATTAACGCCCTATTTCGATTATTCCCCCTCTCTCTAAAGTTCTTGAACGAGTTGTACACGAGCAGCTAGTAGAATTCTTAACCAGACATTCTCTTTTTGACCCAGTGCAATCTGGCTTCAGAAAGGGACACAGTACTACGACTGCACTTCTTCGTGTAACAGATGACATAAGACTAGCAATGGACAAACGGCAGGTGACGATACTGACACGCCTTGATTTTAGTAGTGCGTTCGACACGGTAAATATAGACATACTATTATCCAAGCTACGCTCTCTGCATATAAGCCCGATAGCCCTAAATTTCTTTAAGTCGTACCTTACAAATCGTCGCCAGTGCGTAGTCGTAAACAATCAAAGACCCCAATGGGCTGTAAAATCATCCGGTGTCCCTCAAGGGTCTGTTCTAGAGCCCTTACTGTTCGTCTTGCATATTAATGACATATCTTCCACACTTCAGTATTGCAACAATCACTTACATGCTGATGATCTGCAGATATACAAACACACCACTAGAAATAATTAACATGAAACAGTTCAGCATATTAATATGGATATTGAAAGGCTTAACGCCTATGCTAAAAACAACAACTTAATCCTAAATCCTCGTAAAACGCAAAGTATTATCATAGGAAACTCTAAATTATTACATTTAACAAGCAATATCAATCCTCCTCCAATCATAACCAATTGCTGTACCGTACCTTACAAATGTAACTAATCTTGGAATCTCCATCAATGAGAATCTGACCTGGAATGAACACGTAACAAATGTATGTAGTAAGGTTCATGCAGCTCTATATCCCCTGAAAGTTGACAAGAATTCTTTTCCTCAAAAACTGATATTAGCATTAATCCAAGCACTACTATTCCCAATTTTGGTCTACTGTGATACAGTACTAGTCAATCTAAATGCTGAACAAGCTTTGAGACTTCAGCGAGCACAAAACTCATGCATACGATATGCCTTCCAACTGCGACATGACGCTCATGTTACACCATATTTCAAAACATTGGAATGGCTACGCATAAATGAACGAAGGAATTTTCACCTAATGACACTCGTTTACCAAGTGCTCTCGACGAACGCTCCTACTTACCTCTCTTCTAATTTTCGTTTCCTTTCCTCATTCCATGAAATTAGTACACGTTCTGGTTCCTTACTTGAAATTCCACTAAGTCGAACGAATTCCTACAATCATTCCTTTTTAGTTACCGCATCGAGACTCTGGAATACACTCCCAATGGACATTCGGCACCTTACTTCCTCTCATAAATTCAAATCTGTCTGCCGAAAGTTTTTCCTGGGAACATAAAACTCAGTTCTGTGAGTCATTGTGTGTATGGATTTTTTAAATTTCATATTATTATTATTATTATTATTATTATTATTATTATTATTATTATTATTATTATTACTATTATTATTATTATTATTATTATTATTATTATTATTACCATTATTATGAAAATGAAAAATGAGCAGAATCTAGATGATGATCAGTTTGGGTTCAGGAAAGGAGTAGGAACGAGAGAAGTTATTATAGCACCTAAAACCATCTTGGAGAGAAGACTGGAGCTTAACAGAAATACATATATAGCTTTTGTAGAGACTTATCAACTCTAGTGAAAGGACTCAAATTGACAATGTTCAGTGGAAAAGACTGTTCAAAATTATGAAGGACATTCATTTGGACTGGAAAGACAGAAAAGCAATACTTGACCTCTATATCAATCAAAGAATAAACATCGAAAGTAATGATAAAGAATGCAAGGTGATAATCAGGAAAGGAGTAGGACAGGGGTGTTCCTTATCGCCATTTCTATTTAATCTGTACATTGAAGATGCCATGAACATTTTTAAATCCAAAACACCTGGCATTAAAATAAATGGAACAACTGTACATTGTATTAGATTTGCCGACGATATTGCACTTCTGGTTGACAATTAGAAGAACATGCAGATCATGCTCAACAATTTAACATCCATCTTAAAAGATTTCCAACTTATCATGAATGTAAATAAAACTAATGTTATGGTTGTAACCGAATCTAAAATGATGCCAGAGGCACATCTCAGAATTGGAAATATTTTAATAAAACAGGTGCACAAGTTCGCTACTTTGGATCAGTTATTACCGATGACAACAGATGCACTGTGGAAACAAAAGGAAGGATTTCCCTGTGTAAGAAAGCCTTTGAGGATAAGAAGCAGCTCTTAATTAATAAATCCTTAAATACTGAACAAAAGAAATTATTTATCAAAACGTTCATTTGGAGTGTGCTGCTATACGGCTGTGAAGGATGGACTCTCTTGAAGGAGGACGTGAAACGAATAGAGGCAGTGGAAATGTGGCTATGGAGGAAGATGACAAGAACTAGCTGGATTGAGAAGAAAACTAATGAAGCAGTGCTTAGAGAAATAAATACACAGAGACATTTAATAACAACGATAAGAAGGAGAAAAGCGTCAGTTTTCGGTCACATTCTCCGGCATAATAACTTCATAAAGAACGTGTTCGAAGGCAAGGTGATGGGAAAGAAAGGCAGAGGGAAACCACGGAAGAAGATCATTGAATAGGTAGTTGAGATGATGGGATGCCAAGGTTATGGAGAGATGAAAAGGATCGCAGAGAGAAGAGATCAATGGTTGCAGCGACACGGCAAAGCCTTTAGATAATGATGATTATTATTATTATTAGTATTTTGAACCATGTGACCTTGCCGCGGTGGGGAGGCTTGCGTGTCCAAATGATGTAGATAGCCGAGCCGCAGGTGCAACCATATCGGATGGGTATCTGTTGAGAGACCAGACTAACAAATGGTTAATCGAAAGGGCGGTAGCAGCCTTTCGGTAATTGCAAGGACGGTAGTTTGGATGATTGACTGATACGGCCTTGTAATAATACTCAACATGGCTTAGCTGTGTTGATACTGCTACACGGCTGAAAGCAACGGGAAACTACAGCCGTAACTAACTCCCGAGGACATGCAGCTCTCTCTGTATGAATGATGTACTGATGATGGCTTCCTCCCGGGTAAAATATTCCGGAGGTAAACTAGTCCCCCATTCGGATCTCCGGGTGGGGACTACACGAGAGGGGGCGATCATCAGGAAGATGGATACTGACATTCTGCGAGTCGGAGCGTGGAATGTTAGAAGTTTGAATCGTTGTGGTAGGTTAGAGAATCTGAAAAGGGAGATGGATAGGCTAAAGTTAGATGTAGTTGGCATAAGTGAAGTACGTTGGCAGGAAGAACAAGATTTTTGGTCAGGCGACTACCGAATTATCAACACAAAATCAAACAGAGAAAATGCAGGAGTTGCTTTAATAATGAATAAGAAAATAGGGCAGCGGGTAAGCTACTATGACCAGCATAGTGATAGAATTATTGTCTTCAAGATAGACACCAAACCAATGCCCACCACAATAGTGCAGGTCTATATGCCTACTAGTTCAGCGGATGATGAAGAAATCGAAAGAATATATGAGCAGATAGAAGATTTAGTACAATATGTAAAAGGTGACGAGAATCTAATTGTGATGGGAGACTGGAATGCAGTGGTAGGCCAAGGAAGAGAAGGTAGTACAGTAGGAGAATTTGGATTGGGACGAAGGAACGAAAGAGGAAGTCGTCTGGTTGAATTCTGCACTGATCATAATTTAGTCCTTGCCAATACTTGGTTCAAACACCACAAACGACGGCTGTATACGTGGATGAGACCTGGAGACACTGGAAGGTATCAAATAGACTTCATTATGATTAGGCAGAGATTCAGAAACCAGGTGTTGGATTGCAAAACTTTCCCAGGAGCAGACGTGGACTCTGACCACAACTTGTTGGTCATGAAATGCCATCTGAAGTTGAAGAAATTGAAGAAAGGAAAGAATGCAAAAAGATGGGATCTAGACAAGTTGAGAGAAAAGAATGTGAGGGATTGTTTCAAGGAACATGTTGCACAAGGATTAAATGGAAAGGCTGGAGGAAACACTATAGAGGAAGAGTGGAGAGTCATGAAAAATTAAGTCAGTAGGGCTGCTGAAGAAGTGTTAGGAAGGAAGAATCGATCAACTAAGAATCAGTGGATAACTCAAGAGATACTAGACCTGATTGATGAACGACGAAAATACAAGAATGCTGTAAATGAAGAGGGCAGAAAAGAATACAGGCGATTAAAGAATCAAGTGGATAGAAAGTGCAAGGCAGCTAAGGAAGAATGGCTGAAGGAGAAATGCAAGGATGTCGAAGGCTGTATGGTCCTGGGAAAGGTAGATGCTGCATACAGGAAAATCAAGGAAACCTTTGGAGAGAGGAAATCTAGGTGTATGAATATTAAGAGCTCAGATGGAAAACCACTTCTAGGGAAAGAAGACAAAGCAGAAAGATGGCAGGAGCATATCCAACAGTTGTATCAAGGTAACGATGTAGATAATTTCGTTTTGGAACATGAAGAGGCTGTTCATGCTGATGAAAATGGAGACCCAATTTTGAGGTCAGAGTTTGACAGAGCTGTGAGTGACCTCAATAGGAACAAGGCACCTGGAATTGATGACATTCCCTCTGAATTACCGACTGCCTTAGGAGAAACCAGCATGGCAAGGTTATTTCATTTAGTCTGCAAGATGTATGAGACAGGAGAAGTCCCATCCGATTTTCAGCAGAATGTTGTTATACCTATTCCCAAGAAAGCCGGTGCTGACAGGTGTGAAAACTACCGCACTATTAGTTTGGTATCTCATGCCTGCAAAATTTTAACACGTATTATTTACAGAAGAATGGAAAAACAAGTTGAAGCTGAGTTGGGAGAAGATCAATTTGGCTTCAGAAGAAATGTAGGAACACGTGAAGCTATCCTGACTTTACGTCTGATCTTAGAGGATCGAATCAAGAAGGACAAGCCCACGTACATGGCATTCGTAGATCTAGAAAAGGCATTCGATAATGTTGATTGGACCAAGCTATTTATGATTCTGAAGATGATAGGGATCAGATACCGAGAACGAAGAATTATCTACAATCTGTACAAAAATCAGTCTGCAGTGATAAGAATCGAGGGCTTTGAAAAAGAAGCAGCAATCCAGAAAGGGGTGAGGCAAGGCTGCAGTTTGTCCATTCTCCTTTTCAATGTTTACATAGAACTGGCAGTAAAGGAAATCAAAGAGAAATTTGTAAAGGGAATCACAGTCCAAGGAGAGAAAATCAAAACCTTGAGATTTGCCGATGATATTGTTATTTTATCTGAGACTGCAGAAGATCTCGAGAAGTTGCTGAATGGTATGGATGAAGTCTTGGGTAAGGAGTACAAGATGAAAATAAAGAAGTCCAAAACAAAAGTAATGGAGTGCAGTCGAACGAAGGCAGGTGATGCAGGAAATATTAGATTAGGAAATGAAGTCGTAAAGGAAGTAGATGAATATTGTTACTTGGGTAGTAAAATAACTAACGATGGCAGAAGTAAGGAGGACATAAAATGCAGACTAGCACAAGCAAGGAAGAGCTTTCTTGAGAAAAGAAATTTGCTCACTTCAAACATTGATATCGGAATTAGAAAGATGTTTTTGAAGACTTTCGTGTGGAGCGTGGCATTGTATGGAAGTGAAACATGGACGATAACTGACTCAGAAAGAAAGAGAATAGAAGCTTTTGAAATGTGGTGTTACAGAAGAATGCTGAAGGTGAGATGGATAGATCGAATCACGAATGAAGAGATACTGAATCGAATTGGTGAGAGGAGATCGATTTGGCTAAATTTGACGAGAAGAAGAGATAGAATGATAGGACACATCTTAAGACAACCAGGACTTGTTCAGTTGGTTTTTGAAGGAAGTGTAGGGGGTAAGAACGGTAGGGGTAGACCAAGGTATGAATATGACAAGCAGATTAGAGCAGATGTAGGATGCATTAGTTACGTAGAAATGAAAAGGTTAGCACAGGATAGGGTGGCATGGAGAGCTGCATCAAACCACTCTATGGACTGATGACTCAAACAACACATTGTCACACTAAGTGCCGTACTGATATGCAGGCCTAACTTAGTCCTAGAATTATCTGTCCTTAGTATTATTTCTTTTTAGAATTTCTATGTCTTACTTTTATGCTTACATTTTTAAATTTTATTATTTATAGTGGTTAAGTGTAAGAGAGAGCCATGAGCCCTAACTTCGCCACAAATACATAAATAAATAAATAAATAAAAGAGGGATTGGTTGTACTGATACCAAAAAAGCCTAATCCTAAAAGTATAAATGATTGCAGACCACTCACTCTGCTGAACGTCGATTACAAATTACTCACCCGATATCTTAAGCAGCGCATCACTTTTCGTATGTCCGATACTTAGGTGCACAAAAATCGTGTGGAGCTCCCGGTGGGAGCATTATACACTCAGTATGTGCAACAAGAGACATTCAACGGTTCAGAAAGAGGTTAAAAATCTTAGGACTTAGTTGTTTTAACAGTATTCACCAAATAATCCAGCATAACTGGGGCAAAACAGTGACTGTGATACGCAGACTGTTACAGCGAGAAAAATGCAGAAATCTATCATTAATTCCGAGAATTCAGTATATCAATACATACATAATCAGTAAACTGGGATACATATGTCAAATCCTTCCTCTGCCCCGTGTAAGAGGTTTTAAGGTAATGTCTGCTGTAGGATGGTACATATGGCAAGGTTGAATCCTAAGGGTGAATCGTGATACTTTAACTCTGTCAAGATCTCTGGTGGATTAGGACTCAGGAATATCCAGAATAATGTGTCAGCCTTATTCCTCCTCAATCGACACATAACATTCCTTATTGGTGAAGGTCATCTGTATTCTCAAAATTTTCTCCAACAGTGGAGCAGTTTACAGCAGATGCCTAACCCTCCCCCTTTCCATAATGTGGATAAATTCGCCCCTCATGCACGATATTTGAAATATGAAATGAGCTATCTACCACAAACTTTTATGAACAATAACGTGACCTCGAGAAGCATCTATATGTTTCTGCAGCGTAGCCAATATATAGCTCCCAGGATTCAGCAGTCTATTTTGGTATGCAACTGGAATCGCATCTGGAGGAATATTACGCATCGGGTCTTCCTCTTGAACTTCAAGCAAAGTGGTATATAGTTGCTCATGACATTGTGCCGACAAATAGTAAACTGTATAATATTCGTATGGCAGAAAGTTTACTATGTCGTGTGTCGCAGAGGAGGAGGCACTCTTCTCCACCGTCTGCATGTTACGCAAGGTTGGCGATATGTGACGTACATTATCAAACGGGCTGCTCGATCCCGACATTTTGAAGTACCACCGGAATGGATTGTCCCCCCCCGCCTTTGGGACAACTACAGCTCATTTTACATCTGTCCTCGTGTTAGTGATTGCAGTGTACGGGAATACAGTGTTAAAAACCCATGGAACTTGGAACTCTCAACACCATAGTTTGTGTCCATATATCCAAGATTGTATTGGTCAAGTTTTATCGTCACCAAGAGCTAAATATGTGGGTGAATATATTCCGTTATTGTACTCAAAAATGAAGACTTCTACACTGAAAACAACATGAATAATTAAGAAACTTATTTGTTTTAATATCTTGTGTAATTCTCCGAAACTTATGCTACTGTTCCAGCTCGTAAAGCCAAAAAGAGTGTGTTGCTATTTTTACTTGTTTTTATTTTTACTATTTGTATTTATTTTATTTCCAATATTTTCAACCTAACTACTAAATAGTAATGCTTCATAACAAAATTTCAATAGTACCAAATTATCTAGGCCAAAAGGGATCTTATTTTTTCAATATGTATATTGTTACTAAGATATTGTTTGCTAAATTTGTAATATCTATGTTATTCTTGGTGTTGTATTCTGTATGTGTACGACAGTACCAACAGTGCCGAAGGATTAGGCACAAGAACTATTCATTGTTTTTACCCAAGACCAGATCATTAACGGTAATCAATTATTGACATGGCAATGTAAAATTCTTCAAGAACTAACAAGAACCTCCAAGGTAGTGGAAGTGGAAAGGACTTATTGTAGACCAGGAGGCATGAACTATGTAAACCTACCAACTGTAAAACTTGTAATCATGTATTATAATCAATAAAAGTTGTATAAAAACCTGTTCAGAGCTTATGTGATCCAGTTGTATTGTTGAGCACCAATCCTGTTTGTTAACTGATGCTTATGGTTAAAACAGTATTTTAAAATCAATCAGAAAAGAATGAAATAACATTTCTCGAATCTTATTACTGTCCAGCCATTGATCCCACACATCTACTGACCCCACATATCCCCGGAACGTTAATCATTAAAAATTTTGAAATGAACATATGGTATATTAAGTATTGTTGTATTAATTATTTCAAGTATGAGCAACGATTGTTACAAATGCAGCGGGCTCGAACTGCTTATGTTATCGTCAGCAAGCGCCTGTAGCAGATTGTCGAAGGGCAGGGCATTTAATTGAGGCTGTAGAGGCTGCCTTGCACAATAGAATCCCAGCTGGCTGACCTACGTTCAATCCCCAGCTCTGCCGTGAATATAATACGCTCAGACTGAGGTAAAGACCTAAGCTTGTAGTTTCTAGGCGACTTTTGGTATCGTGATCATAGTCACGAGAAGACCGAATTTTTCATGTAATCAGAATCTTAAAATTCCTACATGTACTGACCAGGATTCGAACAGAGGCCACCTTGGTAAGAACTCAGTGGCGATGTCGAGAAACCTGAGGATGAGTTTTCAGGACCTCGCAGTTTCACACTGAGAAAATACCCGTGTGGTACATTAATTTTTGCCACGGCCACTATCTTCTCAGACCTACTTGTGTGGCGTTAAACAACGGCCTTGCTTCAAACTACACTAGTGTCCAAAAGTTAAGCATAATCACTAAACGAGACCTCACACACCATATGTCACACAACTTATTCAGAAAAAGTGTCAGAAATGTTCTGATAGCTAAGGTACAAGTAACAAAACTTGGCAATGTCTTCCACAAAAAAAAATATTAGTAGCGTGTATGGTTACCCCTAACGGCCACAAATGCATTGCAGCGCCATGGCATGCTCTCTATCAGATGGTCCAAGAGCTCTTGTGGCAATCGATCCCATTCCTCCGAAAGGGCTATGCGAAGGTCTTGGAGGGTCCTTGGTGGAGGCTTGCGGGATGCAATACGCCTCCACAATGCATCCCAGGCATGTTCTATACGATTCAGATCCGCAGACCTCGCTGGCTATTGTATGCGATGAATGCCTTTCCCAGCCAGAAATTCATCCACCAGAGCATCGCGGTGCGGTCGGGCATTATCTTTCATTAAGAGGAATTCTGGACCAACCGCACCTCTGAAGAGTCGGACATGTGGTTTCAGTACCTCACCCTGTATCTCCGAGCGTTAACAGTGTTCCTCGGATTTCCCATGAAGATGTGCAAGTCCGTACGGCCATTCAACATGATGCCGTCTCACACCATGACGCCACCACCACCACCATACTGGTCCCGTTCCACGATGTTCCTGCGGTTGTATCGGCTACCCTGTTCTCTCCAGATTAATGTGCGACGGGGATTCAACTGTGAAGAGCACATGTCTCCATTCATTCATAGTCCAATTTCGATGTTGACGGCTCCACAGTAAACGGGCCCGTCTCTGCGCTGGAGTGAGCGGAGCGCACACCGCTGGACGTCGGGCAAACTGCCCTGATGTTCTGAGCTTCCGGTACACAGTTTGCCGGGAAACGGCAACCCCTGAGACGGCTGCATGCTCCGCCGACAATTGTCTTGCAGTTGCACTCCGATTTCGTCGGGCGATCCTGCTGTGGGGTGGTTACCTTTGGTCGACCCGGTACTGGCGTACGACTAACATCTCTTGTGTCCCGAAATCGTCTCCAAAGCCTGGAAATGACACTTTGTGGTACATTCAAGGATACGGCGAATTCGGTGTGTGTCTGGCCTGCTTCCAGGCGGCCGAGTATTCTACCATGCAAAACGGGGTCCAAATGGCGTCGTTGAGCCATTATGCTGTAACGTTCACCATGAGGCTACACTCCACACACTACAACAGGGCAAACACGACTGTGGAAATATGGGGCGTAGGCACTGGCTGTGTTTACCTTGCGGTTACGCCGCTAATCATAGCAGGGAACACTCCTTTCCTATACAAAGCTTACACGTAAGGTTGGTCGTGCGATTTACGTTCCATTTCCTGCTGCCCTGCTTGCTCGTAACTTATGCTTAATTTTTGGACGCTAGTGTACGTGGTCAGCGCTTGACTGCTCTTAGAACAGCTAATGGAGTAGAACATTCGGTTAGCAAAACAAATTAGTATTTTCTAAATGTTGAATTTCAGATCTTTAAAAAGTAAGGTGATTGGAGAAAATCTCAACTTCCTCTGTTCAACGGTCTTCATTATATTCACTGTTGAATATCGTATAATTTTTCCGACACTCAGCACTTGCAGACTGAACGCTGAAAGGCATAATGATGATGTATGTATTTCAACATTTTATGGAAATGTTAGGAACAAAGTACTGAAGATAGGTCATCCATTTATTTACTGTTTACAATTCTAAATATTATACTATTGTAATTTATTGATTTATTTATACTATATAAGTACTATAGAATAAAACAATAACTGTCTTAGGAATTTAGTATATTATTAACATGTTTTAAAAACTCATTTATTAAATTTGACCCTCTTTTCCTCTCTAAAGAACTACTTTGAAAGTCACTACGGGGAGGAGACGGATTACATCCACATCGAGGTGAATTTATTTGTTTAGTGTTTGAAAGTCGCTACACGAACACCAGTTGAAGACACACCGCCTTCTTGCGGGACCTCGATCTAATCATACAGATCCTTTATTAATTTTTGTTTGCTTGTAATCCATGAACCCATAAATTTGACAATGCAGATTTATTCAGCGGCTGAAACTTTTTTCTTGCTAATTGCTTTACGTCGCACCGACACAGATATGTCTTGTGGCGACGATGGGACAAGGAACGGCTAGGAGAGGGAAGGAAGCGTCCGTGGTGTGAAAATGGGAAACCACGGAAAACCATTTTCAGGGCTGCCGACAGTGGGGCTCGAACCTACTGTCTCCCGAATACTGGATACTGGCCGCACTTAAGTGACTTCAGCTATCGAGCTCGGTCGGCTGAAACTGAACGCATTAATTTATTCAGATATATTTTTGAATTAAAAAATATCTTGATCAAGAGCATGCTTTATTATCATTAACAGCATGTATATATATGCATAAGTGTGTGTGTGTGTGTGTGTTTGTGTGTAAAAATCGAAATTTCATCGAATTTTTTTTTCTAAGGATAACTGAAATACGGGCCTCGGAAATTACGAAAACTAATAGTATACCGTACCATAAATGTAATGACTTTTCGTGTGAGCGCTATTACATTTAGGAAAATATTGTTTACATAATCCTGATTTTGACAGATTTCTGCACCCAATTTTAAAACTCTTGTGTTTTTTTTTAAGTCCATGTTTCCTTGTCCACAATCTTTGTGCAAATTGACGTAGAATGTCCCATGTGTGAACAATGATAGCACAGACATTGTTAAAATACGTTGTAAACAAATGTTCCAAAACTGACAACACGCTGAGTGAACTTACTAACAGCCTCGGACACGGGCAGGAAAAAATGTAGAATACAGGAGGATGGGGAAATTACTCATCGCACTTAGAACACACCAGCAGTTCTCCATTCTTCACGCCTCGTACGTCACTCAAACATTCTTTGCGGACATTGTTGGAGCCTTGTCGTAAATTAGGGAAAGATAGAAGTCGTTGTCTTTCATTATCACACAGTTTACAGGCATGTTATTCATTACTGAGACCTGACACCAATTCTGAACATGGTACTTTTCATCTCTTCGAGGTAATTCTCAGTGTTCTTGGGTCTGAACACAAACAGGCAGTTAGGTATGAATTCATTTGATGTGTCAGTATGTAGCCCGAACATTCTTACCCTCTTGTCTCCGTTGGGCACTTCCACAAAATCGTCTATCCAGTCTTTTCCCAGGATGTTGGTGCGTATTGAGCCACAATATAGCCAAACAAAGACCAGGTTTTCTAGATCGCGCGCTGTCGATATGAAAGATGCCCAAGTGTCACTCAGAGAGAGGCTAGAGTCACTCTGCCAGTAACTGAGAACATTCAGATCAATATCGTATTACTTTCTACTTTTTGGATGACGTCGAAATTAACACATTAACTATAAAAGGAGCAGAAAGATCTATTTCTGGCACAGTTACTTACTAGAATCTTTACCAACAATAAAATAAAGGACGTAGCAATGAGCAAAGATAGTAACTGCAGAACATCAAGACGTTTCCAACTATGCCATTCGAACTACTCCATATTTTTTATTTCTGCAGTTACTGCCTTTTTCGTCCGCATCTACAAGGCTTGCTTGTACCCTGAATAGAGCTTCTTAGCAACCCCCTAACTATTAAAGCTATAATGCATCCAAGAGGAGACGACGGCACACATGAACCAGACTGATTCTTCCCTGATGAATTTTAATGTTGCTAAAGGTTTTACGACTTCTCTCTGATTTCGTGCTATTTTCATTTACCTTCACTTCCTCTCTAAAGTGTTCTCCACAATTCACGAGGCCAGGTAACAGCCCGCCCACTTGATTACTTGCGCACTCCACTTCAAGTGATGGTATTGCTTGACCACGCCCTTTCCGAGTCACCAATTAAAAGTGCTTCCGCTCCTTTCGCTGTATTGCATTTCCGTGATTCCGGTCACCTCCTATCTCAGGAGAGAAGGAATTAGGCTCTGCAGAGGCGGATCACATATTCACGGTTCAGTTGAAGTGAAACTTGTTGCCACATTGTTTAATTCTCTCTCACCGTAGTTGATATTCCTGTTATTGTTCTTGTAGCTCCATTAAAGATGGCATGGCTTCTGATGAATTAGATTGGTAAGGAGCGAAACTTGCATTAATTCGCCCCCGTGAGGAACTTGTATATTTGCCTGAGAACACACGAAATCTCTCCCGCACAAAAGTTGTTGACCTGCTTTAGTCACGCGACAACTGTGTCATATCAGCGTAAGAACGAACCCTGAGGTCATACTCAGTGAACATAGTAAACAACTTTACGTAATATCAGGCTTCCTATTCATATTATAAAAATGTATAACTGAAATAGGGACTTGTAGTAGGGATAACTGCAAATACTTTTAAATTCCTTCCTGACGAAATTGTTTAAGAAGTGTTGGATCTACATATCCCAATGGCTGATAATGTGTCTAGGTGACATAAAGGTAGGAAATATACACACACACACACACACACACACAAATCTGGACATAGGACGTGAATATGTGCATTCACTGCATTCAACAAAGGAGTGAAACTGACTGTAACAGGCAAAATAAGGGAAGTGAATAATGCCTACATCTGGAGTATAATCGTATATCTGAACGCTTGTACTTGCCAAGATACAAGCTGGTAATTAATTACATTTTACGTAATAAAATATATAAATTGAAAAATAAAATAAATAATTAAAACCATAAAAGGATTATGGAAGTGAATGAATCAAGGTAAGGTGAAGAATGTATATCCCTAAGTTTCACCATTACATAAATCCTATTTATCCATACTGAAACACAAAATTTGCTCAATCTATATCTGAAGTACTACAGAATAATTTATGAAAATGCAAGTAGCTTAGATCTACATTTATATTTCTGATGTAGAAAATCACCTCAACTCCAAATAAATGGGCACGCCTGGCAATCATTACTCTACGCATATACAAACAAGCACGTCTACCAACATATAAACTCCAAATATACCATAGCATAATACGCTTATAAATTTTCTGATGTCCACACCAGGTAGCAGCACAAATCAAATGTAGGAATTGGGTCTCCCAATGTCCCAAAACAGGAAAAAAGTTAATGGGAATTATAGTATATCACCCACTAAACACGAAAGGGAAAGGTAAATTAAAGGAACACACTCGTGATGAACACAGTGAAAGTAAGTAAGTCGCCCATTTGCAAAGCGGGCCAAGTAGCCAAAATTAAAGAAAAATAAAGAGTTGTTGGCACTGATGGGCAGTTTCTTACTGTCTGTCAAGGGTATTAGTTGCCAAGAATCAAATTTGACTACAAGCCCTTTAAAATGCGTTAAGAAACGAATGCGGCTGCAAAATAGGGCGAGTGAGTGCTGGGTCAGGGTGCGAGGTCCGCTTTTCAGGAAATAAATTGTCAAGCTATGTCTTGTGCAGGAAGAGCCCTTCTACAATTTTGAATGTGGAGAGACCAAAACTCTTATCAAAAGAGGCAAACGTTTCCAGAAATATATAATTCCTCATCTGATTCCGAAGGGGGTCAAATTGAAGACAACTAAAATAAAGGACATCAGAAAGCTCTGTGAGAATCATGGCCACAACTGGACAAGTTGGATTTCTTCACAGAAATGTTTCTGCAGGAAGAAAGCTGACGTAACACCAAATGAATATGATGATGTTGATTTTGAACTTAATATAACCGCCCAATAGCATGTGAGTCAGCTGCTGAGCCACTGAAGGTTATGCTAAAAGAAAATCAACCGTATTCACTCGGAAAATACGTCCAGCAGCCGCAGATACGTCCAGTTGTGTCAAATAGCCGGAAATAACTCGCTTATTCAAATAAGAAATTGGATGGATATAAAATAAGAACGGAGATTCGTAAGCTCAGAACCCCGTGGTCACCGGATGGTTACAGTCGTGAGATATTATTTAATATATGAACTGAGGCTAGCAAGTGAACGGCATGGAAAGTAATGATATTCCGGTCCAGTAATAACGGGGCGGTGGCCATGACTTGACGTTATAGATTAAAGGATCAAGAAGGCGCTGAAGAAAATAAATCGATTGCATACGTCATGAAGACAAACAAATGGTGAAGTGTTCCTTTGTGCATCTGTCTAATCAGAAGAGATGGTATTACCTCGGAATTCATTTCTTCAAATGTCAAAAACATATGGAAGTGAAGTTACAAGTTAACAAAGCCTAATATATGAAACGCGGACCAACATTATTAATGTAACAATTTTGAAATTAACTTTTGTTTTTATGAACAATTGTATTGTAATGAGAAAAACTGAGACTGGAGGTTGATCTAATAGCGATACACGAGTCTTCAGTAGGAGCATTTGGAATAATAGAATTCAAAGGAAATATTAAAAGACGTATTAAGGACATAATTACATTGCACTCAATAACGATTCCACACTAGTTGTTAAGTAAGGCGAGTTTTCAGGAATAATCGTGGGAAACGCCCAGATCACCATACTAATTCTATTTTATAATCATAATGTATGAAGACTATTCCTGTGATGTGATGATGAAAGCAAATATGTGGCCTTAAAGGATTTAGCGTCCTAACAGGCCCGGGAGATGATGCTAACATGAAATGCCAAACCATGACCGATGGAACGGAGGATTGAGAGCTGTATTACATGATGTTCATCGATAACTACCCAATATTTCATCTTCTTTACCCTATCTTGTAGTTGCATAGTGGTAGTGTAGATTTTATTTTATTTATTTTCACGATGATGAATCAGCTTGAGTGACCTAAAGCGATCGTCACAAATGCCCAGTTATACTCGTGATTACGGTTAATTCTGATGAGAAGGTATAGAGATCACTTGTCCTATGCGAGATTTAGTTCGTAGAATGCGTATTTTACCGCGAATTACCCGGAATTTCTTTATGTCTACTGCAAATGTAAGGAGGCATTGTCTTCATAATTTAAACCATACGAGCACTGCATGAATATTTTGTAAGGTGATGTGATTAAATATCAATTTTTTAAAGTCTTCTTGTGTAATATCATGTGCGTACATACATACGGTTGCGTATATTACGTAAACTTGGTGCCGTAATGATTGTGATATGTTTGTAATGATGGTAAGGTTCTTCGGACAGATGTCTGTGATTTTCTTGGGGTAAATAATTGTGAATATATGTTGTGCGCTTGAATTATGGTGAATAGTATGAGAATAGGGTCGTCTATAAAGTGTTTAATGGTAAAATAATGTTGTTAAAAAGGTTCGTTGAGAACAGGTATTATGAAGAATAATGAGTAAGTGTCGAGATTTTCAATGAACTTAGGATTGAGAAGTGGATTTAAGCGTTCATCATACAAGTTAAGAATCCGAGATAGGCAAGCAGTAAGGTTGTTATTAACTTGTTCTGTGACATGTCCGAAGGTTATGAGTAAATTGGTATACGATCATCGAGACACTATTTTGCGGCATGATATGGTACGGATATCGACTATGTTTTGAACGAATAATTAGTGACAAGAGGTCTTCGACATTAAATAAACATAATATGGATATAGTAGGATGTCACATTGATCAATTTATCATCACCTGGTGTAATGTAGGTTGTGTTCTTTGTGTAGTTGCTTGTAGTATGAACCTTTGTAGTTAGTAGACCTTCACGACTCTTTTTCAGGAGGACAGTTCCGGCGAAACCAGATGTCATTAATAATTTTTAGACCTTATTGATTATGTTGTATCAGCTAGATAGTGTGCATTTTTTAGGTGGCGAACGTGAGTTCCTGGCGCATGCTGAATCCAACTATCATATCTTTTATTACTGTATGATCGCACATTTAAGGATGGTCATGCTGATGACAGATCACTATTATGAAACTCAAGTTGATTAGCACTTAGGCAATTTATGAAAAGAGCGATAGAATAATGGGGCGTTGAAAGATTAAATCTTGGATAAATGAACGATAGAAACAAGTGAGATATTTTCACTTTATTATTTTATAACGGGCGGACAATTAATAATAATGAATTAATTTTTCTGAATGAGAATAAGCCTTCAGCAAGTTCCATCTTTGTTTTCATCAAGGTAGAATATTAAATTTTAATTGAGATTTTAATGATGGTGAATTATATAAATATCAGACATCAAATATTTTAATTTCATTTATCTGATTTTTATCCAGTCATTCTACGTTGTAAGTATAATTGTAGTAGCTTAATTATTATAATTTCATTAAATTGGGAGGATCATTCCAAGAAACTAACATTTGATATCTTCTTATTTAAATGAGGTATATTTTAGTCTTGCATAACCTGTTGAACAATTATTGATTACAATAGTAAGGATCTTGTGTTAAATGTCAGTAGAACTGCATAGATACTCGTCGAATATCCATGCCCTGAGTGGAGCCTAATGCATCACCGTTGACTCAGGCCGAGGCTTAATTTCAACACCTATGAACCCTCAATATCCCCGGGCAATGGACGGTTAAATTAACGGTGATAACAAGGCATACAATGTTTGCTTGCGGCTACTTCTACTTTTTTAAACACGTTCACTATTTTTTATTGATTCTCAGATTTTGACTTCGTGGATTTTTTCAAAGTTTATTTAAGGTCGTTTTTCCTGCAAACAATATTTATTACTGATTTTTGTTTGGCGAAATTATTGTTCAATCCTAAAGTGACTCTTATTTTAACATGGAAACCTGACTACACTATGCGCTTGAGGCTGTGTCAGAATAACACGAAAATATAAATAATAATTCTCAGTTAAAAACATTCTATTTTTAGACAACACTATTTCGTCGTTACATTTCCCCGATCGTGACATGGTCGGTTTCACACCCATTATGGCTAACTCCATTCTTCGGCTGCAAATTTCAAATAAAAGCATTAAGCTAACAATTCAAACCGCTTATTTGTTTATTGTTTAAAGTAAAACTGCGATTTTACGTTATCTATGGTAAGTTAGTAGAAATCAGTTTTTCCTCATTTACTAAAATTCTGTTAAAATAGACTTTGCAAATGGGCGACTCAACTGAAATCAACCAGTGTGCTACACATATTCTTATGAGGTCCAAAAGTTTGATGCATAGCAACAAATCCGAAAATCCATGGAAAGGAGAAATTCAATGTAAAGTACAAAGGACGTACAATAACAAGATCTGGTATGATCATGAACTGCAGCACATATTTCAGGTATTTCTTTGCTACACATTCCTTAAAGCAATCCTATTTCAAACATTCCTTTCAATGCCGTATTTTATACCCTCCTTTAAATACCCCTCTGGACGAAGTTGCTTTTAAAAATTGACTTTCATTCCTCTTGACAATCAGCAGAGTACTCGGTACGCAATATCCGTCCTAAGGCTGTTTGAAATGTTCTACATGGATAGCTGGGGGCGAAAGCAATGAATTCCTGTGATAGTTGGGTGCGAATTCATTCTTGGAATATCGTGATCGACAATACTGTGGCTGATTGACCAAGGAAATCTGTACGGATTTGAAGCGAGAAAGCACAAAAAACACTTTTAGTGTGATACAACGTAATATTCCTAGCCCTCATGACTTCTCAGTAATGTTGGAGTCCCTCAAACTAGTTGTGAGTTCGCAGCCGGGCTGAACCTGCCAACATTTCTTTTCTAACAATTCCGACCACCGATAGGCTGGCTGAAGGTGCCCCGTGTATCCATTCTCCCTTGTAATAATATAATGTTATTTGTTTTATGTCCGACTCGTTGGCTGAATGGTCAGCGTACTGGCCTTTGGTTCAGAGGATCCCGGGTTCGATTCCCGGCTGGGTCGGGGATTTTAACCTTCATTGGTTAATTCCAATGGCCCAGGGGCTGGGTGTTTGTGCTGTCCCCAACATCCCTGCAACTCACACACCACACATAAAACTATCCTCTACTACAATAACACGCAGTTACCTACACATGGCAGATGCCGCCCACCCTCATCGGAGGGCTGCACTCGGCTAGAAATAGCCATACAAAATTATTATTATTATTATTATTATTATTATTATTATTATTATTATTATTATTATTATTATTATTATTATATATTTGTTTTATGTCTTAGTAATACTAAATTTTTCGGTTTTCTATGATGCAGATGTGCCGGAACTTTTACTTGCCAGTAAATCTACCGACACGGGGTTGGCGTATTTGCGGACCTTCAAATACCACCAGACTGAGGTGGGATCGAACCTGCCAACTTGAACAGACCTACTCAGCCCGGCGTTCCTAAGAATTGTGTTTTAGTGGTGGCTGAATGGTCCGGGTCTGGGAGTCCCGGGTTCCGTTCCGGGTCGGCCAAATCCATAAGTCCGACTTAGCCACAGTAGAGTGAAAAACAAGAATCACTATAGTAGGATTGTAGAATTGTAGAAACGCGGTCAGCGTCAAAGAGAAGGAACATGGTTCAACATAAAATAACTAGGTATCACTTTAAGTGTTCGGTCTCCCTAAGAGCCTAGCTTTTCCCCACAATGTAATTAAATTGCAGTTGACAAAATCGACTCTTGATCGTGTACTTAGTAAATTAAGAAAATTGTTGTTATTTGTGGATTAGGTAAATGAAGTGTCAAGAGAAAAAATACTGAAAACTTCGTACATCTCCTTTTGGTCGAGTTAACAGACGAATAAATGATTCAGAGGCAGCTTGAAACATTTGTATTGTTTAAGAGGAGAGCAACGACCGGCGAAAGAAGAAAATGAAAAATGGGTTCTTGTCCCAAAGAGGACCATTTCAATAGGCATGGTTCCAAAGTGATGTTATGTCCCAGTAACTACTTTTAGTTTCTTCGAATTTACTCCTACAGGAGTTCCTTTACGTGCCAGTAACACGAGGCTAACATATATGAGCACAACGGACTGAGCCATCGCACTCTAATACTCGCGCAATTTTCTAAATGTTATCAGATAAGGAGAAATTTTATGGGTATTTCCAACAATATTCAGCAACAGCGCCTGAGCGACTTAACTGACGTGTTTGGAGAAAGGATCGTTTCTCAATGTTTATGGCCACCACATTCCCCCGACTTCACAGTGTGTGATTTCTATTTGTGGGAACACTACAAAAATATTTTTTTTAGAAAGAATCCGCATAACATAGACGAACTGAACGTGAGTATAACAATAGAATTTGGGACAATTACCGAACAAGAACTTACCCTTGTGAATCGTAATTTTAATAAACGATGTCAGAACTGTGTGGCAGCAGACGGACATCGCCTATGACTAGGTAAGTGTCTTGGTGGCTCCGTAATATAGAGAGTGGACAGCGTAGCTAGTGCCCGATAAGCGATGCATGGATCTTGACTGGTGCGTCTCAAGCACGCAAGTGGCCAGTGCCAGGCAAGCAAGGCTTCTCCCGGCCCCACCCGTACGCGAGCGCACTGCACGTTGCAAAATGTGTCCTGAATGTCTGGCCGTGTCTCATTGTCACACACTTATTGAGAATTTCAATAGGTTCTGGCCAAGGTGCTTCAAGTAGACAACTTGTAGGAGAGTCATTGTCATTCGGTGTTAATATTACAGTCTTAACAAACGAAATACAAGAAATTGTGGGAATTTATGGACGGTGAAATAACATATCTTAGAGTTAGCAATGTATTATACTGACAAAACTGACACTGTCCCTGTAAGTCATCAGCGTGGAGATTGGTTGGGCCTTCAAATAGCCTCTCAGAAGAGCATGTCACTTAGGAACCACAGAAAGGCGTACAAGCATAAGTAGTAGAGCTATGGTGGTTACTGAACCATGGCGTCAGCATTTTTCTTGCACAGTCAGCATCCGACGTCTTTGACCCCAGCCAAGGTCATTGACCCCATGACGTCATGACCACGTGACCGTAACGCCACATTCTTTCCAAACAAGGCCACGTGCTTAGCCAAGTGTTTTTGACAGCTGTCAACTTGACAGAACCTAACCTCACTTTTTAGAGAAGACAACGTCGCTAACCTCACTCTTGCCATCATGACAGACCCCAACCTCATTGCTATCATGTTAACCACGTAGAGGGTGCGGAATTTAAGAATCCACGTGCTTTTGAGAGTTGACAAGATGACAGCTACCATTTCGACAGGTCCTACCTAACCACGTGGGCACAGATTTTTGAACAAGTGAACGCCGCTAACCTAACTGCTGTTATCTTAACAGGGCCTAACCTCACTGCTGCCATCTTAACGACGTAGAGGGCGCGGAATTTTAAATACACGTGCATTTGACAGCTGCCGTCTTCACAGGTCCTAACCACGTGGCCGCGGATTTTGAACAAGTGAACGTTGATAACCTCACTGCTGCTATCTTAACGACATAGTGGGCGCGTAACTTGAATAGCTCTTAGGATAACAGCTGCCATTTTGACAAGTCGTAACCACGTGCACTTGTATCGGCGCGGAATTTTGAAAAAGTAAACGATCGCTATAACCTCAAGGCTAACCTGAGAGGGTTAAATTTTAAGGCTAACTGCCCTTCTCAATATCCCCCTCCCCCGACACCATCTTAGAGGGGTATAACCTTAGTGGATTAAAGTATTAAGGCTAGCTGCCTTCTCGACATACCCCTTTCCCAACACCATCTTGGAGGGCGATCTAACCTCAGAGGATTAAAGTTTTATGGCTAGCTGCTCTTCTCGGCATTTCCTTTCCCTGTTACCACCTGGGAGGGGTCTAACCTTAGTAGACCCTGTCCTCCTTCCCGACACTATCTTGCTATAAATCATAATTTTGTTATTAATGCAATTAAAGAGCTTACTAATGTCGATCTCCCAGTCTAGTTTGCAAAGAATGAAGGATAAGAGGATTAGTCAAATTAATATTACCTTTTCTGGTACTGATATAATTAAGTTATATTATTCTGTATCTTTACGAGACGAAATAATCGCTGACTCGAAAAATAAAAAATGAATTTTATTAGAATGATAGTTTAGCTTTACTAGATTGATGAAAAGTTACTTCATTGGACAGTTTACGGCGATGCCTGTTAGGAATGTTAACATGAAAGGCCAATTGGAACCTCATACTTGAGTTATGCCGTGATATCGTTACGGTAGTGATTATTGTTCTCAATGATATTACGTAATATGAAACGAGAGTTGATTTTGTTTTTATTTAGCGAACTTCACTGCATGTGTTGAGATTACACTATTCGGACATGTTGTTTAATTTCCAGTTCACGCTTTATTATAAGAAATGAACACAGTTATATTTCCAGGTTCGAGTTAATTTTGTAGCGAGTTTCAGTTCATGTGTTAGAGTTTCAACGAGGATCAGATTTAAATATCCGGGATTGTGTTTAATGTTTCGATTTCGCCTGACAGCATAAACGATTTGTAGATACCATAAGGTTGGCTCAACGATAGATTTAGGTTGCCGCACGTATTATATAACTTAAGGATGCGTAGACACTGTAACGTTGGATCAACGACAGGATTAGGGCGTCGTCTGTACATAGCCAAGTCACAGTTTAGTCATTTTGCCTATCGACTTGAACGATGATAGTGTTTCCAGTAGTGGAAGGTATTAGCAGGTACTATTTAGGCCATGTTACGGCATAATTCTTACTAGCCAGGAGGTGGTGCCGTAAGAGCGTTGCATCAGTAGTGGCATGAATATAAGGGCTGTCCAACGTAGAAACCTAATTTACGGAGACTGATCCTTACTGCTTAGCCACGCGTGTTTAAGTTCGATGAACTTTTTTCATATTTATTTTATTTCATTTACTTGAAGATTTATTGTTGGAATGTCTGATATATTATGATAGTACCGTGTGTTGAGACTTACTTGATTTATGTACGATTTACGCTACGAATGCGGTTTCGAATGGTCAGCTGTTTATATATTTTATTTTCATTTTTTGTTATTTACTTTATTTTATCTGAGAACTTGATCTACCGACCACTTGTACTTTAGTTTAATGGGACAAGTGTATGTAGACAGATTTGTAATGGTAGTCGTAATAATAGAATATTGGAAATATTTCCTGTTATTTGTGTTACATTGTGGGTTTGCAATTTAACAAACTTAACGACATAATTGTTTTATAACCTGAAAGCTGGTTTAGTAAGAACATTTTCAAGTGATTTATCACTTCTCTTGAACTTCAGTGTTTAGCATTTCTTCTAAATGCACAGTTTTGTTCCTTCAGGACGACGTAACTTAAGATCCCCTCGGATCAAGTATTCTTGGTTCCTTCTGAACATCTGTTTGGGGTGATGCATGTTTCATCATCTGGATTCTTCTGTAACCTAAGGGTGTCACGAGATGGCAATACATGGTGGAATTTTATTTTCGATTGTGACAATTGCTGTTAAGTTGTAATAAACACCATGCTTTCTAGTAATATTTCGCAACCTATACGAAGAAACTGATTGTTGATTTGGTTCGATGAAGGGTCCATTCGGGGATATTCCAATGTCAGATAGGACAGTAGACTGGTGAATAACCTTAATCAAATGTAATTCTGCTATTTGAAGGTCAGATTTTCCATGGATCGTGTTATCGTTTGGATCAATGGTGCACGATTTTCAGGTTTTAGTCTCGTTTTCTGGTTTTTGCGGTCCATGAATTTTACACTACTACAATAACAAAAAGGTAAGACTCACGTTATGTATTGTGACGGTGTTAAAACATATTGTAAATATTTTAACTGACTTTTCTGGCTAATTTAACGAATATTGTTATCGTGATTTAAACTGACTAAACCCTATAGTTTGGTCGATGAATTAACAGAAAAAAACCCGCAACCACCCCAAGATTTTAGAGTACAGTATTGCTCTACTGAAGCAGCCGAGGCATACGACCAACGAAGGAACGGTAAGTTCAAGGGTTCAGTATGCCATGTAGTAAGCAATGTTGCTTAATGCCCTGTGCGAGAATTTTCAGTCACCCTGTAACTTAACACTCGGTTTTCCTTCCTGTCTCTATGAGCAACACTGTCCACAGGATCGAGAGGCAAGTGTATTGTCCACGCCTGAGCAGCCAGAACTTGTCCGGTCCTGGCGCGAGTGTTAAATGTAGGCTAGTTAAAAAGCAACGAGTAATATACAGGACAAGCTGTGTCTGATATGTAGGCCCTCGTACATTTTCATTACTTTGACGAAGTGATGTATTGGAAAGTGTATTACGCATCCAGAAAACGGGAAAATTGAGTGTTTTATTGTTAATTGGTGAATTCGTGAATACCATTATAACATACTATTATTGACATTTTCCACCAGTCAAATAAATACCGTGACAAATTAAACAGCTTTGTGAGCTTGCATTCGGGATACATTGCGCTCGAACCCCACTGTCGGCAGCCCTGAATTTAGTTTTCCTTGGTTTCCCATTTGCAGCCCAGGCATATGCTGGGACTGTACCTTAAAAAGCCACGGCCGCTTCCTACCTGCTCCTAGTATTTTCCTGTCCGGTCGTCACCATAAGGCCTATCTGTTTCGGTGCGACATTTAAAAGATAGTAAAGAACCTTATTATAAAGTACAAAACATGAAATATTACAAAAGTGTGTTACAAAGAAGACCTCACTTGCTCGCCTGTTTTTAATCTTCATTAGTTCAAGTTGAAGGCATAAATGAAAATATCCTTCTCGTTGGAGACCAGCGTCATTCCTTGATGGTTAAGGCAGCAGATGATGTGAATATGTTATGCACTCTCTCACTTGAAGGGTGTATGTACTTATTACAACAGTGCCTCATTAAAACAACACGGAACTCATTACGGCCAGATAATTGGATCCGGAAATGGGGCTTGGTGTCACGCGTTCAACACTGTCTGAACAGTCATCTTCGTGAACAATAACGAGGACTTACACATGAGACAGTAGTGCCAATGTCTTACCTACATAAGACAATGTAAAAGTAATGTGCAATACCTTGCTCTGTCCTAGTTGAAATAACCTTCGAAATTTTGGTTTCCTAGTGAAATGCACCTTATCTTAGTTATACAGTCTGAAGAAAACCCGCTGGTACTTCAGATTAATGCAAAGGAGCAGCACTAGCTGTGCAGAGCACGAAGAAGTAGACTGCATCATTTGACATTTGTTTACCTGTTTCTGAGTAAACAAATTTAATGAATATCGTAAAATGTGAAAATGTATGTTAGTCCCTGTGATTTGTATAACTGATAATTTTCCAAACAGTTTAGTAATGTAGACATTTTTTCCTCCAATTTTCCCCTAACTTATGATGTAAATCAGTGTAATGAACTGTAGCACACCATGCCTATCAAATTTTATAATCCAGATTATTGAATGTATATCAATATCATGGTATGAAAAACAATTTTTAAAACTTTATTTAAAAGAGAAGGAGTTTCAGAGACAATATTCCCATTAATGAGTCCCACACATACTTTCTGCGATTTTTTAAACTTTTGCAAACTTTGATTAGGCAAAATCTGCTATGGAAGGCCCGATGCAATTACGGCTTATAACTCATTTATATGGAAAAAGGTATTGAAGTATTCTTCAGGAAAATATTTATACATTAATGTATGTCCAAGATCGCAAGATCGAAATCTGGTAGAGTCGGCTGACATTTATGAGTGCTACTGGTACATTAAGGAACAGACAAGTAGAAGCGAGGTAAAACAAAATGCACGCTGCTCTTATTTCTGAGGAGCAGAGAAACGCGAGGGGTGAATTTCTGGACTAGGAAGGAAACTTAACAACTTCACTATTTTGAAAAACTAACAAAAATTGCAGTTGGGAAGGTACGAAACAACTGTGTCACACTAGAGTTTACTCCGGAAAATTTACACATGAGGAGCTCGAAGGCTCAAAATATTTACAATAGTATAATGTATTAAATTTATCTCGCCTTGAGTAGTAGGTTCAAAATATTTGACCGCAGGCGCGAAGATTCCACCAAGAGGGACGTAATCCCTTCTGAAATTTATGCAATCAAAGGAAGGCGAAGCCTTAGCTTCCATAATATTTACAATGCACAAGGTTTCTAACCTCGAGACATCATATGGCATCATAATACAATTTGCACCTTGTGGGTTATCAATTTACACCCATGACCGCAACAGTACACTGGTGATCAAATACCCCTGCACAACTAATCTTAATGCTACCGTTGAAAACTGAAATTATTTACCGAGGCATATGGCCCACACTATTCGGCCAAAAAGAAGAAAAGAAGGCTTAAATTTAAAAGGCCGAAAAATTCACAGTGAATTGGAGGTCGAAATCCAAACGCTCCAATATAATTTGAAAGCAAGATCCCTAAATAGTCGTCCAGCCGTCTGATTCCATACTACCGGGTGACTAAGGATTAGAAGATATACCGTAAATCTGAAAAACCGAAAGAAAATTTTAGAGAGTTGGAAGCATAATGACCCTACACAAGTTTAGAGGAAGGTTAACAAGGGTAAACACTCGTATTTCCTTACATTTCAGATATTTCCGCAGGGGGAATGAAAATAATAAACATCCAAAGATGAACAGTTACATTTGTTCTTGAAAGAGATAGCCCTAAATTTGAGTTGAGAAAGGATCCGGCGACCTAGCAGTTACATACGGAAGGGGACGTAGAAATCTCCCCTAACTTCACACTCAGTAATTCACTTAATAAAATCGACTGCCATAACCTGTTTATTACCCTGTCATGATGCCGAAATTCCGCCTCACGACTCCCGAAGGAGATTTCCTCTCTCCTTAGTTCGTAGTACAAGCACTAAAGCTGCCGGAAGATCAGACAGAATATCCTCAAAACTCGCGTTTTAAATATTGGTTTTGGCAGAAACATCTAGATGTTTTAGTGAAAACTCTTTTGACTACATGAAATGACATTCATATCAAATATTCTGATAGGTGAATTAGATTGATTGGAACCGGGCGAGTTGGCCGTGTGGTTAGGGGAGCACTGCTGTGAGCTTGCACTCAAGAGATAGTGGGTTCGAACCCCACCGTTGGTAGCCCTGAATAAGGTTTTCCGTGGTTTCCAATTTCCACACCAGCGGCCACGGGCCCCTTCCTTCCCGCTCTTAGGCCTTTCCTATCCCATCGTCGCCATAAGACCTGTCTGTGTCGATGCGACATAAAGAATATTCTCTCTCTCAAATAGCTTGATATCACGCCTCTAGAGGGGCGGATTAAATAAATTTGCAGTTTAGATAACTTCAGATAATTAAAGTGAACAATGGGAGATCCAAATACAAACATTCTCCTTGATAAGTAACGACATCTGACCTCTAGATTAGGGACATCTGGTCCTCAAATGAGGAAGCTACTACGATTTCATCATGTTCACAGATTTTCCTAGAGATGGATGCTCTGTCGTAGAATACACGGTTTAAATTCCCCGGGAGGCCTTACTCATGGCACAATTATTATTATTATTATTATTATTAATATTATTATTATTAGTAGTAGTAGTAGTAGTAGCAGCAGTTAAATGGCCAGCATATTATCCTTCGGTCCATAGGACCCCGGGTTCGATTTCTGGCTGGGTCGGGGAATCTAGCTGCGTGTAGTTAAGTCTCTTGGCTCGGGGACTGGATACTTCTCTTCACCTACCAACCGCCAGAGAAAAACGCAATAGTGAATGCATCCCTTCACATGGGTTAATGCAGGAAAGGGCATTATTATTATTATTATTATTATTATTATTATTATTATTATTATTATTATTATTATTATTATTATTATTATTATTATTATTATTATTGTTCATGGTGTGGGTTACTGTAGTCACTTCCTAGTTCGTGAACCATGGAGAACGTCTGAGTGGCCTAGAAAGTCGTCCTGAGAGTCGGGATACCGGTTGCTACGGGATGAGAGTGGGCATCTCGGACGTATTCTGAATCATGGGCCTCCTTGTGCTCAAGCGGCTAGGCTTACACAATCCAGCGGTGGTCCCTACCCGTTAGAGGAGAGATCCTCACTTGGACTATGTATAAGTAGGTTAGCATCCTGCTTCACGAATTTGCCGAGCTCAGAACAATTTAAGCAACTTTCAAACCTATGCGATTAACGGTGTCCCACTCCCATTTGACAGGCGAGGGACTCCTTGGAAACAACTTGGCGAACGAAATGGAATTCGATGAGGAGCTGTCAATTTTAATGGGGCTTATGGATGAAAGGAAGTAGAAATGGCTGAGTCAGCAAGGAGGGTGCAACTGGATGTGCTAGGAGTAAATGCTATGCCGGTAAGCGGAGATATTGAGGAAGAGATAGGAGACTATAAACTGTATTTGGCGGATGTTAAAAGGTGAAGGGCAGATTGCGTGGTTGGGCTGTTCATCTGGAATACCATTGCACGCAACATAGTTTCTGTTAGGTACCTAAAAGAGCGAAGGATATAAGTAGATTTGGCAGTTGGTGGAATTAGGGCGCGAGAACTGTTTCAGTTTATTCACCATGTGTGGGTGCAGATGAGGTTGAAGTTGACAAGTTATATGATGCTTTGAGTGACATCGTAGTCAGGGCTCAACAGAAAGGATAGGATAGTGCTAATTGGCGATTTCATACGAGAGTTGGAAATAGAACTGAATGATACGAAAGGGTGATTGGTAAATGTGGGGTAGGTACGGAAGCTAATAGGAATGGGAAGCGATTGCTGGACTTTTGTGCTTGTATGGATTTAGCATAAAATATACAACGAGTGATTGTTTGGTCCGGTCTGTCAATGTTTTAACAATATCTAATTTTAGACAATGTTACACTCGTACATGTTTCGGGAGCCCTAACTCCATCGGCGATTTCTACATCAACGTTCCCCATACCTGAAGATCTAACATTATTCTGTTTTACATTAAATATCGTCATATATAACACTATCTTGGCTGACTCTTCTAAGAAATCCATCTTAAGTTTTAATACGTATTATAAAGTGTTCTACAGCGTAAGAAAAAGCACTTAAACTTCTTATAACTGTTCTTAAGGGTTCTATTACAATAAATGTTATCAAGAGATAGTGTCACATATGGGGAATGTTGATGTTGATGTAGAAATCTCTGATGAAGGGAGTTAGGGCTCCCGAAACATGTACGAGTGTAACAATGCATAAAATTAGATATTGATAATATACTGACAGGGCGAAAAAACATTCACCCGTTTTATATTATATGAAACTCGTCAATACGTAACAACTAAGGGGCCGAAAATGGTCAAATTTGTCGAATATGGATTTAGCAGTCATGAATACATTCTTCAAGCATAAGGCTGTTCACCGCTACATAAGGGAGGCTAGGGCCACCGGATCCATAATAGACTATATCTTAACCGACTTCGAATTCAAGAAATCTGTTAGAAATGTACGGGTTTTCCGGGATTTAACGATGATACGGGCCATTATCTGATCTGTAGTGAACTGAGTGTATCTAGGCCTAGGATCGAGAAAGTGAAATCAGTCCGCTAACTAATAAGTGTTGAAAATCTCCAGGACGAGCAAGTTGGACAGAAGTACATGGATATGATTTGTGCGAAGTTCCGAACAGTAGACTGTAAGCAGGTTCAAGATAGCAAAAGAATGGGTGGCATACAGGGATGCTGTAGTAAAGCCAGCAGCGAAATGCCTAGGAACAACTGTGTGTAAAGATAGGAAGAAGTGAACTTTTTGGTGGAGTGGTAAAGTGAGAGCAGCCTGTAGACGTAAAAAGAAGACTTATCAGAAATAGCTCCAAAAAAGGGCTGATGCAGACAGGGAATTGTACGTAGATGAAAGAAACAGAGCGAAAGAAGTAGTTGTTCAATCAAAAAAGGATTCGTTAGAAGATTTTGGTAATAACCTGGAAATGCTAGGTCAATCAGCAGGTAAACCTTTCTGGGCAGTAATAAAGAATCTTAGGAAGGGAGTGATAAAGGAAATGAATAGTGTTTAGGGTAATAAAGGTGAACTCATAATAGATCCCAGGGAATCACTGAAGAGGTGGAGGGAATATTTTGAACATCTTCTCAACGTAAAAGGAAATCCTTCTGGTGGTGTCGCGAACAACCGAGCTCATGCGGAGGAGGAAAATGATGTTGGTGAAATTACGCTTGAGGAAGTGGAAAGGATAGTAAATAAACTCCATTGTCATAAGGCAGCAGGAATAGATGAAATTAGACCTGAAATGGTGAAGTATAGTGGGAAGGCAGGTAAGAAAAGGCTTCATAGAGTAGTAAGGTTAACATGGAGTGTTGGCAAGGGACCTTCAGATTGGACAAAAGCAGTAATTGTACCTATCCACTTTATAAGTAAGGGAACACGAAGAATTGCAACAACTATATAGGTATTTCATTGATTAGTATACCCGGCAATGTATTCACTGACATCTTGGAAAGGAGGGTGCGATCAGTGGTTGAGAGGAAGTTGGACGAAAACCAGTGCAGTTTCAGACCACAGAGGGGCTGTCAGATCAGATTTTTAGAATTCAGGAGGTAATTCAAAAACTTTACGAGAGGAATAGACAGTTGAGTTCATGTTTCGTAGATCTACAGAAAGCATATGACAGGGTACCGAGGGCAAAGATTTTCACCTTACTGGGGACTGCAGAAGTAGGGGCGAATTGTTGAAATCAAGTTGACAACTGGGCTTCAGTGAGAATTGATGGTAGAATGAGGTCTTGGTTCAGGGTACTTACAAGGCTGTAATCTTTCACCTTCGCTGTTCGTAGTTTACATGGATCATCTGCTGAAAGGCATAAAATGGCAGGGAGGGATTCTCTTAGGTGGAAATGTAGTAAGCAGTCTGGCATATGCTGACGACTTGGTCTTAATGGCAGATTGTGCCGAAAACCTGCAGTCTGATATCTTGGAACTTGAAAATAGGTGCAATGAATATAGTATGAAAATTAGCCTTCGAAGACTAAATTGGTGTAAGTAGGTAAGGAATCCAGGAGAACTGAATGTCAAATTGGTGGTATAAAGCTGGAACAGGTCGATAATTTCAAATATTTAGGATGTGTGGTCTCCCAGGATGGTACTATAGTAAATAAGTGAGATTGAAACAAGGTGTAGGAAAGCTAATGCAGTGAGCTCGGAGTTGCGATCAGCAGTATTCTGTAAGAAGGAAGTCAGCTCCCGGACGAAACTATATTTACATCGGTCTGTTTTCAGACCAACTTTGCTTTACGGGAGTGAAAGCTGGGTGGACTCAGGGATATGTTATTCATAAGTAAGAAGTACCAGACATGAAAGTAGCGAGAATGATTGCTGGTATAAACAGTTGGTAACAATTACAGGAGGGTACTCGAAATGAGGAGAAAAGGGCTAAGTTAGAATTGAACTCGGTGGATGAAGCTGTACGCATAAACTGCCTTTGGTGTTGGGGACATTTGAGGCGAATGGGGGGAGATCAAGACGACGATGGTTAGACTCAGTGTCTAACGATTTAAAGACAAGAAGTACAGAACTAAATGAAGCCACTGCACTAGTTGCAAATAGAGGATTCTGGTGAAGTTCAGTAAATTCACAGAGGCTTGCAGACTGAACCGTGAAAGGCATAACGGTTTATAATGTTGATGTATATTATTATTATTATTATTATTATTATTATTATTATTATTATTATTATTACTTGCGTACAGACCATATTGCATTGTGTGCCTGTTTTCTTTCCTCTGACCATTTAGTCCCCGATCTTTAGGGGAATTCATTCTCTGGCTTTACTACCCATCTATTTACCTTCTGATGTTACTATCAGGGCCTTTTCTAGATCATTATTAACATCATGTATTGAGCCCATGCTGGCGCGCTCATGAAAAGATAAATTTATATTTACTGAGGAATGGGGGTAGAATAATTGTTAAGGATACTTGCTGTAATTGAAAGTAACCAGAGCCAAGGACTTAGAAGGGCCGGGCCAGTGAGGGTCAACAGCAGAAAATTGAAGCTTTGTCAGGCATTGACATGCTATAAAACTTCACGGCATGGGACAAGACTTCTTCAGAAAACGCCGAGGCAATGAGAAACAGCCCAGCGTTCGCGCGAGCCGAGAAGACAATGTTTTAGAAATCGAAATAAAAAGAGAGAGGGCTTGAAAGGAGGAATGGTTTCTTTAAGAAAATTAACGTGGGCCGGATAAGGATTGTAAAACTGTATTGTGCGAAAAATTAGCCATTCGACACACTCACCCCATGACGGAATTTAGGCGACAAGTCAACGACGGGATTGGAAATGTATTGTACAGCGGAAGGAATGTTCGAGAAGAATGGGGATGCCATCGCCAGAGTAATCAACCAATAAGATGGGATCAAAAGAACGAGTGCGGATGTGATTGGAGGACGCACATAAGCCAGATATAGGGGAAGTTATGAAAACAACGACTGAGAAAGTTTTTTAAAAGACAGAATCTTAGTATTCTCAATTAAACATGTCTGTGACAACCATACGAACTAATGACACCAGTTGGCTGTTAGACAGCTGTTGTTGTAGTTCATCATGGAAGAAGCGAATGTTGATATGGACGTTAAGGGAAGGAAAAAGGGACGTAAACAAGTAGAGTACAAGTGTGAGATTTTACAGAGAGCTGGCGTTAAGGGCTTACAATATGAAAACTAGAAAGGGGAAATGGTGCAAGAAAGACGTCGTGGGGAAGCATGCAAGTAAGTATACACAACATAACCTAAAATATTAAATTAAATGTTTGACTGTCTCAGCTTCTAGATGTGTTTATTGACGTATATTTTGGTCTATGATTCAACAGATGTGCAAATCAGTGCTGCAGGAGGATTACTGAAGAGCAACAATGGGAAGTGTTCAACAAATTCAAAAGTTTTGACACCACGAAGAGCCGGACGCATATTTACAGAGCCTGATGGAAGTTGTCCCAATACAGATAAGAAGGCCACATGTTATGTATGGAGGTAAATCAAAAAGTCAAGGATTCAAATATAGGATATCAACGTCATCTTCAGTATGTAAGTCAGAATTTATTGGTATACACGGTATCACTCCAAATCGAGTCCGTAGACTGGCTAACCTACTAGCTACAGGAAAATCCCTTATTGATAAACGCGGAAAATTTGTACCTGGTAATGCTACCAGTGGAGAGAAAACAAGTGCAGTCATGGACCATATAGCTTATTTTCCATATAAGGAAGTCCAATAGTCCGGGAAAGACTATAAGTATCTAGATGAGAAACTTAATGTCAAGCAGATGTTTGAACTTTTCAAGGGTATGCATCCCGATACAAACGTTAAGTATCACTATTATCGCAAAGTGTTCCTAGAACGGTTCTCTCTGTCATTAAAAGTAAAAGTCTTAATGCAAATGGTAAGTGTGTGGCACTAGCTGAGCTCAAGATTCACAAGCGTAGAGCTAAAAAGTTTTATGGGAACGTGAAAGACGTGAAAGTGTTAATGCGGACAAAGAATGATATAGCAGCTACCAGTATTGATTACATGCAGAATCTCCTCCTACCCACCATTCCTGTTCAGGAGTCATTTTACCTTCGGCAGCTCATACTTAATGTTTCTGTATACATGATCACAGAACAGGAAAAGCAACGTTTTTCGTGTACCATGAAAGTGTCGGGACCAAAGGCCCAAACGAGGTTTGTTCATTTATTATACAATACCTTGAAAGAGTTCCACATGACGTAAGGGAATTGCATGTGTTTTCCGATGCTTGTGGTCCACAAAATAAAAACCACACACTCCTACAAATGTGCCTAAAACTGACAGGCCAAGGTCGGTTCAATGTCATACACCACTATTCCCCTACACGAGGTCACTCGTTCATGTCCTGCGACCGAGATTTCAGTGTCATCAAAAGGAAGGTGAGGAGGACCGACAGAATTTATTTGCCGAAGGATAACATCGAGCAAAAAAATCAATTTACAGTGATTATGGTGGAAACTTCTGATAATATACTGCAGTTCAATACATGGCGGCCCCAGTTCTACAAGAAAAATACTATTTCTGTAGAATCGTGTGGTAAGCATTTAGATAGAGAACACAAAGTACCTTTCCAAATAAGCAAATTTAATCATTTTACCTTCAACAGTGACATGAATGGATCAGTAGTTGCAAGGCCCTACATTGACAGTGTGGTAAGTCATACATTTCGGCTGTCTGCAACATCTTCAGTGCCATCATTACCCACTGTGAAAGCATACCCAGAAGGCCATCTCCCAATCAATGAGCAAAATATCGAAGATGTGGAGAAGTTACATAGATATTTACCCAATGAGGATGAAATCAACAGCTTCTACGACAAGATTTTCTCCTGGTCTACTGTTAATAGGCAGGACGCATCTTAGGACCTTGACTAAAATGCAGGACAAGACATTCTCTTGGCGTTGTTGTTAACAGGGAAGATGTCCCTAAGTAACGATAATAAGTGGCGGACAATGTTTGAAAATGTTCTGAATTTTTTAATATAAAGTTGCTGTATGAAGGGAACTTGTAACTTTATTATATAATAAAAGTGTGATATGTATTGTGCTTAAATATTTTAAGCATTAAATAACCTCATTTTGATATGTTTTTGCAAGCAAGAGTTCTTTTATTTGAGAAACCACACATGTCCAGTGATTTTCAGTCCACATATCACTCTTGTTTGAAAACTTCTTTTGTTCAAAAACGGCCAGAATTATTACAAAAGGTGTGATAAATAATAGGTATAAAAACTAGACACAAATTCCAAACATTAGAATCTGTAGGCAGTTTTTTCCACTTTTCTCAAAACTAGTAGTAGTGGACATGTATGCTTTCCCAAATAACCGATTCATTTACTGACTCAGTCTTAATCGAGTTTTGAACTCACTCGCGAGCTTATTCTCAGGAGCAGGCTTCGAATTATTTTATGCTGTACGGAGAGTGTCATTTGGGAATCAGTTAAAAATGAAAACAATAGTAAAGTATACGCACAGGTCGTGTGAAGATAATTCAGAAGTGGCACGGTGTAATCGCGCAGTATTAGAAGCAATAAACGGGTGTAGAGGATATATCAGTACGATTGACATGAGCAAGGCATATTACATGTGCGCCCCAGTATCCAAGACCGTCGCTCTACAGAAACGAAATTGAAGTGCGGGAATTTCTGACGGGCATCCTCGAACGGTATTCACGAGTGAAGATGCACAATAGTAAGACAGTAGGAAGTAGTGGTAGAAACACACGATCATCTTCAGAATCTGAACATTATAGATCCATGTACGCAATGTACGTTGGCTTGTCCTTCTTAATTCTGTTTTCTACGATCAGACTAAAATGAGGATTGCCTCACGTGATCCTACATTTATTTTGAAGCCAAACACAGCGTCAAATTGTCTTTCCATTCTTCTGTAGAAAATACGTGTTTTAAATTTGCAGGTTTGAGATACTAAACTAATGGTGCGGTAGTTTTCACATTTGTCAGCACCGGCATTCTTGGGAACAGTTATTACACCATTCTGCCGAAATTCAGATGACACTTCTTAACACGTTCAGTACCTGCTTCTGAGCGGGACACTTGAATGCCCGGACCAGCCATTTTGATGCCTGGCCCTCTTGACGTGCATCACTTAATACAATTTACAATTACTCCTAAACTATGAATGTTAGAAAAATGATACTTTGTGCTTACCTCTAGTAAATATTTAGGGTGTGATATCTGGTGTCACAGGTTTCAAAATACGTCGAATTTTATACAGCCTATCTGTATTTTCGGCGTAATGATTATTGTCACTGAAGTGAAGAAATGAAAGAATATGAAGGAAGCGTATTCGGAACATTGTTTTAGAAAATATCGGAGTATGAAAAACAGGGTCTTCGGTCCAGTATATTTTTATATCAGGATTTTGGACTAATCGGTTTCCACGATTGCATGATCGAATTCTTTGTGAAAGGCCGGGGCACCGCACTTATCACTTGACTCGCGCATATATTGGTCTGCTCACACACATACTGATAAAATTTGTCATTCATGAAAATACTCACGTAACTCAAAATATCCTGCTTATTTTCTATTTGAATATTTATAACTGAATTCTCTGTAAATAGTGGAACAGGTGAACAATAACTAGGATGATATGTGTCAGGCACTTCACCTTCCTCTATAGGCCTATCGGATTCGGGAATCGGAATTTCCTCGTCACTCTCACTTTCACTATCTGAGTCTATTTGAGGAATAAGTTCATCACCAGAATAATCATTGTGAACAATATGTAATAATTTATCTTCCGTAAGAAACTTTGTTTTATAAGCCATTATACTACACTCAGTAAGAACGACAAGCACTGCATTGAAATCTCAAGTAACGACTTGACGCGCGAGGAAGTGCTGAGATATTCCCTCTAAAACAGCTAAGATAACATGAGCCCACTCAACGCCAGGGTTATCTCAAAAAGTAAACCAACTTCCTGCTACAACCAGTAACGCTGACTAAGGTGTAAGACTGCATAGATTATGAATATAAACAGCATTGCTTCGCGCGGAACATGAAACGTCTTACGCAGTCCGCGGCCCGCAGCATAGGAGCAAGCTTAAACGTCTTACGCCGTCCACGGTCAGCAATGAGTTAATATATCTAACACAATAAATGGAATAACCTCAAAATCCTGGTTTCTCCTCCGGCAATCAGTAATTCAGAGGGATTGCCATCAATTCTATGTGCCTTGTCCCTGTTTAGGTCTTTCAAGCTCTATCGAATTTTGATCTTAAAATTGGGTCTCCCATTTAATTAGCATCAAAAGCATCAATCTTCTTATACACTCCCTATTGTAAAAACCGAACACTCGCAAATATACGTAGGACAAGCAAATGCTTTGTCTCCATCCGACAAGACAATATGTTCCATGTTCTCTGTAACAGAATTGAACCTGTCAACGGGTTTTGTCTTGAATAGGTAGCATACACTCCCTGTCGTGTTCTGTAACCGCCTAAGAAAAATTGAAAAATGATTAACGATGTTGCCATGCAAATGCTTTGGAGGTATGTCTGAAAATGATGAGGCCTATAGTAAATATCAAGCAACATTCTAGTACTGTATGTTACAGCACCCGGCAATATTGCTCCGTCATAATAATGTTATTGGCTCTGTTATCCCAGTAGGACTCTATGACACATCACTCCAACAACATTGAGTCTGTCTTCTCGGTAAAATGATTAATGATGTTACGAACCTTTCTCTACACGCAATTACAAAGCCACTGTGAAAATAAATCAGAATCACACAACCTTAAACTCTCTTTGAAGAAAACATAGCACACACTTTTACAGCTATATATGTACGTTTACTTTTCGTAATTACGTTATTGAATTTATTTATGAATTGACATGTTGTTGTTTGAGTCATCAGTCCATAGACTGGTTTGATGAAGCTCTCCATGCCACACTATCCTGCGCTAACCTTTTCATTTCTACGTAACTATTGCATCCTACATCTGCTCTAATCTCCTTGTCATATTCATACCTTGGTCTACCCCTACCGTTCCTACCACATACACTTCCTTCAAAAACCAACTGAACAAGTTCTGGGTGTCTTAAGATGTGTCCTATCATTCTATCTCTTCTTTTCGTCAAATTTAGCCAAATCGATCTCCTCTCACCAATTCGATTCAGTATCTCTTCATTCCTGATTCGATCTATCCATCTCACCTTCAGCATTCTTCTGTAACACCACATTTCAAAAGCTTCTATTCTCTTTCTTTCTGACCTAGTTATCGTCCATGTTTCACTTCCATACAGTGCCACTCTCCACACGAAAGTCTTCAAAAAAAATCTTTCTAATTCCGATATCAATGTTTGAAGTGAGCAAATTTCTTTTCTTAAGAAAGCTCTTCCTTGCTTGTGCTAGTCTGCATTTTATGTCCTCCTTACTTCTGCCATCGTTAGTTATTTTACTACCCAATTAACAATATTCATGAACTTCCTTTAAGACTTCATTTCCTAATCTAATATTTCCTACATCACCTGCCTTCGTTCGACTGCACTCCATTACTTTCGTTTTGGACTTATTTATTTTCATCTTGTACTCCTTACCCAAGACTTCATCCATACCATTCAGCAACTTCTCGAGATCTTCTGCAGTCTCAGATAAAATAACAATATCATCGGCAAATCTCAAGGTTTTGATTTCCTCTCCTTGGACTGTGATTCCATTTCCAAATTTCTCTTTGATTTCCTTTACTGCCTGTTCTATGTAAACGTTGAAAAGGAGAGGGGACAAACTGCAGCCTTGCCTCACTCCTTTCTGGATTGCTGCTTCTTTTTCAAAGCACTCGATTCATATCACTGCCGACTGATTTTTATACAGATTGAAGATAATTCTTCGTTCTCGGTATCTGGTCCCTATCATATTCAGAATCATAAATAACTTGGTCCAATCAACATTAGCGAATGCCTTTTCTAGATCTACGAATGCCATGTACGTGGGCATGTCCTTCTTGATTCGATCCTCCAAGATCAGACGTAAAGTCAGTATTGCTTCACGTGTGCCTACATTTCTTCTGAAGCCAAATTGATCTTCTCCCAACTCAGCTTCAACTTGTTTTTCCATTCTTCTGTAAATAATACGTGTTAAAATTTTGCAGGCATGAGATAATAAACTAATGGTGCGGTAGTTTTCACACCTGTCAGCACCGGCTTTCTTGGGAATAGGTATAACAACATTCTGCTGAAAATCGGATGGGACTTCTCCTGTCTCATACATCTTGCACACTAATTGAAATAACTTTGCCAGGCTGGTTTCTCCTAAGGCAGTCAGTAATTCAGAGGGAATGTCATCAATTCCAGGTGCCTTGTTCCTATTGAGGTCACTCACAGCTCTGTCAAACTCTGACCTCAAAATTGGGTCTCCCATTTCATCAGCACTAACAGCCTCTTCATGTTCCAGAACCAAATTATCTACATCTCTACCTTGATACAACTGTTGGATATGCTCCTGCCATCTTTCTGCTTTGTCTTCTTTCCCTAGAAGTGGCTTTCCATCTGAGCTCTTAATATTCATACACCTAGATTTCCTTTCTCCAAAGGTTTCCTTGATTTTCCTGTATGCAGCATCTACCTTTCCCAGGACCATACAACCTTCGACATCCTTGCACTTCTCCTTCAGCCATTCTTCCTTAGCTACCTTGCACTTTCTATCCACTTTATTCTTTAATCGCCTGTATTCTTTTCTGCCCTCTTCATTTCTAGCATTCTTGTATTTTTGTCGTTCATCAATCAGGTCTAGTATCTCCTGAGTTATCCACTGATTCTTAGCTGATCTTTTCTTCCTTCCTAACTTTTCTTCAGCAGTCCTACTGACTTCATTCTTCATGACTCTCCTCTCTTCCTCTATAGTGTTTCCTTCAGCCTTTTCATTTAGTCCTTGTGCAACATGTACCTTGAAACAATCTCTCACACTCTTTTCTTTCAACTTGTCTAGATTCCATCTTTTGGCATTCTTTCCTTTCTTCAATTCCTTCAACTTCAGATGGCATTTCATGAACAACAAGTTATGGTCAGAGTCCACGTCTGCTCCTGGGAAAATTTTGCAATCCAACACCTGGTTTCTGAATCTCTGCCTAATCATAATGAAGTATATTTGATACCTTCCGTTGTCTCCAGGTCTCGTCCACGTATACAGCCGTCTTTTGTGGTGTTTGAACCAAGTATTGGCAAGGCCTAAATTATGATCAGTGCAGAATTCAACCAGCCGACTTCCTCTTTCGTTCCTTTGCCCCAATCCAAATTCTCCTACTGTACTATCTTCTCTTCCTTGGCCTACCACTGCATTCCAGTCTCCCATCACAATTAGATTCTCGTCACCTTTTACATATTGTATTAAATCCTCTATCTCCTCATATATTTTTCGATTTCTTCATCATCCGCTGAACTAGTAGGCATATGGACCTGCACTATTGTGGTTGGCATTGGTTTGGTGTCTATCTTGACGACAATAATTATTTCACTATGCTGGCCGTAGTAGCTTACCCGCTGCCCTATTTTCTTTTTGATTATTAAAGCAACTCCTGCTTTTCCTCTGTTTGATTTTGTGTTGATAATTCGGTAGTCGCCTGACCAAAAGTTTGTTCTTCCTGCCAGCTTACTTCACTTATACCAACTACATCTAACTTTAGCCTATCCATCTCCCTTTTCAGGTTCTCTAACCTACCACAACGATTTAAACTTCTAACATTCCACGCTCCGACTCTCAGAATGTCAGTATCCATCTTCCTGATGATCGCCCCCTCTCGTGTAGTCCCCACCCGGAGATCCGAATGGGGGACTAGTTTACCTCCGAAATATTTTACCCGGGAGGAAGCCATCATCAGTACATCATTCATACAGAGAAAGCTGCATGTCCTCGGGAGTTAGTTACGGCTGTAGTTTCCCGTTGCTTTCAGCTGTGTAGCAGTATCAACACAGCTAAGCCATGTTGAGTATTATTACAAGGCCGTACCAGTCAATCATCTACACTGCCGCCCTTGCAAGTATCGAAAGGCTGCTACCCCCCTTTCGATGAACCATTCGTTAATCTGGTCTCTCAACAGATACCCATCCGATATGGTTGCACCTGCGGCTCGGCTATCCATATCAATGGGACACGCAAGCCTCCCCACCGCGGCAAGGTCACATGGTTCGCAGAGGAGGTGAATTGACATAATAAATATAATCTGAGCATTGAGATAATCTCATGTGTCTGAGTTGTCTTATTATGTGAATGCGTGCGGCCGGGTATGCATCAAGGTTCAATATCTGTCAGCATTTTTCTGCACTGTAATATTTTTGCCTGCACGTCGATAGCAAAACCGGATGTGACTTAGCATATGAAGCACTTTTACACTTCTATGTAGAATTATAATTAAATATTTATTACATATTGTACCGTTTTAAAAACGGTACATGCCGTATTTTTCGACGATTAGTTACATTTCATCTTCACGCAAGACATTCACTGCGAACTTGTTTTGTTTATGCTCGAAGAAGCCAGCCGGCTTGAGCCAGCGACAGCTGTGTGTGTGACGTAGCTGCAGGAACAAGACAGGCCATCCGCCTGACGCCACGTGTAGCCTGCCTGACCTGGTATGTTCCGGATATGAACGTCACACCTTCGCGAACGTTCGATGTGAACAAATTAAAACTTCTATAAAATTAATCGCAGTGACTCGAGAGGAAGATCACGTAAACATCTCCAATTGTGAATCTCAAGTAAATACGTCGAGGTATTCTCGAGATACTCAACTTCAAGGATATCACTCTATCTGATGACGTGGGAGCACAACCTGAAAAAGATGAGCTCACTTGACCGAAATCAGTCACAGTCAGCCTGACTCCCCACGCTGCAACATTACTGTTCGTCGAAGTGCTGATCGATTCTGTCTTCGGATTGTTCAAAGTCTTCGTATTGGACTTGAAACTGACAGTCGAGTTGAACTTTGAATTGTGCGCGTATTGGAACACTATTGTGACAAATCGTGTATTGGACTTAGGTGTTAACAGTCGAGTTGAACTAATAATATGTGCGCCTGTAGAAACTTCTCGATGTGACCCACTTTCCTGAATGTGGAAGTTAGTTTATTAAAACGTTATCATTGTGGAACTTAGTCTCTGAAAAAATATTATTAATTTCAATGTGGCACTACTGCGATATACTATGAACTGTGATATTCTTTTAAAAATCTCAGTCAGCAGAACTTAATCTCTGAACAAATATTTCTACTGCGATATAATATGAACTGTGATATTCTTTTAAAAATCTCAGTCAGCAGAACTTAGTCTCTGAACAAATATTTCTACTGCGATATAATATGAACTGTGATATTCTTTTAAAATTTCATAATTTCATAATTAAATGAGAGTGTTTATGAAATTGTTCTAACTTTCCCACTAATGTTAATGCAAGTGATTACCTATTGTAAAAGGTACTCGTGTGCTTCGACACAAGTGGTTCATTCTGAATTCAAACTGTGTTAATGCACAACGGTACTTGCCAACTTTCATATTTTCAATTTATGAATTGAAGTGGATGTTATTCGATTCAAACAGAACTACCTTCTGAACTGTGTATTACTTCTTCTTCAAAGTGCTAATTATTTATGTCTTTTGATAAACTCTTGAGCAGTAGCATATTTTATTTTACGTCAAGTGCATCCATCTTTCCTTGGAGTGTAACCACGAACTGTGCTTAATCATTTCCAACCTTTTTTTCCATCAAAGAGTTCATTATTTCATGACTGACGGCAGTGTCTCTGATAAACTCTAGAGCAGTCGTCCATTTCTTTAAAGGTGAAGTGCGATATTATTTATTGGAAAGCCACCACGAACTGTGCATAGTGCGTGAACAATTTCAGTTTCATTATTTCTATTCAGGAACTGTGCTTTATTTCTTTCCAAAATCGATGCTATCCGCATCTTCATTTTTAATGGACTTATAAATTATCTCTACAGGGAATTAAGAGAATTCGACTGCACTTCACGACAATATTATATTAGACATTGCTGTTAAACAAATGTGTCGGGGACTGTGCAGTTGTGGACACTCGTGTGAGTTAAGTGACGAGTGAATACCCCTCAACATCGTCGGAGATCGTCGGATAACGTTGACGACCGTCCAGAACGCCAATGATTCCAGTTCAATCCCATGTTGAGCCGACGTGAGTGTTCCAGCCACATCTCATCATAACGTGAGCAGCCTGCAGGGCGAGTTCCAGTCCAGTTCAGCACGGGCCATCCCATAGGTGATATTGAAGACAGCATATATATGTAGAGTAAGGTGATGTGCACTACAAAATTGCATTTTTCTGACTAAAACTCTATTGTTCAATATATTTTAACATTTCTTGTAGATAGGACCCTTCCTCCTGTACCAAGGCCTAGCTATAAACTACACGGTATTACCCTGAGAGATACTTCATGCAAATTTAAATAATTGATAAAGTCGGGCCATAGTTACTGGTACAATATGTATGAATAGAACCAGCTTTTGGGTGGTTAGGCCGTGTGCATTTGGCAGAGTTTCGCCCAGTAGTGCCATTTGGGCTCATCAACTGGATTGGCACGCCCCTCCAGGAATCTGCTTAGCAGTGGCAGACCAAGGGCACGGTCCCGGCGTGTTAGCAAATAGGGATTGCTAACCTGCTAAAGGAGAAGTGAATTATTCGTTTCCTAAAATATTACTCCCCATGGAGTTAGAATATCAAAAATGGCTTTCACGGCCGCAGATCTTACAATCACAGGATTAGAACCAGCTTTTTGTGGTTGAGTTAATACTTCAATTTCGCGAAGGAGTCATGGCACAGGGGATACTCAAGTTGAGCATCCCTTTAAGTCGTCTCAGGTAGAGAATACTGTAGGTGCTCGCAAGATAAGATGCAGGAAGAGCACCCCTCTTGTAACATCTCACGGTATCGGCAGATCATTTCTTTCATACTTACCGTGCATTGCACTACTCGTTCTTAATTTCTTCAATTGTTTATAAAGAAATAGTTTTATGTCGATTTCATGATAATGATTGTTGTTTAAACGTCTAGGTTATCGGCCCCTTATATTGTTTCATTCATAATAGTTAATCTATATTGAACACTTTGATGATCCCAAAATAATACGTCACCTTTCTTACCAGTCAGCATTTGCACGAGATCTCTTGTTCAGGGTCGCTTGACGGTTCTTCATCACTTGCTGAGGTAATCGAAAGGGTTTCAGCAATTTAAATCCCACTATATTACTAATGAATGAACTCGTATATATTTTGGTATAGATCCCGGTTTATGGACAGTAAAAGAACATAAACGGCAACAAGAAAATATTTAATAGGTCTACCCTTTGAAATAAATGATTAGATTTTGAAAATTGAAATGAACGAAGGCTGGTTCAGGAATCCTCGACGCACTTGCCCGAAGAGCAGCTTTACCAGAAGCCACTCTTACTATTTACGATGGTTATAAAAGAAAAATCAGGAAGTCTCTAATATCAGGTTCCATGTGAGGCAGCTTGTAACACCATAATGAGTCCTAACGATCCAGTTATCATCACAAAAGCTCAGGACCCTTGATATAATAAAGGCTGTCCAATCGGTGCATGGACCACAGTGGTTGTGCGGCATGGACCATTAACTGAGTCGGCGGAACCTGAGACTATGTCATGGACCGATATCTATCCTAGTTTAAGTGAATAATCTAAGTCTGTGTAGCTGATGGCCAAAGGAAAATAAGCTCCTGTGACTGATGGTCCTAAGATCAACCATTGAGGCTGATTGCCGAATAAAGTTCATTTAAGGTGGCTGATGGCCAAAATATCAATTTACTAAGTCTCCATCATTTGCTCCACAGAATCAAATTTAAAAACACAACAACAAAATGCCCAACATCACATCTGGCAGCAAAGTTCCTTAAAATTCAACAGATACCCTTAATGGTATGTTAATAAATTAACTTTTGCAGGAAAAAATCTAAGATTTCAAGAATAAATCAAGTAATTTCAAAAGCCGGTTCCATTTAATTTGAGAAATTTACCAAGCGGTATGAGTTCACCACCAGACGAAAACAAATATCTAACACGGAAAAAAATGGTTTCCCTAAATAACTTTATTTCCTATTAATTTTACATTTTAATATTCAACTCTTGTCCGCCTCTGAGGTGTAGTGGTTAGCATGATTAGTTGCCACCCCCGGAGGCCCGAGTTCGATTCCCGGATCTGCCACGAAATTTGAAAAGTGGTACGAGGGCTGGAACGGGGTCCACTCAGCCTCGGGAGGTCAATTGAGTATAGGCGGGTTCGATTCCCACCTCAGCCATCGTTGAAGTGGTTTTCCGTGGTTTTCCACTGCTCCTCCAGGCGAATGCCGGGATGGTACCTAACTTATGGCCACGGCCGCTTCCTTCCCCCTTCCTTGCCTATCCCTTCCTATCTTCCTCATCCCTCCGCAAGGCCCCTGTTCATCATAGCAGACGAAGCCGCCTGAGCGGGTTACTGGTCCTTCTCCCCAGTTGTATCCCCAACCCAGATTCTCAAGTTCCAAGACACTGCCCTTGAGGCATATATTAATAATTTCAGCACTGCACAAACTTCACCTTCACAGTTTCCATGGTATTTTTTGAACACTTGTACCGCCCAGGCTTCTCCAGCCCTACTAATTTAATATAATATCATTTTACACGATATCATTTGATATCAAGTTTATCCGCCATCGGCAATTATCCGTAATAACATATTTATTCAACGTCAATCATTTGTAATCAAGGCCTTTTGGAATCATATTGTATATATGATAACATCGTTTTATTATTTAAATTATTATATTATATAGAATAGGAATTCATTATGTTGTAAATACGGTCAATATGTTGAGACATAGTTGTTTTCATTTCATCTCATATTTGTGTATACGGGGGGTTATTTTTGAAGCTGGGGATTTTGCGTGACTCATGGGTTTGGCGAAGGCAGTAAACAGCGACCCGCGCGCGAGGCTTGCATACCAGCAGAGTACATCATCGCCACGCCTACTGGACTCGACAAGAAAGAAAAGAAGGGGAGATGATAATGCGATCTACGAATCAGATGTTTCGTTATATAGAGATCTGAGATTAAGCTGTTACCAAGAGTGGGGGAGCCCGGTGATATTATCAAGTGCGGAGCGAGATACTTACAGATACTCCATCACTACTACTTCTACTGTGAACATCTACTTTGAACGACGTTATTTGATTTTTGAAACAGTGTGTGGTCGCTCCGCGACGTAGTTATTTTTGTACAATGTGTTGTCGCTTCGATACAGTACTTAGGTGCGTTAATGTTATCGGATCTGCGTGAGACGAAACAAGCTTACGGCTTGTGTTATTTTCAGTGAATCTTCTGGACGAAGATCTATGTTTAGTTCAAGTCCACGGAATTTGGTACGAGTATGTACCGTATTAATAGTATAGCTCAGTTGGATTGAGATTTCTACTAATATGGAAAAATTCATATCTCTGAATTTTCTTCTCTCACGATCAACGCTGATCAGTTTTTAGAAGTATAGGGCCAATGTCTAATTTAAAGACTAGGCAAATAGGGAGTGCTAGTCCAGATAGCCCGTACCATATCAGAGAAGGAAGGAAGGATGTCCATGGAGCAAATTCTACATCGAGAAGAAGAGAACGAGTAACCACGGAAACCAGATGACTTCAACGGAAGCTGCAATTGGTGAGCTTCAATTAGATAAAGCAAGCAATAGTAAATTCAGTAAAGTAAATTCTAAATTCCTCCACGCTTTAACCCTTTGAGTCCCAAAAGTACAGAAAATGAAAAAAATGCAATTTATGACCTTTATGATGTTTTAAATACCATTCAAATAAGACACACAAGCAATATTTTCAAAATATAACAATTCCAAGTACCCAGTAATTTCATGGTACTCTGAAGTACCTTCAGTCCACTAGTGACCGGGAACACAATCTATCAGTTGAACCTTTATGTACCGTCAGTCCACTAGTCACCCGTTACATATAAGTACATAAAAACTGCTGAAGGACAAAAAGTTTTACTAACAATATTCTCAAAATGAATGGGAATCAATACCAGTGATATCAAATTTGCAAATCATTATAAAATGAACATAATAAAGAAGTAAAATGAAAGCAATCAATCTGACTAACAAAAATTCTAAATGGGAATGTTCAAAGTGTTCTGCAAATCTACTTGGTGGTATTCCACAAAGCAGTTCTTCTTCTCGTTGACACAGGTACCTCGTTGACACCTTGCAGTGGCTGCATTGAGAATGTAGACGTGACTGGAACTGCTTCACACTGCACTCCTCATATTGCCTCCAAATCTCCGCAAATTTACGCCACTGAATACCCCTGTTTTCCATTCTGATATCTTTAGGGACAGAGTGCTCCATCTTCTTTCTTTTTGCAGGCAGGGATGGAGGTGACCCAAGTGTTGCCAAGGATTTCCTCTTGTTTTTGGGGTTTTTCATTGACAAAAGTCTTCTTGCCACTATCCTTCAAAACTGGAGTACCGTTGCCTTACCGAACATTTCACAGCAAATTACATAGACATTTTCACACATGATGTCAAGTAACCCCCAGAAGAGCCTCAGCCACCATTTCTTCGAATTCCTGCCAACATCACACAGAGTTCTAAAATGGTCGGCAAGGTCAACTCCTCCCATGTATAGATTGTAGATATATACAACTACTATAAACTGCACTCTGTCTGGATCCATTTTTCTGATTTTGTTGCATATGAATTTTTCTGACCCATGGTAATTGGATGCAAAGTGTACAGGTTTTTTTCTCTTGCCACTTGAAAGAGTCCAAACCAGTATTCGAAAATCTGTAATCATACTCTCTTTTTATAGGGCTCTTCTCAGTTTTAGATTTTGTGGACAGCCTTGCCTGTTAGATCTTTCTGTGCCACATGTCGAGGTCTTTTATAGTTTCAGGCTTTCCAAAAGTCGTAGATAGATAAAATAATTGTCAAAAAGTACAATTTTGTTCTTGCCCCACAGATGTTTTGTCAGAGACAAAACCACCCCTCACCTAACCTGGCTCTCCGAACTCTTCAAGATACTCGTTCTTCCCCTGATGGATTTGAAATGCGAGAATGAATCCCTTCTGGTCAGCTAAACACCAGAGTTTGTAAGCCCTCGTGATGGGCTTGGCAGGATTGTACCGTTTTAGAGAACTGCATCCTTTGAATCGCACAATAGATTTGTCCACACTTACCTCCCGAGTCCATTCATATACAGATTTAAACGTCTTATTATGAAGATAGGTCTTACTTTGTGTACCCTATCTGATTTCTCTATTGACACTGCACTGTTATCATTCACATGAATATATATGACCTCATGAAATCTTGCCCTCGTCATTGTATCCGCAACGAAATCCACACCAAGGTCTCTGACTGATGAACAAAATTTTTTGTAAGTTGGTAATCTGTGATAACCCATCGTAAAATTAAGACCAATAAAAGTTAAGACCTCACTGTCCTTATTTATTCTGCCTAGACCACGCGATTTACTCAGTTTTTTCTTCACTATTGCAATTATATCAGATAATGCTCCATTATTTGTTATTCAAGCCAGTAAATCGCTAATGTCATCCACTGACCTTATGTTTACTCATGATATCCTGTTATACTGTTCATGTATAATTAACACAACACAAAACCATAGTCTGCAACAATCACTTCTGATCAACATAAACAAACCATGGTTACCAAAGAGAACACGAAGCATGCAACGCCTATAGATCTGTCGGTACTTAGAAGTACCTAGTACATTTCTAGGAATAAAAGATAGTTCAAGTGACTCTACAGCATGCTGACCTTTTAATTGTATACTTTACAATGTCTCACACAATAATATGAAAAATATTTACATATTCATGGCTTCCATCAACTAAAGGGAAACGAAATGCCAGTGCTTGGATATGAGATGAAAGTTTGAGTAACTCATGCTAATTAAGTGCTTCTCTCTAGTGTCATTATTATGAATCACACCACCAAAGACACTCTAATGTCATCTGTAGGTACTAGAGAGTACCCACAGAATACAACACAACTATCCTTGGTTACTATAGTTTTATATAGGACTAAATATGAACCGGTACTTGAAAGTACCGGCAGGACACAAAGGGTTAAGGAAACTTTTCCGATTCCTCTCATTTTTTTGTATAATAAATTCATTTGAATTTTATATTGCGTGAATTTTCTTTCTTAAGCGATACTTAATGGTTAATTATTTAAAATCCTACCCCTGTGATTTAATTATAAGTCTCTATGCTAGTAAATATAAATTTTGGTTTACAGTTTTGTTTAAAACTGTAACCCTGGCGCCCAAACATCACATAGAGAAATGGAAAACCATGGAATGTTAATTGTTTCTTTTTGCGTGGCAATTTGCGGGCAAGCCACAAATAGTTTATTTGATATTCATGTGTCCCAAGGTAATAACTTTCGTCTCCCCAAGTGTTTTGATGAGGGGTCGAACAGTTACATCTGTCGCACCAATGTGGAGCTCGAAGACCATGAAGTATTCGTGGAAAGAACGCAGTAAAGTAGAGTCTGTGTTTGTGGGGGTTAAGTGAGTGTCCATATAATTTGTATGTGTGATTTTGGGGGAATCATGGCTGCACAAGGTGAAAAGGACATGAAATTACGTAGCGGAAACTTAGTAAAGGGAGGCGAGACACTGGATTCTAGGAATGTTGTAGATGAAAGTATTGAAGTAGATAAAACGGTAGAGAGTATTGGGAGCATGGTTAATAGCACAGAATCTGATGTAGCTAGGATGGAGGGCGAGAAAGGTAATACGAATAGTGAAATGAATATTCAACAACTGTTTATGATGATGCAAGGGATATTACAGCAAACAGATGAAATTAGGAAGGAAACGATAGTGATAGATGAAATTAGGAAGGAAACGAATGAAATTAAGAAGGAAGTAGAGAGAACGAAAACCGAAATTAGCAGAGAAATAGAACAGACGAAAACCGAAATTAGCAGAGGAGATAATGCTAAGATGGATGCTTTAAACCATAGATTAGATGAAGCACTAGAACAACAGAAACTTTTTGAGAATCAGTTAGCGGAACAGGAGATGAGACGCAGCCAACATGAGAAAGTGGTAGAAAGAAAGTTAACTGAACATAAAACCGAAGTCATAGTGTTGGTAGAGAAAGCAAATAGTAAAGTTAAAGAACGAGTACAACAACAATACGATGATCTGTGTGGTAAGGTAGAGATTAATGCCAAAATATGTAATGAAAAGTTTAAGAAAGCAGAGGAATATGCGGTTGAAATTAAAGCCACCAAGGAAAGACAGGAACACATTGCGAATGACGTGAAAAGAATAAATGAACGTATTGATAGGTCGGTGGCACAAATACGTAAAGAAATCAGAGAAAAGCAAGGTAATATAGGAAGTCAGTGCCATGGTACAAATTTCATATATGAAACAGAACTACCTAAATTTAATGGGAGGCAGACGAACCCTTTAGATTTTTAAACACTGTTGAGAAACGGTTTGAAAAGCGAATAGAAGAAGGAATCATTGAATGGGAAGAAGCGTTAGAAATAATTGGTAAAGCTTTTATTGGGGAAACGAAATCATGGTTAGCGGTGTATAAGAGCAGCATGGCCAGTATGGTGGAATTCCAGAAATATTTCACGGAAAAATTTTGGAGTGAAGCTATACAAAGCAGGGAAAGAGAACGCATTGTCTTCGGGAAATTTAGGCCACACGAAGGAGTTTCTATGACCGAATATTTTTTGGCCCACGTTATGATTTGTAAAAACGTAGATGGGATGTCAGCGGAGAGAGATATTGTAAAGTTATTACTCAGGCATTTTCCCAACAAAATCCGCGAAGCTAGCTGTATGCAACAGATAGAGTCTATTCAGGGAATGGAAAGATTGCTAGCAAGTTTCGATGCGTTAGGAAATAGTAGTAGTACACGAGAGCACACAAACTATCAACCACCACCCAGAAGACAAGAACGCAATCACCGTGGTCAGTTTCAACCGAGACAACAACCTGTAGGTAATCAGTCACACCAGCAAAATAGGAATGTTCGGAGGGAACGTAATGTTGAGGAAGGTACAAGCCGACATCAGGATATAAGGAGACAAAGTAATTTAAACTGATAGTAGACGGTAATGAGAGATCAGATTATCAGTCTTCAGTACATGTTGCGAGAAATTGTGTAATGACGCACATGAATTATGATCTCGATGTTAGAGATGAGTTATTACGGGAGGTAGAAGTGAATCAAGTAGAAGTTGGTAGTAAAAGTGAGAACCCCGTTGTTACGATCGTTATATGGAGGGCGCAGTATCAGGCTGTATTGGATTCAGGCAGTCAAAGAACATGTGTAAGTTCGAAGTGGTATGAGGACAGAAAAAAGGAGAATATTGAGATTGAGGAAATGTCTGTGAAATCCACATATATCGTCACTGCTATAGGTAAACTATCCAAGCAAATATGTAAACAAGTTGCCATACCTATTTGTATTAACTTGAAGTCGAAAATTCAGATCTGTCTTGTTATTCCGAATCTTATATTTGATGTTATCTTGGGATCTGACTGGCTAAGTTAAATTACAATGAGGCGATAGTATATTTAAGGTGGGATAATGAGGATGTTATAGTCACGTGGGATGCCGAAGTTCAGACGAAAGTGGAGGTTTGTAACATGTGGTGTGTTAATGAGGTTTCAAGAGATGAAGAAGAGAGAGCGGATTTTAAGTTGTGTGAAGTGTGGTTAGAGGAGAACCACGATGATGCTTTGAGAGAAGCGGTAGATAGTAGCAATTTGGAAGAAGGTCAGAGGGACCGATTGTTGTATGTGTTGAGGGAACACAAGGAAGTATTTTCATCGAAACCTGGCAAAACACATGTGTATGAACACTCATTTTCAGTGCTGGATAAAAGTATATTCGCTGGACCGAGATATCCGATATCACATGAATTTGCTAAAGCAGTAGACAATCAAATTGAAGATATGTTAGAGGATGGTATTATTGAAGTTTCGAGTAGTGAGTGTGTCAATCTTTTATTGACAAAAGCGACAGGTCTTAGTTGCAGTAAGATTATTTGTGACAAGTATGTTCAGGAATTAGGTACGCCTAATAGGTTATTATCTGATAGCGGATCTCAATTTACATCGAAGAAGTGGAAGGCTGTGATGACAGAGTTAGGTATCACACATGTTTTTTCCTCAATTAGGAACCCACAAGGGAATATGTGTGAACGCACGATGTAGGAATTAGGTAGGATGTTTAGATCTTTAGTTCATGACAAGCACACTGCGTGGTTGGTTCTTTAGCGTAGATTGAGAAATGGATTAACATGGTTCAGCATGATAGTACGAAATTCACTCCATTAGAGGTTCATTTTGACACCAATCCAGGGAATGAGCTGACAAAAGTACTAGGTATTACACAGGAACCTCAGCAGGACTCTCAAATATATGTCACATTAGCGAGAGAGAATTTAATTAAAGCGGCTGAGAAGCGTAGCAGACAGCAGAAACGTCAGGTGTTAGACGAATTTCAGGTAGGAGATTCTGTTCTGTTACGTGTTCCCATGCTCTCGTCCAGTGAAGAGAAAGTAACGAAGAAATTCTTTTTGTTGTATCAGGGCCCATTCCAGATTCATTGTCGGCTTGGTCCTTGTGCATACAGATTGAAAGATGGTAATCGTGTCATGTTGGGCACTTATAATATTCGCTCTCTGAGACGATATATTTCTGCGAATTAATTGTAATGTCTCCCAGATGTTGTTTTGACAACATTAAATGTACTTGAGTTAGAAAACGTGAATTCATGTATAGGTTGTGAGCCTACACCTGACACCATTGTAGAAGCCATGAGTAATCTTGGGATTCTTTTTGAAACTGCAGAAGGAAATTAATGCAATAATTTTCTAGGTAGTAATATTTTTTGCAGTGGAAAGAAGAAATTGCTTGCGGCCATCTAAGAGGGGTAAGCCAGGCGTGATTACGTGTGTGTGTGGTGTATATATTATTATAACCTGGAACTGCCGAAAACTTTGATGGTGAAGTGCAAAGATAGAGTTATTTACCTGTTGTTTTGTTGTATATATTATGAGTGTTGCTGACAAACTTTCGCAAGAAAATCGGCAGGAATTATTACTAATGTCATCTGGTATCGTTGAAACAGACACTCGACAGTGAGATAAAAGTTTTGATGATGTATGATTTTTATTAAGTGTTTGTCAGATGTAATGATGTATATATCAGCCGTTTCATTGTAGTGTGTTATTTTCATATATGTTATATCTGTAAATAACAGGAGGGCGTATGTTACCGTCCAGGCTTCACCAGCCCTACTAATTTAATATAATATCATTTTACGCGATATCATTTGATATCAAGTTTATCCGCCATCGGCAATTATTTGTAATAACATATTTATTCAACGTCAATCATTTGTAATCAAGGCCTTTTGGAATCATATTGTATATATGATAACATCGTTTTATTATTTAAATTATTATGTTATGTAGAATAGGAATTCATTATGTTGTAAATACGGTCAATATATTGAGACATAGTTGTTTTCATTTCATCTCATATTTGTGTATACGGAGGGTTATTCTTGAAGCTGGGGATTTTGCGTGACTCATGGGTTTGGCGAAGGCAGTAAACAGCGACCCGCGCGCGAGGCTTGCATACCAGCAGAGTACATCATCGCCACGCCTACTGGACTCGACAAGAAAGAAAAGAAGGGGAGATGATAATGCGATCTACGAATCAGATGTTTCGTTATATAGAGATCTGAGATTAAGCTGTTACCAAGAGTGGGGGAGCCCGGTGATATTATCAAGTGCGGAGCGAGATACTTACAGATACTCCATCACTACTACTTCTACTGTGAACATCTACTTTGAACGACGTTATTTGATTTTTGAAACAGTGTGTGGTCGCTCCGCGACGTAGTTATTTTTGTACAATGTGTTGTCGCTTCGATACAGTACTTAGGTGCGGTAATGTTATCGGATCTGCGTGAGACGAAACAAGCTTATGGCTTGTGTTATTTTCAGTAAATCTTCTGGACGAAGAACTATGTTTAGTTCAAATCCATGGAATTTTGGTACAAGTCTGTACCGTATAAATAGTATAGCGCAGTTGGATTGAGATTTCTACTAATATGGAAAAATTCATATCTCTGAATTTTCTCCTGATACGATCAACGCTGATTACTTTTTACAAGTATAGGGCCAACGTCTAATTTAAAGACTAGGCAAGCAGGGAGTGTTAGTCCAGATAGCCCGTACCATATCAGAGAAGGAAGGAAGGATGTGCATGGAGCAAAGTCTACATCGAGAAGAAGAGAACGAGTAACCACGGAAACCAGATGACTTCAACGGAAGCTGCAATTGGTGAGCTTCAATTAGATAAAGCAAGCAATAGTAAATTCAGTAAAGTAAATTCTAAATTCCTCCACGCTTTAAGGAAACTTTTCCGTTTCATCTCATTTTTTTGTATAATAAATTCATTTGTATTTTATATTGCGTTAATTTTCTTTCTTAAGCGATACTTAATGGTTAATTATTTAAAATCCTACCCCTGTGATTTAATTATAAGTCTCTATGCTAGTAAATATAAATTTTGGTTTACAGTTTTGTTTAAAACTCTAACCCTGGCGCCCAAACATCACATAGAGAAATGGGAAACCATGGAATGTTAATTCTTTCTTTTTGCGTGGCAAATTGCGGGCAAGCCACAAATAGTTTATTTGATATTCATGTGTCCCAAGGTAATAACTTTCGTCTCCCCAAGTGTTTTGATGAGGGGTCGAACAGTTACACACTTACCTTTTTGATGTACATCGGATTCCTTTTGAACGTATCGCTGGCTTTCTTTTGTATTACAATAATTTTATGGCTCATGGTACAATTATTTCCCTCAGTAGAAATTTATTTAATGAATATTGAATTTTCACGACCGCAAAGTAATCGAAACCGACTTTCAACCTATTAGGTAGTGTTACGTACCTACATTTAGTACGTGATGAAGAGATGTTAAGTACAGAACAAGAATGGCCAACCGGACGTCAGTGGGATCCGAACCCACAACCTCCCGATTTCGCGTCGGTTGCTCTAACAATTGAGCTAGCGAGGCCTAGGCCATGTTTGTTCTGTTGGAAAGAATTTAAGCTAAAAGTCTGGCAGTACTGCCATCACACTGTAGAGTGCGTTTAAGTCGCCCGTTGAGGGCCTACTCAATGAATAGTGAAGTTTAACTACCGCATTGTAATCGAAACCCACTTTCAACCTATTAGGTCGTCTTACGTACATTTAGTAGGTTTATATAATTATGCGATTCACGCGAAGTCTTTGAATACTTCCAAAAATGGTACCTGAGATTAGTAACTAATCTCAAATTTACAAAGTTTACTGACCCGGAAGTGTTCTCCACTCCTATTAGAGACTATCTACACGTAAGTTTCGTTTTGTGAACTTAGTCTCTGAAATTGTATTTCTGGTCTCTTCACCGAGAAGTGTGGAGTTGCTTCCTAATCTCACACGTAAATGACAAATTTCAATATGGCGTTGCCTATTTTATTAGCTCGCAACGATGTCATAGAATGAGAACATCTAAACCCATCCTTCCAATAAATATAATTAGCACTTGCTCAGATATAATAACCACTAATTATGTTGTCCTTGGTTCTACTTGAAACTGAATTAATGGGTTTCATCTGACAGTATTTATACTCCAAACAAATTATTATCCTGGCACTAGATTTCATCAGGTGCTTAGCTGCTTGGGGCGTCTTATTGGAGTACCCCGTCGATTTCTTCAATATCGTTACGCCAGTCCCATGTGCCCCTTACGTCAGTCACGTCTCCAGTTCTTCACGTGCAACCCATCACAGTCGAGATCCTTATAATATCTTTTCCGGTCGATTCAACACAGCGGACTCTGGTTCCTTCTGGCTCAAAGGTAAAGGGTTCAAAAGGTTTACGTACAACGTCTGATGTGTTCAAAAAACACCATGGAATGAGAGTGAAGTTTGTGCAGTGCTGAAATTAGTAATCTATGGCCAATATCAAATGAATAATAATTTGTTATAACGAAGCAGTGATAGCTATAAATATTTTGCAAATTGAGTGAAATAAATCATTCCTTTGCATTTAAAGTCCAAACGTTAAATGCAGTTTTAAATTATTTATTATTAATTTACAATTACATATTTATATTACATAAAATCTAGGCTATAATAATAGACCCAATAATAATAATAATAATAATAATAATAGTAATAATAATAATAATAATAATAATAATATCCACACGTCCACTTACAAGTGATGAGCAACTGAATTTCAGAGAGCTGCCGTTTTGCCAAATGGCGCTGTGGTTGGCCCGGTAAATGTAATAGTATGACGTAACACGTGACAGCAATCTTCTCAGAACTCGTATTGGCCGTGTGAGTGATAGTTGACCAACGGATGGCAAGACACGAGATCTCTGTGTATTTGATTGCGGCCAGATTATCGGTGAAAGACGAATGGGCCATTAAATCTCAGAAGTCGTGCAGACACCGTGCCAAGAGTGTTCTATGTGTACGTTGATGCGAGGAATACCATCACCACCAGGGTCAAAGGTGTTCCTGAAGACGTTCACAGTTGGCTAGCTCGGATAGTAAGATGCGATGGCCTGGCCTAGACCGCCGGAGATCACTAGCGAACTCAATGCTGAGCAGCTGTACCATCTCCTCGCAATACGGCACAGGTGTCACCATCCCACAGAGGTATCTCGGAAGCTACAATGACTCACATGGACAGAAGTTGAAGTGTGGTCAGATGAGTCAAGTTACCAGCTGGTACACCCAGCACACGAGGCAATGGAACACTCTTGCCGGCAGGTGGGGGCGGTATGTTCGCGTGGGATGAAATCGGACGGGCATTACAAATCATGCCCATCCATTTGTTCGTCTCCAGCACACAGCAGTAAGAAAATGCAAAGGCCTAACGCTCCCGAATTACGGCCGATTGGTTCAGTGAACATTCCACAGACATGAGGATGATTGTCTAGTCCTGAAAGTCACCCGAACTCAGTCCTGTTGAATGCATCTGAGATGCTAGCGAGAGGGATCTGCGCGGGAGCGGGACACAGCTCTGAGCATTATAGGAGGTTATAGAGCGATCGGGGATCATCGGGGCCTTGTGGGGGGATGGCAAGACTGGAAGGAATATACAAAGAAAAGGAATGGAAGCGGCCATGGCCTTAAGTTATGTACCATCCCGGCATTAGCCTGGAGGAGAAGTGGGAAACCACGGAAAACCACTTCCAGGAGGGATGAGGTGGGAATCGAATCCCCGTTACTCAGTTGACCTCCTGAGGCTGAGTGGACGCCGTTCCAGTCCTAGTATCGCTTTTCAAATTTCATGGCAGAGCCGAGAAACGAACCCGGGTCTCCAGGGGTGGCAACTAATCATACTAACCACTACACCACAGAGACGGACCCGTTTTATTACTCTGATTCACACAGTTCAAAAAAATAGGAGAACATGTTTTGTAACGTCTGGTATGTGAACGTTAATTTGGTAGATGGGGTTCCAATGATCGAGACCTTAGCTATCAAATCGAAGTTATACTCCATCAGTAGGCGTAGCCATGCATTAAACTGCCAGGTGACCCCTCCAATCAAAGTGAACAGCGGTGCGTCCGTGTGTCGCTGTGAGGTACACAGACTACTGTGGTCATTTGAGCACGTTGTACGTAGACAAGCACATCCCATGAGAGGTTCAAGTCGCAAGGGCCTTCAATTTGATCCAGGAAAGTTGGACTTTTCGTCGTGTTGTTGTGGATCTCAATATCCCTTCGTCAGTTATTCACCCCTTCTTGAATCGCTACAGTGAGAAGGGCCAGTTCACAAGGAGGGTTCGACAAGTTTGTCGACGCATGACAACCCCACAAGATGACCGATATCTGACCATCTGTGCGCTGCAGCGTCGTTCAGCAACTGCCTGAGAACTGCAACAAGACCCCAGGAGTGTGACTGGAGTTACGGTGTCTGACCAGACAGTAAGGAACAGGTTAAGAGAAGTGTTCATACGACCCAGACATCCTGTTCGAGTGCCCCGTTTAACGCAGCAACATCGCGCAGCTCGCCTTGTTTGCCGTACCCACGTCAACTGGCAACGTCGCCAATGGAGACCTGTGTTGTTCACAGACGAGTCCAGATTTCCCCTAACACAGCGTGATGGACGTCAACGTGTATGGAGACGCCGTGGTGAGTGGTACATGCCAAATGTTGTCCTGGAAGGCGATCGATTCGGACAAGGTTCTGTGATATGTGGGCCGGCATCAGTATTGATGGCCTTACGGATCTTCTGTGGTAATCTTTCCGCTGCAGGGTACAGTGAGCAGATAATGCTACAGCATGTGTTGATTGCTGCATACGGTGTTGGCCCTGAATTCGTACTCATGCACGAAAATGCCAGGGCTCATGTTGCGCGCATCACCGAAGGTGTCTTGCGAGAACTGGATATTCAAGAGATGGCTTGACCAGCAGTGTGTCCCGACCTTAATCCCATCGAGCATGTGTTGGATAGGCTTGACAGAAGTGTTCGACGGCGTCCTGTTCCACAACAGATTCTCCAAGACCTCGAACAGGCTCTCATTTTAGAATGGGACGTAATACCGCAACCTGACCTAGAGGACTTTTATCACTTTGTATTTCGCCCCTATTTGGACATTTCCGTTTGTGTTCTGAAAATGAACGCGAATCCATCGACGTGAGAATAGATGTTTAGTTGGTAAAATACCTGGGTGTGAGATATTGTTTTGTGGAGCATGGCATACGTTCAAAACATGTTACCCTAATTTTTTTGAACTGTGTCATGTTTGTGGGTTACTGTAGTCACGTCCTAGTTCGTGAACCATGGACAACGGCTGAGTGGCCTAATAAGTGGTCCTGAGAGTCGCGATACCAGTTGCTATGGAATGGGAGTGGGCATCTCGGACATATTCTGAGTCGTGGCCCTCCTTGTGCTCATGCGGCTATGACTATACAATTCACCGGTGGTCCATAACCCGCTAGAGGAGAGATCCTCACTTGGACTATGTGAAAGTAGGGCAGCATCCTGCTTCATGAATTTACCGAGCTCAGAACACTTTAAGCAAGCCTCGGACCTATGGGATTAATGGAGTCCCACTACCATTTGACAGGCGAGGGACTCCTTGGAAACAACTTGGCGAACGAAATGGAATTCGATGGGGAGCTATCAATATTAATGGGGCTTTTGGAAGAAAGAAGGTAGAACTGGCTGAGTCAGCAAAGAGGATGCATCTGGATGTGCTAGGAGTAAGTGATATTCGGGTAAGGGGAGATAATAAGGAAGAGATAGGAGATTATAAAGTGTACTTGACGGGTGTTAGAAAGGGAAGGGCAGAGTCTGGGGTAGGGCTCTTTATCAGGAATACCATTGCACGCAACATAGTTTCTGTTAGGCACGTAAATGAGCGAATGATGTGGGTAGATTTGTCAGTTGCAGGAATTAGGACTAGAATTGTGTCCGTGTATTCACCATGTGAGGGTGCAGAGGAGGATGAAGTGGACAAGTTTTATGAAGCATTGAGTGACACCGTGGTCAGGGTCAACAGCAAGGATAGAATAGTGCTAATGGGGGATTTCAATGCGAGAGTTGGGAATAGAACTGAAGGATACGAAAGGGTGATTGGTAAATGTGGGGAAGATATGGAAGCTAATGGGAATTGGAAGCGTTTGCTGGACTTCTGTGCTAGTATGGGTTTAGCTGTTACGAATACATTCTTCAAGCATAAGGCTATTCACCCCTACACATGGGAGGCTAGGGGTACCAGATCCATAATAGACTATACCTTAACAGACTTTGAATTCGGGAAATCTGTTAGGAATGTACGAGTTTTTCGCGGATTTTTCGATGATACAGACCACTATCTGATCTGTAGTGAACTAAGTATCTCTAGTCCTAGGGTAGAGAAAGTGAAATCTGTCTGCAAACGAATAAGGGTAGAAAATCTCCAGGACGAGGAAATTAGACAGAAATAGATGGATATGATTAGTGAGAAGTTTCGAACAGAAGCCAGTAAGCAGGTTCAGGATATAGAAAGTGAATGGGTGGCATACAGGGATGCTGTAGTAGAAACAGCAGGGGAATGCCTAGGAACAACTGTGTGTAAAGATGGGAAAAGGCGAACGTCTTGGTGGAATGATGAAGTGAGAGCAGCTTGTAAACGTAAAAAGAAGGCTTATCAGAAATGGCTCCAAACAAGGGCCGAGGCAGACAGGGCTTTGTACGTAGATGAAAGAAATAGAGCGAAACAAATAGTTGTTGAATCCAAAAAACAGTCATGGGAAGATATTGGTAATAACCTGGAAAGGCTAGGTCAAGCAGCAGGAAAACCTTTCTGGACAGTAATAAAGAATCTTAGGAAGGGAGGGAAAAAGGAAATGAACAGTGTTTTGAGTAATTCAGGTGAATTCATAATAGATCCCAGGGAATCACTGGAGAGGTGGAGGGAATATTTTGAACATTATCTCAATGTGAAAGGAAATCCTTCTGGTGGTGTCGCGAACAACCGAGCTCATGGGGAGGAGGAAAATGATGTTGGTGAAATTATGCTTGAGGAAGTGGAAAGGATAGTAAATAAACTCCATTGTCATAAGGCAGCAGGAATAGATGAAATTAGACCTGAAATGGTGAAGTATAGTGGGAAGGCAGGGATGAAATGGCTTCATAGAGTAGTAAAATTAGCGTGGAGTGTTGGTAAGGTACCTTCAGATTGGACAAATGCAGTATTTGCACCTATCTATAAGCAAGGGAACAGGAAGGATTGCAACAACTATCGAGGTATCTCATTGATTAGTATACCAGGCAAAGTATTCACTGGCATCTTGGAAGGGAGGGTGAGATCAGTCGTTGAGAGGAAGTTGGATGAAAACCAGTGTGGTTTCAGACCACAGAGGGTCTGTCAGGATCAGATTTTCAGTATGCGCCAGGTAATTGAAAAATGCTACGAGAGGAATAGGCAGTTGTGTTTATGTTTCGTAGATCTAGAGAAAGCATATGACAGGGTACCGAGGGAAAAGATGTTCGCCGTACTGGGGGACTATGGAATTAAAGGTAGATTATTAAAATCAATCAAAGGCATTTATGTTGACGATTGGGCTTCAGTGAGAATTGATGGTAGAATGAGTTCTTGGTTCAGGGTACTTACAGGGGTTAGACAAGGCTGCAATCTTTCACCTTTGCTGTTCGTAGTTTACATGGATCATCTGCTGAAAGGTATAAAAGGCCAGGGAGGGATTCCGTTATGTGGAAATGTAGTAAGCAGTTTGGCCTATGCTGACTACTTGGTCTTAATGGCAGACTGTGCCGAAATCTAATATCTTGGAACTTGAAAATAGGCGCAATGAGTATGGTATGAAAATTTGCCTCTCGAAGACTAAATTGATGTCAGTAGGTAAGAAGTTCAACAGAATTGAATGTCAGATTGGTGATACAAAGCTAGAACAGGTCGATAATTTCAAGTATTTAGGGTGTGTGTTCTCCCAGGATGGTAATATTTTAAGTGAGATCGAATCAAGCTAAGTAAAGCTAATGCAGTGAGCTCGCAGTTGCGATCAGCAGTATTCTGTAAGGAGGAAGTCAGCTCCCAGACGAAACTATCTTTACATCGGTCTGTTTCCTGACCAACTTTGCTCTAAGGGAGCGAAAGCTGGGTGGACTCAGGATATCTTATTCATAAGTTAGAAGTAACAGACATGAAAGTAGCAAGAATGATTGCTGGTACAAACAGGTGGGAACAATGGCAGGATGGTACTCAGAATGAGGAGATAAAGGCTAATTTATGAATGAACTCGATGGATGGAACTGTACGCATAATCCGGCTTCGGTGGTGATGTCATATGGGGCGAATGGAGGAGGATAGGTTACCTAGGAGAATAATGGACTCTGTTATGGAGGGTAAGAGAAGTAGAGGGAGACCAAGACGACGATGGTTAGCCTCGGTTTCCAACGATTGAAAGATAAGAGGTATAGAACTAAATGAGGCCACAACACTAGTTGCAAATCGAGGATTGTGGCGACGTTTAGTAAATTCTCAGAGGCTTGCAGACTGAACGCTGAAAGGCATAACAGTCTATAATGATAATGTATGTATGTATGTATGTATGTATGTATGTATGTATGTATGTATGTATTTCAGGACGACTGAATAAATGCACACACAGACATTTGTATACTTACACAATTCTATTGAACCATGAATGACCACACGTACTAAATGCTGACTATTTACAAGGGAGTTGGAATTGCGTTACTATCACTTCTCAAAGTTCAGTTGTGAACACGGGGATAATCTCAATGACTTCCTTTATTCGACTCCAGAGAAGTATATATACGCAGTACGCCGTCTTACACTCCAAGGGGACACTAGCGACTAACACTGACTGACTGACTGTCCGCAGCTTGGCTGATGTGTGACGGAACAACCTCGTTGCATCACCCAGAAACCAGCCCTTTCCAGGCTCGTAACAATACGATTATTTTGTTGGAATTCTTAGGGAGCTTTAGATGTATAGTAATCGCCACGTAAGGCAATACACTAGAAAGTTAAATATCGCCGCACAATTCTCTTCTTTTCTCTTTTTTTAATTTCTGATCACTGCTGCCAACATATTAAAATCACCAAACATAACCATAAAAACTAACCTCAATCTAAGCATCGATAATGAATGTCTCCCTACCCCCAAGAAATGAAAAAAGTTATGATGAAATAAATCAAGATTTTTCAAAATTAAGTCGGTTTCCACGCTCGATGAAGAATTAAGGAAATAAACACTCTTTCTAACTCAAATTAATGTTACATATTTCTGCCTTTATTTTGATATACTGTAGGCGTACTATAACCATATCCTTGAAAATAGGGACGTGTTAAACGATGCAGTTTATTTAATAAGTCTTTGCAGTGTGATTTTCGAAAGTTCCAGACATCAATTAACGACTTCCCTTTCTTTTGCGCTAACATTTACTTCTCTCTTCAATAACCAGTAAGGGATTTTCAGCCTGCAGGCTGGTTATATCTTCAAGCTTATCCAGGAACACTAATGTGCCAAGCTCCATGAACGGAAATTAGGTCAGCTTTCAAGTTCACTGCGGAATTGAAAATAATAATGTGATTAGTTCTACTAACTAATTCTATGGTTTTCATATACGCCGAGGTGCCAGCATTTCGCCCCGCAAAAGTTATTTTATGTACCGGTAGGTCTAGACATGAGACTGGCGTATTTGAGCACTTTAAAATAGCGCCGGGCTTGAACCCACCAAACTGAGCTAGTCATACATTCTCTCCTTCACTCCCTTAAATTAATTTTAAATATTTCCTGCCTTTATTCTGATGTACGCATTGCTACAACTGTATTATTGAAGGGACTAGGAGTGGGTAGGGGAAAGGGAGAAAGAATCTAGATTGTATAATACATTGCAATTTCTATAAGTTCAAGGACATATCTGTCCTTCCTTTTAATAATAACACTGATAGCTTTACATCCCACTAAGAACTTTTACGGTTTTCTGAGACGCCGAGGTAGCGGAATTTTGTCCTACAGGAGTTCTTTACGTGCCAGTAAATCTATGGACATGAGACTGTTGTATTTGAGCCAGAATCGAAGCTGCCAAGTTGAGGTGAGAAGGCGAGCGCCACTCTTGTCTTCTTTCTCCAATAAGCAGCATTCTAAACATACTTTCAACTTGCTACTTGGTGTATCTCAAGCTTGCAACATTAGGGAAATGTACGAAATGAGTCAAATTAACATTACATTGGTTTAAATCAGATGAAAACAGGTTTTGAGGCAAGAATGGGATGGGAAAGAAGGCTAGGTCTTAAAATGAAAATAAGCGGTTGTAGCCTTCATAAAGGTACAGCCACAGCATTAGCCTGAAATGAAATTGAGGAAACCACACAAGAACACAATTTCAGACCTGCCGACTGTGGGGCTTGAATCAGTTCGCTGTGAGACGTGCAAGCGTAAACATGGAACGCGTTGTTCTGTTGTGTACTGTGAGGTAGAGTGTTTCGAGTGGTATTAGTACAAAGTGCAAGAAAATGGCAAGCTTAAATATTAGGAAGAATACAGTAAAATGTGCATTTCCTGATAAACTAAACAAACCCGGACCGGCAGAAATTCATGAGTGGATTGAAACAGTTTTACAATTAAATGTTGATCAAGTGGAAGCAATACAATTGGACAATTTGGAAACTGCAGTGTACATAAAATTAACCAGCAAACTTCTGATGGAGCGCATTCTCACTTCAACAGCAGGAAAATCTCAGGTAAAGAAATTCAATGGTTCACTTTCGGAGGTAATTATCACTTGTCCTGATGTGGACACGAAACTAGTACGGATAATGAATCTTCCTATTGAAATGGCCAATGAACGCATGGCAACTTATTTCAGTCAATATGGGAAAGATAGGGACATACGTAATGAAAAATGGTCTTCTACGTACACATTTAATGTATTTAGTGGCTTTAGAGCTATGCCTATCGAATTACAAAGTGCTATCCCGACAATAGTGACAATTGACGGATATAGAGCTCAGGTACTTTATGAAGGACAACCAAAAACATGCTATTATTGTAGTGGTAGTGACCATCTCCGACAAGATTGCCCGGTAAGGCGAGGAGCAACTTCGACAGGTGAAACAGGTAGTAGGCTTATGAGTCAAGTAGTTGCGTGGAACTCCACTGCCCCATCTCTCGCGAGTGACATAGTTATAAACACAGGCAGGAGCGACAAGCTGGACTCACAACAGGTTATCGGTCTTGAGTCACAACAAGAACAGACCAGCCAGGGACATAAACAAGATACACTACACGAAGTTCAAGTTACCACAACGGAAGCAGAGATACATCCCCTTCCAAATAACCTTCTAACACATGGACAAGGCAACTCAGTCGATGTGCACGGACCAGAAACAGACACACAATCAGCTCATGTCAGAACTGTAGGACTGGAACAATCTACGGATCACATTCAAGTTGAAGAACTCTCACCCCACCATAACACAAATGTCACTGAACTTACGACAGGAAACGAACTTATTTATTCTGACCTCGCAAATACAGACTATGACGTAACCAGTTTGTTGGCAGGCAAGTTAAATAGTTCTAGTTACCCCAACACTAGCAGTCCTCCGAAGGAAGATATGGAACTAGATACTGATGATAGTAACACCACCGAAAATTTGACAGGTCATAGTGAGATTCCTAAACAGCTATGGTCAGATGACCTTGAACCCTCGCCTCATTCACTGCTTAACGACATTAGCGAAGTTCCCTCAAGTCAGATTGTTCCACCAGAGAAAAACGTTAAAAAGCTAAAACTACCCAGTCCACCAAAGATGGCGTCCATAAGTCAGTACAAACTTATATCAGCCCAAAGGATCCTCGAAGACAAGGAGGGAGGATAGGTGAGGGACGGTAGTTTGGCAATGTCTGTCAGATCCAAGGGCTCGACAGTTCAGTTTGGTATCAAGATGAATGTTACATTCCTCATGCTATTGACGTACACTATAATGACCTTAAATATTAACTGTATCCAGATAGACAGCAAGCAGCAGCTTATTAAGAAATTAATTCGTGACCAAGATGTTGATATAGCATTGTTACAGGAGGTTGCTACAGATGATTTACTTCATATATTTGGATATGAAAGAATAGTAAATATCAACGATACCAAACGAGGTACAGCTAATATATAAAAGATACAATTCCCCATATAGCTCCCGTTTTTCATCCCAGTTACCGTGGTATCAGTTTCAACGTAAAAGGACTTCTAATTGTAAATATTTATGCACCTTCTGGTTCTCAGGCGAGAGCCGAACGAAATGAATTCTACACAAGTGATATCATACATCTAATTAAACATCATAGAGATCGCATGGCTATTGGCGGATATTTTAATGCAGTTATCAATGCTAGAGATCAGAGCGGGAGTTTTCAGAATTGTATAGCCTTGTCAACTCTAGTGAAAGGGCTCAAACTGATAGACACCTGGGAATTACAAGCATCATCCGACCCAGGCTATACATATTTTTGCGCTAAAGGAGCATCGAGATTAGACCGAATATATGTCAGTCAAAGTCTGCAAGAGCATGTTAGGAATGCTGATGTGTGCCCCGTCGAATTTTCGGACCATGCAGCATATATATATGTAAAAAAAGCGATCAGAGCTGGGAGTAGCTCGGGGAAGGGGTGTATGGAAACTAAATGCAAATATTCTCAACAGTGAAGAACTGCAGGAACAGTTTCCTGTGCAGTGGCAACTATGGAGAAAACATCATTCACGTTATACAACGAGACTTGAGTGGTGGTTATCCTATGCAAAGCCCAATGTAATCAAATTCCTGAAACGGTTTAGTGCTCAGTATACTCAACAGATCAATCAAAAATCCGAATTTTTTTACAAGTGTTTACGTCAGCTTTATAGGGAAGATCCCAGGAACCCATCAACATATCTCCGTATCAAGAAAACAAGAGCACTTCTCCTCAAACTATACAGAGAAATGAATGAAGGACTTAAAATACGAGCACGAGATCATCGGAATACTACCGATGAAATGTCATCATTGTACCATCTCATTCGTGAGAGTAAACGAGGCAAACAAAAATATATTTCGAAACTGGCATCGTCAAGTGGTGAGTCTTCTGGGGATGTCAATATCATTAAGAACAATATTGAGCATTTCTTTACACAATTGTATGAACAAACGAATGATGTTCTTCTTGACAGCAACAGCGCCTTTTTTGATTCTGTTCGAGGACGACTGACACATGTGCAACAAGGCTATCTTAGTGAAGAATTGCGGGAGGAAGACATTTATGAAGCCATACAGCGCAGTCTGCCTAACAAATCCCCTGGATTAGATGGCCTTGGACGAGAATTCTACCTGATATTTTGGCCAGTTATCAAGGAAGACCTTACGATAGCTTTAAATGATGTGTTATATTCAAGACCAAATATAAGTCGCCTAAAAGAGGGATTGATTGTACTGGTACCAAACAAGGCTAATCCTAAGAGTATAGATGATTACAGACCAATTACTCAGCCGATGTCTTAAACAGCGACTGACCTTCCTTATGTCCGATGCTTTAGGGGCACACCAATCTTGCGGAGCTCCCGGTAGGAGCATTATACACTCAGTATGTGCAATAAGAGACATTATCAGTGATTGTAGGGTAAGAAGGCAGTGTAAACAACTAATATTTTTAGATTTCGATCACGCGTTTCACAGAGTGAATCACACATATTTAATTGCTGTTCTACGTGCAATGGGACTAGACAACCGCTTTATTGATATCCTACAACATGTTCTTCAGGGAGGTTCTACAAAGGTCCAATTTAATGGTTTGTTTACTAAGGCAATCAACATAAAAACAGGAGTACAACAAGGATGTCCGTTATCTATGTTATTATTTGTGCTATCTCTTGAACCACTACTGAGTAATTTAGCATGTTTACGCGACAGAGATATGATGGAAATCCTTGCCTTTGCTGATGATGTCACTATCATTGCGGACCGCAGAACAAACGCACAAGATCTTCAAAAAACTATCAGTGACTACTGCAATATATCTGGTGCATAGCTGAACGTTAATAAATCGTGTTTGTTAAAACTAGGAGCAAGCCATATACGTGATAAACCTTTGTTAAACTGGGCAACAGTTCAGAACGAGGTAAAAATCTTAGGACTTAGTTGTTTTAACAGTATTCACCAAATGATCCAGCGTAACTGCGGCAAAACAGTGAATGTGATACGCGGACTGTTACAGCGAGAAAAATACAGGAATTTATCATTACTGCAAAGAATTCAGTACATCAATACATACATAATCAGTAAACTGGGTTACATGGGTCAAATCCTACCTCTGCCTCGGGTATCCGGTATTAAGATAATGTCTGCTGTAGGATGGTACATGTGGCAAGGTTCAATCCTCAGGGTGAATCGTGATACTTTAACTCTGTCAAGATCTACTGGTGGATTAGGACTCAAGAATATCCAGAATCATGTGACAGCCTTATTCCTCAATCGACACATAAAATTCCTTATTGGTGAAGGTCATCCGTATTCTCAAAATTTTCTCCAACAGTGGAGCAGTTTACAGCAGATGCCTAACCCTCCCCCTTTCCATAATGTGGATAAATTCGCCCCTCATGCACGATATTTGAAATATGAAATGAGCTATCTACCACAAACTTTTATGAACAATAACGTGACCTCGAGAAGCATCTATATGTTTCTGCAGCGTAGCCAATATGTAGCTCCCAGGATTCAGCAGTCTATTTTGGTATGCAACTGGAATCGCATCTGGAGGAATATTACGCATCGGGTTCTTCCTCTTGAACTTCAAGCAAAGTGGTATATAGTTGCTCATGACATTGTGCCGACAAATAGTAAACTGTATAATATTCGTATGGCAGAAAGTTCACTATGTACCATGTGTTGCAGAGGAGGAGGCACTCTTCTCCACCGTCTGCATGTTACGCAAGGTTGGGGATATGTGACGTACAGTATCAAACGGGCTGCTCGATCCCGACATTTTGAAGTACCACCGGAATGGATTGTCCACCCCACCTTTGGGACAACTTCAGCTAATTTTACATCTGTGCTCGTGTTAGTGATTGCAGTGTACGTGCATACAGTGTTAAAAACTCCTGGAACTTGGAACTCTCGACACAATAGTTTGTGCCCAGATATTCAAGATGGTATTGGTCAAGTTTTATCGTCACCAAAAGCTAAATATGTGGGGGAATATAGTCCGTTATTGTACTCAATCATGGAAGACGTCTATACTGAAAACAACATGAATAATTAAGCAACTTATTTATTTTTAATGTCTTGCTACTGTTCCAGCTCGGTGAAGCCAAAAAGAGTGTGTTGCTATCTTATTTATCTTTATTATTTGTATTTATTTTCATCCTAACGCTTACATAATAATTCTTTCTAACAAACTTCAATAGTGCCAAGTTATCAAAGCAAAAAAGAGACCTTTTACTTTTTTACTCTCTATATTTCTACTAAAACACTGTTTGTTAAATTTGTAATGTCATCTATGTCATTATTGGTGTTGTATTCTGTATGTGTACCAACTGTGCCGAAGGATTAGGCACAAGAACTATTCATTGTTTTTACCCAAGACCAGGTCGTTAATGGTCATCAATTCATGACATAGCAATGTAAGAATGTTCAAGAACTGACAAGTGGTAGTGGAAGTGGAACGGACTTACTGTAGACCAGGAGACATGTAAACCTACCAACTGTAAAACTTGTAAGCATGTGTTTGTATCAATAAAAAGTTGTTAAAAAAAGCCCACCATTTCTCGTTTATAAAAATAGTTTCTTCTTTTGGTCCTTGTCAATATATAATTTCTGATAATGCCAAAGCCTAAAAAAAATCCACCATTTTCCATAAGCAAACTCACAGCAATGTCATGGAACTGCACAGCCATTTCACTCAGTTTCTTATGACGCGTAATAAGCCCACCACATGGGCTTGCTGTCTCCCAAATTACAAAGTTTCAGCTTCTACCATAGGGCGACGCACTTACCTGTATATGGATCTTCAGTTCTTCAATAATACAAATATGTAAGAACATTATGTATCTTAATAAAGGATACTTCCCTAGTCAGTAGTTTGATTGGTGTAGGTATAACAAATCTGATGATGAGACGAATTTTAATGAGAATTTAAAAGTTCAAAATCATCCACTGTCCAGAATAAAAAACATGATGATGAAGATGAATGGATATGAATTTAAAACAATCAGTGGATCCAGTTCAGAAACTATCTTAAACAATAGTATTACTGACCAAGGGACTGCTTCTAAAGCACAATCCTGAATCGAGCATGCATGTTGTGTAAAGGAGTCCAAAATCCAGGTCAACAGCCCTCATAATGGTACTTATCGCTAGTAAAGTAGAACCATTGTATTTGTCATGTTGCGGTACTAATCAGAAAAAGCGTAGACTCACGGTGTTCAACACATTATGATACTACTCACAAGTATTCTACACTGTACAGGTAACGCACGCCTAGGGTGTTTGTAACTTAATGGCGCCACTCATAGGCAACGCAAACCCATGGTGTTCCTCACCTAGGTGTACTAATCACGGGCGCCCGTATTCCCCTGGTGTTCCTCCCACGATGCCCCTGATATAGTGGTACTAATCACAGGCAACGCCCAGACACGTGGTGTTTCTCACAATGGTACTAATCACGGGTACTGGAAAATCTATACACACACTTTATGTTGCTACTAATCACAAACCTATTGTGTACCGAACACAGTGGTACTACTCGCAAGTAAAGGCGACCCATGGTGTTCCCCGCGTGATGGTACTAATCACAAGTAGTTTCATGGTTCATCCGTTCGTCGCCTCTTTTAGTCAGCTCTTAAAACCGGCAGGGGATAGTGTGGGTGTATTAGTAGGGGAGCAGTGGGCGTTCTGAATCACCGGCGTCAGCACCCGAGGTCACTGATCCCGATGTCATTGACCACGGTCACGTGACTATGACGTCCTGCCCACGTGCTGTTGTTTGTAAACAAAGCCACGTGCTTTTTTGACAGCTGTCTGGCTGTCAGCTGCCATCTTTAAACAACAACGCATCGCTAACCTCAGTGCTGCCCTCTTTATGGCATTATCTTTACGGGCTTGAAATTTGAATTCCACGTGCTTTTTTGACGGCTGACAGCTGCCATATTTAAACAGCAACGCATCGCTAACCTCAGTGCTGCCATCTTGACGGGACTAAACCTCATGGGTGCTACCTTATGCACCTAGTGGCGGGCAATTTGAAAATTTCCGTCAGCTGTAATCCGCCATCTTGCACCGCTAACCTCAGTGCTGCCCTCTTTGCGACACTAAACCTCACAGGCGGGAAAATTCCACGTGCTTTTTGACAGTTGTCATCTGCCATCTTGCATCAGTGCTGGCATCTTAACAGGGCAAAATCCTCATGGTTGCCACCTTAGGCTAACCTAAGTAAATAGTTATGCTTTATTGACTTCGGGTAGTATATGGGGGTTTGAAGATGGAGTCCTCTATCCCCTACCTCCCATTACCAAAAATAAGGGATGGGTGAGTGAGAGATGTGCCTTCTCTAGAGGTCCACTGCCGTAGCAATGGCTCCTCTAAAAAGAATTGCCCAGGGAAGGCCAGGGCACGGCCACCTCTTACGAGGCAAGGGAGGGATACATCGACTTACACTTGTATTTATACCTAGAGAATGCTTAGTTCATCATGTGCACGCACACCTCCTGCTATCTACTGCTCATCGATCTGCGCACATGCGATTGCTGCACCCTCTAGCGGAAGAAAGTTAGTACGTTTGTCAATGCAAGCATTTATCCATAGGTGTGTGCACGCGCATATGCGATTGCCGCACGCTCTGGCGAAAGAATCTTAGTACGATAGTCGATGGAAGCATTATCGATAGGTGCACGCGCACACATGCGATTGCTGCACGCTCTGGCGGAAGAAGATTAGTACGTTAGTCGATGCAAGCATTTATCGATAGGTGTGCATACACGCTCTAGCGGTAGAAACGTTTACATGATTTTTCAACATCGCTTGTAGCTATCTCGACAGATTCTAACCTTATTGCTACAACACGTGTTTAGTTTACTAAAGAAGAGAATGAAACATAACAAGACAAGAATCGAACAATGTACTCGATGTCGAACATGTGTTGAGAACACAATAAGACTAGAATGGAACACGATACTCGGTGTCGTTACTTTCAACATGTTAAGGAATACCTTTCAGGAAATAAATTATCGCTTACTGCAATGCTAACAAGACTAGAATTCTGAACAGTTTGTGCAAGATAGCGGCTGTTGTAACCTCCTCTGCCGCCGCTACCTCTTCCCGCTACGTTAAGACATATCTCTATCGAACATACAACGCGGTCTTATGCATAAGGCAGTGCATATAATATGATCGCAGCAAAGGTACATCTTCAATGATTTGCCTTGTCTTGTGCGAAAATCAAAAAATCATACCGCGTAGCTAACTCGCTCTGTAAACGATACAGCAAAAGTACATCATCAACGATTTGCCTTGTCTTGTGCGAAAATAAAAAATCATACCGCGTAGCTAACTCGCTCAGTAAACGATACAGCAAAAGTACATCTTCAATGATTTGCCTTGTTTTGTGCGAAAATAAAAAACATACCGCCTAGCCAACTCGCTCACCGCACAGCTAACACGCTCAGTAATTGCAAATACACGGGTTATCGACCAGAACACTGATACACGTCATGCGAAAATCAACACCCATACTGCGTAGCCAACTCGCTTAGTAAACGATACAGCAAAAGTACATCTTCAATGATTTGCCTTGTCTTGTGCGAAAAGTTTAAAAACATACCGCCTAGCCAACTCGCTCACCGCACAGCTAACACGCTCGGTTATTGCAAATACACGGGTTATCGACTAGAACAGTGTGACACGTCATGTGAAAATAAAAACTATACTGCGTAACCAACTCACTCAGTAAACGATACAGCAAAAGTACATCTTCATTGATTTGCCTTGTCTTGTGCGAAAATCAAAAAACCATATCGCGTAGCTAACTCGCTCAGTAAACGATACAGCAAAAGTACATCTTCAATGATTTGCCTTGTTTTGCGCGAAAATAAAAAGCCATACCGCGTAGCCAACTCGCTAACCGTACTGCTAACACGCTCAGTGATTGCAAATATATGCGTTATCGACCAGAACACTGATACACATCATGCTAAAATAAAAAACTATACTGCGTAGCCAACTCGCTCACCGCACAGCTAACACGCTTAGTAATTGCAACACGGGTTATCGAGCAGAACACTGATACACATCACTCCTTTTTTTCGGAACACTCGGCAAAGAATGTAGCGAGATTGCACTTACACACACAGAGATATATGAATTTTCTAAGATACTCACATAAGGGGGTAGAGGGAAAAAGATTAAATTTATAAATTTTTTGCTTGAAGTCTGCTCGAAGTTATAAACGCAAATGAGAACAGTACTGCTACTGTGTGTGCGGAAGTGACATGTTATCTCAGCAAAAATGCACAGTAAACGGAAGTGACACGGCAAAAATGTACATTACCTTGATCGCCTACACTGCTATTTAATATCCCAGTCCTAGCGTCAGGAAGGGCATCCAGCCGTAAAACAGATTCTTGCAGAGCTAGGAGCGGGAAGGAAGCGATTAGCCGCTTAGTACTTGTCTGGTGTAAAATTAGCAGGGCTGACGACAGTGTAGTTCGAACCCCGCTACTTTGTAACACTGTTTGCAAATCCCAGTCCTGGCGTCAGCAAGGGCATCCGGCTGTAAAATAGTTTCTGGGGATTGAAAATCCCGGTCTTTGGGTCAGGAAGGCATCCGGTCTAAAACAGATTCTTGCAATTTAAAATCCCGGTCCTTAAACTTTTGGCGTTAAGAAGGGCATCCGGCCGTAAAACAGATTCTTGCATTGTCGTCAACAAAGCTATCTTTGATTCTTGCTAAAAGCTCAATTACACATGATGGATACTGCGATTTAAAATCTCAGTCCTACCGTCAGGAAGGGCAACCGACCGTAAAACAGATTCTTGCGATTTAAAATCCCCGGTCCATAGACTTTTGGCGTTAAGAATGGCATCCGACCGTAAAACAGATTGTTAGAACAAAGGGCAGCGGCCGTAGCCACCTCCCTAGCTTTTGCTAACGACAGTGTAGTTCGAACCCCGGTATGTAGGCTATGTGCCAGCACCGGGTTTCGAATAAGGAGTAGGCTATGTTCCGACACCGAGTTTGTAATGCACAAGTTTTAGAAGAAGAAAAGCGCTAGGAGCGGGAAGGAAGCGGTCAGCCGCTTAGCATTTTCCTGGTGTAAAATTAGCAGGGCTGATTACAGTGTAGTTCGAACCCAGGTATCTCCCAAATACTATCCACACATAAATGTTGCTTGTTGTTTGAAGGAGCCTAACATCGAACGTCATCGGCCCGACACACATAAATGTAATGCATAATGCTGTTGATCGTGATTTATCTGTTAGATGGGGGCGTACACCGAGGTTAGGCGGTTGGAGTCCCGTTGGTCGAAACATTAGCATGTTAGCTGGCAGTGACTAGATTGTATGCCAGAAGCCTGCATTAAATTCCAAACTACTCAGCACTGCTTAAGAGTATATTACACTGTCGGATGGTGACGTTAAGCCTTGAGCAGAACCCTTAGTGCTGGAGTATGTATGAGCATATTACGCTGTTTATCTGTCGGATGGGGGCGTTAACCCTTAGTGCTAGAGTAGGCTATGTGCCGGCACCAGACCCCGGCTCTGTAGGAAAACGGGACAATGGTTAGACAAAAAAATCGTTAAAACATCACTTAAAGCGATTGAAAAGAACAAGAGCTGATCAAGGTGCTCAGGGAAAAGCCAAAATTAACTGATGATGCTAGGCAATCGTCAAAACAATGTAAAAAAAACACAGGGAAACTGTTTGTAGGCTACGTGCCGGCACCTAGTTTTATCTTCTGTGAGATGCGTTTTCTATAGTTTTACACGAGCAAAGCGAATTACTTACACGGCTACTTAGAGGTACAAGTGTGACAACGAGACGTGGCGACGTGTACATTCTTGCTCTGACTGTAACACACAGACAACTTTACCTGCTATGCTGAACAAGGGCCTTTTCACGCTATACACCCGGATGCCCTTCCTGACACAAAACCCCTACAATGTTGAACAGAAACAAACATAAGTTCCTTTACGTCCTACCAACTATTTACGCGGTTTTGAGAGATGCTGAGGTGTTCGATTTTTTCTACAGGAGTGCAATGTCCTAGAGCGTAAGACATTAGGTCGTAGAATACAACTAGGGGGAATGACTAGTACCTTGCCTAGGCGGCTTTATGCTGAACAAGGACCTTGTCCAAACAGAAGTTTTTATGTGCTAGTAAATCTATCTACAAGAGGCTAACATATTTAACAAAACCCAAGTTCCCGAGCCAGAATTAAAACACGATGTTCCTAAGCCCTAATCATTAGCAATTACAATTACACCACAGCTACTCTGCGTAGTTAATTAGCTTAGTATAGCTTCTTTCTATTTATTTCTTAATCTGCTTACCTTCTAGGGTTAGGTTTTTTTTGGACTTAGCAAGGGAACCAACTACAAGGGCAGTGTCGTAGAGCGTAAGACATTAGGTCGTAGGATACAACTAGGGTGAATGACTAGTACCTCGCCTAGGCGGCTTTATGCTGAACAGGGACCTTGTCCAATCAGAACACTATAATTCTTATCTTTGCAGTTAGATAGTGCTTTTTCTACCTGACTATTCGAGTTATTTTTACCGAATTCTAGACTGAGCTAGGATCGAACACCTTCCCTGTCGTACAAAAAAGAAGAAGCATCTATAGTATTCTCTGGCGGTTGTTTAATCCTGATAAACACTGCCGGTATTACTTGCCTAACATAAGAGGTAACTAAAATGCACTATCTATAAACTCTGCACCTACCACCTGTTGTAAAAGGCGCAGAGTAGTCCTCCTCTCAGCGATTGCTTCTTAGACCCCGGGTTCGATTCTTGGTAAGGACGGAAATTTCTACTTAAGACGTGCATCGTGCAGGCTAAGCAGTGGTAGACAGTATCCCGGTAAGAACAAGGATATTTTTTACCTAAACGCTAGTTACCGTTCTAGAATATTGTGCTTATAAATCCTGTAGTTTTACACTAGGTAAATGCTGTAGGTGGTAATTATCGCTAGAACACTTTAATTCTAATCTTTGCAGTTAGGTAGGGCTTTTGTACCCGGCTGTTCCAGTTATTTTTGCCGAATTCTAGACTGAGCTAGGATCGAACGCGGTTACAAGCATCTGCTCGGAAAAGGCTACCTAGCCCTAGTTAGAGGAAGAGAGAGGAGTGTAATCTGTCTGTAAAAAAATAAAGAGGAGGACGGGAAAAGACTAGAACAGATAATAACGGAAGGGGCATCTATGTCTAATAAATAAATAAAACGTAGCTATGCTACATCCTTATCAAATACCCCTCCACTCCTGCTCCTTATTAGACGCAGTTTTACAGATAAATAGGCAGTTCTTATTTGTCGGTTGTAGTGTAAAACATCCATTATGTTTATGTCTGGTCTTTGTAGTGTGAGTTGTTCAAGACTTGACATTCTTCAACGCCATAACGCTGTAAAGCATAACATTAGAATATATGCATGCAAATAATGTACTGCTATATTCAACAGACGTGATAATCTCACAAGACATGTAAATTAAAAACACATTTGTTTACCAGTAGAACGCTTAATAAACGATGTACCATCGTCTCAGCTTACTGATACACTACCAGATAAGGAAGAGGAAGACAAAGAAGAACTCAACGTTTCAGAGCTTTTTCCGGCAACATGTTCTGTAGGTGTGCAAACATCAGAAGATTCCTTTCAATCAAACTATGAAGCACAACAAGTTCTTCTACATCATCTGTCTAGCAAAACTCTGTTACCCTATGCAGATGTAAGATGTTGTAAGGACGTTAACTTACACGTTGAACGATTACAACTCCTAAGAGCTTATTATAATGTTGCATACACACAAGAGATTGAAGAAATAGAAAACGAATTACGTCGTAGGTGTATTATTGTGTAAGGACACACAACAAAGATTTTAATAAATGTTTTAAAATGTTCTACTTATTGCATTTTGTTTGCACCTATCGTAAAGGCTTGAGTTTACCTTGTTAACGAACATGCAACATTGTCGTCGTTGTAGAAGAGGGATTATGCTGCCTTCTATAACGCTACGCTATCGGATACAGATCTGTAAGAGGACGAGGGGATTAAGGCGACCTCGTAACTGTACGGAGGAGGGATTGTGCTGTTGTACGCTGTCGGGTACAGAACTGTAAGGAGGAAGGACGGTACTATCTTCTGTATCGTCTCGCCGCTAAGAGGAGGAACGCGGCTAAGCCGACAGAGGAGGTAGGATTAAGCTGTAGGAGGAAAAGAGACTGTGCTGTCTCGCTGTTAGGAGGACGAACACCGGGCGAGGTGGCCGTGCGCGTAGAGGCGAGCGGCTGTGAGCTTGCATCCGGGAGATAGTAGGTTCGAAACCCACTATCGGCAGCCCTGAAGATGGTTTTCTGTGGTTTCCCATTTTAACACCAGGCAAATGCTGGGACTGTACCTTAATTAAGGCCACGGCCCTTCCTTCCAACTCCTAGGCCTTTCCTATCCCATCGTCGCCATAAGACCTATCTGTGTCGGTGCGACGTAAAGCCCCTAGCAAAAAAAGGAGGAGGAACGCGGCTAAGTCTCGACAGAGGAGGAGAGATTCAGCTGACCTTGAGGAGGATAGCCGAGCGAGGTTAGACCCGTCGCAGAACTGTAGGAGGAGGAGGGACTGTGCTGTCTTCTGCATCGTCTCGCTGTTAGGAGGAGGAATGCGGCTAAGTCTTGACGGAGGAGGAGGGTAGCCCAGCAAGGATAGACTTCTTAAAGATAGCGTTGAGGAGGAGGGGATTGCACTGCTTTACGCTGTCGGATACAGACTCTGCTGTCTTCTGTATCGTCTCGCTAATGCTATAGTGGTCGTAAGGTTTAGTGCAGTAAAGATAGCAGCACGATGCTCTGTTGATTAAAGATGGCCGATATCTACTCTCAGGTCTTAAAAAATGCGTCGTTGCACAAAAGCATGCAAGAGCAGCAGACGCCTAAGGCTGTAGTTTTTCTGCAACCGTCAAGAAGGGCATCCGGTCTTTCTCTAAGATAATAGTATGTTGAGAAAAACACATTGCTAGCAGTGTGCCGACAAGTAGCAGCTTTCTTGCTTGTCCTGTTAAATTCCATACAAAGTAGCAGTTGGCTATACAAGTCTAAACATGCACAATAACGTCATCGCTGCAGCACGCACTCACTCACGATGCATGTTTGGGTGCTGATTCTGCAAAAAGGTGTTAGCTCATTTCCGAAAGTCCTTGTCAGCAGCAAAACGAACACTAAGTAGTACATTGTAAATAAACATTTGATCGCATTCAAAATGTTGTACTTATTGCATTCCTTACACCTACTTACTCTTAAGAAAACGACCAAGTCTAAACATGCAAAATAACGTCATCACTGCAGCACGTGCTTACTCTAGCTGTCCCGACGCATGTTTAAACTTGTTCGATAAAGCTATGCCTTAAGAGAGGAGGTAGAGGAGAAGGCTATAACAGCCACCGCCATCTTGAGTAGTAGCCTCTAAGTGCTAATTAGCGAGGTAGTAGCCGTAAAGATACCAGCACGGTACTCTATTGAATAAAGATGGCTGCCGTCAAAAAAGCATGTAGGTTGGTAAAGCACGTAGAATATTTTGAATTTTCCGCTACCACATTTCAAAGGTAATTTGCTAAAGAGTGCAGCACCGAAGTAAGCGACGTAAGATGACGGTAGCTAAAGATCACAGCACGGTGCTCTGATGATTAAAGATGGCTGCTGTCAAAAATAATTTTTGAAATTATCCGCCACCACATTTTAAAGGTAGTAGCTAAAGGTGGCAGCACGATGCTCTGTTGATTAAAGATGGGTGCAGACAGCTTGTCAAAAAAGCATGTGGGGTTGTTTCCAAATAAGAGCACGTAGAAATTTTTAAATTATCCGCCACCACATTTTCAAAGGTAGTAGCTAAAGAAAGCAGCACTGAGGTTTGCGATGCAAGATGGTGGATGACAGCTGTCAAAAAGCATGTGGAATTCTTCAAATTGCCCGCAGTGCGGTAAAGATAGCAGCACTGTGCTCTCTTGCTTAAAGATGGCTGCTGTTAGCTGTCAAAAAGCACGTAAGTTTCTTTCCAAACAAAAGCACATAGAATTTTTCAAATTGCCAGCAGTCCCGTAAAGAGGGCAGCACTGAGGATAGCGATGCACGCTGGTGGATGACAGCTGTTAAAAAGCACGTGGATTTTAAATTACTAGCAGTGCCGTAAAGAGGGCAGCACTAATGTTAGCGATGTAAGATGGCGGATGACAGCTGTCACGTGGAATTGCCCGCTACCACATTTCAAAGGTATGTAGCTAAAGATAGCAGCACGATGCTCTGTTGATTAAAGATGGTTGCTGTCAAATATTATTTTTCAAATTGCCGCCACCACATTTCAAATGTAAGTAGGTAAAGAGTGTAGCACTGATATTTGCGATGCAGGATGGCGGATAACAGCTGTCACGTAGAAATTGCCCACCACCACATTTCAAAGGTAAGTAGCTAAAGAGTGCAGCACTGAGGTTTGAGATGCAAGATGGCGGATGGGAGCTGTCAAAAACCGCATAGCCTTGTTTACCAATTCAAATCTCGCGCTAATAAGAATTAGTGCCGTGAAGAGGGCAGCACTGATGTTTGCGATGCAAGATGGCGGTGTGATGCAAGTGCTGTGTATGTAATCATGAGAATGTGCTAACGCTAAAAAAGCACGTGGCTTTGTTTACTAATTCAAATCTCGCGCTAGTAAGAATTAATACTGTAAAGAGGGCAGCACTGAGGTATGCGAAAGAAGATGGCGGATAACAACTGTCATAAAGCACGTGGCTTTGTTTACCAATTCAAATCTCGCGCTGGTGAGGTTTAGTTGTCAGCACTGAAGTTTAGGCCGTCAAGATTGCAGCAGTGAGGTTAGCGATGCGTTGTTGTTTAAAGATAGCTGTTAAAATGCACGTGACTGTCAAAAAAGCACGTGGCATGTTTACCAATTCAAATCTCGCGCTAGTGAGGTTTAGTTGGCAGCACTGAGGTTTAGGCCCGTCAAGATAGCAGCAGTGAGGTTAGTGATGCGTTGTTGCCGATGCCAGCTGTCAAAAAGCATGTGGCTGTCAAAAAAGCACTTGACTTTGTTTACAAATAAGAGCACGGGGCTTTGTTTACAAACAAGAGCACGTGGTGTTAACGTCACGGTCACATAGTCATGATTAGCGAAGCAAGATGGAGGATGACTGCTCTCAGAAAAGCACGTGGGTTTGTTTACCAACTCAAATCTCGCGATAGTAAGAATTAGTGCCGTAAAGAGGGCAGCACTGAGGTTTGCGATGAGGGATGGCGGATGACAGCTGTCAGAAAACACGTGGCTTTGTTTACAATTCAAATCTCGCGCTAGTAAGGTTTAGTGCCGTAAAGAGGGCAGCACTAATGTTAGCGATGCAATATGGCGGATGACAGCTGTCAAAAAAGCACGTGGCTTCGTTTACCAATTCAAATCTCGCGCTAGTAAGGATTAGTGCCGTAAAGAGGGCAGCACTCAGGTTAGCGATGCGTTGTTGTCGATGACAGATGTCAAAAAGCACGTGGCTTTGTTTACGAATTCAAATCTCACGCTAGTGAGGTTTAGTTAGCAGCACTGAGGTTTAGGCCCGTCAAGATGGCAGCACTCAGGTTTGCGATGCGTTGTTGTCGATGACAGCTGTCAAAAAGCACGGGGCTTTGTTTACGAATTCAAATCTCGCGCTAGTGAGGTTTAGTTAGCAGCACTGAGGTTTAGGCCCGTCAAGATGGCAGCACTCAGGTTTGCGATGCGTTGTTGTCGATGACAGCTGTCAAAAACACGTGGCATTGCTTACAAACAAGGGCACGTGGCTTTGTTTACAAACAAGAGCACGTAATGATGACGTCACGGTCATGTGGTCAGGATGTCACGGGGTCAAAGACCTTGGCCGGTGTCAATGACCTTGGGTGCTGACTCAGCAAAAAAAATGCTGACGCCAGTGATTCAGAACGTCCACTGCTCCCCTACTTGTATTCTTCGCCTGCGTCCCTCATCCATGGTGGTGTATAACAAATCTATTTGGGAGGAAATACTTTTATACTGTATCTACATCATAAAGAAGTCATGTAGTCATAGCAATGTCAATGAAATAAATTAAATAAGCATAATTTACTACATTAAATATCAGTTTATTTACATTTTGAGGGATATGTAATAATAATAATAATAATAATAATAACAATAATAATGTTAATAATAATAACAAAAATATGCAATAAACATAAACATACGGTAATTTACGCATCAAGAGCCATTCCATGGTCACTGAATTACAAAGCAGGGGCATGAACAAACAAACATAATAATAAACATGAGTATTAGTATTTAAATAGCTAAGTCATCTCCATCCTCCCGATGGTATCACCACATTGACAAACGCAAAATACATTTTGCCGCGTGTTTTGGAGGTTTGCGTGTTCAAATGATCCTTGGAGCTACGCCGGCGGGAGCATGTGCTCCTGGTAGGGCCACACAAGCCGGACAGGTCTAAGGTGATGATCCAGGCTAAGAGTGATACCTAGGTCCTCCAGGTTGTGGGTGGTTGGGTGGGGCTTGCAACTTTACCACCACAAAACTACATAATGTTCAGAATCCAAATAGAGATAACCGGACGGTCCTAAACTTACAATGGCTAAAGCGTGCTAAATGGCAACGATATGGAATATATTGGAACGTGGAATGTGAGAAGTATCTCTCAGGTTGCGGCTAGTAGAAAATTGTAGGAAGAATTACTTAAATATCAGATAGATGTAGCAGCATTACAGGAGATAAGATGGAAGATAATCGAGGTGGCAGATCTACAGTAATACATTTTGTTCAATAGTGAAGGGGGGCTAAAAATGGAATAGGAACAGTGTTTATGGTCAAGGAATCGATCAGTCATAATATGACTGAATATGAAGCAATAAGCCTCAGAACTTTGCCGGGTAAGTTTGAAAAGGAGATCTGCCAACATATCACTAATTAGTGTCCATACCCTAACCGCGTATGCCGAAGTGGAAGAGAAAGAACAGTTCAATGAAAAAATGGTGCAAGTATTTGACAGGTTGCCAAAGTATGATGTTAACTTGTCCTAGGGGATTACAAATCCAAAGTAGGCAAAGAGAAAGAAAACCACCCAGTGTCAGGATATCACAGTAAACACAAATAATCCAATGAGAACGGATGGAATTTGATTGTCTTTCGTTTAACAAGGAGCTGGTGATTAAGAACACATGCTTTCCTCATAAGGAGATCCATAAAGAGACATGGATATCACCGGATGGTCTGAAAAAGAACCAGATAGACCATGTGCTGATAAATGAGCGGCATGCGTCCAATATTGTGGATGTGAGAAACATGCGTGCTGCAGACAGTGTTTCAGATCTCATACTAGTGAGCATCAAGTTCCAAGAAAGACTAGCAATCAAACCCAGGGACAGAGCTGAACAGAGCAAGGTCTATAATGAAGAGCTGTTAAGGGATGAGAAGAAGGAGGAATATCATAGAGACCGGCCGCAACAAAAACTACAGATGGGCAGAAACGGGAATGTAGACATCAATAAAATGTGGGAAGAAACCAAGCTAGCAATAAATACAACAGCGCAGGAAGTACTTGGGGAGAGAGGGAAACAGAATAGAAATAAATGGTATGAGGAAGAAGTGGGTAAGGCTCCTAGAAGAGAGAAATCTGGCCCTGACAATGAATGCTACAGAGATCCACTCGAAATTATAAGGCAGTTTTTAAAGAGAAACTGTGAATAGCAAAGACATTGGTCAGGAAGAAGAAAAGAATATAAGGGAGACATTGGACGAAGTGCAGTAGAATTTTGAAAACAAACAAGGTAGAAAATTCTTCCATGGGGTTGGACAAGTAAAGAAGGGATATCAACCTACAGTGAACATGTTTAAGCATGAGACTGATAGACTGATTGTTGGGAAAGGAACGAATTCTGGAAAAATGGGCAAAACATTTCGAAAATTACTTTCTGTCAGACCAATAAATGAACAAAAGGAAGGATCAGGTAGTATGGAAAATTCAGAGAGAGAGATGAGTGTAAGGGGTAAGAGAGGATGGATGAGAATGGATATATGGATGAAGACGATGTGGGATCACCATCGGTTGAAGAAATAAATGAAATTATAAAGCAATTGAAGTTCAGTACTCTACCCATAATTCTACGATGAAAAATAATTCCAAATATTTATTTCAGCTACAAAAACTTTTCTGAGAGTAGCCATGTTTTATTTCAAGAGTCTGGCTCTTTCGTGGGAACAGAGCTCTCCGTTACAAGCGAGTCGCGAGCTCGTGAAATGCCGGGACACTTCGGTTGACCTCGAGTAATGAATAATCTATCGATTTCGAAAAATCCTTCATGACGAGAGATTTTGGCGACAAGATAAATCAAGGAATAAAGGATCTAAAATAATTATAAACCGTATGTGAAGATAGAATCCACAGGGCAAATACAAATGCCGTTCAGCCTGGAGGAAAGTTTACGTCCTGCTCGCGGACCGGCGACACGTGGCGAGGTCATTTCCTGAAGAAAATGTCGCAAAACTCCAGGGCAGAAATAATTCATTTCGCCCGTTTCAAGTATGGGAAAATATGAAATTAACACCACAATGAATTATAAGTCTATGCGAAGTTATGGAACAAATTTCAAGAAAATTGTTCCAGTGGATGTGGAATTAGCAGATTACACAACCGAGCCTCGTGGAGAGGGTGGCGTCCCTCTCAGAGGGTATAAAAGAAAACCCCCTCCGCCTATTTTACACATTCTGTCTGATGGTTTGAACGGTCGAACCCAAGTCACCCGTTTGCAAGAAAGTGCGGGGCTTTGTTCTCATGGTAACTTGTTATATATTCGTGTCAATGGTTCAAGTAGAGTATTAAGCGGAAGGTGACAGAAATTTTCCTGAACTGCCGCCGATGAAAATTTTGAAGGTTTAGAGATTTGGTTAAAATGCGTACCTGAGTTTCTCACTGTATTACAATTGTGTGTGTTTGATATTTGTGAAGGGGAAGTCTGGAGGTTAGCCGTGAGTTCTCATTTTCTTATCTGTTTGGAACACCTGGCCAGCAGTAGCGTGAACGAAAGCAGAGTCCTGGGAAAATAGTGGCAGTCGCCATTTTAGAAGCGTGCTCGTCGCATGTTAAACGCGAACAAAGTGTGGCATTTGCGGTGTTAATCGACACCTAGTGTAAAATCTGTGTAGCTTCATTTATATATATAAGAAGATGATGTCAAATGTAGCCATGGAAGGCTAAGCATGAGGCCAGCTGGCTAAATGTGGCCAGAATCTCAAAGACAGCTATAATTACAGGTCTGTGACTATATTTTTTATCAATGTTGTAGTTAGAAATTGTTCGTCCCAATATATTTTTCAATGCGTATGTCGCATTGATTTTTAATAATGATCAGGCGAACGTATTACATTTCTAGTCGTCGTGTGAAACTCTTCAAGGCTGTAAAATTCACGTTGAGAGACTACAAAATGCGAAGTTTAAATAATGTGTTAATATTCTTTGAGATATTTTTCAAATTAAGTAAAATTAGAAGGTCATAACGATCATGTAGTCATAGTGAAAGCCATAAAGAATATCGTATGAGTTCAGAAAATTTTGTCGCGATAACAATAATATTTACCGCGGGATAAAATTTGTCTTTGTTAAAAGTGTATTTAACAGATGACTCGAAATCCAATGAAGTCTGAAAAAGTCCTATTTATTCGTAGGAATTAAAATTTTGTGACATCGTGTATGTCGGTGATATAGAAAATCACGGTGTGTTGTTGTATTCCTGAGGTCCGAAAGTTGTAGTTAAATAAATGAAAAAGGATTCTTACAAAAGTTGTTTGTCACTGGAGGACTGAGGTGTTAAAGTCTTGAAACAGGAAGAAATGGATTGTGCCGGAATGATATGTTGATGTAATAGTTGTATAGATGTTGAAGACAGAGGAAGCCGGTATTTTATGTATGATGCCGCCGTGAGAGGTGATGAAGTTGAATTTTTGAGACAGGCTATATTTGCTGATGGCGAAGAATTTTTGAGGCAGGCTGTATATTAAATGTGATATTTTGAGGCAGGCTGTAGTGATATTCCTCTAACAATCCGGAACAGCTGACCGAGTGAAGGTTGGTTCGAAATGAGTGCTCTCTGACGCATATTATGGTTTCAATTTAAAATCCCCCAGCGAAAAACAATTTCTGTTGAAGGTAGTAGCTCTTGGCAATTAAATCCAAGTGCAAGTTTACGTAAAGTCAGGTTAATGAATATTATATTATACAACCTCAAGGGTACAAGAGCATTCTGGATACACGGTTTGTGTTTTTTGACTGTAATAACAAATTCCCACTCAGTACATTTCATAAATTATCAGACGATAATTTATCATTAAATCGGAAACATTGTGGGATGAGATATTGTATGTTATTAAAGCGGTTGTTTGGCTGTATAGGCTCATTGAATTTCGCTTCACGGGATAGTTATGGATACGATTTGTTTGGAATAGTGAGATGATAGGCGATTTGTGGGCCACACCCTAGAATTACAGTGTGAATTTTTGCGGTGGTGATGATTACTGTTTTGGCGATATTCACGTATTGTTAGACGTGTGCTGAAGGTCATTATTATTTTTCCAAACTTCATTACGTATGTCGAGATCGTGTTTGAGTTGTGGATTGCTTGCTACGCGTTATTTATCTTCAGTTTCATGTTTATTAACAAGATAGGGACTCAGTTGCATTTCCCGACTTGCGTTCATTCTGTGGCAAGATTTGTTTCATTGTGTGCTATTATTTCGACGTTGGTTTCCAGCTAAAATATCTAAGAGTGTGTTTGAAGTTACGATTTCTCCTGACATTCTACAGGAGGTGTAGACAACCCAGTTTCCACTCGACAATAGATTTAGGACGTCACATGTTATCCTGGGAGTATACTGATGATGAGACGTCCTAGTTCACGCTCAACGATAGGTTTAGGAAGGTGTGTGTATGTACATAGAGGTTAGTGTCAGTGTGTGCAGACATTAGGTTGGCCCGACGATATGTTTAGGGTGTCGGCTGTATATATTCAAGTCTTAGATTAGGTGTTTACGCGAAGTGACTTCAGCGATGTTAGTGTCTGCAGTAGTGTATGCAATGCGAAGTGTGTTAGCTAAGTAATATTGAGGCCATGTTTTGGCACAGCCCTTACAATCTGGAAGGTGTTTCCCTAAGAATATGTAACCACTAGTGGCATGAACGTGAGGGTTGTCCAATATTGGATACTGAGCTAACGGTGATAGAATATTACTGCAGTGTGCCACGCGTGTTTGAGTTCATTGAACTTCAGTATTTTATTTTAGTTACGGACTTAATTTTTTTGTCGTTCAGACGTCCGACTGCTTTGCTAGTGTGCGTGTTGACACTTAGTTTATTTATGTGAGACTTCAGTTACGAATGCGGGTTCGATTCGTAAGCCGGGAACATATATTTTATTTTCAATTTTTCGTTCTTTCATATTTGTAATAGTTGATTGTGGTCGAACAATAACTTTGTAATTAGTTTGTTGGGACAAACAATAAGTAGATGGATCTGTGATGGTAGTCGTTGGTGTAAAGGAAAGAATCCTTAGATGTTTTATTTTACCATGTGGACTTAAAATTTTATTAAACCTAACGTAACCGTTTACAACCTGAAAGCTGGTTTTGTAAGAATATTTTTCAAGTGATTTACCACTTTTTATTTAACTTCAGCGTTTGGAATTTCTTCTAAATGCGTGATGAATAAGTGTTTCCTGCATTTCGCAGTTTTGTTCATTCAGAACGACGTAACGTAAGATTCTCTCGGATCGTGTTGTTGTTGGTTCCTTCTGAACAGATGTTTGGTGTGATGCACGTTTCAGCATCGGGATTATTCCGTAACTTAGGGTGTCACGAGATGACAATACATGGTGGAATTTTATTTTCAATTATGAACGCTGCTGTTAACTTGTAGTGAACACCATGTTTTTCTAGTAGTATTTCGCAACCTATCCAAAGTAACTGATAGTCAATTTGGTTCGATTAAGGGTCCATTCGGCGGGTGTTTCCATATCCGATAGGTTATTTTACAGGTGGATTACCTTAATTAAGAGTAAATATGGAACTCTATTTGTTGAAGGTCAGATTTTCCACGGAGCGTTTGGATTAATTCTCAGTTATCGTTTGGATCAATAGGTGCCCGATTTTCATGTTACTCTTCATTTTTCTAGGTTTCGCTGTCCACTAATCTGTGATATTTCTACTTTTCTCCGTAGAAAATTCTTCGATACTGTAACTAATAAATCTAACGCCATGCAATGTGACTGCGTTTGAAACATTAAATAATTAAAAAATTCTTGATCAATGATTTTATATAATACGTTTTTTGCTTTTAATTGATTCAATAAACGTTAGTAAGCTCATATTTGCTCCTCGTTTCAAGTAGTTAGGCTGTCTTCTGAACCCCATCGTTTGGTTAAAATCGTGACCGAAATATTTCCGCTACGATCCCAAGATTTAAGAGTTTGATATTGCTCTACTGCAGCAGCTGTGGCCGACCAACGATGGAATGGTAAGTTCAAGGGTTCAGTACAGCCCCAGAGAATGACCTCATAACTGCATGAATGGTAAAAACGTAGGAGAGGTTTTGGTGAAAGGAATACCTGATATAATTAAAAAAGTATGGGAAACAGGTAAAATGCCAGAGGACTGGACACTAGCATAAGAAGGGGTCACGCATGTAATGCAAGAATTATCGAGGTATATCCTTACTGAGTACAGTGTAAGAAATTCTCTCTACAGCCATAACAAAGAGAGTTAGTAGTAGAGCAGAAAGAATTATAGGGGAGTACCAAACTCGTTTCAGATCTGGAAGATCGACGACGGACCATATTTTCACCACGAGAATAACTCTGGAAAAGACATACAAATACAACGTCCGACTAGGACATCTGTTTATATATTTTAAACAAACCTATGACAAAGTAAAGTGATCGACATCATTGGAAAGAATGAAGTATTTTAAATTCCCATAGATGTTAATAAAATTGACTAAGATGACCCTGGAGAACAGAAGACGTCATGTGAAAGCACAGGGAACTCTGTCAAGATCTTTCAGAACCGATGAAGGCCCAAGGCAAGGAGATCCCTTATCACCAGTGTTATTTAATATAGTGCTGGAGAAATATGCAAGATCAATAACTACTAATCCGGGTGGTAATATTTACAATAGACTGATCCAACTTTTGGCTTATGCAGATTGTATTGTGATAACTGCTAGGAGTAACGAGGCACATACAACTGGCTTAAGGGAGCTGAAAGATGCGGCTGAATCTGTAGGTTTAGAGATAAGTGAGGCTAAATCTAAATAGCCTATTTGGTAACGAAGAGAAGTGGAAGGAACTCCGAAAAATTCCCAAGTGGATGATTACACATTTGAAGCAGTATATCTAGGCTCAGTAATAACATCAGAAAATCAAGTTCAGACAGATATTGTAAATTGTATTAAGGCTACCAACAGATCCTACAGAGTACCGTACCCTCTTCTGAGAAGTAAAACTTTTAAAACTGACTCTCTAAGAAACAATAATCAAACCAGTACTTATGTATGGGAGTGAGGCTGGGTATTGACTGAGGCCACAGAGAGGAGATTAAATGTGTGGGAAAGGAAAGTACTGGGGAAGATATTTGGACCAGTGAATGAGGGAGATTTGTGGAGAATCAGAACAAATGAAGAAATTACATTATTTTATAAGGAGACGGACTTGGTGACCTCAGTCAAAATGAGGACAAATTGGATGGCTGGGGCGTGTGCAACGGATGGAGGAGGGAAGACTTCCATGGAAGGCACTGACAGGGCACCCTGGGGGCAGAAGGAGAGGTCGCCTCCGGATGAGATGACTGGAGGAAGTGGAGACTGATCTGAGGACCGTTGGATTCACGAGGTGGCGTAGGTATGCTGAAGATCGGAACGACTGGAGAGCTGTGATCAAGGAGGCCAAGGTCATTAAAGGACGGTAGAGGCATGGAGTAAGTGAAGTCACCTCCGTACAGCACATGAAGGCCATTGGAAGGGTGAAAGGAAAATGTTTCCGCTATCCATAACTTTAGCACTAGGTGGGTAGAGTGGTTAGCTCTACATTCAGCATGAGCATTGGAACTTGCTCACTGACTTGAAGCTTGCAGACCCCAAATTCTTCCTGCCAGGTGACACTCAGTTGTTAATAGGCGCAGAAAATATATTTTAATCAATGAAACTTGGTTGCAGAACTCGATCACCAGATCAGCCTATTCTTACGTAAAGACACTGAACTAGGATGGATTATTGCTGGACACTACCACCAGAGGGAGGAGGAATGTCTTACTCTAATCACATGTTTCTTTAAGTCACAAGACAGGTTAGACTCCCAGCTACAGCAGTTCTGGAAAATTGAGGAGCTCACATCCCCAGTCATGACAAGAGGAGAGCCACAGAAAGGCACTTTACAGAGAATACCTTTAGGGATGCTACAGGTAGATTTATAGTTCGCTTACCCCTCAAGCAGAAACTTGAGTTTCTGGGAAACTCCTTCAATCATGCCATGTCGAGACTAACTCAACTAGATCAGCGTTTCAGTAGGCAGCCCTCACTTAAGCATGAGTACTAACTTTCTTCATGAGCAACAGGCCATGGGGCAAATGGTTATGGTCAGAGAATGAAGGTGGAAGGTATTATCTACCCCATCATCCACTTTTTAAGCTTAGTAGCTCACCCACAAAAACGAGGGTTGTATTTGTTACAACTGCTAAAATATCTAACAACATTTCATCAAATGATATAGTAATGGTTGGAACGACAATACAAGAGGATCTTTACTCTGTTTTTCTAAGTTTTAGAATGCGTACCTTTGCCTTCACTGCAGATATTGCTGAAATGTATCGGCAAGTCATGGTTCATGCAGATGGTAGGAACATTCAACGGATTATCTGGAGGGGATCAAATTAAATGTATTAAATCATGATAAACGCACATGGAACATCTTTCTATCACTATGCAGTTCAGCTGAAGGTAGCACACAGGCTGACCAGGCTGATGCTAGACTAACGATGATACTCCTTCATTTTAATGTCTTTATGAAACCAAGCCCAACATTCAGCTTGCAAAACTTTGAAACATGTTCCCCCTCGAAATTATTCCAATCTAACAGGAACCACAGCCTTCAGCAAAAGTGTTGAACATATTTTTATGACTTGTTTTCAGGTAATTGATTGATAATTGTATTGTATTTTATTTGTACTGTATTGTATTTTAACAAATACTTACGTACATACAACATTAGGATTTTTCAAATATAGTCCATTAACCCTCGGACACCTGCGCTAGGAATAAACGCAGCGATAGTCGCGCGGGCTACATTTATGTTGTAAGCGTACAACAGGGTTACAGACTCCATTCTGTATTTATTATTATTATTATTATTATTATTATTATTATTATTATTAACCCGATTCATTAGATTTTATATATTCTGTTTCTCATCAATTAGACTGTAATAATTAGGTATCACGTATATTATTGTATTTCATCATAGGTTAAGTGAATATGTTTGTAATTATTCTGTATTGTAGTAAGTGAGATTTGTTGGTTTCATATTGTCATGCTGTGGCTTGTAACTTTGGCTAGATGAGCTGGCATAGTATTTTGCAATCGAGGCTATGTTTAACTGTGCAAGGAGATTTCCCGGTGACGCATTCGGCATAGTCATTCTCGGACCGCTTGGGTACGCTTAGACGACACATGACTGATGACATCAGTGGGTGGACACGTGATTGCGACCAAGTGTCAGTATTCGCCAGCTACTGTATGTGGAAGTGGAAGGGATGAACAGTGAGTGGGGAGATGAGTCGTCATCGCGAGGTGATATAAGTCGAGGCAACGGTAGTGAGAGATTCAGATGATATCACTCAGTTCATATCTACTCAGTTCATAGTATTCAGTTCATATTGTGGAGATCATATGTAACAGTCTGATGTATCAAATGGAAGAATTGGTCTTCGAGTGATGGTCAGAGCTAAGAGTTGTGTTTGAAGAAGTAATAATCGAGGAGGTCTACAAGTGGTGGTGGTATCCGAGCAGAGACGGGTACTATGCTGATAAAGAAACATCATCTTATTGTGAGGATGGACTTCACAAGATGTTTCAATAATATTTTCCAATTACTTATAATATATTGAGTGGACGGAATTACATTGGAGCTCCCTACACGCGTACATGGTATGTAGGCCAACTCCTGGTTATATAAGAAGATAACAGCAGACGGCTCCCGACTTCAGCTCAGAGGTTTTCCCAAGAATTTCAAGTTCAACAGCGGTGTATGCAGACAACAGGTAATTAAAGCATCAGACATGTTATGCATTCATAACATGAAGAAGAATGTAATCAGCGGCGATATCACATATCACTTCAAGTTCATACCAATAGCTTTTTTTGTTTAGATTAAATTTTCCTTTTATTTAGTACCGCAAATTTCACGATATATTTCTTTTGTTAAATTAAAAGACGTCAATGATTGTTCATTGTGACGTAAATTATAGTCATAAACTCAGTTTTATTTTAATTATAATAAGTGATTCCAGTTCCATGTACAATCCTCAATTGTGGAAATGCAACAGTAATTTAATATTTTCGTGATCCATATCCCTGTATATTGCCAGATATGTGAGTTTATCACCTCACGCCTTGAGATAATTGATATAAGAGGTATGCTCTACCAAATTTTGTTGTTTTTCTTAAAAAAGCAACTGGCGCTCAAACAAATGTTATTTATATTGTGTGGAAGATATGAAGGTATAAGAGTAGTGGTTGGAGTAGCCACAACGTGGCGCACAACGTGGGGCTCGAAAGGTTCAGAAAAGTGTTTCTGAATGGCAATATACATGGATCAGCTTTTAATGAGTACGCACATGTTAAATTCACCGAGTAATGTTAGGAAAGTCATTTTGTTGAAGTTTGTATTTAAGGGGTAATGTCAGAGGAAGTGCAAGGGGAAATAGCTTTGAGATCGCGAAAAATTAGTAGGAAACCGAAGATGGACAAGGATAGCAATATGCAGTCAGGTGATGAGGCTGAGGTTATTGTGTCCAAGGAAATCCAAGGTGGTAACATAAATAGGAAGTTGGTGACTAAGGTAGGACCTGCTGAAAGTCAGAAAATAGTAGAAACTGAGGAAAACGCTGTCACGCAAGATCAAAGTAAAGGGGTGATTGACCTGGGTTTATTTAATTTGCTGATGTCCAAAATGACTGAGCAGAATAATGCCATGAGTGAGAAAATTGAAACGGTTATTAGTGAGAAAATTGAATCTCAGAATAATATTATGAGTGAGAAAATTGAAGCGGTCATTAGTGAGAAAATTGAATCTCAGAATAATATTATGAGTGAGAAAATTGAATCTCAGAATAATATTATGAGTGAGAAAATTGAATCTCAGAATAATATTATGAGTGGGAAAATTGAAGCTCAGAGTAATGTCATAAATAGTATTTATAAGAAGATTACAACAGACGGCTCCCGACTTCAGCTCACAGGTTTTCCCAAGAATTTCAAGTTCAACAGCGGTGTATGCAGACAACAGGTAATTAAAGCATCAGACATGTTATGCATTCATAACATGAAGAAGAGTGTAATCAGCGGCGATATCACATCGCACTTCAAGTTCATGCCAATAGTTTTTTTTTGTTTAGATTAAATTTTCCTTTTCTTAGTACCGCAAATCTCACGATATATTTCTTTTGTTAAATTAAAAGACGTAAATGATTGTTCATTGTGACGTAAATTTAGTCATAAACTCAGTTTTATTTTTAATTATAATAAGTGATTCCAGTTCCATGTACAATCCTCAATTGTGGAAATGCAACAGTAATTTAATATTGTCCTGATCCATATCCCTGTATATTGCCAGATATGTGAGTTTATCACCTCACGCCTTGAGATAATTGATATAAGAGGTATGCTCTACCGAATTTTGTTGTTTTTCTTAAAAAAGCAACTGGCGCTCAAACAAATGTTATTTATATTATGTGGAAGATATGAAGGTATAAGAGTAGTGGTTGGAGTAGCAACAACGTTTATTATTATGGCCTGTATTCTCCCGCCTCGCAGCTTCTGGTTGACTACCATAATCACGCCTCCCAGTCCTGAAATTTTCCGAACTATTTTGATAATTTCTCTCCCTGTGGAAATTATTATTAGGTCTCTCCTGATATTCTCTTCTGTAGTTACGATTATTCATAGGCCTGTCCTGATTATTAGATTGGTTACTCCTTCCTTCTACATTCCTATTTAGTGTCCTACTATTATTCAAGCTACTACCTAAAGCATCAAAACTTTCCAACAAAATCTCCATTTCCTTAATAGTCTCCACTCTTTGCATACAAACAGCTTCTCTTATTCTATCGGGATAGTGCTTAGCCATAAGTCTAACTATATCAGCCTCAGGTCCAATACATTCTAAATTTCTCCACACCAAAACATGAGCCAAAAAGTATTCAGTCATTCTAACACCCTCGTTAGAATTATACCTGCCAAACATTACTCTCTCTCTCTCTCTCTCTCTCTCTCTCTACTCTGAACACCTTCACTCCAAAATTTAGCCATGAATTTCTCCTTAAATTCAGTTAGACTAGACATCGAGCTTTTATATACTTGAAACCAAGACTTAGTCTCTCCTACGAAAGCATTAGATAAGATCTCCAATACAGTTTCCCAGCTAATAATATTGTCTCTTAATTGAACAGCAAATTTCTTCTCTACTACTCTCATAAATTCCATCGGGTTAAATTCTTTCCCAGAAAACTTAGGTAAATCATGATCTCTAGTGATTAAACCATTATTTACAATTATCTCACGTACATTCTTACTATCACGCACTTCTTGCTGGAGTACTCTCTGGCAACTCAGAAATTTTTCTTCCACTGTTTCCTCAGCCTTTTCTTGAATTTTTCTTAATTCCTCCTGCAACTTTTCTTCCGATTCTCTCACCTTCTGTGATAATGATTTTTGTTCACTCTCTAGATCACCTACTTCTCCAAGTTTTCTTTCCACATGTTCTACCCTACTAATACATTTCCTAGTTTCTTGCCCCACTGTATTGGTTATCTTTTCAAACCTTTCTTCTACTAACTCATTGATTTCCCCCTTTTTAGACTCGATCTTGGCGCCTAATTCATCAATCTTATGCCCTTGTTTGATGCATGTCTCACTAACTTGCTCTATTTCCGTATGGAGATTGCTCCTACCCAATTCCATCTCAGCTCTGATGTCACTACACTCCCTATTTACCTTACTTTCTAAATTATTAATTTGCTTATTTCTAACACCTTATGATCTATCTTATTACTCATAGGGCCGGTTGGTGTATGCATTTCAGTGGGCTTGGCAGACTGATGTGTAATAGCAATTCTGGCTCGGTGAGGAAAGCAACGGGAAACTACCTCACTCCTCATTTCCCTAGTACACCTCTTCAGTGATGCCTAGGCCATCTATGACAGCTGATGGCAGAGTAGTTGAGGATCCCACCAGCGGTATCGCTGACGGACTGAACATACATACATCAAAGTACTTATTCCTGTATCGGTAAATTTTGCATCACGATCACGTTCAAACTTGTCTCTCAATTCACCTATATAAATATTTGTCGCTGTGGTATTCATTTGTATTATATTTCTATCTATAAAACGTTATAAATATTCAAGTTCAGTTTTCACACCACGAGCAATTCCCTTAGGGCCAGGAAAGTGCACGATCATATTATGGGCTCTTGTGCGCACATTAATACCTGGATGGCCCCTTATCCCCTTGAAATTGTCCTTGGCAGTGAATCATCTGGAATTATTGTTGCCGGTACCTGCATCCTCATTTGTCGCTGGACACTCGGTCGGGATACCTTCCTCACTGCTTGTACCTTCTTCTGATTCAGTTTGGTGTATTTCGTATGTAAGTATATCCTCTTCAGGATCGTCACTATCACCTTAACAGTACTAGAATCACTTTCATCTAACCACTGACTGATTTGAAAGTCATCTACTTGGCCATCTGCGCGGCGACGTATCCTTTGCTCGCTCAGTGTCAGCACTGAAACAGCAATGCCCGCGCGGGCTACTATTGTAGCCCAGACCACTTCTAATCCGTCTGGTGCTTAAATGGCGTGCCTAGTCAAGGCGCAAACACACTCGCCAGTTAATCGCAACACTGACAGGCAGCAACGAATATTCCCTGTACTACAACGAAATAAATCAGTGTAGCCCGCACGAGTATTTTATTACATGTGAAATGTGTGTAATGGATGGTGTTTTTTGACTAGACTCTAGTGGTTTAGAGGAGGTGACTAATGCTAAAGAAGTATTAAAATTTACATATGATAACAATGACATTTACAGTAAGATACAAAAGTTGAAAACTAGAAAAGCAGCTGGAATTGATAAAGTTTTGGGAGATATACTAAAGACAATGAGTTTGGGATATAGTACCATATCTGAAGTACTATTTGATCATTGTTTGCATGAAGGAGCTATACCAAATGAATGGAGAGTTGCTATAGTAGCCCCTGTGTATAAAGGAAAGGGTGATAGACATAAAGCTGAAAATTACAGGCCAATAAGTTTGACATGTGTTGCATGTAATCTTTGGGAAGGCATTCATTCTGATTATAATAGACATGTTTGCGAAATTAATAACTGGTTCGATAGAAGGCAGTTCGGGTTTAGGAAAGGTTATTCAGCTGAAACTCAACTTGTAGGATTCCAGCAAGATATAGCAGATACCTTGGATTGCGATTGACCTGCCTAAAGTATTTGAGAGAGTGGATCATGGGAGACTACTGGCAAAAATGAGTGCAACTGGACTACAGATAGGGAATCTGCCACCCGGGCGACTGCCCTGAATGCAGGTCAGTAGTGATTCGATTCGAGAAGAGCACTGAGGTTGGTAAGGAACGAGTTAGTTACGCGGTATTGACTGTGTAGTTGTAAATTTATCTATCGGGCGATCCAAGCACCACCGTTCTAGATGCACCGAGCTTGACAGCTGCAGTTGCTTAAGTGGGGCCAGTATCCACTATTTGCCAGATAGTGGGTTCGAACCCCAATGTCAGCAGCCCTGAAAGTGGCTTTCCGTGGTGCATGCATCTAGTTTTTTGGTACATGTTGCTTTACGTCACACCGACACAAATAGGTTTTATGGACGATGGACAGGAAAGAGCTAGAGGTGGGAAGGAAGTGGCCGTGCCTTAATTAAGGTACAGACCCAGCATTTGCCGGGTGTGAAAATGGGAAACCACGGAATACCATCCTTAGAGATGCCGGCAGTGGGGTTCGAACCCACTATCTCCCGGATGCGAGCTCAGAGCTGCGCGCTCCTAATCGCATGGCCAACTCTCCGGGTTCTTTTCCTTTCTTATGAATTTTGATGCCTGAAAATTTGCTCTAACGCGCACAAAACAAGATTTAATATTATTCTGAAAGGAATAAAGTTAATTTGTATTGTGACTGTGGAAATCTCCTAAAAGTACCATAACACTTAATAAGAACCAGACGTAGTACACCTAGACTGGGGTACCAGCATAAAATAGCTATGGTTACCAACAAAGGTAACATTTCCCTACAATTTTCAAATATAACTTTGTTATATCCGAAAGGACAGGGCAATTAGAAATGTATTATTTCCCAGCAAAGTTGGAAAACCCTTAATCTCATGGAATAGCTCTTACAACGGTACAGCTAAGTCCTCAGCTTCTCCTCTTCTTTCTTCTTCTTCCTCCTCTGATTCACAGTACGGCCTTAATTGTGCAGAATGTCAGCAACAATATACCTGGTTAAAAAAGAGAAATATTGTTATGCATACATGAAAGTAAACAACATTAGCCTACCTAAAGTTATGTTTAGATGCTACTGTACCTCTTTAAGTGACTTTGATTCATATGACACGTCCTTTGCAGCTCATCTTTTGTTGAGTTTTATTGTGGAGCCACCCCAACTCTGCCTCACCCATGACTATAAACTAAAGGAAAAATAAAAGTAAAATTCTGTCACATCAATAAATATAATTCAGTAGTAGAAAACATTATAATTACCACTAATTGATCCTTCCTCCATTTCGTTGTCGGTTGATGTTCCGCAAGCTTACACTGATATGCTGCATTATCCATCACAATTCAAAGGGTCCTGTATTTCATAATCTTATGATTAATTTTGTTTCCACCCACATCTGAGATTTCTCACTGTTCATAGCACCATAATAATCTTGACTTCTCTTCAAATTTGTGGCAAATATCAAATCGGTACCTGTAAGAATTTTGAGTTTTAGCATGAAGTTATTTGTTCTTTTCCCTAAAAATATGAAACCACCTTCCACATGGATATTAACAGACAAAAATTGTTATTTCTGTTGAATGATTGAAAAATATGTCCGATTTTAAGTGAAAGCAATTACAATGCAACAGTCACCTGATGATGAAGTTAAAAAATTGCTCCTTACACTACTCTATGCTAAAATTTATCATGTATTAGTATACCTAGTATATTGATAGAGTGATTTAAAATCAATATGGTATATCTAGACTAGAAGTCCATGATCACTTTTATTAATGATATTATTACAAACACTAATGTTTAATGCTTTAGAAGAAATGTAACTGCTACGAACAACAAACCTATATCAATCACTAAGAAATAGGAAGCTTAGAAGGAGTGCAATAGTCAGCTATACACTGATTCAGGTGGAGATTGTCAATACAGAATGAACCTAATACATAGGCCTATAGTACGAGTAATTTGCTGTTACTAATGTATAGTAATATTACATAAACTTACAATGGAGAAGTTTTAATTGAAGTGCATCTCTAAAGTTAATCGTTGGCCTAAAGTGAATAACCACAGGTCATTTTCATGACCAGCAAACCCCTTAACAGTGGAGAAGTCAAATTCAAGAACAACTGATAGAACGCAGTGAATCAACAGGTAGGGAACATGCCACTGCCCTAAATGTAGATTGAATCTGTATGTTAAAATGCCACTTCCTACAGCATGCCAGTCGATTTGAATCAATCAGTCAATCAATCATCACTGATATGCATTTCGGACAGTCGCCCAGGTGGCAGGTATTACCTAGTAAAGAGAATGGAAATCTGAACTGAAACCACGTAGTAATAATACACATAAGCAAATATATTACATATACATATGCCGTACGTCAATAAGAATACACGATGCTTGGGTCTGTAAACCATATCGAAGTCGATACATGACATGTTTAGGTCAGATTAGGCTCATAACGAAATATTCTTCATTTCAACTGATTCTCACTGTCAGAATCTTATCATAGAAACAAAATTTAAATTTAAATAAAAACTTACCCGTAATTAATTGTGAAACTCTTGTCATAAGGTCTATATCACTGCGAGTGATAACTCGTCGTCTTCCTTTTTCAATACCCCGTAGCAATCTCTGAATTGAATTTTGTAAAGGACGTAACGTTGCTTTACTTTTCGGAGGAGTTCTTGCAGATTTTTCTTCATTCTTAGGCAACCCAATCCAATTCTGTACGTAAGTATGGGACGAAATAGGAACGTAATTAACAAAATTATGTGTTAATCATTTCACGCAAACTATGTTATTAAATGCATTATCCCAACATGTCACAATTCTGCTTACCCGGTGTTAACCAAATAGATTTACATACCCACAGAAAAAGAAAATATGTTTTAAATATACTCGCAAATATATCATTAGTGACTTTAACAGTAATGCAGTGGCAATACGTAATTCAGACTAGAACAGTGACTGAACGTTGCCAACGTGCCAGATTGACGGTAAATGTAAGACGTCGTATCGGCATGTAGGGTCCCTAAACTGTATGGTTACCGACACTGAAAAAGAACTGCAAAATACGCAACAGCACGAAAAGTAACTATAAATTAGTACCTTAACATTACAGGGGAGGAATTGTAAGGTTGCACCCTTAGTGTATGGCCTTACGTGCCCAGGACTATAGTGTAGAAAGCTCAGCAGGAAAGTGGTCGTGGTCGAGTGGACCTTCTTTCCTAGAAGCAGGAGGTGCGATTCCAAAAAGTCAATGAACAGTTGTCACATTAAAGCATCCTCTGAAAATGAGGGCAGGCACGCTTTGTGTTGATTTCGTGATCATAATATTAGGTGTAATCCTAAATACGACGGGCTGAGTAGCATGCCTTATCAGCCCAACTTGGCTGGTTCGATCCTGGCTCAGTCCGGTGGTTAAAAGTGCTCAAATTAGTCATCCCCGTATCGGTGGATTTTTTTGCTAGTTGTTTTACGTCGCACCTACACAGATTGGTCTTACGGCGACGATGGAACAGGAAATGGCCAGGTGTGAGAAGGAAGCGGCCGTGGCCTTAATTAAGGTACAGCCCCAGCATTTGCCTGGTGTGAAAATGGGAAACCACGGAAAACCATTTTCAGGGCTGCCGGCAGTGGGGGTCCGGTGGATTTATTGGCTCGTAAAACAACTTATGGGTCACTAAATTCCAGCACCTCGGCGAGTCCGAAAACCGTTAAAGTAGTTAGTGGTATGAGCCATGTCTGCATGGCAAATTCATAAATATAAATATTCTGTTACTGCCAATGGCCTCTTCCGGCCTCACCATGAATGACTTAACTATTTCCATGATTGTACCAGAGAGGGCAACTCCCTCAATGGTGAACACGGATGGTCGATCTTTCCCACGAGATACTAATTTTAACTCTTTGACTCGATTCTTTGATTTGGTTTAGAGAGAAGAATAATAATGGACCCCTCGCAGATTCGAGTGGCGTTTTTGACTTACAGAAGGGTTTTTAAAAGATTCAAACTTAGAATATACTACCATCCTTCTCCTTACTTTGCTGGTTAATATATTCCAGGTATGGTAATTCTTTCATGTTATTATTTGTTCGACTGTTGTTTCGTAATATTTGTATATAGTTGAATGATATGCGTCTTTTCGCTCAGCAGTATAAATGGGCTGCATGTTTCCTTACAGTTATTGTGATTATGATATGTTGATAAGTGGGTCTCATTTTACTTCTTTTCATGTCAACCGCATTCTAATGTAATCCGCCATCTAATGACTGTTCGCCCTTCATGTCAGCGCAAGCTTCCACTCGTGTCGTACGCAGTGCGAACCCTGATGGGTTTGTGCATGACTACGGGATTTCCCTGATCCCACAGCTAATTCCTTTGTGCTGTGCACGCAACTTCTGATATTAATGAGACCTCGTTTGTGACCTTGGAGTCATGCTATATGAAATTGAGTTCACCTTTTAACTGGCGCTGTGCTCGTATTGGTTGCCGATCCCGGCTGTGTCTGAATGTGTGCACGTATTTTGGTGTGAGAGGAGAATGAAGGAATGACGTATCGGTCAGCTAAATTTATATTTTAATCTTGTCTCTGTATCTTATTTTTTGCTTTTCGTACGGTGCTGTTTATTTGCCTTCGCACCTGTCTTGGCCGCTCGCTTACCCATGGGGCCGCCATGTTTATGTTTCTTATAATTAGACTATGCGCATGCCTGGGATTCTCCTCTTGGTTATTTTATATTGTTTCCTTGGTCCAGAGATGTTTCCCTGTGCCATGCTGATATCTAATATATTTTATTATTTCCTACTCGGGGAGTTTTCTCCTTGATGCGTGGGTGTTGGACGATCTATTGTGATTGTTGGTACGGGGGAGGAGTTAAAATGTGTGTGAAAAAGATGATACGATATTAAACTCGTTGAAAGGACGATCTTCTTGATCTGTGATACTAACATTTATACTGGCATAGTCAATAATGACATATTTAACTGAATGAGCTCGCCGAAAGTTTAGTTTTATCTTGAAGTTTGATAACGTCATGCTCACGTACCAATGTTATGCAACCAACTGGACCAGGTCTACTCATGTATGTACCCGTTCTTATCCTTTAAATTGATTCCTTTAATTCTTTCCTTCTGCCTTTATTTTACGATATTAATAAACCCTCATTACGTGTACTTGAATTTTATTACTTGAAAAATTAGTATCTTGCTATTTTAATTGGTAATCAGGCTCCTTTCCAGTTCAAGGCTGTGGTTTTTGGCCTTTCCTAGTCGCGATCTACGCCTCAAATCTCGTTCACGGTATTTATTTGGGCTGGATTTTGTCCACGATGGGAGAGGGTGTGGCTCAGACTTAAAGCAAATAACATTCTAAAACTCCTGATGTATCGGCCGGGATTTGATCCCGGGTCCCATTGCTGAGAAGCCAATGAAATGTGCAATTAATTTTTTTAGCAAAGTCATTTCCGTACGGGCTTCCACTTTCAATATCGGTTAGCTGTACGCCAGGCCATCTTTGCTCCCAGGAATTAACCTGGTACTCATTTTTCGTGTAGGATGTGTGAACTTCGGGGATATGCGCAACTCCGGAAGTGGAAATCTCATTTCTTAATTTTTTCGATACCCTGACGTTGAATCTTTCCAAGCACAGTTTTACCGCCCCTGCACTGCTAATATAGGAGAAATGAGGACGAGGATTTTTCATTAGTTTTGCGACTGAAAATAGAGAAGGCTATTTGTCAAGTTCGTTTCGCAGGTGTTAGATGTGTGACATCTCTTTGTTAGGTTATGGCGAGCGTGCTCTGGCCAGGCCCATGGTCTTTGACCTTGTCACCCCGCTCAGCTGGTTAGATGAAAGCCTGTTCTTATCTTCAAGGCCGAGTTGCAGCTGGCGGTTGTGTCAACACTGGTAGTGTTTCGCGTAATCATTAATTTACGCCACATTTCAAGCTACGTCCAGAGATTTCAACTGAGAAATTCTTGCCTTCATCCGTAAATCCAGAGGTTCCTGTAATAATAATAATAATAATAATAATAATAATAATAATAATAATAATAATAATGTTATTTGCTTTACGTCCCACTAACTACACTTTTAAGGTTTTTCGAGACGCTGATGTGTCGGAATTCAGTCCCGCAGGTGTTCTTTTACGTGCCAGTAAACCTACCGACACTAGGCTGACGTATTTGAGGGCCTTGAAGTACCACCGGACTGAGCAAGGATCGAACCTGCCAAGTTGGGGTCAGAAGGCCAGAGAGGTTCCAGTTCATCGGCGGTACAATATATATAAGCCACTACATAATATCTTTATTTAAAACCTTTAAAACGTACTTTACTAAGAGTTCAAGTAGCGATTCTTTATCACACTCAACTTCTTTTATTTTCTTTCATAGAGAGATAACTGTGTTTACAAAACTTACTAGCTGACCACCATTGCGATTCAAGTGGCTTTGTGATTTCTTTCAGACTATTATCTTCTTCTTATTTTTACAATTTAGCTTTACGTCGCACCGACATAGATAGGTATTAAGGCGACGATGGGATAAGAAAGGGCTAGGGGTGGAAAGGAAACGGCAGTGGACTTAATTAAGGTCCATAACATTCGTCTGGTGTGGAAATGGAAAACACGGGAAACCATCTTCATGACTGCGTACATTGGGGTTTGAACCCACTGTCTCACAAACTCACAGCTGCGCGCCCCGAACTCACCCGGTCTCTCAGATTTCTGATTCCAGGAGATATTATTATTATTATTATTATTATTATTATTATTATTATTATTATTATTATTATTATTATTATTATTATTATTATTATTATTATTATTATTATTATTATTATTATTATTTTGCTAGTGGCTTTACTTCGCACCGACACAGATGGGTCTTATGGCGAAGATAGGACAGGAAAAGCCTAGGAGTTGGAAAGAAGCGACCGTCGCCTTAATTAAGGTACAGCCTATTATTATTATTATTATTATTATTATTATTATTATTATTATTATTATTATTATTATTATTATTATTATTATTATTATTATTATTATTATTATTATATGATTCACTGACTACATTTGCCGTTTTCAGTGAAGCCAAGGTGGTAGAATATTATCCCTCAGGACTTCTTTTACGTGCCAGTAGAGCTACTGACACCATGCTACCGAGCCAGTATCGAACACTCCGACTTGCGTTAAAGAGAAGAGGGAGGTTTCGCGAGTCCTATACGTCGCGTTACCATATAGTTTTTTATTTCAGAATACTTCATCCACCTCTGTGGTGTAGTGGTTAGTGTGATTAGCTGCGACTGCCGGAGGCCCGCGCAAATGCTGCGACTATACCTTAATTATAGGCATTTTCGTTTCCTTCGCCCTCCTAGACCTTTCCTATAGCATCCTCGCCTTAAGAACTATCTGTGTCGGTGAGAGTTAAAGCAAATTGAAAAAAAAATCACAAAAGGCTTGAGAGACACCGAGAATGCTAAAAAGTATTGAGACAAATCATATATGCCCAATGAATATTGAGTAACACTGTGGGTTCATTATATTGGAAAGATTTGTGTGAGAGGCGGTTAGCCAACGGATTCGTCCTGGACCACGCGGAGAAAGAGAACAGTCAGTAGCAAAACTTGAAGTCATGAGTATTTTGAATGTTTGAACGAGTCTGCAGAGTGTTTCTCAGTATCGCCTGTTTAAAGTAGAACAATAGCGAGTCAGAAGGCGTAGTGTATGGTGACGGTGAAACCCAAAACAAATCTTTCTGTACTACCAACTTCGTACGTCGCAGTGCTGACCTGCTATTATCTTACGGGACAAATCTGTTATTAAACCTATGCTCCACGGTTTGACATGTCCACTGAGTTGTGGTTGAATCTACAGATACATATATGTTTATATTTCGGCTACTTTCAACCGGCGCACTCAATTGCTATTTCCCAACGGTTACGCGATTTGTACTCAGAGAGCGGTTGAGCTCTCAAGCTACAGTCTCATGGGGAACAAAGGCAAGTGTAACTATATAGCAAGGAGCAGCAGCGGAAGTTCTTTCGTTCGTTTCTCAGTCGTGCTGCAGTGTCCATGTCAGTTGCGACTGCCGTGCTCTTGGTTTGTAGTATATTTCAATAGTGACGCTTTAACTACTTTAACTATGAGAACTGAATGTAATGAACAGTGAATCTGTTCTTGAGAACTGTGTTAATATGTACTATCCTGGTGCGCATTAAGTCTGATAAATTCGGCGGTTATCTATGAGCGTGTGACGAAGTAAATTAATGCCAAGAGCGCGAGTCACAGTATACATTGAAAATTGGGGAGACGATATAAGACGGTAAATGCATATAATAGTATGACTCTCGCAAACTGATTTAACATATATTATATGCATAAACATTTATCAAGTCGCGCATCGTGATCGCGGAAGTGGCGTGTGCGCTCGGTACGTTTACTGCTCTTACATATGAACTGGTACGGGATTCCTTCCGTCAAACATTAACCCTTTATAGGGCAAAAGACTGGGGGTATTAAAAAAATATATTTTATGGTTAATTTGTACATGAAATATATGTATGACTATGGATGTACAACTAGTTTATGGATTTACACCTTATTTCATAAAATATGGGGTGGGAAATTATTATCCCACTGACCGTTCCAGATAGGTAATGTCTGTGTGTGGGCAGTGGGATAATAATTTCCCACTTAAAAGTATTTATGATAATACGCTCATTACATATTAATTACTTTATTGACATCAATATAATACAATAACATGGCATACTACATGTCCTATGGATTTAAAAAATTATAATAAAATCTCTCAAACCTAATTTACTTTGGTTGTAGAAAAATTTGAAAACACTGTCTATGATTTGTGAAATGGTTCAAAGCATGATTTACATAATGCAACATTACATTTCATATTACTCCTTCTACTCGATACTACACTGTGGAAAGCGACGATATGTTTTTATTAGCACAGGTAGATGGCTGCCGATATCTGATAATCTCACCGTATTTTCGATCGTTGCTTGTCCGTCAGACCTGTGTCACTTCCTTCCACGCCTGTTCGCTGGGGAATAGCCAGGGCGTTTCTTGCTCGAAAATGACTGTATCAGTTCATTTACTAGTTGTGACCTAAACTTCAGGTGTGACGTACCTTTTGTCTTCTCTTTCATTTCCGCTTTGTACACTATGTATGAATTTACAAACATACTGTCCAGGAAGTAATAAAAATCTTGAGCCACCATCTTCTTGACTTCTTGACCTGCCAATAAAAGATAACATGAACCTATAAGACACTATGTATAGGAATTCCAATCATAATAGGTTGCGTGGGTTGAACATTGTTTTTTCTTACCAGAGTACTGGACACGATCTTCAGCATCAGAGTTTCCACCTTCCTCCGAGTCCACAGCTTGTTCTTTCGATATTTCATGCAGCCATACTTCAATCTTTGCTTCCATATTCAGAGCAGTAGTAATCATCCTACAATTAGTTCCAATATAATACTGTATTAAATTATTATTATTATTATTATTATTATTATTATTATTATTATTATTATTATTATTATTACCAAGCTACTATTAGAGGAAACGTGCTTTACCTATGTTTATGATTTGAAACCACTTATTAGAAGAACTAAATAGCACAAATACAGTCCAACCAAAATTAGGCCTAGATCTTGCACAAAATCCAAGTACTGACTAAGTGCAAATGACTATAACAACTTTGTCTCTACTCATTAGGGGAAACTTAAAACAGTTTTAGAATAACAAATTGTGTTAAGTTTGAAAAATATGTAAATAATTTTGAAATAGCATCTTACTAAGTTGCAGAGAAACTATGAATTTATCATTGATACTGTTATTAGTATTCTGAATGACACAACGGATGGATCATTATGATATTCGTGGCACAAATAGATTTGCTCCTTGAATAAAACATGATAAACTGCATCTCTGAAGTATATACTAACCTTTAGAAATCTTCTGTCTTGAGTATTCCACACCTTCTTCTTACAAACACCGTTTCATTGCAGCTGAACACAAAGTGACTGCCACTGTACGCGCGCTAGGAACCACTGGGATATATACTTCCCACCTAGTGATTTAGGTCGCAGTAGCGATCAGGTTATTAAGTTTGAAATGAAACTGTGCAGCCGTCTTACACTAGCAAGTGGAAATGCATGCTCTGAAACAACGGGGAAGATAATCTCCCTAAACCCGTTATGTATATACGAGGTGGGAAGATAATATCCCAAAGACCTATAAAGGGTTAACTCTTGAACGGAGTTCAAATTTTTATTGGCTTAATTATCACAATAGCAAAGTATTTGCATATGTTAAGTACGCGTGTAATCAGAGCAAGTGAAGAGTTATTAACTATACATTAATTCTAGGAGTTGTGATGTGATGTCAGAGTAAATCTACAGACGCAGCAGACATGTGACTGGTGTGGGAGCAGAGATCGGCAAAGATAAGTAATATGCCAACATATAAGCATGTTTTTAGACAGAAGAAGTCAGCTCAGTTTCACCCTGTGTAAATATTTTTTAAACATTAAATGTCAGCTCGTTAGAGCTGAGCTATGCTATATTTCCCGTAACGTCAATGGAAACCCAGGGCTGATGCATGCTAGTGCCTTTCACTTTGTGTTTATATTAGTGATGAGAAAGAGGGATATAATTAGGGGTGTTCCTGGGTTACCCGTGGAACGCAGACGTGAAAGAAGGTGCCGGGGTGAATGGGTCTAACTAGAATGTCAAGAAATAAATTTAAAACGTAAACTGAAGGTTATATTTTCGAAAAACAACAAGTTAACAAATTCTCACTTAGCGAGATAACAATGATATTCCAGCTACAAAATAGAACTTTGGAAACAAGATTTAGAAAACCCATGATTTCAGAACGTTAACACCCTTGGGCTTCAAGCCCCTAGTTTTACAATTTTTAGCTCCCAGCTCAAATTTACAAACGATCACAAATTTATTCAAAGGGCAAAAATCCCCTAATCCATGGAGCACTTGCTCCAGCAATTACGATATCAGGCCTCCCAGAGGCACTTTTACACACGTGAAAAAGAGCTAAAGTGCTCTCAGTTTTCCAAGCCTACTCAAGGCAACATAACATGAAAACACAATAATCACTGGCCTTACAAGGCACTATTTACAATTAGAAATTTTATTACACGGAGGTATCCAGTACACGACCTACAGGGCCTTAGTGAAAAAGAACAGATTAAATAAATGAACCGAGTACAACATGAATGGAGTCAAAGATTGAGCTGCAAAAGAATCTAAAGACCTATAGGGCACTTGGCCGACGAAACAGGTTCTAACCCCAAACTACTGAGGTCGCACGGATGGAAATAACTTTAATACATTGCAGAAACAAATGTGGCACCTCAAACCAAGATGAAAGGGAGCTCAAGAAGGTATATCACACTCTATCCCCGCTATACCGTTTACGATTTTATGAAGTTTTACATTATCCGGCAGAAAGTCACATTTTTAGGAAAACTAGGTTACATAGTTAATGTTTCGGATCTTTACCTAAGGTTAAACTGCGGAGCAAGCGAGAAATAAAGATGTTATGTGGCCATTACCTTGTCGGAGTACAACTGCCTCCTGCTTGATACATAAACTAGGTTATATGACGGTAAATTGGCCAAGAGACGTGAAAATGCGCAGTTTATAAACCCTCGGGGAAAGTTCGAGAACTTTCACGAATAAACCAGCCACACCCTCTCAATTTATTGGTGGATTTAAAAATTACACTCAAAATCGAAGAAGAAGGCAGTGATAGGTTGAAAATTAATTACAGAAATTTGGGATTGGCTAGATTCAAAACTGGCGGAAAGGAAAGATAAATATTTGCCAACCCAAAAATAAATGAGCATCAATTAGTAAAAAAACTTATGAATACAAAATTTCTTTAAGTCAAAAGTTCTTTCACTTCGCACCAGGGTGCATGATCATAGTTTTTAGCAGTGACATCTATGGAAGAATGTCCAAACTTCTTGATGAATGTTTAGAATGTAGAGATTCACATAGTGCAGGAAACTTCAAAATAACAAAATTCCATCAGATATTAGTGGTGACATCTTGTGAGTAAAGTTTTAAGTAGGTCTAGTTTCAAGTTCTCGGTTTCTCCAGTAGAGGAGTTCTTTTGGGCGCTAGACTGAAATGCGCGGCATTGGGGTGTACCTCCCGGTACAGACCTCCCCACCAAATATACTTCCTAGGGGTGACACAAGAAGAATTTTGAAAAATATATTTCCAGTTCAAGAAAATCTTCTAAGTTTTATTGAAGTAGTTAGGTAGAAGGTAGTTTAACTCCAGCTTTAGAGTGTCTTTGTTGTAGTAGAATATGATATACATGTTGATAAATTAAACGGCAAGAACTGCCGCCGCTGCCGATATCCAGTTGAGAAGGCCCGGACCCCTCAAGTACCCTCAGATACACCTCTCCCGCTACTATGAGAGGGGAGTCGTGTTGATGGACGCCGCAGATCAGAAGTACATATCCAGTCCCTAGGTGAGTTGGCTGTAGTGGCGCCGCACTTCAGACTTTGCCGGGAGATGGGCTCCGGCGCGCCGTGCACAAGGATTCTTCGCGGGAGTGGAGTGGGCACGTACCCCACTTCAGTGGTCGTACGGCGGCGAAAGGCTGCGGGGGCACTGAAACAGTAAGATCTCGGCGACAGAAAGGTGTTGTTGTAGACATGAGATTAGGTGGTACGATCTTAATTTGTGATGCTGAGGGCGGGGCGGCCTGGAAGTCTTTATGCCAATGGTGTGTATATGCACGAGACGGGGACTTGGTAATGGGAACTCAGGAATGGACAGCAGGAAAACCAGAGGGTAGGATCGTACAAACAGTTTATATACATATAACAAAATAAAATAATTTGGGGCAGAAGGCCTCCCAAAAATATAACCTTCAAACTGCTGCTAAACGTTGATGGCTAAGTTAACAATGACATTACAGAGGTCATTTCATTTCATCATGAAGATCATTCCAGATGGGACACGTCCCTGCATTGGATAGGTGAACCCTAAAGATAGCCTCCGTGGCTGGATTTCTCACTAATAATGTAATAGGAGTCAGAAAATCCAATATGATGCAAGGCCCATCAAGCTTGCAGCTTGAACAAAATACCTGACCATGACTGCTTCTCCTACCTTTAAATTGGTGGGCCCCCGTCCACGATCATACCTTTCCCTAGCCTTTTCATGAGAAACTTTAAGATTGGCCTTAGCCTTCTTCCATAGATCTCTAAAATTATCGGGTTCTATTGTCTCTGGTAGAATACCGTTGGGTGACCAAAGGTTAGAGAGCGGCGTGTTAGGCACAAATTTAAACATCAGAGAAGCAGGAGTAAACTAATGGGAGTCATGAACTGCCTAATTCAAAGCAAAGGCCATCCAATGCAGGGACGTGTCCCATCTGGAATGATCTTCATGATGAAATGAAATGAGAGCTGATCTAAGATTACGGTTAACCCGTTCAGCCAGAAATGGTTGAGGATAATACGCCGATGTAGTTACATGTGATATAGACAGGTCAAAACAAAATTTACGGAATAGGTTGGATGTAAATGCCTTAGCATTATCAGAAACTAAATATTGACACGGACCAAAGGAAGCAAATATGGTATTCAAACAAGAAATGGTGGACTGAGCGTTTGTCAGCTTAGTCGGAAATAACCAGGAAAACCTAATGAAACCATCTACACACACTAGAATGAATTTGTCGGCGTTCACCTTTGATTGGGGGAAGGGTCCAACGTAGTCGATATAGAGGGTTTACTAAGCAAGAATGATAAAGAAGCTTTTACCAATTTACCAATTTACGAATTTCACCGTCCATACCTTTCCAAATAAACATCTCTCGTATCTTTTCTCGAGTTTTGAAGAAGCATAAATGCCCCCTAATGTGGTCTCATGGTTGTACTTGAAGATCATGGGTACAAAGACAGCTGGAACCACAACTTCAATCTTTTGATCATGCCTCCACGGGCAACATAAAACCCCGTTCCTCAACACATAAGGGACATGTTCCCAGAGGAAAGGGGTTCCATAATAGGGGCCAGCACAGGATCTTCACGTTGATATTTTTCATTATCCGTAAACAACATGGAGGCACCAGTTAGAATGGCATTTACAGCCGAATGTATGGTCGCGGGAGGAGAAAAACTATCTTCCTGTTCCGAGGTCTCCATATCATGACCAAACATGCGGCTTAGACCATCCGCCACAACATTTTCAGATCCTCTTATATGTATAACATCAAATTGGAAGGCCGAAATCTTGATGGCCCATCGGGCTATACGACCAGTATGACGCGCCCTAGCTAATACCCAACTTAAGGCTTGGTTATCAGTTTCTAGGTCGAACTTAACGTGTTCCATTTAGAGGCGAAACTTCTCTAATGCAAATAAGACTGCCAAACCCTCATGTTCATAGATAGAATACTAGGCTTCTTGAGCCGATAGTGTTCTAGATGCATAGGCGATGGGTCGCCTTCCGAGTTCAGTTCCTTGAAGAAGCACAGCTGCTACCGCTGACGACGAGGCGTCGGTTTGAACGATGAATTTCTTCGAGAAATCAGGCATAGCATGGACAGGGGCGTTGCAAAGAGCTAATTTTAGACCTTCGAAAGCGGCTTGTTGAGACGGCCTCCACTCAAATTTGACACCTTTCCTACGAAGTAAGTTCATGGGCGCCGCTCTGTTAGCGAAGTTAGGAATAAATTTCCTGAAGAAATTCACCGTGCCTATGAACCTGGCAATACCTTTGATGTCCTTAGGAGGTTAGAAATCACGGATGGCCTATGTTCTAGAATGATCTACTGTGACACTACCGGGCGACACAATATGCCCTAGGAATGACATGGAAGGCTTAGCAAAAACTACCTCAGATAACTTCACAGTTAACCCAGCCTTGCGAAGGCGATTAAGGAAGTCTTTTAGATGATCAAGGTGTTCTTCAAAGTCTCAGGTAATACGACGACATCATCAAAATAATGGTGCAAGTATTCGAACTTGATGTCGGAGAAGACCCTATCTAGCAGTCACGTTAACACAGCTGCCCCCGTGGGGAGCCCGGAAGGCACGCGGTTGTACTCATACAAGTTCCAGTCCGTGGCAAAAGCTGTTAGATGTTTTGATTCTTCGGCTAGGGTGATCTGATTGTACAGCTGATTTAGGTCTATGATGGTGAAGAAATTAGCTTTCCGAAACCATGAGAAACAAGAGTGAAGGTCGGGAAGAGGCATAGATTGTAATACCACCTTCCAATTTAATGCCCTATAGTCAATAACAGGCCTGAAGCTGCCTTGGGGTTTCGGTACTAGAAAAATGGGCGATGAATACGCCGACTTAGAAGGCCGAATAATACCATCTTTTAACATCTGGTCGATTATCTCTTTGAGAGCCTTCATTTTAGGAGAAGATATCCTATAAGGTGGAAACCTAATAGGGATCGAATCCGTAACCTCAATCTTGTATTAATAAGGTCAGTAACACCAAGAGTATCAGATAGGACATCAGGAAACGACTGACACAACTTACGAATACTATCAGCCTGCTCCTCAGGTAGATGTCTAAGGTCTAACAACATCTCATCCTGGGTAGGCGAAACAGATGAACATGACGCCGAATTACACTTAAGCAAGAGAATTTTACAATATTTGGCAAATTTGAATGTGCACGACTTGCTCTGAATGTCGAGCACTAGACCAGTAGAAGACATGAAATCCGCTCTCAGTATTACCGGGCAAGACAAGTTCTTAGCCACAAACAATTTAACTTTCCAGGTGAATTTAGAAATACGAATTTTGGCAAATAGGAAACCTAAAATTTCTAATTGAGGATAATTAGCCGAAACGCATTGTACTGAAGTCGAACAATAATCATGAAGTTTACAGACAGACTTTAATTTTGAGTACCATTCAGCCTACATAATAGAACAAACACTCCCACAGTCTAATAGAGCGTTAAGGGGCTCACTATAAAATTCCACCTTTCAGAAAAGGTACAATTGCGGGGGTCACCGCCGCAATCTTAAGGCTTTCTTTAGGGCATTCAAATGCGGGGTTAGAAGAACTTCTAACCTGATCTGAGCTTTCGGTGGTTTTAACAGGGGCTGATCCTGGAAAAGGTGAACACGCCGACTCATTTCCTATTATTAGAGTTCGCGGAGGTTGCAACAGAAATTGAATAGGAGGGGGTGCTATTGGCATTAGGGCAATTCGTGGCGATATGCGAAAACGAGCCACATTTAAAGCATCCTTTTGATGACCCTGCTCCATTCTTTGTCCCACTCGATTTTATTACTGGTCACTTGTTACTCAGATAATCTGAAGACCCACAAGCATAGAATGGATGTACGGCGATCATGCTCATTTCCTGATGGGGCAGAATTTTGTTGCGTTGATGCAGATTTTCTACTTTCTACACCCTTGGAAGAATCATCCTCAGTCACGATGTTCACGAGCGTGGCTTGGTCGGTTTTGGGAGTAGCAGCCCCAGTCAACAATTGAAGAACTTAATTTCAGATAGGTGTTCAACAAGGTTACTAGCCTCCTTGGCATGGTCTTCTCTTAGTTCAAGAGACCATTTTTCCCTTACTCTATTGTAAAAGTGAAACAATATAGCCTGCACTCTTTTAAGTTGGTTAGGAGATGGAACACTAACTTCAAAAAACTAACTACGGATGGTAGCTTGGTGGTGTTGTCCGTGATAGTGGATAGAGCCTCATCAATATCCTTCTCTCCCAAAGTTGAGATACAAATTGGTAATTCAAGAGATTCCTTAAGCTTGGTGGTAATAATAATAATAATAATAATAATAATCGTATGGCCTCAGCTACCGTGTGCAGACATTTCAATTTGACGCCATCTGGCTGTCTGCTCGTCAATTTCGACGTTCCGTTTTACTCTAGGCCCCCACTAGATGGCAGACCGAGTAAACCGAAACTCTCTTGGGCGTCTATGGCTGAGATTTTAATGAATTTTGTCGGGTAAACACCAAATGTGTCACCAGAGATCTTTAACATGCCGACATCGTACGACATGGAGTGTCGAATGGACTTTTTTCCCCCCTTCAAAAATCCGACTACCTCTGCCGGGTTTGAACCCGCTATCTTGGGATTCGGAGGCCGACACTCTACCGCTGATCCACACTGAACATTCCTAATAAGTAATTCTTAAATGAATTTCTCCTTGCGCAAGTAGCCGGGATGGAGGACTTCGCGAGGGCCGGACATGATGACAGAAAATTTACAAATTTAGAAAAAAAATTCCAGCGACTGATAAAATTCTTACAGTTCGATCCGAATGCTATGTTTAGCCGTCAAAAGGGCTTAACTGAGACCCATTCAACCACGCTATGCTACCACTTGTTCCGAGGTCACCCGTGGAACGCAGAGGTGAAAGAAGGTGCCGGGATGAATGGGTCTAACTACAATGTCAAGAAGTAAATTTAGAACGTAAACTGAAGGCTATATTTTCGAAAAACAACAAGTTAACAAATTCTCACTTAGTGAGATAACAATGACATTTCAGCTACAAAATAGAACTTTGGAAACAAGATTTAAGAACTTCAACACCCTTGGGCTTCAAGCCCCTAGTTTTACAGCTTTTGAGATGCCGACTCAAATTTACAAACGAGCAGAAATTTATTCAAAGGGCAAAACTCCCCTAATCCATGGAGCACTTGCTCCAGCAATTACAATATCAGGCCTCCCAGAGGCACATTTATACACGTGAAAAAGACTTAAAGTGCTCTCAGTTTTCCAAGCCTACTCAAGGCAACATAACATGAAAACACAATAATCACTGGCCTTACAAGGCACTATTTACAATTAGAAATTTTATTACACGGAGGTATCTAGTACCCAACCTACAGGGCCTTAGTGAGAAAGAACAGGTTAAATAAATGGCCCGAGTACAACATGAATGGAGTCAAAGATTGAGCTGCAAAAGAATCTGAAGACCTATAGGGCACTTGGCCAACGAAACAGGGGCTACTCCCAAACTACTGAGGTCGCACGGATGGAAGTAACCTTAATAGATTGCAGAAACAAATGTAACATCTCAAACCAAGATGAAGGGAAGCTCTAGATTGTATATCACTCTCTATCCCCGATATACAGTTTACGATTTTATGGAGTTTAACATTAACCGGCAGAAAGTCACATTTTTAGGAAAACTAGGTTACATAGTTAATGTTTCGGACCTTTCCCTCAGGTTAAACTTCGGAGCAAGCGAGAAATAAAGATGTTATATGGCCATTACCTTGTCGGAGTATCGCTGCCTGATGAAAGAGGCGCCTCCCGCCTCCTGCTTGACACCCATACTAGGTTATATGACGGTCAGTTGGCCGAAGGACGTGAAAATGTGCAGTTTATAAACCCTCGGGGAAAGTTCGAGACCTTTCACGAATAAACCAGCCACACCCACTCAATTTATCGGTGGATTTAAAAGATTCACTCAAAATCGAAGAAGAAGGCAGTGATGGGTTGAAAATTAATTACAGAAATTTGGGATTGGCTAGATTTAAAACTGGCGGAAAGAAAAGATAAATATTGCCAACCCAAAAATAAATGAGCATCAATTAGTAAAAGAACTTGTGAATACAAAATTTCCTTGAATCAAAAGTTCTTTCACTTCGCACCAGGGTGCATGATCATAGTTTTTTAGCAGTGACATCTATGGAGGAATGTCCAAACTTCTTGATGAAATTTAACAAAACGAGTAGAGATTCACACAGTACAGGAAACTTCAAAATAACAAAATTCCATCAGATATTAGTGGTGATGTCCTGTGAGTAAACTTTTAAGTAGGTCTAGTTTCAAGTTCTCGGGTTTCTCCAGTAGAAGAGTTCTTTTAGGCGCTAGACTGAAATGCGCGGCGTTGGGGTGTACCTCCCGGTACAAGGTATAGATAAGAGTGTGTTCGATTTGTTTTATTTCAGAGTATTCTGTTATGTGTGTTCTTGATGTAAAATCAGGAGGTAGCTCCTTCTTTACTGAGGCTATGCCCCTTACCGTTGTGAGGGATCAAAGCAGTGTAGGTTTCCTTATTTAATGTACCGGGCGGTACAACTCCACGCCGCTAATTCAAACATTGCGCCAGTTGAAACTCCTCTACTGGAGAAAGCCTGAACTTTAACAACCACATTAATTCTAAGGTTTCTCAGAAGATGTCTTTACCGTAAATTTTGAAGTGTTCTGAACTATGTCGGTTTCGATTTGTTTTTGTTTTCTCTGTAGTAAGAAGTGTGAACATTCTCTTCTAGATAGCACTACTTAAGAACTACAATTGTGCACCCTAGTGCGAAGTGAAGGAACTTTGTTTTGAGGAAATTTGGTATTCATAAGTTTGTTCTTTGTTAAATTTCTTTCAGTCATTGTTTGGGTTGGCAGTATAACCCTTCTCTTTCCGCCAGTTTTGAATTCGACCAATAAGTAATTTCTGTAATTAATTTTCCACCAATCCTAGATGTCTTCTTCAGTTATGACTTGTAATCTTTAGCCGACCAATAAAAATTTATGGGCGGGTTGTTATCATTCATGAAAGGTCTCGAATGTTCCACGAGGGTATATAAACTGCAGATTTTTTGGTCTCGGTGCCACTTCAGTAACATCTCTCCTAGTGTGATTATGTAGCAAGGTTCGGGAAGCGCCTCTTTCTTCGGGCAGCAGTTCATCCACAAGGTAATGGCCATTTAATAACTTTATTTCTTGCTAGCTCAGCAGTTTAACCCTCAGGGCAGGTTCGAAACTTTTCTCATGTAACCTATCCTTAAAATGTAACAGACATTTGGTAAAATTTTTGCTTTTTAACTATAAATTGGGATAGAGAGTGCCTAACCCTCTCGAGCTCCCACTCATATGGTTCTGAGGTGACTACGTTTTCATTTCAATTTTTTTCTCCCTTCGTAATGTAAATAAGTTTTCTTATCGTGTCACCTCCGTAGTATGGGATTAGCCCTTGCATAAGCGGCCTAGTGCCAAATACGTTTTAAAAATGTATTAGGAGTGCAAGTTACGCCTTCATTGAACTCAGAATTTTGGGCCATGTAAAAACCGGTTTCTTTATTGAATAGGCCTCAGTAGGTTGGGTATTATTACCCCTGTTCTTGTGTGCCTGGAGGGAAGATTGAAGGTGGAGTTTGGTGTGGCCTTTGAATAGGCTTGATCTTTGAGAGCGGGTTTGCTCTTTCTTAAAAGTGGATTTTCTGTGTGCCTCGAGGAGGCTTTACCGGGTAATTGGGAGCAAGTGCTCCTCGGCATGATTGGGGTTTCCTGCCCCTTTGTTGAACCTTGTATATGGGTAAAGTTGGGCTCATTGCTCAAGGATTGTGAGTCGGGCTCGAAGCCCAAATTTTGTAACAAACTGTAATTGTACTTTCTTAATTTGTTGATCTGCTACTTGGTACCTGTTATTTTCTGTTATTTATTTATCTTGAAAAGAAAGTATAACCTTTGTTAAAGTTTTAAATTAACTTTAATTTTCGTAATTTGAGACCTATTCCACCCAGCACCTTCTTTCACCTCTGCTGTTCCACAGATACCTCGGAACATTTAATATGAAAGCAGCGTGGTTGGCCGCCGACGGTATGAAGTTAGAGTCATTTATTTGAGCAGAGAAGACGGACGATTTGGATAGAAGAGCGATAAAGGAGAAAACAAAAGGCAGATATCACCTAGAATATAATGAGGTTATTGAAACATGAATAGAGGCCAGTGAAAATTTCAGCGAAGTGAAAAATACGAGTGATCGCTGCTTATCAGGTGACGGGCGTGAATTCGCATGGAAATTCGATGAAACAGTTGAGATTATAACTGCCATTCCGCGAGTCAAGAAGGCGTGCGTGACGCCTTATTTAATAGAGAATTGTGCAGTTATTAATTTGAGATGTGGAGGCCTAGTTACTCTGTTAAGACAGAGCATTATTGTGAAGGAGAGTGACTTACTTTTGTGCAGCGCGTCACCTATACAAGCGAAGAGATTGGCATTTCAAGTTTTCCTTGTAATGTGAAAGTAGTAGTACTTTGCTAGTTCCTAGTTGCTTTACGTCGCGCGGACACAGATAGGTGTTATGGCGACGATGAGGCAGGAAGGAGCTAGGAGTGGCAAGAAAGCGGCCGTGGCCTTAATTATGTACAGCCCCATCATTTGCCTCGTGTGAAAATGGGAAACCATCTTCAAGGCTGCCGACAGTGGGGCTCGAACCAACGATCTCCCGAATACTGGATACTGGCCGCACTTAAGCGACTGTATTCGCTGAGAGTGAGGGGAATACTCTTGACAACCCCTCGTAAGAATAGCCATTCCCCAAACCCGCTCGCGCTGTCCGTCTTTCTACTAGGTAGAAATTCTTGCGATGTTTACAGCTGACTGACAAGAAGTGAAAGTGGAAATCCGCCTGCTGTGCCTGGGAGGCGTAACCTACTTAACCCAGGAGTTTTCTGGGTCATGCATTATTTGGACCTCATTCATGAAGAAGTGTATTTTACTTATGTATTTTATTTCTTATGACCAGTGATTTTTGCCTTAATTTACAGGATTTTTATTGATTGTTTATTTCATTTGTCGTGTGCTATAGTGCTCATTTCTTGTTATCCATGTATTGGTGTCAACGTTGTTGTAATTATTAGCATTTTAACTTAGCCAGGAGCTAATATCTAAGGGAAGTCATCCTCAGTGCTGGTCCATTTGTGACAGAGCGGTCTGTCGATAGAAGCAGTGCAGTTTGTAAGATTAGTGAAACCTGGATTTGCCTTGTTGTGTTTTATTACGCTGTATAACAAAAAAAAAAAACGAAGCACCAGGAAGGAATTTTTTGATGGCGATAAAAATCGGTGGATGTGAGGAACAGACACAGGAAAACAAACGATCAAATATGCAGAACAATCGAATGATTTATTGCAGAGTTAGAGCGTTACAAATTCAGGACGTCCATAAGGTGTTGGTCCACACCTGGCTTGGATTCAAGCTGTCACTCGACGTGGCATAGACTGATACAGTTCCCGGATGGTTTCCTGTGGAATTTTGTGCCAAATGGTCTCAAACTGTTGGGCTAAATCGGCGACATTCTGGGATGTTCGCAATCGCCTTCCCATGACATCCCAAATGTGCTCTATGGGAGAGAGATCCGGCGACCGAGCTGGCCAAGGAAGGATAGGGCAAGCTTGAAGACAGTTCATAGCAACACGTACCGTGTGCGGACGGGCATTATCCTGTTAGAAAGTAAGGCCTGGATGTCGCTGAAGGAACGGTAACACAACCGGTCGTAGAATGTCATCAACATGTCGCTGTGCTGTTCGTGTGCCGGGAATGACTACCAGAGGGGTCCGGCTATCAAAGAGATGGCACCCCAGACCATCAACCCCTGTTGTGGGGCTGTGTGGCGTGCGATAGTTAAGGTAGGATCCCCGCGCTGGCCTGGGCATCTCCAAACACGTCTGCGGTTGTCAACAGGGCACCGTTGGAAATGGGACTCGTCACTAAAGACTATACGTCCCCAGTCAGCGCTGTTCCAGTTGCTCGAGCGCGGCACCACTGTGATATGGCTTGACGGTGAACAGGCGTGAGTGGTAAGCGGCGTAACGAGCGGCGGGAGCGCAAATTCCTCTCGCTGTAGGGTCTGTTGATGGTCATGGTGGACACATTTGTGCAGGTCACTCGTTGGAGCGTTGATAAAGACGACTTCGGTGCTGTGACAGCTGTTCTGACAATCGCTCTCTCTGCCTGTGCTTTTGTGGCCCTCGGTCGACCACTGCCAATGTAGCTTCATCGAGAAGAAAATACAAAGAGCTCAACCGTAGTCACGCAAACACTGATTTATTTTCAAAAAGGACACCTCTGGGAGGGATTTTTAATTCTCCCTTGTTGTCTAGGTCTGCTACAAGTTCTGTTACTAAGCACACATTTCGAGATAAGGAGAAGCAAGTTGTTGTTGTTGTTGATGATGATGATGATGATGGTGATGATGATGATGATGATGATGAAGATGATGATGATGATCAGGATGCTTCTAGTAATAGTGATTATTATGAAGGAAAAGGAGAAGAAAAATAAGGAAAAGAAGATCTCAATGTTTCTTTGCCGTTAGAGCTTTAGGATTTTACTTCAATTGCCACGCCTTCTGCACGTTCTGTCGCCGTGCAAGCATCTCAAGAAGAAATGAAAGATGAAGTAGAAGAAGATTTCAACGCTTTCGCTATCGAAACAAGTTAAGTTTGTACCTTGAAACGCTACAGCAGAAGCACGTCCCTACACATCAACTGTCTGCATATAGGTTCAAAGTTCACAACAAGCCTCTGTTACCCTATGTAAACGTAAGATACTATAGATACCCCAACGTACTCGTAAAACGTTTGCAACTGCTAAGATACTGGTTACAAAGAGTACAAACCAGATATTTTTGAAATAGAGCAAGAATTACGTCGTGTGGGTATTATTGAGTAATAGCTCTTCAGAGTGAAGACCTTACCTGTAAGCTCTCTCTCGACTGTCCAAAAACCTAAACACCATCCTACATTCCAAGCCCTCACACTCACCCTCACCTAAGTCATCCTTCTGCAGTGTATGGAGGATCGAATAGCTATATTGGTACAGATTATTTTCCAACATTCTCCCTTCCTTAGGGTGTTAACTCCGCCTCTAGATATAGAGCTGGTCTCAAGCCCGGATAAAGAAAGGAGAGGCACCCTAAATACTACAAAAATATAAGCCCGTTTGCCCTTTGACCCATTGGTCCTTTAGCTACTTAGCCCATTAGCCTTTTAGCCCATTACCGCTTTATCCCTAGGAGAAGGGCGCGGGGAGAAGGAGGAGGAAGAATCCTTTTGTCCTTTTGCCTTTCTGATAAGACGTGACCCATGGGTTCCATTACCTACGAAGTGTGTGTAGCACGAATTTTTTCGGTTCAGCATTTTCCAATCCTACATTGAATGAAATTTATCACTTCAAACGGATTACAAAGTTAGGTTATAACAACATTCTATGTTTATCTACATCTCATCATTCTGATTATGGAAAGTGGAAAATGTTTATTGAAGAATTTATTTGTAAAGTGGGGTAATATGTTTTATTTGTAACGACCTAACCTGTACAGTGTAATATTTGTAACATATGTATTTGTAAATAGTAGATTTCAGTTCTGTACTTACTGGAAGTACATAGAAAATTTGTTACATGAATTTTTGAACAGGGTGTATTGCCTTTAGTTGGTTATGTGTTGTATAAGGCATTTTCTAACTATTCTGGAAATGGAAGATTCGCGAATGTGCGTATTCGAGAAGCTTAGTTAAAGTTCGCGACTGAAAGTAGGAATTGTGATTGGTGAATCTGGATGACGATAGGCGGGCTCATGCATTCTGATTGGCTACTCCAAGGCCAGGGTTTACCTATATAGAGAGAACGAGTCAGCGTTCGTAAGAATTCGGTCTGTCTTGTCTTGTCTTGGCCTGGTCTGCCTTAGTCTGTTTTGTCTGAAGTTTTACGTCGTGTGCGACGCCTCGCTACCGGGATGGGCCATCTTTGTGTAAGCACTCTTGAATTCCGTTCCGGCTAAAATTTCCGTAGTGTTCGGTTGTTATTTCGTATAGGAGTCAGCCCTAGCCTAACCTAGATTCGCCAAATTAATTATTTATGACGCCTTAGCTTTTCAGCTGGGCTTGGCTGTTTGTTTTCGAGGCATTCCCATTTCTTGTTTCACTAAATATGTAGATTGTAGTTTAATATATTTACCTTGCGGTTTGCCTCTGGTAGTTCAGTGTCACTTGATGTATGCTAGAGTCTTGGACAGTACGTTACTTCACTGTAAATTGCCTTGTACAACTGCATTTGTAACTAGATGTATCGTTAGTTTGAAATTTTGAACTTGTACGAAGATTATATCAAAGAACCTCTAAGTTATGTGTATCACAGAGCATATAGTTCGTAAGTTGCAAGTTGGTGGAGTTGATTGAGAATGTATTTGTAAAATTTCATTTGTAAATAATATTTTTCAAATTTAAGGATCACGGTTGATTTCTTTCGGAATCTGCAATTTAAGCCATGTCCATGCCCTCGGTAGGTCCTACCTGCTTCCACTTTCCTGGTTTATTATCCACTAGTTGGCCCTACTGATATTTACGTATGTTTTGGTCGCCGGAGATCCGCGTAATTTCAGCTAATATTTCTCTGAGTGTGTAGTGGTTTCTGATATTGTGTAGTTGCTCTTACCTTCCCCCCCTTTACTGTGTTTAGTGCTTTGTCATCTTAAATAGTAGCCCTTGCCTCTGTTCTCGAATGTCAGGCTGATCAAACGAATAGGTCATAAGTTACAAGTTGTAAGCCCCTAAGGCAGCTCTGTAGAGATAGACCTATGAGAACAATGTATCGCCTTTAGCTCCTGGTCCATCTCCTTAAAGTTAGTCTCATATAAAAAATGTATAGCATCCATTTTGCTAGCTGCTTTACGTCGCACCGATACAGATATGTTTTATGGCCACGAAGGGAGAGGGAAGGACTAGGAGTGGGAAGGAAGCGGCCGTGGCCTTAATTAAGGTACAGCCCCAGCATTTGCCTGGTGTGCAAATGGGAAACCACGGAAAACCATTTTCAGGGCTGCCGACAGTGGGGTTCGATCCTACTATCTCCCGAATACTGGATACTGGCCGCACTTAAGCGACTGCAGCTATCAAGCTCGGTCATCCATCTTGCATCGGGTGCCCTAGCACTAGGAAATTGTACGCAGCCGCCTTCCTGCGCAATCGCTCCAAGGCCGTCTCCTTAAATCCTATGTCTCCCCTGAGCCAGCTTTCTCCGCAAGATACTATGTATAACCGTCGTCTTGCGCAGTAGGCTCTGGGTTAGCTTTCTCCATCAGAACGTGTGAATAGCCGCCATCATGCGCAATCGCCCCTAGGCCGTCTCCTTAAATCCTATGTCTCCCCTAAACTAGATTTCTCCATAAGAGCCTATATATAGCCGCCATCTTGCCCAGTAGCCTCTGAATCAACTTTCTTCATAAGAGGCCGTGTGTAGTCGTCATCCTGCGCATCGCCCCTAGGCCGTCTCCTAAAATCCTATGTCTCCCCTGTGCCAGCTTTCTCCAGCTTCGTGACGTTGAGCGTTGTATGCGTTCTTGAACTCTCTTCTACAATGCTTGCATTGAAAATTATCCTACAAGATATCTCATGACGTCTCTTGTGATAGCCTCGGGAAAATATTTCCGCACACTGTTTGTAAATATAGCTAGAAATAGGTTGTTCCATGACGCATTTTATCTTCAGCTAACATATTATTCTTTAAAATATACAATTTACATCTAGTAAACACTTGCTACTCTCTACTTTCACGTTGTGAACATCTTAACGATTAACAGTAAACTAACACAAAAGCGTATAACCTATCTTATACATCTTATGCAGGGTAGGTGTGGAGATTAGAAGAGATAGTCGAGGAAGAGGGATGGAATCGCCCGAGGCATGGTTCATATCAGCAATGTGCTGACATGATGGAAGCTGTCATCTCTACTGCTGTTTGAAATCCGCGCCCTCTACGTCATTAAGATGGCTGCAGTGAGGATAGGCCCTGTTAAGATGCCAGCAGTGAGGTTAGCTCCATTTTCTTGTCAGCTGTTAAGATGACAGCTGCTATCTTGGCTATCTTGCACTAACTTAACTACGTGCTACCATCTTAACAGAGCGAAACCTCATTGATGCCGCCTTCAGCATGCAGGGGCGCGGAATCAAAAATCCACGTGATTTTAACGGCGTACTAACATACTGAAGATTTTCGACGGCGCCGCGATCGGAAAAGACTGTGGGTTTGGATACCACGGAAAGCAAGCTCATGGCTACGCATCAGACCACATCAAGGAATTAATTACACTCTGCATTTGTAATCTTTATTCAGTTCTTGGAAGTTTTCTGATCCATCACATTGAACGAAATTATAACCATGAGGTGATGTCTGCTGGGAACCTGGTGGCTCCGGCGACCACGAGAATTCCTAGATCAAGCTGAAGTGGTTGTGTGTGACGTGTCATCATTGTAAAATAGCAAACCTCACCATTATGAATAACATATTCACAGCAGCCCACGGGATGATTACCCCTCCCATAAAATGACAAAACGTAGGGGTGAGACCCGGCCCAGGTCAGGTATGATTACGAGGATCTCAGATCTGTCCAGAAAGCCGATGACCACGTGCCAGCTCGTGCTGAGCAGCAGTTCGTTAGTGTACGAAGGCTCATCAGTAGTATAATTGGATGGTTCGGCGGCCGCCTCCTCCTCCGGCTCTCGGGAAATTTGAATTTTGGAAGGAAATTTGAATTTTGACGCGAGATTTGAATTTGTAAACAAAGCCACGTGCTTTTTGACAGCTGTCATCGACAACAACGCATCGCTAACATCACTGCTGCCATCTTGACGGGCCTAAACCTCAGTAGTACCAACTTAACCTAACTAGCGCGAGGTAAACAAATCCACGTGTTTTTTGACAGCCACGTGCTTTTCGACAGACAACAACGCATCGCTAACCTCACTGCTGCCATCGTGACGGGCATAAACCTCAGTGGTACCAACTTAACCTAACTAGCGCGAGGAAAACAAAGCCACGTGCTTTTTGACAGCCACGTGCTTTTTGACAGACAACAACGCATCGTTAACCTCAGTGCTGCCATCTTGACGGACCTAAACCTTAGTGGTACCAACTTAACCTCACAAGCGCGAGATAAACAAATCCACGTGATTTTTTGACAGCTGTCATCCGCCATCTTTAAACTACAGAGCACCGTGCTGCCCTCTTTATCGCAGCAGCTGCAAATTCGTCACCTGCCATCGGCACTCTTTAGGTAGATACCGGTGGTGGCAGACAATTCCACGTGACAGCAGCCATCTTTGAGCACAGTGCTGCCCTCTTTGTGGTGGTGGCAAATTCCACGTGCTCTTGTTTGGAAACAAACTCACGTGCTTTTATCTGACAGCTGTCATCCGCCATCTTGCATCACAAACCTCAGTGCTACACTCTTTAGCTAGTTACCTTTGAAGTGTGGTGGCGGCAATTTGAAAAATTCTTATGTGCCCTTGTTTGGAAACAAAGCCACGTGCTTTTTTGACAGCTGTCATCCACCATCTTTAATCAATAGAGCACTGTGCTGCTATCATGCGGGCAATTTCGTCAGCTGTCATCCGCCATCTTTAATTTACAGAGCACCATGCTGCCCTCTTTATGACATGTAGTAGCGGGCAATTTGAAAAGTTCTGTTAGCTGTCATCCGCCATCCTTAATCCACAGAGCACCGTGCTGCCCTCTTTATGACATGTAGTAGCGGGCAATTTGAAAAGTTCTGTTAGCTGTCATCCGCCTTCTTTAATCAAGAGATCACCGTGCTGCCATCTTTAGCTAGATACCTTTGAAATATGGTGGCGGCAAATTGAAAAATTCCACGTGCTCTTGTTTAGTAAACAAACTCACGCGCTTTTTTGTCAGCTGTCATCCGCCATCTTACATCGCAAACCTCAGTGCTACACTCTTTAGTTGAAATATGGTGGCGGATATTTTAAAAAGAAAAATTCTACAGCAGCCATCTCTCGACGCTAATTGCACAAGATGGTGGCTATACATGACTCCATAAAGGTGCTTATGCAAGATGGCCGCTATACATAGGTTCTTATGAGACTCCCTTGGGATGCTTGCGCAAGATGGCGGTTATACGAGGCTCCTTATGAGACTCCCTAGGGATGCTTGCGCAGGATGGCGGTTGCTCTTATGAGGCGGCTTAAGGGTCCTTGCACAAGATGGCTAGAGACGCCCTAAGGATGCTTGCGCAAGATGGCGGACGCATGATGGCGGCTATACACGACTCCTTATGAGTCGCCTTAAGGGTGCTTGCGCAAGATGGCTGCTGCTCTTATGAAGAAAGCTAGCTTAGAGGCTAACAGGTCGTGCTAGTTCGATTCATTAAATTTGCGGCTTAAATGCAAAATGTTAAATATCTCGAAAACGGTGCATCGTAGAGCAAAACGGGTAAAATTTTTCTGCCCAATACCTCGGTTCGCAGTTAAAGAAACATGAAAAACATAGTCTAATGACGAGATCAACGGTTCGGTTCCTACTTAGGCCCTTTGGCATTCGCTCTGTTTTAGCTTGTATTGAAACAAGTCTTCGTAACATGATCAGGTCTAGCTATGGTAGGGAGTATAACGTGCCGAGCAGGTTCGATTCATTAAATTTGGGGCTTAAATGCAAAATGTTAAATATCTCGAAAACGGTGCATCGTAGAGCAAAACGGTTAAAAAATTTCCACCTGATACCTAGGTTTGCAGTATCAGGAACATGATAGCATAAGGAAAACACAGTCTAACGATGAGATCGACGGTTCGATCCCTACTTAGGCAATTTCGCATTGGCAGCTATCTAATTCTACAAGATGACGGCTATACATAGCTTCTTATGAGACAGCTTAAGAGCGCTTACACAAGATGGCTGCTGCTCTTATGAGACGCCCTAGGGGTGCTTGCGCAAGGTAGCAGCGACAAGACTGTGACTATTCACACCTCCTTATGATACGGCCTAGAGGTGCTCACACAAGATGTTGGCTGCTCTGATGAAGAAAGCTAGCTTTGCATCGTGCAGGTATCTTTACAGCACTAAACCTCATACCTTTGAAATGTGGTGGCGGGTAATTTCAAAAATTTTAATCTTTAAACAATAGCGGCTATACATAAGCTGTTAAGGCCTCCCCTTATGTCAAGGCATAGCTCTATCGAACAAGTTTAAACCTGCATCGGGATAGCTAGAGTAAGCACGCGCTGCACTGATGACGTCATTAAGCATGTTTAGACTTGCAAATCACTAAAGAAACATAACAAAACTAGAATCGAACACTGCACTCTATGCCGTTAACTTTATCATGTGATCGGAACATTGATTGAAGTGTTTAGAACACTAAATAAGTGATCAAGACTAAAATAGAACACTGTACTCGATACAACATGTGTTTAGAACATGTCAGGGGATACCTTTGTTCTAAGAGGATTAGGTTACCGCACATTCCTTGTAGGGCTAATAGGCTAAAGGGCTAATGGGCAAAAGGGCTAAAGGGCTAAAGGGCTAAAGGGCTAGGGTGCTTCTCCTCTCTTTATCCGGGCTTGAGACCGGCTCTACAACTAGAGGCGGAGTAAACACCCTAAGGAAGGAAGAATGTTGGGAAATAATCTATACGAATATAGCCACTCGATCGACTATATACTACAGATGGATGACTTAGGTGAGGGTAAGCGCTTACTTAATAATACCTATACGACGTAATTCATGCTCTATTTCAAAAATATCTTCTTTGTACTGTGTGTAACCAGCATCATGATAGGCTCTTAGCAGTTGTAAACGTTTTACGAGTACGTTGGGGTCTTTACAGTATCTTATATCTACATAGGGTAACAGAGGCTTGTTGTGAACTTTGAGTCTATATGCAGACAGTTGATGTGTAGGGACTTGTTTTGATGTAATACGTGCTTCAGCACTAGCGCTTCTAGGTACAAACATAACTTGTTTCGATAGCGATGAAGCGTTGAAATTTCCTTCTTCTTTACCTTGCATCTCTTCTTGAGATGTTTGCACTGCGACAGAACGTGTACTAGGCTTAGGAAATGAAGTAAAATCATCAAGCTGTAATGGCAATGAATTTTCTTCTTCTTCTACTTTCCCTTTACAACTGTTTTGATCAACATCATTATCCTTATTATCATAATCATGATCGTGCCTCTCTTTATCTTGAAGTTTGTGCTTAGTAACAGAACTTGCAGCAGGTCTAGACAACAAGGGAGAATTAAAAATCTCTCGCAGAGGTGTACTTTTTAAACATAAATCAGTGTTCGCTTGAATACGGATGAGCTCTTTGTATTTTGTTCCCGATGAAGCTACATTACACGCGGCTTCATGACGTTGAGCGTTGTATGCGTTCTTGAACTCTCTTCTACAATGTTTGCATTGAAAAATTGTCCTACATGATATCTCATGACGTCTCCTGTGATAGCTTCGGGAAAGTGCTTTTCCACACTCTTCGCAAATATACCTAGGAATAGGTTTTTCCATGACGGACTTTTATCTTCTGCTAACAGATTCTTCTTTAAATCTACTTGACATTTTTTACTCTCTACTTCGATGATGCGAACAGCTTAGCGATTAACAGTTAACTAACACAATAGCGTATAACCAAGGTAGCAACAGTAAGGTTTAAGCCCATCAAGATGGCAAGAGTGAGGTTAGCGACGTTCTGTTGTTGGATTTTTAATTCCGCGCTATAACATATATAAGGTGGCAGCCTTGAGGTTTACCGCGGTAAAGATGGCAGCAGTGATGTTAGCGACGCTCTATTGTCCTTCAATGTGAGGTTAGGGTCCGTCATGGAGACAGCTGTCAAAAAAGCACGTGGCTTGGTTTACTAAACAAGAGCACGTGGCTGTGACATCACGGTCACGTAGTATGCTGCTTCAGCATGCAAAGTTCAATGTCTACACCTATGTAGTTAACACTCTGCTATGTTCACATGATTTTTACACATAACTATTCTTTATGCTTTAAGTTCCTGCACATAGGTTATGTTAAGATAGCAGCACAAGTACAAGCGATGGTCGCACGCTCGGGTAGAGGTTGTTTAGTACGATAGTTGATGTATGCATTATCAAAAGGTGATATGTACACGCTTTTAAACCTTGCTATGCTTACTGCTACTATGTTCGCAAGATTTTCAAACATCGCTATTCTTTGTGCTTTAAGTTCGTTCGCTTAGGTCATGCTAAAGTAGCAGCGCAAACACATGTGAACGTTGTACATTCTAGCGGGATGTGTTTAGTACGATAGTTGATGCATGCAAAATCGATAGGTGTTGTGTACATACTTTGAAACTTAACTATTCTTCGTGCTTTAAATCCGTGCACGTAGGTTATGCTAATATAGCAGCACACTCTAGCGGGAGAAGTTTTGTACTCTAGTTGATGCATGTACAATCGATAGGCAATGCGTACACGCTTTTAAAACATTGCTATTCTTACTGCTGCTGCTATGTTCACAAGATTTTTATACATCACTATTCTTTATGCTTTAAGTTCATGTGTATAAGTTATACTAAGTTAGCAGCATACTTATAAGGTTGTCGCACACTCAAGTGGAAGACGTTTGATACGAAATTCGATGCATGCAAAATCGATAGGTGATGTGTACACGCTTTGAACTTGGATATTCGTTGTGCTTTAACTTCGTGCACATAGGTTATGTTAAGATTGCAACACACACACAAGCGATGATCGCACGCTGTTGTGGAAGAAGTTTAGTACGATAGTCGATGCATACATCATCGATAGGTGATATGTACACGCTGTGGAACATAGCTCTTCCTTGTGCTTTAAGTTCGTGTACATGGGTTAGGGATACACAAAAGCGATTGCTACATGCTCTAGTGGAAGAAGCCTAGTACGATAGTCGACGCATGCATCATCAATACGTGATGTGTACACGCTATTCTTTAAATTCACGCACATAGGTACCAGCACACAATTGCGATCGTTGTACACTCTAGCGGGAGAAGTTTAGTACAATAGTCGGTGTATGCAAAATCGATAGGTGATGTGTACGCGTTTTGGAATATAGCTATTCTTTGTGCTTTAGCTTTATACACATACGTTAGCAATACACATATGCGATCGTTGTACACTCTGGAGGTACAAAATAGTCGATGCATGCAAAATCAATAGGTGATGTGCACACGCTGTTCAACATCGTTATTTGTTGTGCTTTAAGTTCGCGCGTATAGGTTATGCTTAGACAGCAGTACAATCTAGCGGAAGAAGTTCAGGGTGATGTGTACACGCTTTGAAACATAGTTATTCTTTGCATTTTAAGTTCATGCACATAGGGTATGCTAAGATAGCAGCATAATCTAGCGGAAGAAGTTTTAGTTCCAGAGTCGATGCATGCGAAATCGATAGGTGATGTGTACACGCTATAGCTATTCTTTGCACTTTAAATTTATGGGTATAGGTTATGCTAAGATAGCAGCACCATCTAGCGGGAGAAGTTTAGTACGAGGGTCGATGCATGTAAAATCAGTAGGTGATGTGTACACGCTTTGAAACATGGCTATTCTTTGTACTGTAAGTCCATACGTATAGGTTATGCTAAGATAGCAGCATGATCTAGCGGAAGAAGTTTAGTACGAGGGTCGATGCATGTAAAATCGATAGGTGATATGTACACGCTTTGAAACATGGCTATTCATACTGCTGCTCTGTTCCCAAGATTTTTAAACATAGCTAATACTAATGCTGCTCTTAACGACGTAGAGCTAAGGATTTATTACGTGACCGTGATGTCACAGCCACGTGCTCTTGTTTAGTAAACCAAGCCACGTGCTTTTTTGACAGCTGTCTCCTTGACGGAACCGAACCTCACATTGAAGGACAATAGAGCGTCGCTAACCTCACTGCTGCCATCTTTACGGCGGTAAACCTCAAGGCTGCCACCTTATGCATGTTATAGCGCGGAATTTAAAATCCAACAACAGAACGTCGCTGGGGGTGTTAAACCTTGTACAGACTACTTCAACAGGAGTAGCCTATATGCCGGCGCCGTGCAGGCACTTTCGATAGGGGTAGGCTATGTGCTGGCACTGTGTTTTAACCTCTCCGTACAATCATAATATTTTATGTTAGGAACTTACACCAGCTAAATGCTACACGGCTAAGAAAACGTTCCGTGAGTTACAAGTGGCTTATCAGCACGCAGTGTCCTCGTTCAAGGTTACTACAGCCGGAAGATGAGTGTACAATTTCAGTCAACGCATGCATTCCGCACCTCGCTCTGACTGACTGCGCCGATACAACTTCAAAGATAGTGTTCTATGCGGTAGAACAAAAAATGTAACCCATAGCCTGTTCCTAAAGCTTAACACTGTAAATGTTTGGAGCTCCTTTTTTTACAGCTAGATGTGGTTCCTAACGTGGCAGGGCCGGGATTAAAAATATGTTTTACAGCCGAGTGCCCCTTCCTAACATGAGATTTTAAATGGCAAGAATCTGTTTTACAGCCGGTTGCCCTTCCTGACGCTGAAAGACCAGGATTTAGCCAGTTACCCTTCCTGATGTAACAAGACTAGGATTTATTTTTAGACTGCACTTGGCTAGAAATAGCTACACGAAATTATTATATAGAAAGAGAATTGCCGGCTCCTACAGTTTGGTTTAGTGTGCTTGCCTCTCACCCGGCAGTCTCGGGTTCGATTCTTTTGGGATTAAAACTATGTTTTACAGCAGAGTGCCCCCGCCTGACGCAAGAGTTTAAATCGCAAGAATCTGTTTTTCAGCCGATTGCCCTTCCTGACGCTGAAAGACCAGGATTTAGCCAGTTACCCTTCCTGATGCAACAAGACTAGGATTTTTTTAGACTGCACTTGGCTAGAAAAAGCCACACGAAATTATTATATAGAAAGAGAATTGCCGGCTCCTACAGTTTGGTTTAGTGTGCTTGCCTCTCACCCGGCAGTCCCGGGTTCGATTCTCTTGGGATTAAAATATGTTTTACAGCCGAGTGCCCCCTCCTGACGCAAGAGTTTAAATCTCAAGTTTCTGTTTTACGGCCGGTTGCCCTTCCTGACGCTGAAAGACCAGAATTTAGCCAGTTACCCTTCCTGATACAACAAGACTAGGATTTATTTTTAGACTGCACTTGACTAGAAATAGCCACACGAAATTATTATATAGAAAGAGAATTGCCGGCTCCTACGGTTTGGTTTAGTGTGCTTGCCTCTCACCCGGCAGTCTCGGGTTCGATTCTCTTAGAACGAAGGTGCACCCCAAACACATCATTTAATGTTCTGATCATATGTTGTATCGTATATATTCTTAATCACTTCTTTTGTAATATAATCTTCAAGTATTCGATAAAGCTATGCCTTAACAGAGCAGGGAAAAGGAGGTTAACACAATCGCTATCTTAGGCAAGCCGTTCAGAACTGTAGTATTGTTTTCTTTTAGAACAAAGGTATTCCTTGACATGTTCTTTTTAAATTGTCCGCTACTACGATCAAGAGCGCAGCACGGTGCTCTCAGATGGCGGATGTGGAATTTGCCGCCACCACATGTCAAAGAATAAAGATGCCAACACGATGCTCTCTTGGCAGCTTTTCAAATTATCCACCACCACAGAGTGCAGCGCGGCGCTCTGTTGGTTAAAGATGGCGAATGTGGAATTTGTCACCACCACATAGAGTGCGGCACTGCGCTCTCTTGATTAAAGATGGCGGATGACAGCTGACGGAATTACCTGCAAGAGTGCGGTACGGTGCTCTGTAGTTTAATGATGGTGGATGACAGCTGACGCAAGAGTGCGGCACGGTGCTCTGTAGTTTAAAGATGGCGGATGACAGCTGACGAAATTGCCCGCATGATAGCAGCACGGTGCTCTGTTGATTAAAGATGGTGGATGACAGCTGTCAAAAAAGCACGTGGCTTTGTTTCCAAACAAGAGCATAAAGAATTTATCAAATTGCCGCCACTACATTTCAAAGGTATCTAGCTAAAGAGTGCAACACTGAGGTTTGCGATGCAAGATGGCGGATGACAGCTGTGACGTAAAAATTACCCGCCACCACAAAGAGGGCAGCACGGTGCTCAAAGATGGCTGCTGTCACGTAGAATTGTCTGCCACCAAAGGTATCTAGCTAAAGAGGGCAGCACTGAGGTTTGCGATGCAAGATGGCTGCTGTCAAAAAGCATTTTCCAAATTATCCGCCAGCACATTTCAAAGGTAAGTAGCTAAAGATGGCAGCACTGTGCTCTTTTGATAAAAGATGGCGGATGTTAGCTGTCAAAAAAGCACGTGGATTTGTTTATCTCGCGCTAGTGAGGTTAAGTTGGTAGCACTAAGGTGCTAAGCTGGCAGCACTGCTGATGACAGGTGACGAATTTACAGCTACTGCGATAAAGAGGGCAGCACGGTGCTCTGCAGTTTAAAGATGACGGATGACAGCTGTCAAAAAGCACGTGGCTTTGTTTATCTCACGCTTGTGAGGTTAAGTTGGTACTACTGAGGTTTAGGCCCGTCAAGATGGCAGTACTAAGGTTAGCGATGCGTTGTTGTCTGTCAAAAAGCACGTGGCTGTCAAAAAACACGTGGGTTTGTTTACCTCGCACTAGTTAGGTTAAGTTGGTACCACTGAGGTTTAGGCCCGTCAAGGTGGCAGCAGTGAGGTTAGCGATGCGTTGTTGTCGATGACAGCTGTCAAAAAGCACGTGGCTTTGTTTACAAATTCAAATTTCCCGCGGGAGGCGGAGGAGGCCTCTGGGAGGGCCTCCCGTGAGGCGGAGGCGGCTGCAGAACCCGCTTATTATACTACTCTCAGCATGATATTTCCTCGCTCTTTCACCCTCGCAACAGTTGCTTCTTGTACTGACTTTTATCTCTCACCCTCATGTTAAGATGTCCGGCAGGGTCGGGAATTCTAACCATCATTTTATAATTTCGCTGACACGGGGGCTGGGTGTACATGTCGTCTTCATCATCACTACGCCCATGTCATATCAAAAGACCTGCATCTGTCGAGCCGAACTTCCCGGCACTAAAAGCCATACGCCATTTCATTTCATGTTAAGGTCAAATAAAATCTTCATTAGAACAATTATGAAGAAGACGTTCTTGGCCAAGTGGATAGGAAGTTGAGATCGTGTTGCGTGTTCTTCTTGAAGGTAATCCTATCGTTAAAAAAGTAATCTCACATTTAGTTACCAGGAGCCCATCCCACTGTGATGTCAGAATAGCTGATTATTTTTTATGTCAATAAGGCCATCACACAAACGTCTACATGCGCAATATTACTTGCTAATGCCAAACCTTCTCCACAGGAAGATGATATATGGGAGAAGGGAGTTGGGTATTTTTCTCTCTTCTTTTACAAACGCTTACCATAAGATTTCATAAAAAGTTCAAAACAAACGTTTAACTTCCACAATGAGCTGGGCCCCTGCACTGATTACAAAAACGGACGATCAGATATACAGTGGGGTTTTCATCATGATGATACCGATTTTCAGGGATGTTGGAGTGCTAATCTAAAATCACGTTCAACCACGGAAGCACCTGCCTATATTAGCCACACCAAATTATAATTGTTAAAAGGTAAAAATCAGGCTATGATCTGCCGATGAATGTTATATAGTTATTCTAGACTATACTAGAAGTTACAGTAAACACTGTATCGGGACTCAGTTTCATTATCATCAAAGTGAAATGGATAAAAATGTTCATTTCCATAGAGGTCTTTATCAGAGATCAAAAGATGTTCGTTAGTTGATAGTAATAATAATAACTTTTGATTGTTGCAGGAATGCCTAATACCATACTCATGTCAAAGGTCCACGTTACTCCCATAATGATGACCTAACGTTGGGAACCTCTCTACTACCGTTGTCAGTTAGTGGACGGGCATCTTGAGGAACAAAAACCTTCCTTTTAACGTATCCATCTACTACAGCATCAGACAAGCTTGTAGTCAAACACTTATTTTTCTATAGGCACTAAATGCCAATGAAGAAAGTTTTCAAAACATTGCCAACAAATCAATTTCAGTGTATGCCTTACAGTGGCTTATTTTGGCGGATTTTATTAATATCGCAATCACAGAAATGCTCGCCGTCTAGTTAACACTTATGTAGATCTATTTTCACAGGGAGTACAATGTAGTACTTTTAATACTGTGTGTTTAAATGAGTACAGAATACACGTACTTCAGGAAGGAAAGTCGTAATAGTCGATTCGAATTTCGACTAAAGTGTGTAGGATACTCGGACCTCTCATAAAGTGGCTATGATCACAGTCACTTAGCCTCTTTATAATGACAAACTTCCAAATGTCCGACTCGTTGGCTGAATGGTCTGCGTACTGGCCTTCGGTTCAGAGGGTCCCGGGTTCGTTTCCCGCCGGGTCGGGGATTTTAATCTTCATTGGTTAATTCCAATGGCCTGGGGACTGGGTGTTTGTGCTGTCCCCAACATCCCTGCAACTCACACACCACACATAACACTATCCTCCACCACAATAACACGCAGTTATCTACACATGGCAGATGCCGCCCACCTTCGTCGGAGGGTCTGCCTTACAAGGGCTGCACTAGGCTACAAAGAGCCACACGAAATTATTATTACTTCCAAATCTCAAAAGACCAGAAAACATTAGATCAGATTGCACCAAGCCTTCAAGTGAGTGGTCTGTGAAGACGCTATGGTGGTCGCAGCTCGGAAGTTGATGATTACATGTCCACAAGACGTACCTTACAGTGACGAACGACCCTTATAAAATAGTAATAATAATAATAATGAGAAAGTCATTAGAGACGCTTTAACTGCTATTAGTTTTACAAGATAATGATAATAATAAACATAGTCAGAATGTACGGCCTCCGGAGCGGTCTGGTGCAGTCCAATGGGTGATACTAGATGTTGAAAACAAAAGGTTAAAATCCCCAACTAGGCTGCGAATCGAGCCCTGTTCTCTCACATGCTCTGAGGAGAATACTTTACTCGGTTTACGCCTTTCTAAATATCACGATATAAGTTGTGTACTGTGCGACACTGAGCCATAGGATTTAACTATACGCTGTTAAAATTCTAGACCCAATTCTAGAGCCCTCTAAAGCCAAGCCACGCAGCCAAGAAGCCGGACAATAGCAGTGGTCTAGAAAGTGTACGTGACTCAGACAGTCGACATCGGCAGCTTTGATCGCAGCGCAGTCCCATGGTATTCGAATTTGACCAAAATCATGTCAGTAAAGTAAGTGGAACGTAAAAGAAGTTCCGTCACCTCGGCGAAATAGTACTGTATATAGTGTGACGAAGCTGTATGGAGCCGTTCACTCGTGTCAAGCCAATAAATAATGAGATTTAGTTTACGTCGCACCGACACAGATGGGTCTCATGGCGACCATGGGATAGGAAAGGACTAGGAGTGGGAAGGACGCGCCCATGGTATTTCCCTGGTGAGAAAATAAGAAACCACGGAAAACAATGTTGATATACTAAACAGACACGAGAGAAAATCTCTCAATATTTTCTATTTGGAACTTGGTCGCACAAACAGCCGAAGTCTTCAGGGTATTCACACACAGGAAAGCAATAGCCTGTGCAACGCTTTCAGTTTAAATAATAACAACAACAACACAAGTTTTCTTCTGGATCCCAATGACCTAGGCGACCTTGAGGCCATGCCTCGTAAAATTGGCCTTGGTGCGTGCGTGACGTGAGTGGCGGACCACGTGTCGGGTCATTACGTCATCCACAGCTGCTTGTTCTGAGCTGGGTCACGGAGGTTTGTTACTTTTCTTATTTTGCTGATCACATCTTCACGACCAGCAGGTTAGACGCCTTATGCTCTGGTCCTTCTTTGTGCTCCTAATAGGAACAGTTTTATATTAGAAATGGACACGACCTGTGATGTAGTGGTTAGTGCGATAAGCTGCCACCCCCGCAGGCCCGGGATCCATTCCCGGCTCTGCCACGAAATTTGAAAAGTGTTACGAGGGCTGGAACAGGGTCACTCAGCCTCCAGAAATCAACTGAGTGGAGGTGGGTTCGATTCCCACCTCAGCCATCCTGGAAGTGCTTTTCCATCGTTTCTGACTTCTCCTCCAGGCAAATGCCGGGATGGTGCCTAACTTAAGGCCACGGCCGCTTCCTTTCCTCTTCCTCTTCCTTGTCTATCCCTTCCAACCCTCCCATCCCCCGCAAGACCCTCGTTCAGCATAGCGGGTGAGGCTGCCTGGGCGAGGTACTGGTCATCCTCCCCAGTTGTATCCTCAAACCCGGCGTCTAAAGCTCCAGGGCACTGCCCTTGAGGCGGTAGAGGTGGGATCCCTCGCTCAGTTCGACGGCAAAACCAACCCTGGAGGGTAAACAGATTAAGAAGAAGAAGACAAATCATTTTTAAAAGATTCTCATAATAATTTATTAATTTTGGAAAGAAAAATCGTAATATTTAAATGAAATATTAAATTGGGCATTTAAGGGTTAATAATAGAAAGAAATCTCCTTGGTTATATTGCCGTGCTGAGTAGTGTTTGATCATGAGTCAGTCCGAAGGTCAGCTCTGAATGACATGCCTGTGTTGTTCGGGGTGTGCAGCAGTTAGCATACTGTCGGCAGCCCTGAAGATAGTTTTCCGCGGTTTCCCATTTTCGCACGAGGCAAATGCTGGAATGAACCTTAACTGAGACGACGGTCGCTCCTTGCTGTTCTATCCCATCGCCACCATAAGACATATACGACGTCAACAGCAACTTCGTTTCTCTTTGGTTGGAATGACACAACGTATTCTTCTTTTTTTCCTCGCCTCTCATTGGCTATATTATTTTATATTAACTGCATTCTTTCCTTTCCTATTTACTGAATATCTTTCTTTCTTTCTTTCTTTCTTTCAAGGCTTACATTACAATGTTTAAACTTTATTTGTTCTGTTTCTCTTAGGTAATTCTAGTTTAGTTTCTTCCAGCCCTTTTTTTTTTTTTGTTGGTTTTAGTTTTCTCCGGCGTGCCTTCCACAAATAAAAATAGCTTGCGTCTCGCTTCAACTCATCTGAAACTGAACTGAAGTGGACTCACCCGGTTCCTGACTCACCTGGTACCTGATTACATCAGAACTACGCGACTCTATCCTGCCTGGCAGTCCGGCTGTCTGGGCTGACTATTCCGTACAAGACACTACCATGCAGAAAACCTTCTGTAGAAGGTATGGACTTCGGCCAGCAGCACGCTATTAATTTCTACTACCACATGCACCTCATTCTTCACTAGAGGCATGTTTACCCCTACCATTTGTACAAGTAAGGCTATCTTACCTGCTATCACCAGACAGAATGAGCAGGCCGCACTTCTACATGTGCTAGATGTTGGTTTGACAACTATTTTCTGAAGTTGTATTCAAGCATAGAGAAATCATAAAGAATTATACCAAAGGACCTTTTTACCTGATAGCTTTGCAATCTGATGTGACACCGTACCGTTTCTTATCTGAAGTTTGAAATGCTGTGCCTATTTATATTTGAGTTGCAATGTTGCCATTTGTAATTATTGTAATGTCTAGTCAACATGAACAGTTACTTTCAAATACAGGTTGCCTTTTGCAGTCAAGCTCCTGGCTTCTCATGAGCATAACTTTGGCCCATTTAAACTTAATTCCCAAAGTTGCTGTTTACAATGTCAGATCTCGGCCTTAATTACCTAATTTTTGTTCGTTAATCGGTGGCCTTTACCTCAAGACAAAACGAATCGGTTTTATTTAATGGTTTCAGTTGTATTGTTAGTAAGTTTAATAAATGTCGAAGAATTGTTAAATCTGTGGTTCCAACATCACATCAAAAACCCTTCCCTTCTACGGAGGACTTCCATTCCTTACCCTGGGGCAGGGATGTACACGTCACAAAACAAAGTAACATATTTTAATGCTGTCAACGTGTAACGAACATCTAGCAACTTAGCATTACGCTTTAATAAAGAAGTATGTCTCAATTAATTATATAGCCATATTTTTTACATATTTTATTAGGTCAAAGAGAAGTATGCCTTATTCTTGAAATTTTACCCGGTTTCAGATATAATTTTCAGTAATGTTTGCAAAATAAAATGAATCATTCAGTCGAATGGATTTATGTGTAATGCAAACTAATACGAGTGGTTTCATGGTGATGACACACTAGACATTGCCAGGTTATAAACAAAACCTGCCCTAGGGCTTTGGACATAGAGTGAAATGGGTTACCGTATTTAACACATACATACACCTCTTCACCTGTCAGTACGACTGCTGCCCTCACATATGACCACAGCCTAACTCTCTTGACCGGGTCCGCTGCCCATCACATCAACAGTTTCTCATTGTCAATTGAACTCAGGAGGCTGAGTGAACTCACTAACGGCTTAGTAAGAAGCCAGTGACAATTCGACTCGTATATCACGCTGCAAATGTCACTATTATTATTATTATTATTATTATTATTATTATTATTATTATTATTATTATTATTATTATTATTATTATTATTATTATTATTATTATTATTATTGTGCCCGACTCATTGGATAAATGGCCAGAGTTGAGGCCTTCGTTTCAGAGGGTCCCGGGTTCGAGTCCCGGCGTGGTGGTTTATTTTATTCGTATTTGCTTAATTCTTCTGTCTCGGGAACTGTGTGTTTGTGTTTCTTCCAAAACTTAGAACACATCATACTACCAACGACCACAGAAACACGCAATGGTGATTACATCCTTCCATATAACGTAGGCGTCAGGAAGGGCATAAAACAGGGCCAAATCCACATGAGCGACACAGTTCGCAACCGCGACCCCAGAGATGTGGGAAGAGCGCTAGAATATTATTATTATTATTATTATTATTATTATTATTATTATTATTTATTATTATTATTAATTGTTCAAAGAGTCATTGCTCAAGGTAAATGAAACTGATATTCTTATTGTTGTAAATGGAACCACATCCCGGTAGAGTCACGGGTGAGATCCACGCAACACACTTGAACTTGCCTCGGTTTTCGATCGGATGCCCTTCCTGACGCCAACCCTCTCTAGGCTTTCACTACAGTTTCTTTGCGGGCTGGAAGTGTTGTATATTAAGACAAATAAATACACCCTGACCCCATGTTAACCACAAGCGTCTAAAATACCCCACGTGACTGGGTATCAAACCCTGAAACCTCTCAACTGAAGGCCATTTGTGCTGACCATTCAGTTAACGGGCTCGAAGAGCTACGCAAATGTCACCTTTTTAAAGATTTGTTTTACGTCACCCCGACAGACATAGGTCATATTGACTTCGATGGGATAGAAAAGGGCTAGGAGTGGGAAGGAAGACTTAATTAAGCTACAGCACCAGGATTTGTCTGCTGTGAAAATGGGAAACCACGGAAAAAGTCTTCAGAGCTGCCCTCTATCTACCGATTACAAGCTCACAACTGCGCGACTCTGACCGCTCGGCTTGTTCCTTTGTAAATTGGTGTATATACGGTATAACGATAATCTCGCTGTTTTCCCTTCAAAACTTACGTCATAATGCTGATGACATTATTATTATTATTATTATTATTATTATTATTATTATTATTATTATTATTATTATTATTATTATTATTATTATTATTATTATTATTATTATTATTATTATTATTATTACGGGATTACCCGTGGACCAGCAGAGGTGAAAGAAGGTGCCGGGGTGAATGGGTCTAACTACAAAATCAAAGTTAATTTAATACTTTAACAGAGGTTATATTTTTTTAATTCCAACACTCAACAACAAAACTTTAACAACTTTTCAGTTAGTGAGTTAACGATGACATAGCAATTTACAAACAAGCCTTAGAAAAAATTCAAGATTTCAACACTTTAACACACTTCCAGCTCCAACTTTACCGAAGAGCATAAATATACAAAAGGGCAGAAATCCCCTACTACCTGGAGCACTTGCTCCGTAATTTACAATATAAAGCCTTCTAGAGGCACTTTAGCAGTACTTAAAAAAAAAAAAAAAAGCTAACGTGCTCTCCCTTTTCCAAGCTTATTCAAGGCGTTATCATAAAATTACAATCATTTGCCATCAAGGCACAATTTCCAAATTGAAACAGGGGTATCTAGTACCCATCCTATGGGGCCGCAGCGGAAAGAAACAGGTTAAGTAAATGGCCCAAAACACAAATTGAACGGAGCCGTAAACTTGCACACCTAAATATGCATTCTTAAAACCTAAAAGACACGAGGCTGATGAAACAGGGGCTATTCCCAAACTATGGAGATGACTCATATAAGAAAGAAATTTAAGACATTGCGGAAAGGAAGAAAACCAGTTACAAAACGTAGTCACCTCAAACCAAAATGAAGGGGAGCTCGAGAGGGTGCATCTCTCTCTATCCCCGAATTACAGTTAGATATTTTAAGAATTTTTTTACATTAGCCGGCAGAACTTACATTTTAGAGAAGTTGGTTACATAGTGAAGCTTTCGGACCTATCCCTCGGGTTAAACTGCGGAGCTAGCAAGAAATAAAGATGTTAAACGGTCATTACCTTACTGAAGAACTGCTGCCTCATTGAGGAGGCGCCTTCCCGCCTCCTGCTTGACACACACACTAAGTTAGATGACCATCAGATGGCCAAGAGACGTGAAAATCCGCAGTTTATAAACCCTCGGGGAAAGTTCGAGACCTTTTATGAATAATCAAGCCACACCCTCTCAATTTTATTGGACGATTCAAAATTTACACTCAAAGTAGAAGAAGAAATCCAGGATTGGTTGGAAATTAATTACAAAAATTACGGATTGGCTGGATTCTAAGCTGGCGGAAAGAAAAGATAAATATTGCCAACCCAAAAATAAATGAACATCAATTAGAAATGAACTTATGAATACAAAACTTCTCAAAACAACGTTCTTTCACTTCGCACCAGGGTGCATGATTATAGTTTTCTAGCAGTGACATCTATGAGAGAATGTCCAAACTTCTTGATGAACGGAAACAAAAACAAATTGAAACTCACACAGTACTAGAAACTTCACAATAACAAATTTACAGTAGTGACATCTTCTGAGTAAAGGTTTAAATAGGTTCTAGCTTCAAGTTCAGTGTTTCTCCTGTAGAGGAGTTTTTTGGGCGCAAGACATAAATGCGTGGCGTTGGGGTGTACCTGCGGGTACAATTATTATTATTATTAACTCACAATACAATACCCTATGCTAGTAGGAGAGGTAGCATTAAGTTTCCTCAACGTGAGCGTGATGTTGACAACACAATTATAGCTAAAATAATTAATTAGCCGTTTAGAAAGTATTTGGAGGGAGACACGTACTCAATTTAAATGTACGCGCTCATTTGTAGTCAAGTAGGCTACGTAATAGATGAACTGGAGTGAGAAATGCTGATTCTAGTAAGAAGGAGAGGTCCCTGATCGGCACACAGTGTTGTCACTAAACAGACACATCATTCCGATTACTTTTGATACTGTTACGTTTAATATCCAGTGTTATGACATGCACTTTATTAGCCATCATCCCATACTTTATGGCTGTAGAAAAGATAAATTAAATCCAGCCAGTTTGACGCTCGTGTAATTGAGTCACTCCGGATAATGAAAGGCGTAAGACACAACATATCGCAACTAAAAACGTCCTTCAAGGGCAAGACCGCAAACTTTGGCAAACGCAGCATTCAGGTAACTCTTTTTTGAGACTGCGTATATTCCCGCAACATGAATTATCTAAGAACTTCATTTTTCCTTGACAGTTTAACATTTTCCTTGTCACTGTACCAGACCGAGTACTAATACAGGTGTCGTAAAAATATTCGGCCATTTTCTTAAAATTTCCTATTACTTTAATTGATAAGACAAAATTATAATGAATTATGCGTACAAGCTTTCATACTTTTTAACTTTATTTAAATGTGTAGTTCATTTCATGAAATCAAATCTCAATATTTCTTTCAGCAAGTATTGTTGACGTAAGTGTGAAATAAGCTAAGATTTTGCATTTATATTCCTCCTCACTTCTTGCAGGCTGCTTCGAATCTTTATGTGGGTTTGCAGTTGAAGCAGTAATATGGTGCTTATGAATCTGTTAATGTTCGGATGACTGCGATAGAAAAAGTCACAGAATTTGAAATTAAATAATTCAGCTGCATTCGATTTTTTTTTGCTATTTTGCTTTACGTCGCACCCACCATGGCGATGATGGGATAGGAAAGGCCTAGGAATTGGAAAGAAGCAGCCGTAGCCTTAATTAACGTACAGCCCCGGCATTTGCCTGGTGTGGAGCTGCATTCATGGTTTCTTCCCATTTTGTTACTAGCCCTGAACTGCAAACCGGGACACTCACACATTCAGACGATTTATTTTAAAATCTCATGAAATCAGTGAAATTGATTATTTTCAATACGTCAATAATAAATTTGCAAATTACAACAGCTCTCTAATCGCTGGTAATGGAATAAAATAAAAATGTCACATAAAAATCTACTTTTCGGTTTTTGATACTACTGTATGTTGACTTAGTGACGTTCATTCAGCCTACACAAAAAATGAGTACCAGGTTAATTCCTGGGGGATAAGGCGGCCGGGCGTAGAACTAACCACTCTACCCCATCAAGTGCCGAGATTATGATAGTTGAAGCCTTTACCTTCTACCCATCCATGAACCTCCATGGCCTGACTTTGCAAAATTTGCGCACATCTCCAGAATATGGATTTTGCATAGGAATATCTTTCGTACAGTGCAAATAGTAGTGATTTTAGACACTTTGGACAGCCGTTACATACTCCCATAGAAAGGCGGATTCCAGTCCTCGTCATTCCCAGGATCTCATTAATACTTCTGGCAACGTGAAAATGTGTTTATCTGTAGCACGAAGGGAAAATACGTATTCTATCATATCATCTTCAACAACGTCGTCTAGCTCAATGATGATATCAGTATCATATCACTCATGAGATAAAGTACGTGTTAAAAATGGATGTAAAACCAAATTGGCAAGAAAGAAATAATGTTTCATTAACCAAGGAAATGTATGCCCCGAACATTACTTGATGTGCAACCAGTTGTCTCTCGTGCACCATCTGAGAGAGTACGAAGGTCAGCGAGGTAGGAGATTGCGAACACCATTCTCTGGGGTACTCAGTGCCCCGGTGTGCGGTTCCAGGGGCAGTATAAAATTGTCCTGGTTATATCGCAAAAACAAATAAATACTCAGTTATAACCGAAACTGCGACCTCACCACGTTAGACGACTTGGTGCCGTCAATCACAGTTCGTCAAATGATCCCAGTGTATTAAGAGCCACTTCTCAGTGCCACCTGGTGTACTTAAGACCAATAGATATGAAGCTATGGTGGTGGTTGTACTAATCAGAGGGAGAAATGAAAGGGGCCCATGGTTTCCAGAAATGAAGCTATCGCCAAAAGAAAGCGAAGAGTCAGGATGGGCGTGAAGATGAAGATCTCTTCAGGAAGCGATAAAGCTGTGTCCGAGGAAGGTCTATCACATTGCCACATACCAACTCTCCTAGTCGTCTGTTACGGAGCCACACATGATCTCTTACAACCTGTCCTTCCAGTCTGTTGAACACACTCGAATGGACTTCATTAAGATACATTTTAAATTCCAAATTCGTAGGTGTGTGAACAGAAATGAACGTAAATATTTTCTAATATTGAGAGTGACTTGATGATGTTCTTTCAAGGACGAAACATGTTTAATAGTCTGTATTTATACTCATTTTTTACAGGTAGATATGTTATAGTGTATTCGACAGACTGAAAACTTTTGACGTCACTTTTAACTGAAAACTATGGCTTCCTTCTACCTAAGGTGTGGCCCGGAGCCTAAGGCGACTATTCTCTTTTTAAATGACATGAAATGTTAAATATAAATAACGACTACTTCGTGCATGTTGCTTTGTACAATAATTCACTGCTTAACGGTGACAGACTTTTTGCTTCTGGCAACTTTGTACTAACTCGTGGCTAATGACGAGACTGTGGCTGAGGAGATTGTTTATGATATAACACTGCTAACTTTGAGCAGACTGGTGGGTGTCGCCTCTCCACTGAAGGTTTGTTTTGGTATAGCATGTTGCAACGCCGCAGCGTCTCAGCTGAGCGTGAGGTGCATGACCTCCTCACGTCCCCCCCCCCCACCCCACCGTACCTTTATCTTCTCGGGTGCTCCCCGCTGTCTTCTACTTGGCAGGGGTCCAACTGAGCCAACACGACCCTTTGATACGCAGTAGATGGCCATTGTGCTGTCATCAAGTTGAATTCTATAAGACACCATAATTGCTTGCAAGCAAGAGATAAATAAGTAGAGAGGAGATGAATGCTGTAATTGGAACGCGCTGATGCACCAGCTGCAAAGTTACTTACATCAATTTAAAATTCTATTATCTACAACAGCTCTCGACTCCCTTAAGAAGTTCAAGAGCGCTACTTTCTTTCTATGCAGGATTAATCAATAAGCCTTCATTCGATGTCCGACTGTATAAACTTAGTAGTGCACTACGAAACACGGGCCTTGGAGACTAAGTCCTTTCAAGTTTCTTTCTCTCCCTTGACTGAAGGGGAACGGACAGTTATTTGACACCCTATTCCTATCATTACTTCTCCGGTCAATCGGAAGAACTTTCGGATTAATACCTTAATAACAATAATATATTTCCACTGTTTATTAAATTACGATGAACTTCCTTTTCCCGTGTTGATAATGTACAGCCCGCCGTCGGCTGTCCTGAGATTTCAATTCCAAGCACTTCCTATTCATAGAGCATAGCCGATCCCAGTTTCATTCATTGTATTTGGAGTTAGGGAAGGTATGCGGCCATCTCACCCGCATCAAGTACACGAGGAACAATTCACGTGTTTCCACGAGAAATTAATGTTCACTCATCTATTTCGTTTTGCGTAAAGTAAGTACACTACGTAGCTTATTATCAATACCACTTCTCGGTAGTGGTACGTGGAGGTTCATTCGTCTGCTGAGTTAGAGTACGCCAGGTAATTCAGACAAGTTCCTCATACTTTGTTTCGCGAGCAAATTTACGTTTCCATTATACCTTATTCTTGCTTAAGTGTCTTAATCCATAAGATGTGAATGATGATTTCCCACTAGTTTTAATATTTCAAATGCGTATTTTTGTGACAATGATCCAGTTTCAGCACGCTACGGAAATCTGTCAAAATGAGAGGTCAGGTTGTCGAGGTTTCCAGTATATTGCTACATTCTTACTCGATCCGAAGGTCCAACCTAGAAAGGTATTATAATACCTGTAATAATAATAATACCGAGCTCGATAGTTGCAGTCGCTTAAGTGCGGCCAGTAACCAGTATTCGGGAAAAAGTAGGTTCGAACCACACTCTCGGCAGCCCTGAAAATGATTTTCCGTGGTTTCCCATTTTCACACGAGGCAAATGCTGGGGCTGTACCTTAATTACGGCCACGGCCGCTTCCTTCCCATTCCTAGCCCTTTCCTGTCCCATCGTCGCCATAAGACATATATCTGTGTCGGTGCGACGTAAAGTAACTAGCAAATAATAATAATACCGTAAAACTTGCTAAGTTTTTGAAATTCCCTCTCCTTCGTCCTAGAAGTATAAATTTTCGGCCACAAGTAGTGCTGTATGTCTTCTTTCTGGAAACTTCCCTTTAGGCTTTCTACTTTCACCTAGTGTGGATCACAGAGAATTATTACAGCATGGGGGAAGTATTTTATTGTCTTTTGTTCTATGAAATTGTTGCGTTATTTTAATAACAGGTATCTGCGAGAAGTTAGCATTACCGTATTTTCAAACACATTGTAATAACCTTTGTATTCAGAGTTTCAGATAGAAATGTTAGCATTTTGATGGAAAATTTTAACCGACATGGCGTTCATGAAATATATTTCGGTGTTTTGCATATATAATAATATAATTTTGCCATGTTGGACTCTTACATAAATAAACATGTTTTACAATTAATATCTACTTAAATTAACATATCAAGAACTAACCAAGGTATCGCGAACGTACATATCCTTATTTTTCTCTCCCAAATTAGATACCTCCGAAATACCGCCATAAACAACCGAAAACTTGTTCAATTCCACAATTTACTCCGCAAATTGCATTTCCTGTTCACATTTTTTTAATGGTTGTTGTTAAAATAACGTATATTTTAATTTTATAGTGTAAATAACGGTATAATAATAATTTCGGGTGGCTATTTCTAGCCGAGTGCAGCATTTGTAAGGCAGACCCTCCGATGAGGGTGGGAGGCATCTGCCATGTGTGGATAACTGCGTGTTATTGTGGTGGAGGATAGTGTTATGTGTGCTGTGTGAGCTACAGGGATCTTGGGGACAGCAAAAACACCCAGCCCCCCGGGCCATTGGAATTAACCAATTAAGGTTAAAATCCCCGACCCGGCCGGGAATCGAACCCGGGACCGTCTGAACCGAAGGCCAGTACGCTGACCATTCAGCCAACGAGTAGTAAATAACGGTATTAATAGTATTTTATTGGACTTATTTAAACATCACGTACTTGCCAAGTTTACTATCGCGGAATTACCAAGGATATCACGAAATAACCAATGGTAGTTGATTGTGACAAGAGGCGTAAGTTGCATAGTACACGTAAATTAAACTAATATTTAATCCACAAATATTAACGATCGAAATGTGAAATAAAACTTGAAAATACGATTTTACGGTATTTAAATAAATCCCAGATTATCCCGAAATTACCAAGGTTTAAAATAATAATAATAATAATAATAATAATAATAATAATAATAATAATAATAATAATAATAATAATGATAATTGTACCGGGCGGTACAACTCTACGCGACGCAAGTTCAAATCTTGCGCCAATTGAAACTCCTCTACTGGAGAAACCCGGAACTTTAACCACTGAACTAACTCTACTACTTATCAGAAGATGTCACTGAGTGTTTTTGATTTGCTTTTGTTTTTCATTGATCAAGAAGTGTGAACATTCTCTAACAGATGTCTCTACCAAAAAAACTATGGTAATACACTCTGGCGCAATGGAATGAACTCTCTTGAAGACATTTTGTATTCTTAAGTTTTGTCTTTACTAATTTTTTTTTATTTTGGGGGTGGGGGGGGGGCAATATTAATCTTTCTGTCCGCCAGTTTTGAACTCAGCCAATCCCGAATTTCTTTAATTAAATTTTGACCAATAGTGTCTTTCTTCTTCGATGTTGATGTATAACTTTTAGCGACCCAATAAAATTGAGGGGGTGTGTCTACTCATTCTTTAAAGGTCTCGAATTCTCCACGAGGGTATAAAAACTGCTGATTTTCTTGTCTCTGGGCCACTCGTATAACATCTTACTCTGTGTATGGATATGTAGCAGGGGCGGGAAGCGCCTCGTTCTTCAGACAGCAGATCTTCAACAAGGTAATGGCCTTTTAGCATCTTTATTTCTTGCTAGCTCAGCAGTGTAACTTTCGGGGAGGGTTCGAAACCTTTAATATGTAAACAACTAAATATGTAAACCCTTTTTCTTGCTAAACTTATGTTTTCTTGAACTTCAAGTCGAGGATAGAGAGTGATTTACCCTCTCGAGCTCCCTTTCATTTTGAAATGGAAGTGACTACGTTTTCATAACAGTTCTTCTCTTCTTTATTGCATTAAAGTTTTCTCATACGGGTCACCTCCCTAGCTTGGGATTAGCCCCCATGCATCGGCCTACAGCCACTTAGGTTTTAAAAAGTGTATTTGGAGTGCAAGTTCACGCCTCCAGTCCTCTCTGTACTTTGGGCCAGTAACTTAACCAGATGTTTTATTTTCATTGCGAAGGCCCTGTAGGTAGGGTAATAAATACCCCTGTTTCTTTGTGTGCCTTGAGGGCAGATAGAAGTGGAATTCGTTGTGGCCTTTGATAGGCTTGAACTTTGAGAGCGGGTCTGCTCTTTCCTAAATTTGATTTCTGTGTGACTCTATGAGGCTTAACATGGTAATTAGGAGCAAGTGCTCCTTGGCATGATGGGGTTTTCTGCCCCTTTGTTCAATTTTGTACCTTGGTAAAGTTGGGCTAATAGCTCAAGGATTGTGATTGTGGGGCTCGAAGCCCAGACCTTTTAATAATCCCCTAACTCTTGTAATTTCTTTGTATCTGATTTTGGCTTGTTGTTGGCTTGTTAAGTTTTCAAATTCTATGTCACCTTTGTTAAGTTTTGAAAATATAACCTTTGTTGAAATTTTAATTCATCTTTCGAACTTGTAGTTAGACCCATTCCGGCCCCCACCTTCTTTCACCTCTGCTGATCCACCAAAACACGGTAACAATAATAATCGTATGGGCTGAATTACCGTGTGCAGACATTCCGATTTTACTCCATCTGAACCGCTCGTGAGTCAATTTCAGCGTTACAGTTTATTGTATCAGATGGCAGAGAAAGGATCTGTTGGATAACCTGTGGCTTATTTTTAATTAATTTTGTAGGATAAATGTGTCACCAGAAATCTTTGCATGCCGACATCGTCCTTCAAGGATCGGACTACTCCTGCCGGATTTGAACGTGCTTCTCTGAATTACGGAGGCCACAGCTAATGCTTGAATGTGAGACATCATGTTCTATTATCTAAGCCACTCAGACCGGACATACACGGCTGTGTGTTTACGAGGACAACAGGCATTCATCGTGTGCGAGATCTGAAATAAAAAGTCGCGTCCCTCAGGTTAGAATTCTTAGTAGATGAGTTTCGTATGCGGGAGAGTGCATGTGCTAGTTGCTGCGGACGTGTTCACGTTCTAACTTTATAATAGGTTAAGATCTCAACACTAACCTCCATCCCCCTCCCAAGCACATCGCTTCGCACAGGTTTGAGCAGTCCACCTATATAATTAGAGGTCCCGTGACATTAATCACGAGATTAACAGTCGTGTGCTTACTTACGATCAGGTCGCAATATACTGCACGAAAACAACCAACACATCAAATTCGAAATAACGAAAATTGAATGTAATGAGATGTAGAAAGAGACTACCAAGACATTTAAAGCATCAAGATCGACCTGAATATCTAGTTTTAAAGGGTATTGTATGGCATATAAGATGTGTTTCACTAGTATAGTAAAGTTGTGATAAGAGATATAGTTTATCTTCTCATTAGTAATGAAATAGTATTCCTCTCTTACTAAGATTCCAGTACTACAGAAATTATTAGAAGACTATCGCCACATCAGACGCGTAATATTCTAGTAGGGGAGAAGGAACTTCGACACCGGGCTACGTTCGAAGCTCATTCTTCATATACCCTACAGCTAGTTACCAGCGTCATGGCAACACACCGGTAACCGTGGTAGGTGCAGACTGTTCAAAACAGTAAATCAATTAGAGCAATAAAACCACAGTTAAGCCAGACGCGATGTGGTCATCATCGGATAAGTAACCTCCCACACAAGTATACTGTAGGAGCTGTGAGAAAATTCCGTCCTCGTACACAAAATCAATGGGAGTAGGGGAACTAAATTAGCAGTGTGTCACCGTTAGACTACTCACAACGGACATGCAGACAAGCATAAGTCCGACATTCTAAATCATACAAAATTTCATGAAAATTATTATTAACTTAAATAAAAGCTGCGAATAGCCCTTTTCACTGTGTTTCCTCTGTCGGAATCCGATAGTAACCCCCAGAAACTCACTCTAGCTCCTGTGGAAACAGCGGTCATCCTCAGGGCGGTGGAACTATCCACTGGAGGGATTCGTAAGGCTACACAGGCTGGTTGCATAAATATGAAAAAGTCGAAGTTACCTCGTAGTGTAAATCATTGGTAATAGATTGGTAAATTACGAACGGTTCAGATAAGTGGCTACAATGAGAATTATTTCAAGTGTGGACTCATAAATTCAAACGAGGTAGAAGCAGCTTTTGATGATGCAAGCTAATCGTAAAAATTTCACATCGGTCATCTTTCAGTTTACCTTGATATGAAATAGCAGTTTCACTTAAGAGGATTCATGGCTTTTGGTTTATTGCTCTTGAGGTCAGCGCGACTATAGACTGTAAGATATACATATTTTCCGTACCGCAAGCAAGCTGGCATGCAGCTTAACGTGGCAGTAAATATCGTGATTAAGGACACGATACTTCTAACTTTGAAGTCGAATCGTAATTATAGAGACCTTTTTTCTCTTGGGATTGTTACACTGTGAGTATATGAGTGGTAAGGTGATTGCAAGCCCTCCTGGTGTCCATGATCGTCCAATAAATTACAATGCACTTAACAAGGAGATGCTGGAACTTCTTTTTCCACATAATCAGGTCATGTGTATTTTTTTCACTGTAAGTTACATTCCGCCGAGTGGAAAGCTTGTTCAGTGAGATCACAACTATTCCTATTTTCATAAAAATGATACAAATAGAAGATCGATTGTAAGGCGCTTTACCCAGCGGTAATGGAAAATGACTTAGAGGGCAACACAAGTTTGGGAAACAATACAAGAGAACACAATTTTATGAAAGTCACCACATTCGACTTTCCATTCTTCACACGATCGATTATATTCAATTGATCGTTAACAGAGTACGCTTTCCTTTTTATGACATCACAGCACCTGCACCGAACTCAGGACTTAACTAGGAGATTGACTCACAAAAGCTAAACAAATTGGCTGTCAAGGTTTCGCACACTTATTAGAAATGAAAGTCAAACATTTTGTGGATAATAAATTTTATTCCATAGATCTTCCACACTTGGGATGTGGGTAATAACTTGGTGTAGTATGGGTCTGTGATGTAATTTAAGAGCTCGGGAGTAAATGTACTGTAATGCTTCTCGCCCTATACTAAAGAAGTGTTCACATGTCACGTGTTTCATAAACAAAAGTCTGTCGCACACATCACACGCAAAACTAAATTCATTGTCGTGTAAATGCTGCTTGAAATACTTGCTGCAAGATACATCGGTGCGATTCCAACGTTGTTCACGAGCAGTTTCTTCAATCACATCCAATTGCGGAATCTTCAAATCCACTGGTTTACGTTTCTTGTCGTACTTGATGTAGATGCAGCTTCAAAGTAATTACTCGATGTAAATTGTTCACGCTGTTTCAATTTCCCATAGTAACGCCTATTACTCTTTTACGTTTCATTTATTTTATTCCGTCATCATCTTTTTGCCGAATCTTAAGCAAATATTTATTTTCCATTATTAAATTTGTTATTCCATGCAACTGACCGCCATGTATTCACAACGAGAGCTGAGCGCGCGAGTTAACACCGTATGCGTGTGACGTCACAACATTTCCCTTATTTTGAGGCGCTATTTCATGAAAACTCCATTTCAGATTTTCAATTTCATTTGAAACAGGTAGCCTCCACTTGTATCTGCCAATACTCTCGGCTTCAATATATAAACAAAGTATCGTATATTAGAATGGAGCTTCGAACTAGCCCGGTGTTGAAGTCCCATCTCCCCTACTAGAATATTACGCGTCTGATGGGGCGATAGTCTTCTAATAATTTCTATAGTACGGGAATCTTAGTTAAGAGAGGAGTATTATTTCATTACTAATGAGAAGATAAACTATATCTCTTATCACAACTTTACTATACTAGTGAAACACATCTTATATGCCATACAATACCCTTTAAAACTAGATATTCAGGTCGATCTTGATGCTTTAAATGTCTTGGTAGTCTCTTTCTACACCTTATTACATTCAGTTATTTCAACCTTAAAGAGGCGTTTCCTCTTGGATCATTTACACTTTACACTTCTCACATTGCACATTGCCGATCACAATTACACATATTTAATTAGTATGGGCATACCCTGCTATGATTCTGTTTATCTGTCAATAAGTAATATATTCAAAATATATCAAGTTACAATATCCTAACATCGGACGAACTGAAGTGAACTGTAGGTTTCTATGAACACATTTCCAAATATTTGAAGGTCGTATCACGTCATCTCCCTGAATTAATCATTGTTGAATGTGCAATAAAATACACACGCTTCTTTCATTGGGATTTTAGCAAATACACAACATGACATTATATACAACGTTGTAATTCTGCGAACAAAACATAGAGCGACTTCAAACATCCAATATGTCATGAATATACAATTTTACACTTCCTGTAATAAAACAGACAAAAGCACATGCACTCTAAATACACTAGATGAAGTTGCAGATGGTTCAATCCGTCTGTAGGTGGTAACAGTGAGCACCAATTTTCACTCTATAGAGAGAATCGAACCCGGGATATCCTGAAAGATGGGGTTTGTTAGCCTGGAAGCCCTATACGGTTTAAATGGTTAAAGAAGAAATTGGTGGGATCACTCATCTCATAACACTGGAGTTTAATCAACGGTGTTGATAATTAAATGACAGCTTGGAATCGTTGTTTCGAGGGAAATACGACAGCAACTACTTTCTTTACCCTTCACAAACATGGCGAGCGCCCGGCCCGTCTTGTCCTTGCCAGGTATTAAAATCACAGCCAGCTGAGGCCTGGTTCACTTCCAAGCATAAACGACCGTCTCTCTGGGTCCCTTTCAGACTCTGATTCTTCGCAGCGGGATACATCATTCCTTTCCTGGCTGCTATCACAACTCATTACACTTTGGCTCTACCTTTGGCTTTAATCATCCTATTTACGTCGCGGCATGCACTTCGTGCCTACCAATTAATCTCGAAGGGAACTTCATTTACGTTTCACAATACGACGTCCGGGCTACAGCCTGCACAATAAGCTGCCTCTCTCTCCTCGATAAGCCGAAACAGGCAACTTTAAAGATGAGTCTGCCGCACGGGTCAAGTTACACCAAGCATTCACACGCTAAACAAGTGCGCAAATATATACCCCAATGGCATGTCTCCTTTCGGTGGCTCTGATGTCTTAAATTCTAGACGCCAGGTTTTCCTAACTCAATGTGTGAAGTATCAAATCAACAAATTGACAGATCTTCGGATTAGTCATATTAGCTAATGAATCGATGGTGATCGGAGTCATTTATACAGAATATTTACGCTTTTTAATTTACGTCGCATCACACTTAATTAATCTAAGATCCTTAAATTTACGGCATGCACTACAAAACCCTCATTAAGAAAACAGAAATGAAATATGGTTGTCCCAACCATGAAGAAAATCTCCTATAAAAAGACATCAAGTAAAACGCTGCAATCTCGCTGAAATAGCATATTGGCGATCTACGTTATATCTAAATGGAAATTTACTGTTTCAGTATTTTTATTTCGATACGATATTCAAATAATAATAGTAGTTTGAAAATGTACTCAGCGTTCGGCAACCATGAACACAGCATTACAGGTGAGTACAACCATACATTTACTGGACCTTCATGATGCCTTCAGTGATGTGAAGTCCTTGTTTCACCAACTGATGAGTCACGAACATGACGGCCTGATCTCGTACGAAGTTCTGGAAAATCTCTGCTATACACGGCGAAATGCCGGCAGGCAGCTCGATGCCTCCTTCACTCTGCTATACAAGGCGAAATGCCGGCAAGCAGCTCGATGTCTCGTTCACTTCACTATATAAGGCGAAATGCTTCAGCAAGCTCGATGTCCCGTTCACTCTGCTATACAAGGCGAAATGCCGGCAAGCAGCTCGATGTCTCGTTCGCTTCACTATACAGGGCGAAATGCCGGCAGGCAGCGCGATGTCTCGTTCACTCTGCTATACAAGGCGAAATGCCGGCAGGCATCTCGATGTCTCGTTCACTCTGCTATACAAGGCAAAATGCCGGCAGGCACCTCGATGTCCCGTTCGCTTCACTATACAAGGCGAAATGCCGGCAAGCAGCTCGATGTCTCGTTCGCTTCACTATACAAGGCGAAATGCCGGCAGCAGCGCGATGTCTCGTTCACTCTGCTATACAAGGCAAAATGCCGGCAGGCACCTCGATGTCTCGTTCGCTTCACTATACAAGGCGATATGCCGGCAAGCAGCTCGATGTCTCGTTCGCTTCACTATACAAGGCGAAATGCCGGCAGGCAGCGCGATGTCTCGTTCACTCTGCTATACAAGGCGAAATGCCGGCAGGCTGCTCGATGTCTCGGTCGCTCTGCTATACCAGGCGAAATGCCGGCAGGCAGCTCGATGTCTCGTTCACTCTGCTATACAAGGCGAAATGCCGGCAGGCAGCTCGATGTCTCGTTCACTCTCCCATACAAGGCGAAATGCCGGCAGGCAGCTCGATGTCTCGTTCACTCAGCTATACAAGGCGAAATGCCGGCAGGCAGCTCGATGTCTCGTTCACTCTCCCATACAAGGCGAAATGCCGGCAGACAGCTCGATGTCTCGTTCACTCTGCTATACAAGGCGAAATGCCGGCAGGCTGCTCGATGTCTCGGTCGCTCTGCTATACAAGGCAAAATGCCGGCAGCAGCGCGATGTCTCGTTCACTCTCCCATACAAGGCGAAATGCCGGCAGGCACCTCGATGTCTCGTTCGCTTCACTATACAAGGCGATATGCCGGCAAGCAGCTCGATGTCTCGTTCGCTTCACTATACAAGGCGAAATGCCGGCAGGCAGCTCGATGTCTCGTTCACTCAGCTATACAAGGCGAAATGCCGGCAGGCAGCTCGATGTCTCGTTCACTTTGCTATACAAGGCGAAATGCCGGCAGGCTGCTCGATGTCTCGTTCACTCAGCTATACAAGGCGAAATGCCGGCAGGCAGCTCGATGTCTCGTTCACTCTGCTATACCAGGCGAAATGCCGGCAGGCAGCTCGATGTCTCGTTCACTTCACTATACAAGGCGAAATGCCGGCAGGCAGCTCGATGTCTCGTTCACTCTGCTATACAAGGCGAAATGCCGGCAGGCAGCTCGATGTCTCGTTCACTCTCCCATACAAGGCGAAATGCCGGCAGGCAGCTCGATGTCTCGTTCACTTCACTATAGAAGGCGAAATGCCGGCAGGCAGCTCGATGTCTCGTTCACTTCACTATAGAAGGCGAAATTCCGGCAGGCAGCTCGATGTCTCGATCACTCTGCTATACAAGGCGAAATGCCGGCAGGCAGCTGGATGTCTCGTTCACTTCACTATACAAGGCGAAATTCCGGCAGGCAGCTCGATGTCTCGATCACTCTGCTATACAAGGCGAAATGCCGGCAGGCAGCTCGATGTCTCGTTCACTTCACTATACAAGGCGAAATTCCGGCAGGCAGCTCGATGTCTTCTTCGCTTCACTATACAAGGCGAAATGCCGGCAGGCAGCTCGATGTCTCGTTCACTTCACTATACAAGGCGAAATTCCGGCAGGCAGCTCGATGTCTTCTTCGCTTCACTATACAAGGCGAAATGCCGGCAGGCAGCTCGATGTGTCGTTCACTCTGCTATACAAGGCGAAATCCCGGCAGGCAGCTCGATGTGTCGTTCACTCTGCTGTACAAGGCGAACTGCCGGCAGGCAGCTCGATGTCTCGTTCACTTCACTATACAAGGCGAAATTCCGGCAGGCAGCTCGATGTCTTCTTCACTTCACTATAGAAGGCGAAATGCCGGCCGTCAGCTCGATGTCTCGTTCACTCTGCTATATAAGGCCAAATGCCGGCAGGCTGCTCGATGTCTCGTTCACTTCACTATACAAGGCGAAATTCCGGCAGGCAGCTCGATGTCTTCTTCACTTCACTATAGAAGGCGATATGCCGGCAGGCAGCTCGATGTCTCGTTCACTCTGCTATATAAGGCCAAATGCCGGCAGGCTGCTCGATGTCTCGTTCACTTCACTATACAAGGCGGAATTCCGGCAGGCAGCTCGATGTCTCGTTCACTTCACTATACAAGGCGGAATTCCGGCAGGCAGCTCGATGTCTCGTTCACTTCACTATACAAGGCGGAATTCCGGCAGGCAGCTCGATGTCTTCTTCCCTTCACTATACAAGGCGAAATGCCGGCAGGCAGCTCCATGTGTCGTTCACTCTGCTATACAAGGCGAAATGCCGGCAGGCAGCTCGATGTCTCGTTCACTTCACTACACAAGGTGAAATTCCGGCAGGCATCTCGATGTCTCGATCACTCTGCTATACATGGCGAAATGCCGGCAGGCAGCTCGATGTCTCGTTCACTTCGCTATACAAGGCGAAATGCCGGCAGGCAGCTCGATGTCTCGTTCACTCTGCTATACAAGGCGAAATGCCGGCAGGCATCTCGATGTGTCGTTCACTCTGCTATACAAGTCGAAATGCCGGCAGGCAGCTCGATGTCTCGTTCACTTCACTATACATGGCGAAATGCCGGCAGGCAGCTCGATGTCTCGTTCACTTCACAATACAAGGCGGAATGCCGGCAGGCAGCTCGATGTCTTGTTCGCTTTACTATACAAGGCGAAATGCCGGCAGGCAGCTCGATGTCTCGTTCACTCTGCTATGCATGGCGAAATGCCGGCGGGCTGCTCGATGTGTCGTTCACACCGATGTTCTTCTAAACTCCTTATGTACATGAGGGGAAGCTGTTTAATGTGAATGCATTAGTTTATATCACACATCATAGATTAAATACATGGTTGGATCTGCTCAATGACACAAGCACCCCAGCCTAATGACGGTTATGTCTCTGAAGTCCGACATTATATCCTCTTCTATTTCCTATCCTCCTTATTGATAGTTAACCTTGACCCTGAAGTTTCACGGATTCTATTAGGAATGTCACTGGATACGCTACTAATTTGTTAAATATCCCGGGCTACATAAAATAATTTAGGCGTACTCCACTGCACTTAGTCATACATAGGTCAAGCACTTTACTGCGTTAGGGATTTACCTGTCGAGGCACTGTCCATATACATTGCCGACAATGAGCCATTCGTTCAATTTCCTAAATATTTCACGTCCGTTTCTGATACACTCCCTCCACGCACTTAGCTAAATACATGCCTATTTACGTTAATTGAGCCTTACTACTTTAGCCATATATGGGGCCCCATGCACGACCAATTGAGCCGTACTAGTTTAACCATATATGAGGCTCGATGCACGACCTCCTCGTCACGCAGACAACGGTCATCACAGTTTCGTATCGTTTCTACTAGATTTGTTAGCGACATACTGTACCTTACACTGTGCACGTAAATTGCTTAATCAGATTGTGGTTACTTCCACATAAGATCACAAAACTTAATACATCACTGTAGTGTACTGCTCACACCTCGGAATGATTCCTTCATAAAGAACTCACACACTAGTCACAACGAACTGGTAACAAACTGATGAGGAACTGAAACGGAACTGATGACGCCTGTTTCGCAGCTCCGCAATATATAGGCAAGACACCCTGAGGCTATTGAAGAGGGCAAAATACGCCCCTTTCTCAAAATGCCCTCCGCTAATACGTGACGTACAGCAACGAAAGCGGTATCAAAGTATAGCTCCTCTACTCCAATTTTCACTGAGTGAATCTTATTAAAATCGCCTCGTGAAATCTCGAGAAATCTTAATGGCGTCGTTTGGTCTCTGTCGACGAGCGGTTACAAGTGCTAGGGGAATCCTTGATCCCGCTACGGCGTTCAAGACCCAACATCTGGTAACCATTAAAAGGCGCACCATTGTTTACGGCGTAATTATCGTTCTTCAATTTTGTAAAACACTTCTCTGCTCCATAGCAATGTGTAAAATTCTCTGATTCAAACGAATGTTTACATTTGATTATCCGTTGAATATTGTACGATTTGTATGAATTGTCTTGTTAAAAACAATTGAACTCGGTGAGTTGGTAGTTGTGAATGGACGAGGGAATTACGGTATAATGCTAGTTCTTACGTTGAGCTCTGCTAGTGACCTAGATTTTCAGTCACGTGATAACGCGTCCCTCTTCATCTCGCTTGCGTTTGGAGTGAGAAAACTTCAAGTACAAGCGCTCCTGCAATGCCTCGCTGCTAATTACCAAAAACTAGAGTTGGGTCGCACGAGTCAACGTAGTGTCATTCGTGTCCCGGAACGGGTAGAAAAGTGCTAATTTGGACAGTTTTTATCGTAGAATGACGCGGAAAACGGCATATTTCATCTCCTGGTTATCATGACATACTATAGGTTACGTTGTGAACGGTCGCAATACGAGTTCTACTGAGACTTACCTAACTCGCTGACTAATTTACAAACATATAAAACTGCATTTAACTTGAAAAATCTGAATATCTGCATTTAAAATGGAAATTATGAAAATTAACATTCATTAAATAAAATACACACTTGTTGAACCTCGTACTCACACTTACTTGTTACCTGCTTACTTACACATACATTATTTGAAGGGCGCCAGCTGTCACTCAGTACAGCAATAATAGAATGAGACTCTTGACCATCTCTAGGGTGTGGGGTAATAAGCTTACTGTTGACAACATACCATATAAGTTCTGGGAAAAGGAGATTGGCGTTCGGTTTCCCCATTAATTTTGAGGTTAAGATATTTTATTGTAAATGAAATAAAACTATGAATTCGTTTGATAGAACAATATATATTCTTTAAATAATATATCAAAAAATAGTGAGTCTTGTTGCGATAAAACAGATGAGAATATGAAATTATGACATTGCAACAGAAAGAAAATAGGCATGAATTTGAATTCTACTTGACCGGACATTTAACAATTTATACGAAATATTTCCCTCACTGATTCACTTGACTGTACCTTTAACACTTTGAGTGTAATTACGACGTAATCCATTCCTCTGGTGTTTAATGTAGATGTGTCACGCCTAACTTGGTGATACATCCTTGCGACTGCTTCTTCTCCATATCATCTGACTTCTTTGTAAGTCAATATGGTATGACCTCTTGGCAGGTCCAGGGTTGCCCTCTCTGACTCCTTGGTAAGCCTTGCGTCCGCGTCTTCCACTAAGTGACGGACCAACCATTTGGTCTCACTCTCTCAATGACCAATATTGGCTCACTGAGTCTTCTCCATCTCTCGTTCACACTGGTTGACTGGCCAACAAAGGCCTCTTGATCTAGTAGACTACTTCACTGTACTGCATCCGTATAAGTAATGACTGACGCTACAATGTGCATCCACCTTATATAGACGTTGGTTGACACAACTACGTAATCTCCAGAAATAACAATGACATACTCCCACCTACGCGACAGATATTACACACAGTGGTGAAATAGCCCCGCGGCGATCGACTCCGTGCGCGCATATCTAAATAAATACGATGACATAGCCATGGCGCGGCGATGACTTGGCAGAATCGCCAGTGGTGTCGCAATATAACAACGTCACTTCCAATCTCTGATATATACAACAATTCTCACTGTACAGGTATTGAGTGTTATACTACACATACGTATATATGCATACATCTAAGTGCAATCTTGCAAGCAACAGGCAATTGCAAAATTGAATAAAACGGATAATTACAATAATAGTACAATATCACAGATAACATAATAATAATACTGACATAATAATAATAATAATAATAATAATAATAATAATAATAATAATAATAATAATAATAATATACAGATAAAATCATACAATAATAAAAATTCAGATATCATCTTGTAACGGGATTTGAACCGTTACAATTCGCCTCCCTCGTAAATAAATCGAAGAACAAAGAATCGATTGATTTATGAACAAAATTATATATATAACACTGACACAGATAAACACTTTAAATGAATATACAACAATAATTTTCTTTTTCAGCATCCATACATTTTATAATACATCACATATGATAATTTTTCTCGCACATTGCCATCATAGATAACTGTTCAGTGTCCCATTCTCATACAATTCACAAGAGCATAGCCCTTAATTTAACACACACAAATAATTTTCAATCAATATACAACATTCTTCTCCTTTTTTTTTAAACATATCAAAATATTTTGTGAAAATTCACTTATATGAGAACTTTTCTCGCATATTGTTATCGTAGATAACTGTCCAATGTCCTGTTCTCCGTTTTTTTGTCACACAGTACATGACAATGTAGCACTTATTCTTCCAATACACCAATCCGACACTTGGTTCACACGCAAATCGCAGATGTTAGTTTTATTTTGCCAGTTTCTCACAGAATTAATCATCTTATTATTATCTCAACAAATCTCACGTGAAGTACTTCATTAAATATATAATACTATAAATACCGACAATATCCCCTTCCTGATCTTTTATAAGAATATGCACACTCCCCGATACGGTTCACAATAGTGAAATACCCCTGATAAAAATAACTTCAACATATTTCCCACCTCTGCAGATGATGAAAATGGAACTCTGAGTAGCACTCTGTCACTCAAACTGAATCAATTTTGCCCTTATTAACTTACATCTCTCAATAGATCACATCCTCCTTGGCAACAATAATTAAAGAATCAATACTATGGCTACAAGATGGTTCAATTATTCCGTAATCCAGCATAATGTTTATTTGTTCTTAGACTTCACTAGCACATTTAAGTTGACTGGGGTACTTACCTCCCACAAATTATGAATGGTCATCTACTACAAATTTATGTTCATATACGTGTTCTTCCTCACTTACCACTAAATACCTCTCGATGCTTACCTAACATCGAACCCAATTACTCCTCCTGTAATTCGCTCAAATTACCTCACGTCACTGCCTCATACCGACTATCCCTCGGATACTGGTCGTACAGGCACATAACACACCCAACACATTTCCTCTCACTAGGAACAACTTCACTTACCTCTCATATCTTTCAAAGAACACACGTTACCAACACACTTACCTCAGACCATCGTACTTAACACGTACTTCTTTGCTAGTTTTCCTCCCAGAACAAACACACACTACCTAAATTAAAGACTACTCTACTTCCATGATTTGCAACCAAGTCAGCTCCTAAAACAACTGAATACACAAGTTCTGGTACAACAAGGCATGGCTGAAACTTACAATTATCTTCAATTATGATTGGTACCGCTATCATCTTATTTACTCACTGTGACTTACCCAACGGCTGTTATAATATCTGATAGTACCTTCTTCACATCACAATTTCCATCATTGGAGTTACTATCTCACTACTTACATCATATTCTCGGCATTACAAGTACTTACATCACTTAACAGAACACTTCTTACGTCTAACTTACTGCTACCATTAATTACTTCATTATCTACGACTACGTCCCTACTTAAATATCTCAATTAACATTACTTAGGTCACAATTACACTACTCTTAAATCTACTTTCACTACATAACTACTTATACTAAATACCTGTTCATCTACTACCTTCAGCCTGTCCACTTACCTTACCCGATTCCCTGTGAATCAGAAATACTCTGGCTCGATAACGACACTTGGATAACATTCATATCAAGACTATCATAGTCTCTCTGATAACTCAAACCCGTACGCCTCCCATCTTCCGATTCTCTCTGATTACTCCTCTGACCTTCTCTCTCATAACTCAAATACATACGCCTCCCATCTTCCGATTCTCTCTGATTACTCTTCTGACCTTCTCTCACATAACTCAAATATATCCGCCTCCCATCTTCCGATTCTCTCTGATTACTCTTCTGATCTTCTCTCTCATAACTCAAATTCATACGCCTCCCATCTTCCGATTCTCTCTGATTACTCTTCTGACCCCTACCACCATCAACACAACTATTAATCCTCTGCGGATCATGACCACCCCCTCTCCTCTGATACACGGCTAACATTTTTCCCTCTCCCTCTACTATACTACTTTCCTCAGCTATCATGCGCTCTCTCTCTCTCTCGCGCCCTTGCACACATTCTTTCCAAAGCCTGTCAATGAACTTGTCTTTCAATTCTCCTAAATTAGACATATTATCCCAGTATACTCGAAACCATATTTTACTTTCACCGATAAAAACATTAGACAAAATTTCCAGCACGTATTCCCATTCAATAATATTATTCCTCGACTTACTTGCAAATCTTTTCTCAACTATTTTCACAAACTCTATAGAATTAAACTGTTTTCCAGAAAACTCGGTTAAATCACGATCCCTACTGAACAAACCACTCACTACTATCACCTCACCCGCCGACTTACCTCTACCTTTCTGCCGTACCACTCCCTGGCAGTTCACAACTTCTTCTTCTTCTTCTTCCGCTGCTCTTTCAGCATTCTCTTCCACTATTCTCACGTCTTCCTGCAATTCTTCCTCTCTCTCTCTCACCTGCTGTGATAGCGTTTCCTGTTCGTTCCGTAGTTCACTGACTTCCACAAGTTTGCTTTCAATTTGTTCAATTCTACTAATCTGTTCCCTCGTATCTTCCCTAACTGCATTGCAAATCTTGTCCAATCTTTCCTCGACTACCTCATAAATTTCTTCCCGATTACTAGAACTTTTATCACTTATTTCTACGATATTCTCTGTAAATGCTCCTTTGACATGCTCAATCTGAATATGAATATTGCTCCGATTCAACATCATTTTATCTCCCATTTCAACACTCTCTTTATTTAACTTATTTTCTAACGTAGATATTTGACTAGTTACCTCTACTATCTTAGTATCTATTTTATAATTTAGTGATTCACTTAAAGCATCTATTTTCTCATTGGTCACATTAAAATTTTCTTTATTACTGCCAATTAATTCTTCCATTTGTTTACTTAGAGAGTTAATCTGTTTATTACAATTTTCATTATTGGTACTAAAAAATTCTTTCATCTCTTTCATCTCTTTCTTATTATTTTCATTATTAGTACTAATTAATTCTTTTATCTCTTTATTATTTTCACTACTACTACTACTAAAAAATTCTTTCATCTCTTTCTTATTATTTTCACTACTTGTATTTATTTGTTCCTTGAGCCCGGTCATTTGGGCCAACAGCAAATTTAGAATATCTTGGTTCATCCCCCCCACGATTTCCTTTTGAGTTTCGGTGTGCTTCTCAATTTCTGCACTTTCCTGAATTTCCTCAGAATTTTCCATCGTATTCACCTGCTCCCTACTCTGAATTTCACCTTGGATGTCCGCAGAAGCAATGACCTCGTCGTCACATGACTTGTTATTGTCTTCCTTGTCCATCTTTGGTTCACTAGTGATAGTACGCGATCTCAAATTAATTTCCCTCTTCAAATCCCTTGACATATCTCCAAAATACAAATATATATTCCAAAATTACACTCTTGACATTTACCGGTAATAATTTCCGTTGGCTTAAATGCGCACACTCCTCCCAAAATGAACCTATGATATGCTGTCATTCAGAACAAATTCTGAATTTATTCGAGTCCCACGTTGCGTCGACACATTGAGACTTACCTAACTCGCTGACTAATTTACAAACATATAAAACTGCATTTAACTTGAAAAATCTGAATATCTGCATTTAAAATGGAAATTATGAAAATTAACATTCATTAAATAAAATACACGATTGTTGAACCTTGTACTCACACTTACTTGTTACCTGCTTACTTACACATACATTATTTGAAGGGCGCCAGCTGTCACTCAGTACAGCAATAATAGAATGAGACTCTTGACCATCTCTAGGGTGTGGGGTAATAAGCTTACTGTTGACAACATACCATATAAGTTCTGGGAAAAGGAGATTGGCGTTCGGTTTCCCCATTAATTTTGAGGTTAAGATATTTTATTGTAAATGAAATAAAACTATGAATTCGTTTGATAGAACAATATATATTCTTTAAATAATATATCAAAAAATAGTGAGTCTTGTTGCGATAAAACAGATGAGAATATGAAATTATGACATTGCAACAGAAAGAAAATAGGCATGAATTTGAATTCTACTTGACCGGACATTTAACAATTTATACGAAATATTTCCCTCACTGATTCACTTGACTGTACCTTTAACACTTTGAGTGTAATTACGACGTAATCCATTGCTCTGGTGTTTACTGTAGATGTGTCACGCCTAACTTGGTGATACATCCTTGCGACTGCTTCTTCTCCATATCATCTGACTTCTTTGTAAGTCAATATGGTATGACCTCTTGGCAGGTCCAGGGTTGCCCTCTCTGACTCCTTGGTAAGCCTTGCGTCCGCGTCTTCCACTAAGTGACGGACCAACCATTTGGTCTCACTCTCTCAATGACCAATATTGGCTCACTGAGTCTTCTCCATCTCTCGTTCACACTGGTTGACTGGCCAACAAAGGCCTCTTGATCTAGTAGACTACTTCACTGTACTGCATCCGTATAAGTAATGACTGACGCTACAATGTGCATCCACCTTATATAGACGTTGGTTGACACAACTACGTAATCTCCAGAAATAACAATGACATACTCCCACCTACGCGACAGATATTACACACAGTGGTGAAATAGCCCCGCGGCGATCGACTCCGTGCGCGCATATCTAAATAAATACGATGACATAGCCATGGCGCGGCGATGACTTGGCAGAATCGCCAGTGGTGTCGCAATATAACAACGTCACTTCCAATCTCTGATATATACAACAATTCTCACTGTACAGGTATTGAGTGTTATACTACACATACGTATATATGCATACATCTAAGTGCAATCTTGCAAGCAACAGGCAATTGCAAAATTGAATAAAACGGAGTCCGCCTCTGTGGTGTAGTGGTTAGTGTGATTAGCTGCCACCCCCGGAGGCCCGGGTTCGATTCCCGGCTCTGCCACGAAATTTGAAAAGTGGTATGAGGGCTGGAACGGGGTCCACTCAGCCTCGGGAGGTCAACTGAGTAGAGGTGGGTTCGATTCCCACCTCAGCCATCCTGGAAGTGGTTTTCCGTGGTTTCCCACTTCTCCTCCAGGCGAATGCCGGGATGGTACCTAACTTAAGGCCACGGCCGCTTCCTTCCCTCTTCCTTGCCTATCCCTTCCAATCTTCCCATCCCCCCACAAGGCCCCTGTTCAGCATAGCAGGTGAGGCCGCCTGGGCGAGGTACTGGTCATACTCCCCAGTTGTATCCCCTGACCAAGAGTCTGAAGCTCCAGGACACTGCCCTTGAGGCGGTAGAGGTGGGATCCCTCGCCGAGTCCGAGGGAAAAAGCCGAACCTGGAGGGTAAACAAATGATGATGATGATGATGAATAAAACGGATAATTACAATAATAGTACAATATCACAGATAACATAATAATAATACTGACATAATCATAATAATAATAATAATAATAATAATAATAATAATAATAATAATAATAATATACAGATAAAATCATACAATAATAAAAATACAGTTATCATCTTGTAACGGGATTTGAACCGTTACACTACGGAAACTCTGAAAGCGTGTTGTCGAGGAACGTAAGTATACGTTAAAACCAACACCTGCGCGGGTGCAGGCGAACAAGTTTAACTTGCTGAGGGGTATGGGGGAAGGTCATCTTAACTTTCTCCTTTGTACATAAGAGCTTGGCCAATTGTTCACGTCCCATTATTTTTGTGAATAGATAGGCATGCAGTTTCGCAAACCGCATCCACGTTCCGTTTAGCGCGGAGTCGGAAACAGATATAGATATAGCTCGTTACTACATTAAACATTCTGTTGATGATTTGTTCCACACTCAGTCCCAATCCGCGGTGGATCGGATCTCGTCTTCCACTGTACTGACGAAAGTGCAACGTCAATGAATTCTATTTTCCATTTCAGAGAAATGAGTTATTAATTTTTATGTCATCATTTACTCGTATAATTTACAATAATAATTTAGCGCGACGTGGTTGTAAAGTGTAACAGTTCAATTGTACTGGCATTTTGCAGTAGTTCCGTCAGATTACTTAGGGAGTTACGACAATATTGTGGTACAGACTTAGGAAACAAAAAGTCACCGGTACTTCCGTGTAAATGGACAAGGTAAATGCTTGTTTTTTTCCTGAGTAGCGGGGTTGGAGTTCGCGAATTGGCAGCGCACGAGTAGGCCTATGCTTAGCGGTAAGCGTAAGGAATGAATGAGTGGAGGCCTTGTGGATTGTCTATCCTTTTCTCTTAGGTATGATGGACGAAGCTTATTTCCTTTTAAGTGAATGTGTGAATCCTCAGAATTCAGGGTAGAGGGACATTGACAATCCTCATTTTGTGCATGAATAACTGGCCTTGTTTTCTTTTATGATACAGTTAACTCAGAATGTTATTTGCAAAACAAACTGTATCATCCATTTTTTATGATGACTGAGGAAGGAAACGATAACGCCACTGCACGTACAGCTCATCAGTCAATTCATGAATTAGGGCAGGTGTTCAATGAGTGAATAATTGATGATGCTGATAATGTTTGTTGTTCAAAGTGGCCTAACCCCAGAGCGAATATTTCTTCTTTTTTTTTGCTAGTTGCTTTACGTCGCACCGACACAGATATGTCTTATGGCGACGATGGGACAGGGAAGGGCTAGGAGTGGGAAGGAAGTGGCCGTGGCCTTATTTAAGGTACAGCCCCAGCATGTGCCTGGTGTGAAACTGGGAAACCACGGAAAACCATTTTCAGGGCTGCCGACAGTGGGGTTCGAACCTACTATCTCCCGAATACTGGATACTGGCCGCACTTAAGCGACTGCAGCTATCGAGCTCGGTGAGCGAATAATTAGTGGCGGTCTTTGGCCCTCTCGTTCCCCCGATTTAAGTGCCCTTGACTTTTATTTGTGGAAGCATTAAAACAAGAAAGTACACAAGAACAATCCACGTACCCTTGAAAGCCTGGAGAATGAAATTAGACGACTTTCTTCAACGAATGTTAAGTGTTAACACTGCTGTTAAGGAGAAATAACACATAATTGAACAAAATGGTCGTCTCATCAAGAATTGCTTTCTTTTTTTTGCTACTTGCTTTACGTCGCACCGACACAGATAGGTCTTATGGCGACGATTGGACAGGAAAAGCCGAGGACTGGCAAGAAAGCGGCCGTGGCCGTAATTAAGGTACAGCCCCAGCATTTGCCTGATGTGAAAATGGGAAACCACGGAAAACCATCTTCAGGGTTGCCGACAGTGGGATTCGAACCCACTATCTCCCGGATGCAAGCTCACAGCCGCGTGCCCCTAACCGCACGGCCAAATCGCCCGGTACAAGAATTGTTAGCTCTAACAAACTGCTAATACTTGTATTAAATTAACATGGCAGCAGCCCTGTGCAAGACCTCTTAACAATTGTTAAAATGTCAAAATGGCCGCCTCTGTGGTGTAGTGGTTAGCTGCCACCCCCGGAGGTCCGGGTTCGATTCCCGGCTCTGCCACGAAATTTGGAAAGTGGTACGAGGGCTGGAACGGGGTCCACTCAGCCTCGGGAGGTCAACTGAGTAGAGGCGGGTTCGATTCCCACCTCAGCCATCCTCGAAGTGGTTTTCTGTGGTTTCCCACTTCACCTCCAGGCAAATGCCGGGATGCTACCTATCTTAAGGCCACGGCCGCTTCCTTCCCTCATCCTTGCCTATCCCTTCCAATCTTCCCATCCCCCTACTAGGCCCCTGTTCACTATAGCAGGTGAGGCCGCCTGGGCGAGGTACTGGTCATACTCCCCATTTGTATCCCCCGACCAAGAATCTGAAGCTCCAGGACACTGCCCTTGAGGCGGTATAGGTGGGATCCCTCGCTCAGTCCGAGGGAAAAGGCGAACCTGGAGGGTAAACAGATGATGATGATGATGATGAAAATGTCAAAATGGAGGCATGTAGAAGTCTGAAGCTTCACTGCTGTATGAAGACTATTTATAAACCGAAGAAGGAAAAGAACAACCAATACTAAGAAAAAACGACTTTTAGAGTTGTCAGAAGAATGATTTCTACAAAGATATCTAATTACCAAAACCATAATGAACAAGGTACTAGAAGAAAATTGAAAAGAGGTTGAAGTTTCCAACAGATTGAAACTTATCAGTGTCTCCAATGCAGCAGTAGCTAATAGTTTTTGTAAGCGGAGGTCAGACCCTGCGTCCAATCGATTTCAACGAGCTAATTAGTGTACCTGTTGGGGGACATTCAACAGCAACTCTTGTGTAAGGGTTTAGGTCAATACGCTTTCGTTTCCAAAAAAATTGAGGACAAATTCCCTGAGGCAGGATCCGCTTTGCACCAAGAGGAGCTGATAGAACATTAAAAGGCGAATACATTTTACGTAAACATTTCAGGTCCGCAACCTAGTAATTTCCGAAAAATTGATGAATCCACACATTCCAATGCAACGCGTATATACTTGAAGAGTTGTAACGCAATGAAGCGGAGCGGTGGCCGAGTGGTCACCGTATTTGTTTACCAACCGCGACGACGTGAGTTCGAGTATCCTTTCATACACTTGATGTTATTATTTGAGGGCACGTGAAAGTAAGAATGAGAATAAGAATATTATGCAGTGAACTTTATTTTCTACCTCAGAGAGAGAGAGATCCAGCAGTAACTGTGAAAAAGTTTGGGCCTACCGGTATGTTACTTACGGGCAGAAAATTAAGTGTACTGCAATTTGCGTAATATTTTGTTCCCATTTTTATCTTCACGTTCCCTCAAACATTAGTTTATTTTGTACAAGAATTATAGCTGCGACGAGACCCGATCTCACGCCAGTGAAGTTCGCAGGCATGTACAGTGCCCTATAAGGTTTTGTGAAAGTTCTAGGACCTCCTCCTCAGCAGGCTGCCCTTCCCGACGTCAGTGCATTACGATCAACGCAACAACCAAGCGCAGGGCCAAGTGGGCAAGATGGCCGCCACGCGCAATTTACCTCTAGCTACGCGCTACGTCCTCGGACAACTTCAGACAATAGGATGTTGTTATTTTATATAATACTGTCGAAAAAGGCTACTAAAAGGGGTACCTGACTTGAGAGAGCATGGGTAAGCGAACTAGGGTTGTTTATCTGAGTCTAGGTATAATGTATTCTGAGTTGTTGTCTATGTAACCTCCCTTGGCCAACCCTTGTAGGACACTTTATTCCGGAGTGGTTGGGGGGTCGAGCAGAGTAAAGCTCCTCTAGGGGCACCCTTGCCTTAGGTAGGAACCGAGCAACCTGTGCTGTTGTTGTGTCTCCATTGGCGAAATCACGGGGACATTAGCTGAGTCTAGACATGTGCGCTAGGCTGTTGTGTATCTAACTTTCTTGACCAACTCTTGTAGGGTAAAATTCAGCCCAAGGGGAACAGGATAAATGTTATTTGTAAGGATTTAAAAGGGTGAAGATCAGAAAACTACGGAAAAACATATTACATATGCCACGTAGCCAACTCGCTCGGTAATCGCTAATTTACAAAATATGAATATAGGTGACATACAACTTCTATAATTTGCTACGTGCGAAATCAGAAACCACGGAAAAAACATATTACACATACCGCGTAGCCTACTCGCGCGGTAAGCAATAATATACAAAATATGAAAACAGATTACGTACATCTTCTATCATTTGCTAAGTGTGAAAATAAGAAACTACGGAAACACATAGTGCACATACCACCTAGCCAAGTCACTCGGTAAACGATAATTCACAAAATATGAATACAGATAAGGTACTTCTATGATAGGCTAAGTGCGAAAATCAGAAAATATAGAAACACATATTTTTTATTAAAGAATGTTTTAAAGAAAATTTGCAATAAAAATAACAAAAAGCACTGCAATTTCATGATATAAAAACTGGCATAAAAATGTCCAGCACTGTTCTTTTATAACATGAACACTACACTTCAGTACACAAACACTAAGAAATCACTACATCGCTGTAGTCCGTCACGATCGGGAAAGCAGTCTCTTTCTGCCTCACAGTCACAACCACGGCCTCAAGTGACCTTACTACCCCGGTATTCACCTTGAGAGGCTGGGGGAAACCGTGGGAAAACCCCAGTCAGGGTACTTAGTCACCTCCGTCGGACACCGGTGTATGCTCCACATAGATGTCGCGCGTGAAGCGTATTGTGTACAGTGACTCTATATGTACAGTGTGGCCAAGGCCAGTCCAGCCGCCATGTTTTTGCCAAGTTCTCAATCAGCTGATGGATGAAGGAGAGTGATATTATTATTATTATTATTTCAATAAAGAATAGACTAGGTCAACGTTTTAAGATGTTATTTATTTTGTTTATGCTGTATGTATATAGGCCTATCAGTATTTGTTATATTCAGAGCCTGACTACCTGCCGTAAGACTTCAAAATTTAGAGTTATACGTGGTATAGGCCTACAAGTCACTATTATTGAAGGGGTTAGACATTCTGCGATGGTAGCTACGCCTATATAGTAAAATAGTATAGTCATTGTCTTGAATAATGTATGCGATGACTGTAAAGTTAGCCTACATTTAATTTTTTTCTGTTTGCTTTACGTCGCACTGACACTGATAGGTCTTATGGCGACGATGGGACAGAAAAGGCCTAGGAATGGTAAGGAAGCGGCCGTGGTCTTAATTAAGGTACACCCCCAGCATTTGCCTGGTGTGAAAATGGGCAACCACGGAAAACCATCTTCAGGGCTGCCGACAGTGGAGTTCGAACCCACAATCTCCCGGATGCAAGCTCACATTTGCGCGACCCTATTCGCACGGCCAACTCGCCCGTTTATTTAAATTTAAGAAAATTATAACATTACCATATATCAGGTTACATAGTTTTACATATCAGAATATACAACGCAGTATCGGTATCATAAAACTATACACAGAAATTTACTTTTTATATATGACTTATCGGTATGTATATAATCTGAACACACGCAGAAGATAGAAAATAATATGACTAGTATGACTAGTTAACCGATGGGTATACAAAATTGTATTACCTATCTCCATATTTATGTTAACGTAATATATATTAACATAATATACTGTACCATTTTCCTCGTGGTACTAATAGAAATCATAGCGAAAACCTGCTACTCTTTAGCGACGAAAACAAGCAACAGCCATGGTCCCCGGGTTGTGTATAGTTGTCCTTTAATGATGGCTACGGTTCGATCCCCGCAACGAGAAATTAAATATTAGTATCACTATACAACAAGAGTAGTATAATAGGACAGTTCGGCGGCCTCCTCCTCCTACCGCGGCGCGGGAAATTTGAATTCTGGCGGGAAATTTGAATTTTGGCGGGAGATTTGAATTTTGGCGGGAGATTTGAATTTGTAAACAAAGCCACGTGCTTTTTGACAGCTGTCATCGACAACAACGCATCGCTAACCTCACTGCTGCCATCTTGACGGGCCTAAACCTCAGTAAAGCCAACTTAACCTAACTAGCGTGAGGTAAACAAAGCCACGTGTTTTTTGACAGCCACGTGCTTTTTGACAGACAACAACGCATCGCTAACCTCAGTACTACCATCTTGACGGGACTAAACCTCAGTAGTGCCAACTTAACCTAACTAGCGCGAGATAAACAAATCCACGTGCTTTTTGACAGCCACGTGCTTTTTGACAGATTTGTAAGCAAAGCCACGTGCTTTTTGACAGCTGTCATCGACAACAACGCATCGCTAACCTCAGTACTGCCATCTTGAAGGGCCTAAACCTCAGTGGTACCAAAATAACCTAACTAGCGTGAGGTAAACAAAGCCACGTGTTTCTTGACAGCCACGTGCTTTTGACAGACAACAACGCATCGCTAACCTCAGTACTGCAATCTTGACGGGCCTAAACCTCAGTGGTACCAACTTAACCTAACTAGCGCGTGGTAAACAAAGCCACGTGCTTTTTTGACAGCTGTCATCCGCCATCTTTAAACCACAGAGCGCTGTGCTGCCCTCTTTAGATGTAAAATTCGTCACTTGTCATCGGCAGTGCTGCCATCTTGGCGGACCTAAACCTTAGTGCTACCAACTTAACCTCACTAGCTCGAGATAAACAAATCCATGTGCTTTTTGACAGCCACGTGCTTTTTTGACAGCTGTCATCCGCCATCTTTAATCCATAGAGCACAGTGCTGCCCTCTTTAGCTACTTACCTTTGAAATGTGGTGGCGGATAATTTGAAAAGTGCTTTTTGACAGCAGCCATCTTGCATCGCAAACCGCAGTGCTGCCATCTTTAGCTAGATACCTGTGGTGGCAGACAATTCCACGTGACAGCAGCCATCTTTGAGCACAGTGCTACCCCTCTTTGTGGCGGCGGGAAATTCCACGTGCTCTTGTTTGGAAACAAATTCACGTGCTATTTTCTGACAGCTGTCATCCGCCATCTTGCATCACAAACCTCAGTGCTACACTCTTTAGTTGAAATGTGGTGGCGGCAAATTCTAAATGCTCTTGTTTGGAAACAAACCTATGCGCTTTTTTGACAGCTATCATCCGCCATCTTTAATCCAGAGAGCACCGTGCTGCCCTCTATGTGGTGGCGGTAAATTCCACGTGCTTTACAAACCCATGTGCTTTTCTGACAGCTGTCATCCGCCATCTTTAATCCAGAGAGAACAGTGCTGCACTCTATGTGGTGGCGGCAAATTCCACGTGCTTTACAAACCCATGTGCTTTTCTGACAGCTGTCATCCACCATCTTTAATCCGGAGAGAACAGTGCTGCACTCTATTTGGTGGCGGCAAATTCTACGTGCTTTACAAACCTATGCGCTTTTCTGACAGCTGTCATCCGCCATCTTTAATCTAGAGAGAACAGTACTGCACTCTATGTGGTGGCGGCAAATTCCACGTGCTCTTGTTTGGAAACAAATTCTACTCGCTCTTCTGCTGTCATCCACCATCTTTAATCAAGAGAGCACCGTGCTGCCCTCTTTGTGGTGGCGGATAATTTGAAAAAATTCTTTTCGACAAGCAGCCATCTTTAATCCAGAGAGAACAGTGCTGCCCTCTTTAGCTACTTACCTTTGAGGCGGTTAATTTGAAAAATTCTTTTCGACAGGTAGCCATCTTTAATCCAGAGAGAACAGTGCTGCTCTCTTTAGCTACTTACCTTTGAGGCGGTTAATTTGAAAAATTCTATTTAACAAGCTGCCATCTTTAATGAAAAGAGCATCGTGGTGTTATCTTGCGGGTAATATTTTACGTCACAGCTGTCATGCACCATCTTGCATTGCTAACCTTAGTGCTGCCCTCTTTAGCTACTTACCTTTGAAACAAAAAATCTATTTGACAAGCTGTCACCCGCCATCTTGCATCGCAAACCTCAGTGCTGCATTCTATGTTGTGGCGGATAACTTGAAAAATCTTTTTGACAAGCAGCCATCTTTAATCAACAGAGCACCGTGCTGACATCTTTAGCTACCGCCATCTTACATCGCTTACCTCGCTGCTGCACTCTTTAGTTGAAATGTGGTGGCGGTAAATTCGAACAAGTTTAATCACGCATCGGGAAAGCTAGAGTAAGCACGTGCTGTTGTGATGACGTCATTGTGCATGTTTAAACCCGTTCGTTGACTAAAAGCTTTAGTCTTCGAGAAACAGTGATAGAGTGTGGAGTGCAAACATGACGAAAACATTAAAAGTTGATGTGCAAGGCTTTAAAGTAAACGGAAACAAATTTGTGTTTAAAGAGGTGGCTGTGTTAGATTGCAGTGTGTTGTGGGCACCAAAACTTGTTAGTTTATTATTTAGTCCACCGTTCCCTTACTGATTGCAAACAGATGAAGATAAAAAGCAGATTCAGTGGATTGAAAACAATTTAGGTTTGAAGTGGGAAGAAAAAGGAATACCTTATCGTTTTCTACCTTTAATGATGAATGCACATTTGTCAAGAGCAGATCTTGTTCTTTTAAAGGGTTGTGAAAAGAAAGAATGGTTGCGTGAGTTTCTACCATCATCATGTGAAGTTATCGACATGCATGAATTGGGGTGCCCATCATTTAAAACTCTTCCGAAAGAGCATAGCAGAGAAACAAGTAAACAGTCTTTACAACATGTATGCATGCTCTTTGATTGGTTGTGTCGCAGTGCATGCCGGGAAGTGAACAACATATGTAAAGTGCAGTGTCGAAATAACCTTAGTGTAAAAGAAACATTTGTAGAGTAAAGACATCATGTCATTTCTAACAGATACTAAGTGTAACGCAGTTGAAAAGGCGATCGTAAAGTTTTATGCATGCAAAAAGAAACTAAACACTTTTACTGAAGAAGAGTTAAATGCATTACCAAAGGCATCTTTGGTTAATGTAGCTGCGAATGCTGTAAAGAAGATTTGGGAAAAGGTGCCTCGTGAGTGGACTCAAGGTCCTGTTTTGTCAGAGCTTCAAACGTGTAGTTTACATCATGAACACGTGAGTTTAGCTAGAAGACCTTCTGTGAGACAGTGCCGTACATGTCAACTAATTAAACTGTATCACGGACCTAAAACTAATGAGTTGTCTTCGCTTATAAACACTTATCATGGCTGAGGAGAGAGTAAACAAGGGAAAGGTGAAGAAACGTGCTGGGAGAAAGATGAGGAAGCATGTTGGGCGTGGACTCATCAATAGAGTGATTGATCTTTTCTTCGTGCTTCATCTCCTCTGCGGCCCTAGAACACGTTCGCCTGACATGTAGTTACATGCTACCTGCATAGAGTATGTCGTGTAGCTGTAAAAATCTGTTTCGTAAAGTTATGCTGTGTGTGTGTGTGTGTGTGTGTGTGTGTTATTACCTAGTGCTTTAGCTGCTCAGAAGAATATAGCAGCACTTGTCGTTGTTGGTGCAATAAAACGAAAACTGAGTGACAAAGACCGTAAAATAAACAAAGGATAAAAATGTATATATTCAAAAATAAATATGAATTGTCAAAACATATTACAGGTGTTGTTTAATCCTACAGCATGTCCTAGTGACTTAGAAGAAAAGAAACGTAGAGGATTAAAAGAAAAACACATAAGATTTAAAGTACATCTTCTTTATTAATCCATGAATTAAAGCTGTTATTAAAACCAAGCCATTTAACATACAGTTTATTGCCACGACGTCGAATAACACGTTCAACTAAATAGTGATCAGGATAATTTGTTTTCTGCAGTTCTTCGATGTAGAATCCTCCTTCAATAGGCTGTCCTCTGAGATCGCGAAGTAAATACGTAACTGGATTAGTAAGCTTAACACTTCTGATTTGAAAAATTTCAGTGCTCCAGTTAGGTGTGTATCCTTTTGCAAAGATAGACTTGTGTTTGCTGATGCGAACGAAATCACCTTCTTTAAAGCGATGGCGACGTGGATCAGCTGTTTTAATTACAAGATGAATAGCATCTAGACTAGGTGTATTCTTTGTAACAAGACGTGGCTTTGTTCCGATAGTGCGATGAGGTGTATCGTTGTAGGTAGATAAAAGTCTAGGTAGCAGATCAATCCAACGATATGAACCTTGCGCTGTAAATTCTCGCCACATCATTGTTTTGAGTGTACGATTAAAGCGTTCTACAACACTTGCCTTGAGATTGCTGAACGTAGAGTAGTGTTGAATGCCAAGTAACTTGAGGTAAGAAGAAAAATCCTTGTTGTAAAACTCTTTACCTTGATCAGTTTGAAGAAGCCTTGGGCAGCGTTTCGATTCTTCAACAATATGTTTAAATGCTTCTTTAACTTGAGCTGCTGTTTTAGAACGCACGGGTTGTGCAAAAGCAAACTTTGAGTACACATCGATAACAGTAAGTAGATACTTATACCCCTTATTACTAGGGGCATATGGAATCATTTCTACTAAGTCTGCTTGCCAGAGATCATCTTTTCCTCGTGTAATAACGCGTCTGCGACAGTAGGTGCGACGTGCTGGTTTATGTAACTCATGTGCGATGTTTACCTTTACAGGTGAGATCTTCTCTTGACGAGCCATTACAAAATAATACCGGCATAACGTAGTTCTCTTTCTATTTCTAGAATTTCTGATCCGTGACCAGTGTGACCAGCCTCTTGCGATGCTCTTAAAAGTTGTAATCGTTCAACGAGTAAGTTTGGGTCATTCCAGTATCTTACATCCACATACGGCAGCAAAGGCTTGTAGATAACGTCTAGACTACGTGCAGTCGGAAACAGCTTAGAAATAAACTCACGATACTTGTAACTCTTATTCGCATTTACAGCTTCTGTTCTCTTGTAATTACGTCGTGTTGCATCAGTAGCAAAAAGTATTGCTTTATACTTTTTAAGATCATCTTGTAAAATTATATCCTTGTCAGGTATTCGTGAGAAAAGAAGTTCTAAGAGTCCTTTCGTAGGTTTATAGGTAACACCTTTTACAATGAGTTTGTTGTTATTAATCTTAACATTTGAATTTCCTATCCGGAAACAGTCATCTTCGTAGCGAATACCGTAGGTAGTGTCAGTATGTCCTGTAAAAAGTTTTTCTATATAAGGTGCAAAGAGAGATCCATAGGTATACTGAATAAAAGTTCTAAACTGATTGCGATACTCTGGTGTAATCATAACCTCAGGCAAAGATGGTAGATTTTGCGTCGTTGTAGTAGGTGTTTCAGCAATAACATCTGTAGTTAAAAACTCAACACGCTTGGATGGTGATGTATCATTAAGTTATTCTTCTTCTTCTTCTTCCTTATCTTCCTCTTCCTCTTCTTGATCTACATCCTGCTTCTTCTCTTCATGCTTTTCTTCTTCATGCTTCTCTTTATGATATGATGTTTGCATAGAAGCAAAACTTGAAGTAGACTGCGGTAATGAAGTAGAATTAAAAATTTCTTTGAGTGGTGTACTTAGTTGTGTTTTTAAAAATAAATCCGTGCCTGCTTGAATACGTTTAAGCTCTTTAAATTTCCGTCGAATATTGTTTCGAGCTTGGATGATATGTTTTGTGATCTCCTTGCTAGATGTTAACATGATGGTGGTTTTTAATCAAGTAGTTACTGTAATTCTGTGTTAATGCATATAAAATGATCGAAACCCATGCGATATGGTCCATGCTGTACATCACTTTCTTTATCAATAACTAAAAACCTGTAGCGGTGTAATGACCAACATTTAGCACACATACGTTTAAAGTCTTCGAATGTCATATCAGTGTTAACATGATCGTTATACACATGTCGCATGTTGCGCTCATCTTGCCGAAAAAGCACAATAACATTTGCGTTGTCGCGTATCAACTGCTTAGGCACACGAGAATAGGTTTGGCACAAATAGATGCAATCAACATATTTATGTCGACCCATACTAAAGAATGCACGAATAACATTTTGCTGTTCTGTTGCGACATCATCAAAGATCATAAGAGAATTAGGAAGCACATCGTCTGGTGAAGGTACTTGCTCATGTGAATTAAATTTAAAATATCTTATTCCATCTTTAACTAGATCGTGCATTACAGTTTGTAGAATAGTATATAGCGGCTGATAGAGTGACTTTGCGAAAACGTAAATATTCTCGAAGCGTACACCATTTACAGAAGTAATATGTGTGAGTAAAAGATTTGTTTTACAGCATCCCGACGGACCTGATATAATACATCGAACAGTGAAAGGAAACAACGTTCCATGACGTTTTCTTGTAGTTGTACTAGAACTAGGTAAGAGATGTGGTACAATGTCGGTAACAGGTAGCGTGTCTTGCTGCTTTATAATCTTCATGATAACTGAATCATAAAGTACGTAATAGTAATATATATATAAACGAAACAAGAGGCAACGGTTAGTTTATGATTTGCTCTTGACTAGTAAAGTCGTGTCCAGCATGGTGAAACAACGATATCCAAACGACATGAAGGAGAAGAAGAAAGTAAAAACTGTTGGATGGAAAGATGTTATAAAGGCTGCGCAAAAAGCTATTCGAGGGGAATACAATCCTCGTGTAGCTATTACTAAGGCGTTACGCGCAGCAAGAGCGAGAATTTCTCCAAAGTGCAGAGCAATATTTAGTAAACGTGCGCGAATTATTCCTGTTTAAAAACGAGGAGGATTTCTTCCTGCGCTGTTTGCTGGCTTAGCAGCTTTAGGGTCATTGCTAGGTGGTGCTAGTGCTGTAGCGAGAACTGTCAAAGCTGTAGAAGAAGCGAAACAACAGTTGAAAGAGAGTGAACGTCATAACAAGACGATGGAGGCAATTGCGTTACGAGGCAAAGGTGTGAACGTGAAGCTAGCGCCATACAAGAAAGGGCTTGGTATCTACATTTCTCCAAATAACGTCTACTGAATGCACTGCCATATCGAGCTCTAACGCATGATGAAGTTTTTACGTTTGCTAAACAACTAGGAATTCATTATTTTCGAGGAGTGTATATGCGCGATTAACTACCAGTACGCCCACGTGAACGTGAAAGTGCCGTAATTAACTTGGACGACAGTCGTGGACCTGGAACTCATTACGTTGCTTATGTAAAACGTAAATCTCAACTATGGTATTTTGATAGCTATGGAGATTTACCTCCTCCTTTTGAGCTCATACGTTATTTCGGAAGCAGTGCAGTCATTGTTTACAATAAAAACCGTGTGCAAAACTTTAATACACGCATGTGCGGACGATTATGTCTTATGTTCTTATATCAAACCCAGACAGTAGAGAAAGTGCATTAGTGTCTACGTGATGACGAACAGTGAAAGAACGTTTGCTGTACGTGGAGAAGGACCTGAAACAACCGTCTATTTTAATCCACCAATCGAACTTGGTTATCAGCCGCATAGTCTTGGACTAGTATCGTTTGAAAGCTACAATAAAATCTATAATGTGCGTGATGGTTTAAACAAGTTCTATTACGATGAGTATGTGCTAACACTACCCTCAGGTAGTTATACAGTAGATGATATTCACGACTATATTGAAAGTACGTTAATTGATCAGTTTGGGGAAGATAGTTTTAGTAATCATAATTACAAGTTCTCAATCACTATAAGCAACATTACACATAAATGTGTTATTGAATCATAATTTAAGATTGACTTCAAATCACAACCTGATTCGATTGGACCACTGCTTGGATTTTCGTCGAGGGAGCTCCTACCGAACGTACGTTACGAGTCTGATCAACCTATAAAACTCTTCGATGATTATAATGTGAACATTACTTGTAATATTATTACAGACTTGAATAGTAATCTACAATATTCGCACGTCCTGCACGACTTTATTGTTACAGAGGAACGTGGATATACTATTTGTGAGAAACCAGCAGTAGTTCTTTATCATCCTGTGTCTGTAAAACACATTAGCAACATTACTCTTAGACTTGTAAATAATCATAATCAGCTTATTCATTTAGATCAGCACGCGTACGTAGCTTACAAACTACATCTTAAACCAGTATGAAAACCATCTATAAAACACGATGTACATTCCGAAGGCATACTACATGTGTGCAGAGACTCATCGAGTTAACAGATACTTATAAGCAGATACTCCAAGATTTAGGATATACACTACTACAACAGAATGGAAGAAATGCTAGACATTACGAATACAGTAGAAAGTCGTGAAGGTGTAGTACGAAGTGAGCTTCATTCCTATCAACCTTTTACGTTTGGATTAAATAACAATGATGAAATTCATTTTATTATTAATCAACAAGATGTTTACACCTTACCACACGAAAGCTACCTCTATATTGAAGGACGATTAGAAAAGTCTGATGGAAGTGGACCAAGCACTTCACAACTAAACAACCATGCTCTAGCTTTTCTCTTTTCTGAAGCGCGATATGAAGTAAATAATGTTGAAATAGATCGAACGAAGAATGTTGGTATTACAAGTGCAATGAAACTCTACCCTTCTTTCTGTGATGAAGAAAGTAATCTTTTTCGGATGGCTGGATGGTGTCCAAAAGCTACTAACAACTGGATGATTAATGAGGATGGTACTTTTACGGGTATGTTATCACTGAAACATATTTTTGGATTCGCAGAAGACTTTACACGTATTATAATCAACGCAAAACAAGAGCTTATTTTAATCCGTGATCGAAGTGATTACAATTCTCTTAAAGCAGTAGAAACACCTGTAGAATCGAAAATAACACTGCATCGTATACTGTGGCGGATTCCACATGTAACCTTATCTGATCGTGAAAAACTTCGATTGCTCAAGATTGTAGAAAATGATACACCATTACCTATACGTTTTAGAAGTTGGGAGCTGCATGAATATCCTGTGTTACCACCTACAAACAAGCATAGCTGGGCTGTTAAAACATCACGTTTTACTGAGAAGCCCTTGTACATTATTTTTGGATTTCAAACTAATCGTAAATTCAATCACGAACAAGATAGCTCACTGTTTGATCACTGCAAATTAAGACACGTTAGACTATATCTCAACGGAATTACGTATCCCTACGAAAACATCGACATTAACTTTGAGAAAAATAAGTTTGGGATGCTCTATGACATGTTTTGTAAATTTCAATCATCGTATTATCAGAAAGAAGATCGTCCGCTATTTACACCTCAATAATTAAATAATAAAGCACCGATTGTAGTTATAGACTGCTCTTATCATGAAGAATCTATAAAAGAATCTCCAGTTGATGTTCGTTTAGAATTTGAAACATCTGAAAACATTCCTGCTAACACAGCAGCCTATTGTCTTATTATTAATATGAGTGATGTTACTTACCATCCGCTAACGAATATTGTTACGAGACTATAAATAAGAATAGATCTTTATCATTTTCATTAGTGTGTGCTTCGACATCGTACGCTATGGAACAAAACTGTAAATGTGCATGCTGTTTGCATGCTAATGCGCAACATCTTATTTATGTTTCACGAGTGAGTGAGGCTATTAAGATGTTCTATAAACGTAGATCGTCGATGCCGAAACATCTTATTCAATACTTACCACCAGGATATTTATATACGTACGCTGCCTCTTACGTACATAATTTTTGGGACAACCTTCCTCTACACAGTAAGATGTCAATTGAAGTAGCTTTATGCAGAACTTGTGAACGACATCACAAGCATCGAGGAGAAAATGGTGATGATGATTGGGATGGACCAAATCCGAGGACTGAACACTGTACACAGTGTATGAATGAAATTTCTCTAGTACCTCATGATGATGATGATGATGATGATTCCGAAAAGGAAGAAGAGCAAGGTAAGAAGTATATGATCTTCTCTGTAAAGCATAACATACTTAGTATAATATATTTCTAAATGCTTTGTTTAATTTGAATTTTGCAGGAGGCATTTCAGAAGCATACGTTGTTAAGAAGCACACCAACCTTGTCAGCAGCAAAAACGAACACTGTTGTAGTACATTTGTAAATAAATATTTGATCGCATTCAAAAAATGTTGTACTTATTGCATTGCTTTACACCGACTTACTCTTAAGAAAAACGATCAGGTCTAAACATGCACAATGACGTCATCACAACAGCACTTGCTTACTCTAGCTTTCCCGATGCATGTTTAAACTTGTTCGAATTTACCGCTACCACATTCCTTTACACCGACTTACTCTTAAGAAAACGGACAAGTCTAAACATGCATGATGACGTCATCACTGCAGCACGTGCTTACTCTAGCTTTCCCGATGCGTGATTAAACTTGTTCGAATTTACCGCCACCACATTTCAACTAAAGAGTGCAGCAGCGAGGTAAGCTATGTAAGATGGCGGTAGCTAAAAATGTCAGCACGGTGCTCTGTTGATTAAAGATGGCTGCTTGTCAAAAAGATTTTTTCAAGTTATCCGCCAGCACATAGAGTGCAGCACTGAGGTTTGCGATGCAAGATGGCGGGTGACAGCTTGTCAAATAGATTTTTTGTTTCAAAGGTGAGTAGCTAAAGAGGGCAGCACTAAGGTTAGCAATGCAAGATGGTGGATGACAGCTGTGACGTAAAATATTACCCGCAAGATAACACCACGATGCTCTTTTCATTAAAGATGGCAGCTTGTTAAATAGAATTTTTCAAATTAACCGCCTCAAAGGTAAGTAGCTAAAGAGGGCAGCACTGTTCTCTCTGGATTAAAGATGGCTACCTGTCGAAAAGAATTTTTCAAATTAACCGCCTCAAAGGTAAGTAGCTAAAGAGGGCAGCACTGTTCTCTCTGGATTAAAGATGGCTGCTTGTCGAAAAGAATTTTTTCAAATTATCCGCCACCACAAAGAGGGCAGCACGGTGCTCTCTTGATTAAAGATGGTGGATGACAGCTGAAGAGCGAGTAGAATTTGTTTCCAAACAAGAGCACGTGGAATTTGCCGCCACCACATGGAGTGCAGCACTTTTCTCTCTGGATTAAAGATGGCAGATGACAGCTGCCACAAAAGCGCATAGGTTTGTAAAGCACGTAGAATTTGCCGCCACCACATAGAGTGCAGCACTGTTCTCTCTGGATTACAGATGGTGGATGACAGCTGTCAGAAAAGCACATGGGTTTGTAAAGCACGTGGAATTTGCCGCCACCACATAGAGTGCAGCACTGTTCTCTCTGGATTAAAGATGGCGGATGACAGCTGTCAGAAGAGCACATGGGTTTGTAAAGCACGTGGAATTTACCGCCACCACATAGAGGGCAGCACGGTGCTCTCTGGATTAAAGATGGCGGATGATAGCTGTCAAAAAAGCGCATAGGTTTGTTTCCAAACAAGAGCATTTAGAATTTGCCGCCACCACATTTCAACTAAAGAGTGTAGCACTGAGGTTTGTGATGCAAGATGGCGGATGACAGCTGTCAGAAAATAGCACGTGAATTTGTTTCCAAACAAGAGCACGTGGAATTTCCCGCCGCCACAAAGAGGGGTAGCACTGTGCTCAAAGATGGCTGCTGTCACGTGGAATTGTCTGCCACCACAGGTATCTAGCTAAAGATGGCAGCACTGCGGTTTGCGATGCAAGATGGCTGCTGTCAAAAAGCATTTTTCAAATTATCCGCCACCACATTTCAAAGGTAAGTAGCTAAAGAGGGCAGCACTGTGCTCTAAGGATTAAAGATGGCGGATGACAGCTGTCAAAAATGCACGTGGCTGTCAAAAAGCACGTGGCTTTGTTTATCTCGAGCTAGTGAGGTTAAGTTGGTAGCACTAAGGTTTAGGCCCGCCAAGATGGCAGCACTGCCGATGACAGGTGACGAATTTTACATCTAAAGAGGGCAGCACAGCGCTCTGTGGTTTAAAGATGGCGGATGACAGCTGTCAAAAAGCACGTGGTTGTCAAAAAACACGTGGCTTTGTTTACCTCGCGCTAGTTAGGTTAAGTTGGCACTACTGAGGTTTAGGCCCGTCAAGATGGCAGAGGTTAGCGATTCGTTGTTGTCGATGACAGCTGTCAAAAATCACGTGGCTTTGTTTACAAATTCAAATCTCGCGCCAAAATTCAAATCTCCCGCCAGAATTCAAATTTCCCGCCAAAATTCAAATTTCCCGCGCCGCGGGAGGAGGAGGAGGCCGCCGAACTGTCCTATTATACTACTAACAAGCCTATCGTTTGAGAAAATACTACTTGTTGCTCAGTGAAAACAACCTGGTCCCGGTGTACTTGTATTCAGGACTCAACTATCGACCACCTGCTGTTCGATTTCCGTGATGTGCGACTACTTCTGTGCCCCGGTTCGGTTAGTACTGGTAGATATCCGCTGTATTTTAAACATTCTACTATCGGTTTTGCTAATGCATTGCTATCACTGTTATCAATACCGCTCTTCCCACAACTGTGGGGTTGTGGATGAGAACTGCGTCACACATGTGGATTTGGTCCTGTTTAGCGGCCGGATGCTATTCCTGACCCAAATCGTATATAGAGGGATGTAATCACTATTGCGTGTTTCTGTGGTGATTTGTAGTGTGGTATGTTGTCTGAGTATGAAGAGGAGAGTGTTGGGACAAACGCGAATACCCAGTCCCCAAGCCCGACCTATTAAAATACCCCACTCGGCCGGGAATCGAACCCGGGACACTCTGAACCGAAGGGCAGTACACTGACCATTCAACCACGGAGTCGGACTATTGTTTCTATCATTATAATGTATGGGAAAACTCAACTGGGTGCTAGGCGGCACTTATAACCACGTCCTTTAATAGATGAATAGCCATAAAAGTTTGAATTCTAGAATATATCAATCATAATACCTCATACGGTGAAAATGAATGAGACTTCTTACAGTATATGATCGAAAGTGACCTTTCCTGTCAGTTTTGTTAAGTAGGGCTTAGAGTTTTCAGATAAAACAGATATTTTCTGGGATACTTGAAAATTTGTAAAAAAAAAAATATAATCGTGAAAATCTCTGTTATTTACCTTACACAGTAAAATCGCACAAAACGTAAAATGTCGGAAATTATATTCTAAACAACTTTCCTTACGTACAGGTTTTCGATGCGGCGAATATAAACGGAGAAATCTGACATTTACTGTCTTGGCCTCTATACAATTACTAAACCATTTTGTTGTTATTGTTACCATTATAATGCATGAAATAACTCTACTCTGTGTTGGGAGCGTCTTATAACGTGCTGAAAACAATCAATTGCCTAATTTCATTTTAAAAACCTTTCCTGACTTGTTTCTGCAACCATAACCATAACAGCCTGGCGTAATTTTCTTCAAAACTCAGACCTCAGAAATACGTAAATTCACACACATTTCCTAACTAATAATACTAAATAATCTTCTGTGTTTAATAAGAACATATTTTCGGTGTGTTAAGGTTAAAACAGGTAGCCTGTACTTCGCTGAAATTGCATAATGAGTGATCTTACGCTGTGCTGAATAGATACGTTTAAATCAGCTGACGGGACATTTGGCTAAAACATGGCGGAGCCAATCAGAATGAAGAACTCGTTGGCCACACTGTACATATAGAGTCACTGTAGTATTGTGTCCGACACACACAGTTTCTTGAACAGATTGAGATACTTTTTGCTACAGATGGAAGACTAGCACCTTATCATTAGCTGGCTCCCAAGATCCTAATGACCCAACTAATATAGCGTCCATCTCAACAGATGTAAATCGAGAACGAAGAGCCGTCGCCAAGGTCGCATACTTGTCTCTTTTGGCCGGTCAGACATCTTCGAAGGCGGATTTCCTGTTCTCAAACGGAATAGAAATGTCCAGAATCAAGGCTGACGATCATTACCGAACAAGGTTTCTTCTTCAATTGTTAAAGATGGGACGAAGTCTACAAACTTCCAAGTAGTCTGGTTTCTAGACGATGCCTTCCGAGCTTGAGTCCACACAGATTGTAAAGGTTAGAGTTCCGTCTGAACTCGCCCCCGTTATGACCATTTAGATAAGCTGAAATGTCATCTTGATCAGCAGGTCTGCTAATTCTCTTATGAACCAAGATCTTCAATTCATCCAAAGCAAGCTCAGCAGTGCATAAATCCGTGTATGTAAGGAGCATGAACGCATTGTCGATCAGATGATAATCAGAGTCACACTCTGTAACTGGCAATCCAACACACCCAGACTTCGTTGGGCCGTACAAGTAGTCATTACTGGCCTCTTGAGACAGGTAAAGAGTCTTTTTGACCTCGGCCTTAATGATGTTGTCAAGTTTTGACCACTCGCCCTTTTGGTGTTGTGCATTTCTCATGAGAAACTGGAGTGATGGATAAAAGAAGGCCTTCAAGGCATCGATTCTTTGCCAAGGAGTCAGTTTAGAATGCAAGACTTTCTTAGCTATAGAAATTAGGTCTGCCAGTTCCTTGGTGTTGGATAAAATGTGGAATCCAACAGGTTTCCCCAGGAAATTTTCAAATTCACCATCTTTTAAGGCCTTAAGTTCTTCATTTCCAATTTTAAAGATGGTGTTCCTTGTCCCTACTGGGGTCACACCAGACAAATGAACGCTGAATGACTTCGAAGCCTTGAAATTAATATTAATCTTCTTAGATAATTCATCAATGACATTGATGTTGTCTTCTAATTTTATCGGATCATCTGATAAAAGAACAATGTCATCAGCATAGGCGAGAATCTGATGGTCTGAATTCTCGCTCTGAATTGATCTTATTATGGGGTCAATTACAAGATTAAATAGCAGCCCATTCATGGAACAACCTTGTCAAACACCACATTCCATGGAAATGTCCTCAGTGACACATTTTCAGGCTGCACACGGGTGGTTGAACCCGCATATATGTCATTAATAATCGTCTTTAACTTAGCGCCAGCTCCAGTTCTATCCAGGGCCGCAAAGATAGCATCATGCGGCACGGAGCCAAATGCATTGGAAAAGTCCAGCCATGCAGCTGAAAACTGGCCCTTCTCACACCTTGCTTTATCAAATTTTGTTCTGAGCATGAAGTTATGCTCGATGACTCCATCTTGTGGCATGAATCCTTTTTGGGCTGGCGCTAAGATTTTATTATCAATCATCCAGGTGGTCATTCTCTTGGCTAACACACCTGAGTATAGTTTATATATCGTCCGCATGATGACAATGGGTCGCCAGTTGGTGATGTCATGCGGATCTCCCTTCTTGAATAACAAGATAGTGACCGAATGCTTCCAATCAGAAGGTTTTTCCTCATATTTCATACAGATGTTAAAAATTCTAGCCAGCAGTGGCCGGCCCAGACATTATCGGCACCGGGTGGCTGCCACTAACACAGCCCTTCTGTGATGAATGGACCACAGGAACGTCGCCCGACCCGATGTCCACAAGATTGGATGGGCTCAGGATTGGTGCGGGCACAGCTAGAACTACAGCCCGTTCCGTTGCAGGCACAGCAGGGACCACAGCCTGTTCCGGTGCGGGCACAGCCAGATCATAACCGCTTCCTCAGTCCTCGGTGTGGGCACAGCTGGATCATCGACCCGTTCAGCAACCACCGGTGCGGGCACAGCAAGATCATCAACCCGTTCATCAATCACCGGTACGGGCACAGCTGGATCGTCAACCCGCTCTGGTACCTGAACACCACCACCCCTCGTTCTGCGTGTCTTCCTTGTAGCCGGCTTAGGGAGGACTACCTCGTTCCGCTGCGAATCTCCTGATCAAGTTACCACTGTAGGTGATTCCTGAGTACGCCGATGGTCGGGAACGCCTATTCGCAATGGGTGCAGGCATAGGCGAAGATGGTAGCATTCTGACGTGCATGCCGTAATGCCTGCGGAGTAGAAAAACTACAGGAGTGGTCCGAAGGACGGAGGCCTAACTCACATCTACATTTACAAAAAATATTAACAGTAGAAGTGATACGGATTCCGTGGTTCCGCTCCAGATGCCTCTCCAGCGACCTACGTGTGGTCCTCCAATTCTTGGTCTTTAAGGTGGACCTGCAATTTAATTCAGTGCAATCGAAATAATCCGCAGCTGGATGTCGGACGAACAAATTATTCTCCCGGCGCCGGACAGGAAGAAGAAGGTCTTCGTCATCATCAGGAACATGACCAGGGTCCTGTGAATCACACATTTACTAAGGAAATAAACTTAAAAGAATTGCAAAGTGAGATACTTATCGGACCACCTCATTATATGATTGTAGGAGCAAAGAGAAAGGCCGTTACCAAGCAACCTCGTGCAGGTGGGATGCACTATGTAGTTAATGCGATGGCTGCCCTAATGGTCCGGCTGCGAGGTAACTAAGCAACCCCGTTAGTGGCACATTTAGTACATATTTTCCATGGAATTTGGTTTCTTCTTCGATGTATGGCTACAGCTGATCATCAGTATGTTCTTCTACGAATATTTCCTCCTTAATATCTTCGACGGGCTGAAGAGAGTTTTCCTGCGTTGACCCTGGCTCTGTTAATTCTGATTTAACTTCTTCTTTCAGAGCTATCACTTCTGATACAGATTTAATATTTTCAAGTGATGCATTTAATGTTCCTTCAAGCCAGGCTGGTTCCTCTTTGATCTTTACTTCCCGGTCCATTTCACACTGCAACTTAATAGTCAGAAGGTACTGTGATTCTCGATTACTTCGAATGACCTTACACTGACATTTCGAAACAAAACCGGTTATTTTAATTATAGTAATCGCTGCGTAAGGAAATACCCCAGAAAGTAAAATATCGCCGCCCGATATTACACATACCACGTAGCCAACTCGCTGGGTATATGATAATTCACAAAATATGAATACAGGTAACGTACAACTTCCATGATTTGCTAAGTGCGAAAATCAGAAACCGCAGAATTAAGTATTCCACATACCGCGTAGCCATCTTGCTCGGTAAACGATATTTACAAAATATGAATACAGCTAACGTACAACTTCTATGATTTGATATGTGCGAAAATCAAAAACCGCGGAAACACATATTACACATACCGCGTTTCTAACTCTCACGGAAAACGATAATTTACAAAATATAAATATACAGATTACGTACATCCTTCATAATTTGCTACGTGCGAAAATCAGAAATCATTGAGACACATATCACACATACCGCGTAGCCTAATCGCTAGGTAAGCGATAATTTACGAAAGATGAATACAGATTACGTACATCTTTTATCATTTGCTAAGTGCGAAAATGACAATCTACGGTAACACATAGTGCACATACCGCGTAACCAACGTTTACGGTAAACGATAATTTACAAAATATGAATAGAGGTAACGTATTACTTCTGTGATTTGCTAAGTGCGAATATCAGAAACCAAGGAAACACGTATTAAACATACCGTATAGCCAAGTCGTTCAGTAAAAGGTAATTTACAAAATATGAATACAGATAAAGTACAACTTCAAAGATTTGCTAAATGCGAAAATCAGAAAACATAGAAACATACTGTAACGATATAGCAAAAGTATAGCTTCAATTATTTGCTTAGTACGAAAGTGAAAATCTACGGAAACACAGTGCCCATACTGCGTAGCCAACCCGCTCAGTAAACGATATAGCAAAAGTACAATTTTAATGATTTGCCTTGCCTTGTACGAAAATCAACAACTACTGAGAAACCTTTCCGCGTAGCCATCTCGCTCGGTTACACATACCGCACAGCTAACACGCTCAGTAATTGCAAATACATCACTACACGGGTAATCGACTAGAACACTGATATACGCATACACGTCATGCGAAAATATAAAACCATACTGCGTAGCCAACTCGCTCGGTCACACATACCGCACACCTAACACGCTCAGTAATTGCAAATACGTCACAACACGGGTTATCGTCCAGAACACTGATATACGCATACACGCCACTCTTTCTCTCAATAAACGGAACACACGGACAAGAATGTTGCGAGATACTACACCTAAGATACTTACATGTAAAAAAAAGGGAGGAGAAAAAGAATAAATTATAATTTTTGTATCCATGTTGTCTCTTACAAGTATAAGACCAAATGGGAGCAGTACTGTGAGTTTCTGCTACCGCTTGCGAAAACGTGAACGGAAGTGACAAGACAACTCAGCATAATTGAGGACCGTTTTTTCAAAACTCGCTCCTTGCAAAATCATAATTTTTCAGGAGAGACAAAAACTGGTTAGACAATAGAGTAAAAAGGATAATTTGACAAAGTACATCTTAAACAGTTTATTTGTTAGTTACAATCTGATACAAGTATAGCCAAAAGCACAAATTTGAATAGTTTTTACAAAAAAAGGTAAGGGAAAATGTTCGTTATTTTCTCAAACTCGCTCATTGCATAATCCTTTTGAGTAAACATTTCCTCCACAGCATATACAAAACAAATTTAAAAACATAAATTGTCGGAATTTACACTCAGACATTATCACAATACTATAAATGAAGAATGGTAGTGGTAATAGTATATACGATACCAGTGTTTCAAAATTTAACAGATATAAAATTAATGAATCTCTGTCTTTATTGACAAGACCACTTTATTTCTCAATCAGTTTCCCCAACTTCTGTATCCTCCATCATATCACTTACATTTAGCTTGTTCTGTTTCCCCTTAAGAACCACTTCATAGAACTCCTTAGCTTCCCCAGGTATTTGTAAGAATTTCATTAACTTTGCCATATCTTGGCCCTTTTCCTTACTAACGTGATTTATTCTTTCCATTTTTGGAACCAAGTCCATTTCTTTGAAGGAAATCTTTCCTTTATTGAGTATTTCTACAATGGTTGATTCACCACTGTATGTGTATCGAACAGCTACTTGTACCTTGAAGTTTTCATGTTCCCTTTATTGAATGATGTGGGTTTTCGTGATGTTGAAAGGTAGTTTCCCTTTGAAAACCTTTCTTGATTTTGCCTTCAGATCATAGATGTTCCAATCTTTTTGCAGTATTCTCACTTGTCCGTGACCACTGTGTAAGCTATGATACTCCTTAGGCGATACAATCTCTTCTTTCTCTCTGTATTTTTTCTCTACGTTCCCGAACACTCGATCTGGCGGCAAAAGGCTATGACCTCGAATGGGAAAATGAAGTTCAACTGATGTGAAAACTTTAGACTTCGAGGAAACGTGCCACAGATGATAATAGAATACTATTCTTAGTTTGGGATACACAAAAGTCTGAAAATAGCCTGAGTATTTTATATCTAGCCCCTTCCTTGCGAAGATTATTTTCTAAGTGCTCAAGATAGTCTTGTACACCCGAAGCTATTTCATTCGCTCCACGACCCCCTTCTGTCTCCAACCACGTATAAAAGAAAACTTTACTTTCGTCCAGTCGCTTTTCATTTGTCATGACACATGCTTGTCTCAGTAAAATGCTTCCCCTGTAGATACTTTAGGAATGGGTTGATTTTGTTGCATGTCAAATATAACATCAACATGACTATCATCCTTTTAAGTATGGCAAAAAATTATTAGCTCGTGCTTTGTGTAATTTATGATCAATTCGAGCCTTGTTCCTTACAACGTCATTTTTCGTATCTTTAATTATCAATAAAAGTTCTTTACACGTCGAACATGTATCTGAGTGTGGATTCCCAAAACCTAAATTGAATTTCGTATAGAAAATTTGCTTGTACTTTGAGATTGAACATTTTGATTTCCCTTCTAAATCTCTTTCTTTGCAGAACTGAATGTACATTTTATTGATATTCAGGTCCGGATACTAACATTCATACTTAAAGAAACAATGGAATCTTACATGTCAGCAAAATATCCAGCAGTCTAGCGACGTTTGCTGTAATGAGCGAATTTTGGGAAAGCGACCCATATTTAGCGGTTTGTTGTGATGACAATAAACAAATTTTGCTAAAACCAGTTTAAGGACATGAAAGCCAAGTGACCTAATATCCACGTCCCGTATACAGTATAACTCAATTCACCCCATTTTGGCAATGAGCGAGTTTTGAAAAATCGGTCCTCAATTGCACATCATCTTGTTCCTGCTTACTCAAGTCAGACGCACACATTTAGTTCGAAATAAAATGATGGATACTGCGATTCAAATCCCGGTAACTTAATGTCCTGTTACTTGATAGACTTACGCGTTACGAAGGGCATCCAGCCGTAAAACAGATTAGTATGTTTCTAGTAATTTCATCTTAGCGTTGTTGTCAGGAAGACCAACGATGGGGTAGGAAAGGGCTAGGAGTGGGAAGGAAGCGGCCGTGGCCTTAATTAAGGTACAGCCTAGCATTTGCCTGGTGTGAAACTGGGAAACTACGAAAACTCTTTTCAGGGCTGACAACAGTGTAGTTCGAACCCGGTACCTCCCGCATACACGACGCCTGTCTCTTTACTTCACAAAAAGAATAGAGATTTTTGACTAAGCCTTCGCTGCTGCAGTTCTTCAAGCAGAGCAGTAGTCACCCCGTAGGCCAAGGCCTTTTCGTAGCCCCTGTCTTCCTTTACTCGATGTCTTCATTTTTCAAAGTAACTGATCCCCCTCTATACTTTTCCTCTGACTAGTGTCATACAGAGGATAGTTGCCTAGTTGTACTTCATCTTAAAACAATAAACACCACTATCACTAACGTGCTGTATAAGGAAAATAAATAACTACTTTAATTAATGTCATAACGAATATTTTGTTCAAGCCTTGTCCCCTTTCAATACGGGGTCGGGTATGAGGTGAGGTGAGATGAATCTGTCGTGCAGGTTTTTATAACAGGATGCCCTTCCTCGCCATACGACGGATGAACCATCTTCCAACAGCGTCATATGCCCTCACTCTATATGAGCAGGCTTTTGGCACAAAATCTAGTCATTAGACATTGTATACCACTACCTCCTCAGGATGAAGTAAATAACGTGATATATGATAGTAGGGAGAGGGTGAAACCCGGTGTCGGCACATAGGCTACTCCTGTCCACTAGCACCAAGGGGTCTGCTCAAGGCTTAATGTCTTCATCCGACGGATGAATCACCAATTACAGCATCATCTGCCCTCACTCATTTGGAATTTAATGCAGGCTTTTCGCACGCAATCTAGTGATTAGAAATTGTATACCACCACCTCCCCTACCCTGCCGGCTAACATTCTGATGGTGAAATTTTTTTTCGACCAACGGACCTCGAACCGGCTAACCTCGATGTCAGACCGTTGTCAGACTTCAGCGCCTTAACGATCATAGCCACCAAAGATAGTCTTTCTTTCAACAACGAGCTCTGCTATGGTAGCCTAAAGAAGCGTGAGGTAGTTCTTTCACACACGTAGAAGTTTGTACTTGCATGCATTACGCTTAAGTGCGGCCAGTATCCAGTATTCGGGAGGTATCGGGTTCGAACTACACTGTCGTCAGCCCTGAAAATAGTTTTCGTAGTTTCCCAGTTTCACACCAGGCAAATGCTAGGCTCTACATTAATTAAGGTCACGGCCGCTTCCTTCCCGCTCCTAGCCCTTCCCTACCCCATCGTCGGTCTTCCTGACAACAACGCTAAGATGTAACTACTAGAAACATAATAATCTGTTTTACGGCCGGATGCCCTTCCTAACGCGAAAGTCTATCAAGTAATAGGACATTAAGCTAGCGGGATTTGAATCGCAGTATCCATCATTTTATTTCAATCTAAATGTGTGCGACTGACTTGTGTATGCAGGAACAAGGTGATGTGTAATTATGCTGAGTTGTCTTGTCACTTCCGTTCACGTTTTCGCAAGCGGTAGCAGAAACTCACAGTACTGCTCCCATTTGGTCTTATAACTTGGAAGAGACAACATACATACAAAGATTATGATTTATTATTTTCCTCCTTTCCACATGTAAGTGTCTTAGGTGTAGAATCTCGCAACATTCTTTTCCGTGTGTTCCGTTTATTGAGAGAAAGAGTGACGAGTGTGCGAATATCAGTGTTCTGGACGATAACCCGTATTGTGACGTATTTGCAATTACTGAGCATGTTAGGTGTGCGGTATGTCTGGCCGAGCGAGTTGGCTACGCAGTATGCTTTCTTATTTTCGTATGACATGTACGCGTATATCAGTGTTCTAGTGGATTACCCGTGTTGTGATGTATTTGCAATTACTGAGCGTGTTAGTTGTGCGAGTTGGCTATGCGGTAAGGTTTTTCAGTTTTTTTTTTATTCTCGTACAAGACAAGGCAAATCATTAAAGTTATACTTTTACTATATCGTTTACTCAGCGAGTTGGCTTCGCGATATGTGCACAGTGTGTTTCCGTAGTATTTTTACTTTCGTACTAGGCAAGTCATTGAAGTTATACTTTTCCTATATCGTTTACTGAGCGAGTTGGCTACGCAGTATGTGCACAGTGTGTTTCTAGATTTTTTTATTTTCGCACTAAGCAAATCATTGAAGTTATACTTCTGCTATATCGTTTACTGAGCGAGTTAGCTACGCAGTATGGGCACAGTGTGTTTCTGTGGTTTCTGATTTTCGCATTTAGCAAATTTTTGAAGTTGTACTTTACCTGTATTCATATTTTGTAAATTATCGTTTACTGAGCGAGTTGGCTACGTGGTATGTGCACTGTAGGTTTCCGTGTTTTCTGATTTTCGCACTTAGCTAATTATAGAAGTTTCATTTTTCTGTATTCATATTTATAAATTATCGTACACCGAGCGAGTTCGCTACGCGGTATGTGTAATACGTGTCTCCGTGGTTTCTGTTTTTCGCACTTAGCAAATGATAGAATATGTACGTAATCTGTTTTCATATTTTAAAATTATCGTTTACTGAGCGAGTTGGCTACACGGTATGTTAATACGTGTTTCCGTGGTTTCTGATTTTCGCACTTAGCAAATCACAGAAGTCGTACGTTACCTGTATACTTTTTGTAAATTATCGTTTACCGTGAGAGATAGCAACGCGGTATGTGTAATATGTGTTTCCGCGGTTTTTGATTCTCCCACATAGCAAATCATAGAAGTTGTACGTTACATGTATACATATTTTGTAAATTATCATATACCCAGCGCGTTGGCTACGCGGTATGTGTAATATGTGTTTCTATAGTTTCTGATTTTCGCACTTAGACAATCATAAAAGTCGTACGTTACCTGTATTCATATTTTGTGAATTATCGTTTACCGAATGACTTGTCTAGGCGGTATGTGCACTATGTGTTTCTGTAGTTTCTTATTTTCACACTTAGGAAATGGTAGAAGATGTACGTAATCTGTATACATATTTTGTATATTATCGCTTACCGAGCGAGTAGGCTACGCGATATGTGTAAAGTGTGTTTCCGTTTTTTCTGATTTTCGCACGTAGCAAATTATAGAAGTTGTATGTTACCTGTATTCATATTTTGTAAATTAGCGGTTACCTAGCGAGTAAATTGGGCTCTATGTTTGTAGAGTGTCTTCTACGTGATCTTGGACCTTATTCGTAGTTTCTAGGGAGTATGTGTGTAGTTTTAAGGGTGCTTTATTGTGATTGGTGTTATCTAGTGTGTTCGTGGTGGTTTAATTTATTTTTAAGGGTCTTATTAGTGTTTACTTTTACTGCCTTAAGTCCTTCATCTTGTTTTCTTTTACGTTTTAATCCATAGGTAACTTGCGTTGTCTAGCAACTCGCTTCCTCTAAAAACCTCCGTTTTTGTTTCATTTTCAGATCTAATGGAAAATATGTACTAGATGTGCCACTAATTGGGCTGCTTAGTTACATCGCAGCCGGAACATTAGGGCAGCCATTGCCTTAACTAGATAGTGCATCCCACCTGCACGAGGTTGCTTGGTAACGGCCTTCCACTTTGCTCCTACAATCATATAATGAGGTGGTCCGATAAGTATCTCACTTTACTTTCCTTTTAAGTTTATTTCCTTAGTAAATGTGTGATTCACAGGACCCTGGCCATGTTCCTGATGATGACGAAGAACTTCTTCTACCTGTCTGGCGCCGGGAGAATACCTTGTTCGTCCGGCATCCAGCTGCGGAGTATTTCGATTGAACAGAATTAAATTGCAGGTCCACCTTCAAGACCAAGAATTGCAGGACCACACGGAGATCGCTGGAGAGGCATCTGGAGCGGAACCACGTAATCCGTATCACTTCTACTGTTAATATTTATTGTAAATGTAGATGTGAGTTAGGCCTCCGTCCTTCGGACCACTCCTGTAGTTTTTCTACTCCGCAGGCATTACGGCGTGCACGTCAGAATGCTACCATCTTCGCCTATGCCTGCACCCATTGCGAGGAGACGTTCCCGACCATCGGCGGACTCAGGAACCACCTACAGTGGTATCGTGATCAGGAGATTCGCAGTGGAACGAGGTAGTCCTCCCTAAGCCGGCTACAAGGAAGACACGCAGAACGAGGGGTGGTGGTGTTCAGGTACCAGAGCGGGTTGACGATCCAGCTGTGCCCGCACCGGTGGTTGCAGTATGGGTTGATGATCCTGCTGTGCCCGCACCGGTGGTTGCTGAACGGGTCGATGATCCAGCTGTGCCCGCACCGAGGACTGAGGAACGGGTTGATGATCCGGCTGTGCCCGCAACGGAACAGGCTGTGGTCCCTGCTGTGCCTGCAACAGAACGGGCTGTAGTTCTTGCTGTGCCCGCACCAATTCTGAGTCCATCCAATCTTGTGGACATCGGGTCGGGCGACGTTCCTGTGGTCCATTCATCACAGAAGGGCTGTGTTAGTGGCAGCCACCCGGTGCCGACAATGTCTGGGCCGGCCACGGCTCCCTCATTTGACACCGATAACATTGTTATTGGTCATGCTGATGACTTGATTTTAAATGTTACTCCTGACATTAACTTCGTTATCAGTAATCCAGTAAATTCCACCGCTTATGATACTGATTTAACTCTGAGGGAGTTGCGTGGTACACCTCCCGTCTCTCTGACTCTCCCATCTTCTTGTGCCTCCGAGGAGAACGCCTTACCTCGAGAGGGTTTTGACCCTTTGGCTGATAATGATATTATTCAAGATCCCTTCGGTGACAATCAGCCAGGCCAAGAAGATAACATTGCTACTGACGTGGACGACAAGTCACCTCTCCACGTCCATGTTCCTGCTCTAGATGCAATACTTCGGGAAGGAATCTCTCACAACAACTGGCAGAGATTCCAAGGGATTCTCCGTAAAATCACCGAAGATGCGCAACTCTTAGTTAAAATCCCCGTCCACCAAGGCGACTCTACACAGAAGAAGACCCGAAGTATATCCAATCCATTTACAGGAACAACAGAAGGAAAGCCATGAGGCTGATCCTGGGAGATGATGGGCGGAGGTGTAACATCGATAACTAGATTGTGACACATTTCAGAGAGACTGCCAAGAATAAATCGAACGACTTATCTGATTTTCATTCTCGCCCATCTGAGAATACTCCATGTGTTAATACTGCGAGAATAACTCCACATGAAGTTCAAAGACGGCTTCAAATATGTTAGAACTCAGCTCCAGGGGACGACCGACTCACTTATAAACACTGGAAGATGGTTGATCCTGCCTGTACACTGCTGGCTAGAATTTTTAACATCTGCGTGAAATATGAGAAAAAACCTTCTGATTGGAAGCAGTCGGTCACTATCTTGATATTCAAGAAAGGAGATCCGCATGACATCACCAACTGGCGACCCATTGCCATCATGCGGACTATATATAAACTATACTCAGGTGTGTTAGCCAAGAGAATGACCACCTGGATGATTGATAATAAAGTCTTAGCGCCAGCCCAAAAAGGATTCATGCCACACGATGGACTCTTCGAGCATAATTTCACGCTCATAACAAATTTTGATAAAGCAAGGTGTGAGAAAGGCCAGTTTTTAGCTGCTTGGCTGGACTTTTCCAATGCATTTTGCTCCGTGCCGCATGATGCTATCTTTGCGGCCCTGGATAGAACTGGAGGTGGCGCTAAGTTAAAGAAGATTATTAATGACATATATGCGGGTTCAACCACCCGTGTGCAGACTAAAAATGGGGTCACTGAGAACATTCCCATGGAATGTGGTGTTAGACAAGAATGTCCCATGAGTGGGCTGCTATTTAATCTTGTAATTGACCCCATAATAAGATCAATTCAGAGCGAGAATTCAGACCATCAGATTCTCGCCTATGCTGATGACATTGTTCTTTTATCAGATGATCCGATAAAATTATAAGACAACATCAATGTCATTGATGAATTATCTAAGAAGATTAATATTAATTTCAAGGCTTCGAAGTCATTCAGCCATCATTTGTCTGGTGTGACCCCAGTAGGAACAAGAACACCATCTTTAAAATTGGAAATGATGACCTTAACGCCTTAAAAGATGGTGAATTTGAAAATTTCCTGGAGAAGCCTGTTGGATTCCACATCTAATCCAACACCAAGGAACTGGCCGACCTGATTTCTACAGCTAAGAAAATCTTGCATTCTAAACTGACTCCTTGGCAAAGAATCGATGCCTTGAAGGCCTTCTTTTATCCATCACTCCAGTTTCTCATGAGAAATGCACAACACCAAAAGGGCGAGTGGTCAAAACTTGACAACATCATTAAGGCCGAGGTCAAAAAGACTCTTTACGTGTCTCAAGAGGCCAGTAATGACTACTTGTACGGCCCAACGATGTCTGGGTGTGTTGGATTGCCAGTTACAGAGTGTGACTCTGATTATCATCTGATCGACAATGCGTTCATGCTCCTTACATACACGGATTTATGCACTGCTGAGCTTGCTTTGGATGAACTGAAGATCTTGGTTCATAAGAGAATTAGCAGACCTGCTGATCAAGATGACATTTCAGCTTATCTAAACGGTCATAACGAGGGCGAGTTCAGAGGGAACTCTAACCTTTACAATCTGTGTGGACTCAAGCTCGGAAGGCATCGTCTAGAAACCAGACTACTTGGAAGTTTGTAGACTTCGTCCCATCTTTAACAATTGAAGAAAAAACCTTGTTCGGTAATGATCGTCATAAGGTGCTGAAGACCCTCAGAATGAACCTACAGTCCAAGCACCTTAATAGACTGATCAATCTGCCAAATCAAGGGAAAGTAATGGAATGTGTAGCCGCAGACACAGCTAGCTCCCACTTCTTGAGGACCGGTCTATTCACCAGATTTGCAGACTGGAGATTTATCGACCGAGCTAGGCTGAATATTTTACCGCTCAATGGGAGTCGCCGTTCAACATCTGATGGCAACAAGAGGTGTAGGAGGTGTGGTTACGATAACGAAACCCTGCCTCATGTAGTCAATCATTGCATGAGATACTCTGCACTCTATTAGCAGAGACACAATGCTGTAGTCAGCAGGGTTAAAAGGGCAGCTGCTACGGGGTATAACATCTTCAGTGAAAACCAGTTCGTTCACAACACTCTACGACCAGACCTCGTTCTAGTAAAAGATGGTCAAGCCTTGATTCTGGACATTTCTATTCCGTTTGAGAACAGGAAATTCGCCTTCGAAGATGCCTGACTGGCCAAAAGGGACAAGTATGCGACCTTGGCGACAGCTCTTCGTTCTCGATTTACATCTGTTGAGATGGACGCTATGTTAGTTGGGTCAGTAGGATCTTGGGAGCCAGCTAATGATAAGGTGCTACTCTCCATCTGTAGCAAAAAGTATCTCAATCTGTTCAAGAAACTGTGTGTGTCGGACACAATAAGCTTCACGCGCGACATCTATGTGGAGCATATCACCGGTGTCCGACGGAGGTGACGAAGTACCCTGACTTTGGTTTTCCCACGGTTTCCCCCAGCCTCTCAAGGTGAATACCGGGTTAGTAAGGTCACTTGAGGCCTTGGTTGTGACTGTGAGGCAGAAAAAGGCTGCTTTCCCGATCGTGACGGACTACAGCGATGTGGTGATTTCTTAGTGTTTGTGTAGTGAAGTGTAGTGTAGTGTAGTGTTCATGTTATAAAAGAACAGTTCTGGACATTTTTATGCCAGTTTTTATATCATGAAATTGCAGTGCTTTTTGTTATTTTTATTGTAAATTTTCTTTAAAACATTCTTTAATAAAAAATATGTGTTTCCGTAGTTCTCTGATTTTCACACTTTCAAATCCTTAGCAGTAACATTTACTCTGCTCCATTAGGGCTGAAGTGACCCCTGCAAGAGTCGGTCAAGAAAGTTAGGTACATAACAGCCTAGTGCACATGTCTAGACTCAGCTGACAACCCCGTAATTTCTCCAATGCAGACACAACAACAACACAAGTTGCTCGGTTCCTACCTAAGGCAAGGGTGCCCCTAGACAAGCTTTACTCTGCTCGACCCCCCCAACCACTCCGGAATAAAGTGTCCTACAAGAGTTGGCCAAGGGAGGTTACATAGACAACAACTTAGCATACATCATACCTAGGGAGATAGTTGGTTCGAACCCCACTATCGGCAGCCCTGAAAATGGTTTTCCGTGGTTTCCCATTTTCACACCAGGTAAATGCTGGGGCTGTACCTTAATTAAGGCCGCGGTCGCTTCCTTCCACTCCTAGCCCTTCCTTGTCCCATCGTCGCCATAAGACCTATCTGTGTCGGTGCGACGTAAAGCAACTAGCATCATACCTAGACTTAGATAAACACCCTTAGTTCGCTTACCCCTGCTCTCTCAAGTCAGGTACCCCTTTTATTAGCTTCTTTCGACAGTATTCCATAAAATAACAACATCCTCTTGTCTGTCACGTTGATCGTAATATACTGACGTCGGGAAGGGCAGCCTGCTGAGGAGGAAGGGGTCCTAGAACTACTACTACTAGGCCACCGCTCGTTTTGACTGCGGAATAACTCACAAATATATGCGTTGCATTGAAATCGGGTATTCATCAACTGTTCAGGAAATATTAGGTTGCGGACCTGACATGTTTAGGTAAAACTTGTTCACCTTTTAGTGTTCTGTCCCCTCCACTTTGTCCGAAGCGGATCCTGTGTCATGACATTTGACCACATTTTTTACGAAAACGAAAGCGTACACGAGTTACTGTTGAGTGTTTCCCCACATTGAAGCTCAGGGTCTTGGCTGTTGGCGACTATGTTCAAGAGTTCAAGACAAGAGGCCATCGCAGCATTAACAAAGCATTACATTATTTTCCCCGCAGTAAAAATATGCCCGAAAATCATTCAAAACACATCAATTATCACATTTACCCGATGATGTAGGAGTCTTAGTTTGCACTCATATAAGAATTATATTGAATATTGTGATATAGCTGCCACCCCCAGAGGCCCAGGTTCGATTCCCGGTTCGGGCACGAAATTTGAAAATGGTGCGGGGGCTAGAACGGGGTCCACTCAGCCTCTGGAGGTCAACGGAGTAGAGGAGGTTTCGATTTCCACCTCATCCATCCTGGAAGTGTTTTTCCGTAGTTTCCGACTTCTTCTCCAGGCAAATGCCGGGATGGTACCTCACTTCAGGCCACGGCAGTTTCCTTCCCTCTTCCTTGTCTATCCCTTCCAATCTTCCCATCCTCCCGCAAGGCCCCGTTCAGTATAGCAGGTGAGGCCACCTGGGCGAGGTACTGGTCATCCTCCCCAGTTGTATACCCCGATTTAGGGTCTGACGCTCCAGGACACTGCCCTTGAGGCGGTAGAGGTGGGATCCCTCACTGAGTCCGAGGGAAAAACCGACCCTGGAGGGTAAACAGATAAGTAGAAGAAGAAGAAGAAGTGGTATAGCAGTCCATTATTTCATTTTTCAAGCACAATCGCATAATTTCTAATTAAAATTTGTCCCGCATTCATAGTAATAACGCTTTTGTTGCCTCTAACATTATTTCCCAAATATATAGATTGAAGTACTGAAGTGATATTTTATACAGAATCTTGAGTATGGAGGGAAGTATACAATTCTTCCCATAAAAATGGCCAAGAAATAAATCACGTGAATAATATACATTATACAGTAATATATTATATAACTGAATACACAACTTTTATCGTCATATACACATATCCCTCAGGAATTGTCTCCACTCGACATTTTCGTCGAGGAACGGTTTTGCGAACTGCGTTATTTCACAAGAGTATTACAGTGCAAGACTGTTTCATGACACCATCAACTCTTTAAGGTAAGTTCCTTTTGTCAATTTATTTATTTTTAAACGTCGTAATTTAAATACCTGTGTGTGGTTCAGTAGTCGAGTGGCAAGGGTAGCTGTACTTTTGAAAAGCAGAAAAGAAATCCATCACTCCATTTTTGCGATATCTTATGACACTAACTCAGCAACCTGGTAGTGCAAAAGAAGAACTTGAAATTAACAAGCATGTCTGAACGGTGATAAATAAAGTTAAGCTGTGGTCATATGATTATTATAAATATTAACTGTATGATATTGAAACTGTGTAAATCTTCATACACTCGAATATATCATGAAGAAACACCTACAGCCGTGTTAACATTGTCATCGACATCAGTCCTAAATTCTTTTGTTTCAAGCGATACTCAATAAGCGTTGCGATTGCGCAGAAACAGAGCAGTTATCTCTGCAGGACATGAAATGTTATAGTCACGTCTTTCAAAAGAGTATCCACTACGAATTCTTCCTTCATGTCTTGTGTTGGTGGGCTTCTTTTCTTTCACCACGTAATTTGAGTACCATCCTCAGTGCAGGAAGAAGTTAGTGGGACATTAAACAATATTGCTACTAAAGAAAATACAGTTTGATGACCAAGTTATTTCTAAATAAACCACTGCCAGGGTTATACTGGGCAGTGCGGGGAAACACAACAGCAATTGAGTATAACAATCTAAACAAGGAGACGTGGTGTTCTGATTCCTCTCCATGATTATGTCAGACATCTTCTGACATGAATCTCGTAAAATCTAGTGTGATATTTTTGCCTAATCCCGAATCTTGGTTTCTTTTCGTATTCCAACCTGAAATTCCATCACATCGTGTCTACAACAACCGGTCACAACCTAAATCTACTGAAGACCTAATACATGTTGCATTCTTTGTAATAGATCAAGATGAACAAAATAAATCTGCTCGATATGTCACATTATCAAGTGACTGTATGAAAACGAAAGATATTAATTAGTAATTAATCAATTCATTTTATTTAACTAATTAATTAATGTCCTTGGTTTTACGTTTTAATAACTACGTCTACGGTTTTTGGGAGACGTCCAAGTGGCAAAATTTTCTCTCGCATGAATTTCTTCACGTTCTGGATAATCAATGGACAAGCGGCTGGTCGTCTGCAGTGTCATACATAGGGACGTTATGAGTTCATTGACCATAACTACGTCAAATGAAGAGCAAAAATGTGCTTACTAAAATATTTATTCAGTGTAAATCACGATAACTCGTTTATTAAGTAGGCAAATTTGTCACATCTTATAACGCAGTCACAATGCATAACGTGAATGGTAAAATAATTTCAAATTATCCATATTATTGTCTTCCAAAGAATGAAAACGGAATGTAAGTTTCGTGAACAGCAAAAACAAGAAAAAAAATAGAAAACCTGAAAATCTGGGAACATTGTTCCAAACGATAAATGAGAGTTAACTCACACGATCCGTGGAAATCTGACCTTCAACAAGTAGAATTCCAGATGGACATTTAATTAAGTTTATCGACCAGTCGACTATCCTATCGGATATTGGAACATCCTCCGAATGGATCCTTAATCGAATCAAATCGACTCTCAGTTACTTTGGATTGGCAGCGAAATATTACTTCAAAACATGGTGTTCATTACAAGTTAACAGCAATTGTCACAATCGAAATAAAATTCCACCGCACATTGTCATCTCGTGACACCCTTAAGTTACAGAGGAATCCCGACGCTGAAACACGCATCACTCCAAACAGATGTTCAGAAGGAGCCAACAACACTTGATCCGATAGGATCTTACGTTATATCGTTCTGAAGGAGCTAAACTGCGAAATGCAGGAAAACATTAATTCATTATGCATTTAGAAGAAACGCCAAACACTGAAGTTAAAGAAAAGTGATAAATCAAGCGAAATGTTCTCACTAAACCAACTTTCAGGTTATGAAACTGTTACGTCGTTAATTTCGTTAAAATACAAGAACACACAGGAAATCTTTCCAATTTTCTACAACTACGACTACAAGTACCAATCTGTATAGCTATACTTGTCCGATTAAACCAAACTACGAATGATCGGTGGATCAAGGTCTCACATAAGTAATGTGAAAAACGATAAATGAAAATAAAATTTATTAACAGCTGACGAATCGAAACCGCATTCGTAGTGCAAATAAATCAACTAAGTGTCAACACACGGCACTATCATAATATACCGGACACTCCAACAATAAATCTTAAAGTAAAGAAAGAAACAAATAGAATCGAAAGTTCATCGAACTTGAACACACGCGGCTAAGTGGAAGTGATCAGTCTCCATTAGCACTTACATTCATGCCGCTACTGATGTAACGCTATTATGGGAGCACCTTACGGCTAGTAAGAGTTACATGGCCTAAATAGCACCTGCTTACATCTTCCACTACTGCAAACACTGACATCGTTCAAGTCGATTCCCAAAAATGCCTAACCTATGACTTGGCTATGTACAGACGGTGTCCTAATCCTGTCGTTGTGTCAACGTTACTGTGTCTACTCATCCTCAATGATAATTATAAGACGCGTGGCATCCTAAATCTATCGTTGAGCCAACGTTATGGTATCTACACATCACGCATACTACCAGGTGAAACTAACACAATGTCCAAATATCTAAATCTGATCCTCGTTGAAACTCTAACACATGAAGTGAAATTCGCTACAAAAATGAACTCGAATCTCGAAATATTACTGTGTCTATTTCCTGCGATAATGTTAATCCATTCCTCATTACAATTTAAACACATGCGGTGAAGTTCGCTAAATAAAAATATTACGTAATAGCACTGAAAACAATAATCATAACCATCACGATATGCACGGCATAACTCAAGAGTAAGGTTCCAACTGACCTGCCATGTCAATACTCTGAGGCATTTCGACTACACTCTCGAATTTAAAATAATATCAAATAGCATTAAAATAAAAAATAAAAAATGAAAATAATATTCATTATATAAAATACTCTGCTGTCATACCTTGTACTCACACTTAGTTCTTACCTGATTACTCACACATACACTAGGGTGTGGGGTAATAAGCTTACTTTTGACAACATACCATATGGGTTCTGGGAAAAGGATATTGGCGTTCGGTTTCCCCATTAAATTTGAGGTTATCTAATTCTAGCATTGAAATAAAACGATATATTAATTTGATAGAACTAAATATATCATTTAAATTATTTTGATAAAGATAGTGAGACTGGCTATGATAAAACAGGTGAGAATATAAAAGTATGACATTACAACTGAAAGAAACTAGGCATTAAATTTTAAATCCTCTTGACCGGACATTTAAGAATTGTACAAGTTATTTATCCCTCACTGTTCACTTGACTGTACCTTCAACACTTCGAGTGTAATTACGATGTATTCCTTTGAGTTGGTGTCTGCTGTAAGTATCTCAAGCCTAATTTGGTGATGTATCCCATTTGTTTCACTGGCGAAATACTGCATGGCTTGAAATTAGATTCACACTCCGAATATTTAATCCATATGGTGACAGGCGACTAAGTATCCATATGACTGCTGCTTCTCCATCCAGATGACTGACTAATATCATGTCAGTAGTACTCCATATGGCAAGGCTCGGTATAATACCAATATAAATGGTCCGTTATTGGACATTATAAATTTTCCAGCCAACTCATCCTTGGTTGCCAGCGTTTCGCCCCCGTGTGCTAAGCTGGGCTCATCAGTTGGTACCTAGCACACCTACCAAGACGCATGGATAGCGCATACCGCGAAGGCCACTGCGTAGGCTAATTGGAGCCACCGGCAGTGCAATGCACTATGAGAGACTTTGTCTCATTACCAAAAATTGATGCCTGCTTGGCCATCAGATGATATTATATATTTCAGATTCCCTATGGAAATCAACATATATATCAAGGCTCGCTATTCCACTGACTTCACTACCATTCTCACCGTTCATATGACTTCACGGTAAGCCTTTTCCTCCAACTGAACTGACCGACTGAGGTAAATTGTATAACCAAAACTCTTTCTTTGTAGCATGTAGCCTATACGTAATCTACTATAAATAAAAAGGTTAGATGCCACATATGTTTCCTTTTTATTTACTGGTAGTGTTTGGTGGACCAGAACAATATAGTATGTGAATTTTCCATGTATCTTCCATCAATTCAGCTAATTTGGACTGAAAAAGCTTACATCGCTTTTGCTAGGCTGAGTGGTTCGGACTGTAAAGCACTCCTGGCCTGACGGGTTTAATCCCAGCTCTGTCAGGTGGTACATTGACCCCATAAATCTACCTTGCTGAAATGTCAACTACAAGATTGAGTGCATCCATATTTTTGATGCAAGCTCACCTCGTGTTCCGTGGCATGTTAACTCTCAGCGGGAGGTGACCCCCCAAAACATCGAATGAGGTCAGAATATTTCGGAAGACCTCGGGTAATTAATAATGCAATTCTGGCTAATAAACCTCATTGTGATATTTCAGCACTGTCGTTATCAAAGAAATAAGTAATTAAGAATTTTGGAAAATATTTTATGAAGCTAAATTTTACAGGGCGGAAATGTATTTTATATATTTTATTTATTTGTTGACTTTTGGCGTGGCTCAGGCTATGAAGCCTGCTGTTATGCCAAACCATCTCATATGTACTACATTGTACAAACTACAGAGTATTAGGATTTCTAGTTACATATAATTAATTATAAAATTAAACTTAAGTAATAGTTATAAACAAAAGGTAAATTTCTGAGAGTCACTATTTTAAAAAACATTAAACACTAATTTCTTAAGTCTATGTACCATTTATAACATGTTTTTTAAAATACATTTCTACTATGTATGTCTCTAATTACAGCCGGAAGGGAATTCCAAGAGCGTTTGGTTGCAGGTATGAATGAGTTGCCGTACCCGGTCGTGCGGTAAATTGGGGAGCTCAGCAGGGAAGAGGTTTCTGACCTTGTAGGTATACTGTTTGGAGATGACAAGTATTAAGATCCATTCTCAGATAACTTGGTGTGTCTGTACGGAGAATCTTGTGAACAAGCGAAACAGAGTGAAGGTTTCTTCTCTCCGCCAAATATAACCACGACAGCTGTTCAAGACAAGGTGATATATGGCAATACCTGGGCATATTTAATACAAAACGGATGCATGTATTATAAGCCCGCTGAAGTTTAGCGTTAAGTGTGGTGTTCAGGTTGTTGTATATTACGTCACCATAATCAAAGATGGGTAGAATCAAGCTTTGAACAAGTAACTTTCTCGTATTTAGAGGAAGGAGATCCCGTATACGTATAAGAGAGTGCAAAGAAAAGAATACCCGTTGGCATATTTTCGTCGTGTGCTCCCTCTAGTTTAAGTACTTATCAAAAATGAGGCCAAGGTTTTTTACAGTTTCGTTTATTTGTATTGGTGTTGCGTGGAATAGGATTGGGGGAATTTTAACACTTTTCAGTTTGGTATGATTACTTTTGGATCCAATTATGATTGCTTGCGATTTGAATGGATTCACTTTAAGAGAATTATTTTTAGTCCAGTCTTTTATATTTTCCAGGTCATCGTTTAGTTTGTTATTGTCTATTTTGATGTCGTTCGGGTTTGTTTGTATATAAAGTTGTATGTCGTCTGCGTAGAAATGGTATTTACACGTTTTTATATGTTCTGGTAGGTCATTTAAGTACAGTGAAAATAGCAGTGGCGCTAGAACACTGCCCTGAACTACGCCAACTTCAGTTTGTTGCCAGTGTGACACTTTCGTACCTGCTGAAACGCACTGCTGCCGCCCAATTAAATAAGAGTGCAGCCACGTCAGTGCGCTGGAAGAAAATTTTTGTGCTTGTAGCTTAGCTAATAATATTTCCCTGCCCACACTGTCAAATGCTTTATTTAGTTCTAAAAGTACAAGGATAGTCATTTGTCCGTTGTCCATGCCTGATTGAATGTCATTTGTGACTTTTAGTAGTGCTGAGGTTGTGCTGTGGTTAGGTCTAAATCCTGACTGGTATTTGTCGAGTAAATTGTGTTTGTTAAGGTAATTTGTTATCTGCTCGTGAACGACCTTTTCTAATATTTTACTAAGACGAGAAAGTATGGAAATTGGTAGAAAGTCTTCGGGTTTTGTTCGATTATCGATTTTTCTTATCGGTCGTATTATGGCATTCTTCCATATATTGGGAAGGATTCCTGTCAAGAGTGAGGTATTTATTATGTGTGTAATTGTTGGGAGAACAATTTCAGTGAGTCTTTTAATTAATGTCAAATTTATTCCGTCACATCCTGTAGCCTCTGTCTTTATTTCATGAATTGCGTCTCTGGCGTCGTTAAGAGTTACATGTGAAGAATAAAATTCTTCTCCATCGTGTTTTGTCTCGTATGTAGTCTGTCGATTGTTTTCCTTTTAGTTCGTTCGTCTGTATGTGAATTTTGTGAGCAGAAAAATTGATTTAATTCGTCTAATGGCAAGTCAGTGTTGTTTTCGTCGGTTTTATTTTTTGTCAAACCAATGTTCCGAAGAATTTTCCAAACATTGCCAGAACTGTTATTTTTTAAGATTTCATGTGTGTGGCGTATCTTAGCATTCCTGATGGTCTGAGTTGTTGTGTTACGCAATTTTTTGTACTTTTCGAAATTGTCTGCGGTTGGATTTTTTCTATAATATTTGTAAGCTGCATTTCTTTCCTCCATTTTTCCCGAATGTATTGCGTCAGCCAAGGTGATGGTTTTCGTTTCACTCGTGCTGTCCGTATGGGGGCGTGTTTGTCATACAGTCCTAAAAGTAGTTCGTTAAACAAGGTTATTTTGTCGTTAATGTCCTGTACGAGCTGTATGTTGTGCCACGGTGTTTTGAGTGCGTCCTCAATGAACGCCTCTTCGTTTAGGCTTTTGAAGTCTCGATAGGAAATTAATTCAGGCTCATATTTCGGACATTTCAGTGAGTAAGTTGCGTAAATAAAGTCATGTTGGGAACGTCCGGGAGCTGGCTGTTGTCCGTAAGTCTGCATTCTATCAGTATTGTTTGTAATAATTAAATCCAGTGGTGTATGGGAAGTAGCTGTGTGGTATGTAGGATTTAGGGGAAGGATCGTCATATTGAGTGAGGTAAGCATGCTTTTGATTTGTCTAGATTCGGCAGAGTCACATTTTTTCATGTCAGAATTAAAGTCGCCCATTAAAATAGCATGCTCATACCTGGGTAATAGGTCCTGTAGTGCTTCCTCCAGGTCTTCGATATATCTCGTCTTCGGTGCACGATACACAACACCTAGTAAACACTTAAAACTGCGAATTTGTAATTCAATAAATAGGAACTCGGGCCCGTTGTGAAATTCACTTGGTGTTTTGAGTAATTCTTTGAATTTCATATCCTTGCGCAGATATATCGCTGCGCCTCCTCCACCTTTTCCTACTCTATCGTTTCTTATCAGCGTGTAACCCTCCATATGTACTAGTGAAGACGGGATACTTGGTTTCAACCACGACTCTGATATTAATATGGTATGGAAGTTGTTGTTAGAGAATATGTCTGAGAATTCAGTGAAATGGGAAAGAGGGCTCTGTGTGTTCACGTGGCCCACCTGAAGAGAGCTTGGAGGTACAGGAGGAATGTCGCCGGGGCAGCCCGCAGTGGTTTGGGAAGGGGTAGTTGCAGTTTGACCGGTCTGCATTTCGGGAGGGGAGGTTTGCAGGCTGTAATTAGAGACATTTGTTTCCTTTAGCCTAAGAAAAGCCAACTTGACAGTTTCTAAATGCTAACTGAACTGGTTTCCTGGAATTTAGTTAGCCTAATCTAAGTTATCAATTGAATTTAACAGATATTTACAATTCTAGGTATTTTCCTATTGAATTCCAGTTATCGCCTAGTTTTAGCTTAGGCTCATGATTAACTAATGCTCTTTAGTTCTTGGCGATTTGTGACCCGAATTTTCCTGTCACCTCGTTTCACTATCACTGTCCCGTCCTTCGACCACGTATTTTTTACGCCGTACTTCGAAATTGCCTCCTGGAGAAGCTGTAGTCTCAGGGGAGTGAGATATTCTCGGATAGTTTTGTGTGTGCCCTTCAGTTTTTCTTATTTGTGAACATTGCATTCCTCTTCCGATAGGACACAAACTTCACTATTATTGGTCTCGGACGACCGCCTTCTCTTTTCCCTACCCTGTGTGACCTATCAATGTCTTCTAGACTGAGATCGACCCCAATTTCCTCAGCAATATTTAAAATAATGTCGTCCGTGTTCACATGTGCGGACTCTGCTACACCGAACACTTGCAAGCACTGGCGCCTCGTGTACTGTTCCAGATCGTCGGTCTTCTCCTGTAACTGGGACTCTAGTCTCTTTATGATTTTGTCCCTATCTTCGAGAGCACTCCGCAACTCTTCAATTACCTTAGTATTGAAGTCTATAGACTCCTGCAATTTTTCTACCACTACCTTTGTCACTTGCTCCTGTATTAGGTTGGCAAGCGTGCTCAAGATGTCCTTGCTACGCAGCGCGTCCTGGACGGCTTGCTTCACCAAGTTCTCCATCGGTACTTGCTTTACTTTACGCGGAATGATATTTTTGTCTGCTGGTAGATGTTAATCACACGTATCACGTCACTAACACTTCTGTATACGCACAACAATGGTAGGAAAAAGTATTAGCGTCACAAATCGTTTATACTGCGAAAGCACACCTTCATACTTAACGTTAATCAGGAGCCTTGCCTTGTCCGACGATGCACTGTCCGCCATGACGACCTATTTATTTAGGCTCGGAGAAAAGTTAGCATCTATCCTGGAAGTCAGGTGTCAAAATGTGCAGGAACCTTGGTGCAAGAAATTAATTAATTACGCCCGTTAAAGAAACAGGAAAATTCAGCGAACAATACCATCGTGACTGGAAAAATAGGTGAATCTCTGAGGTGAGTCTCAAAGACATCGGTCCAGCGGTCATCAAATGGAATGACTGCACAACAGTAGATAACACCACGCAGCGCGTCTCTAGAGAATGCATAAATACCCCCCTCCTCAAGCGAGACAGGCAGTCATCTTTCAATTGTCCAAGAGGGTGAAACTACGTCGAATGATATTTAGGAGGGACTTTTAAATTTCAGGTGTGGTAAGTAGACTTGGGAAATCTCAAAAGCCAGTTGGCTTGAGGGATGAATATTTTACAAGGCGGTAATGGTGAGCGAAGACAACTTGGATGCTGAAACATTGTATTTACGACATCCATCCAGGCCGGGGAAGATCATAAGTTAATCATTGTAGGATTCCTGAACTTCTGCGTAGGGAGGCAGCATATTCATAGATAACTCTTTTGAATGATTGCGAACAAGGTTATTTTGATAATCGGTTAAGGAGGACTGCTGTTGTCTGTCAGAGATAAGCTTTTTGTCTCATGGTCATTCACATCTGTGGGACACCTGGTGAAAAATGTGTTTTAAACTTTCTACGAACTGCATCAGCTGAATTCTCGATGCGAGGCTGGCGGTTTAATTGTTGTACATGTGTACAGAATCAAATTTATTGGTAAGCTAAAAATCATAAACGAAATTAATGTGTGTTGCTTCAAGACGAGTGCAGAATCAGCGTATTTATAAGGTAGTATTTAAGCAAAGAATGCCTCTTGCCATTGTGAGGGGTTAAATTCAGAGGTGGCTGGAGCAATATGAAGCCAAGATAATGCCACGCCAAGTGGCACAAATACAGGTCTGTCTAATTCAAATATAATGCTTTTGTAGTTATGTAAATGCTTGTCCCTTTAAATTAATTAATCAATCACAACATCGTGTTGTATACGTGGCGTGTGTAGAATTAAGTATGCTGTCTTGTCGTTATTTCACTGTAGAGACGAATTTTCTGTTATTTATGTCAGCACGCGAGACGTTAAAATGTGTTTAAATTTCTTAAAAAATAAAAGTGAAGTTAAAAATTACAATGAAAATCAATGAAATAAAGTTCGGGCCGGTAAAAGTTAATTATGATAACGATAAAATAACCGTTATGAGTCGGATAAAATAAAAAACAACGTATCCAATAATAATAAGAAGAATAAATTCACGTCAGGATAAATTTGAGATGATAATAATAATGCGCACAGCAGTTAGATAAGCGAGGTTTGCAGTTTATATCGAAATCTAGTGAAGTATGATAAAGTTTGACCTTTTTGGGGGGAAATGTAAATTTTGTGACACCGTGTATTTGTAAAATAGAAAATCAGGGTTTGTTATTTTGCTCCCGAGGTCCTGAAAAATTTCGAGAAGTTAGCTGAATTGGCCAATGCAGAAAGGTCATGAGTCACATTTTTTACGAAAATTAGTTTCGTGCAAGATATATGCTCGCAAGGGTAGATCTAACATCCTGTGCAGATAGGTCGTGAATAATTCATGAAATACACTATAGGTTGGGCCTCGAAAATCATGATCCTTGCAGAAACGTTATGAGTGATGGACTAATGTCCTTTATGCATGGATCGATTTGAGTTATCGACAGTAATACTTGTATTATTGTCAATTTTCTTTTACTGAAGTTTAAACAGTTATCAGCATGCCTCAGAGCATGACGGATAATAATTCCTCGAGTTCTCGCAGTGAACATAAGGGGAAGAAGAGGAGAACAAATAGGGAAAATTATAAGAAGGAATGTTGTACGTAATTCCAAAGTTAAACAACTGGAACCCAAGAACTGCCGAGGAGAAACTGTTTCTTCACGGAAAACGGGTAGAGATTGCAAGTAAGTTGATATACATAATGTATAGAATTGTTGTATTACTACATTATTAGTAACCGGGTTTAATTTTATTTCCTGTTTGATACTGTGTTTTTACGTTTTGCAGCTGTAAAAAATGTTACTTTTCACTGGTGGATGATGGGATGAAGATAAAAATTGTTGCTCACCTCAACAATTTCAATGATAAAGAAAAACAAGACGTCTGTCTTCAAGAGCACATCGAAACAAATCGATTGAAAACCTGAAGACCAAGAAAGGATAATCCTAAGGCGAGGAACATTAACTTTTCTTATTTTATTTCGATAGGGAATGAATGACTAACCGTGTGCAAGAAAGCATTTATTAAATTGCATGGCATAACAGAGAAAAGAGTTCGTAGACTATGCATGTTGCTATCTGTTGGCAGAAGTCCTCGAGATTTACGGGGCAAACATCCGAAAGCTAATGTCATACCGGGAGAAATATGTCAAAAGATTTAGGATCATGCTGAATTATTTCCTAAGAAAGGAACACATTATTCAGGTAGAGAGTTGTATTATTTGTACAATAGATTAGATGTAAAGCAAATGCAAAAAATGTTCTTAACGCAATATCGACGTGAAAATATCAAGAACAAATTTTATTTGAAAGTGTTTCCAGGAGAATTTTAACTTGAGGTTTAGACACTTGCTCGAAATTTGAAGAATTGTCAGCAAAGATACGTAGTCCACACCTTTCTGGATATGTCAAGAGAGTTGCAGTTGCAGAACTAAACGGTTCATTACAGAAGGTCAAAGAAATTTTACAGAAAAGTAGGAGAAGTATTAGCTCACTGCTGGGACGAAGAACACGCCAGAGGCGTAGCGGTTGATTATATCAAAAATGCACCCCCGCCGAATATCCCTCTTCAGGAAATATTCTACTTTCGACAGCTCTGCGTTAATATATTTGGTATACACAATCTAAAAAGAGGTCACTACCATTATTATGTGTATCATGAGGGTAAGGCAAAAAAGGTGCTAACTAAGTATGCTCTTTCATTTATAATTACATTCAAAACTACATCCGAGAAAATGTTCTTTGGCGGCTGTTCTGGTCAGAACAAAAATCATACAATGGTTCGTTTCTGACTATGTCTGATCTCGAGTGAGAGGTTCAAAATAGTCAAACATTTTCCCATAAGAGGACACAGTTTCATTCCAACTGACAAATATTTTGGCGTTATAAAGGATGTTGTAAGGCACCTACATGCGGAATACTGTATAATGATAAAAAGAGCTTCAAAGAAGCTTACAGTTAAAGACAATGACACTATCCCAAAAAGAGACGTGAAACGTTGGTAGCTTGTTTATTATAAGAAGTCATGTCTATCATTTTCAAGCATGGGAAGAATTCCAAAGGAAATGAAAATATCTTTCTCCCGTTTCAAGTGGATGACTTTTGACTACAACGCCTGCGCGCCTGACCAAGTGATCACAGCATTAATTGATGGTATTTAAAGAGAATGCTTCCATCTCCTTCATAATATGAATCTGAAACCTACACTTCCTATATATTTTGAATATATATAAATATCAAGAAAACAGAGGACATATTAAAATAAGAGACGTAAGTAGTTTCAGAATATGTAGAATTTTCTGAAGAAATTTTAGTCTGACCAACTGAAACAGCTAATGATGATATTGATTGGGAAGGTTAGATTTCCTTTCTGATGATTGACTTAATAATTCATTCCTTAAAAATGATGTAAACATAGATTTCAAGGTTGTAAATAGTAAATAGCATGCAGAATGTATTTTTATTCAAATATCGCGGATAATATAGGCTTTAAATAGCATCCCATTGACAGATTGTTCATTCATTGCAGAAAGTACATGAGTCTGTAATCAAGAAGCGAATTTGTTGAATGAATAAAAGATTAAGAAAAAGTAGTGGCTTCTGGCCCTTTAATTATATTACACCTTATAACATTGTACAGAGAATCAAATATCCATTTACAAACTGCCGAAGATGTTTTATGCCTCTCCTGTAAACTCAAAATATTGTGACTCATGACCTTTCTGCAATGATCGATTCAATTGCGAAATCATTATAAATTTGTTTGTCATGGGATCGCTTGTATTTAAAAAAGTTTCAAGCTAGAAGAAAATGCATTGTAATTGAAATGAAATATTATGAGAATAATCAGGAAATTGTTAAGGGTAGTGTGAACCTGTATTTTATGAGTGATGTAGAATAATAAGGGCGCCGAGGATAAGAGGCCCTGTAGTTCGATGGAGAAGATTTTTTGTGACATGATGCATAAGTTGGTGTGTAATATTTCTGAGACAGGCTATATAAGAGTGTAACATTCTCTCTACAACTATGCAATTTTCCTACATTCCGACCTTCTGCCGCCGCTTCTCCTTTCGACAGTGTTGTTGCTGCCTTCGCTACGTACTGCCTTGCTCGCCTGCTGCGTACGTCCACTCATGGACATGTGACTGTAACGTAATTGTTCTGGAAAACGCTGGCGCTCTCTCAACTATGCTTCTAGATTTTTCCATCGTGTTATATATCCCGGAATTCACCCCACACAAGTCAGTCTCGAATCGTTACGGAGTGGGAGATTACCGAATACCTGTGTGCCATCTTCGCCTTTTTACATCAGACAGCTAGCTTCCATGTACTTTTTCATTCAGCAAGCTAGTGTCAGTGTTAACATTCAAGATGCAAACTTTATTCTTTTCAACTTAACATATTACCGGAACTATACTATGCACAGGAGAACATTAATTAGAATCACCTCTTTACGTGCTTTTGATACCTACTGGTTGTTCTACACTCGCATTTCTAAAGCAAATATACCTACCGGGTGAGGAACCTATTTATCCATCTTTACTCTCCTCTTCCTCTCTATATAAACAAGGGCTCAGGTTCAATTCTCGGCTGGGTCATAAATTTTACTGTGCATGATTACGTTTTCTGGCTTGGGAACTAAGTGTTTTCATCGTGTTAATTCAAATATATAGAGAAAAGGTTAAGGAGGAGAAGAAGAAAGGGAAGAAGAAGAAAAAGGAATAAGTCCTGTATTCTACATTCCGTGTTTAAAAGCATTGTGATGCATTAGGTCATAAGTTACAAGTTGTCAGCCTATGAGGCAGGCCTCTAGTTAAGTCTAACCGAATAAAGTAAAGCAGCTATCTTGCAGAGTAGCCTTGTTTCGAATGTTAAGCTAATAAAAACGAATAGGTTATAAGTTAAAAGTGTGTGCTCGGGTCAGACATTTCATTCGTATCAATTGTAACGGCATGCATCTCTGCGACACCTCTGTTGCGTAACAGGCTACACTGACAACAGATTCCTAAAGCCTCGTAACTATGAGTAGAAGATTGTTTTCAAGTCAGTAAACCTTCGATTCCGTATTCAAAACACGTTAAACAACTCTAATTAATGCAAGACTCAGCCTGAGGTCCTCTAGTCGCTAATACCACGCTCGGAAGTTAAAAGCCCTCCAACACCCCTTTTAGTCGTTTCTTACAGCAGTATTCCATCACCCTCTTACCTATGTTTCATCACTCCACTGAGAGTCGCAAGTTAGGAAAGGCATGTGGTTAGGAGGATACAACCTCGAATTAGGGTAATACGTAAAAAACACCCTAGCACAGCCTCCACCGGGGTTAGAGCCGTAAAAGCCCATGTATACGCATGCTTTTACTTACTTGTGTTAGGCCACTCACTTTTATCTATCCTATCCGACCTTCCTTGGTTAACTCTTGTTCTTTTCCGAACCTTACGCTACTAGGTTTACGAGCGCTAAGGAGTCTTTAATTTTCATGCCTTTCGTAGCCCTTGTATTTCTTTGGCTGATACCTTGCGCGGTCGCTCATCTCCCCTGCATCTAAGGTTGCTTTTCAGCGTTACGTCTCAATGAATAAAGCACATTATGTATTAAGTCTTAACCCATCTCCCTGGAACCATGTCAAGTCTAGGAGGTTAACGCGTAGTCAACGCAACGTTAGGCCTGCAGGGGTTTCCAACGTAAAGTGAAAGTAAGGATTTTATTCTGTATTTGGGAATTCTGATAATACGCGAAATCCTGCAGAGCTGAATTCCGGCGCCACATTATTTTTTACGTATTATATTGGGTAGCAAATTTGTAGGGGAAAAAACTAAATAAACTTTGTATTCTGTGTCAGCAAATACATCCAAAGCTAGTCAACTTGCACGTGCAGTTATTTTTTGCTTATGTATTTATGCTAGGCTCTCTGTTTTTAGAAGTTCGAAGATGCTTCCTAATATTACGCCGTCTGTAAATAAAGCATTTGTATTACACCTGACACCATATTCCTAGTTCTATGTGTAGCCGTAAGCTTCCACCAATCTCAGTATCAAAGTTCCTGGATCATGTCTCATCTCGTCTGGTTGGGTTGAGCGTAAGATCGAATCTCAAACTTGAGACTCTAACGCCCTTGCAAAGTTAAGCCTGGCATCATATCAGGTAAGCAGTTAAATCTTAGGAAGTTTACGGTAGGCCATGTAAGACGAGGTACTGGTCATCCTCCTCAGTTGTATCCCACGACCCAGAGTCTGTAGCTCCAGAACACTGTCCTTAAGGCGGTAGAGGTAGGATCCCTTGCTAATTCCAATAAAAAACCGACCCTATATAGTAAACAGATAAAGAAGAAAAATAAGAAGGAAATAAGAGAATGCCTCTATAATGCTCTGTGTATGTCTATTTACCCCTGTGTCCTATCACAGCTCTCCCCCGAGTTAGCCCATCCCTTTCAGTGACCCTTACGACTAGCAGTATACCATTAATAAAATTCTACCCCTCCACCGTACCTCATAAAAGAATTCAGATTTAAGTAGAGTAACTTTATCTTACAAGGGAACATCCACAATGGTGAAGTCGCCGATCGCGATGAAACTTAGCAAACACATTGAGGTACATGTATAAACAATGCCAGCATCAATTTTAAGCGCCAACATTCAATAGCGCGTTAACTAAGGGGCCTAAAAGTTGCGATATTTCAAGTTCCGCGCGAACAGCGATGAATACTTGCTGGCCAATGCTAAGCCGGCACACAAACTTCCCGTCTGGAGACACACCCTCTGCACCGCCTTTTACCCTCCAAGTGGTTCTCCCGGCACGTTCTCCTCCCTTCTCCTCGCGCTTGCGAGGAGAAATAAAACAAATAACTAAAATACATGTTGTTATGTGTATTGACACGAACAACGGACAACACAACTGTTCGTTTAAAAACAACGAGAGTGTTATCGGTATGCCGGGATATCCCATGACGGGTTCAGCACAGTTGGCCGCTGTTAGCGGTGAGAGGAGGTTGTCTGCTCTGCATTCTCCTGCTAGTCGCTCGTGTCACAACAGTGTGCTTGGTAAGAAAACGAGATTGTTTCGAGTTCTACTTGTGTGAATTCGTTTAATTGTGTTTTCAGTGAAACAGTGAAAAGATAAGTAATATCATGGCAACAAAATTTGTAAGGAGGAATACTCTGAAATGCATATTTGAACGTGAGAATAAGCCTTCGGCGTGGGATGTACATAATTGGATCCAGTCACTGCTGAAACTCTCATCAGATCAAATCGACATGATCCAGCTGGACAATCTGGAAACCGCAACATATATTAAGGTAATTTCAACAGTGATTTACGAACGTTTGATATGTCACTATTCAGGGATTCAGAAAATAATGTTAAGTGATGGTCGTATAGGAAAAGTTACTGTGATGCCAGCCGACAGGGTACAAAAGAATGTTCGAATACTAAATGTTCCCCCGGAAGTGCCTATAGAGTCCATTTCATTAGTATTAAGTAAATACGGGAAAGTGGTAGAACACAGGGAAGAGGAGTGGTCACAGCAATACCCCTTGAAAGTACGCAACGGTATACGTGCTCTTAGAATGGAGTTAAAAGACCCAATACCTTCCTTCTTATATATTGAAGGCTTTCGTGCACAGGTTATTTATGACGGCCAAGCTAGAACATGCCTTGCTTGTAATTCGCCCAGTCACTTGAAACCAGACTGTCCGCTTCGCCAGAATCGCTTGGCAGAGAGAAGAAATGTAAACAATGACACACTCACACCTGTTAACTCCTCCGTCTGTGAACTAGACCCCACTATACCAGTCCCCCCCCCCCCCCCGCTAAGCGAGCCACACAACAACGACAGTAAACAAGCACCTTGGGCAGATATACACAATGAGGAAAACACAGCACACAACCCGGCTATTGATAGGAATGAATTTCCTTCGGTCACGGAGAGTCAGAATAAACGTATGAAGACTGAGCTGGAACATAGCATTTCCCAATCCCTACCTCCTGAAATCCATGAACAAATTAATGCAATTAAAGACGTGCCTTCCATATCCTTGGCCACAGTGAACTCCACGCCTGCCCAGGAGTCTGTGAATTACCTGATAGATACTCCAAGTACCCCTTTAATTCTGGATCTTAGCCAGACCACGAACAACGCATCTCTCCCCTCTAGGATGCAAACCGAAATTATGGGCAGTGCAGATACTCCCGATCGGGACTTACTAGATACAGAAATGGCAGAGGAAGGTGTGGAAACTGAAGCGTGTATTGGCGAAGAGAAGCAAAGTAAGATGTCTTCACCTCGAATGAGAAACATAAATAAAACACATAGTACGTCATCCACGGCGGACAAAAGCTTGAAGGGCAGTCAACCATCACATACTTCCTTAAGCTATAGGGACCCACGTCTACATACAAGAAAGAAGAGTGCCGAGCGGAAAGGGTCTAATTCTAAAGTGTCTGTACCTAACTGACTCTGCACCAACCAGTACCTGTCGTACCGTCTACGCAAACATGAATACAGCTTCTTGGCATTTTGCTTTCCCTCTCTGTCTTGTTATGGTGAATCTTCTTACAACTTACGCCACCCTTAATATTAATGGAGCAAGGAGTGTTACAACTCAAGCGCTGCTTAGTCGGTTCGTGAAGGAATATGATATTGACATCTTATTCATCCAGGAAGTTAATGAGACAAACTTCCATTTCTTATATAACTATGACTATATAACGAACGTAGGTGATAAATTCCGAGGAACTGCAATAGTATACAGGAAAGGAATTCAGCTCACTGATGTCATCATGGACCCTACGGGAAGGTTTCTGTCTGCCACCTATAATAATACACGATTTATAAACGTATATAGCCCATCCGGGTCACAGTACAAACAGGACCGAAACCTATTATTTACAAATGAAATAGTGCCCCATTTAGTGACACCTGATCCAATTATTCTAGTAGGTGATTTCAACTGCATTCTTCACCCACGAGACCAAACAGGTACCTTTAACGTTTGTCCAGGCCTTCAGACACTAATACAGTCTATGCAGCTCAAGGATGTGTTGCAGCAGCTACACGGCTCAAATGTCGAATTTACATTTCGCCGTGGGGAGTCGAAATCCAGGATAGATAGGATGTACGTATCTAAGGCGCAAGTACAGGTCCTCGATAGCTGTAAGGTGATTCCCGTCGCCTTTAGCGATCACCACAGCGTTCTAGTTATGATGAAGACAACAAGGAGTGACAGATGCATCATGGGGAAAGGAATATGGAAGATGAATAGGTCTGTTTTCAACAATACTGAGGATATCCAACGTTTCACGGAGTGTTATCACCAATGCAAATTAGCGCAAAATCGCTATAGTAGCGTGATGGACTGGTGGACATATAAACTTAAACCTGCCATTAGAGCTCTCGGACGGACAATAGCGTATGAGCACAACCAGGATACAAGTAGGAAAATTGAATTCTATGACAGAGTTATGTTTGATCTGCATCACAAGGAACAGCAAGGCCAAAATGTCTCTTCTGCATTAAATTCTATTAAGAGAATTATTTTAGGTATTAAAGACATCAGCCTAGAACAACTCCATCAGCACGTAAAAGGCACTTCCCTCATCGAAAGAGAGAAAATCTCTCTCTACCACATTGCCAAAATTAGACGATCAGCCAATAAGCAATTTATTAATCGATGGGATAATGGTAAAGGGACAATGTTCAGTACAAAGGAACAGCTCCTTGCAGAAAGTGAGAGATATTTCCGTGAAATGTTTGCAGAAGACAGCATCTCAGAGTTCGATATTGACAGTAATCTTCATCAACTCCAGAGTCATCTAGAAGGAGATGATATCGCACATCTTACTAATAATATTTCCGAAGAAGAAGTAAAGCGCGCGTTAGACCATACTGCATCAAATAAGACGCCAGGCCATGATGGGATCCCGTATGAATGGTATAAGAAATTTTGGAACATTATCGGTAAAGACCTGACACAAGTTATTAATTATGCCTTCAGTCACAACTTAAGTGATTCATTTGCAGAGGGAATTATAATCCTAATTCCCAAACTCTCCAGTTGCACGTATATCAGTGACTATAGACCTATTACAATATTAAACACCGACTATAAACTACTGGCCAAGATTTTAGCGAACAGAATCAGAACTATCCTCCCTTCATTAATTACTAATGGACAGGTTTTCACTATACCTGGAAAAAACATCTTCCGTAATCTACTGGCAATACGTGATGTCATCATATATCATTCAGTGTGTGACACTGCTTCAGGAGCTCTGGCTAGCATTGACCTCAGCAAAGCCTTCGATAGGATAGCACATTCTTATCTTTGGAAAGTTTTACGTAAGTTTCGATTTCCAAACCGTATCATAGAAACAATACAGCGCATATACCACAAGGCATCCTCACGAGTTATGATAAATGATTTCTCTCAGCAAAATTTTCGATACACAAATCAATTAGACAAGGATGCCCATTATCAATGGCACTTTTTGTTTTAGCAATATAACCACTGATTCAAAGTTTGAAAAATTCTTTAACCGGATTAAGTTTTAACAACGAATGCTTCACAGTACGCGCATGCGCGGATGACATTACCCTACTGTTGACCAGTGACGAAGATGCTAATCATGCGCAAGAGACTCTCGAGGCCTTCTGTACGGTGTCTGGGGCACAAGTGAATTATAGCAAATCCTCATTATTGCTGTTAGTTTCAAATGAAAATCGACAAGTATTTGCCAGCTCCCGGATTCCTATTGTTAACCACTGCAAGATATTGGGCATTACCTTCCGTAACGATATTTCGGAGACGATAGAGTCTAATTGGACTTCTGCTCTAAACACCCTACGCTTTCAGCTAAAGGAGGAACTTTCAAGACGACTCAACATTTTCCAAAAAGTTTGGCATATAAATATATTTGCGCTGTCGAAGCTCTGGTACCCTGCCCAAATTCTTCCCGCCTCACATGTCTTTTGCCAACGTGTTGAAATGGCAATTGGATTTTATCTATGGAAAGGATACAGATACAGAATAAGAAGAGATCAACTTCAGCTTACTGAAAAGGATGGTGGCTTGCGCCTAATTGCAGTCGAAAAGAAATGCGCGGCACTATTTCTGTCTCATGTCATTAGAGCATTGTACTCAAGAGGAGATGTATTTGACAGTGCAGTGCTCAATTTGTGTGTAACAACAAACCTGCAACAACAAGATCCCTTTAGAAGCTGCTTCCGGAACGCTCCCTCCATTCTACAGCAACTTCCAGAAACAGAAATTACAGCTGGAAAGTTGGATAAAGCTAAGAATATATACAACTTCCGATTGAAGCAATCTAAATGTATTCCACTCGTACAACAGAAATACCCACATCGTGACTGGAAGCAGATCTGGGAAAATATTTGGAACAAATGGATCCCGATTGAATGGAGGGTATCGCTCTACATACACACAAATGAAATCATCCCGACGGGTGAGAAATTGAAACGGCATGGACAAGTAATGATGACAAATGCCTGGTATGTCATCAGACGGACAGTCTCGTGCATCGAGTTACCAGATGCGGCAATGCGGCACTAGTTTGGAGATGGACACTGGACGCTATCTAGAGGATATCAGGGACAACAACAACCAGCGACAGAGTGAGGGAGATACTGAATATGGAACTAAATCACGCACAGAACGAGAGTAGAAACGCTTGCATATGGATAATAGCCGGAGCCATTCACTACAACATCAAGGCGTACTCTCAGCATACAAGTGTGACTTTACCTGGATTTCTGGATCATCTCAGAAAAGAACGATGGAAGATGGTCAGACAGAAGTGTCTTCAAGAAGCTTTTGGAACACATATTTTTAAATTCTGAGTGCCTTCCTGTTATGTCCCTTGTGTAATATCTGCCAATTTTATGTTAACTGCGGAGTGTTTTGTGGTGGTAAAACTGTGTACTGTTCAAGGATTTGGATAATGAATGACAGGCATAATTAAGTTTGCTCCTAGTGTGCAAAAGGAAAAAAAGTTTTTGTGTTTTTTTTTCTGCTGTGAACGACTTGATGTTCTCCTGTCTTAAATTTTAATTTGTTTATTTGTTTAGATGCAACTTATCAACGTTCTGTTTGCGGAATTAACCTAAATCTATTCTAATATTTTTGTTTTAAAAACAATAAGAAGTTTGTGTATCTCGTTTAGTATGTAAGTAGTGTTTGATATTGTCAATAAAACAGCAGATATCTCTTTTTAAAAAAAGGACGGGTTCGGCTCGCCAAGTGCAGGTCTTTCTATTTGACACCCGTAGGCGACCTGCGCGTCGTGATGAGGATGAAATGATGATGAAGACAACACATACACCCAGCCCCCGTGCCGTAGGAATCAACCAATTAAGGTTACAATCCCCGACCCGGCCGGGAATCGAACCCGGAAAACTCTGAACAGAAGGCCATTACGCTGACCGTTCAGCCAGCGAGTCGGACAGAGTTATCGGTATCAACATATCATAAACATACAATTTCACATGCTGCCCAAAAGACCACGCTTGAATCTACGTTATTACGGCCTATGTCCGCAGTGTGACATCTCCCCGTGAGCGTCAAAACCTATTTGACAATAGTTGACTGCTTAACACTCACCCTCAATCGCGTCATAAAGCTGCAGCTCCCGAAAGTTCAGCGGACGTTCTTCACCGTGACTTCCGTTCTTTGCTTGAAGATGAAAAATAATTTTTGACACGCTCAGTGACATTGCCCTTAAGGACTCGTCGCAAACGTTTTCATAAATATTCCATAAAATGTAAACTGCCTATACAATGTGGAAATTCCAAGGGAGAGCTATGAGGAAGGCTGATAGCGTACGCAGTGTAGCACAGGTTCTGTTCGACAGCTAAGCGCTGGGAGAGGGGTGCTGAACCAGGCCGGGCGGAGGGGAGGAAGAGCAGAGGTGTGGCACAAAGCAGTGTTCCGGCTAAGCATTGGTCAGGAGGAATTCATCGCTGTTCGCGCGGAACTTGAAATGTCGCAACTTTTAGGCCCCTTAGTTAACGCGCTAATGAATGTTGGCGCCTAAAATTGATGCTGGCATTGTTTTTACATGTACCTCAATGTGTTTCCTAAGTTTCATCGCGATCGGCGACTTCACCATTGTGGATGTTCCCTTGTTAGTAGCAAGAGTTGTAGTAACGTCACTGCGAACAAGCTTTGACCTGCAGCTGAAAACTCTAAATTCTCTCAAGTTAGGTGTCTTGCGTCATAACACACAGTCGCATTCCTTTACAACAGCAGATCGGAAAAATACCGCTTAGCTCGCAAAGTGAGATGTGCATATCTCCACATTTACTGTAGTCAGTACATCATCGTGCGCACGTTTCAATCAGGGTGACGATATTTGAGTTGCTCTTAAGCTCTTTAGTTTTGAGTTTATGTCAACTCCACGTTCAAATCCTTAGAAGTGACATTTACTCTGCTCCCGTAGGGCTGAAGTGTCCCCTACAAGAGTCGGTCAAGGAGGTTAGATAGACAACAGCTTAGCACAAAACATGCCTAGACTGAGCTAAAAACCCCTAGTTCGCTAATACAGACACAACAATAGCACAGCTTTCTCAGCTCCTACCTAAGGCAAGGGTGCCTCTGGAGGAGCACTTTACTCCGCTCGACCTCACCACCTCGGAATAAAGTGTCCTACAAAAGTTAGGCAACAAAGTTAGATAGACGGTATGCCTAGACTTGGCTAAAGACCCCTCAAGTTCACGAATGCAGACACAACAACAGCACAGGTTGCTTGGTTCCTATCTAAGACAAGAGTGCCCCTGGAGGAGCTTTACTCTGCTTTACCCCACCACCTCGCAATGAAAAGTCCTGCAAGAGTTCGAAAAGAATGTTAGAGAGAAAACAGCTTAGCACACATCATGCCTAGACTCAGCTAAAGACCCCTCGTTGGCTAACTCATGCTCTCTCAAGTCATATACCCATTTTAGTCACCTATTACAGCAGTATTCCATAAGATAACAACATCCTATTGTCTGAAGGTATCAGAGGTGGATTGCGCGTGGCGGCCATCTTGCGCAGTAGCCCCTGGCTCAGCCGTGACCACCGATAGAGAAGGCCACAGCATAGGAGCGTGACGTCATCACAAGTGGTTACACGGAGACCATTCTCCCGTTAGGCAACATGAAGTTGCTATATAGCTATTAATAAAAAGCGTTGCACTTGCATACGTTGTTATCTATGTTATGTTTTAATTTAGAATGTAGCAGCTAAATAAACCTAACAAAGTATTTTCGAAATATCGTCTGCAAAGAAACATGATTTCCAGTATATATTCAACTCAAGATTTCTTACTTAAGCAGTATGTCCACAAAAAATAAATAAATAAGTAAATAAATAAATAAATAAATAAATAAATAAATAAATAAATAAATAAATAAATAAATAAATAAATAAATAAATAAATAAAAAAATAAATAAATGATAACTGAAAATAAAAAATGTTCTCTTGACTGTCTAATACATTCATAATAGTTGCTAAATATTGTTAATCTGCCATAACTGTAGAAGGTATTGAATATGAGTGTTTGTTGATTAATCAAACAGTATTCAGTTCACATACGAGTAATTTATGGTTTACTTACCACTACAAATCACTTAAGTAGAAAGTCCATTGTACGTTCCAAAAATGTTAATACATACAGTACAATACCTATGGGAATATTCACCCTGCAAGGAATTTACATACTGTACATAGTTTTATTTCAGAAGAATGTCAACAAAAAGGAATATTCTGTACCATTATGATAGCTGTAGAATACGTTGTGTACTTAATACTCGTATAAATCGAGTATCCTAAGTACAGCATTGTAAACTGGGTACTTCAAAAAATTCCTGCAAGACTCGCTTCTTCAAGGATTACTGAATTTTGGAAGGTGGGTTTTGTAGATGGTCATAAGTAAGTACACTGAATAATAGTTACAGTTTATAATAAATACTGTCACTTTATTACAGGGAAATTATACAATTATGTCAACCAAATTGTTATTTTCTCAAAATAAATTATACATAATGTTCATAAAGAATTCAATCTAAGACTTCCAAGCGCCTGTTTCTTCATCATACACACTAGTTTCCTGATAATGTCATCGGATGTAAAATGAAGCTCAGAGACCTGAAAGTGGTAACAAATAAAATAAAATGGAGATAATCTACTTACTTCTTTTCCAATAGGAATAGATACAAATATAACATGTATGTAACTCTTTCTTGACCATTGAGACAGTGCTAGTTGCAATTGAAAATGTTTACGTCCAAGACAAGAGGATCAACTGAAGCTATATGAGTAGGTGAAGGAAATGTAATGGATTTAGAAGACAGTGAAAATAAAGAAAGAGCTGATAATTTTACCAGAGTATTTGATACAGAATTGTAAGCTACTGACTGCAAGTATTTTTTTAATTTTTCCATCAATAGCTTAATATTTTTGCTGTAATACAAATAAACAATAATAGTGGAACAGACTTCTGCTCGAGTATAGTTTTCATTAATTTTGTGTTAGTCTCATAATATGTTAGAGAACAGGTACTAGTATTTGTTTGTTTATTTATTTATTTTCCCTATTATTTAGGTTAATAGGCAAATACACAGTGATGTCTGAACGGTCCTATTCCTGAGTAGGCCTACTCTTCAGTTTTTGTGTTAGACGTAATCATCATAAAATATTGCAGCTATAGAATAGTTTGGAGGCTATTATAAAGAGAATACTTGTTTAATTTTTAGGTGCTAATCCTGATAATGGTAATGGCTATGAACATGATGATTAACTGTGCAATGATTTTGAAAAAATGCTGTAATGACAAGAAAAACTGCTTTAACCTGTCCCATGAAATAGACTTAAGTTAGCATGACATGGCTCTTATTTTAACAGGTATTTCAACTTTTTTAACTTTTCAGTTGTAAATATGCCCTATGACAGGGATCATATTTTGACAGGTATTTCAACTTTATTAACTTTTCAGTTGTAAATGTGCCCTATGACAGGGCACATATTTTGACAGGTATTTCAACTTTATTAACTTTTCAGTTGTAAATGTGCCCTATGACAGGGCACATATTTTGACAGGTATTTCAACTTTATTAACTTTTCAGTTGTAAATGTGCCCTATGACAGGGATCATATTTTGACAGGTATTTCAACTTTATTAACTTTTCAGTTGTAAATGTGCCCTATGACAGGGCACATATTTTGATAGGTATTTCAACTTTATTAACTTTTCAGTTGTAAATGTGCCCTATGACAGGGCACATATTTTGACAGGTATTTCAACTTTATTAACTTTTCAGTTGTAAATGTGCCCTATGACAGGGCACATATTTTGACAGGTATTCCAACTTTATTAACTTTTCAGTTGTAAATGTGCCCTATGACAGGGCACATATTTTGACAGGTATTTCAACTTTATTAACTTTTCAGTTGTAAATGTGCCCTATGACAGGGCACATATTTTGACAGGTATTTCAACTTTGTTAACTTTACATTTTTAACCTTTAAGTTGTAAATGTGCCCTATGACAGGGTACATATTTTGACAGGTATTTCAACTTCTTTAACTTTTCATTTGTAAATGTGCCCTATGACAGGGCACATATTTTGACAGGTATTTCAACTTTATTAACTTTTCAGTTGTAAATGTGCCCTATGATAGGGCACATATTTTGACAGGTATTTCAACTTTATTAACTTCTTAGTTGTAAATGTGCCCTATGACAGGGCACATATTTTGACAGGTATTTCAACTTTATTAACTTTTCAGTTGTAAATGTGCCCTATGACAGGGCACATATTTTGACAGGTATTTCAACTTTATTAACTTTTCAGTTGTAAATGTGCCCTATGACAGGGCACATATTTTGACAGGTATTTCAACTTTATTAACTTTTCAGTTGTAAATATGCCCTATGACAGGGCACATATTTTGACAGGTATTCCAACTTTATTAACTTTTCAGTTGTAAATGTGCCCTATGACAGGGCACATATTTTGACAGGTATTTCAACTTTATTAACTTTTCAGTTGTAAATGTGCCCTATGACAGGGCACATATTTTGACAGGTATTTCAACTTTGTTAACTTTACATTTTTAACTTTTAAGTTGTAAATGTGCCCTATGACAGGGCACATATTTTGACAGGTATTTCAACTTTATTAACTTTTCAGTTGTAAATGTGCCCTATGATAGGGCACATATTTTGACAGGTATTTCAACTTTATTAACTTCTTAGTTGTAAATGTGCCCTATGACAGGGCACATATTTTGAAAGGTATTTCAACTTTATTAACTTTTCAGTTGTAAATGTGCCCTATGGCAGGGCACATATTTTGACAGGTATTTCAACTTTATTAACTTTTCAGTTGTAAATGTGCCCTATGACAGGGCACATATTTTGAAAGGTATTTCAACTTTATTAACTTTTCAGTTGTAAATGTGCCCTATGACATGGCACATATTTTGACAGGTATTTCAACTTTATTAACTTTTCAGTTGTAAATGTGCCCTATGACCGGGCACATATTTTGACAGGTATTTCAACTTTATTAACTTTTCAGTTGTAAATGTGCCCTATGACATGGCACATATTTTGACAGCTATTTCAACTTTTTTAACTTTTCAGTTGTAAATGTGCCCTATGACAGGGCACATATTTTGACAGGTATTTCAACTTCTTGTATTTTTCAGTTATAAATGTTTGGTAATTTATTATTTTATAGTTAATTTAGAGTTCACCACAATGAATATGTGTTTCCTTATTTGAATAACAAATGTAAATCACATCTCAACATGCGCTTCTAAGTTTTAGTTAATACCGGGTTATGAAGAGCATTGACTGCGCAACAAGACTCATGACTCCACTGCTGTTTTTGTTACCATATATTCTTTTCTTTCTGTAAAACACTTAGAGTGTATTAACATTACATTTAACAATATTCAACATTGATCAAGACAGGCTTAGTTGAGTTTCCAACATAAATAAAGCAATACTGGAAGGCCAAGTTTTTTAAACGCAGGTCCATTGATGAGTTTGTTATGTACCAGAATCAATTTTGTACACAGCATATATGTAAGTGGGTATGGGAAAAATTATATGGATTTGTATTAAGCTAATATCCTGATGAACAATTACTGCAAAATGGTGAACAGTGAAAGGACTTACAGAACAAGGAATAAGAGAAAATTGAGTACTCTTCCAACAAAATAAGCTCATGTGACATCAGAAAAAAAATCCATATTGTCAATTGAAGTTCAATAAAGTGGTACCGGTAGATATTAGTTTGTTATGAAATAACCTAGTTTTGTACGTCCCACACTGGCCTAATTAACTACATGAACTACCGTATTACATCCTTCGAAGGGTCAATGATAATCACAATCAAATAGGTAATAATGTAAAATAGGCCTACCATAACCTATCAGAATCCAGGTTTAGCAATACTGTAAGTTATTAGGTTTGTTTCATAATGGTACACTAACCTACACTTGTTGCTAGTCCTATGGCCATGCTTATCTTATGTACCTAACCAGAAACAAACCTAACACATTTGGGTATGTTAAATTTATTTTATAATGATCACTTTCCTAACTAGAGAAGTGCCAAAGTAATAACAGGCCTGGTTACGTTTACAGTAAATCTCCAGATATGACGGATATACCAACAAAATAAAATTATTTTATAATAGCTTTAGAAGTACCGGTACAGTATGTAAACATTTTTTCAGGAATCTGGAGAATGATTTAGGTAAGAACACAGAATTTTAAACTAAGATGTTCTCTACCGGTATTTGTTTTAAGGTTAGAGGGCAGAGAAAGTGATTATTTCCATCGTATATTTCTAAAGCACATAAATATTCCTCAACAAGTTGGTCCAATTTGTACAAAGTTTGTTTAGACTTACCTTGCTGTATTGAGCTGGCGGAAGATCTCGTTTAATTGCATCTATCCACTTCTGTAGTAACTCTGGTTCCTTTGGAAAGTTGTAGACCGTTACTTTCTGCTCATTTCTGTAATTTCCATTACATCTGGACACCGAGCATCAGTGTGGCATATTTGAGTTGATTTATATTACGCAACTCGTTGACAGAATTGACAAAAACGCAAATATTACTCATGTAAATGCAATGTAACTCAGCACAACTTTGTCACCGCCATTACATTCCGTACATACAGAAAACCCAAGATTCCTCGCGCACGGTGGTGATAGTGTCACCACTCATGATGACGTCACTCATAGCTCGCCAGGCGATAATGAGGCCTTCGGTGGTCACGGCTCAGCTCTCAGGAGTTAGTCCCATAAGAGCCCATGTATAGCAGCCATCGCGCACATTAGCCCCTGGGCCAGCTCCAGCCTTTTATCCCTACTGCTGGTATATTCCCTTCGCCACACGTAGATAAAGATTCTGCCTAATATTTATGCCACTAATTTACCGCTACCCAGCCCCGTGCATCGTAGCCCAGGTGAAGACTATCTGTTTGTACTCCCGAAGTTCAAATCAAGACAGTCATATTAAGCTCAAACTCGCTCTATATAAAGGGACAGGATTGATACGAATTGGTAGAAAATGACGTAATTAGTCAGTAGTCTGATTGGTTAATAATGAAATCCCAAAGCAGTAATCTGATTGGTTGAAAATGACAGTAGTGGTGACTCAGAAAGTAAGACAATCGCCCAGGCTGGGCCATCTAATACAGAAACAAAACTGAATTTATAAAACACTACCAGTGAATTAATTTTAGCTTAGGTCCCTGAGATTTAATTTCTTTCAGATGTTAAATGGTTATTCTGCAACTAGTATTGGCTATACTACCGTGTAAAAAATCCTAAAATTATAATTTAAAACAGTGAAGGAAACTCTTTTTGCCATTGGCTTTACGTCGCACCGACACACATAGATCTTATTGCGACGATGGGACAGGAAAGGGCTAGGGATGGGAAGGGAGCGGCCGTAGCCTTAATTAAGATATAGCCTCGGCATTTGCCTGGTGTGAAAAATAGGAAACCACGGAAAAGCATCTTCAGGGCTGCCGACTGTGGGGTTTGAACCCTCTATCTCCCGAATACTGGATACTGGCCGAACTTAAGCGACTGCAGCTATCGAGCTTGGTAAGTGAAGGAAACTAGTACACTTCATGTGCTCTAGCATATTTTAAAATCAACAAACCCAAAGCTTCAAAATTGTAGATACAGCCTTCTGATTCTCGCTTCATGATACGTGTGGGAAAGAAATCAAATAGTTTGAAATGTCTCAAGTCAAGGGTCAAATGATCATTACCGCAAACTTTCTTCGACGTCCATAGTGAAACAAGATTGGGACCATTTGTAATGTGTTTGACGATTTTCACACCAGGCAAATGCTGGGGCTGTAACTTAATTCAGGCCACGGCCGCTTCCTTCCCATTCCCAGGCCTTTCCTATCCCATCGTCGCCGTAAGACCGGTGCGACGTAAAGCAAATTGTAAAAGGAAGTGTTTGTACAGATAAGTTTTCCATGTCCTAATTTCATAAACAACAATTCAAAAATTGATTGGTTTACTGTATAACATTTTTTTATCAAGACAATGGGCATTCATGATGAGCAGTTGGTGATCTTTTCTTACACAATCTGTTTTTATTCTCACTTTGTTAACAAAAGAAAATGATATAATTTCTCCAACATTAAGGACGATTCATATACAACCTCTTCAAGTTTCCTTCCTTTATAAGAAATTCTTGTGATGTTGGTGTAGGCAGTACGGAAAACGGGGACGAGAGGCGAGGAGAAGTTGCCGATGTCGACACTTTGGATGATGTTTTTGGCGCCTGAATTTTGTCAATGTTAATTTGTTATTTCAGTATTATTCTTCTATTCAAATGTGTGTAATTTCCTACAAATGTTGAGGGCTCGGCGGGATGGATGGAGGATATACGAAATACAGAAGACGGAGAAACTTAAGACGCTGATTACTGAAGATAAGAGGCCAACGAAGAGGAAACGAATTACGCCGCAGATATTTCAAGAGATGTGGTAAGGCGTAGATAGTGAGCAAATCTCAAATATGTGAGTACAATGTACACTGAGTGGCCAAAAGTCATGGGAAGGAGTGTAAAAAAATGTGCAGTGTATGACCCCTGAGGGTTGTGGCAATCTGCGGCGTAGCTGAGCTGTCTGTCACAGACAGCACTGTCGTGAAGATGGCAACACGTCGCGAGTTCACCGACTTTGAACGTGGGCCTGGGGCATTGCGGAGATTACACGCAAATTCGGGTTTCCGGGGTCGACAGTGTCGAGGTGGATCTTCAATATCGCAGAGAGAATGTTAACACTCGCGTAAACAGCCGCACGGGAAGACCAGAGGTGTTTAACGAACTGGCATCACGTCGCCTCCGCAGAAGCATTCTGGGCACTCGACGGGCCACTATACGACAGATCACCGCCCAGTTGAATGTTGGGAGTCAGGAACCCATTTCTACCAGGGCTGGAAGGAGACAACTGCACTGCATAGGCTTCACCACCCGACGACCAACTCGCGTCCCCTTGGTGACACCTCGACACGGAGCTCAACGACTTGAATGGGCCCGCGGACATCGGCAATGGACCATGGAACTGTGACGGCGTGTGGTATGATCCGATGAATCCTGGTTCCAGTTTTATCTACCTGATGGACGCGTGGGAGTGTGGCGTATACCCCATGAAGATAAGGATCCTGCGTGTCAAGAAGAATGTATCCAGGCGGGAGGTGGCTCAGTTCTGGTCTGGACGGCGTTCTCATGGTCACAATTAGGCCCTATTCTCCGACTCCAAGGAGCGCTGACAGGTGCACGTTATGTGGACATTCTTTCAGATCATCTGCATTCCTTTCTGTCCCTACAGTACCCTGATCGAGATGCCATATTTCAAGAGGACAATGTGCAATGTAACCGCTCTGTGGTGGCATGCAGGTGGTTGGTGGAGCACTCCGGTGAAGTTACGACCAAGGATTGGCTCTCCAGATCCTCCGATCTTAATCCATACGAGCATTTATGGGATGCTGTCGATGATGATGTACGCTCCATGAACCCCGTACCAACTACACAGGACCAATCGTGGGTAGCAATGCAAGATGCGTGGATTTAGATCCCTCCAGAACATCTTGTCGCCGTATTGCCGCGGAGGAGCAACTCGTTATTAACATATAATTCAGTGTCTTCCTATGACCTTTGGCCACTCAGCGTACTTCTCTATGATAAGACGTGGATATTCAAGTCGGATGAATGCTGCTAATTTGCGACCAGGCGAATCATAACCTATTATAACTTCAAGCTTAGGCGAGATCGAAAGGATTAGAAGAAGTACTTCGACGCAGTCAGGGGCCATGTATTAGTGTGTAGAAAGGAAGGAAATAGGCAGAAAAGACGACGCTTAAGAGAATTTTGAGGTTATCAGTTCTCGCACGATGATGCAGAATACAGTCAGAATGTTAAGTTCGCACAGTACAATTTCGTTGAACCTGATTTGATTGCAGTGAGTAATGTTTTGTGCTTAAGCTATGAAGGAGACAAGAATGAATTAATATCACAGATCGTAACCCATCTGAGTGACTTAAAAATGCTTGTGAAGAAGACGAAAATGATGCCGATTATGAGGAGGATGAAGACGTCTATGGTGGCAATAATTCAGTGCGTTGAAACCAAGGAGAGGCACAAACGAACAGAAGAAAGAGAATTAGTATTTGCAAATAAATCCCCATCAGGTCTCGCAAAGCTGTTTATTCAAGGAGGAGGAAGATATGCCTATATTCGTGGAAGAAATTAGCGTCTGCACTCAAAGAAGAATTCTAGACTGAATTTAGCACCAAGGATATCCACGAGATGCTCAGTAAATGGGTAATGAATAAGGAAGGTTCATGCCAAGAGTACTTACTACTGATGACATAAATTGCTATTAGAGGTTCTGTCGCTGATCCAATATATAATTGATGGCATACAGGATGGAATGAACAACGAAGTTATCTTATATGGTTCAATGAACATGAAGAAATGTAAAGAAAAGTGAGATCTACCAAGACATGTAAAAAGCACGAAGCGTCATTAAAGAATCCTCTGTAGGAAATACTCCAACTTCATCATCCTGGAATTATGAATTGACGCCAAAGAAACAGACACTAGACATGCTGTGCTACAATTGTGGAACAAACCGGGCGTAAATCTTCTGAATGTCGCTCGGAGAATTTAGGAACAAAATGCTTCAAATAAATTTGGGCATCTCGCTACGGACTGTGCAAATTAAAATACAGATGTACCACACATATCGATGTCTACAGACGTATGCAGTGAAAACGAGATAATTAAAGGTGTTTACTTATGTGGAACAACAATCCGTCCTTTAGTCGATAGAGGAAGCCGAGTTAGCCCTTGACATAAGACGTAATCAAGAAGATCCCTCTCCCTAACCTTAAGAAAACAACTGTAACATTATATGAAATTGGAAAGAGTGAGTGGTTAGGCCTTTCGGTTGCTTTGAAACCACCTTCTACGTAGTTTCATGGGAAACCATGTTCATATAAGCAGTTTTGGATGAAGACTTTCTAAATCAAGCAGAGCTACACATTGGTAGAGAAACCTAGAGACCATTGCACCTTACATGAGTATCGACGTCACCAATTCTTGTGAAGAATACATGCAGAGCGTAATGTCGGAGGAAACCTGAAGAGAGAACTTGAAGATCTCATTGAATAATACGGACCAGAGAAGAGCAAAGCTAATCTAGAGTTGAAAAGATCATCCTGCAGAATGAACAACCAATTGATCAGAGACCCCGACGTCTACCTTTAGAAGAGAGGAAAATCGTTGATGATTAAGTGGAAGAATGGATAAAGAGTGCGACTATGGAACCGTGCACTTGAGACTTCGCCAAGCAAGTAGTCGTCGTAAAGAAAAAGGACGGCACACCCATGGTCTATATCGATTACAGGAAGATCAATAGCCAGACCAATAAGGACAGGTCCCCCCCCCCACACCGATATAAGATATACTCGATCGGCTCCAAGGGGCATGTGCATTTAGCACCATAGAATCAAACATAGGTTCTTCCACGCAGGGGTTCATCCAGAAAACAGAAAGTATACAGCATTTGTTCAAGAAAGTCCCATTCGTATTATGCAGTGTCCCAGTAGTATTTCAGCACTTTATCAATTGCGTCTTCCGTCCATTAATAAACGATAAAAGGAAGAAGAAGGAATTGAAAGACTGGAGTTTGTGTTGCGGTCTAGAAATATACTTCAGAAAGTGCCAATTTATGAAAAGAAGAGTTGTGTTTCTGGGCCATATTGTTTAAAAAGGGAGAACCCACCCTTCACAGGAAAAACAAAAGCAGTTCATTTCCCTGAACCAGTAACACGAAAGAGTTCAGAACTCCCTTGGATTAACAGGATACTTCAGAAAATTTTTCTCCTTCTGTTCACTTATAGGAAGACCATTGAGTGATCTACTGAAAGATGAAACTTCATTTTTGAAGCAGCCTTCATGAAGCTAAAACAGGTCTTGTCGGAGGAACACATTTTGAGCGTGTACACAAAATGGATGTGAAACAGAAGGGATGCTGTGCCATACAACTACAAAGGTTAAATGGGGGTAATCATCTTCACCCTATCTACTATGCTAGCTGGAAAACTACAGATAACGAGAATAAATATCCAAGTTATGAATTTGAAGTACTCGCAATTGTCAAGGCTCTAAAGAAGTTCGATATGTGTGTAAGAGGGAACAAACTCAGAATCGTCACAGACTACCAGGCTACAAGACTACAAGATGGGCTCTTGTCTTGGAAAACTATGACTACACAATCGACCACCGCAGGGACCCAAGAATGAGTCACGTGGATGCCCTAAGCTGGTATCCGGTCATGATTGTTACCACAGACGCTTTTAACCAGCAGATGAAGAACGCTCAACTTGAAGACGGTAAGCTAGCAACAATCATTGAATTACTGAAAAGGAAATGCTACGAAAATTATTTTTTAAAGTATGGTCTGCTTTCTAAGTTAGACGACAACAATTAAGAATTGTTGGTTGTTCCAAGCTCAATGCAGGGAGAATGCTCAGGAAAGGGGGCACTTTGCTGTAAAGACAACGGAAGAATTACTCAAGAGGGACCGCTACATTGCAGATATGAGGAATAAGACTGAAAGATGCATACAAAAGTGTGTGCCCTGAATCCTAGTCAACAGAAAAAGAGGAAAGAACTACAGGAAGGAGATGTGAGTTCCTTGGAGAGTACGTCCATAAACTTTAAACATATTCTCGTTAATGCAGATGCCTTCACCACTTCGAGAGAAGTTAATGAGAAACTCCGAAAGGAGCAGGATGGAAATCCGAAAGTCATTGTGAGCAATAGGGGAATGGCATTTACCTCCCAGGTGTTTGAATTATTCTGCCAAGAAGAGAAAATCAAGGATTTTAGACTGTTGTTGTTTGAGTCATCAGTCCATAGACTGGTTTGATGCAGCCCTCCATGCCACCCTATCCTATGCTAACCTTTTCATTTCTACGTAACTATTGCATCCTACATCTGCTCTAATCTGTTTGTCATATTCATATCTTGGTCTACCCCTACCGTTCTTGCCACCTACACTTCCTTCAAAAACCAACTGAACAAGTCCTGGGTGTCTTAAGATGTGTCCTATCATTCTATTCCTTCTTCTCGTCAAATTTAGCCAAATCGATCTCCTCTCACCAATTCGATTCAGTATCTCTTCATTCGTGATTCGATCTATCCATCTCACCTTCAGCATTCTTCTATAACACCACATTTCAAAAGCTTCTATTCTCTTTCTTTCTGAGCTAGTTATCGTCCATGTTTCACTTCCATACAATGCCACGCTCCACACAAAAGTCTTCAAAAACATCTTTCTAATTCCGATATCAATGTTTGAAGTGAGCAAATTTCTTTTCTTAAGAAAGCTCTTCCTTGCTTGTGCTAGTCTGCATTTTATGTCCTCCTTACTTCTGCCATCGTTGGTTATTTTACTACCCAAGTAACAATATTCATCTACTTCCTTTAAGACTTCGTTTCCTAATCTAATATTTCCTATATCACCTGCCTTCGTTCGACTGCACTCCATTACTTTTGTTTTGGACTTATTTATTTTCATCTTGTACTCCTTACCTAAGACTTCATCCATACCATTCAGCAACTTCTCGAGATCTTCTGCAGTCTCAGATAAAATAACAATATCATCGGCAAATCTCAAGGTTTTGATTTCCTCTCCGTGGACTGTGATTCCATTTCCAAATTTCTCTTTGATTTCCTTTACTGCCTGTTCTATGTAAACATTGAAAAGGAGAGGGGACAAACTGCAGCCTTGCCTCACTCCTTTCTGGATTGCTGCTTCTTTTTCAAAGCCCTCGATTCTTATCACTGCAGACTGATTTTTATACAGGTTGTAGATAATTCTTCGTTCTCGGTATCTGATCCCTATCATCTTCAGAATCATAAATAGCCTGGTCCAATCAACATTATCGAATGCCTTTTCTAGATGTACGAATGCCATGTACGTGGGCTTGTCCTTCTTGATTCGATCCTCTAAGATTAGACGTAAAGTCAGGATTGCTTCACGTGTTCCTACATTTCTTCTGAAGCCAAATTGATCTTCCCCCAACTCAGCTTCAACTTGTTTTTCCATTCTTCTGTAAATAATACGTGTTAAAATTTTGCAGGCATGAGATACTAAACTAATAGTGCGGTAGTTTTCACACCTGTCAGCACCGGCTTTCTTGGGAATAGGTATAACAACATTCTGCCGAAAATCGGATGGGACTTCTCCTGTCTCATACATCTTGCACACTAAATGAAATAACCTTACCATGCTGGTTTCTCCTAAGGCAGTCAGTAATTCAGAGGGAATATCATCAATTCCAGGTGCCTTGTTCCTATTTAGCTCACTCACAGCTCTGTCAAACTCTGACCTCAAAATTGGGTCTCCCATTTCATCAGCATCAACAGCCTCTTCATGTTCCAGAACGAAATTATCTACATCGTTACCTTGATACAACTGTTGGATATGCTCCTGCCATCTTTCTGCTTTGTCTTCTTTCCCTAGAAGTGGCTTTCCATCTGAGCTCTTAATATTCATGCACCTAGATTTCCTTTCTCCAAAGGTTTCCTTGATTTTCCTGTATGCAGCATCTACCTTTCCCAGGACCATACAGCCTTCGACATCCTTGCACTTCTCCTTCAGCCATTCTTCCTTAGCTACCTTGCACTTTCTATCCACTTGATTCTTTAATCGCCTGTATTCTTTTCTGCCCTCTTCATTTCTAGCATTCTTGTATTTTCGTCGTTCATCAATCAGGTCTAGTATCTCCTGAGTTATCCACTGATTCTTAGTTGATCTTTTCTTCCTTCCTAACATTTCTTCAGCAGCCCTACTGACTTCATTTTTCATGACTCTCCACTCTTCCTCTACTGTGTTTCTTTCAGCCTTTTCATTTAGTCCTTGTGCAACATGTTTCTTGAAACGATCCATCACACTCTTTTCTTTCAACTTGTCTAGATCCCATCTTTTTGCATTCTTTCCTTTCTTCAATTTCTTCAACTTCAGATGGCATTTCATGACCAACAAGTTGTGGTCAGAGTCCACGTCTGCTCCTGGGAAAGTTTTGCAATCCAACACCTGGTTTCTGAATCTCTGCCTAATCATAATGAAGTCTATTTGATACCTTCCAGTGTCTCCAGGTCTCGTCCACGTATACAGCCGTCGTTTGTGGTGTTTGAACCAAGTATTGGCGAGGACTAAATTATGGTCAGTGCAGAATTCAACCAGCCGACTTCCTCTTTCGTTCCTTTGTCCCAGTCCAAATTCTCCTACTGTGCTACCTTCTCTTCCTTGGCCTACCACTGCGTTCCAGTCTCCCATCACAATTAGATTCTCGTCACCTTTTACATATTGTATTAAATCTTCTATCTCCTCATATATTCTTTCAATTTCTTCATCATCCGCTGAACTAGTAGGCATATAGACCTGCACTATTGTGGTGGGCATTGGTTTGGTGTCTATCTTGGCGACAATAATTCTTTCACTATGCTGGTCGTAGTAGCTTATCCGCTGCCCTATTTTCTTATTCATTATTAAACCAACTCCTGCATTACTCCTGTTTGATTTCGTGTTGATAATTCGGTAGTCGCCTGACCAAAAATCCTGTTCTTCCTGCCAACGTACTTCACTTATACCAACTACATCTAACTTTAGCCTATCCATCTCCCTTTTCAGATTCTCTAACCTACCACAACGATTCAAACTCCTAACATTCCACGCTCCGACTCGCAGAATGTCAGTATCCATCTTCCTGATGATCGCCCCCTCTCGTGTAGTCCCCACCCGGAGATCCGAATGGGGGACTAGTTTACCTCCGGAATATTTTACCCGTGAGGAAGCCATCATCAGTACATCTTTCATACAGAGAGAGCTGCATGTCCTCGGGAGGTGGTTACGGCTGTAGTTTCCCGTTGCTTTCAGCCGTGTAGCAGTATCAACACAGCTAAGCCATGTTGAGTATTATTACAAGGCCGTATCAGTCAATCATCTAGACTGCCGCCCTTGCAAGTATCGAAAGGCTGCTACCCCCCTTTCGATGAACCATTCGTTAGTCTGGTCTCTCAACAGATACCCATCCGATATGGTTGCACCTGCGGCTCGGCTATCTGCATCATTGGGACACGCAAGCCTCCCCACCGCGGCAAGGTCACATGGTTCGCAGAGGAGGGATTTTAGACTATCTAGAACAAATGGTCAAGTGGAGAGAATAAATTCAGTCCTAGGGAAGTTATCAGTCACCAGTCCAGTGGTGCAAATTACAGTAGATCTTGAATTTCTCCTACTAAAAAGCATTTTGAACATCTGATGGGGGTGAAAATGGAGACAAAAGAGGAAGCAGAAATCCGAGAATTAATGGAGGAAAAGATGAGATCTCAGTTCTATGCTTCACGCGATGATCTACGACATCGGGCAAAACAGAACATTCTGAAAATACAAGAGAGTAAGAAGAGTTTCATGAATCATGGAAATACAGGGTCGGTAAAGAGGACGCAGATGCGAGCAGGGCTTAAACTTAAGCCCAGGTATCTTGACCATGAAGTATCGTCAATGCAAAGGGCAATGATCCTTAAGATGGTACCGCGAGGGACCAGCCCAAACCTCCAGCTGCGCCGAGATGATGCGGCCGGGGATCAGCTTCAGTAACGATGATGCATCGCGTGCGGATGGCCCAGTTGATATTGGCAGTGGAAAATGAGGGCGAGAAACAAGGAGAAGATGCTGATATATCTGGTGCCTGTATTTTGTTCATTTTGTATTATTCCTGTATCCAAATATATGCAATTTCCTACAATTATGTACATCAACAATATCGGAAATTTCATACCAAGCAAATGCTGGAGCTGTTCCTTTATTAAGGCCACGGCCGCTTCGTTCCTACTCCTAACCTTTTCCCATCCCATCGTTCCCATGAAATATATCTACCTCTGTCCGTGCAACGTAAAGCTAATTAAAAAGATAGTACCGGAAAACCTCACCAATACATTTCGTTCTTGCAAGCACTAATTATGGATAAATCTCCGAGTTCACAATACACATATTTCACGTGCTCGTCGCATGACTCATCCTCTAACGCGTGTCGCGCCCAAAACGGAGATTGATGAGGAAAAAGGGAGCAAACATAAGATAGGAGAGGAGAAAAAGTAAATAAAAAAAAAACAACTGTGAAGCGAGACACGTGTGAACGATTGAAACCAGAGCAGAACACAGCTGACAGTTGGGTTATTTTAAAAGAGTATATATTTTTTACTTAATATACGATAGTGAGAATCACGCCCATTTACTAAACGTCCGTTGTGAGAAGTACAAGTACAAAAAAGATAGACAGAAATATTTAAGATATATTTGTGTCTCCAACAATAGACAGTTCGTTATCCGCGCTTAATATACAGCTCCCTGCAGACACGGAGCAGTGCTTTATTAGTCTTAAAGACGCTGGGATGAAAATCAAGAGACGAGTAGCGCCTTTAGGCTCTGCCATTAATACTAGACGTTCAGAGACTATGTGCTTATCACCAGTGATGTGTGCTTTAACGAATTGATTTTCTGTCGTGTCGAGAGCATTTTTATTTTTAAAATTTTTTTTTGCGTATGGCCTCCGGAGAGGCCTGGTGCAGGTCTTTTTCTATTAGACGGCCTATTAGGCGACCTGCATGTCTATGAAGATGAGGGCCATACCTAGGATGATTTCTAACATTGAATACGCCATACAAACCCAGCCCCCGAGCCATTGGAATTAACCAATTAAGGTTAAAATCCCCGACCCGTTCGGTACCCCAGTACGCTAAACGAGTTACGATAGGCAGTGTGCAGCTTGGTGCAGACTTCCATAAAGCTTTCTTCGCACCAATCGAAAATACTTGTATTCACGAAATTTACCGATTATTTTCAGTTTCTGCACGGTTGAAATTCGACCCTCAGTCCCGCTGCTTTCAGTTTAGAGGGTCCAGGTTCGTTTCACGGTCGGGTCGGCGATTTTATTTCGTCCTCTGCCGTGGCGACTCAATGTTTGTATTTATCTTAACCACACCACAGAAACACGTAATAATGTTGTCGTGAAGAAGGGTATCCATCCGTAAAACTAGGCTTTATCTACATGTTCAACCCAGATGTATGTTTTACGGCCGGATGCTACCGACCCCAAGTAGGAGTGGTCCGATGTTTAGTGCGCTATGTCTGCTTCCATGGCTAAATGGTTAGCGTGCTGGGGTCCCGGCCAGATCGGGAATTTTAACTTTCACTGGTTTATTCCGATGGCTCGGAGATTGGGTGTGTGTGCTATCTTCAAAATTATAATTATCATCCTCGCCTATAAGGTGCCAACTAAGCCTCTTCGGAGGCCACGCGCCATTATTAGCATCACTATGAATCTCATTTTGACCTTTCTTAGCGAACTCGAGCATGCAGAGAGAAGTATTCAAAGTTGTTAAAATATATTTCCTTTGCTTCAGATATAGTAGAAAATAAAAGAACACGGGTTTTACGGCCAATACGAGGAGCCTCGTGATACAGGTTACGAAGGAATAGTCCGACTCGTTTAGCGTACTGGGGTCCCGGCCAGGTCGGGGATTTTAACCTTCATTGGTTAATTCCAATGGCTCTGGGGCTGGGTGTTTTTGCTGTCCCCAACATCCCTGCAACTCACACACCACACAAAACACTACCCCCACCACAATAACACGCACTTACCTACACACGGCAAATGCCGCCCACCCTCATCGGAAGGTCCGCCTTACAACGTCTGCACCCGGCTACAAATAGCCACACGAAATTGTTATTATTATTTTGAAAATTAATTCATTTTTAGTCACTTACTTCTAAGGAAGCTAAATTAATCCGCTATTCGAACTATTACAATAGTATTTAGTAATTTGGTTATTATGCTCGATTCGCCATCCATGAGAATGAATTGATCTGTGTAAACCGCCTTGAGGCACTACTTATATCATGAAAATGAACCTAGAAGTTTCCTGAAAGCCTTAATTAATTTTTACATTCAAACCCCGGAAGAGGGTTGAGGGAAATTTTCAAGTTATTGATGAGAAACGGAGGTGGTCCGGCTCTTTGTCAGTTTAGAGGTATTCAGTTCAAAGTGCCCCGAGTTCGACTCCTGACCGTGTCTGAAATTTTAACCACGTTTGATTAATTTCTCTAGCTCGGGACTAAATGTTCGTCATTTTTACCTACACACAACATATGACAGTACTATCCGGCACAACAACATATCCTCTCCACATCGGCATTTGGCTATTAATCGGGGCTTAATCCAGACTAGTGGCGGTCCCAGATACATGGGAGGAAAAGACGAGGAAAGAAGAAGAAATGGGATAAGAAAGTAAAATTGGAAGTGGAAATGTATTGACGTGTAAGTATGCAGATAGGTATTCACTAACAAGTCACTTCGAGATACCCTACAAATCTCAAAGTTACTACCAGACATCCTACCAACCCCAACATGCAGAACAAAAATGGATACTCCGAAAACTCCTTGATATAAGTTCTAACATTTCAATAATTATTAAAACGAGGTACACAGAATTTTAATCTAGAGGGTTTTACACTTCTCAATGATATTCAGCAATTAAATAATAATAAATGTCCGCCTCTGTGGTGTAGTGGTTAGTGTGATTAGCTGAAACCCCCGGAGGTACGGGCTCTGCCACGAAATTTGCAAAGTGGTCCGAGGGCTGGAACGGGTTTCACTCAACCTCGGGAGGTCAACTGAGTAGAGGTGGGCTCAATTCCCACCTCAGCCATCCTCGGGCTTCACTAAGCCTCGGGAGGTCAACTGAGTAGAGGTGGGCTCGATTCCCACCTCAGCCATCCTAGGGCTTCACTCAGCCTCGGGAGGTCAACTGAGTAGAGGTGGGCTCGATTCCCACCTGGAAGTGTTTTTCCGTGGTTTACCACTTCTCGTCCAGGCAAATGCCGGGACGGTACCTAACTTAGGCCACGGCCGATTCCTTCCCTCTTCCTTGTCTATCCCTTCCAATCTTCCCATCCCCCACAAGGCCCCTGTTCATCATAGCAGGTGAGGCCGCCTAGGTGAGGTACTGGTCATCCTCCGCAGTTGTATCCCCGACTCAGTGTTTGAATCTCCAGGACACTGCCTTGAAGCGGTAGAGGTGGGATCCCTCGATGAGTCCGAGGGGAAAACCGACCCTGGAGGGTAAACAGATTGAGCAAGAAACAAAGGGTAATAATAATAATAATAATAGTAATAATAATAATAATAATAGGAAGAAGAAGACAAGTTTGTGTTGTTCTATGAGATATTTGCCTGGAGACATTTTCAGTAGGTACGTCTTTCTACCGTTTGATATACCTCAGCCCTTCATTCATGGGAGCCACAACAATGAAGAGGATTCGTGTCGTGTTTTGTGCTCTGGTGCTCTCTTCAATCTGTTTGTATCTGGAAATGGACGTGTAATTACGTTGCAAATTACACTTTAAGACTTCGATGCGAAATGTTTAAGGTGCGTAGCGTGTAACATTAACACGGTGAGAGTTTTTCGCACTCTTTTGACATAACCTTAGACCACCTCTTCTTTTCCTTCACTTAACCAAATACTCAAATTCTCAAGATGGCTGGACAATTCTACCATCCCGGGACTTGTGATTTTAATATTCAGCCACCTAAAACAATAACAATCATCATCATCATCATCATCATCATCATCAACATCATCATCACCATCATCTGAAATCTACATTTTCCCCTCTTAGTTTAAAAATGGCAACCATCTAAAATTCTTTTGGCTAGAAATACAGTATGTACCTATTCTACTCGTACGGGCTGTTTGCTTTAGTACTTCAACACACTGCCAGAAAATAATAAACTAAAAAGGATTTTATTCACTCAACATACATTCAACAAAGCCTTCAGAAAACATATATCTACTGTATCTGTCTGCAATCATGTTAACCACACATACAGCTTCTAATAAAGAAAAGCGCGCTCATAATTTTGTATCATTCCTATTCGTACAAGTAAACTGAAGAATTGAAATAAATAAAAAAAATAAAGGGTTCATGGAACATGTTAGTATCTAGTGGAATGTCTTCAAGACTTTTTAATTTCCTGACATCGTTGCAGCATAGAAAACACTAATTTCTTGCACATGTCGGGGATGATTTTCTGCCATTTCTGAATAATCACACTTTTAAGTTCCTCCTTCGTACGCATGCGTTGCCTACGGAGATTCCTCTTCAACGTAGCCCAAAGATGTTCGATGGGATTTTAATCCGGAGACTGGGAAGGTGTTCTATGCTGCTTAGGAATGTTCCGGATCAACCATGTCTATTTTAATATCAGCAGTGTGTTTTGGTTCATTATTATGCTGGAATATATAAACAGGTGGCATCCCCATATTTTCGGCACTCTGCTTCACGTTTTCCCACGGGATTGCATTGTTCATTATTCCGTCCATGAAATGTATGTTACGCACACCTCTGGCCGACATACAGCCCCAAAGCATTACAGACCCACCACCGTATTTTACAGTTGGGAGTGTATTCGCCACATCATTGTCCGTGCCAATTTTTCTCCATGTTCTGTGGGTGCTATCTGACCTAAGGAAGGTTTATTTTTGTCTCATAAGACCAGATAACATCATTCCAGAATTATTTCTGCTTACTTATATGCTCCTTAGCGAATGTCAGTTTAAGCCGTCCGTTTTTTCTAGCCGGGCTGAGTGGCTCAGATGGTTAAGGCGCTGGCCTTCTGACCCCAACTTGGCAGGTTCGATCCTGGCTCAGTCCGGTGGTATTTGAAGGTGCTCAAATACGTCGGCCTCGTGTCGGTAGATTTACTGGCACGTAAAAGAACTCCTGCGGGACTAAATTCCGGCACCTCGGCGTCTCCGAAAACCGTAAAATATAGTAGTTAGTGGGACGTAAAACAAATAACATTATTATTATTATTATTATTATTATTATTATTATTATTATTATTATTATTATTATTATTATTATTCGTTTTTTCTACTCACGTATGGCCATTTCCGAGGGATCCTTCCACAGTATACATGCCGATACTGAATCCGACGGATGGTGGAGTTGCTTATCTTCTTTCCAGTTCCTTCCTCCGTGAGTTGCCTGAATACTGGTGCATTTAAGATTGGTTTAAGTGCCAGTTTAAGTATAGTGTTCTTGAGCTCCGTACTTAAATCTGCACTCCTACACATGTCCACCACAGATACACTAGGAAAGAGACTGTCGCACTTGACCAGTCGTATACTGTCACTGAGACGTTTCCGTGCATCGCAACCAAACGGTGGGCATCATCCTGTTCATGTGTACGAATACAATTGGTACACCAATTTGTCGAAGCCGGCACATTAATATCAAATCTTCTTGCCTGTATGTACATAAGTATGGTTTTCACTAACGAATTGTAATTGACAAACCATGGTTTTATTTCACTTTTTCAATCGTTAATGTGAATATACGAGACTTGATAAGAAATTGAAGCCTGTACGAATAACAGAGACACATACTGTAAACCTTGACCTTGCGCGTCAGTATTTCCTCGCATCGTTAATGTTCTTCTCTTTATGTGGGAAGTACAACTTTATTTGAAGGGGTTCCCATACTCTTACAAGCCCTGATATCTCGAGGGCAGGTTTGGACACACATGTTCGCTAGTGTCACGGAAGGAATTAGATAGCTTTAACTAACACGCAATCAGCTTCACTTGTTGTTAGGAATCTCGATCAGCACGGACATTGATAGTATCACACCTACAAAGTATCTGGTTTAAACAACCCAATCACTAGAGCATAGCGTGTATTTTTTTAACCGCCAAGACCTGTCTATCAACCGTATTCAGCAATTTCCAAATGGTTGTGATGGGAAAGCCTCAATTAACCAAAAATGCTGCCTACATTATTCATGGTGTGCCGTGTAGCTGTTCAGTCTGGTAATCACGGTAATGACTGCTACCCCGACCGCCCGCCCAGTGCAGCATGCATGTTTACAATCCCCTTAATACCCCATTAATTTGTCAATTTCATTATTTGTGCACTTGGCGTCAGGTTTCGGCGTTGCCCATTTGACATCGAGTTAGAATATGACTTTCATCAACAACGCTCTTTACGTTATGAAAAGTTATATGGACGAAAGTAGGGTCAACTCTTGGGAAAACTTCGAGGATAAGCAGTGGCCTGTTGGTGGTGAAACATTCGATACAAACACGTGTTTCACCGACACAGATAGGTCTTATGGCGATGATGGGACGTAGCCTTAACTAAGGTACAAAAAACGTCAGGAATTCATACACGGAATTTTCTAAGCCATACCGATCGTTTATTTATAATCATACGTGTCGAAGATGAGGCCGTGGTAGCCGAGTGGTACAGCCACTGGCGCCTCGCCAAGGCGGTCGTGGTTCCATTCCCGGTCAATACATGTGACGCCGGGCTGAGTGGCTCAGACGGTTCAGGCGCTAGCCTTCTGACCCCAACTTGGCAGGTTCGATCCTGGCTCAGTCCGGTGGTATTTGAAGGTGCTCAAATACGTCAGCCTCGTGTCGGTAGATTTACTGGCACGTAAAATAACTCCTACGGGAATAAATTCCGGCACCTCGGCGTCTCCGAAAACCGTAAAATAGTAGTTCGAGGAATGTAAAGCAAATCACATTATTATTATTATTATTATTATTATTATTATTATTATTATTATTAATGCATGTGACATTTTTGAAATGAAATATCACGTTCCTGCAGTTCGGTTTGCATGTAAAACTGTAGGTCTACTCACTATGATCCCGATATGGGAGATAAAGCCTCACTCTCGACACCCCCGAAGATTGTTTCCATGATTTCTCATTTGTAAGCCATGAAACTGCCGGACGTATTCAGTGCCCAGAACTTTACCACTGTGGTCGAAAACCTTCAGGTGTTAATCCGACATAAAACAGTAATCAGCCTACTTCTACGGTAGCCGAGAATGCGATATAAACCCCCTTCTTTTCTATTTCGTTCACTTTTAAGTCACGTTCGTGCGGCTTATTTAGTCCCGATCAGACTTTTGCCCTCATCCGCAATGAAGCGTCGCACCTTGCACCATCCTTAACACAGCCCTTACCAGCGATCCAAGCACCCTAATCCTCCGCACCAGCGTGACTACAATGAAGCGTCGCACCTTGTACCATCCTTAACACAGCCCTTACCAGCGATCCAAGCACCCTAATCCTCCGCACCAGCGTGACCACAATGAGGCGTCGCACCTTGTACCATCCTTAACACAGCCCTTACCAGCGATCCAAGCACCCTAATCCTCCGCACCAGCGTGACTACAATGAAGCGTCGCACCTTGTACCATCCTTAACACAGCCCTTACCAGCGATCCAAGCACCCTAATCCTCCGCACCAGCGTGACCACAATGAAGCGTCGCACCTTGTACCATCCTTAACACAGCCCTTACCAGCGATCCAAGCACCCTAATCCTCCGCACCAGCGTGACCACAATGAAGCGTCGCACCTTGTACCATCCTTAACACAGCCCTTACCAGCGATCCAAGCACCCTAATCCTCATCACCAACGTGACTACAATGAAGCGTCGCACCTTGTACCATCCTTAACACAGCCCTTACCAGCGATCCAAGCACCCTAATCCTCCGCACCAGCGTGACTACAATGAAGCGTCGCACCTTGCACCATCCTTAACACAGCCCTTACCAGCGATCCAAGCACCCTAATCCACCGCACCATAGTGACCACAATGAAGCGTCGCACCTTGTACCATCCTTAACACAGCCCTTACCAGCGATCCAAGCACCCTAATCCTCCGCACCAGCGTGACTACAATGAAGCGTCGCACCTTGCACCATCCTTAACACAGCCCTTACCAGCGATCCAAGCACCCTAATCCACCGCACCATAGTGACCACAATGAAGCGTCGCACCTTGTACCATCCTTAACACAGCCCTTACCAGCGATCCAAGCACCCTAACCCTCCACACCAGCGTGAACACAATGAAGCGTCGCACCCCATACCATCCTTAACACAGCCCTTGCCACCGATCCAAGCACCCTAATCCTCCGCACCAGCGTGACCACAATGAAGCGTCGCACCTTGTACCATCCTTAACACAGCCGTTACCAGCGATCCAAACACCCTAATCCTCATCACCAACGTGACTACAATGAAGCGTCGCACCTTGTACCATCCTTAACACAGCCCTTTCCAGCGATCCAAGCACCCTAATCCACCGCACCATAGTGACCACAATGAAGCGTCGCACCTTGTACCATCCTTAACACAGCCCTTACCAGCGATCCAAGCACCCTAACCCTCCACACCAGCGTGACCACAATGAAGCGTCGCACCCCATACCATCCTTAACACAGCCCTTGCCACCGATCCAAGCACCCTAATCCTCCGCACCAGCGTGACCACAATGAAGCGTCGCACCTTGTACCATCCTTAACACAGCCCTTACCAGCGATCCAAGCACCCTAATCCTCCGCACCAGTGTGACTACAATGAAGCGTCGCACCTTGTACCATCCTTAACACAGCCCTTACCAGCGATCCAAGCACCCTAATCCTCCGCACCAGCGTGACTACAATGAAGCGTCGCACCTTGTACCATCCTTAACACAGCCCTTACCAGCGATCCAAGCACCCTAATCCGCATCACCAACGTGACTACAATGAAGCGCCGCACTTTGTACCATCCTTAACACAGCCCTTACCAGCGATCCAAGCACCCTAATCCTCATCACCAGCGTGACCACAATGAAGCGTCGCACCCCATACCATCCTTAACACAGCCCTTGCCACCGATCCAAGCACCCTAATCCTCCGCACCAGCGTGACCACAATGAAGCGTCGCACCTTGTACCATCCTTAACACAGCCGTTACCAGCGATCCAAACACCCTAATCCTCATCACCAACGTGACTACAATGAAGCGTCGCACCTTGTACCATCCTTAACACAGCCCTTTCCAGCGATCCAAGCACCCTAATCCACCGCACCATAGTGACCACAATGAAGCGTCGCACCTTGTACCATCCTTAACACAGCCCTTGCCACCGATCCAAGCACCCTAATCCTCCGCACCAGCGTGACCACAATGAAGCGTCGCACCTTGTACCATCCTTAACATAGCCCTTACCAGCGATCCAAGCACCCTAATCCTCCGCACCAGCGTGACTACAATGAAGCGTCGCACCTTGTACCATCCTTAACACAGCCCTTACCAGCGATCCAAGCACCCTAATCCTCCGCACCAGCGTGACTACAATGAAGCGTCGCACCTTGTACCATCCTTAACACAGCCCTTTCCAGCGATCCAAGCACCCTAATCCTCATCACCAACGTGACTACAATGAAGCGCCGCACTTTGTACCATCCTTAACACAGCCCTTACCAGCGATCCAAGCACCCTAATCCTCCGCACCAGCGTGACTACAATGAAGCGTCGCACCTTGCACCATCCTTAACACAGCCCTTACCACCGATCCAAGCACCCTAATCCTCATCACCAGCGTGACCACAATGAAGCGTCGCACCCCATACCATCCTTAACACAGCCCTTGCCACCGATCCAAGCACCCTAATCCTCCGCACCAGCGTGACCACAATGAAGCGTCGCACCTTGTACCATCGTTAACACAGCCGTTACCAGCGATCCAAACACCCTAATCCTCATCACCAACGTGACTACAATGAAGCGTCGCACCTTGTACCATCCTTAACACAGCCCTTTCCAGCGATCCAAGCACCCTAATCCACCGCACCATAGTGACCACAATGAAGCGTCGCACCTTGTACCATCCTTAACACAGCCCTTACCAGCGATCTAAGCACCCTAACCCTCCACACCAGCGTGACCACAATGAAGCGTCGCACCCCATACCATCCTTAACACAGCCCTTGCCACCGATCCAAGCACCCTAATCCTCCGCCCCAGCGTGACCACAATGAAGCGTCGCACCTTGTACCATCCTTAACACAGCCGTTACCAGCGATCCAAGCACCCTAATCCTCATCACCAACGTGACTACAATGAAGCGTCGCACCTTGTACCATCCTTAACACAGCCCTTACCAGCGATCCAAGCACCCTAATCCTCCGTACCAGCGTGACCACAATGAAGCGTCGCACCTTGTACCATCCTTAACACAGCCCTTACCAGCGATCCAAGCACCCTAATCCTCATCACCAACGTGACTACAATGAAGCGCCGCACTTTGTACCATCCTTAACACAGCCCTTACCAGCGATCCAAGCACCCTAATCCTCATCACCAGCGTGACCACAATGAAGCGTCGCACCTTGTACCATCCTTAACACAGCCCTTACCAGCGATCCAAGCACCTTAATCCTTCGCACCAGCGTGACTACAATGAAGCGTCGTATCTTGTACCATCCTTAACGCAGCCCTTACCAGCGATCCAAGCACCCTAATCCTCCGCACCAGCGTGACTACAATGAAGCGTCGCACCTTGTACCATCCTTAACACAGCCCTTACCAGCGATCCAAGCACCCTAATCCTCCGCACCAGCGTGACCACAATGAAGCGTCGCACCTTGTACCATCCTTAACACAGCCCTTACCAGCGATCCAAGCACCCTAATCCTCTGCGCCATTGTGACCATAACGAAGCAGCCACATGTGTTTTCCAGTTCAGTTGACGTGCACCTCATCATCTCATCTTATGTCGAGGATTTTGTATTAGTTAATTCCAGTGGTATTTTACTCGTGACAAGGACACATTTAAAATTCACCCATGGAATTAGATGGGGCAGCAATTCGGACATTTTCGTCATAATTATGCTATAATCATTTGAGACGATATGCAGAGAGATTTGTTTCGTTGAATGAGAACGACCATCGCTATATTCGATTATATTATTTATTTATTTAATCCGTTTACCATCCAGAGTTGGTTTTTCCCTCGGACTCAGCGATGGATCCCACCTCTACCTCCTTAAGGACAGTGTCCTGAAGCGTGAGACATTAGGTCGGGGATACAACTGGAGAGAAGGACCAGTACCTAGTCCAGGCGGCCTTACCTGCTATGCTGAACAGGGCCTTAAGTTAGGCACCATCCCGGCATTTTGCCTGGAGGAAAAGAGAGAAACCCCAGAAAACCACTTCGAGGATGATTGAAGAGGAAATCGAAACCTTCTACTCAGTTAATCTCCCGATGCTGAGTTGACCCAGTTCCAGCACTCGTACCATTTTTCACATTTCGCGGCAGAGCCGGGAATCGAACTATTGACTTACGATAGAAAATACCGACGCCATTCACCTCCTTGTTTTCTTCCCCCACTTTTTCTTACGCATGTGGACTTGACCTTGTTTTACGGCTGGATGCTCTTCCTGACGGCAACGTTATATGTATTCACTATTACATGTTTCTGCGGTGGTTGGTAGTATAATGTGTTGTGCATGAAGAGTGATAAACACAACCGCCCAGTTCTCGAGTCAGGGGAATTAACCACAAGCGGCCGGAAGTCGAACCCGGGACCCTCTGAGCCGAAGAACGTTCAGGCAAGGATCCGGACAAAATTCCGACTCCCTGGTTTGAAGGGACGTTAAGGCACTGAACTGAGGTTGACTAAATGGCATATGCGGTATTTTTGAAGTTGAGGAGAGCGCATCGGAAGCTGACTTCAGCGAACAAAGCTTCAATACGATTGTTGCTGAGAAGCGGTCGGATGAGATGTGAATTCCAACTCTGGCTTCAGATATTTTTAATAGGAGTATCTACTTAATATTATTGCATTACATATTTTTAATGACACTGAAATGTATTTATTTCATAATATAAACTTATTTCGTGGAGAAGAGGTAAAAGGAAATACGAGCCCAGGTAATTTGGAAAGGCACGGGCACTAGATCTTAGCTTCTTTGTTCCTTAACGACGTATGCTAACGACTCTGCTATTACGAGGAGGATATATGATGAAGGTACCGCCATAATTTCTACATTTATCTTTCCACAGACCAGTGCTGGCTTTAAGGATACCTATTTATTGTGAGGCTGTAAAATGTGGTTATCTCATTACCCATCCACAGCGTCATTATTTAGTGCTTAGCTTTCATCTCCGTCTTGCTTGTAAATAACTGAGGTTACTTTGAGAAAACTGCCGTTTTCGACTTGTCTGCATACTTCCAATATTTATGGAAACAATGCTTTATATTTCTGATTAAATCATAGAGACAGGGGAATGTACCATTTTTACTCCAGTTCTTGAGATATTGTCGTAAGTCGTCACAAGGAACGTTCCACTTTCCGCGACTCAGCACGACGAGACTAAGACAAATTTTGTAGACAACAAATAGGCCTAATACGAAGTACCTTAACGTACATGAATATTACATAAATGAAGCAGGTAATAATAATAAGTTCATGCACAGTTCCCTGAGACGCAGGCGGTTCCTCTTCATGTCGGTAAATCTTGAGGCTTTAATCATCCTCATTACCGGACTGAGCAAAATAGTGCGGTTCTCCATTTATTTATTTACTTATTTAATGGTTTATTTGGAAACCAGAACAACGAGAAGCCGAATTACAGAGTTCCGCGATGAAAAATATATTTACGATGGAGTAGCACATAAGACATTAGTAGAAGAACAATGAGAAAAATAGCGGAAGAAAATTAAAAACTAAACAAAATAATTGTAGACACAAAACAATTAAGAACAGAACGCAAAGGCAAGGAAAAGAAGGAGGAAAATTAAAGATTGAAAGTTAAACGAAGAGAAGAACTCAGAGCTAGGCACAGTAAGATGTACAATACAGGGGACAGCAATGAGAAGAACTTAGAGCTAGGCACAGTAAGATGTACAATAGAGGGGACAACAATGAGAAGAACTTAGAGCTAGGCACAGTAAGATGTACAATAGAGGGGACAACAATGAGAAGAACTTAGAGCTAGGCACAGTAAGATGTACAATAGAGGGGACAACAACGAGAAGAACTTAGAGCTAGGCACAGTAAGATGTACAATAGAGGGGACAACAATGAGAAGAACTTAGAGCTAGGCAGAGTAAGATGTACAATAGAGGGGACAACAATGAGAAGAACTTAGAGCTAGGCACAGTAAGATGTACAATAGAGGGGACAACAATGAGAAGAAAGAGCTAGGCACAGTAAGGTGTACAATAGAGGGGACAACAATGAGAAGAACTTAGAGCTAGGCACAGTAAGATGTACAATAGAGGGTACAACAATGAGAAGAACTTAGAGCTAGGCACAGTAAGATGTACAATAGAGGGTACAACAATGAAAAGAACTTAGAGCTAGGCGCAGTAAGATGTACAATAGAGGGTACAACAATGAAAAGAACTTAGAGCTAGGCGCAGTAAGATGTACAATAGAGGGTACAACAATGAGAAGTACTTAGATCTAGGCACAGTAAGATGTACAATAGATGGGACAACAATGAGAAGAACTTAGAGCTAGTTACAGTAAGATGTACAAAAGAGGGGACAAAAATGAGAAGAACTCAGAGATAGGCACAGTAAGATGTACAATAGAGGGTACAACAATGAGAAGAAAGAGCTAGGCACAGTAAGGTGTACAATAGAGGGGACAACAATGAGAAGAACTTAGAGCTAGGCACAGTAAGATGTACAATAGAGGGTACAACAATGAGAAGAACTTAGAGCTAGGCACAGTAAGATGTACAATAGAGGGGACAACAATGAGAAGAACTCAGAGATAGGCACAGTAAGATGTACAATAGAAGGGACAACAATGAGAAGAACTTAGAGCTAGGCACAGTAAGATGTACAATAGAGGGGACAACAATGAGAAGAACTTAGAGCTAGGCACAGTAAGATGTACAATAGAGGGGACAACAATGAGAAGAAAGAGCTAGGCACAGTAAGGTGTACAATAGAGGGGACAACAATGAGAAGAACTTAGAGCTAGGCACAGTAAGATGTACAATAGAGGGTACAACAATGAGAAGAACTTAGAGCTAGGCACAGTAAGATGTACAATAGAGGGTACAACAATGAAAAGAACTTAGAGCTAGGCGCAGTAAGATGTACAATAGAGGGTACAACAATGAAAAGAACTTAGAGCTAGGCGCAGTAAGATGTACAATAGAGGGTACAACAATGAGAAGTACTTAGATCTAGGCACAGTAAGATGTACAATAGATGGGACAACAATGAGAAGAACTTAGAGCTAGTTACAGTAAGATGTACAAAAGAGGGGACAAAAATGAGAAGAACTCAGAGATAGGCACAGTAAGATGTACAATAGAGGGTACAACAATGAGAAGAAAGAGCTAGGCACAGTAAGGTGTACAATAGAGGGGACAACAATGAGAAGAACTTAGAGCTAGGCACAGTAAGATGTACAATAGAGGGTACAACAATGAGAAGAACTTAGAGCTAGGCACAGTAAGATGTACAATAGAGGGTACAACAATGAAAAGAACTTAGAGCTAGGCGCAGTAAGATGTACAATAGAGGGTACAACAATGAAAAGAACTTAGAGCTAGGCGCAGTAAGATGTACAATAGAGGGTACAACAATGAGAAGTACTTAGATCTAGGCACAGTAAGATGTACAATAGATGGGACAACAATGAGAAGAACTTAGAGCTAGTTACAGTAAGATGTACAAAAGAGGGGACAAAAATGAGAAGAACTCAGAGATAGGCACAGTAAGATGTACAATAGAGGGTACAACAATGAGAAGAACTTGGAGCTAGGCACAGTAAGATGTACAATAGAGGGGACAACAATGAGAAGAACTTAGAGCTAGGCACAGTAAGATGTACAATAGAGGGTACAACAATGAGAAGAACTTAGAGCTAGGCACAGTAAGATGTACAATAGAGGGGACAACAATGAGAAGAACTCAGAGATAGGCACAGTAAGATGTACAATAGAAGGGACAACAATGAGAAGAACTCAGAGCTAGGCACAGTAAGATGTACAATACAGGGGACAACAATGAGAAGAACTTAGAGCTAGGCACAGTAAGATGTACAATAGAGGGTACAACAATGAGAAGAACTTAGAGCTGGGCACAGTAAGATGTACAATAGAGGGGACAACAATGAGAAGAACTTGGAGCTAGGCACAGTAAGATGTACAATAGAGGGTACAACAATGAGAAGAACTTAGAGCTGGGCACAGTAAGATGTACAATAGAGGGGACAACAATGAAAAGAACTTAGAGCTAGGCACAGTAAGATGTACAATAGAGGGGACAACAATGAGAAGAACTTAGAGCTAGGCACAGTAAGATGTACAATAGAGGGTACAACAATGAGAAGAACTTGGAGCTAGGCACAGTAAGATGTACAATAGAGGGTACAACAATGAGAAGAACTTAGAGCTGGGCACAGTAAGATGTACAATAGAGGGGACAACAATGAGAAGAACTTGGAGCTAGGCACAGTAAGATGTACAATAGAGGGTACAACAATGAGAAGAACTTAGAGCTGGGCACAGTAAGATGTACAATAGAGGGGACAACAATGAAAAGAACTTAGAGCTAGGCACAGTAAGATGTACAATAGAGGGTACAACAATGAGAAGAACTTAGAGCTAGGCGCAGTAAGATGTACAATTGTTAGAGCTAGGCACAGTAAGATGTACAATAGAGGGGACAACAATGAGAAGAACTTAGAGCTGGGCACAGTAAGATGTACAATAGAGGGTACAACAATGAGAAGAACTTAGAGCTAGGCACAGTAAGATGTACATTAGAAGGGACAACAATGAGAAGATCTTAGAGCTAAGCACAGTAAGATGTACAATAGAGGGTACAACAATGAGAAGAACTTAGAGCTAGGCCCAGTAAGATGTACAATAGAGGGTACAACAATGAAAAGAACTTAGAGCTAGGCGCAGTAAGATGTACAATAGAGGGTACAACAATGAGAAGAACTTAGAGCTAGGCGCAGTAAGATGTACAATTGTTAGAGCTAGGCACAGTAAGATGTACAATAGAGGGGACAACAATGAGAAGTACTTAGATCTAGGCACAGTAAGATGTACAATAGAGGGGACAACAATGAGAAGAACTTGGAGCTAGGCACAGTAAGATGTACAATAGAGGGTACAACAATGAGAAGAACTTAGAGCTAGGCACAGTAAGATGTACATTAGAAGGGACAACAATGAGAAGATCTTAGAGCTAAGCACAGTAAGATGTACAATAGAGGGTACAACAATGAGAAGAACTTAGAGCTAGGCCCAGTAAGATGTACAATAGAGGGTACAACAATGAAAAGAACTTAGAGCTAGGCGCAGTAAGATGTACAATAGAGGGTACAACAATGAAAAGAACTTAGAGCTAGGCGCAGTAAGATGTACAATAGAGGGTACAACAATGAGAAGAACTTAGAGCTAGGCGCAGTAAGATGTACAATAGAGGGGACAACAATGAGAAGAACTTAGAGCTAGGCACAGTAAGATGTACAATAGAGGGGACAACAATGAGAAGAACTTGGAGCTAGGCACAGTAAGATGTACAATAGAGGGTACAACAATGAAAAGAACTTAGAGCTAGGCGCAGTAAGATGTACAATAGAGGGTACAACAATGAGAAGAACTTAGAGCTAGGCGCAGTAAGATGTACAATAGAGGGGACAACAATGAGAAGAACTTAGAGCTAGGCACAGTAAGATGTACAATAGAGGGGACAACAATGAGAAGAACTTGGAGCTAGGCACAGTAAGATGTACAATAGAGGGTACAACAATGAGAAGAACTTAGAGCTAGGCACAGTAAGATGTACATTAGAAGGGACAACAATGAGAAGATCTTAGAGCTAAGCACAGTAAGATGTACAATAGAGGGTACAACAATGAGAAGAACTTAGAGCTAGGCCCAGTAAGATGTACAATAGAGGGTACAACAATGAAAAGAACTTAGAGCTAGGCGCAGTAAGATGTACAATAGAGGGTACAACAATGAGAAGAACTTAGAGCTAGGCGCAGTAAGATGTACAATTGTTAGAGCTAGGCACAGTAAGATGTACAATAGAGGGGACAACAATGAGAAGTACTTAGATCTAGGCACAGTAAGATGTACAATAGAGGGGACAACAATGAGAAGAACTTGGAGCTAGGCACAGTAAGATGTACAATAGAGGGTACAACAATGAGAAGAACTTGGAGCTAGGCACAGTAAGATGTACAATAGAGGGTACAACAATGAAAAGAACTTAGAGCTAGGCGCAGTAAGATGTACAATAGAGGGTACAACAATGAGAAGAACTTAGAGCTAGGCGCAGTAAGATGTACAATAGAGGGGACAACAATGAGAAGAACTTAGAGCTAGGCACAGTAAGATGTACAATAGAGGGGACAACAATGAAAAGAACTTAGACCTAGGCACAGTAAGATGTACAATAGAGGGGACAACAATGAGAAGAACTTAGAGCTAGGCACAGTAAGATGTACAATAGAGGGGACAACAATGAGAAGTACTTAGATCTAGGCACAGTAAGATGTACATTAGAAGGGACAACAATGAGAAGATCTTAGAGCTAAGCACAGTAAGATGTACAATAGAGGGTACAACAATGAGAAGAACTTAGAGCTAGGCCCAGTAAGATGTACAATAGAGGGTACAACAATGAAAAGAACTTAGAGCTAGGCGCAGTAAGATGTACAATAGAGGGTACAACAATGAGAAGTACTTAGATCTAGGCACAGTAAGATGTACAATTGTTAGAGCTAGGCACAGTAAGATGTACAATAGAGGGGACAACAATGAGAAGTACTTAGATCTAGGCACAGTAAGATGTACATTAGAAGGGACAACAATGAGAAGATCTTAGAGCTAAGCACAGTAAGATGTACAATAGAGGGGACAACAATGAGAAGTACTTAGAGCTAGGCACAGTAAGGTGTACAATAGAGGGGACAACAATGAGAAGAACTCAGAGATAGGCACAGTAAGATGTACAATAGAAGGGACAACAATGAGAAGTACTTAGATCTAGGCACAGTAAGATGTACAATAGAGGGGACAACAATGAGAAGAACTTAGAGCTAGGCACAGTAAGATGTACAATAGAGGGTACAACAATGAGAAGAACTTAGAGCTAGGCACAGTAAGATGTAAAATAGAGGGTACAACAATGAGAAGAACTTAGAGCTGGGCACAGTAAGATGTACAATAGAGGGTACAACAATGAAAAGAACTTAGAGCTAGGCGCAGTAAGATGTACAATAGAGGGTACAACAATGAGAAGAACTTAGAGCTAGGCGCAGTAAGATGTACAATAGAGGGGACAACAATGAGAAGAACTTAGAGCTAGGCACAGTAAGATGTACAATAGAGGGGACAACAATGAGAAGAACTTGGAGCTAGGCACAGTAAGATGTACAATAGAGGGTACAACAATGAGAAGAACTTAGAGCTAGGCACAGTAAGATGTACATTAGAAGGGACAACAATGAGAAGATCTTAGAGCTAAGCACAGTAAGATGTACAATAGAGGGTACAACAATGAGAAGAACTTAGAGCTAGGCCCAGTAAGATGTACAATAGAGGGTACAACAATGAAAAGAACTTAGAGCTAGGCGCAGTAAGATGTACAATAGAGGGTACAACAATGAGAAGAACTTAGAGCTAGGCGCAGTAAGATGTACAATTGTTAGAGCTAGGCACAGTAAGATGTACAATAGAGGGGACAACAATGAGAAGTACTTAGATCTAGGCACAGTAAGATGTACAATAGAGGGGACAACAATGAGAAGAACTTGGAGCTAGGCACAGTAAGATGTACAATAGAGGGTACAACAATGAGAAGAACTTGGAGCTAGGCACAGTAAGATGTACAATAGAGGGTACAACAATGAAAAGAACTTAGAGCTAGGCGCAGTAAGATGTACAATAGAGGGTACAACAATGAGAAGAACTTAGAGCTAGGCGCAGTAAGATGTACAATAGAGGGGACAACAATGAGAAGAACTTAGAGCTAGGCACAGTAAGATGTACAATAGAGGGGACAACAATGAAAAGAACTTAGACCTAGGCACAGTAAGATGTACAATAGAGGGGACAACAATGAGAAGAACTTAGAGCTAGGCACAGTAAGATGTACAATAGAGGGGACAACAATGAGAAGTACTTAGATCTAGGCACAGTAAGATGTACATTAGAAGGGACAACAATGAGAAGATCTTAGAGCTAAGCACAGTAAGATGTACAATAGAGGGTACAACAATGAGAAGAACTTAGAGCTAGGCCCAGTAAGATGTACAATAGAGGGTACAACAATGAAAAGAACTTAGAGCTAGGCACAGTAAGATGTACAATAGAGGGGACAACAATGAGAAGTACTTAGAGCTAGGCACAGTAAGATGTACATTAGAAGGGACAACAATGAGAAGATCTTAGAGCTAAGCACAGTAAGATGTACAATAGAGGGGACAACAATGAGAAGTACTTAGAGCTAGGCACAGTAAGGTGTACAATAGAGGGGACAACAATGAGAAGAACTCAGAGATAGGCACAGTAAGATGTACAATAGAAGGGACAACAATGAGAAGTACTTAGATCTAGGCACAGTAAGATGTACAATAGAGGGGACAACAATGAGAAGAACTTAGAGCTAGGCACAGTAAGATGTACAATAGAGGGTACAACAATGAGAAGAACTTAGAGCTAGGCACAGTAAGATGTAAAATAGAGGGTACAACAATGAGAAGAACTTAGAGCTGGGCACAGTAAGATGTACAATAGAGGGGACAACAATGAAAAGAACTTAGAGCTAGGCACAGTTAAGATGTACAATAGAGGGGACAACAATGAGAAGAACTTAGAGCTGGGCACAGTAAGATGTACAATAGAGGGGACAACAATGAGATGAACTTAGAACTAGGCATAGTAAGGTGTACAATAGAGGGGACAACAATGAGAAGAACTTGGAGCTAGGCACAGTAAGATGTACAATAGAGGGTACAACAATGAAAAGAACTTAGAGCTAGGCGCAGTAAGATGTACAATAGAGGGTACAACAATGAGAAGAACTTAGAGCTAGGCGCAGTAAGATGTACAATTGTTAGAGCTAGGCACAGTAAGATGTACAATAGAGGGGACAACAATGAGAAGTACTTAGATCTAGGCACAGTAAGATGTACAATAGAAGGGACAATGAGAAGAACTTAGAGCTTCAGTTCACCCCAATACTGGCCAAGTGTTTCAGTAGTTAACAAAAATCAGACCTCACTGGCTAGCCTTCAGGCTCCCCTTTGACAATATCAAACACACACAATGTAATACAGAGAGAAAATCAGCTACGTATTTTAAACTGATATCTACGCTTTCACAGTTTTCGTCGGCGTAAGCTCAGGATAATTTCTATCACGTTCCATTTAATATTCTACTTGAACCATTCACACGAATATATAACAAGTTATTTTGAGAAATAAACCCCACACATTCTTGTAGACGAGCGACGTGGGTTCCATCGTCAGGACCTTCAGATAGAGTGTGTTAAAGTAGGTGGAGGGGATTTCTTTTAAGCCTCCTGGGAGGAGGCCACCCTCACCATGAAGCTTGGTGGTGCAATCTGCTAATTCCACATACACTGGACCAACTTTCTTGAAATTTATTCCACAAATTCAGACAGAATTATAATTCATAATGCGTTAATTTTATATTTTCCCATAACTGCAACGGGCATAATAAATTTATTTCTGACATGTAATTTCGAGGTCTTTCTTCAGAAATGACCTCGACACGTGTCGAAAATCCGCGAGTATGACGCCAACTTTCCTCCAGGCTTAATTGAATTTATATTCACCCTGGGGATTCTATCTTCATGTAATATTTATTAATAATTTAGATTCTTTATTCCTGGATTAACCATGAAGATGTATTGAGGAAGGCTCGGATAGGGAGGTAGAGTATCTTTCCCAGAAATGGTGATACGCACTAAGCAAGATGATAGTCAGGAGAATGAATGCTATATTTATACAAGGTAGATATTATAAGAACAGCTTTGTAATATTGGTAATGGAATGGGTCAAGTGTATAGCGGTAATATTTTAAGCGGGGGAATGTGAAAGACTTTGTAAAAGTGGAAAGTGGAAAGTAGAAGGGAGGCTGAGAGAGCAAATGAAAAGGTGTATAAATATTAAATTTATGGCATAGTTTAAGAAAATGAACAATTAGTGTGTGGATTGTAGACGGCAAGATGTAAATAAGGTAGAGGAAATGTATTATGTAAGTGAGAAAGAGCAGACTGGATGATACGGGATTGGGAGCAGGAGGTGTAAGAGGTGAAAGGGTGGGGTGGGACTGAACCACCCCAAGGTTAAAAAGGATTAAGCATGTCCGCACGCGGGGAAACATGAGAAGCAAGGATGGGTGCTGGCAATGTGAAAGAAAGGCGACTCGTATACAATAGGCTGGTCAGTAGATAAGAACGTAACGGGTCACATGATGGATTGGCTTCCGCCTCATGTGATCTCCCACGAAAAGGACGGGAGGAAAACACATTGTCTGCTAGTTGTCGGTGGGGCAAGTCATCTGACCCACGAGGCGTGGCTGGGAGTGGTGTCACGGTCTGGACGGGCAGTTTTCATTACCAGGGGATACTCCGACCAGCCAGTACTTTTAATTTAGTTTTAGAAAGTAGAATACCTAGTTCGGACGTTAGTATAGATGTAGGGGTGTCCTAACACGTGAACTGGTCATCCGCCCATGTTGGAGGCAGCTTAGTAGATTTAGTTAGCGGTTGTGCCTTGCATGGTGTCCGTTATCCCGCCTGTGTGGGGGGGGGGGGGGGCACCAAGTTAGGTATAAGATTAGAGGGTTGTAGGGTTGGCCCTTATATGTGGACTGGTCATCCGCCCGAGTAAAGGGCCGCTTAGTGTTATATTAGTGATAGATTTAGTTGTAGTTAAGCAGTTAGTCTAGTCATGCACTATGTTCTTTATTTCCTTATACCGATGGTTTGTAACTATGGTGGGGTAATAAAGATGTAATGTAATGTATTGAGTGTTAAGTTATTTTGAATTTCCTAGGAATACATGAGAGGTGTTTATCCGTAATCTAAATAGAATTAATGCAACCTTGTTCGACTATGCTCTAGGAATGACCAAGTTTGATGATAAACCTGGATATAGCGATGGATGCATATCACCTTATGACTCAGAAGATGAAGCAGAAGCACCGTAGTTTTTCGCTTACATAAATGAACAGGCTAATCCTTGTTTCAGCCATTATCACAGTCTTGAAAGGCTATCCAACAACACTATCCACTCAAAATCAAACTCTATCTACCATAAATTATTTACATGAATTCGGTTATCTATTAGCTGTTGGTGAACAACAAATTTCAGCAGTAAATATAACGACTTATCAACAAGAGTACTACAGTCTCGAAGTTACTGGAACAGCAGTCCGAGATGTGGTGTTCCGGACGATGACATATATTTCAGTACGAGAAAGTACAAGTGCAGCAATAAAATGGCACTATGCTAGAAGTACTGGGATTGGAGCGTGCTGATCTACAGATATCGTTATTTCTTAAAAGCGAGGAATTCCACATCAGAATTAAAAAATTGGAGGACAATGTTCTGCTAGATTCGGTGGTAAAGGAGGAAGGCTGGATCACGCACATTACCCAAATAGCGTTAATTCACCCATTGAAATTCATATCGATTAAGATGAATATTGGTACTTGAACAATGATTCCAAAACACCGCAGGGTCAAACAAATCTTTATTCTGCATTTGGAATAACACATTCAAATAATCAAGATGCTATCATGTACCTGTACAATAAAAATCAAATAGAAATACTCCAAGATGATATTCACGCTATTCAAAGTTAGTATGGAAAAGCTACCGACCGTGGTGAACTTGAAAAACGTAATCCAACCCCCGAATTACCAACGACTGAGCCTAAACTGTGCGATTTGAATGTAAACACATTTTTAATTATCAACCAACTGATGTACATATTTCATGAACAATAGTTCTGGATTTTCAATCTCGATGATTCGACAATGATACAAAATTCGCGTCCTCAACTCATTATTGTCTGGTTAACATTCTTGTCTCAAAATTTAAAAAACGTTACGGCTTTTTACTAAAGACAATCCGGTGAGATTGCCATGATCATCAACAACCAGATTTACATGATGGACTATCCGAGTTTAATGTTGTCAAGTGGTTATCCAAAATGTATGTCTATGTGGAATATTCAGCCAGATAAAACAACCATACAGCTCTGAATGCGTATTCAGGTCATACATTTATTTTCTACAATGACGCATGTTTACAGAAATATATGAATGATATGTTAGACCTAAACGTCACGGAATAATTTTAAGAATTTTTCCCGGTTTGCCTCCAGCTATGGATTCAGCGTTTCGGTGCATCAATGGCATGCTGTACTTCTTTAACGACAAGACCGTGTACAACGAGTTTACAAATTCGTTAGTGAAAACAGGAAAATTTGATCTCGCTTAGTTTGGTTTGTATTGTCCGAAACAGTCTTCTTCCTTTATAGAAATTTAAGTAATTTGAGAAATGTTGTAGCTCAGTTAGAAAACAGTGTCATCTAATTTTTGCTATATGAATGGTGTTGTACACTCTCTAGAGAGAATTAGAAAATTTCAATACAAACTGTAATTTGAGTGAACAAGCAGAAGTGTTCTTCAGTAATGGTACCATATTTATGGCGTACACCTTTCACATCGAAAACATTGACAGAATTAAATTTTCAAAATTTGAAGACACAGTAGCTCAACATGAGGATTATCATGGTTGGGAACCTACTGTCGGCATAAGCGAGCACATTATTGATTTATATTTCAATACTGAACACGAATATATTAAATGTGAATTTTTTGAAGCTTAGCTCTTTTTATCAATATAAATGGCATTGTTTGAAGTCTGGGATGAATTAGAAAATTTCAACATCGACTACGAATTAGATGAACTTCCAAAATTTTTCTACGCCAAAGAAAGTAAACCAATACTCACAAGATACACTTGTTGTTTGAGTCATCAGTCCATAAACTGGTTGGATGCAGCTCTCCATGCCACTCTATCCTGTGCTTAACTTTTCATTTCTACGTAACTATTGCATCCTACATCTGCTCTAATCTGCTTGTCATATTCATACCTTGGTCTACCCCTACCGTTCTTACCACCTACACTCCCTTCAAAAACCAACTGAACAAGTCCTGGGTGTCTTAAGATGTGTCCTATCATTCTATCTCTCCTTTTCGTCAAATTTAGCCAAATCGATCTCCTCTCACCAATTCGATTCAGTATCTCTTCATTCGTTATTCGATCTATCCACCTCACCTTCAGCATTCTTCTGTAACACCACATTTCAAAAGCTTCTATTCTCTTTCTTTCTGAGCTAGTTATCGTCCATGTTTCACTTCCATACAATGCCACGCTCCACACGAAAGTCTTCAAAAACATCTTTCTAATTCCGATATCAATGTTTGAAGTGAGCAAATTTCTTTTCTTAACAAAGCTCTTCCTTCCTTGTGCTAGTCTGCATTTTATATCCTCCTTACTTCTGCCATCGTTAGTTATTTTACTACCCAAGTAACAATATTCATCTACTTCCTTTAAGACTTCATTTCCTAATCTAATATTTCCTACATCACCTGCCTTTGTTCGACTGCACTCCATTACTGTTGTTTTGGACTTCTTTATTTTCATCTTGTACTCCTTACCCAAGACTCCATCCATACCCTTCAGCAACTCCTCGAGATCTTCTGCAGTCTCAGATAAAATAACAATATCATCGGCAAATCTCAAGGTTTTGATTTCCTCTCCTTGGACTGTGATTCCCTTTCCAAATTTCTCTTTGATTTCCTTTACTGCCTGTTCTATGTAAACGTTGAAAAGGAGAGGGGATAAACTGCAGCCTTGCCTCACTCCTTTCTGGATTGCTGCTTCTTTTTCAAAGCCCTCGATTCTTATCACTGCAGACTGATTTTTATACAGATTGTAGATAATTCTTCGTTCTCGGTATCTGATCCCTATCATCTTCAGAATCATAAATAGCTTGGTCCAATCAACATTATCAAATGTCTTTTCTAGATCTACGAATGCCATGTACGTGGGCTTGTCCTTCTTGATTCGATCCTCTAAGATCAGACGTAAAGTCAGTATTGCTTCACGTGTTCCTACATTTCTTCTGAAGCCAAATTGATCTTCTCACAACTCAGCTTCAACTTGTTTTTCCATTCTTCTGTAAATAATACGTGTTAAAATTTTGCAGGCATGAGATACTAAACTAATGATGGGGTAGTTTTCACACCTGTCAGCACCGGCTTTCTTGGGAATAGGTATAACAACATTCTTCCGAAAATCGGATGGGACTTCTCCTGTCTCATACATCTTGCACACTAAATGAAATAACCTTGCCATGCTGGTTTCTCCTAAGGCAGTCAGTAATTCCAGGTGCCTTGTTCCTGTTGAGGTCACTCACAGCTCTGTCAAACTCTGACCTCAAAATTGGGTCTCCCAATTTCATCAGCATCAACAGTCTCTTCATGTTCCAGAACCAAATTATTTACATCTTTACCTTGATACAACTGTTGGATATGCTCCTGCCATCTTTCTGCTTTGTCTTCTTTCCTTAGAAGTGGCTTTCTATCTGAGCTCTTAATATTCATACACCTAGATTTCCTTTCTCCAAAGGTTTCCTTGATTTTCCTGTATGCAGCATCTACCTTACCCAGGACCATACAGCCTTCGACATCCTTGCACTTCTCCTTCAGCCATTCTTCCTTAGCTACCTTGCACTTTCTATCCACTTGATTTTTTAATCGTCTGTATTCTTTTCTGCCCTCTTCATTTCTAGCATTCTTGTATTTTCGTCGTTCATCAATCAGGTCTAGTATCTCCTGAGTTATCCACTGATTCTTAGTTGATCTTTTCTTCCTTCCTAACATTTCTTCAGCAGCCCTACTGACTTCATTTTTCATGACTCTCCACTCTTCCTCTATAGTGTTTCCTTCAGCCTTTTCATTTAGTCCTTGTGCAACATGTTCCTTGAAACAATCCCTTACACTCTTTTCTTTCAACTTGTCTAGATCTCATCTTTTTGCATTCTTTCCTTTCTTCAGTTTCTTCAACTTCAGATGGCATTTCATGACCAACAAGTTGTGGTCAGAGTCCACGTCTGCTCCTGGGAAAGTTTTGCAATCCAACACCTGGTTTCTGAATCTCTGCCTAATCATAATGAAGTCTATTTGATACCTTCCAATGTCTCCAGGTCTCATCCACGTATACAGCCGTCGTTTGTGGTGTTTGAACCAAATATTGGCAAGGACTAAATTATGATCAGTGAAGAATTCAACCAGCCGACTTCCTCTTTCGTTCCTTTGTCCCAATCCAAATTCTCCTACTGTATTACCTTCTCTTCCTTGACCTACCACTGCATTCCAGTCTCCCATCACAATTAGATTCTCGTCACCTTTTACATATTGTATTAAATCTTCTATCTCCTCATATATTCTTTCGATTTCTTCATCATCTGCTGAACTAGTAGGCATATAGACCTGCACTATTGTGGTGGGCACTGGTTGGGTGTCTATCTTGACGACAATAATCCTTTCACTATGCTGGTCGTAGTAGCTTACCCGCTGCCCTATTTTCTTATTCATTATTAAACCAATTTCTGCATTTCCCCTGTTTGATTTTGTGTTGATAATTCGGTGGTCGCCTGACCAAAAATCTTGTTCTTCCTGCCAACGTACTTCACTTATACCAACTACATCTAACTTTAGCCTATCCATCTCTCTTTTCAGGTTCTCTAACCTACCACAACGATTCAAACTTCTAACATTCCACGCTCCGACTCGCAGAATGTCAGTATCCACCTTCCTGATGATCGCCCCCTCTCGTGTAGTCCCCACCCGGAAATCCGAATGGGGGACTAGTTTACCTCCGGAATATTTTACCCGGGAGGAAGCCATCATCAGTACATCATTCATACAGAGAGAGCTGCATGGCCTCGGGAATTAGTTACGGCTGTAGTTCCCCGTTGCTTTCAGCCGTGTAGCAGTATCAACACAGCTAAGCCATGTTGAGTATTATTACAAGGCCGTATCAGTCAATCATCTAGACTGCCGCCCTTGCAACTATCGAAAGGCTGCTACCCCCCTTTCGATGAACCATTCGTTAGTCTGGTCTCTCAACAGATACCCATCCGATATGGTTGCACCTGCGGCTCGGCTATCTGCATCATTGGGACACGCAAGCCTCCCCACCGCGGCAAGGTCACATGGTTCGCAGAGGAGGCAGGATACAGTATACGCATAAATAACTATACTGATGGTGATTTTTCTGTGTTCAAAGAGGCTATTGCAGAATACAGAGCAAGTGCTAGTAGAAAATATGAACACTATGTCAAAATATATTTCGCTAATAAACATGAAGACACAGTAATTGAGTTGTTTTGTGAAATTTACTTAATAATTTTATCCTATATAAATGGACATAAAATTTTTAAATATTCTCCAATTTTCGGTGTTTATGCTTATACAGGCTGCAACTCCATAATGAAGTAATTGTTTAATGTTATATTTTAATATTCATTATTTCTCTTATAAGAATATCATTATCTAAACTTGTTTGAAAATGATTTCCTTGAGAAATTATTGATAATCATTCGTTCATTAAATTATATAGATTTATTGAGTTAGATTTCTGATTCTTGAAATTATTTCCATTTCTGGATAATCTACTTGTAATTCATTCAATCTAGAATTTACAAAATCATTCACAGTTCTTATAACTTAATATTGATATTCGCACATATGACTTTCTTGAGTAAAATTAATTCACTATGTTTATCTCGCTTATCGGTTGGTGGAGTGGCATGATTTCCGTTAATTACATTTTTATTTTAAATAATTTAATTTTTCTCCTGAATTATATCTCTGGCGACATCCAGCATAATTCTATTACCATTTTTCTTACTTTCAACTTTATTTTCTAAATCATCGACTTGATTTTTAAAATAATTAATTTTTTATGTAGTTTATATTCACCATATTTTTTAATTGATGGTAAAACTTCTTTAGTTTCCACTTAGCAAATTTTTCAGATGTTGGCATTTTAGATCTAAATTTTAACTTATATAATCCTGATTCATTAATAAATATAGTTTTTACATCAATATTATGAACGTCACGTTTCGCGACGTCTAAGTAATCTTTATAGCTTCGCCTATCTTCTTCATCTACATGTTTTATAACAGTTTGTCCAGAGTTACAATATTCTAAAACATCACAAATATCTTGAGCTTTAAACCACGAATTCTTTTCTTCAACAATAACCAAAAATTACTTTATTGCCATTGTAGACGAACTTATTATTTTCAATATCCATAATTTGCTCCATTTGTTTAGAAACTTTTTAGAAGTGACTTTATTTATATATAAAAGAGCCTCTACCGATTTTCCAGGCAAGATGCTTATCCCTCCTGAAAAATATAATTCGTGTTTGGATGCATATTATAAGATGTCGGTAGCTGACCAACGTTTAATTGGCTATATATTTTGTGTCATTTTTGTTTGATACTCTTACATTTTTAGGGTCCGGCGTCACGGACCCTGAAATATAGTTAGTGGGGGATGGCTATCCGCCACGAGATTTGATATTCTACAATTTTCAGGGTACGGCTTCCCGTCCTCTGCAACTTTATAATTTCAGTGTTGGATGGCCATCCAATAGGAGATTTGATACCCGTCTCAGATGTGGATGGCGGCTATCGACTTCAGTCTTCAAATGTTCACAGATTTTTTTATTATAAATGGAAAAACCTTCGATGTGCAACCAAGAAAGCGAAATTCACAAAGAAGATCAAAGTCACTAAGCAGAATTTACCTTCAAAGAGTGTATACAAAGAAAGCAAAAGGAATGTAGAGAACACCATTTAGAACACATAAAGTGACTCGAACATGTACATGTCCACAATGCTAAAAGAAGTTAGAAATAGCAACAGGTATTTTCACAAATGCGGCTATCGGCCTGCAAGAGAAAAACGGTGTTTGGATTGCACTGTAAATTACATTTGCAAAGAGTGCTCTAAAGCCTACTACCAAATCTATAAAGCAAAATTAGCTGAGAAAGTTGAATGTGTCTGTTTCGAGATGTAGTTTGAAAAGCCATCTGAGACTACCTTATAATGATAAAGTTACTGCATAATTAATTTTAATAAAAATCCTTTTATAAATTTTATTTCTAATAAATGGAGAACTTGAGCAACCTCAATGTAGTAGAGTTGAGAGCTCAAGCTAAGAATTTGGGACGTTGAGCCAACTCTAGGCTTAATAAATCTCAAGTTATTAATCTCATCAATAATAATAAATTCTGTAAACAGGATTGTAAATAACGAAAATACTGTGAAAAATCTCATAAATATTTGCAAATCTAGATGTATCAAGGATTATAGTAGACTAAAAAAAGCAAAATTTTAGAGCTCATTGAAAATAATTACAGGCAAGTGACTGAAGAATTACCATTCGGCGATGTTCAAGAAAATCTATATACTACATAATCGACACCTTTAAAAGATGTGTTTAGTTATTCTACTGGATTATTTGGAAAACTAAGGTGCAGAAGAACTCGAAAAAATTATGAAAATGAGTTAGTTTTAAGGGGGCAAGCAAATGAAAATTTCGTGATGTAGATGATAGTGAAATAATTTATACTCCAGATCCAACACCTTTGAAAAATGCCTTTCCTTATTCTAGTGGAGTATTTGGAAAACAAAAGCACAGAAATCATGAAATTGAATGAGCTTTTCAAAGTAGGCTTCAAACATTCAAATTTGAAAATAATTTAAATATTCTAGATCCTAACCACTTTATGACATTTGTAAAGCCTTCTGTAGCTCAAACAGTAAAAGACAGTCTTCGAACGCATCGTGGTGTAGGAATGAACTAGTTGCTATTCTGTGAGTATAAAAGACAACATGCCGAACAGCGTCGTGAATTTCAGCTCCAGTCCTACAACTATACCATCACGAATAATATACATCTTGGAAAATTCTATCCAGTTGGAAAGAGACAAATAACTGCGCGAATGGAGGAATTTGCAGTTCCCCTCGCGATGGCTCTGTTTGGGTTCTAGATCGAGTCATTGGCTTGCAGTTGGCTGTAAATAGATACAATCTACCTCACGCGACATCCTATATAGAGTTGCCAGTTATGATTAAAAATAAACAAGCTTAATTAATATCATAATGAAGATCAGAAATGTTTCTTGATCTCCATCAAATCTGCATTATTACCAGAAATAGACGCACAAAGAACTTCAAAATATAAAGGTAAAGGTCCTGAGCTGGAACAGGTAATATATAAATATGGCTATCCGACCAAATTTGACGACATCCCTAAAATTGAACGCGAACTTCATTTATCCATTAATGTGTACGCTTACGATAGTGATGATAAATAATGTAAAATATATCCCTTAAAGATTACAAAGAAAACTTAAAAACTCAACATTAATCTGCTCTACATGAAAAATAAGGTCAACTCGCACTACTGGTGGATTAAAAATTTATCTCGATTAGTTTCCGATCATAAAAATTACCATCAACACAAGATGTTTATATGTGATATGAGCTTGCGGCATTTAAATTCTCAAGAAAGACTGAGCGCCCATGAAAATTACTGCTCAATCAATGAAATGAGTTGAAATTACAAAGAAAGGTGAACAAATAAAATTTCAAAATTACCAGCGCACCATGAAAGTTCCCTTTACCATCTATTCAGATTTTGAAGAAAATCCTAGGCCGTAAATCAGACCCAAAATTTATAAACAAATCTGAATTAATGAGAAAATGTGGAGTACTAACGGAACAAGACATAGATTATGGTGTGTACAAAGAAATACTTCGAGAACGATACCAGATAACTGATGAAAAACTCAACAACGTTGAACTAAACTTAAAGAGCATGTCTTACACAATGAAGTACCAAAAAGCATGAGGCTTCCGGCTTTTGTTACTATATCACGTCTAGATATGGCGATTAAAAGGTACGCATTGTTTATCGAGGTCCAAATCCCCATAAAAAGTTTCTAGAATTAATTTAAAAAATGAGATGAAGAAATTGGTTTTCTGTACACGCAAATAGAGCCTTATGTGAAACTCTGTACACAGACAAGAAGTCCACCGCCACGATCACTTAACGGTCAATTTACAGCTCCTTCCTGCAGCAAAATTCTTCGTAAAATATTTACTTCCATAATTTAGCCGGATACGATGCCCACTTATTCGTCAAGCAACTCGGTTACGACGTGAAGGGAATTGATCTCATAGCGAACAATGAAGTGAAATACATCACCTTTGGAAAACAAACAAATAACTCAAAAATGAGATTTATTGATGCCTTCAAATTTATGGCATCAAGCTTGGATAAATTAGCATCGAATTTATCGAAAGATCAAATGGTCAACATTAAAAAGTTCTTTACCGTAGACCAAGTAGATTTGGTAGATCGGAAGGGCGTTTACTCATATGATTACATGGATAATTGGAGTTAATTTGAAGAAACTCAGCTACCACCCAAAAATGAATTCTACAGTCGATTAACTGAAGAAGGCATAAGCGATGAAGATTATGAACATGCAAAACGTGTCTGGGAATCATTTCATGTCCAAAACCCAGGCAAATATCATGGCTTGTACCTTAAAACTGATATTTTGCTCCTAGCTGATGTATTTTAGAATTTTAGAGAAACCTGCATGAACGCGTACGAATTAGATCCTGCATGGTATTTTACTGCACCATGGTTATCCTAGGATGCTATGTTAAAAATGATCAAAATAAAATTAGATCTACTGCATGAATACAACATGATTCTCATGATCGAGAAGGGAATTCGAGGTAGAATATTTCAGTGTTGTAAAAGATATGTAAAGGCAAACATAAATATCTAAAAGACTACAATACCGATAAAGAATCCAATCATTTGACCTATTTGGATGCTAACAATCTCTACGAATGGGCTTTGTCTCGCTTGTTGCCTACTGGAATATTTCAGTGGGTAGATATGAAAAGTATTGAAGAAAAATACATAACCAGCTTACCAGAAGTTTCTAAATTCCGACTCATTGTTGAAGCGGACCCAGAATATTCAAAGAACTACATGACCTGCACAAAGATGTGCAGCTCCAGAAAATAAAGTTGTACCAGGTACTAAAGAAACAAAATTACTTGAAACATTGCATAACTAGGAAAAATATGTACTCCATTACAGAAACCAGAAAGAGTATCTCGCTCTTGGTATGAAACTAAAAAAGATTCACCGTGCTATAATATTCGAGTAGTCAGACTGGCTAAAGGAAAATATTGTTTTGAGATCTAGGCAAAGAAGAGAAATAATCCAAGGGAAAAAAGAAATGTGTAGTTCAGAAGAGGATTACTTTAGAAGATTACTGTACCGGCACGCCGCTAATTTAAAATGTGCGCCAATTGAAACTCCTCTGCTGGAGGAAGTCTGAACTTTATTGACGGTATTAATTTTCAAATTTCTCAGAAGATGTCACTACGTGGAAAATTTGGAGTTTTTGAACTGTGTCATTTTCGACGTATTTTTGTTTTGTTTGTAGAAAGAAGTGTGAACTGTCTCTTCTAGAGGACACTACTGAAGATCAACAATAGTGCACCCTAGTGCGGGGTGAAAGAACTGTTTTTTTTGGAGAAATTTTTATTTCAAAAGTTTGTTTCTTGTTAAATTTCTTTCTGTTATTGTTTAAGTTGGCTGTATACCCCTCTCTTTCCCCTTGTTTTGTATTTAGCCAATCCCGAATTTTTTTAATTAATTTCTGACCAATCCGATGTATCTTCCCCCAACTTGATTATGTTGCTGTATCCTACCCAATAAAGTTTTTGTGGGAGGGTGTTATCATTCCCCTAACGCCTCGAACTTTCCGCGAGAGGATATAAACTGCTGATTTTAGGGTCTCCGGGCCACTTCTGTTCCATCTTTCAGTGTGTAAAGTACATAGCAGGGGGCGGGAAGCGCCTCTTTCTTCGGCGACAGTCAACAACCAGGTAATGGCCGATTAATTACTTCTTTTCTTGCTTGCTCAGCAGTTTAACTCTCGGGGCGGGTCCGAAGTTTTTCCATTATGTAACCTTCCTTAAAATGTAAAGAAACTTGTATCTATTCTATCTTTTAAACTACATATTGGGATAGAGAGTGCTTAACCCTCTCGAGCTCCCACTCATATTGTTTTGAGGTGAACTTATATTTTTCTCAACCTATTCTTCTTCGACTTAATGTAAATTGTTTCCTTCTTAAGTCACCTCTTTAGTATGGGATTAGCCCTTGTATTAACGGCCTAGTGCCAAGTAGGTTTTAAACAAAGCGTATTAGGAGCGCAAGTTCGCCTCCTCTCAAATTGTTATTTTAGAGGTCAAGTAATTAATCTTTTCTCACTTATTAGACCTCAGTAGGTTGGGTATTTTACCCCTGTGTCTATATCCAGAGAGGACAACTTGAAGGTGGAGTTTGGTGTGGCCTTTGAGAGGCTTAAAGTTGAGAGCGAGTGGCTCTTTTTCGAAAATTGAGCGTTGGATGCCTCGTGGAGGCTTTTCGGTGTAATTTGGAGCAAGTGCTCCTGAGCATGAATGGGGTTTTCTTCCCCTCTGTTAATACTTATTTTGAAGTAAGGTTGGGCTGATTGCCCAAGCATTGTAAAGTCAGAGCGCGAAGCCCGAATCCTGTAAATATTCTAACTACCTTTGTGACTTGCTACTCTGTATCTGCCATGCTTGTTATTTCTTTATTTTGAAAAGAAAATATAACCTGGTTAAATTTTAAATTAATTTTACTTTTGTAGCTTGAGACCTGTTCACCACCCCGCACCTTCTTTCACCTCTACCTACCACCAAAACACGGTAACAAGTGGTAGCAGAGCGTGGTTGAATGGGTCTCATTTTAGCCCCTTTTGACGGCTAAACATTGTTTTGATCCGAACTCTAACCATTTTCTCAGTTGCTGGAATTTTTTGAGTTTTTCAAAATTGTTCTGTCATCATGCCCGGCCCTCGCGATGTTCTCCATCTTAACTATTTGCGCAAGGAGGAGTTGATCTATGAATTGACTATTAGAAATGTGCAATCTGGAGGCACGGTTGCGGTAGACACAAACAAGCTTAGAGAGTCCCTTGATTTGCCCATTTCCATCCCCACTTTGGGAGAGAAAGGAATTGACGACTCTCTTTCCACGATCGTCGAGAATATTACTGGGCTAGCATCTGTAGTTAGTTTTTTTTGATGAAAATGATCCTTCTCCTAATCAAATTAAGCGTGTGCAAGCCAGGCTATATCATTTTTCAAATAGAGTTAACGATCTGTTGTCTCTAAAGCTGAATGACGTTCAGAAGAAGGAAGCTAGTACGCTGCTTGAAAATATTTCTGAATTATCTAGCAAGGTCACTCAATTGTTAACTGGGGAAGTTCCTCCCAAAAGCGATCTACCCACCACAGTGAATGTAGGTAGCGAGGAAGAGCCTAATAAGGGAGAAGTAAATAGGAAAACAATCGCTGCTCAAACAACCTCTGCCCCATTGGACGAGTCTGAACGCCGTGCATCGTTGAATAATATACGTTCGGAATTAACTTCCTTGCCATTGAAACCTTTACCTACTATGTCACCAGGGTTTAGCAGTTTGCCTCATCTATTGGCAATGTTGCTCAGAGGTATCTCTAAGTTTTCCGTTAATACCACCAGTGACGTAATTTCATTTTTAAGATTTTTAGTCGAATTTCAGGATCATGCCCTTGTTTTTTCTCTTTCCCCATGTCAGATTTTGCAAATCATCTATCCCTATGCAATTGGTATTCTCTCAGATAAAATAGTAAGAGCCATAGCCGAACAGTCATCTATTGAAGATTTTCATGCACACTTGCTTGCAAATTTTATTCCCGCCCGCGCGAGGTCATCTCTGATTCAGAAGTACTATTATCGTGTACAGCGTTTTGGATGAAAATTTGGCTGATTTCATACAAGACATTAAATTCTATACTAGGGTGTTTGCTCTTCATTTTCCTGAAGACCAGATTGTACAGGCTATTGTAGAAGGAATTTCACCACCCTATAGGTCATATTTGTGTTTCGCGGCGTGCCCGCAAACTTTCTCCGAACTTGAAGCGTTGGCCGTCTCAGCGGAAGGAGTGAGATACGCCGATTCCTTGCGTGTCGCGAAAGAACCCCCGCCTTATTTTAGTAATACTCGGCCTCCACCTCGCCGATCAGTCACACCTCGTAAATGTTATGCTTGCGGGTCGCCTGACCATCTTCGCAATAAGTGTCCACTGATCAAGTCTAGTAGGGCAAATAATGGAGCTGGTTCATCACAAGGCTGTTTTAAATGTGGGGCTTTCTCACATATCGCCAATAATTGCCCAAACTCAAATAGCACCCCCTCCTGCTCAACTTCTGGTGCAAATTCCACCAATGCCAATAATAAAATGTGACTAGCGGCTTCGGCTGAGTCGACTCAATCTGCTTCTCAAGGCTCAGCCCGTGGCAAAAAGGTCGTGAATTCAGGGAACGTTCAATTTGCAAATCCATCTTTCGAATGCCCCAAAGAATGTCTTAGGATTGCGGCGGATACCCCCGCACCTGTTCCTTTTCTTAAGATTGAGTTAAATAACGAGCCTATAACAGCTCTATTAGATTCAGGCAGTGTTTGTTCAATTATTTCGGACCAATGGTATTCAAAATTGAAGTCTGTTTGTAAATTACCTGACTATGGCTCATCTACTGTTCAATATGTTTCGGCTAATTCATCTCCATTATAAATTCTAGGTTCTGTACAGGTCAAAATTCGTATTTTTAAATTCACATGGAAAACCAAACTGTTTGTGGCTAAGCACTTGTCTTGCCCCATCATACTGGGAGCGGACTTCATTTCTCACACTGGTCTTGTGCTCGATCTCCAGAGTAGGTCGTGCACATTCAAATTTGCGTCCAATTGTAAAATTCCCTTGTTAAAGTGTAATTCTGTATCATGTTCATCTATTTCACCTACCCAGGATGAGATGTTGTTAGACCTTAGACATCTACCTGAGGAGCAAGCTGATAGTATTCGTAAATTATGTCAGTCATTTCCAGAGGTGTTCTCGGATACTCTTGGCGTTACTGACCTTATTGAATACAAAATTGAGGTCACGGATTCGATTCCCGTCCGTTTTCCACCTTATAGGCTATCGCCACCTAAAATGAAGGCTCTGAAAGAAATCATTGATCAGATGTTGAAGGATGGTATTATTAGGCCCTCTAAGTCGGCGTATTCGTCACCTATTTTTCTAGTCCCGAAACCCCAAGGAGGCTTCAGGCCTGTCATTGATTATAGGGCTCTCAATCGGAAGGTGGTGTTACAATCTGTGCCCCTTCCCGACCTTCATTCTTGTTTTTCATGGTTTCGTAAGGCCAAGTTCTTTACTATCTTGGACTTGAATCAGGCCTATAATCAAATTCCCCTTGCCGAAGAGTCTAAACATCTTACAGCGTTTGCTACGGACTGGAATTTATACGAATACAACCGCGTGCCTTTCGGGCTCCCCACGGGAGCAGCTGTACTCACTAGGCTGCTAGATAGGGTCTTCTCCGACATCAAATTTGAGTACTTGTACCACTACTTGGATGATGTCGTCGTATTTTCGGAGACTTTTGAAGAACATCTAGATCATCTGCGAGAAGTTCTCGATCGCCTTCGTAAGGCTGGGTTAACTGTCAAGTTGTCCAAGGTTGCCTTTGCTAAGTCCTCTATGTCATTCCTAGGGCATATTGTGTCACCTGATGGTGTAGCAGTCGATCATTCTAGAACACAGGCCATCCGTGATTTTAAACCTCCCAAGGACATTAAAGGTATCGCCAGGTTCATTGGTATGGTGAATTTCTTCAGGAAGTTTATTCCTAACTTCGCTAATAGAGCGGCGCCCTTAAACCTTCTTCGTAGGAAAGGCATCAAGTTCGAGTGGGGACCTTCTCAACAAGCCGCCTTTGAAGATCTTATATTAGCTCTCTGTAATGCCCCTGTCCTTGCTATGCCTGATTTCTCAAAGAAATTCATCGTCCAAACCGACGCGTCGTCGTCAGCAGTAGCTGCAGTCCTTCTTCAAGAGACTGAACTAGGGAGGCGACCCATCGCCTATGCATCTAGGACTCTGTCGGATCAAGAAGCCAAGTATTCCATCTATGAGCTCGAAGGTTTGGCAGTCTTATTTGCCTTAGAGAAGTTCCGTCTCTATCTGGAACATGTCAAATTCGACCTGGAGACAGATAATCAAGCCTTAAGCTGGGTCTTAGGTAGGCCGCGTCGTACAGGTCGTATAGCCCGTTGGGCCATCCGTATTTCTGCCTTCCAATTCGATGTCCGGCATATCAGAGGTACCGAAAATGTTGTCGCTGATGGACTCAGCCGTATGTTTTCCAACGACGTCGAGACCCACGAACCGGTCGACAGTTCATCACCTCCCGAGTCCATAATATCTGGTGTTAATGCCATCTTAACTGATGCTCCCATGCTCTTTAGGGATATCGAGAAATACCAACGTGAAGATCCGACGCTGGCTCCGATAATGGAAACCCTTTCTTCTGGGGAACATGTTGTCCCTTATGTTCTGAGGAATGGTGTTCTATGTTGCCCTTCGAGGCATGATAAGATGATGAAGGTTGTCGTTCCAGCTGTTCTTGTACCTATGATCTTCAAATATTATCATGAAACCCCATTAGGAGGGCATCTGGGTATCTTTAAAACTCGTGAGAAGATTCGTGAAATGTTCATCTGGAAAGGTATGGACGGTGAAATCCGTGAACTAGTAAAAGCTTGTAAATCTTGTTTGCTCAGTAAACCCACCATGTCCACCAAGGTAGGCTTTTTGTCCTCGCATCAAGCGTCGCGCCCCATGGAACGCCTGTATATTGATTATGTAGGACCCTTCCCCCAGTCAAACTAATGCCAACAATTTCATCTTTGTATGCGTAGATGGCTTTACGAGATTTTCCTGGTTATTTCCGACTAAGCTGGCTACCGCGCAGTCCACCATTACTTGCCTAAATTCTATTTTTGCTTCTTTTGGTCCGTGCCAATATATTGTATCTGATAATGCTAAGGCTTTTACATCTAATTTATTTCGTAAATTCTGCTTTGACCTGTCCATCTCTCATGTGACTACTTCTGCTTATTACCATCAACCATCTCTGGCTGAACGGGTTAATCGTGATCTCAGGTCCGCGCTTATTGCCTATCATCATGAAGATCATTCCAGGTGGGACACGTCCCTGCATTGGTTAGCTTTTGCTTTGAATTCGGCGGTTCATGAATCTCACAAGTTTACTCCAGCTTCTTTGATGTTCAAGTTCGTTCCCAACACGCCGCTCTCTAACCTCTGGTCTCTGAGTGACATTCTACCCGAGACAATAGAGTCGGATAATATTAAAGATCTTTGGAAGAAGGCTAAAGCCAATCTTATAGTGTCTCATGAAAAGGTTAGGGAAAGGTATGATCGTGGACGGAGACCCACCAATTTGAAGGTAGGCGACCAAGTGATGGTCAAGAATTTTGTTCCCGCGGGCAAGCTTGCCCCCAGATTTCATGGGCCGTGTGTCATTCTCGATTTCCTGACGCCGGTTACGTTATTATTAAGTAATCCAGCTACCGAGAGGATATTTAGGGTTCACCTGTCACAGGGGAAACCGGTGTAATTTCTGGGTTAACTTGCTTCCTATAATCGTGAAAGGAGTATGAAGGTTATATTTTTTTTGAGTTCTCACTTTTAAGGCATTCTGCCCCTTCTATAATATTTTGTTTCAAATGTAAGTTTTTTGTAAACCCCTCCCGCACGGTTAAACTGCCATCCTGTCCTTGCCACGGCCATTACCATGCTCCCGCCTCCTGCTCCACTCTACACAGTGGCTTAGTTAATGCCATGGATTTCTGCACGTCGCTGGCCCCTCAACCTCTCCACAAAGCCTGTGACCTCAAAAAATGATGATGGTCCAACAATTCTGCCGCCTAGCTTTAATGTTTCAGTGCCCCCGCAGCCGCGCGGCGCCGTGCTGCGACTGGGTCAGAGGAAGGGCCCCCTCTTCCCCAGCGAGGACCACATGTGCACGGCGAGCCGGAGCTCTCCTCCCGGCCAAGGCTGATGTGCGGCCCACGACCTGCTACTTGCCCGCAGCCTGTATATGTTCACCGCGGGCGCGGCGTGCTTCAACACCACTGCTCCCCTCATGGTGCGGGCGAGCGGTATCTCAGGGTACTTGAGGGGTCCGAGCGGCCTCCTCTGGACGCAAGCTGCAACGGCCGGTCTGGCCATCCAACTTAATCAACATCAACTATATGGACATTCCAGATCAACCTTACTACCTTTTCTTGGGTATTCCATTGCAATATTTGGTGGACATAGAAAATTTTCCTCAACTTTAAAGACTAAAGTTTATCTTCTGAATTCAACTCCTACAAACATAAAAACTTTACTTCTCCAGTTACAACAAAAGTTTTGGAACTGAATTAAACCACATTAAGAAAATCTTATAAATTCTTCGGCAATTAATCTCCATATCTACATCAAAACTTGGACCTTGTTTTCAAACAAATTTCATGTGTCACCCCTGGAGGAACTTTTGGGGGGGAGGTCTGTACCGGGCGGTACACCTCCACGCCGCTAATTTAAAATGTGCGCCAATTGAAACTCCTCTGCTGGAGGAAGTCTGAACTTTATTGACGGTATTAATTTTCAAATTTCTCAGAAGATGTCACTACGTGGAAAATTTTTAGTTTTTGAACTGTGTCATTTTCGACGTATTTTTGTTTTGCTTGTAGAAAGAAGTGTGAACTTTCTCTTCTAGAGGACACTACTGAAGATCAACAATAGTGCACCCTAGTGCGGAGTGAAAGAACTGTTTTTTTTGGAGAAATTTTTATTTAAAAAGTTTGTTTCTTGTTAAATTTCTTTCTGTTATTGTTTAAGTTGGCTGTATACCCCTCTCTTTCCCCTTGTTTTGTATTTAGCCAATCCCGAATTTCTTTAATTAATTTCTGACCAATCCGATGTATCTTCCCCCAACTTGAATATGTTGCTGTATCCTACCCAATAAAGTTTTTGTGGGAGGGTGTTCTCATTCCCCTAACGCCTCGAACTTTCCGCGAGAGGATATAAACTGCTGATTTTAGGGTCTCCGGGCCACTTCTGTTCCATCTTTCAGTGTGTAAAGTACATAGCAGGGGGCGGGAAGCGCCTCTTTCTTCGGCGACAGTCAACAACCAGGTAATGGCCGATTAATTACTTCTTTTCTTGCTTGCTCAGCAGTTTAACTCTCGGGGCGGGTCCGAAGTTTTTCCATTATGTAACCTTCCTTAAAATGTAAAGAAACTTGTATCTATTCTATCTTTTAAACTACATATTGGGATAGAGAGTGCTTAACCCTCTCGAGCTCCCACTCATATTGTTTTGAGGTGAACTTATATTTTTCTCAACCTATTCTTCTTCGACTTAATGTAAATTGTTTCCTTCTTAAGTCACCTCTTTAGTATGGGATTAGCCCTTGTATTAACGGCCTAGTGCCAAGTAGGTTTTAAACAAAGCGTATTAGGAGCGCAAGTTCGCCTCCTCTCAAATTGTTATTTTAGAGGTCAAGTAATTAATCTTTTCTCACTTAATAGACCTCAGTAGGTTGGGTATTTTACCCCTGTGTCTATATCCAGAGAGGACAACTTGAAGGTGGAGTTTGGTGTGGCCTTTGAGAGGCTTAAAGTTGAGAGCGAGTGGCTCTTTTTCGAAAATTGAGTGTTGGATGCCTCGTGGAGGCTTTTCGGTGTAATTTGGAGCAAGTGCTCCTGAGCATGAATGGGGTTTTCTGCCCCTCTGTTAATACTTATTTTGGAGTAAGGTTGGGCTGATTGCCCAAGCATTGTAAAGTCAGGGCGCGAAGCCCGAATCCTGTAAATATTCTAACTACCTTTGTGACTTGCTACTCTGTATCTGCCATGCTTGTTATTTCTTTATTTTGAAAAGAAAATATAACCTTGTTAAATTTTAAATTCATTTTAATTTCGTAGCTTGAGACCTGTTCACCACCCCGCACCTTCTTTCACCTCTACCTACCACCAAAACACGGTAACAAACATTGTTTATTCAGCAACAAAGAAGAATATCGAACCATGAATTTATTCAAAACCGCAAAACATGAGATTTATAATGTCTAAGTAAATAAAATTGCCCTGAGTCCGCATGACAACAAAAGAAAAATTCTAGAAAATGAAACAGATATGCTTCCTTGGGTTCACTATAGTCTAAACTGAAGATACATTTTATCTACATGGAACAGCAAGTCGACTTCACCGAACAACTCAAAGATGACCTTAATAAGTTGAATAAGTGGAATAGTTCTACACCGTTCACACAATTAGTAGAGCTCAAAAAGAACAAATCTTACTGCATTTCATCTGCAGAAATTCATGAAATATTTTACGGTTCTAAACTATCAGTGACTTTGAACAATAAACACAAACTTATTCTTCCTTAACAGTATTCGAATTTATTTCTTGAAAAAGATCTACAGAGACAATCAGAAGATCACTTTTCTCATGTCATAGAGTTTTTCTAGTGTAGCAGCTAGTTGCCAGCCAAGTAGGTAGTAATAAAAAAATGCTAAAACTCTTGAGGAATTCATTCATCAATCCTACTATCTTACAGCACTCACCCACGCAATGCCGCTTGATATCCAACGTTATTTGCTTTACGTCCCAGTAACTACTTTTACGGTTTTTGGAGACGCCCAGTTGCAGGAATTTAGTCTCACAGGAGTTGTTTTACGTGCCAGTAAATCTATCGACACGAGGCTGACGTATTTGAGCACCTTCAAATACCACCGGACTGAGCCAGGATCAAACCTGCCAAGTTGGGGTCAGAAAGCCTGCGCCTCAACCGTCTGAGCCACTCAGTCCGGCCCAACGTTTACATTCGGGGGCATTTTTCGGATGAGATCCCAGCATGAGTTTGCCTGCTCAGTTCATAGAGCAGGGTCATTAATTCGGGCTTACTGTAAGTCGGCGATAGAAGGAAAGATACCTTTATCCTCAAGAGGTGAAATAAACGGTACCTCCCGCAAAGCACTTAAATACTTCTGAACCCAAGTCCTGTGGCCTCTCAGTCTCGAAGAAGTACGTCAGCACTCTACGGCTTATTTCCAATAGATATTGTCATCTCGAATCGGATATATACTTAGTTCAAACGAGTGCAAATCACCTCTGGATTTCTAGTATGTTTAGATCACATAAAACATTAATTAAAAGTAGCTAGACAAAATATTTATGATGGTTTGGTGAAAAATGCAACAATATCTATACATAATTATAATTACAGTATTTTGGCATTTAAAACCTCTGAAATAGTTTTAAAGAGCACAATTTTTTAAAATGTTAAATTCGTCACGACCACTTCAGTAGAGATTACTTCAAGCAACTTTGGTCGCAGCCATTCTTTGCCAAGGTCAATGCAAACATGAAAATATATTAATGATGGTTTTGCGCAAACTAATTTTAGCAATAACAATAACTAACCATAATTACAGTATTTTGGTTTTTAAATTTGTCAGTCACGACCACTTGGCACTTCAAGCAACAATCGTGGCAGCCATCATTGTTTTGCTGACGTCACGAAGACGTGAAGCAAAGACGTGACTACACGTACAAGTACTCATACGAGCTGACGTCATAGGAAAGACCACCCTATTGTCTACAAGATGGTGGCATGCCGCTCTGAATGAAATAATTACTAAATATTCCGTTTTGCGACATACATATTTAAAAAATTATTTTTTCTATATAAAAAGTGGTTGTGTGGGTTATTCGCAGTTGGAGAACAAAAATAGCAACGGTAGCCAAGTTTACTCGAAGTCGTACAAGTCTAAAAATATTCAGTTTCTTCTTCCGTTTCACCAAATATTTCGTTAGCGAAATGAAAAGGAAAACTAGTATAAATGAGACATTAATTAGTCCCGACTCAACTTTGTATAACCTTTTAATTGTCGCTGTTAACTATTTCTCTCAGCTCAGCAGTTTTTATACTGCGCAGGCTTGCCATTCATTAAATACATATTTTTTCTAGATTTTTTTTCTTTCTGTACTGGGAAAATAATTTATACAGTTTGGGGAGTGGGCGCACTTTTGCAAAATATTTGGGGTAAAACACAACTGTTTTTCCCAGGTTTGAAAAATAATTGGGGTAAAAACTACTCTTTTTCCTAGGAAAAACACCCAAAAAGCGCTCTCTCGTCTGCATGGTGTCCGCCCCATTTTAAACAAATATTTGAAGTAAAATAAACACTGTTTTTCTTACGAAAAATTGTATTTAAAAATGCGGATTTTGCAGTACAAAAATATACAGGAAACAGAGGGTTTATAAAATTTATGGTTTTTCAGTACAAGAACATAAAGAGGGGCAGGCTAACCAATTCTTGGAAATGGAAAAATCATTAAAAGCCGTGCGCATTCCGTCAACATGGAGGAAAATATAGAAGCAAATACACTACGATGTTCTATGACTTATAAAATTAGAGTTATGTCAGTTATTCTTATTATTAATAACTACATAAGTTTTGTGCTGTAATATAATAAGCATGTATAGCAATCCAGAAGTACGTATTTGTTCCTGCATTTCATTTTTTAATATATTTGTTTTGTATTATATACATACTGGGAATGCAATCAAATTTCCAATTCTTGTTGAAATCATCTAAGAAAATACTAGGCAAACAATTGACAGGAACTCTCCCAAATGGCGACAGCTCTAAATTCAGATCATTGATGATTGTGTGTACAGAGATTTCTTCATCTAATTCTATATACTTATTTAATAGATTTGTCACAAATGGCTTTGTAACATCAAAACTAGATGCGATGAGGTGTCTTCAGGAGAAACTTAAATATGAAAGCTACGTGACGCAGTTCATAGATTGAAGACCAAATAACAGTAGCAATCATAATGTTGCTGCTCCTGTCTCATCAGTACACACTAAACAGATGACTCCAATGTGCTGTGAATCGGATCTCCTTATTGGTTCAGTAATGTGAACGGAATCAAGTGAATGGATTCAGTAAAATGAATCGAATATCCCATCAGTAGTCCATGCAGCCGAGCGCCCGCTCAGTGTAGCTCTGAGAGTGAAGCCCAATGTCACTGGTGTACAAAGGGGGCCTGTTTTAAATAGGCGCGAGAACGCATGCTGTTATTTGATAGTCAAATCTATCACTGCGGGAATTTTTAGGTGCAAACACTGTACGACACGCTAAAACGTAAAAGAAATACTATTATTTAGTTGATGTTGTACCTCTCACAATGTCGTGTTGCACGAATCGGAAATTTAAAAAATATTCCTGGAATAATATTTAACGATCGTAATTAATTGAGCGATTTGGAGTCTTTCTACTCCCGAGAAAATGTCTTATTTTGCGTATATCCACAACGTAAGAATTGCCATATTTTGCTAACCATGGCGGGCGTGGCCGTTGGCTTCAAGCGATAGCCACAGAGAGTAGTGTAGCGGGCAGCTCCCTGGATGGTTTGTAATATGTAGTACAGTGTATTATATTACCTCCACTGTAATTTGGATAATATTTCGGGGTCTGAGAAGCTCCGTCCACTTTTCGTAAGAATCTTTAGTTTAGACTTGTTTATCGTCAATGTTTCATGAGGTTTCCTGTTCATGTAGAAAGGAGAACGGAGAGGATTAAGGCCATTGGAAGGGAAAATTAGATACCTTCTCCTTACACCAGCGCATTTCAAACCAGAGTTGTTTAGAAAGTTGTTTTTAAGGAAAATGCAGTACCTACTATTTTGAACCATTCCCTTCTTACCTACAGAATTCGAGCACTCGAGCCCTACTTCCTTCGTGGCCCTTGTCTTCCTTTTGCCGATATCTTCATTTTTCGAAGTGTCGGATTCCTTCCATTTTCCTCCTAATTAGTGTTAATACAGGATGATTGCCCAGTTTTACTTCCTTTTAAAACAATAATCACTACCATCACCACTAAAATATGTATCCCCCTACGGGTAAAGTCGGTTGAATAAGGCCTACGGTATCCCCTGCCTGTCGTAAAAGTCCCTGTGGAAGTGGGGGTAGTAGAACAACACCCACGTATACCCCTGCTTTTCGTAAGAGGCGACTGAAAGGGCCCCCAGGTGCTCTCAATTTGGGAGTATGGGTTGGCAACCATGGGGCCCTTGGCTGAGTCCTGGCATTGCTTCCACTTACTTGTGCCAGGTTAATTTTAATCTAACATGTCCGACCTCCGATGTTCAACTCTTGTTCTTTTCCGACCCCGAAGCTATGAGAGGATTCGAGAGCTGGGGAGTCTCGTGGCCCTTGTCTTTCTTTGGCCAATATCTTCATTTCTCGCTGATTAGTGTTAATAGAGGATGGTTGCCTAGTTGTTTTCCCTCTCAAAACAATAGACACCACCACGTGTCGTAGAAGGCGCTCTTACCTTCGGAGTGTGGTTTAGGGCCCAAGGGACCGTTAGCTGAGTCATGCATTGTGTCAGATGATGGTTTACTTGATGATTGTACTTCATATTAAAACAATAATCACCACCACTACCACTCCAAAATATGTAGTAAGCAATGTTGCAAAGCGCAGTTTGGTAATTTATTGCGCATTCCCGTAAACCATTCATATTACGGAACGCCGTTTTAAATAGCCCACTCCTTATCATTACTGATATCTGTTGAAGATTTGCATCTCCTATTTTTATGATACTCGGTTTAAAGTCAACTAGCGAGAGAGTGGGTCATGAGAAACGCTTCCTTAGAGCTTAGTTACTTTGAAAACGATCGTACTTCATTGAGCGATTCGAAGTTTTCCTACTCTCTTAGTTTGTGTATATCCACATCAGAAGAATTGCCATGTTTTGCTAACCATCTGGGGCGTGGCCGTTGGCTTCAAGCGATAGCCACAGAGAGTACAGTAGTGTAGCGGGCAGCGGCAGCTTCCTGGATGCACATGATGGTGCTTATCACGGGCAACGCCAACACCCGCACATAATGGTACTGCTCCTAGTTAACGTGGACCAACGGTGTTCCTCACTAACCGCAAGTAAAGTCGATCCAACTTAGTCACCTCTTACGACAGGCAGGGGATACCGTGGATGTATTCTTCAGGGTTTCTAAGAAAAGCCTAAGCGTAAACCAGGCAATACGTGCACAGAAGACAGGAAGCAACAACAACATCGGGAACTGGTAAATGTTAAATCTCGTGAAAGAAAACACTTGGTTTAAAGTGTTCCATAGCCGGCTGAAACGACAATCACCGTGCTACTCACCATTCGCCTTCTTAATGTTGGGCCTCGAGAAATTCGTACTTGAGACTTTCTTGCATCCTCTTTCTACGTTAAAGGAAGTAGAGTAAGCCAGCTTGTAGTCTTATATGACTATAGCAAGAGGACCTTCAGTTTTACGTTGAATCCTAAGCTTTCATGTTAAAATACTACGTGCATTGACCGGGATTCGAACCACGGTCACTGAGTGAGAATCCATCACAAATCCAATGAGCAGTAGCGCCCCTCCTTCTTCTTTTAAACTTCCTGTACACAAAAATATCTACTGCAGTCTTTTCTGATAACTTGTCCTGACAGGCAGACTGACTGACTGACTGGCTGATTCATCATCGCCGAGCCAAAACTACTGTACATATAGAAATGAAATTTTGGGGATACATTCATATTAACATGTAAGTGCTCGCTAAGGGAGGATTTTTGGATATTCCGTCGCTAAGGGGGTGAATTTTTTTTCTAGGGGCTTTACGTCGCACCGACACAGATAGGTCTTATGGCGACGATGGGATAGGAAAGGCCTAGGAGTTGGAAGGAAGCGGCCGTGGCCTTAATTAAGGTACAGCCCCAGCATTTGCCTGGTGTGAAAATGGGAAACCACGGAAAACCATCTTCAGGGCTGCCGATAGTGGGATTCGAACCTAGTATCTCCCGCATGCAAGCTCACAGCCGCGCGCCTCTACACGCACGGCCAACTAGCCCGGTGGGTGAATTTTTAAAATGAGGATATCTATATCTCAAAAACTTCCAAGTTTACAGACGTAAAACTTGGTATTTGGAATCTCCTTTAAAAATAAAGGAACACATATTTTTTGTTTACGAGAAATCCCATTAAGGGGGGTGAAAATGGGGGGAATCGGTAGAACACCTTTTGGGAGGAGACTTATATCTCAAAAACTGACTCTGTTACAGACATGAAAATTGATATTTGGAATCTCCTCTGAAAATAAAGGAACAAGTTTTTTTGTGTTTTTGGATAATCCGATGAATAGGGGATGAACAGGAGTGACAAACGGGGTGAATTTTTAGAAAAGGCTGTATCTGCAAATTATCTCAGACACGTAACATATTACAGATTTGAAAACTGGTATTTGGAATTTCCTGTAAATGTAAAGAAATATAAATATTTTTTCAGAAAATCCACTTAAGGGGAACCGAAAAAGGGGGTGAATTTTTATAATTAGCATAACTACAGTATATCTCAAGAACTTAACATGCTGCAGACGTGAAAATTAGTATTTGGAATCTCCATTAAAAATAATGAAACACGTATTCTTTGGTTTTCAGAAAAAACCCTTAACGAGGGGGGGGATGAACGAACTGAATTATTAGTTGAATTATTTGTATAAGAATGTATGTATATACACAAAAAAGGCTAAAGATGTTACAAACGTGAAAACTGGTATTTGGAATCTAATTTTAAAATGAACACGCATTTGATGGGGGAATCAACGTGGTAGCGCGGGGCAGGGCTGAAAACGGAGATGAATTCTCTTTACCATTATACATATATCTCAAAACCTGAAGATGTTACAATCGTGATAATTGGTATTTGGACGCTCTTGTAAAGAAACGGGCAATGTTTGCTTTTGTAAAAATCACTTGATTGGCGAGTGTGAAAGGAAAATTTAATTCTTTTTGTGGAGAAACCTATATCTATAAACTGAAGGTTATAGACGTGGAAATTGGTATTTTAACTCTCCTTGAAATAGAGACACGCATTTCTTGGGTGGGGGAAAGCTACTTAACGGGCGGGGGTGGAGTGAAAAAGGAGTTGAATTCTTTTCATGAGGATACTTATATCTCGAAAACCGAAGACGTTACAGATGTGAAAATTAGTATTTGGAATCTCCTTTAAAAATAATGAAACACGCATTTGGTTTTTTTTTTCGGAAAATCGACGGAAGGGGTGTGAGGTTGAAAATAAGTAAATAAGGAGTTGAAATATGTATATGAGGATATTTTATCTTAAAAACTGATGCTGTTGCAGACGTGAAAGTTGGTATTTTGAATTTCCTTTCAAAATAAAGAAACAAGTACCGTATACTTTGTTTCTGGAAAGTCCACTTAAGGCGGGAGATGGAGAAGTGGTGATGAAGAAGATGAATATTGTTTTTATGAGTATACATTTATCTCAAAAACTGGAGGTGTTACAGACGTACAGACATGAAAACTGCTATTTGGAATCTCCTTTAAAAATAATGAAACACTTATTTTATTGTATTCGAAACATCCAGTTAAGGGGCTGAAAGGAATTTTAAAAGCGGGTGAATTTTTAAAATGAGTACCGGTACATCTACGTTATATGTGTCAGAAACTTAACAGGTTACAGACAAGCAACTTGGTATTATGAAAGTACCTTAAAAATACAGGGACATGTACCTTTTTGTTTTCGGAGAAGGCACTTAACGGGGGGTGGAAAGAAGTGAAAAATATTTGAATTATTTTTATAAGGATACTTATATCTTTAAAAGTGAAGATGTTACAGACGTGAAAATTGGTATTTGGAATCTCTTTTAAAAATAAAGGAACATGTATTTTTGTTCAAGGAAAATACACTTAGATGGGGATGGGTGAAGGACTGATCAGGGGTTGAATACTTTTTATTGGGATACTTATGTATATCTCAAAAACTGAAGATGTTACAGATGTGGGAATAGGTATTTGGAATCTCCTTTAAAAGTAAATAAACATGTATTTATTTTTCTGACTTGAGAGAAGACTGTTTCTCACATGTACAGTGCCATGTCGCATGGTCGTCTTAGCCCCAAAAGGTAATACCACAAACATGGTTTACAAAATAATTTCTGGGGTAAATGGAACTCAATTTTTTGGTGGGTTTTTACACTTGAGGAATTTTCAGATAATATCTTAGTACAATGCCGAGGAACGATTACTTTGATCTAATTACGAAATCCACGCGATCGAAGCCGCGGGTAATTGCTAGTTGAACTACGCGTGGCAACAGCCCCAGTTGTGAGAGTGAGAAATTCCTTGGTTTGGTTGTGTGGTATCTTACATCCAGAGTATAACAACAATGTCTTTATCTGTTTGGCATTCCCGTATATGTGGTGATTGTTGTTTTTAGTAGCCAACATCCGGACAGGAATGTTCTAGTGAGATACAAGACCAATGGAAACTTCAGAATTCGGAACTAAAATTGTCATGGTGCGTATTTCTCAAAACATTGAGTTCCCATTTCTAAATATGACATGATAACTGTGGCGAGGAACTTTGTTAGTCAAGTGTTTTTGTCTCATTTTAACAGTTGCAGTTGAGAATTAAGATATTGTACTCCCAATCTATGACGACTTATTATGATTATTATTATTATTATTATTATTATTATTATTATTATTATTGTTGTACCAGGAGGTACACCCCTAAGTCGCGCATTCATATTCAGCGCCTAAATGAATTCCTTTATTGGTCAAACAGTGAAACTGAAACTTCACCAACGTGGAACAATAGTCAGAAGATGTCACCACTAAAATATTGAGTAATTGTGTTATTCTGAAGTTTCCTAAACTGACTGAATTTCTCCTATTTTCTTTGCTATACATCAAGAAGTTTGGATAACAATACGAAAAAACTATGATCATGCAACCTGGTGCAAAGTGAAAGAAGTTATAATTTAAAGAAATTTTGTATTTCTAGGTTTTTGTAACTGATTGATGTTCATTTATTTTTGGGTTGGCAATATTACCTTTTTCTTCCCGCCAAGGTTTGAATCTAGCCAATCACTAATTTCTGTAATTAATTTTCAATCTATCACAGGCTTCTTGTTCGATTCTGAGTGTAACTTTGAAATTGACCAATTAAATTAAGAGGGTGTGTCCTGATTAAACTTGAATGATCTCGAACCTTCCCTGAGGGTTTATAAACTGCGGCTTTTCACGTTTCTTGGCCAATTGATCGACGTCCATCAGAGTGTGTGTGTTAAGTAGGTGGCGGTCAGCTAGAACATCTGCAAGGTAATGGCCACATAACTTTATTCCTTCTTCCTAACTCCGCAGTTTAACCCGAGGGAAAACTCCAACTTTTTAGTATGTAACAACTTTTCTAAAATGTAACTTTCTTCCGGCTAATGTAAAAACTTATAAAATCTTTAACTGTAAACCGGGGATAGAGTTTGAAATACTCTCTCGAGCTCCCCTTCATCTTGGTTTGGGGTGACTACGTTTTTTCTAACGGTTTTTCCTACTGCAATGTGTTAATGTTAATGTTATCACCTCTGTAGTTTGGGAATAGCCCCTGTTTCATCGGCCTAGAGCCCTTTAGGTTTTTTAAGTGTTCATTATCTAGGAGCGCAGTACGTCTCCATTCAATTTGTGTTTCGGGCTATTTACTTAACCTGTTCGTTTCCGCATAGGCCCTATAGGTTGGGTACGAGAAACCCCTGATTCAGTTTGTAAGTTGGGCCATGGAAGGCCAGAGAGTGTATGATTTTTGAGGTGGCCTCGAAGAGGACGAAAGAAACGGAGAGCCGGTTAGCTCTTTTTCAAGTTTTGTAATTGTAAAGAGTGCCTCTAGGAGGCTAGAAATGGTGTTATGGGGAGCAAGTGCTCCATGAATTAGGGGATTTCTGCCCTTAACCAAATAATTCTTCTTCCATTTGTAAAATTGTAAAACTAGGGGCTTAAAACCAAAGTGTTAAGGTTCTGAATCTTAGATTTTTCCTAATCCGGTTTCTAGATTGGCATTGTACCTGATTGTTATTTTTCCCTTGTGGAAATTTGTTAAAGTTTGTTTTTATAATGAAAGGAATATAACCTTTGTTAAGGTTTTAATTCAATTCTTGACAATGTAGTTAGACCCATTCACCCCGGCACCTTCTTTCACCTCTGCGTTCCACAGATACCCCGGAACATGGGGTAGCAGAGCGTGGTTGAATGGGTCTCAGTTAAGCCCCTTTTGACGGCTGAACTTAGAATCCGCATCGATCCTAACTCTAAGAATTTTCTCAGTCGCTGGAATTTTTTACCTTATTCTAAATTTGTAAATTTTCTTTCATCATGTCTGGCCCTCGCGAAGTCCTCCATCATGGATACTTGCGCAAGGAGGAATTGATCTATGAGTTGCTTATTAGGAATGTTCAATCTGGAGGCACGGTTGCGGCAGATACAACCAAACTTAAAGAGTCATTCGTATTACCTATTTGTATCCCAACTTGGGGGAGAAGGAAATTGATGACGCTCTCTCCACTATCACCGACAATACCACTGAGCTAGCTTCTGTAATAAGCTTTTTTTTGAAGTGAGTGATCCATCTCCTAATCAACTTAAAAGAGTGCATCAGTCTAACCTAGTCAGCGTTCGGTGACAGACGTATTGTGTGGAGTTGTCAGGAGAGCCGGCGTGGAATGTGAACGGTGGCCAGTAAAGTAATTCGAGAGGGAAGAGGAAGATGATTGGCGTGGATCAATATCGTGCGGCTATTGGAAGATGGAAGATGAAAGGGAAAAAGGAGATAGCTAGAAATAAAGGAAGTATAATGGAAACAAGAATGATGGACGAGGTGATATTGGCGGCAATGGTGATTATGATATTACTAGTTATAGGAGGAGTAGAGGTAAACCCTGGCCCGACTTCTAGTGGCAACATGAACTGGGAAGACGTGGAGATCATTAGAAAAGTGGTGAAAGAAGTGGTGGAAGAAGTATGCCCGTTTGAGCAGATTAAGAATATGATGAAAGAGCAAATGAAAGAACTTGAGCATATAAGGCGGGGGATACAGGGAAAAACAGACGAGATAATGAGTAGAGTAGAAACCAACGAGAGAGAAATCATATCACTCAAGTCAAAAATAAGGGAGATGGAAGGAGAGGTGGTGAATTTGCGAGCGGAAATTGAAGACTGTAACCGAGAACGGAGGAAGAAATGCCTATTCATATATGGAGTACCGGAATATAAAGCAGAAGATAAAGTACTGACAACATACAAAGTTGTGGAAGTCATCCAGAAAATGATGAGAATTAATTTTAACGAAGTCGATATTGATGATGTAGAAAGGATAGGTAAAAAACGGGGTGATAGACCGATCAAACTGAAGCTATTCTCCACCTTGATGGCGGAAGTAGTGAGAAGAAGTGCAGATAACATACGGAGTAAAAAAAATTGGATTAAAGAAGACATTGGTAGAGAAGGGGTAAAGAACATAAACACTCTGAAGAAACATTTGGCCAGGGCTAAATTACAGGGGTTAAGAGCTCATATTAAGGGTCAAAAATTACTAGTGACCAACGGTATTACGAGAAATTACGAGAAATGGAAGATGACAGGAATGACGAAATAGTAGTGGGGAAGAGAGTGGAGGAAAGACAAGCCAGACACTGTAAAGTGGGGGATGAAGGACAGGGGGCAAAGAAAGAAACAAGGATAGTAAGGTAAAGGAACCAAGCTCGCAGCATGAAGGAAATAACTTGATAGATTTGTTAGCCATAGCGAACAGGGAGGTAATGGCAGAGATGAGGAGTGTGATAAGGAAGGAAACCAGGGAGACCTGGGCATTAACGAAGGAGTCCAGGACGGAGGCCAGTGGGAGAGAAGATAGAAGGATACAGGGAGAGATTGTGGGAGTAGAAACACAAGACGTAACAAGAGTAAGCAAACGAAGTGAAAACACGTCTGGGAAGCAAGAAGAAGAAGCAAGAGGTGCCCTAGTGAGGGGGAGAAGTCTGAGTCTAAGAGAGTTATGGGGCAAAAAGAACAGAGTAGACGAAGGCATAGTGACAAGAAGCAAAAAGTGAATGTGTAGTGAGAAGTAAATGGCTATATACACGATAAGAGTGGAGTGTGTGCGTGTTATTCATAACTTTGTTAAGAGCGAGTAAACGACGGGTGTGATAGAAGAGAAGTTTCCAGGTGGTCAAGTGTGTAGTGAATGAGGAAGAGGGTGTGATAAATTGGTCAGATGATAAGGAGAAAGATAATATCTAGTGACGGTTGGTTTATGAGCTGGGGTCCTAGTTATCCCAGTTATCAGTGAGTGAACATGGCTTCATTTAAGGTGGTGAGTTGCATGGGTTCTAAAGTTAACAAGTATAGTGAATTAATAGAGGTTGAAGAGTGATCAACAAGAAAGAAATGTGAAGTGTAATAACTGCACATCGACACTACAGTGGAGATAACACGTAGTCAGGTTAGCAATATAAGTAGAATATAAGAAAGGTCAGTGTCTAAGAAAGAATGTGCTGAGTGCGAACCCGGCCGCAAGTGGAACAGTCAGTGGTCTAGTGCAGACTCAACCCGACACAGCACTGTACTCTGCTCAGTTATATGTTGCCAGTTTTAGCTTCACATTGCCAATAATGCCATACAGTCTATAGATGGAATTACCCTGTTGCAATAGTTCTTTCAGTCTTCGTTTTATCCCTTTTCTTAATAGCAATATTGAGTTTTTACATTTTAATATTATTATTTTCAGTACTACTAGCTTTCATTTATCCCTGGTCTTAATAGCAATATTGAGATTTTTTGAGGTTTTGTTCATATCTGAAAAGATAACATTGACTCATGGACATTTGATTATTATTATTTCCAGCAACTTTGTTTTTCCACATTTGGTGTTAGCTATGTTTACTATACGAGCATTATTCTATGTGTATAGTATTTTAAGCTGTCTAGGTTGGGCACTATTATTTTTCTCCCTTAATGGATCAAAAGGCCTCATCGCTGTATATCTGGAAGAAAAATAAAGGCTTTACTTACTTACTTACTTACTAAAAGAGTGCAGGCTAGACTGTTCCATTTTTATCACAGGTTCAGGGAACTATTGTCTCTCAAGCTAAAAAGATCATGCTAAGGAGGCTAGTAATCTTGTCGAACACCTTTCAGAAATGTCAAATAAACTCAGTCAATTGTTAACTGGGGCAGCTGTTTCCAAATCCAACCAAGCCCTTTAATCAACGTGCCTGCTGAGGAGGATTCTTCTGAGATGGTAGAAAGTAGGAAATCTGTGGCAACTCAACAAACATATGCCCGATTAGAAAACGAGTCTGATCGTCGTACCTCAATTCCACCGTTCTTTTTAAATAATGCTGTGTCTGTGACTTCTCAACCTTCTAGGCCGTTACCTATTATGTCACCTGGGTTCAGTAGTTTGCCTCATCCTTTGGTTATGTTGCTTAGGGGAATTTCAAAGTATTCGGTAACTTCTACTAACGATGTCATTTCCTTTTTAAGGCTTTTAGTTGAATTCCAAGATCACGCTCTTGTGTTTTCTTTCTCTCATTCCAAAATCCTTCAAATTATTTACCCTTACTCTACAGGTGTCCTCTCGGACAAAATAGTCAAAGCAATTGCTGAACAATCTTCCATAGAAGACTTCCACGCCCATCTACTGGCTAACTTTATTCCGGCTTGAGCCATATCATCATTAATTCGAAAGTACTACTTCAGAGTACACGGACTGGATGAAAATCTTGCAGACTTCATCAATATATTAAGTTTTACACCAGGGTATTTTCTCTTCATTTCCCTGAAGATCAAATTGTGCAGACAATTACTGAAAGTACTTCCCCGCCCAATAGGTCATATCTGTGTTTCGCGTAGCGTCCTCAAATTTTTGCAGAATTGGAGGCTATGGCTGTCTCAGCCGAAGGAGTGCGGTATGCCGACACCTTAAGAGTCGCGAATGAGCTCCCTACGTCTTCTAGTAATTTTTGGCCTTCAGCTCGCCGAACATTCACCACCTGTAAATGCTATGCTTGTGGGTCTACGGAACATCTCCATTTCATTAAATCCAGTGGGACAAAGAATGGGGCAGGGTCATCTCAAGGATGTTTCCAATGTGGCTCGTTTAATCACCTAGCCAAAAATTGCCCTGATGTTAATAGCACCCCCTCCTGCTCAACTTCTTGTGCAACATCCACCAGCTCAAATAATAGGAAATGACTAGTATGTCCGGTAAGTCAGCGTGGTCATCTTTTCAAGGCTCAGACCCGGTTAAACCCAGCGAAAGCTCGGGTAAGGATAAGGGTTCTTCCAACCCGTCATTTGAATGCCCAAAAGAATGCCTCACGATAGCGGCGGATACCCCCGCACCTGTAACATTTCTTAAAGTTGAATTGAATAGTGAACCCGTCACTGCTCTATTATAACCTTGGAGTGTATGTTCTATAAATTCGGCAGAGTGGTATTCCAAATTAAAGTACGTTTGTAAGTTTCCTGAATGTTGTTCATCTTCGGTACATTGCGTTTCGGCTAATTCCTCACCTTTAGAAATTTTAGGTTTCATCTTCAACAAAATTCGCATTTTTAAATTCACTTGGAAAATAAAATTGTTTGTGGCTAAGCACATGTCTTGTCCCGTAATATTAGGAGCAGATTTCGTGTCTTCAAATGGTCTAGTGCTCGACATTCAGAGCAAGTCGTGCACCTTCAAATTTGGTAGTAATTGTAAAATTCCTTTGCTAAAATGTAACTCTGTGTCATGTTAATCTGTTTAGCCTACCCAGGATGAGATGTTGTTAGACTTTAGACATCTATGTGAGGAGAAGGCTGAAAGTATTCGTAAATTGTGTCAGTCGCTTCCTGATGTATTTCCTGATACTCTTGGCCATACTGAACTTATCGAATACAAGATTGAGGTTACGAATTCGATTCCAGTAGATTTCCGCCTTATAGACTGTCCCCACCGAAAATGAAGGCTCATAAAGAGATCATCGACCAGATGTTAAAAGAAGGTATTATTCGACCCAGATTCCTCTAGCTGAAGATTCGATACATCTAACAGCTTTTGCCACGGATTGGAACTTGTATGAGTACAAACGAGTGACTTTAGGGCTCCCCACGGTGGCAGCTGTGCTCACTAGACTGCTAGATAGGGTCTTCTCAGACATCAAATTTGAATACTTGTATCATTATCTTGATGATGTCGTCGTATTTTCTGAGACCTTAGAAGAACACCTTGATCATCTAAAGAAAGTACTCGATCGCCTTCCTAAGGCCGGGTTGACTGTGAAGTTATCTAAGGTAGCTTTGGCTAAACCTTCCATGTCATTCCTAGGACATATTGTGTCGCCCGATGGCGTTTCTATCGATCATTCCAGAACACAGGCCAACTGTGATTTCAAACCTTCTAAGGACATCAAAGGTACTGCCAGGTTCATTGGCATGGTGAATTTCTTCGGGAAATTTATTCCTAATTTCGCTAACAGAGCGACGCCCTTGAACTTACTCCGTAGGAAAGGCGTCAAATTTGAGTGGGGACCGTCTCAACAAGCCGCTTTGGAAGATCTGAAATTAGCTCTTTGCAACGCGCCTGTACTTGCTATGTCTGATTTTTCGAAGAAATTCATTGTCCTAACCGACGCCTCGTCATCGGCGGTGGCTGATGTGCTTCTTCAGGAAACTGAACTCGCAAGGCGACCCATCGCCTATGCGTCTAGGACACTATCGGCTGAAGAAGCCAAATATTCTATATATGAACTTGAGGGTCTGGCAGTCTTTTTTGCTCTAGAGAAGTTCCGACTATATATGGAACATGTTAAGTTCGACCTGGAAACAGATAATCAAGCCTTAAGTTGGGTCTTAGCTAGGCCGCGTTGTACTGGTCGTTTAGCCAGCTGGGCCAACAGGATTTCTGATTTCCAATTTGATGTAAGACATATCATAGGATCTGAAAATGTTATTGCGGATGGACTAAGCCGCATGTTTTCTCAGGACGTGGAGACCACCGAACAGGAAGATTGTTCTTCTCTTCCCGCGCCCATACCTTCGGTTGTAAATGCCATTCTAACAGATGCCCCCATGTTGTTTCGGGACATTGAAAATTATCAAAGTGAAGATCCCGTGCTGGCCCCTATTATGGAAACCCTTTCTTTTGGGGAACATGTCGTCACTTACGTGTTGAGGAACAGGGTTTCATGTTACCCGTCGGGGCATGACCAAATGATGAAAGTAGTGCTTGTATCTATGATCTTCAAGTACTATCATGAGACTCCATTAAGGGGGCATTTAGGTATCTTCAAAACTCGGGAAAAGATCCGAGAGATATTCATTTGGAAACTTATGGACGGCGAAATTCGAGAATTGTAAAAAGCTTGTAAATCTTGTTTGCTTAGTAAACCCACCTTGTCCACTAAGCTAGGTGTATTATCTTCTCATCAAGCGTCGCGCCCCATGAACGCCTCTATGTAGACTACGTTGGACCCTTCCCCGAATCAAAGGGGAAAGCCAACAAATTCATTCTAATGTGTGTAGATGGTTTCATAAGATTTTCCTGGCAATGCTCAGTCCACCATTTCTGGTTTAAATACCATATTTGCTTCTTTAGGTCCTTGTCAATAAGTAGTTTCTAATAATACTAAGGCATTCACATCCAAACTCTTCCGTAAATTATGTTTTGATTTGTCTATATCACATGTAACTACTTCGGCGTATTATTCCCAAACATCTCTGGCAGTGCGGCTCAATCGTAATCTTAGATCTGCTGTCATCGCATTTCATCATTATGATCATTCCAGGTGGGATACGTCCCCGCATTGGTTGGCCTTTGCTTTAAATTCGGCGGTTCACGAATCTCACAATTTCACTCCTGCTTCTCTCATGTTTAAATTTGTGCTTAACATGCCGCTCTCTAACCTTTGGTTACGCAATGATATTTCACCAGAGACAATAGATCCCGATAATATTAGAGATCTGTGGAAGAAGACTAAGCATAACCTCAGGCTTCTTATGAAAAGGCTAGGGAAAGATATGATCGTGGACGGAGGCCCACCAATTTAAAAGTCGGAGGTCAAGTCATGGTTAGAAACTCTGTTCCCGAGGGCAAGCTTGCCCCCAGATTTCATGGGCCGATTGCTATTTTAGATTTTTTGACACCAATTACATTATTGGTAAGCAATCCAGCCACAGAGATGATCTTTAGAGTGCACCTCTCTCAGGTGAGATGTGTATAATTACAGTACCCTTTTTGCCGCTAAATTTAGCAGGAGTTTGAAGGTTATATGTATATATATACATATATTGAAATCCTTCTGCCCTAAATTATTTTATTTATCGGCCTAGAGCCCTTTAGGTTTTTTTATGTGTTCATTATCTTGGAGCGCAGTACGCCTCCATTCAGTGTGTGTTTCGGGCCATTTACTTAGCCTGTTCGTTTCTGCATAGGCCCTATAGGTTGGGTACCCTGATTCAATTTGTAAGTTAGGCCATGGAAGGCCAGAGAGTGTAAGATTTTTGAGGTGGCCTCGAGGAGGCTGAAAGAAACGGAGAGCCGGTTATCTGTTTTACAAGTTTTTTAATTGTAAAGAGTGCCTCTAGAGGGCTAGAAATTGTATTGTGGGGAGCAAGTGCTCCATGAATTAGGGGATTTCTCCCCTTTACCAAATAATTCTTCTTCCATTTGTAAAATTGTAAAACTACGGGCTTAAAACCAAAGTGTTAAGGTTCTGAATCTTGGATTTTTCCTAATTTGGTTTCTAGATTGGCATTGTACCTGATTGTTATTTTTCCCTTGTGGAGATTTGTTAAAGTTTGTTCTTTATAATGAAAGAAATATAACCTTTGTTAAGGTTTTAATTCAATTCTTGACATTGTAGTTAGACCCATTCACCCCGGCACCTTCTTTCACCTCTGGGTTCCACAGATACCCTGGAAAAATTATTATTATTATTATTATTATTATTATTATTATTATTATTATTATTATTATTATTATTATTATTATTATATTATTACCGTGGTTGGTGGATCAACAGAGGTGAAAGAAGGTGCCGGGATGAATGGGTCTAACTACAAAGTCAAAGTTAATTTAAAATTTTAACAAAGGTTACATTTTCTTGAAACAACAAAATTTAAACAACTTAGTGAAATAACACTGACCTAGCAAATTAGACACAAGACTTCGAAAGATCCAAGATTTCAGAATTTTAACACACTTGAGCTATAAGCCCCTAGTTTTACAATTTTGATCTCGTAGCTCAACTTAAAAGCGTACTATTTTACACAAAGGGCAGAAATCCCCTAATACCTGGAGCATTTGCTCCCTAATTTACAATATCAAGCCTCTTACAGGCACTTTTCCAACACTTGAAAAGAGCTGACACGCTCTCAGGTTTTTCAAGCCTATTCCAGGCAATACCAGAACTTACAATTCCTTGCCCACAAGGCACAACTTACGAAAAATGAAACAGGAGTATCTCGTACCGAACCTACAGGGCTTTCGTGTCAAAGGAATAACCGTTAAATAAATGGCCCGAACACAAAATGAAAGGAGGCGAACACCTGTACTCCTCTATGTAGCTTCTTTAAAACTTAAAAGGCACTAGGCCAATGAAACAGGGGCTATTCCCAAACTATAGAGGTGGCTCGTATAACAATTATTTAAGACATTATGGAAGAGAAGAAAATCAGTTAGCAAAATGTAGTCACCTCAAACCAAAATGAAGGGGAGCTCGAGAGGGTAAACCACTCTCTATCCCCGAATTACAGTTACAGATTTAATTACGTTTTTACATAAGCCGGCAGAAAATTATATGTTTAGAAAGATAGGTTACATGGTAGAGGTTTCGGACCTTTCCCGCGGGTTAAACTGCTGAGCTAGCAAGATATAAAGATGTTAATCGGCCATTACCTTGCTGAAGACCTGCTGCCTGTTCAAAGAGGCACCACCCGCCTCCTGCTTCACATCCACACACTTAGATAGATGTTGATCAAATGACCAAGAGACAGGAAAATCCGCAGTTTATAAACCCTTGGGGAAGGTTCGAGACCTTTCATGAATAACTTAGCCACACCCTCTCAACGTTATTGGATAGCATACAGTTACACACCAAATCGAAGAAGAAGCCTGTGATTGGTAGGAAATCAATTACAGAAATTCTGGATTTGCTAAATTCAAAACTAGCGGAAGGAAAAGGTAAATATTCCCAACCCACCAATGCATGAACGAAAATTAGTAAAGAACAAACTTAGGCATACAAAATTAGTTAAAAAAAGTTCCTTAACTTCGCACCAGGGTGCATGATCATAGTTTTTTAGCACAGACATCTATGAGAGAATGTCCGCACTTCTTGAAGAACGGAAAACAAAACAAGTTGAAATGCAGGAAACTTCACCATAAGAAAACTTACGGTAGTGACATCTTCTGAGGAAAAGTTTAAGTAAGTCGAGTTCCAAGTTCGGTGTTTCTCCTGTAGAGGAGAGTTATTAGTATTATTGTACCTAAACTGCGTACATTCAAAAGAAGCGCCTTAAAGAACTTTATCTATCAAACAAAATGTGAAACTGTCAATGCATGAAGTTGGAACATTAATCAACAGATGTCACTACTGAATAACTGAGAAGTTCATCATTTCTAAGTTTTCTAAACTGAATGGATTTGTTTTGTTTTGTTTTCTTTTATTTTGTTTTGGTGTACATCAAGAAGTTTTGAACTTTTCTCCATGGATGTTCTCTACATAACTAAGGTCACGCACTGGGGTGCAAAGTGGAATAATTTGTTATTGAAATAAATTTTGTGCATTTATAGATTTTCCCTAGGAAATTAAGTTTCATTTACTTTTTATATATGTCAAGGGTTGCTACACTTTCTTCTCTTCCCGCCAGCTTTGGTGTCTGGCCTATCAATTTTTTCTGTAATGATTTTTCAGCCTATCAGAGACTTCTTGTCAATTTTTGGGTGTAAATTTTGATCCGGCCAATAAATTGAGAGGGTGGGCCCGGATTTAGTCCAGAATTCTCTCGAACAATCCCCTCGTATATATCAACTGCGGCTGCTCTGGCTACCTTGTCTCACTGATCATCGTCTTTCTGAGAGTGTGTGTTAAGTCGGGAGGCGGGGCGCCTCATTCTTTGGCAGGCAGAACATCTGCCCAGGTAATAGCAACCAATATACTATCTTCCTAGCTGTCTCCGCAAACTTATCCCAGGGGAAGTTTCGAATTTCGAACTATGTAACCAACATTTTCTAAAATGTAAATTTTATTTCGGGTAATGTAAAATTTCATAAAGTTTTTTACCGCAAATCGGGGAGAGAGAGTGCCCTCTCGAGTTCCCCTTCAACCTGGTTTGAGGTGACTACGATTTTCTAACTGTTTTTCTTTCCTGTAATGCATTAAATTAACCTTCAGTCTAGTCACCTCAGTAGCTTGGGATTAGCCCCTGTATCATCGGGCCGAGAGCCCCGTTATGATTTTATACTTCATTATCTCGGAGCCTAAGTGTACCCCTCCATTCACTTCGTGTTCGTGCCATTAATTTAACCTGTTCTTTTTCCACGAAGGCTCAGTACGTTGGTTAATAGATACCCCTGTGTAATAGAAATTTTAAATTGTAAATTTGGCCGAGTGCTCGTGAACACTGTGTATTGGGAGACATCTCTCCTTATCCGGCTAACGCAACATCTGCGAAACTTGTAAATGTGGAGCCTCAAGCTCAAAACTTGTAGATCTGGAGCCTGAAGCTCAAAACTTGTAAATGTGGAGCCTGAAGCTCAAAACTTGTAAATGTGGAGCCTGAAGCTCAAAACTTGTAAATCTGGAGCCTCAAGCTCAAAACTTGTAAATGTGGAGCCTGAAGCTCAAAACTTGTAAATGTGGAGCCTGAAGCTCAAAACTTGTAAATCTGGAGCCTCAAGCTCAAAACTTGTAAATGTGGAGCCTGAAGCTCAAAACTTGTAAATGTGGAGCCTGAAGCTCAAAACTTGTAAATCTGGAGCCTCAAGCTCAAAACTTGTAAATGTGGAGCCTGAAGCTCAAAACTTGTAGATCTGGAGCCTGAAGCTCAAAACTTGTAAATCTGGAGCCTGAAGCTCAAAACTTGTAAATGTGGAGCCTGAAGCTCAAAACTTGTAAATCTGGAGCCTCAAGCTCAAAACTTGTAAATGTGGAGCCTGAAGCTCAAAACTTGTAAATCTGGAGCCTGAAGTTCAAAATTTAAAAACTACCTATCCTTGGGTTCTATTTTGTATCTCTATTGATTACCAGTATCTGAAAATATTATTGAGATTCGAAAAGAACTATAACCTTTATTTAAAATTTGAAGTTAATCATTGATATTGTAGTTAGACCCATTTATACCAGCAACTTATTTCATCACTTTCTGCTCCACGGAAACTCCGTAACAATTATTATTGTTATATAGCGCTACTAATACGAACGGAAATGATCTTATACATTACAGGGACTCATGGAGGAAACAGCCTTGAACTACAACAAACTGTTACGTAGCTCAGGCAGTGAAGTCACTCCTACGAAATTAAACTCTATGCAGTTTCGAGGCCCGAATTACTTCGATTGTAGCAGCTACTTTGCACTATGGGTTTTGTCAGCATTTTCCGCATTAATTCCCGGGAAATGCAGGAAAAGTTTCAAATCCCGGGCCACCTCGTCCAATCACTATTTACAACACAAATAAGGTGACTACTACTATCGAATGTCCAACTTTTTAACAAAATACAAATACTACTGAAATGAAACCTACATTTTATCCTAAAGAAAATGGCGCTATATTAACATGCTGAACAATGGTTACCCTCTTATGGAGGGGTAGAGACCAAGACGACGACGGTTAGACTCAGTTTAAAGATAAGAGCTATAGAAGTAAACGAGGCCACGGAATTAGTTAAAATAGAGGATTCTGGAGGCGATTAGTAAATTCACAGAGACTTGCGGACTGAACATAACAGTCTATAATGAAGATGTGCGGTCTCTACTACGGGGTTTCAGGCCTTCTGAAGTGCTGCCGTATGGGTGGTGCTGAACAGGGTAAGTTGGCCGCGCAGCTGTGAGCTTGCATTTGGGAGATAGTAGGTTCGAATTCTACCGTCAGCAGCAATGAAGATGTTTAACGTCTCGCAAACACATCAAGGCTAGGTTTGGGGAGATGGCGGCAAACCATCTTCAGGACTGATTAGAACCCACCATCTCCCGAATTAAAGCTCATAACTCGGTCGGTTCATCAAATTGCGGTGTTTGAAACATGCTCCACCTATCCTGCTTGTGTCCAAACTAACGACAATCGTTTCAGGAAAAGATGCAGTTTGCTTTATCATCAGCTAACCAGACTGTTATGTACTGTTTGTAAATAGCTCAGAGCATCACTGGCTCAGCAGTAAAAAACGCATTTTAAATATTTTAAGTCGAATGGTGTGGTCTAGATTTAGCATAAGATGTACTCACCAAACTGACCTGGTTTCAGTTTAAAAAATTGCCACAAATTGAAAGCCGATTCAAGAAACGAGGTACACTCTGTCACAGGCAACGCAGTCGATTAATGTCGGGAATTAATATCTCATTGTCAGTCATCAAAATCCCACCCTCAATTAATTACCTGTGCAGGCACTGAACATGGAATATAACCCAACATTCCTAGTGAAGGTGTTTGTTCCCCGAGGTTGTGTTTACATCTCCTGATATGAGTATGTCCTCATCTTCGACAGTATGTGTACAGCGTACTGGCCTTCGGTTCAGAGGGTCCCGTGTTCGACTCCCGGTCGGGTCGGGGATTTTAACCTTAATTGGTTAATTCCACTGGTGCGGGGGCTGGGTATATGTGTTGTCTTCATCATCACTCATCATGACACGCAGGTCGCCTACAGCAGTCAGCACCTGGCGAGCCGAAGCCGTCCTGGGATATCCCGGCACTACGATATTTCATTTCAGTGGGTCGGTAAGGAAGACACCAGTAAGCCTGTGGTACGTAGAATGCCAAATGAACGTCCTTTAAAAACCCCACTAGCTCTCCGGGGTTCGAACCCATGATCCACATACGGAGTTACGTTATGCAAGTTCTTTACGTCGCACCGCTTCTTACGGCGGCGATGGGACAGGAATGGGCTAGGAGTGGGAAGGAAGCGGCCGTGGCCCCAGCATTTGCCTGGGGGGAAAATGGGAAACCACGGAAAAGCATTTTGAGGACTGCCGAATGGATGCTGACCCAAACTGCGCAGCCACTTGCTCCGTCTCACATACATGATCATTTCTAGTAAATATAAAATCTGAGCAATCATCTTAGTTTTAGTGTCCGCCTCTATGGCGTGCTGGCCTTTGGTCACGACGTACAGGGTCACCTACGGGTATCAAATTAAAAGACCTGCACCTCGCGATCCGAACTTTTCCTCGGGCACTATAAGCCATACGCCATTTAATTTCATTTACTTCTAGTTATGTAAAGCTAATGCTCTTTTCTCTGTATACAAACCGAATCAAAAGAAAGGGAGGACCTGTTATACAATACGGGACTAAAGAAGTGCCTCTTTTACACGTAGCCCAGTAGTAAAGATAGAGTACGAATCCTTTAATTTACTCTGGAGGAGGGTGTGCAATTGTTGTTACAACCTGTTATTATTCAAGACGTAATTAGAATTTGGTTTAACTTACGGACATGTTTTAAACTAGAATAACTTTCCTTCAGGGCCTAAGCTCTTATAACTGGAGTACTCTGAAATGCTACCGACGCGACCCAATAGACTTACCAGTTCTTTAAAGGCTGCATTTGGGCTGAGTAGGTCAGGAGTTCGCGAGTACTCAAATACATCAATCCCAGTGTTCGGCACATAAAATAACTCCTGCGGGACAGAATTCCAGCACTTCGGTGACTCAGAAAACCATAAAAGTAGTTATGGGAGGTGAAAACACGTGGCATTATTTTATATAATTTATTTACAACTTGCTATACATCACAGATAGGTCTTATGGCGACCATGGGTTAGGAAAGGGCCTTATTTATCCTAGAGTGAAAATGGAAAACCATATCCAGGCCTGCCAAATCCTTATTGTTGTTAAATGCTGTCGTGCTGAGCCTAAGTTAACCAAGTCCTGTGGGATAACTCTGCGGTACGAGTCTCATTTCCTCGGAACCAGAGGATCTCACCTTTATAGGCCTGGCTCAAGATCCATTCCATCCACACGTGTCATAAAAATAAACATAGTGAGTTGTCGAATGAAGGAAAAATGAATAGAAACTTGTCTGCCCGAAGGACGCCACATCCACCGCCATGTGCTGCCATCTGTAGAGTGAGAGCGTTGACCCACTCTTACGGGCTCCACTCAGTCGCGCCAGCACAGACAATGGGATAGGAGTGGGAAGTAAGCGGCTGAATTAAGGTACAGCCCCAGCATTTGCCTGGTGTGAGAATGGGAAACTACGGAAAACCATCTTCAGGGCTGCGCGCCCTTAACCGCACGGCCAACTCACGCGGTGTGAGACCAACTAGAGGGCTTCCTGAAATGACGGGGGGAGAAGTCGATTGCAAAAGCCAAGCAAAACGGGTGCGGATGTCGTCACACTGATATCTGGCTGCATATGCCACGTGTCTGAACACTTGTCAGATTATAATAATAATAATTTCATGTGGCTATCGCTATCCTGGTGCAGACCCTCTGACAAGGATGGGCGACATCTTCCGTGCATGGGAAACTGAGTGTTTATGTGGTGTGTGAGTTGTTGCAATGTTGGGACATTAAAAATACCTAGTCCCCGAGTCAGGTGAATTGATAAAATAAGGTTAAAATCTCCGACCTGGAGGGAACGGGATCTGAACCGAAGGGGACTGTGCTCATTTTTCAGCCAATGAGTCGGACACGCCTCTGTGGTTAGTGAGATTAGCTGCGCCCCCCCCCGGAGGCCCGGGTTCGATCCGCGGCTCTGCCACGAAATTTGAAAAGTGGTACGAGGGCTGGAACCGGGTCCACTCAGCCTCGGGATGTCAAGTAAGTAGAGGAGGGATCGATTCCCACTTCAACCATCCTCGAAGTGATTGTCCGAGGTGTCCCACTTCTCCTGCAGGCAAATGCCGCGATGGTACCTAACTTCCTTCCCTCTTCCTTGTCTATAGCAGGTGAGGCTGCATGGACGAGGTACTGTCCTCCTCCCCAGTTGTATTCCCGACCCGTACCACTAACAACTTTGACATTTTTCGGAGACGCCAATGTGCTAGAATTGTGTCTCTCAGGAGATATTTTAAGTGGCAATACAAGGCTTACGTATTTGACCACCTTCAAATACTACGGAAGTAAGCCTGGTTCAAACCCACAAAATAATTCGAATCAGAATACCGGCAATTCTACCGTATAAACCACTCCGCCCGATTATTATTATTATTATTATTATTATTATTATTATTATTATTATTATTATTATTATTATTATTATTATTATTATTATTATTATTATTATTATTTGTGGAGAGTATGTGCTGACGGGCACCCTTCACCTGCGTCTCTCGTGCATGACGCCCCACATTGTGCTACAGCCCGCAGTAATTAAATTCTGCCATTAGCTGAACGTTGCATGCCGAGCGGAGCTCTAGCACTAATCCGCTTGCCGTCCCTCTTCTTCATTGAGACTTCCACAATGTGCAGGCAGCAGAACTGTTGAATCATCAGCCTACATTTCATTAAAGAGGCACAATCTTACGGTCTGTTAGCGGTGCACCCGCTAGGCTTGGTGTGTATTACGGTAATTATGATTGCAGTTCTGTATCAGTAGATCAGAAATCGATCGCAATGATTAGAGTACACTGGAGCACTAATGTGTTCGCAAGGATTCACAGGTCAATTCCTCTAATTAACGCTGAACAAATGAATAAAGTTAAAATTCAAAGTCCTTGCCTCGTACTTTGTTTTTATCTCGAATTAGATGTACGGAAGTCGAGAATAGATTCAGTTCAATTTTTGTCAGTCTGTTTGTTTGTTTTTAGCCGAGTGGAGTAACCCTGACCTTCTGAATTCCGCTGGTTAGATCCCGGCTAATTCTAGCGGTATTTGAAGGTGCTCAAATTTGTCAGCCTCATGTCGGTGGATTTATCAGCACGTAAAATAACTCACGTGAAACAAAATTCCGACACCGTGGCATTTCCGAAAACCGTAAAAGCAGTAGAAAAATTATCACCATTTGTTCGTTTGTTTGTTACATTGCCGGACGGAGTGGCTCAGACGATCTGACCCCCAAATTGGCAGGTTCGATCCTGGCTCAGTCCGATGGCATTTCAAGATGCTCAAATACGTCAGCCTCGCGCCGGTAGATTTTCTGGCAAGTAAAAGAACTCCTGCGGGACTAAATTAGGCACCTCAGCGTTTCCTAAAACTGTAAAAGTAGTTAGTAGGCAAACAGCATTATTCTTATTCTTATTCTTATTCTTATTCTTATTCTTATTCTTATTCTTATTCTTATTCTTATTCTTATTCTTATTCTTATTCTTATTCTTATTCTTATTCTTATTCTTATTCTTATTCTTATTCTTATTCTTATTCTTATTCTTATTCTTATTCTTATTCTTATTCTTATTCTTATTCTTATTCTTATTCTTATTCTTATTCTTATTCTTATTCTTATTTGCTGCATCACCAGAAAATGGCTAATAGCACTGTAACCGTCCAGGTTTCTCCAGCCATATTAAATTAGTGTACAATCCTTTTACGCGATATCACGCGATATCAAGATTATCCGCCATCAGCAATTATTCTTAATGATATATTAATTTAACTTCAATCATATGTAAATAAGGCTTTTGGAATCATATTGTATATATTAGAACATCATTTATTATTAAAATTATTATATTATATAGGATAGAATTCATTATGTATTGTGAATATGGTCAATGTTGAGACAGAGTTGTACCGGGCGAGTTGGCCGTGAGCGTAGAGGCGCGTGGCTGTGAGCTTGCATCCGGCAGATAATAGGGTCGAATCCCACTATCGGCAGCCCTGAAGATGGTTAGTGTCTTTTTATCTCATACTTGTCCACACAGAAAAGTTATTCTTGATGCGGGGAAGTTGGATGACTCACGGGTTTAACTGATGAGCAAAGGTAGTATACAGCGACCCTTGCGCGAGGCTAGGAAGCGTGCGATCTACGAATCAGATGCTTTGTTGTATTGAGACTTGGTATTGAGCTGCTACCAAGAGTGGGGAGAGCCCGGGGATATATTATCTAGCGCGGACCAACCCTCACACACTACCAGAACCACAACTACTTTATTGATTTTTTAGACAGTGAGTGGTCGCTTCGAGACATAGTTATTTTTCATACAGTGTGTTGTCGCATCGATACAGTGCGTAGCTGCTCTAATGCTGTCGGATCAGGGTGAGACGAAACAAGCTTACGGCTTGTGATATATTCAGTAATTATTCGGGACGAAGAACTACGTTTAGTTCAAGTCCACGGAATTTGGTACAATTCTGTATTGTATCAGTCGAATAGCTAAGTTAGATTAAGATTTCTGCCAACATGGAAAAATTCATATCTCAGAATTTTCTCCTCCTACGATCAACCCTGATCAATTTTCACAAGTATAGGGCCAATGTTTAATTTAAAGACTAGGCAATTAGAGAGTGCTAGTCCAGATAGCCCAAATCATATCACAGAAGGAAGGAAGGAAGGAAGGAAGGAAGGAAGGAAGGAAGGAAGGAAGGAAGGAAGGAAGGATGTCCATGGAGCCAATTCTACAACGAGAAGAGGGGAACGATTAACCACGGAATACAGATGACCTCAACGGAAGCTGTAATTGGTGAGCCTCAATTAGATAGAGCAAGTAACAGTTAATTTCAGTAACGTAAATTCTAAAATCCCTCCAAGTTTATGGAACTTTTCCGATACATTTCATTTTTTATAATAAATTCATTTTATTTTATATTGCGTTAATTTTCTTTCTCAAGCGATATTTAATGGTTAATTATTTAAAAGCCTACCACTGTGATTTAAGTATAAGTCTCTATGCTAGTAAATATAAATTTTGCTTTACAGTTTTGTTTAAAACTGTAACGCTGGCACCCAAACATTACATAGAGAAATGGGAAACCATAGAGTGATAATTGATTCTACTTGCGTGGCAATTTGCCGGAAAGCCACATATAGTTGTATTTATATTCATGTGTCCCCAGGTATTAACCTTCGTCTCCTCTAATGAGAAGCTTGGAAGAGCGAACAGTTACAGCACTTGTTGAAACACAGCACTTAATTACAAAGACCGCAGGGTCGTGCACGGTGCTACCACTGTGTCTCTTCGCAGTCGGTGAAAAATGCGAAGCGCTCGTAATAAGAGAGTTAATGGTTGCTACGAGAGGATTAGGAGCAGATCATGAAACATATTTCTGGAATACAAGTCAGCAAGACCCGGCACGATGTTCTAGAAGAGCGCTGCAAGCGATAAACAACGTACCTTCTACAATAATAATATACGATCATTTATTTTTTAATGTTCATAAAAATGTGATAGGCTTTTTTGTGGTTTATATTTACCGTTCAGTTCACTATCACATCGAATTGTGAACAACTCACTCTGCAGACCAGGGATACGTCATCAATTACTATAGCAGTAGAAAAAGGCGGAGAAAACACTTTCAGATCAATTGATACATCGTCCAGTTCCTTAAATCGGATGGAAAATTTTTTCACAAGAATCGCAAGAGCACCTGAAAATGTTTGCAATTATCTTGAGTTAAACCAGATTTCCACATTGAAAATTTGGAATAATGGGCTAACTCACATTTCAAAATCTGACGTTGCCAAACCTCCAACATTTGCTTGAAAGCAGTAATACTGTTTACAAAATGAGTAATACGTATTTTAACTACACAACGCACTGCACCATACTGTGCTATTTTGTTGCGTAAACATAATATACCCAGCACGGCACAATGCTGTAGCTATGCTTGCGCCTTTTCTTCCCCACTTTCTTTTTCACTTTTCAAAATTACAAAATTATAAAGTACAAATCACATTTCAAATTAATCAATCAAAAAGGTAAAAAACAACATGATAGTTTAATGAAATGTGAGCTGAAAACCAAAAGCACTGTGTAGAATTGTATGAGAGTGTTGAGACTAATAGAAACACAAAATTTCACTTTATAATTTAAAGAAAGGAATAAAAAAATTAGCATAACACTCGTTTGAAAAAAATACAAAGCCATCTCATTGTTGCCAGTTCTCATTACATCACCGTGTAAATACATAAAATAAAATAAAACATTTCAAAATGAAATAAATATTTCGCAAATTTCTCTATATTGCGGTTTTTTACCATTTGCCAACGAGCAGTCTTGATTGATCTGATAAAGCCCACCAAAGTCCATCGACTCTTATCGTATGATGTCAAAATTCCAATACACTGCCGCTAGCAACCAAGTTACAGCATTCACTTCTGATTTTTCATTCAGTTGAAATTCGCCAATCATTAACTGCTCAGTCGATAAAGAAGACATTGTATTTTCCGCAATGTATTGACAGTCCATGTCCAGACAGGTCGCGCTTCTCGACAAGATGTAACTCTTTGCACTGTGGTATCAAGCTCGCGCAATTATAGTAGGGATAAAAAGGGGACACCGGGCCAGGGGCTAATGCGCAAGATGGCCGCCGCCCGCACTACACCTTCTTTTAGCTAGTTGCTTTACGTCGCACCGACACAGATAGGTCTTATGGCGTCGAAGTACAAGGAATGACTATCAGTGGGAAGGAAGCGGCCGTGGCCTTAATAAAGGTACAGCCCCAGCATTTGCCTGGTGTGAAAATGGGAAACCACGGAAAACCATTTTCAGGGCTGCCGACAGTGGGGTTCGAACCTACTATCTCCCGAATACTGGATACTGGCCGCACTTCAGCGACTGCAGCTATCGAGCTCGGCATTACACTTCTAGGGCTACTGCATAAGATGGCCGCTACGCGCAATGCACCTCTAGCTACGCGCTACGACCTCTGACACCTTCAGACAATAGGATGTTGTTATCCTATGGAATACTGTTGTAAGAGGCAACTAACATGGCTACCTGACTTGAGAGAGCATGGGTTAGCCAACTAAGGGTCTTTAGCTGAGTCTAGGTATGATGACTTCTAAGCTGTCGTCTATTTAACCTCCTAGGCCAACTCTTGTAGGACACTTTATTCTGATGTGGTGGGGTTCTAGAAGAGTAAAGCTCCTCCAAGGGCACCCTTGCCTTAGGTAGGAACTCAGCAACCAGTGCTGTTGTTGTGTCTGAATTGGTGAATTCGAGGAGTCCTTAGCTAAGACTAGGCATACCGTCTATCTAACCTTGTTGGCCAACTCTTGTAGGACACTTTATTCCGAGGTGGTGGGGGTCGAGCAGAGTGAAGCTCCTCCAGAGGCACCCTTGCCTTAGGTAGGAGCCGAGCAACCTGTGCTGTTGTTGTATCTGCGTTGGCGAAATTGCAGGTTTTCAGCTGAGTCTAGACATGTTGTGTGCTAAGCTGTTGTCTATTTAACTTCTTTGGCTAACTCTTGTCGGAGGACACTTCAGCCCAAGGGGAGCAGAGTAAATGTCACTTCTAAAGATTTGAACGTGGAGTTGACATAAACTCAAAACTAAACACCTTAAGTGCAACTCAAATATCCTCACGTTGATTGAAATATGTGTACGATGTGTACTGACTACATGCACATCTGAGTAGAAAGAATGCGAGCTAGGCGGTATTTTCTCCATCTGGTGTAGTAAAGGAATGCTGATACAAGACACCGAACTTGAGAGAACTGGGAGTGAAAACTTGTTAGTGCTGACGTCACTATGTTGATGTTACTCTACTTAGATCTGAATTCCTTTATGAGGTAGGGTGGAGGGGTAGACTGCTAGTCGTAAGGGTGACTAAAAGGGATGGGCTGTCCTAGGACACAGGGGTAGATAGACATACACAGAGCCTTATAGAGGCATTCTCTAATCTTCTTCTTTATCTGTTTACTATCTAGGGTCGGTTTTTCTATTGGACTTAGCGAGGGATCCAAGAGCGTAAGACATTAGGTCTAGGGATACAACTGGTGAGAAGGATCAGTTCCTCGCCTTACAATGTCTATCGTTAACTTCTTAAGGCTTAACTGCTTACCTGATTATGGTTAAGAGTGCTAGGTTAACCCATGCATATGGCGCCAGGCTTAAATTTACAAGGGCGTTACAGTCTCAAGTTTGAGATTCGATCTTACGCTGAACCTAACTAGACGAGATGAGGCATGATCCAGGGACTTTGATGCTGAGGTTGGTAGAAACGTACGGCTACACACATCGGAAGCATCTTCGAAGTTAAAGAAACGGAGAGCCTAGCATGAACATATCAGCAAAAAATAATTGCACGTGCAAGTTAACTAGTTTTGGATGTATTCGCTGACACATACAATACATAGTTTTATCCTACAAGTTTGCAACCCAATATAATACGTAAAAATAGTAGGTGATGCCGGAATTTAGCTCTGCAGGATTTCGCAAATTATCAGAATTCTCGAATACAGAATGAAATTCCTATCTACACTTGACGTTCGATGTCCCTGCAGACCTAACGTTGCGTTGACCACGCGTTAACCTCCTAGGACTTGGCATGGTACCAGGGAGATGGTGTTAAACTTAATACATAATATGGTTTATTGAATGAGACGTAACGCTCAAAAGGAACATTACGTAGGTCTAGGGGAGATGACCTATCGCGCTAGGTATCAGCCAAAGAAAGTCAAGGGCTACGAAAGGCGTGAAAATTAAAGACTCCTTAGCCTTCGTAAATCTAATAGCTTGGGGGGTCGCAAAAGAACAAAAGTTAACCGCGGTACTTCGGATAGGATAGATAAAAGTCTAATCTCTAGTGATAAATTGTCGTTCTCTTCTAACTTCAAACTGGTTACCTCTCTGACCTTTATTAGTCGAATTTTCATTTCTTCTAGTTTTAAACTTGCGACTCGACAGAAGAACATTTAAGTGAAGAGCATGAGTTAACGATTCAGATGGAGTTGGTACATTTTTGACAGCAGCAACAACGTTATTGATTGTTATTTGCAAGAATATTTATTAGGTACAGCAAATTAATCTCTATTGGTAAATGGTTTACCTCTCCTAACATTAAAACTCGTGGCGATGAGTAACCTCTGTGGTTCATGATCAATGACTGTTCACAATGTACCTTACAGTAATGTAATGTATTCGTGTTGTGTATATCTGTGGTTATTCTTCAATAAACAACTGCACTGAATGATCTACCAGACTTATGGTTAATGTTATAGTCCTTCTACTATGGGCAGCTACAACCTAAGCTTCTAACATTGTGTATTATTCCTGCTATAAGTACAAGGGAAGTACATGGTTCTAAAAAACGAAAAGTTTACCGTGCTAATGATCACGAGTTAAAACTTTGTGTTCAGAACACACATAAAAAATCGTGCTACACACACGATAGTTAATGGAACCTAGGGCGTACAAGTCAAAAGGGCCCCTCCTCATTCGGCTGTCTAAAGGGTTTCCTCCTCCTAGCCAAAGGGCAAAAGGGCTTCCTCCTCCTCAGAAGAGCAAAAGTACTCCTTGTCCTAGCAAACGGGCAAAAGGGCTTCTCCTCCTAGCAAAAGGGAAAAAGAGCTCCTCCTTCTCGTCCTCCTCAGCTGGAAAGAAGCCAAGTGTTAACCAATAGAGGTTGCGACTTTAAATATGGAAGAGACTAACATTTTATCAGTACAGATTAAATGTAAATTTTCTAAGAGTAATAAGATACACAATGTTAATTACCCCTTGTAGTTCACTTAATAGTTTGAATTGTCGGGGGTTACTATAATCTATCTATAATTTTATACATGTTGTAAACAAAGTATTGATTACGTTGAAAACTCATTCTCCATACTTGTCGGAGGTTGATGTAATTCCAGGCTGGGTCATGGTTTTATTAGATACAAGGCTCCTCGGTTGTATCATTAGCATACTAACCTTAAGTTTACAAGGCGTTGGGTTCGATCCTTAGTGGGGTCGTGATTTTAACTGCGTATGATTACGTTTTCTGGCTTGAGAACTAAGTGTTTTCATCGTAATAAACTTCTCTTCATCTACATAAACTAGGGCTCAGGTTCAATTTTCGGCTGGGTCATAAATTTAACTGTGCATGATTACGTTTTCTGGCTTGGGAACTAAGTATTTTCGTCGTGTTAATCCAAATATATTGAGAAAAAGGTTAAGGAGGAGAAGAAGAAAGAGAAGAAGAAGGAAAGAATAAATAACCTGTCCTGTATTCTACATTCCGTGTTTTAAAACATTGTGATGCATTAGGTCATAAGTTACAAGTTGTCAGCCTATGAGGCATGCCTCTATTTAAGTCTAACCGAATAAAGTATAGCAGCTATCTTGCAGAGTAGCCTTGTTTCGAATGTTAAGCTAATAGAAAATAATAGCTTTTGAGTTACAAGTTGTAAACCTCTGTAGTAGCCTGGGCCACTCTCTCTCCAGCTCCAGACCTACCCACCACACTGCAGACATACTGGGCAACATTCCAAACTGAAGAAGGAGATGACCAACTCCACCAAGCCGTTGAAGCGGCCCCGACATCTACCCGACATCCACACAGGACCTCCGGCTACGGTCAGTCCCATGGGATATCATGTCTGGTGACGGGGACGGTCCAGGCTCCAGCCTCGGCTCACCGAGGCCCTCGGAATCGGACCACGGCAGTTCCGATGACGACGCCCGCAGCACCTCCGACATTGACTTCGACGCCTCCGTTATTCGTACCGTCCCATGCCACGTGTCCACTGGAGATCCCCTCCGACCCACTCTCCTGCCTCCCAGACCAAAGCCCGAACGCTACATATCAGTGGCAGTCGATCTTGCTCGTATCTGGATACCCCAGTCGGCCAATATGCCCAGCGGATTGTACGAGAGGGGGTATACCTACCCCGACCACGGGACGCCCCTCCCGTGTTTCGGACCACCCACCCTTCTCAGATTATGGACGAAGCCATCCAGGACCTCCTACAACACCGGATCATCGAAGAAGACACACCTACAGCAGCCTCCCCGTCTTTCTGGTTCCCAAAGAGTCCGGGGCCGCGCGCATAATCTACGACCTGTCGGCCTGGACCACCTTTATCATCCGTCCGAAATTCTCCTTGCAAGGTCCCGCTGAGGCTCTCGCTACTATTCCTACAATGCATCGAGCAATAAAAATGGATCTTGTCAGCGGCTTCTTCCAGGTGGCTATCCACCCACGCACCCGACACAATTAGGGTATCCAAGACCTACGTCTGGACCCGCCTCCCGATGGGCCACTCACTAGCCCCATCGGTGATGCAACGCTGGGCTCTAGCGGTAGGAGAGATTCTATGCCAGGAATTCCCTATTCAGTTTGTTGCATACCTGGACGACTGGCTACTTCATGGCCCAACCCTGGATGAAGACATGACAAGAGATATCCTCCTCTACCTGGAGGTCATCCTCGGGATTACGATCAACAAACGTAAATCCCAACTGCAGCCCGTGGACATCCTAACATATTTAGGGGTCACCATTGACATCGCCCGGGGAGAACTCACACTGCACCACGCAACACAGGAAAGGATCCAGCAACTCATCCTGGACATCCCCCATGCCACGGAGGAAGAAAGGCGTGGCCCTACTTTCTCGCCAAGCACGACTTCTGACGCCCAGAGTTACCGCCTTCCAGATCCCGTCCGACTCCATCCACACCGATGCCACGCCAACCTCCATCGCCGCGGTCAACACCAAGGATGAGCGCAAGCTTACGAATCCTCAGCACCAATCCATACGTCCGAAACCGCAGCGGTCATCACGAGCGCCCTTTGGTACCTGCAGGACATTGACAGTGATATCCGCACCCTGTATATATATACGGACAGTAGTGTCGCCCTCTGGACACTTAGGACTGGTCGAGGACCAACCCTCCATTCCAATGGTTATATGTTAATATTGTATATTTTGATGTTGAATAAAGCAATGGAGAGGGGTGTTACCCATTGCCTCGGCGGCCATCCCGTCCAGGGAAGTGCTAGCTTCCCTACACGCGCACCCGGATTTGTGGGTGCGCCCCCTGGACGGGAGGACAGTCTGGCGAGGTACGCCCAGGGAATGGGTAACCACAACTAAGTGTCGAAGTGTGCTCGGGTCAGATATTTCATTCGTGTCAATTCTAACGGCATGCATCTCTGCGACACCTGTGTTGCGTAACCGGCTACACTGACAGCAGATTCCTAAACTACGAGTAGAAGATTGTTCTCAAGTCAGTAAACCTTCGATTCCCTAATCAAAAATATTAAACAACTCTAATTAATGCCAGACTCAGCCTGAGGTCCTACACCCGCTAATGCCACACTGGGAAGTTAAAAGCCCTCCAGCACCTCTCTTTTAGTCGTTTCTTACAGCAGTATTCCATCGCCTTCCTACATCACTCCACTGAGAGTCGCAAGTTAGGAAGGGCAGGAGGATAGAACCTCGAATTAGGGTAATACGTTAAAAAAAGCCCCAGCACAGCCCCCGCCGGGTTAGAGCCATGCTTACTTGTGTTAGACCACTCACCATTATCTATCCTATCCCAAGTTCCGCGGTTAACATTTGTTCTTTTCCGACCCCCAAGGTATTAGGTTTACGAAGGCTTCACGCCTTTCGTAGAATATGTCTTTCTTTGGCTGATACCTTGCGCGGTAGGTCATCTCCCCTAGACCTACGTAATGTTTATTTTGAGCGTTACGTCTCATTGAATAAACCATATTATGTATTAAGTTTAACACCATCTCCCTGATACCATGTCAAGTCCTACGAGGTTAAAGCGTGGTCAACGCAACGTTAAGTCTGCAGGGGCATCGAACGTCAGGTGTAGGTAGGAATTTTATTCTGTATTCGAGAATTCTGATAATTTGCGAAAACCTGCAGAGCTAAATTCCGGCATTACATAACATTTTTACGTATTATATTGGGTTGCAAACTTGTAGGAAAAATCTATGTATTGCATGTGTCAGCGAATACATCCAAAACTAGTCAACTTGCATGTGCAGTTATTTTTTGTGCTGAGATGTTCATGCGAGGCTCTCCCAACTTTCTAATTTCGAAGATGCTTCCCATATGTGTAGCCGTAAGTTTCCACCAACCTCAGCATCACTTAAGACTGTAACGCCCTTGTAAATTTAAGCCTGGCGCCATATGCATGGGTTAACCTAGCACTCTTAACCATAATCAGGTAAGCAGTTAAGCCTTAAGAAGTTAACGATAGACATTGTAAGGCGAGGAACTGATCCTTCTCACCAGTTGTATCCCTAGACCTAATGTCTTACGCTCTTGGATCCCTCGCTAAGTCCAATAGAAAAACCGACCCTAGATAGTAAACAGATAAAGAAGAAGATTAGAGAATGCCTCTATAAGGCTCTGTGTATGTCTATCTACCCCTGTGTCCTAGGACAGCCCATCCCTTTTAGTCACCCTTACGACTAGCAGTCTACCCCTCCACCCTACCTCATAAAGGAATTCAGATCTAAGTAGAGTAACATCAACATAGTGACGTCAGCACTAACAAGTTTTCACTCCCAGTTCTCTCAAGTTCGGTGTCTTGTATCAGCATTCCTTTACTACACCAGATGGAGAAAATACCGCCTAGCTCGCATTCTTTCTACTCAGATGTGCATGTAGTCAGTACACATCGTACACATATTTCAATCAACGTGAGGATATTTGAGTTGCACTTAAGGTGTTTAGTTTTGAGTTTATGTCAACTCCACGTTCAAATCTTTAGAAGTGACATTTACTCTGCTCCCCTTGGGCTGAAGTGTCCTCCGACAAGAGTTAGCCAAAGAAGTTAAATAGACAACAGCTTAGCACACAACATGTCTAGACTCAGCTGAAAACCTGCAATTCCGCCAACGCAGATACAACAACAGCACAGGTTGCTCGGCTCCTACCTAAGGCAAGGGTGCCTCTGGAGGAGCTTCACTCTGCTCGACCCCCACCACCTCGGAATAAAGTGTCCTACAAGAGTTGGCCAACAAGGTTAGATAGACGGTATGCCTAGTCTTAGCTAAGGACTCCTCGAATTCACCAATTCAGACACAACAACAGCACTGGTTGCTGAGTTCCTACCTAAGGCAAGGGTGCCCTTGGAGGAGCTTTACTCTTCTAGAACCCCACCACATCAGAATAAAGTGTCCTACAAGAGTTGGCCTAGGAGGTTAAATAGACGACAGCTTAGAAGTCATCATACCTAGACTCAGCTAAAGACCCTTAGTTCGCTAACCCATGCTCTCTCAAGTCAGGTAGCCATGTTAGTTGCCTCTTACAACAGTATTCCATAGGATAACAACATCCTATTGTCTGAAGGTGTCAGAGGTCGTAGCGCGTAGCTAGAGGTGCATTGCGCGTAGCGGCCATCTTATGCAGTAGCCCTAGAAGTGTAATGCCGAGCTCGATAGCTGCAGTCGCTGAAGTGCGGCCAGTATCCAGTATTCGGGAGATAGTAGGTTCGAACCCCACCATCGGCAGCCCTGAAGGTTTTTCCGTTATTTCCCATTTTTACACCAGGAAAATGCTTGGGTTGTACCTTAATTAAGGCCACGGCCACTTCCCACTCCTAGCCCTTTCCTGTCCCATCGTCGCCATAAGATATATCTGTGTCGGTGCGACGTAAGGCAACTAGCGAAATTCAGAGACCTAGTATGCCGCTGCATTGAGGTGTTTCTAACTTCATTAGTTATCGACGTCCAATTCTCGGTTAGAATATCTTTAATATTTTGTCGGAAATAAATTCGTAAAATCTTTAACTTAGTTGCAATGGGCAGTGATCGATTAGGCGCAGGTGTTTGATGTCGGCCAAGAAGCAGCATTCGGACTTTTTCTTATTTACCTTCGATGCTGAATCTTCCTCAAATTCATGGATTATATTTAGAGTTCGGATCGACACATAAGGCAGGTAACAAAAGAAAACGTGTGTGTGTATTCTGTGATGTGGTTAAGTACATAAGAAGTGCATGATAGTGTAGAAGTGATGAAAATTAAATTCATCGCAGTGGTGTATCCTTATGTGCGTGTTATCCATTGTGATAATTTTGATGTCATTGAATAGAGACAATCGAAATTTCAACCGTAAACCATCAACACTACGCCGCCATATTGACATTCCATAGATATCATTAGTTAGTCTGGAGTACTGGAATTCAAGCGATATGTCCATGGACGAGTGAGACATCTTTGGAGAAATCATAAACTCAGACGAGAACTCTTTGGAATTCTAAATATGCGAAAGATGGCAGCACTTCGAATGCAGCGGAATTACAAGGGGAGAATTCGATATTCTCTAAAGGAGGAACTGTAAACTCACTTGGCTATGTTCCGGATGCAGAACAAAAAGGTTGAAGTGTTCAGATGTGGAAGATCATCTGCTGGGAAAGCTTAAGACATTTGCGGATACAGTTTTAAGCGAAATTAAAAACAACGTGATGACCCTACCAAGGGAGGAGATAAAATCAACACTGTGCCAAGAATTTTCAATCTACACTGACTGACAGAACAAATGCAACACCAAGAAGGAGTGGTCAGAACTTTATGCCAGTTGCAGGGTAGACTGACGTCACTGAGGTATGCTCATGATGTGAAATGCGCCGCTGTGCTGCGCACGTAGCGAACGATAAATGGGACACGGCGTTGGCGAATGGCCCACTTCGTACCGTGATTTCTCAGCCGACAGTCATTGTAGAACGTGTTGTCGTGTGCCACAGGACACGTGTATAGCTAAGAATGCCAGGCCGCCGTCAACGGAGGCATTTCCAGCAGACAGACGACTTTACGAGGGGTATGGTGATCGGGCTGAGAAGGGCAGGTTGGTCGCTTCGTCAAATCGCAGCCGATACCCATAGGGATGTGTCCACGGTGCAGCGCCTGTGGCGAAGATGGTTGGCGCAGGGACATGTGGCACGTGCGAGGGGTCCAGGCGCAGCCCGAGTGACGTCAGCACGCGAGGGTCGGCGCATCCGCCGCCAAGCGGTGGCAGCCCCGCACGCCACGTCAACCGCCATTCTTCAGCATGTGCAAGACACCCTGGCTGTTCCAATATCGACCAGAACAATTTCACGTCGATTGGTTGAAGGAGGCCTGCACTCCCGGCGTCCGCTCAGAAGACTACCATTGACTCCACAGCATAGACGTGCACGCCTGGCATGGTGCCGGGCTAGAGCGACTTGGATGAGGGAATGGCGGAACGTCGTGTTCTCCGATGAGTCACGCTTCTGTTCTGTCAGTGATAGTCACCGCAGACGAGTGTGGCGTCGGCGTGGAGAAAGGTCAAATCCGGCAGTAACTGTGGAGCGCCCTACCGCTAGACAACGCGGCATCATGGTTTGGGGCGCTATTGCGTACGATTCCACGTCACCTCTAGTGCGTATTCAAGGCACGTTAAATGCCCACCGCTACGTGCAGCATGTGCTGCGGTCGGTGGCACTCCCGCACCTTCAGGGGCTGCCCAATGCTCTGTTTCAGCAGGATAATGCCCGCCCACACACTGCTCGCATCTCCCAACAGGCTCTACGAGGTGTACAGATGCTTCCGTGGCCAGCGTACTCTCCGGATCTCTCACCAATCGAACACGTGTGGGATATCATTGGACGCCGTTTGCAAACTCTGCCCCAGCCTCGTACGGACGACCAACTGTGGCAAATGGTTGACAGAGAATGGAGAACCATCCCTCAGGACACCATCAGCACTCTTATTGACTCTGTACCTCGACGTGTTTCTGCGTGCATCGCCGCTCGCGGTGGTCCTACATCCTACTGCGTCGATGCCGTGCGCATTGTGTAACCTGCATATCGGTTTGATATAAACATCAATTATTCGTCCGTGTCGTCTCTGTTTTTTTCCCAACTTTCATCCCTTTCGAACCACTCCTTTTTGGTGTTGCATTTGCTCTGTCAGTCAGTTATGTTAAGCACCCGAATATGGAGAAGGCTCCCAGTCCCCCAATTGGTTCTAACGGTCCTAAAACCGGAAACAGTAATCTTGGGGAAACCCCAAAGGGTAGAAAACAACTCTCGTACGAAAACTGACGCCACCATGGTATCGCAGCAAGTCCAAAAAAGAACGCTCAAGGAGAAAGACAGGGTTTCAGTACAAAAGGGTAAAGGACAGGTTGAGACAGACTCTAAGATGACAAATACAAACACAGAACCTATGACTGTAGATATACCAATCGTTAGTCAACACGAAGTGGATACTTTCGCGGAAGAAGAAGAGTGGAAAGTACAGGAAAGGAGAAGGAGGAAGTCCAAGGGAGCGCACACTATAACGGGGTCCAAAGTGCTTGCAAATAGCAAATTCCGAGCTGGAGATAGGAAGGCATAGCTTGATGTAGGCCGCATACATCCATCCGTCGATAAAGATACTTTGGTTGAACATCTAAAGGAAAATAGAATTGAAGGGAAGATAGAATGTGAAGAGCTGACCACAGCGGGCGAGAGTAAAGCATTCAAACTGGGTGTCCCTTTTGAAGCCAAAGGCATGGTGGAACTTCCGCAATTTTGGCCGAGAGGGATCGTTGTCCGACGATACCTTTTTCGGAGATACTACGATTCAACGATCCGATCCTGGGTAGGAAACTATGACCGAGAATATCAGAACAATGACACGGAATATAGAAGGTGCAGTGGATGCTCTAAACATGTACCCAATTGATGAACTCAGAGACTCAGACATTGTAATCCTAATGGAGATCTTTCTCACGAAGGACTGGAATTTTGAAGGTTTCTACAACATCCCCGTCCTAGCTCTGCAGGGACTAAAAGTTTGGCCATCCGGTGGAATCACCTGCCTGCTGAAGCCGAGATTTCACCCGTTCACTCTGGAATACAAGACACCTGAGATGATAGTTGTTAAAACAAGTTTGTGGTGGATCACATGTGTGTATTTCCAGCCGTGGTATAGAGATAAGGATATTATAGATATCATTAGCATTGGACTCAACAAGGTGGGACAACAGGAACTGGTTATACTCGCTGGAGACCTCAATTGTAGAATCGATACTGACAACACTAAGTCAGGGGCAGTCCTCGGATTCCTTCATGGAGAAGGTCTGAGCCTGATTAACTCCTGCACAGAGAAGACATACATCTGTCACAACGGGAATAGCACGATTGATTTAGTATTCTCAAATATGAAGAAAGTGACAAACGTAGTGCAAAGAATGCAGAAGAATGTCGTCAGGAAGCATCTGCCTGTAATGACAAACTTTACTGTACAGCAAAGCATTCCTACCACATCCCATACCATAAATCGGACAGAGCACTAGATCTTAATACGATCGAGGAATCCACCCCTTTGATCACAGAAGCAATACAGCTCATACAGCACGAGACATAGACACCGCTCTACAGGAGCTAGAAGATATCATACTCAGCGCAACTGTAGTAGTACAAGCATTTAAGAGGAAAGCAAAGCCCTGGTTCAACGCAGCATGTTACCAGTCCAGGAAAACAACGATTCAATCGCTGCACGCAGTGTTAATGTCAACCTGTGAATCCTCAATTCGCGAATACTCCAGGAAAGGACAGAGCTACAAAGCGCTAATCAGAGAAACAAAAATAAATATTTTAAGGGAACGGTGGAGGAGCTTGTAGAAGAAGCTAAGAAGAACCCCTCAATGTCTTAAAGCCTAGGAATCCTACCTTCCCGAGAGACATTCCAGGGAGTACATCGAACGTGAGAACTAACATTATACCCTATTTCCCTAATTCATTCACCACTGCCAACTGATCGAATTCAATTGTTTTTCCCCTGATAATTATTATAAATCACGAAATACTCAACAGAGAGTCACGTGCAAACGGTCATTTGAATCAGAGAATTTTACACATACTTGTGAGACCGAGAATTGCTCTACATAATTGAAAGAACGGTAGCTAGGCTGTAACAATGGCCCGTCTTAAGGGTTACCAAATGTTGGGTCCCAACCGTGGCAGCCAGCTCAATTATTTCGCTGGCGCTCGTCATCATTCACCGACAGAGACAAAATGACGCTTTTAAGATTGCTTGAGAAACCACGAAGCTATTTTAATAATATTCACTCAGTTAAAATGGGAATACAGGAGCTACAATTTGATATCCTGTTGGTCACTCTACGTTGCGTATTACCGGAGCACATTTTGAGAAGGGGGTGTGTTTTACCTCCACTGTTAGCACCAGGGCATCTCGCCTATATAGTAAGGATCTGAGGAACGGACACTACCAGTTCATTTTCAGCTCAATGCCAGTTCGTTACCAGTTCGTCGTGATTTGTGTGTGTGTTAGTCTTTTATGAAGAAATCATTCTGTATTGTGAGCAGTGTAATGCAGTGATTTATAAAGTCTGTGAATGTATGTGGAAATAACCACAATCTGAGTAAGTTGCTGGCGCGTACAGTGTGCCGCTAACACATATAGTAGGAACGGTACGAAACCGTGATGATCGCTGTCCGTGTGACGAAGAGCTCGTGCATCGAGCCTCATATATGCCTAAACTTATACGGCTCAATTTACATAAGTAGGCACATATTTAACTAAGTGCGTAGAGGGAGTGTACTCGATATGAATGTGAAATATAAGGAAAGGGAATGAACGACTCATTGTCGGTATGATTAAGGGCAGTGCTACGTTAGATCGATCCATAACGCAGTAGAGAGCTCGACTTACGGATGACTAAGTGCAATAGAGTATGCCTGAATTATTGTTGTGTATTACGAGAGTGCTAACACATTAGTGGCCCAACCAGTGATGTTTCTAAGTGAACCAGTGGAACTTCAGGACCTAGAGTAGCTGTCAATAAAAAGGATAGGTGGATGAAAAGGGAATAATGTCGGGCTTCAGGGACACAACCGACGTTAGGTTGGGGTGCTTGTGTCAGTAAGCAGACTCAACCATATATTTAATCTGTGATGTGTAATATAAACTAACGCATTCACATGAGATAACTTCCCCTCATTTACATAAGGAGTCTACAAGAACGTCGGAGTGAAGGAGGTATCTAGCTGCCTGCCGGAATTTCGCCTTACGTAGCAGAGAGAACAAGACATCTAACTGCCTGCCGGAATTTCGCCTGATGTATCAGAGATCGTCTGGAACTTCGCAAGAGATCAAGCCGTCATGTTCGTGACTTGCCAGGTGATCATCAAAGGACTTCACATCGCTGATGGCATCATGAGGGCAGAGTAAATACATGGGCGTGCCCTCCTGTAATGCTGTGTTCGTGGTTTTCCGGAAGGATGAGTATATTTCCAAATATTTGTAGTTTGAAAGTTCTTTCCTACTGTAAATATAGAGTAAATTTACATGTAGTTGTAACGTAGATCGCCAATATCCTATTTCAAAGGGATAACAATAATTTCATTTTATTTTTGTTTTTTTATGGAATATATTCATCATGGTTTGGAACAACCATTTTTACTTCCGTTTTTATAAGGGCTTTTGGATATGCATGACGTAATCGTAAGGACCTTACATTAATTAAGCGTGAAGCGCTGTCGAGTAAGGAGGGCTTAAATATTCTGTAATAATGATTCCAGTTTTCATCTTCCCTATAGCAAATATGAGTCATCAAAGATCTCTCAGTAATTGACGTTTTGCACTTTACACCTGGTAGGAAGTCCTCCTAACTAGTAATTAAGGCTGCTGAAACAACGGATGGATACGTGACAAGGGGATATATAGAGAGTTGAATTATACAGCTCGCGAGTGCGTAATGTAATTTGGACCCGTGTGGCAGGGGTTCATCATTAAATAGCATTGTATTCTATTTACCGAGAGGAGGGACGGACGGCTAGGCAGGCTGTAGCCCTAATGTATATTGCAAAATAAAAATGTAAAATTCCCTTGGAAACTGTTATTAATAAGTGCGAAGTGGATACCATGCTACGAAGATGACGATTACGGCTGGATTTAGAGCCAATATTTAATGTGCTGCCATTGTGGCCTGGAAAGAAAGAAGTGAGATTATTTGCCGTGAAGCAATTTTATGACGGGACCCAGCGGCCCGCTATTTGGAAGTGGGTCGTGGGTGACTCACAGCTGAGTGATTTACGAGCCCGTCAAAAGGGACGAAGTAAAGTGTTTGCTTCATTGAAAGGGAACAGAATACAAGTAGTTGGTTCATTCCTCTCGGCACAGCGATTACGTGCGTCAAATCAAATATTACTAACGTCGCATAGATTCCAATGTGCATTAAAGGAAGGATCCCTCCAACTTCTTTCCTTAATTATTAACAGCGTGCAGGGAATTCCAGGTTAAATATACCCCGCCTCAGAAAATCCTGAGTTCATTGCAGGAGATAGTGAAAGCTTCTACTCACTGTCACCAGCAGCAGATGACTTGTACCACCTGTGACTCACCGTGTTTGTTTGAAATATACTTGTTCTTGCCCATCTGTTGCAGGAAGTGCTAGGATACTCTGTTTATAATGTTTGAATATTTGAGTTGCTTTATGATTGTCCGCAGGTAGCAACGTTGTGTAAATAATGTCGTGTTATGTGTATTGATAAAAATCTTAATGAAACGAGCGTGTGTATCATATTGCATATTCAGCAATTATTAATTTAGGGAAGTGTTGTGATACGACTTTCAAAAGTTCAAAAATGTATTAATAGAAACATACGTTCACTTCAGTTCATAGGATATCGTAACTTGATATAATTTGAATATATTAATTCTCAACAGGTAAACAGAATTATATCAGGGCATGCCCATACCAATTAAATGTGCGCGCAAAGTGATAAGTGTAAATAATTTGAGAGGAAACGCCTCTCTAAGTTTGAAATAGTGTAAATAATTCAAGAGGAAAGAATGCTTTAAATTTGAAATAATTTAACGTCGAATGAGGAGTAGAGAGAGACTAACGAATTTTCACGACGTCAAGATCAATCTAAATAATATTTGTAAAGTGCATTGTATGGCATATCCATGATAATAAGAGTGTTTCACTAGTATATTAAAATTCTTATAAAAGATATTGTTTCTCTTCTCGTTAGTAATGAACTAGTGTTCCTCTCATAATTAATATTCCCATACTATAGAGATTATTAGGAAATTATCGCCACATCGGACGCTCCAGTCAGACCCGAAATGCTATACCGACTCAGCTAGCGAATCATTCTAGTAGGGGAAGGACAGACTTCGATAACCGGGCTGAGTTCGAAGCTCATAGCAGGTGCTCCGTTCTAATATCATATTCATGAACCACTGTAACTTGTTTACGTACTGAAGCCTTGGACAGGCAGGTATAAATTATTAGCACTGCACAGTAGAAACGCGCACACTTACCTGAGATTGACAATACTTACATACTGAACGCGAGAAGGACAGGTCTGCATTTAACACACAGTATATTCAAAGTAAATACTTGCATGCATTGAGCTGGCTGCCTCGCGACCGGAAATAAGCGTAAAGTTATTAATGACACAATAGTGTGAGTCGACTGCATGTCGTGGCTTACAGAGAAATATTGTACCGAATTAAGATTACGTGGATTTCAAATTGCCCGGCACAACATGCATAAGGTGGCAACAGTGAGGTTTACCCCTGTCAAAATGAAAGCAGTTAGGTTAGCCATGTTATGTTCTTTAAAATTCCACGCCCACGTGGTTAAGGATGACAGCTGTCATCTTGACAGGTGTCAAGAAAGCACATGGATTTTAAATCCCGCGCCACTACTTGCATAAGGTGGCAGCAATTATGGTTAGTGCCATGAAGATTGCAGCAGTGAGGTTAGCGGTGCTGTATTGTCCTTAAATGTTAGGTTATGGTCCGTCAAGATGACAGCTGTCAAAAAAGCAGGTGCCTTTGTTTACAAACAAGTGCACGTGGGCGGGACGTCAATGTCCCGCTGTATGCTGCGTCAGCACCCGAAGTTCAAAATCCACGCCCATGTGGTTAGAACTTGTTAAAAAGCATGTGGATTTTAAATTTTGTGTGCCTACGTCGTTAAGATGACACCTGATTTCTTAGCATGTCCTATCTATGTGCTCATGTACGTAGAACTTCATTGCTGCCACCGTATGCACGTAGTGACGCGGGATTTAAAATCCACGTGCTTTTTTGACACCTGCCTAGATCACAGCTGTCATCTTTAACCACGTGGGGTTGGAATTTAATACAACAGAATTTCACTAACCTAACTGCTGCCATCTTGACCGGGCTAAACCTCACTGTTGCCACCTTATGCATGTGGTGCCGGGCGATTTAAAATTTACGTAATCTTATCTCGGTTCAATATTCCTCTGTAAGCCACGACATGCAGTCGATGCACACTGCTGTGTCATTAGTAATTTAAGGCTTATTTCCGGTCGCGAACCAGCCAACTCAATGCACGCAAATTTTTACTTTGAATGTACTGCGTGTTAAATTCAGATCTGTTCTTTTCCCGTTCAGTATGTAAGTATTTTTAATCTCAGGTAAGTGTGTGTGTTTCTACTGTGCAGTGCTATTATTTTATACGTCAACGCCTTCGAAAACCGGATACATCTTGTGCATGTGTGTGCAGTTTTACTATGCAGAATAATAGTAGGTAGTCATTATTGTTTTATCGTTTATTCACATGCTACTGAATGCAGCTATCAGCTTGGAGCGGCCAGGTTCGCACCGCACTCTGAAGATGCGTTTCCGTAGTTTCTCCTTTTCGCACCAGGCAAATAATAGAAATTGTACCTTAGCTGTAATCAACTTTAGACTGTAAGGTTGGCCACAAGTTAGCCTCCGGATCGTAAGATAGTCGGTTCAAACTGTAATGTTAATCGTGTTAGTAGTGATTATTGTTTTAAGAGAAATGTAACGTTTAATTATGTATTTCATAGACCGATTTTAAGCATTGTGTGTTCTAAACATCTGTTGTAACTGTCGATACTGTCACATTTCCGATTCCTCTCACAGCTCATTTTATCTGCATAATAGTAGTGATTATTGATTTAAAAGGATCCTGTCCCTTATAAACAAAGTTTCAATCACATAAAATTTTTACAGTGTTAGAACAGGGTTTCAATCCATAATTTCTCTCCTTATCACAATACGATGTAGGACATAGGTACTCACTGCTAAGTAGTAAAATAATTCAATCTGCACAGAAGTAGGATTTTTTATTCTGTTACGTTAACTAAATCACTATACAGATTTTTTCCCTGTTGCATGTGTTCGAATCCAACAAAACCGATCTCTTTAGAACAAAGGTATCTCCTGCTATGTGGTAATCATTTTATCTGCAGTAATTAAAAAGAAGTACATCTGTACGTCGTATATTGATATGCAGCACTTGCAATTCCATGTGTTCACGCTGATTGCATAAGAGTGCTTTTTTTATCAACAGAGAGATCAATCTTATAATTCAGATGTCAAAATCTCATAATGTTTTGCGTTATAAGTTTTTCTGTTCTAAACATTAATTGTATACATGTTTTCGTCTTGTTCTACAATCAATTATAGTGTGTGCTAAATTGTAACTTGTCTTGTCGAATAGAAACATACAGCACAGCACAGTTAAAAGGTTTTCTATTCTCAACACTATCTGTCAACATGCTTGGTTATGTCGGATAAAGACACACAACATTAGCTTGTTCTACAATCAATTCTAGTGTGTGTTAATTGTAACAAGATTCGACTTGTCTTATCGAATAAAACATATAGCACAGTAACAATTGTGTTATAAGCTTTTACTTTTCAATAGTCAACATGTTTTCTCTTGCCCTCTTATGTCCTGTCGGAGGAAGAGGAGGAGGCTATAAGAGCCTATCGATAGCCAAGAGGAGGAGGAGGAGAAGAAGGGCGGCTGTGTTCCGTCAGAGAAGGAAAAGGCCAAATGAGCCCCTGGGCTAGGTTTCTCTATTGGCGTTCTGTTTAATTTCGCTCCTGCATAAGCTACAAGCTTATATCCTATGCCAACAGATTGAAATAATGTGTTTCCGAACCGTTATTTCCTGTTACATGTTTATGCGATAATTTGTTCGACTGCTAGGGTCATGAATGTAACAAATGTATTTCTTATCACACTAGGCGTTCCATTTAATTTCACTTTCCGTATGAGCTACATGCTCATGACCCACACAAACAGATTTAAATAGTATACTTCCGAACCGAAATTTAATGTTACATGCTTATCAGGTAAATTGCTCGACTGCTAGGGGCTTAAATGTAACCAATGTATTTCCTATGGCACTAGACGTTCAGTTTAATTTCACTTTCCGCATGAGCTACATGCTTATAACGCACGCCAACAGATTTATACAGTATATTTCTGAACCGAAATTTAATGTTGCATGCTTATCCGATAATTTGTTCGACTGCTAGGGGCTTAAATGTAACCAATGTATTTCTTATAGCACTAGACGTTGCGATAAGAGCCCGTGTATAGTCGAGCCTATGTACAGTCGTCATCTTGCACAATCGCCCACAGCCGTCATCTTTCTCCATTAGAGCCCATGTATAGCCACCAACCTATACAATTGCCATGGCCGGCATCTTTCTCCATAATAAGCCATGTATAGCCGCCATTTTGTGTAATCGCGCACAGCCGTTATCTTTCTCCATTAGAGCCCATGTATAGCCACCAACCTATACAATTGCCATGGCCGGCATCTTTCTCCATAATAAGCCATGTATAGCCGCCATTTTGTGTAATCGCGCACAGCCGTTATCTTTCTCCATAAGAGCCCATGTATAGCCGCCATATTGCAGAATCACCCATAGCCCACATCTTTCTCCATAAGAAGTCGTGTATAGCCGCCATCTTTCGCAGTTGCCCATGACTGGCATCTTTCTCCATAAGAAGTCATGTATACCGCCATCTTGAGCAAGCGCGCCTAAGCCGTCTCATAAGAACTTAGGTATAGCTCAATATTGCGCAAGCGCCATTAGGCCGTCTCATAAGAGTCTATGTATAGCCGTAATCTTGCGCGTGCGCCCCTAAGCCGTCTCATAAGAGCAGCTGCCATCTTGCTCAATCGCCCCTAAGCAGACTCATAAGTAGCTGTGTATAGCGGCCATCTTATGCAATTTGCGTCGGGAAAGGCAACTAGCCGTTAAAATGTAGTTAGGCCCGTGAGGTTAAGCTCGCCCTCTTTTGCAAAATTCGAAAAGCGTCATTGCTCAACTACTATACTAAGGGTCAATGACCTTGCAATGGAACCGGCCCAGTTACACTACTAGACCTCGAGTGCTGATTCATCAAAATAAGTGCTATCGCCATGATTATGAGCTCTCATTGCCCTACTACTGATGGCCAGATAGATGGCCAGGCGTTAGAGCCCAATTATGAGCATGGGAATGCTATGAAATGAGTGAAAGTGTTTGCAATTCAAGAGGGCGGATACACGTCCCTGTTTACGGAAAGCGGTCCGCTCAGCTGTTGAGGAGAGGGAGAGTGTGTGTGAGTGAAAGAAGCCATATGTTGGGATACTCTACTAAGGAGAACCTCTGATGACGTAGTGTATTGTTGTACCGGCGGGAGAGACAGCCTTGAAAGCAAGGTCGAGGCGATAAACTGTTCCGAGTCTTAAGAGGGAATGCTTCCTTCCTCAAGCTGCAAGTTAACCACATTTATGTGTATATTTTATTTTAGGTCCTGATGAAGACTTTTGTGTTCTCTGTGTGGTCTTTGTCTTTAGTCGTTATCGTATTAGAGGTGTCACACGTATGCGCAGTAAGGTCGTGAGTTCATATGCGCGTGGTCATTTACCTCCGTGTGTTTTCTTTTCCTTTCTCCTTTGGGGAAATCATCAGTCCTGCAGTGTAGTTTATTCGAGTATATTTCCCGTATATGTGGCTATTGTATATTTTAGTTTTTATGTGCAAAGTACCCCTCCCTAATTACATGTGCTTTTTGTTGAAATATTTAGTTAACAATATCAGAAGCGAGACTGCTCTAATTTATATTACTACAGCCAGTGTTTATGAAGCCACTTACTGTATCCAGCGTGAAGATCAAAGTTGCCACTTCATGGCTATAAGCTGTTTGCTATTTCTATATATAAATTCAGGGGTTTATTTTGTTTAACATATTACCTTATGTTTCGTTATTAAAGTCTGTTAAAATGTGATCCTACTTTCACTCACACAACAGCAAGTCCTGTCCTTTGAATTTTACGATTTAACTTTATTCGATTAACAACGGAACCAACCACGCAAGCTCGCTGCTTTGTTGCCGGAGTTGTCAAGATGTGCCTGTGACACAGGTAGGTAGTACTTCCGGTACAATCTCCGCATTTGCTTGATGGGCATTGTAGTCTGTAAGGCACAATATTATATTCTTCTTCTTCCACCGATTTCCCCTCACAAGTGGACTTCGCCCTTACTCACACCAACCATTTGTGTTGTGTGTATATGAAACACTGTCACCGAGTGTCCCAGACAGAGGAATTATCATCGAGCCCGGGACCCTCGCAACTGAAGGCTCCACATTTGCTCGGCAATGGATTTTAATCAAGGAACACTTTTATTCTGTAACTCATATATTCCACAAATTCATTGGGCACGAACGCACTTGTTATATACGTTTCAGCAGAGCACATGTCTCATGTGTTCTATGTAGATGAAGACGAACAAAAATAACCGCGAGCAACGAGCGTTAAATTCCCCGTCCGTCCATTAATCGAGCCCGGTGTACTCTGAACCGAAGGCCACTACATTGACCATTCAGTCCTTGTTTTACGTCACACCAACACAGATAGGTCTTATGGGATAAGAAAGGACTAGGAGTGGGAAGGAATTGGCCGTGCCTTTAATTAAGGTACAGATCCATCATTTGTCTGGTGTGATAATGGAACAACCATCTACAGGGCTACCGACAGTGGAGTTCAGTCCAGAAGTTGAACATTTCAGCCACTTAGGAAACGTTTTGGTGCAGTAACACAGGCATGACTGAGATTACGTTCGCATTGCGTAAACTCCTTCCTTCTTGCAATACGTACATTTCAGAATTGAATAGCGTTTGTTATGAAATGTGACTGGAGGCAACTCAAAAGGTACAGAAAATAGCGTCATAAATATATTTCATTCAGGCAACATTTTTCTGGATATTATTAAAGTGATTGTCTCATTGTGTGTCCATTTGTGTAAGGGATTTACAGTAAATATTGGTGTTACAATCGAACTAATTATATGTTTCTAAATATAGGAACTCATCAAAATCTTTCTCCTGTAATTGTTTTGCCACATAGCACCAAACAACAATATTTACCTTGCAAGGAATAATTTAAACCATTTAAATTATTTGTAAAGTCGACTGTAGGCAAGGTTAGCAGCCATTGTGCGCTTGAGTGTGAGGAATCAAACGCTGTGTGCTACGCTCATAGGCTGTTTTTCTTCACGTGACTTTGTGTCATGCTTCCCAATGTGCTAGCCATAAGGAGAAGTGATAACGCAGTCCAATATCATGCCACCAAAATGAGAAATTGTTTCTCAAGCGCAGTGCAACCCCATCTCTTTGAGCACGTCATAGTGAGGAATTTTGATAGGCTGGATTCATATCAGACAATTACTGCCCATATTGGATGAGACTCGCCATACTCGTACACAAGATTCAAAAGTCCATTGACTTTGGTTTCGACCTTACAGATTTCAACGAAACCTGGGTGAATGAGCAATTAAAATATCACACATTTCATGAAAATATGGACAAAATGAATGACAGTGCTGAAAACGAGCTCGGAAGAGTTATCCGATGATAAAACGCTTTCTGCTGGAAATGGATTTTATACTGAAGAAACTAACTCGCCTTGTCTGTGGCGCTGGCGTATAGTCTCCAAGGCATTATCACATTATTTTTTTTTTGGGCCGTAAATAATAATCAGTCTGCCTCTATGGTGTAGTGGTTAGAGCTGCCACCGCCGGAGGCCCGGGTTCAATTCCCGGCTCTACCACGAAATTCGAAAAGTGGTACTTGGACTGAAACATAGACCACTCAGCCTCAGGAGGACAACTGAGTAGAGTGGGCTCGATTTCCACCTCAGCCATCCTCAAAGTGGTTTTCCATGGTTTTCCACTTCTCCTCCCGCCGAATGCCCGGATGGCACTTATTTAACTCCAGGGCCCCTTCCTTCCCTCTTCCTTGCCTATCCTTTCTAATCTTCCCATCCTGCGCAAAGCCTCTGTTCAGCATAGCAGCTGAGGCAGCCTGGGAGTGGTATTGGTCCTACTTCCCAGTTGTATCGCCGACCAAATATCTCACTCTCCGGGACTCCGCTGGGATCCCTCATTGAGTCCTGGTGCAGACGACATGCGCGTATGTAAGGATGGGGCCCTACCTGAGATGAACTCTAATGATGAATTGGCACAAAATCTCCCGAACCAGAGGAATGAAACTTAAAATCCATGACCAGGTTGAGACCGAAGGCCAGCAAGCTAACCATTTAGTCTGGGAGCCGGAAAATACAGGCCGCGAGAGCGTCAACCGAAAACACGTAATCATTAATTTAGTAAAATTTAGTAAAACCAGTTCAAAATGTATCATAAAACTACGGTAATACAAACCAATTGGGGCTATGTATGTAGAGTACGTCTTACAAGAGCGGAGGTGTTTAAATGCTAAATACAAGTTTCATAATTCTTTGTGGAGAGATACAAGAAAATTCACAATATTACGTAAGATGAATGGCCCTTAATTCGGAGGCAAATCTCCGATCAAAATACCTAGAACTGAGGGCGACACGATGAGGAGCAATTCATTCAGAAGAGTACACCTCATATTGAGTGGACTGTAGTAATCATGAGTACAAATGGGTCTCCTTCCGACACTAAGAGCTAACTTTGAGTGGTCATACCTATCTAAATATCATTTACCCAACAAGAAAACACAAATTCACTGAACAGAGTCAAGACGACGACAAAGGTGTATGGAATCTAACCCGTGACATATACAATGAAATATAGCTGGGCAGAACCTGCCATAGAACATGTCAAATGCAAACACAAAGCTCCGCTGGAGATAAAATAAACTGAACAAAAGTACTCCTCATGAGGACGGTGTGTGACGAGGCTCGAACTAGCAACCAACTGCTTTCGCCAACAAGGACACTGAAATCCCTACTTAATTACATTTAAAGGAATAGAAAGAAAAATCTCTGGCAACTGACGTTCGTTTAATTATTTATTGAATCGGTTCCTGGACCATGCATAAATCGTTGGAATATTGTGGGCTCTTACAAAAAGATCTTACTATAAGATCAGAACGACTCGAGGACTGGCAAGTTTGTCTCATCCCTCAGTAACAACGGGTCTCGTCTATCCTCGCTTCACGGTTCGCACTCCCCTCAAAGCAGTGCGCCGAGCTCGATATACTTCACTATTTAAAAAGCCCTTAAAAGACTGAGGGCCGAATTCATAGTCAGCACTTATACATAAGTGGAACCCTTAAGTAATAAGGGATCACTTATAATAAGCATTCACTTATATGAGTTTACATTTCATAGACAGCACACTCATTGATACAGTAAGTATCACTGGAGATGTGGCAATGCTGTATATTATGTTCATGCTTCCTGGATCGTGTAGTTCTGGCTACCAAATACAGGGATGATCTATTGTGTTTTGTTTATCGAAGGACATCGCGTGCGACATTTTTGAGGTTAAAAGATCGTCTATCTCGTATTTGTTTATCAGAATGGATAACAAATAGGGAGCTGAGACGGCACCTGCAAGAACGTGTGTCGAAGTACTTGCGCATAATATAGAACAAGCAGAACGATGCAGTTTCTCATCAGAATATGAATGACGACGGAAAAACTTTTTGTGGACAATGCAAACTACGAAAATGCCCAGAGTCTAATTTCCTTCTTAATATAATATGTTTATAGTTATCCAGGTACTCAAACCTATACAAATATTCATCCAAATGTAGAATATTTAGCCTTACAACGCTTTTAATGATTTGACAAATATATCCGTAGCCGTTACGTTGTAATAGGCCTAATTACTTCCCCAATAACATGTAAATAGCATGTTTCGATATGCGATGCCATAATTTCAGAAACTTCTGATATAATCCGGCAAACGATTGGTTGACTAACCTGATATAATTAGCACAAGTCAGCCTTAAAATAAATGGTGGTAGTGCAAACACGTTCATTTTTCTTATAACTCAATATAGTTCTTTACTATTGATAACTTATCAACTTGTAACACGTTTCCAATTAATTAAGTGAAATACCGTTAATAATAATAATAATAATAATAATAATAATAATAATAATAATAATAATAATAATAATAAAAATAATAATAATAATAATAATTGTACCGGGCGGTACACCTCCACTCCGCTAATTTAAAATGTGCGCCAGTTGAAACTCCTCTGCTGGAGGAAGTCTGAACTTTATCTACGCTATTAATTCTCTACTTTCTCAGAAGATGTCACCACGTGGAAAATTTTGAGTTTTTGAACTGTGTCATTTTTGATGTGGTTTTGTTTCACTTGAAGTAAGAAGTGTGAACTTTCTCTTCTAGAGGACACTACTGAAGATCAACAATAGTGCAACCTAGTGCGGAGTCAAAGAACTATTTTGTTGGAGAAATTTTTATTTCAAATGTTTGTCTTTGCTAATTTTTTTTCAGTTATTGTTTAAGTTGGCTGTATACCCCTCTCTTTCCCCTTGTTTTGCATTTAACCAATCCTGAATTTCTTTGAGTTATTTCCGACCAATCCGATGTATCTTCCCCCAACTTGGATATGTTTCTGTACCCGAGCCAATAAAAAGTTTGTGGGAGGGTGTTTTCATTCCCCTAACGCCTAGAACCTTCCGCGAGAGGATATAAACTGCTGATTTTAGGGTCTCCGGGCCACTTCTGTCCATCTTTCAGTGTATAAAGTACATAGCAGGAGGCGGGAAGCGCCTCTTTCCTCGGCAGCGGTCATCAATAAGGTAATGGCCGATTAATAAATTCTTTCTTTGCTAGCTCAGCAGTTTAACTCTCGGGGCGGGTGCGAAGCGTTCCTCCATGTAACCTTTTCCTAAAATGTAACGATCTTTTCTTCTATTCTCTTTTAAGCTGCATATTGGGATAGAGAGTGCTAACCCTCTCGAGCTCCTACTCACATTGTCTTGAGGTGAACTTATTTTCTCAACCTATTCTTCGTAAAACAAATTGCTCTTTTCTAAAGTCACCTCTTTAGCATGGGATTAGCCCTTGTATTAACGGCCTAGTGCCAAGTAGGTCTTAATCAAAGTGTATTAGGAGTGCAAGTTCGCCTCCTCTCAAATTGTTATTTTAGAGGTCATTTAATTAACCTGCTTTTCATTTAATAGACCTCAGTAGATTGGGTATTTTACCCCTGTGTTTATGTCCGTTGAGGACAACTTGAAGGTGGAGTTTGGTGTGGCCTGGGAGAGGCTTAAATTTTGAGAGCGAGTGGCTCTTTGAAAATTGAGTGTTGTATGCCTCGTGGAGGCTTTTCTGTGTAATTTGGAGCAAGGGCTCCTAGGTATGAATGGGGTTTTCTGCCCCTCTGTTAAAACTCGTGTTTGGGGTAAAACTGAGCTGATTGCCCAAGCAGTGTAAAATCAGGGCGCGAAGCCCAATTCCTGTAAATATTGTAACTATCCTTTTTGATTTGCTACTTTGTACCTGCCATGCTTGTTATTTCTTTGTTTTTGAAAAGAAAATATAACCTTGTTAAATTTTAAATTAGTTTTGCTTTCGTATCTGGAGACCTATTCACACCCGCACCTTCTTTCACCTCTACCTACCACGGAAAACTCCGTAACAATAATAATAATAATAATAATAGTTACGGAGTTATCCGTGGTAGTTAGAGGTGAAAGAAGGTGCTGGGATGAATAGGTCTCAACTTACGAAATTAAAGTTAACTTAAAACTTTAACAAAGGTTATATTTTCTTTTCAGATCAAGAAATAACAAGAATAACAGGTACTCCGTAGCATATCAACAAGTTAAGGATGTACAATTACAGTTTATTAATGGATTTTGGGCTTCGAGCCCCAGATTCACAATCACTGAGCAATGAGCTCAACTTTACTTATGAACAAGGTTCAACAAAGGGGCAGAAAACCCCAACCATACCAAGGAGCACTAGCTCCCAATTACCAATTAAGCCTGCTCGAGGCACACAAAAACCAAATTTAAGAAAGAGCAACCCGCTCTCAAAGTTCAAGCCCATCAAAGGCCACACCAAACTCCACCTTTAAGCTGCCCCCCAGGCACATAAGAACAGGGGTAATAATACCCAATCTACTGAGGCCTATTAAGTAAAGAAACAGGTCAATTATATGGCCCCAATATACCAACTTGAGTGGAGGCGTACCTTGCACTCCTAATACACCTTTTTAGAACCTATTTGGCTCTTAGGCCGCTTATGCAAGGGCTAATCCCATACTACGGAGGTGACACGATAGGAAAATTTATTACATTATGAAGCGAAGAAAAACGTTTATGGAAACGTAGTCACCTCATAAACAATATGAGAGGGAGCTCGAGAGGGTGAGGCACTCTCTATCCCGATTTGTAGTTAAAGAGACAGAATTTATACCAAGTATCTTTTACATTTTACAGGAAGGCTACATGATAAAAGTTTCGAACCTGCCCCGAGGGTTAAACTGCTGAGCTAGCAAGAAATGAAGTTATTAAAAGGCCATTACCTTATGGAAGAACTGCTGCCCCCGAAGGAAGAGGCGCTTCCCCCCCCCCTGCTACATAATCACACTAGGAAACATGTTACTGAAGTGGCCCGGAGACCAGAAAATCAGCAGTTTAAATACCCTCGTGGAACATTCGAGACCTTTCAAGAATGAGAACCCACACCCCCCTCAACTTTATTGGCTAGGATCAAGCAACATATCCATATCGGAGAAGACACACATTATTGGTCAAAAATTAATTAAAGAAATTCGGGATTGGCTAAATTCAAAACAAGCGGAAAGAGAAGGTTTATACTGCCAACCCAAAAAATGACTGAAAGAAATTTAACAAAGAACAAACTTATGAACACAAAATTTCTCAAAAAACAGTTCCTTCACTTCGCACCAGGGTGCACAATTGTAGTTCTTCAGTAGTGCCATCTAGAAGAGAATGTTCACACTTCTCACTACAGAGAAAACAAATATAAATCGAAAAAGACACAGTTCAGAACTCTCCAAAATTTACAATAGCGACATCTTCTGATAAACTTTAGAATTAACATGGTTGTTAAAGTTCAGGCTTCCTCCAGTAGAGGAGTTTCAACTGGCGCCATGTTTGAATTAGCGGCGCGGAGGTGTACCGCCCGGTACAATAATAATAATAATAATAATAATAATAATAATAATAATAATAATAATAATAATAATAATAATAATAATAATAATAATAATAATAATAATAATAATAACCTGAAATTAAGACGTGGCATAAAATCTCAAAACAATATATTCATTAATGGTGAAATAGTGAGTCCTCTAGAGGTTATGTTCTCTCTTTCACACAAAGGAACAAGAGTATTCATAACTGCCACTTTCCTAAAACGAAACCTTCTTGAATTTGTTGTCGCATTACATTTCAAGAGGATTTTCCATCTCTACTGTGTACACGAAAAGCATTCTGTGAATGAAATGCAACATATTCAGCAAAATCATTATCCTCCATCTTGCTGAACATAAGTGAAACACTTAAGTGTGTGTGGGAGGTCAACTTATAGCAATAAGTGGGACACTTAAGTAGGTAATATGAAATGAAACCTGGCTTATAAGGGGCACTTATGTATGAGTGCTGTCTATGAATTCGGCCCTTAATCTATTTCGAAATACTTCATTTCTCGTAGCTCATTACAATTCAGGGCATCGTATTAACTCTCCGAGCTATCATGTTCCACTAAGTTGCTGATTTCTAGTCATGTGTTCATACCTGATAAACGTTTACGAAAAAAAAATTGCCTCTAACTTCTAAAACGTACTTTCAAACGACTTTGCTTATTGAAAAGCTATTACGGCAAGGTTTCGGTCTCTTTAGGGAATGCTAACTAATTTAGAGGACACTTTACGAGCTCAGTAAAGGTGACTGAACGGGAGTACCAGGGAAACGAGGAGTGAGGTAATTTTCCGTTGCTTTCCTCGTTGCACATCAGTCTGCCAAGCCCACTGAAAATTATGCACCCTCCGAGGAACAATTTCACACCATTCATAACAGGAACTGGCTGCATAATGAATGGCATTACTAGCATCGCTCATACCTCAGTCACTTTCATGTTGTCAAAGCCTGGGATAAGATTGAGACAGACCAATCTTCTGTAAACACTTGATTTCGCCAGCAAAGGCGAGAATATTCGTAACGTATGACTAAGTAGCTCAGAGGAAAGAACACATGATGCCGGATAAAAGACTCCTGAGGCTTCATGAGAGTAGTTTGTGAGACGGTCTTGCCAACAGTCAGGTTCAGTGCGACACGTACCACGTAATGAAGGATTGGTAATGGAGTTATCTTTGACTAATTAATTTTTTACCCAGTGAGTTGGCCGTGCGGTTAGGGGTGCCAAGCTGTGAGCTTGCATTCGGGAGATAGTGGGTTTAAATCTCGCACTGTCGGCAGCCCTGAAGATGTCTTTCTGGGGTTTTCCATTTTCACACCAGGCAAATGCTGGGGCTGTACCCTAATCAAGGCCACACTCGCTTTTTAGCCCTTTTCTTATCCAATCTCGCCATAAGACCTGTGCGATGTAATGCCAATTGTAAAATTAATTTCTGGTTTTTTGAAATTTACTTCTTCCATTATTCAAAACGTTGTTGTATAATGTTACAGGTGAGTCAACTGAACGGTTACGCTCCAAGAGCATCGTGGTACTTATCTGAGCAGGTTAGAAAAATGTAGCCTCACTAACAATGGAGGGTTCCTACGCTCACGTTCAATGGGTTGATCTCTGCACCTCTTGAATATTTAACACTCTAATGGGCAGGCGGAAGAGGAAGAAAAATGGAGGTTGACGTCATGAGGCTCCGACGAAAAATATAAGAAAAATGTCATTGCCCTTGGAATATTCTATTTGGGTAGCGAACAATGCTGCCAGCTGACTCAGAGCACAACAAAGCCCTAATTAATCGCACACTTATCCAAGGACATGCGCAATAATACCGAGCGAATGGCCGCAGCTGTCAGTAGTTTCCATCCCTGAAGATGGTTGTCCGCGGTTTTTCTCTTTTCACACCAAGCAGTATCTTATCTAAGAAAACGGCCCTTTCCTTTCAACACCTAGCGTCACGACATAAACAATAATACTAATACAGGGCTAGAATTAGGCCTCAATGGTACTAACCCAGCATTTGCCTCTTGTGAAAATGGCAAACCACGGAAAACCAGTGGGGTTCGAACCATCTACCTAACTCCCGAAGGCAAACTCACAGCTGTGAGACCCTAACCGCAAGGCCACTTGCTCGGTCGCTTATAGGATGGATTGGTGGGTGTATTTCGGCGGGTTTGGCAGACTGCCATGTAACAGCAACTTCTAGCTCAGTGAGGAAAGCAACGGGAAACTACTTCACTCACCATTTCCCGAGTGTGCCTCTTCAGCGACCCCTAGGTTATCTGTGACAGCTGTTGGGGATCCAACCTTCTTTAGGAACGAGGATTTAACTTAAAATTATATAGTAATTACGTAATTGCAATCATCTTAGCCTGAAGGGGAGGACTGCCAAGACGTAGGAGTAATGATCTGCTCAGAAAGGCATGCGTTCGAATTCCCATCAACAAGTTGAAAATATTTGGAACATTTCCCAACTATGTCTTAAACTGCTGGCGTTGCGAGTGGTTGAGTGGCTCAGAGAGCAAATTAGCCAAAATTGTGTGTTCACTTCCGGCCTCAATCTAATCGTATTTCAAGATACTCAATTTCACCTGCCTGGTTTCTGTAGATTAACCGGCGCGTGAAAGGACTCCTGTGGGCAAAATTTCGGCACCTCGGGGTCGCCGAAAACCGTAGTAACAAAAGGATGTAACACAAATAACAATATTATTGCTTTAGTTTCCTCTCTTTTTAGGGGCTTCGTGGCCTGTGCGGAGATTGAATTGTATTTTGTGTTTTATTTAGAATTATTTACACGTGAAGGCTTACACTATCTTCTTCACCACGTTTAATGTAAAGTCACCAATGAAAAAGAGAGATATGTTAATAATAATAATAATAATAATAATAATAATAATAATAATAATAATAATAATAATAATAATAATAATAATAATAATAATAATAATAATAATAATAATTGTACCGGGAAGTAGACCTATACTCCGCACACTCAAAAGTAGCGCCTTAAAGAAATCTATCAACCAAACGTGAAACCGCTACTGCATGAAGTTGGGACATTCATCAGAAGAGGTCAATGCTAAACAATTCAGAAATTTGTCTTTTCTAAGATTCCTAAACTGATTGGATTCATTTTGTTTTGTTTTGGTGTACATCAAGAAGTTTGAACTGTTATCCATAGACGTCCCGCACTCTGGTGCAAAGTGGAATAATTTGATATTGAAAGAAATTTTGTGTTTATGGGTTTTCTCAATAAATTAACTTTCATTTTATATTTATGTATATATATATATACATATATGAAGGTTTTCAAACCTTCTTTCTCTTCCCGCCAGCTTTGGTGTCTGGCCAAGAAATATTTCTGTAATAATTTTCAGCCTATCACAGGCTTCTTGTTGGTTTTTGGGTGTAACTTATGATTCTGCCAATAAAATTGAGTGGGTGTGTCCTGATTAGTCCAGAACCCTCTAGAACCGTCCCCTCGCGTATATACGCTGCGGTCTTTCAGGCCACATTGTCCTTGGATCACCGAATTTCTGAGAGTGTATTTGTTAAGTCAGGAGGCGAGGCGCCTCATTCTTCGATAGGCAGTTCAACCGCCAAGGTAATGGCCACCTATCTTATTTTTCTGCAGCTACCTGCGCAGACTTACACGAGGGGAAGGTTCTCATTTCTAACTATGTAACCTCTGTTTTCTAAAATGTAAAACTTTTCCGGCTAATATAAAATTTCGTAAAGTCTTAAACTGTAAATTGGGGATAGTGAGTGCGTTACCCTCTTGAGTTTGACTCTGATTTTGTAAAATTTTCTCTATTCTGTAAAGTGTTAGATTAATCTCCACTCTAGTCACCTCAGTAGCTTGGGATTAGCATCTGCATCATCGGGCCGAGAGCCCAATTAGGGTTTTTAATTTTCTAGGAGTGCAAGTGTACGCCTCCATTCATTTTGTGTTCAGGCCAGTAATTTAACCTGTTCATCTTTCCACTAAGGGCCAGCACTTTGGGTAATTGATACCCCTGTGAGAAATTTTAAATTGTAAATTGTGCCGAGAAAGGCTAGAGATTGTAAGGTTTTGTGTAATGTGGCCTTAAGCGGGCTGTAAGAAATGAAAGTAGGAGAGCATGCAGCTCTTTTCTAAGTTTACTGTAATACTGAGTAGTGCCTTTGGAAGGCCATACTTGTAACCCTTGGAGCAAAGTGCTCTTAAATTGGGATATTCCTGTCTTTGCCTAAACATTGATATTTTGCGTCCGTTGTAAATTTTGTAATTGGAACTTGTAGCTCAGAATATGCAAATCTGGGGCTTGAAGGCCAAAGCTGTTAAATTCCCTATTCTTGGGTGTTCCACCATAGTAGCAAAATTGGCATTGTACCTGAGATTTTGTTTTTTCTCACTCAGTAAAAGTTTGTTAAATTTTTTATTTGAAAAAGATATGTAACCTACGTTAAAGTTTTAAATTAATTTTTGATATCGTAGATAAACCCATTCTACCCAGCACCTTCTTTCACCTCTGCGTTCCACAGATACCCCGGAACAACAACAACAATAATAATAATAATAATAGTGATAATAATAATAATAATAATATCGTGTGGCTATCGTGAAACGGAGCGTCCGACGAGGGTGTGGCTTGTGAGGTGCAGCTATGTGGAGAACAACACAGACATGTGAGTCGCCCGAAGTGGAGGTGAATCACATACCAGAACCTTACATTTCTCGTAGGACCGGGATCGAAACCGACCCTTCAGTGATGATTGAGGTACTGTCCTTCAATTCTTAATCTGTTTACCCTCCAGCGTTGGTTTTTCTCTCGGACTCAGCGAGGGATCCCACCTGTACCGCCTCAAGGTCAGTCTCCTGGAGCGCGAGACATTGGGTTGGGAGATACAACTGGGAAGGATGACCAGCCGGCCTCACCTGTTATGCGGAACAGTGGCATTTGGGGGGGGGGGGAAGTGGGAAACCACGGAAAACAACTTCCAGGTTGGCTGAGGTGGAATTCGAACACACCTCTACTCAGTTGACTTCCTGAGGCTGAGTGGACCCCGTTCCAGCCCTCGTACTACTTTTCAAATTCCGTTTTAGAGCCGGGAATCGATCCGGTGCCTCCGGGGGTGGCAGGTAATGACACTAACCACTACAATACAGAGGCGGACGTCCTTTACCTTGCGATTACAATTTTGTCGAATGTCTGGCAGGGCTATAGGTCGTGTCAGCCTGCTTTGGGTGTATAAAATTCTTCGGTCTAGTCGCTTAGCCTCCGAATATGTTATCCTCCTACAATCGAAATATGCACCCAAACATATTCTTTGAATTTGTTTTACGTTGCACCGACACAGATAGGTCTTATAGTGACGATAGTATAGGAAAGAGCTTGGAGTGGGAAGGAAGCGGCCGTGGCCTTAATTAAGGTACAGCCGGGTGTGGAAATGAGAAAACACTGGAAACTATCTTCAGGGCTGCCGACATTGGGGTTCGAACCCACTATATTCCAGATGCAAGCTCACAGCTGCGCGCCCCTAACCGCACGGCCAACTCGCTCGGTGCACCCAAACTTGAAGGCATATTACCAGCAACATTGTATGTACTTACACAGTAAGATATAGCACACGACGTCACCAGCACTGTTTGTAACTCTAGGCGTATGTTCTGGTCTACTGATCACTGCAGTTGGACAGCTGCGGAGAACTGCTTAAGTGATTGCCGATGGTCAAACACGAACAGCGTTTAAAACTCCATTTCCATAATTCGCCGATGTTGAAAGATAAGCCTTATTGCTCCATATTACCGGTTTCATGTCGTGCGTTGCTCATGTACTCAGAACATGTGAATAATTAATTACTCCGGGGATAGTCGATAAATTAGTGGCCCGCAATTTTAAAACTCTTAAATGAGCAATGAAATCAAATGTCTTATGGCTTTTAGTGTTAGAGACTTCTGGAAGCTTTTCTTGTATAGTTTTTAATACATAACACCAATAAGAGAATAAATTGTAATAATACATATCAGTACAACAACATAATTACAATTATATAGACAATGAAGTTCGATATTTGCTGTCATGGCATAATGAAATAGGCTGAATTTTATATGGAGTGAGGCCCTATGACGCTATTGGTGGTGAATCATCCGTCGGATGGAGACGTTAAGCCTTCAGCAGACCCATTCGACAGGAGTAGGCTACGTGCCGACACCGGGCTTCACGCTGTCCCTACCTCATCATTCCACATCCAAACGTGGGCGTCAAATAGAAAGACCTTCACCAGCCGAACCGAGCATGTCCTTGAATATTCCCGGCAATAAAAGCCATACGATAAACACTATTTATTTATTTATTTAATAAATAAGTAAATAAATAAATAAATATATAAATAAATAAATATGTTCCAACGCCGATATCTACGAGCACTTTCAACTGCAAGCTTGCTCTTGCTTTCTAATAACGAGAATAATAGTCCGGCTTCTTGGCTGAAACATCCGCGTCGAGATTTGATTCCCTGCCGGGTGGGAAATTTTAACCGCGTCTCGTTAATTCGTCTGACTCGGGAAATGGGTGCATGTGTATTTACCAACGCACTCTTCACATACACACAACTCACAACACTACCAATACTTCCCTCCACATACGGAACCATCCAGTGTGTGGAGTAAGCGGAGGGAAAATAATAATAATTGTACCGGGCGGTACACCTCTACGACGCAAGTTCAAATCTTGCGCCAGTTGAAACTCCTCTACAGGAGAAGCTCTGAACTTTACAACTGAACTAATTCTACGGTTTATCAGAAGATGTCACTGAGTGTTTTTGATTTGCTTTTGTTTTTCATTGATCAAGAAGTGTGGACGTTGTCTACCAGATGTCTCTACAAAAAAAACTATGATCATGCACTCTGGTGCAAAGGAATGAACCTTCTTGAAGAAATTTTGTATTCAAAAGTTGTTGTCTTTATTAAATTTTTGTTCTTTTATTTTTGGGTTGGCAATATTAATCCTTCCTTCCGCCAGGTTTGTAGCTCTAAGCTATCCAATAAAGTTGAGGGGGTGTCTCTACTCATTCTTGAAAGGTCTCGAATTTTCCACGAGGTTATAAAAACTGCTGATTTTCTTGTCTCCGGGCCACTAGTATAACATCTAACTCAGTGTGGATATGTAGCAGGGGGCGGGAAGCGCCCCCTTCTTCAGGCACCAGTTCTTCATCAAGGTAATAGCCTCTTAACATCTTTATCTCTTGCTAGCTCAGCAGTTTAACTCTCGGCGAAGGTTCGAAACCTTTAATATGTAACCTACCACTTTAAAATGTAAATTCCCTTTCAGTCTATGTAAAAACTACAAATACCTTTTACTGTAAAGCGGGGATAGAGAGTGCTTTACCCTCTCGAGCTCCCCTTCATCTTGAAATTGAGGTGACAACGTTTTCATAACCGTTTCTACGCTTCCTTAATGTGTTAAGTTTCCTGATACGAGTCACCTCAATAGATTGGGATTAGCCCCTGTATTATCGGCCTAGTGCCTCTTAGGTTTTGATAACTTTTGTGTAGGAGTGCGTGTATTCGCCTCCATTCAATTTTGTATTTTGGGCCATTTAATTAACCCGATGTTTTGTTTTCTTCATGTGAAGGCCCTTTTGGTAGGGTATTAAATGCCCCTGCTTCTTTGTGTGCCTTGAGGGCAGTTAGTAGTAAGGGTTGTTGTGGCCTTCTGATAGGCTTGTAAAAATCGAGAGCAGGTCAGCTCTTTCTGGTATTTTGGAAGGTGCCTCTAGGAGGCCTGACATTAATAAGCGGGAGCAAGAGCTCCATGTAAAGAAGGGGTTTTCTGCTCTGTGTTAAATTGTGGGTGTGAGCTGAGAGTTCAGATTTTGGGGCTTGTAGCCCAGAATTTGTAAAGTTGCTGTGTACCTGATTTAACTGTTGTTATTTGTTGTACGCTCAAAATTCTATGTTACGATTGTTAAGTTTTGAAAATCTAACCTTATTGAAATTTTAATTCATCTTTCGAACTTTTGTAGTTGAGTCCTATACCAGCCCGCACCTTCTTTCACCTCTAACTACCACGGATATCTCCGTAACAACAATAATAATAATAATAATAATAATAATAATAATAATAATAATAATAATAATAATAATAATAATAATAATAATAATAATGAAAATCAACAGCCTATTTCCAGTCATTTCACTTGGTTAAGAATGAAATGAATGAAGCCCCATCTAACGCCGAGGATAGAAATTGTGCCGGCTACCGAAGCCAGTCGCACTCTTCTGGGACAGTCATTAATGACTGACAGATGAAATAAATTAATATTGGAGTGTGTTTCTGGATGAAAGATGAGAGGGAACCCGGAGTACCCGACCCGGAGAAGAACCTGTCTTCTAGGGCTAACGGTCACAAAGAACGTCGATGCGCTGGAAATGTTTGTTTAAATTGGCAGTGAATCTAGTTACATCGGCGTTAGTTTTCCAGTTTAAAAGACCAATCAGCAGAAAACACAATAATGGGGCATAGATCGCTGGCGCCCAACCAGCTATACTACGCAGTCCGTATCTTAAAAAGTTAGTTCTTAGTTTTCTGCTTTTATCAGTGAGTCCCGCAGATATCGACCTTTCATCCGGTTACATGTTTTTCTTCTCCCATTCTCTCCTAGCATGAGTAAGCTGGGTATTACCAGCATCCCAAGGACGTTATGGCTTGTATTTCACAGGACACTTGAGGTACACGTACAGTATTTCGGTGCTTTGAAAACTGACCGCGCAGTTGAGTATTTTTGGAAATGGGCTTACATTTCGCCAAGGTGTGAGGATAAACTCAGTACGTAGCTTTTCTCCCTTTAATTTCACAAGTACAGTGGAATCTCCGTAGAACGATTATCCCCTCTATAACGATAAAATATTGTGCTCCCGGCTAAAAACCCAGAGATGAAATGCTGTTTTTTCCCTGATGCTCTCTGTAACGAAAAGTCTCTGCACTTTGATCCATTTTTCAGTTCCCTCCGACGAATATCCCCTATGTAGTACGATGAAATGAAATGATGTGATATGGCGTATGGATTTTAGTGCCGGGAGTGTCCGAGGACAAGTTAGGCTCGCCAGATGCAGGTCTTTTGATTTGACCCCCGTAGGCGACCTGCGCGTCGTGATGACGATGAAATGATGATGAAGACACATATACCCAGCCCCCGTGCCAGCGATATTAACCAATTATGGTTAAAATTCCCGACCCTTCCGGGAATCGAACCCGAGACCACTGTGACCAACGACCAGCACGCTAACCATTTAGCCATTTAGCCGGACATTGTACTACGATGGTTTAAGCAAAAAAATTATCAGGATCATATGTAACTGCGTAATGAAGAACGAACTTTTCAACTGCGTAAGCAAAGGAAGCAAGTGATTACTGTAGCTGCTTATCTGAGGGTAGGTTTATTGTGCAGGTATAGGAATGCATACCATAATAGAGTAGCGCTCTGTACTGTTGTCATTGCCGGAGCACGGCTTCACGTTCCCGGAAACAAATAAGTCTACAGCAGAAATTAACGAAATAGATGTGGGAATGAAGCAAACAGTGGCTACGTTTTGGAAGAAAAGAAAAGAGATCGATGAAACGTCAAAATCAAATGTTGTAAATCCTGGAAGAAAGCGCATAAAAACTTTGAAGTGGTTCAATGGGAAAAGAGGCCTCAATATTCCAATTAACGAGCCACTACTAGCCTGCTGGGTGTAGAAGACTTTAGAGCCAGCAATGGGTGGCTTATTACGTTCAGAGCTCGTCATGGTATAACTTTTACATCAATTCAAGCAGGTGACAGGTGACGCTGATCATTGGCGAAAGAAATAGCACAGAAATACACACCAGAAGATAACGCTGACGAGACTGGGATTTTTTTTATCAACTTCTCCCTGAGAAATCCTTGTCTTTGAAAGGAGAGAAATGCAATGGATGCCGCTCTCCTGTGTGTGAAGCTCTGGCCATTCTATGCCTAGATGCTTCAAAAATGTTAAACGTTTACCAGGTAAGTTATTTTAAAATCGCTCTTCGCAAAATTACATCTGTCTAAGTTTCTGATTGTACTGAACTGTACACTGTGCCTCAATACGAGTTTTAGTTGACTACAACGCAAACAAGAGGGCGTGGCTGACAGCTACTATCTTCTCAGAGTGGCTTCTGGAACTGAATGCTGAAATGAAGAAGGAGAAGAAAAGTAACATCGCACTAATCGTGGATAATTGCGCAGCTCACAAGCAACTACCTGTCCTGCAACATGTGGAGGTCTCCTGCATCCCAGCAAATTGTACCTCGATCCTGCAACCTTCAGACATGGGAATAATAAAGTGTCTGAAAGGGTTTTACAAAACCAAATTGGTCGAGAGGATTATGACAAACTTGGAAATAAATCTGTCAAATGCGCAACAGGTTAATATAAAACGAGCATGTGACATGGTAGTTGCAAGCTGGCAACGAGTGAAACCGGAGACCGTGAGGAATTGTTGGAGAAAAGCAAGATTTTCACCTGAAGAAGAGGTTGACTGCGATGACGCGAGTGTGAAAGTACTGGGCAGTGTTCTTTCTAACTACGGCGAACAACTCTGCTGCAGGAAAGTACAACTTTCAATTGTTGGCCAACCTGGACCGCAAAACGATTGAGAACATAACTGCCTGTGTTTATTGTTTGTTTTATCGGCTTCTTTTACAACTATTGAGCTGCTTTGTTTCCGTTCGGTTCTATACATTGAACAAGATGCCTAAACATGGAAATAGGATTTTCAAGGTGCGCAAGAATGTGGGAAAGCCGAAAATCACTGTTGTTATTCCGAACGTTACAAGTGAGTGTGCAAACCTGTGTTCCCCATTTTACTACAAAATAGATGCGCAGTGAACAACCACAGCAAAGGGAGAGGGCACGTGGTGCAAATGAGGGAAACTGCGACCACAAGCACCGTCTCCAGTATGCAGTCATGAGGCCAGTCTTCAGAGACTTATCCGATGAAACACTCCTGCGGAAATGTCTTCAAGGTTAAACCCAAAACCCAAATGAGTGCCTAAGTAATTTGATCTGGACTCTGATACCCAAAGAGTATTTGTGAGTATAAGAACACTCCACTTTGGTGTTTATGATGCCGGGACAACATACTCTACAATGGAGGTAATATCTCGAAGTGCTAAGTTTTACAAAGACTATGTATGACTCCAGGACACAACACTGTGAAACACATGTCAAATATAGACAAGGAAAGAAAAAGGGAAAGCAGATGCAGTAGAAAGGGAGCTGGTGAAGCTTGGAAGACAGAAGAAAAGAAGTGTAAATTGCTACATAAATGCAATTTTCTTTGCTATTTGCTTTACGTCGCACCGACACAGATAGATCTTATTTCGGCGATGGGATAGGAAAGGCCTAGGAAGTGTAAGGAAGCGTCCGTGGCCTTAATTAAGGTACATCCCCGGCATTTGCCTGGTGTGAAAATGGGAAACCACGGAAAACCACCTTCAGCGCTGCCGACCGTGGGGCTCGAACACACTATCTCCCGATTACTGGATACTGGCCGCACTTAAGCGACTGCAGCTGTCGAGCTCGGTAAGTGTAAATTGAAGATTACAAGATGAGATGGCAGGGGGCCCAGATGATCCACTGTATGGAGGTGGATCGCATTAAGAAACTTTGAGGCTCGTTTTTGTGTATCTAATGAATATTTACTCGTTTGCCATTGGACGTACATTAACCCAACTAATCATTCCACGTATTTTAACAGGAGATTTTGTAAATAATAGCTACTATTTCTGAATTATGGAACAAAATGTCTCAGTTTAAAACAAAAAAATGATGTTCCCTTAAAAATGTAAATTTTCAAAAAAAAAAAGATACCGTACTCAAATATGTTGTCGTCTATCTTCGTGCGAAGGTCGAATAAATATGTATACAAAATGACTTTCCTTAGTTCATAACTTTATAAGAAAATGATGCTTAAAACGCCCATTTTAACATGGAAGACATAACCCCTTCCGTGTGCCCTTAATCTGTTCACCAATTGACACGAGAAGGTGTTATTCCAATTTCTTTTTATAACGATAACTCCTCTACAACAATCGTTGTATCGAGATTTCACTCTATTTGAATTGTACTCGACCAGGCTAAAGTCCCACTTCCTGCCACCCTAGCATTATTATATTGTAAGTGATTTTCCCATATCAACTCCTAAACTCCAGGATTAAACACTCATCGCATATGCGGTAAGCTACGACATAATCGCAATTAATTACGAATAAACTCAACCGAATTTACACAATCACATCATTAAGGATTAGGGCGACCACGGCTAGTGCGTTCAGACTATGGGCAATGGTCCTCAAAGATGGGGCCGGGCCTCTCTGGAGTAATGTAAGTGATCTGAGGGTATTATTTCGTGCTGTTGACGAGTTCTAACCACGTGGGCATGGATTTTGAACTTCGCGTGCTGACATCAGGACCACGTGCTGTTGTTTGTAAACAAAGCCACGTGCTTTTTGACAGCTGTCATCTTGACGAACCTTAACCTCACTTTTAAGAACAATAGAGCATCGCTAACCATACTGCTGTCATCTTCACGGCACTAAACCTCATATGCACGTCGTAGCGCGGAATTTAAAATCCAACAACAACAGAACATCGCTAACCTCACTGCTGCCATTTTGAAAAGTTCATTGTTCCAAACACTAAAAGTCTATCAATCAGATACTAATTTCTGTTAGAAAAACGCAACTCAGTGCACTACTAATAGGTCGGGGATTTTATTCTTTATTAGGTAATTCTAATAAGACGTGACCCGTAAGTTCCATTCCCTGTTATGTGTAGCATGAATTTCTTCGGTTCTGAACACATTCGACTGCTAGGGACTTAAATGTAAGCAGTGTATTTCTTATAGCACTAAGAGTTCAGTTTAATTTCACTTTCCGTGTTTGCGATTAGAGGACAGGGTTTGAATATAGCTTGGGAAGCATGTGAACTTAGTCTTAGAGTATTGAAAACAGCAGCTTGGTTTAAAAACTAACTTCTCTAAGAGAAATACCTCTTGCACATGTTCTGAACACCTGCTGTTCGATTCTAGTCTGTTCGAATCTATCTACAAAAGAATATATCGCATATGTTCTGAACACTTGATGTAGGCAGCAGCAGCTTCGTAAGTATGTCAACAAAGCCTTAGAATGTTGAAAACAGCATCTTGATTTTCAAATTGCCCGCCACCACATTTCAAAGGTAGTAGCTAAAGGTGGTAGCACGATGCTCTGTTGATTAAAGATGGCCGCTGACAGCTGTCAAAAAGCATGTGGTTTTGTTTACAAACAAGAACACGTGGAATTTCAAATTTCTCTCTACCGCATGCATAAGGATCTTCATAACAGCAGCCGCCATCTTGTGCAGATGCCTCTAAGCCAGCTTTCTTCATAAGAACAGCCGCCATCTTGCGCAAGCATCCCTAGGCCGTCTCACTAGAAGCTATGTATAGCCGCCATCTTGTAGAATTAGATAGCCGTCATCTTGCGCAAGCGCCCTTAAGCCGTGTCATAAGGAGCTGTGTATAGCCATCATCTTGTGCAATTGGCGTCGGGAAGGGCTTCCGGCCATAAAACTGAGGTTAGGCTCCTCCATGAGGTTAGACTTGCGTATGAAGTTAGGTTAAGCCCCTCCAAGATAGCGGATGTAATGTTACGCATGCAGTCTTAGCCAGTGTCACAGATACTCGAAGCTCGGTTGGGAAGGCCTCCCATTATAATATTAATTAATGAAGTTCTTGTAGGCCGGTTTTAGCGTGAACGAAGGAGGAATAAATGGGGCGCGATATCTCTAGTATAGGACGTCATGAGGCATAAAGAGTGGTGACACGTGGTCAGAGTAACGTCCACAGTACTTTTTCAATCGCATTTTAGCAGACGGAAAGTGTAATTGATCATTATTCACTTCGTTCGAGATAAAAACAAAGCACTGACTACTGTTAGGAGTAATCGGTGTGCGGATAGTACGTCCTGCGGTCATTCAGCCTGAAGTTCTCTAATCATCATGAGTTCGATGATATTTGTTCTTCCCCCTTGGCCAAAAGAATCTAAGATTCTCTACGTCTACTGGAGTCTGGGCGCTGACTGTATAGTGACAAGCAACTTGAAGTGGGATGTGCCAGAACGACTTTGGAATGCCTGTAACTCGTGAACGATTAAACATAGGACGGGTGTTCATAGGAATGTTTTGCGTTGTTTGAGTGTGTACCATCCACACCTCGATCATTTCCCACATTTTTTGGAACTCTCTCTCTCTCTCTCTCTCTCTCTCTAGGGAAAGCGCAAGTTTCTACTGGCCAATGGCCCAATCCTTGTGTTGTCTGGTCCCCTGAATTCTCCGGGATTTATGCCTGCGTGTTAAATGAGGCCTTTTCGAGATAAACGGCCAAACAACTTTGTGCTTTGGCTAAGAATTGCCAACAAATTAACAAAGTAAAATCGAACATTACACACTTTCATCGAGATGAAAACGAAGTATTAACCGAAAATTCGAAAGGCAATTGATATACAGAGTGTTCCCGAAAAATGTCAGCAGTAATCGGTGTAGTTTCAACAAAAAAGACTACACAGTATTTTAGGGTTTGTAAATGCTTCAGTGTAGGAATATTACAGAATCCAGACTGAAGTTTGGTGCACGCAGGCTGAAGATTATCTCCAGATACCTACATAATACGTAACTAATAATTAAATATAATATTTGTGTGTGTTGTCGATCACAATGGAAATAGATCAGAAATCCAGTAAATTACAATTAACAAGTATTAGTTTCAAGAATATATAGAGAATTTCAGAGGCGATTTTTAAACTTTTGACGCTTGTGTATGTATCTCTTGGCGTAGAATATTCACGATTTAGTCTATTATTTATATAATTTACACCAATGTTGTCCCTGCACAGTGTATTCGGTCGTGGGCTCGCTATTCTGTAAATACGTAGCTCTGGACAGGAATGATACACGTGAATTCTGGGCATCACAATGCCCGAACACACCCTCCTATGTGGGTCCAAGAAGTTCTTGCCCAACGCAATGTAACAGCATTCCACATCCTCCATAAAGATTTGATGTGCGACAGTGCAATTTCTTCTTCTTTCTAAGGTTGGAGAGAATTGTGAGAGGAAGGTGGCATAACACCTTTGCTGATATCGAGACGTCTACAGTGGATGAGCTGAAAATAATTCCAAAACAGATTTTTCAGGCTGTTGTCAAAACGTTCCGTATCACTGCCGTCTGAAATAACTCTATTTGACATTTGGAATTCTCTTTCCGAACGTCTCTGCACAAATTGGAACGTATTTGTTTCATGACGTCATTAGTTTAACGTCTCACCAACTACGTCCAAAGGCTTCAGAGACGTCGAGTTTAGAGAATTTTGTCCCACAAGCGTTCTTTAACGTTTTGATGAATCTACGAACACGAAATTGACGTATTTAAACGTCTTCCCGTCGGACTGGGCCGGGATCGAACCCACTAACTTGAAATCGGAAAGCCAGCACCTTGTCGTAAGAGCTACTTAACCAGCCTGTTTGTTCTTTTATTTATTTACCACTCATTCATAGCTAATAATTCCTAACTATAAAATAAAAACTTCAATTTAATCAATTACGTCTTTAAAATCCTCTTCAGTGGTTTGGTTTAGACACCGGTAATTCATAAAATATTCTTCTTCTTCTGGATATTTTTCCAAAATGATTCCGATCTGTATTTGCTTTTTCAGACGCCAGTACTTTTGCGGTGTGTTCCCTAACGAAAGTAATTAACCATACGTAGTTAAAATCCTCATACCGATCGGAAGTGAAACCGGGGCCCTCCGTAATTCAACCAAGGAGCCAGTAGTAATTCACAATGCATCTCGTACTATATTTTCCAAATGTGAATTATCCATAAATATATGTACCAGGTGTGTCTAAAACGTATGGTGAACCGACCGATGTCGCGTGAGAAGCGCCATGTAGCCGTCTGCTATGTCATCCTCCACCAAGGTAGTAGGGATCACGCGCCTTGTAGGCTAATACCCAGCTGTAAGCTATTCTGTTTTAGCCACAAGTTAGAGATAAGATAACTTCATTGATATTTTAACATCACCTCACACTTCACTATTACAGTAGAGTAATAATAGGAGATCAAATACAGTGTGAATCAAGCAGCGTTTCTGAAGTATTTCGATCTGTATAAAAGGTTGTAACTGTGATCGCAGTGGAATGACCATTCCATATGTTCATGTTCTCAACACCTATGATAACAATAACAAGGGACTCTAGTTGTTACAGACTCGAACATTAAAGCTTGATGACTGCAAGAAATATGTCCGTTGTTACAAGCAATATTGGGAAACTACATACACTGTCAACAACACAAACAGCAAATGTTAGGAAACTGTCCACAAAACAAACAGTACAGTAAATGTTCTACTCCAAGTACCAGGAACTGACAAATTCCCCGTTAACATTACAACACACTACAGTAGTTGCTTTACGTCGCACCGACACAGATAGGTCTTATGGCGACCATGGGACATGAAAGGGCTAGGAGTGGGAAGGAAGCGGCCGTGGCCTTAATTAAGGTACAGCCCCAGCATTTGCCTGGTGTGAAAATGGGAAACCACGGAAAACCATTTCCAGGGCTGCCGACAGTGGGGTTCGAACCTACTATCTCCCGAATACTGGATACTGGCCGCACTTAAGCGACTGCAGCTATCGAGCTCGGTCCGTTAACATTAGATAGGCCATATAAATTAATATGCCTGTATATTAACATTCTTAGCACTGGTTTCATATACAACATAATAAATTGCCTTTCATAAAAAACATAACAGGTATGTTATACAAAAAGTATAATGTTGATATTAAAAAAGAAGAATATTAAACTTATCCCTAGCATCAGTGGAACTTCATTGCTTTTCTTCTTTCTTTATCGGTATTGTATTAACTGAGACCGGTCTCTTCAATGTCTTACTTTTGTTTAAAGCGTCCATTCGAATTCGGGGAATTTCTTCTTCATGATATCACTAAGGTTTGTGATGATGTTAGAACACTATTTCAGTTCTTTCCCGTGGTAAAATTGAAACTACCGAGGTCGATAGCTGCAGTCGCTTAAGTGCGGCCACTATCCAGTATTCAAGAGATAGTGGGTTCGAACCCCACTATCGGCAGCCCTGAAGATGGTTTTCCGTGGTTTCCCATTTTCACACCAAGCAAATGCTGGGGCTGTACCTTAATTAAGGCCACGGACTCTTCCTTCCCACTCCTAACCCTTTCCTGTCCCATCGTCGCCATAAGACCTGTGTTGGTGCGGCGTAAAGCAACTTGCAAAAAAATGGAACTCCTTTTGAAATCTAATTTCCACCCCTTATAGTTTGACCTGTTTTCTTTCCGTAATTGCTTTCTATATTGAGGTTCTTCTTCTTTACCCTAAACGCTACAATGCAGCCTGTGAAGTTTTCAAGCAGCTCCTCACGATCCTTGGTTTCGCGACTGTCCTCGAGCTGTTTTACTAGCTCTTCAAGGGCTTTAACGTACCCCTGCTCATCCTCCGGTAAATAATGGGATGTTGTGGGCTCAACGCTGGCCTTAGACTGGCACACGATATCCGAGCTTTGATCGAGTTCATCAGTAGGATGTAACATATTTGGGCGTAATGTTTCATAATCTTCAGGAGAACAGATCGAATTTCTTATCGCCTCGGAAGCATTGTGGCTAAGAAGCAAGATTCTCACATTTCGCGTCACAGCTGTCGGAAGAGGATGGTCATAACGCCCTCCGAACCCTCGAAGCTGAGAAAGATAGCTTTCGATAATGTCTTGATTACTTCTGTCACAATTTAATTTGGCCAGTGGCTTTAGGGAGTACATGAAAGTGTATGTTTCGTTCCTTCGCGTGCCTGCTATGATTTGTGCAGCCTGCAATGGCATGACAAAGCATACTGAAAAGTGTACACTATTACTGCTTTTTATCACATAAAATAAAGGTTTCTTCTATACTACAGATATGTTACTATCGTGTATTATTAGCACCTAGCTTCTTCGTGTACAGCGATTCTTATTCGAACTACCTCTACCTCATTCAGAGCAGAATCAACGCGAGGGTCCTGCGTGACGTCACAGCTCTGCTTTGCTACTGCGCACCTCTCTTGTGATCCCTACCTTGTATTCTACGTACCCTAGCCTAGACTTCCATTTCAAGCAGCGACGAGCTGGTAGTTGACGTTTCCCTCACAGGAGCGCTAGTAGGATGACCCACTTGACGGTTTCCTTAGTTCCCCTACGCAAGCATTTCCCATGTTATTACATGTGTTTTGGTATTCGTGATCCTGAATGATTTCCGTACTCATTGGCTATGACTGAAAAAATGAAAATCCACAGCCTGTTTCCGGCCATTCGACTGGGTCAGGAATGGAATGAATGAAGCTTCCAGCGGCGAGGATAGGAATTGTGTCTGTCGCACTCCTCTGGGGCAATCATTAATGACTGATAGATGAAATGAATTGATATTGGAGAGTGCTGCTGGAATGAAAGATGACAGGGAAACCCGGAGTACCCGGAGAAAACCCTGTCCGCCAAGGCTTTGTTCAACACAAACCTCGCATTTAGTAACCGGGATTTGAACCACGGAACCCAGCGAGCAGCCGCATAAGGCACGGAGACTTCCTCGTTACGACTGAATAAGTAGCAATTATTCGATCATATGTATTTGCTTTTATAGTTACCCTTTATTCCAGAGAAGCAAAGTATGGTAACACATTCAAATCACCCCTATTACTAAGTTCATCCTAGTCCCTGATCCCTAACAGCTATAGCAACAACTATAAGAATACTCAAATGATACTCACGCTTAATATGAATATCTATTGCACAGACCTCAGGCAGTGTTTTTTCTAGATATGCATTTATTCGCAATCTTTAGTTAAGGATTTCTTTGGAGTGCAGGAAGCATTTTCCGTTTGATTTTTTTCCCTGGGCTGAGAATCAAGAAATTGAAGGATGATGTTTCCCCCACCGCTTGAATATTATCTTATAGACAGGAGAACAACCACGAAATATGCGAGCTAAGGAAGGTAGACGATGAGTACAAACAGTACATACAAAATTGAAGGCAATAATGACGTTGTACCAGTTTGACCGACCATAATACGAAGTCCCTTGAAGTTAAGACCGAAAATAATGGTCACAATAATTATTTAAGAGCCGCAAAGCATTTATCGTCACCAGGAATAAATCTGCGGCGTGCAAATACTAAAGTATGAACACTAGAAACGGAGCTAGGATCCCAGAAGAGGCAGGTGCATCAATATAACTACTAGCACTGCACATGTTTAAATTCGTGCTAGAAATTAATAAACTTAACCTTTCCAATATAAAATGTTCGTTAATTTCAGATCAATTGTAAACATTAGTATAAAAGAAGTGACATACATGGTCAGAAAGTCATTTAAAATAATGTATAATCTGAGAAATTCTGTGTCGATTGATCAATCGGCTGACCGGCAAGAGTAAAATTAGTTCCCCACACCACAGACTCTCCAGATAAACAGTTAGTATCGATAATTGTCATGTGTGGAAGAGTGACAGTTTTGTTCCAATGCGAACCTCATGCGCAGTTGAGCGAACTCACTTGTAAAATAGCAGTTGCAAACTTTGACAAAACTGCGTGCGAAACAACACATCACATTGAACAATGAAGTACATCAGTAGTAAACCTTTAAGTTGTAGAGGTTAGTGTCATTAGCTGCCAGCGCAAGTTCGATTCCCGGTTCGGCCATGAAATTTGCAAAGTGTTGCGAGGGCTGAAACGCGGCCTCGGGAGGTCAACTAAGTGAAAGGGGTTCGATTTCCCTCGAAGTCGTTTTGTGTGGTTTCCTACTTCTCCAGGCAAATGCCGGGATGCTACCAAATGTAAGATCAATGCCGCTTCCTTCCCTCTTCCAATCTCCCCATCCCCGCACATCATCATAGCAGGTGAGGCCACGTGGGGGACGTCCTGGTCCTTCTACCCAGTTGTAGCTCCGACCCAAAGCCTCACGTCCCAGGACACTGCCCTTGAGGCGGTAGTGGTGGAATCTTTCGCTGAGTCCGAGGAAACAACCAACCCTGGAGGGTGAACAGCTTAAGAAAGAAAGAAAGAAAGAAAAAAATTATTAAGAAGTGAAAGAGTCCGCAGCACTAGTGAGTGGCGAGCTATAGTGGTTAAACATCATTTGGTTGGTGGAACAGAAAATGTGCGGAATTGATAGAAAACTCCTGATGATGGTTTTCAGAAAGGATCAGCTGATTAGCTCGGTCTAAGTTCGACCCAGGCTTAGCCCGGTGGTATTTGACGGTGCTCAAATTGGTCGGTAGATTTACGTCAGGAATACTGAGAGGCAAAATTCGGACAACTCGGCGTCCCTGGAAACCGTAAAAGTGGTTTGTGGGACGTAAAACCAGTATATCTCCCGTCTGCGAGCCTCTGCACTTCTAGAACCTTCGTTTGGTTTCCTCCTTTAGTTCTACACCTTTTATTTTTAAATCTCTAGAAATGTCTCGGTCTCCCGCTCTTGAGTAAGAGTGCCTTATTCTCCTCCATTCGTCTCACAATACCGAAGCCAGTTTAAAGGCACAATCCTAACTTAGCATTTATCTCCTTATTCCGAATAAAGAAAATCGTGCTCACTGCGTTCATGTCTCTTACTTTCAATTTAAGAATGATGTATCCTAAGTCCACCCAGCTTCTCTTCCGTACAGAGTTTCATAAGGACGATCTCATCCGTGGACTCTCTTTTTCCTTACAGAATACCACTGCATTAGCTTTGTGATACCTTCATTCAATATCATACTGTGAGAGTACAGTACATGAATTGATCCTTCTCTTCCATATTTGCATTTTCTACCTAAAATTCAATTCTCGAACTAATCACAGTTTGGTCTTGGAAATGCTAATTATTATTATTATTATTATTATTATTATTATTATTATTATTATTATTATTATTATTATTATTATTATTATTATTATTATTATTATTATTACATTCACTTGTAACGTTTTAAAATATGAATAAAGTAGCAGTCCTCCGTTAAAAACGTGGTATTTTCCGCTGGATTTTGTGACAGGTTCAAGTCCCCTTGTGGTTATGTGGTTATGGACTGGAAGGGAAAATTACCATTCTTGACCAACTGCTTTATAGTGTATGAGCTAAAATCTCGGGTTTATTATAAACGAATGGCATGTGGGAGTCACGTGTTTGTGGACAGAAGTCAATCCAAAATTCATATGTCGCAGTAATAATTAAGCCTTTTTATTCTGTGGCTATGTGTCATCCCGAGCTGGTGAATAATGGAGTGTGGATGTGTAGCCCGACTGCACTGATCAAGGAGGACACGCGACGGGATACACGGGCTAATTATTGCCTGCATGGCTCTGCCAACGTTGCAATTACGTGAGACGGCTAGAATTAAACGCGACTGTAAAATAATCAACAAAGGCCGCTGACTGTTCGTGTTTGTGAAAACCTGTGATTATAAAAACAACAGACGTACACGAGGAACTGGTGCAAGGTAAATCTGTCCCCGTTTTCCTTACAGTTCTGTCATACTATGAACATATGTCTAGACTGGAACATGTGCTCTTCTTCTCCTCTTTCTTGATAATGCTTTATGTAGTCAACAGCTCCATGTACTTCTGGCACAATGCCACACCAACGTCTTAATTCAGTGTACGATATTACCTTTGCGCTCGGGAGAACGATGAAAGAGTAAGATGATCAAAGGAGACTTTTAGCTTGCACTACAAACTTCCAAACGGAAACCAAAATCCTATGGCGATACAGCCCTAAAGCCGGCCCCGCCTGCCTGGGTCTTACCTGGAGGCCCTGGGCTCGATTACCATCCAGTTCAGGGATTTTTACCTGGATCCGAGGGCTGGTTCGAGGTCTATTCAGCCTACGCGATTACAATTAAGGAGCTATCTGACTGTGAGTTGGCGGCCCCAAGAATTATGGCCGAGAACATTCGTCGTGATGACCACATGTTGCACCATGGGGTTTGGTTTGATTTGGTTTCCATACAGCCGGAATGGGCCTTGTCCTAACAAGCGACCAATGACCTGTCCAGGGCCGCCGTCTCAGCTTCACATAGCTTCTCAATTGTTTTCACATCGAGCGGGGATGCTGAGTTGTAATCCCACTGTCGGCAGTATTCGAGATGGTTTTCCGCGGTTTCGCATTTCTTTCACAATTTTTCTTTATTTCGCACAGTCACCGTCTTTTGGCGACGATGGGATAGGAAAGGGCCAGGAGTGGGAAGAAAGGGACCGTTGTCTTAATTAAGGTAACGGTACAACATGAGCATTTGCTTGATGTGAACATGGAGAACCATGTTCAGGGCTACCGAGAGTGAGGTTCAAACCCACTATCTCCGGAATGCAAGCTAACGCATACCACGCAGCCATTTGCTCGCTTTACATCCCACTAACTAATTTTACGGTTTCCGGAGACGCCGAGGTGCCTGAATTTAGTCCGGCAGGAGCTTTCTACGTGCCAGCAAATCAACCGAGACGAGGCCGAAACATTTGAGCACCGGTGTGAGAAGCTGCCAGCTCCTCAACCGTCTGAGCCACTCAGCCTGGCATTTCGCATCCTTCCTAATCCTAAACCTGTCGTATTCCATCTTCGCAGTCGCATAAAGTAGCAAAAAACCTAGACTGAGTCGACCATATGGCAACAGATTGACTAGACCGCGGTGGCGCACGTCCAGTACATTTCATAAAAAATGAACACCTTCGGTGAGGTAAACCATTTCGGACGACACTATTTGTATAGAGTGGTGGTTTCTCCACGCGTAAGGCCCTCCAGCTCAAAAGAAACTGGAGTAGCTTGGAAACTGGGTGACCAGGCAACGCCGCTTGTGTATTTCAAGCGTAGCACTCACATGGCGCAACTGGAGTATCCGCGACGCAGCACGCTGGTTTCCTCACTACTCCAGTCTCTTGAGTAGCGGGAGTGGAACGAAACGAGAGAGCAAGTTTTTAACTTGAAATTCGTGAGCGAAGTTGAAAAGCACCCTGAGCAGTATAATTAAACATTGAAAGGGTACTCAGGACGAGATGTCACTAACAGAGTTTGCAGACAGGTGGCCATTGCAGTTCAACTCACAGGTAAGCGCAAGATATTTCCCTTATTAAAAAGTGTAAACAAGATACAAAAAGAAAATTAAACTGTAATGTCACCTTTAGTTCAATGCTTTATTCCTCAACGATTCCTAATAAATGAAATGCAAACGTAACGAATTACATAAAAGCAAATAAATATGATGAAAATAAAGGGAGTTTCTGTACAACTGCCATGGAAGGGAAGCGCGAGGAGTGAGAAAATAGTTGGCTAAATAATTTCTCACTTGTGAAGTCCCAGCTCCCGCTGCGATGTTGGTGTGAGTTTCAGAACTGTCGAATGGTTGTGGAGTATATGGCAGACCTATTTTGCGCACAAAGTTGTGAATAATGCAAATGTAGTTTGTGATATCGATCACGCTTCCAGTAGTTAGGCAGGGAATAGCAGCGTTCGTCACATTCCATCCTTTTTCTTCCTCTGCTTAGTCTGTAGGTAAAAATTCTTTTTGCATTATCAAGAGTCCTCTGGGAGCATGTTCGCAGTAAATATATTGACATTGGAAAGGCTTCATCTCCGACGAAGTCAGTCATTTAAATCATTTGGAAATGGCGAAGGCAATGGTATGTTCTGTCTTCGATTGGTAATCCAGTGCTTCATAACTGATGCATTAAATATCCCTCCATCACTATTCCTGCCAGCACATCTAGTTTCGATAGCAATGCGAAAAACATCTACATCACTACATGCCAATAGCACTATGGAGTAATTCAAGTTAGCTGATCCGCTACCACGTAGCTCTTCTATTCGCTCAGGCCGTGTGTACTCACCCAGTCTCCTGGTATCCAAGCTACTACTGTTTCTTTTGAGTAGCCTCGTATGAAGAGGGCCAAACAGCCGGCCGATTCTAGCTGATAACCGCGGCGAAATTGCCCAGCTGCGATTACTCCTACTACCAACAGCAGTAATAACTTACAACGTCAATTTACTCATCGTTTTCAAGTAAGAAAGTGCCCGAAACTTCACTATCTCTGTAGCCATTCGCAGAGAGGAATAGGAAATCCTTGTCTTCTAAGAAAGACGTCGAAGGGATTTTGCAGGGGAACGTTGCAGAGCGTGTTCAATATTTTCTACTGTACGTCGTCTCCCGTTTATTTACCAGTCTCTGAATGGAACTTCAACTTGGAAGTTGAATATCAGGGAATCTCTCTTGAACAACACGAGTTGATCTTGTACGTACGTGCGAATCGTAGATAAATATTCTTTGGGGAACGGAATACTCTTACTACTACTGCTACTGCATACCTTACCTGGACACCAGCGAGAGCTGTGATTTGAGGAGAAGATGAGAAGGGTGCGTCCGTTGCGTGTACAGAATTAGGAGCTGTCCCAGCATTTATTTATTTATTTATTTATTTATTTATTTATTTATTTATTTATTTATTTATTTATTCATTTATTTGTTTATTTATTTATTTATTATGCCTTTGTATGTGGCGAAGTTAGGGCCCTTGGCCCTCTCTTACACTTAACCACTGTAATGATACATTATTGGGAGCAGAGTTTGAGTACATAAGATTATATAGTAAATAATAACGTACACAAAAATACATTACACTTTTATAACTCACATTCATTCTATCTTCCAGTCATACAAGTTAGTCAGCAGGTAGTCTTATGAGGTGGTATTTCTGACACTGACAGGCAGGGAATTCCAAAGTCTAGAACCCGCCACAACAAAGGAATTGTTGTACATAGAGGTTCCGTGGACAGGAATAGAAATTGAGGAACCAGAGCGGGTATTACTGCTGTGAAAGGAGGACAAATACTGAAGCTGGGGTGAGATGTATAGTGGTCTGTCTTCAGAGAGCAGCCTGTATATCTGTATCAGTATGTGATACATTCGTCGTTTGTCAGGTTTCAGCCATGAAATAGTGTGATGGTATGGGGTGACATGTGTATCATAACTCAGACTGTATAAAAATCTTAAGGCAACAATTAAGCGCTCGCTGAAGTTTCGAAGTCTGCTGGTTTGATGCGTCTACCAGATGACGTCACAGTAGTCGAGGACGGGAGGCACTAGTGCTTATATGAGTTTGACTCTCACATTACAAGGTAAAAATTCGCTGTATCCTTTAACTGAATAAAATATCGAATATATTTTTACACACATCTATATATATAAAATAAGAGTTTTGTCTGTACATTGCTCAGAATTAGAAAAAAATGGTATTTCTGTATCGGTCATGTCCACAGTAACAAGGAAATGCAGTTTTTACTGTTCCGAAATTTCTGTCTGTCTGTATGTATGTATGTATGCGTGTACACGCATCACGATAAAACGGCTGAAGAGAACTTAATGAAAATCGGTATGTGAAGTCGAGGGATGAACCACTACAATCTAGGCTAAAATCATTTTACTCACGCTGAGTGAAATGGTAGTTTAGGGGAAGGCCTACAATTTAATTCTCAAATATTTATATAATTAGAGGTCCCATCGATATATACTACATAACTAAAGTTATATAGATTTAAATTTCCGATCATTTATGTCATACATTGTTACCGTACAGGCTTTCATTACACATATATCCATGAATTTGTATTTTTGTTGTCAAGTCCATATCGACGCCGAGCCACGACAAAATGGGTTAACAGAATTTAATGGAAGTCGGTATATAGAGTCGGGGAATAAGAAACTACAGTCTAAGTTATAAACAATTGTATTAACCCTGGATGAAATTGTAGTTTAGGGGAAGGAGACTAAAATTTAGATTTTAAATACCCATGTTATTGGTCCTATCGAAAAGTACTACATAACAAAAGTTACAGAGAATTCTTTCCGGCCATTTATGTTTCATTCAGTTTTACCTTACCGACTATGATAAGAGTCGGAAGAAAACTAAACGTGAATGCCTACAGTATTGAAAGCCCATAATATTGATCAACAATAACATTACATTGACCTTTGTTTGTTGTGATGTTCTTTGTCTCTTATGCTGCCGCTCAACTCCGATAGATGGGATTACTGCTGCGTACCAAGTATAACAGCCTGACTGAATATTGGCGGGAAATAGCTGGGGAGTTAGAAAACTTTCTTCTTTAGCATGTCATTCCTCTGGTTCATACATTTTCTGATACCGGTCTGCTGGTACGTAACGCACTGGTTCATCATAGTATCCAGTTATTCGATCCCTACTCTGACGCGCTGTTTCGAATGAGTAATGTGCACACTTACGGTAGAGCCTCACTTAGAAGTAGTAATAGTAGTAGTAGTAGTAGTAATAGTAGTAGTAGTAGTATGACCTGGTCTAGAATTACATTTTAGGCATATTGCCAATTATAGCACCACAATTCACTAAATAACTCAAAATTCAACCCTGAAAAGAGCCTTTTCCTAAAAAGAGCTCCTTCCTCTTCACTTTTATTAAATTCTACATTCATTTTATTCCAAATTAGCAGTGAAGAGGGGTTTTCTCCTCTGGCTTGAAGAAAACATTTGCCTTGAATTCAATTACAGTTTTCCGCCGGCAGTGTAGTGAATTGAGATTTTCCGACTCCTCGGGTACTCCTAGGAAACAGATTAGTAAAAGGGCATAGTTTTTGCCCTGGGTCTCTCCACTATTCGACTCCACGGATCACGACTGTCTGCGGCCTGCTCTGCAACTTCGGACTGTTAGATCGGCAGCGTAGTACTGTTCGTTAAAAGTGATGAAATGTGTTGTTTTTTATTTGATCGAGTATTTCGTGTAAAATCATTGCTTTTACTCGCGCAATTCCCACTGACGTCATTGTAATGACCTATGTTCATTTCGGTTGGGAAAACCACTAAAACAGTCTTTCTGAGGATGTAGAAAATCAGGTGGAGAGTGAGTGTCTGCCATTATAATGAAATTCCCCAACCTGATTATGACTGATGGTAAGCAAGCGGGCCTACCATTACAATGAAAATTCCCTAACCCAGTCTTCATATGAGAAACGACGTTTGGTGATTTCTCCGTCGCGTTTCTAGGGTAACGGTAAGAGCTAAGCAATTTAATACAGTCTTGCTCACAACGTATACTCTACCTAACCTACAATTCTGTATACAATGTAGAATTCCGTAGCGAAGGTCGGGTACGTCAGCTAGTTTTTAATATATTCAGACCAATTTAAAGTTTCGTTCATTGTCACTCCAAAATTTCTCACAGTTTGGCGAATGGAGTATAACTGGAGAAATAGTTTCGTATCGTAGTATGGTCAACAATTTTTGAGAGCCGATGATTGCTTGTGTCTTGGAGGGGTTAAGAAGGAGGGAATTTTTCAAAGAGTAAGCATTAAGTCGCTGAAGGTTAGCATTGATGCCTGTTATGGCATGAGGCAAATTTGAGGTCTTACAGTGACAGTATATTTGTAAGTCGTCCGCATAAAGATGGTAGCTGCAATTCTTTAAATTATATGAAATGTCGTTTACGTACAAACTAAAGAGCAAAGGGCCTAGTGCAGGGGAATGGTAAAACATCACTACAGTCGACGGTGGGCTTCATTTTATAGATGGCTGAACTTCTGCTAATTCATATCAGTGTGGAGAAGAGCAAAACAGTGGTGAGAGAAGGAAAAGCAATTATTAGTATCAGAGGACTAAACTTGGAGTTACTGAATATTTGGGAAGTGAAATAATGCATGGTACAACCAGAATATGTAAGGAACAGTGAAGTTCCTATGATATATAATGTACAACATATGCATGACAGACTAGGACTTCAACACCAAGAAAGCCAGTGAGATGAAGTTCCTGAGGAGTATGGTAGGGAAGACAAGAAGAGACAGAGTGAGAAATGTTGAGGTCAGACCAGTAGAGCTAAAACTAGCGTCCGTTCAGTCCAAGTCCACAGAATATCTGTACTGAGTCATTTTGCGCAACGAGTCTGCAATGACAGTTATTAAGGTACGAGTATATTTATGGAACAAACAAAGCTAATTTCACACGAGCGTTTTAATAACCATTATAGGCAAGATACATACGGTTATTTTCTTCGACACTAATTAAATCTCTAGGTTTTGGGTTTTTACAATATATTTGTATATACATACTTTGTTCTTCCTGTGTTAATTCAAACTCCAAGAGTAACACCACTTCGATAGAATCTAAAAGCAAATAATGTTTACAAGAAGTACCTCGTAACGAGAAGTACATCAATGAAGCGAAAATATTAATATTCATGAAGCACGTTTAATGGTTTTGTCAGAAATTTCTAAGTGATCCGGTATTGTGGAATATAGTTTTTTGGAAATACTGTATACAGCTCCACACTCGTCAGTTCTCGACTATTGAAACAGATAGCGGGAATGACTTTTTAGTTCAACACATGGCCTGCACAGAGCTTTGACCTCGAAGTCAAGGGGCATTTAAACACTAGAAATGAACTCAATTTATCAAAATATTAAATATAGAACGAATTGTATTACCTTATCTGGATAACGCTCTTTCACACTGGGAACCATCATCTGCAGTATGTCCAAGTATTGGTCCGATGTGAAACGGTCGTCTATCCGATGAAGCATTCCAGCCCCATCAGACACGAACGCTTGGCTGCGTGGCCTGTAAACATGAACCACCTCGACCACTGAACAAGTCTCGTCAATCAAGGTCACATATTCTCAGTTAGGATTTAACCCCATTTCTGCAATCGAGGATCTGTTCATTGGATGGAGACTCCTCTAAGGTGGAGTACGTGTATGTACATTGAGGAAAATTGGTTGCCATAATGAGCTCCGTCAAATTTGGAATGTGAAGTTCCAAGTAACGTGGTGTCTTCTACTCTGGTAGAAACACCCTAGGCAGACGTTCAATGTCCCTTGCTGTGTCCATTTCCGAACTGTCCTAAGCGAAACGCCACACCGAATCGCTGCTTCACGATGTGCCATGTCAGAATGGAGTGACGTCATTGAGCCGGGGATTCATGGTAGGCAAGTGCATGTGAGGACGAGGGTACTGCAGCTGAAGTGAATTTTCTTATGTTTCACGTCTCCAGAAATGTTCTCCTGTACATTTTTTTTTTTTTTTGCTAGTTGCTTTACGTCGCACCGACACAGTTAGGTCTTATGGCGACGATGGGACAGGGAAGGGCCAGGAGTGGGAAGGAAGCGGCCGTGGCCTTAATTAAGGTACAGCCCCAGCATTTGCCTGGTGCGAAAATGGGAAACCACGGAAAACCATTTTCAGGGCTGCCGACAGTGGGGTTCGAACCTACTATCTCCCGAATACTGGATACTGGGCGCACTTAAGCGACTGCAGCTATCGAGCTCGGTAATGCCTGTACATTTTAGTAGCCACAAAGTAAACATTCCTATTACATTGTTCTGGAACAAAGGAATAGGGACAGGGCGAGTTGGAGCGCGCATCCGGGAGATAGTTGGTTCGAACCCCAATGTGGCCAGCCCTGAAGATGGTTTCCCGTGATTTCCCATTTTCACACCAGGCAAAGCTGTTCCTTAATTAAGGCCACGGCCGCTTCGTTCTCATTCCTACGCCTTTCCTATCCCATCGTCCCCGAAAGACCTATCTGTGTCGGTGCGACCTAAAACAAATAGCAAAACTAAAAATAAATAAAATGGAATAGGGGTCGTTTCTACAATTTGTAGATACACCGACAGCAAGAAATAGTGAAATATGTGATGTTATCTTTTTGTGAAGTTAAAGGTGTAAGGAGTAGTAGGACGTATAGGCTTCAGGTAACTACCGCAATAACATGCCTACAACTCACTACATTCCGTGTTGTAAGTCGAGATAACGATTCAAATGATAAACGACATTTCCTTTTTTTCCTTTTTACCACCGAAAGATTCAACTCTGCTGTCCAAGGAGTCGAAGGCTATATACCACGACAAAACCTGCCTTTAAGTGATGAAGGTGGCGTCTGTCGTACTTATCCAAAATGGTGACAGTTTCGTTATTAATGGTGAGAACGTGGAAAATTTGAGATAGAAAAAGGATTCCACAGCAGTCCCAGATCTTCCGAAATATATATCACGAAACATCCCAGTAAAATATTGTTGATATCAATGCCAATCAACCAGATCACATGTTCTTTCTGCTCATGACTATTCCCCTGGTATTAGCCCTCGAGGCTCCGCAGTCAGGGGGTGGTAATACTCCTCTTTTAGTTCTTAGTATTTAGGATTATGTGTGAAGCCAGACATTGTGGTGCCTCGCCAGTGTATGGACCATCAATGAGGTGGTGCGTTCAGACGCATGGTGGATGTCGGTACACCAGCTTGGCACACCCCATAAAAAGTAATAACGTCTGTAATCGTAAATTTGATCAAAATCCTAGATCTAGTGATTATATGGAAGAATACAGGTGTGATTCCGGCCATCTTCAGTTTTCATCATCTTGCGAAAGTGAAGGAAGTGTACATTTTCTGCTCCTTCAGGTTCTGCAGCCGGTCTTTCCTGGGCAGTTTGCGACCATTTGACATCCTGGTCAGCGTAACCACCCGATTTATAGTGTCTAATGACATCGTTTCTCACTTAAGCTGACAGCCAACATTGCCCTTCGGCTGGAAGTTTGATACGAACTTAAGGATTTTAGAATGTACCTGAGTTTTACGAAGAATGCATAACTCAACCGAAATCTGGGTTTGAGTTCTGCAGTTTGATTTGGCCAGCCCAGCTTTATAGTTTTAAGGTTATCATCCACAATTATTTTGGTATGGCTTGTGAGCATTACTTTTTTATTTTCGTAAGGTTTACACACTGCACTGAGTGTCCGACTCCTTCTCTGAATAGTTGGAGTCCAGGCCTTCCATTAAGAGAATCCCGGGTTTGATTTCCGGCCGGGTCAAAGATGGTCTGGGGACTGGGCGTTTCTTTTTTCCAACCAAAACACGCAATAGTGAATATATCCCTCCACACAGGAAGGATACCCGGCAGTAAAACAAGTGTTGCACTCACAGGTGTGGGAAAAGCGGTCCCAGAAGCATTTCAGATGGTAATTATTTAGGATTACCGTCATCCGCAGAACGTTCCATCCGCCGTCTTTTGCCGTAGGAGGCCAAACGTTCCACCAGTAGGACAAAATCAGGTGTGAATGGCTTAATACTACCACACCAGCGGAACTGGGAGTGATGAATAGTTTCCTGAGTAATTGCTGATTTTTGGCGGCTGGTTTTCATGCAACTGTGTGGGGGTTTCCGCTCCCTTACATGTCTCTTGGCTTCGCACGCAACCAGCTGCCTATACCTTCATCTGCTCTACACGATAGAACGTGCACTTTGAGATGGGGAGTCCTCTACGGAGAAGGAAGAAGTTACTCCCAAGTAAAGGTAAATTGTGGAAGATATTTTGTATTTACGAGAGGGGAGACCGCTTACCTCTTGTACACTTAGCTTTACGTCGTGCAGACACAGTTACGCCTTATGGGATAAGGAAAGTGTGAGGAGCGGAAAGGAAGAGCCGGTGGTTTAATTAAGGTGCAACCCCAGCATTTGCCTGCTATGAAAATGGGAAACCACGGAAAACTATCTTGAGGGTTGTCGAGAGGTGGGGTTCGAATCCACTATCTCCCGAATGAAAGTTCGCAAATGCGTGCCTCTAACCGCACAGCCAACTCGCTCGGTAACACACATTTCCCTGACAAACTTTCGTAGCCTATTTCTAAACTGTGTTAATGAACGGCAGATGAAATATACACACGAAATTACATATTATTAGTAATGTATCGGTTGGTACACCTCTACGCGGCACATTTGAATTTTCTGCCTTAAAGTACTCCTCTACAGGAGAAACTCTGAACTTTTACAACTGTATCAACTCATAAATTTTCTCAGAAGATGTCACTACCGTAAATTTTGTGATTACGAAGTTGTCAGTATTGTGTGGAGTTCAACTTGTTTTGACTTCTATTGATCAAGAAGTGTGGACAGTCTCTAATAGATGTCTCTACAAAAAACTAAGACCATGCACCCTGGTGCGAAGTGGAAGAACTTTATTTGAAGAAATTTTGTATTCATAAGTTTGTTCTTTACTAAAGTTCGTTCTTTCATTTGTGGGTTGGCAATATAAATCTTTTCTTTCCGCCAGTTTTGAACTTTGCCAATCCAGAATTTCTGTAATTAATTTTTGACCAATCGTGTCTTTCGTCTTCGGTTTGGATGTGTAACTGTAAGCTACCCAATAAACGCCTGTGGGTGTGTCTTAATTATTCATGAAAGTTCTCGAATCTTCCCCGAGAGTGTAAAAACTGCTTATTTTCCTGTCTCTGAGCCACTCGAACAACGTCTAGCTTAGTGTATGGAAGTGTAGCAGGGGGCGGGTAGCGCCTCTTCCTTCGGGCAGCATCTCTTCACAAAGGTAATGGCCGTTTAACATCTTTGTTTCTTGCTAGCTCAGCAGTTTAACCCTCGGGGAGGGTCCGAAACCTTTTTATTATATAACCTATCTCTTAAACATGTACAATTTTGTAAATCTTCATATAACTTTAACTGAAAATCGGGGATAGAGAGTGCTTTACCCTCTAAACTAAAGTCCGCCTGTAAATTCCCTGATTATTGTTCGTCTGCGGTTCAATGCGTTTCGGCAAACTCCTCTCCATTAGAAATTTTAGGTTTCCTATACGCCGAAATTCGCATTTTGAAATTCACTTGAAAAATTTAACTGTTTGTGGCTAAGCATTTGTCTTGCCCCATCATATTAGGAGCAGACTATATGTCTCACACCGGTCTTGTGCTCGACATTCAGAGCAAGACGTGCACTTTCAAATTTGCTGGTAATCGTAAAATGCCTTTGTTAAAATGTAGTTCTGTGTCATGTTCATCTGTTTCGCGTACCCAGGATGAGATGTTGTTAGACCTTAGACATCTACCTGTGGAGGAGGCTGAGAGTGTTCGTAAGCTGTGTCAGTGGTTTCCAGACGTTTTTTCAGATACTCTTTGTGTTACTGACCTTATCGAATACAAGATCGAGGTTACGGATTCGATTCCAGTCTGATTTCCACCGTATAGGTTATCTCCACCTAAAATGAAGGCTCTGAAGGAAATCATAGATCAGATGCTTAAGGACGGTATAATTCGGCCCTCTAATTCGGCATACTCATCGCCTATTTTCTTAGTCCCGAAACCAAAAGGTGGCTTCAGGCCTGTGATTGACTATAGGGCTTTAAATCGGACGGTGGTGTTAAAATCTGTGCCCCTTCCCTACCTTCACTCTTGTTTTTCATGGTTTCGAAAAGCTAAGCTTTTGCCACGGATTGGAATTTGTATGAGTACAACCGCGTGACTTTCGGGCTACCCACGGGAGCAGCTGTGCTTACGAGACTGCTAGATAGGGTCTTCTGCGACATCAAATTCGAGTACTTACACCATTATCTTGACGATGTCATCGTATTTTCAGATACCTTTGAAGAACATCTAGATCATCGGAAAGAGGTGCTTAATCGCCTTCGTAAGGCAAGGTTAACGGTGAAGCTATCTAAGGTCGCATTCGCTAAGCCTTCCATATCATTTCTAGGGCATATTGTGTCGTCCGATAGTGTCGCAGTGGATCATTCTAGAACACAGGCCATCTGTGATTTCAAACCTCCCAAGAACATAAGAGGTATTGCCAGATTTATTGGCATGGTGAATTACTTCAGCAAATTTATTCCTAACTTCGCTAACAGAGCGGCGCACTTGAACTTACTTCGTAGGAAAGGCGTGGAATTCGAGTGGGGACCTTCTCAACAAGCCGCTTTCGAAGTCCTCAAACTAGCTCTTTGTAACGCCCCTGTCCTTGCTATGCCCGATTTCTCGAAGAAATTCATCATCCAATCCGACGCGTCGTCGTCGGCGGTGGCTGCAGTCCTTCTTCAAGAGACTGAACTAGGGAGGCGACCCATCGCCCATGCATCTAGGACATTATCGGCTCAAGAAGCCAAGTATTCAGTCTATGAACTTGAAGGTTTGGCAGTCTTATTTGCGCTAGAGAAGTTCCGCCTCTATCTGGAACACGTCAAGTTCGACTTGGAAACAGACAACCAAGCCTTAAGTTGGGTCCTAGCTAGGCCTCGCAGTTCCTGTCGTATAGCCCGTTGGGCCATCAGAATTTCTGCCTTCCAATTCGATGTTAGGCATATAAGAGGGTCTGAAAATGTTGTGACAGGCGGACTAAGCCGTATATTTTCTAATGACCTAGAGAACTCTGAACAGGGAGACTATTCTTCACTTCCCGAGTCCATATCTCTTGGTGTAAATGCCATTCTAACTGATGCTCCCATGTTCTTTAGGGATCTTGAAAAATATCAACGTGAAGATCCGACGCTGGTCCCTATTATGGAAACACTTTCTTCTGGGGAAAATGTCGTCCCTTATGTATTGAGGAATGGTGTTTTATGTTGCCCGTCGCGGCATGATACGAAAATGAAAGTGGTGGTTCCAGCCGTTCTTGTACCTACGATCTTCAAGTACTACCGTGAGACCCCATTAGGAGGGCATTTAGGCATCTTCAAGACCCGGGAAAAGATCCGAGAAATGTTCATTTGGAAAGGTATGGACGGCGAAATTCGTGAATTGGTAAAAGCCTGTAAATCTTGTTGGCTTAGTAAACCTACCATATCCACTAAGCAAGGGCTATTGTCTTCTCATCAAGCGTCGCGCCCCATGGAACGCCTTTATATCGACTAAGTAGAACCCTTCCCCCAATCAAAGGGGAAGACCAACAAATTCATCCTTGTGTGTGTAGATGGTTTCACAAGATTTTCCTGGTTGTTTTCGACTAAGCTGGCTACCGCTCAGTCCACCATTTCTTGTTTAAATTCCATCTTTGCTTCTTTTGGTCCGTGTCAATACATTGTTTCTGACATTGCTAAAGCCTTTACCTCCAATCTCTTCCGTAAATTCTGTTTTGATCTATCCATCTCACATGTAACAACATCAGCGTATTATCCTCAACCATCGCTGGCTGAGCGGGTCAATCGTAATATGAGATCGTTTCTTATTGCCTATCATGATGATGATCACTCCAGGTGGGGTACATCCCTGCATATGTTGGCCTTCGCTTTGAATTCCGCGGTTCATGAATCTCATAACTTCACTCCAGCGTCATTGATGTTTAAGTTTGTACCCAACACGCCGCTCTCTAACCTTTGGTCTCTTAGTGATATTCTACCAGAGACAATAGATCCCGATAATATTAGAGACCTTTGGAAGAAGGCTAAGGCAAATCTTAAAGTTTCTTATGAAAAGGTTAGGGAAAGATATGATCGTGGGCGGAGGCCCACCAATCTAAATGTAGGAGACCAAGTAATGATCAAGAACTTTGTTCCCGCGGGCAAGCTTGCCCCCAGATTTCGTGGGCCGTATTTCATTTTAGATTTTCTGACTCCAGTAACTTATTAGTGAGCAATCCAGCCACCGATAGGATCTTTAGGGTTCACCTGTCTCAGGTGAAACCTGTGTAATATCCTTGCTAACTTCGTCTTTAACATTTTGTAAGACCCCTAAAGGTTATATTTTTGTTTTATTTCAAGGCCTTCTGCCCTTGGATTATGTTCCTTGTGTCTATGTGTTAATTGTACGATCATCCCCTCTGGTTATTCTGCTGTCCTTTCCTCGCCGCCATTACCAAGCTCCTGTCTCCTGCTAAAACCATATCAGTGGCAAAAAGAAAAATTTTCCACGCCGCTGGCCCCTCCGCCTCTCCAACAAAGATCGTACCCTTAAATCCGATGTCAACAACAATTCTGCCGCCGAGATCTTACTGTTTCAGTGCTCCTCAGCCGTTCGTCGCCTTACCGCCACCATGGTGGGGTAAGGGCCCAAACCACTCCCGTGATGTCCTTGTGTGTACGGCGCGCCGGAGTCTTTCTCCCGGCACAGGCTGAAGTGCGGCGCACCAACCGCAAGCTTATCTGGGGACTGTAAACAAACTTCGCATCTGCGGCGTCCTTCAACACGACTACCCCTCTCATCGTGCTGGAGAGAGGTATCTCAGGGTACTTGAGGGGTCCGAACAACCTCGACTGGATACCGGCAGCGGCGGTAGGACTTCCCGTGAAAGTTAGCAGCATGTAGTTGGCATTATACAACAACAAATATACTCTCTAGCCAGAGTTCAACTAACTCCTACCTATATACTTCAAACAATTATTTTTGTAATGTTCTTCAAAATTCCCGTACAAGACTTTGAAAATTCTTAATGTCTCATCCATACTCTCCTACAAACCTTTTTACAAGGAAGCAGAAATTTTCTTCAACTGATGATTAAATTTTGTTAAAAAACACTTCTTCTCTGTCACCCCAGGGAAGGACACTAGGGGGGGGGGGGCGGATATCTGTACCGGTTGGTACACCTCTACGCCGCACATTTGAATTTTCCGCCTTAAAGTACTCCTCTGCAGGTGGAACTCTGAACTTTAACAACTGTATCAACTCTTAAATTTTCTCAGAAAATGTCACTACCGTAAATTTTGTGATTACGAAGTTGTCAGTATTGTGTGGAGTTTAACTTGTTTTGTCTTCTACTGATCAAGAAGTGTGGACATTCTCTGATAGATGTCTCTACAAAAAACTATGACCATGCACCCTGGTGCGAAGTGGAAGATACCCCTGTTTCATTGTAAGTTGTGCCTTGATGGCAATCATGTGTAAAATTCTGGTATTACCTTTATAAGTTTGAAAAATTGAGAGTGGGTTAGCTCTTTTATTTGTGGTAAAAGTGCCTTAGAGAGGCTTGATATTCGAAGGTGCTCCATGTTATTAGGGGTTTTCTGCTCTTTGGTAAATATGTGCTTGGGAGCTGAGAGCTCAGAATATGTAAAGTGAAGGCTTGAAGCCTAAGTTCTGTTATACCACCAAATCTTGTCGTTCCTAGACTTAAATTTTGTTACTGGTACCGTACCTTATTACTTGTTGTTATTGGTTAAAGTTGGAAATTCTACATCAAAACTGCATTCCACGGGTAACAAGTATTATTATTATTTCTTCTTCTCCTCTTCAGGATCCAAGGCTAAATGGTTAGCGTGCTCACCTTTGGTCACAGTGGTCCCGGGTTCGATTCCCGGCAGGTTCAGGAATTTTAACCATAATTGTGTCGTTTTCGCCTATGGGTATCAAATCGAAACGCCTGCTCCTGGCGAGCCGAAGTCCTTGGATACGTCCCGGCACTAAAATCCAAACGCCATTTAATTTTTACATTATTATTATTATTATCATTATTATTATTATTATTATTATTACTATTATTATTATTATTATTATTATTATTATTATTATTATTATTATTATTATTATTATTATTATTATTATTATTATTATTATTATATAATTCGCTGGGGCCATCAAGGACCACGTTAAGTCTTGTTGCATTTGACACTGAACTTGGCCTTTTTTAAAGCCCAAATTTCCCTCATTCTTTGTGAGTGGGCCTGCTTACGCTCCTCTGTCCAAGGGGCACCGTGTCTTCTCTTCGGTTGCTCGTCTCGGTTTTGCCCGTTCGTCAATATTTTCTTGCGGAAGAGATCTCTGTTAAGGGCGTCTTCAGCTGATATATGTAGCATTTTCAGGTCTTCTTTAGTATTTCTAAACCAGGTAATTTTGTTTTGGGGTTTGAATCAAAAAGTGAAAGATTTCTCTAGTTAACTTTCTTCCGTCCATTCTTTTCAGATGACCATAAAATCGTGCCCGTCTTTTTCTGATTGTGTCGGTAATTTTCTCTATTTTGCTGTAGACTTCCTTGTTGGATCTCTTTTGATGGATTCCATTTCTGTACTTTGATCCCAAGATTCCTCTCGCAATTTTGCGTTCTCTTTTCTCCAGTTCTTCAAGGAGTCCTTTGTTGGCATTTAGAGACAGGGTTTCGGCTGCATATAGAACTACTGGCTTCAGAACTGTTTCATAGTGACGTATATTGGTGTTTTGGGAAAGGCATTTTTAGTTGTAGATTGTGCGGGATTATTTTTATTATTATTATTATTATTATTATTATTATTATTATTATTATTATTATTATTATTACTATTATTATTATTATTTTGTTGACCGACTCCTTGGTCATTGTATTGGCTGTCTGTCCAGACGGCGCCTGATTCGATTCCCGGCTGGATTTCAACTTTGTATTGTTCAGTTGGGAAAGAGGCCAGTGGTGTAACGTCGCACCAACACAAGGAAGGGAAACTGACAGGATTGTGATTGTAGCGGCTGTGGCCTTAATTGAAGTACAGTCCCAGCATTTGCCAGGTCTGAAAAATGGCAAACCATGGAAAACCATCTTCAGCGCTGCCGACTTTGGGGTTCCAACCCACTATTTCCCAAATGCAATCTGACACCTAAGTGAAATTCATACTCCTTGCATGTACTAATGTACTCCGGTCATTACTTTAAAAGAGGTGTTCAAATGCCCGCTTTCTGCCTCGTCGTCGTATGGAATTACGAACACACTCGATTATGCCCCGTGTTGCAGGTATTATATGAAAGGTCTGCTATGAAGGGTCACTTCGTCCTCCACAGCAGTTGTGTGCGCTAAGGATTTTGCGTAATCTCACGCAAGGAAGTCTAACGGGTTTAGAATTGGTGATCGTGGAGGCCAGTCCAGAAATTATGCCGTGTATTTTTAAACACCTGTATTCTAGCACCGTCAAATATCCACAAACTGAGAGTGTTTTTATTATAACGGTTAGAGAGCGCGATATCAGCCGTTTTTCAGTCCAAGTCATGTGGCACACACTCCCTCTTCATTACACGAACACATGATATATCGCTGCTGTGATAATGCAGCCGCTCCCACCATCAATGTGGCTCAACGCAAGTTAATGAAATCAAAACTTTCAAATAATGTAACTCAGTAACATCAAAAGTCCATAAAGTATGGCTAGCTTAATATTAAGAAAATTATGTTTTCATAGACTATAGAAATTTGAGGTTTTTAAGAGAAGGTTCCTCAGTTAATACAATACTAGCTAAATCTAGAGAATTTCCATCCGAAACTGAGTAGTTACGAAGATACACAATCGCAAAATTTGAAATGATTTGCAAAAAGGAATATTTTCTGTATTTTGTGTACAGTAAAAGAAAATGTCAGCCTGACTGGCTCAAACAATAGAATGCTGGTTTTATAAGCCTAATTGGTGGGTTCGTTCCCGGCCCAGGTCGATGACATTTGAAAGAAAATCGGTACTCTACGTCAGCCTCCTGCGATAGATTTACCGGGACGTAAAAACAATGAGGCGCTGGCCTTCCGATCTCAACTTTGCAAAGTAAAAACAACTGTTGAGGGACAAAATTTTGACATCTCGGTATCTCCGAAAACTGGGACGTGAAACCAAGAGCATTATTATTAGCAGTAGTAAAACACGCTAATATTTTAGAATGTTATTTTTAAATTTATTTAAAAATACAAATCCAGTGTAGAAAACATCAGTAAATTCGCAGTTTTGTGTTAAAGTAATAGAACACTTTAAAGGAGGTCTGCGTCTGTGGTGTAGAGGTTAGTACCACACCTAGGTTCGATTCACGGCGCTGCCACGAAATTTGGTAAGTGGTATGAGGGATGGAACGGAATCCACTCAGCCTAGGGAGGTCAACTGCGTAGACGGGGTTTCCATTCCCTCCTCAGCCATTCTCGAAGTGGTTTTCCGTGGTTTCCCACTTCTCCTCCACGCAAATGCAGGAACAATACCTAACTTTAGGCCACGGCCGCATCCTTCCCACTTCCTTGACGATCCCTTCCAATCTTCCCACCCCCCACAAGGCCCCTGTTCAGCATACCAGGTGAGGGCTCCTGGGCGAGGTACACGTGGTCAGCGCGATCAATTCTCTCTGCCGTTATTCTTGTATTTGTAGACCGAGGCCGCCATCTCACCATCATATAGCTCCTCAATTGTAATCACGTAGGCTGTGTGGCCCTGGAACCACCCTTGTACCCAGGTACATGTTTGTGGCCTGGCCGCGAACCGAACCCGGTGCCTCAGGGTATAAGCAAGCACGCTACGCCTTATTATAATCTACAACGCGGGGTTGGGGATGAACTGATGATCAGTTAACACGGGTCTTCCTAAATTATATATCAAGAGACTGCGCCGGGATTGATTCAGCACCTTAAGAAATGCATGTTTTCAGTTTTCCATGATCATAGGCACGAGACTGGTAGTTTAACATGGAATCCGAATCACATGGAAGTGATTATTCATTTCATAAAATCGACTTGTATTGACCGGGATTCCAACCGTGGTCGCCTTGAAAAAATAAAAGACCGGGCGAGTTGGCCGTACGGTAAGCAGCGCGCAGCTGTGAGGTTGCATCCTGGAGACAGTGTGTTCGAACCGCGCAGTCGGCAGCCCTGAAGATGGTTTTACGTGGATTCCCGTTTACAAGCCAGGCAAACGCTGAGGCTGTACCTTAATCAAGCCAGGGTCCCTTCCTTCCCAGTCCTAGCCCTGCCCTGTCCCATCGTCGGCATAAGACCTATCTGTGTCGGTGCAACCTTAAAAAATTTCTAAAGAAGGTAAAAATGTCAATAAAGGCTGTGACTGTAAGTGACTCGCACGTTCTTCATTAACAGTTTGTGAAGTGAGAAGGATTCTTCATTTCCACTTCAAAGGTTTTTTCCTAAAGTACATCCGGACTGAACGTTTCAACGACTCGAAGTGGAAAGAGGGATTATTTCCTTTCCTTCCTTCTTTCTCTACCGCTTTTCCACACTTGTGGATTTGGCCGTGTTGTACGGCCTGTGCCCTTCCTGAGGGATATAATCACTATTGGGTGTTTCTGTGGTGTAGTATGTTGTATGAATATGAAGAGGAGAGTGCTGGGAAAAACCCAAACGTCCTGTCCCCAAGCCAGAAGAATTAATAAGATGCGATGAAAATCCGCGACCCGGCCGGGAATCGAACCCGGGACCCTCTTAGCCGAAGGCCTCAACGCTGATCATTCAGCCGAGGAGTTGGACGGAAGGGCTGATTCTTTAGCTTTTTATTAAAATGCATTCGTACGAATATCGCTTGGCATTTTTAATCGAAAGTTATGTCGATTAGCTCCCGTGCAAGCGCAGGATATAGAGAAAAAGAAGAGTGCCGTTGCACAGAATTACGTACGTCATCTACATTTTCGTTACCGGTATCATTTTCATCATCACTAGGGGATTAACGTCGCACTAACTCAGATAGGGGTTGGCCTTAATGTACCTTCCCAGTACTTCCCCGGTGTTAGAATAAGAACCCATGGTAAAACCATCCTCACGGTTCCCGATGGTGCGGTTCGAACTCACCATACTCCAAATGCTCGTACCACCCAGTTAACCCACTGCACAGCACCCACCACACTATTTCTATAAATCGAAAACCAACAAAGGAATAAAAGATTTCTTAGCTTTTAATGTTCTCGTAAAAGCAAGTGAAAGTCTTTCAGTAGCCATGCGTGTAGTTTGCTTTGATCCTGCCCATCGATCTCGCTTTCCACGAATTCCCACCTTGTGCTATCAGTACAAAACCTCTTCAACAAAGGAAGCCCTTCGTGGAATTGTATTCAGGTCAAGCTGAAAGCTAATGCGATCCCATTTGACAGTTCAGTTATCCCTTAGGGAGACGAACGTACGCTCGTGTAATGATATGATTACATGTAGATCTGAGTCTGTAATAATAATAATAATAATAATAATAATAATAATAATAATAATAATAATAATAATAATAATAATAATAATAATAATAATAATAATGTTACGGAGTTTTCCGTGGTAGTTAGAGGTGAAAGAAGGTGCTGGGATGAACAGGTCTCAGCTTACGAAATTAAAGTTAAGATAAAATTTAACAAAGGTTATATTTTCTTTCCAAGATAACAGAAATAACAAGAATAACAGGAACACAGTTGAAAATCAACAAGTTAAGAAGGTACAATTACAGTTTTTACAGAATTTGGGCTTCGAGCCCCGGGCTCACAATTCTTGGGCAATTAGCCCAACTTTACTCATACAAGATTTAACAAAGGGGCAGAAAACCCCAATAATGCCCAGGAGCACTGCTCCCTATTACTCAGTAAAGCCTGCTCGAGGCACACAGAAACCAACTTTATGAAAGAGCAATCCGCTCTCAAAGTTCAAGCCTATCAAACGCCACACCAAACTCCACTTTCAAGCTCTCCTCCAAGGATATACACACAGGGGTAAAAATACCCAACCTACTGAGGCCTATTAAGTGAAGGAAAAGGACAATTACATGGCCTCCAAAAGTTCCAACTTGGGAGGAGGCGAAACTGCATTCCAAATACACCTTATTAAAACCTACTTGGCACTAGGCCGCAAATGCAAGGGCTAATCCCATGCTAAAGAGGTGACTTATATAAGAAAACGATTTACATTACATTAGAAGGGAAGAAAAGGTTGTGAAAATAAGTTCACCTCAAAGCAATATGAGTGGGAGCTCGAGAGGGTTAAGCACTCTCTATCCCAATATGTAGTTACAGAGGCAGAATTTAAATGAAAAGTCTTTTACATTTTAGAGGAAAGGTACATGGTAAAAGATTTCGAACCCGCCCCGAGGGTTAAACTGCTGAGCTGGCAAGAAAATAAGTTATAAAACGGCCATTACCTGGTGGTTGAACTGCTGCCCGAAGAAAGAGGCGCTTCCCGCCCCCTGCTACATAATTTACACAATGATAGGTGTTACTGAAGTGGCGCGGAGACCCGAAAATCAGCAGTTTATATACCCTCGCGGAACATTCGAGACCTTTCATGAATGAGAACATCCGCCCACAAGCTTTTTATTGGACGACCAAAAGAGTACATGTCCAAGCTGAAGAAGAAAACCAGGATTGGTGGAAAATTAATTACAGAAAATTATGATTGGCCAGTTTCAAAACTGGCGGAAAGAAAGGGTTAACATTGCCAACTTAAACAAAAGGTGAAAGGAATTTAATAAGGAACAAAATTATAAATACTAAATTTCTTCAAAAAAGGGTTCCCTCACTTCGCACTAGGGTGCACAATTGTAGTTCATAAGTAGTGTCATCTAGAAGAGAATGTTCACACTTCTTGCTACAGAGAATACAACATTGAATCGAAATTGACATAGTTCAGAACACTTCAAAATTTACAAGTAGTGACATCTTCTGATAAACTTGAGAATTAACCTGGTAGTTAAAGTTCAGGCTTCCTCCAGTAGAGGAGTTTCAACTGTTGCAAAGTTTGAATTTGCGGCGTGGAGGTGTACCACCCGGTACAAATAATATGTCCACCTCTGTGGTATAGTGGTTAGTGTGATTAGCTACCACTCCCGGAGGCCCAAGTTCGATTCCAGGCATTGCCACGAAATTTGAAATGTTCTACGAGGACTGAAACGGAGTCCACTCAGCCTAGGAAGGTCAACTGAGAAAACGGGTGGTTTATTCCCAAGTGAGCCATCCTCGAAATGGTTTTCCGTGGTTTCCCACTTCTTCTCCAGGCAAATGCCGGGATGGCACCTAACTTAAGGCCACGGCCGCTTCAATCTCTCTTCCTTGTCTATCCTTTCCAACCTTCCCATCTCCCCAGAAGGCCCCAGTTCAGCATAGCAGGTGAGGCTGCCTGGGCGAGGTACTGGTCCTCCTTCCCAGTTTTAGCACTCCACCCAAAGTCTCACGCTCTAGGGCAATTCCCTTGAGGTGGAATACCTCGCTGAGTCTGAGGGTAAACAGATTAAAAAGAAAATGAATAATAATGAACACTTTAATGCCCTTACCTATTAGCAAAATCGATCTTTCTCTAGGGTTCTTCGTCACTTGCCGGGTTAACCTATCTACTAAATGAGAGGAAAATGATCTTTATTTAAATAATTTAACATGAGGTCGTAGAGACTCGTGACATGTTAACGAACACAGTCCTGTTCGTTAAAGAAAACAAATAATAACAATAATAACGCTGATGGAAGATACCGGCTTTGGAGACCTTAACTCAACTGCCTGAAGGGCATCCTTGTTAGAAACCACTGTCTTAAGCTAGGAGTGAAATAAATAAAATCTGGAGATCCCTAAAATCGGATTCCATGTGAGACTGCACCTACCATCACAATGATTCGTGATGATCCATCCTCCGTAGCAAGAGCTCTGGACTCTTGGTATAATTAAGGCAGTCCAATCAGTATGTGCCACACAGTGGTTGCAAGGCATGGACACTTAATTGAATCTATGTGACCTGCGACTATGTCATGGAACGACATCTAACTTCGTAACTTACGTTAAAGTCATTGTGGATGATGACCGCAAGGAAAATGTTGCTATAATGGCAGATATCTCTAATCTAAGTCAATGGGGTGATAACCCCATGAATATCCAAATTTCTAAGCTGAAGGCTGAACATAATTAAGTTACAGTAGTTGATGACCAAGGTATCCACATTAACAAATCCCCAGCACATCTGATGTTCAACAAATCAAAATCAAAAATGATAACAACAACAGCAAACGCTCAAAACACTTCTGGCAGTCAAGTCCCTTGCCATGGGACACGTCCCCTTCATCGTTACGTTAATAAATTGAGATTTCCCAGCAAAATAAACTAAGATTTCCAGAATACATTTTCAAGTTAGTCACATAGATTTAAGTTAATTTAATACATTGAAATAATCTCATAATCGTAACTATCAACAAATCGTATCTACCCCGAACGAATTATTTCTTTAAAAAATCCCTAATTATTCCAATTACATGATCGTCTTGTTTTATTGCTCACTTCATTCATTGCTGCTGAAAATGGAATACATTCCCAATACTCCTTTTTTATTTCATGACGTCAATCAACAAGCGTACGTTAACACTAAAAATTATTAAAAAGAACTTGATTGGATAAACCTAACATTAAATCCTAAAATCTGCACAAATTAACACACAAGGCAAAATAACCAAATCTTTGTCACAACGCTTCGTGACATGCAAAATAAGACTTTGTACAACACTCGAATTATGTCAGACATCATTACTACCAATTCTCAAATTTTTAAATCCCTGAAAATTGTTAACTCCAACATCGTCGTCTCATTTACGTTGCTTCAAAAATGAATTCAAGTCTCCTTTTAAACGAGTTTTTTCTAAGGAATGAAATCTAATTCCAAACATTTTACTACACATGCCAAATTCCAGTTACAATTAGTTTTTAGTAGCGAGCTCTCTCGGCTAACAGCTGGCTTGAGTAACGGGACACTAGTCACCCCTACGTTATCTTGAAACGAAAGACATTTGTGTTAGTAGTGTTTTAACTGGCATTAAATGAACAACAAAACTCAGTCTCGCTGGCAATTCACATGAAATATCATTCATAACTCACATAGATTACTGGAAGAGTTTTAATTTATCCATCACGAACCTACGGTTTCTCGTAGAATCCTAATTATGGACTGGCCCTATTCCCATCTCAATAAATCACACAAGATAAATCCTCGCGTGTCCTACACTGAACATCCCTGCATCAACACTACAGGATTTCAACAAGCTGATTCTAATCCTAAACAACATCCTGTTTCGCAAGATTTGAAACACTGGCTACCACGAACTCTCCATAGACACTAATATGGAATATCTCTCTTCGGTGACCCGCAATGCTCTTACGCAAACACTCTGTGAGAACTAACCATCTCTCCACGCTAAATGTTTCTACAACCGAAATTCACAACTTGACTTTAAAATATTTTACTGTTAATTTCCTTTTCCACACAGATTTCAACAGAATTTGGAATAGCAATCCTGTAAAAAGAATTTATCGACCTCGCCTCGTGACTTCCCTTCAATAAAATTTACATCACTTAACACAACGGCGTGCCTTCACGCCAGCACTAACTGAATAACCACGGATTACATTTATAAGAATTTCATATTTACATTGAAGAGAACTTTACGATAAATTACTATGTTAACTTTGAAACCACAAATATAGAAAATAAACGTTCGGAAATAAACCATTATTTTAGACATTATAATCGTTTCTCAACCATCAAATCTACTACTCTACAACATTTCAGACGCTAGTTTCGCGACTCTCCCGATTATCCAAGAAAATAAAACAAATGATCCTTTGTCATATTTCTCTGACATTTTCACGAAATAAAAGGGTGGCCAAAATGCGTCACAGATACACAAGGAAAAGAAACAGTGACATTGTCACTTGCCCCTCGATGGAGAGTTATTATTTAATTTGTTCCTTCAACCTGCCCAACAGTTGAGCGAAAAATGCAACTATCCAAGCTGAAATTGGGCGCCAGTCTTTAAGTTTATGACCCAAAAACCAATAATTTATAAGAAAGCTTTGACGGACTCTCATCCCAGGGATGGGGTGAAAGAGCACTAATTATTACGCAGGAGAATTAGAAATCAAAAGGCTAATTAATGCAGACTGATTAGCGTGAACTAAGAAAATAACATTTATTATACTGACTGAAATGACGACAGTTTTTCGAGAATTTAATTTAAAGTTAGTACTGAATTTAACAAGAAATCGAATGACTCTACCTGGCGGAAACTTGCAATATTTTTAATCGACTTGTCACCATGTGGCCCTGTTCAGCTGGTCCTTGGATCGCTTTCGTCCTTGTAGCTGGAACACTACTGGTCGTCTTTGGGATATCTCCATCTGCCGCCAAGTACCAATTCTGCATTGCCAAGTGCACCAACCACTAATTGGATGATGGCTTCGACACTACCACTCCCTGTTACGCTCTATCTCATATGTTGGAGGTGAGCCCTGAATCAATGTTATAAAACATTCCTTGCGTTATGAGGAGAGGATACTGAATTAATAATCCTTCCAACTTTACTGAAAGTGTAATAGTAGACCGGTTCGTACTTCCTGATGAGAGTGGCTGCACACCCATCATTCAGAAATTCCTAAGTACCACGTTGTGGTAATGTAGTGAAAAAGTGACAAACTATCAGACTAGTCCACTATGGGACATCAAACATAAGACAAGCCATAAGACCTAAGTCCAAACACAAGATAAAGCCCTTAAATAAACTTTACTGGCTCTAATGACAGGTCGAAACACATGGTTCAATCAGGTGAAACGTCTCTCTCTACTGCTGATATCGAAGATGACGGGTCCAAACGATGATATTAACTGTTCTCATATTAGCTATCTCACTCAGTATCCATGGCAATGGGACGCTCCTTTGAAAATGTAGGCGGTGACCAGTTTGAATTACCCAGCTCGGAACCCAGTAGCAGCGGTTATAACGGTTGGAAACGTGCCAGATTTTCCGAGAAATTGTGGTCTAAATTTGTCGCTTCTTCTTCCTCGATGATGTGGCAAAGTATATTAAAATCTACTGCAAGTTAAATTTTATCGAATATCACAAGAATCTAAGTTAATATTGAGCCGTCGTTTAAAAGTCGTACTTACAAAGTAATGAAGTGAGCAAACATGAATTATTACGTGCGAAGGTAAATATCCTATACCTTTCCTGAATTAATTAGACATAATATTAACATAATTACAGTGTAATATCTGGAACTTCACATACGCCCCTATGAGTTCTTAACAAATAGGACATGAGTTGATAACACACACTCACCGCCACATTGACCTGAAATACACCTATTACCTGCCCATTACGAGCTACACCATTTCCATACAGTTAGAATTATACCTATCTACATATCAGTCTCAGACTGGTTACCCTTGCGAATGTCTGTTATTTCTGTTCATCTTGAGGTTGACCATGTATACTGCAGCATTTCATTCACGATATTACACTGACAAGTTATACCATACCTATTATATATATGCAACTCAATTACTAACTCTTCCAAGTGTCTATTAGTCCAGCTTGTTTAAGGTTTACATACTACATTCTGCCCAACCGGAGCAACATTGCATTTTACCAGATTATCTTTGAAAATTTAACACATAATACATACAATTCAGATTACGGACTCTCAAAAGTGTTTATTAGTCCTCTTACTTTTGATGTTTCCGAAATTCTCTGCTAGTTAGCTGTAACACGTTCTCTTCCAACATTTTACTCCAGAACCATGTAAAACAGGTGATACAGCCAATTTACACCTTAATAACTCTCTCCAGTGTTTCAATCTTATCTTGAAGTATCATACAATGCACTTCACACGAAGGCACACGCGATTTAGGCTCACAGTAAAATTATAGCAAGTTAGAAATCAACATACGGGAGAATTAATTACTTGCCGTCGTCAGCTTCAATTAGCCTTCAGCGACATCTCAGAAAGTAGATAAAATAGAAAATGCATGGCCTCACATAGAGAAAACAGACGATCTATCGTGAAAGAACGAGCGTAAATCTACTGCTACATACAAACAACTCACTTGTTTACAAACGCAACCAGGAAATGCCACCACACGTGAGCGGTCAGGTCCGTCCGCTCGTAGTCTGACAAAACAGGTAGCAACTTCCCCGTACTACAGACTTATATCTCACAATCCGGTTCAGCCACTTCACACGAGAGATATGTCCGTAAACTACTAATGTTATACGAACCCTTCAACATGCTCTCGCCATCCCCTAACTTGTAAGCACAGGGTCCCAGTTTTCTATGTACCTGATAAGGGCTTTGATATAAAAGTCACCTAACACCTTTCGTTTCTGCTGCCTTTTACCTTTATCTCCTGATTTAATCAGGTTCTCCCGTGCCAGTCGTACGTAATATTCAACGTTACGTGGTGGTTCCTCAGGCACACCTAACACTCTAACTAGTTCATTCAGGGGCTTTCAACCAAAATGAACTTTTGACGTCGTCAGTCTAGTGCTTTCATGTTGAACTGCATTGATCCATGTCTTTTTACGGGATAAATGAGCCACACAGGCTGTATGCTTATCGAACACTAAGCATCTAAACATGCGAGATAACTCTTTCATAATGCGCTCACACATATTGCCCTGAGGGTACCTAATGGATGAATGAACCTGTGTAATACTTAGCTCTCTAATTGTCGACTTCCATTTTCTCGAAATAATCTGAGGTCCGCTGTCTGATAAGGCTCTAAGAGGAGTACTTAATTGAGGGATATACTTCCCCTGGATTATAAGGACACAAGATTTTCCGGCGACTTCTCTCATACCATATAATCTGACAAACTTCGAGAAGGCATCAATAAGGACTAAAATATAATGGAAGCCGAACTGTCCCTTTACCACAGGTCCGAACAGGTCAATACACACCAAGCCTCCAGGTCTTTCTGAGATTACTGCCTAACGAGGTCCTACTAAATAGCGGTTAGGAACCTCGCTACGCTGACACAGATCGCAAGTGGAAATAATTTTTCTTATATCTCTTCCCATGTTGTCCCATATAAAATTCTGTTGGATCTCGTTCAAGACTTTATTAGCTCCATATTGTCATAATTCCTTGTGGATAAACCAAATCAATTCCACACGTAACGCTTTGGATACACAAATCCTCCAGAGATCCTCGCCATATTTCCTGACTAAAAACCCGTAAGCCAGTTTGTACCTGTGCCTACCTTGCGACATGGTAAGATACTCTTCTCCCTGAAGTATGGACAAAGGTTCCCTACATTACTCGTCTACCGACAGTTCAACCAATAGGTTACGTAGTCTGTTGATAGCAGTTTTAATCTCCTACGAAAGACTTGTACATATTGTGCCCTTTTAAAGGCACCCAAATGCGGTGGTCTTCTTTCTTGATATGTGCGCCGGCTGCTCCTGAAAATAATGACATTTAAAAAATACCTACCGCCGCATGTAGACTCTTCTTCCTCAGAGGTTGTGCGTCCTTCGATCCCTCGGGTTGATGGGCCACACGTCGATCGGGGGGTGAGGAAATGAAAGATGGGGTAAACTAAACTATTAAATAACGGTACGCAAAGACTGAATTAAAATTGAAATAAATAAAATGGTTTATTTAACAAAATTTGCAAAATGTAAATGAAAGTAAACTGGTGTAAAATGAAATAATGTGAAATGAAACTTAAAATTTAAAACAATTGAAAGATCTGCATTACAATAAATTAATTATCTGCCTTAATAAAATCTCGACTGAATGTCGATTAAATTTTAGTGTTCTGAATTACATCGAACCATTGTCTCCATGACGATGACGTGACCACATTTAAACACTGGTCAGAAATATAGTCTCATTTGAATGACTGATTTATAATACCTTGAAAATGTCATCTCACAATAAATTCAGTAATTAATTAATTGATTTATTAATCCATCCAATTGACATTGACGTTAAGGTGTCTGTCAAATATTTAACTCACGTTTAAATTCATTTGGGAAGCACCCCACTCTAAAATAATAACAAAATAAACTGACCATGTGTAATAATAAAGAAAAGAGAGAAAAGGAAAACAACCATGAACATTGTACTTTTCTGTTATATAATCTTTGCCACATATTTAAACTCCTTGTGGTTGAAAACAAGGAAATTTTTACTGAACTGAACACCTGAGTGCTACCACCACTCATTTAATTTGTTAAACCGTATTTACTTAGTTGTGATAGTCTGGACGCTTAAAATTACTTAAATTAATTAGGCCAAGTGCCTCAGGTTTACATCTGAAGTGAAAACGATCCGTTTACATCATTAATTTTACTTAGTTTGCCGCTGTCTGCATTTTCATTGTGCACGCATATTTGTGTGGTACGAACTCTAGATGGAGGCAGATCCCATCTAATTTATGTCAATCATTTACGGCACTGCTTATTAAAGATCGCTTCATTTGCCTAACTGAAATGTAGTGGATTTCTAAGACTTGGTGATTACTGACTGCCTTTTATATGAGCATCCCACTACTGTATTTTTGACTATGAACTAATCGATGATCTCTTACCCTAACACATGAAATCTTATTTACATAAATGAACATCTCAATGGAGAAACACTGCTCCTAAGAAATACTGAAATTAAAATAATCTGACTACGCCTATTCTATTCTATTTACAGACATTAAATCAAACACAATTCACGTATCAGATTTAAAATAATACGGTGACAAAATATATACAAAGAAATGATATCATAATAAAAATCTAGATCCCAAAAATCGCTGCCAAATAAAATTTAAAAAATATGCGCAATGAAGAAGCATAAAATGTTACCCTGATCCAAGTAGCAAAAATTATGTGAATTTGATGGCAACCTTCTAACCTCAGACTAAAATGTCTGGACATGACCTTATTCAATCTTTACGGATAATAATTATTCGCATTACATGTCATCAATGATTAGACTTGACTGTCGAAACACGCATCGATCAGTCGCTCTGTTCACAACTTATCTCGGGCTCTCGATTGCATATTTTCCGAGCATTTATTTTCCCTGGAAACTATTTGAAACACTACAGGCTTTCCGCCTACAACCATAACACATGTCGTCATATATTTAACACTCTCGGTTAAATAATTCATCTCTCAATTCTATTTATTCATCAATATTCTCGACGTAGTAACACATAATACGGCCTCGCTCGTATCCGGTGGGCGAAATAACTGTGTCGTTCACGCATCCATTTATACGCCACTATTAATAACATGGTCCAAATATCACTTTTTCCATTTCTCACCACAGAACATCAGGGATATTACTATTACTTTGCTCGTTACTTTGATCATCCACCGTTTCACATCTTATGAAATATCAGAGCTAACTTATCAATGGCTTCCTGTTACTAATTAAATAACTGAAATAACGAGATTGCCTCTCAAAAACACGGCTATCGAACTGTGTAACCACGTTACATAAAGAAATTAAATCTTCACGTATCAACCATCGTCGCGAAATACAAATTATGAGAGCTACCGGAAACGGTCATCTGAATAATGATTACAGAACATGAAATAATAAACCTAATGCGCTAATACCAAAAATAAACATTTAAACTAACATGGCAGCATCCACAAAATCAAAATGTCAACAAAAATACCGCTCATTACCACAACTATTATTATTATCATCACTTTAAAAATCTGCACTACACCGTATGAAAATTTCTTAGTAAATAGGATTCTCACATGTCAAAATGACTTACATTAAAAGAAAACTGCGCAAGAAACACACGCTAACACTTATTTCTTCTTCTTCTTCTTCTTCTTCTTCTTCTTATTATTATTATTATTACCCTAATTTTATAATTACCATCCGATCCGTGAATTATTTACAGTCATATCTAAAATTCTAAACTACAGTTTTGGTCATCGACTGTTCATAGCCCTACGTGTTTACATATTTACATTATGCTCATTTACCTTATTTGTACTGGAGGCAGGTCAGATCATCCTCCGGACCCCGTCATGACGAATTAGTATTTCATCTTCAAGCTGATGTTATCCAAGAGGTCACACACGCAAACTTGATGCATTTTTACAATATCGTTGCACACGTCCATATTTATGTTAACACTCGCATTTTAACACTCCTATGAAGAATATTCAATGACACTGCATTGATCACCTGACGTGAAGTCGAAAGTCTGGACTCCGCTACCTGCCTGCTGTTGCCTCTCTCTCACCCCTCTCAGATTGTTTGTGTAAAGGATTATTGGTTATTCACCTTTTCTGACCATGACACTGGACTCAAGGTCTTACTGCGGCAGCATTCCAAGTATGAAAACAAAGTTTTTCTCCCTGTAACTGGCTGGACTAATTCTGCTCCCAAATATCTCACGTGCAATAATAGTTCTCTGAGAGTGTGGAAAAATTACATGTAATGTTCCCAATGATGTGGAGAATTTTATAATAATCGTTCTCCAACATATGACTTTTCCACGAAATATACGAGCTACACGTGAAATAGGGAAAATGTTATGCAGCTACGTGTTACGACGAGATTCAATGTTCACCTCGGTCCTAGCACCTTAAGTTCATTCATGGCAAGTGTTGAGAATATAACTACCATTGTCATTTGTTAATTTAATTGCCTGATTACATCTGCATAATCTAAAGTTGAATAAAAGTTTGTCAAAGTGTTCATTTCGGCTAAGATATTACTCTCACAAATAAATACATTACTCACTCGGATGTCAACTACTGTATAAGACACTGAAGATTCTTACAAGACTGCGAACTCTCACAAGACTGAGAATTCCGACGAGATTGAAGATTTCCTACGAGACTGAAGTTTACCACGAGACTGAGGTTTACCACGAGACTGAGGTTCACCACCCTGGTGTCTTTGCTTTTGTAAACAGTCCTCCCCCACTTCGAAAATAGTCCTGTGGGAGGGATGTGGCGTAATAATCCTGCACTTGGGACCGATTTATCATGTGTCCGTAGGTTAGAAGTTTAGAAAATGTGTTCAAAATCTTCCTAATTCTGGTCCGATTTATGTGTTACATTGCGTTATGAGAAACGATCACAGGTTAATTTATACGACGGTGCGCGTCCCTGGCTCTATTTTCTGTCAGAGCATGGCGCCTTCCCGCCATGACGATTCACTTCCTGGGAGATACCACTCTTCCATGAAAAGTTGAAAATTTCTTATTTAACCACTGATTAACCACACACTTGCACTGATAAATCCTTAAATATTACTTGGAGGTCAGGACACAATATTTTACAGCTACTTCGGTCACCAAATCGCGAAATCCTAGCTGTAGATTCCCGCTATGACAAGATATTAAAATTTGCAATTTTGTGATTGGCTGAGACATTCGCGCTCTTGGTAGTTTGGGTTCTTCCATTTTCTGCTAAGGGATGACGGGTATTATTCGTGTCTCACTCACTCTTCTGGGCCAAGTGCATTCCGACGTGCGGATTCACGTGGGAACTGGATAGAAAGTTTTCACTTCCCGTCGGCATCATAAAACATAATTGGACGTGCCACTCAGGCTAGCTACATCCTATCCGTGCCATAAAACGTATTCTGTGGATATATTTTCAGTCTGAACGGCGCCTGGCAGTTTCTTTTTGGGACTGCAATCTTTTCCCAGCCTACTGCTGTATTCTCATATGCGAAAAATTGAACATTTAATTTATGCAGTAATTACGCACATTCGCTTATGGGTGCCATATAATAATGCCCTCACGTGGCTCTATAAGGCTTCCTTCTTGGCACAACTTCTCATCACGCGACAATAAATCGGCAAGGACATTACGTGAGTTACCTTAAAATCATACGCATGTGGGGCAAGTATCCGTCTACTAACTCTGTTAGATGACAATTTACACTTGGATACAAAAGAAAGAGCATGATCATCCGTCCTAATTTCAAATTCGCTACCTAAAACATACATCCTAAATTTACTCAGAGAGTACACGGTAGCTAGGAATTCAAGTTCCTTTATAGAATAATGTTTTTCAGCAGCACTTAAACCTCTGGAAGCTAAAGACACAATCCCTAAATTACCATCATCATCTAGTTGACATAGTGCACCAGTAATACCACAGTGAGATGCGTCCGTCAGCTACACATACTTACTATCGGCTATGGGGTACCTCAAAACAACCACCTGCCTGAATCCTTCTTTTAATTCCTGGAAAGCTCTATCAAGGCCTTGTGTCCAATTCCGCTTACTGCCAGTTTTCAACAGTTCTGTAAATAACTCTAGTAAATTAACAAATTTCACTGCGAAACGTCTGAAAAAAGTACATACACCAATACACGAACTGAGCTCCTTAATATTCCTAGGTGTCCTAGTATTACATATTTTTTCAATTCTTGTGCTCTCAGGCGTCACTCAATTTTCCGATACATTGTGCCCCAAAATGTCACCTCTCGTGTACTGAAAGCGCACTTGTCAAATTTGAGAGTACAACCAACATACTCTGATTTATAAGAAAACCCTCTCCAAGTGGTCGTAATGCTCTTCAAATATCCTAGATATAATAACCAAGTCGTCCCAAGGCGAATTAGAGCCGCCAAGCTCGTACGTGTCCCATAAGGAACGCGCCTAAATTGATAGAAACTATACTTGTAATTGAAAGCTGTGAGAGGCCTGTCTTCTAATCTCAAATGTATCTGCCAAAAACTACTCCTAAGATCTACTGTAGAGAACAAACTCTTACCCTGAAAACACTGGATCAACTCTTCAATGGTTTGTGCTCTCAACAGATCAGCAAAACGGCGTCTGTTCATTTCCCTGTCACCAATACACAGCCGTAGAGATTCATCACACTTAGACACGACAATTAAGGAATTGACTGTTTGATAATCCACTCACACCGTCTGCTAACATAGCTTGAATCTGATCCTACATGGCTATAGCATATCGGATACCACGGTCCGCTGAATGAGCACTGAAAAATAATGCTCGTACAAATGGGTGATCCCGGCTTTCTCCACTTGTTCACATAACACTTCAAATAACTTGTCCTTCTGGACTTCATCTAACTCATTTCTACCTGCGGCTTACTTCAAGGCACATCTTTTATCCTCATTAAGCCGCAAATGGCACAACTTCAGGCCCTCAATAGCCTTTTCGTAAATTTTAGAAACCTCTCTCACACTCCACATTGAACTAACCTCCGTTTTTCCTCCTCAGAGTTAACCTTGATATCCTCATTATTCCACCTCAGATTTAGCATTGCATCATTGTAATCTAATTGAGCCAATTTTAAAGCCAACCAATCAGATCAAAATGTTAGATCAAATATCAGATGCGGAATTACCAAGCATATCTAATACAGATCGGAACAGATACCTGTTTACAAATTTACCTAGACATCTTACCAACAGCCGTAATGAGTAAAGTAGACTTAACAGATATTTACTCCATCTGCATACCCTGTTTTACTAATGACTCATACCACTGAGAAGTAATACTTGAGATTTGGCTACCGGAATCAATTAAATATTTAACCCACGCCCCCCAAACTTTCAATTCAACAACGGGATTGACTACTTCATTACTTGAATTTAAATGATTCTGCTCGTGTTCATACATCAAATCGTCTCTCACATCTAGGTCATATGGTAACACTTTCATGACAAGACACTTCGCTACCTTCGTACTAGGCTAGAATTCTGACCTAACATTACAGCCTCTAGTTAGTTTAAAGGTTCCCTTTGTGTGTTGACGTTGGGCTTATTAGTACATTGCTCTGGCTCTCCTTGGGAATTCCCTGTTCTATATTCTGGTGCTCCGCTCCTACTGTTATGCGCGGGTCTAAACTGGTGGCGAGCTTCGTGATTCTGTGCTCTCCCGTTTTCACTCACTCTGTTATGATGAATAAAGTTTTAAGTATTCTCCAGTCTACTCCTAAGGTTACCTAAAGCATCAGAACTACCTAGTAGGTTCCCCATCTCCTGAATAGTACCAACTCTATGCATGCAGTCAGCTTCTCTCACCCTGTCCGGAAAATATCTCAAAAGTAGTATAACTACATCAGACCAATCGGTTATACCATCTAAGTTCAGACAAATCATGACATGGGGCAGGAAATATTCGGTCATAGTGACTCCTTCTTGCGGTTTGCATCTTCGAAATACCACCATTTCTCCCTCCCGATCTTGCACCGTTTCACTCCAAAATTTCTCTCTAAACTGACACTACCGGTCAAACGTTTTCGATCACCTATCACAACTACGGATTCGTGTTTAAAACAGAGATGTAGTTTTAAATAATCTATCATTGCCCTGTTCTGATAATAGAACAAGCATAAACATGTAAATACGGAACGACTCTGTTGTGTATTTGACCGGTTCTCCGCATGGAGGGTCGCTGATGAGTAACCACAACAACACTGACATGTATTTACCCAAGACGTGTCCACTCGAATAGGCCTCATCCCTTCAGCTGTCTGTGTAGCAAGCTGCTCACATTAGTTTTCAGTACACTGTGTGCAGCTAGCAGTGTGTTTGTGTATCTGATCAGGTGCATACCATATTACCTTGAAATGAGACGGAAGCAGGAGATTGGAACTGAAAAACGTGCTGTAATTGTAGCTCTGCATCACGGAGGGTATTCTAGTAGGACAACAGCAACAAAAGTTGGGGTAGCCCAATCTACAGTGGTGTATACATTGCAGCGGTTCAAGCAAACCGGTGCCAATGCAAGTGTTTCGCGATCTGGAAGACCCCGTGTAACTTCATGCAGGGAAGATCAGTTCATATGTGTACAGAAAAAACGTCAGAGGACTCGTACGACACCTGAAATTCGCGAGGAAGGCAATAATATGCGAGCTGCTCCAATCTCTGTCACAACAGTGCAACGCCGTCTTCGTGAACGAGGTTTAAAGGGGTGCATAGCGGCCAAAAACCTTTATTACGGACACAAAATAAGGTGAAAAGAATGCAATAGGCACAGTAACATAAAAACTGGAAACTGGAGCGTGCTGCAATGGTCCAAAGTGTTATTCACGGATGAATCTAAGTTTGAAGTATTTGGGAGCCATCGTCGAATGTTTGTTCGTCGACTTCGTGGAGAACGTATGAAGAGTCAGTGTGTGGCACCTACGGTGAAGCATGGTGGAGGGTCGGTTATGGTGTGGGGTTGTTTTGCGGATGATAAGGTCGGTGATCTAGTGCGAATTAATGGTACATTAAAGAAGGAAAGATATCACAGGATACTGATCAACAATGCCGTTCCATCTGCCAAGAGGCTTATTGCTCGTGGTTTTGTTCTGCAGCAGGACAATGACCCCAAACGTTCTTCTAAATTGTGTAGAGGGTATGTCAATAGAAAAGAGAAATGTGGAGAACTGAAAAAAATGATTTGGCCAAGTCAGTCACCAGACTTAAATCCCAGTTCATGTTATGCGATGAACTTGACAGAGAGGTCCGAAAACTGAGGTCAACTAATGTTGAAGAGCTATGGAATAATTTACAGAGCTGTTGAACTGCAATATCTACTCAAACACTACAAAATCTTTTTTCCAGAACGCCAAGAGATTGTGCAGCTGTTCGGAGGGCAAAGGGTAGTTACTTTGAAGAAGCTAAAATATAAACCATATTGTATTCTACTTAATGATATAGAGAGAAAGTATATATTTTGTTTAGTTTTTACGATGAGTTTGTATATTGAAATAAAGTTTTGTGCATAGGTGATCGAAAACTGTTGACCGGTAGTGTGTTTCTGAATTCTTTAAGGTCCGTCATCGTTCGCCTATATACCATGAACCAGGACCGAGTTTCTCCTACAAAAGCAAGTTCAATATTTTCTATAACGTCTTCACCGTCCATAGACCCTTCTTATAGACGCTTTTCAAACCGTTTTTCTATCATCTTTAGGAAATCTAGTGGGTTCGTTTGTTTGCCATTCAATTTAGGTAGTTCAATTTCCCTACTGTAGTTACCTCCGAGACATTGCCTTCCCATGAAAACCTGTTTCAGTCTTGCCACCTGTTTTAACTGATTTTCTGCTTTCTCCATCCGGCGTTCTACATCTTTGTCTCTCCTATACATTTTGATCTCCAAATTTACCTGCTTCTCTTTCAGTGTCCTAAATTTAATCTTATTCTCTTCAGCTATAGCAAAATTTTCTTCGCTTGCCCGGGTCTCATCTTTCATTCTAAACTTGACTGAGTCAAACTCTTGTTGGACCTGGTCTTTGAATACCCGTATTTCCCCCTTTCGAGTCTCAACTCCCTTATCAATACTAGTGACCTGCCTCATTAATTCCTCCCTAGTATAGTTGCTTTCCTTCCCCATTAATTCCAGGAGTTCACTTCTCTGCTCCGCAAACTTTTCTTCTACCTTGTCGTTCACATTCACTTTTCTGTTCATCTAATCGCTTATTAAACAGTTCATTTTAACCACCATATCGCGTAACTGCCTACTGTGTTCGTCCATTCTCCGATTTGCTTCTTCCTTATTTTCCCTCACATCTCCGATTAATTCAGCTTTAGTGTGGTCTAACTGTTCTTCAAATTCACACTTAGTATTCTTAATTTTAGCGTTCACATTCTCAATTTTCCGGTTAGTTTGTTCTAATTCACCTTTAAGCTCAGATTTAGTTTGTTTTAATTTATCTAACATTACTCGCATCATTCCCATTAACTGATCAATACTATTGCATTCATAGTTAGGGTTTACCTCCGCTTCGCCCCCATTATACGATCATCTGATTCCATGCTGACTTCTTTCTCCTTGCCTTCACTCTCCATACTACTTACAATCCTATCTTCAGTTACCTTTACTAGAATACCCAACACTTCCCCAGAACTCCCCAAATTATTACTTTTTATCGCTCATCCACTGCGCAACATCCTCTCCTCTTTCGTCTGATCTGCCATGATCCTCCCCACAATCCAACACTCCTAATGCAACGCGGAAATCCATCAATCCTTGACTTTCGAAATAGCCACCGTTTGCACCGGAATTCGATCCAAGAATCTTCTCACAGTATATGCGAAACTGCGGGTGATTACGAACGTGCGTCATCTAATTAAGTACCGCCGCTGAGCACATTTTCTCTCCTTACACCTGAGATCAAAGGGTCAGGTGCAACTCCTACTTAGATATTTGACAACAGGGTAGCTATTATTACTCTTCTGGTGCAGTCCGTCCGTCAACGGAACGCTAACATCACAGTCAATCATCTGTCTTCGGGACTGATCCGTTGTCCTTCAATAGCCAACAATTATTCAGCAATATGTCATCTTTGCCTTCAACTCCAGTAAACCACAGAGAGCTGACGTGAATTATTACCATAATTACATGTTTTTCTACGAAAATAACAATGCAGAGGAAGTGTTGCAAACTTTCCCCTTTCCAGCTCTCTCTCATTATCCAGGTGGACTTCTCTCTACTTCCGCATCAGTCGTCATCCCGAGGATATCGTGTCTTGTCCATGACCTAGAGTTCAAATGTCGGTCAATTGTCCGGGATTATGTCTGTGTCTGCTTAATTCATAGTAAAGATTCGTTGTTGTTACATTTCCCATCACTGCTTCTTCATCGCGGCCATCATGTTATACTACTGTTCGGGCACTCGAGTTCTAAAATTCAATAAAAATGAGTTGGTTCACCAACCTCAACCCCAATGGCACTAAATTATAGCTCTGTTTATTCTCCGTTTAACAGTGATGTTTTGCCCTGTTTATATCTGGGTTAGTGTAGTCACGTCCTAGTTCGTGAACCATGGACAACGGCTCAGTGGCCTAGTAAGTGGTCCTGAGAAACCGAATACCAGCTACGGAATGGGAGAGGACATCTAGGACATATTATGAGTCATGGCTTTCCTTGCGCTCAGGCGGCTAAGGCTATAGAATCCACCGATGGTCTCTAAACCGTTGGAGGAGAGATCCTCACTTGCACTATGAGTAAGTAAGGTAGCGACCAGCTTCATGAATTTACCGAGCTCAGAACATTTTAGCAAGCCTCGGACCTATGGGAGTAACGGAGTCCCAATCCCATTTGACAGGCGAGGGACTCTTTGGAAACAACTTGGCGAACGGAATGGAATTTGATGGGGAGCTATCAATATTAATGGGGCTTATGGAGGAAATAAAGTAGAACTGGCTGAGTCAGCAGAAAAAATGCATCTGGATGTGCTAGGAGTAAGTGATTATCAGGTAAGGGGAGATAACGAGGAAGACAGAGGAGATTATAAAGTGTACTTGACGGGTGTTAAAAATGAAAGGGCAGAGTCTGGGGTAGGACTGCTCAGCAGAAATACTATTGCACGCAACATAGTTTCCGTTAGGCACGTAAACGAGCGAATGATGTGGGTAGATTAGGCAGTTGTATGAATTAGGACGAGAATTGTCTTAGTGAGGACGATGATGAGGATGAAATTGACAAGTTTTATGAAGCATTGAGTGACATCGTAGGCAGGGTCAACAGCAAGTATATTGTTAATGGGCGATTTCAATGCGAGAATTCGAAATAGAAATCAAGTATTCGAAAGGGTGGTTAGTAGGGGACGATATGGAAGCTAGTAGGAATAGGAAGTGTCTGCTGGACTTCTGTGCTAGTATGGGTTCAGCAGTTACGAATATATTCTTTAAGTATAAGGCTATTCACCGCTACACATGGGAGGCTAGGGGTACAGATCCATGATGGACTATATTTTAACGTAATTAGAGTTCAGGAAATATATTAGGAATGTACGAAACTTTCGGAGATTTTTCGATGAAACAGACCATTATCTGATATGTAGTAAATAAAGTATTTCTAGGCCAGGGATAGAGAAAGTGAAATCTGTCTGCAAACGAATCAGGGTAGATAATCTCCAGGCAGAGGAAATGGCAGAGAAGTTCATGAATATAATTAGTGACAAATTCCGAATAGTGGACAGTAAACAGGTTCAGGATATAGAAAGAGAATGTGTGGCATACAGGGATGCTGTAGTAGCAACAGCAAGAGAATGCCTAGGAACAACTATGTGTAAAGATGGGAAAAAGCCAAAATCTGGGTGGAATGATGAAGTGAGAGCAGCTTGTAAAAGTAAAAAGGAGGCTTATCAGAAATGGCTCGAAACAAGTGCTGATGTATACAGGGAATCGTACATAGATGAAAGAAACAGAGCGAAACAAATAACTGTTGAGTCAAAAACGAAGTCGTTGAAAGGTTTTGGTAATAACCGGGAATTACTAGGTCAACCAGCAGGGAAGTCTTTCTGGACAGTAATAAAGAATCAGAGGAAGGGAAGGAAAAAGAAATAAAGAGTGTTTTGGGTAATTCAGGTAAACTCCCAATAGATCTCAAGGAATCACTGGACAGGTGGAGGGACTATTTTGGAAATATTCTCATCGTAAAAGGAAATCTTCATGGTGGTGTCGGGAACAACGGAGCTCATGGGGAGGAGGAAAATTATGGTGGTGAAATTACACTCGAAGAAGTGGAACAGAAGAATTGTCATAAAGCAGTAGGAATAGATGAAATTTGACCTGACATGTTGAAGTTTAGTGGTAAGACAGGGATGAAATGGCTTCATAGAACAATAACAATAGCATGGAGTGTTGGTAAGATATCATGAGATTGGGAAAAAGCAGTAATAGCATCTTATGATAGAACATATACCACACCCTCGCACTATATGTAAGAGTGAGAAATATTATTGTCAGTATTCGATTTATTATTATTATATTCTGTATTTCAGTTGTAAATTTTGTCATTAATATTTGTAAGCTGAGAGTACTCCATATGTGGTATGAGTAATTTGTTTTGTACAACGGCTGGGCAAACATTGTTCTATTGAACATGGAAAATTTGGATGAGTCATGTGTCTACCCAGTGTATGGTGAGATGTACTTGTTGTTGTCGTCGGGAAGTTCTATGAATCATGCGAATAACCCAGAATCACATGAACTTGTTGATGTTGTAGTCGGAAATCTCCGATGAGTCATGTGAAACACCCCAGTGTTTGTTATTTTCTTGCCACCAAGGAGAAGTTCACGGCGTGGTCTTGAATTGAGGATACACTCATGATTGGCTGGCCAGGATCAATCTAGGCGTATCATGTGAGAGGAAGGGGAATGCTGATGTCTCTAAAGGTTGATTATACGGCGGGAAACGACACACATTGTACGGGAAGGAAGTAGTGCTGATACACGATACGGGTGTGGAACTTCACAAGACGGTACTGGAGTGAGACTACTAGATTAAACTGCAGTGGACTTCAAACGTTCGTGGAACGTAGTCTTGTTATGTTCGTGGAAAGTGGCTGACCGACAAATTGTGGAGTGCTTACGTATTGGATACTCTAGCACTTGTGGCGGTCTGGTATTATATGTTGGTGAAAGCTATCTCAGACTTTCCATAATTGATGTTCAGGAACGACAAGCGTGTGTTGCTCAAATGTATATATCTTTATACCAAGTGTTAGACTCATTGAACTCAGTATTATGAGGTACAGTATCTGTGTGATATCATAAGTGCCGATTATGAGAATCGGCAAGTCGTGTTGATACGGAGACACTGAAGGGTACTTATCTACATAAATGTACATCGTTCAACGGACTAATCACTAGTGGTGGCTTAGTCCTCTCCTTCGCTTTCCCACTGTTTTCTTTGTTATTGTAAATATGGAGGCTTCCAGTAATATTTTGTTTGTGTATTATAAGTGTATTTTGGTGTGTTGATGAGGTGCTCATGCAAGGATTTTATTGAGAAAATAGTTAGATATTTTCGAATCAGTGGAGTTATTGATGAACCTAGGTTCAGTTCGTACCTATTTAGTCGTTTTCAGAAGGTAGGTAAGGTCTGTAGCAGATGTACCAGTACGAAGCATTATGTACACGCCCTGGGAGATAAAGAATTATCATGCTCTATCTAAATTCTAGGGATCCATTCTGGTGAACTCTGGCGCCTCTACTACGGATATTTCTATTAAATATTGTCATAAATGTTATTAATTAATTAATTAATTTTATTTCAGGCATTTTATAAAGTTTTGAGTAATTTTAGTTATTCATTCATTTATTTTATTAATATTAACAGTAAATTTACAAATTTCACCCAAGCGTGGGGCAATGATTATTCAGTTGATTATAGTTAATTATTATTATTTGACTATCAATCAATTACAAATGGCACACAACGTGGGGCTGAATGACTGATACATCTGTTAGGCTTATGATAAGCGTAGATGCACTTGTCGGGTGTGGGTGGATTTCTACAAACTGTCAGTCAGGTGTTTTATATGTACGTGATGCGTACGCTGGAGTAAGAAGAAATGTTGTAGCGAGTCGTGCATTATAAAATTAAGAAATTAAGAAGGTTTGGTAAAATTGTAGGTACTACGAATCAGGATAAGATAGGTCAAAAGAATTCCACTACATCAAGTCTATCTAATTTATGTGAGAGTAGCGAAATGGCTAACAGCATTGAAGATCAATCGGCAAAGATAGGTGAGGAACCGAGTAACACGACTCAAACTCAGAATGTAGGGAATCTGGAGGAGGCTTCCATTCCTTGTACGCTTCAGTTGCTTCTTAGTAAGAACGAGGGGTTATAGTGTGAATTGTACACTAAGATTGATATTCAGAGTAAAGAGTTGAAGGGTGTATTAAATCTTGTTAACAGTAAGTATGATGAATTGTCCAGTAAAATCGATTGTATGACTGGTGGATTGTCCAGTAAGATTGACGAGCGGGGTAAAGTGTTAAGAAAATAATTTAAAGCATTTGATTAAGTAGAGAGTAAAACCGATGATCAGAGAGATTTTGGGAATAGGGGCGTGATGAAAGTAAGAAAGATGTGTCGGATGACTTACTTTGTGCTACTGGTAATGGGAATAGCGGTGTTGCGATCGATAATCCTACAGAAATTTCTGAAATTTAAAGTGAAATTTTTGTGAAGTTGATGAAGGTTGTTCAGAAGTGAAGAGTGTTTACGGAGTACACGTCATGAGGATGATTTGTTGATTTAAGCGTAAATGAGGAGATTAAGGTTAGGTCGATTATGTGCGAAAATGGTGACTTTGAGGTTAATGAATCTTCTGATAAGAGAGTCGAGAGCAGCAGTGTTGTTGGCATGAAAGTGGTGCAAGTAATAGCTGGTATGAAAGGTGGTGAATGTGGTTTAATTTTTGGGGCATTAAGTAGCAATGATTGTGATCTCGAAGTGAATTATAGTGAAGCGTGAGTGATGGAACGTGTGCTAAGTGTGGTGTGAATGAGCTTGAGTTAATTGAAATCCATATGTTTGATAAGTGTGAGTTAACTAAGGCCGTTGTTCGTGAAGGTTTGTTTGAAGCGGATTGTAGGTCATATTTTGTGCTTAAGGGGGTTCATCGGAAGGGTGGTAAATTGAATGGTGATTCAGGATTGGAAGAATTTGTGAGAAGATTTTGTGTCAGAGATCATGTGGGTGTGTCGAGAATGTTTAAGGAAAGTGAGAATAGGAGTGTGCTTGAGATGAAAGAAAGTCTATTCAAGCGAGGGCGTAATAGTTTTATTTAATGCTGAGAGTTGTGTGAATGATTTGAATGACCTGTTGAATGATATCGAAGTGGTATTTATGAGGAAGTATGTGATTTGTTTGCTTGCATTATTGATGGGTTTGTGGAAGAGAAAACGTAGTGAGATTCTTGCGCATTTCAGAAATAGGGATTTCTTTGTTATGAATGTTTCGAATGAAAGCTTGTATGATTCTTTTGTGACTGGATGGGATGAATGTTTTTGTGTGAGGTAGAGTGGATTCGAGATGTATTCGGAATTTATTACGGTACGCATTCCTCGTCTATCGATGCTGATATTAAGTTTATGTATAGTTGTTTTATTTATATCTACGTCCCTATACTGTGGGAAGTAGAAAGGCTAGTGTGCTTATCGGATTCTAACCTGTGACAACAAGGTCCTTGGTACATTTAATATCTGTGGTCTTCGCAGATATAAGAGATAGGATCTGCATTTTTGCTGTGTATATTCTTAAGTTTGAGCTAGTGTACAGTAGTACAGTAGTGGTCAAGTATATGAAACCATTGGAGTTATTTGCATATAGCCATGCTATTATTATTGTTTGTACAAATTGCATTTCGCGTGTGCGAATACAATGCAGTAAACGCAATGTATATATCATTATTAGAGTGACTTAACTGTTCAGTGATTTCATTTATGAAGTTCTGTTTTATGGTGAATCATAATATGAGATATCATCGATTCACCAAGGGGGCGTTATATGATAGTGCACATATCATACCCTCGCACTACATGTAAGAGTGATAAATATTATTGTCAATATTCGATTTATTATTATTATATTTTGTATTTCAGTTGTGCATTTTTGTCATTAATATTTGTAAGCTGAGAGTACTCCATATGTGGTATGAGTAATTTGTTTTGTACAACGGCTGGGCAAACATTGTTCTATTGAACTTGGAAAATTTGGATGAGTCATGTGTCTACCCCAGTGTATGATGAGATGTACTTGTTGTTGTCGTCGGGAAGTTCTATGAATCATGCGAATAGCCCAGAATCACATGAACTTGTTGATGTTGTAGTCGGAAATCTCCGATGAGTCATGTGAAACACCCCAGTGTTTATTTTCTTGCGACCAAGAAGAAGTTCACGGCGTGGTCTTGAATAGAGGATACACTCATGATTGGCTGGCCAGGATCAATCTAGGCGTATCATGTGAGAGGAAGGGGAAAGCTGATGTCTCTAAAGGTTGATTATACGGCGGGAAACGACACACACTGTACGGGAAGGAAGTAGTGCTGATACACGATACGGGTGTGGAACTTCACAAGACGGTACTGGAGTGAGACTACTAGATTATACTGCAGTGGACTTCAAACGTTCGTGGAACGTAGTCTTGTTATGTTCGTGGAAAGTGGCTGACCGACAAATTGTGGAGTGCTTACGTATTGGATACTCTAGCACTTGTGGCGGTCTGGTATTATATGTTGGTGAAAGCTATCTCAGACTTTCCATAATTTATGTTCAGGAACGACAAGCGTGTGTTGCTCAAATGTATATATCTTTATACCAAGTGTTAGACTCAGTGAACTCAGTATTATGAGGTACAGTATCTGTGTGATATCATAAGTGCCGATTATGAGAATCGGCAAGTCGTGTTGATACGGAGACACTGAAGGGTACTTATCTACATAAATGTACATCGTTCAACGGACTAATCACTAGTGGTGGCTTAGTCCTCTCCTTCGCTTTCCCACTGTTTTCTTTGTTATTGTAAATATGGAGGCTTCCAGTAATATTTTGTTTGTGTATTATAAGTGTATTTTGGTGTGTTGATGAGGTGCTCATGCAAGGATTTTATTGAGAAAATAGTTAGATATTTTCGAATCAGTGGAGTTATTGACGAACCTAGGTTCAGTTCGTACCTATTTAGTCGTTTTCAGAAGGTAGGTAAGGTCTGTAGCAGATGTACCAGTACGAAGCATTATGTACACGCCCTGGGAGATAAAGAATTATCATGCTCTATCTAAATTCTAGGGATCCATTCTGGTGAACTCTGGCGCCTCTACTACGGATATTTCAATTAATTATTGTTAGTAATGTTATTAACTAAATTTATTTCATGTATTTTATCAAGTTTTCTAGTAATTTTATTTAATCATTCATTTTAGTATTATTAACAGTAAAGTTACAAATTGCACCCAAGCGTGAGGAAATTATTATTCAGTTGATCATAGTTAATTATAATTATTTAATTATCAATCAATTACAAATGGCGCACAACGTGGGGCTGAATGATTGATACATCCGTTAGGCTTGTGATAAGCGTAGGTGCACTTGTCGGGTGTGGATGGATTTCTACAAACTGTCAGTTAGGTGTTTTATATGTACCTGATATGTATGTTGGAGTATGAAGAAATGTTGTAGCGAGTAGAGTATTATAAAATTAAGAAATAGATACGGTAGTTTGGTAAAATTGTAGGTACTATGAATCAGGATAAGAGAGTTCAAAACAATTCCACCACATCAAGTCTATCTAATTTAAGTGAGAGTAGCGAAATGGCTAACAGCATTGAAGATCAATTGGCAAAGATAGGTGAATAACCGTTTAACCCGACTCAAACTTAGAATGTAGGAAATCGAGAGGAGGCTTCCATTCGAAGTACGCTTCAGTTGCATCTTAGTAAGAATGAAGAGTTAAAGGGTGAATTGTACACTAAGATTGATATTCAGAGTAAAGAGTTGAAGGGTGTATTAAATGTAGTTAACAGTAAGTATGAGGGATTGTCCAGTAAGGTTGACGAGCGGGGTAAAGTGTTAAGGGAATCATTTAAAGAATTTGATCAAGTAGACAGTAAAACCGATAATCAGAGAGATTTTGTGAATACGTGGCGTGATGAAAGTAAGAAAGATGTGTCGGATGACTTACTTTGTGCTATTGGTGATGGGAATAGCGGTTTTGCGATCGATAATCCTACAGAAATTTCTGAAATTGAAAGTAAAGTTTTTGTGAAGTTGATGAAGGTTGTTTAGTAAGTGAAGAGTGTTTACGGAATATACATCATGAATATGATTTGTTGATTTATGTGTAAATGAGGAGATTAAAGTTAGGTCGATTATGTGCGAAAATGGTGACTTTGAGATTAATGAAACTTCTGGTAAGAGAGTTGAGAGTAGCAGTGTTATTATCACCCAAGCGTGGGGCAATGATTATTCAGTTGATTATACTTCATTATTATTATTTATTTATCTATCAATTACAACTTATCTAAAAGCAAGGCAACAGGGAGGATTGCAACAACTATCGTAGTAACTCATTGATTAGTATACCAGGCAAAGTATTCACTGTCATCTTGGAAGTGAGGATGCGATCAGTGTTTGAGAGGAATTTGGATGAAAACCAGTGTCGTTTCAGACCACAGAATGGCTGTCAGGATCAGATTTTAAGTATGCGCCCGGTAATTGAAACATGCTACGATAGGAATAGATACTTGTGTTTATGTTTCGTTGATCTAGGGAAAGCATATGACAGGGTACCGAGGAAAAGGTTGTTCACTATACTGGGGTCTATGGGATCAAGGGCAAATTATTAAAATCAATCAAAGGCATGTATGTTGACAATTGGGCTTCAGTGAGAATTGATGGTGGAATGAGTTCATGGTTTAGGGTACTTACAAAGTTTAGACAAGGCTGTAATCTTTCACCTTTGCTGTTTGTAGCTTACATAGATCATCTGCTGAAAACTATAAAGTGGCGGGGAGGGATACACTTAGGTGTAAAAGTAGTAGGCAACCTGGCATATGCTGACGACTTTTTCTTAATGGCAGATTGTGCCGAAAGCCCGCAGTCTGATATCTTGGAACTTGCAAATATTTGCAATGAGTGTAGTATGAAAATGAGCCTTTCCAAAACTAAATTGATGTCAGTAGGTAAGAAATTCAACAGAATAGAATGTCAGACTGGTGATACAAACCTGAAACAGGTAGATAATTTCATGTACTTGGGATGTGTTTTCCCCCAGTATGGTAATATCGTAAGTGAGATTGAATCAACGTGTATTAAAGCTAATGCAGTGAGCTCGCAGTTGCGATCAATAGTGTTCTCTATGCAGGAAGTCAGCTCCCGGACGAAACTATCTTTATATCGGCCTGTTTTCAGATCAGCTTTGCTTTATGGGAGCGAAAGCTGCATGGACTGAGGATAACTTATTCATAAGTTAGATGTAACAGACATGAAAGTAGCGAGAATGATTGCTGGTAAAACAGGCGGGTACAATCGCAAGAGGGTACTCGGAATGAGGAGATAAGGGATAAGTTAGGAATGAACTCAATGGATGAAGCTGTATGCATAAACCGGCTTGGGTGGCGGGATCAAGTGAGGTGAACCGAGGAGTATAGGTTAGCTAGGAGGATAATGGATTGTGTTATAGAGGTAAGAGAAGTAGAGGGAGACAAAGACGACGATGGTGACACTCAATATGTAACGAATTGAAGGTAGAAGGTATGGAACTAAATGCGGCCACAGCACTAGCTGCAGATTATGGAGACATTTAGTAAATTCACCGAGGTTTGCAGACTGAACGCTGAAAGGCATTACGGTCTATAATTTTGATATATGTATGTATGTATCTATGTATGTATGTATGTATATATGTATGTATGTATGTATGTATGTATATATATATATATGTATGTATGCAAATCTTATAATCGGATTGAAAAAAGGAATGTTTTTTGGCATTCTACGGATAAAACTGGCCTGTTTTCTAAATGTAACTGTAATATTTAGGGGTGCCTCTGGAAGGCTTTAAATTCGTTGGAGCAAAGTGCTCTTAAATTGGGATATTCCTGTCCTTGCATTAACATTGAAGTTTTGCAGACGTTGTAAATTTTGTTAACTGTAGCTTATAGCTCAGAACTTGTAAATCTGGGGCTTGAAGCCAAAAGTTGTTAAATTCCCTAGTCTGACATTGTACCTGAGATTTTGTTGTTTTCACTCAGTGAAAAATTTGTTAATTTTGTGATTGTAAAGAAATATAACCTTTGTATTGAAGGTTTAATTTAATTTTTGATATCGTAGGTAGACCCATTCTACCCAGCACCATCTTTCATCTCTTTCGGCCCCAGGGAAATCCCGAAACAATTATTATTATTATTATTATTATTATTATTATTATTATTATTATTATTATTATTATTATTATTATTATTATTATTATTATTATTATTATTATTATTTTCAACTTATAATGATTATTAATATTATCACAATATTACCATGCAAGTGTGTATATTTAGCACAAATGTTTAATGAATTTGGGAAATTTGTTTTGGGAATTAATTGATAACATATTACAGTTACAAAGTCCTTAACAAATTATTAATTTTAAGATTACTTAATAATGTGATATCAATTTTTATTTTGATGAATAATAGTCATGCACACAATAATATTGTCATAGCTACAGCTTTGATTCTGATTCCACAAAATATTCATTTGTAATGGATAATTACATTTTTCTTATTTTTCGTCTTGGTTACAATTAACAAATTTTATATACAATTTTCATGAATCAGTCTGTGTCAAGGTCTCTTATTTCGGTATATAGTTATCCTTGGTTAGGTATTCCCTTATGCATCCATGAATCGACGACAGGGACTGATCACCAATCAGAAGAGTCTCAAGATTTCGGTGAGTATATTTTTTAGGGGCAGCTGTGGCAACAGGGAACTTCAGTGAACACCGAAACGGCTCTCCAAGTGTCCATAAGGAGATATATACTATAACCTTCCAATGAATGTCAGATTGGAGTTGGTGAAGACATTGGAAGTTTATGGTGAAATCAACATCAATGAAATCGTATATCTGAATGCCATACGTCCAGGTTTGTCAGAAACCCAAATAACTCGCTCAACTATATGAACAACAGGCAACGGGTTAGGGTATCGGCAAAAATAATAAGATATGAACCCCGTGGTATCTCGTTAAATTATGGTGGATAATAAAAAGATCGTGGCACATAATACAGAATTAAGTAAATATTGCAGTTTCCTCAAGTAAAGTTTGTTAAATGTAAATAAATGGCGAGAATATTAATGATAGAAATGTATCGGAGGCCATGGAATGAGCTGAATTAATTGGGCAAAGTTCAATCTGTATATGAGGGCCATACCCTGCTTATCTAGTCCGATACGATTCAATGATCGAGACTGGTGATGAAATTGTCGATTGATAACCAAAATGTTATGTGGCAGATTGTTAAACGAATTCCTTTGCCGACGTAAATGATCATACAAGAGCACTCCGTATTAAGAAGTCAAGTGTTTTGATTGTCAAAAACATATGGAAGCTAGGAAATAGGGAGAAATCTTTTAAAAGAAAACCGGCTGTTATTATTGTAATATGTTATTAGATTTTGTTTTTCAAATAAAAGTAGACTGCAGTTCTGTTTAAAACTGAGAGAGAATTAGAGCTGTTGCACACGTAGCGAAAGAGATCAGACGAAAAGTTAGATCACAATACAATACTGACAGATTTTAATAAGAATAGTCGTTGTACAACAAAATACTTATTTTGTTTTCCCAAAATATCGAGGCAAGTGTTGTATACGAATATTGTAAATGAAATAAATGCATGTAACCCTACTCTAACAAATAATTATAAGTTTCAGGTAACATGAAGCCAGAAAACGTTGGATACGATTATGAGATATTTATGAATTCCAGCATGTCCAGTTAAATTACAATAGGATCTCGACAGACCTGACGAGAACTGGGATGGACACCAATGGTTGAAACAAATTCTAGAGGATGAGAGGTGTCTTCTTCACGAAGCCAACGAAGGATGAGTACTCAAAATCAATGTCTTACTATCCCGCTACGTAGCCGCTTTTAAAGTAGAGCAGTATGTTTTCCATTATGTCAATTAGTGACATGCCAAATTATCCAAATTGAAGGCGACAGTTCTACTTGTCAATCATTGCTTTACGATGGATAAGAGTATTGTGAATTGTATCGTAAATGATCCTGAATTGTGATATATCGTATACTATGTCGTGGGAATCTAAGCGATCGCTAGCAAGGTTGTACACATAGACTTAGGCATGGATAACATTCGTGTTGAGATAGTGTCATTATGAAGATATTTCAGTCCAATTCGTGTCTCGAATATGTATTAGAAGGAATCGGCAATCATACTGTGCGTAATTTAGAGTCATTAGCGATCATATTCTTATGTTGAGCACAGTGTTCGGGAAGGTAATTGTGATGTTATTATGATAATATTGCGTTAACATGGTGATGAGATTAGTAGTCTCCGTAATGTGAAGTGCCTGAGTATATTTTCCTAATAAGATGAGGATTCGTTGAGCATGACATATGTGTGATATGATGAAGTGTTTATTGATAGGATCGTCGAAATATGTAAATGGTTGATATTATATGAATTGTCGTGAATGTGTCATTGGGATTATGCATTTAGAGAATGATGCGATGTAGAGGTCCTGATGAGATTTATTGTGGTAGGAATTGATTTAGTCATATTGCTATAATGAATGGTAATTACTTAGGCATGAAGCGGTATTTACAATTATATTTCAAGGTATTTCGAGAACACATAATATGATCGTCTAAGTTATATTAATTAAGTACAGTATAGATAGTTGCGCACAATATTGAATTGACATAAGATCTTCACGAATTAATAATACCACATAGTTGAGAACCATGTCACAAAAGGGTGTGTATGATCTTCATTTATATATGGTGAGTAAATTAATTCCTCTTGCTTGCTGGATTTCTTTTGTAGACCATTGAACTTGACGCTTAGAGCTGATGTAGTTTTACAGGTTGAACTCGCGGAGGACACCAGAGCTATAGAGTCATCGTAGTTTTGAAATTATTGTAGTTGGTGGTGATTGTGTTTTCAAGTGTCCAATATTTAGGTGCAGATGGCGGTGGAGCCCAGAAGAGATCAAGTTCATTTCTTATTTGCTCAATGTTATTGATTTATGGATTACGATATTGTCTTGTGCTGTTTGATCATTTCCTTGATCGGTATGATAATCATTAACATAGGTCACCGATTTAAGTATAACAACGGTATGTTGAGACATTTATTTGAGTCAGAATAGGCGTGCCAAGCCAACAAGAATTAACGATTTCTAATCATCAGTTTGAAGATAAATGTGGTGAATGATGGACTCATTTAAATTTAAAGCCTTCAGCATTGAGATATTAATTTTCCTTTGATTTTCCCGATAAAATCGATACTATCACTGCTGTATGAGAAAAAATATTGACAAGAGTCAGAAGTTAGACATATTTTTATTTAATTAACGTAACCTTCAATCACTTCTAGTATACATTTGTGTTGTTTTCATTTTTATTGATCTTGTAGATGTTATTTAATGTAATTTCTAGTCATTAAACGGAAAATCCTTCCATGAAAGTTATATTTTCGGTGTTCTCACATTTTATAGTATAAGGAACGTCATGATGATAACCTAGATTAGGATAGCAATTAGTAATCGTCCTCTCACGTGCGATCCTGTGACTCAACTCGATGAGCTTTCACGTCCCTTGAGTGGAGATTCATGTATCTCTGCGTGACACTGGCCGAGGCGCAACCTTAACATCAAGAACCCTGAACTGAGAGATTCGTGAAAGTTCACAATACATAAAAAGGTTTTCTGGCAGCCGTACATTAAGCCAGGCAGTCGTGTACAGATTACTACGTGTGGTAAGTCTTGTTGTCAGGATAGTTAGGATATGACTAGACTGATACTCAGAACATTCACAATTAAATAGTTAAAATGAGCACTGTGTAGAACTAAAATTTTATTTTATGTATCATGTATTTGAATATAATTCAGTTGTATTTATCCTATTTCATGAATAAGATAGGGAATGTTGTTGTTCTTACATGAGCAGCTAAGTTCACCCTAGTCATAAGGCATCCGATACCTTATGAAATTATAACGGTTGTTACAAGTGAACAGTGGGAGCGGTTGATAGCGAGTATCAACCTCCTAAATACTAAGGTCGAAACTCACAGAGTGAAATGAAGGAAGGTGAGATTGAATTAACAGAAAGCCTATCCGAACGGTTGGAGGACACTCTAACCACGCTTAAAGAAAGGCTATGCGAACGGTTTGAGGAGGAAAACCATCTTCAGGGCTGCCGACAGTGGGGTTCGAACCCACTACCTCCCGATTACTGGATACTGGCCGCACTTCAGCGATTGCAGCTATCAAACTCGGTAGAAAAGTTGTTAAGGAAATGCGAAAGCAACAAAGCCGAAACTAAACAGGAACTGCATCATTTAGCAGTGGAACATAAACAATTAATTGAATAAATTGGTGATGTCACAGTATCGTTTACCAATAGTTTACAGGAAACTAGGGAAAAAGTACAGACACAATGCGAAAAGATGTCACAGAGGAATCTTAGTGTCGAGGATAGAGTAAACGCAATTGAAACGGAGACACGTAGTAACCTTAGCTCAGTGGCAACGAAGGTTGAGGAAAGTATGGAGAGGTTAGATCAGGGACTGAAAGCAGTGTAAGCCAACCGTGTGGCAGATCAAGTGTTGGTAACACAACAGTTCGCCGGAATGAAACGGGACATAGCAGAATGGCAGAAAGAAATGTATACTAAATGGGAAGCGCTAGATAGAGATCTCATTCTTAATGAAGAGGGGGTATGAGAGGAAATGGAGGATGCTATGAACAACGAACTGCACAAACTCCAAGTACAAGGGGAAAATCTTGCAGCCTTAGTCACGTTTGGGACAGAAGGACACGCCGAAATAAAGAAAGGCATGCGGCAGACCATATCGGCAGCCAAGCTGCCGAGCACTAATCCTTTCCAGGAAGCGTCTGTGAATGAGGAACCTACCACTCAACCAGTCTGAGCTGGTAATGGACAGACACCCGTTAATCAGTCTAGCCTCTTAACATTTTGAAAATAAGTGATGAGCTACCACGAAAATTTAATGGTAACAATTCACTCACTCCTAGGATGTTCTTGAGGGATTTAAAATCTTCTTTTAAGGAGATGCATACACCTGAGGAGAAGAAATTAAGAATTAAAATTAAAATTAAAATTAAAAATTAAAATAAGGATTGAAATTAAGAATTGAACTTGGTTTATTGGATATAGGTTGTTGCTTGAAACTTTTGAGGACTTCGCAAAGGCTTTCGTTAATCGTTTTTGGGTGATAGATGCACAGAAAATTTAAGACTCGAATTATACTCCAGAAAATATAATTCAAGTATGCCTACACGTTACCGCGAGTATTTCCTGCATCAATTAGTAAAGATGAAGGAATTAGATAACAAGAACTCGCGCAAGCAATAGTAAAACAATTTCTTCCAGATGTTGAAAGAATGATGATAACTGCTAAAGTATAGAGCCCAGAAAAAGCAGAAAGAATCATGCGACAGTTCGAAAACACGATTAACTTGATTATGCCTAGATAAGCCCGAAATTCTGAACAGAGAGCTTTTGTGACAGATGCAGTTAAATGCAGTAATACCCAGGAAATTAAAAGTCAGGACACAGGGGCAATTCCAAGACGGAATCAAGAAGAAAGAATAGGAAGGAATAATCGAGAATTTTATGACGACTAGCAGTACCGTCAAACTTATGATTATTCTAGACCGTATCCAAGAAGGCAAAGGAATAGTGATCGTAACAGGTATGAGGACAGGAATTTGAGTCGTGCATACCAAAGTTATGGGCAGCGCCAAACACAACAACCCAATTATAGGGAACCTGAATACCGAGACCGAGAGAAAAGGCGGTATTTGCAGGAACTTCACTCTCAACGGGAATAACAAGAGAAATGGAAACAGGCTTTGGAAAACAAGATTTAAACCCAGACATCACAGGAGCGGAGGGTTTACAGTTCCAACAAGCGCGAGAACAGGGGACCGGTGCAGTCAATCGCTAAATCCATTGGCACAGTCCTACCCAACTGGGAGTAAGGGACATGAAATTAATGTACAGTAGAAGAAGATGATGGTTTTTCGGAGGAGGAAGAAGAAGAAGTTGAGGAGGAAATTGTCACATCACCCAATGAAGATACGTCCCAGGTTTTCGAAGATGAAAGTATTTATGATTCATAGGAGAAGAAAGAAGAACAAGGATGTATTAACTGCATAACATGTCTACAAGAAGAAATGGAACTGAGAAAAATCCTGCACATGATCGTAGACGACTTGATAGAAGAACAGTGGAAACTGAAAGAGGAGAACCAATGCTTATGGAGAGAAATAAGACAGGCGAAAAGGAATGAATTGTGAATACAGACTGAATTATGTTTGCTAGTAGTCAATACAGGCTTGTACCGATATCATTGACGAGAGAAATTATTGTCACAAGTTTCGAAACATTTCTATTTAAGTGGGAGAGTGTTAAGGTGTTCATACATGGGATTTAAGTTGTATGATTTTGGTACATTCATCAGGCCACATTAAGTGAACAAGTAATTATATGAATTTATGTTGAAGTCCACGTTTGTTTTCTACGATAAAAAGTTATCTCTGCTAAGTAATCTCGGAACACCCGGTGATGACATCAGAATAGGAGCAGGGATACTACGCAGAAACAGTGGAAAGTTCCACGGTACTGATTAAGGATATTTCAGTGCAAAATAGACAGAAAACAGAGAAGAAGATATCCAAAACCCTTTGATCTGTGATAGACCCTTTCTAAGAAGTGACGAGCGAATATCTCTCACCCAATCAGAATCCACCTTTTATATATTTTGAAAGAAGCGGGACAGAACGTTCAACTTATCTCCGATCTCTGCAAATAATTAACAAGAATTCCAGAATAGCAGAACACTTGAATTTACCAAATATATTTAAGACCAAGTAATTACATTTATTAAATAACAAATAATTACTTACGCACTAAGTTATGAGTCAATACCAGGTGTGAGTAGTTACCGCCATAATATTAGTTAGGATCGACAGTGCGTGAGAAGAATTAGTGCGACTCACGCCTTCAGTGTTATATAACATTTTACGATCAATTCTATAATCACGCCGTATCATTGTTCTGACATTCACTTTCCATAATTAATCAAGTGGTACCATTAATCAAATGAACATGTTTTCATATTGAGAGACGCTCTTCAGATCGGGGATTTCCCTCTGCTGAATGAAGGTCCTTCCGCCACAGCGCAACCAAGTCAAGACAGAGCACGATACTCGCAAATCAGTTCGCAGCTACAGTTACCGTCGGGTAGACGTGAATTATAAATCGCTCCGTATAGTGGATGAATACAGTACGATAGAGTGTATTTTTATAAGTCTAAATACGGTATTAAATCGTAATGTATGTGTCCAAGACAGTGTCGTTTATATTATCATGGAATTACACGATATGAAAATTAAATTTGCGGAACAGCAAGTAATTATGTCAACAGGAGATTTTATGTCTTATAATAATCACGACATAATCGCAGTGCAGTCTTTGTTACGCTCAGTAGTAGCGACAGACATTCGGACAGGCGAGGAATAATTCAAGTTTAAAAAACACTATACTTTCCATATTTTTAGCAGGCAAGGTGATGGGCGGCTGTTGTAAACATTTACTCTCACCATTATAAGAGGGTCCTTGAAAGACAGTCAGTTTGATTGCGGGAAACTCTTTGTCGAGGTTTAAGGAAAGACTTGGAACTGTAGGACTTGTGTGTGCGTGGAGAAATCCGACTAGTAACTACCACCAATAGCAGTCATTCGCAACACAACACAGAATAGTGAGAGCGAATATAAGCAGATCAATGCTCCAGCATAAAATGCGTAATAGTACAGTGTAAATACATGTGTTAAGTTTAAATAATCAAGTGTGGAAATCCTGTGTTAGATAATTTCTTTTGTGTAAGCAATGATGGATACATCAAGAAAAATGGGAAAGTGTAATCTGCTAAAGATGAAGTTCTAAATTTACCAATGACGGAATCCCATTGACTACGGACCGAGGTTGATTCCAAAAATGTGAGTACATCTCATAAATTTTACATACATACATACATACATACATTATCCTTATAGACTGTTATGCCTTTCAGCGTTCAGTCTGCAAGCCTCTGAGAATTTACTAAACGTCGCCACAATCCTCGATTTTCAACTAGTGTTGTGGCTTCATTTAGTTCTTTACCTCTTATCTTTAGATTGTTATAAACCGAGTCTAACCATCGTCGTCTTGGTCTCCCTCTACTTCTCTTACCCTCCATAGCAGAGTCCATTATTCTCCTAGGTAACCTATCCTCCTCCATTCGCCTCACATGACCCCTACACCGAAGCCAGTTTATGCGTACAGCTTCATCCATCGAGTTCATTCCTAAATTAGCCTTTATCTCCTCATTCCGAATACCCTCCTGCCATTGTTCCCACCTGTTTGCACCAGCAATCATTCTTGCTACTTTCATGTCTGTTACTTCTAACTTATGAATAAGATATCCTGAGTCCACCCAGCTTTTGCTCCCGTAAAGCAAAGTCTGAAAACAGACCGATGTAAAGATAATTTCGTCTGGGAGCTGACTTCCTTCTTACAGAATACTGCTGATCGCAACTGCGAGCTCACTGCATTAGCTTTACTACACCTTGATTTCATCTCACTTACTACATTACCATCCTGGGAGAACACACAACCTAAATACTTGAAATTATTGACCTGTTCTAGCTTTGTATCACCAATCTGACATTCAATTCTGTTAAATTTCTTACCTACTGACATCAATTTAGTCTTCGAATGGCTAATTTTCATACCATACTCATTGCACCTATTTTCAAGTTCCAAGATATCAGACTGCAGGTTTTCAGCACAATCTGCCATTAAGACCAAGTCGTCAGCATAGGCCAGACTGCTTACTACATTTCCACCTAACTGAATCCCTCCCTGCCATTTTACAACTTTCAGCAGAGGATCCATGTAAACTACGAACAACAAAGGTGAAAGATTCGCCTACAGCCTTGTCTAACCCCTGTAAGTACCCTGAACCAAAAACTCATTCTACCATCAATTCTCCCTGAAGCCCAATTGTCAACATAAATGCCATTGATTGATTTTTAATAATCTACCTTTAACTCCCTAGTCTCCTACTACGGCGAGCACCATTTCCCACGGTACCCTGTCATATGTTTTCTCTAGATCTATGAAACATAAACGCAACTGCCTATTCCTCTCGTAGTATTTTTAAGTTACCGGCCGCATACTGAAAATCTGATCCTGACAGCCCCTCTGTGGTCTGAAACCACACTGGTTTTCATAATTTTTATAGAATCTAAAACATATCTTTACGTAGTTTCAGTTACGCGGGTCGTTAGTGATAATGTTTAGCTAGTATATAGTACGGTACGAGAGAGGAGTCAAACTATTTAGGGATTTTTCTTTGTGTCATATAAGTATGTGTACATTTATTATTATTATTATTATTATTAGGAGTTCGTTGTAAGTTCAGGTTATCAGCGTATTTTTTGATGATCATGTAAGATTTAATTTTGGTTTAGTGTGGTGCCGTAAACACATATTTTTAAATGACTTTAGTGGAGTACTTTTGGATTAATCTTCATCAGTGAACTGAGCTAGGATTGAGTAATATAAATTCAATATAATTTGACTAGGAATTTATTGATCTACGGTCATGATCTCATAAAAAGTTATTGTAGAAATTTTGTATATTTTTAAAGCGGAATCTAAAATAACCAACTGGGATATTATAAAAGTTTTAGCCTATTGTAGGAAACATTTTGTTGTAATAAAACACGATGTTGAGTGAGAGTATCAGTCACATATTTTTAATAAGGTCCAGGTTAACAAGTATACTGTAGTAGGTGAAAGTCTTCACATGGAAAAATTGAGAAATTTATATGCCACCATGAGGTTGACAGAGAAGTAGGCCAGCAGTGCAGCTGACAATAATTTAATACCGGCATTGGGGAGCGGAAGGAATAAAATGTTGTTGAACAAGAAGACATTGTGTTAATGAACCAGTTGATCGAACTGAGGAATAGTAAGGAATCTGAAGGCTAACAGTGACGCACCATCGGTGACTGATATAGAGGTATGATTAACTATTTTAGATTGCCACAATAATATTGTATTAAAGTAAGAAATACCCAATAGATTTATTATGATTTCTAATGGCAGTTTATGTATTATTTTGGCATGACGTTGCTCTATTATTATTATTATTATTATTATTATTATTATTATTATTATCATTATTATTACGAATATTACTACTATTAAAATATTATTACTAAATAATATTACTATTACTAATAAGAAGAAGAAGAAGAGGAAAAATTTCTTTGGTAGCATTTACGCTACAGTTTTCACAAGCTGTCATGAACTCATTTCGTGAATACAGAATTGGACCTTACATTTTGCCAGGATGGGTAGCCACGACATTGACCTATTCATAGTCGTGGTTAACGGCGATTTCAGTGATTTATACTGATTGGACACTGAAATCAACCAGTAATTGTCATCATTTAATTTATATAACCTGATACTAAATTTTTCTTCGACAGTCTCGCCTGGAAATGACCTGTGTGTATATATTTGTGAATACTGTAGTTAATGATAAGTTATTTTTTGTTTCCAACTATGTGATTTTTTAAATATTGAATTCGTAGGCTATTTATTTGAATGTGTCTCTACTTATAAATATTAGTTTACTTTTGTATTTTTTTTCTTAACTGGTAGAGTTATTATCCCTAGCTCAGTTCATGTAAATTTAAGGTAGGACTCGCTTACAACACGGAAAGAAATATTTTATATTCAGCAGCAACACCAGGTCATTTGAGGGAGTTAATGACCTAGAACTTTTGTGAATTAAATTTACGAATATTTGAAACTGTATGTTAATGAACCATAATTTTATTTTTAGGCAGTTCAGTAACCACTAGAAAATAAATAACTCTAAATTGCAAAAATATTCTTCATGTAACGGATTTCTCTTTTGTTTTACACAGTGAGGATTGTTTTTCTTTCTGAAATGAAATTTGTAACGGTGGTTTTTGGAAAACAAATGTTGGTTAAATTATCAAAGTAAGAGTTAATGGTAATCACCAAAGGTGTAATGACTCAATTATCCTGTGAATGTTCTGAGTAACTAAATTTACTATACCCAGTGGTAACAATTAAAGTTGACGTCAGTGGCTATATTATTATTATTATTATTATTATTATTATTATTATTATTATTATTATTATTATTATTATTATTATTATTATTATTATTATTATTATTGTGGTGTCATAATGGTATGTTTTACCTATTACTTAGAAAGGTGTGATAAATGATAAGAGGCAAGATTCTAATCATCTAGAAGCAGCTAACTATGCATTATAGAAAAAGTTATAACTTCAACTCATCGCAATGTCAACATATTTTTAAATGTAACTTCTGGAAAATTTAATTTGGATGTGAGCAAGTTTTATTTGATGAATATAATCATTTTTGGATACATTAGGATTTGATAGGCACTGCATTTTAGTCAGTTAAACTTATTATTACTATTATTATTATTATTATTATTATTACTATTATCACAATATTACCACGCAAGTGTGTATATTTAGCACAAATATTTAATGAATTTGGAAAACTGATGTGGAAATTAATTAATAACTTATTACAGTTACAGTGTCATTAACAAATTATTTACTTCAAAATTAGTTAATAATGTGATATCAAATTTTATTTTGATGAATGATAGTCATGCACAACATAATATTGTCATAGCTACAGCTTTGATTCTGATTCTACAATATATTCATTGGTAATAGATAATTATATTTTTCTAATTTTTCTTGATTACGATTAATAAATTTCATATACCATTTTCATGAACCAGTCTCCGTCAAGGTCTTTTATTTCGGTAGATAGTTATCCTTGGTTAGGTATTCCCTTATGCATCCATGAATCGATGACAGGGACCGATCACCAATGAGACGAGTCTCAAGATTTCGGTGAGTATACATTTTAGGGGCAGTCTTGGCAACAGGGAACATCAGTGAACACCGATACAGCTCTCCCAGGTGCAGTATGTATGTATGTGTGTATGTATGTATGTATGTATGTATGTATGTATGTATGTATGTACGTATGTATATCCTACTTACGTGGTATTACTCAAACAGTTTTACAGTCCTGTAGGAAAAGAAAATATGCTTTACTTTTATCCGAAAATGTAACGCTAGTGATTTTCACATATGGTAGTGGTAATACGTAAAAAAGAAAACCAAGGCAATATAGTGTCAACGTAAAAGACGTGGTATCGGCCAGTAGATGTGTGGTTAGCGACACTAAATCGAACCAACAGTCAGGAAATAAGTAGAATTTTTTTTTTTTGCTAGTTGCTTTACGTCGCACCGACACAGATAGGTCTTATGGCGACGATGGGACAGGGAAGGGCTAGTAGTGGAAAGGAAGCGGCCGTGGCCTTAATTAAGGTACAGTCGTAGCATTTGCCTGGTGTGAAAATGGGAAAGCACGGAAAACAATTTTCAGGGCTGCCGACAGTGGGGATCGAACCTACTATCTCCCGAATACTGGACACTGGCCGCACTTAAGCGACTGCAGCTATCGAGCTCCGTTAACTATAAATCACTACCTTCAGTAATAACAGGGGGAAAGGGTGAGGTTGGACTCTGTGTATACGCTTAAATGGCAGCTCTCTACTTAGAGCAGAAATAATATTTAATGACATTAAACATGGACCATTAGTACTTCCCCGTTCATCCTAACGAATTCTCCTTCTTTAGGCCGCTGCGTTTTGAGGATTTTTCTGGAGCTATAGCAACACCGAGGCCCTTCCTTAAGAAGATCTCCCATGGATTCTTTTACTTTCCTGTGATTCTCAGCTGAAGTATTGTGGGATATAGGGGTAAGGGGGTAGTATATATTATTTAGGAGAATGGGGAACAAGAATGGTGCATCCCCGAAGATTACGACCCACTTAAGAATTGTGAAGCAATAGGGCAATGAGGAAATCGCCGGCTAATCCTTTCATCTTGATCCTTTTCAGGATAACCGTTAACCGTCATCTCTGTGAATATAGAAGGTACTGCTTCAGGATATGTGCAGGAAAAGTAAGTCCGATGTACTGTGCATGCAATAGATTCGTAGAAGCTAGGGAATGCATAGACCAAACCACGAGCCACATGCCTCCATGCCCAACAATTTACACAGAGGATGATATCCTACAAGCCACTGCGAGTGCACTGGACATTGCGAAATACTGGGCTTTGGTAGTAATATGAAGATCACACATGTTACGCTTTGTTTTACTTCAAAGTGATTTGTACATGAACTGTAATTTGTATGTTTTCGACTCGAGAATAAAAAAATATTAATAATAACATTAATAATAAAAGTAATAATATTAATAATAATTAATTACAGTTTCAGGTTAGTTAGTAATTTCACCTCGATGTTTGATGGAATTCCGGACTCACTTTTGTCACGTAGCTAAACCGAACAGTACTCTGGACAACTAACGAGCCCGTAATCCTCTTCCCTTCCGCGCTTCGTTTTCCGTCAACTTGCTGCTGAGGAGTATTAAACATTGTCCAAACGGCACCAGAATGACAACATGCACTAAAGAACTATGCGTATTTAGAACCAGAAAGTCATGTGACAAACTTGTAGAAAAGCATGCATTTACTTTTAATCTTGAGTGTGTAACCATATAGCGGTGAAAAATGGTGATGAATGGAAAATGTGACGAATACATTTTCAAATGAAGAGGTCTGTTAACATGTACATAAATGAAGATGATATGGTTGTACTGTGATGTGTTCCTGCAGCAATGTAGCTCAGTTTGTGTTTGTGCTCTACAATGGACTAAAGGTATAATCAGAGAACGAGCGAGTTGACTGTGCGGTTAGGGTCGCGTACCTGTATGATTGCATTCGGCAGATAGTGGCTTCGAACACTTCCTTCGGCAGCGCTCAATATGGGTTTCCGGTGTGAAAATTGGAAAAACACGGAAAACCATATTCAGGGTTACCGGAAGTGGGGTTCGAACCCACTATCTCCCCAAAAGTAAAAGCATTTGAGAAATCGGAGTAATTTTCTACCTCTTTACTTACTTAAAATTTTGTTATCAAGACTTGTTTTCTCCATCATTTTGTGTTAATATGTGAAATTAGCCTCGCAATTTAATCCCACGGATGAATTATCAAACGCTTACTAATGGTCTTTGCCTTGAATGAAGGGAGTTCACCGGGGGAGTTGGCCGATCGGTGAGCTTGCATTTGGGAGATAGTGGGTTGGAACCCCATTGTCGGCAGCGCTGGACATAGTATCCCGTCGTTTCCCATTTTCACACCAGTGCTGTACCTTAGTTAAGGCCACGACCGATTCCTAACCTATCGTCGCCGTAAGACCTATCTGTGTCGGTGTGACGTAAAGCACAATTGTTGTGTAGAAGCGAGTTGTTGTTTAGGAAAGTTTATTTCAGTGAGGCTCAACTTGTAGGATTCCAAAAAGATATAGGAGATATTCTAGATTCAGGAAGGCAAATGGGCTGCATCTCTACTGATCTATGCAAGGCTTTTGATAGGGTAGATCGAGGGATATAATGAGGGCTATCGGACTAGATAAAAGAGTGGTTGAATGGGTGGCTACATTTCTAGAAAATAAAAATCAGAGAATTTGAGTAGGTGATCCTGTAATGATTAAGAGGGGGTCCTGCAAGGCTGTATTATTGGACCTTGTTAAATTTCATATACACATAATTGATATGATTAAAACAATTGGAATCACAGATAAGGCTTTGACTCTGTAGAGTAATAAATAAGTAGCAGAATTGTGAGCGACTTCAAAAAGATCTAGACAATGTTGAGATGGACGGCAGACAAAAGTCAGGCTGTAAATTTTGCCAAAAGGAGAAGTTCTCTCATGTTAGTTACTATGTTGGTGGGGTGATCCTACATCAAAGGTGTCCTTGTACGTACGTAGGTGATAGTAAATCCTAAATCTCTTCGTGTAGTTATGAGGGTATTTAGAGGTTGTAGTAGGAATATGAAAGAGAGGGCGTATGAGTCTCCGGTAAGACCACAATTAGAGTATGGTTCCATACCAGAATTACTCGTTACGTGAACTAGGGAAGATCCAAAGTGTTTGTTTATTTGTTGATTTCCGTCAAGAATGTACTGTTACAAATATGTTGCAAACTTTGGGCTGGGAAGACTTGGAAGTAAGGAGAGGATTTGATGGCCCTAAACGGTATGTTCCGAGCTGTCGGTTGAGAGATGCTGTGGAATGACGTCAGTAAAAGAATAAGCTTGAGTAGAGCTTTTAAAGGTAGGAAAGATCATAATATGAAGATAACATTGGAATTTAAGAGGACTTGTTGGGGCAAATATTCATTTATAGGTAGAGTAATTTATCACGGGTAGTCTCAGGTAAATGCCCAAGTTCTTTAGGAAAAGACTAGGTAAGCCACCTGGGCGATAGCTCTAAATGCAGATGCATATTTATTTATTTATTTATTTATTTATTTATTTATTTATTTATTTATTTATTTATTTATTTATTTATTTATTTGTTGATTAAATAATGGTAACGCTGTACGATAGAAATTGGATCCTTCAGAGTGTCCCCCATTAGTGAAGGCAGTGACGTGAATCAAGACGACACTTGGTGTGTCGTGCGATATACCAATTACCTTGGAGCGTGTACAGCCCACGACATGCTGCACTCCATAATTACCTGTAATTGTTTTAACAAATGCGTAATGGTCCTACTCTTGAGTACCATCATTTTAATCTGTTTTCCTACGCGATCTTGATACTTCAAACGAATGTTAACGTAATGCATTTGCCTACTTTATTCCTGTATAGAGAAACGTAGGCTTTTAAGATATAAATTAGTTTCAGGCTCATTTTAGCAAGATTTTGTTGGTTTTGTTGCGACTATAAATGCCCATTTCCGGGTTTATTGCCTGTTTGCAGTATAGTAGCCTATTTAATGCATTTTTACAGTCTTTCAAATTAGCCCATTCTCTTCCAATACATTATACTCTATTGTAGCTGGTGTGGTCGACAAAATTATTTTCTTATTTTACAACATAACAATAAGGATAATTTTTAGAAATCTCCAGAAATAGCTACTGGGAAGTTACAAGGAACAATTTGACCTCAGAGGTTTACACTTCTCCCACCTCCCTGTCAAAGTAGAACTACGTTGTATACATCCATATCCCCTACCTCCCCCTCTCATCAAAACTGTGCACAAGGGTGGACGCTCTTTCTTGAGATCGTTTTGAGGTCTACTTTTAAGAAGTGTGTTTAGCAATGGCTACCAATTCCAAGTCGTATTGGGTGAAGCAGTGGATCACAGGAGATCCCCTACTCTCTATCGATGGAATGGTAGTCTTCTACCAAGCTTGTGATTGGGGACTACGATCACATTTCGCTGTAGCATTTATAGAACTATTAATTTATGTATTGTGGTAAGTAGCCTTATTGCAATGCTGCCTAATTTAGGCCATGGACGATGAGGATGTTATCGGGATAAGATAAGCCTACAAAGCCATGTCCTGCCCATCAGTCGATCGGATTTGGCGTTCCTCCCCGGAGTCACCACAGAGTTGGAGAGAAGTGTTAAGCCCTTGTGGAGTCCGTTAGGATTGTAAAAGAAGTTAGGGGAAGTCTCGAGCAAATGTTTGATAGGGTCTTCGAATGAAATCTAAGGTGGGAAGAGATAGTAAAACTACCACTTCATGTAATGTGATGTTGAGAGATCCTTCTCACATACAGAAACATTCTTCATTAGAGCACGATTATTACCAGAAAATATTGAAACTTTAGTTGTAAATTCCTTCCATAGTCATTATAAGTATATTTTACACGATGGTGCTGATTGTCGTGTTTATGTGCCTGAGTATAAATCGTGACCGTAACTTATGGGAACGTCTAGAGGTAAGTGTCTGTGTCTGCGCAGAGAGAGAGACGGTGGAGCCTAGCACGTGTCCGGCTAAATGTCCACAGGTGTCCTGGGTTCGATTCCCGGCAGGGTCGAAAATGTTAACCATTATTGGTTAATTTCGCTGGCACGGGGGCTGGGTGTATGTGTCGTCTTCATGCTTATCACGACGCTCATGTCGCCTACGGGAGTCAAATCAAAAGACATGCACCTGCCTAGCCGAATACTCCCGCCATTTCATTTCAACTAGCACGTTTTGAAACTCTTGCGGGACGACATTCCGGCAACTCTGAGTTTCGGAAAGCCTTGAAAGTAGTTAGCGAGATGTAAAACCAGTATTATTATTATTATTATTATTATTATTATTATTATTATTATTATTATTAATGTTATTATTATTATTATTATTATTATTATTATTATTATTATTATTATTATTATTATTATTATTATTATTATTACTGTACCGGAGGTATACTCGACACGGGCATTTTAATTAAGTGCCTTTTAGAAGGACACTTCTAACTGCTGTATATATTAGAAGAAGTTTGAACGTTTTTCGACATATCACGTTATGTGCACCCTCTGGGGCGAGGATGAACAATTAACTTTCAAAGTAATTTTGTGTGTCAAGGTTACCTATACTGAATTGTTTATTGATTGTTTTTGGTGTTCTATCTCTTCCCGCCGGCTTAAATGGTAACCAATAGGAAATTTTGTACATTTATTTAAGTAACCAGTCAGAGTAACCAGGCATCGAGGTGACTATGCTTTTGTAACCTTCTCTCGTAACTTAAAACAAAAAATTCTTTCATCTAGTCACCTTCGTAACGTCGTGCCATTTCAAGGAGTGTCAGAGTTCGCCTCCTAACATTTTGATTTTGGGCCAGTAAGTTTAACCTTTCCTTTTTTAACTGAGGCCAGGTAGAGTGGGCACTTAATGCCCCTGTTAAAGTTCACTATTTTCATATGTGATTTCGACTGTTGAGCAAATAAGGCTGTGGGTTTTGTTAAAAGTAGGCTTGTTGGAGAAAGTAATAGTGTGGAGCAAAGACGCTCCTTTTCTGGAACTTAGTCTCCTAGAGGAGTTATTGAATGGAGCTACGTTGGCAAATTGTAAGCTTTGAGCTCAGTGTGTAAAATTGTTGTCATTTGATTTGTTTATACTTTTCTCAAGCTCATGAGCTACACCTTGTACCTGATTACTTCTTATTTGCTTGGCAAAGTGTAAATTTTGAAAAGTATAGAAAAAACAACGCCGAGGAAAGAAATATATCCCAAATATTTAAAGTTTTAAATTGCTATTTAATCTTTTCTCTATCCACTTATTCATGCCCGCACCTTCTTTCACCTCTGTCCACCGTAAACATTATTATTATTATTATTATTGATATTATTATGGTTATTATCATCATCCTACGCAGAGGCCACCTGTCAATAGCTGTCTTTTACGGGTTCTGCGGTCGCCGCCTCCACAGGCCCTCGGGAGAGGCCTCCGCCGCATTGACCTCTGGCAAGGTCATTGCTATGCTGACTAAGACTGCATGCTTAACCCTACAGACGCTACCTTGGAGGGGCTTAACATTACTTTCTAAGCGCAACAGAGCACGCCTAAACTCAGAGCCGCCATCTTGGAGGAGCCAGCCTTAGTTTTACGACGAGATGCCCTTCTCGACGCCATTTGCTGGATTCCCTCCCCGACGCGGATTTTGCACAAGAGAGCATACCTAACCTTACAGTCGCTATCTTGGAGGGGCCTAACTTCAGTTTTACGGCGAGATGCCCATCCCGACGCAATTTAAGTAGTAGGGCAATGGGGATTCGCATAAGAGGTCACACCTAATCACATGGAGGAGCCTAACTAAACAGCGCCGTTCCCGACGTCAATTACAAAAGATGGCGGCTATACACAGGCTCTTATGGAGAAGGCTAGCCCAGGGGCTACTGCATAAGATGACGGCTATACATAGGCAGTTATGCAGAAAGCTGGCACAGAGTAGACATAGGATTTAAGGAGACGGCCTAAGGGCGATTGCACAAGATGGCGGCTATACAAAGGCTCTTATGGAGAAAGCTAGCCCAGGGGCTACTGCGCAAGATGGTGGCTATACATAGGCTCTTATGGAGAAACCTGGCCTAGGGGAGACATACGAACTAAGGAGAAAGCCTAGTGGCGATTGCACAAAATGGCGGACGCGTACAACTTCCTAGTGCTAGGGCCCCCGAAGCAAGGTAGTTGCTATACCTTGGTTATATAAGACTAACTTTAAGGAGATGGACCAGGAGCTTAAGGCGATACATTGTTCTTATAGATCTAACTCTTGAGAGCTGCCTCAGGGGTTTACAACTTGTAACTTATGACCTACTCGTTTGATTAGCTTGACATTCGTGAAATGAGACAGGGGCTGCTATGCAAGATGACTGATACACTGAGTTGCTATAGGCCTTAAATAGAGGTTTGCCTCAGGTGCTCACAACTTGTAACTTATGAACTATTGGTTTGACCATCGTAACTTTCGAGGGATTGCGGTAGGGGCTACTATGCAAGATAACTGCTATACTCTATTCGTGTAGACCCTAACTAGAGGTTCACATCAGGGTCTCACAACTTGTAACTAATAAACTATTAGTTCGATCAGCCTGATATTCGAGAACTGAGGCAAGGTCTGTTATGGAATGCAGCTGCTATACTATATTCATATAGACCTTAACAAGAGAGTAACCTCAGGGACCCACAACTTGTAACTCATGACCTCTTAGATTGATCATATGACATTCGAGGAGGGGGGCAAGTGCTGCTATGCAAGATAGCTGCTATACTGTATTCTCATGGACCGAACTGTAGAAAGGGGCTTACAACTTGTAACTTATGGTCTATTAGATTTATCGCCTAATTTTTGGAAAGTGAGGCAGGGGCTACTAGGCAAGATAGCTGCTGTACATTGATTATATTAGACTAACTTTATGGAGCTGGGCTATTGCTCATCCTTCTAACCAGCTACATTTATAACTTTAGTCTAGTACAGGAGCTAGTGGTGATACATTAGCTTTATGGTACTAAATTGGGGGAGCATTCTTACGGCTTTTCCGGGTATTGGGCTAATGCGGGGGTGTTATCCTCCTAACTGGATACCCTTTCTAACATCTATGTAGCGGAGGGGCTCTTGTTTATACATAGGCTCTTATGGGACTAACCCTGGGGGTAGAGTTGCACTAGGACTCTCGAGGAAGGATAGTCGCTCAAAGTTAAAGGCATAATCAGAATGATGACATGTAGATAAACATATAATGTTGTAACAAGCTAACCTTGTAATCCTGTGAGGAGTGATAACGTTCATTCAGTGTCGGACTGCAACATGCTGAAGGGAAAAAAATTGTGCTACACACATGTTAGGGAATGGAACCTAGGGGTCACGTCTTATATAAACGGCAAAAGAACGAAAGAACCCTTCCTCCTCCTCCACCTCCTCCTCCTCCTCGCCGCGCCTTCCTCCTCCCAGAGATAAGGGCTAATGGGCTTAAGGGCTAATGGGCTAATAAGGCAAAGCGCTCAAGGGCTAAAACGCTAAAAGGCTATATGTGTAAAGGTCTAATGGGCTAATGGGCTAAGGGGCTAAAGGGATGAAGGTCTAATGAGCTGAAGGGATAACGGGCACAAGAGCTAAAAGATTAAAGGGCTAATGAGCTGAACGCATAATGGGCTAAAGTGCTAAACGGCCAAAAGGCTAAAGGGCTAAAGGGCACTACATTTTTGTAGTATTTTGGTTTCCTCTCGTCTCTTTATCCGGAGCTTGAGGCCATCTCTACAGCTAGAGTTAACACCCTAAGGAAGGGAGGATTTTGGAAGATAGTCTGCAACAATACAGCTACTCGATCAACTATATGCTACAGAAGGGTAACTTAGGTGAGGGTGAGGGTAATTCTTGCTCTGTTTAAAAATATCTGCTATATAATCTGTGTAACAAGCATCTTGATACTACGTAGGCTCTTAGCAGTTGTAATCATTTTAGGAGCACGTTGGGATCCTTACAGTACCTTACGTCTGCATAGGGTAACATAGGCTTGTTGTGAATTTTGAGCCTTCATGCAGACAGTTGATGTGTAGGGACTTGTTTTTATGTAATACGTGCTTCTGCAGTAGCGTTTCTAAGTAGAAACTTGACTTGCTTTGATAGCAAAGAAGCGTTGAAATCTTCTTCTACTTCATCTTGCATCTCCTTTTGAGATGTTTGCACGGCGACAGCACGCGTAACTGGTGATGATAGCAAAGAAGCGTTGAAATAATGTTCTACTTCATGTTGCATCTCTTCTTGAGATGTCTGCACGGCGACAGAAAGCGTAGTAGGCTTAGAAAATGAAGTAAAGTAATAATGCTCTAATGGCATAGAAGTATTGAGATCTTTTTTTTTTTTCAACTTTTCCTTTATTATCACTATTATTATCAGCATCACCATCATCTTGCTTCTCTTCATCTCGAAATGTGTGCTTAGTAACAGAACTTGTAGCAGGCCTAGACAACAATGGTGCATTAAAAATCTCTCGCAGAGGTGTACTTTAAAAAAATCACTATTTGCTTGAATATGGTTGAGTTTTTTGTATTTTTTCTCAATGAAGCTACGTTACACGCGGCTTCGTGACGTTGAGCGTTGTAAGTGTTCTTGAACTCTCTTCTAAAATGTCTGCATTTAAAAATTGTCCTACAAGATATCTCATGACGTCGCTTGTGATAGACTCGGGGAAATGTTTTTCCACACTCTTTGCAAATATAGCTAGAAATGGGTAGTTCCATGACGGACTTTATATTCAGCTAGCAGATACTCCTTTAAAAGATACAAGTTAAATTTACTAGACACTTGCTACTCTCTACTTCCACGATGTGAACAGCTTAACGATTAACAGTAAACTAACACAAAAGCGTAAATCCTCTCTTGTACACCTTATACAGGGTAGGTGTGGATATTGGAAGAGATAGTCAAGGAAGAGGGAAGCAGTGAGGTTAGACCGTGCCAAGATGCCAGCAGTGAGGTTAGCGACGTTTTCTTGTCCAAACACGTGGGGTTAGTGTCCGACAAGTTAACCGCTTCCACCTTGATTCGTCCTAACAACGTACACTAGTTTGGCGTGGATATTAAACATGGCTATCCTCACTGCTTTTACCTTGACAGACACTATCCACAGCGCTGCCATCATAACTACACGGGGAATTTAAACGTTAGTATGGCCTTGGGTCTTTTGTAACGAAGACCCTCAGGTTCATAATTTCCTACAGTGGAGATGAGGCGATTGGTGTTAAAGCTGAAAGCAGAATAAAATTTCTTTGCGGATTTTTGAATCCTTGGATGGATTTCCTGAATGTTAAGGTCAGCGTGAATGTCTCGATTCCGTTCAAACCATTGAGCACCTGCTGTCATGTGGAGAGCACGATTTTGAAATCTCTGGACTTGTTGCATGTGCGTTTTGGCTACTATCCCCAGACGGGGATGATTCGATAGTGGAGAGAGCGTCTTGAAGGTAATTTTGGACTCTGGGTGGTAGCCGAGAGACAGCGGAAATAGCAGTGTCATCTGCGTACATATAGATATTCACGCGCGGGGACGGGGTATGTCAGCCATGTATAGGTTGAAAGGCACAGGAGAAATAACCCCTCCCTGGGGCACCCCAGCCCCAATAGGGCGGGGGTCCGGCAGGGAGTATCCCACTTGAACCTGAAATTTCTTATCAGAAAGATAGCTGTGAAGGCGTTGGAACAAGTAGCTGGGGAAACCGTAGAGCTTCAGATTCTTAATGAGCTATAGGTGCCTTACCCTGTCGAACGCCCGTGAAATATCTAGAAAACAGACTCCTGTATGCCTCCTGTGACTGAAATTCTTGGTGAATTCCTCAGTGATCCTGATTAGGTGATGAGTGATCACTTCGGAAACCAAACTGCTGGTCATTAAGGAGGTGATTGTCATCAATAATTTTCTGGAGGCGGGTGAGAAGAATTGATTCGAATAATTTAGAAAGGATGGATGGGAGAGAGATTGGTCTACAATTTTAAGGGAAGATGGGGCCAGCGAGGGGTTTGGGTATCATAATAACCTTGGCTAATTTCAAGGGAGAAGGGAAATGGGCATACATAAAATAGCATTGAACAGTTTGGTGATAAAAGTCAACGCTTTTCTGGGGAGGTATTTGAGAAAAGTGGCCGAGATGCTGTGCATACCAGGGGATTCCCTGTTTTTCAATTTTCGGATGTCAGCCGTAAGTTCAGAGGGTGTGACGAATTTGAAGTCGGGAGGGATATGGTGTTCTCCCAAATTTTCAATTTCCTCCTCAACGAGATCGATGAAGTCATCATCTGAAGGATCTACGTTGGGAGTACAAGTGGTTTCAAAAGTGTCGGCAAGGGCATTAGCTTTGTCGACATCTGAATGGGCCAATGCTCGTGTTCCGTGGAGGGTTTGTATGCCAGTCCGCTTCTAGCCATCCTGTGCAGTGAGTTATCGGCCAATTTTAACTCGGCTAATCTGGATCACTAAGCTCTCATTTTATGGTTTCTAATAAGTATAGCCGTATTTCTAGATTGCCGGTTCCAGAGGAATTTTAAGTGCGGGTCTCTGCACCGGTGCCATAATTTGCGGGTTCGATTCTTGATTTTGATTTGTTCTAGGACTTCGGTGGGTAGAGTTTCCATCCTTGTCTTGGCGAAGGAAGGTCCGCAGCCGCAATAATGGTAGAGGTGATTACCGTACGAACTATTCACATTTCCTCAGCCTGTTTCCAGTCACAAATAGAATGAATGAAGCTCCCATCTGGCGGCGTGGATGGGAATTGTGCCGGCTGCCAAAGCCTGTTGCAGTTCTCTTGGCCAATAATATGAATGACTTACGGAGGAAATGAAACGATATTGGAGAGTGTTGTTGGGGAGAAAATCTGTCTCCCCTCCGTCTTGTAGATCGCATAGAGTCAACAGGATTTGAACCACGGAACCCAGCGGTAAGAGGCCGGCGCTCTGCCACCTGAGCTACGGAGGCTAGTTGTATTTCTAAACACACTGATAAAAATAGCAAAAAATCACAAATTCCTCACTAAATACCGAAATCTAGTGAATTGGGAGCATTTTCTTTCCTGAAATTCAGAAAGGTACTCTCGGTTTTTATTGAGGCAAAATAAGTGTTAATAGAATAAATTAATATTAGTTCATCCTCACTGATCTTGCAAGTTTCACTTTACTGCGGATTGAGCTTCATTTGGCCAACATACTTACTTGAGTGCATTATGAGTTTAAAGAGTGTAGAAACACTAATTTAAAACAAATTACGAAATTATCGCTCTCGCAAATTAACATGAAAATGGACCACGCCAAAATCGATTGAAAATAGAAAAGTTATTTTATCACCTGCTTACAGCGAAAACACATTGAATCAAGGAAATGTGTTTCGGAAGTTTTCACAGGGCCGATGATCTTAGATGTTAGGCCCATTTAAACAACAAGCATCATCATCATCATCATCACAAGAAGTTTTCACAGTCATTCATTGGCAATATTTGCTTTCAGAATACGAATATTTCGTTTTAAAATAATGTATGTTCAGTCCGTCAGCAATCATCAACAGCTCTGCCATCAGCTGTAGGCATCACTGAAGAGGCGTAATAGGGGAATGACGAGTGAGGTAGTTTCCCGTTGCTTTCCTCACCGAGCCAGAGTTGCTATAACATATGAGTCTGCCAAGCCCACTGAAATGCATGCACCAACCGATCGTATGAGCAACATTTTAACACCATTGATAGCAGGCACTGGCTGCGTACCTCAGTCACTTTCATATCGTCAAAGCCAAGGAGAAGACAGAGACAGATTTATGAAAGTAACAAAATAATGCAGAGGGTTGTGGTTTTATCAGTGACTTCATGACTTTGCGTTATTCTTTGAACAGAAATGATATCATGTAACTTACTGTATAGGCTACTACCTGTTTATTTTTCACTTACATCAGTTGGGACAATATTTGTTAGTTTATTTTGAAGGCGATTTACACTTTTAAATGTAAGTTAAGATGCTATCAATGAATGCAAATAATGATGCAAAACAGGCACCACCACCATCACCAACGACAACAATAGTTACACCAGACGAGTTCGCCGTGCGGTTAGAGGCGCGCGGCTGTGAGCTTGCATCTGACAGATAGTGGGTTCGAATCCCACTGTCGGCAGCCCTGGAGATGGTTTTCCGTGGTTTCCCATTTTCACACCAATCAAATGCTGGGACTGTAGCTCAATTAAGGTCACGACCGCTTCCTTCCTACTTCTAGGCCTTTCCTATACCATCGTCACCATAAGACCTATGTGTCTCGGTGCGACGTAAGGCCGCTAGTAAATAAAGAAGAACAGGAGTTACCTGTACCAAAAATATTCAAAAACATTCTAACAATACAACTTCTCCCTGACTGCTGTTCATGAGGTAGTCGATAATACGAGTAAGTCAATAATAATAATAATAATAATAATAATAATAATAATAATAATAATAATAATAATAGTAATTACTTGAGATGGTACAGCGAAGGGCTGCAAGATTTGTGCCTCGAAGTACTGTGAGAGTTACAGATCATCCGCAGATTGCAGAAAGTTAACGACGTTTTAAATCTGCAGCTGTCTTAGGGCCTTTTCCACTAAAATGTAAGATGCTTTAAGAACGGACTTCAGCGCTCCCTAAATTGTGTGCACATTTGTATGTGATGTGTGTCAAATTTTAATGCAACGCTCAATCCACTGAAAGTTGTAGTATTAAGATATCTGGATTATTGATGTTATGTGTGAACGCGCAATGCTAAGATTGGACCGCTCAATCACATATAAGTCATACTGTAAAATTTTGAACTACTCAAAGTACGTGTGAATTTGTATACGATGATGCTGGATTTAGAATGTTAAACTTGTAATACTTTCCTTCCACGGAATCTTGTTTGTTGTTATTGTACCGGGCGGTACACCTCCACGCCGCTAATTTAAAATGTGCGCCAGTTGAAACTCCTCTGCTGGAGGAAGTCTGAACTTTATCGACGGTATTAATTTTCAAGTTTCTCAGAAGATGTCACTACTTGGAAAGTTTGGAGTTTTTGAACTGTGCCACTTTTGATGTATTTTTGTTTTACCGGTAGTAAGAAGTGTGAACTTTCTCTTCTAGAGGACACTACTGAAGATCAACAATAGTGCACCGTAGTGCGAAGTGAAAGAACTGGTTTTTTTTTAGAAATTTTTATTTCAAAAGTTTGTTTCTTGTTAAATTTCTTTCTGTTATTGTTTAAGTTGGCTGTATACCCCTTTCTTTCCCCTTGTTTTGTATTTAGCCAATCCCGAATTTCTTTGATTAATTTCTGACCAATCTGATGTACCTTCCCCCAACTTGAATATGCTGCTTATCCCTAACCAATAAAGTTTTGGTGGGAGGGTGTTCTCATTCCAAAAACGCCTCGAACCTTCCGCGAGAGTATATAAACTGCTGATTTTTGGGTCTCTGCGCCACTTCTGTTCCAGCTTTTAGTGTGTAAAGTACATAGCAGGGGGCGGGAAGCGCCTCTTTCTTCGGCAGCGGTCAACAACAAGGTAATGGCCGATTAATAACATCCTTCTTTGCTAGCTCAGCAGTTTAACTCTCGGGGCGGGTCCGAAGTTTTTCCATAATGTAACCTTCCTTAAAATGTAAAGACCCTTGCTATCTATTCTATCTTTAAACTGCATATCGGGATAGAGAGTGCTTAACCCTCTCGAGCTCCCACTCATATTGTTTTGAGGTGAACTTATTTTTTTCTCAACCTATTCTTCTTTAACGTAATGTAAATTGTTCCTTTCTAAAGTCACCTCTTTAGTGTGGGATTAGCCCCTGCATTAATGGCCTAGTGCCAAGTAGGTTTTAAACAAATGTATTAGGAGTACAGGTCGCCTCCTCTCAAGTGGTTATTTTAGAGGTCATGTAATTAACCTTTTTTTCTAACTTAATAGACCTCAGTAGGTTGGGTATTTTACCCCTGTATCTATGTCCTTAGAGGACAACTTGAAGGTGGGGTTTGGTATGGCCTTTAATAGGCTAAATGTTGAGAGCGAGTGGCTCTTTCTCGAAAATTGAGTGTTGTATGCCTCGGGGAGGCTTTTCTGTGTAATTTGGAGCAAGTGCTCCTGAGCATGAATGGGGTTTTCTGCCCCTCTGTTAAAACTTATTTTGGAGTAAGGTTGGGCTGATTGCCCAAGAATTGTGAAGTCGGGGCGCGAAGCCCAAATCCGGTAAATATTGTAACTACATTTTGTTGCCTTGCTACTCTGTACCTGCCATGCTTGTTATTTCTTAATTTTGAAAAGAAAATATAACCTTGTTAAATTTTAAATTAATTTTACTTTCGTAGCTTGAGACCTGTTCACCACCCCGCACCTTCTTTCACGCATAACTACCGCAAAAACACGGTAACAAGTGGTAGCAGGGCGTGGTTGTATGGGTCTCAATTTAGCCCCTTTTGACGGCTAAACATTGCTTTGATTCAAACTCTAACAATTTTCTCAGTTGCTGGAATTTTTGATCTTTCCTGTTTCAAAATTGTTCTGTCATCATGCCCGGTCCTCGCGATGTTCTCCATCTTAACTATTTGCGCAAGGAGGAGTTGATCTATGAGTTAACTATCAGAAATGTGCAATCTGGAGGCACGGTTGCGATAGACACCAACAAGCTTAGAGAGTCCCTTGATTTGCCCATTTCCATCCCCAATTTGGGAGAGAAAGAAATTGACGACTCTCTTTCCACGATCACCGAGAATACTACTGGGCTAGCATCGGTAGTTAGCTTTTTTGACGAAAATGATCCTTCTCCTAATCAAATTAAGCGTGTGCAAGCCAGGCTATATCATTTTTCAAATAGAGTTAACGATCTGTTGTCTCTGAAGTTGAATGACGTTCAGAGGAAGGAAGCTAGTACGTTGCTTGAAAGTATTTCTGAATTATCTAGCAAGGTCACTCAATTGTTAACTGGGGAGGTTCCTCCCAAAATTGATCAACCCACCACGATGAATGTAGGTAGCGAGGAAGAGCCTCCTAAGGGAGAAGCCAATAGGATAACCGTTGCTGCTCAAACTATCTCTGCCCCATTGGACAACGAGTCTGAACGCCGTGCATCGTTGAATAATATACGTTCTGAATTAACTTCCTTGCCACTGAAACCTTTACCTACTATGTAACCCGGGTTTAGCAGCTTGCCTCATCCATTGGCAATGTTGCTCAGAGGTATCTCTAAGTTTTCCGTTAATACCACCAGTGACGTAATTTCATTTTTAAGATTTTTAGTTGAATTTCATGATCACGCCCTTGTGTTTTCTCTTTCCCCATGTCAGATTTTGCAAATCATCTATCCCTATGCAATTGGTATTCTCTCAGACAAAACAGTAAGAGCCATTGCCGAGCAATCATCTATTGAGGATTTCCACGCCCACTTGCTAGCTAACTTCATCCCGGCTAGGGCCAGGTCCTCCCTTATTCAGAAGTACTATTATCGTGTACAGCGTTTGGATGAAAACTTAGCAGACTTCATCCAACATATTAAATTCTATACTAGGGTGTTTGCCCTTCATTTTCCTGAAGATCAGATTGTACAGGCTATTGTAGAAGGAATTTCACCATCCTATAGGTCATATTTGTGTTTCGCGGCGTGCCCGCAAACCTTCTCTGAACTTGAAGCATTGGCCGTCTCAGCGGAAGGAGTTAGATACGCCGATTCTTTGCGTGTCGCGAAAGAACCCCCTCCTTCTTTTGGTAATCCTCGGCCTCCTCCTCCCCGCCGACCAGTCACACCTCGTAAATGCTATGCTTGCGGGTCGCCCGACCATCTTCGGAACAAGTGCCCATTGCTCAAGTCTAGTGGGACAAGGAATGGAACTGGTTCATCACAAGGCTGTTTTAAATGTGGGGCTTTCTCACATATCGCCAAGAATTGTCCCAATTCGAATAGCACCCCCTCCTGCTCAACTTCAGGTGCAACTTCCAACAACAATCAAAAGTGACTAGTGGCTTCGGCTGAGTCGACTAATCCATCTTCCCGAGGCTCAGCCCCTGGCAAACAGGTCGTAAATTCAGGGAATGTTCAATCTTAAAATCCATCTTTTGAATGCCCCAAAGAGTGTCTTAGGATTGCGGCGGATACCCCCGCACCGGTCCCTTTTCTCAAACTTGAGTTAAATAATGAACCTGTAACAGCTCTTTTAGATTCAGGCAGTGTTTGTTCGATTATTTCGGCTGAATGGCATTCTAAATTGAAATCTGTTTGTAAACTACCTGACTATGTCTCATCGCCTGTTCAATATGTTTCGCCTAATTCATCTCCATTGGAAATCCTAGGTTCTGTAAATGTCAAAATTCGTATTTTTAAATTTACATGGAAAATCAAATTGTTTGTGGCTAAGCACCTGTCTTGCCCCATCATATTGGGAGCTGACTTCATTTCTCACACTGGTCTTGTGCTCGATCTTCATAGTAAGTCGTGCATATTCAAATTTGCATCCAATTGTAAAATTCCCTTGTTAAAGTGTAATTCTGTATCATGTTCATACATTTCGCCTACCCAGGATGAGATGTTGTTAGACCTTAGACATCTACCTGAGGAGCAGGCTGATAGTATTCGTAAATTATGTCAGTCATTTCCAGAGGTGTTCTCTGATACTCTTGGTGTTACTGACCTTATTGAATACAAAATTGAGGTCACGGATTCAATTCCTGTCCGTTTTCCACCTTATAGGCTATCTCCACCTAAAATGAAGGCTCTGAAGGAAATCATCGATCAGATGTTGAAGGATGGTATTATTAGGCCCTCTAAGTCGGCGTATTCGTCACCTATTTTTCTAGTCCCGAAACCCCAAGAGGGCTTCAGGCCTGTCATTGATTATGGGGCTCTCAATCGGAAGGTGGTGTTACAATCTGTGCCCCTTCCCGACCTTCATTCTTGTTTTTCATGGTTCCGTAAGGCCAAGTTCTTCACCATCTTGGATTTGAATCAAGCCTACAATCAAATTCCCCTTGCGGAAGAGTCTAAACACCTTACAGCGTGTGCCACGGACTAGAATTTATACGAATACAACCGCGTGCCTTTCGGGCTCCCCACGGGAGCAGCTGTACTCACTAGGCTGCTAGATAGGGTCTTCCCCGACATCAAATTTGAGTACTTGTATCACTACTTGGATGATGTCGTCGTATTTTCGGAGACCTTTGAAGAACATCTAGATCATCTGCGAGAAGTTCTCAATCGCCATCGTAAGGCTGGGTTAACTGTCACGTTGTCCAAGGTTGCCTTTGCTAAGCCCCCTATGTCATTCCTAGGGCATATTGTGTCACCTGATGGTGTTGCAGTCGATCATTCTAGAACACAGGCCATCCGTGATTTTAAACCTCCCAAGGACATCAAAGGTATCGCCAGGTTCATTGGTATGGTGAATTTCTTTAGGAAGTTCATTCCTAACTTCGCTAATAGAGCGGCGCCCTTGAACCTTCTTCGTAGGAAAGGCATCAAATTCGAGTGGGGACCTTCTCAACAAGCCGCTTTTGAAGATCTTAAATTAGCTCTCTGTAATGCCCCTGTCCTTGCTATGCCTGATTTCTCGAAGAAATTCATCGTTCAAACCGACGCGTCGTCGTCAGCAGTAGCTGCAGTCCTTCTTCAAGAGACTGATCTAGGGAGGCGACCCTTCGCCTATGCATCTAGGACCTTGTCGGCTCAAGAAGCCAAGTATTCCATCTATGAGCTCGAAGGTTTGGCAGTCTTATTCGCCTTAGAAAAGTTCCGTCTCTATCTGGAACATGTCAAATTCGACCTGGAGACAGATAATCAAGCCTTAAGCTGGGTCTTAGGTGGGCCGCGTCGTACTGGTCGTATAGCCCGTTGGGCCATCCGAATTTCTGCCTTCCAATTCGATGTCAGGCATATCAGAGGTACCGAAAATGTTGTTGCTGATGGACTCAGCCGTATGTTTTCCAACGACGTCGAGACCCACGAACCGGTCGACAGTTCATCACCTCCGAGTCCATACTATCTGGTGTTAATGCCATCTTAACAGATGCTCCCATGCTCTTTAGGGATATCGAGAAATACCAACGTGAAGATCCGACGCTGGCTCCGATAATGGAAACCCTTTCTTCTGGGGAACATGTTGTCCCTTATGTTCTGAGGAATGGTGTTCTATGTTGCCCTTCGAGGCATGATAAGATGATGAAGGTTGTCGTTCCAGCTGTTCTTGTGCCTATGATCTTCAAGTACTATCATGAGACCCCATTAGGGGGGCATCTTGGAATCTTTAAAACTCGTGAAAAGATTCGTGAAAGGTTCATCTGGAAGGGTATGGACGGTGAAATCCGTGAACTAGTAAAAGCTTGTAAATCTTGTTTGCTCAGTAAACCCACCATGTCCACCAAGGTAGGCCTTTTGTCTTCGCATCAAGCGTCGCGCCCCATGGAACGTCTGTATATTGAATATGTAGGACCCTTCCCCCAGTCAAAGGGAAATGCCAAAAAGTTCATCTTTGTATGCGTAGATGGTTTTACAAGATTTTCCTGGTTATTTCCGACTAAGCTGGCTACCGCTCAGTCCACCATTACTTGCTTAAATTCTATTTTTGCTTCTTTTGGTCCGTGCCAATATATTGTGTCTGATAATGCTAAAGCGTTTACATCAAATCTTTTTCGTAAATTCTGCTTTGACCTGTCCATCTCTCATGTGACTACTTCTGCTTATTACCCTCAACCATCACTGGCTGAACGGGTTAACCGTAATCTCAGGTCCGCGCTTATTGCCTATCATCATGAAGATCATTCCAGGTGGGACACGTCGCTGCATTGGTTAGCTTTCGCTTTGAATTCGGCGGTTCATGAATCACATACATTTACTCCAGCCTCTTTGATGTTCAAGTTTGTTCCCAACACGCCGCTCTCTAACCTCTGGTCTCTGAGTGACATTCTACCTGAGACAATAGATCCGGACAACATTAAAGATCTTTGGAAGAAGGCTAAAGCCAATCTTAAAGTGTCTCATGAAAAGGTTAGGGAAAGGTATGATCGTGGACGGAGACCCACCAATTTGAAGGTAGGTGACCAGGTAATGGTCAAGAATTTTGTTCCCGCGGGCAAGCTTGCCCCCAGATATAATGGGCCGTGTGTCATTCTCGATTTCCTTACGCCGGTTACGTTGTTTTTAAGCAATCCAGCCACCGAGAGGATATTTAGGGTTACCTGTCGCAGGTGAAACCTGTATAATTGCTGTGCTAACTTGCCTCATATTATCTTGAAAGGAATATGAAGGTTATATTTTTTTGAGTTTCACTTTTAAGGCTTTCTGCCCCTTCTATAATATTTTGTTTTATATGTAAGCATTTTTGTAAAACCTGCCCCGAACCGTTAAACTGCCATCCTGTCCTTCCCACGGCCATTACCACGCTCCCGTCTCCTGCTCCACTCTACACAGTGGCTTAGTTAATGCCATGGATATCTGCACGCCGCTGGCCCCTCAACCTCTCCACAAGCCTGTGCCCTCAAAAAAGAAAAGATGATGGTCCAACAAATTCTGCCGCCTAGCTTTAATGTTTCAGTGCCCCCGCAGCCGCGCGGCGCCGTGCCGCGACTGGGATAGAGGAAGGGCCCCCTCGACCCCAGCGAGGACGACATGTGCACGGCGAGCCGGAGCTCTCCTCCCGGCCAAGGCTGATGTGCGGCGCACGACCTGCTACTGGCCCGCAGCCTGTATATGTTCACCGCGGGCGCGGCGTGCTTCTACACCTCTGCTCCCCTCACAGTGCGGGCGAGCGGTATCTCAGGGTACTTGAGGGGCCCGGGCGGCCTCCTCTGAACGCAAGCAGTGGCGGCTGGTCTGGCCGTTAAAATCATCAACGTTTGAAGTACATATCCAGCTATATGGACATTCCAGTTCAACTTTACTACCTTTTCTTGGGTATTCTACTGCAATATTTGGTGGACTTAGAAAATTTTCCTCAACTTTAAATACTAAAGTTTTCCTTCTGAATTCAAATTCTACAAACAGAAAGACTTTACTTCACCAGTTACAACAAAAATTTTGAAACTGAATCAAACCAAATTAAGAAAATCTTATAAATACTTCTGCAATTGATCTCCATATCAACATCAAAACTTGGAACTTGTTTCCAAACAAATTGCATGTGTCACCCCTGGAGGAACTTTTGGGGGGCAGGTCTGTACCGGGCGGTACACCTCCACGCCGCTAATTTAAAATGTGCGCCAGTTGAAACTCCTCTGCTGGAGGAAGTCTGAACTTTATCGACGGTATTAATTTTCAAGTTTCTCAGAAGATGTCACTACTTGGAATGTTTGGAGTTTATGAACTGTGCCACTTTTGATGTATTTTTGTTTTACCGGTAGTAAGAAGTGTGAACTTTCTCTTCTAGAGGACACTACTGAAGATCAACAATAGTGCACCCTAGTGCGAAGTGAATGAACTGTTTTTTTTTTAGAAATGTTTATTTCAATAGTTTGTTTCTTGTTAAATTTCTTTCTGTTATTGTTTAAGTTGGCTGTATACCCCTTTCTTTCCCCTTGTTTTGTATTTAGCCAATCCCGAATTTCTTTAATTAATTTCTGACAAATCTGATGTATCTTCCCCCAACGTGAATACGCTGCTTATCCCTAACCAATAAAGTTTTGGTGGGAGGGTGTTCTCATTCCAAAAACGCCTCGAACCTTCCGCGAGAGTATATAAACTGCTGATTTTTGGGTCTCTGCGCCACTTCTGTTCCAGCTTTTAGTGTGTAAAGTACATAGCAGGGGGCGGGAAGCGCCTCTTTCTTCGGCAGCGGTCAACAACAAGGTAATGGCCGATTAATAACTTCTTCCTTTGCTAGCTCAGCAGTTTAACTCTCGGGGCGGGTCCGAAGTTTTTCCATAATGTAACTTTCCTTAAAATGTAAAGACCCTTGGTATCTATTCTGTCTTTAAACTGCATATCGGGATAGAGAGTGCTTAACCCTCTCGAGCTCCCACTCATATTGTTTTGAGGTGAACTTATTTTTTCTCAACCTATTCTTCTTTAACGTAATGTAAATTGTTCCTTTCTAAAGTCACCTCTTTAGTGTGGGATTAGCCCCTGCATTAATGGCCTAGTGCCAAGTAGGTTTTAAACAAATGTATTAGGAGTGCAGGTCGCCTCCTCTCAAGTGGTTATTTTAGAGGTCATGTAATTAACCTTTTTTCTTACTTAATAGACCTCAGTAGGTTGGGTATTTTACCCCTGTATCTATGTCCTTAGAGGACAACTTGAAGGTGGAGTTTGGTATGGCCTTTAATAGGCTAAATGTTGAGAGCGAGTGGCTCTTTCTCGAAAATTGAGTGTTGTATGCCTCGGGGAGGCTTTTCTGTGTAATTAGGAGCAAGTGCTCCTGAGCATGAATGGGGTTTTCTGCCCCTCTGTTGAAACGTATTTTGGAGTAAGATTGGGCTGATTGCCCAAAAATTGTGAAGTCGGGGCGCGAAGCCCAAAACCGGTAAATATTGTAACTACATTTTGTTGCCTTGCTACTCTGTACCTGCCATGCTTGTTATTTCTTTATTTTGAAAAGAAAATATAACCTTGTTAATTTTAGATGAACTCTAATTTCGTAGCTTGAGACCCGTTCACACCCGCACCTTCTTCCACCTCTAACTACCGCAAAAACATGTTAACAGTTATTATCACATCACTGTAAGCGATCATTCCCAAAGGGATGTGTTTGTTAATAATAATAATAATAATAATAATAATAATAATAATAATAATAATAATAATAATAATAATAATAATAATTTTTACGGACTTTTCCGTGGTAGGTAGAGGTGAAAGAAGGTGCGGGTGTGAATGGGTTTCAAGCTACGAAATTATAGTGCAATGTAAAATTAATTTAAAATTTAACAAGGTTATATTTTCTTTTCGAAAACAAAGAAATAACAAGCATGGCAGGTACAAAGTAGCAATTCAAAAGGGGTTAGTTACAATATTTACAGAATTTGGGCTTCGCGCCCCGACTTCATAATTCTTGGGCAATCAGCTCAGTTTTACCCCAAACACAAGTTTTACCAGAGGGGTAGAAAACCCCATTCATACCTAGGAGCCCTTGCTCCAAATTACACTGAAAAACCTCCATGAGGCATACAACCCAGAATTTTCAAAAGAGCCACTCGCTCTCAAAATTTAAGCTTCTCCCAGGCCACACCAAACTCCACCTTCAAGTTGTCCTCAACGGACATAAACACAGGGGTGAAATACCCAATCTACTGAGGTCTATTAAAAGAAAAGCCGGTTAATTAAATGACCTCTAAAATAACAATTTGAGAGGAGGCGAACTTGCACTCCTAATACACTTTGATTAAGACCTACTTGGCACTAGGCCGTTAATACAAGGGCTAATCCCATGCTAAAGAGGTGACTTAAGAAAAGAACAATTTGTTTTACATTAACGAAAAATAGGTTGAGAAAATAAGTTCACCTCAAGACAATGTGAGTGGGAGCTCGAGAGGGTTAGCACTCTCTATCCCAATATGTCGTTTTAAAAGAGAATATATGAAAGGAGTAGTTACATTTTAGGAAAAGGTTACATGGCTGAACGCTTAGAACCCGCCCCGAAAGTTAAACTGCTGAGCTAGCAAAGAAAGAAGTTATTAATCGGCCATTACCTTGTGTTGAACGGCTGGAGAAGAAAGAGGCGCTTCCCGCCCCCTGCTATGTACTTAACACACTGAAAGATGGAACAGAAGTGGCCTAGAGACCCAAAAATCAGCAGTTTAAATACCCTCGCGGAAGTTTCTAGGCGTTAGGGGAAAGAAAACACCCTCCCACAAACTCTGTATTGGATAGGACCCCGCAACAGATTAAAGTTGGGGGAAGATACATCTGATTGGATAGAAATTAATTTAAGAAATTCGGGATTGGTTAGGTTCAACACAAGGGGAAGAAAGGGGTAAATATTGCCAACTTAAACAATGATAGAAAGAAATTTAACAAAGAACAAACTCTTGAAATTAAATTTTCTCCAAAAAAATAGTTCTTTGACTCCGCACTAGGTTGCACTATTGTAGATCTTCAGTAGTGTCCTCTAGAAGAGAAAGTTCACACTTCTTACTTCAAGCGAAACAAAAACACATCAAAAATGACACAGTTCAAAAACTCAAAATTTTCCACGTGGTGACATCTTCTGAGACGGTAGAAAATTAATACTGTCAATAAAGTTCAGACTTCCTCCAGCAGAGGAGTTTCAACAGGCGCACATTTTAAATTAGCGGAGTGGAGGTGTACCGCCCGGTACAGACCTCCCCCCCCAAAAGTTCCTCCAGGGATGACACATGAAATCAGTTTGAAACAAGGTCCAAGTTATGCTGTGGGTATGAAGATTGATTGCCAAAAAATTTATAAGATTTTCTTAATATGGGGTTGATTTGGTTTCAAAATTTGTTGTTGCAGATGAAGTAAAGTCTTTATATTTGTAGAAGTTGAATTTCTGAAGATAACTTTTTATACTTGAAAGTGAAGGAAAAAAAAATTTCAAAGTCCACCAAATATTGCAGTTGAATTCCCAAGTGTAGTCATTACTTATGGTATCTGTTCATGTAGTAGATGGTGATGAAGTGGGATTGCCAGACCGGCCGTTGCGGCTTGCGTCCAAAGGAGGCCGCTCGGACCCCTCAATTACCCTGAGATACCGCTCGCCCGCACTATGAGGGGAGCAGAGGTGTTGAAGCACGCCGCGCCCGCGGTGAACATATACAGGCTGCGGGCAAGTAGCAGGTCGTGCGCCGCACATCAGCCTTGGCCGGGAGGAGAGCTCCGGCTCGCCGTGCACACGTCGTCCTCGCTGGGGCCGAGGGGGCCCGTCCTCAGCTCCAGTTGCTGCACGGCGCCGCGCGGCTGCGGGGACACTGAAACATTAAAGCTTGGCGGCAGAATTGTGTTGGACCATCATCTTTTTTGAGGGTACAGGCTTGTGGAGAGGTTGAGGGGCCAGCGGCGTGCAAATATCCATGGCATAAGTCAAGCCACTGTGTGTATTGAAGCAGGAGACGGGAGCGTGGTAATGGCCGAGGTAAGGACAGGAAGGCAGTTTAACAATCGGGGAGGTTTACAAGAAATGCTTACATATAAAATAAAATAGAAGGAGCAGAATGCCTTAAGAGTGGAACTCCAAAAAAAAAAATATATATATAACCTTCATATTCCTATCAAATTATATGAAGCAAGTTGACACAAAATTTACACCGGTTTCACCTGGGACAGGTGAACTCTAAATATCCTCTCGGTGGCTGGATTGCTTAATAACAACGTAACCGGGGTGAGGAAATCGAGAATTATACAAGGCCCATGAAATCTGGGGGCAAGCTTGCCCGCGGGAACAAAATTTTTGACCATAACCTGGTCACCTACCTTCAAAGGGGTGGGTCTCCGTCCACGATCATACCTTTCCCTAACCTTTTCATGAGACACTTTAAGATTGGCTTTAGCCTTCTTCCAAAGATCTTTAATGTTATCCGGATCTATTGTCTCGGGTAGAATGTCATTCAGAGACCAGAGGTTAGAGAGCGGTGAGTTGGGAACAAACTTGAACATCAAAGAAGCTGGAGTAAACTTGTGAGATTCATGAACCGCCGAATTCAAAGCAAAAGCTATCCAATGCAGGGACGTGTCCCACCTGGAATGATCTTCATGATGATAGGCAATAAGTGCTGACCTGAGATTACGGTTAACCCTTTCAGCCAGAGATGGTTGAGGGTAATAAGCAGAAGTAGTTACATGAGAGATTGATAAGTCAAAACAGAATTTACGAAATAAATTAGATGTAAAAGCCTTAGCATTATCAGATACAATATATTGACACGGACCAAAAGAAGCAAAAATAGAATTTAAGCAGGTAATGGTAGACTGAGCGGTAGCCAGCTTAGTCGGAAATAACCAAGAAAATCTGGTAAAACCATCTACGCACACAAAGATGAACTTGTTAGCATTACCCTTTGACTGGGGGAAGGGTCCTACATAATCGATATACAGACGTTCCATGGGGCGCGACGCTTGATGCGAAGACAAAAGGCCTACCTTGGTGGACATGGTGGGTTTACTGAGCAAACAAGATTTACAAGATTTTAAAAGTTCCCGGATTTCACCGTCCATACCTTTCCAGATGAACATTTCACGAATCTTCTCACGAGTTTTAAAGATTCCAAGATGCCCTCCTAATGGGGTCTCATGATAATACTTGAAGATCATAGGTACAAGAACAGCTGGAACGACAACTTTCATCATCCTATCATGCCTCGATGGGCAACATAGAACACCATTCCTCAGAACATAAGGGACAACATGTTCCCCAGAAGAAAGGGTTTCCATTATCGGAGCCAGCGTCGGATCTTCACGTTGGTATTTCTCAATATCCCTAAAAAGCATGGGAGCATCTGTTAAGATGGCATTAACACCAGATAGTATGGACTCGGGAGGTGATGAACTGTCGACCGGTTCGTGGGTCTCGACGTCGTTATGAAACATACGGCTGAGTCCATCAGCAACAACATTTTCGGTACCTCTGATATGTCTAACATCAAACTGGAAGGCGGAATTACGAATAGCCCAGCGGGCTATACGACCAGTACGACGCGGCCTACCTAAGACCCAGCTTAATGCTTGATTATCTGTCTCCAGGTCGAATTTGACGTGTTCCAGATAGAGACGGAACTTTTCTAAGGCGAATAAGACTGCCAAACCTTCGAGCTCATAGATGGAATACTTGGCTTCTTGAGCCGACAAGGACCTAGAGGCATAGGCGATAGGTCGCCTCCCTAGTTCAGTCTCTTGAAGAAGGACTGCAGCTACTGCTGACGACGACGCGTCGGTTTGGACGATGAATTTCTTCGAGAAATCAGGCATAGCAAGTACAGGGGCATTACAAAGTGCTAATTTAAGGTCTTCAAAAGCGGCTTGTTGAGAAGGTCCCCACTCGAATTTGATGCCTTTCCTACGAAGAAGGTTTAAGGGCGCCGCTCTATTAGCAAAGTTAGGAATGAACTTCCTGAAGAAATTCACCATACCAATGAACCTGGCGATAACTTTAATATCCTTGGGAGGTTTAAAATCACGGATGGCCTGTGTTCTAGAATGATCGACTGCTACACCATCGGGTGACACAATATGCCCTAGGAATGACATAGAGGGCTTAGCAAAGGCAACCTTGGACAACTTAACAGTTAACCCAGCCTTACGAAGGCGATCGAGAACTTCTCGCAAATGATCTAGATGTTCTTCAAAAGTCTCTGAAAATACGACGACATCATCTAAATAGTGATATAAGTACTCGAATTTGATGTCGGAGAAGACCCTATCTAGTAGCCTAGTGAGTACAGCTGCCCCCGTGGGGAGCCCGAAAGGCACGCGGTTGTATTCGTATAAATTCCAGTCCGTGGCAAACGCTGTAAGGTGTTTAGACTCTTCGGCAAGGGGAATTTGATTATAGGCCTGATTTAAGTCCAAGATGGTGAAGAACTTGGCCTTACGAAACCATGAAAAACAAGAATGAAGGTCAGGAAGGGGCACAGATTGCAACACCACCTTCCGATTGAGAGCCCTGTAATCAATGACAGGCCTGAAGCCTCCTTGGGGTTTCGGGACTAGAAAAATAGGCGATGAATACGCCGACTTAGAGGGCCTAATAATACCATCCTTCAACATCTGATCGATAATTTCTTTCAGAGCCTTCATTTTAGGTGGAGATAGCCTATAAGGTGGAAAAAGGACAGGAATCGAATCCGTGACCTCAATTTTGTATTCAATAAGGTCAGTAACACCAAGAGTATCAGAGAACACCTCTGGAAATGACTGACATAATTTACGAATACTATCAGCCTGCTCCTCAGGTAGATGTCTAAGGTCTAACAACATCTCATCCTGGGTAGGCGAAATAGATGAACATGACACAGAATTACACTTTAACAAGGGAATTTTACAATTGGACACAAATTTGAATGTGCACGACTTACTCTGAAGATCGAGCACAAGACCAGTGTGAGAAATAAAGTCCGCTCCCAGTATGATGGGGCAAGACAGGTGCTTAGCCACAAACAATTTAATTTTCCAAGTAAACTTAAAAATACGAATTTTGACCAGTACGGAACCTAGAATTTCTAATGGAGATGAATTAGCCGAAACATATTGAATAGAAGGTGAGACGTAGTCAGGTAGTTTACAAACCGATTTCAATTTAGAATACCATTCAGCCGAAATAATCGAACAAACACTGCCTGAATCTAAGAGAGCTGTTATAGGCTCGTTATTTAACTCAATCTTAAGAAAAGGAACAGGTGGGGGGGTATCCGCCGCGATCCTAAGGCACTCTTTGGGGCATTCAAAAGATGTATTCGAAGACTTATCGTTCCCTGAATTCTCGACCTTTTTGCCAGGGGCTGAGCCTTGGGAAGCAGAATTAGTTGACTCAGCCGCAGCCACTAGTCACTTTTGATTGTTGTTGGAAGTTACACCAGAAGTTGAGCAGGAGGGGGTGCTATTTGAATTGGGACAATTCTTTGCGATATGTGAGAAAGCCCCACATTTAAAACAGCCTTGTGATGAACCAGCTCCATTATTTGCCCTACTAGTTTTGATCAGAGGACACTTATTGCGCAGATGGTCAGGCGACCCGCAAGCATAACATTTACGGGGGGTGACTGATCGGCGAGGTGGAGGCCGAGTATTACTAATGGAAGGCGGGGGTTCTTTCGCGACACGCAAAGAATCGGCGTATCTAACTCCTTCGCTGAGACGGCCAATGCTTCAAGTTCCGAGAAAGTTTGCGGGCACGCCGCGAAACACAGATATGACCTATAGGGAGGTGAAATTCCCTCTACAATAGCCTGTACAATCTGATCTTCAGGAAAATGAAGGGCAAACACCCTAGTATAAAACTTAATGTCCTGTATGAAATCAGCCAAGTTTTCATCCAAGCGCTGTACACGATAATAGTACTTCTGAATAAGGGAGGACCTGGCCCTAGCAGGGATGAAGTTAGCTAGCAAATGGGCATGGAAATCCTCAATAGATGATTGCTCGGCAATGGCTCTAACGATTTTATCAGGGAGAATACCAATAGCATACGGATAGATAATTTGCAAGATTTGACATGGAGAAAGAGAAAAAACAAGGGCATGATCCTGGAATTCCACTAGAAATCTTAAAAATGAAATTACATCACTGGTGGTATTAACGGAAAACTTAGAGATACCTCTGAGCAACATTGCCAATGGATGAGGCAAGCTGCTAAACCCGGGTGACATAGTAGGTAAAGGTTTCAATGGTTAGGAAGTTAATTCAGAACGGATGTTACTCAATGATGCACGACGTACGGATTCGGTGTCCAATGGGGCAGGGATAGTTTGAGCAGCAACGGTTATTCTATTAACTTCTCCCTTGGGAGGCGCTTCCTCACTACCTGCATTTACTATGATGGGTTGATCAGATTTGGGAGGAACTTCCCCAGTTAACAATTGAGTGACCTTACTAGATAATTCGGAAATATTTTCCAGGAGCGTACTAGCTTCCTTCCTCTGAACATCATTCAGTTTTAGAGACAACAGATCGTTAACCCTATTCGAAAAATGATATAGCCTGCCTTGCACACGCTTAATTTGATTAGGAGACGGATCATTTTCATCAAAAAAACTAACTACAGAAGCTAGCCCAGTAATATTCTCCGTGATCGTGGAAAGAGAGTCGTCAATTTCTTTCTCTCCCAAATTGGGGATGGAAATGGGCAAATCAAGGGACTCTCTAAGCTTGTTAGTGTCTATTGCAACCGTGCCTCCAGATTGCACATTTCTGATAGTTAATTCATAGATCAACTCCTCCTTACGCAAATAGTTAAGAAGGAGAACATCGCGAGGCCGGGCATGATGACAGACCAATTTTGAAAAACTCAAAAAATTCCAGCAACTGGGAAAATAGTTAGAGTTCGGAACAAACAATATTTAGCCGTCAAAAGGGGCTAAATTGAGACCCATTCAACCATGCTCTGCTACCACTTGTTACGGACTTTTCCGTGGTAGGTAGAGGTGAAAGAAGGTGCGGGTGTGAATGGGTTTCAAGCTACGAAATTATAGTGCAATGTAAAATTAATTTAAAATTTAACAAGGTTATATTTTCTTTTCGAAAACAAAGAAATAACAAGCATGGCAGGTACAAAGTAGCAATTCAAAAGGGGTTAGTTACAATATTTACAGAATTTGGGCTTCGCGCCCCGACTTCACAATTCTTGGGCAATCAGCTCAGTTTTACCCCAAACACAAGTTTTACCAGAGGGGGAGAAAACCCCATTCATACCTAGGAGCCCTTGCTCCAAATTACACTGAAAAACCTCCATGAGGCATACAACCCAGAATTTTCAAAAGAGCCACTCGCTCTCAAAATTTAAGCCTCTCCCAGGCCACACCAAACTCCACCTTCAAGTTGTCCTCAACGGACATAAACACAGGGGTAAAATACCCAATCTACTGAGGTCTATTAAAAGAAAAGCCGGTTAATTAAATGACCTCTAAAATAACAATTTGAGAGGAGGCGAACTTGCACTCCTAATACACTTTGATTAAGACCTACTTGGCACTAGGCCGTTAATACAAGGGCTAATCCCATGCTAAAGAGGTGACTTAAGAAAAGAACAATTTGTTTTACATTAACGAAAAATAGGTTGAGAAAATAAGTTCACCTCAAGACAATGTGAGTGGGAGCTCGAGAGGGTTAGCACTCTCTATCCCAATATGTCGTTTTAAAAGAGAATATATGAAAGGAGTAGTTACATTTTAGGAAAAGGTTACATGGCTGAACGCTTAGAACCCGCCCCGAAAGTTAAACTGCTGAGCTAGCAAAGAAAGAAGTTATTAATCGGCCATTACCTTGTGTTGAACGGCTGGAGAAGAAAGAGGCGCTTCCCGCCCCCTGCTATGTACTTAACACACTGAAAGATGGAACAGAAGTGGCCTAGAGACCCAAAAATCAGCAGTTTAAATACCCTCGCGGAAGTTTCTAGGCGTTAGGGGAAAGAAAACACCCTCCCACAAACTCTGTATTGGATAGGACCCCGCAACAGATTAAAGTTGGGGGAAGATACATCTGATTGGATAGAAATTAATTTAAGAAATTCGGGATTGGTTAGGTTCAACACAAGGGGAAGAAAGGGGTAAATATTGCCAACTTAAACAATGATAGAAAGAAATTTAACAAAGAACAAACTCTTGAAATTAAATTTTCTCCAAAAAAATAGTTCTTTGACTCCGCACTAGGTTGCACTATTGTAGATCTTCAGTAGTGTCCTCTAGAAGAGAAAGTTCACACTTCTTACTTCAAGCGAAACAAAAACACATCAAAAATGACACAGTTCAAAAACTCAAAATTTTCCACGTGGTGACATCTTCTGAGACGGTAGAAAATTAATACTGTCAATAAAGTTCAGACTTCCTCCAGCAGAGGAGTTTCAACAGGCGCACATTTTAAATTAGCGGAGTGGAGGTGTACCGCCCGGTACAATAATAATAATAATAATTGTACCGGGCTGTACACCTCCACGCCGCTAATTCAAACATTGCGCCAGTTGAGACTCCTCTGCAGGAGAAAGCCTGAACTTTAACAACCATGTTAATTCTAACGTTTCTCAGAAGATGACGCTATTGTAAATTTTGAAGTATTCTGAACTGTGTCTTTTTCGATTTATATTTGTTTTCTCTGTAGAGAGAAGTGTGAACATTCTCTTCTAGATGGCACTATTGAAGAACTACAATTGTGCACCCTGGTGCGAAGTGAAGGAACTGTTTTTTTGAGAAAATTTGTGTTCATAAGTTTGTTCTTTGTTAAATTGATTTCAGTCATTGTTTGGGTTGGCAGTATAACTCTTCTCTTTCCGCCAGTTTTGAACTTGACCAATGAGGAATTTCTGTAATTAATTTTCCACCAATAAGGTGTTTCTTTTTCGTCTGGTGTATTAGTTTTTGCTATTACCCAATAACATTTTGTGGGCGGGTTGTAATAATTCATGAAACGTCTCGAATTTTCCGCGAGGGTATATAAACTGCTAATTTTCTGGTCTCCTGGCCACTTCAGTAACATCATTCCTAGTGTGATTATGTAGCAGGGGGCGGGAAGCGCCTCTTCCTTCTGGCGGCAGTTCATCCATCAGGTAATGGCCTTTTAATAACTTTTTGCTTGCTAGCTCAGCAGTTTAACCCTCGGGGCAGGTTCGAAACTTTTATCATGTAACTTTCCTTTAAAATGTAAAAGACACTTGGTATAAAATTCTGTCTCTTTAACTACAAATTGGGTTAGAGAGTGCTTAACCCTCTCGAACTCCCACTCATATTGTTCTGAGGTGACTACGTTTTCATTACCGTATTTCTTCTCTTCTTAATGTAAATAAGTTTTCTTATCGTGTCACCCCCTTAGTATGGGATTAGCCCTTGCTTAAGCGGCCTAAGAGCCAAATAGGTTTTAAAAAGGTGTATTAGGAGTGCAAGTTACGCCTCCACTCAAGTTGGTATTTTGGGGCCATGTAATTGTCCTGTTTCTTTAGTGAATAGGACTCAGTAGGTTGGATATTATTACCCCTGTTCTTGCGTGCCTGGAGGGCAACTTGAAGGTGGAGTTTGGTGTGGCCTTTGAATAGGCTTGAACTTTGAGAGTGGGTTGCTCTTTCTTAAATTGTATATTCTGTGTGCCTCGAGCAGGCTTAAGTGGGTAATTGGGAGCTAGTGCTCCTTGGCATGGTTGGGGTTTTCTGCCCCTCTGTTGAACGTTGTTCATATGTAAAGTTGGGCTCATTGCTCAAGGATTGCGTGTCTGGGGGCTCGAAGCCCAAATCCATTAACAAATTGCAATTGCACATTCTTAATTTGTTGATATGCTACTGAGTACCTGTTATTCTGGTTATTTCTTGATCTGAAAAGAAAATATAAACTTTGTTAAAGTTTTAAATTAACATTAATTTCGTAATTTGAGATTTATTCATCCCAGCACCTTCTTTCACCTCTAACTACCACGGATAACTCCGTAACAACTTGGTAGCAGAGCGTGGTTTAATGGGTCTCAATTTAGCCCCTTTTGACGTCTGAACATTGTTTTGGATTCGAACTCTAACAATTTTCTCAGTCGATGGAAAATTTTTCTTTCTTCGAAATTTTTCTGTCATCATGTCCGGCCCTCGCGAGGTTCTTCATCCTTTCTATTTGCATAAAGAGGAATTAATTTATGAACTATCTCTCAGAAACGTTCAATCTGGAGGCACGGTTGCAGTCGACTCCAATAAGCTAAAAGATTCCCTTGATTTGCCTATTACCATCCCGACTTTGGGAGAAAAAGAGATTGACGACGCTCTCTCCACGATCAATGATAATACTACTGAGCTAGCATCTGTAGTTAGTTTTTTGAAGTAAGTGATCCATCTCCTAATCAACTCAAAAGAGTACAGGCTAGGTTGTACCATTTTTATAATAGGGTGTGTGATCTATTGTCTCTGAAGTTAAATGACCTTCAGGGTAACGAAGCTAGTGCCCTTGCCGAAAACGTGTCCCAAATGTCTAGTAAAGTTAGTCATCTGTTATCTGGATCTGCTATTCCTAAAGTCGACCTGCCTATGGTAGTAAATATTGTAAATGTGGAGGATTCCTCTAAAGAGGAAGGAAGTAGTATTGAGGCGACTACACAACGAACATCTGCCCCAGTAGGAACCGAGTCCGATCGCCGCACGTTCGTTCCACCCTTTGTGTTAAATAGGGCACCTTAGGAATCTGCTTCTCCGCCACTTAGGCCCCCTTATACTATGTCACCTGGTTTCAGCAGTTTACCCCGTCCATTAGCTATGTTACTTATAGGTATTTCCAAGTTCTCTGTTAACTCCACTACTGATGTTATTGCTTTAGTTGAAATCCAAGATCATGCCCTTGTTTTTTCTCTGTCTCCGTGTCAAACCCTTCAGATAATTTACCCTTATTCCATTGGTGTTCTCTCAGACAAAATAGTTAGGGCAATTGCGGAACAGTCATCCATAGAAGACTTCCATGCCCATCTGTTGGCAAATTTTATCCCCGCTCGAGCTAGATCATCGCTCATTCAAAAGTACTACTACCGAGTGCAACGGTTGGATGAGAATTTGGCAGACTTCATCCAAGACATCAAGTTTACACTAGGGTATTTGACCTTCATTTTCCTGAAGATCAGATTGTACAGGCCATTGTGGAAGGAATTTCACCACCTTACAGATCATACTTGTGTTTTGCGTCGCGTCCGCAGACTTTCGCCGAGTTAGAGGCTATGGCTGTCTCAGCCGAAGGAGTCAGATACGCCGATACCTTGCGTGTCGCGAAGGAACCCCCTCCATCCTTTAGTAGTTTTCGGCCTCCACCTCGCCGATCCATCACACCCTGTAAATGTTACGCTTGCGGGTCGCCTGACCATCTTCGCAATAAATGTCCATTGATCAATTCTAGTAGGACTAATAATGGAGCAGGTTCATCCCAAGGCTGCTTTAAATGCGGCGCGTTCTCCCATATTGCCAAGAACTGCCCTAATGCTAACAGCACCCACTCTTGCTCAACTTCGGGTGCAACTTCCACCAACAATAATAAGTGACTAGGGGCTTCGGCTGAGTCGGCGAACCCTTCTCCTCGAGGCTCAGCCCCAAGTAAACATATCGAAATTTCATGGAAATCTCAGGCTTCAAATTTATCTTTCGAAGGTCCCAAAGAATGTCTTAGGATTGCGGCGGATACCCCCGCAGCTGTGCCTTTTCTCAAAATTGAATTAAATAATGAACCTGTAACAGCACTATTAGATTCTGGCAGTGTTTGTTCTGTTATTTCGGCTGAATGGTACTCCAAATTGAAAACTGTTTGTAGTCTTCCTGATTTTTGTTCGACTTCGGTTCAATATGTTTCCGCAAATTCCTCTCCACTAGAAACTTTAGGTTTTCTGTATGCCAAAATTCGTATACCTAAATTTACCTGGAAATTTAAACTGTTTGTGGCCAAGCACTTGTCTTGCCCCACTATATTGGGAGCTGATTTCATTTCTCACACCGGTCTAGTGCTCGACCTTTAGAGCAAGTCGTACTCTTTCAAATTTGATAGTAATTCCAAAATCCCTTTGTTAAAATGTAGTTCTGTAACATGTTCATCTGTTTCGCCTACCCAGGATGAGATGATGTTAGATCTTAGACATCTACCTGAGGAGCAGGCTGATAGAATTCGTAAGTTGTGTCAGTCGTTTCCAGAGGTGTTCTCGGATACTCTTGGTGTTACTGACCTTATCGAATACAAGATTGAGGTTACGGATTCGATTCCTGTCCGTTTTCCATCCCCACCTAAAATGAGGCGCTGAAAGAAATCATTGATCAGATGCTGAAGGACGGTATTATTCGGCCCTCTAAGTAGGCGTATTCTTCGCCTATTTTTCTAGTCCCGAAACCTTCAGGCCTGTGATTGATTATAGGGCTCTCAATCGGAAGGTGGTGTTACAATCTGTGCCCCTTCCAAACCTTCACTCTTGTTTTTCATGGTTTCGGAAGGTTATGTTCTTTACCATCTTGGATCTGAATCAGGCCTACAATCAAATTCCTTTAGCTGAAGAATCTAAACATCTTACAGCGTTTGCCACGGATTAGAATTTGTATGAATACAACCGCGTGCCTTTCGTGTTCCCCACGGGAGCAGCTGTACTTACTAGACTGTTAGACAGGGTCTTCTCCGACATCAAGTTTGAGTACTTGTACCACTATCTTGATGATGTCGTCGTATTTTCGGAGACCTTCGAAGAACACCTAGATCATCTGCGAGAAGTCCTCAGTCGCCTCCGTAAGGCTGGGTTAACTGTGAAGTTGTCCAACGTTGCCTTCGCTAAGCCCTCCATGTCATTCCTATGGCATATTGTGTCGCCTGATGGTGTTGCAGTCGATCACTCGAGAACACAGGCCATCCGTGATTTCAAGGATCCCAAGGACATCAAAGGTATTGCTAGGTTCATTGGTATGGTGAATTTTTCAGGAAATGTATTCCAAATTTCGCCAATAGAGCGGCGCCCTTAAACTTACTTCGTAGGAAAGGCGTCAAATTTGAGTGGGGACCTTCTCAACAAGCGGATTTTGCAGATCTCAAATTAGCTCTGTGTAACGCCCCTGTTCGGGCCATGCCCGATTTCTCCAATAAATTCATCGTCCAAACCGAAGCGTCGTCGTCGGCGGTAGCTGCAGTCCTTCTTCAAGAGACTGAACTAGGGAGGCGACCCATCGCCTATGCATCTAGGACTCTATCGGCTCATGAAGCCAAATATTCCATCTATGAGCTCGAAGTTTTGGCAGTCTTATTTGCTTTAGAAAAGTTCCGTCTCTATCTGGAACATGTCAAGTTTGAATTGGAAACTGATAACCAAGCCTTAAGCTGGGTCTTAGGTAGGCCGCGTCGTACTGGTCGTATAGCCCGGTGGGCCATCCGAATTTCTGCCTTCCAATTTGATGTTAGGCTTATCAGAGGTTCTGAAAAAGTGGTTGCTGACGGACTAAGCCGTATGTTTCCTAATGATGTAGAGACTCCTGACCTGGATAATAGTTCTTCACCTCCCGTGTCCATACTATCTGAGGTTAATGCCATCTTAACAGATGCTCCCATGCTCCTTAGGGATATTGAGAAATATCAACGTGAAGATCCGACGCTGGCTCCGATCATGGAAACCCTTTCTTCTAGTGAACATGTCGTCTCTTACGTATTGAGGAATGGTGTTTTATGTTGCCCGTCGAGCATGATCAAAAAATGAAAGTTGTAGTTCCAGCTGTTCTTGTACCAATGATCTTCAAGTACTATCATGAGACCCCATTAGGGGGGCATTTAGGCATCTCAAAACCCGTGAAAAGATTCGTGAAATGTTCATCTGGAAGAGTATGGACGGAGAAATCCGTGAATTGGTAAAATCTTGTAAATCATGCTGGCTTAGTAAACCTACCATGTCAACTAACCAGGGGCTTTTGTCCTCTCATCAAGCGTCGCGCCCCATGGAACGTATCTACATCGATTACGTAGGACTCTTTCCCCAGTCAAAGGGGAACGCTAACAAGTTCATCTTTGTATGTGTAGATGGTTTTAAAAGATTTTCTTGGTTATTTCCGACTAAGCTGGCCACCGCTCAGTCCACCATTACTTGTTTAAATTCCATTTTTGCTTCTTTCGGTCCGTGTCAATATATTGTATCTGGTAATGCTAAAGCTTTCACATCCAATCTCTTTCGTAAATTCTGTTTTGATCTGTCCATATCGCACGTAACAACATCCACTTACTATCCTCAACCATCTCTAGCGGAACGGGTCAACCGTAATCTGAGGTCGGCCCTTATTGCCTATCATCACGACGATCATTCTAGGTGGGACACATCCCTGCATTGGTTAGCTTTTGCTTTGAATTCGGCGGTTCATGAATCTCATAAGTTTACTCCAGCTTCTTTGATGTTCAAATTTGTTCCCAACACGCCGCTCTCTAACCTTTGGTCTCTTAGTGACATTCTACCTGAGACAATAGATCCAGATAATATTAAAGATCTTTGGAAGAAGGCTAAAGCCAATCTTAAAGTGTCTCATGAAAAGGTTAGGGAAAGATATAATCGTGGACGGAGACCCACCAATTTGAAGGTAGGTGACCAGGTGATGGTCAGGAATTTTGTTCACGCGGGCAAGCTTGCCCGCAGATTTCATGGGCCGTGCATATTTGTAGATTTTCTTACGCTGGTCACGTTGTTATTAAGCAATCCACCCACCGAGAGGATATTTAGGGTTCACCTGTCGCAGGTGAAACCTGTGTAACTTCCGCCCTAACTTAGCTCGTTTTTAATTTTGTTACATTTTGAAAGAAATCTGAAGGTTATATTTTTGGTTTCATTTTGAGGCCTTCTGCCCTTTGAATTTTGTTCTTTGTTTCCTAATGTTCATTGTACAACCTCCCCCGACCAGTTAAACGGCTATCCTAACCTTGCCATGGCCATTACCTTGCTCCCGTCTCCTGCTCAAATACATAGTGGCTAATTAAAATGAAATAAATATTTCCACGCCGCTGGCCCCTCAGCTCCTCCACAAGTACTGTATCCGAAAATCATTATGGTCCAACAAATTCTGCCGCCGAGATCTTAATGTTTCAGTGCCCCCGCAGCCGCGCGGCGCCGTGCCGCTACTGGAGTGGAGCACGGGCCCGATCTACTTCAGTGAGGTCAACCAGTGTACGGCGAGCCGGAGCCCTCCTCCCGGCCAAGGCAGATGTGCGGCGCACCTCCTGCAACTCGCCCGCGGTCTGCAAACATTCGCTGCGTGTGCGGCGTGCTTCAGCACCACTACCCCTCTCATGGTGCGGGAGAGCGGTATCTCAGGGTACTTGAGGGTTCCGAGCGGCCTCCTCTGGACACAAGCAGCGGCGGCTGGTCTGGCCGTCAAACTTAATCAACATTTAATGTACTTATTCAGCTACATGGACATTCCATTTCTACAATTATTACATTTTTGGATTCAACTGCTACGTTTGGTGGACTTAGGAAATGTTTTGTTTCATTTCAAGAATTTAAAGTTCCTTTTTCTGAATTCTACTTCTACAAGCACAAAGACATTTCATCAAAGCTACTACAAAGAATTTTGAAACTGAATCATACCAATCTAAAAAACTTCGGCTACGGGAAAGTTTTATTTTCTCTTTTAAATCCTTCTGCAACTAATTTCAATAATCTGCAACAAACTTGGACTTGTTGTAAAACCAATTTTGTTTTCTCCTGTGTCACCCCTTGGAAGTACTTTGGGGGGGTCTGTACCGGGCGGTACACCTCCACGCCGCTAATTCAAACATTGAGCCAGTTGAGACTCCTCTGCAGGAGAAAGCCTGAACTTTAACAACCATGTTAATTCTAAAGTTTCTCAGAAGATGTCGCTATTATAAATTTTGAAGTATTCTGAACTGTGTCTTTTTCGATTTATATTTGTTTTCTCTGTAGTGAGAAGTGTGAACATTCTCTTCTAGTTGGCACTACTGAAGAACTACAATTGTGCACCCTTGTGCGAAGTGAAGGAACTGTTTTTAGAGAAAATTTGTGTTCGTAAGTTTGTTCTTTGTTAAATTTATTTCAGTCATTGTTTGGGTTGGCAGTATAACTCTTCTCTTTCCGCCAGTTTTGAACTTGACCAATGAGGAATTTCTGTAATTAATTTTCAACCAATAAAGTGTTTCTTCTTCGTCTGGTGTATTAGTTTTTGCTATTACCCAATAACATTTTGTGGGCGGGTTGTAATAATTCATGAAACGTCTCGAAGTTTCCGCGACGGTATATAAACTGCTGATTTTCTGGTCTCCTGGCCACTTCAGTAACATCTTTCCTAGTGTGATTATGTAGCAGGGGGCGGGAAGCCCCTCTTCCTTCTGGCGGCAGTTCATCCATCATGTAATGGCCTTTTAATAACTTTTTGCTTGCTAGCTCAGCAGTTTAACCCTCGGGGCAGGTTCGAACTTTTATCATGTAACCTTCCTTTAAAATGTAAAAGACACTTGGTATAAAATTCTGTCTCTTTAACTACAAATTGCGTTAGAGAGTGCTTAATCCTCTCGAGCTCCCACTCATATTGTTCTGAGGTGACTACGTTTTCATTACCGTATTTCTTCTCTTCATAGTGTAAATAAGTTTTCTTATCGTGTCACTTCCTTAGTATGGGATTAGCCCTTGCATAAACGGCCTAAGAGCCAAATAGGTTTTAAAAAGGTGTATTAGGAGTGCAAGTTACGCCTCCACTCAAGTTGGTATTTTGGGGCCATGTAATTGTCCTGTTTCTTTAGTGAATAGGACTCAGTAGGTTGGGTATTTTTACCCCTGTTCTTGCGTGCCTGGAGGGCAACTTGAAGGTGGAGTTTGGTGTGGCCTTTGAATAGGCTTGAACTTTGAGAGCGGGTTGCTCTTTCTTAAATTGTATTTTCCGTGTGCCTCGAGCAGGCTTAACTGGGTAATTGGGAGCTAGTGCTCCTTGGCATGGTTTTCGTTTTCTGACCCTTTGTTGAACGTTGTTCATATGTAAAGTTGGGTTCATTGCTCAAGGATTGCGTGTCTGTGGGCTCGAAGCCCAAATCCATTAACAAATTGCAATTGCACATTCTTAATTTGTTGATATGCTACTGAGTACCTCTTATTCTTGTTATTTCTTGATCTTGAAAAGAAAATATAACCTTTGTTAATGTTTTAAATTAACTTTAATTTCGTAAGTTGAGGCCTATTCATCCCAGCACCTTCTTTCACCTCTAACTACCACGGATAACTCCGTAACAATAATAATAATAACGAGTAAACCTGCAGGTCTGTGAGTTAGGGCTCTACCTAAGACGATTTCTAATGTTGCAGACATCACAAATATGAAGGCCCCAGCCCAGACGATTTAACCAACTAAGGCTAAATCCCCGATCATGCCGGGAATCCAATCCGAGAACCTTTCGAACAAAGCAAGCACGCTAAACGTTTTGCCATGGAGGCGCATACAAAGATCAATTAAAGTTAACAGTCCAACTGAATCACTAATCAGGTGACAATTCTCGTTAAACCCACTAAGTCATTTATGTATTTTATCTTGAATACCTCTCTTGAGACTTACCAAAAGCAGCATTTTTATTTTTATTTTTTGTTACTGGCTTAACGTCGCACGGCCGGTTCATTCACACTCTTACCCCTTTCCTATCCCAACAGTAGTATAAATCAAGGGTTCTAGCGCCACGTCCAGCTCTGGCTCCTGGGGGCCTCGCACCTCCTCCACCACCTCCTCCCGGGGAACTCCCCAGGGAACCGCTCTGCATCCTCCACCTCATCCCGGGGGCCTTCCCATGGGCCCGCTCCGGCACCTCCGCCTCCTCCTGTGGGCCTTCCCAGGGGCTCGCTCCTCCTCCTCCTCCTCCAGGGGACGCACTCCCAAGGGCCTCTTCCTCATCCCGCGGGAAATTTGAATTTTAGCGCGAGATTTGAATTTGTAAACAAAGCCACGTGATTTTTGACAGCTGTCATAGACAACAACGCATCCCTAACCTCACTGCTGCCATCTTGACGGGCCTAAACCTCAGTACTGCCAACTTATCCTTATTAGGGCGAGATTTGAATTGGTAAACAAAGCCACGTGCTTTCTTGACAGCCACGTGCTTTTTGACAGCTATCATCGACAACAACGCATCGCTAACCTCGGTGCTGCCATCTTGACGGGCCTAAACCTCAGTGCTGCCAACTTATCCTTATTAGGGCGAGATTTGAATCAGTAAACAAAGCCACGAGTTTTTGGACAGCCGTCATCCGCCATCCTGCATCGCAAACCTCAGTGCTGCAGTCTTTAGCAACTTACCTTCGAAATGTGTTGGCGGACTATATGAAAACTTCTATTTGACATGCTGCCATCTTTAATCAACAGAGCACCGTGCTGCTATATTTATCGTAGAAGTCGGCAATTTCTACGTAGCAGCTGTCATCTACCATCTTGCATCGCAAACCTCAGTGCTGCACTCTTTAGCTACTTACCTTTGAAATGTGGTGGCGGTAAATTCCACGTCCTCTTGTCTGTAAACAAACCCACGTGCTTTTTTGAGAGCTGTCATCCGCCATCTTTAATCAACAGAGCACCGTGCTGCTATCTTTATCGTAGCAGCGGGCATTTCTGTCAAGTGTCATCCGCCATCTTTAATCAAGAGAGCACCGTGCTGCTATCTTGTAAGCAATTTAAAAAAAATTGCGTCAGGTGTCATCCACCATCTTGCATAGCAAACCTCAGTGCTACTATCTTTAGCTACTACCTTTGAAATATGGTGGCGGATAATTCAAAAAATTCTACAGCAGTCATCTCTCGACGCTAATTGCACAAGATGGCGGCTATACATGTCTCCTTGAGGGTGCTTACGCAAGATGGTGGCTGCAAGATGGTTGCTATACATAGGTTCTTATGAGATGCCATTGGGTTGCTTGTGCAAGATGTCGGTTATACATGGCTCCTTATGAGACACCTTAAGGGCGCTTGCGCATGATGGCGGCTGCTCTTGTCAAGAAAGCTAGCTTAGAGTCTATCATGCCGTACCGGTTCGATTCATTAGATTTGGGGCTTAAATGCATAATGTTAATATCTCGAAAACGGTGCATCCTAGAGCAAAACGGACAAACTTTCGTGCCTAATACATAGGTTCGCGGTATCAGGAATATGATAACATAAAAAGTAGTTTAATGGTGAGATCAACGGTTCAGTTCCTACTTAGGCCCTTTGGCGTTGAAGGCTATCTAATGCTACAAGATGGCGGCTGATCTTTTGAGACAGCTTAAGGGTGCATGCACAAGATGGCTACATCTCTTATGAGAAGGCCTGGGGATGCATGCGCGTGATGGTGGACACAAAATGGTGGCTATTCATAGCTCCTTATGAGACGTCTTAAGAGCGCTTGTACAAGATGGCTGCTATACATAGGCTCTTATGAGACTCCCTAGGGGTGCTTGTGCAAGATAGCAGTGACAAGACGGTGACAATACGCAGCTCCTTATAATACGGCCTAGGGGTGCTCGCGCAAGATGGTGGCTGCTATTATGAAGAAAGCTAGCTTAGAGGCTCCTGCGCAAGATGGTGGTTGCTGTAATGCATGCGGTGGAGTGCAATTTGAAATTCCACGTGCTCTTGTTTGGAAAATTCAACGTTTTTTTACAGCTCTCATCTTTAATCAACCGAGCATCGTGCTGGTAACTTTACAGCACTAAACCTCATACCTTTGAAATGTGGCGGTGGGTAATTTCAAAAATTCTATGTGCTTCTTTGACAGCAGCCATCTTTAAAAAATAGCGGTAATACATAAGCTGTTAAGGCCTCCTCTAATGGCCAGGCATAGCTCTATCGAACAAGTTTAAACCAGCATTGCGAAGGTAAGAGTGTGCAGCGATAACATCATTATGCATGTTTAGACTTGCAAATCATAAACGAAGTGATTGAAACATTACAAGACTAGAATCGAACACTGCATTCGATGTCGTTAACTTCATCATGTGATCGGAACATTAATTGATGTGTTCGGAACACTAAATAAGTAATCAAGACTAAAATGGAACACTGTACTCGATACAACATGTGTTTAGAACATGTCAGGTAATACCTTTGTTCTAAGAGGATGAGAATACCGCACATTCCTTGTATGGCTAATAGGCTAATAGGAAAAAGAGCTGATGGGCACAAGGGCTAAAGTGCTAAAGGGATAATGCTCTAAAGGGCTAATGGGCAAAAGGGCTAATAGGCTAAAGGGATAAAGGGCTAAAGGGCTAATGGCCTAATGGGCCAAGGTGCTTGAGAAGGGCTCTACATCTAGAGGCGGAGTTAACACCCTAAACAAGGTAGAATGTTGGAAAATAATCTATACGAATATAGCTACTCGATCGACTATATACTACAGAAGGATGACTTAGGTGAGGGTAAACGCTGGGGATGTAGGAAGGTGTTTAAGCTGTTGTACTCTCGAGAGGGAGCTATTAATTAATATTACCTACACGACGTAATTCATGCTCTATTTCAAAAATATCCGCTTTGTACTGTGTGTATCCAGCATCATGATAGGCTCTTAGCAGTTGCAAACGTTTTACGAGTACGTTGGGGTCTTTACTGTATTTTATGTCTACATAGGGTAACAGAGGCTTGTTGTGTACTTTGAGTCTATATGCAGACAGTTGATGTGTGGGAACTTGTCTTGATGTAATACGTACTTCGGCAGTAGCGTTTCTAGGTATAAACTTAACTTGTTTCGATAGCAATGAAGGGTTGAAATTTTCTTCTTCTTTATCTTGCATCTCTTCCTGAGATGTTTGCACTGCGACAGACCGTGCAGTAGGCTTAGGAAATGAAGTAAAATCATCAAGCTGTAATGACAATGAAACATTGAGATCTTCTTCTTCTTCTAATTTCTCTTTACTACTGACTTCATCAACATCGTTATCCTTATTTTCATAATGATGACCTTTCCTCTCTTTATCTTGAAATTTGTGCTTAGTAACAGAACTTGTAGCAGGACTAGACAACAAGGGAGAATTAAAATCTCTCGCAGAGGTGTACTTTTTATAAATAAATCAGTGTTCGCTTGAATACGGTTGAGATCTTTGTATTTTGTTCTCGTGAAGCTTCATTACACGCGGCTTCATGACGTTGAGCGTTGTATGCGTTGTTGAACTCTCTTCTACAATGTGTGCATTGAAAAATTGTCCTACATGGTTTCTCATGACGTCTCTTGTGATAGCTTCGGGAAAAAGCTTTTCCACACTCTTTGCAAATATACCTAGAAATAGAGTTTTCCATGATGGACTCTCATCTTCTGCTAACAGATTCTTCTTTAAATCTGCTAGACACTTGTTACTCCCCACTTCGCTGATGCGAACAGCTTAGTGATTTACAGTAAACTAACACAAAAGCGTGTAACTAAGGTAGGAACAGTAAGGTTTAACCCCGTCAATATAGCAGCAGTGAGTTTAGCTATGTTCTGTTGTTAGATTTTAAATTCCGTGCTACGATATGCAGAAGGTGACAGCCTTGAGGTTTAGCGCCGTAATGATGGCAGCAGTGAGGTTAGCGAAGCTATATTCTCCTTCAAAATTGGGCTAGGGTCCGTCAAGATGACAGCTGTTAAAAAAGCACGTGGCTTTGTTTACCAACAAGAGCACGTGGTCGTGACGACACGGTCACGTGGTATAGTACGTCAGCACGCGAAGTTCGAAATCCACGCCTACGTATTTAGAACTCGTCAAAAGCACAAAGATAATCAATTGTATCCTCCACGTCGTTAAGAGCAGCATTAAAAATAGCTATGTTTAAAAATCTTGTGAACAGAGCAGTAATAATTTTTTATTTTCAACTGCTAGAGCTTGTAACTGTTACCTACCAATTTGGCATGCATCAACTATCATAGTAAACTTCTTCCGCTAGAGTGTACAACGATCGCTGCTACTTTAGCATGACCTATGTGCACTAACTTAAAGCACAAAGAATAGCTATGTTCCAAAGCGTGTACACATCACCTATCGATTTTGCATGCATCGACTATCGTACTAAACTTTCCCCGCTAGAGTGTACAACGATCGCAATTGTGTGTCGATATCTTAGCATAACCTATGTGCACGAACTTAAAGCGGAAAGAATAGTTATGTCTCAAAGCGCATACACATCACCTATCGATTTTGCATCTATCGACTATTGTACTAAACTTATTCCACTACAGCGTGCGAGCATCGCTTGTGTGTGCTGCAATCTTAACGTAACCTATGTGCACGAACAAAGAATAGCGATGTATAAAAATCTTGTGAACGTAGCAGCAGCAGTAAGAATAGCAATGTTTAAATGCGTGTACACATCACGTATCGATGATGTACGCATCGACTATAGTACTAAACGTATTCTACTAGAGTGTGCTAAAGTCGTATAAGTGTGCTGCTATCTTAGTATAACCTGTGTAAGCGAACATAAAGCAGAAAGAGTAGTCATGTTTAAAAGCGTGTACACATCACCTATCGATTTGGCATGCATCAAATGTCGTACTAAATTTTTCCGCTAGATTGTGCTGCTATCTTAGCATAACCTGTGTGTGTGAACTTAAAGCGCAAAGGTAGCTGTGTTTAAAAGCGTGCACACATCACCTATCGATGATGCATGTATCAATTATCGACTAAACTTATTCCGCTAGAATGTACTGCTATTTTAGCATGATTTATGCGCACGAACTTAAGCACAAAGAATAGCGATGATTAAAAATCTTGCGAACATAGTGGCAGTAAGAATAGCAAAGTTTAATAGCGTATACACATCAGCTATTGATAATGCATACATCTTCTACACGAGCTTGGGACCATCGCTTGTACGTGTGCTGCAATCTTAACTTAACGTATGTGTATGAACTTAAAGCATAAAGAATAACTATATGTAAAAACCTTGTGAACATAGCAGAATGTTAACTACGTAAGTGTGGACTTTGAAATTCTCATGCTGACGTATCATACCACGTGACCGTGACGTCACGACCACGTGCTCTTGTTGGTAAACAAAGCCGCGTGCTTTTTGACAGCTGTCATCTTGACGGACCCTAACCTCACTTTGAAGGGTCAATAGAGCATCGCTGACCTCACTGCTGCCATATTTACGGCGCTAACCATCAAGGATGCCACCTTATGCATGTCGTAGCACCGAATTTAAAATCCAACAAGAGAACATCGCTAACCTCACTGCTGTTATCTTGACGGGGTTATACCTACTGTTCCTACCTTAGTTATACGCTTTTGTGTTAGTATACTGTTAATCGCAAAGCTGTTCGCATCAGCGAAGTAGCGAGTAACGAGTGTCTAGCAGATTTAAAGAAGAATCTGTTAGCAGAAGATAAGAGTCCGTCATGGAAAACTCTATTGCTAGGTATATTTGCAAAGAGTGTGGAGAAGGATTTTCCCGAAGCTATCACAAGAGACGTCATGAGATATCATGTAGGACAATTTTTCAATGCAAACATTGTAGAAGAGAGTTCAAGAACGCATACAACGCTCAACGTCATGAAGCCGCGTGTAATGTAGCTTCATCGGGAACAAAATACAAAGAGCTCAACCATATTCAAGCGAACACTGATTTATGTTTAAAAAGTACACCCCTGCGAGAGATTTTAATTCTCCCTTGTTGCCCAGGCCTGCTACTAGTTCTGTTACTAAGCACAAACTTCAAGATAAAGAGAGGCAAGGTCATCATTATGAAAATAAGGATCACGATATTGATGAAGTCAGTAGTAAAGAGAAAGTACATACATACATACATTTATTGAACATAACAGGCGACTTCGCCCCTATACATGTTCACATGCAGAGTAAAATAAATAATAATAATGCTAATAATAATAATAATAATGATCAGGATAATAATAATAATAAGAATAATATATTATTCATCTAGCAGTCATTAGCTGTAGCAGTCACTCACTCAATGTTCAAACATGCTCATCCAGTGTCCTTATTATGCTCTGTACTTGCGTCACATTATTGTTCCTGACCTACACCTAATCAATAAATCAAACAACAACACTCAGCATTTCAGCACATGCATTCCAGCCAACTTTAAAACAAACAGACCATGCAATCCCGTATCATTACCCAACTCCACATAACTAAGTACTCGACCCCTATATTCTCTAATCCATTAGAATTTTATCATACTATCCCCTTCCCTTATATACATAACTATTCCACCCCCCTGTTCCCCTGCCCACCCTCTAACTCACTCTCCTTCATTTTACTCTCGCAGGCCTTTTTTGTCGCACATAAATACCTGTTCAATTCACCCCCTTTTTCCCATTGTTTAATAATCCATCTCAGGATTGCGTTCTCATCCCCTCTCCCCAATATTTCCCGATGCTCGGCACTCAATAATCCATGTCTTATCTCCCTCGTTACCTCACAGTCTCTTAGCAAGTGAAAATCATCATTCACATCTCCGCAAATTACACACCTTGTCTCATCCCTCGCCTGTAGCCACCCTGTATTCCTTTGCAAACCTAAAAGCCACCACATCATCCCATACCGTTTTGACCTATCAACGTATCTAATATTCAACCCTGTTATCTCCTCTATTTTCGTCAAAACAGTCAGCGAGTTTCTTAGTCTGCTTTCCCCCAATAATTTCTGCCCATGGATATCTCTAATTCTCCTTTCCAGTATCTTCATCCCTATCACTTCTGTCTTCGACCAAACCTCCCCCTACAGGTGTCCTAATCCTATCCTCTCCAAATATCCCTTTATTTTTTCTAACCATCCACCCCTATACATGCTCTTACATTGCTGTTCATACGCTGCCTGTAATACCCTCCCACCTTCCTGTCTTTTTAAATTCATCCAGTATCTAACTATTCTTTTCACACCCTCTGATTCCAAATCCTCCCCACACATTAATTCCGCCCCTACATTTGCTGTACACCTCGGTAAGCCCATTACTAACTTAGCAAAACTACTAACAATCCTTCTTAGTTCCTCTCTTTTCACATCCAGCCCCCAAACTTCTGCGCCGTATAATACCCTCCCAAAAATTACCGACCTCAACACTAGCCTCAGTGTTTTATAACTGATCCCCGAGTATTTGGCTAGCAAATTTCTGACTGAGGCTAAGGCTGCCAATCCTTTATATTTCACCCTTTTTATCTGGTCATTCCACGTTCCTTTATCATTAAAAATAACTCCTAGATATTCCAACTTCCTTACCTGTTCCAGTCTTTCTCCCTGAATTACCCAATTACCTTCTATCTTTCCTCTTTTTCCACCTGGACTACTAATATTTTAGACTTATTTCCATTAATTCTCAGTCCCCATTTCCTCGCAAATAGCGTCACTGTCTTTAAGGCCCTATTCATCGCCCCTGAAGTTATCGTCATCAATAACACATCATCCGCAAATATCAGTCCTGGTACCTCTAAACAATTAATCACCGGCACAGCCTAATTTTCTGCCCCAAACCCCTCTAAAATATCGTTGATAAATAAAATAAACAGTATTGGCGATAACTTGCATCCTTATTTTAAACCCACCTTGGACTCTAAGGGTCCACTCAGTCTCTCTTCTCCCAATTTTACACAAAACCTGACAACCCTATATATTCCTTCCACTGCCCTCAACATCTTCTCCGAAATCCCTAGCCTGCCTAATTTCTCTAATAGGGCCTCTCTATTCACCTTGTCAAAAGCTTTCTCAAAATCTATTGCTGCTACATAAACCGTACTTCTAGCCATATTCTTATACTTTTCTAGAATAGTCTTTACTATCATTATATTATCCACTGTTCTTTTCTTTTTCCTAAATCCCCCTTGGTAATCTGTCAAAATTTCATTTCCTTCCGCCCACCCGCTTATTCTGTTCGCTAACACCCCAGTATATATTTTACTCAAAGAATCCAACAGAGATATACATCTATAACTGTTCACATTGTTCCTACTGCCCTTCCCCTTGTATATAGGGCATATAATTCCTGTTTCCCATTCCTTAGGGTAATTACCTCCTTCAAATATCTTATTGAATAGATTAACCATGCCCTCTATCATTATCGCATTTTTGATCATTTCCTTCCAAAACTTGTTATTTATACCATTACACCCCCCGGCCGACTTCGCTCTGGCTCTGCTTATCACTCTCAGGATTTCCTCCCTTGTGATTTCTTTATCCAGGTCATAAATTGCCACTCTCCTATTCCTCCAAATTACTTCTTCTCCCGAACCTCTCCAACTTTCATCCCCCTTTTTCCCTAGTAATTCATCAAAGTGTCTGACCCATTGCACTTCCTCATTACTCGTTTTCTCTATATTCCTTCCACCCTTAATAATTTTATTAATCTTGTCCCAAACTCTCTCAAAATTATTTGTCTTGCAGTCATTATTTATGGCTTCCATTTGTTCCTCTAACCATGTCTTTTTTGTCTCACAAATTTTCTTTTTATACTCCTTCCTCAATCTACAGAAAAACTCCCTTTCTTGGCTCCCACCTTTCCTTCTATATTCTCCTAACGCGTCCATCACCTTCCTCCGCATTCCTTCACACTCCCAATTAAACCATTCCTCTCCCTCTTTCTTATTTCCCTTTCTAGCTTTCGCCTTCTGCGCTGTTATCTTTATTGGATGTAGCAGCAATTCCAAGGCTTTATCAGTAGTATTCTCTTCTAACGCCCCTTCCCACCCATATTTCAGAAGTTGTAACTCTTCTTTTACTACCCTATTCCAATCTCGGCCCACCTACTCTGTCCATTTATACTTATTATAACCACTCCCTCGTTTATCATCTGTCTCATCTTCCTTCATTGTACACTTCTCTTACCCCCTTTTCAGCATAACCCTCACCGGGAAATGGTGTGATCCAATCCAGTCTCTTATTTCCATTCTTAAACCTCCTCAATCATCCCTTCCGAACTTAAAACCATATCTATCACACTACCACCCTTCTCAGTAACATATGTCAATTTCCCCGTCCTGTCACCCTCTATCCACCCATTCAGAATATACAAATTTCCCACAGCACACATCTCTAGGAGATTCTCTCCATAACTATTTGTAATTTTGTCCTCACTCCTTCTACTTTCCAACAAACACATTCCATCCTCCCTACTATATACTGGGTTCTGTTCCCCTATTCTCGCGTTCCAATCCCCGAATAACAACATATCCTCTTCACCTGGAAACATTCCCCTTATCCTACCAATATCTACCAATAACTCTTCAAAAAATATTTATTTGCATATGCTGAATTACTAGGATGGCAGTAAACAAAAGCTAGATTTATTTTCTTCCTCCTTCCCTCACCCCGTCCCATATTCAATCTCAACCATATGGTTTCCAACATATCGGTCTCTATATCCTCTACTCTTTCAATAATTTCTTCCCTAATTAGAACTATCATCCCTCCTGGTGCTCGTCCCTTATTCCTCTCTTTTCTTGTATATTTATTATTTATCACAAACCCCTTCCGTGAAATCTCCCTCCCTGTTTCCAGCCACGTCTCCAAGAGTGCCACAACATCAAAACTTTCAATTACTTCCCGAACGTTCTTGTTTCCTAATTTGTTCCTTAGTCCCTCAATATTCACACATTCTATTTTCCAATATAGTTATAACTTTCCCTCCCTCCCTTCTAGGTCTCCCCCTCTATTCTTACTTCTAGTAGTTATCGACCTCTCATCCCTCATCTCCATTCCTCCTTCTTTAACCAACCTATACCGTTCCATACCCTCTGTATCTTCCATCCCTTTATGTAGTTTTCCCCATATGTCTTTTAAGCTCCTACTTCTGACTTTACTCAGAATTTTTTTACCTTCCTGTCGATCTGTCTCCTCTTGTCCTTTCTTGTTCACTACACCACTGCACTCCGCTCTCACCGATTCTTGCTGCTCACCCCCACTCACCTCCTCACTATTTTGGATTTCTGAATCCACCTTCCCTTGTCCTTTCTTGCTGACTGCCGCACTACACTCTACTCTCCCAGTTTCTTGCTGCTCACTCCCACCGTCCACTTCACTATCTTGATCTTCTGTCTCCCGGCTGCACTGCCCATTCTCTTCTGAGATGTTCTCCTCTCCTGCCACGTCTCTCCTCCTCTTCTTTTCTTCTTTCTTCTTCCCAACATGCCTTGTCATCTCAACACCCTCAACCCTCTCGTTTTCGTCCATCTCCTTTAGCTTCGTCACTGAATGTACTCTAACCCATCGCCCGTTTGTCACCTCCAAACTCAGACCTCTTATTCTGGCCTTTAGCCCCTGGTTCCTCGCTCTCCATAGGTGCCTATTCAAGATCCTAATATTTTCACTTCCTTCTCTTCCCATGTCTCTTTTCACCCTTATTTTCTGTCCCTGTAAATTCTTACTGTTACCTAACACAATTTCTGCCATTAGGGTAGATAAATATTTTACCCTAAATAGCCTCCGACCTTTAGTTTTACCAATTCCCTCTACATCGTCTATGTCAATACTACTGAAATTTATCTTCATTGTATCACGTATAACTTCGATCACCTTGTCTATCAGTTCCATCTTGTCCTCCCTCACATCTTCCTCAACTCCATATATAAATATGGCTTTCTTCCATCTCTCCTGTTTGTACTCCTCGCCTTCTTTCTTCATCCTCATCATCTCCTCTTTCAAATATTTCACTTCCCCTCTCAATAACTCGATTTCTTTCTCATTATTATCAACTCTTCTGCTTGATTCCTCCGTCCTCGTTTCCAGCCATTTCTCCATGTTGCCTATCTCCTTTCTCTGCTCCTCAACCATGTCCTTTATTTCCTGCACTTTCTCCCACTGGCATTTCTCCTGCATGACTTCATTCACAACCACCCTGAGTGCGGCCAAATCCTCTGTGTTATATTTTCCACTGGTATTTGGGCCTGGGTTTAATTCCACCCCCCAATAACCAGTAGCACCGCTATCACTGCCACTACCAGCATCGCTTCACTCATTTTTAAACCGTCCTTACTTATCACCAATCCATTCTTGTTCTCCTTCTTCATCTTCGCCTGCCATTTGCCAATAGCGGCCCGGTACTGCTCGATGCAACCATGTTCACCGCACGCATTACTCTACACGACCTCTCTCCTCGACCGCTCGAGCTAGACTGTAAAGAGAAAGTAGAAGAAGAAGAAGAAGAAGAAGAAGATCTCAATGTTTCACTGTCATTACAGCTTGATGATTTTACTTCATTTCCTAAGCCTACTACACGTTCTGTCGCAGTGCAAACATCTCAAGAAGAGATGCAAGATAAAGAAGAAGAAAATTTCAACGCTTCATTGCTATCGAAACAAGTTAAGTTTGTACCTAGGAACGCTACTGCTGAAGCAGGTATTACATCAATACAAGTCCCCACACATCAATTGTCTGCATATAGACTCAAAGTTCACAACAATCCTCTGTTACCCTATGTAGATATAAGATACTCTAAAGACCCCAACGTACTCGTAAAACGTTTGTAACTGCTAAGAGCCTATCATGATGCTGGTTACACACAGTACAAAGCGGAAATAGAGCACGAATTACGTCATGTAGGTAATATTAATTAATAGCTCCCTCTCGAGAGTACAACAGCTTAAACACCTTCCAACATCCCCAGCGTTTACCCTCACCTAAGTCATCCTTCTGTAGTATATAGTCGATCGAGTAGCTATATTCGTATAGATTATTTTCCAACATTCTACCTTCCTTAGGGTGTTAACTCCGCCTCTGGATGAAGAGGCGGTCTCAAGCCCGGATAAAGAGAGGAGAGGCACCCTACTCCATTAGGATTTTTGCCCTTTAGCCCTTTAGCCTATTAGCCCTTTTGCCCATTAGCCCTTTAGCACATTATCCGTTTAGCACTTTAGCCCTTGTGCCCATTAGCCCCTTTTAACTATTAGCCTATTAGCCCTATGCGGAATGTACGGTAATCTCATCCTCTTAGAACAAAGGTATTACCTGACATGTTCTAAACACATGTTGTATTGAGTACAGTGTTCCATTTTAGTCTTGATTACTTATTTAGTGTTCTGAACACATCAATTAATGTTCCGATCACATGATGAGGTTAACGACATCGAATGCAGTGTTCGATTCTAGTCTTGTTATGTTTCAATCACTTGTTTTGTGATTTGCAAGTCTAAACATGCATAATGATGTTATCGCTGCACAATCGTACTTTCGCGATGCAGGTTTAAACTTGTTCGATAGAGCTATGCCTTGACATTAGAGGAGGCCTTAACAGCTTATGTATAACCGCTATTGTTTAAAGATGGCTGCTATCAAAAAAGCACGTAGAATTTTTCAAATTACCTGCCGCCATATTTCAAAGGAATGACGTTCAGTGCTGTAAAGGTACCAGCACGATGCTCTGTTGATTAAAAATGAGAGCTGTAAAAAACGTTTAATTTTACAAACAAGAGCACGTGGAATTTCAAATTGCCCTCCACCGCATGCATAACAGCAGCCACCATTTTGCGCAGTAGCCTCTAAGCTAGCTTTCTTCATATTAGCTGCCACCATCTTGTGCGAGCACCCCTAGGCCGTTTTATAAGGAGCTGTGTATAGTCACCATCTTGTCGCTGATACCTTGCGCAAGGACCACTAGGGGGTCTCATAAGAGCCTATGTATAGCAGCCATCTTGTGCAAGCGCTTTTAAGCCGTCTCATAAGGAGCTATGTATAGCCACCATTTTGTGTCCACCATCTTGAGCAAGCATCCCTCGGGAGTCTCATAAGAGAAGCAGCCATCTTGTGCAAGCACCCTTAAGTTGTCTCATAAGAGCAGCCGCCATCTTGTAGAATTATATAGCCGTCAATGCCAAAGGGCCTAAGTAGGAACCGAACCGTTGATCTCATCATTAAGCTACTTTTTTCTTATGCTATCGTATTCCTGATACTGCGAACCTACGTATAAGGCAGAAAAATTTTGGCCGTTTTGTTCTTCGATGCAGCGTTTTCGAGATATTTAACATTATGCATTTAAGCCCCAAATTTAATTAATCGAACCGGCACGACACGTTATACTCTCTACCATAGCTAGACCCGATAATGTTACAAAACTTTCTTCAATACGAGCTAAAACAGAGCAAATGCCAAAGGACCTAAGTAGGAACCGAACCGTTGATCTCATCATTATACTATGTTTTTCTTATGCTATCATGTTCCTAATACTGCGAACCCACGTATAAGGCAGAAAAATTTTGGCCGTTTTGTTCTTCGATGCACCGTTTTAGAGATATTTAACATTATGCATTTAAGCCCCAAATTTAATTAATCGAACCGGCACGGCACGATAGACTCTAAGCTAGCTTTCTTGATAAGAGCAGTAGCCATTTTGCGCAGGCACCCTAAAGGCGTCTCATAAGGAGCTGTGTATAGCCGCCATCATTTGTCCGCCATCTTGCGCAAGCATCCTTAGGGTGTCTCAAGCCATCTTGTGCAAGCACCCTTAAGCCGTCTCATAAGAGCAGCCACCATCTTGCACAAGCGCCCTTAAGGCCCCTCATAAGGAGGCATGTATAGCCGCCATCTTGCGCAAGCATCTCAAGGGAGCCTCATAAGAACCTATGTATAGCAGCAATCCTGCAGCCACCATCTTGCGTAAGTACCCTTAAGGAGACATGTATAGCTACCATCTTGTGCAATTAGCGTCGAGAGATGACTGCTGTAGAATTTTTTAAAATTATCCGCCACCATATTTCAAAGGTAGTAGCTAAAGATAGCAGCACTGACGTTTGCGATGCAAGATGGCGGATGACAGCTGAGGGATATTTTTAAAATTGCCTGCAAGATAGCAGCGCGGTGCTCTCTTGATTAAAGATGGCGGATGACACCTGACGGAATTGCCCACTACTACGATAAAGATAGCAGCACGGTACTCTGTTGATTAAAGATGGTAGCATATCAAATAGAATTTTTCAAATTGTCCGCCACCACATTTCAAAGGTAAGTAGCTAAAGATGTCAGCACGATGCTCTTTTGATTAAATATGGCTGCTGTCAGCTCTCAAATAAACCACTGCCGCCAGCACATTTCGAATGTAAGTAGCTAAAGAGTGCAGCACTGCAGTTTGCGATGCAAGATGGCGGATGACAGCTGTCAAAAAAGCACGTGGCTTTATTTACTGATTCACATATCGCGCTAGTAATGTTTAGTTGGTAGCACTGTGGTTTAGGCCCGTCAAGTTTGCAGCACTGAGGTTGGCGATGCGTTGTTGTCGATGATAGCTCTCAAAAAGCACGTGGCTTTGTTTACCAATTGAAATCTCGCCCTAATAAGGATAAGTTGGCAGCACTGAGGTTTAAGCCCGTCAAGATGGCAGCAGAGAGGTTAGCGATGCGTTGTTGTCGATGACAGCTGTCAAAAAGCACGTGTCTTTGTTTACAAATTCAAATTTCGCGCTTAAATTCAAATTTCCCGCGGGAGGATGTAGAAGCCGCTGGGAAGACCTCCTCCGGGAGGAGGAGGAGCGAGCCCCTGGGAAGGCCCCCTGGGATGAGGCGGAGGAGGCGGAGCCGGCCCCTTTTTTAGGCCGCCGGAGGAGGTGGAGGAGGCCCCTCTGAGGTGGTTGAGGAGGAGGCGCGGGGCCCCTGGGAGCCAGAGGTGGAGGTGGCGCTAGAACCCGTAATTTATAATTCTCCCTTCGTCACCATAAGACCTATCGACGTAAAGGGAAATCCTTCTGTCTTTGGCCTACACTTCGTTTCCGAGTGATTATAACAATGTAATGAGACAGCTTGAATCTGTGTCGTCTCATCTTATGAGTCACGCATTCAGTTGTTCTCCTCTTGATGGAATCAAACCGAACTCAATACCCCATGGTACAACAGCCTACCAAGCGACCGCTTTCAGATTACGAGGACGAGGTGTCGTGGGATCGGTACGACAAATCCTCTGTAACGTTATTCTTGGCTTTCTAGGCCGCGGCAACTCACTTTCAGATAGCTCCTCAACTGTAATCACGCAGGCTGAGTGAACCTCGAACTAGCCATCAGATCAATGTAAAAATCCCTGACATGGCCGGAGATTGAGCATGTTCCTCTCGTTGGAAATTTGAGATTCTGTAAGTCCATTCTACGTCTCTTAGGCTAGCATCTGATAAAAAAGAAGATTTGTGACGTAAATTAACGAATACATTAATGAGTGCATTGGTGAACGAATGAAACGAGGACTGAATAAACTGGAAATGAATGAACTAATGAAGCATGAATGAATGAATGAACAAACGAACGAATGAATTAATAAACTACAAGAATGAAGGAAGGAACCAAATAACTATGAATAGGTGACCGAACAAACGAACTATGAATGAGATACTGTTAAAAGGAAGAATGAACGAACTGTGAACTGATGAACGAACTGTTACGAATAAAACTTCATTAGTTTCATTACCCTAATTTATTTAAGGATAGCATTATACATGCGCATACACATATTTAAACACAAGCAATTATAACCAGTTATGAATGGCCAGTCTATTTACAAATCTCTCTATCTTATGGTGCAGCAAGTGTCCAGCCCGTCCCTTTACCTGGGACGCGAATCCTTACTTTCACTTTCCCATAGTTGGTCACCACCTACAACCGCTGGATTTGAACCCAGTGCCACTGGCTATACAACACATGATGACTGTTCGTTGGTTCGGCTCCATAGATACACTTCACACAGTCCCATGAAGTGAACGACCGAACAGCTCAACAGTATTCAACAGCAGGACGATCCTCACACCGGCGAACAATAACACAGTTCTATTTATCATCGCACTCACGATAGCGCGTTTCCTCGATGGCCCCTGGCGATTCTCAGTCCACAGAATTACACGAACAAACAGTACAGCCTACCGTTCTGTCGCCTCCAGTTACACACTCACTGGTCTCTCCGAGACCACAACAACAGCTTCTGGTTCAGACTAGCGAAAGCTAACATCTTTGTCGCCTTCAAACAAGCCACCGAACCCCAACACATCGAGTCTCACATGGAGTCCAACGCTGACTCCGAGTCCAAAACAAACTGACACTCCGCGGCTAACTTCCCTTTTTATAGCTCGCGTGATTCGATCCAGAAATTTCACGATGTCACTACCGGAAGAACATTCCCGTTGAATCTTCAAGGAACTCACAGCTAAGCCGGCCGCTGAGAACAATACATGGAAAGGCTGGTGATTCCAGGTCGTCTGAGTCACCATCCCCTTTCTGGAAGTACCTAATGAAAGATGAATGAATGAACGAAGGCACAAATTATTGAAGAAAAGGGAATTTACGAGTGAACGAATATTTGAATAAACGATCTTAACATATAAGTAACTAGAAAAATAAGTAAAAGAGATCATGTTGGGCAAGAGCATCCAGTCCTGTTGAAACTCGTTGTGGCATCCTTCGGGGAGTTAGGGGAAGGTATCTTCAAATGCTTCAACTGTAGTCGACTAACAACTAGTTCCGGAAGTAATGTTGTCGAGTAACCCTGAAAATTAACTATGCTTTCCGAATCAAATCAATCAATCAATCAATACTGATCTGCATTTAGGGCAGTCGCCCAGGTGGCAGATTCCATATTGTTGTTTTCCTAGCCTTTTCCTAAATGATTTCAAAGAAATTGGAAATTTATTGAACATCTCTCTTGGTAAGTTATTCCAATCCCTAACTCCCCTTCCTATAAATGAATATTTGCCCCAGTTTGTCCTCTTGAATTCCAACTTTATCTTCATGTTGTGATCTTTCCTACTTTTATAAACGCCATTCAAACTTATCCGTCTAGTAATGTCATTCCATGCCATCTCTCCGCTGACAGCTCGGAACATACCACTTAGTCGAGCAGCTCTTCTTCTTTCTCTCAGTTCTTCCCAACCCAAACATTGCAACATTTTTGTAACGCTACTCTGTTGTCGGAAATCGCCCAGAAAAAATCGAGCTGCTTTTCTTTGGATTTCTTCCAGTTCATGAATCAGGTAATCCTGGTGAGGGTCCCATACACTGGAACTATAGTCTAGTTGGGGTCTTACCAGAGACTTACATGCCCTCTCCTTTACATCCTTACTACAACCCCTAAACACCCTCATAACCATGTGCAGAGATCTGTACCCTTTATTTACAATCCCATTTATGTGATTACCCCAGTGAAGATCTTTCCTTATATTAACACCTAGATACTTACAATGATCCCCAAAAGGAACTTTCACCCCATCAACGCAGTAATTAAAACTGAGAGGACTTTTCCTATTTGTGAAACTCACAACCTGACTTTTAGCACCGTTTATCAACATACCATTGCCTGCACGTTGCAGTTGCTCACAGTTGCTCACAGTTGCTCACTGTTGCTCACAGTTGCTCATCAATGTATGAACGAATCATCTTTCACTGGAATAACTTCGTTTGTGGTGAGTTTAAGAACTAGAAGTATACTATTTTCATTCACATATTTAATAATAAAACTAGCATGTAAATAAATATGAAAAGCACGAGGGGTTGCCCTTGCCCCATCAGAACAAGTGCTTTCACGAAACTCACACACTAAAAAATTGCCCTTGCGCCTGCGAAAACCGCTATGTGATAATACTGACTCGCAGCACACGAAGAGCGACAATCACCGGCCAAACTTCTAAGCTGAAATCTTTCACACAGGGGCAAAGGCAAAATGTAAATTAGCACCAGTTTTTTGTTATCTGTTTTCAACTCCTAGTTATGATTTTTCGATGGCTGTAATTTTGCTTCCTAAACACCCCAATACACTAAATTAAATAATTTATAGAGAATATAATTTTGTAAAGTTTGCAATGTGCATTTGAATTTGCGTCATACATTTCATTGAAGATTATAGGTTAGTGATGCGGGACAAGTGTTTACCCTGAACAGTATAGTGATATTTAATATCCTACTGAACTACTGATTCTCAAATCATACACTCAAGAAGCAGTAGTCACACATAATTAACTAGTACGTACAGAATAAGTCCTCTTTTGGTACTGCAATTGGTATACATGTGTTTCAAATCCGAAATTGGATCTCACTATTTAGGGTATACACTTACCCCTACTCATTTTATATAAATAAATAAATAAATAAATAAATAAATAAATAAATAAATAAATAAATAAATAAATAAATAAATAAATAAATAAATAAATAAATAAATAAATAAATAGAGAAATAAATGGTTGGACCTGATCTATGAAGTTAAATTTGTACTCCCGGCTGATCGTGAAGTTGAGCGGATACATGCACAATTTGTACGTAGAAATAGTAGAAAATATTTTAGTCCCATCCAGAGGATCATTTAGCGACGGGATGTAATATTCCTATTTTGAACTCAGGGCATTTTTTAGTTTCTAACAAAGCAATACGAAGATCACAAAATGACTTTCTATGAGAGATGGTTTCGGTCAGTGCATTTACTGTTAAATATACAAACTTTCGCTACTTGAGTCGGTGTAGACTATAAACTATGTACCGTATGGGTACTCAACTTTATAGAAATGACGTTCAGACGGTGCGCTTCAGGACTTGCGTTGTTAGTGTCGTGACAGGTGACGTAGGGTTGAAACACAAGCATTTAAGTTGCTGACAGTCAACAAGGTGAGCAGGACTTTTCTCGTAAACAACAGCAATAGTGCCAGTATCTACGCGTTAAGGGATTAGGAGAGGTCCTCTTTCACACCGGGATTCAAGAACATTATTCAGAAGTTCGAATTGCTCCTGAGAGAAGCCAAATTCGATACAAATTGTTGCTATGTCATTAACAGCTGAACGTTGCATGGTCCACAAAACGCTCAAGTCGCATCTGTACAGACTTCACCAGACATTCGAGTAGACTGCTCTTACGGTTCTTACAAGGGTACAGATTTGACGACATGTGGCCATGGAACATTTTATGGAGTGATGAAGCACACTTTACACTGACTGGGGCATTGAACACTCACAATTGCCGTATTAGGGCTTCGTCACGGCCAACGAACGTTCATGAAGATCCGCTGCATAGAGAACGCGTCACATTGTGGCGTGGCTTCACGATACTGTTCAAAATTGGTCCATTTTTCTTTGAGGAACTCGGACCCCAAAGACCAAAGACTTGCAGCCTGAACGGAACACGTTACTGTGATCTGTTTAATCAACATGTGATCCCTGCTGTACGGGTGAGAGGTACTTTGGACAATGCTGTTTTGATACACATTGGAGGTCCACCTCGATATGTCCGTGAGGTCACTCCGTAACACATTTATAGAAAATCGAACCATTGGCCAATCATTCCAAGCTGCATGGCCACCAAGATCACCAGATTTGAAACCGTGTGGTTATAGGTTGTCGTGCATGCAGATGGTTTGTGACCTGAAACCTAAACATGGTACGCAATTAAGAAATGTCACGTGGAAATTAAAATGTGTTTCTTTCAATTGCTTATTCATTAGTTCACTTCAGCATATCGTTACAAATATTTCCACAATATTTCATTGTCCTACGATCACTTGTTTTCCGTGGAAACCCTCTCAAGTAGCGAAAGTATAATTATAACCATCCTGCATTTGTCTCTGCACAGCTTCAGTAAGTTTTGACGCGAACAGGAATCAAATAAAATACTAATGGAATTTGTGTACAAATCTTCCTAATCCCGAGTTCGCTATTTATTTATTTATTTATTTATTCAGGATCAGCAACAGCATAACACCGAATTACGAAGATCCGAGCTATGTACAATATATTAATCTAAAATGAAAGATATATAAATATTTACAAAGGGCACAAGTATACACAATAAAACCTGTACAATCATATATAATACGTACTTATATAAACAGCGACATTAACAAAGAAAAATATATTTACAGTAAATACAGGAGCAGAACAGGGAAGAACAAGAAGGAAAATTTATATGAGAAATATTATGACAGAAGGAAGGCTTAGTTTAGGACAGCTATTTTAAATTGAGATTTTTAGTAGTCCGCATATATGTAAGGAAAGTAAATGTGTATAATTGACCTTTGTATCGTAGTACTGAACACAGAAATATAGTGAAAGGAGTCAATGTCGCTAAGGAAGTATTGGATGGAAACACCCTGAAATGAGACCTGTTCGGTGTGTGGAGAAACACAGCGATCACCATAGTTTATTCAGAACTGATCACCGGGGGTCCAGGCGGCTGGAGAGGAAGTACTCTCAAAGACAAGGTCTAACTGAAGACGATTCGCAGGATAGAAAAAGATGTGGAATCAGACAACAGACAACCAATGACAAGTAGAAATATGGGGGAAAATAGAATAAACAATTATTCATTTCCTTATTTCGCTATTTGCACTACTGAAAATACTTTTTTGCTAGTGGTTTTACGTCGCACCGACACAGACAAGTCTCATGGCGACGATGGGGGAGGAAAGGCCTAGGAGTTGGAAGGAATAGGCCGTAGCCTTAATTTAGGTAGAGCCCCAGCATTTTCCTTGTGTGAAAATGGGAAACCACGGAAAACAAACTTCAAGGCTGCCGACAGTGGGATTCGAAGCCACTATCTCCCGGATACAAGCTCACAGTTGCGTGCCTCTAACCGCACGGCCAACTCGCCCGATACTGAAAATACATGTCACCTTGAACGTTCGATAGGATTTTAAAATGGATATCGCCGTTCTCGTTATTATCAGCCAACTCGGTCCAAATAGAGATAGCTTCTTGTGGGAGTTTCAAAGCAATGCTGATGTTGGGTTCTAATCCAAATCTAGGTAGCCCCGAAGATAGTTTTCCTTGGTTTCATATTTTCAGACAATTACTGAAGCTATTCCTATACTACCTCTTTTTTAGCCCATCGTCACCCAAAATCCGTCTCTGTGAGAAAACCATCAGCGTTTATTCATTTATAAGTGAATGTCACTGCAAAATAAAATAAAACTTTTCACGAATTGCTGGTTCAGGGTTCGAGTTACTAATACTATACCACGGCTGGTGTCATGCGGAGATGCAAGAAACTCCACTCAAGGGACGTGAAAGTTCGACGAGTCCGGTCACATTGTTCCACAGTTAGACGTAGGGTAGCTCATATTTAACTACTTACGACTATTCAATATTATCACACTAAACTTAGCCTTTAAATGATAATTCCAAGAATTATTTTCTTCCTTCGGAAGGATGTTCCGTTTTAATGAATATCATGGTACGAAATTTATTTTTAAAAATATTTGAAACAACAACATGATTGGATATCTGTTAAAAATTAATTGTAAATGTCCCTAACGTTTGTTGGTTACGATGATTCACAACGGTAAGTGTTCATAGTACAATTGAAGCATGTTGGCCACATTATTAACATTAAATTCCATCAAAGAAAAGAAGGAAAAAGAAAGCAACATATGAGTTGCTAACTTTAGCGTTACAAATTCCATTATGTTACATCATTTGCCTCCCAGTTAAAAAAATGAAATAAGAAATGTTAATTCCTTGGCACTCGCATTCGTTGACCCCAAAAGTCCACGTCTTTCAATATTCCGTCAATTATTCAAACTATTATCTAATTCAGGAAAAATCTAACAAAACAACTTTAGTGTTCCAATGACGTGCTCATCGCTCATCTCTTATATCAACCGTGGAAATACACCAACATTCCTTTCTAATCACTAAGGTTACGTAGTAAAATTAGAAATCAGCATCATCTGAAAGTCTGCGTCAGCTGCATCTAGAAAATAAATTTCCTGAAAATAATGTCACCACGAATAATAAATGGTAAGGACTCTCGATGACTCCGCCACCTCTTCTGTTCTCTATGAAAATCCTGAAAATCTACATTTAATGTACACAACCAATTGTATGGGCTACCAGAAGAATATCATTAGCACGAAATTAAGCAACACACTAACAAAGTAAGATCTATCCATCTCATCTGTAATATGGTTCACTTCTACATGGTCTCACTCAGTATCGAAGATTCTATTTCATCCCTTCACATGTGCGTATAACTCATTTACATTAAATCATATGTTATCGCATATAGACAACTATCACATTATCGACTTCAGTATCCTTCGAAAACTTCATCAAGAAACTGCCTACCCATACCTAAGTGCTTGTCTATCATCACCACCATTAAATTGAACATAGGGAGACTGCATTATATCATTCAGTGTATAACCCAAATGAATTATCCTCTAACAACATAGCGTATCAAATCATTCACTTCATTTCGACGACCCTACTTCAAATCTCTTTCATTTCACATGCGCGTCATGCTCAAATAAAATTCAATTCACCTTGTACATATCCAAGCACATTATTCTCGAAGACTAGATAATCCTTACATACGTATAAGTCATAATCAAATTCGATAAAACTATTGTTATTCTTGCGAAAGCTACGCATATGATATGAAAATAAGATCATTGATGACTCCGATTTAAACACATGTTAACTATCTTATAGTCAACTCAAATAAATATACCTACGCCTTAAATAATGCACTGAAGCTCATTTCCGACGGCATTATTTTACTAAATGCAACGACCACGTTTTAGACTATTTCCTGAGTAATATCCACTGTTGGACACTCGGATTCAAAATATAGCACACAAAAAATTACGATTTTTCCTGGATAATTTATGATGAAATTCACAGCACTCCATGACTGTTATAATACACTGATCGACGATCATACGGTATCACTCAAGTTGTTTACTTACACGTCACATTTTTGACACTATAAATTGATCTACTCTACTTGAAGCAACTACATAGGAGAATAACCGAAAGTCACTTGTTATTGGTAATTATCACATTGATGGCTTGGGGAAGATGACATCTTCCATCTCTTGGATCTTATTTCCATCATCTGGCCTTCATTCCAACACTCTGCAGATCCTTCAGGACCACTTTTCGAGTTTAACTCAGCATTGTCTGGTTATTAGACATCAAATAACAATCTTTCATCATGTATGGCGATATCGTGGTACCTGGAATTAGCAAAATATCATATACGTAAATAACACTTTATACTGTTCTGAATCAACACTCCCCTTATTACTCGAGAGATTAAGGTACATCTTTATCCCTTTACGAAACTATTTCGTACAATAGTTATGCAGTTTAAAATTAGCTTCTTCTTGTCTGATGTCGTTTTAGCATCTCTCTATTATTCGCATCCTATTCTAAGTACAATAATAATATTCGGCTTGCATTTCGTAGATCCTCAGAATTACGTGGCCAATAATCTCCCTTCCGGATTATTTTGACGTTTTGAGCATAACCTCTTTGATACAGAACGCTCTTGTAATCACCGATATTGGAAAAGAAACATACTTAACAATCCGTCGTCTTCTTAGAATTACGTACCAATCGATTATCATATAATGGGTCTCGACCCTCGAATTATATCGTAATAGACAGACAATGTATGAACATCGCATGATCTAATCCATTCCATGGCCTCCATTATACACCTTCGCTGTTGATGTTCCATGCCATCTATCGATATTTGTTCCTCTTCTGCTGAAGTAAAATACAATATTTATTCGATATTGTCTCATCGTATTAGAACATTCCTTTACCGACCGTGAGTTAATGTATACCACGGGGTTCTGACTTGTACCTTCAATTCGTTATATGGTATTTATTCAGTTGAGCGAGTTATTTCATTTACTGATGTACTTGGACGTATGATTTCATTAACTATATTACCATAAACTTCCAATGTTCTCTTTAACTCCGATCTAAGGACCATACTGGATTCTGTCTCAGGTATCACCACTAATTGTTACAAGAAATATTTACAAGTGAGAATTAGTTGCAGGCGAATCACACTTATTACTGGTGTTCCGTCCCAAATATTCGGAGTGACCACGCGTGATAACGCTCTATGGTTCTGAATTTGTGAGACGGGGGTGTTCGGATCCCACGGCCGGCTCTCCTGAAAATGGTTTTCTGCGAATCCCCATTTGTACTTCCAGGCAAATACCTGGGCACTTCCTATTCATAGGCCACGGCATATCATATCTCCTCTTCTGAAGTTGACTTCATCCCCTACACTATAGGAATAAGCAGGATACATTCTCTTTCGGGACACGCCGAGGTGCTGGCATCTTGACCTGCTGGTAAACATACCGACGCAAGGCTCACGTATTTCAGCACCTTCAGTATCATTGGACTGATCAGAATTTGAAGTTATCATTCTGGGCAGGGGAAGCCGCGCTTTACCACCTAAACCACTCATCCCGACCAATCATTAGAGATTCTTTGAGACGCCGGAGTGCCGGAATGTTGTCCTCCAGGGTTCCTTTAACGTGCTGGAGTTATCGCATGCCTTAGCCGGGATCGAAGTTACATTCATGGGAACAGAAAGACAGCGACTGACCCATAGCACCATTGAGGATCGCTTGAAGGCCATTTAAACCATTTCCACTATGTGAATACATAGGGTGAGTCAAAATAACATCGACAACGTTTAGTATATTGTGGGGGAAGTGGGGGCACATATCCGGAAGTGCTGTCGTATATAGTGATGTGCTTGCATTCCAAATTTTGTGAAGAAACTTCAACCAACCCAAAAAGAGCATCAAACATAATCGAATTCTCGACCTCGATCTTATCACACAGCCAGCATGGGTGGAGGTCATGATGTACGGGACTCCTTTCTCCTTAAAAGAGGACCTTATCAGGAATTCACAATCACACAAGTGGACCTGCCACAATGTTACTGCCGGATGTCATTTCTAAAGCCATCATTGCGTGTTCCTATGTGAATGAAGATAGATGGATTAAGACGCGCACAAGTATGTAGTCCCCGAGACAGAAGAATTAATCACACTAGTATAAAGTCTCCTACGAGGCTGACAGTTGAACCCTGAACCCATTGAAACGAAAGCCTCAATGCTGGCAATCCCCCCTCTAGAAATTGTTCAATAATAATTGTACCAGGGCTACGCTTTCGCCGGCTTGTTAAACTGCGCGCCTTCTCTAAAGCCATCTATGCCAACGGACTGGAACCTGTAAACATCCAAAGATTTGGCTGTCTCCCGTTAGATGGCAAGAACATCGATTTGTAATTAATCGACAGAGTAATGTTTATTTTGAAGTTTGTTAACCTGGTTCTGAGGATTGTATTTTTAAATGTACCGAAGTTGTCAACACTTCAGCTGGTTCCTCCTGGATTGTATTAAACCTATCAGATACTTGGAAATATGTCCTGTAGCCAATTAAAACCGGGTGTGTGTACAGGAATCCAGTTCTGGAAGCATAACCTTCATGGTAGCATAATAGCAGGGCACTTTTGAGCCGTCTTGTGTGAATTGCTTCATTGCTGAAGGGTGCGACTTACCGTGAGCCAGGAGGCAAGGGCGAGGCCTGCCTGAGGGAGATCCAACGGAAGAGGGTAATGGCAGAATTTACCTAGACAAGTGACAGCTCCTGCGGATAGTTCGAGGGAATGTTTCAACCTCTTTTCTTTTACTGTAATTTTGTAAACTGGTGGTTTTAAATGTAGAATTTCGGACAAGTCTAAAGACACTGGTTCTACTCCCTACTGGAAAATATGTAATGTAAGGTAACAAAGGGCGATGACCCTCTTTCGTCTCCCATTCAACCTTGTATTCGTTGACGAAGGTTTTCGATCTCTACATTTCTTAGTTCTTGTCTTGGCATTAAAGTTTCACCTCCGTGTAGGATAGGATTAGCCTCTGTACCTTCGGGCCGTAAGCCCACTTATGGTTTCGCCTCCTTGCTGGTTATGAACAACATTTTCTTTTTACTATGAAGGCCACGTAGTGTGGGCAATTACGCCTGTGTTATTCTTAGGGTAACTGTTTTTTCTATTTTGGTTCCTTTTCGGAACAGTCATCAATGGTAGTGTGGATCAATTGATGATCACCCGATGTGGCCTAGTGTAATTTTCAGTGTATCAAAGGAAACCAATGCCTCTGCGATGCTAGACTGTGGTGTATTTCGAGATCCGACTCCTAAGCAGTGTAACGTTTTGGAAAAAATCCTCCCCTTATAAATTATTTGTACCTGTCTAGTGCTAAAATGCTCTTTTCTAAACAATTCTACCAAATGATAATTATCTCAAATTCTGTAGCCTATCTTTTTTCTAAATAACTTTATTAACATACGTAAACTTAAGTACCGCACTTACTCGGGCTGTCTTTGGTTTTTACGACTTGCGTCCACTGCCTCTCTTATCAGACATGAACCTTCCAGCTTGCAGTCCGGAACTAAAATCCTTGGCCTTGAACTGGCCAAAAATCGAACTCGGAGCCTCCAGGCAAGAGCCAGGCATACTACCCGCACACTATGAGGCTAATGCAAAATATAATAATAATAATAATAATAATAATAATAATAATAATAATAATAATAATAATAATAATAATAATAATAATAATAATAATAATAGTAATAATAATAATAATAATAATAATAATACCCGTGTGGGGATTTACCGGTTACCTCCATCTGGCACGTCCCATTGGAATTGGGGAAGCTCGCTGGCTCTGCCGCCAGCAGAGTCAGAGGGTAGTAGGGAAATAAAATACCACCGTGAAAAAACTGGTCCCTTGCCAGGGTTACGTCGAAGACTGGTTAATGACAAGAAGCCAGAAAACATCTTGAGGCAACCTCTAGGGCTAACAACCCTAGTTGTAAAAGGATGGGTACCCGTCCAAAGCAAAGTCAAGTCAAAAAGCATGATGGCACAACATTTCAAGAAACATACTCCAGGGGGTAAATCTTCGGATAAATCCCTCGTCGTGAACGCTACGGCTCTCTAGTCTCGTTCGGCTTCTGGGGGAGACTCGACATCATGCAAGAGATGGAGCGTCTCGGTGTACCCCGAAGAGTCAAAAACTCAGGCCAAAATCTAAAACCTTTCTAGCAACTTTCAACATAAATTCACTTACACAAACTGGCAAGCTTAAAACCCTCACCAAAGCTCTTCACGAACATCAGATATCCATAATGGCCCTACAGGAAACAAGGTACCCAGATGAAGAGATTTTTGAATCCGAAGGCTACCGATTTTTCAAGAGCAAAGCGCGAAAAGGAATCCTCAATGGAGCTGTGATGCTTGGAACCGCGTTTGCTGTTAGAACCAAGATCCTTAAATCGGTTGCAAATTTCGAACCTGTGAATGACAGATCGTCTATACTCACAATTAAGTGCGCGATCAAAACCTACGCCCTAGTTAACGCACATGCTCCTACAAACGATAAGAACAAGTCTGATCTAGACGAATTTGATAATTGCTGGGACCTACTGGATGAAAAATTAAACAAAATCCCCAAACACCATGTCAAGCTTCTTTTGGGTGACTTCAATGCCCAACTAGGACGTGAACTGATATACAAGAAAGTTATAGGAAATTACCCTGCTCACAAAAGAACCAATCCCAACGGCAAAAGACTGGTGTCCATTTGCGAAAATCACAACCTGCATGTCATGTCGACCCACTTTCGCCATCTACCCAGAAAGCAAATGACTTGGCGTTCTCCCATCCAAGCACTCGGAGAGTTCCAAATTGAACATGTTGCAGTCTCCAGGAGAAACAGCCCTGAGATTATGAATGTCAAGATAAAGAAAGGCATCAATGTGGCCTCAGATCATTATATGTCTCTTATCAAATCCAAACCAATTCCTGCAAACACAAGGAAAACAACCAAACAGATCACACGCTTCGACAATGATAAACTTCGGCAAAGGGTCGAGGAGTTCCAGGAGAAGGCTAGACCAAATGACTGTGACTTTAACAACGCCAAAAGTCTCCTTGTTGAGGCCGCCAAAGACGTTGCAGAAATCAAGAGAAGCAAAAAGCATGCCTGGTGGAATAGTACCTGCGAATCAGTCCTCCAAGAAAGACTCAATGCGTGGAAACAGTACTACTCAACGAAATCAGAAAATGATTGGGAAACCTACAAAACCCAACGTGCCCAAGCAGCTAGGGTGTTCAGAACTGAGAAACGTAAATACGAAAAATCTCTCATTGAAAAGATAGAACAAAACTTTAGGAAGAATGAAAGCAGAGAGTACTACAGAGCCTTCAAACGCAAACTCACTGGCTATAAACCACCATCTCTATGCTTTGAGCGAAAGGACGGCACACTGGCGACGTCAAATGAAGAAAATTGCAGCATTCTGGCAGATTAATTCAAGAATTTACTTAATTGCTCTAAACCGCACTGCGCCATTGAGACCAAGGAACCCTTACTCAGGTACCCAGATTCCAGATCACCCGAGAGAGATGAAATCAAGCGCCACATTGCCCGTCTCAAAAAATAACAAAACCGGGCGAGTTGGCCGTGCGCGTAGAGGCGCGCGGCTGTGAGCTTGCATCCGGGAGATAGTAGGTTCGAATCCCACTATCGGCAGCCCTGAAAATGGTTTTCCGTGGTTTCCCATTTTCACACCAGGCAAATGCTGGGGCTGTACCTTAATTAAGGCCACGGCCGCTTCCTTCCAACTCCTAGGTCTTTCCTATCCCATCGTCGCCATAAGACCTATCTGTGTCGATGCGACGTAAAGCCCCTAGCAAAAAAAAACAACAAATAACAAAGCGCCGGGGGAAGACTCAGTAGTAGCAGAACTATGGAAATATGCCCCAGAAGAATCACTTGATATCTTGCAAAAGCAAATAGAGGAAATTTGGAACAAGGAGACCCTACCCGAAGAATGGAAAATAGCTTTGATCCATCCATTACACAAAAAAGGCAGCATGAAGAACATCAACAACTACAGAGGAATATATTTGCTACCCGTGACTTACATAATTCTATCACTTGCCATCCTGGAGCGTTTGGAAGCAAAAGTCGAACATCAAATAGGTGAATACCAAGGAGGGTTCAGAACAGGTCGCTCAACAGCTGAACAGATCCAAAATCTCAGAACGATCATCAGATATTGTACACTAAGGACCAAGCAGTATGTGTCCGTCTTTGTGGACTTAAAGAAAGCGAACGACTCCATTGACCGGGAAGTCCTGCTAAACATCTTAAAAGAATTTGGAGTTGATTTGAAACTGCTGGCATTAATTAGAGCCACCCTGACCGATACAAAATCCAATGTGAAGTTCCACGGATGTCTCTCGCATTCCTTTGACATCAAAACAGGAGTCCGACAAGGTGATGGGCTATCCCCGATACTCTTCAACTGTGTTCTTGAAAAGATCATCAGAACCTGGCGGGTGAAATTACAGGAAACCAACTACAGTCCATTGAGAACAGGAACCAAATCCAAGCGGATCGCAACAGACTGCTTATAATTTTCCGATGATATTGATGATCTCTCAAACTACATACAAACCGCTAGAGCTCAAGTTGAAATTTTAAAGGAAATTGCTGAACAAACTGGTTTGCAGATATCGTTTGAGAAAACATAAGTGATGGCTAACATCAAAGAGACTCCACCAAAACTCCATAGAAAATAAGGGGACATCACAGGAGTAGAGAAATTCAAATACCTGGGTGAGATCATCATAAAAAATGGACTGGGCAAAGAAGCACTTCAGGAGCGAGTACGCAAACTGGAAATAGCCTACCAAACATCCCGCACAATCTACAACAAAAAATGCTTTTCCCAAAACACCAAGATACGTCACTATGAAACAGTTCTGAAGCCAGTAGTTCTATATGCAGCCGAAACCCTGTCCCTAAATGCCAACAAAGGACTCCTTGAAGAACTGGAGAAAAGAGAACGCAAAGTTGTGAGAGGAATCTTGGGATCAAAGTACAGAAATGGAATCCATCAAAAGAGATCCAATAAGGAAGTCTACAGCAAAATAGAGAAAATTACCGACACAATCAGAAAAAGACGGGCACGATTTTACGGTCATCTGAAAAGAATGGACGGAAGAAAGTGAACAAAAGTAATCTTTCACTTTTTTGATTCAAACCCCAATACCACAATTCCCTGGTTTAGAAATACCAAAGAAGACCTGCAAATGCCACATATCTCAGCTGAAGACGCCCTTAACAGAGATCTCTTCCGCAAGAAAATATTGACGAACGGGCTAAACCGGGACGAGCAACCGAAGAGAAGACACGGTGCCCCTTGGACAGAGGAGCGTAAGCAGGCCCACTCACAAAGAATGAGGGAAATAATAATAATAATAATAATAATAATAATAATAATAATAATAATAATAATAATAATAATAATAATAATAATAATTGTTACCGTGTTTTAGCGGTAGGTAGAGGTGAAAGAAGGTGCGGGTGTGAACGGTTCTCAAGCTACGAAAGTAAAATTAATTTAAAATTTAACAAGGTTATATTTTCTTTTCAAAAACAAAGAAATAACAAGCATGGCAGGTACAAAGTAGCAAGTCCAAAGGGTAGTTACAATATTTACAGGATTTGGGCTTCGCGCCCTGACTTCACAATGCTTGGGCAATCAGCTCAGTTTTACCCCAAACACAAGTTTTAACAGAGGGGCAGAAAACCCCATTCATGCCTAGGAGCCCTTGCTCCAAATTACACTGAAAAGCCTTCACGAGGCATACAACACTCAATTTTCAAAAGAGCCACTCACTCTCAACTTTTAAGCCTCTCCCAGGCCACACCAAACTCCACCTTCAAGCTGTCCTCAACGGACATAAATGTAATGGAGTTGTATTACTCCATTACCTTAGAACTACATATATTGGATTCCATTTATATAGTTTAATATTATGTTGTGCGTGTCCACGAATTAAGAGTTCGAGATACCATGGTCCCTTCTCGGATTTGCGCATGGGGAGCCATCTTGCGGTGGACTTGGTTATAGAAACACGTGGTGGCTAGTGTGTGCTGCGATCTGTCTGCGAAACGTGAAGTTTACCTGGCGAGGCACCGTGCTCGACAATGATGTCTGAGCGTTTTTGTTTTTTTTAATTCTTGGGACTGAATTGAAGAGACGCTCTGAAGCTAAGCTCTTGGTTGTGGTTTAACTACTAGTTAATTATTCAAGAAAAGAAAATGTTGGTGAATTTCGATCCGGGTTAAAGGATTTCCACCTGAGCCTTAGGCTCGTAGTTTGGTTTGTCATTTGAAAAGATTATTCACTTCTAACTAGCCGACCTCGTAAGTAGATTCATATGTACTTCTGAACTGGGTTGATATTGCCGAAGAAACTACTAATCATGACGTTTGAAGACATGGAGAAAATTTATGGCTATGATATCTGAGAAATGGAATATTTAATGTTTCGGACATTTGTTTTGAGTATTTAAAGTGAAGGACTTTTCCTACTGGTCTGGTTATGAGCTTGTAAAATTCAATCTAGATTTGGGGTTTCAAGGTTCGATGGTAACTATGATATTAATTTTAACTTTTGGTTCTGTTACTTAAGATTTCATGCGCATGAAGCAAGTTTTTATATTTGGGGAGCTCCTCGCTAAACTAAATATGTATGTAGTATCGATGCAACCTAATTCATTTTTCTTATTTCCCTTTAATAATAATAATATAATTTTCTGATTACTAAATTTTTCAAACCTATTCGAGGGTGTTAGGTAATGTTTGAATATTGTTAAGATGAAAACTTTTCTTTGGGCTACTCGGTACTGGCGTAGCCATTTTGAATTACGGTGACTCTGTTTTGTTTCTGTACGATGTAATAGAATGCACACGTGGGTGGGCGTTGTCCTGTTGCCTGTGACAGGCGAGGATCTGAGTTGATTATTGACGGCTAGAACCGTGTGATGTAATGGTCTTGATTTGGTCGCCTTGTGGTGGCCCGGTTGCTGTTTGGTGATATTCAAGTGATTTAAGTTTCGGTTTCTGATGTAATTTTCTCTTAGTTAATCCTTCTTGTGGATTATGTACCTTCATTTGGATTATTTCTTGAAGATTACTGAAGTAATATGGGTTGGTAGAGTATGACCGAGATTGTCATTGGAGAAGTTTTCATCTTCAAGACGGTAACTGAGTATTTATAGCTTTTAATTGTCATTTGATTCTCTTTAATTAATGCATCGACCTTGGTGGTTTAATTTTCAGTTAATTTTCCCTTTTAATTGATCCAGTTGCAACATTTAAATTTAAAAAAAATCAATTGTAGTTTGAGAGGTCGGTTATTTTTCTTTTGAAGATTTGTTAATTAAAGTTTTCTTTTCTTTCAAATTTATTCCGTAGTTATTATTCCAGCCTTTAGCTAGTTTAATTTGTTTAATTGATTCGCCTGACCTCTGGGCCTTGTTGCTTCTACACATTGCGACGACCTTTGAATTGGGATTGCACGGTAAGTGATGTGATACCTATTATTCTTGTTTTCTTGGTACAATCCCTGGTCGTGCTATACGCTCTACCTTAGTATTTCATGTCGTGAGAGTGTATTTGGTAGCAGATTGCGTGGTTGCCATAGCAACTACGTTCTGTTATTCACGTTATTTGTGCTTAGTATCTGAGCACTTGTAATTTATTGAACTACTAATTGATACCTGGTGTATCACCTTTTCTTTTCATTTTTCTTGTGAATTATTGGCTAATTTAGCCAAGTCACAATGGTCTATTGGCTGGAATAATAAGGAGATTGAGACAAAAATTCAAGGTTGTGAAGGGAAAGGCATACTTACGTTGGGTGGTAACTTCTGTGTTTTCTGTTTCATATCATTATGCCTGCACGTGCTGTGTTGTTGCCGCGAATATTACGAAAAGGGGAGCTGCAGTACGAACTGCAAGTCCGCGGCTTGGTATCAACCGGTTCCATGGAGGGTGACGTTGCCTTGCTTCAGGCTTCCCTGAATTCTGCTGTAAAACCAGGTGACATGAACATCCAAGTGGGTGAGTCAGTGAATTACCTTTCAGTTTCAGTTAGTGAATTGTTAGTCTTTTTAAATCAGCTTAAAGAATGCAATCCATCTGACTATCAGTTGAGAAGGCTAAAGGCTCGAACTAATCTCCTTATCAACAGGGTTCAGGATTTAATTTCCCTTGGGCCTGAAGGAGAGTTGATTTCCCAGTGTACTTCCTTGTTGACTTCTGTCATCAACATTTCTGTGGAACTTGATTTAATGATTAGTACCAAAAAGGTTGGTCAATTGTCGTTGAATGATGAAATTGAGAATAATGAAGTAATTGCCTTAGTCAAGCTATGAGAATATTTTTCCCCAAAACGTAACTAATCCGTGCTCATCTCATTGCTGTGGGCTAAGTCCTGTGCTAGAGAATTTGTTGGTTGGGTCATGTTCGGCCCCAAACTCTATTAAAGATCTCTCTGAGGATGTAAAACATGGAGATGAGTCTAGGCACTCCAGGTATCCTCCTCCCTCTGTTTCAAGTAGGACTAATAATTTTACTACTCATCGTGTCATCTCTTCTTCATCCAATAAGGGGTATGCTTATGCATCTAGGGATCTACTGAGGAAAAATTCAACCTAACCTCTGAGCATGGCCTTCTATCTCTGTTTACTTGTGTAAAACGTTAGGTGTGGAATGGTGTGCTGTGATGTGTTGCGCTCTTTCATTATTATTAGCTGAGGTCTGTTGCCTTGACATTGATGATGGTATATATTTATTTGGTCTTATTACCTTTTACTAACTACTGTTATTTTCATGTCGGTAACTGTACCTTGATTGTTGATATTGAATGATCGGGTGTGCACATCATGATTTCTTGAAAATTTATTTAATCAGTGATGTGGCTGTATGCTTTGGTGTGTTCTTATTTTGAAATTAATTAACCTTATCTGATTTATTGTGTTATTTCTTAAATTTGGTTTATTTACCTACTTCTAATGTGTAGTGAGTTTGATGTGTGCCGTTATATGCATCCACTCTTGTGTGATCAAATCTGGGTTATGTCACAATCAATTAGTGATATGTTTTCGCCCTCGTGTGGAATTGGATATGAATACCATTTACCTTGTATGACTCTATCGTTACTGACCTGGTTAATGTTTTGTTTTATTCCTTGTGTCAACTGTTTATTGGGCAGTTACCATCATGGTTGAGCCATGTGGATCAGTATTCGATTGGGATGACTTGTTGGTCTCGTACCTAAGCCTTAGTGTTTTTACTGGTTTTCCCTGTCTTAATTATTGCTTGCATGTGTTCTGCTATTTCTGATGTGTTGAAGCCCACTTACTTATTGGAAGGTGTCGATTGGTTGTGAGGTATTTATCAGGTGACTGGGACACTTCAAGTTTCTCTAATCATAATTTGTTTGTTGTGTATTGATTAATTTAGCTGGCATTTTATTAATTTCTGTTTTGATGTCATCCTGGGGTGAACCTTATTTAGTGTTTGATGTTTCTCATGCCTGACTGTCACTGGCATTGTTATTGTGCACCCACGTGGTAATTATGTACCTGATTCATGTGATCTGGTTCCTTCCTTCCCCTCTTCATTCACTGCCTGTTGATCCGACGTCCTCTAGTGTTTAACCTTTGTCTGTAAAGCCCATGTTATGTTTACCTGCCACTCAAAGGCATTTTCTCTCAGTGGTTCTTATAATGTCTCTTCACACGGTTGTTGTCATCTTGCCGTGTTATTGGATTTGATACTTAGGTATGGGACTAAATAACAAATCCTCTAGCCGGTACTGGAATCCTACTAATGATGGTTTATGGGGGCCATTTGCGGTGTAACTGTCTTCTTCAAGGACTCTTGGGCATTTCCATCGACTCCACTTCTATTCCGCTACTTATACTTTATTTACCTCGTCCCCTGGGGAATATTGGGGGAGGTACCTGTTTTGCTGTGGAGCGACAGTGTGATCTTGACATCACCTATTTATAGACCGGGTAATGCCGAGGTTCTGCAAAGGACAACTGTGGTATATGTAGTTTGGGTCCTTGCTCGTTATTTCCCTGTTGGTTCTTCTAATCGAAGGATTTTATTTGCCTTTTTTAAAATTGGTTGGATGTTCCATGGTGGGATGAATTGTATCTGTGATTCGGTGAAGTAGGCTAGTTACCTGATTCCAGATTGTGTTCCCTCCTGAGTTTCTGCTATCCCTATTTCTATCCTGTTTGATCTGATGTTTGATAGCTTGGCGTTAATTGTTGATCTGTTGTGATGACAAACTTATTGAGCTCTCTTCATCTATTAGTACTAGTGGTCTCCAACTGATCGTGCCTATTTGCCTCGCTATGAATTGTTTACCATTTCTATCTTGGATTTTACTTGTTTGATATCCTGTTCTAGGATACATGAAACATAACTATTAATTGTGGATTGATTTCTTGTCCTTATTCTTATTCAACTAGGTGATGTAGTTGTGGAGGAAAGTTGAACCTGTGTTAGTTGAAAAATTATTTAATGTTCGGGTGTGTCAATTATGTTCTAGTGTTTTGAAGTTGTGGTATAGTCTACTGTTAGGTGTTCTTGCCATCTTGGAAAGGGGAAGTATAAGGGTAGTTGTGTTAAGTGATTTCATCCTGTTGAAGTATTGTATACCCGTGTGGACTTCTCGTTGTAAGGTGATCTGGTACCCTGCCTATTCATCGCTGTTATCATCATTTTCTAAGGTGTTTCGGGGGAAATTTCGACTTGTTTTATTGTATATTGTTTAATTAGAGTTGTAGATTCATGTAATGTACTTAGAGTTTTAATTCTTCCGTCCGTTATGGTGAAGTGATGTTGAGATAGTTAAAGGATTCATGACCTAAGGAGTGTACCTCCTTTTGACCTTATGGTATGGTTTCTGATCCTTGTGTATTGGTCAAGTTTTGAATTATGGGTTTGATTTTGGGGAATTGTGTTGGGGTGGCATTATGGTTTCGTTGAGAGGTGACTGTGTTCCTCTGAAGTCATGATGGTGTTATTGCGGTTGTTGTGATGATATTGGGGTGGGCACTCTGTGATTTGTGAGATGCTGTCGAGGATTTGTATGTCCTTTACCTTCGAGGCTGACACATCGGCACTGGTGGTCATTTGAGTGGTGATGTATTGTTGTTATTTGAGTTACTTATTATGTGGGTTCTTGTAGTATGGACACCTTGAGGAGGTTGTACATTGCCTTTTATTTTTCTCTTGGTGTTAAAGGTGGATTTGGTGAAAACTCATTTTATGTATCTACAACTCATTTTGGGAAAAATTCTTAACGATGTGTTTATTTCGGGTCTGTCACCTGACTTGTGGTTCAACTTCTTATATTCTCTGCCATATCTTGTTCACCTGTGGACATCTTCCTTATGCTTGTGGATTTAAACGTTCCTTTTAAGTAACCTGCCTATCTAAGGCCTTCTATAATGGGAGTCTCATCTGAATGATGTCGTTGGTATGGTAAGTTATCGTTCTGTTATGAAGAAGAATAAGTATGGGATTATTCTGCTCATGCACTCGGTACTGCAGTCATCGATCCTCTACCTGCATATGGGGGCTTGTAGAAGGAGTATGTGATTTCAGAATAGTGTTGTCTCCCGTCCTTCTCCTGGTCATTTTCTGTCCCGGTGTAGGTGTTCATATTGTATGTTAATTGTCTGGTAATCGCTGCTAGTTCGGTTGTTGATGACCCACCTTACGCGTATCCTACATCTGAATTGTGCATATGTCTCCAACTGTAATTAACCTTTTACCATGGCTCTGAACATTGATATCTTCTACTCTAGTTTATTTTTCTATACTAAGCATGTTTGTTCCGTGTCCTTCTATTGATTCTTGTTCTAGTCATTCACCTTCTCTTTGGAATGAGATTATGGGTACTGGGGTATGGAAGTTGATCCTGAGTAAGTGTTGAGTAATTGTTGATTTCTGAACTAGAAATGATTTCAAAAGAAATTTTGGTGTGGGACTATGTAATTCTACTTGTTTGCTGGCCCTTGATTTCACGGAGATGTATATGTGTGTTAAATTTAACTGTATTGTAATGTTATTTCCTCTTTATTCTTGCTGTTGGCATGATTATTGATTGTGTGTTGTCTAGTTATTTATGTAATATTCCTTGAACTGGAGTTCATGCCTCTATGGTAAAGGAAACTGATGATAAGGAGATTAGTGTGGAAACGTCACTTAAGGATTATGTAGAATTCGGTGCACTGACTTATCTCTTGAAGATGTTTGTGTTTCCTAATTATCTTATTTAATCTTTTCCTTTCTTCTCCTTGTATTTTATCTTATTAATTAATGTGTTAATACCTTACCATTCAGAAAGTCATGCCTTTTTCCTACGTAAGAGAAAACCCCAAAACAAGTTCCAGAGAATGTTTTATGCTACACTTAAAATTATTGTAAGACCTGTCTTCTCAGCGTAGTGTGTTCCTGAGGTTTAATTGTGTTACAACGAACTTGAGTACTCATGTACTACTCGTATTAGGTCAATCGCTTCGGAATTAAGTGAACATTTCAAGGAAGATTGTAATGTGAAAAAAAAAGAACTTAAAGGAATCTTAACGAACTGTGGGGGAGCTGTAGCATTTGGTTTGGCATGTGTGTTCATGTGCCTCTACTCGCTTCGTGACATGTCAGTGTTGGTTGTTGGAGGAAATCAAATTTTCTTATATATAATTGTAATTTTCATCGGGCCTGCTCGTCATGCCCCACCCCTTGTAGATCTTTTCGAGGGGGAGGCTGTAATGGAGTTGTATTACTCCATTACCTTAGAACTACATATATTGGATTCCATTCATATAGTTTAATATTATGTTGTGCGTGTCCACGAATTAAGAGTTCGAGATACCATGGTCCCTTCTCGGATTTGCGCATGGGGAGCCATCTTGCGGTGGACTTGGTTATAGAAACACGTGGTGGCTAGTGTGTGCTGCGATCTGTCTGCGAAACGTGAAGTTTACCTGGCGAGGCACCGTGCTCGACAATGATGTCTGAGCGTTTTTGTTTTTTTTAATTCTTGGGACTGAATTGAAGAGACGCTCTGAAGCTAAGCTCTTGGTTGTGGTTTAACTACTAGTTAATTATTCAAGAAAAGAAAATGTTGGTGAATTTCGATCCGGGTTAAAGGATTTCCACCTGAGCCTTAGGCTCGTAGTTTGGTTTGTCATTTGAAAAGATTATTCACTTCTAACTAGCCGACCTCGTAAGTAGATTCATATGTACTTCTGAACTGGGTTGATATCGCCGAAGAAACTACTAATCATGACGTTTGAAGACATGGAGAAAATTTATGGCTATGATATCTGAGAAATGGAATATTTAATGTTTCGGACATTTGTTTTGAGTATTTAAAGTGAAGGACTTTTCCTACTGGTCTGGTTATGAGCTTGTAAAATTCAATCTAGATTTGGGGTTTCAAGGTTCGATGGTAACTATGATATTAATTTTAACTTTTGGTTCTGTTACTTAAGATTTCATGCGCATGAAGCAAGTTTTTATATTTGGGGAGCTCCTCGCTAAACTAAATATGTATGTAGTATCGATGCAACCTAATTCATTTTTCTTATTTCCCTTTAATAATAATAATATAATTTTCTGATTACTAAATTTTTCAAACCTATTCGAGGGTGTTAGGTAATGTTTGAATATTGTTAAGATGAAAACTTTTCTTTGGGCTACTCGGTACTGGCGTAGCCATTTTGAATTACGGTGACTCTGTTTTGTTTCTGTACGATGTAATAGAATGCACACGTGGGTGGGCGTTGTCCTGTTGCCTGTGACAGGCGAGGATCTGAGTTGATTATTGACGGCTAGAACCGTGTGATGTAATGGTCTTGATTTGGTCGCCTTGTGGTGGCCCGGTTGCTGTTTGGTGATATTCAAGTGATTTAAGTTTCGGTTTCTGATGTAATTTTCTCTTAGTTAATCCTTCTTGTGGATTATGTACCTTCATTTGGATTATTTCTTGAAGATTACTGAAGTAATATGGGTTGGTAGAGTATGACCGAGATTGTCATTGGAGAAGTTTTCATCTTCAAGACGGTAACTGAGTATTTATAGCTTTTAATTGTCATTTGATTCTCTTTAATTAATGCATCGACCTTGGTGGTTTAATTTTCAGTTAATTTTCCCTTTTAATTGATCCAGTTGCAACATTTAAATTTAAAAAAAATCAATTGTAGTTTGAGAGGTCGGTTATTTTTCTTTTGAAGATTTGTTAATTAAAGTTTTCTTTTCTTTCAAATTTATTCCGTAGTTATTATTCCAGCCTTTAGCTAGTTTAATTTGTTTAATTGATTCGCCTGACCTCTGGGCCTTGTTGCTTCTACACATTGCGACGACCTTTGAATTGGGATTGCACGGTAAGTGATGTGATACCTATTATTCTTGTTTTCTTGGTACAATCCCTGGTCGTGCTATACGCTCTACCTTAGTATTTCATGTCGTGAGAGTGTATTTGGTAGCAGATTGCGTGGTTGCCATAGCAACTACGTTCTGTTATTCACGTTATTTGTGCTTAGTATCTGAGCACTTGTAATTTATTGAACTACTAATTGATACCTGGTGTATCACCTTTTCTTTTCATTTTTCTTGTGAATTATTGGCTAATTTAGCCAAGTCACAATGGTCTATTGGCTGGAATAATAAGGAGATTGAGACAAAAATTCAAGGTTGTGAAGGGAAAGGCAGACTTACGTTGGGTGGTAACTTCTGTGTTTTCTGTTTCATATCATTATGCCTGCACGTGCTGTGTTGTTGCCGCGAATATTACGAAAAGGGGAGCTGCAGTACGAACTGCAAGTCCGCGGCTTGGTATCAACCGGTTCCATGGAGGGTGACGTTGCCTTGCTTCAGGCTTCCCTGAATTCTGCTGTAAAACCAGGTGACATGAACATCCAAGTGGGTGAGTCAGTGAATTACCTTTCAGTTTCAGTTAGTGAATTGTTAGTCTTTTTAAATCAGCTTAAAGAATGCAATCCATCTGACTATCAGTTGAGAAGGCTAAAGGCTCGAACTAATCTCCTTATCAACAGGGTTCAGGATTTAATTTCCCTTGGGCCTGAAGGAGAGTTGATTTCCCAGTGTACTTCCTTGTTGACTTCTGTCATCAACATTTCTGTGGAACTTGATTTAATGATTAGTACCAAAAAGGTTGGTCAATTGTCGTTGAATGATGAAATTGAGAATAATGAAGTAATTGCCTTAGTCAAGCTATGAGAATATTTTTCCCCAAAACGTAACTAATCCGTGCTCATCTCATTGCTGTGGGCTAAGTCCTGTGCTAGAGAATTTGTTGGTTGGGTCATGTTCGGCCCCAAACTCTATTAAAGATCTCTCTGAGGATGTAAAACATGGAGATGAGTCTAGGCACTCCAGGTATCCTCCTCCCTCTGTTTCAAGTAGGACTAATAATTTTACTACTCATCGTGTCATCTCTTCTTCATCCAATAAGGGGTATGCTTATGCATCTAGGGATCTACTGAGGAAAAATTCAACCTAACCTCTGAGCATGGCCTTCTATCTCTGTTTACTTGTGTAAAACGTTAGGTGTGGAATGGTGTGCTGTGATGTGTTGCGCTCTTTCATTATTATTAGCTGAGGTCTGTTGCCTTGACATTGATGATGGTATATATTTATTTGGTCTTATTACCTTTTACTAACTACTGTTATTTTCATGTCGGTAACTGTACCTTGATTGTTGATATTGAATGATCGGGTGTGCACATCATGATTTCTTGAAAATTTATTTAATCAGTGATGTGGCTGTATGCTTTGGTGTGTTCTTATTTTGAAATTAATTAACCTTATCTGATTTATTGTGTTATTTCTTAAATTTGGTTTATTTACCTACTTCTAATGTGTAGTGAGTTTGATGTGTGCCGTTATATGCATCCACTCTTGTGTGATCAAATCTGGGTTATGTCACAATCAATTAGTGATATGTTTTCGCCCTCGTGTGGAATTGGATATGAATACCATTTACCTTGTATGACTCTATCGTTACTGACCTGGTTAATGTTTTGTTTTATTCCTTGTGTCAACTGTTTATTGGGCAGTTACCATCATGGTTGAGCCATGTGGATCAGTATTCGATTGGGATGACTTGTTGGTCTCGTACCTAAGCCTTAGTGTTTTTACTGGTTTTCCCTGTCTTAATTATTGCTTGCATGTGTTCTGCTATTTCTGATGTGTTGAAGCCCACTTACTTATTGGAAGGTGTCGATTGGTTGTGAGGTATTTATCAGGTGACTGGGACACTTCAAGTTTCTCTAATCATAATTTGTTTGTTGTGTATTGATTAATTTAGCTGGCATTTTATTAATTTCTGTTTTGATGTCATCCTGGGGTGAACCTTATTTAGTGTTTGATGTTTCTCATGCCTGACTGTCACTGGCATTGTTATTGTGCACCCACGTGGTAATTATGTACCTGATTCATGTGATCTGGTTCCTTCCTTCCCCTCTTCATTCACTGCCTGTTGATCCGACGTCCTCTAGTGTTTAACCTTTGTCTGTAAAGCCCATGTTATGTTTACCTGCCACTCAAAGGCATTTTCTCTCAGTGGTTCTTATAATGTCTCTTCACACGGTTGTTGTCATCTTGCCGTGTTATTGGATTTGATACTTAGGTATGGGACTAAATAACAAATCCTCTAGCCGGTACTGGAATCCTACTAATGATGGTTTATGGGGGCCATTTGCGGTGTAACTGTCTTCTTCAAGGACTCTTGGGCATTTCCATCGACTCCACTTCTATTCCGCTACTTATACTTTATTTACCTCGTCCCCTGGGGAATATTGGGGGAGGTACCTGTTTTGCTGTGGAGCGACAGTGTGATCTTGACATCACCTATTTATAGACCGGGTAATGCCGAGGTTCTGCAAAGGACAACTGTGGTATATGTAGTTTGGGTCCTTGCTCGTTATTTCCCTGTTGGTTCTTCTAATCGAAGGATTTTATTTGCCTTTTTTAAAATTGGTTGGATGTTCCATGGTGGGATGAATTGTATCTGTGATTCGGTGAAGTAGGCTAGTTACCTGATTCCAGATTGTGTTCCCTCCTGAGTTTCTGCTATCCCTATTTCTATCCTGTTTGATCTGATGTTTGATAGCTTGGCGTTAATTGTTGATCTGTTGTGATGACAAACTTATTGAGCTCTCTTCATCTATTAGTACTAGTGGTCTCCAACTGATCGTGCCTATTTGCCTCGCTATGAATTGTTTACCATTTCTATCTTGGATTTTACTTGTTTGATATCCTGTTCTAGGATACATGAAACATAACTATTAATTGTGGATTGATTTCTTGTCCTTATTCTTATTCAACTAGGTGATGTAGTTGTGGAGGAAAGTTGAACCTGTGTTAGTTGAAAAATTATTTAATGTTCGGGTGTGTCAATTATGTTCTAGTGTTTTGAAGTTGTGGTATAGTCTACTGTTAGGTGTTCTTGCCATCTTGGAAAGGGGAAGTATAAGGGTAGTTGTGTTAAGTGATTTCATCCTGTTGAAGTATTGTATACCCGTGTGGACTTCTCGTTGTAAGGTGATCTGGTACCCTGCCTATTCATCGCTGTTATCATCATTTTCTAAGGTGTTTCGGGGGAAATTTCGACTTGTTTTATTGTATATTGTTTAATTAGAGTTGTAGATTCATGTAATGTACTTAGAGTTTTAATTCTTCCGTCCGTTATGGTGAAGTGATGTTGAGATAGTTAAAGGATTCATGACCTAAGGAGTGTACCTCCTTTTGACCTTATGGTATGGTTTCTGATCCTTGTGTATTGGTCAAGTTTTGAATTATGGGTTTGATTTTGGGGAATTGTGTTGGGGTGGCATTATGGTTTCGTTGAGAGGTGACTGTGTTCCTCTGAAGTCATGATGGTGTTATTGCGGTTGTTGTGATGATATTGGGGTGGGCACTCTGTGATTTGTGAGATGCTGTCGAGGATTTGTATGTCCTTTACCTTCGAGGCTGACACATCGGCACTGGTGGTCATTTGAGTGGTGATGTATTGTTGTTATTTGAGTTACTTATTATGTGGGTTCTTGTAGTATGGACACCTTGAGGAGGTTGTACATTGCCTTTTATTTTTCTCTTGGTGTTAAAGGTGGATTTGGTGAAAACTCATTTTATGTATCTACAACTCATTTTGGGAAAAATTCTTAACGATGTGTTTATTTCGGGTCTGTCACCTGACTTGTGGTTCAACTTCTTATATTCTCTGCCATATCTTGTTCACCTGTGGACATCTTCCTTATGCTTGTGGATTTAAACGTTCCTTTTAAGTAACCTGCCTATCTAAGGCCTTCTATAATGGGAGTCTCATCTGAATGATGTCGTTGGTATGGTAAGTTATCGTTCTGTTATGAAGAAGAATAAGTATGGGATTATTCTGCTCATGCACTCGGTACTGCAGTCATCGATCCTCTACCTGCATATGGGGGCTTGTAGAAGGAGTATGTGATTTCAGAATAGTGTTGTCTCCCGTCCTTCTCCTGGTCATTTTCTGTCCCGGTGTAGGTGTTCATATTGTATGTTAATTGTCTGGTAATCGCTGCTAGTTCGGTTGTTGATGACCCACCTTACGCGTATCCTACATCTGAATTGTGCATATGTCTCCAACTGTAATTAACCTTTTACCATGGCTCTGAACATTGATATCTTCTACTCTAGTTTATTTTTCTATACTAAGCATGTTTGTTCCGTGTCCTTCTATTGATTCTTGTTCTAGTCATTCACCTTCTCTTTGGAATGAGATTATGGGTACTGGGGTATGGAAGTTGATCCTGAGTAAGTGTTGAGTAATTGTTGATTTCTGAACTAGAAATGATTTCAAAAGAAATTTTGGTGTGGGACTATGTAATTCTACTTGTTTGCTGGCCCTTGATTTCACGGAGATGTATATGTGTGTTAAATTTAACTGTATTGTAATGTTATTTCCTCTTTATTCTTGCTGTTGGCATGATTATTGATTGTGTGTTGTCTAGTTATTTATGTAATATTCCTTGAACTGGAGTTCATGCCTCTATGGTAAAGGAAACTGATGATAAGGAGATTAGTGTGGAAACGTCACTTAAGGATTATGTAGAATTCGGTGCACTGACTTATCTCTTGAAGATGTTTGTGTTTCCTAATTATCTTATTTAATCTTTTCCTTTCTTCTCCTTGTATTTTATCTTATTAATTAATGTGTTAATACCTTACCATTCAGAAAGTCATGCCTTTTTCCTACGTAAGAGAAAACCCCAAAACAAGTTCCAGAGAATGTTTTATGCTACACTTAAAATTATTGTAAGACCTGTCTTCTCAGCGTAGTGTGTTCCTGAGGTTTAATTGTGTTACAACGAACTTGAGTACTCATGTACTACTCGTATTAGGTCAATCGCTTCGGAATTAAGTGAACATTTCAAGGAAGATTGTAATGTGAAAAAAAAAGAACTTAAAGGAATCTTAACGAACTGTGGGGGAGCTGTAGCATTTGGTTTGGCATGTGTGTTCATGTGCCTCTACTCGCTTCGTGACATGTCAGTGTTGGTTGTTGGAGGAAATCAAATTTTCTTATATATAATTGTAATTTTCATCGGGCCTGCTCGTCATGCCCCACCCCTTGTAGATCTTTTCGAGGGGGAGGCTGTAATGGAGTTGTATTACTCCATTACCTTAGAACTACATATATTGGATTCCATTCATATAGTTTAATATTATGTTGTGCGTGTCCACGAATTAAGAGTTCGAGATACCATGGTCCCTTCTCGGATTTGCGCATGGGGAGCCATCTTGCGGTGGACTTGGTTATAGAAACACGTGGTGGCTAGTGTGTGCTGCGATCTGTCTGCGAAACGTGAAGTTTACCTGGCGAGGCACCGTGCTCGACAATGATGTCTGAGCGTTTTTGTTTTTTTTAATTCTTGGGACTGAATTGAAGAGACGCTCTGAAGCTAAGCTCTTGGTTGTGGTTTAACTACTAGTTAATTATTCAAGAAAAGAAAATGTTGGTGAATTTCGATCCGGGTTAAAGGATTTCCACCTGAGCCTTAGGCTCGTAGTTTGGTTTGTCATTTGAAAAGATTATTCACTTCTAACTAGCCGACCTCGTAAGTAGATTCATATGTACTTCTGAACTGGGTTGATATCGCCGAAGAAACTACTAATCATGACGTTTGAAGACATGGAGAAAATTTATGGCTATGATATCTGAGAAATGGAATATTTAATGTTTCGGACATTTGTTTTGAGTATTTAAAGTGAAGGACTTTTCCTACTGGTCTGGTTATGAGCTTGTAAAATTCAATCTAGATTTGGGGTTTCAAGGTTCGATGGTAACTATGATATTAATTTTAACTTTTGGTTCTGTTACTTAAGATTTCATGCGCATGAAGCAAGTTTTTATATTTGGGGAGCTCCTCGCTAAACTAAATATGTATGTAGTATCGATGCAACCTAATTCATTTTTCTTATTTCCCTTTAATAATAATAATATAATTTTCTGATTACTAAATTTTTCAAACCTATTCGAGGGTGTTAGGTAATGTTTGAATATTGTTAAGATGAAAACTTTTCTTTGGGCTACTCGGTACTGGCGTAGCCATTTTGAATTACGGTGACTCTGTTTTGTTTCTGTACGATGTAATAGAATGCACACGTGGGTGGGCGTTGTCCTGTTGCCTGTGACAGGCGAGGATCTGAGTTGATTATTGACGGCTAGAACCGTGTGATGTAATGGTCTTGATTTGGTCGCCTTGTGGTGGCCCGGTTGCTGTTTGGTGATATTCAAGTGATTTAAGTTTCGGTTTCTGATGTAATTTTCTCTTAGTTAATCCTTCTTGTGGATTATGTACCTTCATTTGGATTATTTCTTGAAGATTACTGAAGTAATATGGGTTGGTAGAGTATGACCGAGATTGTCATTGGAGAAGTTTTCATCTTCAAGACGGTAACTGAGTATTTATAGCTTTTAATTGTCATTTGATTCTCTTTAATTAATGCATCGACCTTGGTGGTTTAATTTTCAGTTAATTTTCCCTTTTAATTGATCCAGTTGCAACATTTAAATTTAAAAAAAATCAATTGTAGTTTGAGAGGTCGGTTATTTTTCTTTTGAAGATTTGTTAATTAAAGTTTTCTTTTCTTTCAAATTTATTCCGTAGTTATTATTCCAGCCTTTAGCTAGTTTAATTTGTTTAATTGATTCGCCTGACCTCTGGGCCTTGTTGCTTCTACACATTGCGACGACCTTTGAATTGGGATTGCACGGTAAGTGATGTGATACCTATTATTCTTGTTTTCTTGGTACAATCCCTGGTCGTGCTATACGCTCTACCTTAGTATTTCATGTCGTGAGAATAAACACAGGGGTAAAATACCCAATCTACTGAGGCCTATTAAGTGAGAAAAGGTTAATTATATGGCCTCTAAAATACCAACTTGAAAGGAGGCTCCCCGCACTCCTAATACACTTTATTTAAAACCTACTTGGCACTAGGCCGTTAATGCAAGGGCTAATCCCATACTACAGACGTGACTTCAGAAAAGAACAATTTACATTATATTAACGAAGAATAGGTTGAGAAAAATAAGTTCACCTCAAAACAATATGATTGGGAGCTCGAGAGGGTTAAGCACTCTCTATCCCGATATGCAGTTTAAAAGATGAAATAGATACAAGTTTCTTTACATTTTAAGGAAAGTTACATAATGGAAAAAGCTTCGGACCCGCCCCGAGAGTTAAACTGCTGAGCTAGCAAAGAAAGAAGTTATTAATTGGCCATTACCTTGTTGTTGACCGCTGCCGAAGAAAGAGGCGCTTCCCGCCCCCTGCTATGTACTTTACACACTGAAAGATGGAACAGAAGTGGCGCAGAGACCATAAAATCAGCAGTTTATATACTCTCGCGGAAGGTTCTAGGCGTTAGGGGAATGAGAACACCCGCCCACAATCACTTTATTGGAGAATAAAGAGAAACCCCTACACAAGATGAAGAAGAAACACATTATTGGTGGAAAATTAATTTCAGAAATTCGGGATTGGCTAGATTTAAAACAAGGGGAAAGAAAGGGGTAATATTGCCAACTTAACCAATGACTGAAAGAAATTTAACAAAGAACAAACTTTTGAAATAAAATTTTCTCCAAAGAACAGTCCTTTTTCTTCGCACTAGGGTGCACTATTGTCGTTCTTCAGTAGTGTCCTCTAGAAGAGAAAGTTCACACTTCTTACTTCAAGCAAAACAAAAACACATCAAAAATGACACAGTTCTAAAACTCCAAAATTTACAGGTAGTGACATCTTCTGAGAAGGTAGAAAATTAATACCGTCAATAAAGTTCAGACTTCCTCCAGCAGAGGATTTTCAACTGGCGCACCTTTTAAATTAGCGGCGTGGAGGTGTACCGCCCGGTACAGACCCCCCCCCCCCCAAAAGTTCCTCCAGTGGTGACACATGAAATTTGTTTGAAAACTAGGTCCAAGTTTTGATGTAGATGTGGAGATTAATTGCAGAAGTATTTTTAAGATTTTCTTAATATGGTTTGATTCAGTTTCAAAATTTTGTTGTTGCAGGTGAAGTAATGTCTTTATGCTTGTAGAAGTTGAATTCAGAAGATAAACTTTAGTTTTTAAAGTTGAGAAAAAAATTTCTAAGTCCACCAGGTATTGCAGAAAAATCCAAGAGAAGGTAGTAATGTCGAACTGGAATGTCCATGTAGTTGATGTAGACTAAGTTGAATGGCCAGATCGGCCGTTGCCGCTTGCGTCCAGGAGAGGCCGCTTGGACCCCTCAAGTACCCTGAGATACCGCTCGCCCGCACCATGAGGGGAGCAGTGGTGTTGAAACACGCCGCGCCCGCGGTGAAGATATACAGGCTGCGGGCAAGTAGCAGGTCGTGCGCCGCACGTCAGCCTTGGCCGGGAGGAGAGCTCCGGCTCGCCGTGCACATGTCGTCCTCGCTTTTTATGTCCTCCTTACTTATACCATCATTAGTTATTTTACTATCCAAGTAACAAAACTCACCTTCTTCCTTTAAGACTTCATTTCTAGATTTAATTTTCCTGCATCCCACGACTTTGTTCCACTGCACTCCATTACTTTTGTTTTGGACCTATTTTTTTTCATCTTGTAATCCTTCCCCAAGACTTTCCATACCAATCAGCAATTTCTGCAGATCTTTTGCAGAGTCAGATAAAGTAACAATATCATCGGCATATCTTTGTTTTCTGATTTAGTCTCCTTGGACTTTGATTCCCTTTCCAAATTCCTGTTTGATCTCCTTTATCGCCTGTTCGGTGTAACATCTCCAGCCTAGCCTCACTCCTTTCGGGATTACTGCTTCTATTTTAAAGCCCTCGATTCAGATCACCGCAGACTGATTTTTTTTACAGATTGCATATAGTTCTCATTTCTTTGTATCTGATCCCAATCAACTTCAGAACAGCTTGGTCCAATCAACATTATCGACCGCCTATTCTAGATCTACGAACGCCATTTACGTGGGCTCTCCTTTTCTTAATTCGGTCCTCTAAGATCAGACGTAAAATCAGGACTGCTTCACGTGTTCCCACGTTTCTCCTTGAGCCCAACCGATCTTCTCCAAAATCAGTTTCAACTTGCCTTTCCATTCTTCTGTAAATTATACATGTTAAAATTTTGCAGGCGTGAGATAAAAAACTAATGGTGCGGAAGTTTTCACACTTGTGAGCAACGGCTTTCTTAGGAATAGGTATAACAACATTCTGCCGAAAATCGAATGGCACTTCTCCAGTATCATACATCTTACACACTAAATGGAATAACCTTACCATGCTGGTTTCTCCTAAGGCAGACAGTACTTCTGAGGGCATGTTACGAATTCCCAGTGCATTTTTCCTACCTAGGTCTCTCGAAGCTCTGTCGAATTCTGACCTCAAAACTGGGTCTCCTATGTACTCAGCATCAATACCTCTTCTTGTTCCAGAACCCAACCATCTACTTCTTTACCTTGATATAACTGCTGGATATGTTCGTGCCACCTTTTTGACTTGTCTTCTTGCCCTAGTAATGGTTTTACATATAAGCTCTTAATATTCATACACCTAGTTTTCCTTTATCCGAAGGTTTTCTTTATTTTCTTCTATGCACATCTACCTTTCCTAGGACCATAAAACCTTCAACATCCTTGCACATCTCTTTCAGCCATTCTTCCTTAGCTGTCCTGCATTTCCTATCTACTTCAATTTTGATTCGCCGGTAATCATTTCTGCCCTCCTCGTGTTTTGCATTCTCGTACTTACGTCGTTCATCAATAAGGTCCAGTGTCTCCTGAGTTATCCATTCATTCTCAGTTGATATTTATTTTCTTCCTAACTTTTCTTCAGCAGCCTTACTGATCTCATTCCTTACAACTGCCCATTCTTCCTCTACTGTGTTTCCTTTAGGCTTTTCATTTAGTCCTTGTGTTACATGTTCCTTGAAAGAATCGCTCATGGTCTCTTTTCCTTCAACTTGTCCAGATCCCATCACCTTGTAATACTTCCTTTCTTCAATTTCTTCAACTTCCGATGGCATTTCATGACAAACATGTTGTGGTCAGAGTTCCACATCTACACCTGGGAATGTCTTGCAAACCAACACCTGGTTCCTGAATCTCTGCCTAATCATAATGAAGTCTATTTAATACAATCCAGTGCTTCTAGGTCTTGTCCACGTATACAGCCGTCGTTTGTGGTGTATGAGCAAAGTGTTAGCAAGGACTAAATTATGATCAGTGCCGAATTCAACCAGCCGACTTCCTCTTCCTTTCCTTTGTCCAAATTCGACTTCTTCTACTCTATTACCTTCTCTTCGTTGGTTTACCAGTGCAGTATCCGTTCACAATGAGGTTCTCGTCACCTTTTGCATATATTCTTTCGTTTTCTTCATCATCCGCTGAACTAGCAGGCATATACCCCTGCGCTGTGGTGGGTATTGGTTTGGTGTCTATCTTGACAACAATAATCCTTTCACTATGGTGCTCATCGTAGCTTACCCGTTGCCCTATTTTCTTATTAATATTAAACCAACTCCTACTTTTCACCTGTTTGATATTGTGTTGATAATTCTGTAGTCGCCTAACCAAAAGTCCTGCTCTTCCTTCCAACGTACTTCACTTGTACCAACTGCATATAATGTTAGTCTATCTATTCCCATTTTCACATTCTCTAATCCACCACAACGATTTTAACTTCTAACATTCCACGCTCTGACTCGCAGAATGTCAGTATCCATCTTCCTGATGATTGTCCCCTCTCGTGTAGTCACCACCTGGAGATCCGAATAGGAGACTATTTTCCCTCCGGAATATTTTAGCCGGGAGGAAGCCATTACCAGTACATCATTCATGCAGAGAGAGCTGCTAATCCTTGGTAGTTAGTTGCGGCTGTAGTTTACCGTTGCTTTCAGTGGTGTAGCAGTATCAACGCAGCTAAGCGATGTTAACTATTATTGAAAGATACGATTTGTGAATCATCTATACTGCCGGACTTGCAACTTCCGAAAGGTCTCTCGAAAAACACCCATCCGGTATGGTTGTACCTACGGCTAGGCAACACGCTTTATTGGGACACACAAGCCTCCTCATGGCGCGAAGGTCACATGGTGCACAGGGGATTCATATTAACTTACATACTTTAAATTTTAAACGTCATATTTAGCTGTTTCAGGAGTATATTTGTTAGCTATATTTCTAATATTTGAAGTTATATCTAGACATTTTAAAATATGTGTGCTTGTTCAGTTCCAACCTAAAGTAACTGAAGTAACTAAAGTAAGTAAAGTAACTAAAGTAACTCTTCTAGGAACAAAACTTAACACGAATTTCCAAATGTACTTTGCTCTTACAGGAGCATATTTGCTTAAATGTTTTTAAATTTCTACATCACATATAGTTATTCTGCGACAGAGGGATTACCCACCTGATAGCTGCTCCAATTAGGGCATCAGAATTATCGACCTGAACAGCTTTTATAACCCCAATCTCTTGTTTAGATACAAGCGTGGTTTGAGTTGCGGCTGAAAATTGCTTCCTAATTTCATTGGAAAAAAGAAGATTCAATACACAGCAATGTATTTCATATCAAGAAGTACAAATGGTGTCTAACAATCGCCAACGAATTTCTCTGCACTGAGTCTGCTATGGTTTGGAGGATGATTATTAAGAAGTGTCCTTCTTCTTACCGAGAACATCAGTACATGTTTCTCCCCGCGCAATAATCGAAGTTGCTGTTAAATTTCCTCGAATCTTGTAGTGGGATCAATCTCCATACTGTTGTGTACAATATATCAGAAGTACAACATGAATAATCCTTATCTGATAGATACAGATTAAATTTCTTCAATATTACGAGTTGGACACAAATTGCTGTCTTGAAATACTTCTGTTGGAGAATATATGCACTATTTACAAAATTCTCCGTTGCCAAGACACAAAACAAGGACAAGAGTCTGTTTTGGAGTATAAGTACAGAGTCTCTGAATTGAATATTCTGTCAATACTAGTGCTAGATGTATGAAAGTAGTCTGCAGGTTAAGATGAATGTTGTACCTTGTAGCCGATGGACGCGTCCTGATGCGTGACCTCTCGGTTTACTTCAGTCCACCTGTTCAGGACACATTCAAACTAGGGAGTAGCCCTACAGGTTTCAAATATTGTGTACAAAACCGCTGGACAGCTTCCAGATAAGCAAAAAATAACACCAGAGTTATTTAGGAACAGTATCGGACTCGGAACTGATCATTAAATGAACAGTACGCCGGAATATCATGTTCCACAAGAACAGTGTTCCGTGTTCTACCTACATACTGTTCAGAAAGAACAGTGTTCCATATCACCTGATTTCAGCGGGATTGGTCTAGCAATACTCAGTTCCGAAAGAACAGTGTTCTGCGGTCCAGCAACATCCTGTTCCGAAAGACAGTGTTACGTATCGCCTGCACTCCTGCGGGATTGGTCTAGCAACATCTGTTCGAATGAACCGTGATCCGTATCGCCTGCTCTCGGCGGCATTGGTCTACAAACATCCTGTTCCGAAAGAACAGTGTTCCGGATCGCCTGCTCTTGGCGGGATTGGTCTAGCAACATCCTGTTCCGAAGGAACAGAGTTCCGTGGTCTAGCAACACCCTGTTCCTAAAGAAAAGTGTTCCACACCGCCTGCACTCCAGCGAGATTGGTCTAGCAACATCCTGTCGCCTGCTCTTGGCGGGATTGGTCTAGCAACATCCTGTTCCGTAAGAACAGTGTTTCCTGGTCTAGCAACATCCTGTTCCGAAAGAACAGTGTTCCGTATCGCCTGCATCCCAGTGAGATTTGTCTAGCAACATCATGTTCCGAAAGAACAGTGTTCCGTATCACCTCCTCTCGGTGGCATTGGTCTAGAAACATCCTGTTCCGATAAACAATGTTCCGTGGTCCAGCAACATCCTGTTCCGAAAGAACAGTGTTCCGTATCGCCTGCACTCCAGCGAGATCTGTCTAGCAACATCATGTTCCGAAAGAACAGTGTTCCGTATCGCCTGCTCTCGTCGGCATTGGTCTGGAAACATCTTGATATGAAAAAACAGTATTCCGCGGTCTAACAACATCCTGCTCCGAAAGAACAGTGTTCCGTATCTCCTGCACACCAGCGAGATTGGTCTAGCAACATCCTATTCCGAAAGAACAGTGTTCCGTATCGCCTGCACTAAAGTGAGTTTGGTCTAGCATCATCCTGTTCCGAAATAACAGTGCTCTGTATCGCCTGCACTCAGCTGGATTGGTCTAGCAACATGTTGTTCCAAAAGAACAATGTTCCATGGTCTGGAAACACCCAGTTCCGAAAGAACAGTGTTCCGTATCGCCTGCACTCAGTGGGATTGGTCTAGCTATATCTCGTTCCGAAAGAACAGTGTTCCGTGGTCTATCAACGTCCTGTTCCGAAAGAACAATGTTCCATATCGCCTGCACTCAGCTGAATTGATCTAGCAACATCATGTTCCGAAAGAACAGTGTTCCGTATCGCCTGTTCTCGGCGGCATTGGTCTAGAAATATCCTGTTCCGAAAAAACAGTGTTCCGTGGTCTTGCAACATCCTGTTCCGAAAGAACAGTGTTCCGTATCCCCTGCAATCTAGCAAGATTTGTCTAGCAACATCATGTTCAGAAAGAACAGTGTTCCGTATCGCCTGCTCTCGGCGGCATTGGTCTAGAAACATCCCGTTCCGGAAAAAGAGTGTTCCGTGGTCTTGCAACATCCTGTTCCGAAAGAACAGTGTTCCGTATCGCCTACAATCTAGCAAGATTTGTCTAGCAACATCATGTTCAGAAGGAACAGTGTTCCGTATCGCCTGCTCTCGGCGGCATTGGTCTAGAAACATCCCGTTCCGGAAAAATAGTGTTCCCTGATCTTGCAACATCCTGGTCCGAAAGAACAGTGTTCCGTATCGCCTGCACTCAGCAGCATTGGACTAACAACGTCCTGTTTTGAAAGAACAGTGTTCCGTATCGCCTGCACTCAGCAGCATTGGACTAACAACGTCCTGTTTTGAAAGAACAGTGTTCCGAATCGCCTGCACTCAGCAGAATTGGACTAACAACGTCCTGTTTTGAAAGAACAGTGTTCCGTATCGCCTGCACTCAGCAGCATTGGACTAACAACGTCCTGTTCCGAAAGAACAGTGTTCCGTTTCGCCTGCACTCAGCTGGATTGCGACTGCAACGGTCTCTATAGGTCCGCGTATGTTCCGTTGGTTCGCTGATTGTTCTGACTCCGGTCGAACGTGTGTGCTGGTTCTCTACACTGGTTTCGGTATTCTTTGGAACTAGTAATTGACTGCTCTGGAGCATCAACGTAACCCACGAGATATGTAATTCTAAGAGGCGCGCATCTTAATCAGCATTTTGACAGACAGCAAATCCGCGGTATGTATGCATAACACTGATTTTCAAATTTTGCATGTGTACATTCTCGCTGCGTGATACCACCTGCGTCGTCAAGGCACTCTTTTACCGCGATTTGTGGCTGTTTGTGTTGTGTTATCCATTGTAATTCGTTCATTACAAGTGTCAAAGATATACGATTATATATGCTGGTATATAAAAACATGGCAATATCAATTTACCACGCCTTTTCTGGCGGGACCTAATGTTTATAGTGCACTATGTCTTCTGCTGTAGGCTAGAGCAATTTTCTTACTTTCATTGACTTGTCTCAGTCTTATCCTTGGATTTGACAAAATGAAAGTGACTGAGGTATGAGTGATGCTTGTACGGCCATTCCTTCTGCAGCCAGTCCCTGTTATGAATGGTGTGAAAATGTTGCTCATAGGGTCGGCTGGTGCATGCATTTCAGTGGGCTTGGCGGACTGTTGTGTAGTAGCAACTTCTGGCTCGGTGAGGGAAGCAACGGGAAATTAATACATTCGTCATTTCCCCAGTACACTTCTTCAGTGATGCCTAAGCCATCTATGACAGCTGATGGTTGAGCTGTTGATGATCCAACCAGCTTTCGGGCTGAGGACCAAGCATAAACATACCAATATACCAAAATGTTATTGAATTAGGCCTACAGTAGGTCTCCCGGTACCTGCCTTCATTTTCCTGATAAATATCTTACTTCATCTATAACTACTAGGTTCTTCTGTCTGTCAAAATTAAATCATGATTATATGAAGTGAAAAAAATACCTGGAAAATAAAACATTTAACAACAGATCAAAGCTGAAAATTAATTTAATTAAAGTGTTTCCTCTCAGGCTTCATTAACACACGATTTGTTGTGATGAAACCATGTTTTCGTGTTTTCTGGAGACATTAAAAGTAATGCATGAAACTAGCCATGAGGAAATAATTTTCGAATGAGCATTTATGAGTTTCGTTAATGTTTTCTAATTCCCCGCTGCCTAAACCTTTGACTGTTATTTTGGAACTCTTATTGAAAACATGGTATTATTCCGGAACAGGGACAACCGGAACTGTTTCCATCTCTACTCTGAGCAGTGACGTGAACGCTTGCTGGCACACACTGGGACGTTCCTCACCTCACCTCGTCCTGTGGATCTTACTGCATACTCTTACACGACGTAAAGTTTCGAACTCTGTAGTTTCTGTTAAAATTGGCAGGGGAGGATTTGACCCACTCCTCGACCTCATCTGTTAAACGAATCAAACATTAGCAACCAGTGTTTTCTTTCCGGGAGCTTTCATTTAGTTAGTACAAGAGAACACGCCTTTGTGGATGTCATAAGACGCTGGTGCTAATGAGTGCGGTTGTCAACACCCCATAAAGCCCAGCCGCACGCCAGCTTTAGTGCCAGGCAGCTCGTAACGAGTGCGCGGTTTATCGTCCATAAGCCACGGACACTGGTTATGTTTATTGCTCTCTACGTACAGACAACGATTGACTTACCAGGAAGCATTTAATCATTTCTGGACTGTGCTTACTTCCATAGAGATGAAATGGCACGTGTAAGCGCTATCTTCTTTTAATTCTACGGCTTTAGTTTTAATCTTCTTTGTTAAAACGTTTACTAAATGAACGTTCGAGCTCATGTGTTTATTGTCTCTAGAAGTGTCATCTGTCTTGAGGCGAAAGTAAAATAATTGCAATTTTCAATGTATTCTTTACAAAATGCTACTTCTTTTCTTTAAATGCTGGGTATCATATATGAAGAAATCATCGGTTTTCTATTGGCTTCATTACATTCTCCTCTGTTTTCTGAATCTAAATATATGTATTGGCCTTTCGATGCTTGGCCCAATTCGTCATTTTAAAGTGCGTTTCGTGTGCCAACACTTACATTAAAAATCTCCTTGTTATAATCAAAGTAGCAGATTTCACGGTTTATATCCTTCATGAGTGATGTAGAGCTGTCAAGCTAGTGCCTGCAAGGGGCACTCGAAATCTCAAGAAGGGTTTTAACTACTGCGTTTGGGACGGAATACCACAAAATGTACTTGTTGGTGGAGGCACTCTCAAGATGGCTCTTCTGGACGTAGTAATCCGTTATAACCAATAGGAATAAAATGTGAACCCTAAATGGCAAATTCTCTAGTGATGTAATTGACGAAATTATTGTGCAGGATTCAAATAAATTCTCTGAACAGAAGGCAGAAGCAGAAAGAGGAATTTTAGACCATAAGATAGGCGAAAGAACAAGGGAAAAAAGATGTGGACTATTCTACTCGGATGTTCTAAAGTTATTGCATCTGTCTGAAGAAAACACTATTATCTTTTAAATGAAAGTTTAATTAGCAGTAACTCAGAAGGCTAGAACGGTAAAATGTTCACCAATCTTGGATAAGCACCGATTATCATTTCCAAGAGATATTACAAGGAAAAAAGAAACCTTTCCATTTTTAAATAAACGATCCTTTCTTTACATTCTAACCAAACAGTTACTGAAGATCAGATTTGTGTCTGGAATCACAGACTTTTAATGTGTCTAAAAGTTGGATAGTATCAGTATGAGAAATGGAGATAAATGTAACTTTTTGTCTAAAAATGAATGTTTGTTATTTTTTATTCAGAAATAATATAATACGGTCATCAGTCAAGTAAGAATAAACTTCTTTTTATCCATACTAATTTTACAAAGAGAGAAAGTACGTGAGTTGGTACATGGAAATATAATGTCGTAAAACCCTTAATCAATTTCAGTAATTCCTTCATCAGAAGAAAGTTTATTTCTGTGTATGCTGGCTCACCAACGAGGCAGAGAACAAGCATCTGGGCCTTTAACAGTGAATACTTTCCCTGTAATATTGATTCTATTTAAAATGAATATCCCAAGAAATCCATTTCCTACAACAACAACAACAACAACAACGCAGCAACGAAATAACAAAATAAAATAAATATCTTTATATGCATTTTCTGCCTAACTCTACCAGTTTTCCAGATGCTCGTCGTACAAGGAGGAAGGGTGCAGGATTTAAAATTTAATTTCCCACACAAATGTTGACACACATTTTTTTCTCAACTTTAACAGTTTGCATGATAATTAGTCCTTTACGTGTTAAACGACCATTTGGAACATGGCGCTCGCTGGCCCCGCAATTCGAGGGCGGTACAACTGGGTGGATCGTTATTGCAACGTATTTCTTATCCATTGTCTTCTTCATGTGCTGACAACAGCAACAATATCAGACATCGCACATCCGTACTAACAGCTCTCATTAAGCACGTCTGTGGTTGAAGATAAAGTTTTCTCGGGTTTGAAGATGATTGCTTCACGATCGGAACATGTAACCCACGTTTTTTGCTAACTTAGGGTTATAATGTACGTTACTGTAAGTACAGTGGGAGCGTTCTTCTGCCGTAACTCAGACTTAGCGAACTTCAATACTGTTAAAAAGATAACTCAAACGGGGCACATGCAGTAAATATATTATTATTATTATTATTATTATTATTATTATTATTATTATTATTATTATTATTATTATTATTATTATTATTATTATTATTATTATTATTATTATTATTATTATTATTATTATTATTATTATTATTATTATTGTTATCACGTTTTGTGGATCACAGGGGCGAAACAAGGTGCATGCATGAATGGGTCATGAAAGCGCAATCAAAAGATTGATTTAAAAATATAAATTATGATTATATTTCTTTCCAAGGCCTCTTTCCTCTTTTTCTATTTTTTTAAAAATAAGACTTTACAAGATTCAGGTACAAAAGATTATAAGATTGGATAACAATCTTAGGAAATCGAATAACGGTTAATTAAACAATTGATTAAAGACCTTGAGCTTGACGCTGAGCGCTGCGGCTCCTTTCGAGGAACTGTCAAGGAGACGAACCTCCCAACTTCTTTTACAATATTTCAAGAGCAACTTTTGCTTCACCAAACAATTATCTGGGAGTCTAGGAGACTATTCCCCGAACATTCCACCATGACAGCCTTCCAAAGGCATCCTTCAATGTTTACCTTGACACCCAGAGCGTCTTCGTTCTATAAAATTTACGTTTCCAACAAAATGTCCGGGCCTATGAAAGGCACAACCTACATTTTACGATTTCAACAATATTCACTGTCTTAGACACTCAACAGTCTATCCACTGAACACAAAAGAATGAATTTGAATTTCACAGGGGTTTCGAATATTCGTTCTACTGGGCCTTTAAGGGAAGCAGAACACAGGTTAAAGGTACTGCCCCAAAAATCAAAATAATCCGGCGGTGGACAATTGCACTGCAATCCTTAAAATTTGCACCAAAAATATTAAAACCCTATTTGGGCTTCAGGCCCGATGTTACATAGGCTAAGCCTATACTAGTAAGGTGACTATATGGAGGAAAACGGTTACAAAGTCACCTAAAATTCAACTTGATAGGAACTCGAGAAGGTGTCACATTCTCTATTCCCGAATTACGGCTGTGTTTCTTAGGCTATTTTTGAAATTTACATGAGAAAATGAAATTTACATTATTAATAAGAGGATTACATTATTAAATATTTGAATCCTTCCCCTCGAGCTAGCTTTCAGAGGCTATCACATATTTATAAAGTAGATGTCATTACCTTAATCAGCCGGAAACTCGATGATGGGAGAGACGCCCTCTGCCTCCACTATTAACACACACTCAGTAGACTGTACGATCAATAAGACAACCTGGTCAAAATGTGCCAGCTTGTATACCCGAGAGGAAGTTTCTAGAGAGCTCTGGGCTAAGGCCGGACACGCCTCCACATTTGATTCGATAATTAAATAGATAGAAGATGAATATAGTTGGTGGAAAAATACATTTATACAAAATTTCCTATTGGTCAATTTTGAAGTTGGCGGAAAGAGATGGAAGTATTGACAACTTTAACACACCAAAAACAAAGAAAAATCAACTCAGTGTAGTAAACTTTCAACTAAAATATTACTTTAGTATTCTTGGATTTCCTCTTCACACTAGAGGGCATAACATACGTTTTCTTTTTGGTAGAGACATCTGAGAGGAAAAGTCCAACCTTCTTGCACTCGTTGTTGCAAACTTCGTATATCAGATGGCATTCTTAAGGGCGCTTCATTTGAATGAACGGGGCGGGTGGACATCGCGGTACAATTATCATTATTAATATTATTATTTGTTTCACATCGCACTGACACATAGAGGTCTTAGGACGACGATGTAGTAGAAAAGGGTTATAAGTGGGAAGGAAGCGGAAGGTACAGCTCCAGCATTTGCTTCTGTGAAAATAAGAAACCACGGAAAACCAACTTCAGGGCTGCCGACAGTGAGGTTCGGACCTACGCTCTTCTGAATATAAGCTCAAAGCTGCGCGCCACTAACCGCCCGGTCGCTCGGTAAATAAATTATAGGGTTGTAGGTAGAATACGCTTGACTACGCCTCTTAAAAAAATTGACATTCTAAAATGTTTAAAGCAGAGCGCAAATGATAAGGGGATCTTTTTCTAGACCTTAACATGTCTCTTCAATAACAGAACCGGGAGCATATAGCCTACTGTATGTCTGTCTTGAACAGATAGGACACCGTAAGGGTCTGTCTCTTCTGTTTACAGCAAATGAAATGTTATCATGATTATTACAAAAATTTGAGATAATTCATGTAAATATCCTGCACAATAGGCGAGTAAATTTAATGGCATAGAAAAGCTTTTCACGTGAAGTGTATCCAGTGAATAGTTTTCAAGATGTCACCTCTGAAGCGATTAGCAAATAAAATGTCAAACAACGGGACCTTGCTGGCCACATGAGAAACAGCTCCATTCGGCGAATACACTTCCGTAGTGACTGTTATTCAAGCACGTAACTGTATAAACAATTACGGAATATGCACAAATGAAGCCACGAAGAATAGTGAAGAGAAAATTAAAAACAACCACCTAGGAGTTGTTGTTTTGCAGCAAAACTCGGCATACAGTCAAATCTCAAGCATGTAGTAAAACAATTACAGTATTTACATGATTAGTGGAACGGTTTTTCTCCCAGAGGCCGTGAATGTGCGGCCACTGTGAACGATGCAAAGGATTGCAGAGGCTGTTCGTACGTAGTAGAACGCTGTTTCCAGTTGTGGAGAGCTCGTCGGCCATTGGACATGCCTCTGCGAAGCAATCGAAGAGCTTTCACCTAGTTATCGGCGTTGGAGAGGGGTAGCATTATCGATGGACTTATTGACGAATCGCCCATCACCTAGGCCGTTATGACCAGATTGTTAGGGCGTGTTGGGACCAGTGGATGGAGGAGGACATGTACAAACGACAACTGGGTTCAGGACATTCTCGACCGGACACCAGGAGAGAGGATGATCTGAACGGTCGACAAGCAACAACAGATCGTGCCCGCCATCCAGGCACTGCGTCTGCTTGAACAATTTCCAGGCGCTCATTACGTGTTCTACCATCATCTCCGTTTAAAGTGATGTCGTGAATGAGAAAAGTGGACTGATGCGGATTTGAACCGGCTTGTCTTTGGTGACGACGGCCGTATTCGTCTCTGGAGATGTGCTGATAAGGGGAGTATCGCGTAGCACAGTCCGTCAACCTAGCAGCGATAAGAGGGCTATTGGCAACACAGGGATATGTGAAGGACATCCAACGGCCATTACAGAAGGTGTGGTGATTCGAATCCCTAGCGTCAGCATTTTTTGCTGAGTCAGCACCCGAGGTCTTGTAGTGTAGATATGCGGGTTCTGACCCGAGGTCATTGACCCCTAGTATAGTAGTTGTACAATGTCGATTTTGTGCATTTGCATAAGAGAGCAAGGCCAACCTCACGGACGCTATCTTGGAGGGGCCTAACCTCAGTTTTACGCCTACATGGCTTTTCTGACGCCTAAGAGATTTAGCCTAACCTCCCATCCCCTATCTTGGAGAGGCTTAACCTCAATTTTACAGCGAGACGCCCTTCACGACGTGGACAGTCGCTATCTTGGTGGGCGTAACCTTATTCTTACGGCTAGATGCCCTTCCCGACGTGAATTGCACAAGATGGGACTATACACAGGCTCTTACGAGACTAACTCCTAGAACCTGGGTCAGAGGTTACTGTGCAAGATGGCGGCAACACATAAGCTGTTATGAGGCGGCCTAGGGGCGCTTGCGCAACATGGTGGCTATACATAGGCTCTTACGAGACGGCCTAGGGGAGCTTGCGCAAGATAAGCGGCTATGTATAGGCTCTTACGAGACGACCTATGGGCGCTTGAGTAAGATGGCGGCTATACATAGGCTCTAACGAGGCGGCCTATGTGCGATTGCGCAAGATGGCGGCTATAAGACGGCTTAGGGGTGCTTGCGCAAGATGGCAGGTATACAAATGCTCTTATGAGACGGCCCAGGGGCGCTTGCGTAAGATGGCGGCTATACATAGGCTCTTACGAGCCGGCCTATGTGCGCTTGCGCTAGATGACGGCTATGATACGGCCTAGGGACGCTTGCGCAAGATAGCAGCTCTACAAAGGCTCTTATGAGACGGCCTAGCAGCGCTTGTGTAAGATGCCAGCTGTACATAGGCTCTTATGAGGCGGCCTATTGGCGCTTGCGCAAGATGGCGGCTATACGTTGACATTTATGAGGCGGAATAGGAGCGCTTGCCAAACATGACAGTTATACAAAGGCCCTTATGAGACGGCCAAGGGGCGCTTGCGTAAGATGACGGCTATACATAGTCTCTTATGAGGTGGCCTAGGGGCTCTTGAGCAAGATGGCTGCTATACATATACTCTTATGACACGGCCTAAGAGCGCTTGCGCAAGATGGCGGATATACATAGGCCATTATGAGACGGCCGAAGTGCTACTGCGCAAGATAGCGGCTATAATTATGTTCTTATGAGACGGCCTAAGGGTGCTTGCCGAATATGGCGGCTATACACAAGCTCCTATGGAGGAAGCTGGCCCAAGGGCCTACTGCACAAGATGGCGGCCATACGTAGGCTCTTATGAGACGGCCTAAGGACGCTTGCGCAAGATGGCGGATATACACAGACCCTTATGGAGAACTACTGCGCAAGGTGGAGGATATATCCATTTTCCTTGTGCTATCGTGCTAGAGGGATTTTGCAAGTTGGTGGTCCTATACAGGCTCTTATGGAGAAAGCCAGCTCAAAGGCTACTGCGAAAGATAGCAGTAATACATAGACTCTTATTGCCTCATGCTCTGAGGGGACACAATGATAACGCCATCATAGTGACAGAACATGTACATGAAGAATCCTGTTACAATATTTATGTCCCTATCCTACATAGCGTCCTCTCGCTGCAGAGAGGATTTCTTAGAATATACTTACGCTAAACGGCGCTGCCAACGCAGGACAATTGGATTTCTTGCGACTATATCTTCAGTCGATATTAACAACTATCCTTTAATCCCGGGAACCGAACATGTGAATACTAGTTGTGCATCTAAATGTTATAATGATTGACAGGAGGGCATCTCGAAGGTAAACGATAAGTTAGGGTAACGATAGACCTGCAGAGGATAGATGTTCTTCCTCATAAAACAATAATTACCACGATGTGATTAGCATGCACAAGCTATATGCTAACTGTAGCCTCATAAACTAGGACGGTATCGACTAAATTTCTGTGTGTTTAGAATATTGCTCATTCTACGAATTATAGAATTAATCATTACATTTCTCTTAAACATCATTACCATTAACATTACAGTTACCGGCTATCTTGCGATCTAAAAGCTAAAAGTTCGAAAATATTTATACACTTATCTTTGAGGAAAACCATTTCTCTTAAATCAATAATCATCACCATTACAGTTTTGCGATCTAGAGGCTAACACGTTGCACATTGCAGAGAAAATATTTGTACACTTACATTTGAAGAAAAACATTTCTCTTAAAACAATAATCATCACAATTAATATTGCAGTTTTACGATCCAGAGGCTAACACGTCGCAAATATTTATACACATACCTCTGAAGAAAACATTTCTCTTCAAACAGTAATCATCACCTCTACTGATCACATTGGAGAAGCACATACCGCATCGAAGCAAGTTCTTCCGTTTTCTACACATCAACTGTCTGCACGTATTGGCAAAACTCTGTTACCGTATGCAGATGTAAGATACAGTCAAAACCTTAACTTACTCGTTGAACGATTACAACTCCTAAGACCTTATTAATATGCTGGATACGAGCGTATGTACGAGAGATTCAAGAAATATAAGACGAATTACGTCGTAGGCGTATTAATGTGTAAAGGCGCACATCGGATACAACAATAATGTTATTATGGCATTGCATACAGAAATAGGATAACAGCAAGTAAATAAATATTTTAGTAAATTTAAAATATTTTACTTGTTGTATTCCTTTTACAGCTATAGTAAAGGAACTTGGATAACCTCAGTGCTGCAATCTTGACGGGGCTAAACCTCATTGCTTCCACCGTATGCACGTGGTGATAGGCAATGTAAAATCCATGTGGTTTTTGACAGCTGATAGGTCCTAATCACGTGCACTTCTTTTGCCGCGGAGTTTAAACAAGTGAACATTGCCAACATCACTGCCGCCATCTTGACGGAGCTAAACCTCACTGCTGCTACCTTAACCATGTAAGACGCGCGGAATTTAAAAGAACTTGACGGGACTTAGCTATGCCGCGGAATTTGAATACATAGCAATGGGGCCTAACTACAGTTAAGCTGCCCTTCTCGACATATCACCATCTTGTAGCAAGCTGACTTTCTCAAAATACCACCATCTTAGAGATCGTAGTTTTAAAGCAAGCTGTCCTTCTGGACATACTACCATCTTAAAGCAAGCTACCTTTCTCGGTATACCATCATCTTATAGCAAGCTGCCCTTCTCGACATACTACTGTCTGAGAGAACATAGTTCTAAAGCAAGCTACCCTTCTCGACATACCTACTATCTTATAGCAATCTACTCTTCTCGACATATTACCTTCATAGAGAGCATAGATTTAAATCCCATCTCAACACTCAGACGCTAACCACACCGCTGTTATCTTAACTACCTTGTCTATGGAATTTGCATATGTAACAGCTTCCTAATCCCCCTCCTCCTTATCCTCCTCCCCCTCCTCGATATTAGGCGCACTTTTACAGATAGGTAGGCAGTTGCTATTTGCCGGTTGCAGTGTGAAACTATACATCATATCTACCTGTAAAACATTTATTTTTATGTGTGATTTTATAGTGTGAGTTTTTCAAGACTTGACAACCTTCAACGACATAAAGCTGTAAAGCATAACTTCGGAATACATGCATGCAGACAATGTACTGCTTTATTCAACAGACGTGATAATCTCACATTTGCTTAAGTAATTTGTCAGTAGAACGCATAGAAACATTGACTAAATGTCGAAAGCGCGAAGTAAAGAAGCGTGATCGAAACGATATCACATCGTCTCAGCTTACTACAATTTCTGTTACTGACCTCACAACACGAGATAAAGACCAGATGCATAAGGCAGAAAAAGAACACAACGTTTCTTTTCCATCGGAGCTTTTTAATTCTACTTTATTTTCTAAGCCGACAACATGTTCTGCAGCTGTGCAAACATCTCAAGAATAGAAGCAAGATGTGGTAGTAGAATAAAGAAAGATTTGACCCGCTTCCTTTCAATCAAACCGTGATAAGTTTTTATCTACTGATAACATTGCAGAAGCTCATACTGCATCAAAACAAGTTCTTCCGTTTTCTGCACAACAACTGTCTACACGTATTAGCAAAACTCTGTTACCCTATGCAGATGTAAGATACTGTAAAAACGTTAACTTACTTGTTGAACGATTACAACTCCTAAGAGCTTATCAAGATGCTGGATATATAGTGTATGTATGAGAGATTCAAGAAATAGAAGACACATTACGTCGTAGGTGTATTACTGTGTAAAGACGCACCTCAGTTACAAAAGTGATGTAATTGTGACATTACCCATCCATCAAGATATTACGCACACTGAACATCAACGACTGAAATCAAGGAAACCACCCTGGCGTACAGCAATGGATCTTGAAAGAACCTCTTTTCATGTTAACAGTTCATGGAAAGCCCAGTGAGATCAGTCTTCGGTAGAGAACAAACATCTGGTTGTGAATCCTTCTAAACGAGTACAATGATTTAATCTTCCAAGACGACAGTGGGGAATCATCAATTGGATAAAAACTGGACAAGGCAGATGGGGTTATCTGTTGTGCAAATGGGGTTGGACTAGGTCTGCAAATTGTGATTGTGGTGCATCTTCTCAGTCAATCCACCACATTGTTGCTGACTGCCCAATTCGAGCTTTCAAAGAAACGCTGATGGACATTCACCGCACATCGGATGAAGCAGTTGATTGGGTCAAAATGCTAGACCTAGAGTTATAGTACTGTACGGACTTGTGACTACGCACATTTACCCTGAACTATATACATGTGTGAACATAGATTCATCATACGATAAATAAATAAATAAACTAGTAAATCAATAGTTTATTAAAATTAAAATCTTCTATTGTTGCGTTCCCTTTACACCTATCGTAAAGGACGTGGATTACTAGAGAGTAACCTTGTTAATGTACATGACAAAACAAGCATAACTATGTTGACGTTATCGCTGCGGAGGAGGAGGAGGAGGAGGGATTGTAGTGTCCTCTATGACGTTACGGTGTCGGATACAGTACTGTGATAAGGACGAGGGGATTGAGCTGCCCTCCATAACTGTGAGGAGGAGGAGGGATTGTACTGTCCTCTATGACGTTACGGTGTCGGATACAGTACTGTGATAAGGACAAGGGGATTGAGCTGACCTCCGTAACTGTGAGGAGGAGGAGGGATTGTAGTGTCCTCAATAACGTTACGCTGTCGGATACAGTACTGTTGCGAGGACGAGGGGATTGAGCTGACCTCCATAACTGTGAGGAGGAGGAGGGATTGCAGTGTCCTCTATGACGTTACGGTGTCGGATACAGTACTGTGATAAGGACGAGGGGATTGAGCTGACCTCCGTAACTGTGAGGAGGAGGAGGGATTGTAGTGTCCTCAATGAGGTTACGCTGTCGGATACAGTACAGTGATAAGGACGAGGGGATTGAGCTGACCTCCATAACTGTGAGGAGGAGGAGGGATTGCAGTGTCCTCTATGACGTTACGGTGTCGGATACAGTACTGTGATAAGGACGAGGGGATTGAGCTGACCTCCGTAACTGTGAGGAGGAGGAGGGATTGTAGTGTCCTCAATGAGGTTACGCTGTCGGATACAGTACTGTTGTAAGGACGAGGGGATTGAGCTGACCTCCGTAACTGTGAGGAGGAGGAGTGATTGTAGTGTCCTCAATGACGTTACGCTGTCGGATACAGTACTGTTGTGAGGACGAGGGGATTGAGCTGACCTCCGTAACTGTGAGGAGGAGGAGGCATTGTACTGTCCTCAATGACGTTACGGTGTCGGATACAGTACTCTGATGAGGACGAGGGGATTGAGCTGACCTCCTTAACTGAGAGGAGGAGGAGGGATTGTAGTGTCCTCAATGACGTTACGCTGTCGGATACAGTACTGTTGTAAGGACGAGGGTAATTGAGCTGACCTCCGTAACTGTGAGGAGGAAGAGGGATTGTAGTGTCCTCTATGACGTTACGGTGTCGGATACAGTACTCTGATGAGGACGAGGGGATTGAGCTGACCTCCTAAACTGAGAGGAGGAGGAGGGATTGTAGTGTCCTCTATGACGTTACGGTGTCGGATACAGTACTGTGATAAGGACGAGGGGATTGAGCTGACCTCCGTAACTGTGAGGAGGAGGAGGGATTGTAGTGTCCTCTATGACGTTACGCTGTCGGATACAGTACTGTTGTAAGGACGAGGGGATTGAGCTGACCTCCATAACTGTGAGGAGGAGGAGGGATTGCAGTGTCCTCTATGACGTTACGGTGTCGGATACAGTACTGTGATAAGGACGAGGGGATTGAGCTGACCTCCGTAACTGTGAGGAGGAGTAGGGATTGTAGTGTCCTCAATGAGGTTACGCTGTCGGATACAGTACTGTTGTAAGGACGAGGGGATTGAGCTGACCTCCGTAACTGTGAGGAGGAGGAGGGATTGTAGTGTCCTCAATGACGTTACGCTGTCGGATACAGTACTGTTGTAAGGACGAGGGGATTGAGCTGCCCTCCATAACTGTGAGGAGGAGGAGGGATTGTACTGTCCTCTATGACGTTACGGTGTCGGATACAGTACTGTAATAAGGACAAGGGGATTGAGCTGACCTCCGTAACTGTGAGAAGGAGGAGGGATTGTAGTGTCCTCAATGACGTTACGCTGTCGGATACAGTACTGTTGTGAGGACGAGGGGATTGAGCTGACCTCCGTAACTGTGAGGAGAAGGAGGGATTGTAGTGTCCTCAATGACGTTACGGAGTCGGATACAGTACTGTTGTAAGGACGAGGGGATTGAGCTGACCTCCGTAACTGTGAGGAGGAGCAGGGATTGTAGTGTCCTCTATGACGTTACGCTGTCGGATACAGTACTGTTGTAAGGACGAGGGGATTGAGCTGACCTCCGTAACTGTGAGGAGGAGGAGGCATTGTACTGTCCTCAATGACGTTACGGTGTCGGATACAGTACTGTGATAAGGACGAGGGGATTGAGCTGACCTCCGTAACTGTGAGGAGGAGGAGGGATTGTACTGTCCTCAATGACGTTACGGTTTCGGATACAGTACTGTTGTAAGGACGAGGGGATTGAGCTGACCTCCGTAACTGTGAGGAGGAGGAGGGATTGTAGTGTCCTCTATGACGTTACGGTGTCGGATACAGTACTCTGATAAGGACGAGGGGATTGAGCTGACCTCCGTAACTGAGAGGAGGAGGAGGGATTGTAGTGTCCTCTATGACGTTACGGTGTCGGATACAGTACTGTGATAAGGACGAGGGGATTGAGCTGACCTCCGTAACTGTGAGGAGGAGGAGGGATTGTAGTGTGCTCTATGACCTTACGCTGTCGGATACAGTACTGTTGTAAGGACGAGGGGATTGAGATGACCTCCGTAACTGTGAGGAGGAGGAGGGATTGTAGTGTCCTCTATGACGTTACGGTGTCGGATACAGTACTGTTGTAAGGACGAGTGGATTGAGCTGACCTCCGTAACTGAGAGGAGGAGGAGGGATTGTAGTGTCCTCTATGACGTTACGGTGTCGGATACAGTACTGTGATAAGGACGAGGGGATTGAGCTGACCTCCGTAACTGTGAGGAGGAGGAGGGATTGTAGTGTCCTCTATGACGTTACGCTGTCGGATACAGTACTGTTGTAAGGACGAGGGGATTGAGCTGACCTCCGTTACTGTGAGGAGGAGGAGGGATTGTACTGTCCTCAATGACGTTACGGTGTCGGATACAGTACTCTGATAAGGACGAGGGGATTGAGCTGACCTCCATAACTGTGAGGAGGAGGAGGGATTGTACTGTCCTCAATGACGTTACGGTGTCGGATACAGTACTGTGATAAGGACGAGGGGATTGAGCTGACCTCCGTAACTGTGAGGAGGAGGAGGGATTGTACTGTCCTCAATGACGTTACGGTTTCGGATACAGTACTGTTGTAAGGACGAGGGGATTGAGCTGACCTCCGTAACTGTGAGGAGGAGGAGGGATTGTACTGTCCTCAATGACGTTACGGTGTCGGATACAGTACTGTTGTAAGGACGAGGGGATTGAGCTGACCTCCGTAACTGTGAGGAGGAGCAGGGATTGTACTGTCCTCAATGACGTTACGGTGTCGGATACAGTACTGTTGTAAGGACGAGGGGATTGAGCTGACCTCCATAACTGTGAGGAGGAGCAGGGATTGTACTGTCCTCAATGACGTTACGGTGTCGGATACAGTACTGTTGTAAGGACGAGGGGATTGAGCTGACCTCCGTAACTGTGAGGAGCAGGAGGGATTGTACTGTCCTCAATGACGTTACGGTGTCGGATACAGTACTGTTGTAAGGACGAGGGGATTGAGCTGACCTCCGTAACTGTGAGAAGGAGGAGGGATTGTAGTGTCCTCAATGACGTTACGCTGTCGGATACAGTACTGTTGTGAGGACGAGGGGATTGAGCTGACCTCCGTAACTGTGAGGAGAAGGAGGGATTGTAGTGTCCTCAATGACGTTACGGAGTCGGATACAGTACTGTTGTAAGGACGAGGGGATTGAGCTGACCTCCGTAACTGTGAGGAGGAGCAGGGATTGTAGTGTCCTCTATGACGTTACGCTGTCGGATACAGTACTGTTGTAAGGACGAGGGGATTGAGCTGACCTCCGTAACTGTGAGGAGGAGGAGGCATTGTACTGTCCTCAATGACGTTACGGTGTCGGATACAGTACTGTGATAAGGACGAGGGGATTGAGCTGACCTCCGTAACTGTGAGGAGGAGGAGGGATTGTACTGTCCTCAATGACGTTACGGTTTCGGATACAGTACTGTTGTAAGGACGAGGGGATTGAGCTGACCTCCGTAACTGTGAGGAGGAGGAGGGATTGTAGTGTCCTCTATGACGTTACGGTGTCGGATACAGTACTCTGATAAGGACGAGGGGATTGAGCTGACCTCCGTAACTGAGAGGAGGAGGAGGGATTGTAGTGTCCTCTATGACGTTACGGTGTCGGATACAGTACTGTGATAAGGACGAGGGGATTGAGCTGACCTCCGTAACTGTGAGGAGGAGGAGGGATTGTAGTGTGCTCTATGACCTTACGCTGTCGGATACAGTACTGTTGTAAGGACGAGGGGATTGAGATGACCTCCGTAACTGTGAGGAGGAGGAGGGATTGTAGTGTCCTCTATGACGTTACGGTGTCGGATACAGTACTGTTGTAAGGACGAGTGGATTGAGCTGACCTCCGTAACTGAGAGGAGGAGGAGGGATTGTAGTGTCCTCTATGACGTTACGGTGTCGGATACAGTACTGTGATAAGGACGAGGGGATTGAGCTGACCTCCGTAACTGTGAGGAGGAGGAGGGATTGTAGTGTCCTCTATGACGTTACGCTGTCGGATACAGTACTGTTGTAAGGACGAGGGGATTGAGCTGACCTCCGTTACTGTGAGGAGGAGGAGGGATTGTACTGTCCTCAATGACGTTACGGTGTCGGATACAGTACTCTGATAAGGACGAGGGGATTGAGCTGACCTCCATAACTGTGAGGAGGAGGAGGGATTGTACTGTCCTCAATGACGTTACGGTGTCGGATACAGTACTGTGATAAGGACGAGGGGATTGAGCTGACCTCCGTAACTGTGAGGAGGAGGAGGGATTGTACTGTCCTCAATGACGTTACGGTTTCGGATACAGTACTGTTGTAAGGACGAGGGGATTGAGCTGACCTCCGTAACTGTGAGGAGGAGGAGGGATTGTACTGTCCTCAATGACGTTACGGTGTCGGATACAGTACTGTTGTAAGGACGAGGGGATTGAGCTGACCTCCGTAACTGTGAGGAGGAGCAGGGATTGTACTGTCCTCAATGACGTTACGGTGTCGGATACAGTACTGTTGTAAGGACGAGGGGATTGAGCTGACCTCCATAACTGTGAGGAGGAGCAGGGATTGTACTGTCCTCAATGACGTTACGGTGTCGGATACAGTACTGTTGTAAGGACGAGGGGATTGAGCTGACCTCCGTAACTGTGAGGAGCAGGAGGGATTGTACTGTCCTCAATGACGTTACGGTGTCGGATACAGTACTGTTGTAAGGACGAGGGGATTGAGCTGACCTCCGTAACTGTGAGGAGGAGCAGGGATTGTACTGTCCTCAATGACGTTACGGTGTCGGATACAGTACTGTTGTAAGGACGAGGGGATTGAGCTGACCTCCGTAACTGTGAGGAGGAGCAGGGATTGTACTGTCCTCAATGACGTTACGGTGTCGGATACAGTACTGTTGTAAGGACGAGGGGATTGAGCTGACCTCCGTAACTGTGAGGAGCAGGAGGGATTGTAGTGTCCTTAATGACGTTACGGTGTCGGATACAGTACTGTTGTAAGGACGAGGGGATTGAGCTGACCTCCGTAACTGTGTGGAGGAGGAGGAGGGATTGTAGTGTTCTCTATGACATTACGCTGTCGGATACAGTACTGTGATAAGGCGGAGGGAATTGAGCTGACCTCCTTAACTGAGAGGAGGAGGAGGGATTGTAGTGTCCTCTATGACGTTACGGTGTCGGATACAGTACTGTGATAAGGACGAGGGGATTGAGCTGACCTCCGTAACTGTGAGGAGGAGGAGGGATTGTAGTGTCCTCTATGACGTTACGCTGTCGGATACAGTACTGTTGTAAGGACGAGGGGATTGAGCTGACCTCCATAACTGTGAGGAGGAGGAGGGATTGCAGTGTCCTCTATGACGTTACGGTGTCTGATACAGTACTGTGATAAGGACGAGGGGATTGAGCTGACCTCCGTAACTGTGAGGAGGAGGAGGGATTGTAGTGTCCTCAATGAGGTTACGCTGTCGGATACAGTACTGTTGTAAGGACGAGGGGATTGAGCTGACCTCCGTAACTGTGAGGAGGAGGAGGGATTGTAGTGTCCTCAATGACGTTACGCTGTCGGATACAGTACTGTTGTAAGGACGAGGGGATTGAGCTGCCCTCCATAACTGTGAGGAGGAGGAGGGATTGTACTGTCCTCTATGACGTTACGGTGTCGGATACAGTACTGTAATAAGGACAAGGGGATTGAGCTGACCTCCGTAACTGTGAGAAGGAGGAGGGATTGTAGTGTCCTCAATGACGTTACGCTGTCGGATACAGTACTGTTGTGAGGACGAGGGGATTGAGCTGACCTCCGTAACTGTGAGGAGAAGGAGGGATTGTAGTGTCCTCAATGACGTTACGGTGTCGGATACAGTACTGTTGTAAGGACGAGGGGATTGAGCTGACCTCCGTAACTGTGAGGAGGAGCAGGGATTGTAGTGTCCTCTATGACGTTACGCTGTCGGATACAGTACTGTTGTAAGGACGAGGGGATTGAGCTGGCCTCCGTAACTGTGAGGAGGAGGAGGCATTGTACTGTCCTCAATGACGTTACGGTGTCGGATACAGTACTGTGATAAGGACGAGGGGATTGAGCTGACCTCCGTAACTGTGAGGAGGAGGAGGGATTGTACTGTCCTCAATGACGTTACGGTTTCGGATACAGTACTGTTGTAAGGACGAGGGGATTGAGCTGACCTCCGTAACTGTGAGGAGGAGGAGGGATTGTAGTGTCCTCTATGACGTTACGGTGTCGGATACAGTACTCTGATAAGGACGAGGGGATTGAGCTGACCTCCCTAACTGAGAGGATGAGGAGGGATTGTAGTGTCCTCTATGACGTTACGGTGTCGGATACAGTACTGTGATAAGGACGAGGGGATTGAGCTGACCTCCGTAACTGTGAGGAGGAGGAGGGATTGTAGTGTGCTCTATGACCTTACGCTGTCGGATACAGTACTGTTGTAAGGACGAGGGGATTGAGCTGACCTCCGTTACTGTGAGGAGGAGGAGGGATTGTACTGTCCTCAATGACGTTACGGTGTCGGATACAGTACTCTGATAAGGACGAGGGGATTGAGCTGACCTCCATAACTGTGAGGAGGAGGAGGAATTGTACTGTCCTCAATGACGTTACGGTGTCGGATACAGTACTGTGATAAGGACGAGGGGATTGAGCTGACCTCCGTAACTGTGAGGAGGAGGAGGGATTGTACTGTCCTCAATGACGTTACGGTTTCGGATACAGTACTGTTGTAAGGACGAGGGGATTGAGCTGACCTCCGTAACTGTGAGGAGGAGGAGGGATTGTACTGTCCTCAATGACGTTACGGTGTCGGATACAGTACTGTTGTAAGGACGAGGGGATTGAGCTGACCTCCGTAACTGTGAGGAGTAGCAGGGATTGTACTGTCCTCAATGACGTTACGGTGTCGAATACAGTACTGTTGTAAGGACGAGGGGATTGAGCTGACCTCCGTAACTGTGAGGAGGAGCAGGGATTGTACTGTCCTCAATGACGTTACGGTGTCGGATACAGTACTGTTGTAAGGACGAGGGGATTGAGCTGACCTCCGTAACTGTGAGGAGGAGCAGGAATTGTACTGTCCTCAATGACGTTACGGTGTCGGATACAGTACTGTTGTAAGGACGAGGGGATTGAGCTGACCTCCGTAACTGTGAGGAGCAGGAGGGATTGTAGTGTCCTTAATGACGTTACGGTGTCGGATACAGTACTGTTGTAAGGACGAGGGGATTGAGCTGACCTCCGTAACTGTGAGGAGGAAGAGGAGGGATTGTAGTGTTCTCTATGACATTACGCTGTCGGATACAGTACTGTGATAAGGCGGAGGGAATTGAGCTGCCCTCCATAACTGTGAGGAGGAGGAGGGATTGTAGTGTCCCCTATGACGTTACGCTGTCGGATACAGTACTGTTGTAAGGACGAGGGGATTGAGCTTACCTCCGTAACTGTGAGGAGGAGGAGGAGGGATTTTAGTGTTCTCTATGACGTTACGCTGTCGGATACAGTACTGTTGTAAGGACGAGGGGATTGAGCTGCCCTCCATAACTGTGAGGAGGAGGAGGGATTGTACTGTCCTCAATGAGGTTACGCTGTCGGATACAGTACAGTGATAAGGACGAGGGGATTGAGCTGACCTCCATAACTGTGAGGAGGAGGAGGGATTGCAGTGTCCTCTATGACGTTACGGTGTCGGATACAGTACTGTGATAAGGACGAGGGGATTGAGCTGACCTCCGTAACTGTGAGGAGGAGGAGGGATTGTAGTGTCCTCAATGAGGTTACGCTGTCGGATACAGTACTGTTGTAAGGACGAGGGGATTGAGCTGACCTCCGTAACTGTGAGGAGGAGGAGGGATTGTAGTGTCCTCTATGACGTTACGCTGTCGGATACAGTACTGTTGTAAGGACGAGGGGATTGAGCTGACCTCCGTAACTGTGAGGAGGAGGAGGAACACGGCTATGTCCTGTTAGAGGAGGACAAGGAGGAAGCTGATATCTTAACAGCTATTAGATTTTCAAATATAGTGTCGGGAAGGGATAATGTCGAGAAGGGCAACTTGCTTAATCCCCTCTCCAAAATAATGTCGGGGAGGAACCATGACAATAACATTTCTGTATCTAACATTGTAACGACATGGAGGACAGCACAGTCCCTCCTCCTCCTCCGCAGCGATAACGTCAACATAATTACGCTTGTTTTGGCATATTCGTTAACAAGGTTGATCTCCAGTAATCTCAAGCCTTTACGATAGGCGTAACGGGAATGCAATAAGTGGAATATTTTCAATTTAATAATATATTTATCTTCTAGTTTTTATCCTATTTGTACATGTAATGTCACAATAGTATTATTGTTGTAACTGATGCGCATCTTTACACAATAATACGCCTACGATGTAATTCGACTCCTAGTTCTTGAATCTCTCGTACATACACTGTGTATCCAGCATCTTGATAAGCTCATAGGAGTTGTAATCGTTCAACGAGTAAGTTAACATTTTTACAGTACCTTACATCTGCATAGGGTAAGAGAGTTTTGCTAATCCGTGTAGACAGTTGATGTGTAGAAAACGGAAGAACTTGTTTTGATGCAGTATGACCTTCTGCACTGTTATCAGTAGATAGAAACTTAACACGGTTTGATTGAAAGGAAGCAGTCAAAACTTCTTTTTTCTCTTCTACCAATAATCCTTGCCTGTCTACTTGAGGTGTTTGCACAGCTACAAAACCTGTTGTCGGGTTAAAAAATGGAGTAGAATTAAAAAGCTCCGATGGAAAAGAAACGTTGTGTTCTTTTTTTCCTTATGCATCTCCTGCTTATCTGTTGGTGTGAGGTTAGTATGAGAACTTGTAGTAAGCTGTGACAATGTCATGTGGTTTCTATCACGCTTCCTTATATCGCGCGTTCGACATTTAGTCAATGTTTTTATGCGTTCATATGTACTTAAAAGATTTACAATGGAATAAATTATAATATTCACGAAATTTTCTGTTATGTTGGTTAGCGCTTTCGAGGGATCAATTTTACATAGCCTAACTACAATTCATAAGTGACACACACGGACTATATTACACTACAATACAGGTAATATTTACAGTATGTATAGTCTTCAAAGTGTTATGTCCATTCCGAAACGCGATTGTTTTCTTGGTATGTAAACTTCCACCCTAGCCGCGTTTTCCATAGTAGCAGGTTCTCATCGATTGACACTTTGCCATCAGGGGTATAAGCTTCCGAATATTTTGCCAACAGGTCGTCAAATATTTTAGGAGGACTTTTGTCCATTATTCACCTCATTGTCAGAGATATGTAAATAGCTGTGGAGGAAAATATAATAATAATAATAATAATAATAATAATAATAATAATAATAATAATAATAATAATAATAATAATAATAATGCAGTGATCTAAGTATATTTAGGTCTAGGGTAGAGAAAGTGAAATCTGTCTGCAAACGAATAAGGGTAGAAAATCTCCAGGACGGGGAAATTAGACGGAAGTACATGGATATGATCAGTGAGAAGTTTCGAATAGTAGACAGTAAGCAGGCTCAGGATATAGAAAGAGAATGGGTGGCATACAGGGATGCTGTAGTAGAAACAGCAAGGGAATGCCTGGGAACAACTGTGTGTAAAGATGGGAGAAGGCGAACATCTTGGTGGAATGATGAAGTGAGAGCAGCTTGTAAACGTAAAAAGAAGGCTTATCAGAAATGGCTCCAAACAAGAGCCGCGGCAGACGGGGATTTGTACGTAGATGAAAGAAACAGAGCGAAACAAATAATTGTTGAATCCAAAAAGAAGTCGTGGGAAGATTTTGGTAATAACCTGGAAAGGCTAAGTCAAGCAGCAGGTAAACCTTTCTGGACAGAAATAAAGAATCTTACGAAGGGAGGGAAAAAGGAAATGAACAGTGTTTTGAGTAATTCAGGTGACTCATAATAGATCCCAGGGAATCACTGGAGAGGTGGAGGGAATATTTTGAACATCTTCCCAATGTAAAAGGAAATCATCCTGGTGGTGTCGCAAACAGCCAATCTCATGGGGAGGAGGAAAATGATGTTGGTGGAATTACGCTTGAGGAAGTGGAAAGGATGGTAAATAAACTCCATTGTCATAAAGCAGCAGGAATAGATGAAATTAGACCTGAAATGGTGAAGTATAGTGGGAAGGTAGGGGTGAAATGGCTTCATAGAGTAGTAAGATTAGCATGGAGTATTGGTAAGGTACCTTCAGATTGGACAAAAGCAGTAATTGCACCTATCTATGAGCAAGGGAACAGGAAGGATTGACTCAGCTATCGAGGTATCTCATTGATTTTTATACCAGGCAAAGTATTCATCATCATCATCATCATCATCATCATCATCATCATATTCTTTATTCTTTCTCCAGATCTACATAATATGTATATGATCCATTTATGTGGAGAAAAAATTACAATTCTTACCTAAACCAGGTCACAAAAGGAAAAGGAAAATACTGTCACCTGGTAAACAAACAGACACATGAACAAAAACAAATGGCAATAGGCAGAATAAACACTGACCCGAGATCAACCCTTATTGATAGTCTGTTGGCCGTGGCAGAAATGAAGTCTGGGAGTATAATAATAATCAGAAACTAAAACAATAACACATTGCTGCATATAGATATTAAACAATAACATATTGCTATGTAGAGTGCGAACTAAACCCACAACACATTGCTGTGGAGACTGTCTACACAATAGCATATTGCTATGTAGGATACAATAGTGTAAGCAGACGGTGTCTGTTCTTTAAACACGCGGCATGTCTCTTCCGGCCTGGTATGTTACTCAGCACAATCTTTTCTGAACACTGACCTTCCTGTAATTCTACTTACATTGCAAACCCAGCTATCTTGTTACCTCCATTGCCGTGTCCTTGAGCACTCTTTCTCCTCCCGTTTCATTGTTACCTCCACTACCGTGCCGCTGTGCACTTTTTCTCCTTAAGTTTCATTGCTATTGTCCATTCTTGAATTCCATTGCCTCGCTACACTTGTTTACTTTTATCCACACACAGTTCACTTCCTGATAATTTAATACTTGATCACTCTTGTTTCAACCTCATTTAACACACATCCACCACTATTCCTTTTAGCTTAAACACTTTACTTGCTGCTACTACTTGTTTTTTTACTTCTTGTCATTGCACCTACGTCCAGGTTACTCGTCTTCCCCCACATTTCTTTCAGGCTCAAGCTCCTCCCTTTTACCAAGCCACCTCGTGCTTCTGTCTTCTCCCTTTCACTCCGTTTATGTGCACTCGTCGCGTCTTGTGGTTCCTGCCCCCCCCCCCCCCCCATTCACTCCGTGTTTCTTCCTTTCGTCTCTGGCACCGAACTCCGACCTCATCTCCTCAATCATCGTCTTGGACTCCCTCCTCATCTCTTCACAGATAACCTGTATGATCTTCTCTACCGTTGCGAGCTCTTTTCTAATGCCCTATTTTCCTTGGTTTTTCCTTTGTTTCCATGCCCGTCTTCACCAACTATACTATCTGTAGTTCGCATTTCTTCCTCCCTCTTCCCCATTACCACTTCCTTCTCATTCTGCTCCATTTCACGTAATTTCGTTACTGTCCAATATTTGGTCCATTGACCATTGGTTACCACTAATAATTGACCGTTGATGTAGGCTCTTAACCTTTGCAATCGCGCCCGGAACAATTGTCTTTTCAGGGTGTTTATATTCTTGATCCCATCTCTTCCCATATCTCTTTTAATCCAAATTTTTGCTCCCTGTATATTATCCGCTCCTCTTATCACTATTTCCGCCATCAGGGTGGAAAACAACTTCATTTTTATCGGTCTGTTACCCCGTGCTTTACCTACCCTTCCCACATCGTCAATATCAGCTTCGCTAAAATTAATTTTCATCATTTTTTGGATGACTTCAACCACTTTGTATATAGTCAGCACTTTGTCCTCACCTTTTTCTTCCGGCACCCCATATATGAATAAGCATTTATTCCTGCTTTCTTGGTTACCATCTTCTGCTGCTGACTTCAACTTTACCATCTCTTCCTCCATCTTCCTTATTTTCGTCTTGAGTGATGTAATTTCTCTCTCGTTAGTTTCCACTTTGGTCATTGTTTCCTCCGTTTTTCCCTGTATCCAACGCCTTATATTTTCAAGTTCTTTCACTTGTTCCTTCATCATATTTTTAATCTGTTCAAACGGGCAAACTTCTTCTACAACTTCTTTGACCACTTTTCTTATAACCTCCATGTCTTCCCAGTTCATGTAACCACTGTGAGTCGGACCGGGATTTGTTTCCACCCCCTCTCCTATAATTAACAGTACCATAATCACCGCTGCCACCTGTATTATCTCACCCATCATTCTCGTTTCTACTTTACCTCCTTCACTCCAAGCTGTTTCCATCTTCCATCTTCCCTGCCATCTTCCAATAACCACCCGATATTGGTCCGCACCAATCATCTTCCTCTTCCCTCCCGTCTTTCTTCCCACTCGCCGCACACACTGCGCTCCCGCTCTACCGTCACTGTCAGCTCCGAACGTCTGCTTCCGTCCGCTGCTTAGGTAAGACTGAGGCAAAGTACTCACTGGCATCCTGGAAGGGAGGGTGCGATCAGTCGTTGACAGGAAGCTCGATGAAAACCAGTGTGTTTTCAGACCACAGAGAGACTGTCAGGATCAGATTTTCAGTATGCGCCAAGTAATTGAAAAATGTTACGAGAGGAATAGGCAGTTGTGTTTATGTTTCGTAGATCTAGAGAAAGCATATGACAGGGTACCGAGAGAAAAGATGTTCGCCATACTGGGGGACTATGGAATTAAAGGCAGATTATTAAAATCAATCAAAAGCATTTATGTTGACAATTGGCCTTCAGTGAGAATTGATGGTAGAATGAGTTCTAGGTTCAGGGTACTTACAGGGGTTAGACAAGACTGCAATCTTTCGCCTTTGCTGTTTATAGTTTACATGGATCATCTGCTGAAAGGTATAAAATGGCAGGGAGGGATTCAGTTAGGTGGAAATGTATTAAGCAGTCTGGCCTATGCTGACGACTTGGTCTTAATGGCAGATTCTGCCGAAAGCCTGCAGTCTAATAACTTGGAACTTGAAAATAGGTGCAATGAGTATGGTATGAAAATTAGCCTCTCGAAGGTTAAATTGATGTCAGTAGGTAAGAAATTCAAAAGAATTGAATATCAGATTGGTGATACAAAGCTAGAACAAGTCGATAATTTCAAGTATTTAGGTTGTGTGTTCTCCCAGGATGGTAATATAGTGAGATTGAATCAAGGTTTCGTAAAGCTAATGCAGTGAGCTCGCAGTTGCGATCTGCAATATTCTGTAAGAAGGAAGTCAGCTCCCGGACGAAACTATCTTTACATCGGTCTATTCTTAGACCAAGTTTGCTTTACGGGAGCGAAAGCTGGGTGGACTCAGGATATCTTATTCATAAGTTAGAAGTAACAGACATGAAAGTAGCAAGAATGATTGCTGGTACAAACAGGTGGGAACAATGGCAGGATGGTTCTCGGAATGAAGAGCTAAATGCTAATTTAGGAATGAACTCGATGGATGAAGCTGTACGCACTAATCAATCAATCAATCAATCAATCAATCAATCAATCAATCAATCAATCAATCAATCAATCAATCAATCAATCAATCAATCAATCAATCAATCAATACTGATCTGCATTTAGGGTAGTCGCCCAGGTGGCAGATTACCTATCTGTTGCTTTCCTAGCCTTTTCCTAAATGATTTCAAAGAAACTGGAAATTTATTGAACATCTCCCTTGGTAAGTTATACCAATCCCTAACTCCCCTTCCTGTAAATTAATATTTGCCCCAATTTGACCTCTTGAATTCCAAATTTATCTTCATGTTGTGATCTTTCCTACTTTTATAAAAGCCATTCAAACTTATTCGTCTACTAATGTCATTCCATGCCATCTCTCCGCTGACAGCTCGGAACATACCACTTAGTCGAGCAGCTCTTCTTCTTTCTCTCAATTCTTCCCAACCCAAACTTTGCAACATTTTTGTAACGGTACTCTTTTGTCGGAAATCACCCAGAACAAATCGAGTTGCTTTTCTTTGGATTTTTTCCAGTTCTTGAATCAGGTAGTCCTGGTGAGGGTCCCATACACTGGAACCATACTCTAGTTGGGGTCTTACCAGAGACTTATATGCACTCTCCTTTACATCCTTACTAAAACCCCTAAACACCCTCATAACCATGTGCAGAGTTCTGTACCCTTTATTTACAATCCCATTTATGTGATTACCCCAACGAAGATCTTTCCTTATATTAACACCTAGATACTTACAATGATCCCCAAAAGGAACTTTCACCCCATCAACGCAGTAATAAAAACTGAGAGGACTTTTCCTATTTGTGAAACTCACAACCTGAGTTTTAACCCCGTTTATCAACACACAATCGCCTGCTGTCCATCTCACAACATTTTCGAGGTCACGTTGCAGTTGCTCACAATCTTCTAACTTATTTATCCCTCTATAGAGAATAACATCATCCGCAAAAATCATTACCTCCGATTCCACTCCTTTACTCATATCATTTATATATAACTTACAAGAAAACATAAACCGGCTTCGATGGTGGGTTCATGTGAGGCGAATGGAGGGGGATAGGTTACCTAGAAGAATAATGGACTCTATTATAGAAGGTAAGAGAAGTAGAGGCAGACCAAGACGACGATGGTTAGACTCAGTTTCTAACGATTTAAATATAAGACGTATATAACTAAATGAGGCCACAACACTAGTTGCAAATCGAGGATTGTGGCGACGTTTAGTAAGTTCACAGAGGCTTGCAGACTGAATGCCGAAAGGCATAACAGTCTATAATAATAATCATAATAATAATAATAATAATAATAATAATAATAATAATAATAATAATAATAATAATAATAATAATAATAATAATGTTGACTTGACCAACTACTTTTAAGGTTTTCGAAGACGCTGAGGTACCGAAATTAGTCCCACAGGAGTTCTTTTGGATGGCAGTAAATCTACTGACAAGAGGCCGACGTATTTGAGCACCTTCAAATATCACCTGTCTGAGCCAGAATCAAACCTGTCAAGTTGGGGTCAGAAGGCCGATCAGCACCAAAACCGTCTGAGCCACTTAGCCTGGCGAGAAAAATCTCTTCTGGGTCATCAGCTCATAGGGAAAAAGCGAATGGGAGAAATATAGTGTTCTAATTTCGGTTACTGTACATTCCCCTGTGGCAACAGTATGAAGATAAGAAGCTTTATTTCGTACTTACTTGTTCGGACCCGGTCTTGATCTCGACTTCTTCGTTTCATCTTACTAAACTGGGTTTCATGTGTGATATTCTACTGGGCATCTTTTGTCTGTTGAGCTATGTTCTGGCATATATCGTCTTAAAAAGTAATTCAAACGTTTCGCTCAGTTTTGTTCTCCGTAAAATCTCCCCCTTTATATCACGATGGAATTTTGGATCAAAGCGGGGAACTTTTTCGTACATTTTCAGTATAAGTTGACGAAGAACTTGCACTGCTTGAATTGTAATCAATATTATGTAACCACTGTCACTGTCATAATCGCTACTTGAACTGGAACCGAACACGTGCTGTCGACTAGTGAACATTCGCATCAGCTGGGACCGAACACTTTACACTCGAGCCCGCAGTACTTATTCCAGGTATGTTCCTGTCACTTACGAATTCTTCTTCGGCAGAACTTACTTCACTAATGTCCCTATTCTCCCCATGAAATTCCAACATTTCGTTTATCATGACCCGAAAATCGTCTTCCCCTAACGGTGGGGCTGGTAATTCCTTTTAGATATTTTAGCGGAAAAAAATGTAAGAAAAAGGATCGAATAGAACCCTGGTCTCTGCAGTTTGGACGGAAATCATGAAATGAGTCTGTATTACGGATGCGTACGATAATAAATCTTGTGTAACTCGCGGTGAACACACACTCCAGTCGTTAAGGAAAAACTCAAGACTGGGGATGATAAATCAGGTCACAGTTCTAAAATGTCATCAGAGAGGTCTGTTCAGTGTCATAATCTACAGCAATATTATTACATGCAAGGGACGATTAGGCGATGAGCTAAAGCTTTAGGCCTTGCCCGGACTCAGCTGCGTTCTTCATGTTGCAACTCGTGGATGACACATTGCTATTGGGAGAACATAGTTGAAACATTCACATCAGAGGGCAGACTCATCCAGAATACGCTGCTGAAAAGGAGATAAAACTCTGCAGGCAGGCAATTGAGAAAAAAATGAATCGGCGGTTATATCCGCGTTCCCCGCCGAGCAAGCGACTTGCAGCCGCTGATCTCGTCGCATCACCCACCGAACGGGTTAATGGTGATGATTATTGTTTTAAGAGACGTGTTTTTCTTCAAAGGTAAGTGTATAACTATTTGCGACGTGTTAGCCTCTGGATTGCAAGATAGCCGGTTTGAACTGTAATAGTAATGATTATTGTTTTTTGAAAAATGTTTTTCTTCAAATGTAAGTGTATAAATACTTTTTCTTCAATGTGCAATGTGTTAGCCTCTAGATCGCAAAACTGTAATGGTGATGATAATTGTTTTAAGAGAAGTGATAGCCGGTTTGAATTGTAGTGTTGATACTAATGATTAATTTTTTAAGAGAAATGTAACGTAAGGGTTATTCTGCTCGAAGGCAGGTTCGAACCTCCGCAGAGGTGTTCCTGAGCCGGAGTTTACGTGCGGTAGGGTGGCCAGTTCCTTTCCGCTCCTCCATTCCCTTACCCCCCACCAACAGCGCGTGGCAACCCATCCAACTCCTGACCACGCCCAGTGTTGCTTAACTTCGGAGATCTCACGTCATCCGGTGTTTCAACACGGCTACGGCCGTTGGCCTTTAAGAGAAATGTAACGATTAATTCTGTATTTCGTAGATTGATCAGTGTTCTAAACATACAGGAGTTTATTCGATACCGTCCTAGTTTATGAGGCTAGGTTTAGCATATAGCTTGTGCATGCTAATCACATCGTGGTGATTATTGTTTTAAGAGGATGCACATCTCTCCTCTGCAGGTCTATCGTTCCGCTGACTATGCGTTTACCTTCGAGTTGCTCTCTTCTCAATCATTATAACGTTGTAGATGCACAACTAGTATTCACATGTTCGGTTCCCGTGATTGGAAGATAGTTGTGAATATCGACCGAAGATACAGTTTCAGAAAATCGTATTATCTTGCGTTAGCAGCGCCGTGGTAGGGAAAACAGGCTGGAGCGGGCGCAGGGGCTAATTCGCAAGATGGAGACTATACACGGGGTCTTATGGGACTAAATCCTGAGAGCGAACCCAGGGGCTACTGCGTAAGATGGCCGCCATGCGCAATCCTCCTCTAGCCAGGCGCTACGACTTCTGACGCCTTCAGACGATCGGATGTCGTTATCTTAATGAATACTATCGAAAGAGGCAACTAAAAGGATAGATTGCCTTTATTGGTGGCGAAGTTAGGGCTCAAGGCCCTCTCTTACACTTAACCACTAGAAGAATATACATGTACATAACTTATACAGTACTTACAAATACAAATAAAACAAATAATATTAATAGCAAAAAATAGTAATAATATTTAAAATGACCATAATATAATCCTTAATTTTAAAATACACAAAGTAAAATACACTGCAATAATCCGTTCATTCATCCCGTTCATTCTTTCATTCACTCAACAATTATCCAGCAAGTCAGCGGGATCTACTCAACAAATACTCGCGGCACGCCACTTTAAACTTGCGATGAGAGGGATTGTCCCTAATGGTCGCAGGTAGCAAATTCCATAACCTGGACGCAGAGATTATGCAGAAGCTCTTGTAACCAGCAGTGAGGCTTACAGGTATGGCAAGAGAGAAGCCATATCTCGTACTGTGGTCATGATATGACGAGAGATAAGAAAAAGATAGTTGAGAGTATTAGTGGGAAGTATTTTGTGCAGAAGTGATAACATGTGAAATTCACGGCGCTGGTGCACTCGAAGCCACGAATGTTCCTGAAAATAGAGTGATATATGGGCATCATCTTACGCAGGTATTCAGGCTCCGGTCCAGTTTCTTGTCATTTTCGCAGGTAATTTCAGTCAACACAGTGAACACATGACCGTGAATTAGTTGTACATTAAGTCGAACCGAGAATGCCTTACAGAATCGCTTTAGAGGATACAAGCATTTGTGTACTTTAATACATGTGCTTATCACCTGTAACGGTTAGTGTTACTAGCGGCCGTCCACGGAAGCCCGGGTTTAATACTGGCAGGAGGGTTGGTACATGCAGCTCACCTCCAGTGCCTGAAAAGAGCTGCACCACCTCGGGGTGAGGACACGAGTTGGCTGAATGGTCAGCGTACTGGCCTTTGGTTCAGAGGGTCCCGGGTTCGATTCCCTGCCGGGTCGGGGATTTTAACCTTAATTGGTTAATTCCAACGGCCCGGGGGCTGGGTGTTTGTGCTGTCCTCAACATCCCTGCAACTCACACACGACACATGACACTATCCTCCACCAAAATAACAAGCAGTTACCTACAAATGGCAGATGCCGCCCACCCTCATCGGAGGGTCTGCCTTACAAGGGCTGCACTCGGCTAGAAATAGCCACACGGAATTAAATGACCACATGTTGAGTCCAATGTACGGTCTCAGAAGTTAGTCACTGAAGTAGAGTAGGGTATGATTTTATTGTTTAAAATTATTGGAGAGATATCCCATTGCTTGAGGGAATATAGGCTTTTACTGGTATACATAACAATAACTTGAGTTTTATTCGGGTTTAATAGTACACTGTTATAGGTCGGATTTTATTTCAGTAATTGCGGTATCAATATCACTCGGTTTTGAATGAAAGTAACTTTGTACATCATCTGCGTAGACTTGCACTTTGCAGAATTTAAGAGCTTTCGATATAACATTAATTTGGATGATAAATAACAGTGATCACAGGACCGACCCCTGAGGGATACCGAGGGTCTTACTTTGCCACCCTGAAGTCACATTTCCCACTGTCACACGTTGCCGGCGATTTTCAAGCTAAGAGGAAAAGAACCGAAGCGACACACTACTAAAATTTAGTTCTCGAAGTTTGTGCAGTAGTAACTGAGGGTTGACAGTGTCGAAGGCACTACTCAGATCTAATAATGTAAGTATAGTCACGTACCGTTGGTCCATTGCACGTGCAATATCATCTGTCACTCGAAGTAAAGCTGTCGCAGTGCTATGTCCTTTCCTGAAGCCGGATTGGAAGGGATTGAGGAGGGAATGCTTGGTGAGGTATTACGTAACTTGTGTGTGAACTAGGCGTTCATGTACCATGGATAGAGGTGGTAGAATTGATACTGGACGATAATCTGAAGGAGAATCTAACTTTAAGCTCTTCGGGATGGGTCTAATTAGTGCATCCTTCCAAACATCTGGGAACATTCCGTTTGTTCGGCAGTAGTTTAATATATGAGTTAGTACTGGCAGAACAGCTCCCAAGATATCTTTAATCAGCGATATAGGAATGTCATCATTACCTGTGGCATTAGATGTATTAGAGTTTATCACACATTTGACTTCATTCGAAGATATATTTCTAAAAGAGAATTGCTCATGCACAGAATGCTGTTGAAACAAGGGAAGGAGGAAGGAGGTAGAGGCTATTCTTGGCCGTGTAAAATAATCATTTAAAGCGATATGCTTGGTACATGTTGTTCTACCGCTTAACTTTTACCTGACGTACGTACTTTACTCCATTTTTATCTCGGGCTGTTACTGTTCATCATTTCTTGAAAGTATTTATATTTATAATTCCGAATTAGCTGCTACGTTCTGTTTCTCAGAATCCTGTATCGCTCAAAATCATCTGTGTCATCCGTCAGTTTGTATTGTCTTTACAGTTTGTCAAGACTGGTTATAGCAGATCTTATCTCGGCCGTTACTGACTTGAGAGAGCATGGGTTAGCGAACTGGTGGGTCTTTAGCTGATTCTAGGCATGATGTGTGCTACGCTGTTGTCTGTACAATCTCACTGGCCAACACTTGTAGGACACTTTATTCCGAGGTGGGAGAGTCGATCAGAATAAAGCTCCTCCAGGGGTACCCTTGCCTTAGTTAGGGGTCGAGCAACCTGTGCTGTTTTTGTGTCTGTATTAGCGAACTAGGGGTATTTAGCTGAGTCTAGGCATATTGTGTGCTAAACTGTATTCTATGTAACCTCCTTGACCAACTCTTATAGGGGACACTTCCGCCCTAGGGGAGCAGAGTAAATGCCAATCCTAAGGATTTGAACGTGGGGTTGACATAAACTCAAAACTAAAAGCTTAAGTGCAATTTCAATATCCTCACCCTGATTGAAATAAGTGTACGATGAAGGTGTACTGACTACAGTAAATGAGCAGAACCGGGCGAGTTGGCCGTGCGCGTAGAGGCGCGCGGCTGTGAGCTTGCATCCGGGAGATAGTAGGTTCGAATCCCACTATCGGCAGCCCTGAAGATGGTTTTCCGTGGTTTCCCATTTTCACACCAGGCAAATGCTGGGGCTGTACCTTAATGAAGGCCACGAATGTCAGGCGGATAAAACTAATCGGTCGTAAGTTACAAGTTGTTAGCCCCTCAGGGAGCCTTCTAGTTAAGTCAAAACGAATATAGTATAGCAGCTATCTTACAAAGTAGCCATAGCCTCAGTTCTCGAATGTCAGGCTGATAAAACTAATCGGTCGTAAGTTACAAGTTGTGAGCCCCTGAGGTAGCCCTCTTGTTAAGTCTAAGAGTAACGTCATCATAGTAGCGAGAGCTGTAGTAACGTCACCGCTAACATGTTTTGACCTGTACCTAAAGCCCTCCAGTTCTCTCAAGTCAAGTGTCTCGCATCACAACACATTGTCAGCATTCCTTTACTACACCAGATCGGAAAATACAGCTTAGCTCACAAAGTCATTCTTTTCTGCTGATTGTAGAGGTCTCTGCTCATTTACTGTAGTCAGTACACCTTCATCGTACACTTATTTCAATCAGGGTGAGGATATTGAAATTGCACTTAAGCTCTTTAGTTTTGAGTTTATGTCAACCCCACGTTCAAATCCTTAGGATTGGCATTTACTCTGCTCCCCTAGGGCGGAAGTGTCCCCTATAAGAGTTGGTCAAGGAGGTTCCATAGAGTACAGCTTAGCATACAACATGCCTAGACTCAGCTAAATAACCCTAGTTTGCTAATACAGACGCAAAAACAGCACAGGTTGCTCGACCCCTACCTAAGGCAAGGGTACTCCTGGAGGAGCTTTATTCTGATCGACTCTTCCACCTCAGAATAAAGTGTCCTACAAGTGTTGGCCAGTGAGATTATATAGACAACAGCTTAGCATACATCCTACTTGGAATCAGCTAAACAACCCTAGTTCACTTACCCTTGCTCCCTCAAGTCAGGTGCCCCTTTTAGTTGCCTCTTTCAATAGTACCACTAGATAACGCCATCTTATTTTCTGGAAGTTGTCAGAGGTCGTAGCGCGTGGCTAGTGGTCGATTGCGCGTGGCGGCCATCTTGCGTAGTAGCCCCTGGGCCAGCTGCCAGGATTTAGTCCCATAAGAGCCCGTATATAGCCTCCATATTGAGCCCGCCTGATCGGGGTCATAATTTAATTATGATTTGTTATATGAAAGTATACGGGGTACTTTATTGAAGTGCAGATTTTAGTTGACAATATTTCATCTGTGTAGTGTTGAAATATGAGCTAAGTACACGACAGACTGGAGCCTGAGGGATTAGCTTGTCACAAGAGTAGAGCGCTGCCTCACGGCAGGGGCCCATTAATTTAGCGACCAGAAGATAGGTATGTCCACAAATATGATTCGTACAAGAAGAGAAAGGGGAGCCAGAGACAATAAAATGGTTGCAACATAAGCGCTGCGCTGATATATTATGGGCGAGCACATGTTCTCAGCTACGTCACGGATTCTCGGAATCAGAGAATGGAAAATTACAAGTTTCTACGGCAATCGTTGGCTAAATTGTTGCAGGTGAAAATTCAAACCGATCACTCGCTGGTAGACCAATCACGGAATTGGGTTGGCGACTCAGGAATACCACCTTGAAAGATCTGGGTGAAATAATATAGTCAGTTTTGAATATAATCATCAATAAATTATTGCAGTTATATAGATCAAGTTAAGGAACTTTTTATATGTCATGCGTGGAAGAATAATCAATTATAAATTGCTAGTTAATTTAATTGAAGACGGACTTTCTTGGAAATTGGGCTCCTCGATTGTCATTGGCTGGAAGGTAACCACGTTGGAAGAGACGCTTTCAAGCCCGCGAAAAGTCCGGAGTGAAATCCGTCCATATCTCCGAAATCTATGATCGTTAGGAGATGATATTTGATCCATCGAATGTTTCAAATGAGGGAATTATTTTGATATAAATTATAATTTCCAGTTCAGAGTGCAAGTGCCGATGTGAGAAATCTACCCCCTCTTTCTGAGACATGACGTCAGGGGAGCCACGAGGAAGACATTCACCGATAAATATGCGCGCAATGAACACTCAGTACTTAGTTACTTTTTGAATTCAGGTTGACGCTAACACTTCGTGGAGCTTACTGTGAAATTTTACTTTGACGCTGAATTAACTTGCATTTTGTACGAACAACCGCATGTACTTACATGATGTGCTCGTGTGTGGGCGAAGTGACTTGCAGTATTTAGGTCTTGTTCCAGTCAGTAGAGTAAAGTTAAACATTCCAAATCATGTTACGATCTGAGACTTTGTGAGCTATAATTTGTGAAGTCTAAATAGTATTTAGTATTTCCAAGGAGAGAAAATACTTTCTTTTCATAAAACACTAAATGCTGGGTTACGCTACTGTGTGACGAGCAGTACAAGGAAATAACAATAAATTAAGGGATCCTATATGGTAGGAATAGAACCGTCATCATGATAAACTCTTCAAAACTGCGACGTGATTCGGACGGGCCGGACAACGCGAAAAGCGTCGGGCGTGTATATTAACACTCCGCCGATGTGTTAAGTCCTTTGTTCGATAGGGGTACGAAGAGATAACAGTGTATATAAATTAATTTGGGTCTAGGATGATTAAAGTGAATACCAACTGTGTTAATATTTGAAGTAATAAATGTGTGATAATTTAATCAGTATGGCGGAATGCCAGGAAGTTATATGTGACATGCAACCAGCCATTCTGGAAGGGTAAACAGCAGAGAGGGCCGAATTGGGTTTCTCGTCTGCTATGTCGCTATGGATTACAACTACAAGATGAGTACCAATGTGTAAGTAATATTTGGGGATGTCATTATGACCAGGGAAGGGTAGTAGTTAGATTTTGACTTGGTTACTTCACCTAACTAAAAGGGACGCTTCTCGATGCCATTCTAAATTTGCATAACGAACGGGATTAAATAATTCTAACGTAAATATTGGGTCGAATTATGTATTCATATTGTTGTACATATGATTCTGTAGGTATAGGATAGCCGATAAGTCATGCATGTATTACCAGTATTTTATAGTCGAGATTTTTCGACAAGTTTTGATTTTGTGTAGTGTTCAATTCGACCCGGAGTTTGCTTTTATGTTGTTCATTTGACGACAAGTGGTATAATAATATTTAGGGAAAATCCAGCCTTGTGTCAGGCCAGCTGTGTTTCTATTGTTATGTTAATAGTCTCCGTTCGACGTTCTCAAACGTTGGAGGGAATGCCACTAATAATAATCATAATAATAATTCTTCAGATATCGCCTTTCGATGTGAACACCGAGTAATAGTAAATTTTGTGTGATGATATGTTGAAATTATCGGGAATCGTAAATGTAACCGGTATGTTTTCCTAATTCGGACTTAATATCGGTGATAATCTAAATTTGTGAATCAATAATTAAGATTAATGATATCGGTGCTAATGATCCTTGTATGTTAATAGACGTATTATTTAAATTACGGTCCAATATTTTATAAATAAATGTCAGATATTTCATTTGCAAGTGCTAACCGGAACACGTAGGGTGATGAATTACGTGATCATGATTGTCAGATGTTGGCAATATAATTCCAGGTTGTTGCGATGATTTGTGGAGAATGACCTCAGAAATAAATCGGATGGGAAGAGAGATATAAAGATCACGCAGTCAGGATATAAAAATGTCGTACGATGTCATAGATGAGGAATATAAGTCAGTTGATAACTCTGTGATAAATGAATAAAATAATGTTGAGATGGAAAGAGATATAAATTCCGTATGGGAAACACTTAGCATATGGTGAAGCTGTGTTGAAATAATATGATACGAGGAAATATATGAAATTAAGGATGAACACAGAGAAATGAGTGTAAAGGTACGGGAAATGTAACAGAGCAATACTGAATTATGTAGCGGGAAGGTTTCGAAGCCGTGACAGCATGTACGAAGTAAATAGAATGCGCAGTTATTCGTTGAAATACTACGGGCCTAAAGATAATGAGAGGTTCAGGTTCCACATAAATGATTGTATGTTGTAATAGTTAAAAATGACAAGTGATGATAATCATGATACCGTAATAACAATAATAATAATAGATATTTCTGATCAAGAATTTGGACCGTGTTAAATAAATAAACGAGGATAAATATGTTAAAGAGGAACATAACTGATGGTGAGAGACCGATAATAATATTAATAATGTTAGAACGGTGATAAATCGTAGTGATCAGTATGACAATAATTATCAGAATAATAATAATGATCACATTTTGGGTTGGTGATCATTGTAAATTCGTAAGTGCACCCGGTATATTGAGATGTCTGCAGATGTGACCAACTCATAACCCATAATAATAATAATAATAATAATAATAATAATAATAATAATAATAATAATAATAATAATAATAATGAATTAAAGTATTGACGACGACATCATTCAGATTGCGATTTCATCGAAGTAATAATCACACGTTTTCTCGTAACTAGCTGACTTTTCCGTGAGTCATGTTAGCGTAATGCTTGGTTGTTTATTTTCTGCCTACGGGGTGAGTGGATGTCACCGGCCGGTAATTCCCACTGCTCCTCATGTTATCTCATCGAGACACTAACTTACTGAGACCATGTGGCCGAGTTGAGCAGTATTCAGATCGTGTGTAAATAATTTGTAGATGTTAGTTCCGGTGGCATGGCATCAGCTGGATATAAAATAGAACCCGTTCGTGATTACATTTCCCGAGATCGTATGACATTTTCCCATCCGGAGTGCTAACCTCAGGGAATGTAGATAGTCGGAGGTACGTCATCTAATTTCAATCGAGAAGCCGACAATAAACATGGTTTATCCTCGGGTCTCGAGTCCTATGGACATAGGTTCGATCCTATTGCGATCGATCAGTGTATTATACCCCACGACTGTCATTCTTTTCCAGGATAAACATCATCAGCATATTGTCACCACTTGCGGTGAAACAAGTGATTTGCTTGATTTAACGTGTTGTAAATTTAATGGTTGTTCTCAAGTGTACCAAAATTCAATGCGCCGGATGGCGCAATAAACTGCTCCTTCTGGTAATTATTTCAAAGGAAACCATTCTCACAATCTTTTTATTGTAGTTAGACGTTATGCCCTTTTTCTTGCTATTGGCTTTACGTCACACCGACACAGATAGGTTTTATGGCGACGATGGGACCGGAAAGAGCTAGGACTGGGGAGGATGCCTGGTGTGAAAATGGGAAACAACGGAAAATCATTTCCAGGGCTGCCGACAGTGGGGTTCGAACCTACTATCTCCCGAATACTGGATACTGGCCGCACTTAAGCGAATGCAGCTATCGAGCTCGGTATATGCCCTTTTTAAAGTTAAATGTCACTTCCCAGTCCTATCATGGAGTCCTTAAATTCATGTTTACAATTGAGCTTTCCCCATTGTTATTTTTAGTTGCCCCGTTCATTCCCGTGTTCACTGATGCCTCGATATTTATATATTTGATGACTTAAATAATGAACCGACACCCCTGTGATAAATACTAGTCTGGGACTCGGGAGGTGGACGGGTGCAATATTGCGCATTAGCACCTGGGCCAGCTCCGGCCTCTTTTGCCTACTCGCCGTTTAGGGTAAGTACATTCTAAAATATCCTGTCCGCAGCCAGAGGACGCTGTTGTCGGTTACGGACGTAAAGAACGTAACAGGACTGTCACTATGATGACGTTATTCCTGCAGGTTAAAAACAAACGCTCACTCCCGTTATACGAAAAGCCTTAAGCATAAGAACGTGTTGTCATAGTAATGCATGTTTAGACTTGTCGAGTTGACCTCTTATGCCCCGTCGGAGATGGAGGAGGAGGAGAAAGAAGAGATGGAGGAGGCTGAGGGCGGCTATGTCGGTCAGAGGAGGAGGCCATAAGAGTCTATGTATAGCTGCTATCTTGCGCAGTAGTCCTGGGCTAGCTTTCTCCATAAGAGCCTGTATATAGCTGCCATATTGCACAATCCCTCTAGGCCTCAAGGAGATGGGCTAGCCTGCTCTCAATAGATGGCCCTGTTGCACAAGGAAAATGGATATATCTGCCATCTTGCGCAGTACCCTTTAGGCTGGCTTTCCCCATAAGAGGCTGTGTATATCCACCATCTTCCGCAAGCGTCGTTAGGCCGTCTCTCAAGAGCCTATGTATAGCCGCCATCTTGCGCAATAGGCCACTGGGCCAGCTTTCTCCATAAGTCGCTGTGTATAGCCGCCATCTTGCTCAAGCGCCCTTATGCCGTCTGATAAGAGCCTAATTATGGCCGCTATCTTGCAGTAGGCCCTTGTGCCGTCTCATAAGAGCCTATGTATATCCGCCATATTGCGCAAGCGCTCTTAGGCCGTCTCATAGCCGCCATCTTGCTCAATCGGCCGTAGGCCGCCTCATAAGAGCCTATGTATTCCGCCATCTTGCGGAAGCGCCCCTAGGCCGCCTCATAAGATCCTATGTATAACCGCCATTTACGCAAGCGCCCTTGCGCAGTCTCATAAGAGCCTTCGTATAGCTGCTATCTTGCGCAAACGCTCCTAGGCCGTCTCATAGCCGCCATCATGCGCAAGCGCCCCTGGGCCGCCTCATAAGAGCTTATGTTTAGCCACCATCTTGCACAGTAACCCTTACCCAGGTTCTAGGAGTTAGTCTCATAAAAGTCTGTGTATAGCCGCAATCTTGTGCAATTCACGTTGGAAAGGGCATCTGGCCGTAAAACTTGCTCAATCGGCCCTAGGCCGCCTCATAAGAGCCTATGTATTCCGCCATCTTGCGGAAGCGCCCCTAGGCCGCCTCATAAGATCCTATGTATAACCGCCATTTACGCAAGCGCCCTTGCGCAGTCTCATAAGAGCCTTCGTATAGCTGCTATCTTGCGCAAACGCTCCTAGGCCGTCTCATAGCCGCCATCATGCGCAAGCGCCCCTGGGCCGCCTCATAAGAGCTTATGTTTAGCCACCATCTTGCACAGTAACCCTTACCCAGGTTCTAGGAGTTAGTCTCATAAAAGTCTGTGTATAGCCGCAATCTTGTGCAATTCACGTTGGAAAGGGCATCTGGCCGTAAAACTAAGGTTACGCCCCTACAAGATAGTGTCTGTGATGTTAGGCTTGCTCTCTTATGCAAATCCGCAAAATCTACATTGTACAACTACTATACTAGGGGTCAATACCTCGGGTAGGTACTCGCATAGCTACGCTAGGGAGTTGAATCACCTACTACGGCCGGGTGTGTTGCCCTTCATTTCGGAGGCATTTTGCAGCACGAAAAGCAAGGGTTTTGCATGAATGCCACATCGAACAGGTCTGGAAGCACCTGTGTATGCCCGCTCGAGTCACCCGCAAGTACAAGAGTTTTCCTTCAAGTGTTCAGTTTTCCGCGATGGTCTGTATCAACGTTACGGTCATCCATGCGATTCCGACAACTCTTTCTTGCTGTGTGACATTGAGTGCACATTCCCCTCCAGAGACTTCGTGTAACGCTCACGTGCTGTATTTGGCCCTCGAAGTAATGTTTGTTCACCCCTGTTTAAATCACCCTGATTTGAATTTGAAATGATCCCAGGTTCGTAAAACCATCTCGCTTGTCGGTAATAAGATATTTCCTACATACTGCCGTTTACTGTCTTTCGAAATTAGTTTCCGTTGTTTCGAAGATCAGCAGGCGTGTAGGTCATTAAGCAGAAGAGAAATCTTTATGGAGCTGTGTGTCGTAAGCGCTGCACTGAGCGCTCCTCCTCCCACCTCCCATGAAATTTAAATCCTGTTAATTTCATGAGTAATAACATAGAGACATTCGAGTTAAAGGAGTTGAAACAAACCGAAATCCTATCTTCCTGATCCATATCGATGATAAGCCCTACGTTCATGTGTGTTGACGACCTGACGTAACAGAGGTCTACCGCATAATAGAAGTACATAAAAATATGACAGGAAAATTACTTCGCATTTGTTTCCTTTTCGTAATGACGCTGCGTAGCCAAAGTGATAGAGACAAGTTTCGATTAGCACGTCAGGAATATGAGAGACTTCTACTTCCGGAAAGGTACAAGGTCCCTTGGCATACCCAGCGACGCGAAGAGTACAATAAGAAGTAACTGGGCTTGATTACAGTCACCTGAGGAATATTTTACTCAATTACGATTAGAAATTCCTTTTACAATAAGTAATCAGTAAAATGACAATTACAATTACAATTACTGATGATGATGATGATGATGATGATATTGTTTTTATGTCCCACTAACTACTTTTGACCATTTTCGGAGACGCTGAGGTGGCTGAATTTCGTGCCGCAGGTATTCTTTCACGTGCCAGTAAATCTACCAACACGAGGCCGACGTATTTGAGCACTTTTATTGAAAATTTCTTTGCAGAATGTTAGTCTTACGGAAATCAGTGATGCTTTTTGGCCTGGGGCTGGAATAATATAAAAGCTTGCAAGGAAATTAATACATTACTTCATGGTGTGTGTGAGAGGCTGTCATCACCACGTGAGACTAAACGTGCTACATTGTAATTTTCGAAATTATCTTTCTCCCATTAGTTCAATGACTTGTAGCGTTGGAAATAATTTTCTATTTACATTGCAAATACATTAATTGGTTCTTAAAATTGTCCCCGATAAACCTCGTCGTCTCAAGGTGGAAAGTGTATTTACTGAAAATATGTTCTACAGGGACACTTGAATAACTGTCTGAAGAACATCGTTGCAATTTCTGTGGAGAGGTAAAAACTGGTTCATCATTTATTGTTTCACAGTTCTGCTTCCGTGCGATGTTACTACAATGTAACGATTACAATTTATTTTATTTCAAGGAGTAAAAATGTAACAGTTATAAGTAAGGAGATAGGGATCTGCGCTCAGATGGCCTTCATTTAAACCGCAGTGGTACGTATAAGTTAGGAAATTTGTTTGGAAGGGTAATAGGGAGGTACATTCAGGGAAACGGGATGGCCTAGGGAGCGGTGATAAGGGAACAGGGAACTGGAAATCAAGTAGGGATGACATAAAATTGTTAGTGTTGAACTGTAGAAGTATTGTAAGGAAAGGAATAGAATTAAGTAATTTAATAGATATATATTCACCAGATATTGTAATAGGTGTTGAATCATGGCTGAGAAATGATATAATGGATGCAGATATTTTCCCACGGCACTGGAGTGTGTATCGTAGAGATAGGATAGGAAGGGTGGGAGGCGGAGTGTTCATTCTGGTGAAAGAAGAATTTGTAAGCTACGAAAAAGTTAAAGATGAGACACATGAAATTCTAGGTGTAAGGCTCATTTCTAAAGATAGGCAACTTGATATATTTGGAGTGTACAGATCGGGAAAGGGTAGCACTGACGCGGATTCAGAATTATTTGATAGGATAGTCAGCTATGTGGGAAACGACATGGAAAGAAATGTGATTGTAGCGGGAGATCTGAATTTGCCAGATGTCAATTGGGAAGGAAATGCGAACGACAGAAAGCATGACCAACAAATGGCAAATAAGTTAATATGGGAAGGACAGCTGATTCAGAAAGTGATGGAACCAACCAGAGGGAAAAATATCCTGGATGTCGTGCTGATAAAACCAGATGAGCTCTATAGGGAAACTGAAGTAATAGATGGTATTAGTGATCATGAAGCTGTTTTTATGGTAGTTAAATATAAATGTGATAGAAAGGAAGGTCTTAAAAGTAGGACTGTTAGGCAGTACCACATGGCTGATAAAGCAGGCATGAGGCAGTTTCTAAAAAGTAGCTATGATCGGTGGAAAACGGTAAATATAAATGTAAACAGACTCTGGGATGGGTTTAAAGAAATTGTTGAGGAATGCGAAAACAGGTTTGTACCATTAAGGGTGGTAAGGAATCGTAAAGACCCACCTTATTATAATAGAGAAATAAAGAGACTAAGAAGGAGGTGCAGACTGGAAAGAAATAGAGTTAGAAATGGCTGTGGAAGTAAGGAGAAATTGAAGGAACTTACTAGAAAATTGAATCAAGCAAAGAAGGCAGCTAAGGATAATATGATGGCAAGCATAATTGGCAGTCATACGAATTTTAGTGAAAAATGGAAGGGTATGTATAGGTATTTTAAGGCAGAAACAGGTTCCAAGAAGGACATTCCAGGAATAATTAATGAACAAGGGGAGTGTGTATGTGAGGATCTTCAAAAGGCAGAAGTATTCAGTCAGCAGTATGTAAAGATTGTTGGTCACAAGGATAATGTCGAGATAGAGGCGGAGACTAAGGCCAAAGAAGAAATAAAATTTACATATGATAACAATGACATTTACAATAAGATACAAAAGTTAAAAACTAGAAAAGCGACTGGAATTGATCAGATTTCTGGGGATATACTAAAGACAATGGGTTGGGATATAGTACCATATCTGAAGTACTTATTTGATTATTGTTTGGTCGGAGGAGCTATACCAGATGAATGGAGAGTTGCTATAGTTGCCCCTGTGTATAAAGGAAAGGGTGATAGACATAAAGCTGAAAATTACAGGCCAGTAAGTTTGACATGCATTGTATGTAAGCTTTGGGAAGGCATTCTTTCTGATTATATTAGACATGTTTGTGAAATTAATAACTGGTTCGATAGAAGGCAATTCGGTTTTAGGAAAGGTTATTCCACTGAAGCTCAACTTGTAGGATTCCAGCAAGATATAGCAGATATCTTGGATTCAGGAGGTCAAATGGACTGTATCGCGATTGACCTGTCTAAAGCATTTGATAGGGTGGATCATGGGAGACTACTGGCAAAAATGAGTGCAATTGGACTAGACAAAAGAGTGACTGAATGGGTTGCTATATTTCTAGAAAAAAGATCTCAGAGAATTAGAGTAGGTGAAGCTTTATCTGACCCTGTAATAATTAAGAGGGGAATTCCTCAAGGCAGTATTATCGGACCTTTATGTTTTCTTATATATATAAATGATATGAGTAAAGGAGTGGAATCGGAGGTAAGGCTTTTTGCGGATGATGTTATTCTCTATAGAGTGATAAATAAGTTACAAGATTGTGAGCAACTGCAACGTGACCTCGAAAATGTTGTGAGATGGACAGCAGGCAATGGTATGTTGATAACCGGGGTTAAAAGTCAGGTTGTGAGTTTTACAAGTAGGAAAAGTCCTCTCAGTTTTAATTACTGCGTTGATGGGGTGAAAGTTCCTTTTGGGGATCATTGTAAGTATCTAGGTGTTAATATAAGGAAAGATCTTCATTGGGGTAATCACATAAATGGGATTGTAAATAAAGGGTACAGATCTCTGCACATGGTTATGAGGGTGTTTAGGGGTTGTAGTAAGGATGTAAAGGAGAGGGCATATAAGTCTCTGGTAAGACCCCAACTAGAGTATGGTTCCAGTGTATGGGACCCTCACCAGGATTACCTGATTCAAGAACTGGAAAAAATCCAAAGAAAAGCAGCTCGATTTGTTCTGGGCGATTTCCGACAAAAGAGTAGCGTTACAAAAATGTTGCAATGTTTGGGTTGGGAAGAATTGAGAGAAAGAAGAAGAGCTGCTCGACTAAGTGGTATGTTCCGGGCTGTCAGCGGAGAGATGGCGTGGAATGACATTAGTAGACGAATAAGTTTGAATGGCGTTTATAAAAGTAGGAAAGATCACAATATGAAGATAAAGTTGGAATTCAAGAGGACAAACTGGGGCAAATATTCATTTATAGGAAGGGGAGTTAGGGATTGGAATAACTTACCGAGAGAGATGTTCAATAAATTTCCAATTTCTTTGAAATCATTTAGGAAAAGGCTAGGAAAACAACAAATAGGGAATCTGCCACCTGGGCGACTGCCCTAAATGCAGATCAGTACTGATTGATTGATTGATTAATTAGATTACTTACCAGCTCGGTTCCCGGGGCCATATTGCCATTTAGTGTCGAATTTACAGGCAGTGAGCAATCGGACCATACACTCCTCTACACAGAAGTTGATCATGTATTAAAACTTTTATATTAGTTTCTAATCTCTCTGAGGATCAGTTATAGATGTTGGCCTCCGCATCCCAAGATCGTGGGTTCAATCCACCAGAGGTATCGAACTTCTAAGAGATTGAGAAAACGTCTATTCGCCATTTCCAAGTCGTACGATGTCGGCATGTATTAGTTAATCCGGAACATCCGCGTCATACCTTACTAAATTAATTAAAACTCCGCAATGGGTGGCCCAAGGAAGATCTGGTTTTTATGCCATTTGGTAGAACAATACGGAACGTAGTAATGAATACGCAGGGAACCTAAATTGCATCAGCTAAAAATAACTGTACACGGTAGGTCAGGGCAATATGTTAAAAAACATGACCTTTTATATTGCTACATGAAAACAGTTCTCAGTGCTGGAAGCGATAGTCAAAATGTTTGTTAACTGTCTTCTTCGTCAACATCCTAGCGTATTCCGCTCCTCGGAACACCTCATTGCCGATTAGCCATGTATTTAGAGACTGCCCGCGTGGTCGTCGGTCATCGACTGTCAGCTTCTTTCAACGGTGGGACATGACCTCCCAGCGAAACCGATCTTGTGTAATATTCTCTGCAATTCATGGCATAGAAAGCTGGTGTCCAGACATTTGCGGTCACTAAGGTGTGATTGTGCCGGCGTTGCGTTGGCCGAGGTGCCTGAGGTATCTGCCTCCGGAGAAGTGCGGTCATTATGTGATCGTCGCCATAAGACCTATCTGTGTCGGTGCGACGTAAAGCCCCTAGCAAAAAAAAAATATATTATGTGTACTAGGGTCTGGAGTTTGTATATGAAATAACACATAAGCTTAAAGAAAAGCCAATAACACCTCATTTCACTTCACGTTAGGTCATGTAGGTTTAATTTATATTTAATACTTCTCATCGCAGGTGGAATGCAAAAATATAACTGTTTTTAAACATGCTTCAACCAAGCGTCAATTTTAAGACATAATTTCTCCATACAGCACAGGACACTAAATACCTACACCAGAAAGTTTCGATACAGAATGGTTTTTCTGGCTGAAGGTATATTGAATGCGAGAGAAGAATGTTATTTTCGAAGGGAGCGAGTGGTAGCCGTGGCAGATTAGCGGCGATTCGCCGAGAGGCCCACCTCTTGCTGGAGAGACCGCAAATCTACCGTGACTTCTGGGGAATTTCTGTGATTGGGCACAAGTATGTCTTAGTGACCACAAATGTCCTTGACCGCAGAAGACGAGTTTGGCAGTCAGAACGAGAAGACTCACTCTCCTCGCCAGGCTATCTGTACTTTCCAAGTACTAGTCAGGCCACATGTACTTATCAGTACATGTCCGCGCCAGTGCACTTTTCAGAGCTCGGCATACACATACACAACTGGTGGTCCTGAGCGCTACATTTCAGGTATGTTTCAGGCAACTACAGGGACTATGACGGAAAACAACGAGGTCAGCCAGGTGAAGATGATGACTCCCGAATAATGTGGGATCCAGGTCGGGCGCTTAGTCGCTAGCCTCTTTCGGCGACCCACACGAACCCGAAGCAGGAAGTGCCAGAGATCGAGGTGGAGACGGAGCCGTACACGGACGGGTGTGATACCCCTAAAGGCTTTTCATTCTCCGAGGGCCTCACGGTGCCGGAGTACTAGGCGCTACGGATCGGGGCGCCCTGCACCTTTTGAATGGGGCCCAGTCTTTGACAGATTGACGATCAGCTATGTAGAGAGACCTCGTAATCAGGCATGACGAATTGGGGCGGAGAACGACCTCTCTACTCTGTTTCAGGTCGTTCGGCTACCAGGGATGAACGCCGGCACCCTTAGGAGGAGGCCCGAGACGGAGACCAGGCAAGCCATCACCTAGACTCCAAAGACGCAAAGGCATAGGGAGGATAATACTGTGCCCTACTGACTCCGATACCCATCAAGAAAATGCTGAGAATGTATCGGAAGTACTGCAAAAATGGTAAATACGTACCTGCGTAGGTCGCTAAGTACAGACACACCTTAACAACTATTCCTGTCGTCTTCTGCTCCTGGTTGCACATCGGTGAGCGCGTGATTTGTTCGGTGACTAATCAAATGAAGTTAAATCTTGAAGTTCTAATAGAACAAAACTCGCTGTTGTGTGAGTGACAGAAGGATAACAATTGCAAACCAATCTTTAATTAAGAAAACGTAAGGTTGGAAAATAAACAATCAAACCCCTGAATCATACAAGTTGAATTGAACACAAATCTTACAGCCATGGACTGGCAATTTCTATTTACACGCTGTGGATTCATATACACTGGAGGTGGAGCAGGCTCTCCTCTAATCTCGTCCAGCAGAAAATACATGAAATCAGGGAGGGAATACTTCGCACATAAAACTTACACTACACTGTTCCGACACATGCTGGAAATATACGCAAGTACACTGCAAGGCCGATGGTTTCCCCCCAAAGTAAAAAAGAAAGAAAACACACTGAAGCTAAATGAGCTCGGGCTCACGCACAGAGGAGATGTGAACCCACAACCCCCGTTTGCATACGTCCGACACCTCTAATGCGACATAAACAAAAGACAAGTACAATAAAATAGAGATACACAACACACACTGAGTACACATGCCTTTATCAGATCCTGAAATAAAATATATACAAATAAATGTGGTCGTCTTGCAGTTTTGGGAAGGAACACTCCTCCTGGAGACTCTCAACTTGGTTACGGTCATAACCTCGCTGGGAAGGGTGGCTGGCACTGCCGTCTCATCCGCAAGGGCAGATCTTCCTCTTACAGTCGAGTTGTCAAAGAAACGGCATCTGTCACTCGCTCTCGCGAACATGCACACAACTTACAGGCCTTCTCAAATCGCAAACATGATTTCACTTACTTCCTTGCATTCTCATCTTAACAATTAGGTTCCAATGCCGGGCCACCTATAAGACCATTCAAATATAACGGAGTCGTGCCTATAAATTCTTATCCCTTGACTCTTCAGTCCAGGGTTAATACCATACCTATGGACAAGAGAAACGCGACAGAAATACTTAGATGATCCTCACTATCACAACGTTGAGGACATCTTCCCCTATCAGAACTGCATCTGAAGTCCATGTAATAAAAATAACATGCAAACTTACACTTATGCCGCTCACTTTTCCAGTAAAGGACTCCCATTCGATGTTAAAGGACCGCCCCGGTTCCTTCCTTTTAAAGATCATATTACAGCAACATACTGCACTGATTACCCGAAAAATAACATGATATAATTTTTAACAATACCATATCTAACCTAAACCCCTCATAATCAACAAAAAATCGAATATGAAAAACTATACAATTTTTAAACATGCAAAGTCCTGAGTGAAAATCATACTCGCTTTAAGGGACAATAATTACTATATACAAGCATTTGCGAAGCTAATCCTGTTCCCAAATTATCTTGTTACGCTGACCTCACCGATCCTCCATTGTGGAAACACTGATGCTTTTAGCCAGCCATTACTCCATCGTCGTCACTGGCAAACAGTCCTTGGTTCTGCTTCTGCTTGACCGTGTTGAGTCCTAAGATCTGCTGCTGCTGGTCGCACTTGTTGTCTTCTCTACGCCTGTTAACTGCACTAGGATACGCAGTTGAACGTCTGCTCGCTTCTATACGGATATCGCGCTAACTGTAATTAGATACGTATCCTCATCTTTGACTTTCTGTCCTCAGTTAAACACAGCGTTAGAGCTCCTAAATTTCCCAACCATGGAAAGTTATGTAGAAACGTTTAATGCTCAAGCGCACACGATCTCCTAGTGGCCGCCTATTTCCTGTTATAGTCTGCAATATCTACCAAACATTGTCCCCGCTATCGACAAGATAGCATAACGAATGAGAATTATTACTCGTACTTCTTTCTCTGTTCATGAGCGCAGTTCTCAATAACCGTAAATTACGCGATCTAGTTTCCACTTGATTGATTGTTTACAGCACGCGACTTTGACGAAATAGAGAATAAGTTTCACATATCAAAGCACTAGGCCTACTCTTCAGATACTGATCACTTCGCGATCCAGCCTCCCCGTGGCTGACGTGCGTCCCTCCAGCCTCCCCGTGGCTGACGTGCGTCCCGCACCTTCACAATGAGTAGAATGTCTCCCCCTTCACTCGGAGCTCACTATTCATTAGGCCATTCAGACAAGCCACGCCAAGAAAATCCCCGAGATACATACTTCAAACTCACTTGACTTCTTTGTGTGGAGCAGACTTAGTTCCTACGACCTTGCCGCGAACGATGTATTATTTAAGGCATCATATCATGACATTCAGAAAATTATGCTTACTTTTACTATTGTTTTATATTTCCAGATTTTTGTCTGTCGGCGAAGGTACGGTCCATGTTTCCAAGCTTGTCCACCCTGCATTCTCCGCCTTACATTTTAGTGAATTGGTATAGGTGATTCCCCTGACAGCATCCGAGTAGTTTCATCTCTTGCTGGACTTCTTGACTCCCTCCCACAGAGCACCACGCCCTATCTGACGCTCCAAATCTCCCTCCTGCACTCTGACTACAGTTGGCGCCTTTTTCCAATCGTCTCCCAGACTTTATATTTCATGCATTAAATGTTGATTTTCTCTGACCATGAACGACACGGTTCAGTACTGACTTAGACCCAGCCACCCAGCCGGAGACCAACGACGCCACCCTGCGGAGCCGCGATTGTGTGATCTAGGCCGAGCTGTTCGGCTCAGCCATGTGAACGCTGACTGAGGTCCTGAGGCCCACTATGGTGAAGTGGACGTAGACCAAGGCCAACCAGAAGGGCCTATCATCCCGGGCGCAATCCAGGAAAGCGCCCCAGACGTCGGACGGTAGCACAACAGCGGAGGAGGACGCACCTGGCGTTCGGAGGCCGCTACCCATGCCCAGCCTCCCAGCGAGTCTGTCGAGGGGCAGACATCGATGTGCACCCCAGAGGACAGGGAACACAATCGGGTGTCGGCAGCAACCGACGCCACCGCAGTCAGCCAGGAGGAGGGGGAAGCCGTCTCTACTGCAGGACCACCTGCTACCCCTGGGTCACCATGTCGGGAGGTGGCCACCAAGACGAGGCCTCTTCCCCTTCCGAAAAGAGACCCCCAACGCAGGGAAGAAGAAGACCCCGCCTCCGGACGTGGAGGAAGAAAACGACGCCCTCCCCCTAGGAGAGGGCCGTCCAGCCGCAGCTCAGGACTGTTCCCAGGACAGCAGTCCACCGAGGAGCCAACCAGGAGAGGACCTCAGCGGGTAGCAGCAGTCTGGTGAGACCTGTACGTCCCCGTCGGCAGCTCTTGCAGTGTTTCCGCTGCTTAAGTTGGGGCCACAGACAGGATAGGTGTGGGCTCCTAGTGAGGTGCAACCGTTGCGGGGTTGATCACCACCACATGGCCTGCGTGGTACTTAAGGAGGCGCCGGTGTGCGCTAACTGCGCGGGGGGCCACCCGGCCACTCATCGCAGTTGCCCTGTTTACCGGGCCATGGCCTCTACATTCATACTGACACTTATTTTTGGAGAACGTGTACCCCCTGAATCGAGCTGATCGCAGTATCCTCAGTTAACATGATTTATTTTCCTAGACTTAGGCAGGTGTGTTAATTTTTGAAACACGTAATTTACCTTATACCTAAATTAACTTCACAACAGCTACGTCACACCTCCTAATAACTGCAAGTGTTTGCCTAAGTATGCCCATACATCATTCGTAAATATTTTACCGCAACTTACTACAAAATAACTTTCTGTAGCCCTTTGTCAAATTAAATGTTACACGAATTCACGACCTAAATTGGCTCGGCAATTTACATATACCAACCACATGGTATATTCGATAAACATTGGATGTTATCAGCTTCAAGATGTACAAATTGCACTAGCAGTCAGTTGTCCATCTATGAGCTGACAACATTTACTGTTCATTTTGGGAAATATAAGAGTTATGGGGTGAGGCTCCCTCTCTTACTCGCGGTATCTAATATTAACATGGGACGTATCCCCTAAATCACCAAGGCCTGCTACTAATGCATCGCCTCTAGCACAAACCCGCAACCAGAAGGATTTGAAGAATTCGGTCCGGTCACTTTATCCTCACTGACGGGAAAGACATTTTATTGTTTCCCTGAAGTTTCACCATTCCGTAACTTCATCGGGTCTGTCATGATTATGAGTGACCATCGTGTACGTTTCCACATAATATGGTTACACGATTTTTATATTTTCTCCGCATCTTTATTAAGTTTAATATATTCCAATCACTCATTTAAATCTCATTACGTGTGATACAACTGTCTACGGTAGTGGCCTAATCACTCCGCCCGACACTTCATTCATACTAGCTACTATGTTCACACCCTCAGATTTTATCTCGTATTCCTCCTTCTTAATACATTTAATATTTGGATAAATTCGGCGTTTCTAATCCTTTAGTTCTTACCATACCTTTTGGTACCACTACGTTACCAGGTTCTCCTTCTACTAGAGTAGTAGTATTCGAACTAAGCCACATGTACGAAGATAAACTTGTACTATGAAATACGGTTACCAATTTTTCCCCTCAACTACCAAATCAAGCCACTAAGCTACCATATCAATGCCCGAACCTTGGCCGCCATTTTTTATGCACCAGTCCAGGGTTTCAGTCCATAATAATTTATCTTAATTGGATTATGAAGTGGCTGAAAGGACATATTTGACGAGACTCTTAGACAGTGCCTGGAATCGAAGTTCATCACCCCTACTTGAGTCTCTCCTCAGCTGGCTCAAGAGCTTGGGTTCGTGGTATGTCCGGAAAAAGGGGCTTATACAATTTCATTCTAAGTAGGGGGAAAGAGTCTCGGACATCAGAGGAATACGAATATACCAAATAAGAAGGAAGATAATATATTTTTGCAAAAACATTTTTTTTAATTATCTAAGGAAAACTTGTATAGTACGCCACACAAAGGTATGCCGGGATATTTACATATGCCATAACATTAATTCCGAAATTAGGTTTGAGTTTTGAATGACCGTTTCTGTCTCTTACAGATCAGCATTTACCACCTCGTACCCTTCAAAATTTATTCAAAATACATCGAAAGGGCGTCCCCTTCCAGAACCATTTAACACACGAAAAACTTATCAGCTAACACATTAAAATATTTCATACATGTCATTCACCAAGACAAATCTCCCTTATGGCATGAACCATTTCATTCAATTTTATCCTTCAATTTATATGTCACAATACCCTGAGATCATGTTAGCTGAGGTTCACTACGAAATTTCCTGAACGCATTTTAACCACATGATAGCTATGTCACATTTTCTATGTTAATGACCTCGTCTAAATTATTATACGGGGTATTAACTCCTCATAACACCTGCTTCACAGGGATTACCTATACACTAATATGACACATGACATTCCGAATTCAAGGGTGTCCTTATAAACAATAGGCATACAAATCAACAACCAATATATTACATCACATGACACATAATACACTCACTTGAATAAATAACACAACATCCTGCGTTGCATCTCCATGCCCAAAAAACAGGATCTTGGCACGATCCATCTCATTTGCCACAGATGGGCAACGATCTTCGCCAGAACCTGGGGAATTCAACCACAGACTTCCACATGGGGGGTGCAATAACCTGGAAATCCTATAACGGTTTTTACTTTAATTAAACTCAAATAATAGAAAGATGGGAGGATTTCACTCGTCTATAATACCTGGAACCTATCGTCGATGTTATTTTCTTCATTTATGCACGTCTCCGTTATACGAGAAGGAGAGAAAAGTGAGCCATATGTGTCTCCTTTCTCAAAGTGGTGACCAAACCTCGTTTGGGGTCTAGCTTCCCCCATCCCCCCTTAAAACTGTCAAGTGATTCGGTCACGGCCATTCGCTCGTTCCTTTTCTATTTCCTGGCAGAGCAAAGCTCCAGCCTTTACATGTTGTTCTTAAATATTCATATCATCGCAACGACATTCTATCTCTCCCACACATTAGCGCCCTCAGCGTAACATCAGCTACTAGCCTACCTTTGGCTTCAATTATCTTACTCACGAGGCGGCTTTATACATCGCCATACATATATATTCAACAGGGGAATTTACATATTTAATCACCACTGTACATTCAAATTTACGAACCCCAAATCGAATACCGTCTTCTCAATCCTCATATCCCGAGAACATGCATATTTAAGGAGAAGACTCTAACCTTCAGGATTAAAAACAAATTCACAGTTAACCGTGATCTACATAATTCAACTACACCCGTAGTTGACTCTTTGTCGTTCCTACATAGGAGGAATTTCTACCATTATGTGACGTGCCATCAAGAATAACTAATCGGGAATTCTTGTGATGAATCATAGCATCTAAACTTAGCTTTGGACGATAAGATCATACTACGAAATTTTATTCCCTTACATTTCCGTCACGTCACCTGTAAATTAAACTAGGCCCTTAAAATAATTGCCATGCAATATCTCCCATAATGAATGAAGTAAGTGGCTCAAGCCACGAAGAAAATCTCACAGAAAAATATTACAAAAACTATAATCCCTCTGAAACTTCGGTTATAATCAAATGATATTCAAAATATTTGCGTGCAAATTATTTACCTCCCTAAGTGTGACTGTAGCGATCACGTAAGTTAAAATGTACTCAACATTTAGTTGTCTGCAATCAGCTTTCCTCAGGGAGTACAGCCATGGGTTTAAGCTGTCATCAGGACGTCTTCACTTGCGAAGGCCTCCAGAGTCGTGCTATGTCGGTTTACCTGCATGCTGGCTGAATCCTCGTCTGGCGTCGGAAGTTCCAAAGTATCCCTGATGTGTTGCAGTGACTGTACAGCGGACCGATCACCAGCCTTATTAAAACCTGAAGCTCCCGGAGGTCAAATATGCAAATAAGGAAGAACAAATTTGTCATAAATGCGCTAATTGTGTCATGAATTATAACTTTGGTATGACTAAGGATACTCATAAATTCAAGCACCTTAGCCCAATATCGGTGTCTGTCCTGCAGCCGATTTCGATACCTTCATTTGCATACACCAATTCTCCACAAGTAATTTACTCTCGGAGCATCACACACTCGCTGGTCACAATCACAGGATTTGAATGTTAGGTATTAATATATATTTTTTTACTGATCGTTAATCGAACCCTCCATTTCAATAAGCATCGTCACGATATACAACTCACTGCGTTTGAGAGAATACGGAGCGTGCCGCCCGATTGACTTAAATGATAGCTGATAAACCGCTCACTGTTATCGTTGGTTCAGGCCTTAGTGTAACACTGTTGCTGGATTGTCTTGTATTTAATTGCTTCCTTCACTAAACTATATATATAATTCGTGTAATTTGGAATAATCCACCACACTAGCTAAGATAAATTTCATAGCTCCGCATGTAATAGTTTACTTTAACCGACCACCTCCTTTTTTTACAATCCCGCGCCGCTTTGACACATAATTGAAGGAAAATTTTTCTTATCACATACGAGTCATAACAAACTGAATTAAAATCGTAACGAATATCTGGTACTCAGCGCACTGTCACTCACTATGTGCTGTCATTTACCACTACACAACACTGTTCACTAAGAACCGTCACAATGTGGAACACTAAATATTGAAACTGAATGTTTACTAAAAACTGTGTCTGCTGCTCAGACCGAATGCACTGGAGATACTGTGTATACTGCCTTCTTGCCACTCGCCTTTATATTGTGAAAGCTTATTTTCTGGAGGGAGAGTCAGTCCACGCCCCCTTGTCAAACATCGGTCCGCTGGCAGGTATATTTAAACGTTGAATTTAATATCAAATTAAAGCCCGTACATCCCTCTTTCCACTGATCACTTTTCGTTTCGAATCCTTCGCAGGTAATTATCAAAGCGTCAGTATCAATTCTCAGTACGTGGATCCTGACGCCGGGGATTTTTTAGTTTTCCTTGTCTTGTCAGAGTTGGGCATCTGGTGTTACTCTCTTCATGCCATCAACTATCTGCGTACTTCCTGTTATTCTTATTGTGTAAAATGGTTCTTGGCATGATAAATCCGCATAAAATCTCCTCATTCATTGAACCTGTAACTCGAAATTATCTATCAAGTGTTTCCGAGTGATTAATGTTAATTCCCTCGAAATAGCTGACAGCTACGCATTGGTGCCAGTAGATATTTAGGGGAATACATGGGGTGATATCGTCTCGTATGTTGAGACGACTTCTTTGAGGCTGTTTCGTGACCTTACTCCTCAGTCATATGATATCTTGCTTGCTCCTGCTCTCTCGCTCAGAGAGAGAACGAACTCCACTTACAAGCACTCGTACTCCCTCTTCTCCAAATTGCGCGGAAAGAGAGGAGGGGCGCGCGACTTTACGGCGTGCGGCTCAAGTCCCGGAACCGTCAAGAATATCCTCGTTTGGCGGCTATTTAACGTAGAACTGCGCGGAAAACGGCATATATCTCTATACAGGATGTTTCTATATACATTGACGATGTCATGAACTGTCACACTACCTTTTCGCAGTAAGCTGTTAAGGAGTACAGCAAACTTGCCGACAGCGTAAAAAAGGACTGTTGTATAACTGGTAGTAGTTTGCTTAATTTTTTAAATAAGTACACAATAAATAAATCATTCAATTTAGAATGTTCTACTTACTGCATTCCCATTGCCTCCTTACACCTATCGAAAATATTCACACTCGTACCATCTATAAAGGCTTGAGTTTACTAGAGAGTGACCATGATAACGAACAAGTCTAAACATGCGTAACCATGTCGACGTCCTCGCTGCATGTTAAGAACAGAGTAATCATAGTATCACACGTGCTCAGTCCCGTCGGAGACGGTCTGTGGGATGAATGCGTAAAACATTAAGCATAAGATCATGTCGCCGTAGTTATACCTGTTTAAACTTGTACATTACTGTCGGATGGAGACATAAAGCCACGAGCTGACCTCTCCTAAACTCACTGATGGTGTAACGCCACGTTATTTTTCCGTCGGATGGAGACTTAAAGCCATAAGTAGACACGAAAACACAGGTGCACCTGAGCTGACCTCTTGTCCCCTCTAGTGTTAGGATCAACCTGACGACAGTAAGGTCATCTGACCGCAAAACTGTGTCCTGTGTAGTTAAGCCCCTCCAAGATTGCATCAAGAGGGGCATATGTCCGTAAGACTAGGACCTGTGTAGTTAGGACCCTCCATGATGACGTCAGGAACGGCATCTGGTCATGAAACTTGGTTAGGTCATATGTGTCCCTCTACTGTGAGGATGAAAGTTGTGACGGGAACGTCATCTGACAGCAAAACTGTGCCCTGTGTAGTTAGGTCCCTCCAAAATGGCATTGGGAAGGGCATCTGTGCGTAAAATTAGGCTGTGTAGTTAGGCTCCCGCATGAGGTCAGGTGTGCTCTCTTATGCGAATTCACATTGGCCTACTACTCAAGATGTTGTCGGCAAAATCCGCGAATCCCCATTGCTCTACTACTCAAGATCACGCCGCGAGAATCACCATCGTCCTACTACACAAGATGGCGTCCGGAAGAGCATCCATTCATTAAAGTGAGGTTTTGACCCTCCATGAGGTTAGTCTAGCTCCCTTACGCGAATCCACATTGCCCAACTACTTAAAATGGCATCGCGAGGATCCGCATTGCGGTAATACTCAAGGTGGCCATGTGTTTAGGTGTGCTCTCGTATGCGTATCCCCATTGCCCTACTATACAAGACGGCGTCAGGAAAGGCATCTAACCGTAAAAGTGAGATTAGGCCCTTCCGTGAAGTTAGGCTTGCTCTCTTGCGTGAATGTACATTGCCCAACTACTTAAGATGGCGTCGCAAGTATCCCCATTGCCCTACTACTCAAGAATGTTTCGGGAAGGGCATCTAGCGGTGAAAGTTAGGGTAGGCCCCTCCATGAGGTTGGGCTTGCTCTCTTACGCGGATCCACATTGCCCTACTACTCAAAATTGTGTCGCGAGAATACCCATTGCCCTACTATTCAAGATGGCGTTGGGATGGGCATCTAGCCGTTAAATTGAGGTTAGCCTCCTCCAAGATTGCGACTGTACATGTCGGGAATGGCATCTGCCCGTTAATCTAAGCCCTGTAAGGTTAGGCCCCTCCAAGATGACGAATATCCACGTCGTGAAGGGCTTCTGCCCGTAAAATGGAGGTTAGGCCCTTCCATGATGGCAATTGTGAGTTTAGGCTTGCTCTCTTATGCAAAATCCCCATAGCACTACTACTATACTAGGGGTCAATGACCTGGGTCAGAACACACATAGGTACACTACTAGGTTTCAGTGACCTCGTGGAAAATCAGCTCCCATTGCCCTGAAATGCCCCTTGCTGTATTACTGTTTTGAACTAACTTATATTTACCCTGAAGGTGTTGGTGAAGCTTTTTCTAACCTCATAAGTGCTTGACCATCTGACGAACGCCTAACGAAATTCGCACACTACATTACGCAGTATACATAGCTGAGGAGGAGGAAGCTCCATTCTCCGCCCCCTCCCCCTCCCTCCATTTGGGCAGATCAATCAGTATGTACCTACAGAACTACCAACCCTTGTGAACGCTTTCGCGCACGCTTCAATATATCAGGTGATTCCTGGCATCAAAACTTATTTATATTTTTGAAGAACCTCGAATGAAGGCAAATGGAAACCTGCTTAAAAATAGATAGCGTTCAATGGAACCCCTTCAAGGGCAGACAATGAAACCTAAAATGTGAAAGACTTTACTGCAAACAAAATTCGTCAACTTGAAAAGTGGTGAGATTGACAGACTGACTTCTATTAAATGCGACTCACACAAACTAGTTCTCAATGTGTAGGCTTGTAAGTAATCAACCCCTAATAAAATGTTTCAAAGCACATAGCTGCAGTTCGTTCAGTTAGTGTATGCCGGACCGCATTGCTTTTAATGCTGTGTGTGGTAAACACTACGCCCGTTACTGATCCATGCATCTCGAATGTCAGTTGTGTGCCGTGTGTTCATGTGAACGTAACTCGTGACCGTATAAAGATATTTTAATATGAAAAGTGGATATTGCAGCAGAAGGTACATCATTCTTTAAATATATACAGCAAGATGTTTTAGTGATTGTTAATTTTTGTTCTTTCTCGCGTATTCTGCGCTCTGAATATTTTTTATATGTGAACATTTTTCTTCTTTAACGAGACCTATAAAAACACCGTATTTCCCCGATTTACGCACTACACGTATGCAAAATATTATGATTCGCAAAAGAGTGGAACTTATGTTTTAAAATTATCTTTCAGAACCCGGACCATTAATTTCAATACCCGGTCCATCAATTGCGATACGAGATCTCTTAGCCTACCATCTTCAAGTGGGAGTAGGATAGATTTTCAAGAAACGGGTGAGATAAGTAAAAAAGCGGAAGGAGAAGAATGTCGTGGAGGAACTATATTGTCCGGAAATTTTGTTAGCAGCCGAAATGAAAAGGGACGCTGCAGATTTAGTGAAGGATCTATCAATACTAAGATTATCTAAATCTCCCTGAACAAAAATTTAAAACTTCAGGAAATTCTACCAGAATCAGCCAGATTATACAGCAGTACATATAAAAGTGAGAGAAAAGTGAATTAAAAAATGTACCCTCCTCACTATGTTCTGCGAGAAGCAAAGAAAGGATGTTACCCTTCGCAGGATACAATTTCATTGAATGAAGTTTGAGCGGAAATTCAACTTCAGGCAATAGTGCATCACGCTATTAGTCGTTTGGTGAAAATGCAGAGAGATGTTTTAACTACCCATTTTCCATCACTGGATGGTGTTTCGTTTCCAATTGTAAGTAACTGGACTGTCAAAATAGTGCAGGACATAAACAATAAAAGCAGCCCTTCTAAGATGAAACGTGCAATACTGAGTACACTCACGTCCTTATAAACCAGAACACATTGAATGACTACAGATAGGATGTTCATATTGACAGGGCACGTGTACTAGTATGTTCTGAAGAAATTATTAGCATTTGAACCATATCGATCCTCAGGTTCAAGGTCCACATCGATATTTCGGCCCACCACCATGGACAGGTAAAATGTGCCTGCTGCTCTCGTTGTTACTATAAAGAGAATGTAATTTATCAGTGTGACTTGAGCAGACATGCAGGATACCTGGCAGACATACGCGAGAACCGTGCCCTCAAATGAGTGAGTTTGAGAGGGTGCGTATTTTTGGGATGAAAGAACGTGATGCATCCATCCGGGAAATTGCTGCTCGTGTGGGACAATGTGTGTCGGCAGTGCAATGGGTGTGTACAGAAAGGTTTGCAGAAGCCCGTAGAACACGATGAGACGGGTCTGGTCGCACCACCCAGAACACCCCGCCCATTCGCCCCGAGAAGATCCACACCTCATCCAAATGGCATTGCAATGCAGATATGCGTCCTATTAAGCTCTGGCGCAACAGTGCAACAGTGTAACACATCGTACACTATCAGGAGTTTATTACTGGCTGAGTTACCGGCGCGCCGTCCACTTCTCCGACTACCTTTGATTAATGTGCATAAATATGCTAGACTGCAATGGTGAATGGAACGACGGCACTGGGGACAGGAATGGCAACAGGTAGTGTTTTCGGACCAATCCAGGTTGTGTTTATTTGAAAATGATGGCCGAATTTTGGTTCGCCGCAGACAGGGGAAGAGGCATCACATGGACTGCATTCGCGCAAGACATACAGCGCCACCTCAAGGCCTTATGGTGTGGGGTGCTGTTGGGTACAAACACAAATCACAGTTGGTGCGTGTCCGAGGCACAGTGACCAGTGTGAATAACATCCTGCGACCCGTAGCCATACCCTTCCTGCACGACTCGCCAGACGCCATATTTCAGCGGGGCAATGCGCGACAACATGTTGCTGCACGAACACGTGCCTTCTTGTTTTCACAGGATGTCAGACTGCCGCCCTGGCCCACCCGACTATGCAGCTGATAAATGAGTTCGATCGATGGATTAAAGCAGACAGTTGTTTCAGGTCCTCCGCTTACATAGAACGTTCTTTCACTGTTAGTCATCACGTTCACAATAATACCCATTATCTACTATCTGGGTTTCATATAAAAACATAAGTTAAAATCGCACGCACATGCGTGTATTGAATTTTTGCACACAGTTTTCAATGTAAACAATTTCTGCACTGCTTCCGAAATAACGTATGAGCTCGAATGGAAGAGGTAAATCTCCATAGCTTTCGAAACACCATACGTTATATTTACGTTTCACGTAGGCAACGTAAAGAGTTCCAGGTCCCTGACTGTTGTCTAAGTTAATTATGGCACTTTTACGTTCTCGTGGGCACGCTGGTAGTTGATCTCTCATATACACACCTCGAGAATAATTAATACCAAGTTGTTTAGTAAACGTAAAAACTTCTTCGTGGTTTAGAGCTCGATGTGGCAGTGCACTCAGTATACGTTTTCTGGAGATATGTAGACGCCAAGCCCTTTATTATGGCGCAAGCTTCTTGTGTACGCCTTTGCCTCGTAATGCAATTGCCTCCATAGTCTTGTTATGGCATTCACTGTTGCTTCCTTTCTTCTACTGCCTTAACATTTTTTGCTATAACACTAGCACCACCCAGCAATGACCCTAAAGGTGCTAGTCCAGCAAACAGCACAGGAAGAAATCCTTCCCATTTTGGTGCAGGAGTATTTCGTGCATGTTTACAAAATATTGCTCTGCACTTTGGGGAAATTCTCGCTCTTGCTGCGTGAAGTGCCTTAGTAATAGCTACACGGGGATTGTATTCCCGACGGATAACTTTTCGTGCAGGCTTTACAACAACTTTCCATACAACAGTTTTAGATTTCTTCTTCATTTTGTGTGGATATCGTTGTTTCACCATTCTGTAAACGACTATACCCGTGAAGAGCAAATTATGAACTGACAGTTACTTGTTGTTTCGTCTGATATTAATATAGCCTATTTTATTATTCACTTACCATGAAGATTATAAAGCAACAAAACACACTACCTGTTAGTGACATCGTGTCGCATCTCTTACCTGGTTCTAGTACAACTACAAAACATTCGTCATGGAACGTTGTTTCCTTTTACTGTTCGATGTATTATATCTGGCCCATCGGGATGTGGATATACTCACACGCATTACCTCATTAAATGGGGTACACATCGGGAATATTTACGTTTTCACCAAGTCGCACTATCAACCGCTATGTACTATTTTACAAATTGTAATGCACAATCTGGTTAAAGATGGAATGCAATATTTTGAATTTGACTCACATCAGCATGTACATGACCGGATAATATGCCTCCTAATTCCCTTATGATCTTTGACGATGTCGCAACAGAACACCAAAACGTTATTCGGGCATACTTTAGTATGGGGCGGTATAAATGTGTAGATTGCATCTATTTATGTCAAGCCTAAGCAGTTGATACCCGACAACGTAATATTTTTGTGCTTTTTCGGCAAGATGAGCGCAACATGCGGCATGTGTACGATGATCATGTTAACATTGATGTGACATTCAATGACTTTAAACGTGTGTGTGCTACATGTTGGTCACCACATCGTTACGGCGTTTTAGTCATTGATAACCCCATTAGTTTAGTATCTCATGCCTGCAAAATTTTAACACGTATTATTTACAGAAGAATGGAAAAACAAGTTGAAGCTGAGTTGGGAGAAGATCAATTTGGCTTCAGAAGAAATGTAGGAACACGTGAAGCAATCCTGACTTTACGTCTGATCTTAGAGGATCGAATCAAGAAGGACAAGCCCACGTACATGGCATTCGTAGATCTAGAAAAGCCATTCGATAATGTTGATTGGACCAAGCTATTTATGATTCTGAAGATGGTAGGGATCAGATACCGAGAACGAAGAATTATCTACAATCTGTATAAAAATCAGGCTGCAGTGATAAGAATCGAGGGCTTTGAAAAAGAAGCAGCAATCCAGAAAGGAGTGAGGCAAGGCTGCAGTTTGTCCCCTCTCCTTTTCAATGTTTACATAGAACAGGCAGTAAAGGAAATCAAAGAGAAATTTGGAAAGGGAATCACAATCCAAAGAGAGGAAATCAAAACCTTGAGATTTGCCGATTATATTGTTATTTTACCTGAGACTGCAGAAGATCTCGAGAAGTTGCTGAATGGTATGGATGAAGTCTTGGGTAAGGAGTACAAGATGAAAATAAATAAGTCCAAAACAAAAGTAATGGAGTGCAGTCGAACGAAGGCAGGTGATGTAGGAAATATTAGATTAGGAAATGAAGTCTTAATGGAAGTAGATGAATATTGTTACTTGGGTAGTAAAATAACCAACGATGGCAGAAGTAAGGAGGACATAAAATGCAGACTAGCACAAGCAAGGAAGAGCTTTCTTAAGAAAAGAAATTTGCTCACTTCAAACATTGATATCGGAATTAGAAAGATGTTTTTGAAGACTTTCGTGTGGAGCGTGGCATTGTATGGAAGTGAAACATGGACGATAACTAGCTCAGAAAGAAAGAGAAGAGAAGCTTTTAAAATGTGGTGTTACAGAAAAATGCTGAAGGTGAGATGGATAGATCGAATCACGAATGAAGAGATACTGAATCGAATTGGTGAGAGTAGATCGATTTGGCTAAATTTGACGAGAAGAAGAGATAGAATGATAGGACACATCTTAAGACACCCAGGATTTGTTCAGTTGATTTTTGAAGGAAGTGTAGGTGGTAGGAACGGTAGGGGTAGACCAAGGTATGAATATGACAAGCAGATTAGAGCAGATGTAGGATGCAATAGTTACGTAGAAATGAAAAGGTTAGCACAGGACAGGGTGGCATGGAGAGCTGCATCAAACCAGTCTATGGACTGATGACTCAAACACAAAGAAAGTGATGCTCTGTATGGACGATATAACATGGGTTTTGATCATTTTATATACATTAACACATAGTTACCGTCAAAAGTTGATCAAATATCACCATCATATCAACATCCAGAAAAGAGATTACAAAACATATAATCCATGCTCGAAACAATATTCGATGGAAATTTAAAGGGCTTAAACGTATTCAAGTAGAAAACGCAAGTTGAAAACGCAACTATTTACACCACTAAAAGAAATTTTTAATTCTACTTCATTGCCGCAGTCTACTACAATTTTGTTTCTATGCAAACATCATATGATAAGGAGAAGCATGAAGAAGAAGAGAAGCATAAACAAGAAAATCATAAAGAAGTAGAGAAGCAGGATGAGTAAAAGGAGAAGCAGGATATGGATGAAGAAGGGGATAAGGAAGAAGTACTTAACGATATTTCACAATCTAAGCTGAAACGACTTCTAGATCAACACAAAATCTGCCTTCTTTGTCTGAGGTTATGTTCACGCCAGAGTATCGTAATCAATTTAGGATTTTTATTCCAAATACCAATGATTGTCTCTTTGCTCCTTACATAAAAATTTACAGGTCAAACTGACACAACCTACGGCATTCGCTGTGAAGATGACAGTCTCTGGATAGGTAATGCAAGTGTTAAGATTAATAGCAACAGGATTATCGTAAAAGTGTTAGCTATAAACCTACTAAAGGACTCTTAGTACTTACTTTTTCACGAATACCTGACAAGGATATAATTTTACGAGATGATATTATAAATATAAAGCAATAATTTTTGCTACTGACGACGTAATTACAAGAGGATAGAAACTCTGAATGCAAATACGAGTTACAAGTATCTAGAGTTTATTTGTAAACTGTTTTCGTCACATCAACAAACTGCACGTGGGCTTAATGTTATCTACAAGCCTTTGTTGCCGTATGTAGACGTATGATACTGGAATGACCCTAACTTACTCGTTAAACGATTACAACATCTGAGGGCACCACCAGATGCTGGTCACACAGGTCACGAGGCAGAAATTCTAGAAATAGGGAGAGAATTACGACTTGTGAGTATTATTCAGTAATGGCTCGTCAAGATAAGACCTCACCTGTAAAGATAAGAATAGCGCACGAGTTACATAAACCAGCACGTCTGACTTACTGTCGCCGACGCGTTATAACACGCTGAGAAGATGACCTCTGGCAAGCAGACTTAGAAGAAATGATTCCATATGCCTCTAGCAATAAGGGTTATAAATATCTGCTTACTGTCTTCGATGTGTATTCTAAGTTTGCTTTTGCACAACCTGTGCGTTCCAAGACTGCAGCTCAAGGTAAATACGGATTTAAACCTATTTTTGAACAATCGGAACGCTGCCCATGGCTTTTTCAAACCAATAAAGGTAAAGAGTTTTACAACAAGGATTTTGCTTCTTACGTCAATTTACTTGGCATTCATCGCTACTCTACGTTCAGCAGTCTCAAGGAAAGTGTTGTAGAACGCTTTAATCGTGCACTCAAAACAATGATGTGGCGAGAATTTACAGCACAAGGTTCATATCGTTGATTGAACTGCTACCTAGACTAGTGTCGACATACATCGACACACCTCAAGCACTATTGAGGAAAACCCACCTCTTTTTACAAGGAATAAAACACGCTTAGATGCTATTTATCTTGTAATCAAAACGGCTGATCCGCGCAGCTATCGCTTTCAAGAAGGTGATTTCGTTCGCATCAGCAAACACAAGTCTATCTTTCCAAAAGAATACACCCCTAACCGGAGCCTGAAATTTTTCGAATCAGGAGTGTTATGCTTAATAATTCAGTTACGTATTAACTTCGCGATCTCAGAGGAAAGCCTATTGAAGGAGGATTCTATATCGAAGTACTGCAGAAAACAAAATATCCTGATCAGTACTAATCGAACGTGTTAATCGACGTTGTTGAAATAAACTGTATGTCAAATGGCTTGGTTTTAATTACAACTTCAATTCATGGATTAATAATGAGAATGTGCTTTAAATCATGTGCTTTTAATTTCGAACCCTTACCTCTCTTTTCTTCTACGTCGTAAGACAAAATTAAACTTGCAAGACAACATTATTACTACTAGATAATTTAGGACATCGTGTAGGATAGGAATAATAACAAAAAATATACAACACCTGCAATATGTTTCGTAATTCGTATTTATTTTAGAATATATACGTTGACTTTCTTCAAGTACATTTGTTTTGTCCTTTCTTTCATAGATAATTTTACTGCCTTCGATGTTTAATGCCACTACCTAGTAAAAGATTTACTTTCATTGCACTGGCAACGAAAAGTGCTGCTATCTTCTCTGCAACTGAAGCATTAGGTGATGACACACGCTGCATAGCGTTACGAAGCAGATTTTGTTCAGCTACACGTCTTAGTTCTGGATTGTTTTGACGATAAGATACGTCAAGTTCTTTGCAGGCAGCATCTAACATATTAATACGAGGGTCTCCACTTGCCAAGCGGACGTCAAGTCGTGTTCCAGGACCGCAGTGCTGGTATCTGGGAAGTTGAAACTCAAATAGTAGAAGATCAATCACCTTATTGATAAGACCATGCCCTGCCTGCTTCCTCACATTTCTCCCAGCACGTTTCTTCACCTTTTTTCTGAGACATCTTGTTTACTCTTTTCGCAGCCATGGTAAGTGTTTATATGCGAACACAACTCGTTAGTTTTAGGTCCGTGATACGACACTGTCTTACTGGAGGTCTTCTATCTAAACTCACTTGTTTATGATGTAAACTACACGTTTGAAGCTCTGACAAAGCAGGATCTTGAGTCCACTCACGAGGCAATTATCCCAGGCCTTCTTTACCGCATTCACAGCTACATTAACCAAAAATGCCTTTGGCAATGCATTCAACTCTTCTTCAGTAAAAGTGTTTAGTTCCTTTTTACATGCATAAATATTTACGATTGCCCTTTTAACTGCGTTACTCTTAGTATCAGTTAGAAATGAAATAATGACTTTACGAATGTTTCTTTCACACTGATGTCATTTCGACACTGCAAGTTACATATCTTGTCCACTTCCCGACATGCACTACAACACTACCAATCAAACAAAGAGTATGCACACATGTCGTAAAGACTGTTTAATTGTTTCTCCACTATGGTCTTTGTAGAGAGTTTTAAAATAATGATGGTCATCTCAATTCATGCATGTCGACAATTTCGCACGTTGATGGTAGATGCTCACGCAACAATTCCTTTCTTTCACAACCATGTAAAAAACAAGATCTGCTCTTGAGAAATGATTGTTCATGATTAATGTTAGCAAGCGATAAGGTATTCCTTTTTTCTTCCCACTGCAGTCCTAAATTTTTTAATCCAATGAGTCGGCTTTTTGTCTTCATCTGTTTGCAGACAGTAAGGTAAACGCAGGCTGCATACTACACTGACGAGTTTTTGCGCCCACAACAAAGTGCTATCCAACACAACCACCTCTTTGAACACTAATTATTTGCCGTTTACTTTAAAGCCTTGTACATCAACTATTAATGTTCTTGTCATGATTGAATAAAGCACTCTACTCTCTGTCACAGTTTTATTCACCCTCCCCAAAGAGGCACGCTCCATAACACTGCCTCTGAGTTCGAGGGAAGAACCAACCCTGGAGGGTAAACGGATTGAGAAAGAAAGATAGAAATAAAGAAAGATAGAAAGAATGAAAGAAAGAAGGAAAGAAAGAAAGAAAGAAAGAAGTTAACGGAAGCCTATAGAAGTGAGTGGTCGAACAAGAATTGAGTATTTGTAACCTAAGAAGTAAAATATAACTATAGTGTTCTACCTCATATTTTCTCGTCTAGTGCAAGGAAGACAAATGTAATCTACTATGTTCACTAGAATGCATTATTTTCTACCTTAGCTGGTGCACGTTTTACTCGGCGTGCTCTCTGAAGAGCAAAGCGACGACTATTTGGAGTTAAATTAATCACCGTTCGAGGCTGACATGTGGACAAAACGCCTGCTTTGACGAAACACTTGACAAACAAGCGCGTCCATTGTATGTGCTTAATGGTTATTGTTCGTCTTGTTGGCCTTTGTAATCATTTCGAGTCGCCGTCCGCCACGCCCATTCTCTTTCTAGCTGTAGTCCTATGCAATGATCAGCGGGGACCAATGGGTAGGTAAATTTTCTCCTTCTTCCCACACATGTGGCACCGACACAGATAGGTCTTATGGCGACGATGGGACAGGAAAGGCCAAGGAGTGGAAGAAAGCGTCTGTGGCCTTAATTAAGGTACAGCCACAGCATTTGCCTGGTGTGTAATGCGGAACCACGGAAAACCATCTTCAGGGCTGCCGACAGTGGGATTCGATTCCAACTATCCCCCGGATGCAAGCTCACAGCCACGTGCTCCTAACCGCATGGCGAACTCGCCCGGTACATGTGGATTTGGCCCTGTTTTACGGCCGGATGACCTTCCCAATACCTAAATTATGGAGGCATATAATTACTATTGCGTGTATCTGTGGTGCTTGGTAGTGCGGTGCGTTGTCTGAATATGAAAAGGAAAGTGTAGTGATATACACAAACACCCAGTCCCCTAGCCAGAAGAATTACTCAGACACGATTAATATCCCCGAACCCGCCGGGAATCGAACACGGGACACTCTACACCTAAGCCTCGACGCTCACCATTCAGCCAAGCAGACGGACTTTGTGTGATCTACTTCAGGCAGCGAAAGTTTTACATGATCAACCATAGTTCATATTTAATCCCTGATAAGGAAGCAATCATAAGGCCTATGGTATGATAGCACGTATGACAGATAAACACTTAACTTTATTTACGTTTTCATGCATTTGGACGAGCAGAAATATATTTACTTACCATGGCGAATATTTCAACTTGTAATATGACTGTCAATGTACCATTAGATAAGCAGAATTTTAGTCAGTTAAAACTTTTAATTTGTGAAAAGTATTTTATAACTATCACTTAATTTTTCAAGTTGAAACATCTAACAGTATTTATTTCAAAAGTTAAATCTTGGCTTCTAGCTGATTAAGCGTAAATGAAGGCAGAACTTTGGAAGTTCTTCGCCCAAGCATTCTTTAATCATTTTATTTGAGAGAAGGCTGCTTTCCAAGGTTAGGCTGAAGAAGAAAATGCTGTCCAACGAGGAGCCGTGGACCGCAAGGAAGTATGGGCCCATGTGTCATCGTCTAAGAGGGCCGACGAATTATTTATAGGCACATTTCTTTAGAATTTTTTAAATGCCAGATTATTCAGGGGGTTCCTGGAGGCAAACAAGCTTATTTTCTTCCTTAATTTCGCAACAACACAGATAGTTCTTCATAATCAACAAGCTGCCTTACGTCGCACCGACACAGATAAACCTTCTTCATCAACAAGCTGCTTTACGTCGCACCGACACAGATAGTTCTTCATCATCAATAAGCTGCCATATGTCGCACCGACACAGATAGACCATCCTATCAACAAAATGCTTTACGCCGCACCGACACAGATAGATTTTCATCATCGACAAAATGCTTTACGTCGCACCGACACAGATAGTTCTTCATCATCAACAAGCTGTTTTATATCGCACCGACACAGAGAGGTCTTCGTCATCAACAAAATGCATTACGTCGCACAGACACAGGTACATCTTCATCATCAAGAAAACGCTTTACGTCGCACCGACACAGACAGTTCATCATCAACAAGCTGCAATAGGTTACACCGATACAGATAATTCTTCATCATCAACAAGTTGCTGTACGTCGCACCGACACATATAGACATTCATCATCAACAAGCTGCTTTACGTCCTACCGACACAGACAGATCTTCTCATCAAGAAGCTGCTTTACGTAGCACCGACACAGATAGATCTTCTCATCAAGAAGCTGCTTTACGTAGCACCGACACAGATAGATTTCTCATCAAGAAAATGCTTTAAGTCGCACCGACAAAGATAGTTCTTCATCATCAACAAGGTGTATTAGGTCGCACCGACAGAGATAGATCTTCACCAACAACAAAATGCTTTACGTCGCACCGATAGAAGTTGATCATCATCAAGAAAATGATGTACGTCGCACCAACACAGAATGTCTCCTTCATCAAGAAGCTTTTTTACGTCGCACCGACACAGATAGATTTTCATCATCAAGAAGATGCTTTACGTCGCACCGACACCGAGAATTCTTCATCCTCACAAAATGCCTTACGTCGCACCGACACAGGTAGATCTTCATCATCAAGAAAATGCTTTAAGTCGCACCGACACAGATAGATCTTCATCATCAAGAAAATGCTTTAAGTCGCACCGACACAGATAGATCTTCATCATCAACAAGCTGATTTACGTTGCACCGACTCACATATTTAATCACGATCAACAAAATGCTTTACGTCGCACCGAGCCAGACAGAACTTTATCATCAAGAAGTTGCTTTACGTCGCACCGAAAGAGGTTGTTCTTCATCATCAAGAAAATGCTTTACGTCGCACCGACACAGATAGATCTTCATCATCAACAAGCTGATATACGTTGCACCGACTCACATATTTAATCACGATCAACAAAATGCTTTACGTCGCACAGACACAGGTACCTCTTCATCATCAAGAACATGCTTTACGTCACACCGACACTGATATTTCTTCATCATCAACAAGGTTCTTTACGTCGCACCGACACACATAGATCTTCATCATCATCAACAAGCTGCTTTATGTCGCACCGACCCCGAGAGGTCTTCATAATCAAGATGCTGCTTTACGTTGCACCGAAGCAGATAGGTCTCAATACAACAAGCTGCTTTACATCGCACAGACCAAGATAGGACTTCATCATCAACAGCATGCTTTACGTCGCATCGACACAGGTAGATCTTCATAATAAAAAAGCTGTTTTACGTCGCACCGACGCAGATAGTTCTTCATCATCAACTAGGCGTTTTACGCCGCACCGACTGAGATATATCATCATCATCAACAAAATGCATTACGTCGCACCGAAGGGGAGAGTTACTTATCATGAAGAAAATGATTTATAACGGACACACCCAGGTAGATCTTCATCAGAAAGAAAATGTTTTAAGTCGCACAGACACAGGTACAACTTCATCATCAAGGACATTCTTTACGTCGCATCGACACAGGTAGATCTTCATCTTCAACAAGCTGAATTACGTTGCACCGACACATATATTCCATCATCAACGTCAACAAGGTGCTCTACGTCGCTCCGACACAGATGGATATTCATCATCAACAGGCTGCTTTACGTCCCACCGAAACACACAGATCTTCTCATCCATAGGTTGCTTTACGTCACACCGACGCAGATATATCTTTATCATCAGGCTGCGATACGTCGCACCAACATAGATATACGTTCTCATCAAAAAATGCTTTACGTCCGACCGACAAATATAGATCATCATCCTGAACAAGCTGCTTTAGGTCGCATCGAAGCAGATAGGTCCAATTCATCAACAAGCTGCTTTACGTCGCAACGGCACAGTTAGAATTTCATCATGAACAAGCTGCTTTACGTCGCACCGACACAGAGGACTTCATCATCAACAAAATGCTTCACGTCGCACAGAAACAGGTAGATATTCATCGGCAACAAAATGCTTTACGTCGCACAGAAACAGGTAGATATTCATCAGCAAGAAAATGCTTTACGTCGCATTGACACAGATAGTTTTTCAACATCAACAAGATGCAGTACGTTGCGCCGACAAAGAGAGTTCTTCATAATCAACAAGGTGCTTTACGTCGAACCGACACAGATATATCTACATCATCTACAAGCTGCTTTACGGCAAACAGACACAGGTAGGTTTTCATCATAAAGCAAATGCTTTACGTCACACTCTTAAATCTCCATCATTAACAAAATTCTCTACGTCGCACCGACACAGATATATCTTCATCATCAACAAACTGCTTTATGTCGCACCGACACAGATAGATGTTCATCATCAAGAAGCTGCTTTATGTCGCACCGACACAGATAGATGTTCATCATCAAGAAGCTGCTTTATGTCGCACCGACACAGATAGATGTTCATCATCAAGAAGCTGCTTTACGTCGCACCGACACAGATAGATGTTCATCATCAAGAAGCTGCTTTACGTCGCACCGACACAGATAGATGTTCATCATCAAGAAACTGCTTTATGTCGCACCGACACAGATAGATGTTCACCATCAAGAAGCTGCTTTACGTCGCACCGACAGAGCAAGGTGTACATATTCAACAAGCTGCTTGATATCGCACCGACCCAGAGAGACCTTCATCATCTAGAGGCTGCTTTACGTTGCACCGACACAAATAGATCTTCGTCACCAACAAAAATGATTTTGGTCGCACCGACACAGAGAGTTCTTCATCATCAACAAAATGCTTTACGTCGCACCGAAAGAGGTAGATCTTCATAAAAACAAGCTGCTTTAAGTCGCACCGGCACACATAGGTCATCATGATCAAAAAATGCTTTACGTCGCAACGACCCTCTGTGATCTTCTTTATCAACAAGCTTCGTTACGTTGCACCGACACAGATAGTTCATCATCAACATGCTGCTTTACGTCGCACCGACACAGAGATATCTTCATCACCAACTAGCTGCTTTACGTCGCACCGACTCAGGTAGGTCTTCATCATAAAGAAAATGCTTTATGTCGCACCGACACAGAGAGATATTCATCATCAACAAGCTACTTTACGTCGGACCAGCCCAGAGAGTTTTTCATCATCAAGAGGATGCTTTACGTCGCACCGACACAGATAGATCTTCATCAACAACAAGCTCCTTTACGACGCACCGACACAGGTAGATCTTCATCATCAACATGCTGCTTTATGTCGCACCGACCCAGAGAGATCTTCATAATCAACAAAATGTTTTACGTTGCACCGACACAGGCAGTTCATCATCAACATGCTGCTTTACGTCGCACCGACACAGATAATTTGTCAGATTCAAAAAGCTGCTCTACGTCGCACCGATAGAGATACATCTTTATCATCAACGGGCTACTTTATGTCGCACCGAAGCAGATAGGTCTTCATAATCAACAAAATACTTTACGTCGCACCGAAAGAGGTTGATATTCATCATCCAGGAAATGCTTTACGTCACTTCGACACAGATAGACCTTCATCATCAACAAGCTGATTTAGGTCGCACCGACACACATATTTCATCATGATCAACAAAATGCTTACGTCGCACCGACAGAGATAAATTTTTGTCATCAAAAATGCTTTACGTCACACCGACACAGATAATTCTTCATCATCAACTAGACGTTTTACGTCGCACCGACTCAGGTAGATCATCATCATCAACAGAATGTTTTACGTCCCACAGACACAGGTAGATTTTAATCAGAAAGAAAATACCTCGCACCACACAGAGATGTTTGCATCATCAACAAGCTGCATTACGTCGTACCGACACAGATATTTCATCATCATCAAGAACATTCTTTACGTCGCCCCGCACAGATATTTCATCATCATCAACAAGCTGCCGTACCTCGCACCGACACAGATAGTTCTTCATCAGCAAGAAAATGCTTTATTTCGCACCGACACAGAGAGGATTTCATCATCAACAAGCTGCTCTACGTCGCACCGACACAGATAGATCTTCATCATCAACAAGCTGCATTACGTCACACCGACACAGGGAGGTCTTCATCATAAAGAAAATGCTTTACATCGCACCGACACAGAGAGATATTCATCATCAAGACGCTACATTACGTTGCACCGTCACAGATAGATTTTCGTCACCAACAAAAAGCTTAACGTCGGACCGACACAGACAGTTCTTCATCAGCAAGAAAATGCTTTATTTCGCACCGGCACAGACTGTCTTCTTCATCATCAAGAAGCTGCCTTAAGTCGCACCGTCAGAGAGAGGATTTTTATCATCAAGAAGCTGCTTTACGTCGCACCGACACAGAAAGTTCTTCATAATCAACAATGTGCTCTACGTCGCACTGACACAGATAGATCTTCATCATAAAGAAGCTGCTTTACGTCGCACCGACACAGATAGAACCTCGTCACGAACTAAATGCTTTACGTCGCACCGACACAGATAGATCTTCATCATCAACAAGCTACTTTATGTCGCACCGAGCCAGACAGAACTTTATCAACAAGAAGTTGCTTTACGTCGCACCGAAAGAGGTTGTTCTTCATCATCGAGAAAATGCTTTACGTCGCACCGACACAGATAGATCTTCGTCATCAAGAAGCTGCCTTACGTCGCACCGACAGAGGAAGGTCTACATCATCAACAATCTGCTTGATATCGCACCGAACAAGAGAGTTCTTCATCATCTAGAAGCTGCTTTACGTCGCACAAACACAGATAAATCTTCAAAAAAACAAGCTGCTTTACGTCGCACCGGCACACATAGGTCATCATGATCAAGAAATGCTTTACGTCACACCGACACAGAAAATTCTTCATCATCAACTAGACGTTTTACGTCGCACCGTCTCAGGTAGATCATCATCATCAACAAAATGCTTTACGTCCCACAGACACAGGTAGATTTTAATCAGAAAGAAAATACCTCGCACCACACAGAGAGGTTCTCATCATCAACAAGCTGCATTTCGTCGCACCGACACAAATATTTCATCATCATCAACAAGGTGCTTTACGTCGCACCGACACAGAGAGTCCTCATCATCAACAAATTGCTGTACGTTGCACCGACACAGATAGGTCTTCTTCATCAAGAAGCTGCTTAACGTCGCACCGACACAGGTGCTTTACGTCGCACCGACACAGGTAGGTCTTCATATACAAAAAGCTGCTTTACGTCCCACCGGTACGCATAGATCTTCTCATCAAGAAGTTCCTTTACGTCGCACCAACACAGATATATCTTCATCATCAACAGGCTGCTTTACGTCCCACCGAACCAGAGGGATCTTCATTATCAACAAAGTGCATTAGGTTGCAACGAAACAGATAGGTCTTCATCATCAAGAAGCTGCTTAACGTCGCACCGACACAGATAGCTCTTCATATTCAACAAGCTGTTTTCACGTCGCACCGACACCGATAGATCTTCATCATCAACAAGCTGCATTACGTTGCACCGACCCAGAGAGATCATCGTCATCAAGAAGCTGGTTTACGTCGGACCGACACAGATAAATCTTCATCACGAACTAAATGCTTTACGTGGCAACGACACAGGTAGATTTTCATCATGAACAAGCTGCTTTACGTCGCACCGACACAGATAGGTCTTCATCATCAAGAAGCTGCTTAACGTCGCACCGACACAAATAGGTCTTCATACACAACAAGCTGTTTTCACGTCGCACCGACACCGATAGATCTTCATCATCAACAAGCTGCATTCGTTGCACCGACCCAGAGAGGTCTTCATCATCAAGAAGCTGGTTTACGTCGCACCGACACGGATAGTTCTTCATCATCAACAAAGTGCATAGGTCTTCTTCATCAAGAAGCTGCTTAACGTCGCACCGACACAGGTGCTTTACGTCGCACCGCAGTAGGTAGAATTTCATCATCAAGAAAATGCTTTACGTCGCACCGACACAGAGAGTTCTTCATCATCAACAAGCTGCCTTACGTCACACCTTAGGCAACTTGATATTCAACCCAGCCTTACGAAGCCGATTGAGTACTTCCTTTAGTGATCTACGAGTTCTTCAATAGTCTCAGAAAACACGACTACATCATCGATGTTTTGATACAGATATTCGAATTTGATATCCGAGAAGACCCTATCTAGCAGTCTAGTAAGAACAGCTGCACCAGTGGCGAGCCCAAGAGGCACGCGGTTGTATTCATACAAGTTCCAATCCGTGGCCAACGCAGTCAGATATTTCAATTCTTCTGCTAGAAGTATCAGGATATATGCCTGATTAAGATCGAGGATGGTAAAGAATTTCTCCTTTCGAAACCTTGATAAACACGAGTGAATATCAGGGAGGGGCACAGATTGTAACACCACCTTACGGTTCAAAGCTTTGTAATCAATCACAGGTCTGAAGCCACCTTGGTTTTTATGCACAAGAAAAATTGTCGATGAATAAGCCGAATTAGAAGATCGAATGATACCATCCTTTAACATCTGACCGATGATTTCCTTGAGAGCCTTCATTTTAGGTGGGGACGTCCTATAACGCGGAAACCTAACTGGAATGGAATCAGTTAACTCAATCTTATATTCAATAAGGTCAGTAACTGCAAGTGTATCTCAAAATACATCAGGAGAAGACTGACATAGCCTTATAATATTTTCAGCCTGACTTCAGGTGGATTCCTAAGATCTAACAACATCTCACTATGCGTAGGCGAAACAGATGAACATGGCTCAGAATTAAATTTCAAAAGGGACTCAATATTACAGGCAAGACAAATGTTAACAACAAATAAATTCACTTTCCAGCTAAACTTCGAAATACGGACTTTAGCATAAATGAAACCTAAAATATCTAATGGAGAGGAGTTAGCCGAGTCACATTTAACAGAAGAGGGACTATAGTCTGAAAATTTACAAGAAGCTTTTAATTTAGAATATATTCTTATAAAATTATGGAACACACCCTTCCAGAGTCTAATAGAGCCATGACGGACTCGTAATTTACTTCAATTTTCAGGAATGGCGCGAATGCAGGTGTCTCTGCCATAACTCTGAGACATTCTCTGGGGCCTTCAAATAAATAACTAAGGGAAATTTCGCCCTTCAAATAATTTTTACTTTGTTTACCGGGGGCTGAGCATCGGGAAGGAAAACCTGCTGACTCAGCCAAGGACGCTAGTCACTTTCTACTACCTTGGTTAACGGAGGTAGCACCAGAGGTTGAGGAAGATGATGTGCTATTTTCTTAGCAGGGTGAGCAAAAGAGCCGCATTTAATGCAACCTTTGGAGGGACCTGCTACGTTCTTAATTAAAATAGATTTTATCAATGGGCATGTATTTAGCATATGATCCGTTTATCTACATGCGGAATACTTGCGAGCGGGAATGTTTCGGCGAAGTTGTGGCCGACAACTATTAGAAGACGGAGGGGGCTCCTTAGCAACACTTAAGGTATCGGTGTATCTTACTTCTTCGGCTGACAGTGCCATTGTCTCTTATTCAGAGAAGGTTTTAGGTCGAGTTGCACAATATCGATACGACCTATGGGGCGGAGAGACACCTTCGACAATAGTTTGCACTATTTGGTCTTCGGAGAAGTGAAGGGCGAATACCCCGGTGTAAAACTAAATATCGTGAATAAAATCTGCCAGGTTTTCATCCAACCGCTGTCCTCTATTATATAATTTTTGGATTAACGATGACATGGCTCCAGCCGGAATAAAGTTGGCCAGGATGTGGGCGTGGAAGTCTTCTATAGAAGATCGATCAGGTATTGCTTTAACTATTTTGTCCGAAAGGACGCCTACAGAATAAGGATACATAATTTGAAGCATTTGGGAATGAGAGAGAGAGAAAACACTAGGGCATGGTCTTGAAATTCTACTAAGAACCTATGGAAGGAAATAACTTCATTAGTTGAATTTACTGAAAATTTTGAAATGTCCTTAAGCGACATAGCCAATTTATGAGGTAAGCTACTGAAAGCGGATGACATAATAGGTGAAACAATAGGAGGTTGAGAAGGCTCAAACACTGAATTCGTCAAAAAGAAGGGTGGAATCTGTCTTTGGACGACCAAACTCAGTTTCCGATAGGGCAGATGTTTGTTGAGTGGCGACGTATTTTCCTACTCTCAATAGATTTACTGTGATCCTCTTCCGTATGTAGATTTACGGAAGGAACTTTGTGGGCCTTAGGAGTAGAGGCCCCGGTCAACAATTGTCTAACTCGACTAGATATATCTCACAGATGCTCAACTAAATTGCTAGCCTCCATAGCATGATGATCCTTTAATTTGAGAGACAATAGGTCCCTAGCCCTATTGTAGAAATGAAACAGCCTAGTTTGTACTCTTTTAAGTTGGTTGGCAGATGGATCACTCACATCAGAAAAACTAACTACAGGCGCTAGTTCGGTGGTATTGTCAGTGATAGTGGATAAAGCCTCATCAATTTCTTTCTCCTCAAAAACTGGGATGCAGATAGGGTGTTCTAATGACTCTATAAATTTGGCAATATCTGCCACAAGCGTGCCTCCAGATTAGATCATTGTAATGAGGAGCTCGTAAATCATTTTTCCTTGCGCAAGTACCCGGGAGCGAGGACTTCGCGAGGACCAGACGGGTTGACAGAAAAATTTAATCATTTGGAAACTTTCCAGCAACCAAGAAAATCCTTAGGGTTCGGAATGGAATCTACGGTTAGGGCTTAATCTAGACCCATTCAACCACGCTCTGCTACCACCTCTTCCGTGGTTATCTGTGAAACGCAGAGGTGAAGGAAGTTGCTGGTGGGAATGGGTCTATCTACGATACTCAAAGGTGACTTTAAAATTTTAATATAAAGGTTATATTTCTTTTTAGATCTTAAAATTCAACACATAAAAGCCTTCAGGTACATAGGTAGTTCGTAAAAAAGATTGAGAAACCAAGAATTGGCAATTTAGAATTTCTGAGTTTCAAGTTCCTAATTTACAAGGTACCATAATCAGCAACGTTGCGTTTAGTCAGATAGATAAGGAGAGATATCTTCCAAACCACAATTTCCAGGAGCACTTTGCTCCAACAGTTACAAGTAACAGCCTTCCGAAGGCACCACTCAGTGTCACACTAAAGTCAATTAAATTACAAGAAAAGTGCTACAGGCTCTACAATTTCATAAAGGAGACTGAGCTCCCAACCCTTACAGCCTAATTCAGGCAACCTTTAAGTTAGATCAGGGATTAGGGCTTATTTGCTCAATAAAATTATATTTAAAGGCCCCTCTAGGCACAACCTACAATTTACAACGCCAGATTAATACCGTTTATATTATACAGGGATATCTAGTACCCATAAGTAGTATAATAAGCAGGTTCTGCCGCCGCCTCCGCCTCCGGGCTCCCAGGGGCCCCTCCGCCTCCGCCTCACGGGAGGCCCTCCCAGAGGCTTCCTCCGCCCCCCGAGGGGCCCTCCCAGAGGCCTCCTCCGCCTCCGCCCCCCGAGGGGCCTTCCCAGAGGCCTCCTCCGCCTCCCGCGGAAAATTTGAATTTGTAAACAAAGCCACGTGCTTTTTGACAGCTGTCATCGACAACAACGCATCGCTAACCTCACTGCTGCCATCTTGACGGGCCTAAACTTCAGTGGTAATAACTTAAACTAACTAGCGCGAGGTAAACAAATCCACGTGTTTTCTGACAGCTACGTGCTTTTTGACAGACAACAACGCATTGCTAACCTCAGTACTGCCATCCTGACGGGCCTAATCTCAATAGTACCAACTTAACCTCACAAGCGTGAGATAAACAAAGCCACGTGCTTTTTGACAGCTGTCATCCGCCATCGTTAAACTACAGAGCACCGTGCTGCCCTCTTTATCGCAGTAGCTGTAAATTCGTCACCTGTCATCGGCAGTGCTGCCATCTTGGCGGGCCTAAACCTTAGTGCTACCAACTTAACCTCACTAGCGCGAGATAAACAAATCCACGTGCTTTTTTGACAGCTGACTTCCGCCATCCTTTATCAACAGAGCACAGTGCTGCCCTCTTTAGCTACTTACCTTTGAAATGTGTTGGCGGATAATTTGAAAAATGCTTTTTGACAGCAGCCATCTTGCATCGCAAACCTCAGTGCTGCCCTCTTTAGCTAGATACCTTTGGTAGCAGACAATTCCACGTGACAGCAGCCATCTTTGAGCACCGTGCTGCCCTCTTTGTGGTGGCGGGTAATTTTTACGTCACAGCTGTCATCCGCCATCTTGCATCGCAAACCTCAGTGCTGCACTCTTTTAGCTAGATACCTTTGAAATGTAGTGGCGGCAATTAGAAAAATTCCTTATGCTCTTGTTTGGAAACAAAGCCACGTGCTTTTTTGACAGCTGTCATCTGCCATCTTTAATCAACAGGGCACCGTGCTGCTATCATGCGGGCAATTTCGTCAGCTGTCATCCGCCATCTTTAAACTACAGAGCACCGTGCCGCACTCTTGCGTCAGCTGTCATCCACCATCATTAAACTACAGAGCACCGTACCGCACTCTTGCGGGTAATTCCGTCAGCTGTCATCCGCCATCTTTAATCAAGAGAGCGCAGGGCCGCACTTTATGTGGTGGTGACAAATTCCACATTCGCCATCTTTAATCTACAGAGCGCCGCGCTGCATTGTGTGGTGGCGGATAATTTGAAAAGCTGCCAAGAGCGCATCGTGTTGGCATCTTTATTCTTTGAGATGTGGTGGTGGCAAATTCCACATCCGCCATCTGAGAGCACCGTGCTGCGCTCTTGATCGTAGTAGCGGACAATTTAAAAAGAACATGTCAAGGAATACGTTTGTTCTAAAAGAAAACAAGACTCTAGTTCTGAAGGGCTTGCCTAAGATAGCGATTGTGTTAACCTCCTTTTCCCTGCTCTTTTAAGTCATAGCATTATCGAATACTTGAAGATTATATTACAAAAGAAGTGATTAAGAATATAATCGATACAACATATGATCAGAACATTGAATGATGTGTTTGGGGTGCACCTTCGTTCTAAGAGAATCGAACCCGAGACTGCCGGGTGAGAGGCAAGCATACTAAACCAAACCGTAGGAGCCGGCAATTCTCTTTCTATATAATAATTTCGTGTGGCTATTTCTAGTCAAGTGCAGTCTAAAAATAAATCCTAGTCTTGTTGTACCAGGAAGGGTAACTGGCGTGCTGATAAGCCACTTGTAACTCACGGAACGTTTTCTTAGCCGTGTAGCATTTAGCTGGTGTAAGTTCCTAACATAAAATATTATGATTGTACGGAGAGGTTAAAACACAGTGCCAGCACATAGCCTACCCCTATCAAAAGAGCCTGCACGGTGCCGGCTTATAGGCTACTCCTGTTGAAGGAGTCTGCACAAGGTTTAACACCCCTATCAACAGCCCTTACTTAATGCTGGCTTTTTGCACGCCCTCAAAACTACCTAAGAACGTAATATACTACAGTAGGGAGAATGTAAAATCCAGTGCCGGCACATAGCCTACTCCTACCGAAGAAACCTGCACAAGGCTTATCGCCTCCATCCGACTGATGAATCACCGTCAACATCTTGTACTCACAATCAGTTTCGGGGAAGCCTGCACAAGTTTTAACGTCCCCATCAACAGCCCTTACTAAATGCTGGCTTTTTGCACGCCCTCGAAACTACCTAAGAATGTAATATACTACAGTAGGGAGAGGGTAAAACCCGGTGCCGGCACATAGCCTACTCCTTCCGAAAAGCCTGCATACAGCTTATCACCTCCATCCGACAGATGATTCACCATCAACATCTTGTACTCACAATCATTTTCGAAGGAGTCTGCACAAGGTTTAACGTCCCCATTAACAGCCCTTACTTAATTTTTTGCACGCCCTCGAAACTACCTGAGAATGTAGTATGCAACAGTAGGATCGCCTCCATCCGACAGATGAATCGCCATCAACATCTTGTACTCACAATCATTTTCGAAGGAGTCTGCACAAGGTTTAACGTCCCCATCAACAGCCCTTACTTAATGCTGGCTTTTTGCACGCCCTCGAAACTACCTAAGAATGGAATATACTACAATAGGGAGAGGGTAAAACCCGGTGCCGGCACATAGCCTACTCCTGCCGAAAGAGCCTGCACAAGGCTTATCGCCTCCATCCGACTGATGAATCACCATCAACATCTTGTACTCACAATCAGTTTCGGGGAAGCCTGCACAAGGTTTAACGTCACCATCAACAGCCCTTACTTAATGCTGGTTTTTGCACGCCCTCGAAACTACCTAAGAATGTAATATACTACAATAGGGAGAGGGTAAACCCGGTGTCGGCACATAGCCTAATCCTGCCGAAAAGCCTGCATACAGATTATCACCTCCATCCGACAGATGAATCACCATCAACATCTTGTACTCACAATCATTTTCGAAGGAGCCTGCACAAGGTTTAACGTCCCCATCTACAGCCCTTACTTAATTTTCTGCACGCCCTCGAAACTACCTCAGAATGTAATATGCAACAGTAGGATCGCCTCCATCCGACAAATGAATCACCCTCAACACTCGTGTCCCCGCAATCATTCTCGCTACTTCGAGAGATAGCGGGTTCGAACCCCTACTGTCGGAAGCCGTAAAAAAGCAAATGCTAGGCGAGGGACCTGCGCGATCGTCATAACGTGTAATTACATGATCTAGCTAAATGTGGTTCTAGCTCAATACCTTTAAGTGCCTACAGGTAAGGAATACCGCGGATGCAGCTTAGTACCCTCCCGTTTAAATCCAGAGGTCGAGGATCGCGCGCTAACTTTCTAAGGCTCGATCCGCTGCAAAACTCTTAAATTCTGACACCTCGGCATCAACAGCAGGTTCGATCCCGGCTTAAATACGTCAGCCTGCAGAACTCAGCGTAAGACCCTCAGGAGAGCTCTTGTTGCATAAACATTTCGTTCCAACTGTACTGCAAACGTCTGCAATTCTTGATATCCGCTTGGTAACAAGGAGTATATTTACTCGCTGCAGTCTGCCTGAAGCGCTCACAGTTCTTTGTGTATGTCTATTACGTGCACATCTCCCGTCTAAGTACTGTCTGCTGTGAATATTATTCTTCAGCCTTCAACTTAAGGTAAGCCTGAACTGTTAGTTACTGTTTGCAAAGCAACTTCTACGCTAGGTAATAAACATCTACATTCATATATGTTTGTTCTTTCCTTTCTTAGGTACCGTTCGAGTTACAGGCTTGAAAGTACGCATTTTATTCTTCCGAGTAACAGACTGCAGCACGCGCATTTTTAAGGTAGGTTTTCGAACTTTGAGTTGTAAAGATAGCTAGGCTAGCTGATGTACCCTACATTACATTCATATATGTTTGTTCTTTTCTTTTAGGTACAACTAGAATATTATCATTCGAGTTACAGGCTTGAAAGTACGCATTTTATTCATCCGAGTAACAGTCTGCAGCACGTGCATTTTTAAGGTATGTTTTCGAACTTTGAGTTGTAAAGATAGCTAGGCTAGCTGATGTACCCTACACTACATTCATATATGTTTCTTCTTTTTTAGGTACAACTAGAATATTATCATTCGAGTTTCAGGCTTGAACGCACGCATTTTATTCATCCGCGTAACAGTTTGCAGCGCGAAGATCTTAAGGTATGTCTGACCTCTATACGTTGAAACTTGGTTTCTTCCGAATATCGTAACATTAAGCTAATCATAAATAGTTGTTCTCTTCAATCCTCATGCTATAGACGAGGTTAATCTTATAATTTCAAACTCACAGCAATGTCCGACCTCTATACGTTGAAACATGGTTTCTTCCGAACATCGTAACTTTAGTCTATTGATAAATAGTCGTTCTCTTCAATCCTCATGCTATAGACGAGGTTAATTTTATAATTTCAAACTCACAGCAATGTCTGACCTCTATAGGTTGAAACTTCGTTTCTTCCGAACATCGTAACTTTAGTCTATTGATAAATAGATATTTTCTTTAATCTGCATGTCATAGAAGATGTTAATCTTATAATTTCAAACTCACAGCAATTTCAGACCTGTACAGGTTCAAACTTGGTTTCTTCCGAACATAGCAACTTTAGTCTATAGATAAATAGTTGTTCTCTTCAATGATTTATGCTGTAGAAGAGGTTAATCTTATAATTTCAAACTCACAGCCATGTCCGACCACTATACGTTGAAACATGGTTTCTTCCGAACATCGTAACATTAGTCTAATGATAAATAGTTGTTCTCTTCAATGTTTTAAGCTGTAGAAGAGGTTAATCTTATAATTTCAAACTCGCAGCAATGTCTGACCTGTACAGGTCCAAAATTGGTTTCTTCCAAACGTAGCAACTTTGGTCTATTGATAAATAGTTGTTCTCTTCAATGTTTTATGCTGTAGAAGAGGTTAATCTTATAATTTCAAACTCACAGCCATGTCTGACCTGTACAGGTTCAAACTTGGTTTCTTCCGAACATAGCAACTTTAGTCTATTGATAAATAGTTGTTCTCTTCAATGTTTTATGCTGTAGAAGAGGTTAATCTTATAATTTCAAACTTTCAGCAATGTCTGACTTTAGTAACTTTAGTCTATTGATAAATAGTTATTTTCTTTAATCTGCATTTCATAGAAGATGTTAATCTTATAATTTCAAACTCACAGCAATGTCTGTCCTGTACAGGTCCAAACTTGGTTTCTTCCGAACATAGCAACTTTAGTCTATTGATAAATAGTTGTTCCCTTCAATGTTTTATGCTGTAGAAGAGGTTAATCTTATAATTTCAAACTCACAGCCATGTCTGACCTGTACAGGTTAAAACGTGGTTTCTTCCGAACATAGCAACTTTAGTCTATTGATAAATAGTTGTTCTCTTCAATCTTTCATGCTGTAGAAGAGGTTAATCTTATCATTTCAAACTTTCAGCAATGTCTGACCCCTATAGGTTGAAACTTGGTTTCTTCCGAACATCGTAACTTTAGTCTATTGATAAATAGTTATTTTCTTTAATCTGCATGTCATAGAAAATGTTAATCTTATAATTTCAAACTCACAGCAATGTCTGACCTGTACAGGTTCAAACTTGGTTTCTTCCGAACATAGCAACTTTAGTCTATTGATAAATAGTTGTTCTCTTCAATGTTTTATGCTGTAGAAGAGGTTAATCTTATAATTTCAAACTCACAGCCATGTCCGACATGTACAGGTTCAAACTTGGTTTCTTCCGAACATCGTAACTTTAGTCTATTGATAAATAGATGTTCTCTTCACTCCTTCATGCTGTAGAAGAGGTTAATCTTACAATTTCAAACTTACAGCCACGTCCGACCTCTATACGTTGAACATCGCAACTTTAGACTAATCTCTATTGGTTGTTCTCTTTTCAGATGTTTCCCTGCTCGCAGTGAAATGAAACGTTCAGAAGACGTGACATCCTCACACGACATGTAAAATCGAAACATCGTGATGTGTCTGATACGTTTTCCTGCGGGCAGTGCAACGTTACGTTCGCAAGGCGAGATAACTTTATGCGTCATATAAAATCAAAACACCCTAGCATAACATCTGCTTTATGTGAAGTTTGTGGTGTGTATTTCGCTAACGTAGGGCGATACTAGGCTCACTTAGTAGAAGCGCATCAGGTATCTACTTGCCCTCAGGTAATAGGAGAAAAGCGTAAAAAACGGATGTAGCTGTAGAAAGTACTAGTAGTAAAAAACCTAGAAAAAATCATGAACTTCAAACTAATCACTGCGAGCACTGTAACACTGATGTACCATCTTCACATTTTCAGGGACACTTACGGAGTAATGCGCATAAAAATAATGCGTGTAGAAGTGGTAGTAACGCAAACATCGAGGAAATTAATACAGCATTTAAAAGTAGGATTTCTAGTTACAGAATTCGCACCAGTCAAAAGTTTCAGAGCACTTCAAACTTTTTAAATTGTGTTCAACCGGATGTACAACAGCTTCTTGCTAAATCTTTGTCCAATCATAATTTATTTAAAGTTAATTTTGAACTTTTCGCCTTGTACATTTAAAGCACGCATGAATCCGAAATAACGGACATTAATTCATTTAATACGAAGAATTTTGTCATAAGTGAGTCGACTAATTTTGGTGATGTACTTAGGGATGTCTCTAACATTATTTCAACTAAGAGCGAGGAATTTCAGGAAAAGGAATCCGGGTGGGCTTTAGTTGAAACAATGTATCTAGAAGTTAACATCAATAAGTACAATCCTATGCGTGGATCTTCGCACATCGAGCTGCCGACATGGATTCAGCAAAGAAAAGCTGTTGTAAACATCCAAAACAATGACGAAGCATGTTTTGCATGGGCGGCGATGTCGGCTTTAAATCCGGCGAAATCGAATATAGCGAATAGAACATCATCGTATCTACACTATTCAACGCAAATAAATTTCGATAGCATAGAATTTCCTGTGCAGTTAAAAGATAATAAGCGCTTTGAAGAACTAAATAACATTAGCATTAATGTGTTTGGTGTAGAGAAAATGTCTGTAGTAGGTCCTCTGTATTATACACATCATAAGAAGAGTACTCATGTTAACTTACTCTATATTGAAAACAGTGAGAATAGCCACTTTTGCTGGATTAAAAATCTGAGTAGACTTGTTAGTAGTCAGTTGTCAAAAGATAGGTGTAAGCAGTGGCTATGTGATGGATGTTTGCAGTATTTTAGAACTGAAGATCAGTTAACGAAGCATTCCAAGAACGACTGCAATCATGTACGTACAGAGATACCTACTACAGGCAATAATGTTTTAAAATTTACAAATTTTCACAAGCAGATGTGGGTACCTTTCGTGATTTATGCAGACTTTGAAGCTATCCTCACGCCATGCAACACATGCTTACCTAATTCTGAAAACACTTTCACTAATACTACGAACATGCATGTCCCGTATAGCTTCGCGTATTACATCAAGTGTAGTTATGATAGTACGCTTAACACGTTAGAGCTGTATGGAGGACCTGATGCTGCTAAAGTATTTTTAGAAAGACTTGATAGTGATGCAATTCGTCTTGGTCGTATTCTAAATAGTAATATTCCTACGAAGCCACTCACCGAAATTCAGTTAAATGATCATGAACGTGCTACAAAGTGTAGCATTTGTGATGGGGAATTTTCCGAAAATGACCCTAAAGTTTTTGATCCTGATCATTTAACTGGTTTCTACAGATGTGCCGCTCATTATAGCTGTAATCTTAAGTACAGAGTTAATAAATTTATCCCTGTAATTTTTCATAACTTATCTGGTTACGACTCACATTTCATCATTTCACAATTTGGAGCTTCAGATGAAAAATTAGATATAATCCCTCAGAATAAAGAGCGGTACATTGCGTTTGCGAAGTCTGTAAAAGTAGATGCAGAGCATTCTATAAAACTGAGATTCCTTGACTCGTTTCGCTTTATGGCAAGTAGCCTCGATAAACTTTCTAGTCATTTACAGCCAGAACAATTTACGGAAATTCGACGCGTTTTTCCCGAAGAAGCGCAGTTTAATTTACTTAGGCGTAAGGGTGTTTTTGTTATGAATATCTTGACTGCTTAGAGCGCCTCGAAGAACGTGCTTTACCATCGAAACAATCCTTTTACAGCTCGCTGAATTCAGCAGATATTAGTGATGATGACTATTTACATGCACAACATATCAGGGAGCAGTTCCACATTCAAACGCTAGGTGAATACTCCGACTTATATTTAAAGACGGATGTACTTTTGTTAGCTGATGTTTTTGAAAATTTTCGCTGTGTTTGCAAGAAAACCTACAGCCTTGACCCATGTCAGTATTTTACTGCGACTGGGTTAAGGTGGGATGCATGTTAAAATACACGCAGGTGAATTTGGAACTGCTAACCGATATTGATATGGTGCACTTTATAAAATCTTCTATTCGAGGCGGTCTAAGTCAGTGCAGTGGGCGGTATTCTAAGGCCAATAATAAGTACATGGCGATTTTCGATTCTAGTCAGGAATCTCAGTATATCGTTTATCTCGATGCGAATAATTAGTATGGGTGGGCAATGAGTCAGCATCTACCGGTGAGTGGTTTCCGCTGGCTAACGCAGAGCGAAATTGATGCTTTACAGCTGCACGCCCTAGGCGATGAAGCTGATAAAGGCTATTTCCTCGAAGTTGACTTACAGTATCCTAAAGAGTTACACACTTCTCATAATGACTTACCACTCTACCCTGAAAATGTGAAGTCCCCGTACATCGCATCAACGACGAAAATGCTAATTGCTAATTTGTGTGATAAATCTAAGTATATCATTCATTACCGAAATTTAAAACAGTGTTTGCAGCATGGTTTGAAGTTATCCAAAATTCATCGCGTACTAAAATTTAATCAGTCACCGTGGCTAAAGCCATATATCGATCTGAACAATAATTTAAGAACGAATGCGGTTAACGAGTTTGAAAAAGATTTCTACAAGCTCATGAATAACAGTGTGTTTGGTAAGACTATGTAAAATGTTGACAAACTCGTTGATGTAAAATTGATTACAAACTGGGAAAATATTAAGAAAAGGTATGGTGCTAACTATTTAATAAGTAAACCAAATTTCCACAGCTGTGCCATCATACATGAGAATTTAGTTATTATACAGATGAATCGTGTTAAGGTTAAGTATGACAAACCTACCTACGTCGGCTTTGCAGTACTTGAATTGGCTAAAACACACATGTATGAATTCCATTACGATTATATGATGAAGAAGTACGCGGGTAATGCGCATTTGCTCTACACAGATACCGATTAGTTTATTTATCAAATCAAAACTGATGACTATTACAATGATATAAAGCCAGACTTGGGTAGTTTTGATACAAGTAACTATCCTGCAAATAATCAATATCATCTACCGCTAGTGAACAAAAAGGTTCTAGGTAAAATGGAAGATGAATGTGCTGGGAATATTATCGATTCATTTGTAGGTACTAAATCCAAGTCATATTGCATAAAACTCTTAAATGAACTACAAATAAAGAGATTGAAGGGGGTTAAAAAGAATTTCGTTCAGAATCAGCTAAGTTTTGATAACTATAACAATTGCATTAAAAGCAATCCTCCTGTGTTGCATAAGCAAATGTCTGTCATTAGAAGCAAGAAGCACCAGTTGTACACTCATTTAATTAGTAAGGTAGCCCTTAATAATGATGATTGCAAACGGTTTGTCATCCCAAATTCTACCAACACTCTAGCCTGGGGGCATGGTAGTATTGATAGGTACTACTTTACATAAAGCAGATGTGTGTAAACATTATGCTAGAGGTGTGTACTTTGTAAATATATACATTAAGCTGTCTTACATCATAATTCACTGTACATATTGTATAAAGATAGGGAGAGGTACGCTGAGAGCGTAGTACGGCAAGTTTAAACTTGTACATACAAGAATTGTGTCGAGAATGGGAGAAGTATGCAAACATCACAAGGGTAAAATGATTCGAGATAAAACTTGTACATACAAGATGTAAATAAATAATTTAGAATTGTCATATTCTTTTATTTTGGGTTAGGTATTACCTTCCTCCCGCTCCTTATTTGCAAGATAAAGTTTCGTTTATTACTCAAAGAAGAAACGCAGGACAGAAGGTGATGAGCAGATTCGTAAGTATGTTATTGTCTAGCTCATGTTGAGATGAGAATTTTTTGTCTTTGCTAAACAGTGTTTGATTGCAATGCAGTGTTCAACAACATCGAACTGTAAACGGTAGTATGTGTTCAAGTCTAAACTTGCACACTCTTGCTTTTGCAATGCACGTTCGATAGAGATATAGCTTGATAGAGGAGGAAGAGCAGCTTAGTAAGTATGTTGAGAAGATAATTTTTTTCTTTCTAAACAGTGCTCGATTCTAGTCATGCAATGCAGTGTTCAACAACGTCGAACTATAAGCAGTATTATGTGTTCAAGTCTAAACTTGCAGGTACGCGATATGCATGCTGTTTTATGTGTAAGTTCGCGTTGCATTTTCGATAAAGCTATGCCTTAACAGAGCAGGGAAAAGGAGGTTAACACAATCGCTATCTTAGGCAAGCCGTTCAGAACTGTAGTCTTGTTTTCTTTTAGAACAAAGGTATTACTTGACATGTTCTTTTTAAATTGTCCGCTACTACGATCGAGAGCGCAGCACGGTGCTCTCAGATGGCGGATGTGGAATTTGCCGCCACCACATGTCAAAGAATAAAGACGCCAACACGATGCTCTCTTGGCAGCTTTTCAAATTATCCGCCACCACACAATGAAGCGCGGCGCTCTGTAGATTAAAGATGGCGAATGTGGAATTTGTCACCACCACATAGAGTGCGGCACTGCGCTCTCTTGATTAAAGATGGCGGATGACAGCTGACGGAATTACCCGCAAGAGTGCGGTACGGTGCTCTGTAGTTTAATGATGGTGGATGACAGCTGACGCAAGAGTGCGGCACGGTGCTCTGTAGTTTAAAGATGGCGGATGACAGCTGACGAAATTGCCCGCATGATAGCAGCACGGTGCTCTGTTGATTAAAGATGGCGGATGACAGCTGTCAAAAAAGCACGTGGCTTTGTTTCCAAACAAGAGCATAAAGAATTTTTCAACTTGCCGCCACAACATTTCAAAGGTATCTAGCTAAAAGAGTGCAGCACTGAGGTTTGCGATGCAAGATGGCGGATGACAGCTGTGACGTAAAAATTATCCGCCACCACAAAGAGGGCAGCAGGGTGCTCAAAGATGGCTGCTGTCACGTGGAATTGTCTGCCACCAAAGGTATCTAGCTAAAGAGGGCAGCACTGAGGTTTGCGATGCAAGATGGCTGCTGTCCAAAAGCATTTTTCAAATTATCCGCCACCACATTTCAAAGGTAAGTAGCTAAAGAGGGCAGCACAGTGCTCTGTTGATAAAAGATGGCGGATGTCAGCTGTCAAAAAAGCACGTGGATTTGTTTATTTCGCGCTAGTGAGGTTAAGTTGGTAGCACTAAGGTTAGGCCTGCCAAGATGGCAGCACTGCCGATGACAGGTGACAAATTTACAGCTACTGCGATAAAGAGGGCAGCATGGTGCTCTGTAGTTTAAAGATGGCGGATGACAGCTGTCAAAAAGCACGTGGCTTTGTTTATCTCACGCTTGTGAGGTTAAGTTGGTACTACTGAGGTTTAGGCCCGTCAAGATGGCAGTACTGAGGTTAGCGATGCGTTGTTGTCTGTCAAAAAGCACGTGGCTGTCAAAAAAAACACGTGGATTTGTTTACCTCACGCCAGTTAGGTTAAGTTGGTACCACTGAGGTTTAGGCCCGTCAAAATGGCAGCAGTGAGGTTAGCGATGCGTTGTTGTCGATGACAGCTGTCAAAAAGCACGTGGCGTTGTTTACAAATTCAAATTTCCCGCGGGAGGCGGAGGAGGCCTCTGGGAAGGCCCCTCGGGGGGCGGAGGCGGAGGAGGCCTCTGGGAGGGCCTCCCGTGAGGCGGAGGCGGAGGGGCCCCTGGGAGCCCGGAGGCGGAGGCGGCAGCAGAACCCGCTTATTATACTACTCCCATACTACTGGGCCTTCATGAAAAGGAAAGGTTTCATTACTGGCCCAAACACAAAATATATGGAGGCGTACACTTGCGCTCTTCGAAACCAGAAATTAAAACCCTACTTGGGCTTGGGGCGCGACGTTGCAGAGGCTAATCCCACACTACTGGTGTGACTAGGAGCACAAGTTAATTTATGATTTACAAGAGAAGAAGCGTTACAAAAATCGTAGTCACCTCAAGATTAGTTGACGGGGAATTCAAGAGGATAACACACTCTTTATCCCCGATTTACAGTTTATGTCCTTAGGATTTACATGTAATTTTATAATAGAAGAAGGTAATTTACATTTTAGGAATGGACAGTTACATAGTTAAAGATAGGAACCGTACCCTCGGGTCAGCTTGCGGAGATAACCACTTAGATGGAAAAACTGTTGGCCATTACCTGGGCTAATGTTCTGCCTGCCGAAGAATGAGGACCCCCGTCTCCTCTCTTAACGCAAACACTCAGAAATTTGGCGATCAATAAGACAAGTTAGCTCGGAAAACGCAGAGCTTTTATACCCGATGGGAAAATTCGAGAATACTCTGGACTAAATGCGGACACACCCTCTCATTTTTATTGGTGGATAAAATAGGTACAAGAAACGTTTGATTGGCTGAAGAATAAATACATGAAATTTCTAATTGGTTCTAAACCAACACTGACGGGATGAATAAGAAGTGTTCCAAACCTTGGAGCAACAAAAATAAGAAAAGTCACTTCAGATGAGAAAACCTATAAACACCAAAATTCTTTAAATCTCTAGTTATTCCACTTTTCACCAGAGTGCATGAGCTCAGTTTTTAAATAGAGACATCTATGGAGAAAGTTCCCAATTTCTTGAAAGTTTTTGTTGCAACCAGTGATACACTAAATCAAAATAAAGAAATCTAGTGAGTTTAGGAATCTTTCAAATAACATATTACTCTGTTATTTAGTAGTGACACCTTCTGCTCAATGTCCCAACTTCAAGCACTAGCTGTTTCAAGTTTCGTATGAGGCAAGAGGAAAGTGGCCGTGGCCTTAAGTAAGAAAAACTTGGTGTGAAAATGTGAAACCACGGATAACCATTTTCAGGGCTGCCGACAATGAGGTTCGAACCCACTGTCTCCGAAATGTAAGCTCACAGTTGTATGGCCACTTGCTCTGTAAAGCCGTATCAATAGAATAAGAGAGGTTTGTTACTATCCGGCATTCTAAGTTAATGAAGCTTTTCACCGCTAGCAAGCACTGGTTTCGCAGACCACAGAACAGTCCACGCTCCCTTCGAGAGGCCGCGGGGCATACTGTAGTCCGCACGGCAAGAAAATTCATCGTTCATTGCACTCGTCTTAGTTCCTGAGTAGGCAGGTTGGCAGCCCTGTGCACCAAATACGACAGTCATACCGCGTGTAGGTACTGATAAGACTGTAGTAATGAAGAGTGCTTTGATTTTACACGTCAGTACCTCTGTTATTTGTTTGACGTCCCACTAACTACAGAGACACAGAGGCCCCGCAGGAGTTCAGTTAACGTACTTATGCACCTTCAAATAATGCATTACAAAATTTATACATTTTTCACTCTCAGAAATGAAAATATGTGATTTTAGTCCATTCGCATATACTGATTTCCAATCTAAAGCTGTTTTTTCTATTACCTAACAGTTATTTTAGAGGACATGATGAACATTCCATTCCATAGGCCTGTTGTTCATTTGCCGTTTCCTATTATTTTCTATTATTATTTTTGGTTTAAAGTCAACACAAATCATCCATAATCCGAAATACACTACAACATAAATATATTAACTATTCTAAAATTGTATTCATTGCAAATAAAACTTTATATAGTAAAAATCTTACTTTCTTAACACATTGGAGACGGCCATTTTTGAATGTGCTATCCTCCAGAAATCGCGGGATTTGTAATGGTTTTTTGAAAATTTTTCATAGCTAGGGTAAGCCATGATTGTAACAACTTTTGGAATGCATAGAAAGATCACACGGGCACATCTACTGAAACACGCTAATGCAGATTCTAACCTAATTAGTCAATTGACTCCGGTATTCTGGTTTACAACAAGGAATTTGCATTCCCACTGTTCTTTGTTTGACAACGGGGTTGCATCGAGTTGCTGCAGGTACACGGGAAACACCCACATTTTTAGGAAGCGGTATAAAATAGTATTACAAAACCCACTTCAAGGAAGCGATTTAAAACTACGTTACACTTCACACCAATTTGAAACGAGCTCATTTTCTACATTTACTAACCTGAAGCACCAGAATCATGTTTAGTTAGTGTGTAATTGTTATCCTCATCCTCATTTTCAGAAATCGTGTCTTCCATAAGAACATCCATTATGGATTCGTTGTGAAAAGTTCGTACATTTCAATTAGACATGCTAAATATTCACAAGAATTACGCAAACAAGCCTGTCCGCATGTACCGTACATACTTTCCCGCCCATTTCACAGCTGAGAGTCAACGATGGCGCAGCCTTAGGTTATGTAGGAATGTGGCTGTGTTAGCAATGTCTTCAAAGAAGAGCTCTCGACTTATGCTCATAACTAGTATATTTTATGCTTATAGAAGCATTCAGCAGTATCTTACTGAAGTCACAGCTCGCTGAAAAGTGGTCCTGAGAGTCGGGATACCAGTTGCTATGGAATGGGAGTGGGCATCTCGGACATATTCTGAGTCGTGGCCCTCCTTGTGCTCAGGCGGCTAGGACTACACTTTTCACCGGTGGTCCATAACCAGTTAGAGGAGAGATCCTCACTTGGACTATGTGCAAGTAGGGCAGCATCCTGCTTCATGAATTTACCGAGCTCAGAACACTTTAAGCAAGCCTCGGACCTATGGGAGTAATGGAGTCCCACTCCCATTTGACAGGCGAGGGACTCCTTGGAAACAACTTGGCGAACGAAATGGAATTCGATGGGGAGCTATCAATATTAATGGGGCTTATGGAAGAAAGAAGGTAGAACTTGCTGAGTCAGCAAAGAGGATGCATCTGGATGTGCTAGGAGTAAGTGATATTCGGGTAAGGGGAGATAAGGAGGAAGAGATAGGAGATTATAAAGTGTACTTGACAGGTGTTAGAAAGGGAAGGGCAGAGTCTGGGGTAGGGCTCTTTATTAGGAATACCATTGCACGCAACATAGTTTCCGTTAGGCACGTAAGTGAGCGAATGATGTGGGTAGATTTGTCAGTGGGAGGAATTAGGACAAGAATTGTGTCCGTGAATTCACCATGTGAGGGTGCAGATGAGGATGAAGTTGACAAGTTTTATGAAGCATTGAGTGACATCGTGGTCAGGGTGAACAGCAAGGATAGAATAGTGCTAATGGGCGATTTCAATGCGAGAGTTGGGAATAGAACTGAAGGATACGAAAGGGTGATTGGTAAATGTGGGGAAGATATGGAAGCTAATGGGAATGGGAAGCGTTTGCTGGACTTCTGTGCTAGTATGGGTTTAGCTGTTACGAATACATTCTTCAAGCATAGGGCTATTCACCGCTACACATGGGAGGCTAGGGGTACCAGATCCATAATAGACTATATCTTAACAGACTTTAAATTCAGGAATTCTTTTAGGAATGTACGAGTTTTTCGGGGATTTTTCGATGATACAGACCATTATCTAATCTGTAGTGAACTAAGTATCTCTAGGCCTAGGGTAGAGAAAGTGAAATCTGTCTGCAAACGAATAAGGGTAGAAAATCTCCAGGACGAGGAAATTAGACAGAAGTACATGGATATGATTAGTGAGAAGTTTCAAACAGTAGACAGTAAGCAGGTTCAGGATATAGAAAGTGAATGGGTGGCATACAGGGATGCTGTAGTAGAAACAGCAAGAGAATGCCTAGGAACAAGTGTGTGTAAAGATAGGAAAAGGCGAACATCTTGGTGGAATGATGAAGTGAGAGCAGCCTGTAAACGTAAAAAGAAGGCTTATCAGAAATGGCTCCAAACAAGGGCCGAGGCAGACAGGGATTTGTACGTAGATGAAAGAAACAGATCGAAACAAATAGTTGTTGAATCCAAAAAGAAGTCGTGGGAAGATTTTGGTAATAACCTGGAAAGGCTAGGTCAAGCAGCAGGGAAACCTTTCTGGACAGTAATAAAGAATCTTAGGAAGGGAGGGAAAAAGGAAATGAACAGTGTTTTGAGTAATTCAGGTGAACTCATAACAGATCCCAGGGAATCACTGGAGAGGTGGAGGGAATATTTTGAACATCTCCTCAATGTAAAAGGAAATCATCATGGTGGTGTTGCAAACAGTCAAGCTCATGGGGAGGAGGATAATGATGTTGGTGAAATTATGCTTGAGGAAGTGGAAAGGATAGCAAATAAACTCCATTGTCATAAGGCAGCAGGAATAGATGAAATTAGACCTGAAATGGTGAAGTATAGTGGGAAGGCAGGGATGAAATGGCTTCATAGAGTAGTCAAATTAGCGTGGAGTGTTGGTAAGGTACCTTCAGATTGGACAAAAGCAGTAATTGCACCTATCTATAAGCAAGGGAACAGGAAGGATTGCAACAACTATCGAGGTATCTCATTGATTAGTATACCAGGCAAAGTATTCACAGGCATCTTGGAAGGGAGGGTGCTATCAGTCGTTGAGAGGAAGTTGGATGAAAACCAGTGTGGTTTCAGACCACAGAGAGGCTGTCAGGATCAGATTTTCAGTATGTGCCAGGTAATTGAAAAATGCTACGAGAGGAATAGGCAGTTGTGTTTATGTTTCGTAGATCTAGAGAAAGCATATGATAGGGTACCGAGGGAAAAGATGTTCACTATACTGGGGGACTATGGAATTAAAGGTAGATTATTAAAATCAATCAAAGGCATTTATGTTGACAATTGGGCTTAGTGAGAATTGACGGTAGAATGAGTTCTTGGTTCAGGGTATTTACAGGAGTTAGACAAGGCTGTAATCTTTCACCTTTGCTGTTTGTAGTTTACATGGATCATATGCTGAAAGGTATAAAATTGCAGGGAGGGATTCAGTTAGGTGGAAATGTAGTAAGCAGCCTGGCCTATGCTGACGACTTGGTCTTAATGGCAGACTGTGCCGAAAGCCTGCAGTCTAACATCTTGGAACTTGAAAATAGGTGCAATGAGTATCGTATGAAAATTAGCCTCTCGAAGACTAAATTGATGTCAGTAGGTAAGAAATCCAACAGAATTGAATGTCAGATTGGTGATACAAAGCTTGAACAGGTCGATAATTTCAAGTATTTAGGTTGTGTGTTTTCCCAGGATGGTAATATAGTAAGTGAGATTGAATCAAGGTGTAGTAAAGCTAATGCAGTGAGCTCGCAGTTGCGATCAGCAGTGTTCTGTAAGAAGGAAGTCAGCTCCCAGACGAAACTATCTTTATATCGGTCTGTTTTCAGACCAACTTTGCTTTATGGGAGCGAAAGCTGGGCGGACTCAGGAGATCTTATTCATAAGTTAGAAGTAACAGACATGAAAGTAGCAAGAATGATTGCTGGTACAAACAGGTGGGAACAATGGCAGGAGGGAACTCGGAATGAGGAGATAAAGGCTAATTTAGGAATGAACTCGATGGATGAAGCTGTACGCATAAACCGGCTTCGGTGGTGGGGTCATGTGAGGCGAATGGAGGAGGATAGGTTACCTAGGAGAATAATGGACTATGTTATGGAGGGTAAGAGAAGTAGAGGGAGACCAAGACGACGATGGTTAGACTCTGTTTCTAACGATTTAAAGATAAGAGGTATAGAACTAAATGAGGCCAACACTAGTTGCAAATCGAGGATTGTGGCGACGTTTAGTAAATTCTCAGAGGCTTGCAGACTGAACGCTGAAAGGCGTAACAGTCTATAATGATAATGTATGTATGTATGTAGTGAAATCATGAATTAGCGCGCCCGTAGTTTCTACGAGCGGCGTCTCCAATGTGTTAAAACTTTATCCTCGAAGACTCGCGCCTATAAGACGGCTCCGAAACATGTATGCTAAGTTGCAGCAGTAGGACACTGATTTCCCTTTGTATCGCCTTTCCATTTCTCATGATGGAACTTTTCCCCATGCTCATTACTGACCTCACTAAGGTAGAAACAAATTCAAGTGCGAATGGAGGAAGTGAATCTTAAGGGACATGTTGCATCCCACAAAAAATCTTCCACCCTATCTCGGTAATTTTCTGCTACATAGTTTCCTGAAAATTCACACAAACTGATGTAAAAGCAAGCTAGGCTTTTTCAACAGAGATGAGAGTCCCCTCGAATACAGAATTATGTAAGAGATCGCATATTTGTGGCCCTATAAAGATCTGTTCCTTTACTTTTGCCTCACTCAACACTTGAAATTTCCCCCTAAATATTGAAATTCCCTTCGTGATATGTCTATTGCCTTAGCAAAGTTCTTCATCAAGCCCTGGTTTATATGCAAAGGGGGAAAGATTATTTTGGTGATATCAATAAGTGGAAAGTTTGCCCAAATGCTGCACTTTCCCTTGATGACAACTCTCTAATTTCATAATGATTGCGCTTAATTTTTTGAATCCTGGCTGCATTCCTGTTAGCATACCTTTGACTCCTATATCTGCACAAATCTGCCACAAGTGTTCTATATATATAAAATCCCTAAGAATTGTTTCCATACAGTCAAGTGTTTCTTTAATATTAACGAAATAGGCAACCGGGGCGGGTTAACATTCCTTCAGAGTTATGAAACTAAGCTGTATAATAAGGAAGTTGCCCAGACGAGAAGGCAATAGCCCCTTCCGTTCCCGAAGACAGTAACAGTCCCTCTAAACATACTGCTAATAGTTGTAGAAAATAAATTATTGAGACATTTCAGGAATAATTTTAATTTCCATCTGTGTGAAAATAATTCATTCAAGCGTGAAAGCTACTTATAAAGTCGAACTTCCATTACCAGCATAACCTGTTCTTCTTCTTGTTCCTGGCCTGGGTGGGAGCGAGCAGTTACAGTGTTACTTCGTACAGCACCGCGTGATCTTCGGTTCACTTCAAGCAACAGAATTTCGACTGCAGATTATGACAATTGTCCTACTTGTCTGTTTTGTTACAGACGTATCCTTGTTCTATGGGCGCCCATATGACAGTTTGTAGGGGGGGGGGGGAGGGGAGGAGGCTAGACCTGGGGATATGTAGTATTTTTAAAATTTTGGAAGATGAAAGGCGGTATGATAACACCCACGGTATCATCTGCCTGTTGGGGGGGGGGGGGGGTAGGCGGCGGTACTACCACTTCAATGTAATACCGACTTTTAAATCATTTCCTTGAAAGAAAAACACCTGACTACATTAGATTTTTGCCTTTCCCTGTGATCTAGGGTGGGGGGCCGCTGACTCCGGGCATGGGCGCCCTTGCTGTTCACTGATTTTTGTCGCCGTTCCTAAACTTCTTAAGGAATATCACTTATTGTGGCTGCAACTCGATATGTGGCTTCCTTCCAAATTTCGTTAGTTTTCGTCAGAACATCAGAGTGCCATTGGTGTTCCAAAAGCTAATTCTGAATGTCATTTTCAAGAAGCTTTCCTCTTCTAAAAGCCGCTCAGTAACCAAAGGTGCTACGTTCCTAGACCCAAACTGAGAAAGAAAGTCAAGTTTCGTTGCTAACACGTGGGGAACGGGTGACAATGTCGCAAGAATATGGTCTGCGTAATGATCTCCTAGCATTCATTGCACACAAGTGAAGCAAATGCCGGCCGACGGTGTTACCAGATATTGCCCAAGAGATGCGGATTGCGTGTTTCATCCCATAACGGACGTTATCGAAATAAGCTTGTATCACTTTCCATCACATAACATTTATCAATCAATCAATCAATCAATCAATCAATCAATCAATCAATCAATCAATCAATCAATCAATCAATCAATCAATCAATCAATCAATCAATCAATCAATCAATCAATCAATCAATCAATCAATCAATCAATCAATCAATCAATCAATCAATCAATCAATCAATCAATCAATCAATCAATCAATCAATCAATCAACCAATCAATCAATCAATCAATCAATCAATCAATCAATCAATCAATCAATCATTCATTCAATCCATCCATCCATCCATCCATCCATCCATCCATCCATCCATCCATCCATCCATCCATCCATCCATCCATCCATCCATCCATCCATCCATCCATCCATCCACCAATCAATCAACCAATCAATCAATCAATCATAGTTTTACGGTCATGTGCCCTTCCCGACGCCTGCGTACGAGAACAAGCGTAACCTCACATTCGACACCTTGGAGGGGCCTAACCTCACTTTTCCGTTGAGATGCCCTTCCCGACGTTTTACTTTGAATAAGACAGCAAGCTTAACATCACAGTCGCCATCTTGGAGGGGTCTAAACTCACTTTTACGGCCAGAATCCCTTCCCGACGCAACAGTCGCCATACTAGATGAGCCTAACCTCACTTTTATGTCCAGATACCCTTCCCGACGCCGTATAACTGGGACCTGTAAGGTTAGGCACCTCCAAGATGGTGTCGTAACGGCATCTGCCTGTAAAAGTATGCTCTGTAAGGTTAGGCCCCTAAAAGATGGTGTCGGGAAGGGCATCTAGCAAGATGGGGACGGGAAATGCATCTAGCCGTAAAGCTAGGCCCTGTGAGGTTAGACCCCTCCAATATGGCGTCTGGAAGGGCATCTGCCGGTAAAATTAGGCCCCTCCAAGATGGTGTTGGGAAAGGCATCTGGCAGGATGATGTCGGGAAGGGCATCTGTCTCTAAAACTAAGCCCTGTAGTGATAGGCCCCTCCAAGTTGGTGCCAGGAAGGTAATCTGGCAAAGTGATGGCGTCGGGAAGGGCATCTGGCTGTAAAACTACGCCCTTGGCATCGGTAAGGGCATCTGGCCATAAAAGTGAGTTTAGGCCCCTCCAAGATGCTGACTGTTGTTTCGGGAAGAGCATCTAGCCGTAAAAGTGAGGTTAGACCCCACCAAGACGGCGACTGTGAGGTTAGGCTTGCCCTCTTATGCAAAATATAACTTCGGGAAGAGCATCTCACCCTAAAAGGAGGGTTAGGCTCCTCCAAGGTGTCGACTGTGATGTTATGCATACTCTCATACGCAAAATATGGCGTGGGGAAGGGGATCTGACCTTAAAACTATGCCCTGTGAGGTTAGACCCGTCCAAGATAGCGTCTCTGATGTTACGCTTGCTCTCGTACGCAAAGTTCGGGAACGTACAATGTCCAGCTACTCAACTAGAGGTCAATGGCCACAGCTGCAAACGTGCATTGCCCCTCTACTAAGGTTCAGTGACCTCGGGGTGCTGACTCAGCACAATAATGCTGACACGGTGTTCTAGAATCGGCCTTGCCCTACTACTCATAATCGGCAATAATGTCTAATAATAATATATTTGATCTCAGGAGGGGTACGTAGAACTGTTTAAGAAATAATGGCTTCACTAAATACATTTCATTATGTCTGCTGTCTTAGGAATGATAATATTCGAAAATACACTAACCCTTTTAACAAACAAAGAAATCGGAGGCCTGGAATTAACATACATATATACTTTATTATTTTTTCAAAGTGTGAACTATTTATTACTGATAAGTGGTCTTCCAGCTGGTTTACTGTCCCTTCTGATTTCCTCAGACAAGGGTCGTTTCCTAAACTGATCTTGGAAAGTCTAATGTTCGTCTGGAGCATACTGGACAGCTTAGCCTTAGATATTGGTATTTTATTTTATAGGGCATGAACTAATTCAACGAACTGCCTTGATTTTTTGTTTCGAGATGAATGCGGGGTACTCCTCCCTTATCTGGAGTATGATGAAAACGATCCTGTTTTAATGCTATTTGTTCCGGGCGTCGACCCATGTGGATCTTTTGCTCCTACTGGCACCATATTGTATTAACCGGCGTGTAATAAGAATGGCACTGGTGTGGAATGTTGTGTGTTAGCAAAGGGAGATTACGGACGTCACAAACACCGAGTCCCCAGGCAAGGTATATTAATCCTTAAAATAAAAGTATTAACTATTTGTTACTGATGAGTGCTCTTCCACCTGGTTTACTGTCCCTCCTGGTTACTTGTGAATACTGTAAATCTCATCATACCTCCGCAAATTCCTTTCAATCATTGCAAAATCCCCATCGTAGAGTGTAACCCTCTGTCCATGGACAGGAATCGAACCCGGGGCCGCCGGGTGACAGGCGGACGCGTTGCCGCTACAGGGCGGGGCCAGTATATACTGCTTATTCATGAAAAGAACACTTAACCCTATAGTAGATGGGCAAAGAGAGTTCAACGGCCCTCCAATCAGAGGCCGCGGTGAGCTTCACGTGACTGCTGACTCAACAGCCCGGGAAATTTGAATTCGGCGCGCGAAATTTGAATTGTACGTGCTCTAGTTTGTAAACAAAGCCACGTGCTCTTATTTGTAAACAACGCCACGTGCTTTTTTGACAGCTGTCAAGCTGATGGCTGCCATCTGTAAACAAGAGCGCGTCGCTAATTTCAGTGCTGCTACCTTTACGGCTAATAAACCTCATGGCTGCTACCTTAGCCGTGTGCTCTTGTTTGTAAACAAAGCCAATGTGTTTTCTGACAGCTGTCAACCTGACAACTGCCATCTTAAAAAAAGACAGCATCGCTAACCTCAATGCTGCCATCTTTACGGCACTAAAACTCATGCCTACTACCTTATGCACGTGGTGGCGGTATTTGAAATTCGCGTGCTTTTTTGACAACTGTCAAGGTGACAGCTGCCATCTTTAAATAACAGACTATCGCTAATTTCGGTGCTGGCATCTTGTTGGGGCTAAAACATCATAGCTGCTATCTTATGCACGTGGTAGCGGGCAATTTGAAATTCCGCGTGCCTTTTTCACAGCTGTCATATTTTAACTACCGGTATGCAGCCATAGACTTCAAACATGCTAACATTAGTGCTGCCATCCTCACGGGGTTAAAACTTCAAGGTTGCTACCTTATGCACGTAGTATTATTCAATTTCAACCTCTGCCTTTAGGTCCAGGGAAAATCTCTGACCTGGCGAGGAATCGAACTCGTTGTCTCCGGGCGAGAAGCACGCACGCTACACTACGGGCTGGCATTCCTAATAAGGAAAACCTAATCTCTACAGCATTACAGCTCGTAAAGGTCCTTGTCTACCAAGCGGCTGCTGCTCAGCGCGAAGGCATGCAGATCTTGAGGTGTCGTGTAGTCAGCGCGACTGTTATTCTTAGCTTTCTAGGCCTGGAGCCTCTATCTTACCGTCAGATAGCTTTTTTACGTACGCTGAGTAGACCTCGAACCAGCCCTTAGGTTTAGAGAAAAAATCTTCGACCTGACCAAGAATCAAACTCGAGGTGTCCGGGCAAGAAGCAAACAGGCACGCTACACTACAGGCCGGCATTTTATTGCAAACAACAAGTAGACATACATAGTATGCTTTTGTCGACCGAAAGTGTAGCTTTGATTCAATTTGAAATATGTCTTGCCTGTTGTATGATGTATCTTCCTGAGCGCTTAGATGCACGCGCTAATACTCTCGATCTATAAGAATGCACTATATCAGCATTTCCTGTTACCTTGAGTCTGTTACACATAGCAAGTCATGAACACGTTAATTAGTTCACGAATAGTAGATGTAAATATTGTTTCAAGTATGTAAAACCTCTTGTAATGTCGAGGCTTCGATTTACACAATACCCGGGGACCTCCGGCTAAGAGGCAGGCACGCTGCAGGGGTGTAGACTATATAAAATTCTCTGACTTCGCTCGGAATCGAACTTGGAGTGTTATAAAAGAAGCCGGCATAAACAGATTGTAGACTACGAACAATAAGGATTATCTATAGGCACAGTATTTCCTGCTAGGTAAAGCGGGAATACTGCTTGAGCAGCACTTGCTTGGTAGACCCACGGGTATGGTTTCTGAGAAGACCTCTAACTAGTCTTTTGGTCCAGGAAAAATCTCTAACCTGGATGGGAATCGAACCTGGGAACTTCCAGCAAAGAGGCAGGCACGCTACGGGGTAGCCGGTACACTAGATAACAATCTCTGATATCGCTGGGAATCGAACTTTGAGTGTTAAGAGTAGAAGCCGACATAAACCGATTGTAGACTAAAAGAGACGTAAACAGAATATTTTGTTTGGAGCTTTTCATCAAGAAGTCGCCAGAGCACAGCTGCTTATCTTCGATTATGGAAGGTAAATGGCCGGCGTTTTTGCGAAACTGGAAAGAGAACTAAGTACAAAGTACATCGCTGATCGAAACTGTACTAAACTGTACTAAAATAATATGTACACACACACGCGCGCGCGCGCGCGCGTTGTATTCTTAATAAAATCCACAGCCGGTTTGACCGGGATAGAATGCATTCCGAGATGATAAGGATAGAAATTATTGGAATAGAATAGGTTGTCGGAAGTTGATAATACTTGCTCATGCTTCTACCTGATAAGCTAAGTAGCTCAATCGGTTGAGGCATTGCCGTTTTAACTCGGCAAGTTCGATCCTAGCTAGGTTGGGTAGTATTTTAAATACGCCAGCCTCGTGTGAAAGAACACTTGCAGGACTAAATTCCGGCACTTCGCTGTCTCTGCAGTGGTTTCTTAGTAGACCTCAGGTTAGATTCTCGGTAAAGACAGAGCTTCGTGCAAGCCGCCCACTTCCTTAACAAATTAAGAGGTAGCTGTGTTAGCTGTTACTGTAGGAGTTTGAAAAGAACAAGAGTTGACCAAAGGAAGTCGGATAAGGATAACTTATGTAGTGAGTAAATTTTGCTACTATGCTGTGTGCACGCTGACAAAAACACTACAAGAGCATGAGAAGTACTCTGAATGTGCTGTTCAGAAGGCAGTCATCTTAGTCGTGTTAAGCGCTGACCGTATCAATTTGTGTAAATACAAGCGAATAAGCAATTTACAGTATTATCTCACGATGCTGCTTTCCACTAAGGTAAGTTCGTGTGCTGAAAAAAATTCTATAAAGATATTAACCATATATATATATATATATATATATATATTTACGATTTCTCTTTCTTCCTTTTTGGAAAATCATCATCATCGTCATCGTCGTGATACATACCTGCCGTCGGCATGATTCCAGTGCCATCTGCCAAAAATTTGTTTAATTCTTTGAATATTATTATTATTATTATTATTATTATTATTATTATTATTGATATTTGTATACTTACGATTTTTCCTTCCTTTTAGAAAACCATCGTCATTAATATCTGTCCTCTACTTTATCCGAGTACTATCTGCTAAAGAAAGTAAGTTTATTGATCTGTCCATGTCTTATACTTGGCACTAACAATATGAAGGGGACAAACGTATGAGCATGCTAGAAGTATGCAGCCAGTCCCTGGTGTAAAACTGTTGCTCATACGGTCGGTTGATGCATGCATTTTAGTAGGATACAACTTCTAGCTCGGTAAGGATAGCACCTTACTCCTTATTTACTTAGTACCCCTCTTTACTTATGGCTAGTCTATGAAAAACAACTCATAGCGGAGCTGTTGAAGATTTAAGCAGCCTTCTACTTATGCAGCCAGTGCCTAGTGTAAAAATGTTGCTCGGTTAGATCATGCATTTTCGCAGACTACAACATTTAGCTCGGTGAGGAACCAACATTTGAGCTGATCGCATTTTAGTAGGCTTAGCAGTAGCAACTTCTAGCTCGGTGGGTAATACTGCCTCACTCCTCATTTACGTAGTACGCCTCATTAGTGATGCCTAGGCTATCTATAACAGCTGATATAAAGGCTGTTGAGGATCTAACGAGCCTTCGAGCTGATTACTAAACAGCCAGTACCTGTGTAAAACTGATGCTTATACGGTTAGTTTTGCGCATGAATGCTAGCAGACCACAACTTTTAGCCCGGTGAGGAAGGCAACAAGGAACTACCTTACATGTCATTTACATTGTACGCCTTTTCAGTGATGCCTAAGCTATCGAGCTGATTACTAAACAGTCATACATTAATGTGCAGCTGGTACCTGTTGTAAAACTGATGCTTATACAGTTGGTTAGTGCATGAATTTTAGTAGACTTAGCAGTAGCAACTTCTAGCTCGCTGAGGAATAAAACCTTACCTAGTACGTCTATTCAGTGATGCCTACGCCATCTATAACTGCTGATAGCGGAGCTGTTGAGGATCTATCCTATTTTCGAGCTGATTACTAAACAGACATGCAATAATATGCAGCCATTGCCCGGAGTAAGACTGATGTTTATACGGTTAGTTAGTGTATGCATTTTAGCAGACTACAACGTCTACCTCGGTGAGGAAACTACCTTACTCCTCATTTACTTTGTACGCCTCTTCAGTGATGCCTAGGGCATCTATAACAGCTGATGGCTGAGCTGTTGAGGATACAACCAGCCTTCGAGCTGATCACTAAACAGACATACATTAATATATTTTCTCTAGCAACAACGAAAATTATCATCGTGATTGATATTTGCCGTTTACTTCATCCGAGTCGCAGTTCGCTGCCTACACACACACACATACTCACACACACACACACACACACACGGCAATGTATATCTACACTGAACGCGGACATCATCTTTTAAAGGTAATTTTCTATTTTTTATCAATCTCACATGTATAAATTGTTCTTCAAAAATTCTAAACAATTGTATTCCGCTTTTTTTGTAGAAAATCGAACGGAATAACCAGGTGGCTCAGCAATCTTCTACTAAATCAGCTTTTTAAAGTAATTTCGCTTCGGAAACTGAAAATTGTGAAATAATTTTGTGCGTCTGTGAGTGCTACCAAGTATTTCTACCGAAAGATTTAGTGTGTTAACAGATTTAGAATTAGAAACTAAATCAACGATCTATTTGTATTATAGAGAACAAATCTCGTGTCATTAGTTTCGTTGATAGGCCTATATAAATATGACAACGAATTGGGAAACTATACATACACATTTTTCATCGCGTATACTAAGCGGTATTGTACGAAATTCATTGAACGATTTACATCCAAATTCTTTCATACTATCTTGCTATAATGTTTTCGAAGAAAAAGTTACTTCTTTGCTGACTACGCATACGGGCCTTAAACTAAACGGCAGTCTTTCTTGTTCCTTTATTCTTTTCAAAGATAATCAGGAAATTCATGAAACATTTTACATTTCTTCTAAAATGATGAAACACTTATGCTCAGACAGTATTTCGGAATGGTTTCGCAAACACATTGTCGACGAATTCCTCGCTAAATTGCAAATGTTTGAAGAGGGTGCGAGCAATAAAGCACTCGAGAGTACTTCGCATCTTCAAATTAATGTATGTAAATTCGATCCCTTAAATTCAGGTAGACAAGCGTTTGTAAATAATAGAGCAGTGATCAATATTCAGAATAACGATGACTATTGTTTTTTATGGTGTATCGCAATGGCGTGGAAACCAGCAAGAACAGATAGACCATCGAGAACATTTCTATATAAAGATTCAGTTACAACAGTCATTATATTTTGAAGGTGTTACTTTTCCCATGTATTTGACAAACATTTCTACATTTGAGGAAAACAATCCGAATTTTTATTTTCTGTGTACGGTGTCGTCGGGGACAATGCAATGAAAACACAAGCAACTAATTCCTTATAACTAGACTTTCGCGTTCGTTATGTTTACAACTTTAATCACACAATGGAAAAAAGTTTATATGTGACGGATGTTTACAGTACTTTTTTTACAGAGAGCATGTTAGCTACACACTTAAATTATTGTGCAACACATCCAGCCATAAAACTTGTTCTGCCAAGCAGAGAAAATGCGGAAATGAAGTTTGAAAATTGTTATCGTCAGGAACCTGTTCTCTTCACTGTTTATGCAGATTTTGAATGTATTACTATACCTTTCGATCTTTGTCAACCAGAGTAGAGCGAACCCTACACGGATTACGTGCAAAACACACTCCGTTTTCAGTGCTTACAAAGTCGTTTGTACATACGATGCACCTCTCTCTTTTTAAGATGCATCGCGGAGAAAACTGTACTGCATGGATGTTAAAAGAATTACAAGAGTTAGCACAACACGTACATTGTCTAATTTCGCAACCAGTGCCAATTCAAATGACATTGGATGAGATGATTTTGCATGATGAAAACGATTAATGTCACATCAGTAAACAGGTTAGATATCACTGCCACTTCACCGTGGACCTCCACATGATTCGTGCAATCTTTCATATCGTGTACATATATTTATGCCATGAATGTTTCCATAAATTGTCCGGCTAGGACAGCCACTTCATTGTTCCTGAGCTTTCACAATTAAATTGTACAATGTTCACTGTGATTGCGCAAAATCATGAACGCTTGATTTCATTCAGTTATCGTGTAGGCGACATTAGCATTCGCATTCTAGATTCCTATAAATTTATGGACCTTTTACTTGATACATTTGTAAATTGACTTTCAAGCGACGACATTATTCGAAAGTATTTTCCAGATCCTGAGCAATTTAAACTTTGTATAAGGAAAGGTATTCTGCCCTATGGCTATATTCAGAGTTTTCAAACATTAGAATAAACAAAATTACCTCCACAGTCTGCATTTACAAGTGTGTTAAGTGAATGTAGCACACCGTCACTCAGCTCATCGTTGTACGATAAGCATACGGTATCGATTTCAGATGAAGACTACTTTACATGCCTGCCAGGTGTGGTCAACGTTTCATCTACACACACTAGGTGAATATTGAGACTTTTATTTGAAGGTAGAAACACTTTTACTCTGCGATGTGTTTGAGAAGTTTCGTAAAATGTGTTTAACTATTTACGGACTAGACCCTTGCTATTACTACACAACACGTGGTCTGCCATGGGATGCGATAGTAAAATGTACCGGTGTTCAACGTGATCTTCTTACGGATGTTGACATGTTTTGTATATTGAACGCCGCATTCCCGGCAGACTAGTTTCGCTTGTGAACAGGCATGCGATCGCAAATAATCCCTACCTCGACAACTATAATTCAGAGAAAGAAGATACTCATCTCATGTATTTCGATGTGAATATTCTGTATGGGTGGGCCATGTCACAGCCATTACCGTGTAAAGAATTTGTATGGCTAACACAAACTTAAATTCAACATTTTGATGTTTTTGAACCTGCTAAAGATCTTATACTCGACTATGTGATAGAGGCTTTTCTTGCATACCCTTCTCATCTGCACTATTCAAATTCCTACCTTCCTTTTTGTGTTGAAAAAATGATTCCACGTTATCATACATCAAAACGTAGAAAACTGCTTGCGACTTTTTTTCCGTAAAAGCGCTATGTTATCCACATACAATGTCTTGTTCAATGTCTCGAATACGGCTTACAGTTAGAGTGTATTCATCGTATCGTTGCGTTTAAGCAGGAAGCATGGCTATAACCGTATATGGACTTGAATACTGAACCTCGTCAACGTGCTACAACAACATTTGACATTACGTTTTTCAAAGTGATGAAAGACTCGATCTACGGCAAAAGCAATTAAAATGTACGCAAACTCGTGACATTCACTTAATTAATCAATTTGATTTTCGGTATTGGGCACGCAAGTACATCTCAAAATCAAATTTCAAAGCGTATCATGTTATTGATCGTGACCTTATTTCTGTTGAAATGAAAAACTGAAATCGTCTATGCGAAGCCAATCTATTTAGGAATGGCTATACTTGATTTTTCAAAACCAAAAATGTATGATTTTCACTATGGATTTGCAAAGCAACAGTTTTCTTATCTTATACTTTTATATATGGGTACAGAAAGTGCCATTTATCATCTTTGAAAGACAGGCGTCTACGATGTGATGCGAATCCATTCTCAATACTTTGACACTTCTTCCATTTACCTAGTAATCCATTTAGCATTAGGCCACAGAACAAGAAAGTCCTAGGGCTTATGAAAGATGATTGTAGCATGAATATCATGACTGATTTTATTGGTTTAGCACCAAAAATGAATGCCTAAGACACTCAAAATTCACAAATTTTTAAGAAAGCAAAAGGCGTACGTTCAAGCGTCCTTAGCCGTTTACACGTTCAACACTATTGCGATGTAGTAACATCTAGAAATGCCGGTTTCTGTACGCAAAAAGGATTCAATCACGCAAACATCATGCATATACGATCGAGAAAAATAAACGTTAATTGCTTCCTTTCGATAAGAAACCTGTAAGGGATAGTGATTCCTTTACAAGTATTCCATGGGGGTACAGCAACGTGTATAAATTACAAGATGCAATATTAACTTTTAAAAATAACATTGCTGTACATACATGACCTGTAAAAAGGGGAAATTATATTATAATTTAAGAAGGGAGAGGTACATCACCATGTGTAAAAATTTCATTATCATTCAAGATGCAGAAAATGACAAAGGCTATAGTTAAGTTGTATATATAAGAAGGGGAAATTACTAATGGTGTAGTACAGCAACTTATATTATCATTCAAGATGCAGAAAGAATTTCAAACTGCCCGCCACTACGTGCATAAAGTAGCAGCTATAAAGTTTAATGCCGTCTACATGTCAGCGCTGAGGTTAGCGATGCTGTCTTGTTTAAGGATGACAGCTTAACAGCCGTCAAAAAGCACGTGGCTTTGTTTACAAACAAGAGAAAGTGGAATTCAAATTTCCCGCGCTGCTGAGTCAGCACTCTCGTGACCCGTTCCACGGCCTCCGATTCGAGGGCGGTTGAACTCTCTACTCTCTTTGGTTTTGTTTGCAGTTTCTTGTTAATTAATGCCCACCTGTTCTTGAAATCTAACACAATATTAGGTGTTTCCAATTCAACACAGATGAACTTTTGTTGTGATCTGCTTGTAATTATCAATTAAGTTAGCTGGTGAATACTGTAAAGCTCATCATGCCTCCGCAGGTTCCTTTCAAACATTGCAAAATGCCCATCGTAGGGGGTAAACCTCTGTCCACGGACAGCTGCTGGATCCTTTAAAACATTTTCTTGCATCCGGGAGATAGTGGATTCGAATTCCACTGTCGGCAGCCCTGAAGATGTTTTTCTGTGGTTTCCCATTTTCACTACAGGCAAATGCTGGGGCTGTGCCTTAATTAAGGCCACGGCCGCTTCCTTCATACTTCTAGGCCTTTCCTATTGTCGTCGCCATAAGACCTATCTGTGTCGGTGCGACTTAAAACAACTAGAAAAAATAACCTCCTCTTGTTTGTGAGCGACATTAGCAACTTGAAAGCGTATGGTTCCTTATTCTCATCATCCTCAGGTGAGACAGAATGTATGCAGTGGTGCAGGAAAGAACAACCTTCCTCTGGTCTTTTCCTTCGCATCATATATAGAAAATGTACACCGTCAGCTGACGGAGATAGAAGAGCTCTTGCGCTGGTATTTTTGGTAACAACGTTTCCATCATAAAGTCTATTGCAAAGGCTAGAAACTTGTTTTTTCCTTAGCGTCCTGTACTTCTGACTGCAATGGAGAATGAAATTTAAAGTGTCAAAACAATCGCCAATAACCGACATCGGGAGAGGCTACGATACCGGAACATCCACAACATCGCTGATTTCTTAGTTAGAATGACAGGAACGCCTCATTATGCCCATTTAACATGTAACCTTGTAACTAATTTGTCTCTAACCGTGTATTGAAAACTGAAAAAATATGCCACTTTAACACAGATCAATAGACCTACCTAAAAATACAAAAGCATAGAAATAACGAAAATGACGTATAGTGGTGTTTATGCCCTTTTAACATCAACACGTTCACTAGGATTAACCGAGTGATGACGTCATAGCAGTTGCTCCGAGCCGAACTACTCCGTCCCCACCAGCAGAACTTACTGCTCTGGTTGGGCCTCATACACATGCAATCCGATGTCCGACTCCTGGACTGATTTATCACTGTTTGGACCTTAAGTTCAGAGGGTTTGAAGTTCGATTTCAAGTCGGGCAGTGGATTTTCGTAACGTTTTGTTAATTCCTCTGACTCGGGGACTTAGCATTTCAGTTTTTCCCAACACACACCTCTTCTTATGCATAAGGCACACCATACTACCGAATCCATCTCTCCATATAATGCTGGTATCAAAAGGCAGTGACAACAATGGCGGTGTGATGACGTGTGTGGGTAGTGCTCCGATTAAAATTTATAATATTGATGTAACATGTGCTGTTCATTAGCTGTAAATGGTGTATTCTGCTGCTGTAAGTAGCATATAGCCTCATGTGGTTAACTTCGATATAAAAAGTTATGAGATCAAAATTCGCTTTGTGTAGTGACAAACTAATTTTTGGAGGTTATATGATATCGATAATGGAAGACTAGCGACAGTGATCATTCTGCCAACTTATCGCATGCTACCACATTTGAAGCGTCATTTTTCTCGCAAGGTAGAGTTTTAGTTGTTACCGCTAGATGTCGGTGTATACTCCGTGTTACTAAATTTACTCTACATTGCATGCGACGTATTTATGGCCATTAGAGCATTGTTTTTCAATAAATATTTTAGTTAAATAATAAGAACGCACGTTAGGATTTACTTAGGAGTATCCCATATAGGCGATTGTTGTGTGTATATTTCGGAACTCCCAAAAATATCAGATAAATATGATAAATTACAGTATTCTGAATGCAAAAGAAGGTCGCATGCTAAGTGTGTAAGCTTGAAGGAAGGGAAAATTGAGCACCTTGGGAGTGTCCAGAATGTTTTCCTAGTAGAGATTAGAAAGCCAGAAATGAAGACACAATGACTTTGAAGGAAGTGTTAACAATTTTGAAGGATGTAAGAAAGGAAATGGTGGATTTAACGAAAGAAATTCAACAAATTAAGGACACGCAGAAAATTCAGGAAAGGGAAATGGGCAGAACTTTAGAACTATGTCATGAAATACTAGACGGTAACTCTGCTGTGACTGCTGAGCATGGAAGAAAATTTGACTCGTTTCTACTCATGATCGAGTCCCTGAAAATGAAAATAAAGAGTTGAAAAAAGGATTGAAAACTTAAGCGAGAGAATTTCTGACTTTGAACAATATTCCAGGGTGAACACCTTAGAAAATCCATGGAGTTCCTCATCAACATAATGAAAATGTGAGTGAAAAAGTGGTGGCTGTTGGTAGAACACTGACATTGATGCTTGCCATAGGCTCCCTAACAGCAACAGTCCGAACTCCCCCAACGTAATTGTTAGATTTTGCTGTAGCTATTTCAAGGAAAAACTTCTCCGTCAGAGGGAAATATAAAGGAACTTTTCTCCACTGGATATTGGCCACACATTCAGCAATCCAAAGTATATAAACGAGAGTCTTTGTCCTACTCTTAGGAAACTGTTTTCAAATGCTAGGGAAGTGTAGATTTCCAAAATTGTGAAATACCTCTGGATCAGAGAATTTTTATGAGGAAAGAAGATGGCTCACAAATAATTAAAATTCAAGGCGAAAGTGATTTAAATTAGTTTAAATTTTAACTTCACTCTATGATATTTATTATCAGAATATCAGCGGTCTCAGATCAAATACAAACTTATTTTATAACAATGTGCTGTGTAATCCTTACGATATTATTGTATTAACTCAAACATGGCTCCATAATTCTATTTATGATTCAGAAGTGTTTGACTATATGTATCATGTACATCGCCAGGACATAAATATACAACTCACTAGTAAGAGCAGAGGTGAAGGGGTGTTGATTGGTGTAAAGAATAGTATCATCACTGAAAGAATAAATCTAGTTGAAGGAAATGCTGATTCACTATGCTTTTCATTCCTTAGTAACAATGTAAGGTACATTATTTGGGTCACTTATTTTCCATCAAATTCAGATCTGAGAGACTATAGTTTCTTCTTTCAAAGTCTAATTCAAATCAAATGTATATTTACATCGAATATTATTAGAATGGGTGTTTTTAATTCACCTGAAATAACAGGCAGCAATTATGATATGAGTCAAGGTAGCAACAAGGTTAAAGAAGTCCTAAAGTATTTACACTTGTTTAATTTAAAATCAATTAATTATGTACGGAATAAAAATGGAAGAACCCTTGACCTTGTGCTTTCAAATATAGATACAGTTGATCTGACCGAAGAATCAGAGATACTTATTTCCATCGATCAACACCATCCTCGTGTGTTAGCCTCTATCAAATATACAGAAAATAAAACAAGTAAAATCCACGGATGTGAAAATAGATTTAATTTTAAACGAGCAGATTTTTTACACCCTTATGTTCTGCTTAGGGAAGAAAATTGGAATGATATACTGAATTGTGATGATGTAATCCTGGCTGTAGGTTTTTTACGATAAGTTGTATTCAATTTTTAGAAAATGCGTTCCAAAAACTAAGCACTATAAACGGAGGTATCCAGTTTGGTTCACTAAGGATGTGGTACGTAAATTGAAGCTTAAAGAAAAATTAGGAAAATAAAAGCAAAAAATAATTTTAATTTGGTTATGTATAAAGAATTAAGAGCAAATATTAAGAAGGAAATGAATATTGCCTTCAAACAATACATTGAAACGATTGATCTAGAAATACCAACAAACATATAATTATTCGGGAATTTTATTAAAAACAAAATTAAATACTTGAATAAAGTACAGTGCTGAAATTAGATGGTAAAGTATTCAATAGTAATGAAAGTATTGGGAAATGTTATGCAGAATCTTTTTCCTAAAGTGTACTCAGAAAATAAAATCCGCTCTGTTCAAATGGTAACTCAAACGCACAGATGGATTTGCTTCTCTTGGGTAGAATATCTAACTATGAGATCAAGAAAGGAATAAGGAAACTCAAGCCAACGAGATCGTCAGGGGTTCGAACCCCACTGTCGGCAGCCATGAAGATGGTTTTCCGTGGTTTCCCATTTTCACACCAGGCAAATGCTGGGGCTGTACATTAATTAAGGCCACGGCCGTATCTGAACGTATAATGAATCATGTAAAACCCATTATTTCTATTCGTCAGTATGGTTTCATGCTAATGCGTTCTACCACCACAATTTAATCCAATTTTCGGAGTGTATTTCAAAGCATTTGGATGAGAGAGGCCAAGTGGATATTGTATTTACTGACTTTCAAAAGCGTTCGAGAAAGTAGATCATGGTATACTTTTGAAGAAAATTGACTCCTTGAATTTCTCTCAGGGCTTTTACTCCTTTATAAGATCTTACCTAGTTAACAGAGGACAATATGTGCGTTATAGAGGATATTCATCTCACAATTTTAGAGAGAGGTTCAGGTGAACCTCCGGGTTCAAATCTAGGACCTATACTGTTTCTAATTTATGTTAATGGTGTTGTAGATGTCGTGCCTAAGTCTGAAGTATTACTCTTTGCTGATGATCTCAAGGTATTTTCTTCAGTTAAATCCACTGATGACTGTATGAATTTACAAAATGATCTAAATGCTTTATCATTGTGGAATAAAGAAAATAAATTACCATTCGATGTAAATAAATGTGTTAAAATGTCTTATACAAGATGTCGCCAACACATCGGTTATTCTTATAACATCAACGGTTCTGTCTTGAATGAGAAAGTATTTAGTTCAATATAGATTTGAAATTAGGAAGTCGTATTCAATGTGTAGTTAATAATGCCTATAGGAATTTGGGTTTCATATTTTGAAATTCTTGAAATTTTCAACGTACAACGTTACTTATTTTATACAACTCATTATTAAGACCGAAACTAGGATATGGTTCTATTATCTGTAGTCCTTCAGACACAAAGTACATCAAATTAATTGATACAGTACAAAAGCAGTTCTTAAAGGATGTGTACTGGAAACAGTCTCACGAGTCTCTGTCGTACTCCGCAATGTTATCACACTTTGGTGTTAAAATTTTGGAACAAAGACGTAAATGTCCATGTGGTTATTTTTGTATAAAATATTGAATAGTAAAATTAATGATGAAGAGTTACTTGGAAGTATACCATTTTACGTTCCTTGGAAGTCTGGCAGGTTCAAGAATTTATTTTACATTAAGAAATGCCACAGAGAATCCCATAAGGATTCTCTCTTAATAAAATTCTGAAATACTATAATATATTTTGGATATGTTTTTCTTGTATCAAATCAAATTTCAATTGGAGAGTGATACTTTCGTGTAATACACATACTGTTGAATATTATCTCCACTTTCTGTAGGCCCTACATGCCTTATTGTTCTTTTATTTCTGTTCTTCTATTTGAATTCACAGTTTTCAAACGATCTATAAATTGAACACTTTATTTCTCTTTTTAGAATAATATTTTGCATAATGTGTCATGTTTTAAGACTAAGGATTTGTAATTTCACTGTATAACTAAATGTGTTACTTTGTGTTAGGCACCACTGTAAAAAGAATTATTAATGTAGAAACTGTATATTTTTATTGTATTGCCAATGTTACTGAGATATCCGTGAAGCAGAAGGAGGTGCAAAAAGGCGCGGGCGTTGAATGGGTCTAACTACGATATCAGATATTGAATTATATTTGTTTATAAAGATTATATTTTTTTTCAGAATTTCAAACTTAAAAATTTTTTCACTGAGTGAACATAACAAAATGACAGGTACAAATGGCAATCTTGAAACAAGAATTGGAAACTCCAACAATCGGTAATTTAGAATACTTTTTGAGCTACATGCTCCAAATTTACAAGTTTTGAGCTTCAGGCTCCAAATTTACAATTTCCGCAGATAAGGAGAGATATCTCCCAGTACACGGTGTTCACGAGCACTAGGTTTCAACAGCAACAATTTACGGCCTTCCCAAGGCACCTCTCAATATTAGGGAAAACTTAGAAAAGATCTTATATGCTCTCTAATATTAACAGGTTTCTTACAGCCTACTCGAGGCAACATTACATCAAAAATATCTTACACCCTCTGGCCTCTCTAGGCACAATTTACAATTGAAATTACTTATACACAGGGGTATCTAGTACCCAACCTACTGGGCCTTTGTGGAAAAAGAACAGGTTAAATTTATGGCCCGAACCACAAATTGAATGCAGGCGTTCATTTGCGCTCCCAGAAACTCTAATATAAAACCCTAATTGGGCTCTCGGCCCGATGATACAAGGGCTAATCCCAAGCTACTGAGGTGACTCTAATGAAGGTTAATTTCATACATTACAGGAAAGAAAAAACAATTACTAAATCGTAGACACCTCAAAATTAAATTGAAGGGGAGCTGGAGAGTGTTGCGCACTCTCTATCCCCGATTTAGAGTTTTAAGGCTTTATGGAACTTTACATCAGCCGGAAGAAATTTGCATTTTGTAGAAAGGTGGTTACATAGTTAAAAATTTGAACCTTCCCCTCAAGTAAGGCGGCGGAGATAGCTACAGAGAGATAAAACTGATGGCCATTACCTGGGCTGATGAACTGCCTGGCGGAGAATGAGGCGCCTCGCCTCCCGTCTTAACACACACTCTTAGAAATTCGGCGATCAAATGACAAGGTAGCCAGAAAAGCCGCTGCATATATACCCGGAGGAAAGGTTCGAGAGGATTCTGGACTAATCCGGACACACCCTCTCAATTTTGAATGGACAATTCAAAAAGTGACAACAAGCGTCTGATAGGCTGAGAAAAATTTACAGAAAATTCTTATTGGCTAGATTCAAAACTGGCGGAATGAAAAATAAGTGTTACAAACTTAGAAATATAAAAAATAAATGAATATTAATTTACTTGGGAAACATAAAAACAAAAAAACCTTCTTCAAATCAATAATTATTCCGTCTTGAACCAGAGTGAATGACCACAGTTTTTCGTAGAGACATCTATGGAGAAATGTCCAAACTTCTTGATTTACATCAAAACAAAACAAAATAACCTCAATCAGTTTACGAAACTTAGGCATGACAAACTTATCAATTATTCAGTAGTGACATTTTCTGATTACTGTCACAACTTCCTGCACAAGCAGTTTCACGTTTTGTTGAATAGACAGAGTTCATGAAGGTGCCTCTTATGGATACGCGGAGTTGAGGTGTACCTTTTGGTACAGACCTCGACACTCAAAGGTCCTTTCTTGGGGTTGCGCAAGAGAAAATTGACAGACGAAGATTTGGACATATACATTTTTATATGTGAAAAAAAAAATTGTTGAAGAGTCCATTTGATTGAATTAATTGGGACAACCAGCTTTGAAGTCTTTCGGCCACCGTAGAAGTTAATTATATATTGATTAAGTTTGTCGGCCAGACTTGACGCCGCTGCCGATACAGAGGTGTGGTCGCTCGGACCCCTCAAGTACCCTCAGATAGAGCTCTCAGCTGCTATGATAGGGGTAGTCGTGGTGAATATCGCCGCAGATTAGATGTATATGCACCGTTCCCAGGAGGGTTGGCGGTAGGGTTGCCGCACCTCAGCCCTTGCCGGGGGGTGGAGCTCCAGCGCGCCGTTCAGAAGGAGTCTTCAATATAGAGCATCCAGCGTTAAGAAAAGACTACAGGCCTTATGGTCTTTTACCTCTATTGGTGTTACCCACTTCAGTTCTACATGTATATAAAAATTATAATGAATTCCTATCAAAATGTATAATTTTTCCTATGAAACAAGCATTGGTTGTGCCATAAAATACTGAAGAAGAAGTAAAATCATTTTGATATCTTTGAGTTTATACATTTAAATATCGTATATGCGGTTCAGTTCACGGAATAGCCGGCCATGCTTGTCGCATTGCGCGCCACATTTCAGCGTGTTGTGCGGAAGTGGGTACAGTAGTCAACATGTGTAATAAGTCAGCTTAACCACTGCGAATCATCATTGGTGAGGTCAGTGCGGCATGTTTCCCTTTTTGTGTGTGTCACTCATTACAGTGATTGCTTATGTAAGGGAGATATTCGGCAGAGTGAAGTGATCGTCTTCCTGGGGCGCATAGTGTTTTGTTATAAATACAGTATATTGTGTTTCATTTTTCGTGTATTGCATTGCTTTTGGTTGTGTGTATCGTGTATTGTTTTTGTCTGTTTAGTATTTTATATAATCGATCAAGATAGCTGAAAATATGAAAAGGAGAAGTAGTGAAGTTGTCAGGAGGAAGGAACGGCAAATGGTGCTTAATTCATTTTCATATTTGAAAACAAAGCATCCAGGACGAAGTGTAAACTGGGTAGTAGATAAAGCCGCGAAGTTTTTAGGAATTTCAAGGTCTTCCGTCTTCAAAATAAAGAAGGAAGCCAGCGAAGGGCCACTCCAGAGTCCCAGCAAGAAGCGGGAAAGGAAAAAGTTAATTCGCAGTAATTCCAGACTCAATAAATACGATGATTTTGTCAGAAATGGAATACGGCGCACTGTTCATGAATTCTGTTTTAGAGATGAACCGCCAACTCAACACAATCCTCACTTCCGTAAACAGCAACCCCGAACAACCTGATTTTAAGAAATCATACGAATAGGTCATTCATCATTCTGTATTTTGTGTTGCGGAAGAATATTTAAGTTATCGTATTTTGTGATAAACATGTAGCCCTTGCATCTGTTGTCACTTACGAGTAAATTTATCTGAAATGACCTGAAGGATACATCACCGAGATAGAGATACCTCGCCGTCAGCTTCCTGTGTTGTAACCACACAGTATTTGCCTTAATAATGAAATGTTTCTGGGGGCTAATACACTCGGCACTGCGCTCCCTTAAAGGAACAACGATCATGAAACTTCTCAGATATAAGAAACAAGACAATCATTTCGGTTTCTGGACATGCGTGTTATTATTATTATTATTATTATTATTATTATTATTATTATTATTATTATTATTATTATTATTATTATTTAGTTCGCACCCCTGCATGTTCAAACTCTTACTCTCTTTCGAATGTTACAGTCAGTGCGCTATAATCCTTAGAAACGTTATGGCAAAACGAAATTTCATGACTGTAATTTCATTAATGACTGGAGATAATCTGGCATTTATATTATTATTAGTCTTCCAACAGCTGTACCAAGCGATGTATAATTTTATGTCATCACTGTATTTCACAAGCAGTGTCCGAGCCGCGGTGAGTGAGCGAGTATGGTAACAGTGGAAGGCAGCAGGCCCATAAGGCCTGTAGTCTTTTCTTAACTCTGGATGATCTATACAGTCGAGTGGACCTATAACCCCCTCCCGTATCACTCGCTAGATGTAGCGCCACGGCCGCCGACGACTGAGGGGGTACTGAAACAATAATATCTTGGCGACAGAAATGTGTTGCTCTAGTTTAGAGAGTATGATCCCTATTTGTGTGCGGCAGAGGGGCGCGCGGCCTTGTGGGTGAGTGTGTGTCAATAATGCGTGGATACAGGCGACGGGGCTTGGTAATGGCCACCAGGTAATTGACCACAGGCAAAATCAGTGGGGAGGATGGTACATATCAGGTCACACACAAACACGGGGCAGAAGGCCTCGAATCAATCATTAACATAATTTTAAAATATTTTTTCTTCAAAGAAACATAAACTTCGACTCCTGCCAAATTCCAATGGCTAATGTAAACAACAATGAAATTACACAGGTTTCACCTGAGATAGGTGGACTCTAAATATCCTTTCCGTGGCTGGGTTACTGAATAATAATATAACTGGTGTCAAAACATAGGGAATGACTCATGGCCCATGGAATCTGGGGGCAAGCTTGCCCGCAGGAACAAAAGATTTAACCTTGACTTGATCTCAGACTTTTAAATTGGTGGGCCACCGTCCGCGATCATATCTTTATCTAACCTTTTTATGGGAGGCTTTAAAATTTTCTTTAGCCTTCATCCATACATCTCGAAGATTATCGGCATCTATTGTATCTGGTAATATGTCATTAAGTGACCAAAGATTAGAGAGCGGCGTGTTAGGAACAAATTTAAGCATGAGAGATGTTGGAGTGAACTTACGGGATTCCTGAACCGCCGAATTTAGAGTGAAAGCCAACCAATGCAGGGAAGTATCCAACCTGGAATGATCTTCATGATGAAAAGCGATTAATGCAGAACGGAGATTACGATTGACCCGCTCAGCGAGAGATGCTTTAGGGTAATAAGCTGAAGTAGTTACATGTGATATTGACAGGTCCACGCAAAATTTACGGAATAAGCTGGATGTGAATGCCTTAGCATTATAAGAAACTATATATTGACAGGGGCAAAGGAAAGCAAAAATGGTATTCAAACAAGAAATAGTAGACTGAGCGGTAGCCAGCTTAGTCGTAAATAACCAAGAAAAACTAGTAAAAAAAGATCTACACACACTAGAATAAATTTGCGTTCCACCTTGATTGGGGAAAGGTCCGACGTAATCTATATATAGACGTTCCATGGGGCGCGACGCATGATGCGATAACAATAGACCTAGATTAGTGGACAAGGTGGGCTTACTAAGCAAACAAGATTTAAATGTTTTTACAATTTCTCTCATTTCGCCGTCCTTACCTCTCCAAATGAACATCACTCGGATCTTTTCCCGAGTTTTGAAGATGCCAAAATAACCATGTAAAGGGATCTCATGATAGTACTTGAAGATCATAGGCACAAACACAGCTGGAACTACTACTTTCATCTTTTGGTCATGCCTCGACGGGCAACACAAAACCCCGTTTCTAAATACATAAGGGACGACATGTTCCCCAGAACAAAGGGTTTCCATAATAGGAGCCACCACTGGATCTTCACGTTGATATTTCTCAATATGCCGAAATAACATGGGGGCATCAGTTAGAATGGCATTAATGGGCATCAATGCCCGAAGGAGTGGGCGTGGGACAAGAAGAACTATCTTCTAGTTCAGGGGTCTTCAATTCATGAGAAAACATGCGGGTTAGTCCACCCGCAACTACATTTTCAGATCCTCGGATAAGCCTCACATCAAATTGGAAGGCAGAAAACCTGATGGTCCAGCGGGCTATACGACAAATACGATGCGGCCTGGCTAATACCCAATTCAAAGCTTGGTTATCTGTTTCCAAGTCAAATTTGAGATGTTCCAGATAGAGGCGGAACTTCTCTAGTGCAAACAAAACTTCAAAGCCTCAAGTTCATAAATGGAATATTTGTCCTAGAAGTATAGGCGATGGGTCGCCTTTCGAGTTCCGTTTCCTGGGGAAGGACAGCAGCAACCGCCGATGAGGAGGCGTCGGTTTGGACAATGAATTTCTTTGAGATATCAGGCATAGCTAATACAGGGGCGTTACAAAGACCTAATTTCAGATCTTCGAAAGCGGCTTGCTGAGACGGCCCCCATTCAAATTTGATGCCATACCTACGAAGTAAGTTAAAGGGCGCCGCTCCGTTATAAAAGTTAAAAATACATTTTCTGAAGTAATTCACCATGCCTATGAACCTGGCAATACCTTTGATGTCCTTAGGAGGTTTGAAATCACGAATGGCCTGTGTTCTAGAATGATCGATGGAAACACCATCGGGCAACAAAATATGCCCTAAAAATGACATGGAAGGGTTAGCAAAAGCTACCTTGGATAACTTCACAGTCAAGCCAGCCTTACGAAGGCTATTGAGCACTTCCTTTAGATGGTCTAGGTGTTCGTCAAAAGTCTCAGAAAATACGACGAAATCATGAAGATAGTGATACAAGTATTCAAATATGATGTCCGAGAAGACCCTATAGAGCAGCCTAGTAAGTACAGCTGCCCCCGTGGGGAGAAAGGAAGGCACGCGGTTGTACCCGTACAAGTTCCAAACTGTGGCTAAAGCTGTTAGATGTTTCGATTCTTCGGCTGGAGGGATCTGGGTGTACGCTTGATTCAGGTCAAGAATGGTAAAGAAACTGGCTTTCCGAAACCACGAAGAACAAGAGTGAAGATCAGAAAGGGGCACCGATTGTAACACCACCTTATGATTTAAAGCCCTATAATCAATAACAGGCTTGAAGCTTCCTTGGGGTATCGCACAAGAAAAATGGGCGATGAATACGCCGACTTAGAAGGTCGAATAATACCATTTTTTAACATCTGACCAATGATCTCCTTAAGAGCTTTCATTTTAGGTGGAGATAGCCTTAAAGGCGGAAACCAAACTGGAATCAAATCCGTAACCTCAATCTGGTATTCGATTCGGTCAGTAACACCAAGAATATCAGAGAGTACATCAGAAAATGACTGATAAAATTTACGAATACCTTCAACCTGCTCCTCAGGTAGATGTCTGAGATCGAACAACATCTCATGCTGGGTAGGCGAAACAGGTGAACATGATACAGAATTCCACTTTCAAAGGGGAATCTTACAATTACTAGCAAATTTGGAGGTGCACGACTTACTCTGAATGTCGAGCACGAGACCAGTAGAAGACATGAAATCAGCCCCAGTATTACATGGCAAGACAAGTGTTTAGCGAGAAGCAATTTTATTCTCCAGGTAAATTTGGAAATATGAATTTTTGCAAAGATGAAACTTAAACGTTCTAATGGGGGAGAGTTAGCCGAAACGCATTGGGCAGAAGGCGAACAATAGTCAGGAAACTTACAAACAGTTTTTAAATTAGAATACCATTCAGCCGAAATTATGGAACACACGCTCCCTGAGTCTAATAAAGCAGTGATGGGTTCATTGTTCACTTCAATTTTAAAGAATGGCACAAATGCGGGGGCCTCTGCCGCAGTTCTGAGGTATTCTTTGGGGCCTCCAAGCGACAGATTAGAAGAAACTTTTACCAGAGCTTTTACTGGGTTCAACAGGAGCTGAGCCTAGGGAAGTTGCACAAGCGGACTCAGCCGATGACACTAGTCATTTTCTATTTTCGGAGTTTGCGGAGGTTGCACCAGAAGTTGAGCATGGGCGTGTGTTATTAACATTATTGCAATTCTTGGCGAGATGAGAAAAGGACCCACATTTGAAACATCCTTGAGATGACCCTGCTCCATTCTTTGTCCCACTCGATGTTACTAATGGGCACTTATTGCGCAAATGTTCCGTTAACCCACAAGCATAGCATTTGCGGATGGTGAAAGTTCGGCGAGGTGGAGGCCGAAAAATATTAGAAGAAGGAGGGGGCTCCTTCGCAACTCGTCAGGTGTCGGCATACCTTACTTCCAAAGCTGATACAACCAAAGCCTCTTATTCTGCAAGAGTTTGGGGACGAGACGCAAAACACAAGTCAGACCTATGGGGCGGAGAGATGCCTTCGACAATAGTTTGCACTATGTGGCCTTCCGAAGAATGGAGTGCGATCACCCTGGTTTAGAATTTAATGTCTTGGATGAAATCGGCAAGGTTTTCGTCCAATCGCTGTTCTCTGAAATAAAACTTTTGTATCAAAGATGACATTGCTCTAGCCGGAATAAAGTTTGCCAAAAGGTGGGCGTGGAAGTCTTCTATATATGTTCTATCAGCTATAGCTTTGACTATCTCGTGCGGTAGGACGCCAAAGGAATATGGGTACATGATTTGTAGTATCTGAGAATGAGAGAGAGAAAACACTAAAGCGTGATCTTGAAATTCAACTAAGAAACTGAGATATGAAATGAATTCGTTAGTGGAGTTTACTGAAAATTTAGAAGTTCCCTTCAGCAACTTAGCCAATGGATGGGAAAAACTACTGAAACCAGGTGACATAATAGGTGTCGGCATAGGCGGTTGAGAGGTCTCAAACACAGCATTGTTCAAAACGAAAGGCGCAATTTGTCTAGGATGACCAGACTCAGATTCCAATGGGGCCGAAGTTTGTTGAATTGCCAACGATTTCCTACTTTCTGCAACTTTGGAAGAATCCTCCTCAGTAGGCAAATTTATTAAAGGGACTTGGTCGGTTTTGGGAGCAGCTGCCCCAGTCAATAATTGACGAACTCTATTTGACATATCTGATAGATGTTCGACAAAATTGCTAGCCTCGTTAGCGTGGTCCTCTTTAGAGACCAGAGGCCCCTAGCCTTGTTGTAAGAAAGGAACAGCCTACCCTGTACTCTCTTAAGCTGGTTAGCTGATGGATCGCTAACTTCAAAAAAACTCACTACGGTTGTTAGCTCTATGTTATTGTCCGTGATCGTGGATAGACCCTAATTAATTTCCTTTTCCCACAAAGACACTCATAGGCAGTTCTAATGACTCTTTAAGTTTGGCTATATCTGCCACAACCGTGCCTCCAGATTGAACCTTTCTAATGAGTAAATCGTAAATCAATTCTTCCTTGTGCTAGTACCCGGGAGCGAGGACTTCGCGAGGGGCAGACATGTTGACAGAAAGCTACTGATTTAGAGAAATATCCACAGCAACTGAGAAAATTATTTTAGAGATCGGCGCGGTTTCGATGTTTAGCCGTCAAGGGGGCTTAATTTAGACCCATTCAACCACGCTCTGCTACCACTTGTTACGGAAATAAAATGAAATGTCGTATGGCTTTTAGTGCCGGAATATCCTACGACGGGCTTCGCTCGCCAGGAGCAGGACTTTCTATTTGACTCCCGTAGGCGACCTGCGTGAACTTGTTACTGAGATATCCGTGGAGCAGAAAGAGGTGAAAAAAGGTGCGGGCGTTCAGTGGGTCTAACTACGATATCAGAAATTGAATTAAAATTTAAATAACGGTTATAATTCTTGCAGAATTTCAAACTTAACAATTTTTTTTCACTGAGTTAATATAACAACATGACAGGTACAAATGACAATCTTGAAACAGGAATTGGAAATTCTAACAATCGGTAATTTAGAATATTTTTTTAGCTACACGCTCCAAATTTACAAGTTTTGAGCTTCAGGCTCCAAATTTACAACTTCCGCAGGTAATGAGAGATATCTCCCAGTACAAAGTGTTCACGAGCACTAGGTTTCAACAGTAACAATTTACGGCCTTTCCAATATCATGGAAAAGTTAGAAAAAATCTTACATGCTCTCTAACATTAACAGGTTTCTTACAGCCTACTAGAGGCAGCATTACATCAAAAAATCTTACACGCTCTGGCCTCTCCAGGCATAATTTACAATTGTAATTACTTTTACACAGGGGTACCTAGTACCCAACCTACTGGGTCTTTGTGGAAAAAGAACAGGTTAAATTAATGGCCCGAACCACAAATTGAATGGAGGCGTGCACTTGCGCTCCCAGAAACTTTAATATAAAACCCTAATTGGGCCCTCGGCCCGATGATACGGGGCTAATCTCAAGCTACTGAAGTGACTCGAATGAAGGTTAATTTAATATATTACAGGAAAGAAAAAACAGTTACTAAATCGTAGTGTTTACAGTGCACTATGTCTTCTGGCATGGGCTACAGTAAATTTGTTACTTTCATTGAACTGGCTCAGTCTCATCCTTGGCTTTGACAATCTGAATGTGACCGAGGTATGAGCGATACCAGTAATACCGTTTCCTATGCAGCCAGTCCCTGCTATGAATGGTGTGAAAATATCGCTCATAGGGTCGGTTGGTGCATGCATTTCAGTGGGCTTGGCAGACTGATATGCAATAGCAACTTCTGGCTCAGTGAGGAAAGCAACGGGAAACTACCTCACTCCTCACTTCCCCTCACTTCCCTTGTATGCCTCTTCAGTGGAACCTAGGCTATCTATGGCGCTGTTGGTGGAGCTGTAGAGGATCGAACCAGAATTCGGGCTGAATACCCAACATACATACAAATCGTTGTCACATCAAATTAAATTGAAGGGGAGCTCGAGAGGGTAACGCACTCTCTATCCCCGATTTACTGTTTTAAGACTTTATGAAACTTTACATCAGCCGGAGGAAAGTTTATATTTTGGATAAAAGTGGATACATAGTTAGAAATTTGAAACTTCCCCTCAAGTAAGGCGGCGGAGTTAGCTACAGACAGATAAAACCGATGGCCATTACCTGGGCTGATGAACTGCCCGGCGAAGAATGAGGCGCCCGCCTCCTGTCTTAACACACACTCTTAGAAATTCGGCTATCAAATGACAAGGTAGCCAGAAACGCCGCAGCTTATATACCCGAAGGGAAGGTTCGAGAGTATTCTTGACTAATCCGGACACACCCTCTCAATTTTTATTGGATAATTCATAAAGCGACAAGAAGCCTGTGATAGGCTGAAAAATAATTACAGAGAATTCCTATTGGCTAGATTCAAAACTGGTAGAACGGAAAAGAAGTGCAAACCTAGCTCGATTAAGTGGTATGTTCCGAGCTGTCAGTGGAGAGATGGCGTGAGAGGACATCAGTTGACGTGTAAGTTTGCGTGGTGTCTTTAAAAGTAGGAAAGATCACAATATGAAGATAAAGTTGGAATTCGTCAGGACAAATTGGGGCAAATATTCGTTTATAGGAAGGGGAGTTAGGGATTGGAATAACATACCAAGGGAAATGTTCAATAATTTTCCAATTTCTTTGCAATCGTTTAAGAAAAGTCTACGAAAACAACAGATAGGGAATCTGCCGTCTGGGTGACTGCCCTAAATTTAGATCAGTAGTGACTGATTGACATAAAAAATAAATGAACATTAATTTAGTTGTGAAACATAAGAACACGATATTTCTTTTCATCACTAATTCTTCCGTCTCGCACCAGAGTGCATAACCACAGTTTTTGGAGGGACATCTGTGGAGAAATGTCCAAACTTCTTGATGTACATCAAAACAAAACAAAATAACCTCAATCAGTTTAGGAAACCTAGACATGACAAACTTCTCGATTATGCAGTAGGGACATCTTCCGATTACTGTCCAAACTTCCTGCACAAGCAGTTTCACGTTTTGTTGGATAGATAGAGTTCATTTCGGCGCTTCTATTGAATGCACGGATTTGAGGTGTACCTCCCGGTACTGTTCGAGTAGTTCATTGTTTTGTTTGTGCTGTCATTTTTCAGTTCATGTTTAGTAGTGTACTTTTAGTGGTAATGTACTGTATATTGTGAACATTGTAATTCGGCGAAAGCCTGTTAAGTTCATCATTGAATAAATAAATAAATAAATAAATAAATAAATAAATAAATAAATAAATAAATAAATACATAAATAAATAAATAAATACACGTTTGTGACATCCGCGAGCTCGCCACGGTTCGGGAATAGCGGCAGACTGATATCATGTCACTTCAATATGTTCAATGGTTTTACTTAAGTTGAATGGACTGTACGGTGATAATTTTTTCCAGCTCTAATGATACACAATAGAGACTCCTTGGCTCAGACGCCAGCGTGCCGGCCTCTAACCGCCGGGTTCCGTGGTTCAAATCCCGGTCACTCATTGTGAGATTTGTGCTGGAAAAAGCAGAGACGGTGCAGGTTTTCCTGTTGGAAGTACGATGTTTCCTATTAATCTAGTGACACTTTCCAATATACCTTCATTTCTGCCGCCAGTTATTAATCATTAATCCAGAGGTGTGTGACAGGCTTTGGCAGCCGGCACGATTCCTATTCTCGCTGCAAGATGGGAGCTTCATTGATTCCATTCCTGACCCGGTCGAATGACTGGAAACAGGCTGAAGATTCCCTAATGTACATAGAGAATAATGGAATTATAGAGCTCGTGTTATTATTATTCACACTAGAATATTTGTAGAGGTACGAAGAACCACGCACTTATTACGATTTTTTTTTTTTTTTTTTTTTGCTATTTGCTTTACGTCGCACCGACACAGATGGGTCTTATGGCGACGATGGGACAGAAACGGCCTAGGAATGGGAAAGAAGCGGCCGTGGCCTTCATTAAAGTACAGCCCCAGCATTTGCATGGTGTGGAAATTGGAAACCACGGAAAACCATCTTCAGGCCTGAAGATGGTCTTCCGTACTTTCGCATTTACACTCCAGGCAAAGGCTAGCTCTGCACATTAATTGAAACCAGAATCCCTTCATTTCATATCCTATCCCTGTCCTATCAGAAGGCCTCCGTTTTTCGGTATCACATACAACTAAAAGAAAACAGCAAAAAAGGTCCACTGTCAGGCAATTAAAATCCGCATAGGAAAGGCACGAATTGCATTTCTTTCTTTCTTTCTCAATCCTTTCACCGTCCACTGTTGGTCTCTCTCTCGGACTCCGCTAGGGATCCCACATCTATCGTCTCAAGTGCAGCATGAGACATTGGGTGGTGGATACAGATGGGAAGGAGGACTAGTACCTCTCCCAGACGGTCTCACCTGCCATGCTGAACAGGGGCCTTGTGAGGGGATGTGAAGATTGGAAGGAATAGACTAGGAAGTGAGAAAGAAGCGGCTCTGTCCTTAAGTTAGGTATCATCCCGGCATTTGCCCAGAGAAGTGCAAAAATACGGAAAACTACTTCGGGGGTGGCTGAGGTGGGAATCGAACACCCCTCTACTCAGTTGATCTCCCGAGGCTGAGTGGATCCCGCTCCAGCCCTCTTACCAGTTTTCCAATTTCGTGGATGAGCCGGGAATCGAACCTGGGCCTCGGGAGGTGGCAGCTTATCATGCTAATCACTACACCACAGAGGCGAACTCCTAAGAAATATGCTGTCCAATAATGAATTATACTTCCACTTAAGAACACGTTATCTCAGTACTGTTCTCTGGTGCAAGGGTCCGATGGCTTCGCACTCTGGTGTTTTTTTTTTTTTTTTTTTTTTTTTTTTTTTTGCTAGGGGCTTTACGTCGCACCGACACAGATAGGTCTTATGACTCTGGTGTTTGGCCCGACGCAGGCGAAGTAGCACAGCACGGAGTAAATTTTTGTAACTCACTGAATTCATTGTATCATTGCAAGTTGAGAGGCAAAGCAGGACAGTTCAGCTCCTACCCCACACGTGTCACTTAACTTTTGAGAAAATTATCATAGCCGTTCGGTCTCACTAGGTTGTCACCTACGATGCAACTTTTAATTTCAGTATGTATGTATGTATGTATGTATGTATGTATGTATGTATGTATGTATGTATGTATGTATGTATGTATGTATGTATGTCTGTCTGTCTGTCTGTCTGTCTGTCTGTCTGTCTGTCTGTCTGTCTGTCTGTCTGTCTGTCTGTCTGTCTGTATTGAAACCATACAGTGTCCTGTACAGCTCATGGAAATAATAGGTGCCTTTCTACCTTATTAAAATCACTTCTAAAGTCGCGTCATTGGTAGAATTATAGGCGATGGGGATCGAGAAGCGTCTGGCCAGAACGGAACCCGCGAAAGATCGCTTGGAAAACAAAGGGAAGGTTGGACAGGAGCCAAGCCACGCGAGAAAGCCCTCTCAACTCGCAGACAGAGGTGGAGATATGACGCGAAGCTACAGTAGTTAAACACGCCCCGAAGTGTGGCCTATTTTACCAGGGATACAAACTAACAGGAGAAACTTCCGGTTTTTATGCACGTTTCACGGGTGCCAACGTCGAATTTTGGCGCGTAAATATTATAAGATATTTTGATCCAGACATGGGAAAATTATGGGGGCATACGAATGAATAGAGCTAAATTTTCTGCGTATCCTAGACTAAAAATATGGAATACTTTATTAAGGGGACGAAAGTTGGTCACCAGATGTCCAGCCGTGACATATCGCAAACACATGTGAACGAGAAAGCGTCCCCCAAGCTAAGAGTCGCGCTCAAAATTGACTCCACCCCGCCCCCCCCCCCCCCCCCCAGATGACGCTAATGGAATAACTGAAACGGGAAGCAAATTACGTGAAAACTGCCGATCGTCGGTAGAGCACGCCTGGTTCAAAAAAGAGAGGAATGAGAGGGTTACAATATGCACCATTTAAATGTTTTGAATTCCTGGGATGAAAGGAGCTGCTGTCCTTATTGAACCGTGAATCGTCTACGCCCATTGTCTTCCGGTGTGTAGACCATAAATGCTGAGCTGGCCCTCGCTGGACACAGTTCTTAGCGGGTCGTTGAGAGGGGCAGTGTGTCCCGTTGTGTTCCAGTTTTATAGTCCGAAACCTAGTGACCGCATACTAAGACAGTGTTATTTTGTCCGTTGCGGCCGTGAAGTAGAAGGCCTTTGTGAAGTGTAGACGGGAAGCCATGCGAGCCTAGGCGAATGTCTCTGTGCCGCATGTCAAAATAATTAAGCTGCGAGCATAATTTTTAGACGAGTAGCGGAAGTCGGCTATGGACAATGCCGACATAAAGGTGTCCGTGATATTAATAAATTGGTATCACCCGAATTGCTACCCTAAGTCGGGGTTCTCAAGTGTCGTGAGCCACCCGATTCTTGCTGTGAACGCGCTCGCTGTGATTAGAATGACCTGCTTATTCATGGTGTAAACTCTGTGTGTGTGTCGCGGTAAGCAGAGGACCGTGTGACGAGTTGAGGAGTGTTACCCATTTGGATTACTCTAAGATTTCAGCTGTGAACGAGATATCCAGGATGTCGGACTTGTGTGGACCAGGGTTGGAGGACAGCACGCCCGCTTACAGCGCCGAGGCCATGCAGCAGTAAGTACCGCCAAGGGTCTCCCGTGGAAGGAAAAACCACGGACACCAAACAGATGAGTGATGTCAATATAATCTCTTAGCACGTTAATGTAGAACCGGTAGTAGGATGAGCTTTCCTTTGTAATACCTTCATGTTGTAAAATAATGCATGTCCTAATATGGAAATTTTATTGTTCTTGATCATATTAACGTAAAATTCAAGGGAGCCAACTCCCCGGACGACCCATTTGTTTTTCCTTAATGATCAGTTTACCGTGAGGGGTTATTCTGAGTAATATGTAGAATAACCTAGCAAGTATGGGAACAAGAATAGGAGGATATTTGAGTTACGCTAGGGGTGGCTGGAACAATAGTGGATGAGCAGGGAAATCAATGTCCAAAGGTTGCTAGTTAATGTCCAAAGTGGCTAGCGTATATGCTGGGGAAACTCATAGGTCAATCAGACGATGCATGTGTAACTTACACATGTAATAATTGCATGCTGCAATCCTATATATTCAGTGTTTTTACTTAAGTGGAATGCAGTGTACAATGATCCAGCCCTAATGATACATTTATATGCTATTATAATACTTCTGTTATTTTATTATTCACACTGAAATATGTGCTGCACACAGGTGCAAAGAACCATCCACTTATTACGAATTAGTAATATGAAAGGCTGCATAATTGAGGTCGTTGAATTATTCTTTTCCTTCTTTATACATATCGGCATGCAAAGTTGGGGAATAGGGACCTACAGACATGTGGTGGCCTATGTCTATGTTATTAGTGGTCCTATGGATACAAGTTAACAGTATATCGTGTATGTGAATTTAGTTGGGTGCTACGACACACATACACTCTCTCATCAGACGACGCCATGTATGCTATGAGTATTACTGAGTGTCACATTCATTGAGCATAAAAGTTCATTCCTTCCAACTCTGGGGTTATGTTACAAATATCATGGGTGGATAGAGTGGTAACACACCTCGGTCCTCTTAACAGGAAGGAAAAATTTCACGTACAAAAAATTGCTTCTTGTTTAAAAGGACCTAATATCAAAGGTCATCGGCCCCTCAAAAAGTTATTGGTCAAGGAAACGTGATAAGAAGATGAGGACCTGGATGACTACTCATCACTTAGCTATAGGGATCTGCACCTGTGGCGAAAAACTTCATCAAGTATTTTACTTAGATCAGCTGTTAGCAGACACTTAAAAAAGTATGTTCACCAATGTCCAAGACTGAAATTTTAAACTTCTACAACTTATCACGTAACACACCGAGAAGGAAATACAAACTGCAAGAAAGAGAAAATAAGGCTGAGGCACAGGCAAGGATACGAAATTATAGCTTTTGGAAACAACCACTATCAATAATGCTTAAAAATGGCCACTTTCCACAAAAATGAAATCTCGCAATGTACTAATTCTAGTCACGTTGTTTCAATTTACGGTAGAGTTTTTTCGTGGGAAATATATTGGTCAATAGTACAGTACTTTATGGTTGATAGGCAGTTTGAGTATACTAATAATAATACATATTTTACACTTTGATTCACGTCGCGACGACACAGATTGGTGACTATGGATTATGAAAGGGGAAGGAAGCGACCGTGTCCTTAATTAAGGTACCACCCCAGAATTTGCCTGGTGTGTAAAAATGGAAAACCACGGAAAATCATCTTCAGGGCTGCCGGCATAGCGGTTCAAGCCAACTATTTCCCGAATGCAAATTGACAGCTTCGTGACTAAAATGCACAACCACTCGCTCGGAATAATAATAATAATAATAATAATAATAATAATAATAATAATAATAATAATAATAATAATAATAATAATAATAATAATAATAATAACTTCCATTTTCATACCTGGCGAACACGAAAAAATATATGACTAATAATACTAACGATTTACAAATAAGTTCGAAGTCCACCGCCGGGAGTTCTGAAGGTGGTTTTCAATCTTTATCTATTTACACACAACGCAACTGTCAGGGCTGTACAATAATACTGGCTACAGCTATAACTTTTCTAACTCTTTCCTGTGCCATCGTTGCCGGAAACATTCAAACGCGGAGGGGAGTCAAGACTGAAATTTTGAACTTGTACAATTTATCGCTTGTAAAACACAAGCACATATCAATACAGGGATCTCTGGTGACGAGCGCTGTTATCATGTCAGTACTCAAAATGTGTGTGCAGATTTTTTGACTTAGCTACAAAGATGCCGAAGCGGATTGACCCTTACTGGGAGTGCTACATAACAGCCCTTACCGATGCTAAATATAGGTATTCTACAATCCAAGGAATTTGCAAGGAGCGTGATTTTTTAATATCAATGAACAGGATCAGTGCTGTATTGAATAAAAAGGACAAAGGCTGACTGGGCTTAATTGCAGAAGGGGAAAACTGCAAATCCATGTCCAGCCACCAGAAGTGGTGAGAAAAGTGAACACCCCCCCCCCAAAAAAAAAGACTAGTGCACGTAAGTTGGAGATGTCTGTTTCAACAGTCAACAACTACCTGCAATTAGAAAAGCGGAGTTCACAAGCTGTTGCCTGGTCAGATTTCGGAACGTCGCACTAACGCAGGGGACAGATGGAAAATGTGGTGACATTACAGGTACTGTAACAAAACCCGCTCGATTTACTACCGCCCTGAAGACAACAAAACTTATCAAGCTTATCAAACTTACCACGAGCGTCTTCCGAGGGGTTTCATGATCAACGCTGGATGCTGCTAGAATGGCAAGTTAACCATGTGAAGGTGAACTCTACATATCAACACCCATTTGCAACACAGCATCCAGCCACTCCTCTCATTCGACTCGTATTTTCATAGAGCGAGTGGAGATGGAATCTGGAATCAGTGCTTTACTGATATTCCGGTGCAGCGGACTTCTTTGCATTTGGACTCCTAAGAAAGGCCTTAGGTAATAGACGTCCACGCACTATCAATGACCTCTTAAAAGTAAGTCAGGAGGAGTTGTCGGCCTACAGCTTCAACTGAACATGCTCGTTGGTAGAGACAAACCTAACCACCCTTCAAACATCGTCCCCAGAGATCCCACACTCTCACACAAAATTCGGAGTTGACTACTTGGTTGGTTGCAAAGTTATTGAAAACAGAGTGTTATTTTATTTTTATATGTTGCATGGAAAGTGCTCCGCGTGGCACACATTTCATTTTTCTGGTTTATAATTTTGTCAGATATGTTTACGAACAACTCCGGCATAAACTACTGGTGATACTTTTTTTCAATTTTTCGCTATTCATGCAAAAGGAAAAAATCAAGTCTCGTAATATTTCAGAAGTAAAAACATGGAGGAAGTATTCAGTTGATAATAAAATGTGTAAATACCTCTAATTACTAAACATCCAAACATTCTCTGAAAATTTCAGGTGAATCCGATAAGAACTCTATCGCAAGAAGCATTTTATGCATGGCAAAGTGCTGAAAAGGTTTCAAGGTAGGAAAAAGCAATCGAAAGTTCTAAGAAACATTTGCTTTAAAATTCCTCTGGACTGTAAAATACTTCCTCGGGTGTCTTTCTCCTCTTACGCACAGCGCAGACCTACCTGCTGTATGTGTTGAAATGGTTGTCGAAAGAACTTTGATGTGAAATTTTTCTGAGAGATGAAGGGGAGGGATACTCTTTAAATGCGGCATTTACAGCTTTAAAATCGAGGTATGAGAACACTGACAATGGGTTTTGAAAGAGGAAGTATTCGAGGATTCTTTTAATATTAAAATTGAACATTTTCAGCCACGACTCCCGGTAAGCAAGTAACTTAAAAACATTTTTGCAGTTGTACTTTGTCTCTGAATGAGCATTAGACGGTCAAGTCAGCAGAGACCAGCCGATCCTTAGTTCTGAGGTTACAAATCTTTGAGATAGCGCGTCCGAATTTCGCCAGATCTCTTGAACATCCCCTACTGGTTATGCAGTCTACTGAACTCTGCACTCTTGTTCAATGACCTGCTCCCTGCTCATCACGACACATCTCTCTGTGCTCTACAATAGCTCTTTTTTATAGACGACAAAATTAACTTCTCGTGAAATATAAATACAATCATTATGTCACAGCCAGCGGGTATGATAAATCCGATATGTTGTTACTGGACTCCGTCCTACAGCGCCTCTGGGTGTCATCCCCTGTAATACACAGAAGAGGGAAATGTAATGCACCCTCACCCCCACCCCCACCCTCCTCACACAGCACTATTCGGAGCTAAACGTATCTAATCGTGAATGTAAATAGGAAACTTGATTGCTAGCACGGGGGAGAGTGACAACGTACGTATAGGGTGACAGTTCGCGAACCACAATATCCGAATTCGAGCCCCAGCTTTTGTCTCTAGAGGTAGTGGTTCAGTAGTTATCCAAGAGATGTAGTGTATGATTTCACAATAATACAGAAAATAAAGGGAAAGAAATAATAAAGGAAGAAAAGATGGAAAGAAAGAAAGACAGGAATAAAGAAAAAAGAAAGAAAAACAAGGAAAGGAAAGAGACGACTTGTGTTTGGATACAAAATTTCGAGTGACAGCGCAATACAAACATGTTCTGGAGTTCTGAAATTTTCATCCCACTGCTGATAACCATGGGGAGTGTGTTTTCATCGAGCTGATTCCCTCGAGTAGAGTGAGATCGATCCCAGTTTAGTCACGTGAATCACATCACTTTCAGTGACACTAATAAGTGAACCAAAGTGTGACAATAATATCAAATTGAAACTTTACAGATATATTATAGAACCTATCTACTTATGGTTCTATTAGTTGTAAACGCTACCACTCTCCGTGGAGTGGGTGACGTTTTTGTTCGGCGAGTGGATGATTTGTACAGCAAATTAAGAGCTAAATTCAAATAATAATAATAATAATAATAATAATAATAATAATAATAATAATAATAATAATAATAATAATAATAATAATAATAATAATAATAATAATAATAATAATAATAATTGTTACCGTGGTTTGGTGGATCAGCAGAGGTGAAAGAAGGTGCTGGGATGATCAGGTCTCAACTTACGAAATTAAAGTTAATTTAAAATTTTACAAGGTTATATTTTCTTTTCAAGATCAAGAAATAACAAGTATAACAGGAACTCATTTGTATATCCACAAGTTAAGAAAGTACAATTACAGTTTATTAATGGATTTTGGGCTTCGAGCCCCAGATTCACAATTCTTGAGCAATTATCCCCACTTAACTCAAATACAAGGTTTGACAAAGGGGCAGAAAACCCCAACCATGCCCAGGAGCACTTGCTCCCTATACTCAGTAAAGCCTGCTCGAGGCACACAGAAACCAAATATAAGAAAGAGCAACCCGCTCTCGGAGTTCAAGCCTATCAAAGGCCACACCAAATTCCACCTTCAAGCTGACCTCCAAGCACATGAAAACAGGGGTAAAAATACCCAACCTACTGAGGCCTATTCCATAAAGAAACAGGACAATTACATGGCCCCCAAAATACCAACTTGAGAGGAGGCGAAGCTGCACTCCTAATACATTTCTTTAAAACCTATTTGGCACTAGGCCGGTTATGCAAGGGCTAATCCCCAACTACGGAGGTGACACGATTGAAAAATATTATGACATTATGAGTAGAAGGGACACTGTATGTAAAAACATAGTCACCTCAAAACAAAATGAATGGGAGCTGGAGAGGGTTAGGCACTCTCTATCCCAATTTGTAGTTAAAGAGACAGACTTTATACCCAGTGTCTTTTACATTTTAAATATAGGTTGCATGAGGAAAGTTTCGAACCCGCCCCGAGGGTTAAACTGCTGAGCTAGCAAACAAAGAAGTTGTTAAAAGGCCATTACCTGATGGATGAACTGCCGCCGGAAGAAAGGGGCGCTTCCCGCCACCTGCTATATAATCACACTAGGAAAGATGTTACTGAAGTGGCCCCGAGACCAGAAAATCAGCAGTTTATATATCCTCGTGGAAGATTCGAGACGTTTCATGAATGATTACAACCCGCCCACAAAATTTTATTGGGGACCGAACACAGTTACAGAGTAGGTTGGGGAAGAAAGCCTCGATTGGTCGAAAATTAATTTAAGAAATTCGGGATTGGCTAATTTCAAAACTGGCGGAACGAACAGATTAACATTGCCAACTCAAACAATGACAGAAAGAAATTTAGCAAAGAGCAAACTTATGACTACAAAATTTCTTCAAAGAAAAGTTCTTTCACTTTGCACTAGGGTGCACAATTGTAGTTCTTAAGTGGTGCCATCTAGAAGAGAATGTTCACACTTCTTGCTACAGAGAAAACAAATATAAATCGAAAAAGACACAGTTCAGAACTCTTCAAAATTTACAATAGCGACATCTTCTGAGAAACTTTAGAATTAACATGGTTGTTAAAGATCAGGCTTCCTCCAGTAGAGGAGTTTCAACAGGCGCAAATTTTGAATTAGCGGCGTGGAGGTGTACCGCGCGGTACAATAATAATAATAATAATTGTTACGGAGATTTCCGTGGTAGTTAGAAGTGAAAGAAGGTGCGGGAGTGAACGGGCCTCAAAATACGAAATTAAAGTTAAGATAAAATTTAACAAGGTTATATTTTCTTTTCAAAATTAAGACATAACAAGCATGGCAGGTACAGAGTAGCAAAGCCACTATTCGAGAATGTACAATTACAGAGTTACAGGATGGGCTCCGAGAGCCAAACCCACAATACATGAACAATTAGCCCAATCTTACGATATACAGAAATTCAACAAAGGGGCAGAAGACCCCAATCACGCCCAGGAGCACTTGCTGCCAATTACACAGTAAAGCCTCCTCGAGGCATACAACACTCAATTTTCGAGAAAGAGCCACTCGCTCTCAACATTAAGCCTATTAAAGGCCACACCAAACTCCACCTTCAAGTTGTCCTCTAAGGACATAGACACAGGGGTAAAATACCCAACCTACTGAGGCCTATTAAGTGAGAAAAAGGTTAATTACATGACCTCTAAAATAACCATTTGAGAGGAGGCGATCTGCACTCCTAATACACTTGTTTAAAAACCTAATCTGGTACTAGGCCGCTAATGCAAGGGCTAATCCCATACTAAAGAGGTGACTTAAGAAGGAAACAATTTACATTACTGTTACGGAAGAATCGGTTGAGAAAAATAAGTTCACCTCAGAACAATATGAGTGGGAGCTCGAGAGGGTTAAGCACTCTCTATCCCAATATGTAGTTTAAAAGATAGAATAAATACAAAGTGTCTTTACATTTTAGGGTAAGTTACATGGTGGAAACGCTTCGGACCCGCCCCGAGAGTTAAACTGCTGAGCTAGCAAGAAAAGAAGTAATTAAACGGCCATTACCTTGTTGTTGAACTGCTGCCCGAAGAAAGAGGCGCTACCCGCCACCTGCTATGTACTTTACACACTGAAAGATGGAACAGAAGTGGCCCGGAGACCCGAAAATCAGCAGTTTATATACTCCCGCGGAAAGTTCGAGGCGTTTTTGGAATGAGAACACCCGCCCACAAAGACGTTATTGGCTAGGGTTAAGCAAGATATTCAAGTTGGGGAAGACACATCAGATTGGTCAGAAATTTATTTAAAAAATTCGGGATTGGCTAAATACAAAACAAGGGGAAAGAAAGGGGTATACAGCCAACTTAAACAATAACAGAAAGAAATTTAACAAGAAACAAACTTTTGAAATAAAAATTTCTCCAAAAAACAGTTCTTTCACTTCGCACTAGGGTGCACCATTGTAGTTTTTCAGTAGTGTCCTCTAGAAGAGAAAGTTCACACTTCTTACTACAGGTAAAACAAAAATACATCAAAAATGACCCAGTTCAAAAACTCCAAAATTTCCAAGTAGTGACATCTTCTGAGAAACGTGAAAATTAATCCAGTAGATAAAGTTCAGACTTCCTCCAGCAGAGGAGTTTCAACTGGCGCAAAATTTTAAATTAGCGGTGTGGAGGTGTACCGCCCGGTACAATAATAATAATAATAATAATAATAATAATAATAATAATAATAATAATAATAATAATAATAATAATAATAATAATAATAATAATAATAATAATAATAATAATAATAATAATAATAATAATAATAATGTAATTGGTATTTATATGGTTTTCGGAGACGCCGAGGAGCCGATTTTTTTTCCTAAAGGACACCGTTTATGTGCTGGTAAATCAACGTACACTGGGATGACGTAGTTGAGCACTTTCACCTGCCAATTTGGGTTCAGAAAGCCAGTGGTTTAACCGTCTGAGCGACTGGTTACTTCTTTGAATAAATTAAGATGGCTAGAATTTAAATTGTTTAGGCTAACGTGCAGTGAGCCTACAAAGACGCGAGTAGATGAAATGAGTGTGATTATACGAGATTGTACACTTTTGATTCAATGTTCTTGTGCAGACTACCACAAGGTTATTATTATTATTATTATTATTATTATTATTATTATTATTATTATTATTATTATTATACGGCTATGCAAAACGATAGTAGTAGTGCTGGATGGGTTCTAAACCACCTCGTCAGCATTTTTTCTGCTGAGTCAGCACCCGAGGTCACCGACCCCAGCTAAAGGTCATTGACCCCGGCCACGTGACCGTGACGTCACGGAGACGTGCTATTGTTTACATACAAAGCCAAATGCTTTTGATAGCTTTCAAGATGACAGCTGTCATCTTGACAGACCCTAACCTCAATTTGTTTGAAAAGAGAACGTCGCTAACATCACTGCTGCTATCTCGACAGGTCCTAACAGTACTTTCTTGTGAACAAGTGAACGTGGCTAACCTCACTGCTGCCACATTAACCACGTGGGCGCGGAAATTCAAAAAGTGAACGTGGTTAACCTGACGGCCGTTATCCTGACAAGTTCTAACTTCGTGCGGGGCGGATTTTGAAAAAGTGTGCATGGCTAACCTCACTGCTGTTATCTTGACAGTTCGGCGCGGAATTTTCAACAAGTGAACTTGGCTAGCCTCACTGCTGCCTTCTTGAAAGATCTTAAATTCGTGCACTTGTCTTGGAGCGAAAGATTGGTCGAACCGTAAACTCACAGCTGTCATCTTGACGGGATATAGCATGTGCTATTTTTACAAGTGTGTGACCCTAACCTCACTGCTGTCATCTTAACAGGACTTAGTCACGTGCAGGCGCGGAATGGTTTTGGAACGAACATTATCATTGGAGGGGCCTAATCTTAGGGATCTTAGTTTTAAGGCTAGCTGCCCTTTCCGACACAATCTTTGAGTGGCCTAACCTCAGTAGACTGTAATTTTAAGGCTAGCTTCCCTTCTCGACATGCCTTTCCAGCACTGCCTTAGAGGTGACTAACCTCAGAGTACTCTAGATTTTAAGGCTAGCTGCCTTTCTCGACATGACACTATCTTAGAGGGGCCTAACCTCAGAGGATTATAATTTTAATGCTAGCTGCCCTTCTCGACATGCCCCTTCCCTTCACCACTTTAGAGAGGCCTAACAGCAGAGGATTATACTTTTAAGTACTCTAGATTTAAGTCCTACAGCCCTTCTCGACGTGCCACGATCTTAGAGGGGCCTAACCTCAGAGTACCCTAGTTTTAAGGCTAGCTGCCCTTCTCTACATATCACCAGTTTAGATGGGCCTTAGGACTCAAGCTTTAAGGTTAGCTGCCCTTCTCTACACGCCACTAACTTAGATGGGCCTAACCTCAGAGGATTATAGTTTTAAGGCTAGCAGCCCTTGGAGAAGCCCCTTCCCGACACTATTTTAGACGGAACTAACCTCAGAGTACCCTAGTTCTATGGCGTAAGGACCGTACGTCCAGGCATGCTGCCTTTCTGGACATGTTACCATCACGGAGGTGGCCTAAAGACCCTAGTTTTACTCCTCATGCTCCTTCCCAACACCGGGGCCCAACCTCAGAGGATCCTAGTTTCATAGGTAGCTGCCTTTCTCGACACAACCCTTCCTGGCACCATCTTAGAGGGTGCTAAGGACTCTAGTTTTAAGGTGAGCTGCCCTTCTCGTCATGACCCTTCCCAACGCTATATTGGAGGGGTCTAAACTTACAGCGTATAGTTTTATAACGAGATGCCTTTCCGACGCCATCTTGCGAGATGCCTCTTCCAAAGGTCATCTTATTTGACTGATGTGAAAATCGAACGCTCTGCATCCGACGGCGTGACGTTACAGTTTTACGGACAGATTTCCTTCCCCTCTACTATTTTTGGAGGAAGCTTAACAACACCGTCGTTAAGGCCTTATGTCTCTATCCGACGCGTCACCCCACCCCTCATGAACAGCATAAAACATGTTGTTAATCAGTCCTGTAACAGTAGACCGGAAAATGCATTGTGCTTTGCCCCGCTACCAAGAGCAACCCTTTTTAGTGTTAAGAACATATGTAGTCTCTTGCCTTATTACAGAAAGGTTTGAATAGTCAGTATATATTCCCCGTCATGTTCTGAACAGAGAAAATACTTAGATTATAAATAAATGATAGAAAGTGGGTGCAATAAATTTGATTACCTGAGATACCTACATGTGAAAAAGGACATATTTTTAAGGAAAGAGTAGTAACACATACCTCTTCTGCTATCGATTAGCATTATGAGGTTAGCACAAAGGCTTTAGGTTGCCATCCGACAAACAAAATAAATATGAACAGCGTGCTCCCGCTGCGGAGAGGATTTTTTTAATTTAACCATGACACACACACACGCGCACATACACAAAAAATGGTATATACCTACTCTGTTACGCTGAAATAGCTTAGACGGTGCTGGCCTTCTCGTTACAAGTAAACTGGTTTTACCTTGTTTTAGCTCTGTAGGATTTTTTAAAGTTTAATCGTGTCACACACAGATTGGTACATACTTACTCTATTACGCTGAAATAGCATAGACCTGGCCTTCTCGTGACAAGACAACTGGTTCAATCTTGCTTCTTAGCTGTATGGGGCAGAGGGAGGGGATGCGGACAGGAAATATATTCATACATTGTTTGTTGTTAACTTACCTTTTTTATAAAATGATTTAACCCTTTTAGTCACTACCTACGACAGCCAGGGCGATACCGTAAGATATATACCCGACCTGATTAATGTTAATAGAGGATGGATGTAAAGTTGTACTTCCTTATAAAACAATAACCACTACCGCCAATACTATTGGTGTTAATAGCGGATTAGCGCACAAAAGCTACAAGCCAAAAATATGATTATTATTTTTGCAAGTACCTCCGGCCTGGCTATAAACGGTGAAAGAACGACAAGCAGGGGATACTATACACTATCGCTATTAATGATAATAGAGGACGGATGACAGATGTACTTCCTCTTAAAACAATAATGTAGAGGAGCAAGGGCGGTTCTGGATCCGGAAGTGACGTCAGCACTTTTTCTTCTGAGTCAGCAAGTTCATTCAAGGTCATTGACCACAAGGTCATTGACACCGTTCATGTGACCGTGAAGTCATCTGCTGGCGTCTGCAAGCTCATTGACACCGGCCAAGTTCATTGACCCCGTGACGTCATCACCACGTGCTCTTGTTTGTAAACAATGCCCCATTACTTTGACAGCTGCCATCCGCCATCTTTAAACAACAACGCATCGCTAACCTCAGTGCCGCCATCAAGACGGGGCTAAACCTCAATCTTTGATACGTGTTGGCAGGCAATTTGAAAAATTCAACGTGCTTTTTGACAGCTGTCATTCGCCATCTTGCATCGCTAACCTCAGTGCTGCTATCTTGATGGGGCAAAATCCTTATGGATGCTACCTTAGGCACGTGGGCGGGCGAAATTTTGAAATTCCACGTGCTCTTTTCTTAGGCTAACCTAAGTAAATGGTTATGCTTTATTGACTTCGGGGGTGTACTCTCTCCCTAGAGGTCTACCGCCGTAGCGATGTCTTCTCTAACAGAAAAGATTGCCCTGGGGGTCCAGTGCACGGCCGTATCTTACGAGGCAAGCAAGGATGCATTGTCTTACACTCGTATTTATACCTAGAGGATGCTTAGATCAACATGTGCGTGCGCACCTCCTGCTATCTCCTGAGGCAAGCAGTAGGAAATGAGTCAACACTTTTTTTGCAGAGTCAGCACCCGAGGTCTAGTAGTGTAGCAATGCAGGTACCAATGCAAGATCATTGAACCCTAGTATAGTAGGTGAGCAATGTCGATTTGCGGATTTTGCATAAGAATGTGAACCTAACCTTACAGTCACCATCTTGAGAGGCGTAACCTTACTTTAAAGGCTGGTTGCCGTTCCCGACGCCTAAGAGAGCAACCCTAACTTCACATCCACCATCTTGAAGGGGCTATCCTTACATTTACGGCAAGATGCCTTACCCGACGTCAATTGCACAAGATTGGCGCTATACACAGATCGTTATGAGACGGCCTAGGGGCGCTTGTGCAAGATGGCTGCTGATCTTATGAGACACCCTAGGGACGCTTGCGCTAGATGGTGGCCGCAAGATGGGGCAATACACAGCTCCTTATGAGACGGCTTAAGGGCGCGTACGCAAGATATCTCCTGATCTTATGAGACGCACTGGGGACGCTTCCGCAAGATGGCGGCTATACATGGGATCTTATGAAGAAAGCTGGCTTAGAGGCTATTGCAAAAAATGGCGGCTACTGTTATGAAGATCCTTATTCATCCGGTGGCGGGCAATTAGAAAACTTCCACGTGCTCTTGTTTGTAAACAAAGAAATGTGCTTTTGACAGCTGTCAGCGGCCATCATTAATCAACAGAGCATCGTGCTGCCATCTTTAGCTACTACACACTTTTTTGCAGAGTCAGCACCCGAGGTCTAGTAGTGTAGCAATGCAGGATCCAATGAACCCCAGTATAGTAGGTGAGCAATGTCGATTTGCGGATTTTGCATAAGAGTGTGGCGGAATTTGAAAAATTCCACGTGCTTTTGGCATTGACCCACCTTTAATCAACAGAGCACGTGCTGCCATCGTTAGCTACAACCTTTGATATGTGGTGGCGGGCAATTTGAAAAAATTTCACGTGCTTTCTGACAGCTGTCAGCCACTATCTTTAACTACATGCACATGGCTTACTACTATCTTGTCGGAAGTAAAGCATTATAGCGCTTGACTTAGCCACGCCGCAAGCAAGTAAGTTGCCCGTCTCAACATACATACCGAGCTTCCCTTCTCAATACACTATTATCTTAGTTTTATAAACCAAGGTGCTGTAAGAGATGCCAGGCATGGGGGATTGCGCAAGATGGCGGCTCCTCCTCCTCCCCCACCTCCTCGTCCTCCTCCTAGCCTCTGTCAAGCCATAGCTCTGTCAAACAAGTTTAAACTTGCATCGCGAAGGCAAGAGTGTGCACGTATTACAGCGATGACGTCTTTTCTTTTCTTTCCATGCCCGTACCTTCGGCTAATAATGCTGCCCCTATGTTATTTCGGGATATTGAAACATATCAACGTTAAGATCCTGCGCTGGCTCCTATTATGTCGTCCCTTTTGTGTTGAGAAACGGGGTTTTGTGTTTCTCTTCGATTCACGATCAAAAGTAGTAGTTCCAGCTGTGCTTGTGCCTATGATCTTCATGTACTACAATGAGACCCCATTAGGGGGGCCTTTAGAATCTTCAAAATTCGGGAAAAGATCACAGAGATGTTTACTAGGAAAGGGTTGGACGGTGAAATTCGAGAATTTGTAAAAGTTTGTAAATATTGCTGGAGTGAGCGGGACGTCTTGCTGTTCTGAGCCCCCTGTACACGGCAACCCTGAGACGGCTGCAAGCTCCACGGACAATTGTCTCGCAGGTGCACGCCAGATATCGGTCCTGAATGGCCTAAGACTAACATCTCGAGTATTCTACCCTGCAGATCGGGTTCACCTCGAGGCTACACTCCGCACACTATAACAGGGCAAACACGACTGAGGGAGTGTGAGGCACACTCACTGGCTGTCTTTACCTTGCGGTTACGCCACTATTCGAGGTAGGGAACACGCCTTTCATATAGAGAGTGAATACGAATAGTTGGTAGGTGCATCTGTCGTGTGACTTGCGGTCTATTTCCTGTTGCCCTGCTTTCTCGTAACTTTTGCTTAACTTTTGGACACTGGCGTAGATCTCAGGACAAAGCGTCCAATACCTTACAACGAGATGGAGGTATGTGTACAACATAGTTCGACGGGATGGGAGGGTTGGAAGGCGTCGTGGTCAATCTGTTCCCTGTCTGTCTTGATGTAAGTTCCCCTAGCGCTATTTTTGGAGACCTCTGAGAATTCTCCTTGTTATTAGGGGGTAAAGAGACCGACTCGTTGGGTGAATGGTCAGCGTACTGGCCTTCAGTTCAGAGGATCGCAGGTTCGATTCCCGGCTGAGTTGGAGATATTTATTGCTTCTAATTAATACTTCTGGCTTGGGGACTGGGTGTTTGTGTCCGTCCCAACACTCTCCTCTTCATATTCACGCAACACACTACACTACCAACCACCACAGAAACACACAATAGTGATTACATCCCTCCATACAGGGTTGGCGTCAGGAAGGGCATCCGGCCGTAAAACTGGGCCAAATCCACATGTGCGACGCAGTTCGCACCCGCGACCCCACAGATGTGGGAAAAGTGGTGAAAAAGAAGATTAGGGGGTAAACACATGCTGAGAAACGAGAAAATAATTCTGTCGAACACACCGGATAGAATGGAATGGCGTATGGTTTTCAGTGCCGGGAGTATCCGAGGACATTTTCGGCTCGCCAGGTGCGGGTCTTTAGATTTGACCACCGTAGGTGACCTGCACCTCGTGATGAGGATGAAGTGATGATGAAGACGAGGCATACAATCAGCCCCCTGCCAGCGGAACTAACCGGTGATAGTTAAATTTCCCGACCATGACAGGAATCCATCCCGGGACCCCTGTGACCAAAGGGGAATAGAAGAAAGTAGGATATTTTAAAACACCGCCAAAACAACATTAAATAGGCAATAATACTATAAATAGGCATGAACCACTTAAATAGGCATTTAGAGGCACAACAAAACAAACAAATTCTTGCTAAGAACAGACTAGAAGGGATTTATATCCTAAAAGCCTACGTTTCCGTATACAGGAATAGAATGGGTAAATAGACAAAGTCTCATCGCTTCATATTCACATTCTATCTTCGCACATTCAACAACTACATCGTCGTCATATGATCTGTCTGAACCGACGAGACATCATTCTCTTTACTTCCCACTAGCTACATTTTTACGGTTTTCGTGGGCTCCGAAGGGCCGGAATTTTGTCCAGCAGCAGTTTATTTATGTGCCAGTAAATCAGTCGACACGAGGCTAAAGTATCTCAGCACATTAAAATACCACCGGACTGAGCCTGGATGGAACCCACCTCCTTCAGGTCCACCGCCTGAACTATTCAACCTGGCAACTAATAAAAATGATGATGACGATGATGAAGATGATGATGATGATGCTGGTGATGTTTGTTTCTTATAGGGCCTAACATCTAGGTCATCGGCCCAATAATAAAAAATAACATACTGTACAGAAAGGCATTCCATATTTTACATATCTATATAACATAATATAACATTTTTCTACTGCTCAAAGCCATAAGTAATAATCATAATTCTACCGGGTGGTACACCTCAACCCCATATATTTAATAGAAGCGTCTCAAGGAACTCTATCTATCAAACAAAACGTGAAACAGCTAGTGCAGGATGTTGGGACATTAATCGGAAGATGTCACTCATAAATAACAGAGTACTGTGTTATTTTAAAGTTTCCTAAACTGACTGGAATTATTTGTTTTGGTGTACAGCAAGTAGTCTGAACTTTTCTGAATAGATGTCGTTACAAAAAAAAGGCCATGCACTCTGTTGCAAGGTGGAAGAAATAGTGATTTAAAGAAGTTTTTTTGTTTACAGGTTTTCATAACTAAGGCTTCCTGAAACTTTTAAACTATAGAATAAAAATTAGATGGTGTGTCAGAATTTATTCCAGAGCCCTTTTGAACCATCCCGTTGGGTATATAAGCTGCGGATTTTTCAACATACCTTGTCTTATTGATCGTCGGATTTCTGAGTCTGTGTGTTAAGACAGGCAGAACATCAGCCCACGTAATTATCACCAGCTTTATATCTCTGTAGCTATCTCCGCAGACTTACCAAAGGGGAAGGTTCTAATTTCTAACTATGTAGCCATCCGTTTCCTAAGAATGTAAACTACTTCATCTCATGTAAAATTTGATAAAGACTTAAACTGTAAATCGGGGATAGAGAGTGCGTTACCCTCTCGAGCTCACTTTCAACTTATTTTGAGGTAACTACGGTTTTGTAACTCTTTCTCTTTCCGTAAAGCATTAATTAACCTTTCTTTCTAGTCACCTCAGTAGCTTGGAATTAGCATCTGAATCTTCGGGCCGCGAGCCCAATTAGTGTTTTATACTTGGTTTTCAAGGAGCACAAGTGTACGCCTCCATATATTTTGAGTTCGGGCCAGTAAATTAACCTGTCATTCTTTTCCAAGAAGGCCCAGTAGTATGGGTACTAGATACCCCTGTATTAACTAGATCGTAAATTGTAGGTTGTGCCTATAGAGGCCAGAGATTGTAAGGTTCAATGTAACTTTGCCTTGAGTAGGCTGTAAGAAATTGGGAGCGCAGTCTCCTTGGTTGAATTTGGAGAGCATGTGAGCTCTTTTGTGGTATTTGTGTAATATTGTGTGGGGCCTTTGGAAGGCCGTATTTGTAACCCTTGGAGCAAAGTGCTCTTGAATTGGGTTATTTCTCTCCTCGGCTAAATCACGCAATATTAGCGAGGTTGTAAATTTGTAAATTGGGAGCTTGAAGTTCAAAACTTATCAATTCCCTATTATGGGGTTTTCTGCTCTTGTATCAAAATTGTTATTGTACCTGACCTCTTTTTCTTCACCTAGTGAAGAAGGTTGTTAAGTTTGAAATTTGAAAAAAATATATAACCCTTATTTTTACAGTTTTAAAAGAATCTTTGAATTTTGTAGACAGACTCACCCAGCCCGCACCTTCTTTTACCTCTCTGTGATCCACGAAACTCCGGTAACAAGTAGTAGCAGAGCGTGGTTGAATGGGTCTAGATTAAGCCCTTTTTGTTGGCTAAAAGTAGGATACGCTGCGAACTCTAAGAATTTTCTCGGTTTTCGGTAATTTTCCAAATTATTAATTTTCCGTGAACATGTCTGGTCCTCGCGGACTTATCGCTCCCAGGTACTTGCGCAGGGAGGAATTGATTTATGAGCTCCACATTAGAAATTTTTCAATGTGCAGGCACGTTGTGTCAAACATTGACAAACTTATAGAGTGCTTAGAACTGCCTATTTGTAATAATTTATTGCAGCCAATGGCCATACACACAATTATTCACAATGATTAGATTACATAGGTAATTAAATTCCATAGAGTAAAAAGGTGCAATGTCAGATAGTCATTGTCAGGTCTTTACTAGCAGTCATAGTGGGGAACGACTTCCGTTCCGCTTGTAAGCAGGTCCGTACAGTGGTGCTTGTGTGTCCATGTGTTCCATCTGTGAGAGGACATTTAGAGCTGAACTCTGCCTCACATATATTGTAACGTACAGTGAAGGGAGGCCGTTTGCCTGTCTAATTTGCGACACTGTACTGAGATCGCATTTTACAGGGCACAGTGATGAAATGTCTTCTGTCTGCCTAATTTGCAACACTCTGTTGAACATGCCTCGTCAGCTTGTAGGTGCACGCGGTTCCTCTTTACCAGTCTTTAGCGAGTGCGGTAATGGATATTGTTCTTGCGGTGCAGTTAATGAGGTGGTACCTGGGGCATTTTCCACCACAGAGCCGGCAGGTACATTCTTCGTCTGGTTCGTGGTATCCAGCGGTTTGGCATACCTCTCCGTGGAACCCGTGGACGGTGATCGGGTGAAGCCTGGCCCTTTCCATTAGTCGTTTCTTACTGCCTCAGTTTCATAGAATTATTCCGGGATTTGCTGTGCTTTTCGTCGTCTTTCTTCCAGGACTGCGGCGGATGGTTCGGTGTCGGGAAGGTTGAAGGAGGTTTTTATGTCCTCTAGGAAGAACGGCTCATCCACCAGAGTGTACACCAGTCTGTTCTTTGTATATTTTGATAGTTGGAGGATTCGCTTGACGTATCTGGCTTTGATATTTTCGATCCTTTTTAGATTCGCTGTGGTTAGTTTGTGCCAGAATAATTGTATACCGTACGTGGCTACCGTGGCAACTTTAAGTTTGAACAATGCCACGGCCGTTTTCACTGATAGATTCTGGAGCTTGGGGGTTTCGAACATTGCTCTAGTTGCTGCTATCGCTCTTTCTTTGACGTGTAGTGTGAAAGTTGCCCCTGTAGTCTGGATCGTGATACCTAGGTACTTGAATGACGATACTCTTTCTAGCCGGTCCCTGCCGTTTGAGAAAACGCCGTCTTTTGCGAGTCTTCCTCCTCTTCTAAATTTCATCACTTTTGTTTTCTCACTGTTGATACTTAATGAGTTTTTGTCTGCCCATTCTTGTAGGTTATTGAATGCCTTCCGGATTCCGATTGGGTTTCTTGATAGCAGAGCCATGTCGTCGGCGTACATTACAAGATTGACCCCTGCTGGTTCTGTTGCACTTGCGATGTCGGCTGTCATCAGGTTGAACAATACCGGGCTCATTGGGTCTCCTTGGAGTACTCCTTTGGTCTGCGTTATAGGTGCTGAGATTGTTGTCCCATCGTGGATTTTCACGTAGTTTACGTTAAGTGTAACTTTTATGATTTCCAATTCATGCTGCAAGTTGGTTGGTGTTAGTGTTGCTTCCAGTTTTCCTATTAGTATCTTCCTGTCGATGCTGTCGAAGATCTTTTGATAGTCGATGAATATAGTGTACAGTGGTGTGGATGGTTGTGCTAGAGCCGTGTCTCTTTCAGTTGTTACTTTCCCTATGGCTTGTAGTGTTGATTTTCCGTCCATGAATCCGTATTGGTTGGGTGGTATCTCTTCTGTTATTTTTGATCTGATGCGGGCCATGATGGCCATTGAGAACATTTTGAAGATATTGCACTCCAGGGCGATTCCTCGGTATGAGGTGGGATCATCCCTATTGCCTTTTCCTTTGTACAGTGTGATTAGGTTGGCCTGTCGCCATATGTTCGGTATCCTCTTGCTTCTCAGGCATTCATTGAACAGTAGCGTCAGTACACTTACAGGGTCCGCCGCCGTGGCCTTGATGTGCTCGTTGTACACTCCGTCCGGGCCTGCTGCCTTTTTGTCCTTGGATTCTTGGATAATTCTCCATACTTCATCGGTTGTGAGTGGTTGGAGTGTATGTTCCGGCATGTCTCATTTTTCAAACTCGTTCGAAGATGCGTTCCCAAGAAGTTCTCGGAAGTGTTCCGTCCACCGCTGCGGGCTTCTTATGGAGGTTTTCTGTGTTGACTTGCTTCCTTTCAGGATTCGGTGGGGGTTTTTCCTCTGCTTCCTCGATCAGATTTTTCTCTTCTAGTAGTTTGTGGTCTACCTTTTTCATTCTTAGTATTTCTTTATATGCTTTCCTCGCCTCAGCGTATTTTTGTAGGTGACATTGGCTGCTACTGGATCTGGCTTTATGGAGGTATTCCAGAGTTTCTTGTCTTGCAATGTAGCATTCTTTGTCAAACCATTTCTTGGCCGTTCTCTGGATGTTTGGTTTAGTAGTTGAAGCCAGTAGAATTTGCTGCAGTTTTGCCGTGGCTTCTTCAATGTCTCCCAGTTTGATCATTGTATTTCTTTCTTTTGTATCGTAGTTTCGGCGGAAAAGGTAATTGATGACGCTCTATCCACCATTACAGCCAATACCATCGAGCTAGCGTCTATAGTGTGTTGTTTGAAGTGAGTGATCCATCTGCTAACCAATTTCAGAGAGTGCAGGCTAGACTGTTTCATTTCTACAATAGAAATAGCCACCTATTGTCTTTAATGTTTAAGGAGGATCATGCTAAGGAGGCTAGTAATCTGGCTGAACATCTCTCAAATAAGTCTAATAGGGTTAGTCACTTGTTGTCTGGGGCCGCAGCTCCCAAAACCGACCAAGTCCCCTTCATAAACTTGGCTACTGAGGAAGTTCCTAGTAAATCTATTGAAAGTAGGAAATCTGTAGCAACTTAGCAAACTCTGCCCCATTTGAAACTGAGTCTGATCATCCTAGACAAATACCAGCTGTGCTTGAAACTTCTCAACCTCCTATGCCGTAGTTTGCTTCATCCATTGGCTAAGCGGCTTAAGGGAATTTCTACATTTTCAATAAACTCTATTAATGAAGTCATTTCTTTCCTAAGGTTCTCAGTAGAATGTCAAGATCATGCGCTAGTGTTTTCCCTCTCTCATTCTCAATTATTTCAAATTATGTATCCATTTTCCGTAGGCGTCCTTCCGGGAAAAATAGTTAAAGCCATAGCTGATCGATCATCCGTAGAAGACTTCCACGCCCACCTCCTGGCGAACTTTATTCGGGCTAGAGCAATGTCATCCTTAATACAAAAGTTCTACTTCAGAGTACAGCGGGTGGATGAAAATCTTGCAGAAATTATCTATGAAATGAAAATTTACTCAAAGGTGTTTGCTCCCCATTTCTCTGAAGACCAAATAGTGCAAACAATTCTAGAAGGTATTTCCCCGCCCTCCAGGTCGTATCTATGTTTTGCGTCTCGACATCAAACCTTTTCTGACTTCGAGGCAATGGCGGTTTCAGCAGTAGGAGTATGGTATGTCGATACGATACGAGTTGCTGAGGAACCCCTCCGCCTTCTAACAGCTCTCGGCCTCCACCTCGTCGATCTTTCACCACCTGCAAATGTTATGGTTGTGGTTCAACTGAACATCTTCCCAATAAATGCCCATTGATAAAATCGAGTGGGACGAAGAATGGAGCAGGCTCATCTCAAGGTTGCTTTAAATGTGGCTTGTTTACTCACCTCGCCCAAAATTGTACCAATTTCCTTAGCAACCACTCCTGCTCTATTTCTGGTGCTACATCCGCTAACCCTGAAAATAGGAAATGGCTAATGTCATCGGCTAAGTCAGCATGTTCACCTTCCCGAGCTCAGCCCCTGTTAAACCCAGTAAATGTTCTGGTAAGGATGAAGGTTCTTCTAACTTATCGTTTGAGGGGCCCAGAGAATGCCTCAGAATTGCGGCAGAGACCCCTGCATTTGTGCCATTCTTTAGAATTTAAGTAAACAATGAACCCGTCACCGCTCTTTTAGACTCAGGGAGTGTCTTCCATAATTTCGGAAGAGTGGTACTCTAAATTAAATACTGTTTGTAAGTTTCCGGACTGTAGTTCCTCTTCTGTTAAATGTGTTTCAGCTAACTCATCTCTATTAGAAATTTTAGGTTTCATTTTTGCTAAAATTCGTATTTCGAAACTTACCTGGAAAGTGAAATTGTTGGTTGCTAAACAATGGTCATGCCCTATAATATTGGGGACCGATTTCGCGTCTTCTAGCGGTCTTGAGCTCGACATTCAGAGCAAGTCGTGCACCTTCAAATTTGCTAGTAATTGTAATATTCTCCCTTTGAAATTTAATACTGTGTTATGTTCTTCTGTTTCGCCTACACAGGATGAGATGTTGTTAGATCTTATACATCTCCCTGAGGAGCAGGCTGAAGGTATTCGTAAGTTGTGTCAGTCTCTTCCTGATTTCTTCTGATTCTCTTGGTGTTAGTGACCTTATGGAATGTAAGACTGAGGTAACGGATTCGATTCCAGTTATGTTCCCGTCTTATAGACTGTCTCCTCCTAAATGAAGCCCCTTAAGGAAATCATCGATCAGAGGTTAAAGGATGGAATAATTCGACGTTCTAAATCGGTGTATTCATCGCCCATTTTTCTTGTACCGAAACCTGATAGTGGCTTCAGGCCTGTGATTTACCACAGGGCTTTAAACCGTAAGGTGGTATTACAATCGGTGCCCCTTCCTGATCTTCACTCTTGTTTTTCATGGTTCGGAAAACCAAGTTCTTTACCACACTTGACCTTAATCAGACGTACAACCAGATACCTCTAGCAGAAGAAACGAAACATCTAATGTTACGGAGTATTGTGGATGTGCAGAGGTGAAAGAAGGTGCTGGGGTGAACAGGTCTCAAAATACGAAATTAAAGTTAATTTAACAAGGTTATATTTTCTTTCTAAGATCAAGAAAAAACAAATATAACAGGTACTTAGTAGCCTAGTAACAATTCGAAAATGTACAATTACAGTGATTACAGGATTTGGGCTCAGAGAGCCAGACACACATTTCTTGAGCTATAAGCCCAACTTTACGATATACAAGATTCAACAAAGGGGCAGAAGACCCCAATCATGCCCAGGAGCTCTTGCTCCCAATTACACAGTAAAGCCTCCTCGAGGCACGCAGAAACAAATTTTAAGAAAGAGCAACCCGCTCTTAAGTTCAAGCCTATCAAGGCCTCTCCAAATTCTACTTTCAAGCTGTCCTCCAAGTACATGAAAACAGGGGTAAAAATACCCAACCCACTGAGGCCTACTAAGTAAAGAAACAGGTCAATTACATGGCCTCTAAAATACCAACTTGAGAGGAGGCGTTCTTGCACTCCTAATACACTTTATTTAAAACCTACTTGGCACTAGGCCGTTACTGCAAGGGCTAATCCCATCCTAAAGAGGTGACTTATATAAGAAAGCGATTTACGTTACATAAGAAGGGAAGGAACGGTTGTGAAAATAAGTTCACCTCAAAGCAATATGAGTGGGAGCTCGAGAGGGTTAAGCACTCTCTATCCCAATTTGTAGTTTAAAAAGATAGAATATATATACCAAGTGTCTTTACATTTTAGAGGAAAGTTACATGGTAAAAGGCTTCGGACCTGCCCCGAGAGTTAAACTGCTGAGCTAGCAAGAAAAGAAGTTATTAAAAGGCCATTACCTGGTGGTTGAACTGCTGCCCGAAGAAAGAAGCGCTTCCCGCCCCCTGCTACATAATTTACACAATGATAGATGTTACTGAAGTGGCGCGGAGACCCGAAAACTAGCAGTTTATATACCCTCGTCGAAAGTTCGAGGCGTTTCAGGAATGATAACACCCGCCCACAAGCATTTTATTGGATAATAGCAAAAACTACTACACTAGACGAAGAAGAAACACCTTATTGGTGGAAAATTAATTACAGAAATTCCTTATTGGTCAAATTCAAAACTGGCGGAAAGAAAGGGTTAATATTGCCAACTTAAACAATGACTGAAAGAAATTTAACAAAGAACAAACTTATGAACCCAAAATTTCTCCAAAAACACAGTTCTTTCACTTCGCACTAGGGTGCATAATTGTAGTCCTTCAGTAGTACCATCTAGAAGAGAATGTCCACACTTCTTACTACAGGCGAAACAAAAATACATCGAAAACGACACAGTTCAGAAAACTTCAAAATTTACAAGTAGGGACATCTTCTGAGAAACTTGAGAATTAACGCTGTAGTTAAAGTTCAGGCTTCCTCCCGTAGAGGAGTTTCAACTGGCGCAATGTTTGAATTAGCGGAGCGGAGGTGTACCGCCCGGTACAGCCTCCGCTACGGATTGGAACTTGCATGAGTACAACCGCGTGCCTTTTATGCTCCCTACGGGTGCAGCCGTTCTAACTAGACTGCTAGATAGAGTCTTCTCGGACATCAAATTTGAATACCTCTATCATTACCTCGATGATGTCGTTGGATTTTCTGAGACTTTTGAAGAACATCCAGATTTTTTAAAAGAAATAGTCAATCGCCTCCGTAAGGCTGGGTTGACTGTGAAATTATCTAAGGAAAAGAAATAGTCAATCGCCTCCGTAAGGCTGGGTTGACTGTGAAATTATCTAAGGAAACTTTTGCTAAACCTTCCATGTCATTCTTAAGGCATATTGTGTCGCCCGCCGGTGTTTCTATTGATCATTCCCGAGCACAGACCATCCGTGACTTCAAACCTCCTAAGGACATCAAAGGTATTGCTAGAATTATAGGAATGGTGAATTTCTTCCCGAAATGTATTCCTTCATAAATTTACCGAGCTCAGAACATTTTAAGCAAGCTTCGGACCTATGGGTGTAACGGAGGCCCACTCCCATTTGACAGGCGGAGGACTCCTTGGAAACAACTTGGCGAACGAAATGGGATTCGATGGGGAGCTATCAATATTAATAGGGCTTATGGAAGAAAGAAGGTAGAACTGGCGGAGTCAGCAAAGAGGATGCATCTGGATGTGCTAGGAGTAAGTGATATTCGGGTAAGGGCAGGAAACGAGGAAGGGATAGGATTTTATAAAGTGTACTTGACGGGTGTTAGAAAGGGAAGGGCAGAGTCCGGGGTAGGGCTCTTTATCAGGAATCCCATTGCACGGAACATAGTTTCTGTTAGGCACGTATATGAGCGAATGATGTGGGTAGATTTGTCGGTTGGTGGAATTAGGACTATAATTGACTCCGTGTATTCACCATGTGAGGGTGCAGATGAGGATGAAGTTGACAAGTTTTATGAAGCATTGAGTTACATCGTGGTCAGGGTCAACAGCAAGGATAGAATAGTGCTAATGGGCGATTTAAATGCGAGAGTTGGGAATAGAACTGAAGGATACGAAAAAGTGATTGGTAAATGTGGGGAAGATGTGGAAGCTAATGGGAATGGGAAGCGTTTGCTGGAATTCTGTGCTAGTATGCGTTTAGCAGTTACGAATACATTCTTCAAGCATAAGGCTATTCGCCGCTACACATGGGAGGCGAGGGGTGGTATGTTTGGGACATCACGGCATGTATTAAATTATTGAACTGTATAATTAATAGATAAGATGTATATATTTAATCACTGGTAGGCCATTTTTAAATTTATATATATATATATATATATATGATTTTAATCATCCATTTCATATCATCATTTCATTTCTTTGTATCGCAGCTATAACATATTCTGAACGAACAATTTATTGTGTAATGTATTTCAACACCATTCGTATTAATAGCTTGCAGTGAATTTTCCAATAGCCGTAGTGAGGTGACCAGAGTCCGCAGGCTAACTTCAGCCCATTTCCAGGGAGTGTACGTCATCAATGTTACGAGAGACCTTACCCTCTCAACCTGATGCAGAGACAGTTGAAACATTAGGAACGCCTACTTTTCGAAGTTCGCTTCGTTTCCGCGGGAAACTTCAGCCTATGTGAATGGACGTAATGAAGCAAGATGATGGTTTCACAGCAGTACATAGGAGAATGGATGAGACCTCGAATCTTACTGGACCATGTGATATGGTTGATGAAGGGAGATTTTGCAGGCTATATACTCGACGACACGAGCTGGAGAGGACATTCACACTCGTACTCGTACTCTTGGAAGACACTCTTACGACGATTCTACGTCTGCACATGGGAGAAGATTTTAACTTAGTTCACTTCGCATCTGAGTAGTATACTGCTCAAAAGTCACTCTCATTGGGACCTGTTATCTCAATGACGAGAGGTAAAGTCAACGGGAGACCGGTTTTGACTAGTATAGGGCAGAAGAGCTTTTTTAATGAATTTAGTTACGCTACTGTTCCGCCATACGGAAGAATAAAAGTGTATTCTCTCCATGAATATAACCCATGGTGGTTTTGTTTTTAAAATTAGGACTCATTACGACTTTTTTAAGCAGTACAGTAGGAAGTGTTAAAGGCAGGAAAGGCATAATATAGATAGTGTACTATGCATAAAGCAGAAGTAGGACTGGAATCCACAAGAGATGACGCATCCTGTACGAAAGATACATCAATCATCAGCTTCCACATAACAGAGTCAACAAATGGTGAGCTAATGGCGTAAATTATTGGAAGTCTTCGCGCAAAAGTTGATTTTCTTACAGTTTATTTCATTCAACTTTTTTTCGTACGTCCAGATTTCGTTAATTCGCCGTTACGTCACGTTTCTCATCCTAATAAATAGCTGTTTTAATATGTATTTTCTGAAGGTATTATTAATGATCCTTAAGTTCCAAGTTAGTGTACTTAATGGTTTGTGACCCGTCACCTCACCCCTGGGAGTTTTTACAGTCTCATTACGCGTATTATTATTATTATTATTATTATTATTATTATTATTATTATTATTATTATTATTATTAATCAGCTATAAGTTTTCAAGCCATAAGCTTGAAGGATGGTGCCCATACGATATTGTTTATGGAGAAAAAATGAGATATCATTTATTTATATTAACATTAAGGTGACCCAACACGTCACAATTTTGTCACACATCTGTGGGCAGACTGGTAACGTCACAGGGGTACCAGATCCATAATAGACTATATCTTAACGGACTTCGAATTCAGGAAATCTGTTAGGAATGTTCGAGTTTTCTGGGGATTTTTCGATGGTACAGACCACTATCTTATCTGTAGTGAACTAAGGATATCTAGGCCTAGGGTAGAGATAGTGAAATCTGCCTGCAAACGAATAAGGGTAGAAAAGCTCCAGGACGAGGAAATTAGACAGAAGTACATGGATATGATCAGTGAGAAGTTTCGAACAGTGGACAGTAAGCAGACTCAAGATATAGAAAGAGAATGGGTGGCTTAGTGGGATGCTGTAGTAGAAACAGCGAGGGAATACCTAGGGACGACTGTGTGTAAAGATGGGAAAAGGCGAACATCTTAGTGGAATGATGAAGTGAGAGCAACTTGTAAACTTGAAAAGAAGGCTTATCAGAAATGGCTCCAAACAAGGGCCGAGGCAGACAGGGATTTGTACGTAGATGAAAGAAGCAGAGCGAAGCAAATAGTTGTTGAATCCAAAAAGAAGTCGTGGGAAGATTTTGGTAATAACCTGGAAAGGCTAGGTCAAGCAACAGGGAAACCTTTCTGGAATATAGTAAAGTATCTTAGGAAGGGAGGGAAAAAGGAAATCAACAGTGTTTTGAGTAATTCAGGTGAACTCATAATAGATCCCAGGGAATCACTGGAGAGATGGAGGGATATTTTGAACATCATCTCAATGCAAAAGGAAATCATCCTAGTGGTGTTGCGAACAGCCAAGCTCATGGAGAGGAGGAAAATGATGTTAGTAAAATTACGCTTGAGGAAGTGCAAAGGATGGTAAATAAAATCCATTGTCATAAAGTAGCAGATATAGATGAAATTAGACCTGAAATTGTGAAGTATAATGGGAAGGCAGGGATGGAATGGCTTAATAGAGTAGTAAGATTGGCATGCAGTGCTGGTAAGGTACCTTCAGATTGGAAGAAAGTTGTAATTGCACCTATCTATAAGCAAGGAAACAGGAAGGATTGCGACAACTATCGAGGTATCTCACTGATTACTATACCAGGCAAAGTATTCACTGGCATCTTGGAAGGGAGGGTGCGATCAGTCGTTGAGAGGAAGTTGGATGAAAACCAGTGTCGTTTCAGACCACAGAGGGGCTGTCAGGAGCAGATTTTCAGTATGCGCCAGGTAATTGAAAATTGCTACGAGATGAATAGGCAGTTGTGTTTATGTTTCGTAGATCTAGAGAAAGCATATGGCAGGGTATTTAGGGAAAAGATGTTCGCTGTACTGGGCGATTATGGACTTAAGGGTAGATTATTAAAAGCAATCAAAGGCATTTATGTTGACAATTGTGCTTCAGTGAAAATTGATGGTAGAATGAGTTCTTGGTTCAAGGATCTTACAGCTGTTATACAAGGCTGTAATCTTTCACCTTTGCTGTTCGTAGCTTACATGGATCATCTGCTGATGGGTATAAAATTGCAGGGAGGGATTCAGTTAGGTGGAAATGTAGTAAGCAGTCTAGCCTATGCTGACGACTTGGTCTTAATGGCAGATTGCCGAAAGCCTGCAGTTCAATATCTTGGAATGTGAAAATATGTGCAATGAGTATGGTATGAAAATTAGCCTCTCGAAGACTAAATTGATGTCAGTAGGTAAGAAATTCAACAGAACTGAATGTCAGATTGATGATACAAAGCTAGAGCAGGTCGATAATTTCAAGTATTTAGGTTTGTGTTCTCCCAGGATGGTAATATAGTAAGTGAGATTGAATCAAGTTGTCGTAAAGCTAATGCAGTGAGCTCGCAGTTGCGATCAACAGTAATGTAAGAAGGAAGACAGCTCCCGGACGATACTATCTTTACATCGGTCCGTTTTCAGACCAAATTTGCTTTACGGGAGCGAAAGCTGGGTGGACTCACGATATGTTATTCATAGGTTAGAATTAACAGACATGAAAGTAGCAAGAATGATTGCTGGTACAAACAGGTGGGAACAGTGGCAGGAGGGTACTCGGAATGAATAAATAAAGGCTAATTTAGGAATGAACGCGATGGATGAAGCTGTACGCATAAACCGGCTTCGGTGGTGGGGTCATGTGAGCGAATGTAGGAGGATAGGTTACCTGGGAGAATAATGGGCTCTGTTATGGAGGGTAAGAGAAGTAGAGGTAGAACAAGACGACGATGGTTAGACTCAGTTTTTAACGATTTAAAGATAAGAGGTATAGAACTAAATGAGGCCACAACACTAGTTGCAAATCGAGGGTTGTGGCGACGTTTAGTAAATTCTCAGAGGCTTGCAGACTGAACGCTGAAAGGCATATCAGTCTATAATGATAATGTATGTATATAAGGTATTCCTAACTTCGCTAACAGCGTCGCCCCTGGACTTATTGGGGCCGAAAGGCGTCAAATTTGAAGGAGGGTCGTCTCAGCAAGCCGCTTTTGAAGATCTGAAATTAGCTCTGTGTAAAGCTCGTGTATTAGCCATGCCAGATTTCTCTAAGAAATCATTGTCCAAACAGACGCCTATGCTTCTAGGACCTAATGAACTTGAGTTTTGTTTGAATTAGAGAAGTTTCGCCTCTATCTGGAACATGTCAAATTTGACCTTGGAAACGGATAACAAAGCCTCAAGTTGGTTATTAACTAGGCCGCGTCGTACTGGTCGTATAGCCTGCTGGGCCATCAGGATTTCTGATTTTCAATTTGATGTGACGCATATTAGAGTATCTGAAAATGTAGTTGCGAATGGACTTAGCAGCATGTTTTCTCATGAAGTGGAGACGACCGAACAGGAATATTTTTTTACTCTCCCTACAGCCATATCTTCGGGTATTATTGCTATCCTGATTGATGCCCCTAAGTTATTTCGGGATATTAACGTGAAGATCCACTGTGTTGCAGTTCGGAGCACGATCAAAAATGTACGTACTAGTTCCAGCTATGCTTGTGCCTATGATCTTCAAGTACTATCATGAGATCCCATTACATGGTTATTTTGGCATCTTCAAAACTCTGGAAAAGATCCACGAGATGTTAATTTGGAAAGAAATGGACGGTGAATTTATAAAAATGGTGAAAGCTTGTAAAACTTGCTTGCTTAGAAAGCCCACCTTGTCCACTATGCTAGGACTATTGTCATCTCATCAAGCGTCTCACCCCATGAATTGTCAATATATAGACTACATCGGACCTTTCCCACCATCCAAGGTGAACGGAAATAAACTTACTCTGGTGTGTGTAGACGGCTTGACTAGATTTTCTTGGTTATTTCCGACTAAGCTGGAAACCGCTAAATGTACAATATCTTGTTTGCATACTACCTTTGCTTCTTTTGGTCCTGGTCAATACATAGTTTCTGAAAATGCTAAGGCATTTACGTCTAACTTAATCCGTAAATGCATTTTTGACCTGTCTATCTCATACGTAACAACTTCTGCTTATTACCTTCAACCGTCTCTGGCTGAGCCGATCAATCGTAATCTTATATTTGCCTTAATTGTATTCCACCGTGAAGATAATTCCAGGTGGGATACTGCACCCATCCACCCTCCGAGTCTCAGACTAGCGTTTATCTCAGGGGTGTCGGTTCACATTTTAAGTCATCAGTGAGGCATCAGTGAGCACAGGGATGAACGGGGCATGCAAGAAATATAAAGTGGGGGACGCTCAATCATAAAAATCAATTTAGGGACTCCGTGATAGGACTAGGAAGAGACATTTAAATTTTATCAACGGCATAATATCTAACTACAATAAAAAGGTTATGAGAAAGATTTCCTTTGAAAATACATGCCAGAAGGAGCAGTTTATTGCGCCATCCGGCGGGCTGAATTTAGATACACTTTACAAAAACAATGATTTTACAACACATTAAATAATACGGTCACTTGCTTCAAAAATTCGGGGTATGATTCACTAATCGATCACGTTAGGATGGTCCACACGGACGAGCCTCCTTTATGTCAAGAGCCGGAGCAAAATCAAATTTATCGTCGGCTCCCGATTCAAATTAGAGTGAGTACCTCCGAATATATGCCGGCAATCGGGTTGAGTAATGTTACGATGATTAAGGAAGGACAGATTCTATCATTTACCCAGCGGATGCCATGCCAACTGGAGCTCGACCACGTGGTCTCAATAGGTCAGTGTCACGATGAGATAACATGAGGTGTAGTGGGATTACCGGGCGATGACCTCCTCTCACCCCTCCCGCAAAATAAACAAACCGGGATTTACGGTAGTCACGAGACACCATATGAGTTTCATCTCCGTGCAAATTCTTACGCTGAGAGATATCGCTGTCAATAATTTATTATTATTATTATTATTATTATTATTATTATTATTATTATTATTATTATTATTATTATTCATCCACGAAATTATCATTTGCGTCCATTTAGCGTAATCACACGAATGACGCCCGTGTAACTTTTAACTTATTCCGGTCAAACATTATTGTTATTATTATGGTATTACTAATATGATATTATTATTATTATTATTATTATTATTATTATTATTATTATTATTATTATTATTATTATTATTATTATTATTATTATTATTATTATTTTCCTCACTACGATTTATCACCGTCCTATCGTTATTCTGCTTCTTCTTTCTTCGTTTCGGCCTGCTGTGGACCAGGTTATTTCAACCGTTTGCATCCTTGAGCTTTAATTCTTCCCCAGTACTCACGCATTCTCGTTCTGTGAGACTCCTTTCTTTCATCAGTCCACTTCTTGCCTGTTTTCAACGTTGGCCTTTCTTGGAACCTCTTGTATCCCTGGAGCTTTTTCTAGAGAGGAGCACGTTTCTGGATGTCTTCGAGTGTGATTCCTATTTCCTGAAGGTCTTTTTCAACTTCGATAAACCAGGGTCCCTTGGTTTTCTTCTTAAGAAAGTAGGAAAAGATCCTATTGTTCTGTCTCTGTGTGCTCATGCGTGCTATATGGCCATAAAAATGAATCCTCCTTTTCCGAATCGTGTCCGTTATCCTCTCCATGTGCTGGTACAGATCGTTGTTGTGTCGTCTCCTGTACTCACCATTTTCTTTGATTGGTCCAAGAATCTTTCCCAGGATTTTTCTTTCTTTAGCTACTAGCTTTTCCATCAGACCTTTTCTGTTCATTGCAAGGAATTCTGCTGCGTACAGTGCTTCCGGGCGTACAACCGAACAATAATGCCTAAGCTTGGCGTTGATAGACACTGATCTTTTGTTGTAGACATTCCTGGTCAGCTGATATGCCATCTCCATCTTGTTGATTCTCCTATCGTTATTATTATTATTATTATTATTATTATTATTATTATTATTATTATTATTATTATTATTATTATTATTATTATTATTATTATTATTATTATTATTATTGTACCGGTCGGTACACCTCCGCTCCGCTAATTCAAACATTGCGCCAGTTGAAACTCCTCTACTGGAGGAAGCCTGAACTGTAACAACCGTGTTAATTCTAAAGTTTCTCAGAAGATATCTCTACTGTAAACATTGAAGTGTTCTGAACTATGTCAATTTCGACTCGTGTTTGTCTGCTCCATAGCAAGAACTTTGAACATTCTCTAACAGATGTCTCTACCAAAACTGATAACGCTCTCTGGTGTAAAGGAATGAACAATCCGGAAGAAATTTAACATTCATAAGTTTTGTTTGTGCTAAATTTTGTTCTGTGGTTTTAGAGTTGGCAATATAATCCTTTCTTTCCGCCTGTTTTGTATGTAGCCAATCAGGAATTTCTGTAATTAATTTTCCACAAATAAGGTGATTCTTCTTCGTCTGGTGTATTAGTTTTTGCTGTTATCCAATAACATTTTGTGGGCGGGTTGTAATCATTCATGAAACGTCTCGAATCTTCCGCGAGGGTATATAAACTGCTGATTTTCTGGTCTCCTCGCCACTTCAGTAACATCTTTCTTTGTGTGATTATGTAGCAGGGGGCGGAAAGCGCCTCTTTCTTCGGGCAGCAGTTCAACCATCAGGTAATGGCCGTTTTATAACATATTTGCTTGCTAGCTCAGCAGTTTAATCCTCGGGGCGGGTTCGAAATTTTCCTCATGTTACCTATATTTAAAATGTAAAAGACACTTGACATAAATTCTGTTTTCTTAACTACAAATTGGGATAGAGAGTGCCTAACCCTCTCGAGCTCCCATTCATTTTGCTTTGAGGTGAATACATTTTTATAACAGTTTCCCTTCTACTCGTAATGTCATAACCTTTTTCAATCGTGTCACCTCCGTAGTATGGGATTAGCCCTTGCATAAGTGCCCTAGTGCCAAATAGGTTTCAATGAAGTGTATTAGGAGTGCAGTTATGCCTCCTCTCAAGTTGGTATTTTGGGAATGGTCCTGTTTCTTTATTGAGTAGGCCTCAGTAGGTTGGGTATTTTTACCCCTGTTTTCATGTGATTGGAGGACAGCTTGAAGGTGGAGTTTGGTGTGGCCTCTGATAGGCTTGAACTTTGAGAGCGGGTTGCTCTTTCTTAAATTTGGTGTCTGTGTGCCTCGAGCAGGCTTTACTGGGTAATAGGGAGCGAGTGCTGCTGGGCATGATTGGAGTTTTCTGCCCCTTTGTTAACCTTGTGTATAAGTGAAGTTGGGCTCATTCCTCAGGGATTGTGTTTTTGGAACTCGAAGCCCAATATACATTAATAAACTGTAATTGTATATTCTTATTTTGTACCTATATAACCAAGTTCCTGTTGTACTTGTTATTTCTTGATCTTGAAAAGAAAATATAACCTTGTTGAATTTTAAATTAACTTTAATTTCGTAAGTTGAGGCCTGTTCATCCCAGCACCTTCTTTCACCTCTAACTACCACGGAGAACTCCGTAACAAGTGGTAGCAGAGCGTGGTTGAATGGGTCTCAATTTAGCCCCTTATGACGGCTAAACATTGCTTTGATTCGAACTCTAACAATTTTCTCAGTTGCTGGAATTTTTGTTTATTTTTCTTTCTCAAAAATTTTCTGTCATCATGTCCGGCCCTCGCGAGGTTCTCCATCCTTTCTATTTGCGTAAAGAAGAATTAATTTATGAACTATCTATCAGAAACGTTCAATCTGGAGGCACGGTTGCAGTCGACTCCAATAAGCTAAAAGATTCCCTTGATTTGTCTATTACCATCCCGACTTTGGGAGAAAAAGAGGTTGACGATGCTCTCTCCGCGATCAACGACAATACTATTGAGCTAGCATCTGTAGTTATTTTTTTGAAGTAAATTTTCCATCACCTAATCAACTCAAAAGAGTACAGGCTAGGCTGTACCACTTTTATAATACGGTGTGTGATCTATTGTCTCTGAAGTTAAATGACCTTCAGGGGAAGGAAGGTAGTGCCCTTGCCGAAAACTTGTCCCAAATGTCCAGTAAAGTTAGTCAGTTTTTATCTGGACCTGCCATCCCTAAAGTTGACCAACCTATGGTAGAGAATATTGTTAGTGGGGAGGATTCCTCTAAAGAGGAAGGAAGTAGTACTGAGGCGACTACCCAACGTAAATCTGTCCCATCAGAAACGATGACCGATCGTCGCAAGTCCATTCCACCCTTCGTGTTAAATAATGCTCCTTCCGAATCTGCTTCTCCGTCACTTAGGCCCCTGCCTACTACGTCTCCGGGTTTCAGCAGTTTGCCCCATCCTTTAGCAATGTTGCTCAGAGGTATTTCGAAGTTTTCTGTTAACTCTACCAGCGACGTAATTCATTTCTTAAGGTTTTTAGTAGAGTTTCATGCTCTAGTGTTCTCCCTCTCTGTTTCGCAAATTCTTCAAATTATATATCCGTATGCCATAGGTGTCCTCTCGGACAAAATTGTTAGGGCAATAGCTGAACAGTCATCGATTGAAGACTTTCATGCACACCTTCGTGCAAATTTTATTCCAGCTCGAGCTAGGTCATTTCTGATTCAGAAGTATTATAGAGTGCAGCGACTGGATGAAAATTTGGCAGACTTCATCCAAGACATTAAATTTTATACTAGGGTATTTGCCCTTCGTTTTCCCGAAGATCAAATTGTACAAGCCATTGTGGAAGGCATATCCCCATCGCACAGATCATACTTGTTTTTTGCGTCGCGTCCGCAAACTTTCGTTGAGTTAGAGGCCATGGCTGTCTCAGCCGAAGGAGTTAGATACGCCGATACCTTTGCGTGTCGCGAAAGAACCCCCTCCATACTCTAGTAATTTTCGGCCTCCACCTCGCCGAACCGTCACTGCTCGTAAATGTTATGCTTGTGGGTCGCCCGACCATCTCCGGGATAAGTGTCCTTTAATTAAAGTTAGTAGGACAAGGAATGGAGCAGGGTCGTCTCAAGGTTGTTTTAAATGCGGCGCGTTTTCCCATATCGCCAAGAATTGCCCTAATGCTAACAGCAGCCCCTCCTGCTCAACTGCTGGTGCAACTTCCAACAACAATCAAAAGTGACGAGTGGCTTCGGCTGAGTCGGCGAACCTATCTTCCCGAGGCTCAGCCCCAAGTAAACATGTCGAAATTTCAGGGAAAACTCAGTCTTCAAATGTATCTTTTGAAGGCCCTAAGGAATGTCTTAGGATTGCGGCGGATACCCCCGCACCTGTTCCATTTCTTAAGATTGAATTGAATAATGACCTGTAACGGCTCTATTAGATTCTGGCAGTGTTTGTTCTATTATTTCGGCTGAATGGTACTCTAAATTGAAAACAGTTTGAAAATTTCCTGATTTTTGTTCGACTTTGGTTCAATATGTTTCGGCTAATTCTTCTCCTTTAGAAATTTTAGGGTACTTAAGTGCCAAAATTCGTATTTCTAAATTTACTTGGAAAGTTAAATTGTTTGTGGCAAAGCACTTGTCTTGCCCCATCATATTGGGAGCCGACTTCATGGCCAATGCTGGTCTAGTGCTCGATCTTCAGAGCAAGTCGTGCACATTCAAATTTGCTTCTAATTGTAAAATCCCTTCACTTAAATGTAGTTCCGTGTCATGTTCATCGGTTTCGCCTACCCAGGATGAGATGTTGTTAGATCTTAGACATCTACCTGAGGAGCAGGCTGATAGTATTCGTAAGCTGTGTCAGTCGTTTCCAGAGGTGTTCTCTGATACTCTTGGTGTTACTGACCTTATCGAATACATGATTGAGGTTACGGATTCGATTTCTGTCCGATTTCCACCGTATAGGCTAACTCCGCACAAAATGAAGGAGCTGAAAGAAATCATTGATCAGATGCTGAAGGAAGGTATTATTCGGCCCACTAAGTCGGCGTATTCTTCGCCTATTTTTCTAGTCCCGAAACCCCAAGGTGGCTTCAGGCCTGTGATTGATTATAGGGCTCACAATCGGAAGGTGGTGTTACAATCTGTGCCCCTTCCAGACCTTCACTCGTGTTTTTCATGGTTTCGTAAGGCTAAGTTCTTTACTATCCTAGATCTTAACCAGGCTTATAATCAGATACCGTTAGCAGAGGAATCTAAACACCTGACGGCGTTTGTCACGGATTGGAATTTGTATGGATACAACCGCGTGCCTTTCGAGCTCCCCACGGGAGCAGCTATACTTACTGGACTGCTAGACAGGGTCTTCTCCGACATCAATTTTGAGTACTTGTACAACCTTGATGATGTCGTATTTTCGGAGACTTTTGGAGAACATCTAGATCAACTAAAGGAAGTTCTCAATCGCCTTCGTAAGGCTGGGCTAACTATGAAGTTGTCCAAGGTCGCCTTCCCTAAGCCTTCAATGTCATTCCTAGTTCATATTGTGTCTCCCGATGGTGTTGCAGTCGATCACTCTAGAACACAGACCATCCGTGATTTCAAGCCTCCCAGGGACATCAAAGGTATTGCCAGATTCATTGGTATGGTGAATTTCTTCAGGAAATTTATTCCTAACTTCGCTAACAGAGCGGCGCCCTTGAAACTTCTTCGTAGGAAAGGCGTCAAATTTGAGTGGGGACTTCTCAACAAGCCGCTTTTGAAGATCTAATATTAGCTCTGTGTAATGCCCCTGTTCCCGCTATGCCCGATTTCTCCAAAAAATTCATCGTCCAAACCGACGCGTCGTCGTCGTCGGCGGTAGCTGCAGTCCTTCTTCAAGAGACTGAACTAGGGAGGCGACCCATCGCCTATGCCTCTAGGACTCTATCGGCTGAAGAAGCCAAGTATTCCCTCTATGAGCTCGAAGGTTTGACAGTTTTATTTGCCTTAGAAAAGTTCCGTCTCTATCTGGAACATGTCAGATTCGACTTGGAAACTGATAATCAAGCCTTAAGCTGGGTCTTAGGTAGGCCGCGTCGTACTGGTCGTATAGCCCGATGGGCCATCCGAATTTCTGCCTTCCAATTTGACATTAGGCATATCAGAGGTACTGAAAATGTTGTTGCAGACGGACTTAGCCGTATGTTTTCCAATAAAGTCGAGACCCACGAACTGGTCGATAGTTCATCACCTCCCGTGTCCATACTACCTGAGGTTAATGCCATTTTAACTGATGCCCCCATGCTGTTTTAGGGATCTTGAGAAATATCAACAGGAAGCTCCGACGCTGGCTCCCATTATGGAAACCCTTTCTTCTGGGGAACATGTTGTCCAATATGTGCAGAGGAATGGTGTTCTATGTTGCCCATCGAGGAATGATAAGAAGATGAAGGTAGTGGTTCCAGCTGCTCTTGTGCCTATGATCTTCAAGTATTAACATGAGACCCCATTAGGGGGGCATTTAGGCATCTTCAAAACCCGTGAAAAATTCGGGAAATGTTCATCTGGAAGGGTATGGACAGAGAAATCCGTGAATTGGTAAAATCTTGTAAATCATGTTGGCTTAGTAAACCCACTATGTCCACCAAGGTAGGTCTATTGTCTTCTCAGCAAGCGTCGCGCCCTATGGAACGTCTCTACATCGATTACGTGGGACCCTTTCCCCAGTCAATGGGGAAAGCTAACAAGTTCATCTTTGTATGCGTAGATGGTTTCACTAGATTTTCTTGGTTATTCCCGACTAAGCTGGCTACCGCTTAGTTCACCATCTCTTGTTTAAATTCCGTTTTTGCTTCTTTTGGTCCGTCTCGGTACATTGTGTCTGATAATGCTAAAGCTTTCACATCCAATCTCTTTCGTAAATTCTGCTTTGATCTGTCCATATCTCATGTGACTACTTCGGCTTATTATCCTCAACCGTCTCTAGCTGAACGGGTCAATCGCAATCTGAGGTCGGCCCTTATTGCCTATCATCACGATGATCATTCTAGGTGGGACACGTCCTTGCATTGGTTAGCTTTTGCTTTGAATTCGGCGGTTCATGAATCTCATAAGTTTACTCCAACTTCCTTTATGTTCAAATTTGTTCCCAACACGCCACTCTCTAACCTTTGGTCTCTTAGTGATATTCTACCTGAGACAATAGATCCAGATAATATGAAAGATCTTTGGAAGAAGGCTAAGGCCAATCTTAAAGTGTCTCATGAAAAGGTTAGGGAAAGATATGATCGTGGACTGAGACCCACCCACTTGAAGGTAGGTGACCAGGTGATGGTCAAGAACTTTGTTCCCGCGGGCAAGCTTGCTCCCAGATTTCATGGGCCGTGTGTCATTCTCGATTTCCTTACGCCGGTTACGTTGTTGTTAAGCAATCCAGCCACCGAGAGGATATTTAGGGTTCACCTGTCCCAGGTGAAACCTGTGTAATTTCCGCAATAACTTAGCTTGTTTTATTTCTTGTTACATTTTGGAAGAAATCTGGTTATATTTTGGTTTCAGTTTGAGGCCTTCTGCCCCTGGAATTACGTTCTTTGCTTCCTAATGTTCATTGTACAACCTGCCCCGACCAGCTAAACTGCTATCCTGTCCTTACCATGGCCATGACCACGCTCCCGTCTCCTGCTCAACAACACACAGTAGCTATTTAAAATGAAATAAATATTTCCACGCAACTGGCCCCTCAGCTCCACCACATGTACTGTACCCGAAAATCATTATGGTCCAACAAATCTGCCGCCTAGATATCCCTGTTTCAGTACCCCCGCAGCCGCGCGGCGCCGTGCCTCTCCTGGAGTAGAGCACGGGCCGATCTACTTCAGTGAGGACAACCGGTGTACGGCGAGCCGGAGCCCTCCTCCCGGCCAAGGCTGATGTGCGGCGCGCCTCCTGCAACTTGCCCGCGGTCGGTAAACATTCGCCGCGTCTGCGGCGTGCTTCAACACCACTACCCCTCTCATGGTGCGGGCGAGCGGTATCTCAGGGTACTTGAGGGGTCCGAGCGGCCTACTCTGGACACAAGCAGCGGCGGCTGGTCTGGCCGTCAAACTTAATCAACATTGAATGTATTTAATCTGCCACATGGACATTTCGTATCAACAATTACTATATTTTTGGATTCAACTACAATATTTGGTGTTCTTAGAAAATTTTCTTCACTTTTATGAATGAAAAATGTTTCCTTCTGAATTTAACTACTACAAGCATAAAGACATTACATCAAAACTTACTACAAAGAAATTTGAAACTGGATCAAACCAATTTAAGAACATTTTTGTGAATCCTTCTGCAATTAATTTCTAAATCAACATCATAACTTGGACCCTGTTTTCAAACCAAATTTGGTGTTATTCTGTGTTACCCCTTGGAGGGTCCTTTGGGGGGGGGGAGGTCTGTACCGGGCGGTACACCTCCGCTCCGCTAATTCAAACATTGAGCCAGTTGAAACTCCTCTACTGGAGGAAGCCTGAACTTTAACAACAGTGTTATTTCTAAATTTTCTCAGAAGATATCTCTACTGTAAACATTGAAGTGTTCTGAACTATGTCAATTTCGATTCGTGTTTGTCTGCTCCATAGCAAGAACTTTGAACATTCTCTAACAGATGTCTCTACCAAAACTGATAACGCTCTCTGGTGTAAAGGAATGAACAATCCGGAAGAAATTTAACATTCATAAGTTTTGTTTGTGCTAAATTTTGTTCTGTGGTTTGAGAGTTGGCAATATAATCCTTTCTTTCCGCCTGTTTTGTATTTAGCCAATCAGGAATTTCTGTAATTAATTTTCCACAAATAAGATGATTCTTCTTCGTCTGGTGTATTAGTTTTTGCTGTTATCCAATAAAATTTTGTGGGCGGGTTGTAATCATTCATGAAACGTCTCGAATCTTCCGCGAGGGTATATAAACTGCTGATTTTCTGGTCTCCTCGCCACTTCAGTAATATCTTTCTTTGTGTGATTAAGTAGCAGGGGGCGGGAAGCGCCTCTTTCTTCGGGCAGCAGTTCAACCATCAGGTAATGGCCGTTTTATAACCTATTTTCTTGCTAGCTCAGCAGTTTAATCCTCGGGGCGGGTTCGAAATTTTCCTCATGTAACCTATATATGAAATGTAAAAGACACTTGATATAAATTCTGTTTTCTTAACTACAAATTGGGATAGAGATTGCCTAGCCCTCTCGAGCTCCCATTCATTTCGCTTTGAGGTGACTACATTTTTATAACAGTTTCCCTTCTACTCGTAATGTCATAACCTTTTTCAATCGTGTCACCTCCGTAGTATGGGATTAGCCCTTGCATAAGTGCCCTAGTGCCAAATAGGTTTTAAAGAAGTGTATTAGGAGTGCAGTTACGCCTCCTCTCAAGTTGGTATTTTGGGAATGGTCCTGTTTCTTTATTGAGTAGGCCTCAGTAGGTTGGGTATTTTTACCCCTGTTTTCATGTGATTGGAGGACAGCTTGAAGGTGGAGTTTGGTGTGGCCTCTGATAGGCTTGAACTTTGAGAGCGGGTTGCTCTTTCTTAAATTTGGTGTCTGTGTGCCTCGAGCAGGCTTTACTGGGTAATAGGGAGCGAGTGCTCCTGGGCATGATAGGGGATTTCTGCCCCTTTGTTAAACCTTGTGTATAAGTGAAGTTGGGCTCATTCCTCAGGGATTGTGTTTTTGGAACTCGAAGCCCAATATACATTAGTAAACTGTAATTGTATATTCTTATTTTGTTGCTATATAACCAAGTTCCTGTTGTACTGGTTATTTCTTGATCTTGAAAAGAAAATATAACCTTGTTGAATTTTAAATTAACTTTAATTTCGTAAGTTGAGACCTGTTCATCCCAGCAACTTCTTTCACCTCTAACTACCACGGAGAACTCCGTAAGAATTGTTATTATTATTGTCATGATTATCAGCATTCGTCATTCTTGACAATCACACCATACGATCATTTATGTGGAATATTAACCTCTCATCACCTTTGGGTCCGTAGTCCTGCAAACGACTATCGGCGCAGTCCGTTTATTTCGTACGTACCATTGCGGGTTCGAATCCTAACCTCTACTTAATTCAATTTTACATTTTTACATTACCCGTATTTGTACACTCATTTCTCTGTGTCTATCATTAATTTCATACATTTATTCGTATCACACTATATTTAAACACAGCTTCATTATACGGTAAGTGTCCCCATACGGAATTTATCTCTCTTCATATCTCAACATCATTCTATTCAACTATTAATCACAGAGTTTTCAGAGTTATATCTCATCGACAACATCGTACGACATATTTATATTCTGACTGCATGATCTTTACAACATCTCTCTTCATACCTGATTTACTTCTGAGGTCACTTTCCACAAATAATCGCAACAGCCTGAAATATTATATTCGCCGAAATTCGATCATTATGGTCACATAATTATTAGTCCTACGTGGTCCGGCTAATATTTGCAAATTAAATATCTGACATATATGTATAAACTGTTGGCCCGTAATTTAAACAACACGTTCATCAGCATTTAAGGTTTATTAACACCGGTATTATTACTCGTAATTATTAACTCACAAATTTATTTATTTATTTATTTATTTATTTATTTATTTATTTATTCAGTGATGAACATAACAGGTTTTTTGCCCAATTACAATGTTCACAATATACAGTAAAATTAATAGTTACACTACTAAACTTTAAATGATAAAAGACAATACAAAGAATACAATGAACTACCCAAACAATACAAAGTTGGTAATACAATAAAAATATACAGTTACTACGTTAATAATTATTATTTTACAGTGGTGCCTAACACAAAGTAACACATTCAGTTATACATTCTTAGTATTAAACATGACACATGACACATTATCCAAAATAGTATTCTAAAAGAGAAATAAATTGTTTAATTTATAGGTCATTTGAAAACTGTGAATTCAAATAGAAGAGAAGTGAAAGGACAACTAGAGGAATTAAAAAAAAATCATATACAGAAAACAGAGATAATATTCAACAGTATGTGCATTATAGGAAAGTATCACACGCCAATTCAAAGCTGAATCGATTCATGAAAAAGATATCTAAATTATATGTATTTAATGTATTATAAAGTTTCAGAATTTTATTAAGAGAAGAATTCTTATGGGCTTCTGTGCGGCATTTCTTATAGTAAAACAAATTCTTGAACCTGCCAGACTTCCGAGGAACGTAAAATGGTATCCTTCCAAGTAACTCTTCATCATCAATTTTACTATTCAATATTTTATACAAAAATAACATCATGGACTTTTTACGTCTTTGATCAATAGTTTTATTAACTATATATTCAATATGACTTCCAAATTTCAAATCTATATTGAACGGAATACCTAAATCCATTTTTGTTCGACTTCCTTCAAGACGGAACCGTTGATGTTGTAAGTACACCCGATATGCTGGCGACATCTTGTGAAAGACATTTTAACACATTTATTGATATTGAATGGTAATTTATTTTCTTTACTCCACAATGATATAGCATTTAGATCGTTTTGTAAATTCTTACAGTCATCAGTGGATTTAATTGCTGAAAATACCTTCAGATCATCGGCAAAGAGTAATATTTCAGACTTAGACACGACATCTACAACATCATTAACATAAATTAGAAACAGTAAAGGTCCTAGATTTGAGTCCTGTGGTACACCTGAATTGGCTATAAAGTTGAGATGAATATCCTTTACAACACACATATTGTTTTCTGTTAACTAGGCAAGACCTTATCAAGGAGTAAAAGCCCTGAGAGAAATTCAAGGAGTCAATTTTCTTTAAAAGTATATCATGATCTACTTCGTCAAACGCTTTCTGAAAGTCAGTAAATACAACATCAACTTGACCTCTCTCATCCAAATGCTCTGAAATATACTCTGAAAATTGGATTAAATTTGTGGTGGTAGAACACATTGGCATGCAACCATGCTGACGAATAGAAATAATGGGTTTTACACGATTCATTATACGTTCATAAAGAATACTTTCAAATAGCTTTGCAGGAGTTGACAATATAGTTACTGATCTTTAATTACTGACTAAGCTAAGGTCACCAGTTTTGGGAATAGGAGTAATTTTTGAATATTTCCAAGCATCAGGAAAAATCGAAGAGCTAACAATCATATTTAACAGTATTGCCAATGGATACAGTAATTGATCTTTGCATCCCTTGAAAATAAACGGAGGAATACCATCTGGTCCTGACGATTTCGCTGGCTTGAGTTTCGTTATTGCTTTCTCGATCTCACAGATAGTTATTCTACCCAAGAGAAGCAAATCCAATTGTACGTTTGAGTTACTATTTGAACAGAGCGGATTGTATGATGCAGTATTCTCTGAGTACACTTTAGAAAAATAATCTGCATAACAATTCCCAATACTTTCATTACTATTGAATACTTTACCATCTAATTTCATCACTGTATTTTTATTCCGGTTTTTTCTTTTGTTCTTTTTATAAAAATTCAAGAATGAATGTATGTTCGTTGGTATTTCTAACTCAATAGTTTTGATGTATTGTTTAAACGCAATATTCATTTCCTTCTCAATATTTGCTCTTAATTCTTTATACATAACCAAATTAAAATTATTTTTCCTTTTTTCCTAATTTTTTCTTTAAGCTTCAGTTTACGTATCAAATCCTTATTGAACCAGACTGGATATCTCCGTTTATAAGTCTTAGTTTTTGGAACGCATTTACTAAAAATTGAATACAACTTGTCGTAAAACACATCTTCAGGTAGATTTACATCATCACAATTCAGAATATCATTCCAATTTTCTTCCGTAAGCAGAACATAAGGTTGTAAAAAATCTGTTCGTTTAAAATTAAATCTATTTTCACATCCGTGGATTTTACTTGTTTTATTTTCTGTATATTTGATAGAGGCTAACACACGAGGATGGTGTTGATCGATGGAAATAAGTATCTCTGATTCTTCGGTCAGATCAACTGTATCTATATTTGAAAGCACAAGGTCAAGGGTTCTTCCATTTTTATTCCGTACATAATTAATTGATTTTAAATTAAACAAGTGTAAATACTTTAGGACTTCTTTAACCTTGTTGCTACATTGACTCATATCATAATTGCTGCCTGTTATTGCAGGTAAATTAAAGTCACACATTATAATAATATTTGATGTAAATATACCTTTGATTTGAATTAGACTTGCAAAGAAGAAACTATAGTCTCTCAGATCTGAATTTGGTGGAAAATAGGCTACACAAATAATGTACCTTGCATTGTTACTAAGGAATGAAATGCATAGTGAATCAGCATTTCCTTCAACTAGATTTATTCTTTCAGTGATGATACTATTCTTTATACCAATCAACAACCCTCCATCTCTGCTCTTACTAGTGAGTTGTATATTTTTGACCTGGCGATATACATGATACCTATCTTAAAACACTTCGGAATCATAAATAGAATTATGGAGCCATGTTTCAGTTAATACAATAAGATCATAAGAATTACGAAGTATATTGTCATAAAATACGTTTGTCTTTGATCTGAGACCTGTGACATTCTGATAATAAATATCATAGGGTGAAGTTAACATTTAAACTTATTTAAATCATTTCCGCATTGAATTATCACATATTATAATTCCGAATAAAAACTATTCTGTCCTCAACGATTCCCGATTATCTTAACATCATTAAACAAATCGCGAAAGAAAACAACCATCCTCCAGGCGCAGTAGATAAACTATTAAATAAACATAAGAAAAGTCGCCGGGAAAGCACCACACATGACAAAGAAAACTACGCGGTTCTCAACTATGTTAACAATAACACATACAAAGTAGCTAACATTTTCAAGAAACAAGGTTTAAAAGTAGCCTTTCGAACAAATGACACACTACAGTGACACATCTGCAGGTGCAACCTAAACAAAAAGGACCCTTTCTCAAAGTCAGGAGTATATGAACTCAAGTGACAAGAACCTAACTGCAACCCCACAAGCATAGGTCAAACAAAACGTAATTTCCATACAAGTTACCAAGAACACAAAAACGCGATCAGATATAATCGGCATTCAGCCTTCGGGGAGCACATATACGACTGTTCACACCATTTCACAGACATCAACACTGATCTAAATATTTTACACTTCGAAAAAGTAAATCTTTGAATATAAAAAAGCAATAGAAATTTACGTCGCAAAAAATGCTAATGCAAATAACCGAATGAGCATATACATTTAAATAATTCCCCCTATTCGCTCTACTCACATAATATCTGACAACACCTACTCATTAAATTGCTTTTAAATAATAATAATAATAATAATAATAATAATAATAATAATAATAATAATAATAATAATAGTAATAAATACCACTCCTTACTTTATTCACCTAAATGATTAATTTTGCATTCATCCATATCACATAAAAGTACATTTAACATGAAGTAGGTCAATAACCTCCCTCCCCTCTCCAATGTTGATAGAAGGCTACACAGCGCTCCAACAGATCAGCACTTTTTCTCCCTCCCTTCTCCACTGCACAGTATACTCGAATTAATCATCCAATAGCAGAGATCCACATCGCTCTACAGGGCCCCTCCCATTCTTGCCCTCCCCTCTCCACGCGCAGCGTGCCTCACCAAAAACTTTCTATGACCACAGTCCTGAAATAGTGTTTGGTGACACCGGACTTAAATTCGGCATTCTAGAGAAGTACGTAAGTTTTCATTATATTAATACTTGTACATATTTTTAATTTTGTCATTACTGTTTCATATTATAACTACACTCTCTATCATTGACAAGTTTACGCTACGTAAACAATACTGTACATTTATAAGCTTGTTTTTAAGTGATCTGATATAATCAGAGGATGTTCTTGTAGAACGAAGCATGTCATTCTGTGTATGTTAGTGTGTATTTTACATGTATGTTTATAGTGTTTTAATTAGCATTGTATTTGCTGTGTGTTTGACAGACTGAAAAGCCTTTTTTACATTGAAGTGTTTTATGGCAATACCAAATTTGGCGTGAGGTTTCTGAGGTTTCTGGTAGAAATGACCGGCTCTGGTAGTGTTTATTCCATCGATAACTTAGGAATTTTCCGTGCCCTGTTCTCCCACTGTGTAGGGATCTTGAAACGTGAGATTTGTGAAGCTATTTCAAGAAACGTAAAGATTACGGAAAATCATGGGCCTGTACTATCGAAATTTATTGCTTCTTTGGCATTGCAAAGTTTGATTCCTCAATATTATTTTAAGACTCAACTGCTCAACGAAAACCTTTTAAGCTATATTTTAGATTTGAGGTTTTGTTGCAAAGTATTTCGGATTTCTGTGCCGGAAGAAGAAATGGTGGCTCGCATTTTGAAAGGTTTTTCCCCTCTCTATATGTCCTACCTCTCCCTCACGACGAGTCCGACTAATTTTGTTGAATTAGTGGCTGCTTGTACCTTTGCTGAAGACGTGAAGCACGGGGATGCTGCTAGACCTATCTGCCATCCTCCCCCTCCAGTGATCCCAGTTTTGGCTCAACCTAGGGATAGTGATACTCTAAAATGTTACAGCCTTGGGGCACGTGATCATCTTAGGAATGCGTGCCCATCAGTTAAGCGTAGTACTGGAACTTGCTGTTATTTGTGTGGGTCGAGGCAGCATCTTAGGAATTATTGCCCAACATCTTTCCAAAAAACGCAATCAATGACTAAAGGTTAATAACAATACTTGCGAATATCTTGCCCCTGAATTTTCTGTAGACCCTGAAAGAGTTATTTGTCCTCAGGAATGTAATAAAATATCCTCTTTGGTTGAGTCTAAAAGCACTTTCGCGAAGGCTGAGCTGAATAATGAACCTATTGTTGCTTTAATTGACACGAGTTTTGTCGTCACGTTAATTGATGCCGGTTGGTATAATGAAATGAAGTCCCCTTGTAAACAGCTTGAGTTGCAGAAAGTAAAATTTGCTTGTGTCACGGCCAATAAAGGTAATATGGAAATTTTAGGACCTGTTGACGTGAAATTGCGTATTGGTAATTTTACTTGGTAGGTTCATTGCTTGGCAACACCGAAACTAGCTTGTAGCATGATTTTTGGGCACGGACTTCTTGACAAGGACCGGATTGGTTTTGGACCTTCGGGCTAGGAAATTCCAGTTTAAATTTTCCCCAATTTGTAAATTTGATATTGTCGATGCTCCCTCCGGTACCTTCAGAGTTTCTTGTGTAGTAGGTCGTTACCAGGGAAGAACAAAGAAATAGATCAGTTGGATCTTAATCATTTGGACTATCAGCAGGCTAATCAATTGCGTAACTTGTGCCATCAATTTCCAGAGGTGTTCACCAACAAGTTAGGTCTGACGGATGTATTGGAGTACGAGATTGAACTATCTGACAACCAACCTCTTAGATCCCCTCCTTACCATCTTTCACATCCTAAGATGTTAGAACTCAAAAGGATTATCGACCAGATGCTTGCCGATGGGGTCTTCAGTCCCTCCACTTCTCCTTACGGATCTCCGGTTTTTCTGGTACCCAAACACTCTGGAGGATACCGTGCCGTTGTCGATTACAGATTCCTGAACCGCAAGATCATCTTGCAAACTATTCCCTTGCCTGATTTACATATTTGTTTTGGGTGGTTCTCCGGAGCCAGACTTTACACTGCATTAGATCTCGATCAAGCCTATTATCAGGTTCCGCACTCTAAAGCTTCTATTCCCCTGACCGCCTTCATCACGGACTGGAATCTTTATGAGTTCCTCCGTTTGCCGTTCGGTGTCTCGTGCGGAGAAGCTCTTTTGACCAGATTACTGATTTATTTCTTGGGGATATAAAATTCAAGTTTGTTATCAATTACCTCGACGACGAGGTGATCTTCTCCAACACCTTTGAAGAACATATGGATCATGTCCGGGAAGTCCTGGAGCGTTTGAATAGGGCTGGTCTCACTGTGAAACTATCCAAGGTAACCTTCGCCAAACTGAATATGTCCTTTCTTGGCCATGTCGTGTCGCCCGACGGAGTCTCAGTTGATCATTAATGAACCCAGGCTACCAGGGAATTCTAACCACCTAAGGTCGTAAAAGGGGTTGCTCACTTTGTGAGCATGGTGAATTTCCTATGCAAATTTGTCCCAAACTTTGCGGAGGTAGCTGCACCACTTAACTGTCTGAGGCGTAAGGATGTCAAGTTCATCCGGGGCCCCTCCCAACAAGAAGCCTTTGAAACCCTGAAACTTGCCTTATCAAATGCTCCTGTGTTGGCTATACCCGACTTTAGTAAACGTTTCATTGTACAAACTGATGCCTCAGGAAAAGCTGTTGCTGGTGTACACTTAGAGGAACATGAGGACGGTCGTAGACCCGTTGCCTATGTGTCTAGGATCCTCAGTAATCTGGAGAGTAAGTACTCCATCTATGAGTTGGAATGTTTGGCCCTGCTGTTTGCACTCGAAAAAATCAGACCTTTCATTGAACATTTAAATTTCGACCTTGAAGCAGAAAATCAGGCTCTCTCGTGGGTTTTGAACCGACCCTAAAGAACGGACCGAATCACTAGATGGGCGCTTAGGATGTCAGCTTTCAGTTTTCAATTTAAGCATATCAGAGTTTCGGAGAATTAATCGCTGACAACTTCAGTAGAATGTTTGATGGGAGTTTTGGTATGGATGCAAAATCTGAAGTCGAAGAAATTGATGAAACCCATGTTTTTAGAGTGGGTGCCATTCTTTCAGATCTGCCCTTGTTATACCATGAGTTTGGCGATCGTGAAAAAGCTGATCCTGAGTTGAAAGAAATCATCGACAAAATTAGTGACGGAATGGCAGTAAAATCTTATTCTCTGGTAAAGGGTGTCCTATGTTGTAAAGCCCGAAGTGGTGCTAATTTCCAAATTGTCGTTCCCAGTCCTAGTGCCAGTCATCTTCAAGTACTATCACTCTTATCCAATTGGTGGTCATTTAGGCACCATTAAAACTAGGCAGAAAATTAGACAATTCTTCATTTGGAAAAGGATGGTTGGTGATATTGGAAACATGATTAAGTCCTGTAAAACTTGTGCTATCAGCAAATCTAACTTGAACAATCGTGTGGGTTTATTATCATCTTCACAAGCCTCTCGCCCGATGGAACGGTTATTAATCGATTTTGTAGGTCCGCTCCCTCGCTCTACCCTGGGAAATACTCATATCTTTGTTGGTATTGATGCGTTCTCTCGGTTTTCTTGGATTATTCCTACTAGATCTACGACTTCTCCTACGTCTATAAGTTGTCTTAATTCTATCTTTGCATACTTTGCCCCCCCCCCCCCCCAAGTATCTGGTTTCTGATAATGCCAGTGCATTCACTAGCTACTTGTTTAAGAAGTACGTATTTGAGTTGAGCATTTCCCATGTCATCACTACTCCATACTATCCAAACCCTTCTTACGCCGAGAGAATGAACTGGAACCTAAAATCCGCCCTAATTGCTTATCATCACAATAACCACTCCAAGTGGGATTCCGGTCTACACTGTTTGGCCCACGCCTTCAATTCTGCAACACACGAATCTCATCGTTAAACCCCCATGTCACTTATGTTCTGTTACACCCCGTATTCTACTATGTCCAACGTAGTGGGTATTGATGATCTTCTTCCAGACTTGTCTAAGCCCATTCAGAAAATCTGGGACGCAGCTAAAAAGAAATTGTCTGTATCCTACGAGAGAAGCAGAGTTAAGTATAACAAGGGTAGAAAGTCAGTTAGGTGGAAGGTTTGTGATCAACATTTTGTCAGGTCCTATCCCATTAGCGAAGCCATTAACAAGAGGATTAGACGGGTTCACCTATCCCAGTTAAAATTAGGTTAATGTGGGTTTTGATCTGCGGGTGAGAACTGCATTTCAGTGAGCAAATTTGTTTGGTTACCTTCAGGTTATTATGTAACTATTCTGGTGGGGTGTGAATTTAATCTAGTAAATTTTTCCCTCATATACTGTATTTGATTTATGGTGTTTTGGGCAATGTTTCTTGACCTTACCTACTTTTTCTGTCCAAAAAGGATGTTGCTTAGTAGGGTGCGAATTATTTACCACGTGATAAGACCTGCAACTAATCTTATGCATTCATGCCTCCGCCGAATCTTAATATGTCCGTGTAGTAACTTACTACAGTGTACTTGTTGTTAGCATCGTATTTTAAAAATGTGATTGTGGTTCGTGGGAAGTGTGTATACTTTCACTTGTGCTATTAGCGACTAATTATTTAATTGTTAATATATCACCGCTGCTTTGGTCTAGGTGCATGCCTGCTATGTCCGTCATAAATTGATTGTATCTTGATCATTGATAATTGCAAAATTTTGATCATTAATTTATTTCTTGGCTTTGGTGCTGTAAGACCCCTGGTCTTGTCATTTTGGAAAGATTGTATGTAATTTCTTCTCTGTACATTGTTGTTAACTGGTATGAAAACTGTCACGGTGTTCTAGCCTACATTTATCTTAACTATTCTAGTATTTTTAGCCTAGTTCTTGTTATCCGATTCAATTGGGGCGATATATTTACTGACTATTCCGATTGTGGTATTGTTAGGTGTGCATTGAACTAACCAAGTTACCTTATAGATTACTTTTGGTTGGGTAGGTTGTCTTGGAACTGGATGTTACCCGGTCTTAGGTTCTGTTTGGTAAGTTTTGATTTCGCCTATGGATGTTGGCTATTGTGGACCTCTGTCGATCAGAATTGGTGGTGGTTGGCTGTTTGCCTTTAAGGCATGGACTTAAAAATCTTCACTGCTTTCGGTTTCCTACTTCTGGTGGCTTGGTTCCCTAATTTCCGATCGTTCTGATGCCCTACTTCGGGTCATTTCTGTAATGAGTTGTGAATTACCCGTTTACTGAATGATCTATTCCTTATCAGTCTTGTCCTGTTGATTTTCTGGCGAGTAAAATCCTGCCTCATCTACCTTTTGCAAATTACATCGGGGTTTTCCTTCCTGGTAGTAGTGCTTAACTAGGTGGTTTCCTAATGTACTTTTTTTGGTTGCATGTGGTGTTAATTCTGCACTCTTCTGCTGGCCTTTCTTACCTAGCTTCTGTCTCTAATTTGGTGTGTTATTCTTGTAATGTGTTATTTTATTGAGTTGCAGTTCCATATCGTCCTACCCCGTCTACTTGTTTTCGTGGTGTTATTTTGCTCAAGCTGCACTTATGGGTTCTCAACCTGAGGAGCACGATCTCCTTTCGAACCTAGTACGTAGTGGTTTTGGCCCTGAGTTAGTAAAGTTGTAAACGGTACCGTGGTTTGGTTTTAGGCTTACATTGTGGGGTGGCATGTTGGCTTCAAGGCATGTCGTTGAGTGTAATTAGTGCTTCCTTCTCTTTTGGGCTAACGCATGTTCGTGGAGATCCATTATGATTGTATTGTTATCATGTGGTATAAGTTCATTGCTATGACGCTTCGGTATGGTCGATGTTGCCTTTAATTTACCCCTGTGTCCCGTGGATTGGGAACTAAACTCTGCCATGGGTCTACAACTCTCTCTCTCTGTATATATATCTCTCTCCCTTCCTTTTTAGTAAAAATTTGTCTGCTTGCATGTAATTTGTGTTTCCTGTATGTCTTGCTCCGTTCTTTTCGTTCTTATTCGCTGCATACCCTGGTAATCTGGGGTCATCATGTATTTATCCTGTACTATAAGTTCATTTCCGATTAACCTGCCAGCCTATTGGCTCCTTTTCTCTCTAGAGTGTGACTATACATTGCTATTGGGTTTATCATCTTGCCGTTCTACGGTCCGCCAGTTGAGTATGGGATTAACTAGTGCTTCATAGGCTGCACTGAAGCCTCCCACTATTTGATTAAAGTGATCATTTAGTGGTGTTTCCTCCTTCTTCTGTTATTTTGAGCGTTTTCCATCGACCTGGATCGTGAGCTACCAGTTATATTTTATTTACCTTGTTCCATAGTTATTTGGTGAGGTACCTATGGCTATGTGGTTACAGTGTGAGTCTACGGATTTCACTTATTTCTGGTCCGGGTTTGTCCGAGATCTCTTGTGGATAACCGGTAGTAAACCTTGTCAGGTCTCTGTTCTAACTTTTCCAAATTTACTACTTAATTGAGGTGTTCTACAGAACCTTTTATTTAATTGAGTAGTCCGTTGTTGATGTATATGTTTGAAAATTTGGTCAAGTTGTGAGGAATATGATTTTAAAATGGGTGACACTTCTGTTTTTTTCTTTCTGCCATTTTCTGTCCTCTTGTGCCATGGTGTTAATGATTGTGTTATTATGAGTTCGATCGTAGTATTACTCTTGTCTTGGTGTTGCTTGTGGCTCGTTGCTGATGACCAACTGTATGCGCACCCACCATCTGAAAGATCTTGAAGTCTCCAACTGCAGCTAATATATTCACCTTGTCTTGCGTAGTTATTTACACTAACCCATGGATTCTGAGCTTTATCTTATGTCCAGTTTCTCGGTGTTTCCCTTATTTGTGAGTTTGACTATGCCTGATCTTATTTCTTGTATTGCCGGGTTATGCATGGAGAGTACATGTAGTGTTAAAACTGATTAATTGCAAAATGTATTTATAGAATTTGGACGTGTATTTAAGGGTTTACATATTTTACTTATTTGCTCACAGATTAGTAGTTCTACTCCGCTAATTTTTTTTAAAAAGCAGGAGATTGTAATTTTAATTAACTTGTATTTCTGTGTAATGTGTTTTTGCTTCGCAACATGTTCTCCCTTGGTCAACGTCCAGTTATTTTGAAATTGTTATGTGTGGATTGGTGCTCTCTCAGTATTTCGGTTCTGGAAACCTGTCGGAATCTGTGAGTAGGTCAACTATTTGTAGGATGTTCATTAATGGATGTGTTCCTTGCGGTGTTGTAGTAGTTTTATCCAGTGCCATACCGTAGTCTTAAGTCATGTTAATCTAGTTTTATTTTATGTTAAGAAATTTCCTGTTGGGCTTAGTGTTTAATGTTGTTGTTGCCATCCAAAAAAATTAAGTCGAAACCAAACGAAGGCGTTTCTTATCTAACTCAAGTCCGATAAATAATATTTATTTGTTCTAACATGAAGTAGTTTCAGTCTACGTAGGTGCTCGCGTGCAGTTAACACCAAGAAGGTCTAAGGTTCTACCTGTGAATATTTAAGAAATTGTTCTAATGGTGTGTGTGTACCACAAGGTAACGTAATTTTTAAGAAGTCGATGCATATGAATTTGCGGGACTTGCTCTTTGGAATTAAAACACAGCATGTGATCTTGAAGATGAGTGTCATCTTTGATCTGGAACATTATTAAGTTACATGCGACTTGTGTGTAGCACCAGTTTGATGAATGGGACTTCTTTATGGTTGAAAGTGACTAGGCAACTAGTGTCGTCTAAGTGCACTCTATTGTTTCATTACTCAATTCATATATGTTTTGGTTCTAAATGACTGTTGGATTTAACGTGTTAGTTGTGCATAAACTGGAACCTGTGTCCGCTGGTCATTTCTTATCCGGAGTATATCGCCAAAAACTTAGCTTGCTTCAAGACCACCGCCTTATGAAGGTTATAATGTTTTGTATATATGGAGTTTCGGGGAGGGAGACTATTACCGGCGTAATAATTTATACCCTATCTGTAAACATTTATTGGACTGGCTGCATGGCTATTGAAATTTGCTTTCTTATAGTGGTTCGCCGCTACGTATTCAACAACTAATTCATGGTCGCAGATACCATAGTCTTTAATGTTTATAAACAGAAACTTCCACTGGCTTAAAAGGTTAAGATACCCATCTGTAGTGTATGCCCATACGGTGATTTTTCCCTGCATTCTCCTGCATTCTGCTGTGGAAGGTATGAACTACCTCGCCAAACGCTCACCCCCACTGAGCGTATATGCGCACGCTATCATTGCGGCTGTGCACTGACTGGAGGCTCCTGGGTAATCGCCATTACCGTTCGGAAAGTGAAGCAAGATGCTACATCGGCGTGCCTCTGCCCGGCGGTATGGGTTTGGTTTTTAAAATGGAACCTGGTTGAAGTTAATTCGATAGGGCTTACGCCCTAGTAAACTTCAAGGTTCTTTTTTCCTGATTTTATTTTAATTATCTTCCTCGTCTGGAAATTCTGTGTGCTTTTAAGGATACCCTCTCCCATATGTAAGTAAACATTGGAGTTTGGAACTACTTCTCTACCGCAGCAAGCTGATGCCATGTGAGTGTTTTTACTACGCTGATTTTACCTGATTCCGTGTGGTGAACTGAAAATTTTGAAAAGTGGAATGCACTACGGAACATAATGAAGCTTGCGTCATATATATTCTGTAATTTAACCTTGTGGTTTTCGAACACTTTTCCTTTTCCGGTTCCAAAAAAGAAGTATTTATGCGTCAACCAGTTATGTTCACTGAGGACTTGCGTCTTAAATTGTAAATTTAATATTTAACGTTTGGTGGTGGTCTTTCTAGGCCTGATTGGTAGTGATTAACGCAATGTTTTGGCAAAGTTACTAACCAAGCGAGTTACTAGAAGGATGTAGGATTTATGTTTGTTTCCTATTTTCATTCAAACTTCTTTTCCGGCTTCTTAACCTAACACTATTATTTATTTGGTGTGTATTTTGGTGGTATTTCAGCGTCCTCTTTTCTCTTGTCTCTCAAAATGTTTTTGTCTATTGTTGATAGGTGGCTGTGATTGGCCCATTCCCTGTACCGACCTAGCGTGCGTTAGTTGCTATGTGAACGCTAATGTTGTTATGGGGGTGCTTATTGTTGATGGAAATGAGTTGATGTTCCTGTTATAAAATTGGTTTTGTGGATGCTTCAAACTGTTCCCTTTAATTATATTTGGCACTATCCTCTCCGGGTTGGCATGTTTTCTTATCCCGTATCGCTGACCTGATTATTATTATTGTTATTTGGAGGAAAACTTTTCTTGACACTCGATAGTGACATCACTCCTTTCCTTGTAGGAACTGCTTGGGATGCACCTCAAATAACATTTTCGTTTTTTTTAAAGGAAAGCAATTAAGTGAACTCGATTCTTAAAATTCAAACAAAGTATTATATGGCAATATCAAATTTGGAGTGATGTGTATTGGTTTTACACTATATCTAAAGGTGGATGAAGTGTTTTAATATGGCATACGGCCTTAATTAATTTTTAAATTAAATAAATAATTTATTTATTCTATTGATTTCTAACAAATCGGTCGGCCGTAGGTTTTTCTTAAAACAATTCCTGAGCGCGAAGTTTTATTTCCAGCGAGGATTCTTGAATTAATGTGTAAGTTTCTTATGGTTTATCATTAAATCTCTCTTTGTTTCCAAGTTGTGGCTGTGTTCATTTGTAAAAGGTAAACATTTAATCTACCCCTCTGGTGTCACCGATTCATTAAACGGTGAGTTCTTGTTCATTTTTCTCTTTGATATTTGTCTGGTTTTCCACAACTCTAACCATACCTTTCGGTATGGTCAGAGAATCCCTGCTGTCACTTATAATAATTGAGCAGTTAATTTCACTAAGTGCTACAGAACTCGTCAAAAGCACATAGATTTTAAATTCCGTGCTCTATGTCGTTATGAGCAGCATTAAGAATAGCCATGTTTAAAAATTCTTCTAAACATAGCAGCGGTAAAAATAGCAACATTTAAAAGCGTGTACACTTTACCTATCTATTTTCGGTGCATCGACTATCGTACTAAACTTCTTCCGCTAGAGCGTGCAACCTTTGCATGTGCGTGTGCTGCTACCTCAGGATGGCCTGTGTGCATTAATTTAATGATGTAGGCGCGAAATTTAAAATCGAGGTGCTTTTTGACGAGTTCTAACTACGTGGGCGTGGATTTTAAACTTCGGGTGCTGACGTAGCATACCACGTAACCGTGACGTCACGACCACGCGCTCTTGTTTGTAAACAAAGCTACGTTCATTTTTGACAGCTGTCACCTTGACGGTCCCTAACCTCACTTTTAAAGACAATAGAGCATCGCTAACATTACTGCTGCCATCTTTACGGCGCTAAACATCAAAGCTGCCATGTATTGCATGTCGTAGGGCGGAATTTAAAATCCTAACAGATGTCTCTACCAAAACTGATAACGCTCTCTGGTGTAAAGGAATGAGCAATCCGGAAGAACTTTAACATTCATAAGTTTTATTTTTGCTAAATTTTGTTCTGTGGTTTTAGAGTTGGCAATATAATCCTTTCTTTCCGCCTGTTTTGTATGTATACAATCAGGAATTTCCGTAATTAATTTTCCAACAACTAGCTGTTTCTTCTTCGTCTGGTGTATTAGTTTTTGCTGTTATCCAATACAATTTTGTGGGCGGGTTGTAATCATTCATGAAACGTCTCGAATCTTCCGCGAGGGTATAAAAACTGCTGATTTTCTGGTCTCCTCGCCACTTCAGTAACATCTTTCTTTGTGTGATTATGTAGCAGGGGGCGGGAAGCGCCTCTTTCTTCGGGCAGCAGTTCAACCATCAGGTAATGGCCGTTTTATAACTTATTTGCTTGCTAGCTCAGCAGTTTAACCCTCGGGGCGGGTTCGAAATTTTCCTCATGTAACCTATATTTAAAATGTAAAAGACACTTGGTATAAATTCTGCTTTCTTAACTACAAATTGGGATAGAGTGTGCCTAACCCTCTCGAGCTCCCATTCATTTTGTTTTGAGGTGACTACATTTTTATAACAGTTTCCCTTCTACCCATAATGTCATAATCTTTTTCAATCGTGTCACCTCCGTAGTATGGGATTAGCCCTTGCATAAGTGGCCTAGTGCCAAATAGGTTTTAAAGAAGTGTATTAGGAGTGCAGTTACGCCTCCTCTCAAGTTGGTGTTTTGGGAATCGCCCTGTTTCTTTATTGAGTAGGCCTCAGTAGGTTGGGTATTTTCACCCCTGTTTTCATGTGATTGGAGGACAGCTTGAAGGTGGAGTTTGGTGTGGCCTTTGATACGCTTGAACTTTGGGATCGGGTTGCTCTTTCTTATATTTGGTTTCTGTGTGCCTCGAGCAGGCTTTACTGAGTAATAGGGAGCGAGTGCTCCTGGGCATGATTGGGGTTTTCTGCCCCTTTGTTAAACCTTGTGTATAAGTAAAGTTGTGCTCATTGCTCAGGGATTGTGTTTTTGGAACTCGAAGCCCAATATACATTAAGAAACTGTAATTGTATATTCTTATTTTGTAGCTATATAACCAAGTTCCTGTTGTACTTGTTATTTCTTGATCTTGAAAAGATAATATATCCTTGTTGAATTTTAAATTAACTTTAATTTCGTAAGTTGAGACCTGTTCATCCCAGCAACTTCTTTCACCTCTAACTACCACGGAGAACTCCGTAACACCAACAACAGAACATCGCTAACCTCACTGCTGCCATCTTGAAAAGTTCAGTGTTCCAAACACTGAAACCTACCAAGCAGATACTGATTTCTGTTAGAAAAACGTAACTCTTTGCACCAGTAATAGGTCTGGGATTTTATTCTTTATTAGGTAATTCTGATAAGCCGTGACACCTGGGTTTCCTTCCCAGTTATGTGTGGCGTGAATTTCTTCGGTTTTGAATACAAAACCATTTACCAATAGAGAATAATTTGCTACATTTAACAATGTAGAAGTGTTCTCGCTTATAGCAATCGATGAGGGTGTTGCTGCTGTTAAAATGTACCAACTTCAGCTAACTCCTTCTAGGAGAGGAGGGCGTGGTGAGGTGGTAGAGGAGGAGGACCCCTTTTGCCATTTACCCCTTTTGCCCTTTAGCCCTTTTGTCCATTATCCCTTTAGCCCATTATACATAGTAGGAGGAGGAGTAGGAGGACTCGGTCAGGAGGAGAAGGTGGGGGTCCTTTCATCCTTTTTCCCTTTTGATAAAACGAAACCCGTGGGTCCATTTCCCTATAATGTGTTTAGCATATTTCATGTTACATGTTTATGCGATAACTTGTTCAACAGCTATTGACTTACATGACTTATAGCACTAGCGTTCTGTTTAATTTTACTTTCCGCATGAGCTACATGCTTGTAACCCATGCCAACAGATTGAAACAATATGTTTCCGAACTGATATTTCATGTTACATGTTTATGCGATAACTTGTCCGACTGGTAGGTGCTTAGATGTCACCAATGTATTTCTTATAGCCTTAGGCGTTCTGTTTTATTTTACTTTCCGCGTAAGTTACATGCTTGTAACCCATGCCAATAGATTGAGACAATATGTTTCCGAAACGATATTTCATGTTACATGTATATGCGATAACTTGTTCAACAGCTATTGACTTACATGTAAGCCGTGTATTTCTTATAGCACTAGCGTTCTGTTTAATTTTACTTTCCGCATGAGCTACATGCTGGTAACCCTTGCCAACAGATTGAAACAATATGTTTCCGAACTGATATTTCATGTTACATGTTTATGCGATAACTTGTTCGACTGGTAGGTGCTTAGATGTCACCAATGTGTTTCTTATAGCACTAGACGTTCTGTTTCATTTCACTTTCCGTATTTGCAATAAGAGAACAGAGTGTGGATGTATGTTTTTTGTATTTTAACTAAATCAGATTATCGTTTACCGAGCAAGTTGGCTACGTAGCATGGTTTTCGTTCTGTTCTTGTTTGATTTTCGCACAAAACAAATGATAGAAGGCAAATAATTTTAAGTTGTACTTTTATTGTATTCATATTATAGTTTACTGAGCGCATTGCCTGTGGAATGTATGCACTGCCTTATGGATAAGATCGCCTTGTACGTTCGATAGAGATATAAAGCTATGCCTTATCCGAGCGGGAAGAGGAGGAGGACGTTATAACAGCCGCTATTTCCGTTCAGAATTCTAGTCTTATATATTTCTAGTTTCGAATCCATTTTCTTAGAACAAAGGTATTCCCTGACATGTTCCGAACACATGTTGAAAGTAACGGTATCGTGTATCGTGTTCTATTCTGGTCTTGTTATGCTTTAATAACTTATTTAGTGTTTTGAACACATCAATCTATGTTCTGATCATATGTTGAAGTTAACGACATCGAGTACAGTGTTCGATTCTAGTGTTGTTATGTTTTCATCACTTATTAGTGATCCGAACACATCAAACAATGTTCTGAACGCATGTTGAAGTTAACGAAATCGAGTACAGTGTTTGATTCTCGTCTTGTTATGTTTCAATCACTTCTTTTGTGATCTGCAAGTCTAAACATGCACAACCATAATGATGTCATCTCTGCAACACGTGCACACTCTTGCCTTCGCGATGCAGGTTTAAACTTGTTCGATAGAGGCATGAAGATTTGCCTTGACAGAGGAGGAGGAGGCGGAGCAGGTGGTAGAGGAAGAGGAGGCCTTAACAGCCTATGTATAGCTGCCATTATTTTAAGATGGCCGCAAACGGACGTCAAAAAGCACGTAGAATTTTTCAAATTACCCTCCACCACGTTTCAAAGGTATGAGGTATAGTGTTGTAATGATAGCAGCACGATGCTCTGTTGATTAAAGATGGGAGCTGTCAAAAAGCCCGTAGAATTTTTCAAATTACCCTCCAACACATGTATAAGGATGAGATTTACTGCTGCAAAGATAGCAGCACGATGCGTGGTTGTTTCCAAAGATGGCCACCATTGTTTAAATATGGTCGCTGCCAGCTGTCAAAAAAGCACGTAGAATTTTTCAAATTACCCTCCACGAAATTTCAATGGTATTTAGTTTAGTGTTGTAAAGATCGCAGCACGTGCTCTGTTGATTATAGATGGGAGCTGTCAAAAAGCCCGTAGAATTTTTCAAATTACCCTCCACCACATGTGTAAGGATTAGGTTTAGTGCCGTAAAGGTACCATCATGATGCGTTGTTTCTTAAAGATGGCCGCCATTGTTTAAAGATGGTCGCTGACAGCTGTCAAAAAATCACGTAGAATTTTTCAAATTACCCTCCACCCCATTTCAAAGGAGACGTTTTATCAATTTTTTTAAGTTAACCTTTTTAGCCTTTATATTTGTTTGGGTTTTATTGCTGTAAAGATTGCAGCACGATGATATGTTGATTAAACATGGGAGCTATCAAAAAGCAGGTGGAATTTTTTAAATTACCCTCCACCACATGTGTAAGGATTAGGTTTAGTGCCGTAAAGATAGCAGCACCATGCATTAAAGTTTAAACATGGCGGCTGACAACTGTCAAAACCACGTAGACTTTTCCAAATTGCCCGCCACCACATTTCAAAGGTAGTAGCTAAAGATGGCAGCACGATGTTCTATTGATGAAAGATGGCAGCTGTCAAAAATAACGTGGATGTTTCAAATTGCCCGCCACCACACTTCAAAGGTTGTAGCTAAAGATGGCAGCACGATGTTCTGTTGATTAAAGATGGCAGCTGTCAAAAAAACACGTGGAATGTTTCAAAATACCCGCCACCACATTTCAAAGGTAGTAGCTAAAAACGGAAGCACGATGCGTTATTGTTTAAACATGGCGGCTGACAGCTGTCAAAACCACGTAGACTTTTTCAAATTGCCCGCCACCACATTTCAAAGGTAGTAGCTAAACATGGCAGCATAATGCTCTGTTGATTAAAGATGGCCGCTGTCAAAAAAAGGGGAATGTTTCAAATTGCCCGCCACCACATTTCAAAGGTAGTAGCTAAACATGGCAGCATAATGCTCTGTTGATTAAAGATGGCCGCTGTCAAAAAACACGTGGAATGTTTCAAATTGCCCGCCACCACATTTCAAAGGTAGTAGCTAAAGATGGCAGCGTAATGCCCTGTTGATTAAAGACGGCAGCTGTCAAAAAACACGTGGAATGTTTCAAATTGCCCGCCACCACTTTTCAAAAGTAGTAGCTAAAGACGGCAGCACGATGCGTTATTGTTTAAACATTGGAGCTGATAGCTGTCAAAACCACGTAGACTTTTTCAAATTGCCCGCCACCACATTTCAAAGGTAGTAGCTAAAGATGGTAGCACGATGTTCTGTTCATTAAAGATGGCCGCTGTCAAAAAACACGTGGAATGTTTCAAATTGCCCGCCACCACTTTTCAAAGGTAGTAGCTAAAAACGGAAGCAGGATGCGTTATTGTTTAAACATGGCGGCTGACAGCTGTCAAAACCACGTAGACGTTTTCAAATTGCCCGCCACCACATTTCAAAGGTAGTAGCTAAAGATGGTACCACGATGTTCTGTTGATTAAAGATGGCCGCTGTCCAAAAAAGGGGAATGTTTCAAATTGCCCGCCACCACATTTCAAAGGTAGTAGCTAAACATGGCAGCATAATGCTCTGTTGATTAAAGATGGCCGCTGTCAAAAAAGGGGAATGTTTCAAATTGCCTTCCACCACATTTCAAAAGTAGTAGCTTAAGATGGCAGCGTAATGCCCTGTTGATTAAAGACGGCAGCTGTCCAAAAACACGTGGAATGTTTCAAATTGCCCGCCACCACTTTTCAAAGGTAGTAGCTAAAGACGGCAGCACGATGCGTTATTGTTTAAACATGGCGGCTGACAGCTGTCAAAACCACGTGGACTTTTTTCAAATTGCCCACCACCACATTTCAAAGGTAGTAGCTAAAGCTGGCAGCACGATGCTTTGTTGAATAATGATGGCCGCTGTCAAAAAGGACGTAGTTCTAAAGAGCACGTGGTATTTCTAATTGCCCTTCACCGCATGCATAAGGATCTTCATAACAGCAGTCGCGATCTTGCGCCGTAGCCTCTAAGCTAGGTTTTTTCATGAGAGCCTGTGTATAGCCGCCATCTTGTGCACGCATCGCTACGGCGTCTCATAAGAGCCTATGTATACGAGCCGTCTAGTGCGAGCTCCCCTAGGCCGTCTCATAAGGAGATGTGTATAGTCGCCATCTTGCGCAAGCGTCCCTAGGAAGTCTCATAAGAGTCTATGTATAGCAGCCATCTTGTGCAAGGGCCCTTAAGCCGTATCAAAAGAAGCTATGTATAGTCGCTATCTTATAGAATTAGATAGCCGCCATCTTGCGCAAGCATCTCTAGGGAGTCTCATAAGAGCCTATGTATAGCAGCCATCTTGTGCATGCGCCCTGACGCCGTCTCATAAGAAGGTATGTATAGTCGCCATCTTGTAGAATTAGATAGCCGCCATCTTGCGCAAGCATCCCTAGGGCGTCTCATAAGAACCTATATAGAGCAGCCATCTAGCGCATGCGCCCTTGACCGTCTTGTAAGAGCAGCCGCCATCTTGCGCAAACAGCCTTAAGCCGTCTCATAAGGAGCTGTGTATAGCAGCCATCTTGTGCAATTGGCGTCGTGAAAGGCATCCGGGAGTAAAACTGAGGTTAGGCTCCTCCATGCGGTTAGGTGTGGTCTGTTATGCTAATCTCCATTGCCCTACTACTCAAAATAACGTCTCGAGAATACCCATTGCCCTACTACTCAAGATGGCGTCGGCAAGGGCATCCGGCCGTAAAACTGGGTTTAGCCTTCTACGTGAGGTCAGGCTTGCAGTCTTGAGCGTAAAATGTAAGGTTAAGCCCGTCCAAGACAGCGTCTGTAAAGTTAAGCTCACTCTCTTGGCGTCAGGAAGGGCATCCGGCTGTAGAACTGATGTTAGGCTCCTCAGTGCGGTTAGGCTTGCTATCTTGCGCTTAAAAGTTAGGTTAAGCCCCTCCAGGATAGCGGAAGTAAGGTTAATCTCTCTCTCTTAGGCGTCAGGAAGCGCATCTGGCCGTAAACCTGAGGTTAGGCCATTCCATAAAGTTAGGCTTGCTGTCTTGTGCTTGAAAAGTAAGGTGAAGCCCCTCCAAGATAGCGGATGTGAGGTTAGTCTCGCTCTCTTACGCATCAGGAAGGGCAACCGACTGTAAAACTGAGGTTAGGGTAGCTCTCTAACGCGTCGAAAGTTAGGTTAAACTCCTCCATAATGGCGGAAGTGAGGTTAGGCATGCAGTCTTAGCCAGCGCAGAGGTCAATGAGGTGGAGGCCTCTCCCGAGAACCGGTAGGGGAGGTGGCCGCCGAATTCCTTACTTATGCTGCTGTTAGGTATTGCAAATTAATCTCTATTGGTAAATGGTTTATCTGTTCTAACTTTAAAACTCGTGGCGATGAGTAACCTCTGTGGTTCATGATCAGTGACTGTTCACAATGTACCTTACAGTAATGTAATCTATTCGTGTTGTGTATATCTGTGGTTATTCTTCAATAAACAACTGCACTGAATGATCTACCAGACTTATGTTTTTTGTTATAGTCCTTCTACTATGAGCAGTTACAACCTAAGCTGCTCGACATTGTGTATTTTTCCTGCTACAAGTACACGGGAAAGTGATAAATGTCTTGTCCTAAAAAACGAATCTGTGTGTCATTCAACTGTGTTGCTGTCTTGGCCTCTGGTATGCAAACAGGATTTTGTTTTTTGCTACGGGCTTTACGTCGCACCGACATAGATAGGTGTATTGGCGACGATGGGATAGGAAAGGCTTAGGAGTTGGAAGGAAGCGGCCTTGGGCTTCATTAAGGTACAGCCCCTGCATTTGCCTGGTGTGAAAATGGGAAACCACGAGAAACCGTCTTCAGGGCTGCAGACAGTGGGACTCGAACCCACTATCTCCTGGATATTGGATACTGGGCGCACTTGAGCGACTGCAGCTATCGATCTCGGTGAAATGTGTTTTAACAGAAACATTCGGAGGGTGAGGTGGGTGGATCGAATCACGAATGAAGAGATACTGAATCGAATTGTGAGAGGAAAATGATTTGGCTAATCTAGAGCAGAAGACTTGTTCAGTGGGTTGTAGGTGGTAAGAACGAGCTGAAGTACCAGTCGTTTTTGGGATACCGGTAAGTCGTGACGTACTCCTTCTCCGTTCTTTGTGGCCCTGGTCCTTCTTCCTCCTTTCATTACACTCCTTGTCTTGCTGTGCGTAACTATAGTATCCGTCATTGACGAACGATCATAGAGCATGTGCATTCGCCAGGGATAAAAATGGGAAACCACGGAAACGCATCTTCAGGGCTGCCGACAGTGGGATTCGAATCCACTATCACCCGGATGCAACCTCACAGCTGCGCGCCCCTAACCGTAGGGCCAACTCGCCCGGTGTGTACCTTCATTAAGGCCACGGTCGCTCCTTCTGACTCCTAGGCCTTTCCTATCCCATCGTCGCAATAAGACCTATCTGCGTCGGTGCGACGTAAAGAAAATTAAAAAAAGGAAAGGTCGAATCAATACTGAAGAATTAATTTTGAGCTTGAAAAGAAGAGGGCGCTCATTTGAGAAGAAGAAGAAGAAGAAAAAGAAGAAGAACTGAATTATTGGAAGATCAAGGAGAATGTTCTACTTTTACTTCTCAATGCAGAAATTGGTAATATTCATAAAAAAATCTATATCATCTCATTTGTACCATTGTTCCTTTGTATTAGTGAATTATAGCTCAGATAATTGAAGAGATATCATAAATATTAGGTACTGAGTATTTTATAGGAGAGAATACCTTATTTACTACTATTAGTCTATTAGTTATTAAGATATGTTCAAAGCAAATATTTTTAGAGAAATAATTTTATGTTTACTAACATTCATGATTATCTAATCGGAATTATTTTAAATATATTTCTTTTGGAAGAATTAGTTTGCGCGCAACAACTATGAAACTGTCAATAACTTATGTATTTATGTATGTCCACCCCTTGTCCTGTTTCTCTTCGCAGCGAGTTTTTACGACCACATACCCTTCCTGACGGCAAACTCATCAGAGGAGTTAATGAGTTAGTTATGATTAACTAAAATAATTTTTCATGGATTCGAACGACAAAATTTTTAAAATTACGGATAATTGTAAAAGATTTATCGTGAGAAATGAAGGAACGACTATGGCTCGGTGCGGAGACAAGTTTTTCTTCTGCTGGGAAACTCTGGTTTAGTTTTATAAAACCAAGTAATTAGTAACATTACTATTTCGACATGCGAATATAATTGAAAAATTAACTGTACCCAGCAATTAGATCGTCAACCAATGTATAATGTAATCGTCTGGTCAGTCGAGAAACATACAGACTGACTACTGACTATTCCCCGGCGTGAACTGAGCTGCGTCACCGATCTTCCGGTACTTAGTGGCGTCGCTACTTGCCTGCGCCCTTATTCTTCAAGCGATCGTCCATTTGCGATTTTTCTCATTGTTATAACCATCTTCACTAGTTTCCTTGTCGATACGGACAGATGACCCCGTGGACTGAGCAACACACTTTCTGTTATCATAGTCAAACTCTGTATCCTTTATGTAAGACCAAGAACATAGGTATTTAAAAATTACATTTTAGGCGCCTTCCCCTAAACCACAATTTTATCCGGCGTGAATAAAGTTATTTGTAGCGTAGACTGTAGTGTCTTACTCCCTTACTTTACATAACGATACTCATTACATTCTGTTCAGCAATTTGCTCGTGATTCTGCATTGATGTTGACTTAGCAACAAAAATCGAAATTCATCCAAAATCTCTGTTATCATAATCGGTACGGTAAAAATGTATAAGACGTAAAGGTAATTCCATATAAATTTATTTATCCACTAATTGTCGACTAATAACACAGATATTTCAGAATTAACATTTAGGCCTCCAATAAGTTACCATTTTGCTCAGAGTGAGTAAAACTATTTACAGCCTAGATTGTTGAGCCTCATTCCCCGACTCCCGACAGACAGACAGAGATGACGGAAAATTTTAAAAAAGTGACTAAGGTATGAGCAGCCAGCCCCTATTATGTATGGTGTGAAACTGTCGCTTGGTTCGGACATTTAAGTGGGCTTGCCAGACTGAGATGTAACAGCAACTTCTGGTCAACGAGGAAAGTAACGGGAAATTACATCACTCCTACTTTCGCTAGTACGACTCTTCAGTGAAACCTGAGCCATCTATGGCGGCTGATGGCAAAGCTGTTGAAATTCAGATCAGCCTCCGTGCTGAGCACTCAACATACGTTCATTCAAATGAAGCGCCTTCAAGAATGCCATCTGATACCGCAGCATGTTTTGAATTTTCTCTACAGATGTCTGCGACAGGAAAACTTTTGTTATGCCCTCCAGTGTGAAGAGGAACTATTCAAATCCTAAAGTAATTTCTTATTTCAAGGTTTACTACACTGAGTTGATTATGCTTTGTTTTTTGTGTGTTAAAGTTGTCAATATTTCCATCTCTTCCCGCCAACTTCGGAGGCTTGCCTTGAGCTTGAGCTAATTGATTTACGTCGCACCAACACAGATAGGTCTTATGGCGACAATGGGACAGGAAAAGCCTAGGAATGGGAAGGAAGCGGCCTTGGCCTTAATTAAGGCCTGGTGTGAAAATGGGAAACCACGGGAAACCATCTTCAGGGCTGCCGACATTGGGGTTCCAACCCACTATCTCCCGCATGTGAGCTCACAGCTGCGCGCCCCTAACCGTACGGCGAAATCGCCCGGTTCGGAGGCTTGCCAACAAAAAATTTTGTATATTTTTTTTAACAATCAGATCCGTCTTGTAGTTATTTAATTACCCAATGAAAATTAGGGTTGTGTCGGCCTTAACCCAGAGCTCTCTAGAACCTTTCTGTCGGGAATAAACACTGGCACATTTTTTGACCAGTTAGTCTTATTGATCGCCAGTCTACTGAGTGTGTGTTAATAGTGGAGGCAGAGTATTAAATCAGCGTAAGGTAATGGCAACCATTTTATAACTACGTGATAGACCCTGAAAGCTAGCTCGAGGGGAAGGTTTCCAATCTTTAATAATGTAACCTTTAATTTCCAAACATGTACATTTTTACTTCTAATATAAATTTCAAACAAGGCGAAATAGCAATCAGCTGAAATTTCCCTCTTGTAATCCCTCTCAACTTGATTTTCAGGTGACTATGACTTCGTAATCGTTTCATATTTGAAACCTTTATAACATAACTTTCCTCCACCTAGTCACCTCAGTAGCCTCTGTAACTTCGGGCCAATAGCCCGAATAGGTTTTTTAATTGTAAATGTCAAAGAGTGCAATTGTTACCCTCCGCATCGTTTTGATTTCTGGGCCAATAACTTTAACTTTTCTTGTCAAAGGCCCCCGTAGAATGGGTATTCGATACCCCTGTACAATTCAATTTCATTCAATTATGTTAAGAGGTTAGACTGCTAAGAGAGTGTGTACTATTTGAATTGTAAAATGTAGGAGCGGACCTTTCCGGAACTGGGTTTCCAAGTGTAAAAGTTTAATAGAGCAAAGACGCTCCTTCTTTGTAATGGTTCAAGGCCGGTGTGGTCTCCGGAGCAAATGGTGCTCTTGAAACACTGCATATTTTGAATACTCTGAAAAGTATTTGGGAGGATCGTCTCGTTGAAAGGAGCCGCAGCGGTCGTACAGTATAATTAGTGAGCTCAAGTTCAAGGTTGTTGTCATTCAATTTTCTAAACGTTGTTCAATTAGCTTGTAAGTAAGATTTGGTACCTGAATTTTGTAAAAACTAGTTTCTGAAAAAAGGAAAACAAAGATAACCGAGAAAAGAAATATAACGCTGATGTTAACATTTTAATTATTCTTTTGACCAACCTAGAGAGACCCATTCATGTCCGCACCTCCTTTCACCTGTCCACCACAGTGAACCCGTAGCAATGATTATGATGATGATGATGATGATGATAATATAATATTTTAATATAATATAATAATATAATAACATAACATATTATTATTATTATTATTATTATTATTATTATTATTATTATTATTATTATGTGACCATCTCCGTGGTGTACAAGTAGTGTATCTTCCGCGTACTTTAACAGGCTTCCTCAGGGGCGTAGCCAGGGGGATGTGTTGGGGTCTTGGTAGTATAAACACATTAACAGGCTTTTCAGGGGCATACCTATCACGGGGACTGAGGTCTTGAGAGAAAATGCACTTTAACAGGCTTTCAGGGGCGTATCCAGGGGTAAATGGGGTCGTTTAGAACAAGCACTATAACAGGCTTTCTCAGGGGCGTAGCCAGGAGTGGTACTGAGGTCTTGGTAGAACAAGCTATTTAACAGTCCTTCTCAGGGGCGTAGCCAGGAGTGGTACAGAGGTCTTGGTAGAACAAGCTATTTAACAGTCCTTCTCAGGGGCGTAGCCAGGAGTAGTACTGAGGTCTTGGAGAACAAGCTCGTTAACAGTCCTTCTCAGGGGCGTAGCCAGGAGTGGTACTGAGGTCTTGGAGAACAAGCACTTTAACAGTCCTTCTCAGGGGCGTAGCCAGGAGTAGTACTGAGGTCTTGGAGAACAAGCTCTTTAACAGTCCTTCTCAGGGGCGTAGCCAGGAGTGGTACAGAGGTCTTGGAGAACAAGCTATTTAACAGTCCTTCTCAGGGGCGTAGCCAGGAGTGGTACTGAGGTCTTGGAGAACAAGCACTTTAACAGTCCTTCTCAGGGGCGTAGCCAGGAGTGGTACAGAGGTCTTGGAGAACAAGCTCTTTAACAGTCCTTCTCAGGGGCGTAGCCAGGAGTGGTACTGAGGTCTTGGAGAACAAGCTATTTAACAGTCCTTCTCAGGGGCGTAGCCAGGAGTGGTACAGAGGTCTTGGAGAACAAGCTATTTAACAGTCCTTCTCAGGGGCGTAGCCAGGAGTGGTACAGAGGTCTTGGAGAACAAGCTCTTTAACAGTCCTTCTCAGGGGCGTAGCCAGGAGTGGTACTGAGGTCTTGGAGAACAAGCTCTTTAACAGTCCTTCTCAGGGGCGTAGCCAGGAGTGGTACAGAGGTCTTGGAGAACAAGCTCTTTAACAGTCCTTCTCAGGGGCGTAGCCAGGAGTGGTACTGAGGTCTTGGAGAACAAGCTCTTTAACAGTCCTTCTCAGGGGCGTAGCCAGGAGTAGTACTGAGGTCTTGGAGAACAAGCTCCTTAACAGTCCTTCTCAGGGGCGTAGCCAGGAGTGTTACTGAGGTCTTGGAGAACAAGCACTTTAACAGTCCTTCTCAGGGGCGTAGCCAGGAGTGGTACTGAGGTCTTGGAGAACAAGCTCTTTAACAGTCCTTCTCAGGGGCGTAGCCAGGAGTAGTACTGAGGTCTTGGAGAACAAGCTCTTTAACAGTCCTTCTCAGGGGCGTAGCCAGGAGTGGTACTGAGGTCTTGGAGAACAAGCTCTTTAACAGTCCTTCTCAGGGGCGTAGCCAGGAGTGGTACAGAGGTCTTGGAGAACAAATACTTTAACAGTCCTTCTCAGGGGCGTAGCCAGGAGTGGTACTGAGGTCTTGGAGAACAAGCTCTTTAACAGTCCTTCTCAGGGGCGTAGCCAGGAGTGGTACTGAGGTCTTGGAGAACAAGCTCTTTAACAGTCCTTCTCAGGGGCGTAGCCAGGAGTTGTACAGAGGTCTTGGAGAACAAGCTCTTTAACAGTCCTTCTCAGGGGCGTAGCCAGGAGTGGTACTGAGGTCTTGGAGAACAAGCTATTTAACAGTCCTTCTCAGGGGCGTAGCCAGGAGTGGTACTGAGGTCTTGGAGAACAAGCTATTTAACAGTCCTTCTCAGGGGCGTAGCCAGGAGTGGTACTGAGGTCTTGGAGAACAAGCTATTTAACAGTCCTTCTCAGGGGCGTAGCCAGGAGTGGTACTGAGGTCTTGGTAGAACAAGCTATTTAGCAGGCCTTCTCAGGGGCGTAGCCAGGAGTGGTACAGAGGTCTTGGAGAACAAGCTCTTTAACAGTCCTTCTCAGGGGCGTAGCCAGGAGTGGTACTGAGGTCTTGGAGAACAAGCTCTTTAACAGTCCTTCTCAGGGGCGTAGCCAGGAGTGGTACTGAGGTCTTGGAGAACAAGCTCTTTAACAGTCCTTCTCAGGGGCGTAGCCAGGAGTAGTACTGAGGTCTTGGAGAACAAGCTCCTTAACAGTCCTTCTCAGGGGCGTAGCCAGGAGTGTTACTGAGGTCTTGGAGAACAAGCACTTTAACAGTCCTTCTCAGGGGCGTAGCCAGGAGTGGTACTGAGGTCTTGGAGAACAAGCTCTTTAACAGTCCTTCTCAGGGGCGTAGCCAGGAGTGGTACAGAGGTCTTGGAGAACAAGCTCTTTAACAGTCCTTCTCAGGGGCGTAGCCAGGAGTGGTACTGAGGTCTTGGAGAACAAGCTCTTTAACAGTCCTTCTCAGGGGCGTAGCCAGGAGTGGTACAGAGGTCTTGGAGAACAAGCTCTTTAACAGTCCTTCTCAGGGGCGTAGCCAGGAGTGGTACTGAGGTCTTGGAGAACAAGCTCTTTAACAGTCCTTCTCAGGGGCGTAGCCAGGAGTAGTACTGAGGTCTTGGTAGAACAAGCTCTTTAACAGTCCTTCTCAGGGGCGTAGCCAGGAGTGGTACTGAGGTCTTGGTAGAACAAACTATTTAACAGTCCTTACCAGGGGCGTAGCCAGGAGTGGTACTGAGGTCTTGGAGAACAAGCTATTTAACAGTCCTTCTCAGGGGCGTAGCCAGGAGTGGTACTGAGGTCTTGGTAGAACAAGCTCTTTAACAGTCCTTCTCAGGGGCGTAGCCAGAAGTGGTACTGAGGTCTTGGTAGAACAAGCTCTTTAACAGTCCTTCTCAGGGGCGTAGCCAGGAGTGGTACTGAGGTCTTGGTAGAACAAGCACTTTAACAGTCCTTCTCAGGGGCGTAGCCAGGAGTGGTACTGAGGTCTTGGAGAACAAGCTATTTAACAGTCTTTCTCAGGGGCGTAGCCAGGAGTGGTACTGAGGTCTTGGAGAACAAGCTCTTTAACAGTCCTTCTCAGGGGCGTAGCCAGGAGTGGTACTGAGGTCTTGGAGAACAAGCTCTTTAACAGTCCTTCTCAGGGGCGTAGCCAGGAGTGGTACTGAGGTCTTGGAGAACAAGCTATTTAACAGTCCTTCTCAGGGGCGTAGCCAGGAGTAGTACTGAGGTCTTGGAGAACAAGCTATTTAGCAGTCTTTCTCAGGGGCGTAGCCAGGAGTGGTACTGAGGTCTTGGAGAACAAGCTCTTTAACAGTCCTTCTCAGGGGCGTAGCCAGGAGTGGTACTGAGGTCTTGGAGAACAAGCTCTTTAACAGTCCTTCTCAGGGGCGTAGCCAGGAGTGGTACTGAGGTCTTGGAGAACAAGCTCTTTAACAGTCCTTCTCAGGGGCGTAGCCAGGAGTGGTACAGAGGTCTTGGAGAACAAGCTCTTTAACAGTCCTTCTCAGGGGCGTAGCCAGGAGTGGTACTGAGGTCTTGGAGAACAAGCTCTTTAACAGTCCTTCTCAGGGGCGTAGCCAGGAGTGGTACTGAGGTCTTGGTAGAACAAGCTATTTAACAGTCCTTCTCAGGGGCGTAGCCAGGAGTGGTACTGAGGTCTTGGAGAACAAGCTCTTTAACAGTCCTTCTCAGGGGCGTAGCCAGGAGTGGTACTGAGGTCTTGGAGAAAAAGCTATTTAACAGTCCTTCTCAGGGGCGTAGCCAGGAGTGGTACTGAGGTCTTGGAGAACAAGCTCTTTAACAGTCCTTCTCAGGGGCGTAGCCAGGAGTGGTACAGAGGTCTTGGAGAACAAGCTCTTTAACAGTCCTTCTCAGGGGCGTAGCCAGGAGTGGTACTGAGGTCTTGGAGAACAAGTTCTTTAACAGTCCTTCTCAGGGGCGTAGCCAGGAGTGGTACTGAGGTCTTGGAGAACAAGCTCTTTAACAGTCCTTCTCAGGGGCGTAGCCAGGAGTGGTACTGAGGTCTTGGAGAACAAGCTCTTTAACAGTCCTTCTCAGGGGCGTAGCCAGGAGTGGTACTGAGGTCTTGGTAGAACAAGCTCTTTAACAGTCCTTCTCAGGGGCGTAGCCAGGAGTGGTACTGAGGTCTTGGAGAACAAGCTCTTTAACAGTCCTTCTCAGGGGCGTAGCCAGGAGTGGTACTGAGGTCTTGGAGAACAAGCTATTTAACAGTCCTTCTCAGGGGCGTAGCCAGGAGTGGTACTGAGGTCTTGGTAGAACAAGCTCTTTAACAGTCCTTCTCAGGGGCGTAGCCAGGAGTGGTACTGAGGTCTTGGAGAACAAGCTCTTTAACAGTCCTTCTCAGGGGCGTAGCCAGGAGTGGTACTGAGGTCTTGGAGAACAAGCTCTTTAACAGTCCTTCTCAGGGGCGTAGCCAGGAGTGGTACTGAGGTCTTGGAGAACAAGCACTTTAACAGTCCTTCTCAGGGGCGTAGCCAGGAGTAGTACTGAGGTCTTGGTAGAACAAGCTCTTTAACAGTCCTTCTCAGGGGCGTAGCCAGGAGTGGTACTGAGGTCTTGGTAGAACAAGCTATTTAACAGTCCTTCTCAGGGGCGTAGCCAGGAGTGGTACTGAGGTCTTGGAGAACAAGCTATTTAGCAGTCTTTCTCAGGGGCGTAGCCAGGAGTAGTACTGAGGTCTTGGAGAACAAGCTATTTAGCAGTCTTTCTCAGGGGCGTAGCCAGGAGTGGTACAGAGGTCTTGGAGAACAAGCTCTTTAACAGTCCTTCTCAGGGGCGTAGCCAGGAGTGGTACTGAGGTCTTGGAGAACAAGCTATTTAACAGTCCTTCTCAGGGGCGTAGCCAGGAGTGGTACAGAGGTCTTGGAGAACAAGCTATTTAACAGTCCTTCTCAGGGGCGTAGCCAGGAGTGGTACTGAGGTCTTGGAGAACAAGCTCTTTAACAGTCCTTCTCAGGGGCGTAGCCAGGAGTGGTACAGAGGTCTTGGAGAACAAGCTATTTAACAGTCCTTCTCAGGGGCGTAGCCAGGAGTGGTACTGAGGTCTTGGAGAACAAGCTATTTAACAGTCCTTCTCAGGGGCGTAGCCAGGAGTGGTACTGAGGTCTTGGAGAACAAGCTCATTAACAGTCCTTCTCAGGGGCGTAGCCAGGAGTGGTACTGAGGTCTTGGAGAACAAGCTATTTAACAGTCCTTCTCAGGGGCGTAGCCAGGAGTGGTACTGAGGTCTTGGAGAACAAGCTCTTTAACAGTCCTTCTCAGGGGCGTAGCCAGGAGTAGTACTGAGGTCTTGGAGAACAAGCTATTTAACAGTCCTTCTCAGGGGCGTAGCCAGGAGTGGTACTGAGGTCTTGGAGAACAAGCTCTTTAACAGTCCTTCTCAGGGGCGTAGCCAGGAGTGGTACTGAGGTCTTGGTAGAACAAGCTATTTAACAGTCCTTCTCAGGGGCGTAGCCAGGAGTGGTACTGAGGTCTTGGAGAACAAGCTATTTAACAGTCCTTCTCAGGGGCGTAGCCAGGAGTGGTACTGAGGTCTTGGAGAACAAGCTCTTTAACAGTCCTTCTCAGGGGCGTAGCCAGGAGTGGTACTGAGGTCTTGGTAGAACAAGCTATTTAACAGTCCTTCTCAGGGGCGTAGCCAGGAGTGGTACTGAGGTCTTGGAGAACAAGCTCTTTAACAGTCCTTCTCAGGGGCGTAGCCAGGAGTGGTACTGAGGTCTTGGTAGAACAAGCACTTTAACAGTCCTTCTCAGGGGCGTAGCCAGGAGTGGTACTGAGGTCTTGGAGAACAAGCTCTTTAACAGTCCTTCTCAGGGGCGTAGCCAGGAGTGGTACTGAGGTCTTGGAGAACAAGCTATTTAACAGTCCTTCTCAGGGGCGTAGCCAGGAGTAGTACTGAGGTCTTGGAGAACAAGCTATTTAGCAGTCTTTCTCAGGGGCGTAGCCAGGAGTGGTACAGAGGTCTTGGAGAACAAGCTCTTTAACAGTCCTTCTCAGGGGCGTAGCCAGGAGTGGTACTGAGGTCTTGGTAGAACAAGCTATTTAACAGTCCTTCTCAGGGGCGTAGCCAGGAGTGGTACTGAGGTCTTGGAGAACAAGCTCTTTAACAGTCCTTCTCAGGGGCGTAGCCAGGAGTGGTACTGAGGTCTTGGAGAACAAGCTATTTAACAGTCCTTCTCAGGGGCGTAGCCAGGAGTGGTACTGAGGTCTTGGTAGAACAAGCTATTTAACAGTCCTTCTCAGGGGCGTAGCCAGGAGTGGTACTGAGGTCTTGGAGAACAAGCTATTTAACAGTCCTTCTCAGGGGCGTAGCCAGGAGTGGTACTGAGGTCTTGGAGAACAAGCTATTTAACAGTCCTTCTCAGGGGCGTAGCCAGGAGTGGTACTGAGGTCTTGGAGAACAAGCTCTTTAACAGTCCTTCTCAGGGGCGTAGCCAGGAGTGGTACTGAGGTCTTGGAGAACAAGCTATTTAACAGTCCTTCTCAGGGGCGTAGCCAGGAGTGGTACTGAGGTCTTGGTAGAACAAGCTCTTTAACAGTCCTTCTCAGGGGCGTAGCCAGGAGTGGTACTGAGGTCTTGGAGAACAAGCTCTTTAACAGCCCTTCTCAGGGGCGTAGCCAGGAGTGGTACTGAGGTCTTGGAGAACAAGCTATTTAACAGTCCTTCTCAGGGGCGTAGCCAGGAGTGGTACTGAGGTCTTGGTAGAACAAGCTATTTAACAGTCCTTCTCAGGGGCGTAGCCAGGAGTGGTACTGAGGTCTTGGAGAACAAGCTCTTTAACAGTCCTTCTCAGGGGCGTAGCCAGGAGTGGTACTGAGGTCTTGGAGAACAAGCTATTTAACAGTCCTTCTCAGGGGCGTAGCCAGGAGTAGTACTGAGGTCTTGGAGAACAAGCTATTTAGCAGTCTTTCTCAGGGGCGTAGCCAGGAGTGGTACAGAGGTCTTGGAGAACAAGCTCTTTAACAATCCTTCTCAGGGGCGTAGCCAGGAGTGGTACTGAGGTCTTGGTAGAACAAGCTATTTAACAGTCCTTCTCAGGGGCGTAGCCAGGAGTGGTACTGAGGTCTTGGAGAACAAGCTCTTTAACAGTCCTTCTCAGGGGCGTAGCCAGGAGTGGTACTGAGGTCTTGGAGAACAAGCTATTTAACAGTCCTTCTCAGGGGCGTAGCCAGGAGTGGTACTGAGGTCTTGGTAGAACAAGCTATTTAACAGTCCTTCTCAGGGGCGTAGCCAGGAGTGGTACTGAGGTCTTGGAGAACAAGCTATTTAACAGTCCTTCTCAGGGGCGTAGCCAGGAGTGGTACTGAGGTCTTGGAGAACAAGCTATTTAACAGTCCTTCTCAGGGGCGTAGCCAGGAGTGGTACTGAGGTCTTGGAGAACAAGCTCTTTAACAGTCCTTCTCAGGGGCGTAGCCAGGAGTGGTACTGAGGTCTTGGAGAACAAGCTATTTAACAGTCCTTCTCAGGGGCGTAGCCAGGAGTGGTACTGAGGTCTTGGTAGAACAAGCTCTTTAACAGTCCTTCTCAGGGGCGTAGCCAGGAGTGGTACTGAGGTCTTGGAGAACAAGCTCTTTAACAGCCCTTCTCAGGGGCGTAGCCAGGAGTGGTACTGAGGTCTTGGAGAACAAGCTATTTAACAGTCCTTCTCAGGGGCGTAGCCAGGAGTGGTACTGAGGTCTTGGTAGAACAAGCTATTTAACAGTCCTTCTCAGGGGCGTAGCCAGGAGTGGTACTGAGGTCTTGGAGAACAAGCTCTTTAACAGTCCTTCTCAGGGGCGTAGCCAGGAGTGGTACTGAGGTCTTGGAGAACAAGCTATTTAACAGTCCTTCTCAGGGGCGTAGCCAGGAGTGGTACAGAGGTCTTGGAGAACAAGCTATTTAACAGTCCTTCTCAGGGGCGTAGCCAGGAGTGGTACTGAGGTCTTGGAGAACAAGCTCTTTAACAGTCCTTCTCAGGGGCGTAGCCAGGAGTGGTACTGAGGTCTTGGAGAACAAGCTCTTTAACAGTCCTTCTCAGGGGCGTAGCCAGGAGTGGTACAGAGGTCTTGGAGAACAAGCTCTTTAACAGTCCTTCTCAGGGGCGTAGCCAGGAGTGGTACTGAGGTCTTGGAGAACAAGCTATTTAACAGTCCTTCTCAGGGGCGTAGCCAGGAGTGGTACAGAGGTCTTGGAGAACAAGCTATTTAACAGTCCTTCTCAGGGGCGTAGCCAGGAGTGGTACTGAGGTCTTGGAGAACAAGCTATTTAACAGTCCTTCTCAGGGGCGTAGCCAGGAGTGGTACTGAGGTCTTGGAGAACAAGCTATTTAGCAGGCTTTCTCAGGGGCGTAGTTAGAAAGAGGGATACTGGGGGTTTTACAAAAAGAAGTAAACGGAAATTGACAATAAACTAAATAAACATCCAGAGATATAACTGTGGAACCAACAGATACGTAATTCACTTTTAGCAGTCATGCATGCACCTTCATTGTGTTCTACCTTCATTTCGTAACTATAACCCCCATCCGCCGATCCTGGCTACGCTACTGGCGTTCTATAATAATAATAATGATAATAATAATAATAGTAATAATAATAATAATAATAATAAAATAACAATAATAATAATAATAATAATAATAATAATAATAATAATAAAATTGTACCGTGAGTATACCTTCCCCGCCCAATTAAAAAGCGTTCCTTCCATACGACCATCTATGTAAACAAAACTGAACTGGTGTGCTACAAGATAGTTAGGTATTCAACTGGCAGATGTTTCTATCATCGTTTTAATTGATCGCTTCAGCGGGACGAACTCTAATTATTGTATAAAGAAATATTAATGTTTTCTGTTGTCAAATCTTAGGTTTTGAGCATTGTCTTCTTAATGTATCAAAGTTGTCAACACTTTAGCTGGTTTCTTCAATATTAATCGACTTATGAGAAACTTGTAAATAATTCCTCTAGCCAATTAAAATTGTGGTGTGTACTGTCATCCAGCCTATTAGTAAGGAGTTCCGGAAGCATCCCCTCAAAAAGTACTGAAACGCTGGGCCCTTTAGGGCCGTATTATCTGAATTGCTCCAGTGTGAGGAGGGTGTATTGACGTGACCCAGGAGGCAGGGGCGCACACGGCGTTAGGAAGGCTCAGCAACTCAAGGTAATGGCGGAATTTTCTTAGCTCCTGCGGATAGTTTGGTGCGAAAGTTTCAACCTCTTTTATTTCTGTAAATTTCTAAAATTGTTATTTCAAATATAGAATTTTCGGCAAGTCTGAGGACTCTATCCTATTCCCTACTGGGAAATATGTAATGTAAGGGAACAAAGAGTGAACACCCTCTGTTGGTTCCCATTCAACTTGGCATGAGGTGACTAAAGTTTTCAAATCCTCTAAATTTGTTTAATCATATTTGGCTTTAATATTTCTTACTTATTTACCCCTCTGTAGAATAGGCTTATCCCACTCTAAGGAGGGCAAGTGTTTCGCCAGTCATGTTCAACGTTTTCTTTTTACATGAAGGCCATTTAGTATGGGCAATCATGCCCCTGTTTATTCGGTAATTGTTTCTGGTGTGGAGTTCACTTTAGGAACAGTAAATTATAAACTGTTTAGCAGTAGATAAGCCCACATCGGTGCTACTTGGTGAAAATACTTTAATTGAGGACAACCGATGGCTTGACAGGTGCACCTTGAGTGTGCCTCTGCGAAGTTGGATTATAGCTCAGACTCCTATATTGTATAATAAATGATCGGAGCTCTTTGTAAAATATCGTTCCTGTCAAGAGCAATAACGCACTTTTTGATGTAAATCAAACAAACAATTGTAAATGTCATACCTGATTTGCAGACTTTTAAGTCCTTATTATTGCTAGAGCTGACGAGCTCTTTAATATAGTTGTTATTAGTTCAGATTTTCTATTTTTGTATTAAAAAATGGAGAGAAATAAAAATTCAAAATTTGTTGTGATAAGTTATGCTTCTGTTAATTTGTTGTCCACCCATTCAACCTTAAAGTTTATTATCCCTCTTCAATCCACAATATTACATTAAATATTATAATAATATGCACTAAGTCTTCTGGTTATGGGCCAGAAGTAATATGTTACTCTCATGGATCTATCCAAGTCTCATCCTCGACTTTGACAATCTGGAAGTGATCCAAGGATATGCAATGCTATCAGACTATCACCACCGAGCTAGATAGCTGCAGTCGCTTAAGTGGGACCAGTATCCAGCATTCGGGAGATAGTGGTTTTGAACCCCACTGTCGGCAGCCCTGAATATGTTTTTCCGTGGTTTCCCACTTTCACACCAGGCAAATGTTGGGGCTGTGCCTTAAATAAGGACACGGCCGCTTCCTTCCCATTCCTAGGCCTTTCCTTTACCATCGTCGCTATAAGACCAGTGCGACGTAAAGCAAATAGCCATTCCGTTTTCAGCCACTCTCTGTTATGTATGGTGTGACTCAGTAAGGAAACTAATTCACTCCTCATTCTCAAGTAGGCCTCTTCAGTGACCAGCCATGACAGCTTCGGGCAGCGTGCTCAACATCAATTATTATTATTATACTATTAATGCCTTGGAATGGACAGTTATGGAAATAAATATTTTCATGTTACTTAAAATGAGAAGGATGACTGTATTCTTTTAGTAATTTTCCATAATATTTCACTATGTATCACTGATAATCTATTGAACTTTCCCATTCGAGAATCCGTTTCCATATGCTGTGCTCATGTACAACGCTTTTCATATTTACGTTTTATCTCAGTTCACCTAGAGCCACCGGCGAGTGCAGACGTACGGAGTGGAGGGTCCCTGGAGTGGGAGAAGGTAGTGTAAGTGCGGAGTGTTGGAAGTCAGCGAGGTGCTTACAGGCAATGATCGGTACGGAGCAGTACAGGGCGAGCATAGGTGGTTGGGAGGGAAGGAAGAAGAAAGAAGAAGTGAAGACAAGAAGATGCAGAATAGAACTGGATAAAATAGGATACTTTATACTTTCTGCAGCGGTGATTTTGATATTGCTTTGGATTGGGGGAGTAGAACTGAACCCAGGTCCGACTTATAGAGGAAATATGAGCTGGGAGGACATGGAAACAATCAGAAAAATCGTAACAGAGGTGGTAGCAGAGACAGGTCCCCTCGAACAAATCAAGAACATGATCAAGGAACAAACGAGGGAGTTTGAAAAAATGAAGGGGTGGTTTCAGGAAAAGATAGAAGACACAGCTTCACAGGTGAGAAGAAATGGTGAAGAAGTTTCAGCATTAAGAGAGGAGATAGGGAGATTGCAAGAGGAGGTATCGAAACTGAAAGCCGACGTAGTTGTTAACACCCGAAGTCGCAGAAATAAATGCTTATTTATATATGGAGTGCAAGAGGGTAAGAAGGAAGATAAGACGAGTATAGTTTATAAAGTAGTGGACTTAATTCAGGGTAAAATGAAAATAAATTTTAGTGAAGTGGACATTGATGATGTGACAAGAGTGGGAAGATTTAGAGGTAATAGGCCTATCAAAGTGCAATTATTTTCTACACTGATGGCTGATACAGTGGTGCGTAATGCAGGTAACGTGCAAGGAAAAAAAATATGGATAAGGAGGGACATAGGAGCTGAAGAGTGGAGGAATGAAAAAACTCTTAAAAAACACATGATACGAGCTAGGCAGCAAGGGTTGAATGCAGTCATCAGAGGACAGGAATTAGTGGTGACAGGCAACAGATGGAGGAGAGTATGGTCGGTGAATAGACTGATGGACCTAGAACGGAGGATGAAACAAGATGAGGAGGCTAAGAGAAGTGTAGTGAACAACGGGGATGACAAACGAGTGGAAGATAATAAGCAAGTGAAAGTTAACGAGGGTAGAAGTGTAATTATAGGAAGTAGTACTGAAAAGTGTCAGGAGAGACAGAATGAGGTGCTAAGTGGAAGTATGAACAACGGTAAGGAAAGAGCAGTGGACGGGCAATGCAGGAGAGAGGCTGAAGATCAAAGGGGTGATCGGGGAAAGGAGAGTGAGCAACAAGAAGCTGAGAGAGCTGAGTGTAGTGGTGTAGTTAGACAAGATCAGGGTATAAAAGCAAAGCCAGAGTTAACCTATGAGTACCTCGCTCAGAATTTGAGTAGGAGCGCAGGGAGAGATAGAAGATATATTTGTAGAAAAAGTAGAGATGGTGGTACTGAGATTGCATTGGTGTAGGGTATAAATGCTGAGTGATGGCAGATGAGTGTGTGTTAGGGCTGAATTGAGGTGTTGGAAGTAGAGGTGGTATATGTGGAAATGTGGTTGTTTGGTATTTGTAGGTGAAGATGAAGTGATATTTTGAATGTTGTGATGATGTATGAGGGTATGGTATTTGTAGATGGAGATTTATTTGATGGTAGACGAGTGTGTGCTAGGGCTGAAATGTGGTGATGGAAGTAGAGGTGGTATATGTTGAAATGTGGTGTTGGAAAGGTATGGAGAAGTGAGGGTGTACTCATGAGTAAGTTGTATCGAATGTGATGGTATATGAGTGGGTGGTATATGTAGATGTTGAAATGTGGTGTTGGAAAAGTATGAAGATGTTATAGAGTTGAAATGTGGTGTTGGAGAAGTGGTGGTATAAGATGGTGGACGGCAGTTTGTTGATATGAGCTGGAGGAGTGGTGGTAAATGTGGTGTTGGATAAGTGTTTTATCGCTGGAATGTGGTGTGGGAGAAGTGGTGATGTAAGTAGAGGTGGTATATAATGTGGAGTTGGTGTTGTACTGCTGAGATGTGGTGTTGGAGGTATTGAAGGCTTAGTATTTATGATTAGGGATGTATGGTTTGGTATTATGTACGGATTGGTATTGAGATGGTTTATTTACGGCTGATTTCGTGGGAGTTGGGAGGTGGTATTATTGTATTGGTGTCTGGTATGGCTATTTAATTTTTGGAGCTGGAAAGAGGTGAGTTTATTATAATATTATTGGTGTCTGGTATAAATGCTGAGTGATGGCAGACGAGTGTGTGTTAGGGCTGAAATGTGGTGTTGGAAGTAGAGGTGGTATATGTTGAAATGTGGTGTTGGAAAGGTATGGAGATGTAGTAATGTAACTTGGCTATTTGTAAAGTTTGGTTTGGTAGAAGATCGAGTTTTCAGTAGGTAATTATGATGGGTAATAGGATGAGTATGAGTGTATGGTAAATTGAGTAAGTTATGATATGGTATAGGGTTGAAATGTGGTGTTGGAGAAGTGGTGGTATAAGAGGGTGGATGGCAGAAGGTGAGTGTATTTGTGGAAGGAGTAGAGCTGGTATGCTGAAGTGTGGTGTTGGAAGTATTGAAGGTTTAGTATTTATGATTAATTTATGATTAATTTATGATTAATATATGATTTTTTTGAAATGTGGTGTTGGAAAGGTATGGAGATGTAGTAATGTAACTTGGCTACTTGTAAATTTTGGTTTGGTAGAAGATGGAGTCTTCAGTAGGTAATTATGACGGGTAATAGGATGAGTATGAGTGTATGGTAAATTGAGTAAGTTATGATATGTTATAGGGTTGAAATGTGGTGTTGGAGAAGTGGTGGTATAAGATGGTGGATGGCAGAAGGTGAGTGTATTTGTGGAAGGAGTAGAGCTGGTATGCTGAAGTGTGGTGTTGGAAGTATTAAATTATGATATGTTATAGGGTTGAAATGTGGTGTTGGAGAAGTGGTGGTATAAGATGGTGGATGGCAGAAGGTGAGTGTATTTGTAGAAGAAGTAGAGGTGGTGTATGAGGCAGGGTTGGTGTGGTATGGCTGAAATGTGGTGTTGGAGTATTGCTGGCCAAAATTTTTGGAGGCGTGATTGGTATTTGTTAATGAAGTGTGATTATTTATTGTTGATATTTGGAGATGGAGGAGTGGTGGTACACGTAATATCAGAATTTAAGCGTGGAAAGGGATGAGATTTGAGAAGTGGTGTTTTGTTTGAATAATTGTCTTGAGGTGTTTTTATTAGGTGGAGTCGAAGTTGTAATAGATGTGTCTGTATAGTGAACTTGTCGGTGATGGTGGTATGTGTTGGTATAGGTAAAGAGTGTATTGCTATAATATGTGGAAGGTGGTGTTAGAGAGGTGGTAGATATGAGTGTTTGGTATTTATAGGTGAAATTTTGGTTTGGTGGCGTAAGTGGAAGAAAGCTTGGTAGGTAAATCTGATCATTTAATTATGATGGTGATTCATTGATGTATTGTGTAATATACAAATCTATTGGTGGCGAAATTGTGGAGATGGAGGGGTGTAGGAGATATGTATTGCTAAAGGACAAAGTTGCGACAGGTGAGGTGTGAGGTAAACATGGATATGGCTGGCGAGGCAAGGTCTGCCTGAGCACAGCAACTCAGAGTGGGTCATGTAGAAAAACAATGGAGGTGTGGAATGTGCAGTGTCAAGTAGGACACTTGGTAGAAAGAGTTGTCTGGCTCGGAGATCGCGCAGGTGATATTATATGTTGATATTGGCAAACGGTTCATAGAGGGAATCAACCGTTGGCCAGCGGATTATTAATAGTATTATTTGTTTATTTATTCAGCTATTTATTTAGTTGTAGGGTGGCTTAGGTAGAACTCTATTGTAAACATGTATTGGGGCTAAACGCCTGTGTTGTTCATCAATAAATTCAATTCAATTCATATTTACGTTTTATCATAAAAATCTCGCTGATGCAATTTACTTACAATTAGTCTGTCACATGCTGAAAGGTTGGACATAATTGAATATTTGGAGGAGCAGAGTGCTCTGGCCTTAGTGACCCATAACATTACGTGTGGGCGATACAACAGTGCGCATGGCAACTAGGTAATTGGGCGCAATGCTGCCGCTAATGACATTAACTCCGCTCTAGGGAGGGTTCGAACCCAAGATAGCCTGCTGATGGCGGGGAATCCCCATGGGTGGGTCGCGTCCGCAGGCTGAATCATACATCTGTCTGCTCAGCGCCTGTTGCCGATGATACTTCTCAATATTTATGTCGCATGGTTAGAGTTTATTACTTAAAATTTTTGCTGGAAGTCTGCTATGGTATCCGTTGTAATTCCTATTTTTATTAAACGATTTTTTAAAATTACTTAACAACAGTATACGTGTATTTGCAAGCGGAATGTAGAGGTCTGCATAAACTGGTTTAGACTCGGTTGGGTCTGGGAATACAACGGGACGGTTGTCTCGACGAAACATTTTAAAGCAGACCGATTAGCCTCCTTGAGTATACCGAAATACCGGATCGCTTGCGGTTTTCAGCGAGACAGTCGGTAGTGCTAGGGTGTGGTGCGTAAACACGCCCCGCTTATCACAAATACGTTTACGATGTAATATAATATTTTCACACGAAAGCTACTAAGATACAGTATTGCATAGTTTGTTTGTGTCCTTTCGTACATATTGCCGACCTACTTTAAAAGCCAGAATATTTTAAGGATCATTTTGAAATGTTCCAATACACTGGAAATTTTAGTATTTACAGTTCCCAATTACTTAAAAGAATTTCAAGTAAGTACCCTATACACGTGTCTGTCTGTCTGTCTGTCTGTCTGTCTGTCTGTCTGTCTGTCTGTCTGTCTGTCTGTCTGTCTGTCTGTCTGTCTGTCTGTCTGTCTGTCTGTCTGTCTGTTAGGTCATCAGCCCAGAGGCTGGTTGGATCCTCAAACAGCACCACCAAAGGTTATGTGGTTATGAGGAAACCCCCAAAACCAATGGCAGCACTAAAATGAGGCGTACTAGGCAAGATGAGGAGTGAGGTAGTTTGCCATTGCTTTCCTCACTGGGTCAGAAAGTACTATTGCAGCACAACTAAGACCCTATGAGCAGCACCTTTCATAACACTCAGATGCACTAGTCATGCTCCGAATGTCATTACTCAGCACTACCCATACCCCAGCAACTTCCATATTGTCACAGCCATGGATGTTGACCGGGACTCCGGTGGAAGCTACACTTTACTCTGGCCTGTGCCAAGAGATGGATGCAAAGTACTGTATCCATCAAGAAATGACAGCAGGCAGCCTATACACGTATAGATTAAATAAATCAAAGCTTAACAATCAAGCAACCGGGCGAGTTGGCCGTGCAGTTAGGGGCACGAAGCTGTGAGTTTGCATCCGGGAGATAGTGGCTTGGAATCCCACTGTCGGCAGCCCTGAATATGGTTTTCCGTGTTTTCCCATTTTCACACCAGGAAAATGCTGGGGCTGTACCTCAATTAAGGCCACACCCGCTTCCTTCCCATTCATAGGCCTTTCCTATCCCATCGTCATCATAAGATCTATATGTGTCGTAAAGTAAAGAAGATTAAATACTGCATATTGTTACCTTTCCTGAAAATGGTAAGTACTGCACCAACATTATTGTTTTTATATTATTACAAAAATCTCTAATAATAATAATAATAATAGTAAATCTACATAACGAAAATAACAATATTTTTAATTTAGGCCTACCTTCCGGGATTAAATTTTGTTCATCTTCTTCGATTTTTTCCGTTCAGTTTCAGCATGCGCATCAGTAGTCCAGCTTTCATTCACTGACTCTTGAGTGCTCTCTTTTTATACAGTTCATTCATTCTAATGAACGAGTTCTCACGAAACACGTCACAGCGAAGTCATCGATTTCACTATACATATGTCTGATGATACCTATCAGTTCCTTCATCACTCTTGGCCACTTCCTCAGACAATTTCCGTGGAACCTTTGAAAATCTTTTTTCCAGTTCGCAATCATTGTCTAACCACTGGGGAGATGGATTCATTAGGCCTCCTTTAGACAAAGCCGACATCCAGCCAGAGTTACTAATAATAACGCATATCCTATTTTTCCCCCGTAGATGAAGCTAGTGGTGATTCCTTTTTTTTTTCGTAACTCGGTGTGCAAAATACCCCGCCAACATATTTATAAGTCCTTATTTTCATTATGTAATCAATCTTCGAAATTGTGCTGCTCAATAAACTGATCTATTAATGAGTCAATTTTACAATTAAAGTATTCATACGCTGAATCAGAAATTTCCAAGTTAGTTTCGACTGAGTCTATGGTGTCATTAGTAATAGCACAGTCTACTCCTTCGAGAACATCTACATTTAATGTTTCACACTCTTTCCGGTTGCAGATTGGAGTTTTAATTATGCCATATGCACTTTTGCTCCGTAATAGGGACTTTACTGTCTGGGTGACTGCTGTGGGCAGAGGGTGGTCATAAAACCAACCTATGCCCCTGATCATAGAAATATATATGACTCTAAAACATCTTTATTACATTTCGATGCTAGTAGATATTGATATCCTTCAGATGTTAGGTTTCGAAGGAATCCCTGCAAAATACGGATGTAAACCATACAGCCTATTTGCAAAGGTAGTAAGTCAGTCTTGCTGATGAAAACATCCAGCTCCTCTAAGCACTTTTGAACTTGTTTGTTGGATGATGAGGGATTCAAGTAAACATTAACAGTTTAAACAAACTGTAATACATGTTCATACGATATAGCCTTAGTCAGATTGATGTTCAGCAGCTTTTCTTACGTTTTGTCGTTCACTATCAGTTACTAGCAAATGTTGTTCGATTATTATGAGTGGATACAGTGAAGAGTTCGGCGGCCACCGCCACCTACGGCTCTCTGCAGAGGCTTCCTCCGCCACCTCCTCCTCACGCTCTCGGGAGAGGCCCTCCTACTCAGACCCCCTCCTCCTCAGGCCCCCTCCTCCTCAGGCCCCCCTCCTCCTCCACAGGCCCATCGCAGCGGCGTCTTCCACCACCTCCTCCACACGCTATCGAAAGATACTTCCTTCTCCCGCCGGAAATTTGAATTTTGGCGCGAGATTTGTACTTCTAAACAAAGCCACGTGCTTTTTGACAGCTGTCATCGACAACAACGCATCGTTAACCTCACCGCTGCCATCTTGACGGGCCTAAACCTCAGTGCTGCCAACTAAACCTTACTAGCGCGAGATTTGAATCAGTAAACAAAGCTGCCATCCGCCATCTTGCATCGCAAACCCCAGTGCTGCTATCTTAACGACACACAAAACCTGAACAACAACAACGCATCGCTAACCTCAGTGCTGCCCTCTTTATACTACTAAACATTATCGAGGTGGATATGGTAGGAAATTTAAAATTCACGTGATTTTTTGACAGCTGTTATCCGCCATCTTGCATTGCAAACCTTAGTGCTGCAATCTTTAGCGACTTACCTTTGAAATGTGGTGGCGGAAATTTGAAAAATTCTACATTCTCTTGTTTGGAAACAAGCCTACGTGCTCTTTTGACAGCTGACAGTAGCCGTCTTTAATCAACAGAGCATCGTGCTGCCCTATTTAGCTACTACCTTTGAAATGTGGTGGCGGCAATTTGAAAAATTCTATTTGATAAGCTGCTATCTGTAATCAGCAGAACACTGTGCTGCTATCTTTATCGTAGTAGTGGGCAATTTCTACGTAACAGCTGTCATCCGCCATATTTCATCGCTAACCATAGTGCTGACCTCTTTAGCTACTACATTTGAAATGTGGTGGCGGGCAAATTCCACGTGACAGCTGTCATCCGCCATCTTGCATCGCTAACCTTAGAGCTGCCCTCTTTACAGCACTGCGGGTAATTTAAAGAAATCCGTCAGCTGTCATCCTCCATCTTGCATCGCAAACCTCAGTGCTGCCATCTTTAGCTACTTACGTTCGAAATGTGGTGGCGGTAATTTGAAGAGTTCTCTTTGACAGCATCCATCTTTAATCAAGAGAGCACCGTGCTGTCATCTTTAGCTACTGCCACCTTACATCGCTTACCTCGCTGCTGCCATCTTTAGCTACTTACCTTTGAAATGAGGGGGCGGACAATTTAAAATATTCCACGAGCGTTTTTGACAGCAGCCATCTTTTTTCAACACAGTACCGTGCTGCTATATTTACAGCTACAACCTCGCTAATTAGCACTTAGAGGCTACTACACAAGATAGCTATGGCTGTTACAGCCTCCTCCTTACCTCGTCTGTTAAGGCATAGCTTTATCGAACAAGTTTAAACATGCATCGGGATAGCTAGAGTAAGCACGGACTGCAGTGATGACGTCATTGGGCATGTTTAGACTTGATCGTTTTCTTAAGAGTAAGTAGGTGTAAGGAATGCAATATGTATGTGCATGTGCAGCAGCGATGATGTTTAAACCTGTCCGTTCGAGAAACAGTGATAGAGAGTGGAGCGCAAACATGACGAATACATTAATAGTTGATGTACAAGGCTTTAAAGTAAACAGCAGCAAATTTGTGTATAAAGAGGTGGCTGTGTTAGATGACAGTGTGTTGTGGGCACCAAAACTTGTTAGTTTACTATTTAGCTCACATTTTCCTTACTGTTTGCAAGCAGATGAAGATAAAAAGCAGACTCAATGGATCGAAAACAATTTAGGTTTGAAGTGGGAAGGAAAAGGAATACCTTATGGTTTCCTATCTTTTATGATGAACGCGTATTTGTCAAGAGCTGTTCTTTTAAAGGGTCGTGAAAAGAAACAATGGTTGCGTGAGTATCTACCATCATCTTGTGAAATTATCGACGTGCATGAATTGGGGTGCCCATCATTTAAAACTCTTCCGAAGGAGCATAGTAGAGAAACAAGTACACAGTCTTTACAACATGTATGCATGCTCTTTGATTGGTTGTGTTGCAGTGCTTGCCGGGAGGTGAACAACATATGTAAACTGCAGTGTCGAAATAACCTTAGTGTTAAAGAAACATTTGTAGAGTGAAGACATCATGTAATTTCTAACAGATACTAAGTGTAACGCAGTTGGAAAGGCAATCGTAAAGTTTTATGCATGCAAAAAGAAACTAAACGCTTTTACTGAAGAAGAGTTAAATGCTTTACCAAAGGCATTTTTGGTTAATGTAGCTGCGAATGCTGTAAAGAAAGCCTGGGATAAGGTGCCTCGTGAGTGGACTCAAGATCTTGTTTTGTCGGAGCTTCAAACGTGTAGTTTACATCATAAACACGTGACTTTTGGTAGAAGACCTTCTGTGAGACAGTGCCGTACATGTCAACTAATTAAATTGTATCACGGACCTAAAAGTAACGAGTTGTCTTCGCTTATAAACACGTATCATGGCTGCGAAGAGTGTAGACAAAGAAAAGGTGAAGAAACCTGCCAGAAAAAAGATGAGGAAGCATGTTGGGCATGGGCTCATCTATAAAGTGATTGATATTCTTCTCTTCGAGCTTCATCTTCCCTGCGGCCCTAGAACAGGTTCGCCTGACACTTGGTTAGATGCTGCCTGCAAAGAGTATGTCGACAATACAATCCTAAACTAAGACGTGTAGCTGATAAAAATCTGCTTCGTAAAGTTATGCTATGTGTGTTATTACTTAGTGCTTCAGCTGCTCAGAAGATAGCAGCACTTATTGTTGGTGCAATAAAACGAGAACTGAGTGACAAAGACAGTAAAATAAAAAAGGGTAAAATGTATATATACTCAAAAATACACTGACTGACAGAGCAAATGCAACACCAAGAAGGAGTGGTTCGAAAGGGATGAAAGTTGGGGAAAAACCAGAGACGGCACGGACGAATAATTGATGTTTATTTCAAACCGATATGCAGGTTACACAATGCGCACGGCATCGACTCATTAGGATGTAGGACCACCGCGAGCGGCGATGCACGCAGAAACACGTCGAGGTACAGAGTCAATAAGAGTGCGGATGGTGTCCTGAGAGATGGTTCTCCATTCTCTGTCAACCATTTGCCACAGTTGGTCGTCCGTACAAGGCTGGGGCAGAATTTGCAAACGGCGTCCAATGAGATCCCACACGTGTTCAATTGGTGAGAGATCCGGAGAGTACGCTGGCCACGGAAGCATCTGTACACCTCGTAGAGCCTGTTGGGAGATGCGAGCAGTGTGTGGGCGGGCATTATCCTGCTGAAACAGAGCATTGGGCAGCCCCTGAACGTACGGGAGTGCCACCGGCCGCAGCACATGCTGCACGTAGCGGTGGGCATTTAACGTGCCTTGAATACGCACTAGAGGTGACGTGGAATCATACGCAATAGCGCCCCAAACCATGATGCCGCGTTGTCTAGCGGTAGGGAGCTCCACACTTACTGCCGGATTTGACCTTTCTCCACGCCGACGCCACACTCGTCTGCGGTGACTATCACTGACAGAACAGAAGCGTGACTCATCGGAGAACACGACGTTCCGCCATTCCCTCATCCAAATCGCTCTAGCCCGGCACCATGCCAGGCGTGCACGTCTATGCTGTGGGGTCAATGGTAGTCTTATGAGCGGCCGCCGGGAGTGCAGGCCTCCTTCAACCAATCGACGGGAAATTGTTCTGGTCGATATTGGAACAGCCAGGGTGTCTTGCACATGCTGAAGAATGGCGGTTGACGTGGCGTGCGGGGCTGCCACCGCTTGGCGGCGGATGCGCCGATCCTCGCGTGCTGACGTTACTCGGGCTGCGCCTGGACCCCTCGCACGTGCCACATGTCCCTGCGCCAACCATCTTCGCCACAGGCGCTGCACCGTGGACACATCCCTATGGGTATCGGCTGCGATTTGACGAAGCTACCAACCTGCCCTTCTCAGCCCGATCACCATACCCCTCGTAAAGACGTCTGTCTGCTGGAAATGCCTCCGTTGACGGCGGCCTGGCATTCTTAGCTATACACGTGTCCTGTGGCACACGACAACACGTACTACAAAGACTGCCGGCTGAGAAATCACGGTACGAAATGGGCCATTCGCCAACGCCGTGTCCCATTTATCGTTCGCTACGTGCGCAGCACAGCGGCGCATTTCACATCATGAGCATACCTCAGTGGCGTCAGTCTACCCTGCAATTGGCATAAAGTTCTGACCACTCCTTTTTGGTGTTGCATTTGCTCTGTCAGTCAGTGTAAATATGAATTGTCAAAACATATTACAGGTGTTGTTTAATCCTACAGCATGTCCTAGTGACTTAGAAGAAAGGAGAGGTAGAGGATTAAAAAACGCACATAAGATTTAAAGTACATCCTCTTTATTAATCCATGAATTAAAGCTGTTATTAAAACCAAGCCATTTAACATACAGTTTATTCTCACGACGTCGAATAACACATTCAACTAAATAGTGATCAGGATATTTTGTTTTCTGCAGTTCTTCGATGTAGAATCCTCCTTCAATTGGCTGTCCTCTGAGATCGCGAAGTAATCCGTAACTGGATTAGTAAGCTTAACACTTCTGATTTGGAAAACTTCAGTTCTCCAGTTAGGTGTGTGTCCTTTTGCAAAGATAGACTTGTGTTTGCTGATGAGAACAAAATCACCTTCTTTTAAGCGATGGCGACGTGCATAGGCTGTTTTAATTACGAGATGAATAGCATCTACACGAGGTGTATTCCTTGTAACAAGACGTGGCATTGTTCCGATAGTGTGATAAGCGTATCGTTGTAGATAGACAGAAGTCTAGGTAGCAGATCAATCCAACGATATGAACCTTGTGCTGTAAATTCTGGCCACATCATTGTTTTGAGTGTACGATTAAAGCGTTCTACAACACTTGCCTTAAGATTGTTGAACGTCGAGTAGTGTTGAATGCCAAGTAACTTGAGGTAAGAAGAAAATTCCTTGTTGTAAAACTCTTTACCTTGATCAGTTTGAAGAAGCCTTGGGCAGCGTTTCGATTCTCCAACAATATGGTTAAATGCTTCTTTAACTTGTGCTGCTGTTTTAGAAGGCACGGGTTGTGCAAAAGCAAACTTCGAATACACATCGAAGACAGTAAGTAGATACTTATACCCCTTATTACTAGAGGCATATGGAATCATTTCTACTAAGTCTGCTTGCCAGAGATCATCTGTTCCTCGCGTAATAACGCGTCTGCGACAGTAGGTGCGACGTGCTGGTTTACGTAACTCATGTGCGATGTTTACCTTTACAGGTGAGATCTTCTCTTAACGAGCCATTACAAAATAATACCGGCATAACTTAATTCCCTCTCTATTTCCAGAATTTCTGATTCGCGAGCTGTGTGACCAGCACCTTACGATGCTCTTAAAAGTTGTAATCGTTCAGCGAATAAGTTTGGGTCATTCCAGTATCTTACGTCCACATACGGCAACAAAGGTTTGTATATAACGTCAAAACTATGTGCTGTCGGAAACAGCTTAGAAATAACTCACGATACTTGTAACTCTTATTTGCATTTACAGCTTCTGTTCTCTTGTAATTACGTCGTGTTGCATCAGTAGCAAAAAGTATTGCTTTATATTATTTAAGATCATCTTGTAAAATTATATCCTTGCCAGGTATTCGTGTGAAAAGAAGTTCTAAGAGTTCTTTCGTAGTTTTATAGGTAACACATTTTACAATAAGTTTGTTGTTATTAATCTTAACATTTGAATTTCCTATCCATTTTCGTAGCGAATACCGTACCTAGTGTCAGTTTGGCCTGTAAAATGTTTTTGTATATAAGCCGCAAAGAGAGATCCATAGGTATATGGAAGAAACGTTCTAAACTGATTGCGATACTATGGCGTAATTATAACCTCAGACAAAGTTGGTAGATATTGCGTCGATGAAGTAGGTGTTACATCAATAAGATCTGTAGTTAAAAACTCGACACGCTTAGATGGTGATGTATTATTAAGTTTTCCTTCCCTATCCTCCTCTCCCTCTTCGTGATCTACATCTTGCTTCTTCTCTTCCTCATCTTTTTCATGCTGTTCTTCTTCTTCATGCTTCTCGTCGCCATAAGACATATCTGCGTCGGTGTGACGTTAAACAAAATAACAAAAAAAAGCTTCTCTTTATGATATGATGTTTGCATAGAAGCAAAACTTGATGTAGACTGCGGTAATGAAGTAGAATTAAGAATTTCTTTGAGTGGTGTACTTAGTTGCGTTTTAAAAAATAAATCCGTGTCTGCTTGTATACGTTTAAGCCTTTTAAATTTCCGTCGAATACTGTTTCGAGTTTGGATGATATATTTTGTAATTTCCTTGCTAGATATTAACATGATGATGATGGTTTTTAATCAAGTAGTTACTGTAATTCTGCGTTAATTCATATAAAATGGTCGAAATCCATGCGATATCGTCCATGCTGAACACTTTCTTCATCAATAACTAAAAAGCTGTAACGGTGTAATGACCAACATTTAGCATACGTTTGAAGTCATCGAATGTCATATCAGTGTTAACATGATCGTCATACACATGTCGCATGTTGTGCTCATCTTGCCGAAAAAGCACCATAACCTTTGCGTTATCGCGTATCAACTGCTTAGGCACACGAGAATAAGTTTGGCACAAATAGATGCAATCAACATATTTACGTCGTCCCATACAAAAGAATGCACGAATAACGTTTTGCTGTTCTGTTGCGACATCATCAAAGATCATAAGAGAATTAGGAAGCACATCGTCTGGTGATGGTACTTGCTCATGCGAATTAAATTTAAAATATCTTATTCCATCTTTAACTAGATCGTGCATTACAGTTTGTACAATAGTATCTAGCGGTTGATAGAGTGACTCTGCAAAAACGTAAATATTCTCGAAGCGTACACCATTTACAGAAGTAATCAGTGTAAGTAAAAGATTTGTTTTCCAGCATCCCGATGGGCCTGATATAATATATCGAACAGTAAAAGGAAACGACGTTCCATGACGTTTTCTTGTAATTGTACTAGAACTGGGTAAGAAATGTGGTACAATGTCGGTAAGAGGTAGTGTGTCTTGCTGCTTTATAATCTACATGAAAACTGAATCATAAAGTAGGTAGTAGTAATATATATATTACACGAAACAAGAGGTAACGGTTATTTATGATTTGCTCTTGACCAGTAAAGTCGTGCGCAGATTAGTAAAACTACGATATCCAAACGACATGAAGGAAAAGAAAGCAAAAACTGTTGGATGGAAAGATGTTATAAAGGCTGCCCAATATTCTATTCGAGGGGAATACAATCATCGTATAGCTATTACTAAGGCATTACGCGCAGCAAGAGCGAGAATTCCTCCAAAGTGCAGAGCAATATTAAGTAAACGTGCATGAATTATTCCTGAACCAAAACGAGGACGATTTCTTCCTGGGCTGTTTGCTGGCCTAGCAGCTTTAGGGTCATTGCTGGGTGGTGCTAGTGCTCTAGCAAGGACTGTTAAAGCTGTAGAAGAAGATAAACAACAGTTGAAAGAGAGTGAACGTCATAACAAGACGATGGAGGCAATTGCGTTACGAGGCAAAAGTGTGAACATGAAGCTAGCACCATACAAGAAATGGATTAGTATCTACATTTCACCAAAGATGTCTACTAAATGCACTGCCTCATCGAGCTCTAACGCATGATAACGTTTTTAAGTTTGCTAAACAAATAGGAATTCATTATTTTCGAGGTGTGTATATGTGCGATCAACTACCAGAGCGCCCACGTGAACGTGAAAGTGCCGTAATTAACTTGGACAACAGTCGTGAACCTGGAACTAATTACGTTGCTTATTTAAAACGTAAATCTAAAGTATGGTATTTTGATAGCTATGGAGACTTACCTCCTCCCTTTAAGTTTATACGTTATTTCGGAAGCAGTGCAGACATTGTTTACAATAAAAAAACGTGTGCAAAACTTTAATACACGCATGTGCGGACAATTATGTCTTATGTTCTTATATCAAACCCAGACAGTAGAGAAAGTGCATTAGTGTCTACGTGATGACGAACAGTGAAAGAACGTTTGCTGTACGTGGAGAAGGACCTGAAACAACCGTCTATTTTAATCCGCCGATCGAACTTGGCTATCAGCCGCATAGTCTTGGACTAGTATCGTTTGAAAGCTACAATAAAATCTATAATGTGCGTGACGGTGTAAAAAAGTTATATTATGATTAGTATGTGCTAACACTGCCCTCAGGTAGTTATACGATAGACGATATTCATGACTATATTGAAAGTATGTTAATTGATCAGTTTGGGGAAGATAGTTTTAGTAATCATAATTGCACGTTCCCAATCACTGTAAGCAACATTACACATAAATGTGTTATTGAATCATCATTCAAGATTGACTTCAAATCACAACCTGATTCGATTGGACCATTGCTTAGATTTTCATCAAGGGAGCTCCTATCGAACGTACGTCACGCGTCTGTTCAGCCTATAACACTCTTCGATAATTATCATTTGAACATTACTTGTAACATTATTACAAACTTGAATAGTAATCTACAAACTTTGCACGTCCTGTACAACTTAATTGTTACAGTGGAACGTGGATATACTATTTGTGAGAAACCAGCAGTAGTTCTTTATCATCCTGTGTCCGTAAAACACATTAGTAACATTACTCTTAGGCTTGTAAATAAACTTAATCAGCTTATTCATTTAGATCGGCACGCGTACGTAACTTACAAACTTCATCTCAATCCTGTATGAAAAACATCTATAAAACACGGTGTACATTCCGAAGACATACTACATGTGTGCAGAGACTCATCGAGTTAACAGTTACCCATAAGCAGATACTCCAAGATATAGGATATACGCTACTACAACAGAATGGGAGAAATGCTAGACATTACGATTACAGTAGAAACTCGTGAAGGTGTAGTACGAAGTGAACTTCATTCCTATCAACCTTTCACGCTTGGATTAAATAACAATGATGAAATTCATTTTATTATTATTCAGCAAGATGTATACACCTTACCACACGAAAGCTACCTCTATATTGAAGGACGACTAGAAAAGTCGGATGGAAGTTGACCAAGCACATCACAACCAAACAACCATGCTCTAGCTTTTCTCTTTTCTGAAGCACGATATGAGGTAAATAATGTTGAAATAGATCGAACGAAGAATGTTGATATTACAAGTGCAATGAAACTGTACCCTTCTGTCTGTGATGAAGAAAGTAATCTTTTGCGGAATGTAGGGTGGTGTCAAAAAGCTACTAACAACTGGATGATTAATGAGGATGGAACTTTTAGGGGTATGTTATTACTGAAACATATTTTTGGCTTCGCAGAAGACTTTACACGTATTATAATCAACGCAAAAAAAGAGCTTATTCTAATCCGTGATCGAAGTGATTACAATTCTCTTATAGCAGCAGAAACACCAGTGGAATCGAAAATTACACTTCAAAGTGTACGATGGTGGATTCCACATGTAACCTTATCTGATCGTGAAAAACTTCGATTGCTCAAGATTGTAGAAAATGATACACCATTACCTATACGTTTTCGAAACTGGGAACTGCATGGATCTCCTGTGTTACCACCTACAAACAAGCATAACTGGGCTGTTAAAAGGTCACGTTTTACTGTGAATCCCTTGTATATTATTTTTGATTTAAAACTAATCGTAAATTCAATCACGAAAAAGATAGCTCACTGTTTGTTCACTGTAAATTAAGACACGTTAGACTATATCTCAACGGAATTACGTATCCCTACGAAAACATAGACATTAACTTTGAGAAAAATAATTTTGGGATGCTCTATGACATGTTTTGTAAATTTCAATCATCGTATTATCAGAAAGAAGATCGTCCGCTATTTACACCTAAAGAATTTAAAAATAAAGCACCGATTGTAGTTATAGACTGCTCTTATCATGAAGAATCCATAAAAGAATCTCCAGTTGATATTCACTTAGAATTTTAAACATCTGAAAGTATTCCTGTTAACACAGCAGCTTATTGTCTTATTATTCATATAAGTGATGTTACTTACCATCCGCTAACGAATATTGTTCATTCATTCATATCCTAAAGGCAAGGCCTTGTCGCTGCAACCACATTTGTCTCTTATCTGCTGAGCGTTTCAGATCAACGTATTTTTTCAAATTCAGCCTGTCCATCACGTAATCCATACACTTCTTCCTCGGTCTTCCTCTTACCTTCTTACCCAGAACTTTTCCTTCCATCAGAGTCGTGAGGAATGTGTTATGTCGAAGTGTGTGGCCAAGGAATTTGGTTTTCCTCTTTTCTACAGTGTTGATCAATTCCCTTGTTTCGTTTATTTCCTTGAGGACCATATTGTTTGACTTTTTCTCTGTCCAACTAATTTTCAGCATCCTCCTCCATATCCAAATTTCCATTGCTTCCAGGCGTTTTGTATCCTGTTTTGCTGAGACCCATGTTTCGCAACCATACAACAAAACACTCCTCACAAACATTTTGGCTAATTCTTTCCTAATTTTAATGTTCCTGCTTGTCAAAAGCTGTTTCTTGTTACTGAAGGCTTGTTTAGCTAGAGCTATCCTCCTCCTGATTTCTGTGGTGCACCTGTTGTCCTGAGTGATAATGCTTCCCAAGCAGCAAAACTGACTTACTTGTTGTACTTTTTCATCGCCTACCTTAATGTTTATTGGTATTTCCTCAGTTGATTTCTTGACAACTAATACTTTTGTTTTCGAGGTGTTCAGTTTCAATTTTGATTCTTGTAGTGTTGATGTTAAAACTCGTAGCATTTTACTTATTTCCCTCTCTGAATCTGCAATTAATGCAATGTCATCGGCAAACGTTATACAGTGGATTTGTTGTCCGTTAATTTTGATTCCTTTGGTTTTCTGCTTAAGTTTTGATATGGCCTCCTCAATGAACATGTTGAACAAGAATGGAGATAGCGCACAATCTTGTCTCACTCCCCTTCTAATGGATGCTGTCTTAACATTACCATTGATTTCTATTGTTGTGCTTTGATTTTTGTACAGGAGTAAAATGAGTCTTCTGTCCCTCCAGTCCAGTCCTATATTCTTCATGTTCCTAAAGAGTTTTTTTCCAGTTTACTTTGTCAAAGGCTTCCTCTATATCCACAAATGCAATGTATGTTTTCCTGTTAACACTTAGTCTTCTTTCTAGAATAGTTCTTAATGCTAGAAGAGCTTCTTTTGTTCCCTTCCCTGTTGTAAAACCAAACTGATCCTGCGATGTATATTGTTCAATTTTCTTTTTTATCCTGTTTTTAATTACATTAAGCAGTATTTTGGATGCGTGCGATAGCAAACAAGAATGAGTTAGCTGGAAAATTTATAATGTCCAATAACGGACCATTTATTTTGGTATTATAAATTTACTCATTCGGAACAAATATTTCAGATTCCCTATGGGAATCAACATCTATATCATGCGATAGCAGTGTCAGTGTTCTATAGTTGGAATAGTCAGTAGTATTTCCTATCTTTGGTAAGGTAACTGTCCTACTTTTAGTAAAGTCTCCAGGAATTTCACCATTGTAACAGCATCGTGCAATGATATTATATAGTTGTTGTTTCATTCTTTATCCTGTTCCCTTGAGAAGTTCTGCTGGTATGTCGTCCTGCCCGGTCGCTTTCTTGTCCTTTAATTGTTTTTGTGCTAGGTCAAATTCTTCCCGTGTGATTATTGGGCCTATATTGTCTTCTTCCACCATCTGTTCAGGTTCAAGATTGTCTTGAATTGCCATTACTTCTTCATCCCAGTACAGGTCTTCAAGATATTCCTTCCAGCGTTCTGCGATATCTTCACTATCGATAAGTACTTGCCCATTCTCATCCTTTATAACTGAACTTCTTGTTTTGGGTTTATATTGAACTGATTTGGTCATGCCATATGCTCTATCTGTTCTTCCTCCTATTATATCATTCTCCATAGTCTGCGTAATTTCCTTCATCCATACTTCTTTTGCCTCCCTACATTTTGTCACAATGAGATTCTTTGTTTTTCTGTACTGATCTTGGCTTAATGCTGTGTTTAGCTTCCTATACTGGTATCGTTTCCGAATGAGATCTAATATCTCTTGAGTAATCCATGGTTTTCTTGGCTCTAGTCTTCTATTACCTAAAGTTCTATGTGCTATCTCAGAGTTTCCTTGTTTCATCATTTCCCAGTCCATCTCACAATTATTATATTCCATGAGTGCATTGGTATCCTCTGCATATTTCTGTTTAATTTGTTTGTTTGTTTTGCAGTCTGTTTAAATCGCATCTGACTTTCTTCCTTCTGATTATATTTTTAAGTCTGAAATTGCATTTTGCCATCACAAGTGTGTGATCACTGTCCACTTCAGCGCCAGGATAGTTGTGGCTGGATTTTATTTGATTTCTATACCTAGATTTAACTAATATGAAATGAAATTGGTATCTTTGCATGTCTCCGGGACTTTTCCAGGTATATCGTCTTCTCAAAGGCACTTCAAACATGGTGTTAGTTAGTACCATATCATACTGTTCGCAAAAAAGCTAGTAGCCTTTCACCTCGGCTATTTCCCTATCCCCATTCTGTCTGGTATTGAGCCAACCACAGCATTGAAATCTCCCATAATCACCAGATATTCCTTGTCATCAATTAGTTCTAGTAGCTCATCAAGACACTCATACAGCTCTTCAACCTCATCTTCATTACTGTTCGATGTTGGAAAGTACACTTGTATAATGGTCATATCCCTAGGTTTTGCTTTGATCTTCACCATCAGTATTCTGTCATTTACATGATAGGTGTTCTCAATATTCTTTGCCCAGTTCATCCCAAGAATTAGTCCCACACCGCATTGACCAGGTATTGTTCCTCCGCTATAGATGATCCTAAATGCATCACTAATGAAATCACCATTTCCTTGCCATCGTGTTTCACAAAGTCCTAAAATATCAATATTATTAACTTCCATCACTCTTTTTACCTCTTCTAACTTCCCGGGTGTCATTAGTGTTCTGACATTCCACGTTGCGATTCTCATCTGTTTTTTTCTGTCCTTTGCAAGGATTTCGCTGACGACCAGGGAAGCCTTGCAAGTCTGTCTTCCCCTGTCGGATCTTGGGTTCCGAAGCTCACGGTCAGTAATCATTTGCTCATGTAGAGACGATCGCATGGTAACATTACGAGGGATAATAATGCAGTGGTTTCCCGTTGCCTTCTGCATCCAATACCGTTGACCAAAACAAGTCGGTTCATCCGCCTTTAGGGGCAATTTCCCACCCCATGGGCAATAGGGTGCCCGGAACCTCCACCCGCTTCTCTACCCTACGAAGAGAGTGTTGCCACTTGGCAGAGGGATCTCCTTATACCGGGAGACACTCGGTTCCATCTTTCGTTAGCCGCCTGTATGTAATAACATTGTCATTACATACATTCGTTGCCCCCTCTCTACCACGGGGAGGTGAATGCCTGGAATTCCCCATCATTGTAACTAGGGCCATAGAGGCATTTCCTAGTTCCTCAGGGTCTTAAGTGAGGCGAATATTGTTACCAGACTATAAATAAGGACAGCTCTTTTTCATCAAAATTAGTGTGTGCTTCGACATCGTACGCTATGGAACAAAACTGTAAATGTGCGTACTGTTTGCATGCTCCGACGCAATATCTTATTTATCTTACACGAGTAAGTGAGGCTATTAAGATGTTCTATAAACATAGAACCTCGATGCCAAAACATCTTATTCAATACTTACCGCCAGGATTTTTATGTACGTACGCTGCCTCTTACGTACATAATTTTTGGGACATCCTTCCTCTACACAGTAAGATGTGGATCGATGTAGCTTTATGTAGAACCTGTCAACGACATTACAAGCATCGAGGAGAAAATGGTGATGATGATTGGGATGGACCAAATCTGAGGATTGAACACTGTACACAGTGTATGAATGAACTTTTTCTAGTACCTCATAATGATGATTCAGAAAAGGTATAACAACAAGGTAAGAAGAGTATGATCTCTGTAAAGCATAACATACTTAGTATAATACGTTTCTAAATGTTTTGTTTAAATTTAATGTTGCAGGAAGCATAGCGCAGAACGTATTTAAGAATTTGAATTTTTGTTACTCAGTCCGTATCCGCGCCGATTCATGAGAAATTGGGTAAATAGAATATAATAAATGTCGGTATGTAAAGTAGGCAAGAATGTGCACGTGTTTTAACCTGCAGCGTCTCATAAGAGTAGCAGCCATCTTGCGCAAGCACCCCTAGGCCGTCTCATAAGTGCCTATGTATAGCCGCCATCTTGTCCAAGCACCCATAGGATGTCTCATAAGCGCCTAAGTGTAGCCACCATCTTGCGCAAGCACCCTTAAGCCGTCTCATAAGGAGTTGAGTATTGCCGCCATCTTGTGCAATTGGCGCAGAGAAGGGCATACGGTCGTAAAACTGAGGTTAGGCCCCTCCATGATGTTAGGTTTGCTCTCTTAGGCGTCGAAAGTAAGGTTAAGCCCATCCAAGATGGCGTATGTGAGGTTAAGCATGCAGTCTTAGCCAGCATAGCATTGACCTTGCCAGAGGTCAATGCGGCGGAGGCCTCTGCGGAAGCCTGTGGCGGTGGCGTTGCTCGAACCCCTGATTTATACTACTAATAACGTTACATTGACCATTGTTTGTTCTTATGTGCTTTGTGTCTTCTTTTGCCACTCATCTTCGATAGATAGGATTGCTACTGCGTACCCAGTATTGTCTTTTAATTTGCTTTACGTCGCGCCGACACAGATCGGTCTTACGGGACGATGGGACAGGAAACAGCTAGGAGTGTGAATGTAGCGGCCTTGGGGTTTTAAGTTTTTCTGTTGTGAACACTGATAGCCAACAAGTTTCGTCTTGTTCTACAATCAATTCTAGTGTGTGACAATTGTAACTTGTCTTGATAAATCAATGTTTAAGGAGGTATTACAATTTCGGAAGCATGCTACCGCTTCGCAGAAAGCTGTTAAGCAACCTTGTCAGCTGCAAAACGAAAACTGTTTTAGTACATTGTAAATAAGCTAGTAGCTGGGCGCCCCTAACCACACGGCCAACTCGCCCAGTCGTTCCGAGTGTAACCACCTGCCTGAATGTTGGCGGGAAGTAAGTGGGAAGTTAGATAACCTTCTTCTTTAGCAGGTAATTCCATCAATTTTCTGATACTACTGGTACGTAACACACTGGTTCATCATAGCTGTCGAGCTATTCAATCCCTACTCTTGAGGCACTGATTGGAATGGGCCATATACGGAATATTGGCAGAGGAGTGTTCACGACTGTCTGCGGCCTGGTCATTCCAGTTCGTTAAAAGTGAGAAAATGTGCGGTGTTTCATTCGATCGAGTATTTTATATGATAACATTGCTTTTAATCGCTATATTCCCACTGACTGGGATCCCTCGCTGAGTTCGAGGGAAAAACCGAACCTGGAGGGAGAAGAGAGACAATATTTGCTTGACCCTTTACTAGGTTAAAACTGATTCACAAAAATCAAGGTGGAATTGAAAATTGTGACAAACGCCAGTAGTATAAGTGGACAGTTCGGCGGCCGGCACCCGGCCGTCCGCAGAGGCTTCCACCCCCACGGGAAATTTGAATTTTTGCGAGAGTTTTGAATTTTGGCGCGAGATTTGAATTTGTAAACAGAGCCACGTGGTTTTTGACAGCTGTCATCGACAACAACGCATCGCTAATCTCACTGCTGCCATCTTGACGGGCCTAAACCTCATTCCTGCCAACTAAACCTCACTAGCGCGAGATTTGAATTCGTAAACAAAGCCACGTGCTTTTTTGAGAGCCACGTGCATTTTGACAGCTATCTTTAAACAACAACGCATCGCTAACATCAGTGCTGCTATCTTGACGGTTCTAAACCTCAGTGCTGCCAACTAAACCTTACTAGTGCGAGATTTGAGTTGGTAACAAAGCCACGTGCTTTTTTTGACAGCTTCCATCCGCCATCATGCATCGCTAACCTTAGTGATGTCCTCTTTACGGCACTGCCGGTAATTTAAAATCCACGTGATTTTTTGACTGCTGTCATCCGCCAACTTGCATCGCAAACCGCAGTGCTGCACTCTTTAGCTACTTACCTTTGAAATGTTGTGGCGGCAATTTCCACATGCTCTTGTTTGGAAACAAACTCTCGTGCTATTTTGACAGCTTCCATCTTTAATCAACAGGGCATCGTGCTGCCCTGGTTAGCTACTTGCCGCAGAAATGTGGTGGCAGACAATTTGAAAAATTCTATTTAACAGGAACCATCTTTAATCAACAGAGCACCGTGCAGCCCCCTTTAGCTACATACCTTTGACATGTGGTAGCGGTAATTTCCACGTGACAGCTCTCATCCGCCATCTTGCATCGCAAACCTCAATGGAGCACTCTTTAGCTACTTAATTTTGAAATGTGGTGGCGGCAATTTGAAAAATTCCGTCAGCTGTCAACGGCAATCTTGCATCGCTTACCTCAGTGCTGCTATCTTTACGGTACTAAACCTTATCGTGGTGGTGTTGGTGGTGGGAAATTTAAAATCCACATGTTTTTTGACAGCTGTCATTTGCCATCTTGCATCGCTTACCTCAGTGCTGCTATCTTTACGGTACTAAACCTTCTCGTGGTGGTGGTAGTAGGAAATTTTAAAACTACATGCTTTTTGACAGCTGTCATCCGCCATCTTGCATCGCTTACCTCAGTGCTGCTATCTTTACGGTACTAAACCTCATCGTGGTGGTGGTGGGAAATTGAAAATCTACGTGCTTTTTTGACAGCTGACACCTTTAATCAAGAGAGCACCGTGCTGCTATCTTCAGCTACTACTTTTGAAATGTGGTGGCGGGTAATTTGAAAAAAATCCGTTAGTTAATCTTGAAAGAGACTATCCTTAGTTTACGACAAGATGGCCTTTCCGACGCTAATTAGCGCTTACTACACAAGATGGCGGCAGCTGTTATGGCTACCTCCCCCACCACCTCGTCCCCTGCCTCCGCCTCCTCCCCTACCTCCTCCGCCTCCTCCACCTCCTCCTCAGCCTCTATCAAGGCATAGCTTTATCGAACATGCATCGCCAAGGTATGAGTGTGCAGCGATAACATCATTGTGCATGTTTAGACTTGTGGATTACAAAAGAAATAACAAGACTGGAATATAACACTGCACTCGTTGTTGTTAACTTCAACATGTTATCAGAACATTGATTGATGCGTTCAGATCACTAAACAAGTGATCAAGACTAGAAACGAACACTGTACTCGATACAACATGTGTTTAGAACATGTTATGGGATACCTTTGTTTTAAGAAGATCAGATTAAAACATAACAAGACTATTCTCCGGACCACCTTTTGAGCAGACTAAAGCGGAAGTGAGTGTATAGACCAGGGGATGGCGCGGGCGACAGGGGCAGCGCCTACGGTGTTGTAACACGGTTGGCGAGGGGGCAAGGTGGGTGCGCTACTCAGAGCGAGTTTTGGCAATGGTGCAGTCAATGCGGAGCAGCCATACTTAGTCACTCAGTGGATGTCCTGAACACGTGGGTGCAGTTCCAAACATAGTCTGTTTAAAACAGTAGTGACAGAATTTTATCATTGTGCTTCGCTTTTACAAAAACAGTGTATGTGCGTATTGTGTGCTAATTCATAGTTCTTGTAGTCCCTTGTACGTTTGTAGGTTTCTTCTCACTCGTTATTGGATATTATTGTGCAATGGATCGGAACCAAAATTCACCCGACTGTTATCAGTTGAAGAAGAAACGCAAGATTTTCACGTCCGACGAGAGAAATATGATTCTGTCGACTTATAAGCATTTCCGAGCGAATAGTATTGACGGCGGTATTAGTTTACCTCGTGTACTGACCCCGGCTCCGATTCCGACTTAGGTGTGCAGCCACTCGATAGTGACACAGATTAATTACTGCCGCACGAGGTAAGCTGACGCTGAAACCTCATGCATTATGATAATAATAATAATAATAATAATAATAATAATAATAATAATATGTAGTACATAATCCTCATTTCTCTCGATTATTCATAAGTCGCCCGTGAGTTGCAGCTCATTTCAATCAGGAATCAGGCCATATATTTAAATAATAATAGTGAATAATAAAAGATTATATATTTTCACAAATAATAATAATAGTAATAATTTAATGAATGTAATGCTTACTGTTTATGTCCAAAGAATTCGTTCGGAATGCTTTAGGCGTGAAATTGTAGTTAGTACGTTAAAATTGTGAAAGCCTCCGTGGGTCAGGTGGCAGTGCGTTGGCCCCTCAACGCTGAGTTCCATGGTTCAAATCCCGGTCACTCCCTGTTAGATTTATGGTGGACAAAGCGGATGCGGGACTGGTTTTTCTCCGGGTACTCCGGTTTTTTCTATCATCTTTCATTCCAGCATCACTCTCCAGTATCATTTAATTACATCTGTCACTCATTAATCATTGCCTCAGAGGAGTGAGACAGGCTTCGGTAGCCGGTTCAATTCCTATCCTCGCCACAAGATGGGGCTTCATTTATTCCATCCCTGACCCGGCCATTGACTGGAAAACAGTTTGTAGGTTTTCACATTTAAAATATAATTCAGTAAATTAATTGTTTAAAGATGTAAGCCGTTAAAAACGCATACGTTAATGTATTAATTATTTTAAATTTTTTCGAGGTTCAATCCGTGTGTGCTGTGCTGTATTATAGTGGTGGAGTACGACTTTGAATCGCGCGCCGGCTCATTTGGCAACCACTGCGAGTGTGACGAGACAATGACGTCACTTCCGCTTTAGTCTGCTCAAAAGGTGGTCCGGAGAATAGAAACGAACACTGTACTCGATGTCGTTAACTTCAACATGTGATTAGAACATTGATTGATGTGTTCAGAACACTAAATATATGTAATTAAGACTGGAATAGAACACTGTACTTGATACAACATGTGTTTAGAACATGTCAGGGAATACCTTTCTTCTAAGAAAATCAGATAAAAAAAGAAGTGATTAAGACTAAAATCGAACACTGCACTCGATGTCGTTAACCCCAACATGTGATCAGATTATTGATTGATGTGTTCACGCAAAAGCACAACTTCAATGATTTGCCTAGTACGAAAATAAAAAACACACTGTGCACATATCGCGTAGCTAACTCGCTCAGTAAATGATATAGCGGAAAATACAACTTCAATGTTTTGCCTAGTGCGAAAATCGAAAAACACACTGTGCACATACTGCATACCTAAGTCGCTCAGTAAACGATATACGATGGTAGCAACACTTCAAATGATTTGCCTTGTCTTGTGCGAAAATCAAGACACCATACTGCGTAGCTAACTCGCTCAGTAAACCATATAGCAACACTTTAAATGATTTGCCTTGTCTTGTGCGAAAATCAAAAATCCATACTGCGTAGCTAACTCGCTCACCGCACTGAAAGACGCTCAGTAATTACAAATACACGGGTAATCGACTAGAACACTAATAACGTTATGAAAAAATAAAAAACCATACTGCGTAGCCTACTCGCTAGGTCACTTGCTTAGTAATTTCAAATACATCACAACACGACTAGAACACTGCTATTCGCATACACGTTACTCTTTTTTTTCGAAACACATGGACAAGAATGTTGCGAGATACTACACCTGATATACTTAAATGTTAAGAAAAGGGAGGATGAAAAATCATAAATTATTTGTACGCATGTTGCCTGCTCCAAGTTATAAGAGCAAATGGAAGCAGTATTGTGAGTTTCTGCTACAGCATGCTTAGAACGTGAACGGAAGTGACATGTTATCTCAGCAAAAAATACGCATGACCTAGTTTCTGCATACACGCAAGTCATACACTTACAGAAGTAAAATGATGGATACCGCGATTCAAATCCTGGTAACTTATTACCTTTTGCCGTCAGGAAGGGCATCCGGCCAGATCCTTATGTTTTATGTAATAACACGTTGTCAGGAAGACTGGCGATCGTGCAGGAAAGGGCTAGGAGCAGGTAACTACACCCTAGCATTTGCTAATTTCAGGGCTGCAGACAGTGCGTGTACGAACCCCCTATCTCTATATCTTATTCACAGACATGATAGAAGTAGTGAGAGTGATTGCGGCTACAAGATGTTGATGGTGATTCATCTATCGCTTGGGGGTGTTAAGCCTTGAGCAGGCTTCTTCGACAGGAGTAGCCTATGTGCCTACACCGGATTTTACTGGACTCCTCGGGGAGGTGGTAGTATACAATTTCTGATAACTAAAGTGTATACTAAAAGCCTGCATTAAATTCTATGAGAGTAAGGGCAAATAATGCTGTTGATAGTGATTGACATGTCGGATGGGGGCGTTAAGCTTTAGGAGTAGGCTATGTTTCGGCACTGGGTTTTACCTTCTCCGTACTGTTATATATTACATCCTTAGGGAGGTAGTAGTATAAATTTCGAATAAATAGAGGATGTGCGAAAAGCCTGCATTAAATTCCAAAAGACTGAGGGCATGTAGTGCTGTTGATGGTGATTTACATGTCGGATGGGGACTCTAGCGTTGAGCAGACTCCTTCGACAGGAATAGGTTATGTGCCAGCTCCGGGTTTTACCCTCTCCGAACAATCATAGTATTTTATCTCATGAACTTACACCAGCTGAATGCTAGAAGGCTGTAATAAGAGAATTACCTACACGGTCAAGAAAATTCCACCTCACTGTTATCGATTGTCGAGTTACATGGGTCTTATCATACACACAGTGTCCTCGCTACTCTCCGCAGGTTACTGCAGCCTGAAGACCAGTGTACAGTTTCTGTCGATGCATGCATTCTTTACATCGCTCTGACTGACACTGTAACATACACAGATACAACCTCAAAGACAGTGTTCTAAAATAAAACTAGTACCTCGAATAAACGGCTTTACCTATTATGCAGAACAAGGGCCTTTACAAGCTAACGCTGAATATCTTCGACCATGACTTTCCTGACACAAACCCTACAATGTAATTACTATTGAACAAACCTAAGTTCCTGAGCCAGAATCATTATCCTTACATCCTACTTACGCGGTTTTCGAAGATGCTAAGCTAACCGAATTTAGGAGTTCTGCTAGTAAATTTACCGAGCGCCACTGGACTGAGCTAGGATCGAACCTGTTATGTTGACAACACGAGACGTTACCCGGTGCCGGCACATAGCCTACTCCCAAAGCTTACCGCTCGAAATACACTAAAAGGCGGCCAGCTGTTTCCTAGTCCAAGCCCTGTTTTACAACCGGATGCCCTTCCTGACGTTATAAAGTAGCGGAGTTCGAATTACACGGTTGTCATCTCTGCTAATTTTACACTATGGAAATGCTGGGGCTGTAAAAGTCACAGCTGCTTCCTTTCTACCTTTCTTGCTCAGCAAGAATTTGTTTTACAGCCCCATGCCCTTCTTAACGCAAGGATCGGTATCAAGAATCTGTTTTACATTCGGGTACCCTCCTTGACGCAACAACTAAGATTTTAAATCGCAGTATTTAATGTCTTACCTTACGAAAAACAGCAGTAGCAAGGAACAGACAGCTAAAGCACGTTATTTGTAGTTTTACAGCCGGATGCCCTTCTTAACGCAAAGGCCGGGTTCAAGAATCTGTTTTACAGTCGGATGCTCTTCTTAACGCAACAACCAAGATTTTATATCTCAAGAACCTCTTTTAAGACTAGTTGCTCTTCCTGACGCCAGAATCGAAGTTTTAAATCGCAAGAATCTGTTTTACAGCTGGATGCCCTTCTTAACGCAACAAGTAAGATTTTAAATCACAAGAATCTGTTTTAAGACTAGTTGCATTTCCTGACGCAAAAATCGGGATCAAGAATCTGTTTTACAGCGGGATACCCTTCTTAACTCAACGATCGGGATCAAGAATCTGTTTTACAGTGGGATGCCCTTCTTGACGAAACAATTAAGATTTTAAATCGCATTATTTAATGTCCTACTTTACAAAAAACTGCAGTAGTAAGGAACAGATAGTTAAAGAATGTTTTTGTAGTTTTACAGCTAGATGGCCTTCTTGAGGCAAAGACCGGGATCAATAATCTGTTTAACAGCTGGATGCCCTTCTTGACACAAGAACCGGGATCAAGAATCTGTTTTACAGTCCAATGCCCTTCTTGACGCAAACACTAAGATTTTAAATCGCAAGAATGTGTTTTACGACTAGTTGCCCTTCCTGACGCAATAATGGGAGTTTTAAATCGCAAGAATCTGTTTTACAGACGGATGCCCTTCTTGACGCAACAACTAAGATTTTAAATCGCAGTATCTAGCGTCTTACATAATAAACCATTGTTTTGCAGCCGGTTGCCCTTCCTAACGTCAAAGGACCGGGATCAAGAATCTGTTGTACAACGAGTGCGCTTCTTAAGGCGTGTATCGGGGTTTTACAGCTGGATACTCTTCTTGACGCAAGAACTAAGATTTAAAATAGAAATAGAAATAGAAATATATTTATTTAAAGTTAATTACAAGTAGGACCAGAGGTCCCTTTGGCTGTAACTAACTCCCACTTTAACTTAAATGTATCACCTAACATACAAAATCTAATGAAAGAATACATAAAAAGCGTAAGATACATTTTCCTACAGAGGATATAAGAATAAGATTAAAAACTAAACATCTAGGAGGTTACAATAATACTTTAACATTTCATAAACATACACTATACTAACAAGGAACAGAAGACGAAACAGAAACCTAAGAATTTTAAAGCCGAGGATGAATTAAGAGTAAAACTGAGCATCTAAAATGTATCTAGGGGATTATGATATTTCGTACTATTTAATTAATTTGGTGAAAATTCATTTACATGGCTTAATAAGTGAAAAGGTAGCGGATCGCAGTATCTAGCGGCTTACATCATGAACCATTGTTTTACGACCGGTTACCCTTCCTAACGTAAATGGACTGGTATTTTAAGTCGCAAGAATCTGTTTTACAGCTGGATGCGCTTCTTGACGTGAGAATCGGAGTTTTACAGCTGGATGCTTTTTTAATTCAAGAACTAAGATTTTAAATCGTAGTATCAAGTGTCTCACATCACGAACAATTGTTTTACAGCTAGATGCCCTTCTTGACGTGAGGACTAAGATTGTAAATAGCATGAATTTGTTTTACAGCCGGGTGCTCTTTTTGATGCAAGAAATAAGATTATAAATTGCAGTATCTTGTGTCCCACATCACTAACAATTGTTTTACGGCTAGATGCCCTTCTTGAAGCAAGATTTTAAATCGCATGAAACTGTTTTGCAGGTGTGTGATTTTCTTGACGCAAGAACTAAGATTTTAAATCGCAGTATCTAGCGTCTTACATCATAAACCATTGCTTTACAGCCGGTTACCCTTCCTAACATCAAAGGACTAGGATTTTAAATCGCAGTAAATGCGATATGAAGTAAGATAAATCTGTTGTAGCGGGTTTTATAACCGGATGTCCTAGTAAAACCCGGTGTCGGCATATAGGCTACTTCTGTCGAAGAAGCCTGCACAAGGCTTAACGCCCCCATCCGATAGATGAATCACCATCAACATGTTCAACTACTTCTATCATGTCTGTGAAAGAGATATAGAGATAGCGGTTCGAACCCCCGCTGACGACAGCCCTGAAAATAGCAAATGCTAGGGTGTAGCTAGCTGCTTCTAGCCCTTCCCTGCGTGATCGTCAGTCTTCCCGACAACGTGTAGTTACATGAAATATAAGGATCTGGCCGGATGCCCATCCTGACGGCATAACTTGCCAGGATTTGAATCGCGGTATCCATCATTTTATTTCTGTAAGTGTCTGACTTGCATGTACGCAGGCACAAGGTCATTTTTTTTGCTGAGATAACATGCCACTTCCTATCGGGTTTAAGCCAACCTTAGCAGAAACTCACAGTACTGCGTCCATTTGGTCTTACAACTTGGAGGAGACATCATGCACACAAATAACTCATGATTTTTCATCCTCCCATTTTTTAACATGTATGTCAGGTGTAGTATCTCGCAACATTCTTGTCCGTGTGCTCCAAAAAAATAGTAACGTGTATGCGTATATCAGTGTGCTAGTCGTGTTGTGACGTATTTGCAATTACTAAGCGAGTGACCGAGCGAGTTGGCTACGCAGTGTGCTTTTTGATTTACGCATGACATATATCAGTGTTCTAGTCAATAACCCGTGTATTTGCAATCACTAAGCATCTTAGCAGTGCGGTGAACGAGTTAGCTACGCAGTATGTTTTTTGATTTTCGCACAAGACAAGGCAAATCATTTGAAGTTGTATGTTTGGTATATCGTTTACTGAGCGAGTTAGTTACGCAGTATGGTTTTTATTTTCGCGCTAGGCAAATCATTGAAGTGTAGCTATATAGTTTACTGAGCGAGTTAGCTACGCGATATGTGCACAGTGTGTTTTTGATTTTTACACTAGGCAAATCATTGAAGTTGTTCTTTTGCTACATCTTTTACTGAGCGAGATAGCTACGCGATATGCGCACAGTGTTTTCTTATTTTTGCACTAGGCAAATCATTGAAGTTGTACTTTTGCTCTGAACACATCAAACAATGTTCTAATCACTTGTTGAAGTTAACGACATCGAGTACAGTGTATGATTCTAGTCATGTTATGTTTCAATCTGATCTTCTTAGAACAAAGATATCCCCTAACATGTTCTAAACACATGTTGTATCGAGTAAAGTTTTCGATTCTAGTCTTTATCACTTATTTAGTGATCTGAACACATCAACAATGTTCTGATCACATGTTGAAGTTGACAGCATCGAGTGCAGTATTCGATTCTAGTCTTGTTTTATTTTAATCTAATCTTCTTATAACAAAGGTATGCCCTAACATGTTCTAAAAACATGTTGTACAGTGTTCGATTCTAGTCTTAATCACTTATTTAGTGATCTGAACACATCCATCAATGTTCTAATCACATGTTGAAGTTAACAACATCGAGTGCAATGTTCTATTCTAGCCTTGTTATGTTTCAATCTAATCTTCTTAGAACAAAGGTAACCCCCGACATGTTCTAAACACATGTTGTATCGTGTTCGATTCTAGTCTTCCTCAATTATTTAGTGCTCTGAACACATCAATCAATGTTCTAATCACATGTTGAATTTAACAATATCGAGTGCAGTATTCGATTCTAGTCTTGTTATGTTTGTTTTGTAATCCACAAGTCTAAACATGCACAATGATGTTATCGCTGCACACTCTTGCTTTGGCGATAAATGTTCGATAAAGCTATGCCTTGACAGAGGATGAGGAGGTGGAGGAGGTAGCCATATCAGCCACCGCCATCTTCCGCTAATTAGCGTCGGAAAGGATATCTTGTCTTAAACCAAGGATTGTCTCCTTCAAGATGATAGATGAGAGGTTAGGTTCGCGAATGCGTTAATGTTTAATGATGATAGCTAACGGAATTTATTTCATATTACCCGCCACCACATTTCAAAAGTAGTAGCTAAATATAGCAGCACTGTACTCAGTGGATTAAAAATGGCAGCTGCATAAAATTTCAAATTTCGCCACCACATGTTTTTAATGTATGTAGCTAAAGATAGCAGCACGATGCTTTCTTAATTAAAGGTGGCCGATGACAGCTGACGGATTTTTTTAACTACCTGCAGTGCCGTAAAGAAAGCAACACGGTGCTCTCCTGATTAAAAATGACAGCTGTCAAAAAAGAGTGTAGATTTTGAATTTCCCACCACCACCACGATAACGATTAGTACCGTAAAGATAGCAGTACTGGGGTAAGCGATGTAATATGGCGGATGACAGCTGTCAAAAAACACGTAGAAATTTTCAAATTATCCGCCACCCACATTTCAAATATAAGTAGCTAATGTGGGCAACACTGAGGTTTGCGATGCAAGATGGCTGATGACAGCTGACAGATTTTTTCAAATTACCCGCAGTGCCGTAAAGATAGCAGCACAAAGGTAAGCAATGCAGGATGGCGGATGAGAGCTGTCACGTGGAAATTACCATCACCACATTTCAAAGGTAAGTATCTAAAGAGGACAGCACGGTGCTCTGTTGATTAAAGATGGTTGCTGTCAAATAGAATTTTTCAAATTGCCGGTACCACATTTCAAAGGTAAGTAGGTAAAGAGTGCAGCACTGAGGTTTGCGAGGCAAGATGACAGCTGTCAAGAAAGCACATGGATTTTAAAGTACCAGCAGTGACTTTAAGAGGGCAACACTAAGGTTAGCGATGCAGGATGGCGGATGACGGGTGTCAGTAAAGCACGTGGCTTTGTTTACCAATTCAAATCTCGCGCTAGTAAGTCTTAATTGGCAGCAATGAAGTTTATGCCCGTCAAGATAGCAGCACTGAGGTTAGCGATGCGTTATTGTTTAAAGATAGCTCTCAAGAAGCATGTGGCTGTCAAAAATAGCACGTGGCTTTGTTTACCAATTCAAATCTCGCGCTAGTAAGGTTTAGTTGGCAGCAATGAGGTTTAGGCCCGTCAAGATGGCAGCAGTAAGTTTAGCGATGTGTTGTTGTTGGATAAGAGCTGTCAAAAATCACGTGGCTTTCTTTACAGATTTAGATCTCGCGCCAAAATTCAAATCTCCTGTAAAAATTCCAATTTCCCGCGGATGGTGGAGGCCTCTGCGGACGGCCGGTGGCGGTGGCGGCCGCCGAACTGTCCACTTATACTACTAACGCCGTCTTATTGTTGTTTCATTAGGAACGGGATATTTTAGATCGAATCCGACTTTCAACCTATTAGATTGTGGGTTCGGATCTCACTGGTGTCCGGTTGGCCACTTTTGTTCTGTACTTAAACATCCCTTCAACGTGTATTAAATGTACGTAATACGACCTAATAGGTTGAACGTGGGTTTCGATTAAAATGCCGTCGTGAAAATTCAACATTCATTGACTTGTCCCTGAACGGGCGACTTAAACGCACGCTACAGTGTGATGGCTGTAGTGCCAGACCTGTAGCTTACATCCTTAGATCCTTAGATCCTTAGATCCTTCCCTAGGCCACAATAGCCCAATTGGTAGAGCAACCGACGCGAAATCGGGAGATTGTAGGTTCGGATCCCACTGTTGTCCGGTTGGCCATTTTGGTTCTGTACTTAACATCCCTTCAACACGTACTAAATGTACGTAACACGACCTAATAGGTTGAAAGTCGGTTTCGATTACAATACGATCTGGAAAATTCAATATTCAATGGATATTTTAGAGTTTCCATAACATACGTGTAGCCTTTTTTGGAGATACACCGACTTGTAACTGCTTTGTCTACATCTCGTGCACTTTCACTTTCGCAAACATTGTTTCTGAAATGTGGAAAACATCCTCATAGTTCTTTAAAATTGCATCCAATCTCGTTATTTTAGATCTTCAGTAAGTAATCTTACTCGTTCTTCTAATTCTTCATTTTAAGTGCTGCCAGTATCCAGTGTTCGGGAGATAGGGAGTTCGAACCCCACTGTCGGCAGCCCTGAAGATGGTTTTCCGTGGTTTCCCATTTTCACACCAGGCAAATGCTTGGGCTATACCTTAATTAAGGCCACGATCGCTTCCTTCACACTCCTAGCCCTGTCCAGTCCCATCGCGACGTAAAGCAACTTGTAATCACACCACCTAGTTCACACTTCAAGGACAGATTGTATTACTTTTGGCGTAACTGTTCGTTAATTTGTCTTTCCTGAGAAAAGTCATCAAGCTCACTTGATTTCTCTACAGATTTGCTTATTAGCGATTCTAGACACTTTTTACAATGCCGCCTTTCCTCTCTGAATTGCCTATTGATACAGAAAACGTGGGGATGTTTTGGAAAGGAACTGTTCTTTTTTTCAACAAGCGGTTAGAGGGAAGCCCTAACAGTTCAGATTCTAAGGGCCGATTTCAGAAACGGTGTTTAGACAATGTCTACGGTTAAACTGTGTCTAAGTATGTCTGCCGCATTGCAGAGACGTTCTTTATCACTTAGACACTATCTTAAACCGATGTTCAACCGGCCATGTTTAAACACTACCGAGAGCACTGTTTAACCTCAAATGAGAGGACTGAATCACAATCAGAGGTTATGTGTCATGAAACATGTAATTTGTATTGTCATGTTGAGACGATTCCGGGAAGTGACGGCTTCTCTGTGGGTCGCCCGCTGCGAAATCGCAGCAATTCATTTGAAATGTACGGGGAGGTATAGCTTAAAATAAGATTTCGCTTTTCAAGAGACTGCTTTCTTGAGACTGACAAAGGGACAGTCCGGTAACTGTTAACTCGAATAGCCTACAATTCTTGGCAATCGATATATTTTGTTACACATGGGGTAATTTCCATGGAATTATAGGACACTTAGACGACATACTTGTCCCAATTACTGTCACATACATCAACCGAGAGGGATACTGCCAAGTAAGCACACATAATAGTGAAAACTAAAACGTTTTTGTAAACTATGATAGGAACAGGCTAGTGGTGGTGATTGTGGTTTAAAGAGGAGGACTTGGGAAAAAGAGCAGTGGCCATAATAACAGCCCTAGTATTCGTCTGTTGTAAAAATAGGGAAACTACGGAAAACAATCTTCACGGCTGCCTATGATGCGTTTCATACCTACGATCTCCAGAATGTGAGCTATATCTATATGGCCCGTACAACACATTCGGCTACACATTATTATTGTTTCATCTTTCCTCCGTCGAAGCTATTTACAACTATATTACACTCACCATAACAACGCTATAATCAAAGCTACACTTCCCTATACGTAGGCGTGTCGCTTTAGTGTCGATAATATTATGAGATTTAATTTCCACCGAAAGCGATATTCCTTATCTGTGGGCAAGTCACGCTCATGCTTAGCCATATTTGAATAATGTGTAGGAAGACAAACAGCTGACTGGCGAGTGCACCAACGAATTTCATTGGTTGCGATAAGCAAAGAATTGCATGAAAGATACTTCTCTCACCATTTTCAAACCAATATTCAAACTTTAAACGATGTCTAGTTAAAAACTGGCCGAATAGTGTTTATGCAAAGGAAGATCGTGCTCGATTTAGACATTGTTTAGTTAGACGTTGTCTAAAGCATAAAACAAGTCATCGTTTCTACAATCGACCCCAAATCTCTTTCACTATCAGAGGGCAGAAAATGTTCGGAGCATATACGTGCGGTTTTAGAGTTAAATGTTGGGTCTTTTGGGAATCTATAAAAGGAAAACTTACGATTCATTGCATTGTTGGAATGGTTTGTACAGCACAAGAGCACAAACACTTCACTCGCGATCGATAAGCACAAGTTCACGACTTTCAAAACTTTCGCAACCCTCGAAGGTAATTAGATAATTAAAGAAACAATTTGCAGACCGCAGACGAACAGCAATGCACTGCATGAGTGAAATCGCCGACACCAAAGCGCATATAGACTGATATTACAGCGCCAAGCAATGCGTAGTGTGATGGGAGCGACGGTCCAGTGACGTCACTGCGCACCTAGCCACCGTGAGTGGTACGAGGGCTGGAACGGGGTCCACTCAGCCTCGGGTGGTGGAGGGGGGTTCGATCCCCCTTCAGTCATCCTCGAAGTGATTTTCCGTGGTTTCCCACTTCTCCTGGCAAAGGGTACGGCCGCTTCCTTCCCTCTCCCTTCCAGTTTTCCCATCTGTCGACAAGGCCCCTGTTCTTCCCGTGCGAGGTACTGGTTGTATCCCACGACCAAAAGAGAGGTGTGATCCCAGGGAAGAGCAAACATTCAAATATGTACTATACCCCGAAAACAAGTGTATCTTAAGCCATTCCGAATATAATAATTCGTAATGTACAATGAAATTTTAAATGTAACTATTGTAAAGAAAAACATGTATTTATATAGATATCCTAGCCCTGTTTATAACATATCAGTGCGTGTCACTAAACAGCGATATTCCAAGAAAAAAGTTATGTGCTGAACGAATTACTCGTAAAGGCAATGACATGGGAAGTGATAAGGACGGCAAGTACTCAAAGTGTTGACCTCACATCTGTGTTGAGATTCCATGTTCCATGTCAATCAAATACTGACCTGTTGCTTCAGATATTGAACTCTAAATGCTCTCAAACTTGAGGGTCTGTATTCGTAGGTACCATAAATTTCACCCTCTGGGGAATGTGGGTCTGTGGTGTAATTATATTGCGGTCACAATAAATAATAAATTTGAAAGACATGAGGTTCGAATACAGTAGGCTTCGTTTTTTTACTGTAGGTTAATTTTTTTTACAATTTTTCTATACGTCGGACCGACACAGATAGGTTTTATGGCGACGGAGGGATACGATACCGTGTGCCTTGTGCGACATAGGAAAACACGGAAAAGCATGTTGAAGGCTGGCGACAGTGGGTCTCGAACCGCGCTTGCAGACACTTGCTTCGTAACAAGAGCAGTTCGACTGTACCGAAGAAGTGGGACCCAACAGTTTTACAGCTTCCCTCTTAGCCGGCCGAGCGGTGTAGGGGTAGCGCGTCTACCCCTACGGGGAGGCACGGGCTTCGGCCAGGTAACCGAATTTTTACCTGAATCTGAGGGCTAGTTGGAGGTCCAGTCAGCCTACGTGAACTGATTACAATTGAGAAGCTATTTCTTGGTGAGGTAGTGGCCCCGGTCAAGAAGACCAGGAGTATTTGTCGTGCTGACCACACGACACCTCGTAATCTGCAGGAAACAGCGGTCGTTTCATAGGTTATTGCGCCCTGGAGTTTGTAGTTCGGTGGTTGTCTCAGAACACATCAGTAGTATAATGGGACAGTTCGGGCGCCTCCGCCCGCGGGAAATTTGAATTCTGGCGGGAAATTTGAATTTTGGCGGGAAATTTGAATTTTGGCGGGAGATTTGAATTTGTAAACAAAGCCACGTGCTTTTTGACAGCTGTCATCGACAACAACGCATCGCTAATCTCACTGCTGCCATCTTGACGGGCCTAAACCTCACTAGTGCCAACTTAACCTAACTAGCATGAGGTAAACAAACCCACGTGTTTTTTGACAGCCACGTGCTTTTTGACAGACAACAACGCATCGCTAACCACAGTACTGCCATCTTGACGGGCCTAAACCTCAGTAGTGCCAACTTAACCTCACTAGCGCGAGGTAAACAAAGCCACGTGTTTTTTACAGCCACGTGCTTTTAGACAGATTTGTAAACAAAGCCACGTGCTTTTTGACAGCTGTCATCGACAACAACGCATCGCTAACCTCAGTACTGCCATCTTGACGGGAATAAACCTCGGTGGTACCAACTTAACCTAACTAGCTCGAGATAAACAAAGCCACGTGCTTTTTGACAGCCACGTGCTTTTTGACAGCTGTCATCCGCCATCTTTAAACTACAGAGCGCTGTGCTGCCCTCTTTCATCACCTGTCATCGGCAGTGCTGCCATCTTGGCGGGCCTAAACCTTAGTGCTACCAACTTAACCTCACTAGCTCGAGATGAACAAATCCACGTGCTTTTTTGACAGCTGTCATCCGCCATCTTTAATCCATAGAGCACAGTGCTGCCCTCTTTAGCTACTTACCTTTGAAATGTGGTGGCAGATAATTTGAAAAATGCTTTTTGACAGCAGCCATCTTGCATCGCAAACCTCAGTGCTGCCCTCTTTAGCTAGATACCTGTGGTGGCAGACAATTCCACGTGACAGCAGCCATCTTTAATCAAGAGAGCACCGTGCTGCCCTCTATGTGGTGGCGGCAAATTGAAAAATTCCACGTGCTCTTGTTTGGAAACAAACTCACGTGCTTTTTTCTGACAGCTACCATCCGCCATCTTTAATCTATAGAGCACAGTGCTGCCCTCTATGTGGTGGTGGCAAATTCCACGTGCTCTTGTTTGGAAACAAAGCTACGTGCAGCTGTCATCCGCCATCTTTAATCAACAGAGCACCGTGCTGCTATCATGCGGGCAATTTCATCACCTGTCATCCGCCATCTTTAATCCACAGAACACCGTGCTGCCCTCTTTATGGCTACTACCTTAAGCACGTAGTAGCGGGCAATTTGAAAAGTTCTGCTAGTTATCATCCACCATCTTTAAACAAGAGAGCACCGTGCTGCCATCTTTAGTTGAAATGTGGTGGCGGCAAATTGAAAAATTCCACGTGCTCTTGTTTGGAAACAAACTCACGTGCTTTTTTGACAGCTACCATCCGCCATCTTTAATCAACAGAGCATAGTGCTGCCCTCTATGTGGTGGTGGCAAATTCTACGTGCTCTTGTTTGGTAAACATAGCCACGTGCTTTTTTGAAAGCTGTCATCCACCATCTTTAATCCAGAGAGCACCGTGCTGCCCTCTTTATCGTAGTAGATGTAAATTCGTCACCTGTCATCCGCAGTGCTGCCATCTTTAGCTAGATACCTTTGAAATGTGGTACGTCATCCGCCATCTTGCATCCGAAACCTCAGTGCTGCCTGGTGACGGCAAATTCCACATGCTCTTGTTTGGAAACAAAGCTTTTAATCCAGAGAGAACAGTGCTGCCCCGGTGGCGGCAAATTCCACGTGCTTTACAAACTTATATGCTTTTCTGACAGCTGTCATCAGCCATCTTTAATCTATAGAGCACAGTGCTGCCCTCTATGTGGTGGCGGCAAATTCCACGTGCTCTTGTTTGGAAACAAAGCTACGTGCAGCTGTCATCCGCCATCTTGCATCAAAAACCTCAGTGCTACACTCTATGTGGCGGTAAATTCCACATGCTTTACAAACCCATGTGCAGCTGTCATCCCCCATCTTTAATCACCGTGCTGCCGGGTGGCGGCAAATTCCACGTGCTCTTGTTTGGAAACAAAGCTTTTAATCCAGAGAGAACAGTGCTGCCCCGGTGGCGGTAAATTCCACGTGCATTACAAACTTATATGCTTTTCCGACAGCTGTCATCCGCCTAGCAATTCTCTTTCTATATAATAATTTCGTGTGGCTATTTCTAGCCAAGTGCAGTCCTAGTCTTGTTACATCAGGAATGGTAACTGGCTAAAACCTGGTCTTTCAGCGTCAGGAAGGGCAACCGGTCGAAAACCATAGTGTAAGAGGCTAGATACTCCCAGTTTTGCATCAGGAAGGACAACTCAACAAATTCTTGCGATTTAAAAATCTTAGTCAGGAAGGGCATCCGGCTGTGAAACAATAGTTCGTGATTTACAATCTAAGAAGTACATCTAGCTGTAAATCCCCCGATTCTCGACAGATTCTTAATCCGAGTTGTCAGGAAGGGCAACCGGTCGAAAACCATAGTGTAAGAGGCTAGATACTGCCAGTTTTGCGTCAGGAAGGGCAACTCAACAAATTCTTGCGATTGAAAATCTTAGTCAGGGAGGGCATCCAGCTGTGAAACAATAGTTCGTGATACAGCGATTTAAAATCTAGCTGTAAAACCCCCGATTCTCGACAAATTCTTAATCCGAGTTCTTTGACGTCAGGAAGGGCAACCTGTTGAAAACCATAGTGTATGATGTAAGAGGCTAGATACTGCCAGTTTTGCGTTAGGAAGGGCAACTCAACAAATTCTTGCGATTTAAAATCTTAGTTTTGCGTCAGGAAGGGCATCCGGCTGTAAAACAATAGTTCATGATTTAAAATCTAAGAAGGGCATCTAGCTGTAAATCCCCGATTCCCGTGTTAGAAGATGTAAAACAGATTCTTAATCTGAGTTGTCAGGAAGGGCAATCGGTTGAAAACTATAGTGTAAGAGGTTAGATACTGCTAGTTTTGCGTCAGGAAGGGCAACTCAACAAATTCATGCGATTTAAACACATTTTTATTCCCAAGAGAATCGAACCCGAGACTACTGGGTGAGAGGCATGCATACTGTAGGCTATGGGTTTGTTCTACAGTCCTTGAAGTATCGGCACAGTCATTCTGAGCGAGTGTGGAATGCATGTGTTAGCTGAAATTGTACACGTATCTTCCGGCTTGTGTAACCTTGAACGAAAACACGGTGTGCTGATAAGCGACTTGTAACTCACGAACGTCTTCTTAGCTGAGTAGCATTCAGCCTATGTAAGCTCTTAAAACACAGTACTAATTAAGGTTGTAAAATATTCTGAAATACTCCTCCTCTGTAGTGTAGTAGTTAGTGTGATTAGCTGCTACCCCCGGAGGTCCGAGCTCGATTCCCGGCTCTGCCACGGAATGTGTAGCATTTAGCCTATATAAGTTCCTAACGTAAACTATCATGATTGTACGGAGAGGTTAAATCACACACAGTGCCCACTCCTATCGAAAGAGCCTGCGCGGTGCCGGCATGTAGGCTTCTCCTGATGAAGGAGCCTGCACAAGGTTTAACGTCCCCATCAACAGCCCTTACTTACTGCTGGCTTTTTTTGCACACCCCGCCTCACACCATACTTTTATACAACCGGTTGCCCTTCCTGACTAGGATTTTAAATCGATGTTCCGACATAGCCTACTCCTACTGAAGAAACCAGCACAAAGCTTATTACCTCCATCCGACAAATGAATCACCATCAACGTCTTGTACTCAAAAATCATTATGAAGGAGCCTGCACAAGGTTTAACACCCCCTATCAACAGCCCTTACTTAATGCTGGCTTTTTTGCACACCCCGCCTCACACCATAGTTTTATACGACCGGTTGCCCTTCCTGACTAGGATTTTAAATCGATATCCCGACATAGCCTACTCCTACCGAAGAAGCCTGCGCACAGCTTAACGCCTCCATCCGACAAATGAATCACACTCAACACTCTTCAATCATTCTCGCTACTTCGGAAGATAGCGGGTTCGAACTGGAAGCCGCAAATGCTAGGCCAGGGACATGCGCGATCGTCATAACATGATCTAGCTAGATGCCCTTCCCGACGGCATAAGTTGCCAGGATTTGAATCGCGTACCCTGACTAGAAGAAGCCTGCACATAGCTTAACGCCTCCATCCGACGAATGAATCACCCTCAACACTCTTCAATCATTCTCGCTACTTCAGAAGATAGCGGGTTCGAACTAGAAGCCGTAAATGCTAGGCGAGAGGGGCCTGCGCGATCGTCATTACATGATCTAGCTTTAGCTCAATACCTACAGGTAAGGAATACCGCGGATGTACCCTCGAGAAGTCGAGGATCGCGCGCTAACTTTCCAAGGCTCGAACTCTTAAATTCCGGCAAGTCGGCATCAACAGGAGGTTCGAATACGTCAGCCTGCGGGACTACAGGGGGAGAGCTCTTGCTGCATAAACACTTCGTGCCGACTGTACCGCAGTTGTCAGCGATTATCACATCCGCTTGGTAACAAGCAGCATATTTAGTCGCTGCAGTCTGCGCGAAGTGCTCACAGTTCTCTGTATGCGTTTATTACGTACACACACATCTCCCGTCTGCTGTGAATATTATTCTTCAGCCTTTATCTTAAGGTAAGGTAGAACTGTTAGTTACTTTTTTATTTGCAAAGCAACTTCTACGCTAGACATCTACATTCATATATGTTTGTTCTTTTTTAGGTACCGTTCGAAAGTACGCAATTTTATTCATCCCAGTAACAGTCTGCAGCACGTGCATTTTTTTAAAGGTATGTTTTCGAACTTTGAGTTGTAAAGATAACAAGGTTAGATGATGTACCCCTACACACTACATTCATATATGTTTCTTCTTTTTAGGTACGACCAGAATATTATCATCCGAGTTTCAGGCTTGAACGCACGCATTTTATTTATCCGAGTAACAGTTTGCAGCGCGAAGATTTTAAGGTATGTCTGACCTCTATTCATTGAAACTTGGTTTCTTCTAAAACATCGTAACTTTAGTCTATTGATAAATAGTTGTTCTCTTTAATCCTCACGCTATAGACGAGGTGCGTACATAGCTATGTCTGCCCTCAACAGGTTGAAACTTGGTTTCTTCTAAAACATCGTAACTTTAAGCTATTGATAAATAGTTGTTCTCTTCAACCCGCATACTATAGACGAGGTGTGCACATAGCTATGTCTGCCCTCAACAGGCTGAAACTTGGTTTCTTCCGAACATCGTAACTTTAAGCTAATCATAAATAGTTGTTCTCTTCAATCCTCACGCTATAGACGTGGTATAATTTCAAACACGCACACATACCTATGTCTGACCTCAACAAGCTGAAAGTTGGTTTCTTCCGAACATCGTAACTTTAGTCTATTGATAAATAGTTGTTCTCTTTAATCCTCACGCTATAGACGAGGTATAATTTCAAACACGCACACATAGCTATGTCTATCCTCAACAAGCTGAAACTTGGTTTCTTCTAAAACATCGTAACTTTAGAGTATTGATAAATAGTTGTTCACTTCAACCCGCATACTATAGACGTGGTATCATTTCAAACACGCACACATAGCAATGTCTGACCTCAACAAGCTGAAAGTTGGTTTCTTCTAAAACATCGTAACTTTAGTCTATTGATAAATAGTTGTTCTCTTTAATCCTCACGCTATAGACGAGGTATAATTTCAAACACGCACACATAGCTATGTCTATCCTCAACAGGCTCAAAATTGGTTTCTTCTAAAACATCGTAACTTTAGTCTATTGATAAATAGTTGTTCTCTTTAATCCGCATACTATAGACGTGGTATAATTTCAAACACGCGCACATAGCTATGTCTATCCTCAACAGGCTGAAAATTGGTTTCTTCTAAAACATCGTAACTTTAAGCTAATCATAAATAGTTGTTCTCTTCAACCCGCATACTATAGACGAGGTATAATTTCAAACACGTGCACATAGCTATGTCTGTCCTCAACGGGCTGAAACTTGGTTTCTTCTAAAACATCGTAACTTTAGTCTATTGATAAATAGTTGTTCTCTTTAATCCTCACGCTATAGACGAGGTGTGCACATAGCTATATCTGCCCTCAACAGGCTGAAACTTGGTTTCTTCTAAAACATCGTAACTTTAAGCTATCGATAAATAGTTGTTCTCTTTAATCCTCACGCTATAGACGTGGTATAATTTCAAACACGTGCACATAGCTATGTCTGCCCTCAACAAGCTGAAATTTGGTTTCTTCTAAAACATCGTAACTTTAAGCTATTGATAAATAGTTGTTCTCTTCAATCCTCATACTATAGACGTGGTATAATTTCAAACACACACACACACACACATAGCTATGTCTATCCTCAACAGGCTGAAAATTGGTTTCTTCTAAAACATCGTACCTTTAAGCTAATCATAAATAGTTGTTCTCTTCAACCTGCATACTATAGACGAGGTATAATTTCAAACACGCGCACATAGCTATGTCTGCCCTCAACAGGCTGAAAGTTGGTTTCTTCTAAAACATCGTAACTTTAGTCTATTGATAAATAGTTGTTCTCTTCAACCCGCATACTATAGACGAGGTATAATTTCAAACACGCGCACATAGCTATGTCTGTCCTCAACAGGCTGAAAGTTGGTTTCTTCTAAAACACCGTAACTTTAAGCTAATCATAAATAGTTGTTCTCTTCAACCCGCATACTATAGACGTGGTATAATTTCAAACACGCGCACATAGCTATGTCTGCCCTCAACAAGCTGAAACTTGGTTTCTTCTAAAACATCGTAACTTTGAGCTATTGATAAATAGTTGTTCTCTTCAATCCGCATACTATAGACGTGGTATAATTTCAAACACGCGCACATAGCTATGTCTATCCTCAACAGGCTGAAACTTGGTTTCTTCTAAAACATCGTAACTTTAAGCTAATCATAAATAGTTGTTCTCTTCAACCCGCATACTATAGACGTGGTATAATTTCAAACACGCGCACATAGCTATGTCTGCCCTCAACAGGCTGAAAGTTGGTTTCTTCTAAAAATCGTAACTTTAGTCTATTGATAAATAGTCGTTCTCTTCAATCCTCATACTATAGACGCGGCATAATTTCAAACACACACACACACACATAGCTATGTCTATCCTCAACCGGCTGAAACTTGGTTTCTTCTAAAACATCGTAACTTTGGTCGTTCTCTTCAATCCTCATACTATAGACGTGGTATAATTTCAAACACGTGCACATAGGTATGTCTGCCCTCAACAAGCTGAGACTTGGTTTCTTCTAAAACATCGTAACTTTAAGCTATTGATAAATAGTTGTTCTCTTCAATCCGCATACGATAGACGTGGTATAATTTCAAACACGTACACATAGCTATGTCTGTCCTCAACGGGCTGAAACTTGGTTTCTTCCGAACATCGTAACTTTGGTCGTTCTCTTCAATCCTCATGCTATAGGCCTAACTCACAGCCATGTCCAACCTCTATACGTTGAAACTTGGTTTCTTCCGTAACTTTCACCTAATCTCTTTCGGTCGTTCTCTTTTCAGATGTTCCCCTGCTGCGAGGAATGTAATGTAACGTTTGCAAGGCGTGATAACTTCATGCGCCATATGAAATCAAAACACCCTAGCATAACATCTGCTTTATGTAAAGTTTGTAGTGTGTATTTCGCTAACGTAGTGCGATACGAGGCTCACTTAGCAGAGGTACATCAAATATCTACTTGCCCTCAGGTAGTAGTAGGGAAAAAGCGTGCAGCTACTGATGTAGCTGTAGAAAGTACTAGTAGTAAAAAACCTAGAAAAAATCATGAACTTCAAACTATTTACTGCGAGCACTGTAACACTGATGTACCATCTTCGCATTTTCATCGACACTTACGGAGTAATGCACATAAAAATAATGCATGTAGAAGTGGTAGTAACGCAAACATCGAGGAAATTAATACAGCATTTAAAAGTAGGATTGCTAGTTACCGAATTCGCACCAGTCAAAAGTTTCAGAGCACTTCAAACTTTTTAAATTGCGTTCAACCGGATGTACAACAGCTTCTTGCTAAATCTTTATCCAATCATAGTTTATTTAAAGTTAATTTTGAACTTTTCGCCTTGTACATTAAAAGCACGGATGAATCCGAAATAACGGACATTAAATCAAAGAATTTTGTCATAAGTCAGTCGACTAATTTTGGTGATGTACTTAGGGATGTCTCTAACATTATTTCAACTAAGAGCGAGGAATTTCAGGAAAAGGAATCAGGGTGGGCTTTAGTTGAAATAATGTATCTAGGAGTTAACATCAATAAGTACAATCCCATGCGAGGTTCATCGTACATCGAGCTGCCGACACGGATTCAGCGAAAAGAAGCTGTTGTAAACATCCAAAACAATGACGAAGCATGTTTTGCATGGGCGGTGATGTCAGCTTTAAATCCTGTGAAACGGAATGTAGCGAATAGAACATCATCGTATCCACACTATTCAACGCAGCTAAATTTCGATAGTATAGAATTTCCTGTGCAGATAAAGGATATTAAGCGCTTTGAGGAACTAAATAACATTAGAATTAATGTGTATGGTGTAGAGAAAAAGTCTGTAGTAGGTCCTCTGTATTATACATGTCATAAGAAGAGTACTCACGTTAATTTACTCTATATTGAAAGCAGTGTGAATAGCCACTTTTGCTGGATTAAAAATCTGAGTAGACTTGTTGGCAGTCAGTTGTCAAAACATGATGGTAAAAAGTGGTTATGTGATGGATGCTTGCAGTATTTTAAAACTGAAGATCAGTTAACGAAGCATTCCAAGAATGACTGCAATCATGTACGTACAGAGATACATACTACAGGTAATAATATTTTAAAATTTACAAATTTTCACAAGCAGATGTGGGTACCGTTCTTGATTTATGCAGACTTTGAAGCCATCCTCACGCCATGCAACACATGCTCACCTAATCCTGACAACTCTTTCACTAATACTACGCACATGCATGTCCCGTATAGCTTCGCGTATTACATCAAGTGTAGTTACGATAGTACGCTTAACAAGTTAGAGTTGTATCGAGGACATGATACTGCTAACGTATTTTTAGAAAGACTTGAAAGTGATGCAGTTCGTCTCGGTCGTATTCTGAATAGTAATATTCCTATGAAGCCACTCACCGAAATTCAGTTAAATGATCATGAACGTGCTACAAAGTGTAGCATTTGCGATGGGGAATTTTCCGAAAATGACCCTAAAGTTTTTGATCATGATCATTTAACTGGTTTCTACAGATGTGCCGCTCATTATAGCTGTAATCTTAAGTATAGAGTTCCTAAATTTATCCCCGTAATTTTTCATAACTTATCTGGTTACGACTCTCATTTCATCATTTCACAATTTGGAGCTTCAGATGAAAAAGTAGATATAATCCTTCAGAATAAAGAGCGGTACATTGCGTTTGCAAAGTCTGTAAAAGTAGATGCTGAGCATTCTATAAAACTGAGATTCCTTGACTCGTTTCGCTTTATGGCGAGTAGCCTCGATATACTTTCTAGTCATTTACAGTCTGAACAATTTACGGAAATTCGACGCGTTTTCCCCGAAGAAGCGCAGTTTAATTTACTTCGGCGTAAGGGTGTTTTTTGTTATGAATATCTCGACTGCTTAGACCGCCTCGAAGAACGTGCCTTACCATCGAAACAATCCTTTTACAGCTCGCTGAATTCAGCAGATATTAGTGATGATGACTATTTACATGCACAACATATCTGGGAGCAGTTCCACATTCAAACGCTGGGTGAATACTCCGATTTATATTTAAAGACAGATGTACTTTTGTTAGCTGATGTTTTTGAAAATTTTCGCTGTGTTTGCATGAACACCTACAGCCTTGACCCATGTCAGTATTTTACTGCACCTGGGTTAAGTTGGGATGCCATGTTGAAACACACGCATGTGAATTTGGAACTGCTGACCGATATCGATATGGTGCACTTCATAAAATCATCAATTCGAGGCGGTCTGAGTCAGTGCAGCGGGCGGTATTCGAGGGCTAATAATAAGTACATGCCGAGTTTCGATTCCAGTCAGGAATCTCGGTATATCGTTTACCTCGATGCTAATAATCAGTATGGGTGGGCGATGGGTCAGCATCTACCGGTGAGTGGTTTCCGCTGGCTGACGCAGTGCGAAATTGATGCTTTACAGCTACACGCCCTAGGTGATGAAGCTGATAAAGGCTATTTCCTCGAAGTTGACTTACAGTATCCTAGAGAGTTACACACTTCTCATAATGACCTACCGTTCTGCCCTGAAAATATGAAGCCCCCGTACATTGCATCAACGACGAAAATGCTCATTGCTAATTTGTGCGATAAATCTAAGTATATCATTCATTACCGAAATTTAAAACAGTGTTTGCAGCATGGTTTGAAGTTATCCAAAATTCACCGCGTACTAGAATTTAATCAGTCACCGTGGCTAAAGCCATATATCGATCTGAACAATAATTTAAGAACGAATGCGGTTAACGAGTTTGAAAAAGATTTCTACAAGCTCATGAATAACAGTGTGTTTGGTAAGACTATGGAAAATGTTGACAAACGCGTTGATTTAAAATTGATTACAAACTGGGATAATATTAAGAAAAGGTATGGTGCTAACTATTTAATAAGTAAACCAAATTTCCACAGCTGCACCATCATACATGAGAATTTAGTTATTATACAGATGAATCGTGTCAAGGTTACGTATGACAAACCTACCTACGTCGGCTTTGCAGTACTTGAATTGGCTAAAACACTCATGTATGAATTCCATTACGATTATATGATGAAGAAGTACGCGCATAATGCGCAATTGCTCTACACAGATACCGATTCGTTTATTTATCAAATCAAAACTGATGACTATTACAATGATATAAATTCGGACTTGGGTAGGTTTGATACAAGTAACTATCCTGCAGATAATCAATATCATCTACCGCTAGTGAACAAAAAGGTTCTAGGTAAAATGAAAGATGAATGTGCTGGGAATATTATCGATTCATTTGTAGGTACTAAATCCAAGTCATATTGCATAAAACACTTAAAGGAATTACAAATAAAGAGATTGAAGGGGGTTAAAAAGAATGTCGTTCAGAATCAGCTAAGTTTTGAAAACTATAACAATTGCATTAAAAGTAATCCATCTGTTTTGCATAAGCAAATGTCTGTCATTAGAAGCAAGAAGCACCAGTTGTACACTCATTTAATTAGTAAGGTAGCCCTTAATAGCGATGATTGTAAACGGTTTGTCATTCCAAATTCTACCAACACGCTAGCCTGGGGGCATAGTAGTATTGATAGGTACTACATTACATAAACATTATGCTAGAGGTGTGTACTTACGTTGCGCTGTCTTACATCACAAAGACGTACGCTGAGAGCGTAGTACAGCAAGTTTAAACTTGTACATTCAAGAATTGCATCGAGAAGTACGCAAACATCACTAGGGTAAAATGATTCGAGATAAAACTTGTACATACAAGATGTAAATAAATAATGTAGAATTGGCATATTCTTTTATTTTAGGTTAGGTATTACCTTCCTCCCGCTCCTTATTTGCAAGATAGAGTTTTTGTTTATTACTCATAGAAGAAAGAAGGTGATGAGCAGTTTCGTAAGTATAGTATCGTCTGGTTCGGTAAGTATCTCGAGAGCAGAATTTTTTTGTCAAAAAAGCACATAGCTTTGTAAAGCACGTGGAATTTGCCGCCACCGGGGCAGCACTGTTCTCTCTGGATTAAAAGCTTTGTTTCCAAACAAGAGCACGTGGAATTTGCCGTCATCAGGCAGCACTGAGGTTTCGGATGTAAGATGGCGGATGACGTACCACATTTCAAAGGTATCTAGCTAAAGATGGCAGCACTGCGGATGACAGGTGACGAATTTACATCTACTACGATAAAGAGGGCAGCACGATGCTCTCTGGATTAAAGATGGTGGATGACAGCTGTCAAAAAAGCACGTGGCTATGTTTACCAAACAAGAGCACGTAGAATTTGCCACCACCACATAGAGGGCAGCACTATGCTCTGTTGATTAAAGATGGCGGATGGTAGCTGTCAAAAAAGCACGTGAGTTTGTTTCCAAACAAGAGCACGTGGAATTTTTCAATTTGCCGCCACCACATTTCAACTAAAGATGGCAGCACGGTGCTCTCTTGTTTAAAGATGGTGGATGATAACTAGCAGAACTTTTCAAATTGCCCGCTACTACGTGCTTAAGGTAGTAGCCATAAAGAGGGCAGCACGGTGTTCTGTGGATTAAAGATGGCGGATGACAGGTGATGAAATTGCCCGCATGATAGCAGCACGGTGCTCTGTTGATTAAAGATGGCGGATGACAGCTGCACGTAGCTTTGTTTCCAAACAAGAGCACGTGGAATTTGCCACCACCACATAGAGGGCAGCACTGTGCTCTATAGATTAAAGATGGCGGATGGTAGCTGTCAGAAAAAAGCACGTGAGTTTGTTTCCAAACAAGAGCACGTGGAATTTTTCAATTTGCCGCCACCACATAGAGGGCAGCACGGTGCTCTCTTGATTAAAGATGGCTGCTGTCACGTGGAATTGTCTGCCACCACAGGTATCTAGCTAAAGAGGGCAGCACTGAGGTTTGCGATGCAAGATGGCTGCTGTCAAAAAGCATTTTTCAAATTATCCGCCACCACATTTCAAAGGTAAGTAGCTAAAGAGGGCAGCACTGTGCTCTATGGATTAAAGATGGCGGATGACAGCTGTCAAAAAGCACGTGGATTTGTTCATCTCGAGCTAGTGAGGTTAAGTTGGTAGCACTAAGGTTTAGGCCCGCCAAGATGGCAGCACTGCCGATGACAGGTGATGAAAGAGGGCAGCACAGCGCTCTGTAGTTTAAAGATGGCGGATGACAGCTGTCAAAAAGCACGTGGCTGTCAAAAAGCACGTGGCTTTGTTTATCTCGAGCTACTTAGGTTAAGTTGGTACCACCGAGGTTTATTCCCGTCAAGATGGCAGTACTGAGGTTAGCGATGCGTTGTTGTCGATGACAGCTGTCAAAAAGCACTTGGCTTTGTTTACAAATCTGTCAAAAAGCACGTGGCTGTAAAAAAACACGTGGCTTTGTTTACCTCGCGCTAGTGAGGTTAAGTTGGCACTACTGAGGTTTAGGCCCGTCAAGATGGCAGTACTGAGGTTAGCGATGCGTTGTTGTCTGTCGAAAAGCACGTGGCTGTCAAAAAACACGTGGGTTTGTTTACCTCATGCTAGTTAGGTTAAGTTGGCACTAGTGAGGTTTAGGCCCGTCAAGATGGCAGCAGTGAGGTTAGCGATGCGTTGTTGTCGATGACAGCTGTCAAAAAGCACCTGGCTTTGTTTACAAATTCAAATCTCCCGCCAAAATTCAAATTTCCCGCCAAAATTCAAATTTCCCGCCAGAATTCAAATTTCCCGCGGGCGGAGGCGCCCGAACTGTCCCATTATACTACTCAGATCACATGCAATAGTGAGGACATGGAATCCGGGGGTTGGGCTTCATCATAGATGCGCACCAAGCCAGTACAGTTGAGCTTCTTACTTTCTGTACTAAAACTATAATTTTGTCCTCAAGTGGTACTGGTTCTTAATATAAATTGTGTTCATAGAATTTCCCGTTCCTAACTCGTTATAACCAGAAGAGATCTGTTCTTGTTCTAAATCATTTAAATAATCCAACTTTGTTAACAAAAATAATTACAATATAATAATTATTTTCTCGCTCATAACAGGAACCAAAACGAAAAGAAGCAAGACGGAATCCACCGTTCAGGGATTGAGTGTGTGCTGATACCTGCTCGTCACTTCTCGTTCTATGTGGTTTGTTGCTTGCTGAGCTATGCTGAACGTGCTGCTGCGCTTGGGGCAAGCAAGCCTCAAGTAGAATTTCAACACTTTTAATCTTGGTATACACACCACGCCATTATAATATACACTACCGGGCGAGTTGGCCGTGCGGCTAGAGCTTGCATCCGGGAGATAGTGGGTTCGAAACAAACTGTCGACAGCCCAGTATAGGGTTTTCCGTGGTTTTCCATTTTCACACCAGGCAAATGCAGGGGCTGTACTTTAATTAAGGCCACGGTCGCTTCCTTCCAACTCCTAGGCTTTTAGAATCCCATCGTTGGCATAAGACCTATCTGTGTCGGTGCGACGTAAAGCCACTAGCAAAAAAAGAAACATAAAAAGTAATATATACTTGGAACAACTGACAGTTGTTAACAATGCTGCCATAAAGCATATTACTAACATTATTTACATCTCGGGCGTAGGTGGACAAGAACGATCCTTTGGCGCTCAGTCGAATTCCTACCCTAACCACTATATCAGAGTTAGTGCCAAGATTACGGCAAGGGCCTTTCAAGGTTTCGTGGGAGATGCATTTCCTATTATTATTATTATTATTATTAGTATTTAAATGCACAATATAATGGCATATACCATTTCAGTCAAACATTTTTGGATTTTGTTAATCAAACTCACTTTGTGAAGGAAATTTTCCAAATAATTTCTTAAACTTTCTTTTAAATTTTCCTGTCGTTCATAATACATTTTACAGTAGTTAAGTCTTTCTTTCTTTCTTCGGAACACTAAAGCGAAAAATCTATAGAAGGTGTTCCAAAGCAAGTAGTTTGTACAGTTGAACGAGCACGTCATGGAAGTGGAAGTGATGGCTAATGGGAGCTCTAGCGAAACTGATGAATGGAGCGTTGGTACAAAATGTTTCAAATTAAAAGAAAAGAAGAATTGAAGAGATTTATATGTGCCATCCCATTCAATTGGTTCATTTCCGTCACGTTCTTACGACTTTAAAATACGACCAATTGAACTCAGACTTGCTGTGCAACGGAAATGGAGCAAAATTTGTCTTTCGCATGAAGCGGAAGTCAGAGGAGGTAGCATAGATATCCCAAGGCTTTTGTTCGTAAAACATTAGACAGATGAAGGCGTGTTCTTTCCGGAATAATTAGTGGCAGTTTATTGTAGAAGTTCTCCCTTCGGCTGTGGGCCAAAAGCGAAGGGTTCACTTGAGGTGGGGGAAAGTTTGCATTTTAAAACCCAGGAAACTAGCAGCGACATTTACTGACGGGCCACGTGGGCCGATGACAGTTGAAGGAAGCTCTTCTCACACAACCATCACCCGGAATTAACATCTCCTGAATGAGCGACAGTGTGCAGTGCGACATGCCTCAAAGAAACGAGCAAAATAAGTCCTCAAGTTGAGACCTGAATTTCGTTTAAAATGTACATTCGTAACCAACTGTGTAGAAATGATTTAAAGCATAAAATCGAATTCTACCGTATAATAATATTAATAATAATAATAGTTAGGCTGACCATTCAGACGAGGAGTCTTGGAAACCACGGAAAACCATTTTTGGGCTGCTGATCTTGGGTTTCGAACCCACTGTCTCCCGAATGTACGCTCACAGGTGCACGTCCATAATCCCGCGACCAACTCCCTCCGTCATTATTATTATTATTATTATTATTATTATTATTATTATTATTATTATTATTATTATTATAACAATAATAATGCCCTATTACACGACCATTTAAAACAAAGAGTTTGGGCCGAGAATAAAATTGGTGAAGGCTAGAGACAAAGCATTCCAGAATTATTATTATTATTATTATTATTATTATTATTATTATTATTATTATTATTATTATTATTATTATTATTATTATTATTATTATTATTATTATTATTATTATTATTATTTAACGTCCAATACGGCTGCAAACGTTCTAGAAAGAAACGTATTTGAATACCTGGATCGACGTGCTCTGTTGAATACTGAAGGCAACCACTAGTCGATTACTCTACAGAGGTCTGCACGTGATATCGGCCCCGTATGCAGAATACATATGATTTTTGTGTGATGCCATGTGGCTTTACCGTTATAATTTGTTATTATTTGGTGCTAGGTTCAGTTTTACGACCGATGCCCTTATTGACGCCAACGCTATGTGGAGGGATATATTCAGTATTGCGTGTTTCTGTGATATGTGTAGATGAAGGTGTGTGTTGAAGAAGTTCAGGGTATTGTAAGTTGTGTTATGCCATTATTATTATTGTTGTACCGGAGGTACACCTTTTCCGTCCAGTAAACTGCACGCCTTCTATAAGGCCATCTATGTAATTGAACACGAACTATTGTTATGCAAGATACTATGAATATCAAACGCTAGATGTCTCTATCATCAGTTTTGTTTCTCCCCCTAGTGCGTCGAGCTGTAACTAATTTATCAAGGTGGCAAACCTTAAGTTTGTGAAGGTTATTTTGTTCTTGTGCCAAGGTTGTCAACACTTCTTTCCCCTTCAACTGCTGGACCTAACAACAAATCAGAAATGTTGTGTATATTTTTCTAGCCAATTAAAATTGGGGTGTGTACAGGCATCCAGCCTATCTGTAAAGCGTTCTGGAAACTTCCCCTCGAAATGCTTTAAGGCTCAGGTTCTGTGATGGGGGGCAGGGGCCGCAGGTCAGTGTTCGGAAGGCCCAGTAATTCAAGAAAATGACTGAATTTTCTGAACATGCCATAGCGCTGGCAGATAGCTTGAGAGGAAGTTTGCAACTTTTATTCATGTTAAGTTTTCATTTCATGGTTTAAATTTAGATTTTCGGTAAGTCTGACGACTCTGCCCAAATCCCAGTTGGGAAATATGTAAACTAAGGGAAAAAAGTGTGATTACCCTCTGCTGATTCCCATTCAGCTTGATATCGAGTGAATAAAAATGTTCTGAACCTCTAAATTTTAACACTTTTTTGCTATTTAAAATTTTCCGTTTAGTCACTCCTATGTAGAATAGGCTTGGCCTCTGTAACTTCGGGCCGTAAGCCCCCTTAGGTCTTTAAGAATTTTCTAGGAGGAGTGCATGTATTTCACCTCCTAGCCTTTTGTTCATGGCCAATCATATTAAACCTTTTCTTTTTACGTAATGCCATTTAGAATGGGCACTCATTGTCCCTGTTTATTTTGTAATTATTAATAGACCACTGTGTAACAAACTGTTGATCAGAGTTCACTGTAAGTACATTATTTGAAGTTTGTCAGGTATAACCTTGTACGCTCTGAAAGGCTTTTGGAAATCAGACTCCTAGGCTCTTTTAAATAGTGTACCTGCTCATCCCATTGTTATTAATTCTCTTGACTTTGGACTTTAAGTTATTGCTGTCGTGGGAGCTGACCAGATCGTTGTTTACTCAGGTTTACAAACTTTAAGAGAAAGAACGAAAGTGTGCTCTCGTCATTTCCTTGTCCACTTTCTTACACCTATGTAAGCCAAGGAATAATAATACACCTCAACTCTGCTCATTCAAAAGAAGTGCCTTAATGAACTCTATCCATCCAACAAAAGTGAAACTGCTATTACATAAAGTTGGAAGATTAATCAGAAGATGTCACTAATGAATAATTTAGAAGTTTATCATTTCTAAGTTTCCTAAACGAACTGGATTTATTTTGTTTTCTCTTGCTGTACATCAAGATATTTGGACATTTCTCCATAGATGCCATTACAAAAGCGGAGGTCATGCACTCTGGTGCAAGGTAAAGGACGTTGTTATTGAAGGAAGTGAGTTTTCATTTATTTTTTGTACACATTTCGAAGTTCGCAACACTTCCGCCAGTTTTGAGTCTCACCAATAAGAATTTTCTGTAATTATTGTTTAGCCTATCACAAGCTTCTTGTTGCTTGTTGGGTGTGCTTTTGAATTTGCCAATAACATTGACAGGGTGTGTCCAGATTAGTCCAGAATCCTTTCGAACAATCCCCTCGAGTATATAAGCTGAGGCTTTTCTGGCTACCTTGTCTCATTTCGTCGTCTTTCTGAGTGTGTGTGTTAAGAGAGGAGGCGAAGCGCCTCACTCTTCGGCAGGCAGAACAACAGCCGGGTAATGGCCACCAATATTCTATCTTTCTAGCTGTCTCCGCAAACTTATTCCAGGGGAAGTTTCGAATTTCTAACTATGTAACGAACCTTTTCTAAAATGTAAATTTTCGTTCCGCTAATGTAAAATTCCATAAAGTCTTTTAACTGTAAATCGGGTGCGTCACCCTCTCGACTTCCCCTTCAAATTGGTTTGAGGTGACTACGATTTAGTAACTGTTTTTTCATTCCTGTAATGTATTATATTAACCTTCATTCGAGTCACTTCAGTAGCTTTAGATTAGCCCCTGTATCACTGGGCCGAGAGCCCCGTTAGGATTTTATTCTTCACTACCTAGGAGTGCAAGTATACTCCTCCATTCATTTTGTGTTCGGACCATTAATTTAACCTGTTATTCCTTTCCCACGAAGGCCCAGTAGGTTGGGTACTTAATTCCCCTGTGAACTAACTTTTGTTAGTTGTTAATTGCGCCTAGAGAGGCCAGGGATTGTAAGCGGTCTGTTAGAGCTTGGTAAATGTCGGAGAGCATGTAAGCTCTTTTCTAAGTTTACTCTAATACTGAAGGGTGACTGTTGGAGCCAACACTGTGTATTGGGAGACATCTCTCCTTATCTGAAACTTGTAAATTTGGAGCCTGAAGCTCGATACTTCTAAATATGGAAGCTGTCATTGTTATTTCACTAAGTGAACGATTGTTAATTTAGTTTTTTTGGAAAGAAATATAACCTTTTAAAGTTTTAATTCAATTTTTGATATCGTAGTTGGACTCATTCAACAACAGCACCTCCTTCTGCTCCTAGGATAATACCGGAACAATTATTATAATCATCATCAGATTTTCAGTGGCTTGCAGAGGGTTAGAAGCACGAGAGATGAATGGGTCTGTCTGTTAGGTCAACAGCCCAGAGGCTGGTTGGATCCTCAAATAGCACCACCAAAGGTTATGCGGTTATAAGGAAATCCCCAAAAGCAATGGCAGCACCAAAATGAGGAGTACTAGGCAAGATGAGGAGTGAGGTAGTTTGCGATTGCTTTCCTCACTGGGTCAGAAAGTACTATTGCAGCACTACTGACCCTGTGAGCAGCACCTTTCATAACACTCAGATGCACTAGTCGTGCTCTGAATGTCATTACTCAGCACTACCCTTACCCCAGCAGCCTCCATATTGTCACAGCCATGGATGTCGACTGGGACTTCGGTGGAAGCTACACTTTACTCTGGCCTCTGCCAAGAGAGGGATGCAAAAGTACTGTATCCATCAAGAAACGTCAGCAGGCAGGATGAATGGGTAGGCAAAGGAAAACATTAATTTAATGAAATCAATTTAAAACTAGAACGGCGGAGAATCTGACATTCCTAGAACAGCGGTAAGGGGTCATTTTGACCCATCATTTGAAATGCTTGGAAACGATCAAAATAGAACACAATAAAACACGTATTTTCTTCTACTGAGTTTCCACAACTTTATTTTACATATACACATTAGTGTATGGACCTTTTATATTGGTGATGGACACAAACAAGTGCACCATGTTTCTGCTTCTCCCAGTTTTCACAAAATTAAGCAATTGAACACCTTAGTCGATCGCATTGTAACAATTATACATGTTCAGTAATTCTTTTGGGCAAATTATGAACACGCTTAACGCACTTTGCACACACAACTTCTATTTTTCGTGCACATTTTCCGTACATAGCTTTGAGGCACTTGCTGCAGGCATCGCTAGACTTGTTGCCTTTACACAGACCAACTTGGCACTTCTTCCGCTTTTTAGATAGACAGCCTCCTCCTGTTGTTGTTGCCCTTGCTCGTCCCGCCTTCTTAGTTCACTTGCCAGCTGGAGGATGAACTTCCTACCTGTTACTTGCTTGTACATGACCCATCCATTGGTAGCGCTTAGGTCTAGAATATTGTAAAAGACATGCATTGGCCACCTTCTGCATGCACCCTTGGTGGTATACTAACGGGACATTTGGTCGACCACTCGGGCTTATTTGTCATAAATTGGATAAATCTGCACCTGTTTTTGCTGGAAAGTAATTGTTCTCCGACTTCAATATTTTCACTTGGGCGGTAACAGTGAAGGCAATTTTCCGGATTTCAGAAACAAGAGCAAATCTCAGGTTGAGTTCTCTTCCAAACGGAGGAATCTGAGAAGCTCTCGAAATCTATCTCTTGACATCGTGCACTTCATGAATTGCTGTCCATAAGAACGCGACCATACTTCGTCCACAGACACACAGGAGACCGCGGGTATACATGGTGGCAACTTTTCGAGGGACACGGAAATTCTTTCTGATCGTTTGATTCTGTGTGTCGTTCCATTAGACGAAGCATCGATTCATCAAAGAGGAGACGAAAGGCACTAATGGCAGAGTCGTAAATTCGGTGGTAAGAATATGTTGTGGGACCTCCCCGCTCCCTCAGGACGTTCACTGAAGCCCGCCTTCCAGATGAAGAGTTGGAATCCAAGACCTCCCACTCGGTTCCGTCTCGGACAACTATCTTCACTGCTGAAACACCTAACTGAGAGCATTTTCAACTTCTCCTGCGGATAATTCATCCTGTGTACCGTTATGATATTCATCCTCGCTAGTCTCAACCAAAAAATCACCTCCAGACTGAACGTCTGAATTTTCTAGCATACGAGACACCTCGTCAGCAGAAAGACGATCGTAGCACAACATACCTGTAAGAAGAACACTTTGTAAATGATGAGATGAATACAATAATCCCGCTAATTGGAACACTCATCTGACAGTAGTCTTATTTGCTTTACATCACACTAACTACCCTTTTACGGTTTTCGGAGACGCCGAGGTGCCATAATTTTGTCCCGCAGGAGTTATTTTACGTGCCAGTAAATCTAACACGAGGCTGACTATTTGAGCACCTTCAAATACTACCGGACTGAGCCAAGTTGAGGTCAGAAGGCCAGCACCTCAGGCCGGCTCATCTGACAGTAAGAGGGCAACAATACTAATAATATTGGCCGGATACATACTGCTGTCTGACAATGTAGTAAGGAATATTGTACAAATGTCAAATGACCCCTCCCACTGTTCAGGGTATGCCGTATCAGAAATCAATGAAAATGTAAATATTTTGGCGGGTGCGATACATCACCATGAACGGGACGAAAAACGATGAAGAGAAATCATACAAGAGTGGGCAAGTTATTAAAGAAAAATTGAAGGTGGGTGTCATTTAGACCCCTTGCGATGTTCTAGTGTTAAAATATGGAAATTATATATTTTCTTGCTCTTTTCAGTTGATAGCAATTGAACATAATAATAACAATAAACAGTTGAGTTAACGGCTCAGGCAGCAACAACATATAATGAAGTCTTCAAAACAGTGTGAGCTCAGCAGCTCTGAAAGTACCTTGGGTGGAGGTAGAGCAAGGGCCTAGTAGTGAATCCCTGAGCAAAACCAAACATAGCAGTTACTAACAATAATCGGCTCATCTTGACCGTAGGTCCTCGCATCATTACAAGGGTCCGAAGACAACCCAGTTCTCCATTTGACCAAGAAAGTCACATCATAATAAAGAAAATACACTCCTTATTTCATGACAAAATCCAAGAAAAGGATCGAGAAATCCAAGTAGACAGGAACAGAAGGCCCATACTATATGACAATGAAAAACAAACGGCCAAATTTAGGTGCTTGTGCTTTCTTATATTTCACAACGACCCCTCATAAAATTCGAAGACCAAAGACGGAAAGAGGAGTCTACATTAAAGTAAATAACCTGAAAATATCCTATTTACAAAAGTTACATTTCGAACGAAAAGAGAAAATTGCATTTTAAAATGGGGTCATGCAATCACACAGTCACATAATTGGTATTGCAGGCAAGACAAGGAAAGCCCTGCGGATCTGTGTATCGCCCATTGGCGCTCCTCTGTGGGCCTGTAATGAATTTTAAATTTGATTATAAGAATGATTAAAGAGTTAGTTTCCGTTGAGTGTAAGTTAACTTTTGTGTAGTAAGTTTGTGTGCTGTATGTGTGTGGCCAGGGGCTCAAGACTTTCCAAGTTGGCTGGCACAGTAATATATTTATACGATTTGATTTACCATCCTAGCTTACCCGTGCGTTTGGAAGATTGCAGCGCTGCACCGTATGTTATAATAGCAACTTATTATAAATAAGTATCTGTGGGTATGAGAATTTGGAAAAACAGCTTTTTGGTAGGTTTGCAGCTTGCTTATAGAAGTCTCAGGTTTTATGAGGAAGTGAAAACTTTTACATAAGCTTGGTGGGTTTGATAGGAAGGGGGTGTCTGTTTCGGTATTATTAATGTATAGTGGAGGTTGGGGGTGGTCTGTTATGGACCGTGGGGATGTTTAGTAGTAGTAATTGTAGCAAGTTGTATGGATCTTGATTTTGAGGATGGGTGTGAATGGGTGGGGCGACTGGGTTCGAGGGGGGCGAAATTTTGAGGCTTAGGAGAGAAGGTGGGGTTGTGTTTGTGTGTATAAGGTGGCGTTGTTGTCTGTAATGTTTTCTTAACTGCCTCTTTTAAATATGGACAGCCAGGGAACTGCCTTGGCAGTTGGCACACTTCGCCTGGCACCTTACAAACAGAGTGGTGGTGAGTACCACCGCATCTGTTGCAGCGGGTGGCATGTGGTAAGGTACGGGTTCGAGTCACTGTGCTGGTATTTTGTGTTTGTGACTTGGGGGCAGGTTTCTTACGCCTGCTCCTAGTCTGTGTACCTGTGTCTTGTGTATCTGGATTATGAGCTGATTTCGAAGATAGTTCAGCCTCTGTCCCATCTGTTTGCGTAATTTGGTTTGTTTGAGGCGTGGGTGGGTGTGGGGTGGGGATGGAGGGAAAGGTGGCGGTCGGGATTGGTGGTCATGGAGTTGGGTCTGTTTGGATTTCTGTTTTAGTGGTGGTAGGTATTGCTTCCATGGCTTCGTGATGAGTTGTGATTGATTTGGTTTAAGTCACCTTATTTTTTGGGTTTGGCGGAATTTATGGAGGAAGTAGATTGGGTGCCGGACTCTGTGGTTGGATGTAGGGATGGAGTAAAAGTAGGTGAGCGGTCACGTTGGTTTGATGTGTTAAGTACCTGGTTAATTCGGATCGGGCTGGGGATACCTATGTGTTGGAGTTTTTTAAGGATGACGGGAATAGATCGGCTTCTTATGGGAGTAATGATTAGGTGACAGTTATGGGTTTCTTCAATGACGGCGATATGATGGCTGATTATAGGTTGAATTGCTTTGATAATCGTATGACGGGTGAGTTGTATGGGTCCTGGATTCGCGAGAGGAAGTATAAAGAAACTGCATTTAACAGCTATGGGAAAAGGAGTGTTACATTTGGCGTAGTAGAAGGGATGTTCGAAGTTGTGTTCTTATTGTCCTTCTGTTTCTTCTTTCTTCTTCTTCCCCTTCATAGGATATTGTTACGTTGTCGATTGGTTGGGTTTGGCAAAGCGTGTAGATCGCTTTTGCATTGTCTATGATTTCTGACTTTTGGTTATCGGAATAGTGGTTGGGAAAGAGGTATAAGAACTGTTTAGGGTGTTCTTCTATGGTGTGGGTAAGGTGGGTGAAGGGTTGAAGGATAGTGGCAATTTTTTTCCTGTACTGGATCATTCTTGGTAGGGTCTTGTTTTGTGGACTGGCAATAACTAGTTAAAATAATGGTTGCGTGTGGCTATTTCTAGCCGGATGCAGCCCTTGTAAGGCAGACCCTCCAATGAGGGTGGGCGGCATCTGCAATTTGTAGGTAACTGCGTGTTATTGTGGTGGAGGGTAGTGTTATGTGTGATGTGTGAGTTGCAGGGATGTTGCTGACAGCACAATCACCCAGCCCCGAGCCACTGGAATTAACCAATGAGGGATAAATCCCCCATCAGGCTGGGAATCGAATCCGTGACCCTCTGAACCGCAGGCCAGTACACTGACCATTCAGCCAATGCGTCGGACAATAACAAGGTAATTTTTGATGTCCATAGTTTGAACTTGGTTGAAAGTGATGGACAGAGGTTGGGAGAAGTCTGGGTATGGGACCCAGCTACTCGAATCATCCATACTCCTGGGTAGATGGTTGTTAATGGCATTGGGGGGGGGAGGTTTACTTGGTAGGGTATAGGAAGAAGCACTGGAATGGTCAAGCTCCTGGAAGGACCGGCTTCGATGTTAGTTGGTGCTACTTAGTGAACAACTGTGGGGTCTGGTGTAGTTTCTGATCTCACCGTGACAAGACCCAGACAAGTTATTTTACCAAGAGCTAGACAAGTTTGCTTTCTTATTTTGTTGTACTGCGTTACTGCCTGGATTCTTGGTGGGCGGTTGGCGGTTGTTGGTTGAACAAGCTGTGTTCGACGGGAGGTTTGTTTTGGCGGCTAGGGGGCGCGCGGCTGGCTGGATCGTCTTCTGGGCGCTCTATGAGGCTGGGTTAGGTATTAATGTTGGCAGCCATGAGGCTAGTCTCTTGACACTCGGACTTGATGCTTGGCTGGGAATGTGTGCGAGCGGGTGAGTGTTGAGTGAGAGAGAAACCTACCCGTTAAATAGCCATCGGACGGAACATTCCAGAGAGAAACGAAGCTAAAACACTGTTTGGTCAGGATAGACCAATCAAATTGTGATGTCACTTTATCTAGCAGGTGTGGCAATACACCCATAAAAATATTTCTCTTTACACAATCACAAATTCTTGTGCACACAAGGCAGCGCAAGTAAAACAACAGAGGTGCCTAAAGTCCTCCTGTATAGTGTCGGTGCGATTGGATGGATCTGCGCTCTACGGGCTACTCTTCTACCAGTTTCGAGAACCTTCCAGAGGAAGCTAGTCTACGAGTCTTCCACCATCACCTCGGTCACGTTCGCCTCTTACGCCGCCGCGTATGGAAGACGAATCCATTGAGCAGGCAAGGAAACTTACATTGGATTTTGAACGGGATAGAAAGAAGAGGTGTGCTACGTAAGCCGGATCTCCGGGTTCGGTTCTTACATCCCCTGGTTCGATCCTTCGTCAGCAAGCTGCAGGTACCTCTAGGCATATCTAACATCTGTAATCTGGACGAGGCCTCCTCGTACACCTTCTTCTGTCGTGCCTTATACGTCCGCAGCTATGCAGCCGCTGCGAAAAAACCAACATTACCACCCTCCATCCGCGAGAAGAGTGTTCTGCACCCCACTTCACTTCCCCCTGCTCCCTATGTGACTAAAATTCCTCAGGACAAGGCAAATTCCTGATCTATATATCAGATTATCACTCACTTCTTCCCTAATTACTCTAATTATAACGTACCGAGAGATGGCTACTTCAGCCGACCATTCTATACTATTCTCACTACCAACATCGTCCTGGCTTATTTTGGTTCTAAAACACAAGCTCTGAACATCACCCAACAGGCCCCAGTTCCGCCCAGCACCGATTCACTCTGTGGTTGCCTACAGAGTTGATATTGACTGGACCGATTAGGAAATTGCCGCCCAATTCCAGGTCCAAGGTCATCAGATCTTCAAGGTGGTTCGGATCCGGAACGCCCAGGGTCCCACTTCCCTCATCCGCATCCTGTCGAGGGATGTCACCACTTTGATTGGCCTGCTACGTGACGGAGTGGTCATCTACGGACAACGCCATCGAGTGGAAGCTTCACGTTCGGCGCCGCGCTAGAAGACCAGGTGTGAGCGGTGTCAGCGTTTGGATCACACTCCCGGAGCCCCCTGTGTTCACCCTCAGCCAAGAGCATCTTACTTCTACTTGTACTAACAAAGATGTGTTAATTGTGACCAGCCCCGCTCGAGAACCTTCCAAACCTGAGCTTGTGGTCCCTGTAATCTCCCAAGCCCTTCCTCCTGTCTTCCCGCTCCCGTCATACGTTTTATGACAATGGTGCTCCATTTCACCACCCCCAAGTCCAGATAGCGGCTTGACTGGTGTTCAATACGCCTATTCGCGGAATCGAATGCATTTTTAGTTCTTTCCCCTGAATGCAGTCCCCATTTATAGTTAATATTACAAGTGTATTATGTTAATACCGGTCGTGTGTTCCCTTAACCTGTATGCCCCGGACGTTTTATCTTGAACGAAACGTTTCTCACTGCCCTCCTTTCCTTCCTATACCGTCTATCGGGCTGATCGTCTTCATGCGGCTCGTGGAGGGGTATCTATTGGTATTAAAAAATCTATTCCCACTCGACAGCACTTTTATAATTTTCCTAATAACTTCTCTGAATACCTCTTCTCCAGATCACTCCTCTCTCACATTTGCCTCCTCGCACTCCTTCCCTACTGACTTTGTTTACTATTTAGATGCCACCTTTACCAACTATATTTTGTTGCTGACATTAATATTCATTCTTAGAATGTTTCCACTTCTAGTACTTTCACATATCCGGGGCATACAAATTCCCGCCCTACTTCCCTTGATGCTCTCATTGTCTCCCCCTCTTTCCACAATCTCAAACTTGACCCTCTCCTTCCTCTCGATTCTGACCACGCCCCTGCTCTCCTCACTATACCTCGTTTCTCTGGTCTAATTACCGCGCTGAGTGACTCCCCATCCCCTCAACTCGCTCTCACTACACCTGATCGCCTTCGTCACTCTTATCTCTTCTTCAGCTGGCCCACGATTATTTCAAATCTTATACTCGAACCCGGGACATTGGGACCCTTCGTGAACACCACCGACTTATGAGACATGCTCTCTCTTATATTAAAGCACCGAAGAAACGCCACTGGACCACAGCTTGCTCTAATCTCAATGACATGCACGAACCACGTAAATTCTGGACGACTTTTCAACGACTTACTACAACTCAGAAATCCCTCCCCACCTACCCTCTCACTACTAGATCTGCCTCTTCTCTTTCGGGCAAAGACAAAGCTGACGTTTTCGCCGACTACTACTCTAAACTTTTTCCTCCCCCTCTCATCTCATCCTGATGAACAACACTATATCCTACAACATTCCTTCCCTCATTCCCGTGACGTCCATTTCACTCATTCTCACTCCTTCTTCGTCACAAACGTAATACCGCTCCTGGCCATGACCGCAACACCTATCATCATATCGGAGAAGCGCCCTGTGTACTATCTATAATACTATGTTGTGCCCCGACAATTGGGGTCATGCCATTATTCTCCTATTTTAAAAGCCCAACAAACTCCCTTCGGATATTCACTCTTACAGGCCCATATCTCTTTTATCTGTTCTTTCCAAGATCTTTGAAGGAATCCTTTGTAAGAGACTTTCCCCTTATTTGCAGTCCTTGAACCCCCTGCCCTCTTCCCAAGTTGGTTTTCGCCCCCACTTTTCCACTCAAGATTATCTTTTCCACATCACTGCCTCTCTCACTACCTATCTCAAATCCCACCGTTCCGCCACTTTAATATACCTAGATGTAGATAAAGCTTTTGATTCGGTTTGGCACCCTGGTCTTTTTTTTTTACACAAATTAAGTCACTTACCTCTCCCCACCACCATGCTTCGCCTTCTATTGAACTACCTCCAGGGCCGATGACCTTCGATGTTAGGCCCCTTAAAACAACAAGCATCATCATAACTACCTCCAAACCCGGAAAGCCACGTTTTGCATCCACGGTACCCCCTCCTACACTTTTCCAGTCTCTTCTGGTTTAGTTCAAGGCTCCACTTCTGCATATATTGTACACCTATGATATTCCCCACCCAGATCCTCCTCTTCGCCTGTATCAATACGCCGATGACCTTGCCCTCCTCGCCCTTGGTCGTTCCAACACCTCTATTCAAAACAAAATCAAAGGTTATCTCACCTCTCCTGAATCATGGCTCAATTCCTGGCATACTTACGTTATCCCCTCCAAAACTCAATTCATCGCCTTCCGGAAAAATCCCGTATCTGCCCCCACGTAACAAAATCCGACTAACTACGTATAACATACTTTTCATTGAAACTAATCTACTAACGTACCTGGGGATTCAATTTCAGAATAACGTTGTAATCACAACCTAACAGCCATTCATAAGAAAACTCATCGACGTTTCCGCGTCCTCCGCTCCTTAACCAGTTCCACGTGGGGTTTATCCCCTCCCCAAATCCTCAATATTTATAAATCCTTTATTCGTCCCCTTGCCACGTATGCTACCTGACACTCATCCCACTGAATATGTTAATTTCACTAGAATTGACCGACATGCCGTCCGTATTGCCTTCCCTGCACTCCATTTCCAACCGTATTATTCTTTTCCTGCGATTCTGACCCATCTTCATTCACTCCGTCTTACCTACCTCACTCGCGCTATTTCCAGTCATAATGCGATAGTTCAAGAAGCCCTCACCGTACCTCGCCCACCTCTTTCCTCCTGCCATTACCTAGCTTCCTTCTACCGCGCCCCTTTCCATCATAGTAATTCTTACCCCTGTTCGGCTGTATTTAGCGATGCTCTTGGCTCCACTCACCGGCATCAGGCGCTCTCTTAGTGCCGGTGAACATCGAGTCAGTGCAATGTTTCCGTAAATGCGAGTGTCTGTCTCTCTCTTGTGCTTTTCGGTGCATTTTATGTGCTCCGGTGTCACAAGTTACTCGCTTTTCGCTTTCTGACTTTTAAACACTGCATTCTTGTTACTTTTCTTTTTTCTCAATTACTTAATACCTTTACATTACTCTTCACTTACTTTTCATTATTATTATTATTATTATTATTATTATTATTATTATTATTATTATTATTATTATTATTATTATTTATATTATTCTTTCTAAAATGTTCCTACTTAAATTCCTGTGCCAATAATTCGGAACTCTTGTTCTTTTTGGCATTTCTGGTGCTTCTAGTTATCTACTCGTGCTGCCATCTGTGGAGCACTTTATTACACTATGTAATCTACTTATATTGGACTTGATACATGCCAAGGCGGCACAAGGACATTCATTTTGTGTTTTTTCTTCGACATGCTCACCTACGCACGAAAGAGATCTGTTCTTTATGTATTTTTCTGTTTTATACGCACAATGGGCTGTACATACGCTCATGAACTGACTGTATATTGAGTTACTTTGACGATTAGTTTCTATTGTACTTTCTTGTGATTTGTGATTGATATATTTTCATCCACCATGTTGATGTATATATCATGTATTTTATTTTTCTGCCAATAAACGGGGATTTGTGGGGGAAGACTACGGCGGGGTGCGGTGCGCGCTTTCCTTGGGGCCACTTGTGTTCGCGGTTTCTCCCTGCGCCAGGGTCAACTCCTTTCCTCTTCCTCTCACGTATTGCGACACATACTTTCACACATTCATTTCATTTCGTGAACTTTTTCTATTTTCACTAGGCCAAAGAGCCGCTAGTACGGCTACTACAAAGGTAGAAGGAATAAAATAACTTCTTGATTGATTGATTGATTGATTGATTGATTGATTGATTGATTGATTGATTGATTGATTGATCGATTGATTGATTGATTCATTGATTGATTGATTGATTGATTGATTGATTGATTGATTTTTACTAATGTCCGAACTTATTCGAGCAGTAGCAAGTTTCCAGCAGAACTTCACGCATTTCAAGTATGGAACACAACAGTAGAGGTGGCGGCTGATTCGAATAGCCGGAGAGGCCTAACTCATGCCTCAATTATTATTAACCAAGTTATCCCATTTTCTATGTCCGTTGTATAGACCAAGATGAAAAGAACAAGAACAAAGACAAGATAATCTGTACAGAGAGCAGGTACAAGGACTTGCTACATATTTGTGAGCCTAATGCCACTGTCTGCAACTCTGAAGGGGTTTATCCGTGGTTTCTCATTTTCACACAATTTAAATGCTCGAGCTTCTATTTTCCCAAACCTAGCTCTTTTTATCCTTCGTAATCATTGAATGAAAAAAGTAACCACGGTATAGGAGCGAGCAATGTCTCCACGACAAAATCTCGGCGTCTCCGAAAACCAAAACCAAAAGAAGTTTAATGGACGTGGGGACATGGCCACATTAGTAAGCGTTCGCTCACGTGAAATAACCTCCTGCTCATGTTTCCATGTAATGAGAATATTCCTTATCGTTTAAACAACGTTCCCCTCTGCGATAACGTTTTTAATTTTCTCCACTAAATTAATCCCTCAAATTATTTTTGTGTAAAGATAATTCTCTTATCAGTTCTTTATTTTCCTTCTTGTCCTGTTCCTGCTCATGTTCCTGTTTATGCTATTATCCTCATTGTCCACATTCCAATTTCTATTTCAGTTCTGATTCTGATTTTATCGTCCTGCGGTTCTCTCATTTCATATTTTTATTTCTGCGCATGTAAACCTTAATTTGGTCTGTACCCTACTTGTTTGTTTATTCGTGATGGTGTGTTTGCTCTTAATCTTGTTACGATTTTCTCAGACTCCTCATTCTTCATTCATACTCATATTGTTGTCCTCTTTCTTTATTCCTGTTTCCATCCTTATTCTCATTTTTGCACTATTTGTTACAATTCCTATTATGTCTCTCAACCTTGTTGTTATTCTTATATTCTTCATTTTTATAATATTATGGTTCTTTTTTCATTCTTGCTCTTGACGTCTCTAAAATACGACGGATGATGTAAAACACGAACTGGTATTACGATAAGGATGATTTATCATTATTTTTCTTAGGATTGCGAAACAACAAAATCAATATAGATGTGTCGTCTCTTGCCACTACATGGAGCCTTTCGTCCAAAAGAACATGTGGAGACCGGTCTTCTCCGCGATGTGATGGAAGTCTATCAGTCTCAAGGGAGGTGCATGAGATATTCCATGAGAGTATTTTGTATTGAGCAGAATAGAGATGAGGATCTCACAAGAGTTGCTGTAAATGACGCCCACTAACCTGAATGTACGTATGAAGAAATCCCGGGCGTATGTCGGTAAGCTTGTTTGTCAGATGATAGGTTCCTCGCCTCAAAAATTTTTGAGATCATCCCCATTTTCCTGTTTAATGTTATGAACTCTTTAACTGAAACTGCCGGTCAGTGAGATATATTTCCACTACTTTAGTATTACATAGGATTGTACTCGGAGGCTAATACAGCAGAATTAATTATAGTGTTAACATGAATTACAATATGAATGAAAGAGTGTTTTAATGGTAAACTCTCAATGTTACTAATATGTACAGAAATATGCCGACAACCAAAATTCATGGTTTGTCTTCGTGTTATGGTGCATTGGGATTAGCGGAGAAAATGAGGTTACTTTTTACTTGTGGGAGCTATGCCGCTGGAGACTCGCACAGGATTGCACACACTTGCCAGTCAACGAGATCGTTTCGCCTCTCGTCTGTTGGTCGCAGTAACGTTATTTGTTATTTAACATGCTCGAAGATGCATCTCACATATTTGTAAATGAATGAAAGAAACAATAGCGCTCGCCGCAGATGTTCATTATGCCCCCTCCCACTTTACAACGGTGACCTTTGGTGTGTAACGAAGGACCAGGAAAGCTGCCAGTATTCTTGGTACAAGTTCGTCTTCCTTCTACAGCGTCCACATAGTAGTCAATTTATGTGGAACAAACTGTACAGTGCCTACTGTGGCTGGGAAGTGACTATACGAGACGAGCATTACCTCTGTCTCCTCCCCTGACGCACAACAAATACGGCGCACCCGGAAGTAACCAGACGCGAGGAGTAAAGTACTGATACACCATGTATACGCGAAGTACAGGTTTGTATTTTAGAATACGCTGCCCTAAAACCGAGCCATACATGTTTGGCTTCCAAAGTCTGTAACATACCATCTCATGAGAGGCTGCTTAACCCTAGTTGTCTGTGCTGTATGATAATTAAAGAATTAGCTAAATCTGATGTGTGAACCCTATGAAGATAGATGTGCTGAGCGGTTACGTCACCATGCTAGGGGAAGGGATGACAATACGACGGCCGCGCTTCACGCTAATTTACACAATCTGCCGGAAATAACTGGCTGCATGCGCTTGGGCAGGATAATTGAGATCCACTCTTACGTGGTAACACGATACTGAATGGATGTCAATCAATAAGGTCGGTGTGACGCATAAAATGTCTGTAAGAATGTCTGCTTGGAGCGTTGAGACTAACAATGGTGTCTAAAGGGTCAAAAAGGATATATTGTATTGGCACATTCTCCATACGGGTCATATGTCATAACTAGAGCCCGGAAGTGAGGCAAAATGCCTTTTTTATCTGACTGGATATATTGAAGAATCAGATAGAGTTAAATACGTTTTCATGCATTTAGGAAGTGTGGAGACAATTTTTATTTTGCCTTTTTTGCCTATTTTGGCTTCCATTGCCTATTTTAATATTTAAAGCCTTTTTTTGCCTCTTTTGATCGTTATACAGTTTTTCTGCGATTTACACATTTTAAAAAGCACATAGTGACATATTGCCGTCACAAATATCCATTTAGAATATTGTTCCTGTAAATCGTTTGCTTGTTTTGTAAATAGCAGAGCCTTCATTAGTGAAAGGAATGCACAAGCTTAATGAATACCAGGAAAGAGAGAGCATGAGGGAAGTACGTCTCTACACCACTTTTGCTGTGATTACTTGTTTTTCCCGATTTTGAAATGATAAGATAATGCACTTCTGTCAAACATAATAGAAACTGTTAGTCTACTATGGAATTTGCTAAAGGCAACTCGGAGGTTCGCGCTGACTTATTTATCATGCCGAAATTTTCATCGTTGCGTGGTAAATTACATGGCTATGTTCGCGAATTCAGTTCGGATACACTTTCTACTGATGGAGCTGTACTCTTTTGCAAAATCTGTGAAAAATCTATTAATCACGAAAAAAAAGTACTTTATAACTCAACATTTTGCAACAATGAAACATAAGTCTAGGTTAAATATTGTTGGCCCTAAGATCAATTTAATATCAACAGCAGTTACAACATCCAGCAGGCAATCTCAGTTTTCCCTGGATCTATCTCAAGCTTTCTTGGACTCCGGAATTCCGTTCTGGAAACTGGAAAAATCAATCCCTCAGGACATTTCTGCAGATGTACACTAAAGAAGAAGTTCCATCAGAATCCACATTAAGAAAAACATATTTCAATATTTCATTTGAAGAGACCCTGCAGAGGATTCGAAGCGGAGTTGCGGAAAAGAAGATCTGGATATCCATTGATGAAACTACGGATGCAATGGGACGTTACGTAGCCAACGTCATCATTCGAACTATGGAAGCAAAGCAAACTGACCTATCATCAGTATTTCTTTTGACGAGAGAAGAGACGAAGAGAGCAAATGGTTCCACAGTGGCACAGTTCACAAATGCATTAATGTTACTCTGGCCGGATGGAATACGGCATAATGACGTCCTACTTTTTGTCACAGATGCGGCACCTTACATGAAAAAAAACAGCTACAGCCTTGAAAGTTCTCTTTCCTAAATATTCCACGTCACATGTCTAGGCCATGGACTGCACAGAATTGCTGGAGGGATAAAAAGTTTTTATCCTCACGTGGATAAGTTAGTTTCGAATACCAAGAAAATCTTCCTAAAATCACCCTCCCGAATCTGGGTTTTCGAGGACGTGGCACCAGAGCTGGCACAGCCAGTTCTCACCAGATACGGAACCTGGATCTCTGCAGTCATATATTACAGCAACAATATGGACAAGGTACGTGAGGTACTTCATGCCGTATCAGTAGGCGAGTTGCTTCAGTGCGCGAGGTAAAGAAGTAGTTGGACCATGAAGAGCTCAGCAATGATCTGGCATTTATAACAGCACATTATAGTGTGATACCGGAAGCAATCTTGAAGTTGGGGAAAAGAGATGATTCGCTGGTATCATCTATGGCGATCTTCGAAGATGCAGTAAATCAACTGCTGCAAGCACCAGGAGAAAAAGGAAGCAGGGTTAGTGAAAAGTGTGAGAGCTAATGTGGACATTGAACATTCGTGATGTTCTGAAAGGTGAAAATTCTGTTTTAACTGGCATGTGTCCTCCCGAAATAGCTTGTTTCAAATTTGCGCCAATCACTTCAGTGGAAGTAGAAAGTTCCTTTTCCATGATGAAAAACATTCTTTCTGACAAGCGTCTATCTATGACAGTTGATACTTTGAAAAAGCACTTTGTTGTTGCTTGTAACCAAGGAAGGTAAGAGTAAGTACGCTAATTATGTGATAAATTGATAATAAAGAAGTGAATGAATATTTAAAATACATATTTTCATTAATAATGAGTGAGATTCCGCTTTGCTTTCACTCCTAACAAATGCCTATTTTAATTAGAGTACTGCCTATTTTCAGTATTTCAAGTACCTTTTTGCCTGCCTGTTTTAACCAAAAATAAATGCCTAACTTCCAGGCTCTAGTCATAACGTATTGAAACCTTGAATTTACCGTTCCATCGTCGGTCGTCTGCCTCTGCTCCTTCGGTAGAACAATACTCAATCTTAGACCTTGGGGTCGTGTAAGATTCTTTTCAGTCACATCACTCACCGATCGAGAGAGTTCAGAGGAGGAACAAAAGTGCGCTTACTTATTCAGCGAAATCACGATGGTCATATTTACTGAATAACCAAAAAAAAAAAAAAACAACAACTAAAACTAAATATTATATAAAATGTTTTTACGCAGGCACATTGCATATCGTGGTATATTCAAATTATTTACATTAGCGTCTTCCAAAATGTGAACATGCAATGTAAGATTTGTGGACAGCAAAACCAGAAAAGGAAAACGAAACCTGAAAATCGGGCAACATTGACCCAAAAGATAACTGAGAGTTAATCCACCGGATCCGTCCAAGATCTGACCTTCAACAAATAGAATTCCAGATTTACATTTAGTTAATAGCGGCCTCTGTGGATCAGCGGTAGAGTGTCGGTCTCCGGATCCCAAGATAGCGGGTTCAAACCCGGCAGAGGTACTCGGATTTTTGAAGGGCGGAAAAAAGTCCATTCGACACACCATGTCGTACGATGTCGGCATGTAAAAGATCTCTGGTGACACATTTGGTGTTTACCAGACAAAATTCATTACATCTCAGCCATAGACGCCCAAGATAGTTTCGGTTTACTCGCTCTGCCATCTAGTAGGCCTAGAGTAAAACGGAACGTCGAAATTGATGAGCAAACAGCCAGATGGCGTCAAATTGAAATGTCTGCACACGGTAGCTGAGGCCATACGATTATTATTATTATTATTATTATTATTATTATTATTATTATTATTATTATTATTATTATTATTAATATTATTATTGATTGATTGATTTATTTATTTATTTAGTTAATGTTATCCACTAGTCTAATATCCTCTCGGATACAGGAACATAACCGAATTGATACTTAATGGAACCAAATTAACTACCAGTTGCTCTGGATAGGTTATCTGAAACCATGGCATTTATTACAAGTTAACAGCAATTATCACAAACTGAAATAAAATTCCACTATGTGTTGTCATCCCGTGAAACCCTTCAGTTATAGACGAATCCCAATGCTGATATATGCATCACCCCAAGCACATGTTCAGAATGAACCAACAACACTTGATCCGAGGGGATATTACGCTAAATCGTTCTGAAGGGATAAAAATGCGAAATGCAGGGAAAAAATAATGCACTATGCGATTAGAAAAACGCCAAACGCTGAAGTTAAATACAAGTGATAAATCAAAGTCTTCTTACTAAACCAATTTTCAGGTTACGAAACAGTTACGTGGTTAAAGTACAAGTCCATCAAATATTTAAAAAATGAGATCTTTCCAATTTTACATGAATACAGTTGCAATTACAAGTCTGTCTACCTACATTTGTCCATTTAAACAAAACTACAAGTGATCGGTAGACCAACGCCTCACCCAAATAATGCGAATAACGTAAAATAAACCATATATTATAACAGCTGACGAATTGAAACCGCATTCGTAGTGTAAATTCTTCAATACAAAAAAATTAACTGAGTGTCAACACACTGCACTATCGTAACATACCGTACACACGAACATTTAATCACGAATTAAAAGAAAAACAATGTAAAAATCAATCAATCAATCAATCAATACTGATCTGCATTTAGGGCAGTCGTCCAGGTGGCAGATTCCCTATCTGTTGTTTTCCTAGACTTTTCTTCAATGATTTCAATGACATTGGAAATTTATTGAACATCTCCCTTGGAAAGTTATTCCAATCCTTAACTCTCCTACCTATAAATGAATATTTGCCCCAATTTGTCCTCTTGAATTCCAACTTTATCTTCATATTGTGAACTTTTCTACTTTTAAAGACTCCACTAAAATTTATTCCTCTACTAATGTCATTCCACGCCATTTCTCCGCTGACAGCTCGGAACATACCACTCAGTCGAGCAGCTCGTCTCCTTTCTCCCAGTTCTTCCCAGCTCAAACGTTGCAACATTTTTGTAACGCTGCTATTTTGTCGGAAATCACCCAGAACAAATCGAGCTGCTTTTCTTAGGATTTATCCCAGTTCTTGAATCAGGTAATCCTGGTGAGGGTCCCATACACTGGAACCATACTCTAGTTGGGGTCTTACCAGAGACGTATATGCACTCTCCTTTACATCCTTACTACAACCCCTAAACACCCTCATAACCATGTGCAGATACCTGTATTCTTTATTTACAATCCCATTTATGTGATTATCCCAATAAGGATCTATCATTACATTAACACCCAGATAATTACTATGATCCCCAAATGTAACTTTCACCCCATCAACGCAGTAATTAAAACTCAGAGCATTTTTCCTATTTGTGAAACTCACAATCTGACTTTTAACCCCGTTTATCATCATACTGTTGCCTACTGTCCATCTCACAACATTATCGAAGTCATTTTGCAGTTGCTCAAAATCTTGTAACTTATTTATTACTCTATAGAGAAAAACATCATCCGCAAAAAGCCTTACCTCTGATTCCACTCCTTTACTCATATCATTTATATATAAGAAAACATAAAGGACCAATAATACTGCCTTGAGGAATTCCCCTATTAATAATTACAGAGTCAGATAAATCTTCGCCTACTCTAATTGTCTGAGATCTATTTGTAGAAATATAGGAACCCATTCATTCACACTTAGTCCAATTGAACTAATTTTTTGCCAACAGTCTCCCATGATCCACCCTATCAAATGCGTTAAACAGGTCAGTCGCGATACAGTCCATTTGACCCCCAGAATCCAAAATATCAGCTACATACTGCAGGAATCCTACAAGTTGAGCTTCAGTGGGATAACCTTTCCTAAAACCGAATTGCCTTCTCTCGAACCAGTTATTAATTTCGCAAAAATTTCGAATGTAATCAGAAAGAATCCTTTCCCAAAGCTTACATGCAACGCATGTCAAACTTACTGGCCTGTAATTTTCAGCTTTATATGTCTATCATCCCTTCCTTTTGTACACACGGGCTACCATAGCAACTCTCCATTCATTTGGTATAGCTCCTTCAACCAAACAATAATCAAATAAGTACTTCAGAAATGGTACAATATCCCAACCCATTGTCTTTAGTATATCCCCAGAAATCTTATCAATTCCAGCCACTTTACCAGTTTTCAATTTGGTATCTTATTGTAAATATCATTCTTATTAGAGTCTATATAATTTTAATACTTCTTTAGCATTAGTCATCTCTATCTGGACATTTTCCTTGTAATCAACAATCTGTACATACTGCTGACTGAATATTTCTGCCTTTTGAAGGTCCTCACATACACACTCTCCTTGTTCATTAATTATTCCTGGAATGTCCTTCTTGGAACCTGTTTCTGCCTTAAAGTACCTATACATACCCTTCCATTTTTCACTAAAATTTGTATGACTGAAAATTATGCTTGCCATCATGTTATCCTTAGCTGTCTTCTTTGCTAGATTCAATTTCCTGGTAATTTCCTTCAATTTCTCCTTACTTACACAGCCATTTCTAAATCTATTTCTTTCCAATCTGCACCTCCTACTTAGTCTCTTTATTTCTCTATTATAATAAGGTGGGTCTTTATAATTCCTTACCACCTTTAAAGGTACAAACCTGTTTTCACATTCCTCAACAATTTCTTTAAACACACCCCAGAGTCCGTTTACATTATGATTTACCGTTTTCCACCGATCATATTAACTTCTCAGAAACTGCCTCATGCCTGCTTCATCAGCCATATGATACTGCCAAATAGTCCTACTTTTAATACCTTCCTTTCTATCATATTAACCGGGCGAGTTGGCCGTGCGCGTAGAGGCGCGCGGCTGTGAGCTTGCATCCAGGAGATAGTAGGTTCGAATCCCACTATCGGCAGCCCTGAAGATGGTTTTCCGTGGTTTCCAATTTTCACACCAGGCAAATGCTCGGGCTGTACCTTAATTAAGGCCACGGGCGCTTCCTTGCAGCTCCTAGGCCTTTCCCATCCCATCGTCGCCATAAGACCTATCTGTGTCGGTGCGACGTAAAGCCCCTAGAAAAAAAAATCTATCACATTTAGTCTTAACTAAGACAAAAACAGCTTCGTGATCACTAATACCATGTATTACTTCGGTTTCCCTATAGAGCTCATCTGGTTTTATCAGCACCACGTCCAGAATATTTTTCCCTCTAGTTGATTCCCTCACTTTCTGAATCAGCTGTCCTTCCCATATTAGCTTATTTGCCATTTGTTGGACATGCTTCCTGTCGTTCGCATTTCCTTCCCAATTGACATTTGGTAAATGATCACTCGCTACAATCACATTGCTTTCCATGTCGTTTCCCACATAGCTTATCAAATAATTCTGAATCCGTGTCAGCACTACGCTTCCCCGGCCCGTACACTCCAAAGATATCAAGTTGCCTATTATCTTTAGACATGAGCCTTACACCTCGAATTTCATGTTTCTCATCTTTAACTTTTTCTTAGGTTACAAATTCCTCTTTCACCAGAATGAATACTCCCCCTCCCACCATTCCTATCCTATCTCTACGATACATACTCCAGTTCCGTGAGAAAATTTCTGCATCCATTATATCATTTCTTAGCCATGATTCAACTCCTATTACAATAACTGGTAAATGTATATCTATTAAATTAATTAATTCTATACCTTTCTTTACAATATTTCTACAGTTCAACACTAACATTTTCTGGTCATCCCCACTTGAATTCCAGATCTCTGTACCCTCATCACCGCTCCCTAGACAACACCGTTTCCCTGAATGTACCTCATTATGACCCTTCTAAACAAATTTCTTTACTTATACAGTATGTACCACTGCGTTTTAAGTGAAGGCCACCTGAGCACAGATCCCTATCTCCTACCCACCCATTCGGGTTTAGAAATTTCACTACCAGTTTCCCACATACCCACTCCATAGTCTCATTGAAATCCCAAATCACCCTCCAGTCAGTATCCCTCCTACACAATATTCCACTGATTACAATCTCCGCTTTCTTAAACTTCCCCCGTGCTGCATTTCCCAGATCCCACACATCTCCAACTATGTTGGTACTTATATTAGCTTGCCTTACGGTGAAGTAGTAGGGACAAGTCTCGATTAGCTAGGTTTCCAAGTGGGACAACACGGCATTATTGATGCAAAGCTATGATAGAAGCACTTTCCAGCTAATAAAGGTTATGCTGAAACGTGACCTAAATATTACCTGGAAATATCATCCATACATGCATTCACTACTGCAGACACTATCATCGTTCAAGTCGATTTACCAAAAATACCTGACCTGTGACTTGATTTTCAAACTGCGTCCTGATCCTATCATTGAGCCAACGCTACAATGTCTACACAACTCTAACAGTAATCACGTACATACGGCATCCCGAATCTATCGGTGAGCCAACACTATGGTATCCACACATCACTGATACTGTCGAATGAAATCGAAAATTTAAAACAAGGTAGGTATATTTCATTCTAATTCCCATTGAAATTCAAACACATTAATTAAAATTCGCAACATAAATGAACTCAAGTAGAGGAGGAGTGGGGTTCTCGACACTTGGCGTTAGCAATTTTCTGCTGCGTCAGCACACAAGGTCATTGACCATGGAAAAACGTCATTGACTCCGTGAAGTCATGACGACGTGACCGTGACGTCATGACCACGTGCTCTTGTTTGTAAACAAAGCCACGTGCTCTTGTTTGTACACAAAGCCACTTATACGAACGCATCGCTAACCTCAGTGCTGCCATCTTGACGGCACTAAACTGTATGGATGCCACCTTAGGCACGTGCGCGCGCAAAAATTGAAATTCCCCGTGCTATAATGACAGCTGCCAAGCTGACAGTTGCTATCCTTAAACAAGAACGCATCGCTAACCTCAGTTCTGCCATCTTGACGGCACTAAACCTCATGGCTGCCACCTTAGGCACGTGGTTGCGGGCAATTTGAAATTCCACGTGATTTTATGACAGCTGTCAGGGGCCATCTTTAAACAAGAGAACAATTTGAAGACTCTAAATCTTCATGAGTGCTACCATAGGCACGTGGGCACGCAAAATTTGAAATTCCAAGGCTCTCATCTTAGGCATGGTAGGCTAACCTAAGTAAATAGTTATGCTTTATTGACATCGGGGGATCGGAGGAATATAGGAGTTTAAAGAGGAATTCCTATTTCCTCTATCTTCCATTACCAAAAATAAGCGACGGGTGAGTGAGAGATGTGCTTTCTCTCTCTCTCTCTCTCTCTCTCTCTCTCTCTCTCTCTCTCTCTCTGTCTTCCTAGAGGTCCACCACCGTAGCGATGTCTCCACTACAAAAAAATATTGCCCTCTAGCCAGTGCACGGCCGTCTTTTAGGAGGCAGGCAAGGGATACATTGTCTTGCACTCGTATTTATACCTACCTACTGACTGATGCTTATATCAGCATGTACGCAGGCACTTCCCGCTATCCACTCTGCTCATATTTCTGCGCGCACATGCGATCGTTGCACGCTCTGTCAGAGGAAGTTTAGTACGATAGTCGATACATGACTCATCGATAGATGTGCGCTCGCAGTTGCGATTGCCGCACGCTCTGGCGGAAGAAGTTTAGTACGATAGTCGATGCATGCATCATCGGTAGGTGATGGGTACACGTTCTAACAGTAGAATATAAAAGAAACTGATTGCTGCTACGTTCACAAGATTTTTAATCATAGCTATTCTTAGTGAAGCTATCTCGACAGATTCTAACCTTATTGCTACAATATTAAATACTCGATGTTGTTACCTACAAGACGTGTTCAGATCACTAAGGAACTGATTAAAACAACAAGACTAAAGTCGAACACTGCACTCGATGCCATTACTACAACATGTGTTCAGAACACTGATTGATGTGTTCAGATCACTAAATAAGTGATTAGAACATAACAAGACTAGAATCGAACACGATACTCGAAATGTATTGAGATCACTGATTGTTGTGTTCAGAACATGTTAATGGTTAGCAGGGGATGTCTTTGTTCAAAGAAGATGGATTCGAACAATGAAAAACATATCGCTTACAGCAATGCCAGCAAGACTATAAATCTGAACAGCTTGTGCAAGATGGCGGCTATACATATGCTGTTATAACTTCCCTCTCCGCCGCCGATTCCTCTTCCCGCTCTGTCGAGGCATAGCTTTACATCCCAATCGAACATACATTACTATAACAACGCGATCGTATGCGTAAGGTAGTGCACATACTTGCGTAGCTATCTCGCTCAGTAAACGACAATTTACAAAATATGATACAACTTCAATAATTTGCTAAGTGTGAAAATCAGGAACTACGGAAACACAAAGTGCACATATCGCGCAGCCAACTCGCTCGGTGAACGGTCATTTACAAATAATGAATAGAGCAAAAGTACAACATCAATGACTTGCTAAGTGCCAAAATAAAAAACCACAGAAACACATAGTGCACATAACGTGTAGCCAATTAGCTCGGTAAACAATAATTTACAAAATAAGAATACAGCAAAAGTACAACTTCAGTAATTTGCTAAGTGTGAAAATCGGAGACTACGGAAGCACACAGTGCACATACTGCGTAGCCAACACGCTTGTTAAACGATAATTTACAAAATGTTAATACAGGTAACGAGCAACTTCAGTGATTTGCTTAGTGCGAAAACCAAAAACCGCGGAACACATAGTGCACATACTATGTAGCCAACTCGCTCGGTAAACGATAATTCACAAAATTTAATACAGGTAACGCACAACTGCTATGATTTGCTAAGTGCGAAAATCAGAAACTACGTAAAAACCCACATTGCACATTCCGCACAGAGAACACCCTCAGTGATAGCAAATTTTACGAAACATGAGTACTTCACAACACGGGTTATCGAGCAGAACACATCACTCCTTTTTTCGAAAAACGGGACACATGGACAAGAATGTTGCAGGATAGCAGTTACACATGATTTTTAATTTACTCACACAGATATATGAATTACCTACGACACTTACATGTAAAAAAAGGTGGAGGAAAATGTTTAAATCATAAATTTTCTCATGTAGTGTATTCCAAGTTATAAGGGCAAATGAGAGTGTACTGTGAGTTTCTGCTACTGCTTGCGAAAACGTGAACGGATGTCACATGGCAACTCAGCAAATATACACATCACCTTGTTCGCGCATAGTCTACATAGAAGACACGATGCCTGTCTCTTTACTTCGCAAAAAAAGGATAGATATTATTGTCTAATCCTTCGTTCATGCAAGTCTTCAGGCAGAGCAGTAGTCACTTCGTAGGCCGAGGCCCTTTCCTAGCCCTTGTGTTCCGTTAGCCGATATCTTCATTTTTCAAAGTAAATTATCCCGCTCAATTTATTCCCTCTGACTAGTGTTATGCCAACGGCCGTAGCCGTGTTGAAACACCGGATCCCGTGAGATCTCCGAAGTTAAGCAACATTGGGCGTGGTCAGGAGTTGGATGGGTTGCCACGCGCTGTTGGTGGGGGTAAGGGAATGGAGGAGCGGAAAGGATCTGGCCACCCTACCGCACGTAAATTCTGGCTCAGGAACACCTCTGCGGAGGTTCGGACCTGCCTTCGGGCAGAATAACCCTTACCTTACCTACTAGTGTTATATAGAGGATAGGTGCCTAGTTGTACACCCTCTTAAAACAATAATCACCACTATCATCACGAACGTGCTGAATCAGGAAAATGAATAATTGCTTTAAGTAACGTTATAATATTTTTTTTGTCCAAACCTCGTCCCGTTCCCCTACGGGGTCGGGCATGAGCGAAGATGAATCTGTCGTGGCGGGTTTTTATGACCGGGTGCCCTTCCTGACGTCAACCTCATCAAATTGAGTTAATGAGATGAAATGAATAACGTGATATATGATAGTAGGGAGAGGATGAAACCCAGTGCCTGCACATAGCCTACTCCTGTCGAATAGCACCAAGGGTTCTGCTCAAGGCATAACGTCCCCATCCGACGGACGCATCACCATCATCAACGGCATGTGCCCTCACTCGATATGAGGATTGCGGATAGGTTTGGAATTTAATCCAGGCTTTTGGCACGCAATCTAGTGATTATAAATTGTATACCACCACCTCCACTACCCTGCCGGCTAACATTCTGATGGTGAAATTTTTCGAACAACGGGACTCGAACCGGCTAAACTCAATGTCAGACAGTTTTAGACATCAGCTCCTTAACGATCATAACCACCAGGCGGGCTACTGTATAAGTAATGTCATAACGAATGCAGAACAAAAATGAAAAGCACATATACATATCAAGGGCTCGGTGGAATATAGTCATAAGCCACAATAACTTAGTTTTGAGTAAATAACAAATTAAAGTTCAGCTCAAATCTGTTATAACTTTCCTTGTATAAATAAACACTTGTATGTACTATAAAATATTTGGGAGACATTGAAACAACACTTTGTCCTAGTATATGATTTAAGAGCATTTTTAATGAATGATGTAACTAACATGGGCTTATGACTTTATTTCCCGGAAATAAATTTAAATACGTGAGGACGAATACATTTTTATATATAAAAAAGCGCAATATTAGAGAATGAATAAGCCTACACTTAATTATGAACACATGTAATTTTAAAAAACACAATATTTGAGAATGAATACACATACTTTAAGAAAAGACAATGTGTATCTCAAGGGAATTTTTCCGCATCATTATCTTCAACATCATTTCGTGTAAGTGACAAGAAGAAGTGTTGATTGGCTACAGGAATGAATGTCATGAGAGAAATGACATCAGTCAATTTCTTCTGGTTGACAGGTAGTTGATTTCTGTTTTTTACTCTGAGCTGAAATGGATCATGTTCCACAAGTCTTCCTTTCTTCTTGATGCGAATGTTTGCATACTGAACTGGCCTTAATGTAGTATAACAGTGTTTAACACCCATCGGAAAAGGATCCTTGGAATTCAATTGAAATTGTGTAGCTTCACTGAAGTTAACTGACTATCCAGTTGTGAATTTAGTGGGTATTGATAGCAATGACTTGAGATCATCTAAAGTTTTGAAGTCATCGCTTTTTCATTTTTGTCACAATGAAGATTTTTGGACTTGCTGACTTCACAACATCCACCCATTCATATGGGGTATATACTATTGGACATCTGTTTCTAGCAAACAGTTCAATGCGACCTAAATTGCGATCACAAGGGAGTCGAGTGTGACCCACCACAGGATAGGAATGCTGCACAATAAAAGAAAACAAAACTTTGCCTTTTTGGCATGACTGTTATGTTTCCCACTAAATATGTGTTCTGGGTATAGAAATTCCCCAAGTCTCAGAATAGGTAAAATATATTATCATCCTCTCCAGCCAGTTTAGTGCAGCATCTATCGGAACAGTTGCAAGGAGGTCCCATTGTTCTAATGGACACATACTGACGACCAGCATTACGTCTTCGTTTGGCCTTCACCACTTTCCATTGGTCACTATTACTCCTCCTTTTCCTTTTCCTTGATGGGTTTTGTTTTCTTGGTGATTCCTCAGGCATTATACTAACTTAAAGCTGTAAAATTAGGAGTAATAAATTCAAACAATTTCAGGTGCACATAGTTATAAGCCACACCAATAGATATTTAACTGCTAATTGCTTTCTCATGATATCCTATGTAAATATTATTGTTAATATTAATAGTTCTATTAAATAATTATCTATGGATATCAAATCTAATGTTATTGTTCATGCATTTCCACAAGATACGAGTTATTTGTAAAGTAAGTAGAATTAGTAAAATACAGTCACAAGCCACAAATTAGAGATTATCCATGATAAAATATGTCTATACTTTTACCAAGTTGTCATTAGAACTGGAACTACTGCTTGCAGGGTGCCAGGAATCATCACCATCTGTATCAAAAGGATCTGACCATTCACTTTCAGCTTAATTATTCTTAAAAGTCCTCTGAACAGGAGAGAAATCTTCATTCACTCTTGATTTCGACGCCTTTTTGGTGTGGCTTATGACTGTGTTAGTTGTGAAATTGTCACTAGATGGCAAAGTAAAGAGCTTCCACCTATCATACATTGCCAACTTTTATAAATACAAGAAACTCCTTAGTGTGATATTAAAGAGGGAAGTTCAAAGAATACGATGGCATGAACATCTCAGAAACAACAAAATTGTGGCTTATGACTATATTCCACCGAGCCCTTCATATATTGGAGTCTTAATTATGTATTTTTGTTTTACATAAAGCGATGACAATTTTGGTGCATCAATCCCTTCTTAAGTGATTATGCAATTCCCTCTTTCTTACAAGTTGTTGCTGTACACCCATAGAACACTAGCGGGCCCTGGGCTGAGTCCTAGCATTGCTTCTACTTACTTGTAGCAGACTCCTCACTTTCATCTAACCTATCCGAACTCCCCTTGGTCAGTTCTTCTTCCTTTCAAACACAAACACATTCCCCGTGGGTAAGGGTGGTAGAATAACACCAACGGTATCTCCCCGCCTGCTGTAAGAAAAGATTCAGGGGCTCTTAACAACACCTGCGGTATCCCCTGCCTTACGTAAGAGGGCTACTAAAAGAGGCCGCAAGAGCTTTGAACTAGAGAGCGTGAGTTGATGACTACGAGGAACTGACCTAGGCGCTTAGTTGTGTAGAATCAAACTCTGCGCTTTCGAGTAATTGTCTTAAACAGACGTGGTGTACCCTGTTTGTTTTATGAGCCAGAATCAAGGATATTGTTTTACCGCCAGGTAGCCTTCCTGACGACAACGCGAAGATGTAATTATTAGAAACTATGTCTCTCAAGTATCAGAAACAAACCCAAGAATCTGTTTTACGGCGGGATGCCCTTCCTAACGCCTAAATTCTATCATGTAATAGGACATTAAGTCACCGGGATTTGAATCACAGTTTCCGCCATTTTACTTCAAAATAAATGTGTGTGTGTGTGTCTTACTTGACTTTGCGCGAACAAGGTGATGTGTATATTTGCTGGGTTGCCATGTGACAACCGGTCACGTTTTCGCAAGCAATAGCAGAAACTCACAATACTGTTCCCATTTGCCCTTATAACTTGGAGCAGACTACATGCAAAACATTCTGTTTTAATCTTTTTCCTCCCCCTTTCTTCCATGTAAGTATCTTAGGTAATTCATATATCTGTGTGTGTAGATAAATTAAAAATCGTATGTAAGTGTTCTTGTGCGTGTGTTCCGTTTTTCGAAAAAGGGAGTGATGTGTTCTGCTCGATAACCCGTGTTGTGATATATTCGTATTTCGTAAATTTGCAATCACTGAGGGTGTCAGCTGTACGGTATGTGCAATATGTGCTTCTCCGTAGCTTCTGATTTTCGCACTTAGCAAATCATAGAAGATGCGCGTTACCTGTATTCATATTTTGTAAATTATAGTTTACCGAGCGAGTTGGCTACATGGTATGTGTACAATGTGTTTCCGTGGTTTTTTATTATCACACTAGGCAAATCATTGATGTTGTACGTTACCTATATCCATATTTTGTAAATTATCGTTTACCGAGCGAGCTGGCTACACGGTATGTGTTTCTGCGAGTTTTAATTTCGCACTTGGCAAAAGAGAGAAGATGTACGTTACCTGTATTTATATTTTGTAAATTAACGTTCACCGAGCGATTTGGCTACACAGTACGTGCAGTATATTCTTCCGTAGTTTTTATTTTCACACTTAGCAAATTATTGAAGTTGTACGTTACCTGTATTCATATTTTGTAAATTACCGTTTACCGGGCGAGTTCGCTACGCAGTATGTTCACTTTGTGTTTCCGTAATTTCTGAATTTCCCACTTAGCAAATTATTGAAATTTTACGTTACCTGTATTCATATTTTGTCAATTATCGTTTACCGAGCGAGTTGGCTAAGCAGTATGTGCACTACCTGTTTCTGTAGTTTCTGATTTTCACTCTTAGCAAATTATTGAACTTGTACTTCTGCTGTATTCATATTTTGTAAATTATCGTTTAATGAGCGAGTTGGCTACGCAGTATGTGCAGTGTGTGTTTCCGTAGTTTCTGATTTTCACACTTAGCAAATTATTGAAGTTGTACGGTACCTGTATTCATATTTTTAAATGATCGCTTAGCGAGTTATTTGGCTACACGGTATATGCACTATGTATTTCCGCGTTTTTTGACTTTCCCACTTGGAAAATAATTGAACATGTACGTTTGCTATTTTCATATTTTCTAAATTATCGTTTACTGAGCGAGATAGCTACGCAAGTATGTGCACTACCTTATGCATAAGATAGCGTCGTTTAATGTATGTTCGATTGAGATGTAAAGCTATGCCTCGACAGAGCGGGAAGAGGAATCGGCGGCGTAGAGGGAAGTTATAACAGCATATGTATAGCCGCCATTTTGCGCAAGCTGTTCAGATTTATAGTCTTGCTGGCATTGCTGTAAGCGATATATTTTTCATTGTTCGAATCCATCTTCTTTGAACAAAGACATCCCCTGTTAACCATTAACATGTTCTGAACACAACAATCAGTGATCTCAATACATATCGAGTATCGTGTTCGATTCTAGTCTTGTTATGTTCTAATCACTTATTTAATGATCTGAACACATCAATCAGTGTTCTGAACACATGTTGTAGTAATGGCATCGAGTGCAGTGTTCGACTTTAGTCTTGTTGTTTTAATCAGTTCCTTAGTGATCCGAACATATCAATCAGCGTTGTTTTTCCGCTACTCTTTTTTATTCACCTTTGCAAAATTACAAAGTTATAAAGTACAAATCACATTGCAAATTAATCGATCAAAAGGAAATAAAAAAGAAAAACAACATGACAGTTTAAAGAAAGATAGTGATCTGAAAATCAAAAGCACACCTGTAGAATTGTATACGAGTGTTGAGTCTAATAGAAACACTAAACTGCACGTTATAATTTAAAGAAAGTATTCAAAATTAGAACAACACTCCTTTGAAAAAAATACAGTCATCTCACTGTTATCAGTTCTCAGTACATCACCGGGTAACATAAAATAAAATATTTAAAAATGAAATAGATGCTTCGCAAATTTCTCTATATTGCGGTTTTTTACCATTTCCCAACGAGCAGTCTTCATTGATCTGATAAAGTCCACCAAAGTCCATCCACTCTTATCGTATGATGCCAAATTCCAATGCACTGCCGCCGCTAACAACCAAGTTACTGCATTAACTTGTGATTTTCCTCCAGTTGAAATTCGCCAATCATTAACTGCTCAGTCGATAAAGAAGACAGACCACCTTTTATTTTCTGCACTGTATTGACAGACTATGTCCAGACAGGTCGCGCTTCTCTACAAGATGTAACTCTGTGCACTGTGGTATCGAACTCGCCGCAATGTCCACACTTATTATCTTCAGACTAGTTGTGACGAAAGCGTTTTGTTGCTGTTGGAACGATGTCATTAATTACCGAGTAGACTGATGACCTCCACTGAGTGGGTACTTGTTGACTGTTAGCATTTGACCACAGCATTATCCATCTTCTTTGAGGGAATTTGTTTTCTGTCGGTACTGGTCGCTGTAATCCTTTCAGCAGGTAAGTGTAGAAATTCTTTGTCGAGTGAAATTCTTTTCTTTCTTTCCGGTCCTGCAGGAGACTGTCAAGGATACCAACCATGGTTCGGAAAGCAGGATGTATATGCCTATGTCGACCACTTCTGACATCAGGCTCCGGAGGTTGAAGAAATGTCAGTTCTGTTCGAGTGTGCAACCCTGATTGTGATTGAAGTATTTTTCTTCCCAGAAGAGCCTTACATTTCAGGTCTACACAGATTAGGTTGAGTCCTCCATGTGTAATCGGCAAGTACAGCTGATCACGTCTCACCCGAAACAGGGAACCTCTCCCAAGAAAGTGGCCTAGACAAAGTTCTATACGCTGTTTTGTTGCAGGTAGAACTTGCGCAAAGTACCATACTTTAGATAAAGCAAACACAATAATATGCCATTTTGGATGAAATTCAGAGACCTGGTGTGCTGCTGCATTAAGGTGTTTCTAACTTGATTAATAATCGATGACCAAATCTCGGTTGGCATATCTTTAAAATTTTGTTGGAAAACAATTCCTAAGACCTTCAACTTAGTTGCGAATGGGCAGTGATCGATAAGGCGCACGTGATTGAAGTCGGCCAAGAAGCAGCATTCCGGACTTTTTCTTATTTACGTTCGATCCTGAATCTTCCTCAAATTCGTGGATGATACGTAGAGTTCGCTCTTCGTCGGATGGTTCTGTTAGGATAATACACACGTCATCAGCTTACGCTGTTTGTGCACCGAGTGACAGACTAGTTATACACTGATTTATTATGTGAAGAAATGGTTCTAGCGATACGATGGACATAAGCATAGAGAGGGGACATCCTTGATGAACTGATTTCGTATAGGTATTTCCACAGTTAGATGTCCATTTATAATTATTCTTGAGGTGGCTGTTCTATACAGTAGTTTAATTCACTCAATCAATTTATGTGGAAAGGCGAAAGTTTGCATTGTGGACCATAGATATGGATGTGTTATTCTGTCGAAGGCCTTGTGGAAGTCCAAACTTACGAGTGTCGTGGGAGGAAGGTTCGATGAGGCTTTGTCGTGTAACAGAATGATGTTTCTCAGCACTAACAGATTGGAAATAATATTTTGACCTGATGTCCCACACGATTGCCATTGTCCGATGATCTGTTGCAACTGCAGTTTTATTCGAGATGATATTATTTTAGTGAAGATCTTGTAATCTGTATTTAGCAGGGTGATCGGCCTGAAGTCTTCCATTCCTAGAGGTCTTGTGGCTTTGAGAATTAAAATAATATTTCTGGACGTGAAATCTTCCGTTAAGATGTGTGGCCTCGCTAGTATTTCTTGGTACACTTGCAACAGGTCGCCCCCTATTATGTCCCACATTATTTTGCAGAATTCATAAATTATTCCATCTGGGCCTGGAGAACGATGACGCTGTACTTGGAGAAGTGCAGAGAGTATTTCCTCCGAGGTAATATCTGCAATCAAACTTGACTCACCTTCTTTATTTAATGTTGGTAGACCGTGCTCTAGGATGCTGAAAAAGTGCTGATTAACGGGTGTTCTGTCGCGGAATAGTGTAGTGAAGTAGTCGGCACCAATTTTGAGGACGTCCTTCATATCCGACTGTATGTGACCATGCTCATCCCGGACTTTAGTAATTGCTTTCCTTTTCCCTTTACGTCTTTCAGTCAAAATGTGAAATGGTGAAGCACGCTCTTCTTGAAATACTGAGGGTACTTTTTCACGGATGAACGCCCCTTTCAGATGATTCTCCTGAATATTAATGATTGCTTTTTTGAGTTCTTTCATTTCATTAAGGACATTCTCTCCATTTTCTTGCTGTCGTTGAAGCTGGTATAAAACTTCATAATAAAAATTCAAGGTATTTCTCTTTTCCTTTGCCCGTTGTTTGGAAATCTTTTGAAAAATTGTTTAATTTCTGGTTAAACAGTATCCGTCCACCAGGTCACATGGTAATGGTATTTAGATCGTTTACTGCGCAATTTCATCCATAGTGTTCGAAAATCATTTTGGACATCTTGGTCGTACAAGAGGGACGCATTAAGTTTCCAGGAGCCATGCCCATGTAGAGGTGGTCGTACTGTTGTTGATTAACGAAAGAGGAGAGCATGATGGTCACTGAATGACACCGGTATAACCTCAGAACTGTGTAGCCTAGTTTTCATCTCCCTATCTATTCTAGAAGCTGACCCGGCCCTGTAGAATGTAAATTGGACGTCAGTTCCATGTTTCAGTTCCCAAACGTCATGTAAGTGTAATCCCTCAACAAATTTTTGTAGGCTGCGACAGTTATTGAAATGTCCAGTTTGATCACGCGGATTTAATACACAGTTAAAATCACCGGCCAAAATTATGTTGTTAATAGGGCACTGCACAAAATATCTGATGTCGTCTTTAAATAAGCGTTCTCTGTCTAGAGGCCCTTGAGAAACATTAATAAAAAGGGTGTCCTCACATTGCACAACAACATTTCTACCATTGGGATGAAACTCCGCTTCAGAAACAGTCAGTCCTGCTCTATATATTATAGCCGTACCTCGAAGTGATGGACCAACGTTTACTTTATATTCGTATCCCAACAGCCAGTCTAAGTTTGGATCATTAACTTCTTGAAGAAATAGACTTTTGACGCCGTCTACATTGATGGTGGTGAAGCAACGTAGAAGAGTCATCTGCAGGAACAAAGGAAAAATCAAGGTAATTGTAGTAGAATTCATTCCGGTAGAAGGATGTGATTCAGCTGTTGTGGTCAATACACTGTCACACATACACTGGTTTATAGTTTCTATTATTTAAGCCGACTGCGTGAGGTACTAGGCCCTTGGGTGTTGTACTGTTTTGATTCGTCACGTGCAACGTATTTGTTGACAACTTTCACCTGTAAGTTGTGAGAGTCCTTCGTACTACCTGTCGTATTCGGGGTAGTCTTGTCACCTGCTAGCAAGGTCACTGCACTTTCACTAACACTCGGTCCTGTTGTTGCGTTAGGATCAATTACAGGGTCAGCAAGGAAAGAATGTTCTGAATCTTGTGTAAACTCAATGTCTTCACTGAGCAAGGAAGTAGGCGTTGTTTGTTTGTTGTCTGTCATTAGATGGTTTGTAAAATCTGGGTGTGTGTTCTTTTTTGTTAACTGCGTATCTCCTGTTGGTGTATGATTGTCTTCCTGATGTTCCATATCCTCAGACCACAGTTGTCTTTCTAGTGGTGTATTTACTATTTGTTTCATTCCAACTGGACTTTCGTCAGCTGCCGCCTGATCTACAGTCACCTGTGGTGTCTGAATATTTGCCCCCTTCTCAAGGTTGTCACTACAAAGTGTCCTGATTGCTTCTTCCGTACTACGAGGTAAAAATGTGTCTGCTATGCTGTCAGCTAGAAGGGAGGTTTCTTGAAAGTTGTGTTGTTGTTTATGCGGAGTGTGAGTAATACTCTCTAATACGGTTGGGTATTTAGGCGAGAGAACACCGACTTCTGCATCTGTTGTGTTGCTTAGTGTACTGCTCCCATCAGACTTGGCCACTGCGGAGCTGTATGTTTGTTTTCTACTCAGCGCGGGACGGGCTTTCCTATTGGGACAATCTACTTGAAGGTGTGTGGTTTCTTTACAATATAAAGGCGATTTTACTTGTGCTTCGTACGATAGTAGAATTCTACAATCATTCAGCATAAGCTGAGATGGGATAGGGTACATAAGTTCTATTTTTAAAATTCGTATGCCATTACTTACATCAGCAAATTCGTAGGCTTCATTCCACCGTTCTACCTGGATGTCTTTGACTACTCCATATGTAGATAGAAGTCGTGCAAGGCGATAGTTGCTTATTTCTTGAGGGAGGTTGAACACACGTACGCGTTTAGCTGAAGTGTCCGCTGCCGAAATCGTTACTTTAGTGGTACCGCCATTAGCTAATAGAAAAGTTTTCACTCCTTCGTGACGTGCTAGAAGGATTTCATAAAGAGTCACAGATACTAGTTTTAATGTACACAGCATTTTCCCCGTTATTTAACAGTATGGCAATCACTTGGTCTTTGTTAAGTTTTAGTTCGTGACTAATCCAACGATGGATATCTTAAGGCGAAGGCCTATTAATCCTGTCTTCAAAAACACATTTTATAGTGCTCTTCCTGATACGTGCCATGATCGTACGTACAATTTTCCAAGGATTACACAAAATATATATTACGAACACACACTTGCACTACACGATAACCGCATAGTACCGACACGCCGCTTGCCGTGTTACCTCGGCCGAGGTTACGCACGAACTCCAGCACACTGGTGATGTACAGCAATACACACACTATGCCTTCAGCGAGCGTTCTGAACAGTTGTTGTAGTTAACGACACGGAGTACAGTGTTCGATTATAGTCTTGTTATATAGGAATCACTTCCTTAGTGATCTGAACGCGTATTGTAGGTAACGACATCGAGTGTTTAACATTGTAGCAAGAAGGTTACAATCTGTCGAGATAGCTACATAAAGAATAGCGATGATTAAAAATCTTGTGAACATAGCAGCAGTAGGTATTTTATTTTCTACCGCTCGAGCGAGTACGCATCACCTATCGATGATGCATGCATCGACTATCGTACTAAACTTCTTTCGCTAGAGCGTGCGGCAATCGCATGTGCGCGCGCACACCTATCGATGTTGCATGAATCGACTATGCTACTAAACTTTTTCCGACGGAGCGTGCAACGATCGCATGTGCGCGCAGATCGATGAGCAGTAGATAGCGGGAATTGCGCGCGCACATGCTGATCAAAGCACTCTCTCCCAGCCACTCAACGTAGGTATAAATACGAATGGAAGACAATGTGTCCCTTGCTTGCTTCCTAAGAGACGACCGTACCCTGGCTAAAGAGCAACATTCTATTGTGGAGGGGACATCGCTACGGCGGTGGACATCTAGGGAGAGAGAGAGAGCACATGTCTCTCCCACCCGTCCCTTATATTTGGTAATGGGAGATAGGGGAAATAGGACTACCTCATTAAACCCCCCTATACTCCCCCGAAGTCAATAACGCATAACCATTTACTTAGGTTAGGCTACTATGCATAAGATGAGAGCCATGGTTTTCAATTTTCACGCGACTACGTGCCTAAGGTTGCACCCATGACGATTTAGCCTCGTCAAGATGCTCTCTTGTTTAAATATAGCGGCTGACAGCTGTCAAAAAAGCATTAAAAATTTCAAATTACCCGCCACCACGTGCCTAAGGTGGTAGCCATGAGGCTTTATTGCTGTCAAGATGGCAGCTCTGAGGTTAGCAATGCTGTCTTGTTTAAGGGTGCCAGCTATCAGCTTGACAGGTGTCAAAAAGCAAGTGCAATTCCAAATTTAGCGCGCCCACTTGCCTAACGTTGTACCCATGTGGTTCAGTGCCATCGAGATGGCACAACTGAGGTTAGCGATGCGTTCTTGTTTAAAGATGGCAGCTGTCAGCTTGACAGCTGTCAAAAAAGCACGTGGCTTTATTTACAATCAAGGCCACGTGGTTTTATTTACAAACAAGGTCACGTTGTCATGACGTCACGGTCACGTGGTCAAGGCCCCACGGTGTCAATGATCTTTGGCCGGAGTCAAAGACCTCTGGTGCTGACGCAGCTGAAAAGTGCTTACGCCAAGAGGTTTGGAACCCCACTGCTCCACTACTAACTCAAAGCTGGAATAAAATTAAATATGTCCATTTCCTATGATAAATTGCGTAATCGAAATTAAATACCCGGTCTGAATAGTTCAATCTATCGTTCATTAAAATTTAAACACATGCGGTGAAATTCGCTAAATAAAGGTGAACTGAAATGGCGTATGATATTACGTAATATTAATGAAATAAGTAATCACACCCACCACGACATTCATGATATAGCATAGAGTGTGAGGCCCCAAATAACCTGCAATGTCAACACTCCAAACATGTGCCTTTGAAAACTCTCCAGTGAAGTACAATCTCATCAACATACGCAGGATAAACTCTCAATCTGATAAATTCATTCCCTCACCCTCAATGATTTTCGCCTTGCAAATATAAAAATAAAATTCCTTTTCAGTAGTATAAGTAGACAGTTCAGCGGCCACCTCCACCTTGCGCCCACCGCAGAGGCCTCCACAGCCACAGCCAACGCAGGCCCCTCGGCAGAGGGCTCCACCGCCACCTCCACCTCCGTCTCTCGGAACAGGGCTCCACCGCCACCGCCACAGCCACCTCAGGTCCCTCGGCAGAGGCCTCCACAGCAAGCCACGTGCTCTTTAACAGCCGTCATCCGCCACCTTTAAACAACAACGCATCGCTAACCTCAGAGCCCCTATCTTGACGGGGCTAAACCTCATAGTTGCCAGCTTAGGCACGTGGTAGTGGGCAATTTGAAAATTATACATGCTCTTGTTTGTAAACAAAGCCACGTGCTTTTCTGACAGCCACGTGTTTTCTTGACAGCTGTCATCCGCCATCTTCTGTCGCTACCCTCAGTGCTGCCCTCTTCATGGTATTAAACCTCATCGTAGTGGCGGGTAATTTAAAATTCAAGTGTTTTTGACAGCTGTCATCCGCCATCTTGAGTCGCTAACCTTAGTGCTGCCCTCTTTGCGGTACTACCTTTGAAATGTGGTGGCGGCAATTTCTACGTGCTTTTTTGACAAGCTGCCATCTTTAATCAAATCTTTAGCTACTACTTTTGAAACGTGGTAGCAGGCAATTCTCACGTGCTTTCTTGACAGCGGCCATCTTTAACCAACAAAGTATCATGCCATGAACTTTACCTACTACCTTTGAAATGTGGCGGCAGCAATTCGAAATTCTATGTGCTTTTCTGTCAAGCTGCCATCTTTAATCAACAGAGCACCGTGCCGCCATCTTTAGCTACTACCTTTGAAATATGGTTGGGGCAATTTGAAATTCTATGTGCTTTTTTTGACAAGCTGCCATTTTTAATCAACAGAGGACCGTGCTGCCATCTTTAGCTACTAAGTTTTAAATGTGGTGGAGGGCAATTTTTTTGACAGCTCTTAGCTACCATCTTTAACTACAGGCACATGGCTTACTACTACTATCTTGATGGAAGTGAAACATTATAGCGCGGACGTAGCCACGCCGCAAGCAAAAAGCTGCCCTTCTTAGATCATAGTTATAAAGCAAGCTGCCGTTCTCAACGTACTTACCGAGCTGCCCTTCTCGATACACTATTATCATAGTTTTTTAAACCAAGATGCTGTTAGAGATGCCAGCTATTGGTGATTGCACGGAGGCTACTGCGCAAGATGGCGGCTGCTGTTATGAAAAAAGCTAGCTCAGAGGCTACTACACAAGATGGTGGCTGTGCATAGGCTGTTATGGCCTTCTCCTCTGTTAAAGCATATCTCTCTATCGAACAAGTTTAAACATGCATCGCGAAGACTAGAGTGAGCACGTGCTGAATCGACGACGTCATTGTACATGCTTAGACTTGATCGTTGACTTAAAGCTTTAGTCATCGAGATACAGTGATAGAGAGTAGAGCGCAAACATGACAAGAACATTAATAGTTGATGTACCAGGCTTTAAAGTAAACGTCAACAAATTTGTGTTTAAGGTGGTGGTTGTGTTAGATTGCAGTGTGCTGTGGGCACCAAAACATATTAGTTTAGTATTTAGTCTGCCTTTCCCTTACTGTTTGCAAACAGATGAAGATAAAAAGCAGACTCAATGGATTGAAAAAAATTAGGTTTGCAGTGGGAAGAAAAAGGAATACCTTATCGTTTTCTATCTTTAATGATGAACGCAGATTTGACAAAAGCAGGTCGTGTTTTTTTAAAGGGTTGTGAAAAGGAGGAATGGTTGCGTGGGTATCTACTATCACCGTGTGAAATTATCGACATGCATGAATTAGGGTGTCAATCATTTAACTCTTCCGAAGGAGCATAGTAGAGAAACAAGTAAACAGTCTTTACAACATGTGTGCATGCTCTTTCATTGGTTGTGTTGCAGTGCATGCCGGGAAGTGAACAACATATGTAAACAGCAGTGTCGAAATAACGTTAGTGTGAAAGAAACATTTGTAGAGTAAAGACATCATGCCATTTCTAACAGATACTAAATGTAACGCAGTTAAAAGGTAATCGTAAAATTGTATGCATGCAAAAAGAAATTAATCACTTTTACTGAATAAGAATTAAATGCTTTACCAAAGGCATTTTTGGTTAATGTAGCTGCGAATGCTGTAAATAAAGCCTGGGATAAGGTGCCTCGTGAGTGGGCTCAAGATCTTGTTTTGTCGGAGCTTCAAACGTGTAGTTTACATCATAAACACGTGAGTTTAGGTACGAGACTTTCTGTGAGACAGTGTCGTACATGTCAATTAATTAAACTGTATCACATACCTAAAACTAACGAGTTGTCTTCGCTTATAAACACTTATCACGGTTGCGAAGAGAGTAAATAAGAAAAAGGCGAAGAAACGTGCTGGGAGAAAGGTGAGGAAGAATGCTGGGCATGGGCTCATCAATAAAGTGATTGATCTTCTTCCCTTCGAGCTTCATCTTCCCTACGGCCCTAGAACACGACTTGACGTTCGCCTGGCACGTGATTAGATGCTACCTGCAAAGACCATGACATTGCTTATCGACAAAACAATCCTAAACTAAGACGTGTAGCCGATAAAAATCTGCTTCTTAAAGCTATGCGGCGTGTGTCGTCACCTAGTGCTTCAGTTGCTGAGAAGATAGCAGCACTTGTTGTTGGTGGTGCAATAAAAGGAAAACTGAGTGGTAAAGACATTAAAACAAAGAAAGGATAAAAAATGTATGTATATTCTAAAATAAATATGAATTGTCAAAATATATAGGTGTATTTTAATATTAATCCTACAGCATGTCCTAGTAATAATGTTAACGTAGAAGAAAGGAGAGATAGAGGAATGAGAATTAAAAACACACACAAGATTTAAAGTGCATCTTATTTATTAACCCATGAATTAAAGCTGTTATTAAAACCACGCCATTTAACATACAGTTTATTCCTACGACGTAGAATCATACGTTAAATTAAATATTGATCAGGAAATTTTGTTTTCTGCAGTACTTCTATGTATAATCCTCCTTCAATAGGCTGTATTTTAAGATCGCGAAGTAAATCCATAACTGGAGTAGTACGCTTATCATCCCTGATTTGAAAAATTTCAGTGCCCCAGTTAGGTGTGTATCCATTTGCAAAGACAGACTTGTGTTTGCTGATGTGAACAAAATCACCTTCTTTATAGCGATGGCGGCGCGTATCAGCTTTTTTAAATACAAGATGGATAGCATCTGCGCGAGGTGTATTCCTTGTAACAAGACGTGGCTTTGATCTGCTAGTGCGGTGGGGTGTATCGTTGTAGGTAGATACATGTCTAAGTAGCATATCAATCCAACGATATGAAAATTGTGCTGTAAATTCTCGGCACGTCATTGTTTTGAGTGTACGATTAAAGCGTTTTACAACACTTGCCTTGAGATTGCTCAACGCAGAGAAGTGTTGAATGCTAAGTAATTTGAGGTAAGAAGCAAAATCCTTGTTTTGGCACTCTTTACCTTGATAAGTTTGAAGAAGCCTTGGGCAGCGTTTCGATTCTTCAAAAATATGTTTAAATGCTTCTTTGACTTGAGTTGCTGTCTTAAAACGCACAGGTTGTGCAAAAGGAAACTTCGAGCAAACATCGATAACACTAAGTAAATACTTATACCCCTTATTGCTAGAGGCATATGGAATCATTTCTACTAAGTCTGCTTGCCAGAGATCATCTTTTCCTCGTGTAATAACGCGTCTGCGACAGTAGGTGCGACGTGCTGGTTTATTTAACTCATGTGCGATGTTTACCTTTACAGGTGAGATCTTCTCTTGACGAGCCATTACAAAATAATACCGGCATGTCGTAATTCTCTCTCTATTTCTAGAATTTCTGATTCGTGACCTGTGTGACCAGCTTCTTGCGATGCTCCTAAAAGTTGAAATCGTTCAACGAGTAAGTTTGGGTCATTCCAGTACCTTAAGTCCACATACGGCAACAAAGGCTTGTAGAAAACATCAAGCCCACGTGCAGTCGGAAACAGATTAGAAATAAACTCACGATACTTGTAACTCTTATTTGCATTTACAGCTTCTGTTCTCTTGTAATTACGTCGAGTTGCGTCAGTAGCGAAATTCATGCTTTATGTTTTTTAACATCATGTTTTAAAATTATATCTTTGTCAGGTATTCGTGAGAAAAAAAGTTCTAAGAGTCCTTTCGTAGGTTTATATGTAACACCTTTTACAATAAGTTTGTTGCTATTAATCTTAACATTTGAATTTCCTCTCCAGAAACAGTCGTCTTCGTAGCGAATACCGTACCTAGTGTCAGTTTTTCCTGTAAAATGTTTTCTATATAAGGTGCAAAGAGAGATCCAACGGTATCTTGAATAAAAGTTCTAAACTGAATACGATGCCCTTGCGTGACCATAACCTCAGACAAAGATGGTAGATATTGGGCCGATGTAGTAGGTGTTTCAGCAATAACATCTGTAGTTAAAAACTCAACACGCTTAGATGGTGATGTATCATTAAGTTCTTCTTCCTTTTTCCCTTCATGATCTATATCTTGCTTCCCCTCTTCCTCTTCTTGCTTCTCTTGTTTATGCTTCTCTTCTTCTGTATGCTTCTCTTTATCATATTGTAATGGTTGTCGAGCCCGCCATGCTAACTCGCTACGCGCCGGGGCCGTCACCCATCGTCCCATCCACCTTACGCTCGAGCGCGCCAATCCGCGAGCAACACTCAAGCGCTCGGCCGGCCCTTCTTACTTCTATCTGCGGTCGTGCCGCAGCGAACTACGGAAACGACTGGAAGACTAATCTGGAGTCTTCTATTTCGTGAGGTCCCTCGATCCATCGAACATCCGGACTATTCCAGAAGGGCTGGTGCAGGTATAAAAGAGCAGTTAGTTGCCTACAGAGTTAGTCAGTGAGAGCTAGTACGTGAGAATTGTTCAGAGTGTGAGGGTGAGGAGTGAGCGCAGTCAGGCTGAGGTGTCAGCCTAAATGGAGTATCTGCCTATGGGAGCCGAGGTCTCGTGCCTGTTCCCCTGACGTCATGTGTGTGTGTGTCCCTTGGGGCTGGCTGCTGGAGGAGAACCTGGAGTTTTCTGGAGTAGCGCGAAGAGAACACTGGTTACCGACGTGTGAAGACTGCGGAGTTCGACGGATCGAGTACACAGCGGATACTATCCCGACCTGCGACACTGACGTGTAGGCTGTGGACCGTGACTGCGCTAACGAGTGTGACTGAGTGGCTGAGTGCGTGTCGTGTACATAATCGATGACTCTGTGTGTGTGTCATTGTAGATGGAACATAAGTGAAACTAAGAGAGAGAGCACGAACCGTGTAAGTATGTAACCGTGTACGTGTGTAACTTGTGGCTCGAGAAACGTCTGTGTGTGTGTGTAAATCTGTAGTTGTAGTGCTTAGTTAATAAATCATAGAAATAGATTGCTACCAGGTGCTGTACCCATTTATTTATTTATTTATTTATTTATTTATCTACCCCGCCAAGACGTTACAATATGATGTTCACATAGAAGCAAAAACGTAGACTGCGGCAATGAAGTAGAATTAAAAATTTCTTTGAGTGGTGTACTTAGTTGCGTTTAAGAAACATGCCTGTCTGCTTGAGTACGTTTATGCTCTTTAATTTTTCTTCGGATATTGTTTCGAGCTTGGATGATATGATTTGTAATCTCCCTGCTAGTTGTTAACATGATGATGGTTTTTGATCAAGTAGTTACTGTAATTCTGTGTTAATGCATATAAAATGATCGAAACCCATGCGAATCGTCCATGCTGAACATCACTTTCTTTTTCATTAAGTAAAAAGCTGTAACGATGTGATGACCAACATGTAGCACACATACGTTTAAAGTCATTGAATGTCATATCAGTGTTAACATGATCGTTATACACATGTCGCATGTTGCGCTCATCTTGTCGAGAAAGCACAATAACATTTGCGTTGTCGCGTATCAACTGCTTAGGCACACGAAAATAGGTTTGGCATAAATAGATGCAATCAACATATTTATGTCGTCCCTCACGAAAGAATGCACGAATAACGTTCTGTTGTTCAATTGCGACATCGTCAAAGATCATAAGGGAATTAGGAAGCACATCGTCCGGTGATTGTACTTGCTCATGTAAATTAAATTCAGAATACCTTATTCCATCTTTAACCAGATCGTGGTTTACAGTATGTAGAATAGTATATAGCGGTTGATAGAGTGACTTTGCAAAAACGTAAATATTCTCAAAGCGTATACCATTTAAAGCAGTAATGAGTGTAAGTAACATATTTGTTTTCCCGTGTCCCGACGGGCCTGATATAATACATCGAACAGTAAAAGGAAACAACGTCCCATGACGTTTTCTTGTAATTGTACTTGAACTAGGTAAGAGATGTGGTACAATGTCGGTAACAGGTAGTGTGTCTTGCTGCTTTATAAACTTCATGATAACTGAATCATAAAGTAGGCAACAGTAATATTATTATTAAACGAAACAAGAGGTAACAGCTGTTAGTTTATCATTTGCTCTTGGCGAGTAAAGTCGTTTAGAGAATGGTGAAACAACGATATCCAAATGACAAGAATAAAGCAAAAGCTGTTGGATGGAAAGATGTTATAAAGGCTGCACAAAATTCTATTCGAGGGGAATACAATCCTCGTGTAGCTATTACTAAGGCACTACGCGCAGCAAGAGCGAGAATTTCTCCAAAGTGCAGGGCAATATTTAGTAAACGTGCACGAATTATTCCTGTACGAATACGAGGAGGATTTCTTACTGTGCTGTTTGCTGGCTTAGCAGCTTTAGGGTCATTGCTAGGCGGGGTTAGTGCTGTAGCAAGAACTGTTAAAGCTCTAGAAGAAGCGAAACAGCAGTTGAAACAGAGAGCGAACGTCAAGACAAGACTATGGGGGCAATTGCATTACGAGGCAAAAGTGTGAACATGAAGCTAGCACCATACAAGTAATTGCTTAGTATCTACATTTCACCAAAGACGTCTACTAAATGCACTGCCTCATCGAGCTCTAACGCATGATAAAGTTTTTAAGTTTGCTAAACAAATAGGAATTCATTATTTTCGAGGTGTGTATATGTGCGATCAATTACCAGAGCGCCCACGTGAACGTGAAAGTGCCCTAATTAACTTGGACAACAGTCGCGGACCTGGAACTCATTACGTTGCTTATTAAAAACGTAAATCTAAAGTATGGTATTTTGATAGCTATGGAGACTTACCTCCTCCCTTTGAGCTCATACGTTATTTCGGAAGCAGTGCAGATATTGTTTACAATAAAACTGTGTGCAAAAATTTAATACAAGCATGCGCGGACGATTAAGTCTTATGTTCTTATATCAAACCCAGACAGTAGTGAAAGAGCATTAGTTTGGACGTGATGACTAGCAGTGAAAGAACGATTGCAGTACGTGGAGAAGGACCTGAAACAACCGTCTATTTCAATCCCACGATAAAATCTATAATCTAATGTGGGTGATGGTGTAAATAAGTTCAATTACGATGAATATGTCCTAACTCTACCCCCAGGCAGTTATTCACTAGACGATATTCATGACTATGTTGAGAGTACGTTAATTGATCATTTTGGAGAAGAATTTTAGTAATCATAATTACAAGTTCTCAATGACTGTAAGCAACATTACACATAAATGAGTTATTGAATCGTCATTTAAGATTTACTTCAAATCACAACCTGATTCGATTGGACCATTGCTTATATTTTCATAAAGGGAGCTCCTACCGAACGTACGTTACGAGTCTGATCAACCAATAACGCTCTTCGATGATTATAATGTGAAAATTACTTGTAATATTATAACAGACTTGAATAGTAATCTACAAACTTCGCATATCCTGCACGACTTCATTATTACAGGGGAACGTGGATATACTATTCGTGAGAAACCAGCAGTAGTTATTTATCACCCTGTGTCTGTAAAACACATTAGCAACATTACTCTTAGACTTGTAAATAAACATAATCAGCTTATTCATTTAGATCAGCACGCGTACGTAGCTTACAAACTACATCTTAAACTAGTATGAAAAACATCTATACAACACGGTGTACATTCCGAACACATACTACATGTTTGTGAAGACAGATAACCATAAGAAGATACTTCAAGATTTAGGTTATACGCTGCTACAACAGAATTGAGGAAACGCTAGACATTATGTATACAGTAGAAACTCGTGAAGGTGTAGTACGAAGTGATCTTCACTCCTATCAACCTTTTACGTTTGGATTAAATAACAATGACGAAATTAACTTTATTATTTATCACCAAGTTGTATACACCTTACCACACGACAGCTACCTCTATATTGAAGGACGACTAGATAAGTCGGATGAAGAGCACCAAGCACATCACAACTAAAGGATCATGCTCTAGCTTTTCCCTTTTCTCAAGCGCGATATGAAGTAAATAATGTTGAAATAGATAGAACGAAGAATGTTGGTATTACAAGTGCAATGAAACTCTACCCTTCTTTCTGTGATGGACAAAGTCATCTTTTTCGGTTGGCAGGATGGTGTCCAAAAGCTACTAACAACTGGATTATTAATGAGGACGGAACTTTAACGGGTATGTTATCACTGAAACATATTCTTGGCTTTGCAGAAAACTTTGCACGTATTATAATCAACGCAAAACAAGAGCTTATTCTGATCCGTGATCGAAGTGATTAAAATTCTCTTAAAGCAACAGAAACGCCAGTGGAATCGAAAATTACACTTAATCGTATATTGTGGAGGATTCCACATGTAACATTATTGGATCGAGAAAAACTTCGATTGCTCAAGATTGTAGAAAATGATACACCATTACCTATACGTTTTCGAAGTTGGGAACTGCATGAATCTCCTGTGTTACCACCTACAAGCAAGCATAGCTGGGCTGTTAAAACATCACATTTTAATGAGAAGACATAGTATATTATTTTTGGATTTCAAACCAATCGTAAATTCAATCACGAAAAAGATAGCTCAATGTTTGATCAATGTAAATTAAGACATGTTAGACTATATCTCAACGGAATTACTTATCCCTACGGAAACATAGACATTAACTTTGAGAAAAATAAATTTGGGATGCTCTATGACTTGTTTTGTAAATTCCAATCATAGTATTATCAAAAAGAAGGTCGTCCACTCTTTTCACCTCAAGAATTTAAAAATAAAGCACCGATTGTAATTATGGACCGCTCTCATCGTGAAGAATCTATAAAATAATCTCATGTTGATGTTCGTTTAAAATTTGGAACATCTGAAAGCATTCCCGCTAACATAGCAGCCTGTTGTCTTATTATTCTTATGAGTGATATTACTTACCATCCGCTAACGAATATTGTTACTAGACGATAACAAGGATATCCCTTTATCAACAACATTTTTGTGTGCTTCGACATCGTACGCTATGGAACAATACAACAAACAAACTGAAGATGTGCGTGCTGTTTGCATGCTCATACGCAACATCTTATTTAACTCACACGAGTAAGTGAGGCTAATAAGATGTTCTATGAACATAGAACCTCGATACCAAAACATCTTATTCAATACTTACGGCCAGGATTTTTATCTACGTACGCTGCCCCTTACGTACATGATTTTTGGGACATCCTACCTCTACACATTAAAATGTCAATCGATGTAGCTTTATGCAGAACCTGACTGCGTCATTATAAGCATCGAGGTGAAAATGGTGGTGATGATTGGGATGGTCCAAAACCGAGGGTTGAACATTGTACACGGTGTATAGATGAACATTTCCTCGTACATGATGATGATGATTCAGGAAAGGAATAACAGCAAGGTAAGGAGTGCATATCTTCTTTGTAAAGCATAACATACTTAGTATAACATACTTCTAAATTTCTTGTTTAATTTGAATGTTGCAGTAGGTATTTCGGAAGCATGCTATCTCTTCGCAAAACGTTGTTAAAAAGCATACTAACCTTGTCAGCAGCAAAACGAACACTGTTGTAGTATTGTAGTACATTGTAAATAAATATTTCATTGCATTCAAGATGTTGTACATATTGCATGCCATTGCCTCCTTACACCTACTCTTTCTTGAGAAAACGATCAAGTCTAAGCATGCACAATGACGTCGCCGATTCAGCACGTGCTCACTCTAGTCTTCGCAATGCATGTTTAAACTTGTTCAATAGAGAGATATGCCTTAACAGAGGAGAAGGCCATAACAGCCTATGTACAGCCACCATTTTGTGTAGTAGCCTCTGAGCTAGCTTTCTTCATAACAGCAGCCGCCATCTTGCGCAGTAGCCTCTGTGAAATAACCCATAGCTGGCATCTCTAACAGCATCTTAGTTTAGAAAACTAAGATAATAGTATATCGAGAAGGGCAGCTCGTTAAGTATGTTGAGAAGGGCAGCTTGCTATATAACTGTGATCTAAGAAGGGCAGCTTGCTTGCTTGTGGCGTGGCTAAGTCCCGCTCTATAATGTTTTACTTCCGTCAAGATAGTTGTAGTAAGCCATGTGCATGTAGTTAAAGTTGATAGCTGACAGCCGTCAAAAATCACGTGAAAATTGCCCTCCACCACATTTAAAACGTAGTAGCTAAAGATGGCAGCACAGTGCTCTGTTGATTAAAGATGACAGCTTGTTCAAAAAGTACAAAGAAATTAAAATTGCCGCCACCACATTCAGTGGTAGTAGCTAAAGATGGCAGCACGGTGCTCTGTTGATTAAAGATGGCAGCTTGTCCAAAAAGCACATAGAATTTCAATTTGCCGCCACCACATTTCAAAGGTAGTAGCTAAAGATGGTAGCACGGTGCTCTGTTGTTTGAAGACGGCAGCTTGTCAAAAAAGCACGTATACATTGCCGCCACCCCATTTCAAAGGTAGTGCCGCAAAGATCGCAGCACTGAGGTTAACGATGCAAGATGGCTGATGGCATCTGTCAAAAAAGCACGTGGCTGTCAAAAAAAGCACGTGGCTTTGTTTACAAACAAGAGCATGTAGAATTTTTCAAATTGCCCTCTACCACGTGCCTAAGTTGTCAACTATGATGTTTAGCCCCGTCAAGATAGCGGCACTGAGCTTAGCGATGCGTTGTTGTTTAAAGGTGGCGGATGACAGCTGTCAAAAAAGCACATACCTTTGTTTACGAATAAGAGCACTTGGCTTGCGGTGGAGGCCTCTGCGGAGGGACCTGCGGTGGCGGTGGAGCCCTCTCCCGAGAGCCGGATGGGGATGTAGCGGTGGAGCCCTCTGCTGAGGGGCCTGCGGTAGCGGTGGCGGTGGAACCCTCTCCCGAGAGCCGGGTGTGGATGTGGCGTTGGAGCCCTCTGCTGAGGGGCCTGCGGTGGCGGTGGAGCCCTCTCCCGAGAGCCGGATGTGGATGTGGCGGTGGAGCCCTCTGCTGAGGGGCCTGCGGTAGCGTTGGAGGCCTCTGCGGTGGACCCGAGGTGGAGGTAGCCGCTGAACTGTCCACTTATACTACTCTTTTCCATTAAGCAAGTATTACCATGAACGTGTGTAAGAATGTATTTTGTCCTTGAAGTCGGCTATAACAAAATGCAATTCACTGGTATCAAATAGAAGCGTGAACATGGCTCAAGTGACGTTATCTAAACTCTTACGTAAAATAATCATGAGGGAATATCACTTGTACCTAAGATATGCGTTACAACGCACTCACTTACATTTGCCAGAAGTACTGTAGCAACAGATGTTCAGAAACAATGGGTGCCTATTCAGCATTTTCCCACGAGGTCATTGACCCCTAGTAGAGTACCTATGCGGATATTAATAACCACCTACGAATAAAATCTCTCCCTACTATCTAAAAAGGTATTAAAGCTGACAATTTCTAAACCAACGGCTTAAACGGTGACCAGTCAGCTAACGTGATGAACGATAATGCACATCTACTTTTACTTTTTTGTATTAATTATCAAAACAATTGAAGAGCTATCTAATGTCGGTCCCTGTCTAGATTACAAAGAATAACGGTTGAGAGAATCTGCACGTCACCATGTAATCTGTCGACATGGTTAGACTTGTTTATTATCAAGGTCACACTCCAGTAAACACAAGCCTTAATAGATGGTATGAGTGTACAGGTAAATATTTTTGATAGATGTGATAGAATATATAATATTTTCAATTTAATAAATATTTATTGTGTAATTATTTACAAAATTGAACGAACTACTACCGGTTCCGCCAAGGTTTCTGTACTACTTATCAGCTTACTGCGAAAAGGAAAATTATAATGCCCCCTGCACATTCAAATTAAACAAAACAGTTATTATTTAATTTATTTTCCGGGTTGAACCGTGTTGTGCTTGTACGCATATCACGTACAGTTTGCCGACGTTTCGAATACATGCAGTATTCTTTGTCAAGGATACAAAGGATATACAAAGGATACAAAATCAGTAATTCTTGGATGCCTATCATTCATAGTTTAAGACATACAGACCACAACATAAACACACGGGCCGCAACCCCATTACATAACAGCGCGGGCAAGCCCCCACTACCTGGCTGTGACATATACTTTCCAGAAGCCTCGCGAGACAGCCAGGGCGTACGTCAGCCAGAAAGGCTAGGATATAAAAGGCCAAGATCAAGGCCACTCTAGTAGTGTAATTTCTGCCTGGGAGACTGATTACCTCGGATCGAGTAGGGGTATCTCAGTCGCCTTGACAAAGAATACTGCAATGTATTCGACACGTCGGCAAACTGTACGTGATATGCGTACAAGCACAACACGGTTCAACCCGGAAAATAAATTAAATAATTCTTCACACCGTGGAAGCTTCACTTCTAAGAAAACAGTTATTGTTCATGAAATTACTTTTAAATATATTATACTATGTATGATGCGGTTTACAAAGAAGTAAATGCAGTTCTTACCCTGTTGTTATTCATGTGTTTTGTTCAGGAAATGCAAATGAAGGGAAAAGATCATTCATTCACTGTGTACAGTATACAATCTTCGGATTAAGTCCATCCCAATCTTCTGATCCATTTTTACCTCGGTGCTTGCAATGTCGTAGAGAGGTTCAGCATAGAGACACATCCATTGACATCTTACTGTGGAGAGGATGGATGTCCCAAAAACGATCTACGAAAGAAGCAGCGTACGTACATAAATATCCTGGTGGTAAACGCTGAATCAGATATTTTGGCATCTGATATAGAGTTCTATGTATATGGAACATCTTAATTGCCTCACTTACTTGTGTGAGATAAGTAAGATGTTGCGTACTAGTTACGCTGGTAGCCGAACAGGATGCACATTCACAGGTATGTTTGTTATCAAGACGATTGTATGTAAATGTGTATAATTAAACTTCCTTCTGTTCCATAGTGTACGATATAGAAGCACATGCTAATGTTTATGATAAAGGGCTATCCATATTTATAGTCATGTAACAAAGTAAGTTAGCGGATGGTGACATCTCTCATATGAATAATAAGGCAATAGGCTGTTGTGTAAGCAGGAAAAGTTTCAGATCTTTCAAATTCTAAACGAATATGGACGGGAGATTATTTTATAGATTCTTCATCATAAAGGCAGTCTATAACTACAGTTTGTGCTTTATTATTAAATTCTTCAGGTGAACATAGCGGACGATCTTCTTCTGATAATACGATGACTGGTATTTAAAAACATGTCATAGAGCAACCCATATTTATTGTTCTCAAAATTAATGTCTATGTTTTCGTATGGATACGTAATTCCGCTGGGATATACTCTAATATTTCTTAATTTACAGCGATGAAATTGTGAGCTATCTTTTTCATGGTCGAATTTACGATGGGTTTGAAATCCAAACATAACAAACAAAGGCTTTTCCGTAAAACGTGATGTTTTTACAGCCCAGCTATGCTTGATTGTAGGTGGTAACACGGGATATTCGTGCAGCTCCAAACTTCGCTAAACGTATAGGTAATTGAGCATCATTTTCTTCAATATTGAGTAATCGAAGTTTTTCACGATCAGATAATGTTACATGGGGAATCCTCCACAATATACGATGAAGTGTACTTTTCCAGTCTTCTCGTGTTTCTGCTGCTTTAAGAGAATTTTAATCACTCTGATCAGGGATCAGAATCAGCTCTTGTTTTGCGTTGATTATAATACGTCTGAAGTCGTCTGCGAATCCAATAATATGTATAAATGATAATATACCTGTCAAAGTTCCGTCCTCATTAATCATCCAGTTGTTAGTAGCTTTAGGACACCATCCTGCCATCCGTGAAATATAACTTTCTACAACACTTAAAGAAGGGTAGAATTTCATTTTCAGTTGTAATACCAACACCCCACGATCTATCATTGCCACATTATTTACTGCATATCGCGCTTCAGAAAAGAGAACAGCAATACCAAGGCTGTTTAGTTGCGATATACTTGGTCCACTTCCACCTGACTTATCTAGTCGTCCCTCAGTAAAGATGTAGCTTTCGTGTAGTAGGGTGTATACACCTTGCTGATTAATGATAAAGCGAATTTAATGATTTTTACTCCGTCCAGGCATAAAAGGTTGATAAGAATGAAGCTCACTTCCTACTACACCTTCATGAGTTTCCACTGTGTTCATATATATAGAATTTCTTCGATTTTGTTGTAGTAGCGTATACCAAGGTCATGATGTATCTGCTTATGAGCATCTGTTAACTCATTGAGTCTTCGGAATCATCTAGTATGTCTCCGGAATGTACACCGTGTTTTACAAATTTTTTCATACTGGTTTAAGAAGAAAATTGTAAGCTACGTAAGTGGTCCGATCTAAATTAATAAGCTGATTATGTTTATTAACAAACCTAAGAGTGATGTTACTAATGTGTTTTACAGACACAGGATGATAAAGATCTACTGACGGTTTCTCACGAATAGTATAACCACGTTCCTCTCTAATAATAAAGTCGTGCAGGACGTGTGAAATTTGTTGATTACTGTACCGGTTGGTACACCTCTACGCCACACTTTTTAAATTTCCGCCTTAAAGTACTCGCCTACAGCAGAAACTCGGAACTTTAAAAACTGAATTATCTCTACACTTTCTCAGAAGATGTCACTGTGTTAATTTCGAACTGCTTTTGTTTACTAATTATCAAGAAGTACGGACATTCTCTGATAGATGCCTCTACCAAAAACTATGACCATGCACCCTGGTGCGAAGTGATGGAACTTTTCTTGAAGATATTTTATACTCATAAGTTTTCCTATAACTAAATTTAATTCTTTCATTTGTGGGTTGGCAATATAAATCTTTTCTTTCCGCCAGTTTTGAAGTTAGCCAATCAATAATTTCTGTCATTAATTTTCAGCCAATTGTGTCTTTCTTCTCCAATTTTGATGTGTAACTGTAAGCTACCCAATAAACGACTGTGGGTGTGTCTTAATTATTCATGAAAGGTCTCGAATCTTCCCCGAGATCACAAAAACTGCTGATTTTCCTGGCTCTCGGCCACTTCAACAACATCTAGCTTAGTGTATGGAAGTATAGCAGGGGGCGGGTAGCGCCTCTTCCTTCGGGCAGCAGCTCTTCAACAAAGGTAATGGCCGTTTATCATCTTTATTTATTGCTAGCTCACCAGTTTAGCCCTCGGGGAAGGTCCGAAACCTTTCAATGCAACCTACCTTTCTAAAAATGTAACTTAATGCCGGCTTATGTAAAAGGTTCTTATTACTTTAACTGTAAATCGGGGATAGAGAGTGTTTTACCCTCTCGAACTCCCCTTCATTTTGAGTTGAGGTGACTACGTTTTCATAACCGATTTTCTACTCTTAGTGTATTAAAATGTTCTTATATGAGTCACCTACCTAGTGTGGGAATAGCCCCTGTTTAATCGGCCTAGTGCCCCTTAGGTTTTAACAAGTATTCATGCAGGAGTGCAAGTACACGCCTCCATTCTTTTTACGTTTGGGGCCATGTAAGTTAACCTGTTAATTTTCTATTTAGGCCCAGTAGGCTGGGTACTAGATACCCCTGTTTCATTGTAAGTTGTGCCTTGATGGCAATCATGTGTAAAATTCTGGTATTGCCTTTAATAGGCTTGAAAAATTGAGGGCAGGTCAGCTCTTTCTTGTGTTTGAAAAGGGCCTCTAGGAGGCTTGAGGTTAAAAGTTGGGAGCAAGTGCTCCTTGAATGAAGGGGTTTTCTGCCCTTTGAATAAATGAGTGTACCTTGGTAAAGTTGGGCTAGTAGCTCAAGGATTGTGTAACTGGGGCTCGAAGCCAGAACTTGTACAGACCCCGAAACTTGTGCTTTCGTTTGTAAAGTTATCATAGTACCTGTGTTTTTTATTGTTATTTCACCTAGTGAAAATTTGTTAAATCTTGTTTTCTATTGAAAATATAACCTTTATTGAAATTTTAATTCATCTTTCGGACTTGTAGTTAGACCCATTCCAGCCCGCACATTCTTTCACCTCTGCATTCCACGGAAAACTCCGTAACAAGTGGTAGCAGAGCGTGGTTGAATGGGTCTCATTTAAGCACCTTTTGACGGCTAAATATTGCTTTTGTTTTGAACTCTAACAATTTTCTCAGTCGCTGGAATTTTTCCGGTTTTCTACATTTATAAAGTTCTGTCATCATGTCCGTCTATCGCGAAGTTCTGAGTTCTTTGTAGATAAACAATTGCCTTGCCCTGTAATATTGGGTGCCGATTTTATGTTTCATACAGGTCTGGTACTCGACATTCAGAGCTAGTTTGCTAGTAACATTAATATTCCTTTGTTGAAATCTAGTTCTTTGCCATTTCCATCGATTTCTCCTACGAAGAGTGAGATGCCGTTAGATAGTAGGCATATAACTGAGGATCAGACTGAAAGTATTAGAAGGTTGTATCAGTCCTTTCCTGAGGTATTTTCATATTCCCTTGGCGTAAATGACCTTATTGAGTACAAGATTGAACTAACAGATTCTATTCCGGTTAGATTTCCTCCATATCGGCTATCCCCGCCTACATGAAGGCTCGTAAGGAAATCATTGAGTAGATGTTAAGGGATTCCTTCATTCGACCTTCCAAGTAGGCGTATTCATCGCCCATTTTTCTTGTAACGAAACCTGAAGGTTGTTTCAGGCATGTGATTGATTACAGGCCTTTGAACCGTGAGGTTGTGTTACAATCTGTGCCCGTTCGGATCTTCATTTTTGGTTTTTATGGTTTCGCAAGGTTAAGTTCTCTACCATCTTAGAACTTAACCTCGCATAAAATCAAATATCTCTGGCAGAAAAATTCAAACAACTAACGGCTTTTGACACGTATTGGAATGTGTATGAATACAAAGTGTACCAGCTGTCCTTACTAGACATCAAATTTGAATATATGTATCATTACCTCGATAATGTCTTCGTGTTTTCGGAGATATTCGAAGAGCACTTAGATCACCTGAAGAAAGTCCTCAATCGAATTCGTAAGGCTGGGTTGATTGTCAAATTATCTAAGGTAGCTTTTGCTAAACGTTCTATGTCGTTCTTAGGGCATATTGTGACGCCCAATGGTGTTTCTATACGCGATTCAAGAACGCAGGCTATTCGCGAATTCAAACCTCCCAAGGACATTAAGGGAATTGCTAGGTTCATAGGCAAGATGAATTTCTTCAGGAAATATATTCCTAAATTCGCGGTGGCGCCTCTGAACGTGCTGCTTAGGAAAGGCGTCAGATTCGAATGGGAGTCGTCGCAGCAAGCCATTTTTGAGACCTTAAATCATCTCTTTGTAAGGCCCCTGTTTAGCCACGCCCGATTTCTCTAAGAAATTCGTAGTCCAAAGAGATGCCTCTTCATCTGCTGTTGCCGCTGTCCTTCTTCAAGGAACTGAACTTGAAAGGCGACACATCGCCTATGCGTCTAGGATTTTATTGGGTTAATGTCAAGTACTCATCTGTGAATTAGAGGCTTTGCAGTCTTGTTTGCGCTGGAGAACTTCCGCCTTTAACTGGAACTTGTCAAATTTGAATTAGAGGCAGATAACCAAGTCTTAAGTTTGGTTTTAGCTAGGCCTCGTCGTACGGGACGTATCACTACTTGGTCTATTAGAATTTCAGCCTTTCAATTTGATGTGCGACACATTAGAGGATCAGAAAATGTAGTCGCAGATGGTTTAAGCCGTGTGATTTCTAGTTATGTTGAGACCAGCCAACAGTAGGATACTTCTTCCCCTCCCACGCCCATATATTCTAGTGTTAGTGCTGTTCTCACTGATGCCCATATGTTATTTCGTGATATCGAGAAATATCAACGAGAAGATCCGATAATGGAAAACCTTCCTTCTGGGGAATATGTTCCTTATGTGTAAGGAACGGGGTTTTGTGTTGCCCTCTGTGGCATGATGAGAAGATGAAAGTTGTGGTTCAAACAGTTCTTGTGCCCATGATCTCCAAATACTATCATATACCCCATTAGGGGGGCGTTTAAGCATCTTTAAAACAAGGGAAAAATAGAGAGATTTTTATTTGGAAGAGTATGGATGGATAAATCAGAGAAATTGTTAAAGCATGAAACTTTTGCTTGCTTAGTAAGCCCACCTTGTCTCCTAAGCTAGGGCTATTGTCATCGCATCATGCATCTCGCCCCATAGAGCGGCTATACATAGACTACCTCGGACCCTTCCCTCAACCATAGGGGAAAAGGAATAAATATATTCTTGTATGTGTAGGCGGTTTCATTACATTTTCAAGGTTGTTTTCGACTATGCTGTCTACCGCTCAGACTAAAATATCTTGTCTTAATACTACTTTTCCTACTGCTTCTTTTGGTCCCTGTATAGTTTCTGATAATATAAAGCCTTTCATATCTAACTTATTCTGTTTTGATCTGTCCATATCCCATGTAACGACCTCCGCTTATTACCCTCAACCATCTCTGGCTGAGAGGGTCAATCGTAATCTTCGATCTGCGTTGATAGCTTTTCATCATGAAGATCATTCTAGGTGGGATACCTCTCTACATTGGTTACCTTTTGCTTTAAATTCGGCTGTTCATGTGTCGCACAAGTTCACCCCTGCCTCTTTCATGTACAAATTTCCCCTGTCAGCCTTTGGACCACGCCGTGTAGGCGTTGAAGTGTCCCCACCCCGGTGTCTCATGCAGGTTTGTGCTTAGCTGTCAAACTAACTCCCTGGGTACGGTTATTATTATTATTATTATTATTATTATTATTATTATTATTATTATTATTATTATTATTATTAGAAGCGAAAAATACCGCAAGACTAATCCCCCAAAGCTGACTTAGAAGTTGTGCATTTCCTTCTTTGCCAGGCAGCCTTAAATTTTTCTTCGTTATCCTGTCGACTTTGAGTAGTATAATACAGGGATTCTGCGGCCGCCTCCGCCTCAGGGCTCCCAGGGGCCCCTCCGCCTCCGCCTCACGGCGGGCCCTCCCAGAGGCCTCCTCCGCCTCCCGAGGGGCCTTCCCAGAGGCCTCCTCCGCCTCCCGCGGGAAATTTGAATTTGTAAACAAAGCCACGTGCTTTTTGACAGCTGTCATCGACAACAACGCATCGCTAACCTCACTGCTGCCATCTTGACGGGCGTAAACCTCAGCGGTACCAACTTAACCGAACTAGCGCGAGGTAAACAAATCCACGTTTTTTTGACAGCCACGTGCTTTTTGACAGACAACAACGCATCGCTAACCTCAATACTGCCATCTTGACGGGCCTAAACCTCAGTAGTACCAACTTAACCCCACAAGCGCGAGATAAACAAAGCCACGTGCTTTTTGACAGCTGTCATCCGCCATCTTTAAACTACAGAGCACCGTGCTGCTCTCTTTATCGCAGTAGCTGTAGATTCGTCACTTGTCATCCGCAGTGCTGCCATCTTGACGGGTCTAAACCTTAGTGCTACCAACTTAACCTCACTAGCGCGAGATAAACAAATCCACGTGCTTTTTTGACAGCTGACATCCGCCATCTTTAATCTATAGAGCACAGTGCTGCCCTCTTTAGCTACTTACCTTTGAAATGTGGTGGCGGATAATTTCAAAAATGCTTTTTTGACAGCAGCCATTTTGCATCGCAAACCTCAGTGCTGCCCTCTTTAGCTAGATACCTTTGAAATGCGGTGGCAGACAATTCTACGTGACAGCAGCCATCTTTGAGCACCGTGCTGCCCTCTTTGTGGTGGCGGGTAATTTTTACGTCACAGCTGTCTTCCGCCATCTTGCATCGCAAACCTCAGTGCTGCACTCTTTAACTAGATACCTTTGAAATGTAGTGGCGGTATTTTGAAAAATTCTTTATGCCTTTGTTTGGATACAAAGCCACGTGCTTTTTTTGACAGCTCTCATCCGCTATCTTTAGTCGACAGAGCACCGTGCTGCTATCATGCGGGCAATTTCGTCAGCTGTCATCCGCCATCTTTAATGAACAGAGCACCGTGCTGCCCTCATGCGGGGTAATTTCGTTAGCTGTCACCCGCCATCTTTAATGAACAGAGCACCGTGCGGCCCTCATGCGGGGCAATTTCGTTAGCTGTCATCCGCCATCTTTAATGAACAGAACACCGTGCTGCCCTCATGCGGGGCAATTTCGTTAGCTGTCATCCGCTATCTTTTAATGAACAGAGCACCGTGCTGCCATCTTTATGTTGGCATCTTTATTCTTTGACATGTGGTGGCGGCAAGTTCTACATCCATAATCTGAGAGCACCGTGACGTACTCTTCGTTGTGGCGGACAATTTAAAAAAGAACTTGTTAAGGAATACCTTTGTTCTAAAAGAAAACCAGACTACGGTTCTGAACGGCTTGCGTAAGATACCGATTGTTATAACCTCCTTTTCCCTGCTCTGTTAAGGCATAGCTTTATCGAACATACAACGCGATCTTACACATAAGACAGCATGCATATCACGTACCTACAAGTTTAGACTTGAATGCATAATACTGCTTATAGTTCGACGTTGTTGAACACTGCATTGCATGACTAGAATCGAACACTGTTTAGAAAGAAAAAAAATATCTTCTCAGCATAATTACTAAGCTGCTCTTTTTCCTCTATCAAGCTACATCTCTATCGAACATGCATTGCAAAGCAAGAGTATTGCAAGTTTAGACTTGAACACATACTACCGTTTATAGTTCGATGTTGTTGAACACTGCATTGCAATCAAACACTGTTTAGAAAAAAAAAGAATTCTCTTCTCAACATGAGCTAGACAATAACATACTTACGAATCTGCTCAACACCTTTTTTCTTGCTTTTCTTCTTTGAGTAATAAACGAAAATCTATCTTGCAAACAAGGAGCGGGAAGAAGGTAATACCTAATCTAAAATAAAAGAATATGTCAAATCTACATTATTTATTTACATCTTGTATGTACAAGTTTTATCTCGAATCATTTTCCCGTAGTGATGTTTGCGTTCTTCTCGACGCAATTCTTGTATGTACAAGTTTAAACTTGCCGTACTACGCTCTCAGCGTACCTCTCCCTACAATATGTACAGTGAATTGTGATGTAAGACAGCGTAACGTAAGTACACACCTCTAGCATAATGTTTACACACATCTGCTTTATGTAAAGTAGTACCTATCAATACTACTATGCCCCCAGGCTAGAGTGTTGGTAGAATTTGGAATGACAAACCGTTTGCAATCATCATTATTAAGGGCTACCTTACTAATTAAATGAGTGTACAACTGGTGCTTCTTGCTTCTAATGACAGACATTTGCTTATGCAAAACAGGTGGATTACTTTTAATGCAATTGTTATAGTTTTCAAAAATTTGCTAATTCTGAACGACATTCTTTTTAACCCCCTTCAGTCTCTTTATTTGTAGTTCATTTAAGAGTTTTATGCAATATGACTTGGATTTGGTACCTACAAATGAATCGATAATATTCCCAGCACATTCATCTTTCATTTTAACTATAACCTTTTGGTTCACTAGCGGTAGATGATATTGATTATTTGCAGGATAGTTACTTGCATCAAACCTACCCAAGTCCGGCTTTATATCATTGTAATAGTCATAGTCCTAGTCAGTCATCGAACACGAGACACCCCAGGGGTGCTCAGTTCGGTGGCTGTAGGCTTATAAAATAAATGAATGTGGCAGGATTATCATAGGGTTCATCAAATGAGTGCGTTTCAAGTAGAAAACAAATATAACACTTTTATTCAATTAAATGCAGTATTGGCCATCCTGAAATCTATGATTGTGATTATGATCGTTACGTTAAGGAATTTAATCTGGCTCTTGATGTAACAAACCTAGGCATACACAAATGGGATGGTACACGGCAGTTGTTTCCCTGACATTCTAACAGAGTATTTACATTGTAAAAAATTTTTTATCGTCTTCAAAGTTATTAAGTTATTTGTTTAAAGTTGAATTAAAAATTTTCATTCAGAAAAATGAGGTCTGGGCCAAGCCTTCATCGATAATCTGGAAAAAATGCAGTAATTGTAAGAACGAATTTAATAAAGAAATAACCAAGATTCAAAAAGTTAACACTTATGACAAAATAATAAAATTTACAGTCGTTATCTTAACGATAAAATGAAAAGTTGAATTTGCCTTGGTTTTCTCTAAGTTAATCCGAGACGTCGGATATACCTGTTCACGTCATCTCACATCTCCTTTCGTGAGAATTTATATAGAACGTTAAGTATTTGACCAATGATTAAACTAAATAAAACGCCTCTCGGGCTTGCAAACGTAAATAAATGGGGATAATACCATCCATGTGGATATCCTGTCCACTATCAATCGATAATATCAGTGTCACATGTTTCAGAATAGAACACATAAAAGAAATAACCCTCTAAATACTAATAAATCACTACTTCTACAGCTAACTACGGAAATTGGTAAGAAGACTGTGAGTACTAAGAAGAAAATATCTACACTATGTACATGTCGACGAGTGTCGATCAACCTTTTTACTCTCCTATTAACAAATTTATTGAGTTACAGCAAGATTGAGTTATCACATGAGAGTAAAATATACATCAACGAATGAGCTGGTATAATCACGAATCAGACGTTATTTAGATATTTCGTCGAAGACTTGTTCTTTAGACCTAAGGCCTTCTCGAACATTCATCTGTACCTTGAGATTGAAATTACTGGATTACTTGAGAAAATTTGGGATATTCCCACGAATTAAAAGTACATCGATAAACATGGATTTTCATTTTCTTCATCTGAAGACACTAATATTAGGCTACACTGCATTTATCGCGAATAATCCATAAACATGTGAAAAGCTCAGTATCGCGAAGATTCATGCCAATTATTCCATACACTCTATACGTACACTGTACCACAATGACGACTTTAATCTGTCGCATCTTAATCTCAAATATGTAGCCGTGAAATATCAGGACCTACCATCGTCCTACAAATACATAATATCCACTTAAAAGTGTCTCGATGATTAATTACATCCAATTAATTATCACATGCTTCCAATGCACATGTCCACATTAAATTCGCACATAGAATTCGGACTCAATATCCCGATGACACGTTGTCTCAGACACGAGGTACAAGTAGAAGTTCAAATACAAGGAAAATATAGAAAATACGGACGAAATATCCTACCATTAAATCCATCAAACATAAACTAATTCATATTCGTGACGAAATTTACCCAATAAGCAGAGATGGTGTCGATAACACATGGATAACTCTGTCAGAACCTTCACTGTCAAATTCATGGCCACATGGTCATTAAATAATCACATGTGTCAGTTTTATGACGTATTCGAGCAAATAAACTGCCATAAAAAGTGTCAAAATAGCTTACTAAGAAAAGAAAAGGATAGAACAAAACTACATAGAACAGATATAAATGAGACGTAATCGACTTAACTTATAGATGAATCTTCATGTCTGGAAGTCTGGGTTCTCAATCAGCCATGCCAGGAAGAAAGAATCTGCATCCCGGCGCCGCCAACGATGGTCAAAGGTTTAGAACCTCATGGTGAAGCACTGGTAATCCATGATGTGAGATTCCGTCCTCTTCTGGAATTTATTCACGTCCACGTCTTCCGCGTCCACTCGTAAGAAAGCTGAAACTTACACAAAATGTTTTAGAGTAGGCTCCAAGCACACACGTAACAGTATTTTAGAAATGACACGTACTTTAAGGGATTAATGTCTGCACATTCGACGTCTGATCACAGCACTGTTCTAAATTATATCCAATTTTCAGACGTGTAGAGCACAGGAGTGAAGCGACGTTCCACGCCGAGCGACTGAAGGTGATAATCCAAGACACGCCAGAGGGTGTGTGAGAGCGAGTATTCGTATCACATGACTTAAATGTCATGTCTGGTGCACATACACGGAAGTAAAGTCAATTGAGGGGCTAAATTCTTCTACTGTACGAATCTACAACTTCATCACCATCTTAGCCACAAGGTCGTGCAAATTATTCCAAAATTTCAGTTTTTAATTTATATCCTCCAAATGTGCTATTCTTTTATCCAGTTTATTTTACTTTGGTCCTTGAGCCTTCCGTAATTATGCACGTCGCCACCAAAGATATTACAAATATTTCATTCATGTCATTCCTCGCAATTTATAGGTGACACGCGCTGGCCTCCTTCTTCCAGTCACCAACCTTCATTTTTTTATTTTTATCCCGTTAGCCAGTCGGCCGCTCTCTGCACAAAAAAACTCGTTCTCGCCCCTGCCAAGGTCGCGTGTACCCCATCTCGCCGACAAGCAGACACAAGCCGCACCAACACCTGTTCACTCATTTGTGGCCTGACGGTCACAATATCATTGTAATAGTCATCAGTTTTGATTTGATAAATAAACGAATCGGTATCTGTGTAGAGCAATTGGGCATTATGCGCGTACTTCTTCATCATATAATCGTAATGGAATTCATACATGAGGGTTTTAGCCAATTCAAGTACTGCGAAGCCGACGTAGGTAGGTTTGTCGTACTTAACCTTAACACGATTCATCTGTATAATAACTAAATTCTCATGTATGATGGTGCAGCTGTGGAAATTTGGTTTACTTATTGAATAATTAGCACCATACCTTTTCTTAATATTTTCCCAGTTTGTAATCAATGTTACATCAACGCGTTTGTCAACATCTTCCATAGTCTTACCAAACATACTGTCATTCATGAGCTTGGAGAAATCTTTTTCAAACTCGTTAACCGCATTCGTTCTTAAATTATTGTTCAGATCGATATATGGCTTTAGGCACGATGACTGATTAAATTCTAGTACGCGATGAATTTTGGATAACTTCAAACCATGCTGCAAACACCGTTTTAAATTTCGGTAATGAATGATATACTTAGATTTATCACACAAATTAGCAATTAGCATTTTCGTCGTTGATGCGATGTACGGGGACTTCACCTTTTCAGGGCAGAACGGTAAGTCATTATGAGAAGTGTGTAACTCTTTAGGATACTGTAAGTCAACTTCGAGGAAATAGCCTTTATCAGCTTCATCGCCTAGGGCGTGCAGCTGTAAAGCATCCATTTCGCACTGCGTTAGCCAGCGGAAACCACTCACCGGTAGATGCTGACTCATCGCCCACCCATACTGATTATTAGCATCGAGATAAATAATATACTGAGATTCCTGACTAGAATCGAAACTGGGCATATACTTATTATTTGCCTTGGAATACCGCCCACTGCACTGACTTAGACCACCTCGAATAGACGATTTTATAAAGTGCACCATATCAATATCAGTTAGCAGTTCCAAATTCACCTGCGTGTATTTTAACATCGCATCCCAACTTAACCCAGGCGCAGTAAAATACTGAGATGGGTCAAGGCTGTAGGTTTTCTTGCAAACACAGCGAAAATTTTCAAAAACATCAGCCGTCAAAAGTACATCCGTCTTTAAATATAAGTCGGAGTATTCACCCAGCGTTTGAATGTGGAACTGCTCCCAGATATGTTGTGCATGTAAATAGTCATCATCACTAATATCTGCTGAATTCAGCGAGCTGTAAAAGGATTGTTTCGATGGTAAGGCACGTTCTTCGAGGCGTTCTAAGCAGTCAAGATATTCACAACAAAAAACACCCTTACGCCGAAGTAAATTAAAATGCGCTTCTTCGGAAAAAACGCGTCGAATTTCCGTAAATTGTTCTGGCTGTAAATGACTAGAAAGTTTATCGAGGCCACTCGCCATAAAGCGAAACGAGTCAAGGAATCTCAGTTTTATAGAATGCTCCGCATCTACTTTTACAGACTTTGCAAACGCAATGTACCGCTCTTTATTCTGAGGGATTATATCTACTTTTTCATCTGAAGCTCCAAATTGTGAAATGATGAAATGTGAGTCGTAACCAGATAAGTTATGAAAAATTTCAGGGATAAATTTAGGAACTCTGTACTTAAGATTACAGCTATAATGAGCGGCACATCTGTAGAAACCAGTTAAATGATCATGATCAAAAACTTTAGGGTCATTTTCGGAAAATTCCCCAAAACAAATGCTACACTTTGTAGCACGTTCATGATCATTTAACTGAATTTCGGTGAGTGGCTTCATAGGAATATTACTATTTAGAATACGACCAAGACGAACTGCATCACTTTCAAGTCTTTCTAAAAATACTTTAGCAGCATCAGGTCCTCGATGCAGCTCTAACTTGTTAAGCGTACTATCATAACTACACTTGATGTAATACGCGAAACTATACGGGACATGCATGTGCGTAGTATTAGTGAAAGAGTTGTCAGGATTAGGTAAGCATGTGATGCATGGCGTGAGGATGGCTTCAAAGTCTGCATAAATCACAAAAGGTACCCACATCTGCTTGTGAAAATTTGTAAATTTTAAAACATTATTGCCTGTAGTAGGTATCTCTGTACGTACATGATTGCAGTCATTCTTAGAATGCTTCGTTAACTGATCTTCAGTTCTAAAATACTGCGAGCATCCGTCACATAGCCACATTTTACCATCATGTTTTGACAACTGACTACCAACAAGTCTACTCAGATTTTTAATCCAGCAAAAGCGGCTATTCTCACTGTTTTCAATATAGAGTAAATTAACATGAGTAGTCTTCTTATGACATGTATAATACAGAGGACCTACTACAGACTTTTTCTCTACACCATACACATTAATGCTAATGTTATTTAGTTCCTCAAAGCGCTTAATATCCTTTAACTGCATAGGAAATTCTATACTATCGAAATTTAGTTGCGTTGAATAGTGTGGATATGATGATATTCTTTTAGCTACGTCTGATTTCGCAGGATTTAAAGCCGACATCACCGACCATGCAAAACATGCTTCGTCATTGTTTTGGATGTTTACAACAGCTTTTCTTTGCTGAATTCATGTCGGCAGCTCGATGTGCGAAGATCCACGCATAGGATTGTACTTATTTACGTTAACTCCTAGATACATTATTTCAACTAAAGCCCACCCTGATTCCTTTTCCTGAAATTCCTCGCTCTTAGTTGAAATAATGTTAGAGACATCCCTAAGTACATCACCAAAATTAGTCGACTCACTTATGACAAAATTCTTCGTATTAAATGATTTAATGTCTGTTATTTCGGATTCATCCGTGCTTTTAATGTACAAGGCGAAAAGTTCAAAATTAACTTTAAATAAATTATGATTGGACAAGGATTTAGCAAGAAGCTGTTGTACATCCGGTTGAACACAATTTAAAAAGTTTGAAGTGCTCTAAAACGTTTGACTGGTGCGAATTCTGTAACTAGAAATCCTACTTTTAAATGCTGTATTAATTTCCTCGATTTTTGCGTTACTACCACTTCTACACGCATTATTTTTATGTGCATTACTTCGTAAGTGTCCCTGAGAATGTGAAGATGGTACATCAGTTTTACTGTGCTCGCAGTGAATAGTTTGAAGTTCATGATTTTTTCTAGGTTTTTTTACTACTAGTACTTTCTACAGCTACATCCGTTTTTTTACGCTTTTCTCCTATTATCTGAGGGCAAGTAGATACCTGATGTGCTTGTACTAAGTGAGCCTCGTATCTCTCTACGTTAGCGAAATACACACCACAAACTTCACATAAAGCAGATGTTATGCTATGGTGTTTTGATTTTATATGGCGCATAAAGTTATCTCGCCTTGCGAACGTAACGTTGCACTGCCCGCAGGAAAACGTATCAGATGCATCACGATGTTTCGATTTTACATGACGTGTGAGGATGTCGCGTCTTCTGAACGTTTCATTACACTGCGAGCAGGGAAACATCTGAAAAGAGAACAACCAAGAGAGATTAGCCTAAAGTTGCGATGTTCCAGGTATAGAGGTCGGACATGGCTGTAAGTTTGAAATTGTAAGATTAACCTCTTCTACAGCATGAAAGATTGAAGAGAACAACTATTTATCAATAGACTAAAGTTGCGATGTTCGGAAGAAACCAAGTTTCAATCTATAGAGGTCAGACATGGTTGTGAGTTTGAAATTATAAGATTAACCTCTTCTACAGCATGAAAGATTGAAGAGAACGACTATTTATTAATAGACTAAAGTTGCGATGTTCGGAAGAAACCATGCTTCAACGTATAGAGGTCAGACATTGCTGTGAGTTTGAAATTCTAAGATTAACCGCTTCTACAGCATAAAACATTGAAGAGAACGACTATTTATCAATAGACTAAAGTTACGATGTTCGGAAGAAACCAAGTTTCAACCTATAGAGGTCAGACATTGCTGTGAGTTTGAAATTATAAGATTAACCTCTTCTATGACATGCAGATTAAAGAAAATAACTATTTTTCAATAGACTAAAGTTACGAATGTTGTAGAAGAAACCAAGTTTCAGCCTGTTGAGGTCAGACATAGCTATGTGTGTATGAAATTATAAAATTAACCTCGTCTATAGCATGAGGATTGAAGAGAACGACTATTTATCAATAGACTAAAGTTACGATGCTCGGAAGAAACCCAGTTTCAACGTATAGAGGTCGGACATTGCTGTGAGTTTGAAATTATAATATTAACCTCGTCTATAGCATGAGGATTGAAGAGAACAAATATTTATGATTAGCTTAAAGTTACGATGTTCGGAAGAAACCAAGTTTCAACGTATAGAGGTCAGACATACCTTAAAATCTTCGCGCTGCAAACTGTCACTCGGATGAGTAAAATGCGTGCGTTCAAGCCTGAAACTCGAATGATAATACTCTGGTCGTACCTAAAAAAGAAGGAACATATGAATGTAGTGTAGGGTACATCAGCTAGCCTAGCTATCTTTACAACTCAAAGTTCGAAAGCATACCTCAAAAGTGCACGTGCTGCAGACTGTTACTCGGATGAATAAAATGCGTTCCTTCAAGCCTGTAACTCGAATGATAATATTCTAGTTGTACCTAAAAAGAAAAGAACAAACATATATGAATGTAGTGTAGGGTACATCAGCCAGCCTAGCTATCTTCACAACACAAAGTTCGAAAAACATACCTTAAAAATGCACGTGCTGCAGACTGTTACTCGGATGAATAAAATGCGTACTTTCAAGCTTGTAACTCGAATGATAATATTCTAGTTGTACCTAAAAAGAAAAGAACAAACATATATGAATGTAGATATCTATTATCTAGCGTAGAAGTTGCTTTGCAAACAGTAACTAACAGTTCAGGCTTACCTTAAGTTAAAGGCTGAAGAATAATATTCACAGCAGACAGTACTTCGACGGGAGATGTGCACGTAATAAACACATACAAAGAACTGTGTGCTCTTCACGCAGACTGCAGCGAGTAAATATGCTCCTTGTTACCAAGCGGATATCAAGAATTGCAGACTTTTGCAGTACAGTCGGAACGAAATGTTTATGCAACAAGAGCTCTCCTGAGGGTCTTACGCTGAGTTTTCCAGGCTGACGTATTTAAACCGGGATCGAAGCTGCTGTTGATGTCGAGGTGTCAGAATTTAAGAGTTCTGCAGCGGATCGAGCCTTAGAAAGTTAGCGCGCGATCCTCGACCTCTGGACTTAAACGGGAGGGTACTAAGCTACATCCGCGGTATTCCTTACCTGTAGGCACTTAAAGGTATTGAGCTAGAACCACATTTATCTAGATCATGTAATTACACGTTATGACGATCGCGCAGGTCCCTCGCCTAACATTTGCTATTTTTTACGGCTTCCGAAATTAGGAGTTCGAACCCGCTATCTCCCGAAGTAGCGAGAATGATTGCGGGTACAAGAGTGTTGAGGGTGATTCATTTGTCGGATGGAGGTGATAAGCCTTGTGCAGGCTTCTTTGGTAGGAGTAGGCTATGTGCCGGTACCGGATATCTAGTTATAAAACTCGCTACAACAAATTTATCGCGTATACTGCGATTTAAAATCCTAGTCCTTTAACGTCAGGAAGGGTAACCGCTCGTAAAGCTATGGTGTATGATCTAAGAGGCGGGGTGTGCGAAAAGCCAGCATTAAGTAAGTGCTGTTGATGGGGACGTTAAACCTTGTGCAGACTCCTTCGAAAATGATTGTGAGTACAAGACGTTGATGGTGATTCATCTGTCGGATGGAGGCAATAAGCCTTGTGCAGGCTTCTTCAGTAGGAGGAGGCTATGTGCCGGTACCGGGACATCTAGTTATAAAACCTGCTACAACAGATTTGTCGCGTATACTGCGATTTAAAATCCTAGTCCTTTAACGTCAGGAAGAGTAACCGGTCGTAAAACTATGGTGTATGATCTAAGAGGCGGGGTGTGCAAAAAGCCAGCATTAAGTAAGGGCTGTTGATGGGGGCGTTAAACCTTGTGCAGACTCCTTCGAAAATGATTGTTAGTACAAGATGTTGATGGCGATTCATCTGTCGGATGGAGGCGATAAGCTGTGTGCAGGCTTCTTCGGTAGGAGTAGGCTATGTGCCGGCACCGAGTTTTACCCTCTCCCTACTGCAGTATATTACATTCTTAGGTAGTTTCGAGGGCGTGCAAAAAAACCCAGCACTAAGTAAGGGCTGTTGATGGGGACGTTAAACCTTGGGCAGACTCCTTCGAAAATGATTGTGAGTATAAGATATTGATGGTGATTCATCTGTCGGATGGAGGCGTTAAGCTGTGTGCAGGCTTCTTCGGTAGGAGTAGGCTGTGTGCCGGAACTGGGTTTTACCCTCTCCCTACTGTAGTATATTACATTCTTAGGTAGTTTCGAGGGCATGCAAAAAGCCAGCATTAAGTAAGGGCTGTTGATGGGGGCGTTATACCTTGTGCAGTCTCCTTCGAAAATGATTATGAGTATAAGATGTTGAGAGTGATTCATCTGTCGGATGGAGGCGTTAAGCCTTGTGCAGGCTTCTTCGGTAGGAGTAGGCTATGTGCCGGCACCGGGTTTTACCCTCTCCCTACGGTAGTATATCACATTCTTAGGCAGTTTCGAGGGTGTGCAAAAAGCCAGCATTAAGTAAGGGCTGTTGATGGGGTGTGTTAAACCTTGTACAGGCTCCTTCAACAGGAGTAGCCTATATACCGACGCCGTGCAGGCTCTTTCAATAGGGGTAGGCTATGTTCTGGCGCTGTGTTTTAACATCTCCGTACAATCATAATATTTTATGTTAGGAACATACACGAGCTAAATGCTACACGGTTAAGAAAACGTTCCGCGAGTTACAAGTGGCTTATCAGCACGCAGTGTCCTCGTTCAAGGTTACTACAGCCGGAAGCCCAGTGTATAATTTCAGCCAACGCATGCATTCCGCACTTCGCTCTGACTGACTGCGCCGATACAACTTCAAAGATAGTGTTCTATGCGGTAGAACAAAAAATGTAACCCATAACCCGTTCCTAAAGCTTAACACTGTAAATGTTTGGAGCTCCTGTTTTTACAGCTAGATGTGGTTCCTAACGTAGCAGGGCCGGGATTAAAAATATGCTTTACAGCCGAGTGCCTCCTCCTGACGCAAGAGTTTAAATCGAAAGAATCTGTTTTACGGCCAGTTGCCCTTCCTGACGCGAGATTTTAAATCACAAGAATCCGCTTTTACAACAGCATGCCCTTCTAGGATTTTAAAAAGCAGTATCTAGCCTCTTACATCATACACTATTGTTTTCGACCGGTTGCCCTTCCTGACGTCAAAGAACTGGGATTAACAATCTGTTTTACAACTAGTTGCCCTTTCTAACACGAGAATCGGGGTTTTACAGCTAGATCTCTTCTTAGATTTTAAAAAGCAGTATCTAGCCTCTTACATCATACACTATTGTTTCACGGTACGGCCGGTTGCCCTTCCTGACACTGAAAGACCAGGATTTAGCCAGTTACCCTTCCTGATGTAACAAGACAAGGATTTATTTTTAGACTGCACATGGCTAGAAATAGCTACACGAAATTATTATATAGAAAGAGAATTGCCAGCTCCTACGGTTTGGTTTAGTGTGCTTGCCTCTCACCCGGCAGTCTCGGGTTCGATTCTCTTGGGATTAAAAATATGTTTTACATCAATGCGTGTTCGATAGAGATATAGTTTGATAGAGGAAAAAGAGCAGTTTAGTAAGTATGCTGAGAAGATAATTTTTTTTTCTAAACAGTGCTCGATTCTAGTCATGCAATGCGGTGTTCAACAACGTCGAACTATAAGCATTATTATGTTCAAGTCTAAACATGTAGGTACGTGATATGTATGCTGTCCTATGTGTAAGATCGCGTTGTATGTTCGATAGAGCTATGCCTTAACAGAGCAGGGAAAAGGAGGTTATAACAAGCGCTATCTTACGCAAGCCGTTCAGAACCGTAGTCTGGTTTTCTTTTAGAACAAAGGTATTCTTTGACATGTTCTTTTTTAAATTGTCCGCCACAACGAAGAGTACGTCACGGTGCTCTCAGATTGTGGATGTAGAACTTGCCGCCACCACATGTCAAAGAATAAAGATGCCAACATAAAGATGGCAGCACGGCGCTCTGTTCATTAAAAGATAGCGGATGACAGCTAACGAAATTGCCCCGCATGAGGGCAGCACGGTGCTCTGTTCATTAAAGATGGCGGATGACAGCTAACGAAATTGCCCCGCATGAGGGCCGCACGGTGCTCTGTTCATTAAAGATGGCGGATGACAGCTAACGAAATTGCCCCGCATGAGGGCAGCACGGTGCTCTGTTCATTAAAGATGGCGGGTGACAGCTAACGAAATTGCCCCGCATGAGGGCAGCACGGTGCTCTGTTCATTAAAGATGGCGGATGACAGCTGACGAAATTGCCCACATGATAGCAGCACGGTGCTCTGTCGATTAAAGATGGCGGATGACAGCTGTCAAAAAAAAGCTCGTGGCTTTGTTTCCAAACAAGAGCATAAAGAAATTTTCAAATTACCGCCACTACATTTCAAAGGTATGTAGCTAAAGAGTGCAGCACTGAGGTTTGCGATGCAAGATGGCGGATGACAGCTGTGACGTAAAAATTACCCGCCACCACAAAGAGGGCAGCACGGTGCTCAAAGATGGCTGCTGTCTCGTAGAATTGTCTGACACCACATTTCAAAGATATCTAGCTAAAGAGGGCAGCACTGAGGTTTGCGATGCAAAATGGCTGCTGTCAAAAAAGCATTTTTCAAATTATCCGCCACCACATTTCAAAGGTAAGTAGCTAAAGAGGGCAGCACTGTGCTCTATAGATTAAAGATGGCGGATGTCAGCTGTCAAAAAAGCACGTGGATTTGTTTATCTCGCGCTAGTGAGGTTAAGTTGGTAGCACTAAGGTTTAGACCCGTCAAGATGGCAGCACTGCGGATGACAAGTGACGAATCTACAGCTACTGCGATAAAGAGAGCAGCACGGTGCTCTGTAGTTTAAAGATGGCGGATGACAGCTGTCAAAAAGCACGTGGCTTTGTTTATCTCGCGCTTGTGAGGTTAAGTTGGTACTACTGAAGTTTAGGCACGTCAAGATGGCAGTACTGAGGTTAGCGATGCGTTGTTGTCTGTCAAAAAGCACGTGGCTGTCAAAAACACGTGGATTTGTTTACCTCACGCTAGTTAGGTTAAGTTGGTACCACTGAGGTTTACGCCCGTCAAGATGGCAGCAGTGAGGTTAGCGATGCGTTGTCGTCGATGACAGCTGTCAAAAAGCACGTGGCTTTGTTTACAAATTCAAATTTCCCGCGGGAGGCGGAGGAGGCCTCTGGGAAGGCCCCTCGGGAGGCGGAAGCGGAAGAGGCCTCTGGGAGGGCCCCCCGTGAGGCGGAGGCGGAGGGGCCCCTGGGAGCCCTGAGGCTGAGGCGGCCACAGAATTCCTGTATTATACTACTACTTTGCTCCTTTATTCTTGTCGTTTCTCTCCTTTTCTACTTCTCGCTTGTTGATTTCCGTTCTGTAGAAGGTTCAGTCTGCGATGTTGTCCGCTTGATTCCCGATTTTTCCAGGTCTTGACGGATTTCCGATGTCCACCCTATCTGTTTTAATGTTTTCTGTTGCCCGTAGTAAGATTCTTGTCAGTCAGTATCCTGGGAGGCATTTGATGTGTCCGTAAAATTTCAGGCGTGTTTTTTTTATGTTGGCCACAAGGTTTGAGTGCTCCTCGGTTTTTGTACGAGGTTGCGGACGGTATCCTTCGTCTGTCAGTTTTGGGCCGAGAACTTTCTGATGATTTTACGTTCCACTTTCAGGATGTCTTCCAGTAGTGTTTTCCTGTGGAGATCCAGTGTTTCACTCGCGTATAGTATTTCATGTTTGATCACAGTGTTGTAATGTCTAATGTTGGTGAATATTATTATTATTGATTGATTCGTTATACCCTGTTGTATTTGGTCAAGTGGAATTTACAGAAAATTTGTGTTTGTGAATTAAGATTCTGAATTTTATTCTATCTTGAGGGGTTTCTTCATTTAGGTCTTCACTGATTTCTCACAGGCAATTATTGTGATTTTTCATTGATAAGGCTAAGTTGAAAATTTTCTTTCTGAGCCTGTTGTTATCCATTCTATATAAGTGACCATAAAATTGTAATCGTCGTTTGCTTATTGTATCTGTGATTTTTTCTGTAACTTCACAAATTTCATGTGATATCTTTTCCGTCAAAATTCCATTTTCGCACTATGGTCCTAACATTGTCCTGAGGATTTTTCTTTCTCATTTTTCGAACATCTTTATTCCAGATCTGCCACCAATTATAATAGTTTCAGATGCATGAAATTCTTCTGTATTGTCTGCTGCGTTATAATGTCGTAATTTTGCCTTTTATTATATACTTCTTTCATTGTATCTGTTCCAAGTAATTTTGTATGCTCTTAGAAGTGTTACAATTCTTTCTTTGTTAGCTTGCTGATTTCACCCTGCTGGTTTAATAATTTCACCTACATACTTAAATTTGTCTACTTGAGCGATATTTCCATATTTGCTGATTAATAGTTGATTGTTGAAACCTGATTTAATCCCTTCCATGCACCTTTTCTTTTCATACGAAATTTGAAGTCCTGCTATCTCATAGAGTATTTCTACGGAATAAATTGCTTCCTGTCTCTTGTTAGATAATATAGCAATGTCATCAGCAAATGCTAGGCAAGTAAGGTGAATTTTGTTTTGGATGCACCTACCAATATTAATACCTTTATTTTCATTTTGCCATACCTTAATCACTTTTTCCAGAACTAATCAAATAGTAAGGCCGATAAGCCATCCCCTTCTCACACTCCTGTTTTGATTTCAAATCGTTCCGAAATTTCTCCTAAAAATTTTACTATCCGTGTTGTGTCGGTCAATGTTTGCTTGATCAATTCTCTTGTTTTCTCGTCAACTTGGAATTCGTTCAGCACGTTATACACTGTTTGTAGGTCTACGGAGTCGTATGCCGTATCGATATCAAGAAGTGTAAGCAGGGCTTTAGAGAGAGTATTATAGATGATCGACAGTAGAGAAATTCCTCTGTAGCTGTCCATAACTGATTTCTCCCCTTTCTCAAGAAGAGGGTCAATTAATGCACACTTCCATTCTATGCGGATTTTCTCAATATGCCAGATGTCCTGTAATATTTTGTGGAGGACCAGGGCCAATTTTTCGCCGCCTAATTTCAATATTTCTGCATTTATTCCACCTTTGCTCGGTGCTTTGTTTTCTTTTAATTTCCGAATTATTATTATAACCTCTTGCAATTTGGGGGGTGCTCAGTCGGAATTTGGTGTCAGTTTCTCAAAGGCAAGTTAGCCATTGGGACTTTAACAGTTCAGCAACTTCTGAAAGTAGTTTGCAAGGACTTTGCAGTTTTCCTTGTTATTTGTTTCTATTTGAAGTATAAGCTGGGGGCACTATAATTGTGAAGTTCCTCTTTACATTTCTTATGGTAATTTCTAGTTTTATTTTTCTTGAATTCTTTATCAATTACAATTCTAATGGCTTTGGACGTTTGTTTTTGAATTCCTGCCAATTGCATTCTGATTTGCGACAGTTCCATTTCTTCTTCTTGGTGGCGTGCCAATCTTTTGTGATGCCTGATGTATTGAACGTTTGAAGTCATTTCAATTAGCTGGTATACGTGAGGGTAAATTATCAAGAAAGATATCACAATTCAATTTAAGAATTTTAGGAACAATTCTAGGTGCTCTAAAAGTTCTCATTTTGGCTTTATTTGGTTGGAACCTTATTTTTACTACTGACAAGTGATGGTCTGAATCTATAATTCCTTTTTTTTGACTTAAACGTTCATTATTTCTCTCTGATTCCGCCTGGTGACCGCAAAGGGTGCAAAATGATAAATCTGAAATTGGCCTTGCTGATGATTGGGGGATATCCAAGTTTTCTCCTTGCTGGGTAGTGCCAGAAAATGTGTTGACATTATTTTAAAATCAGGTTTTTGGCAAAAGTCACTTAAACTTTCACCATTTTGGTTTGTCCTCTTATGTCCTGGATACAATACCACTGTTCTGTACCAACTTCTTCATTAAAGTCTCCCATCAGCGCTTTGTTTATTACTTCCTCTAGTAGTTCCCAGCGGATCTTTTCTATTATAGTTGTTTGTGGGAGCATATGCACTGATCAATGTGAATGCCTTGTTTCCCGATTTAATGTAAAGATGTGAAATTCTTTCGGAAGGACATGTGTAATATAGCACGGAATCAGTGATTTTTTTTCCTGACTGCGAATGCTGTGACAAATTATGGAGGTTCATTTGATGTGGATATTGCAAGCAGTCCTATGCAGAATCTATAATTTCCTGATTCAAAGTGACCTTGATCTCTTTATCGAGTTTCTTGTAATGCTAGAATTTGAATGCCAAGTTTGTCCATTACATCTGTTAATTGCTTCAGTTTTGCAGTTTTGAGTAAAGTACCTATGCATTGCTTGCATTTCGGTTTGAGAGATTTGGGGAGCTCCGACACATTCCCGCGTGACGTTCTTGGTCTCCCAGAATCCGATGACCGAGAAAACCTAGAATATCTACTAGGGCCTGCGGTAGAAGCCTTGTTAGCTGTTTGTTCCATCATGCTAATCAGTTGAAGGTTATAAGGTGATCAACCGTAGTCGGTCTCAAAATTACCACTAAGGGTTTGAGCCCTAGAGGTTGCCTCAAGATGTATTCTGACTGTTGTTTGATTTTTGGCAGTAATTTCTACGACCGGATACTCTTCCTGATGTCAACACTCTTCCTTTATCCGGGCTTGGGACCGGCGACGACATTTAATGAGCTACTCAATCCACGCAGTAACATCTGCAGGCGGTATTATTATTGTTGTTGTTGTTGTAGGGTTTTCTGTATAAAACCTGACTGCTCGCACGCCGGCCGACTGACTGACTTCCCCCACACACCAGCCCACCTGGCTGTCAGGCTCGTTACCTGTTTTTCTCTTCCCAAGTTTTAGTCAGAAGTCCGCGTTCCTTTGCATGTGGAAGACACCTTTAGAGAAACGTAACTTTGTATGCAAATATTTTAAAAACGTATCGGTTCATCGCGATTGTTCGTTGTTTATCAGGTGATTCCCCCACCCCTCAGGAAACATGGACGTTGAGAACACTTTTTTCTCCTACCGCACTTCCCGCTGCACCACCTTACACACATCGGCATAAGGAGAGCCAAAGCAACGGTTGGGAGTGAGACCTGCAATATCAGGATAGGTCTACAAAGATGTAGACAGTTTAAAATATATTATCACGGCCTAAATTATATACTTACGTACCTGCTTTCACATTTCCGGTTACAGATCGAGTTGCAAACCACCAACCACCTCAAACGCACAGTCAAATTCAAGACATCCATTCACTTTTCTCTAATGAAGAGTCCAATTTCACTGAAAACATTACCAGTTTTCTTCATATGTACATTACTTAGATCTCTTAAACAAGGCACGATACTACTAGAAGACGGAAATAATGTTTTCTCTGTAGATTTGAGATCGCATAGTAACACGAAGACAATATTTTAAAAAATATTTGGATACGTCATCACAACGTGTTTCGAAAATAAGATATACGTAGTTAATTTCGTTTAATTCCCCCCTTCCCTCCTGATCCCGTTAAAGGCTTAATAAAGTCAAACCTTTTATGGTGTTGTGAGTGTTTTAAGACTAATAAATATGTTTTATACCTAAACACGTTCTAGCTGATGATGTTTAGATATTAAACACAACATGTACGACGGAAATGTACATTTTCCTAAAGCAAAAAAATATATCGATTAGGTGGATTCATTGGTTTACTTCACTTAGTTGTACTTCCAGAACATCAATTTGTTTTACGTCGCACGGACAGAGATAGGTCTCATGGTGACGTGGCCTTAACTGAGTTACAGACTCAGCATTTGCCTGGGGCGAAAATGAGGAAAACAGAAAACCATCTTCAGGCCTGCCGACTCCAATTCACGATCTTAAGAAAGAGTTTGAGATGAATTATTATCTGCTCTACATGCGAAGGCGTATAGTCTTATTAGAAGGAAAATTAGACGCAATTGACGAAAAAACATAAACGTTCGCCATGAAAATCGCTGCCCAAATTAGCTCAAAAAGTTTCATGGAGTTTTGAGCATACAACAACAAAATTTTATAAATTCAAAACATAAAAATGTACACGTGTTCATTGTTTGCCTATTTAGCTGCCAAAGGTCGACATTTCCAGCATTTTAGCTCAGTTTCTTATACTGTAGCGTGCTGGGCCTCGAGTGTGGGAGCGAGCAGTTATGTTTTATATCGAAAACCCAAATTTATGGATTACATCAACAGAAGTGCACAAAGCTATCTAAGATGACCCTTCTTCAAATTGCGCGTGTAAACCCCGTGATAGTCACTTTGAACGATTCTACTTCACTTGATGTCCTTGATGGATTATAGCGAAGTGAAATGGGAACTAAAATATGTTATACATAATAATGTGTTTTAACTTAATATAATAATTAATATTAATAATAATTTCAACTTCACGATGATGGCTCTGAGTTGCGCCAAACTTTCGGGTTTTCTGTAATGTAACATCCATATCATTACAGACTGCGGAGATATTTCTTATAATGTAATTAATTGGAAGCTTCTTAAGTTAATCGTCACTTCATACGATTTATTTGTGTGTATAAGTATATTTGTAGGGTTATTCTATCATCGCAGTTAGTTCGCTGTGAGACGTGCAAGCGTAAACATCGACGTGCTGTTCTGTTGTGTTTCGAGTGGTTTTAGTACAAAGTGCAAGAAAATAGCAAGCTTAAATATCAGGAAAAGTACAGTAAAATGTGCATTTCCTGATAAACTAAACAAACCCGGACCGGCAGAAATTCATGCGTGGATTGAAACAGTTTTAAAATTAAATATTCATCAAGTGGAAGCAATACAATTGGACAATTTGCAAACAGCAGTGTACATAAAATTAACCGGCAAACTTCTGATGGAGCGCATTCTGACTTCAACAGCAAGAAAATCTCAGGTAAAGAAATGTAATGGTTCACTTTCGGAAGTAATTATAACATGTACTGATGTGGACACGAAACAAGTACGGATAATGAATCTTCCTATTGAAATGGCTAATGAACGCTTAGCATCTTATTTCAGTAAATATGGGAAAGTTCGGGAATTACGTATTGAAAAATGGTCTTCTACATACACATTTAATGTATTTAGCGGAATGTATTTAGTGGAATGCTATTATTGTAGTGGTAGTAACCATCTCCGACAAGACTGCCCGGCAGGGCGAGGAACAACTTCGACAGGTGAAACAGGACCTAGGTTTATGAGTCAAGTAGTTGCAGGGAACTCCACTGCCCCATCTCTCGCGAGCGACACAGTTGTAAACACGGGCAGGAGCGACAAGCTGGAATCACAACAGGTTATCGGTCTTGAGTCACAACAAGAACATTTTTTGTCAACTTCTGCAATACCTTTGGGCTAAATAGAGATTTTATCTATAACATCGCCAATACCATACTCAAGAAGTCCATCATGATGTTCAAGAACCATGCTTGCTGTTTGACATGCCTCACTCGACTGCTTACATTGAACATCATACGATCACATTATCCATTGTATCCACATCCATTATTGTTGTGAAGGTACTCTTTGTCTTTGGGCAACCTGCAGCTGTTGCACGAAGATTGTATAATAATAATAATACACGAAGTTCAGGTTATTACAACGCAAGCAGAGATACATCCCCTTCCGAATAACTTTGTAACATATGGCCAAGGCAACTCAGTCGATTTGAACGGACCTGAAATAGATACACAACCAGCTCATGTCGGAACTGTAGAACTGGAACAATTTACGGATCACATTCAAGTTGAAGAACACTCACCCCACCATAACACAAATGTCACTGAACTTACGACAGGAAACGAACTTATTTATTCTGACCTCGCAAATACAGACTTTGACGTAACCAGTTTGTTGGCAGACAAGTTAAAGAGTTCTAGTTACCTCAACACTAGAAGTTCTCCGAAGGACAACATGGAACTAGATACTGATGATAGTAACATCACCGAAATTTGACAGGTCATAGTGAGACTCCTAAACAGCTGTCGTCGGATGATCTTGAACCCTCGCCTCATACACTGCTTAACGACGTTAGCGAAATTCCCTCAAGTCAGATTGTTCCGCCAGAGAAAAACGTTAAAAAGCTAAAAACTCCGCAGTCCACCAAAGATGGCGTCCATAAGTCAGTACAACGTTATATCAGCCCAAAGGATCTTCGAGGACAAGGAGGGAGGATAGGTGAGAGAAGGTAGTTTGGCAATGTCTGTCAGATCCAAGGGCTCGACAGTACAGTTTGGTATCAAGATGAATGTTACATTCCTCGTGCTAGTGACGTACACTATAATGATCTTAAACATTAACTGTATCCAGATAGCCGGTAGGAGCATTATACAGTCAGTATGTGCAATAAGAGACATCATCAGTTATTGTAGGGTAAAAAGGAAGTGTAAACAACTAATATCTTTAGATTTCGATCACGCGCTTGACAGAGTGAATCATACATATTTAATTGCTATTCTACGTGCAATGGGTCAAGACAACCGCTTTATTAATAACCTACAACATGTTCTTCAGGGAGGATCTACGAAAGCCCATATTTAATATTTTTTTACTAAGGCAATTAACATAAAAACAGGAGTACAACAAGGATGTCCGTTATCGATGTTATTATTTGTGCTATCTCTTGAACCACTATTGAGTAATTTAGCATTTTTACGCGACCGAGATATGATGGAAATCCTTGCCTTTGCTGATGATGTAACCATCATTGCGGACCGAAGAACAAACGCACTAGATCTTCAAAAAAACTATCAGTGACTACTGCAGTATATCTGGTGCACAGCTAAACGTTAATAAATCGTGTTTGTTAAAACTGGGAGCAAGCCATATACGTGATAAACCTTTGTTAAACTGGGCAACAGTTCAGAACGAGGTAAAAATCTTAGGACTTAGTTGTTTTAACAGTATTCACCAAATGATCCAGCGTAACTGCGGCAAAACAGTGAATGTGATACGCGGACTGTTACAGCGAGAAAAATACAGGAATCTATCATTAATGCAAATAATTCAGTATCTCAATACATACATAATCAGTAAACTGGGATACATGGGTCAAATACTACCTCTGCCTCGGGTATCCGGTATTAAGGTAACGTCTGCTGTAGGATGGTACATATGGCAAGGTTCAATCCTCAGGGTGAATCGTGACACTTTAACTCTGTCAAGATCTACTGGTGGATTAGGACTCAAGAATATCCAGAATCATGTGACAGCCTTATTCCTCAATCGAACAATAAAATTCCTTATTGGTGAAGGTCATTTGTATTCTCAAAAGTTTCTCCAACAGTGGTGCAGTTTACAGCAGATGCCTAACCCTCCCCCTTTCCATGATGTAGATAAATTCGCCCCTCATGCACGATATTTGAAATATGAAATGAGCTATCTACCACAAACTTTTATGAACAATAACGTGACCTCGAAAAGCATCTATATGTTTCTGCAGCGTAGCCAATATATAGCTCCCAGGATTCAGCAGTCTATTCTGGTATGCAAGTGGAATCGCATGTGGAGGAATATTACGCATCGGGTCTTCCTCTTGAACTTCAAGCAAAGTGGTATATAGTTGTTCATGATATTGTGCCGACAAATAGTAAACTGTATAATATTCGTATGGCAGAAAGTTTACTATGTACCGTGTGTTGCAGAGGAGGAGCCACTCTTCTCCACCGTCTGCATGTTACGCAAGGTTGGCGATATGTGACGTACATTATCAAACGGGCTGCTCGATCCCGACATTTTGAAGTACCACCGGAATGGATTGTCCACCCCACCTTTGGGACAATTTTAGCTCATTTTGCACCTGTCCTCGTGTTAGTGATTGCAGTGTACGGGAATACAGTGTTAAAAACCCATGGAATTTGGAACTCTCGACACCATAGTTTGTGTCCATATATCCAAGATTGTATTGGTCAAGTTTTATCGTCACCAAGAGCTAAATATGTGGGTGAATATATTCCGTTATTGTACTCAAAAATGGAAGACTTCTACACTGAAAACAACATGAATAATTAAGAAACATATTTGTTTCCAATATCTTGTGTAATTCTTCGAAACGTATGCTACTGTTCCAGCTCGGTAAAGCCAAAAAGAGTGTGTTGCCATTTTTACTTATTTTTATTTTTACTATTTGTATTTATTTTCATTATTTTCATCCTAACGCTTACATAGTAATGCTTCCTAACAAATTTCAATAGTGCCAAGTTATCAAGGCGAAAAGAGACCCTTTAATTTTTAAATCTGTATATTTTACTAAGACATTGTTTTTCTAATTTTGTAATGTCTTCTATGTAATTATTTGTATTGTATTCTGTATGTGTACCAACGGTACCAACTGTGCCGAAGGATTAGGCACAAGAACTCTTCTTTTTTTAAATCCAAGACCAGGTCTTTAATGGTAATGAATTATTGCCATAGCAATGTAAGATAGTTCAAGAACTAACAAGAACTACCAAGGTAGTGGAAGTGGAAAGGACTTATCGTAGACCAGCAGACATGAATTATGTACACCTACCAACTGTAAAAATTGTAAGCAGGTATTTTTATCAATAAGAAGTTGTTTTTAAGAAAAAAATTGGATAGGAAAGGCCAAGAAGTTGGAAGGAATCGGCCGTGGCTTTAATTAAGGTACAGCCCCAGCATTTGCCTGGTGTGAAAGTGGAAAACCACGGAAAACCATCTCCAGGGCTGCCGACAGTGGGTTTCGAACCCACTATCTCCCGGATGCATGCTCACAGCCACTCCCCCTAACCGCACAGCCAACTCACCCGGTAAACAGAAAACAATAAAAAAATTGTTTCATTATATTGTATCACGTTGGTGTTCACAAGAGCTGAGCGAGTCTGCGATACGAATTACGATAATGAGAGCAGCAGGCTCGGACAAAGTGTCAGGTGATGCACAGGTTCTCCTGAACTCGAGCTGGAAGATTTGAAAACGACAACGCCCATGCATCAAAATCGGCCTGGAGAAGCCATTCGACGTTGGATTGGGAGAGACAGAACTCCGACATGTAACAATCTTCACGTCCTAAGGCTACTCGTAGTTTATTCCTGTACGGAATGGCCAAAACACTTCTTCTTCATTTTTAGCTTGATTCTCAAATAGAGAAAGTTGATCTCGATAAATTGGAAGAATTCCAGTCTTGGATTCTCTCATCTAAGATGAACACATGGTGGTTTATCTTCTGTCAGGACTAACATTTGCATTATGAATATTGGCGTAACAGGGAGTGTTAAGGCAAGATAGGACGTCTTTCAATTGGTGAGTGACGCACACAGCAGGCAGGAATGGTACCATAATGACCAGATGGGCAGAGAACTACGGGGAATCGCGATCCACGGAAGCAGCCCAGGAGCAGGCCAGAGGACACAGTCTACACTATTGGTGACCGTATGAGCAAATTGTTGCAAGTTACCGCGTGATTAATTTCATTTCATTTCAATTATTTAATTCAAATACTATCTCAGTTCTTTGCTCTTTTCAAAATTAATTCTGATTACATTAATTGTCTTTGTTCCTCACAAAAGTGCTTAATGTTTAGTGGCCCGTTACCTACCCCTAGGAGTCTTCAGCTCTAGACTGGAGCCCAATCACTATAAAAGGAAGATTCAGTGCTAAAACGGGATGAGGAGATCCTTTTGCATCAAAGTTTTAATTTTAAATTAACAGAATTAGCTCCCAGGTGTGTGACGACTTCTGGGCACGTCACATTAGTTACTATGTTACTATTTCTTTGAGGAATCAACAAAGGAAACAGTCATATCACTTCTTGCTGACTTGCTTCAACTTACTTCAAGTTGTGACGTACCCACTTTGCCCACAGATGTATGACAAATTTATAACGTGGCGGGTCACTTTAATATTAAAATAAATAAATGATATGTCATTGTTTCTCCAGAAACAGTATCCCAAGGGCGCCAGTCTTCAAGCTTATGGCTTGAAAACAAAAGTAGATAATTAATAATAATAATAATAATAAATAAACATACGTAATGAGACTCAAAAAACTCCCAGGGGTGGGGTGAACGGAACACAAATCATTAAGTACACTAACTTGGAATTTAAGGATCATTAATAATCATTTCATAAAATACAAATTAAAACAGCTATTTATTAAGATGAAAAACGTGACGTAACGGCGTATTAACGAAATCTGAACTTACGGAAGCAAAAGAAAAAGTGAATGAAATTAACTTTAAGAAAATGAACTGTTGCGCGAAGACTTGCAGTAACTTATGCCATAAGCTCACCAAATGTAGACTCTGTTGTCTTGAAGCTGATGATGGGTGGATTTCTCGTACAGGCTGCCTCATCTGTTGTTGGATTCCAGTCCTAAATCCACATTTCCTGTCTTTAACACTTCCTATTGTACTCCTTACATAAAGTCGTAATGAGTCCTGATTTTAAGTGCAAAACCACCATGGGTTATGTTCATGGAGAGAATACCTTCGTATTCTTCCGTATTACGGAACAGTAGCTTAGCTAAATTCATAATAAAAGCTCTCCTCCCCAATACCAGTCAGAACCGGTCTCCCGTTGACTACCTCTCGTCATTGAGATAACAAGTCCCAATGAGAGTAACTTTTGAGTAGAATATACTCAGATGCGAAGTGAACTAAGTTAAAATCTTCTCCGATGTGTAGACGTAGAATCGTAGTAAGAGTATCTTCCAAGCGTGAGAATCAGAATCAGAATGTCCGAATCTCCGAATCTGAATGTGAGTCTGAATGTGAGAAACTCCTCTCCAGCCCTTGTCGGTGGTATATATTGGTTCAAAAGTCTCCTTCCATCAGCCATATCACATGGTCCAGTAAGATTCGAGGTCTCATCCCTTCTCCGATGTACAGCTGTGAATCCATCACGTTGCTTCATTACGTTTATTCACATAGGCTGAACTTTCCCGCTGAAATAAAGCGTACCCAAGCAGAGTTTAAAAAGTGGGTGTTAATAATGTATCAACTGTCTCTTCATGATGTGGAGAGGGTAAGGTCTCTCGTAATCTAGATGACGTACTTTTCCTAGAATTGGGCTGAAATTAGCCTGCTGACTCTGGTCACCTCACAACGGCTATTGGAAAATTTACTGCAAGTTATAAATATGCGTGATGTTGAAATACTTTACCCAATAATTTGTTCGTTCAGAATACGTTATAGCCGCGATACAAAGAAATGAAATGATGGTTGAAAAGGATGATAAAGACCCTATATATATATACATATTAATTTAGAATGACCTATCAGTGATTAAATATATACATCTTATCAATTAAATATATAGTTCAATAATTAAAATATACAGTGATGTCCCAAACATCACAAAGTTACTGTCATAGCTTCAAGATTTACATTTCACGCTGAACTGGTGGCCGTCGCGTGCCAATGTGATCACGAAGCGTCTCTAGGTCACTCAGCAGCGGTATGACGAATTCTGAAAACTCGGAAAATGACGTTTTCCTCGTTTAACCAGAGCGGCTCCCTATGGTAGGGAACATCCGGACACTCTTCTTCAAATGAAATCAAAATTCTTTGAACTGGCGATGAGTGAGTATGTGACAAAAATATAGTACACGATAAGCCCCACTACCACGTTCATCACGTCTTGAAGATTGATGACTATTGCGCAAAGAGCCTCTTGGTGAGCGAAACAATGAATGGAAGAGAAATTCGGCATAATAATGATTTTTCTGCAGCAAGCCAATAAAGCGCATTGCTGGTGCCCCTTCTGTTGCCACGGAAAGTAGCTTTTCCCAAGTGAGTCCCATTCCTTCATTTCGACCGCTTCGAAAATATCCGCCCCTATAGCCTCCGTACGTATAGCAATGTGCTGCTGCGGGTGAAAATTACGAGAACTACTTAGGGGCACCCTCATCAGCAGGTGACCATAAGAAACTGGAGTATGTGTGATGTTTACATACATATATTCGAACATTTTACAGTGGATCCCTATCGCAAAACCCCTTTATATGTTTTTATATAAAGCCGCTATTAGAATCTAAGACCACATTCCCTATGTGTTGATCCGGTCAAGTTTGTGATGTAGATAGCCGCCATAATGGATCACACTGGTGTGTGTCCCTGTACATTCTCTATCCCAAGTTATTTTTGGACACAGCATATGATACCTATATATGTTTTTTCAGCTAATTTCTCATTCCCCCCACCATTTACAATTAATATATCACCTCCATAATTTGGGCTTTACTCGATAAAACGACTAGTGGCTGGGTACAACGCGAAAGGGAACTCAATAAATAAATTAAGAAGGAGAATAAGTAGAAGAAGAAGAATCATTTTACAATGCTGCCTTCAGATGATTATTTTTTAATGTCATAGTTTCGGACAGAACTACATGCTTGTTGTGATTCTAAGGTTTTATTCACGAACTCATGAAATGTATTTGAAATTACGGTGGATCATAGCAGTAAATAGCAAGAAGTAATTCGGGATTTATACATTTTAGTTAATAAAAAATAACTCTTTACAACATGTATTTTAACCGTTTTAGAAAGAGGTTAACAATTATAAACAAATTATTTTAGCGACCGTTATGTTTGCAAAGCAAGCTGCAGCAGGACATCATCTTTAGAGCACACACATCATAATAGATACACATTGTATTGTATTGCCATTATCTTAATTATATCCAGTATAATAATAATAATAATAATAATAATAATAATAATAATAATAATAATAATAATAATAATAATAATAATAATAATAATAATATACCGTACAGTACTACAGATCAAAGTGTAAAATTTTATAGTTTTCCATTATCACTTAACGAAATGGATTTGGAAAGGCAGTAGACAAATATAATTACACAAATAGGGCTCCATTACGCAATATCTCACAGAAATACCGTATTTTACATCCGTAAGTTCATGACCTCGTCTCGAGGTGGTGCATTTCTCTTCAAGCACATGAGCTCCATGCACCGTTTTAACCACATACGAACCATCATGCCAATCTTAAGTTTCTGGCAGTGTCAGGATTCAAGCCCGGGCCCCCGAGGAAGGCAGCTATTAGAGCCAACCGTTATATTACAGAGGTGGAGTTCATCATATTGTAAATACAGACACACAATATTAAAAAAATCACTTATTGGCAACATTAAGTGGTTCTGGACATTTGGGAATGCGGTTTCAATATCAAACTTGTTATCATGAAACGTTCCTCCTGCACGCAAAGTGACATGTTCTGAGAACAGCTGAAATAAGGTTACATTACATGGAAACAAGTATTCACTTCCCTGAAATAATAAGGACTGTTACCAAGGCCTTCCTTAAACATGGTTAAGTTTAAAATTAATAAAAATATCGTCTTCCTAGCAGCATTAACATGATATCGTATTAGAAATAGACTAACGAAGCCAGCATTGTTGAATGTGTATATGAACAATCTCGTTATCACATAAATTAGGGCACTACGTTGCCTCTATGGTGAAATGGTAGGATATCTAGTGAACCAATGTTTCTTTCTGATCACATTTGCAGTTATTGCTCTGTTGCTATTTCCTGCGATCTGTTTCTCTTGTACATTTATTACATGGCCACTTTCTTCAAATGTGGAATAGTGTCGCCAATGTTGTTGCATAAAAGACTCTGGAATCCCACTGTTATTATTTAGTCGGCGATGGCAGCACCCGGTGAGACGAAAGCTGATATGTGGGCGGTGAAACGCATTAAATTACAACGTTCGCTACTCGCAGCGCAGCGGTGCATTTCTACCTTGAGCACACGGAGCAGTGTCCTTCACTGAACCCATATCCAGAATCCCATCCGTTACATGCAGGTCGTCGTCTACTGAACTGAACTTCGTCGCTAATATCCGTTGACTAATGAAGTGATAATTAGTGCTGAATTTTTACTGCCAATCATTCATGCAAATTCGCGGCAATGTCACTGATTCGCCGAGTTATTGTCATACTGGACAGTGGTATTCTGCTCATTTTCTCTATTGCGTCCAACAAAATACTCTTGCTAAACGTAGAGAGAATTGATAAACGAGCAAAGCACACTCCGCCCGTATGGACACTGTCGTAGAAGATTTTCTTACGCAAATAATTATTGTCTGGCAGATCGTCACGACTAACTAATAATAATAAATTTCCCACTTCCATTTAAATGGACTTTGCAGCTTACTCCATTATTATGTAGGTGCTTTCACTGATAAAGAAGCCAGCGTGGTATTCAAACTTTGTGTTTGTTGTACGAGTATACAGGAAATAACGAATGATTGTTCCTGGATGCCAAATCATATTATCTCCTTCTCCTTCAGCACTGAGGCGTGAAAACGTTGTGGCCGGTGATTTAAGGTCGATAGGAGTCTTCTGGCAACGCTCTTCTCTTGATTTGAATTGCGAGGTTTTATTGCCTAGCAACGATATACACGAGTATTATTGATGTACTATATACAATGCTACTGAATGAGTGCATTTCGATTTTTTTTTTTTTTGCAAGCTGCCTTACGTCGCACAGCCAGGTTTTTTGGTGACGATGGGATATGAAAGGCCTAGGAGTGGGAAGGAAGCGGTCGTGTCCGTAATTAAGGTACAGCCCAAGCATTTGCCTGGTATGAACATGGGAGTCCGCCTCTGTGGTGTAGTGGTTAGTGTGATTAGCTGTCACCCCCAGAGGCCCGGGTTCGATTCCCGGCTCTGCCACGAAAATTTGAAAAGTGGTATGAGGGCTGGAACGGGGTCCACTCAGCCTCGGGAGGTCAACTCAGTAGAGGTGGGTTCGATTCCCACCTCAGCCATCCTGGAAGTGGTTTTCCGTGGTTTCCCACTTCTCCTCCAGGCGAATGCCGGGATGGTGCCTAACATAAGGCCACGGCCGCTTCCTTCCCACTTCCTTGCCTATCCCTTCCCATCTACCCATCCCTCCACCAGGCCCCTGTTCAGCATAGCAGGTGAGGCCGCCTGGGCGAGGTACTGGTCATTCTCCCCAGTTGTATCCCCGACCAAGAGTCTGAAGCTCCAGGACACTGCCCTTGAGGCGGTAGAGGTGGGATCCCTCGCTGTGTCCGAGGGAAAAAGCCGACCCTGGAGGGTAAACAGATGATGATGATGATGATGAACATGGGAAACCACGAAACACCATTTTCAGGGGTCCTGACAGTGGCGTTCGAACCCACTATTTCCCGGATGCAAGCTCACAGGTGAGTGCCTCTAACCGCACGGCCAGCTCGCCCGGTAGTGGACTTCGAAACAAGAAATTTTAAGAGAAAAGGCAATGCAGCAGTTTTATATACTGCAATTAGTCAGTAGGAGAATGGAAACAAAAACACTCAATTAAAAGTGTTTTATTGACAATGAGCAGGATTAATGTGATCAGACCTAGGTACTGTTAACACTAATCAAAGAGGGACAAGAGCGTGCTCGGCCTTACAACCTAATACCGTCGGGGACGGAAAAGAACAGGAGTTGACCAAGGGAGGTCGGAAAGGAGCCTGGTATAAGTAAACTAGAAAAGCAATGCCGGGACTCAGCTAAAGGACCCTTTGTCGCCAAACCCCGTGAGGTACCCTCACCCCATCGACGCAGTAATTAAAACTGAGAGGACTTGGAGTATGTTGTTAATAAGTCCACTAGTTGTTTCGTTCATCAGTTCTGTGGATCAGCGGTAGAGTGTCGGCCTCCGGATCCCAAGGTAGGAGGTTCGAACCCGACAGAGGTAGTCGGATTTTTGAAGGGCGAAAAACAGTTAATTCGCAGAGAATGCCGTACGATGTCGGCATGTAAAAGATCTCTGGTAACACGTTTGGTGTTTAACCGACACAATTCATTAAATCTCAGCCTGAGACGCCCAAGAGAGTTTCGGTTTACTCGTTCTGCCATCTAGTGGGCCTAGAGTAAAACGGAACGCCGAAAATGACAAAAAGACAGGCAGATGGTGTCAATATAAAATGTCTGCACACGATAGCTGAGGCCATATGATTATTATTGATCAGTTCTGTGATTCCAGGATAAATTTCACCAGGGCCAGGTGATTTCCCTTATTTCATTAAATTAATAGCTCTTTCGTCTTCAGAGGTGCGTATTCCAGTCTTCTCGATGTTGATTATTTCATAGGCGTTTATGATTCCCCAAGCAAGCTTTCAACCTAATTCATCCATTTTTCTAATCTGAATTCTTTCCTGAATACTAGGTACTTGAGAATACTAGATAGTTAAATATTTTTCAAGCTTCCTGAATTAAAATCATAAACGAGAATCGTTGAGTTGCTTCTAAGTTATCAGTCAATGATGTTTCTGTCTGCATTTCGTACAGCATTGTAAACACGATCCAGCAGCCAAGTGACAGGAAGAATCCCACAGTTTGTTTTCAAACATTACCATCTAATGCTTTTTCTCTGATTTTACAGTTAGACACTTTTCAAATAATAATGAGGGATTCATCGACTTTAAGGCTGTGTCTTGATGATTGTTGATATGGTGTTTGAACAGAGTGTACTCATGCGGTGTTCTTTAGTTGGCGTAGGGGGAGGGAGAGAGGCGCTTTATTCCAGCAGATTCACGCCTCACTTTACCCTTTGCAAAGCCAGTCAACCAGTCGCAGCTGCACCGTCAAAGCTCCCTCAAAGGTTTTAATACTCTTTTTACCACATGTTTATCATAATGAATATGGAACAGATAATGCGACAAGCTTGCTCTTTGTGTTTCCACTGAGTTTCTAGGAATTTAATTATCGAGTTGGACTGCCTAGCTTCAATCAACTGCTGCTCTTTTCTTCTGGATGGCCAATAATCGAAATTAATATACATAGTGTGAATGTCACAGAAACGTTAACTTTGGTAGACTTCCTCCATATGCCCCGCGGCACGTTCAAAACAAAATGAACGGAGGAGCAGTGCATTTGAGTATGTCTGTTAAATTTGTTACCATCAATCTATACTCAATACTGTCGATATTGCTTGGTTTTATACTTAGAACAGTGTGGTCATCAGCCCTTCATATTCTTACCTAGTATGTGGTGAAGTTTGTTGAGAAGTCGCCTTCTCTGCCCTAAGTTTACAATTTTCAGCCGTTAAGAATGTTACATTGTCAAGGTTCCCTCTGTGACTCAATGGTAGAATGCTGGTCTGCGGATTCCATGTTCACGTGTTCAAATCCATCGGATATACTCGGCTTTTTTAAGGGATGGAAGACACGCCCATGTGGGAGGACGAAACGGAAACGTTCTTGAGACTTAAACACTTTTATATGTACAATTACTGGAAGCCACAATAAAGGAATGCAAATGAACATACACATGGAACAAGACTGAGGCATACAAGTCATTTTCAGATCATCAGGTACTACAACAAATATGGATCCAGAAACTACAAGATGTAGTTCCTAAATTTTTGACCTCGGAATTGACACGCTTGAAAACAAAATATCAACTAAAAACTATGTGAAACTATGGATCATAGTAAATAAAATTACAGTTTAAATATGTGTTCATGAATGAAAAATATACCACAGACTTATCTATTTTGAATGATACTTTGAGGGTTTGACAAAAGCCCACACTGCAGGACAAAATGACCATGCTAATTATGCCGATGTAAATGTACAAACCTTATTAATGTAGTAAACAGAGTTGCAACAATGTATAAAAATTTGAAACAACTTCACCGGAAGATAAGCACATTAAATGCTTTTCAGGTGTAAATACCTACAAATATAATGTATAATATCACACTACATATTTGTAGATGTATTTTAGATAAGTAATAAATAAATATATAAATTAATAAATAATTATTATTATTATTATAGTCTAACAGTAATGGTGCCAAATGTAACGCCTTTCCCTAGTGCTAGGCAACACCTTAAACGTGTCAGTATGCTGAAGTATATTAGTGTCCAAATGTTGAGCATAATCACTAAACGAGGCTATATCGCCTGATGGGAATGTCAGACGGATTGCTGAACAAATGGAAGCTGAATCACACACCATATATCACACAAGTTGTCCAAAAAACAGTGTCAGAAAGATTCTGATTGCTAAAGTACACATTTGACAACAACTAACAAAACTTGGTAATGTCCTCCACAACAAAATATGCTGCTAATAGGATGTATGGCTACCCCTAACGGTCACACGTGCTTCGCAGCGACGTGGCATGCTCTCTATCAGATGGTCCAAGAGCTCTTGTGGCAGTCGATCTCATTCTCCCGAAAGGGCAATGCGATGGTCTTGGAGGGTCCTTGGTGGAGGCTGACGGGATGCAATTCGCCTCCCCAATGTATCTTAGGCATGTTCTAAAGGATTAAGATCCGCAGACGTCGCTGGCCAGTCCATGCGATGCATATCTTCCTCAGCCAGAAATTCATCCACCAGAGCAGCCCGGTGCGATCCGGCATTATCGTCCATTAAGGGGAAGTCTGCACCAACCGCACCTCTGAAGAGTGGAACATGTGGTCTCAGTACCTCATCCCTATATCTCCGAGCGTTAAACAGTGTTCTTCGGACCACCAATGAAGATGTGCAGGTCCGTACGGCCATTCAACATGATGCGGCCCGATACCATGACGTCACCACCACCATACTGGTCCCGTTCCTCGATGTTCCTGTGGTTGCATCGGCTACCCGGTTCTTTCCATATTAATGTGCGACGGGAATCGTTCTGCAAACTGAACCGGGATTCAACTGTGAAGAGCACATGTCTCCATTCATTCGTGGTCCAGTTTCGATGTTGACGGCTCCACAGTAAACGGGCCCGTCTCTGTGCTGGAGTGAGCGGAGCGCACACCGCTGGACGTTGGGCAAACAGACCTGCTGTTCTGACCCTCCGGTACACACTTTGCCGGGAAACAGAAACCCCTGAGACGGCTGCAAGCTACGCCGACAATTGTCTTACAGATGCACTGCGATTTCGTCGGGCGGTTAGGGCCAGATATCTGTTCTGCTGTGGGGTAGTTACCGTTGGTCGACCTGGTACTGGCCTACGACTAACATCTCCTGTGTCTCGAAATCGTCTCGAAAGCCTGGAAATGACAATTTGTGGGACATTCAAGGATATGGCGAATTCGGTCTGTGTCTGGACTGCTTAAAGGCGGCCGAGTATTCTACCCTGCAGATCGGGTTCAAAATGGCGTCTTTGTGCCATTATGTTGTCAAGTTCACCTCGAGGCTACACTCCACGCCTATAACAGGGCAAACACGACTGAGGGAATAAGGGGCGCAGGCACTGGCTGTGTTTACCTTGCGGTTACGCCACTATTCAAAGCAGGGAACACTCCTTTCTTATACAGAGCGAACACGTATGGTTGGTAGGTGCATCTGACGTGCGACTTGCTGTCTATTTCCTGTTGCCCTGCTTACTCGTAACTTTTGCTTAACTTTTGGACACTAGTGTATGACCTAATTCCCGGTTTCTTCAACGTTGCGTTACATTTTACTTAATAAATGCTGAGATTGAAGAACAAGAAGAGGAGAGTGTTCAAATTCTCCTTATTTTGGTACATCGGTGTGCGTAGCGGTGATTATAATACTGCTGAGTATGAAAACAAGAAGTTAAACACTATTAAGAAGAACGGGTAGAAAACGGAGAAAATCATAAGAACCAATTGCATTGTAATTTGTAGCTCTCGTAATTACGAAGGTGATAATCATTCGCATGATGATAAAAAGTAATTAAAATTCCGACGCACAGTTATTATTATTCTGCTTCTTCTTTTCCGTACACCACAGTGCGAAACAAAGATAAAAATAATAGTGCCCAGTATTGGAAAAAATAAAGAACAGGGAGAAACAGGGAAAGCTTCCTTATCATATTATAAGGGCCCGCTTTGTAGCTACAGTTGATAACGATTCGTATAATAATAATAAAAATAATAATAATTGCTTATTTCCGCGGATAAGGGAGCAGAGGGGAAAGAAGCGTGAGGGGTGAATTCATGGACAAGGACTAACCAGAATTTAATTATGGTTAACAAAATCACAGTCCGCCTCTGTGGTGTAGTGGTTAGCGTGATTAGCTGCCGCCCCCGGAGGCCCGGGTTCGATTCCCGGCTCTGCCACGAAATTTGAAAAGTGGTAAGAGGGCTGGAACGGGGTCCACTCAGCCTCGGGAGGTCAACTGAGTAGAGGTGGGTTCGATTCCCACCTCAGCCATCCTCGAAGTGGTTTTCCGTGGTTTCCCACTTCTCCTCCAGGCGAATGCCGGGATGGTACCTAACTTAAGGCCACGGCCGCTTCCTTCCCTCTTCCTTGCCTATCCCTTCCAATCTTCCCCTCCCTCCACAAGGCCCCTGTTCAGCATAGCAGGTGAGGCCGCCTGGGCGAGGTACTGGTCATACTCCCCAGTTGTATCCCCCGACCAAGAGTCTGAAGCTCCAGGACACTGCCCTTGAGGCGGTAGAGGTGGGATCCCTCGCTGAGTCCGAGGGAAAAACCGAACCTGGAGGGTAAACAGATGATGATGATGATGATGATGATGATGATGAAATCACATTTGTTTTTATTTTCTTTCTTTCACTATTTTGAGCAAAATACCTTCAGTTATTCACAAAAGAGCAGAGATTCTGTAGAGTTTATATAGATGACTCCGGAAAATTTACGCATGAGCAGCTAGAAGGCTCAAAATATTTACAATAATATAATGCACTAAACGGAATTCACAGTCAAATGGTCCTAAGAGGTTGGTAGTCCGTCTTGAAATGTACACAGTCATATTTATAATGCGCGGGGTTCCATTTTACAATTTGCTTCTTGCTACACAACTAATATTAATGCTATCCACGAAAATATAAATGATTCACATAGGCATATGACCCACACTATTCGGCCAAAACGAAGGGGGAAATTAGGTTTAAAATTAAAAGGCCGAAAAATACATAGTGAAATGGAGGCGGAAATCCAAACGCTCCAACTTAATTTTAATGCAAGGTCCCTAAATTGGCGTCCAGCCCCCTGATACAGAGGCTGATCCTATTATTATTATTATTATTATTATTATTATTAATATTATTATTATTATTATTATTATTATTATTATTATTATTATTATTATTTCTTAAATTATTAAATTATTAAAACAATAATAATCATTTATTAAAATAAATTAATAAATAATAATAATAATAATAATAATAATAATAATAATAATAATAATAATAATAATAATAGCCGCCTCTGTGGTGTAGTGGTTAGCGTGATTAGCTGCCACCCCCGGAGGTCCGGGTTCGATTCCCGGCTCTGCCACGAAATTTGAAAAGTGGTATGAGGGCTGGAACGGGGTCCACTCAGCCTCGGGAGGTCAACTGAGTAGAGGTGGGATCGATTCCCACCTCAGCCATCCTGGAAGTGGTTTTCCGTGGTTTCCCACTTCTCCTCCAGGCGAATGCCGGGATGGTCCCTAACTTAAGGCCACGGCCGCTTCCTTCCCTCTTCCTTGCCTATCCCTTCCAACTTTCCCATCCCTCCACAAGGTCCCTGTTCAGCATACCAGGTGAGGCCGCCTGGGCGAGGTATTGGTCATACTCCCCAGTTGTATCCCCGACCAAGAGTCTGAAGCTCCAGGACACTGCCCTTGAGGCGGTAGAGGTGGGATCCCTCGCTCAGTCCGAGGGAAAAACCGAACCTGGAGGGTAAACAGATGATGATGATGATGATGATGATGATAATAATAATAATAATAATAATAATAATAATAATAATGTAATATCAAGTGAGGAGGTCTTTACTTTTCCATCACCCCTAAGATGGTTTCCCGGGTTTTCCCATTTTCACACCGGTCAAATGAACCTTAATTTATTGCAAGGTCCAATTCTGGAAATTCCCTTTGCTAGAGTCGAAAAAATCCACGGGGTACTGTGAAGTTAGATAAAACTACTTCTTCTTTTTCTTCTTCCATTTATGAAGGCTCGGCTGACTCCGCCTAAGCAAGGATTCCCTCTCTTGATGTTGAAACTATGCAGATATCCACAAATTTTTATTAAAAAGTAATTACTACATACAAATATACAACAAATGTGTGCCAGTGATGCCCTATACATAATTTTTCATTTGGCCTTTTCGGGAACCTGTCCTTCAGTAGTACCGGAACTGGGTCCTGAATTTTCATGCTATATAGTTTATCGCAGAGGAAAGTCGTTTAACCCTGACAGTAACACGTCTATAAATATCGCTTTAGTTACACCACACGTTTCGAAGACGTGTCACTCAAAGCCTATTATTTAAAGTTACATTAAAGTTACCAGATGGAATGAACAAGGAATAGTGGTGGTGGAGGGGATAACTCTCCCCTCCTTAAGAGGAATAGATGGCATTCATTCGCACAACACGTCAGACAAACGTATGGTGTTACTGTCAGGGTTAAAGAAACTTTTTCACAATGTGTCTGGTGGTGCAGGTTTAATGCGGCAATCGAGCTGTGCAAGCTCTTCGGACAAAAAACCGAACATGATAACACTTTAGAACCACGATGACGATGACTGATTCTAATTTCCACAGGCGTTGTATTTCTATTGCCAGTTCTGTACATTTTGATATCTTTGTGGTTATTGTTGTTTGTTGACCGGAGGACTTTGGACAAGCAATATCTGTAAGGAATGCAGATCCTTTTGGTCTTGGATGGCCAAAACAAATCCTCCTGTTTCTAGGAATAGACCGGAGTCGGTTAGCCAAGCGTGTTGATTACGTTCCTGAGGCTATTTCTCGTCAAAAGGTTTTTGCTTTCATGCGGCCGTATTCATCTCCCTTGTAGGTAGAGCAGATACAAACATTTGATTGAGAGCTGTGTAGTTCATATCAGCTCTGCAAACAGCTTGATGAAGGCACGATATTTCAGCTTTATTATTATTATTATTATTATTATTATTATTATTATTATTATTATTATTATTATTATTATTATTAACAAGTTAATACACCATGTCCATAAGAATCAAAATATTTTATCATTTAGACCGAAATGAAGCGGTAATATCAAAATGTTTTGAGTCTGTTTAATACTAAAAATGTGGATAAGTTTTCCTCCTCCTTTCGATCAAGGTAAGTGAATTGTGGACGATACGACGAATTTTGTTGTATGTTATTTTTCAAGCTTTACAACTGTACGTAAATTAAACAGTACGAGGCAATTTGTGCGAGTGAGAAGCGAGATACAATTCACCAAGGTTTTACGGAAATCTGCGCCTCATTAAGCAACTGCAAATATTGTTCTAAGGAAAAACCATTTGCCCCAGTAATATGAACATCCTCCATCTTATGTAAACATGTCTACTTTAAAGCAGCCCATTAAAAGTCATGGGACTTTTGCTGTAGTCAATGCAAACAGCAGCTAACTTATTGCACCCCATTAAAACTTACGATATTTCTGGTCTGCTAGTCTCTGCTGGCAATAGTACCAGATATTTACATGGAAATGTCTGCTTATGTTGTCCTTCTGGGACTGTATATAGCGACGACTTGCTAATACTAGGAACGTTTAAATATCGTACAAGTGGGCAGGTCATGTGAGTTACTCGATAACGGAGACAGGGCAGAGCATGAATATAGAAATTCAAATAATTCTGTTTCTATTTTCCGGAGTCAGTAATGATTACCGGACTGCCTAGATGAGGCGGTAAAAGCCTGCTTGGTTTACTAAGGAAGGCGTGGATATAATTTCCTCTTCAGTAAGTAGAGACATTTGGAAACGAGACTTTCACAACCGGGAGAAGGGTTTTCGGCTCTTTGGCAGTTATGTGAAACTGACTATACTGAGAAAACACCAGTGAAAGATATACAGTACCGAGATCCTTCAAAATTCAAGGCGTTAGAGGAAATGTATGGTGGTAACGTTCTGTTAGAAATTAATACGAAGGACTTTATGCCAGTTCAAGTAAACAACGTTAGACTTCGTTGCTTTGAATTTGACATTGAAAGTGTTCGCCAGCTGTACAAAAACGCAATCTTTTGATAGCAGCATATAAAAGATTTGAAAATATTAGACTGAACGATGTGAGCTTACAACGGAGAGTTAGTGGGTTCGAACCTCGCTGTCGGCAGCCCTGAAGATGGCTTTCCGTGGTTTCCCATTTTCACACCAGGCGATTGCTGGGTCTGTACCTTAATTAAGGCCACGGCAGCTTCTTTCCCACTCCTAGGGCTTGCCTATCCCATTGTCGCCGTTAGACTTATCTGTGTCGGTGCGACTTGAAGCCACTTGTAAAAAAATGAAAATATTAGACCCAAACCTGTTAAAGAACTGTTTACTGCCTAGCGAGGCTTGCATCGATATGTGCATGGAGAGTGCTGTGAATTCTTGAAATGAAAAACAATCCAAGAGTTCGATCGGAATTTTGGGTGATGTTATGTGTACAACGGTATGACAATGAAGCAAGGTTTGCAAGATTTTTCTCACTTTATACTGTCTGTTGTGTTTTAATCATTCAAGAGCAGAGCGTGTGCAGAAAGAGGGTTTTCTGCTGTTAATAGCTACGGCCAGATACAGAACTTCTCCATACATATATATTACCACATAAAATTGTGTGTTATTGCCGAGGAGTTGCTAAGGAAGATGAAGTCGAAATTTAAAAGGGTTCATATTCAATTGCTTAATGTCAACCAGATCATTTCGGAAAATGAAGTCACCGCAACTCACAACTGTTATAACCGGAAATTTCTTGAAAGAATGTAATGCTGTCGACGTAATATTTGTTACTTACTTTCTAATGGTGCCATACACTAGACTACGAATGGCAACCAGTTGTAATATTTAAAAATTCAAAATAAATTATTTTGTTAAAAAACATGAGAAAATCAGAGCATGCATAATATTTCGCTCGGATTGAAAGTGTCTGAACATGTATTTGTAAAGCCATGCGCTCAATAAATACAGCGGGGCAACATGAAAAAGAAGTTAAGCGACATTGAAAAAATGGAAAAACGGCTCCAGTTTGCAATGTGATTGCGTCTACTGCTAGGTACATTTATGCTTCCCTAACACTGCCACGAGTGGTGGAACCATCTAAACTCAGTCTTTTGTCTTCGGCAGTGACCATAAGGGAAAGAAAGTTCTGGAGACTACAACTGATCTAGTCCCGCAAGAACGTGCTCACAAAGCGGAATATTTATTGTGCACTTTCCCAAGTTTACGCAGTTCCATCTTGCAGCGATCTTTATTCGTGCACCGAACTTATTTTTATTGTTATTTTTATGGAGTGCAGTAGTACTGTCTCTAATTTATATTGAAGAATGTGATTACTGCAATAATGGAACAGGAAATTAATAATAATAATAATAATAATAATAATAATAATAATAATAATAATAATAATAATAATAATAATAATAATAACGATAACGGCGAATGGCCTCCTTAGAGGCCTAGTATAGGCCTTTTTCGAATAGATGGCCTGTAGGTGACCTGCATGTCAGCGAGAATGCGGCCCTGCCTGAGATGAATTGAATGGGCGAGTTGAAAAGATACATATGCCCAAAAAATGACAAACTAAACTGAGATGGCCATGTTTATTCTTTGAAAGTTTAGCATAAAAAGGACATTTTCCTTACGTATAAGTCAGCACACCAGAGTTAAGAAAAAGCGAATTAGTTGAAGAAACCAGTTCAAGAAATGTTTTATCAAAGAAAATTGTCGTTTACGTTTTAAATGTTTATAACTTGAAAAAAGACCACGCCTACTTTGACGCATAATAGGCGGGTGATTTAACAAAGGGCCCAATGATGTATGTTCTATGGTTTTGGACATTATCACTTATCATGTTCTTAAGAAAGTAAAATAGCTGCATATCTTAAGGTCAAAACCGCAATCAAGCTCGGTGTGTTCTTTTGAACTCCTTGACTCCGAACAACAGGTAGTACAGTTACTACCCCAGTACTACCCCATAAGAAGGCATTGTTTTATGCCATGCGACCGAATGACTGGTAGGCTGAAGCGTGAAGTCCGGCGATATGACCGTGTCTATTTACCTGAACAATACAACTCAATGACATTACGTGTCAAGAAAACGCAACCTGCTTTCCAAGAAAACATTGCACAGTATGACGCATTTGTGGACATCATGGACTTTACTACCCAGAAGCTTAGAAAACAATACAGTATCTTTCAAAATAAGAACGTACAGAAGTACAACAATCTTACATTGTGAAATCTACTTTCAAATTTGAGAAACCCAACACTGCTGTACTCCCAGAGACTCAGGGTCTTCATGATGTGCACCGCCTTTTGTTTCAACTACAGGTTGCTCCAACGAAGAAGTCGATGATGAACAAATGTTTGGTGAAAACGATGGAGTAATATTTTTTTCCTACGGCGTGAGGTGATGTGGTGTCACGTTGCGTGATTGGACGTGATATGGCGTAACGGAATGTTAGGTTATGTAACGTCAAATGCTCTAAAACTATTTTATAACTGTTTTCATTTGTTAAATACTAAGTTGAAAAATGAACATATTTACGTACTCCCGAAAACCAAAACCAGTGAACACCCTCAAGAACAAGGTCATTTTATTCACAAGCGATACGAATACAAATTCAGACGAATTAAAACACAAATATCACAGTAAAGGGTTCCCAAACACAATGTATCCCCCTCTTACGGCAATGCAGGCGTGTATTCGAGCATGCATGGCACCCTGCTGCAGACTGTCCAAAACATCTTGCACCGTTTGTTTCAATTCGGCAATGGTTTTTTCATGCTTTGAAGAACGCGTAAGTTCCCTCTTTATCATGTGTCATAGTTGTTCAATTAGCAAGAGATCCGGCCAGGGCAATTGTTGTACACCACGTAGAACTGTATTGTATGGGACAAGAACTGATTACGTTACACCAACTGTGAGAGCGAGTTGTCCACCACACCATCAATCCTGGGGTGGGATCTGTGTGGAATAGGCCGCTCACACGTGTACGTCACTGAAGACAACAGAACGCCGTGTCGACCCTTTCACAACACCGGAGTAGCCATGCTTGGTGGTGTCGTGATGCCATCCTGCTGCAAGCTGATGGTTCCCAGTGGTCCTTGGTGACACAGCTGGTGCAACATGTTATCGGATTCCGTTCCTGGATGGTGTTCGGTTAGCCACCGCTGCTCGCACAATGCGTCGATTTTGACGTGCTTCTGTATTACGCGGACGTCCGAAGCCTGGTCTACGGGTGTAGGAATGTTTCAGAGACCACTGCTGTACTCAGCGACACACTACATGTGCAGCAATACGTCGAGTGCGGATGTGCTCAGTTGAGAGCGGAGCAATGGGCAACAATACAGGAGAGCGATCGAGAGCTGGTACTGTGGAATGGAAAGTAGAAAGGAGAGAAGGGTGAAGGTAAATGGTGAAATATGAGGATGTTGGGAGCTCTACAGGTGGTTGCTGTGCTGTGGATAATAGGAGGAGTTGAAGTAAATCCTGGTTCAGGTCCAGTGGGTTCCAAGCGATAAGAGAAATGATAAGAGAAGCATGTCAGACGGAGCAAATAAGATAAATGTTTCGAGAGTTATCTAAGGAGTTTGAGGACCTACAGATGAGTATTAAGGAATATGTGAGGAAGATAATGGAGGAGGAAGGGTGTAATAAAGATGAGCTGGATCTATTGAAGCAGAAGGTAAGAAGTTTGGAGCAAGACCTGAGAGAGACGAAGAGAATAGTAGTGAAGGGTGAGCAAGAAAGTTTGAGGAAGTATATTTTTATATATGGTGTGCAAGAAGAGAAAAAAGAGACTAACGTGGAACTAGTGCATAAAGTGGTGGAAGTGGTTGAGAATAGGGTGAAGATTAACTTTAGTGAAGTTGATATAGACGATGTCCACCGTGTGGATAAAGTTAAGGGAAGGAGGCCCATCAGAGTGAAATTATTATCTACACTGATGGCGGACATTGTTATAAGGAATGCCAGTAATTTAAAAGGCGAGAAAGTGTGGACAAGAAGGGAGATGATCTGTGAAGCCATCAAGGAGAACAGAATCCGGAGCAGGCAATTAGGGTAGGCAAAAAAGCAAGGCCTTAAATCATATGTTAGAGGGCAACAGCTGGTTGTTGGGGACGGCAGATGGACACGTATATGGGCGGTGGCCCGGCTAAGGGAATTAAATGAAGGGCGACCCCGACGGCAGAAGGAGAAGTGACGAAGGGCACAAAGAGAAGTCACAACGACGCAGAGGAGAGTGATATTACGGAAGTGAGCAAAGTCCACAGCACAACAAAATCGGGAAGTGGAGAACTGCTGAATAGTAGTGTCAGCAAACAGATGGGTGGGAATGCAGAGACCTTGGTGAGCCAGGACAGCGCAGACGTGAATGAAGCAAGAAATATGTCACGAGTGGTGCAGAGTGAAGTTAAAGGGGTGAGTGAAGGCAATAATAATAATAATAATAATAATAATAATAATAATAATAATAATAATAATAATAATAATAATAATAATAATAATATTAAAATTTCGTGTGGCTATTTCTAGCCGAGTGCAGCCCTTGTAAGGCAGATCCTACGATGAGGGTGGGCGGCATCTGCCATGTGTAGGTAACTGCGTGTTATTGTGGTGGAGGATAGTGTTATGTGTGGTGAGTGAGTTGCAGGGATGTTGGGGACAGCACAAACACCCATCCCTCGGGCCATCTGAATTAACCAATGAAGGTTAAAATCCTAGACCCGGCCGGGAATCGAACCTGGGATCCTCTGAACCGAAGGCCAGTACGCTGACCATTCAGCCAACGAGTCGGACACTGAAGGCAATAGGAGACAGCGTAATGCTTCAACCTTACCGAGTAAAGGGAATACAGAAAGTAAAATGGAGAGGAGACAGGCGCTAAATAAGGGAAGATCGATAAGTTTGAAAGATTTATGAGGAGGGAAAAAGCTTCTGGTACGGAGAAAGGAAAGGAGGAGAAAGAAAATGAGGAGGGGAGAGATGGGGAAGGTTTGCTTGGAAGAGTGACAAGAAGTAGGGGGAAGTGGAGAAACTCAGAAGCAGAGAGGGGGGGGGGCAGAGAATGAATAACTAGATATGGCGATAGGTCTGTGGAATATTCAGTGGTTGATGGGGAAGCTAGGGAGAAGGAAACTGTGGAATTAGTAAAGGATTTTGAGATAATTGCCTTAGTGGAGACGTGGTTAGGGAAAGGGGTAGAAATTGAATGGGACGGGCATAGGGTAGTCAACGTGATAAGAAAAAATGGGGAGGATGGGAAGAAACCCAGGGGGTATAGCAGTTTTAATAAAAAATGAAATAGTGGGAAGGGTAGATAGGATACAGAGTGAGATAGAGGGGGTAGCTTTGTTTCGAATTAAAATGGGAAGAGACGCACAGGAGGCAAAGTGTCTCGATCTATTATATAATCATATCAAAAATTCAGTTTATGCAAATATACTTTTGAGGGACTGATTGAAGGAATAAACATAATTAAGGGGCTGTATGTGGAAGATGCAATGATTTTAATGGGGGATTGGAATGCAAGAATGAGCAACAGAGTACCAGATTATGGGAGAGAGGATACCGAAGTAACAGGGTACAGAAGAAGGAGTAAAGACAAAGGTGTAAATAGTTATGGAGTAAGGTTGTTAGAGTTATGTGCTATAGAAAATGTATATATAATAAACGGGTGAATGAAGGGAGATGGCAAGGGGGAACTGATGTGCATCACGTCGAATGGATGGAATGTAGTAGGTGTAGGATTAAGCACGGAGATATCGTTAAGGAGAATGATTTTTGTGGTGGCAAAATGTGGGGCCACGGATCACATGCCCCTTAAGATAAAACTAAGAGTTTAGGATGATAAAGAGAGGAGAGGGGTAGGAAAAAGGGAGAGGTATAAGAAGGAGGGATGGAAGAATATCTGGAACGATGCTACGAGAGAATGAGATTAGAACTAAAAGAGAGGGAAGATATCTTAAGGGTAGAAATTCAAAGGGCGTTGGAAGGAAATGACATGGATAAGTTTCTAAAATGAATAGAAATCCTACTATGGAGTGTGGGAAGAAAAGTGAAGATAAGAGAAGGGAGAAGTAATAACAGAGTCACGGGGTGGTTTCATGAAGACTCTAGGCGGGAACGAGAGGTTGTAATGGCAGCTCTAGCGGAGTTTAAGAAGGGAGGGAAACAAGAAAAAAGGGAGGAATGTTGTGAATTAAGAAAAGATTGCAAGAAGTTATTGAATGAGGAAAAAAGAAAGGCGGGAAAGAGGCGGACGCAGAAATAATAAACAGATATTGCAAAGTGAAGAGATTTGAGATGATTTTGGAATCTATGAATAAGATAAAGAGATCGAGACCAATGGAGAAGGAGACAAATATAGGGGAAAATGAGTGGGTAGGGGATTTTATAGGGCTTTTAGGAAGAGGAGAAAATTGGCATGGTTAAATGGGCAAGACATATGTCGTAAGAGAACTAGAAGTAGGAATCCATATAGTAGATGAAGAGATTACAAGCTGGGAAGTAATCAGGGTGTTAAGTAAGGCAAGAACAAATGCAGCAGGTGGTGTGAACGGTATTACGAACAGGATATGGAAGGAAGTGGGGGAAATGAAGCGATGTTGAAGGTGATGGTTAAATCTCTTAACGGTGAAATTTCCTAGTGAGAGGAGAAAAGGGGTATTGTATCCAATTTGTAAGAATAAAGGGGCTAGAAGTGATCCTAGTAATTATAGGGGAATAACACTCCTTGACTCTGTCGAAGGTATACACAGGGTTCTTAGCGAATAGGATTGAAATTTGGGCAGAGCAGTATGGGAGGATATCGGAGAATCGGAATGGGTTTAGGAAAGGGAGTAACACGGTGGATAATGTGTGGTTTTTGGATACCTTGATTACGAAGTATGTGAGGATAGCAGGTATGATATTATATATAGTAGCGATTGATTTAGATAAAGCCTTTGATGCAGTGAGTCGAGAGGCGCTGTTTACTAGATTAAGGGAGATAGGGGTGTCGAAGAAAATGAGGGTGGCAGTAGAAGTAATATATGAGAAAGTACTGGTGATGATTAAATTACAGGGGGAGGGTTGAGTAAGTGTATTGAGTCGAAGAGGGGGGTTTGAGACAAGGTTGTAAGCTATTTTGATTGCTTATAAATAATATTTTAGAGAGACATGGAGGAGAGAGGTGGCAATGTCCTTGGATAGGGAAGTGGGAGGAACTGGGCCTGCTATTTGCAGATGATCTATTGATTTTGGCACTAACAGCAAATGGGTTGCAAGGAGGGTTAGATGAGGTTGTTGAATGTACTAGAAGATGGTCTCATAGAGTAAATGTAAGGAAGACGCAGATAATAGTATGTAGGACAAGGAGAGCGAGGAAGGAAAAGAAAGTCTGGATGGTAGAGCAGGAAGAAATCAGACCTGGTAAAAATGAGTATTTAGGTGTAATAATTAGTAAATACGGATTATGGAAAGATCAATGTAGGAGGGCTAAATTAAAGAGAAGGGGAGCACTTACAGCAGTGGGGGTATTAGAAAATAAATTCCCTGGTACAAAGTATAAAAGTCAGAATATGGTGCTCCAAACAATGGTAAAAGGAAAAATGTTATTTGGGGTAGAAGTATGGGGGTTGGAGGAGGTTAGGAAAGAACTAAACCAGGTGGTGGCGAAATTTAGCAAGATTATGATGGGCGTTCCAGACTGTACTGCAAATTTGGGAGCCAGATTAGTGTGTAAAGAATCAATGGAAGTTACAACAGCTAAGAGAGTAATTGAGTATTGGATAGGATTGGAAGAAGGGAAGAGAGGGGAATTACCACAATAGGCGTATAGGTTTCAGAAAAGTATAGAGAACGAAGAATACTGGGTGAATAAGTATTTAAAATGTTACAGAACTTAGGGTTATGGGAGTTAGGGTGTGCGGGATGGAGGAAGAGGAAAGAATGGGCATGGAATAGTGTAAAGGGAAGAATATCAGATACTGAAAGACAGAGCGTAATAATGGAATGTAGGGAGAAAGACTCGCAATCAGTATTAAACAAATTGGTGGAAATAACGGACCCGAAAATCGAATTTGACGGCAGAAGAGGTAAAAGAGATTTAAATTGGTGGGTAATAGGAGTTTCGAGAAAAGGGGATGGGTAGGACGAGAAAATAATGATAGATATATGTTGTGTGGGGTGGGTTGGTCGGACCTGCATATATTTAACCAATGCAGAACCTTAGAGCAGATTGAAAAGAAAGTGCTGAATAAGAAGGATAAGAAAGGTATGGAAAAGTTAGAAAAGAAATATGAGATTACAGCATGGTTGTGTAGAGAGTGGGAGAGAGGAAGAAATATATCAAAATATTTAAATGCGGTTAGAGCCAGATTTTTTAGGAAATTGAGGGTGAGAGCAAAAATGGGACAACAAAAAGAGGAGAGTGGTAAGATAGGAAGAAGTGGAAATGAAAGAAAGAAAGAGCAGGGAGTGTTGGGGCTATGTTCAGAAAACGGGGTAAGAGATGAGAGAAGCAGGGGGAGGTGAGTAGGAAAATGGTCAGTAGATTGAGTGTTAGATTATATACAATGTAGGTACACTAAGAAGAGATTTTCATATATTGGTAAATGAATGTATTAAGAGACGAGCAGGTAATATCTAGATAGGGGTGATGATGGAAAACCCTGTTATACATAGGACTTAGGTAGGAGAAAGAAGGCTGAAAGAGTGACTGTAAAGAGGTTGTATAAATATTAAGTTTATGGTGCTGGTTAAGGAAATGTGCAATTAGTGAGTGGATTGAAGAGTATAAGATGCAAATAAGGTGGAAGAATTGTATGAAGATGGTGTAAGTTAGTAGAGTAGTAAGGAATCCATTTGTATGTTTGTAAGGATGGTGTTATGAACTGTGGAGAGAGAACAAGGAATGTTGGATGTGTATCTAGGGTATGGTCATTAGAATGAATGTTATATTACATACAAGGAAGATATTATAAGAAAAGATTTGTATATATTGACAATTGAATAGATTAAGAGACTGGCCGTAATATCTTGAGCGGGAGATGTGAAAGACTTCGTAAAAGTAGGAATTAGGCATGAGCAGGAAGGCTGAGAGTGTATATGTAAAAAGGTGTATAAATATAAAGTTTATGGCATAATTTAAGAAAATGAACAATTAGTGAGTGGATTGTAGGGTATAATATGTAAATAATGTGGAAGAAATATATGATGTAAGTGACAAAGAGCAGGCTGGAAGATAAGTGATGGGGAGAGAGAGATATAAGAGGTGAAAGGGTGGGGTGGGACTGACCCACCCCAAGGTAAAACAGATTAAACATGTCAGCACGTGGGGGAAGAGGATATGGAAGGATGGGTGCTGGCAATGTGAAAGAAAGGTGACTCGTATACACCAGGCTGGACAGTAGATAAGAATGTGACGGGTCACATGATGGACTGGCTTCCACGTCATGTGATCTGTCACACAACGAATGGGAGGAAAACACATTGTAAGCTATTTGGCGGTGGAGTCCCATATCTGACCACACGAGGTAGTGCTGGGATTGGTCTCTCGGGTTGGACGGGCAGTTTTCCTTACCAGGGGAGATACCGCGACCAGCCATTCTTTTAATTTAGTTTCAGGCAGTAGAATACCTAGTTAGGATGGTAGTGTAGATTGTAGTTAAGGTAGCATCTCACATGTGGTGCTGGATATCCGCGCATGTGTGGGATACTACATAGTGGATTTAATAGACTGTAAAGTCAGGCATAGGAAATTTAGATTATATTAGTTATAGATTTAGTTGTAGTTCAGCAGTTAGTCCAGTCATGTACTATTTCTTTATTTCCTTATACCGATAGTTTGTAACTATGGTGGGGTAATAAAGATGTAATGCAATGTAAAAAATACGTCAATACGTCCATCCAAGTTTCCCGCAGGCCCATAATGTGACCCCGTTGTTGTTCAACAGGAGCACGTACTCGTCGCAGGGCCATGATTCGAGCACACACTGTTCACCTCTAACCTCAGGAGTGTTACTGCCTGCAAGGTCAACATATTCCTTCAGGATGTTGTATATTTTTCCAGGCAGTGTATATACGAGTAAGTGCTAGAAAAAGTTGTATCAATATCACAATGTATTTCACTAACTTCAATGTATCAATCATTAACAGAAAGTTCTTTTTTGAAAAATAGTGTTCTTGGAAGAGAATTTACTTTTGATTTTCCAAAATTTTAGATTTCTCAACTCACCCATTTAATTCTAATGAATGAATATGACACAATCTGCCAGCTCCCGATCCAAATAAATTAACCAATTAAGTTTATAATCTGCGGCTCATTCGGGAATCGAACCACGATCAATTCGGACCAAAGGCCAGCACGATAACTATTTAGCAATTGTTGTAGTATTACAACATCTACATTCTAAATTGCCATTTTCTGCTTTTAACTGTTTTAAGTACCGAGCCTTTTGATAAATCAGAAAAGCTCATTTCTATGGTAAAACTCTGGACAAAAACAAAATATCCACCCATTATTCACGGTTTCGAAGCATCGAGATGCTGCATTTAAAGAAGCAAGTAAAAGTGAAGTCCGCCTCTGTGGTGTAGTGGTTAGTGTGATTAGCTGCCACCAATGGAGGACCGTGTTCGATTCCCGGCTCTGCCACGAAATTTGGGACATGGTACGGGGACAGGACGGGGTATATTCAGCCGTAGGAGGTCAACTGAGTAGAGGGAGATCGATTCCCACCTCAGCCATCCTCGAAGTGGTTTCTCACTTCTCCTCCAGACAAATGCTGGTATGGTACCTAACTTAAGGCCACAGTCGCTTCCTTCCCTCTTCCTTGTTTATCCCTTCCAATCTTCCCATCCTCCCACCAGGTCCCTGTTCAGCATAGCAGGTAAGGCCGCTTGGGCGTGGTACTGGTCCTCCTTACCGGTTGTATCCCAGACCTAAAGTCTCACGCTCCAGTACACTGCCCTTGAAGCGGTAGAGGTGGGATCCCTCGCTAAGTCCGAGGGGAAAACCAAACCTGGAGGGGTGAAAAAAAGAGGTGGGTTGAATGAGAGGTCGTGCATCTCATCACCACCATCATCATCATCATCATCATCGTCATAAACTAGTGACAGGTAGGTAATTGATCTCTTATCTGTAGCAGGAAGGAAAAGCACCTTTGTTCATACACACCTCCACCAGTGTCCGGCTCCATGTCTAAGTGCTTATCATGCTGGCCTTCGGTCCAAGGGGTCTCGGATTCGATCCCAGGCCGGGTCGGTGATTTTAACCTTCATTGGTTAATTCCGGCGGCTGGGGGACTGAGCATTAGAATTCATGATAGATGTCAACTCGAAATACGTGTGTCAGGCCTCTGGAGGCAATACCCCATTAATTACCACCACCAGCCGGAAATAAACTCCTTCGGGCGCCGAAGGGATATGTAAGATGAGACGAGGACGAAGAACGAGGGCAAGATGCCGGGACGAAATGACCAGAAGCTGACGACAAAAGCACTCATAACGTGCTGAATTTTGAATTTAAAAATATACATTTTTCCAAAACAAACCTGTCATTTTTTCCTGCAAATAAATCGCTCCTTTTTGGCCAGTTTTTGTGCTCCATTGCTGCATTGTCCCATTCACAAAAGAAACACGGATATAAATTAAACCCCAATTGTTGGCCTAGAAAAACAGAGAGCATACATACCCCACCTTCTCTAGCAGAACTTCCAAAGTATCAGACGATTATCTTAAATGGTAGCAACATAACCACATTTAAACTTCTCATTGAACTATCAAAATATCCACTCATGAGTTTCATGTGGGACATTCGCAACATTAAGAACACCAGCTATGCTTCCTTCTTCCCTTTGCCTCTAAAATGTAAGAGATTTTCCAGGTGCTTAGATGTTTTTCCTTTAAATCTCGAAGTAAGTAATTCTCAGTCGCTATTCGGAAGGTACAAATCTCTTACCATATCATTTAACTCAGCTTGTAAATTAATTTTCTTTCAAATTTCTTCAGTGCTGGAATTTGACCTGCTTCAGTCATCAATATTTTCAGGCCGGGAAGAAAAGACTTTCTCACTATGTGAAACGGGACGAACTGCAGAAACCAGATTAGCAGGATATTTTAAAGCACTGTTCTTTCCCATGATACTAGCAACGCTGCACAAACATAGAAAATTCAGACATTGAATTCTGGTAGTCAACCTTATCTCCAGCTTGTAATCCTTCTATACTTTATTTCCGACGTTAAATTACACTAGCGAAAAAGGAATGTTTTACACCATGAAGTACCAATCCGATATTTGTTTAACTTTGTGGAGAGATACATTACATAACAGGTATTAAATTATCAATCTTTCAGCCCAAGCACATGCTGTGTTACTTCTTGAAAAATGCTGGCTGGAAGTTCGTATGACCGTATACGTCTAATCACCACATCCCGGACATGCTGTATGGGTGACAAATCAGGATCCGTACATTCCTCAAAGCGTTTCTGGTGTGATCTGCAGGAATGTGCCATTTGGTACCCTTGTCATGATGGGTATGACAACAGGGTTTAGGTTCTTTCCACATACTGGTGAGCATTTAATCCCCCTTCAACAAGTACCAAATCCGTCCTGTTGTCATGTCCAATTGCTCCTCACACCATAATTCCAGGAGTTGGACAGGTATGTGCTTCGATAATCGATTCTTCCTGTGACCTTTCACCAGGTCGTCTGCGGACATGTTCACGTCGATCTGACCGACACAAACAGAAGCGAAAATCATCAATGAACACCACAGAATGCTAATGGATGTCCCAGTTGACTCTGGCTCTATAACATGCAAGTCTTTGTTGTGTGTGGTTTGGTGTCAGCGGTTAACAACGCGTGACAACTCGAGATCTCAACCCTGCTTCAAGTAATCTGTTCCCGACGGGTTCGTGGCGACACGCTGCCTGTAAGCTGTTGTCATCCGTCTACACGTCAGAGCCATCCGACGAATTCTACGATATTCTCACGATATTCTCATCGTGTAGTCCCGTGCCCCTCTCTTTCTGCCATACTGTTGTCCTGAGACCATATCGTCACTACTGCTTGCGCAATCTGTCGGTATGATGATCCCATATCACATGGCGACATGCTGCACGTCCTCTAGACACACCCAACAGCCATCACGTACAGGTTTACGAATGGCGTTTTTTTGTAGTAACAGTTACGTCGTATGAGGATGAAATTTTAATCAACATATCTCACAGGCATGGATATACTGGGGTATCAGTTTGGCGGCATTCGGTCAAGGTATTCATGGTGAAACACATTCCAGTTACGCTGGTGTATTTAGGGTTACTCCACACCATTGATACACCAAACGGCAAAGTATTCCATTTGCCAATAATCCAATGCCGTTATATCTTCACGTATTAGAGAACCCACTTTTTATCGATATCACAAAGTAAGCTCTGTATGTATGTTTTTAAAAGTATGTTAAATCCCCTTCCCTGCTTTTGTCGATTAGATCTACACTCTTGTTCCCGTTTTTGAAATGTGGCATTCTCGCTGTGCTGTATATCGAATTTAAAATCTCGCATTCATCTTTACTTCCCACCTTAAAAGCTGACATTTGCCTTTATTTCCAACTTTCAAAACCAGCATTCCCCCTTACTTCTAATTTTGAATTCTGGCATTCTCCTTTATTTCCGGATTTTATTTCAGACATTCACATTTACTTGGGACCTTCCTTTCTGGCATTCACATTTATGACGACTTTAAGACATGGCATTACCCCTCATTTCCACTTTAAAATGTGTTATTATCTTATGTCCAACTTTAAAAACTGACACTCTATTTTACTAGTAACTTTAAAAGGTGACATGGTCGCTTATTTCCGACTTTAAAATGTGGCATACCCTCTTATTTCCATCTTTAAACATCTTGCCATGTTCCTTATTTTCTACTTTAAAATTTGGCATTCTCTTTTTTTCTGACAATATAAAATGGCATAACCTCCTATTTCCAACTTCAGTGCACCTTTAAAGTCTGGTACTGTATTCTAATTCTGGCATTACAATCTGCATACTCACTTATTTCAAGTTTAAAATCTAGCACTGCTTCTACGGACCTCGCACTGTCTGACGATATGGGATGAAGAGGTAAAGTACAGGATAAAAATAAACTAATGATTTCCTACTATCTTGTTATTGAAATTTTGACATGAATTATTAATATATTAATTAAAACACCATCGCTTACCGTGGTTGAATTCGTTTAAGGATTCAAAAATATTGATTAAGGAATATATTCTTTTCCAGAAGTTTCAAAACTATTTCTCAATTTCGTTAGCTATTGATTGATTTTAATTATTAATTTAATTAATTTAATTATTAATTAATTAATTAATTTAATTATTATTAATTTAATTAATTTGGTCCAATGGGTCCCGGGTTCGGTTCCCTGCCGGGTAGGAGATTTTAACTGTCATTGGTTAAATCCTCTGGCTCGGAGGCTGAGTGTTTGTGCTCTCTTCATCCCCAAGCCACCTGCACCGGGCCGCTCAGGAGGACACACGCCACAAGCTCTGTAGTCCTCTTCAATCGTGAAATTACCCAGTGTGGCAATGGGCTCATCAGTTGGATTGCTACACATTTCCAAGAAGCTGGAGGTAGTGGGCCGTTGAGACACCACTACAAGCCTTCTATGTAGGAAAATGCAGTGACAGTGCACTAGGGGAAGCATGTGCCTCCTCTTGTATAAATTCTTGTCTTTGTCTTCGGTCTCAACAGCGCACTAGCGCGTCTTGTTAAGGTGTGGTAATCCAACTGATGAGCCCACTGCTACACTGAGGCGAATTGCTGATAACTTCACGATTGAACATTTGCAATCGATGAAATTAATTTACGGTTTCCTTCTGGAAACTTAATTTTTGATTATTATTATTATTATTATTATTATTATTATTATTATTATTATTATTATTATTATTATTATTATTATTATTATTATTATTATTATTATTACCGGGGTTTCGTGGATCACAGAGAGGTGAAAGGAGGTGCGGGCTTGAATGGGTCTATTTACGATATCAAAATTCATATAGAACTTTAAAATGAAGGTTATATTTCTTTTCAGAAAATCAAATTTAAGAACATTCTTCATTTAGTGAAAACAACAGCGTATCAGATACAATGACAATTTTGATAAAAGTATCGGAAACCGAAGAATAGGGAATTTAACACTTTTTTGCTTCAAGCCCCCAATTAACAAATTTACAATGTCGCCAATGTAGCGTTTACTTCGACACAAGGTTCCAGAGCACTTTGCTCCAACCGATACAATTTACAGCATTCCAGAGGTACCCCTCAATGTTACAGCAATCTCAGAAATGAGCTTACATGCTCTCCAATTTCAACCAAGGAGGCTGTGGTCCCAATTTCTTACAGCCTACTCCAGGCAACATTACACAAAAATCTTACAATTTCTGGCCTTTCTAGGCCTGACATACAATTTACAATTACTGTACAAAGAGGTATTTATTACCCAAACTACTGGGCCTTCGTGGAAAAGAAGAACAAGTTAAATTACTGGCCCGAACACAAAATGTATGGAGGAGTATACTTGCGCTCCTTGAAAACCAAGTATAAAACCCTACTTGGGCTTGTGGCCCGATGATGCTGAAGCTAATCCAACACTACTGAGGTGACTAGAAGGAAGGTTAGTAATGCTTTACAGGAAGAGAAAAAGTTACAGAATCTTAGTCACCTCAAGATAAATTGAAGGCGAACTCGAGAGGGTAACGCACTCTCCATCCCCGATTTATAGTTTATGACTATGAAATTTTACATCAAAAGGAATAAATTTACATTTAAAAATCAAACGGTTACGTATTTAACGCTTAGAACCGCCCCTTTGGGCAAGTTGCGGTGATAGCTACAGAAATAGAAAACTGGTGACCATTCCTGCCGAAGGATGAGGCACCCCGCCTCCTGTCTTAAGACATACACTCAGTACTTCTACGATCAATAAGACAAGGTAGCTTGAAAAAGCCGCAGCTTATATGCCCGAGGGGATGGTTCGAGAAGGCTCTGGACTATATCCGGACACACCTTCTCATTTTGACTGGATAGTTTAAAAGTTATAATAAGCCTGCGATATGGTGAAAAATAAATACAAAAATTTCTAATTGGCCAGATTCAAAAGCTGGTGGGACGAGGAGGAAGTGTTGCAAACCTTCAAATATCAAAATAAATGAAAGTTGATTTAGTTGGGAAAACATAAGAACACAAAACTTCTTTAAATTACTAGTTCTTCCACCGTGCATGAGAGTGCAAGACCACAGTTTCTGTAAGGATATCTACGGAGAAAAATTCAAACACCTTGCTGTACACCAAAACAATATAAATAAATCCAGACATTTAGGAAACATTAAAGTAACACAATACTCTGTCATTTATGAGTGACTTCTTCCGATTAATGTCCCAACTTCATGCACTAGCTGTTTCAAGATTAGTATGAGAGATGGCGTTCCTTAAGGCGTTTCTTTTAAACGTGCGGTGTTGAGCTGTACCTCCCAGTATTATTATTATTATTATTATTATTATTATTATTATTATTATTATTATTATTATTATTGTTGTTGTTGTAATATACAACTCGTATAATATGGAGGAAACAAGAACTGATGCCAACTCTGGGACAGCGAGTGAGCTCACATCGTGTCTTCAAGTACGCCAGCACCTCATTGTGCGAGCGATAGCAAGTGAGAAGTTCTGTCATTTACAGTATAACTAATCGTAATAATTAAACCATGACCGACAACTTCCTGCTCCCATCGGAAGCTGATACTGCAAATAAGTGAGTGGCTAATAATCGGTAAAGGGAAGAGGACTAACGAAGCGTTACCCCTCCTCCAATCAGCTCTCTAAAGTAGCAAGTCACTGAACTAATATTGTTATGAATGCTATTACATTCACAGTAAGTCATTTCTTTAAAATGCTCGATGAAAACTGATAATTGAATAACGGTAAATCTACTCAACGCTAAGCCTCCATAAAAGAATTCTTCATAATATTTTCTTGAGGGTGTTGTGAGTTGTTCTATGAATGGTCAGCGTAGTGTCCTTCGGTTCAGAGGAAGCCGAGTTCGATTCCCGGTTCGGCTGTTAACTTTAGCCGCGTCTGATTAATTCCTATGACTCGGAGCCTGAGTGTTTGAGCCCGTCATATACTAACAACACACCACAGAGACCCGCGATAGTAAATACATCCCTTTCAGGAAAGGTATCGGGTCGTAAAACAGGGCAAAATTCACAAGGAATGCAGACTCCTCATAACTAGAAAAAGAGCCAAGATGAAGGAAAGGAAGAAGAGGAAGAAGAAGAAGAAGGAAATGGGGAAGTATATGGTACTTGCTTGGTGCTTGTTGTTTAAAGCGGCCTAACATTGAGGTCATTGGATCAGCGGTAGAGTGTCGGCCTCCGGATCCCAAGACAGCGGGTTCAAACCAGGCAGAGGTAGTCGGATTTTTGAAGGGCGGAAAAAAGTCCATTCGACACTCCATGTCGTACGATGTCGGCATGTAAAAGATCTCTGGTGACACATTTGGTGTTTACCCGACAAAATTCATTAAATCTCAGCCATAGACGCCCAAGAGAGTTTCGGTTTACTCGGTCTGCCATCTAGTGGGGGCCTAGAGTAAAACGGAACGTCGAAATTGACGAGCAGACAGCCAGATGGCGTCAAATTGAAATGTCTGCACACGGTAGCTGAGGCCATACGATTATTATTATTATTATTATTATTGGCCCGGGGAAGTATATGAGCATTGTACTGACCGTATTATATATTCTATATCAGCGTTATGCCTGACCAAGTTGCCATAAATTTTACCTAAAGGCTAGACCGAAATATGATTTAGACAGCTGGATTCTCCAGCAATCTCCTTCATCTACTCTTAAGTCCTTCAAACACCAAATTCGGATTCACTTTCAGACCAAGAGAGGGATACATTTCTACCAGCCTCACAGATGAATCCATTGTGGAATTTCATTCAGTGAAAAAGAAAATCTGCGCCTTGTTTCCAGACATTCGAACGGGTCAGGAATGGAATAAATGAAGCTCCCATCTAGCGGCGAGGATAGGAATAATTATGCCGGCTGCCGAAGCCTGTCGCACTACTCTGGGGCAATAATTAATGACTGACAGGTGAAAAAATTGATATTATAGAGTATCACTGGAATGAAAAATGACAGGGAAAACCGGAGTACCCGGAGATATTTCTGTCCTGTCACAGCTTTGGCCAGTATCGTAAGAGTCCCGCTCAGTGAAATATCCGCTCACACATTGTCCCGATGTTCCAAACCGCAGAATACAGCTCTGTGAAATATTCGTTCACACGTTGTCCCGAATTTCCACACAGCAGAATACCAGCTCTGTGAAATATCCGCTCACACGTCTCGAATTTCCACACAGCGGAATACAGCTCTGTGAAATATCCGTTCACACGTTGTCCCGAGGTTCCACACAGCAGAATACCACCTCAGTGAAATATCCCTTCACACGTTGTCCCGAATTTTCACACAGCAGAATACCAGCTCTGTGAAATATCCGTTCCCAGGTTCTCTCGAAGTTCCACACAGCAAAATACAGCTCTGTGAAATATCCGTTCACACGTTGTCCCGAAGTTCCACACAGCAGAATACCAGCTCAGTGAAATACCCGCTCACACGTTGTCCCGAATGTCCACACAGCAGAATACCAGCTCAGTGAAATATCCGTTCACACGTTGTCCCGAATGTCCACACAGCAGAATACCAGCTCAGCGAAATATCCGTTCACACGTTGTCCCGAAGTTCCACACAGCAGAATACCAGCTCTGTGAAATATCCGTTCACACGTTGTCCCGAATCTCCACACAGCAGAATACCAGCTCAGTGAAATATCCGTTCACACGAGTAGTATAATAAGCGGGTTCTGCCGCACCTCCGCCGCCGCACGCCTCCGCCTCCGCCGCCGCCGCCCGCGGGAAATTTGAATTTTGGCGGGAAATTTGAATTTTGGCGCTAGATTTGAATTTGTAAACAAAGCCACGTGCTTTTTGACAGACAACAACGCATCGCTAACCTCAGTACTGCCATCTTGACGGGCCTAAACCGCAGTAGTACCAACTTAACCTAACTAGCGCGAGATAAACAAAGCCACGTGCTTTTTGACAGCCACATGCTTTTTTGACAGCTGTCATCCGCCATCTTTAAACTACAGAGCACCGTGCTGCCCTCTTTCGTCACCTGTCATCGGCAGTGCTGCCATCTTGACGGGCCTAAACCTTAGTGCTACCAACTTAACCTCACTAGCTCGAGATAAACAAATCCACGTGCTTTTTGACAGCCACGTGCTTTTTTGATAGCTGTCATCCGCCATCTTTAATCTATAGAGCACAGTGCTGCCCTCTTTAGCTACTTACCTTTGAAATGTGGTGGCGGATAATTTGAAAAATGCTTTTCGACAAGCAGCCATCTTTAATCCAGAGAGAACAGTGCTGCCCCGGTGACGGCAAATTCCACGTGCTCTTGTTTGAAAACAAACTCACGTGCTTTTTTGACAGCTGTCATCTGCCATCTTTAATCTATAGAGCACAGTGCTGCCCTCTTTAGTTTGAAATGTGGTGGTGGTAAATTCCACGTGCTCTTGTTTGGAAACAAAGCCATGTGCTTTTTTGACAGCTGTCATCCGCCATCTTTAATCAACAGAGCACTGTGCTACTATCATGCGGGCAATTTCATCACCTGTCATCCGCCATCTTTAATCCACAGAACACCATGCTGCCCTCTTTGTGGCTACTACCTTAAGCACGTAGTAGCGGGCAATTTGAAAAGTTCTGTTAGCTATCATCCGCCATCTTTAATCAAGAGAGCACTGTGCTGCCATCTTTAGCTAGATACCTTTGAAATGTGGTGGCGGCAAATTGAAAAATTCCACGTGCTCTTGTTTGGAAACAAACTCACGTGCTTTTTCGACAGCTACCATCCGCCATCTTTAATCAACAGAGCATAGTGCTACCCTCTTTAGTTTGAAATGTGATGGCGGCAAATTCCACGTGCTCTTGTTTGGTAAACATAGCCATGTGCTTTTTTGACAGCTGTCATCCGCCATCTTTAATACAGAGAGCACCGTGCTGCCCTCTTTATCGTAGTAGATGTAAATTCGTCACCTGTCATCCGCAGTGCTGCCATCTTTAGCTAGATACCTTTGAAAAGTGGTGGCGGATAATTTAAAAAGAAAAATTCTACAGCAGCCCTCTCTCGACGCTAATTGCATAAGATGGCGGCTATACATGACTCCTTAAGGGTGCTTACACAAGATGGCTGCTATACACAGGTTCTTATGAGACGCCCTTGGGATGCTTGCACAAGATGGCAGTTATACATGGCTCCTTATGAGATGCCCTAGGGATGCTTGCGCAAGATAGCGGCTGCTCTTATGGGACGGCTTAAGGGTCCTTGCACAAGATAGCTTGAGACGCCCTAAGGATGCTTGCGCAAGATGGCGGACACAAGATGGCGGCTATACACAACTCCTTATGAGACGCTTTAAGGGTGCTTGCGCAAGATGGTTGCTACTCTTAGCTTAGAGGCTAACGTGTCGTGATAGTTCGATTCATTAAATTTAGGGCTTAAATGCAAAATGTTAAATATATCGAAAACGGTGCACCGTAGAGCAAAACGGACAAAATTTTTCTGCCTAATACCTAGGTTCGCAGTATCAGGAACAAGAAAATCATAGTCTAATGATGGGATCAACGGTTCGGTTCCTACTTAGGCCCTTTGGCATTTGCTCTGTTTTAGCTTGTATTGAAGCGAGTCTTCGTAACATGATCAGGTCTAGGTAAGGTAGAGAGTATAACGTACCGTGCAGGTTCGATTCATTAAATTTGGAGGCTTAAATGCAAAATGTTAAATATCTCGAAAACGATGCATCGTAGAGCAAAACGGACAAAATTTTTCCGCCTAATACGTAGGTTCGTAGTATCAGGAACAAGAAAAAACATAGTCTAATGATGAGATCAACGGTTCGATTCCTACTTAAGCCCTTTGCCATTCGCAGCTATCTATTTCTACAAGATGGTGGCTGCTCTTATGAGAAACAATATGCCTTGAGACGTCCTAGGGATGCTTACGCAAGATGGCAGACACAAAATGGTGACTATACATAGCTCCTTATGAGACGGCCTAGGGGTGCTCGCACAAGATGGCGGCTACTCTTATGAAGAAAGCTAGCTTAGAGGCTACTGCGCAAGATAACAGCTGCTGTTATGCATGTGGTGGAGGGCAATTTGAAATTCTATGTGCTTAATCAACAGAGCACCCTGCTGCCCTCTTTAGCTGAAATGTGGTGGTGGATAATTTGAAAAATTATTTTGACAGCTATCATCTTTAAACAAAGGCGACTATACATAGGCTGTTAAGGCCTTATCATTCTCCTCCTCCTCCTCCTCCTCCTCCTCCTCCTCCCCCTCCTCCTCCTCCTTCTCTACCTCCTCCTCCGCCTCTTATGTCAAGCCATAGCTTTATATCGAACAAGTTTAAACCTGCATCGCGAAGGCAAGCGTGTGCAGCGATAACATTATTGTGCATGTTTAGACTTTCGAAACATAAGAAGAGTAGAATCAAACGCTGTACTCGATACGACATGTGATCAGAACATTGATTGATGCGTTCAGAAAACAAAATAAGTGATCAAGACTAGAATCGAACAATGTACTCAATACATCATGTGTTTAGAATATGTCAGGGGATACGCTTGTTCTAAGAAGATCAGATTGAAACATAACAAGACTAGAATAGAACACTGTAATCGATGTTGTTAACTTCAACATGTGATCAGAACATTGATTGATGTGTTCAGAACACAAAATAAGTGATCATGACTAGAATCGAACACTGTACTCGATACAACATGTGATCAGAACATTGATCGATGTGTTCAGAACACGAAATAAGTGATCAAGACTAGAATCGAACACTGTACTCAATACAACATGTGTTTAGAACATGTTAGGGGGTACCCTTGTTCTAAGAAGATCAGAATGAAACATAACAAGACTAGAATCGAACACTGTAATCGATGTTGTTAACCTCAACATATGATCAGAACATTGTTTGATGTGTTCAGAGCAAAAGTACAATTTTGATGATTTGCGCAGCTAACTCGCTCGGTAAACGATATAGCCAAAGTATATCTTCAAATTATTTACCTTCCATCATTCGTCTTGTGTGTAAAAATCAGTCGAACAAGTTATCGCATAAACATGGCTGAAAAAAAAATCGTGATAGGGTATGGAACCCAGGGGTTACATCTTATCAGAAGGGCAAAAAGGATGAAAGGACTCTTCCTCCTCCTTACCGCACATTCCTTGGCTAAAGGGCTAATGGGCTAAAGGGCTAATGGGCTAAAGGGCTAAAGGGCTAATGGGCTAAAGGGCTAAAGGTGCAACAACCTCATCGATCGCTATGAGCAAGAACGCTTGTACTTTGTTAAGTGTAGAAAATTAATCTTTATTGGTAAATGGTTTTATGTTCAGAACAAGGAATGGAACCTAGGGGTTACGTCTTACCTAATAAAATCCCCGAGGTGCGATGAGTTACGTTTTTCGAACTAGTGTTTGGAACACTGAACTTTTCAAGATGGCAAGAGTGAGGTTAGCAATGTTCTGTTGTTGGATTTTAAATTCCACGCTACAACATGCATAAGGTGGCAGCCCTTGAGGTTTACTCCCGTAAAGATGGCAAGAGTGAGGTTAGCAATGTTCCGTTGTTGGATTTTTAAAATTCCCCGCTATAACATGCAAAAGGTGGCAGCCTTGAGGTTTACCGCCGTAAAGATGGCAGCAGTGAGGTTAGCGACGCTCCATTGTCCTTCAAAGTGAGGTTAGGGTTCGTCAAGAAGACAGCTGTCAAAAAAGCACGTGGCTATGTTTACCAAACAAGAGCACGTGATCGTGACGTCACGGTCACGTAATCAATCCTTAGCTCGACGTCGCTAAGAGCAGCATTAGGATTAGCTATTCTTAAAAGTCTTGGGAACAGAGCAGCAGTATCAATTGCTATGTTTTAAAGCGTGTACACATTACCTATCGACTTTGCATGTATCGACTCTCGTACTAAACTTCTGCAGGTAGATTGTGCTGCTATCTTAGCATAACTTATACGCATGAACTTAAAGTACAGAGAATAGCTATGTCTCAAAGCGTGTACACATTACTTATTGATTTTGCATGCAACAAATATCGTACTAAACTTCTTCCTCTAGATTGTACTGCTATCTTAGCATAACTTATACACATGAACTTAAAAGTAGAAAGAATAGCCATGTTTCAAAGCGTGTACACATTACTTATTGATTTTGCATGCATCAAATATCGTACTAAACTCCTTCCGCTAGATTGTGCTGCTATCTTAACACAACCTATACGCATGACCTTAAAGTAAAAAGGTGTGTACACATCACCTATCGATTTTGCATGCATCGAATCTCGTACTGAACTTCGTCCGCTAGATTGTGCTGGTATCTTAGCATAACTTATACACATGAACTTAAAAGTACAAAGAATAGCCATGTTTCAAAGCGTGTACACATCAACTATCGAATTTGCATGTATTGACTCTCATACTAAACTCCTTCCGCTAGATCGTGCTGCTATCTTAGCATAACCAATACGCATGACCTTAAAGTAAAAAGAATAGCCATGTTTCAAAGTGTGTACACATTACCTATCGACTTTGCATGCAACAAATATTGTACTAAACTTCTTCCGCTAGGTTGTGCTGCTATCTTAGCATAACCTGTACGCATGAACTTAAAGTACAAAGAATAGCCATGTTTCAAAGCGTGTACACATTACTTATTGATTTTGCATGCATCAAATCTCGTACTAAATTTATTCCGCTAGATTGTGCTGCTATCTTAGCATAACCTATAAGAATGAACTTAAAGTACAATGATTAGTCATGTTTCAAAGCGTGTACACATCAACTATCGAATTTGCATGTATTGACTCTCGTACTAAACTCCTTCCGCTAGATCGTGCTGCTATCTTAGCATAACCAATACGCATGACCTTAAAGTAAAAAGAATAGCCATGTTTCAAAGTGTGTACACATTACCTATCGATTTTACAAGCATCGACTCTCGTACTAAACTTCTTCCGCTAGATTGTGCTGGTATCTTAGCATAACCTATACGCATGGCCTTAAGGTACAAAGAATAGCCATGTTTCAAAGCGTGTACACATTACCTATCGATTTTGCATGCATTGACTCTCGTACTAAACTTCTTCCGCTAGATTGTGCTGGCATCTTAGCATAACTTATACACATGAACTTAAAAGTACAAAGAATTACCATGTTTCAAAGCATGTACACATTACCTATGGATTTTGCATGCATTGACTCTCGTACTAATCTCCTCCCGCTAGATTGTGCTGCTATCCTAGCATAACCTATACGCATGACCTTAAAGTAAAAAGAATAGCCATGTTTCAAAGTGTGTACACATCACCTATCGATTTGCATGCAACAAATATCGTACTAAACTTCTTCCGCTAGATTGTGCTGCTATCTTAGCATAACTAAGATGCATGAACTGAAAGTACGAAGAATAACCATGTTTTAAAGCGTGTACTCATTACGTATCGATTTTACATACATCGACTCTCGTACTAAACTTCTTGCGCTAGATTGTGCCGCTATCTTAGCATAACCTGTACGCATGAACTTAAAGTACAAAGAATAGCCTTGTTTCGAAGCGTTTACACATTACCTAATGATTTTGCACGAAACGACTATCATACTAAACTTTTCCCACTAGATTGTGCTAAAATCATGTAAGTGTGCTGCTATCTTAGCATAACCTATCGATTTTACATGCATCTACTATCGTACTAGACTTCTTCCGCTAGAGCATGTAGCAATCGCTTTTGTGTATCCCTAACCCATGTGCACGAACTTAAAGCATAAAGATGAGCTATGTTCTAAAGCGTGTACACATCACCTATCGATAATGTATGTATCGAATATCGTACTAAACTTCTCCTGCTAGAGCGTACGAGTATCGCTTGTGCGTGCACGAACTTAAAGCATAAAGAATAGCAATGTATAAAAATCTTGTAAACAAAGCAGCAGCATTACGTATAGTCAAGATTAAATGCGTGCACACATCATGTATCCATGACGCACACAGTACTAAACTTATTCCATTAGAATGTACAAAGTTCGCATGTGTTTGTGCTGCTATCTTAGCATAGCCTATGTGAATGAACTTAAAGCATAAAGAATAGTGATGTATAAAAATCTTGTGAACATAGCAGAGTGTTAACTACGTAGGTGTAGACATTGAACTTTGCATGCTGAGGCAGCATACTACGTGACCGTGACGTCACGACCACGTGCTCTTGTTTGGTAAACATAGCCACGTGCTTTTTTGACAGCTGTCTTCTTGACGAACCCTAACCTCACTTTGAAGGACAATGGAGCGTCGCTAACCTCACTGCTGCCATCTTTACGGCGGTAAACCTCAAGGCTGCCACCTTTTGCATGTTATAGCGGGGAATTTTAAAAATCCAACAACGGAACATTGCTAACCTCACTCTTGCCATCTTTACGGGAGTAAACCTCAAGGGCTGCCACCTTATGCATGTTGTAGCGTGGAATTTAAAATCCAACAACAGAACATTGCTAACCTCACTCTTGCCATCTTGAAAAGTTCAGTGTTCCAAACACTAGTTCGAAAAACGTAACTCATCGCACCTCGGGGATTTTATTAGGTAAGACGTAACCCCTAGGTTCCATTCCTTGTTCTGAACATAAAACCATTTACCAATAACGATTAATTTTCTACACTTAACAAAGTACAAGCGTTCTTGCTGATAGCGATCGATGAGGTTGTTGCACCTTTAGCCCTTTAGCCCATTAGCCCTTTAGCCCTTTAGCCCATTAGCCCTTTAGCCCATTAGCCCTTTAGCCAAGGAATGTGCGGTAAGGAGGAGGAAGAGTCCTTTCATCCTTTTTGCCCTTCTGATAAGATGTAACCCCTGGGTTCCATACCCTATCACGATTTTTTTTCAGCCATGTTTATGCGATAACTTGTTCGACTGATTTTTACACACAAGACGAATGATGGAAGGTAAATAATTTGAAGATATACTTTGGCTATATCGTTTACCGAGCGAGTTAGCTGCGCAAATCATCAAAATTGTACTTTTGCTCTGAACACATCAAACAATGTTCTGATCATATGTTGAGGTTAACAACATCGATTACAGTGTTCGATTCTAGTCTTGTTATGTTTCATTCTGATCTTCTTAGAACAAGGGTACCCCCTAACATGTTCTAAACACATGTTGTATTGAGTACAGTGTTCGATTCTAGTCTTGATCACTTATTTCGTGTTCTGAACACATCGATCAATGTTCTGATCACATGTTGTATCGAGTACAGTGTTCGATTCTAGTCATGATCACTTATTTTTTGTTCTGAACACATCAATCAATGTTCTGATCACATGTTGAAGTTAACAACATCGATTACAGTGTTCTATTCTAGTCTTGTTATGTTTCAATCTGATCTTCTTAGAACAAGCGTATCCCCTGACATATTCTAAACACATGATGTATTGAGTACATTGTTCGATTCTAGTCTTGATCACTTATTTTGTTTTCTGAACGCATCAATCAATGTTCTGATCACATGTCGTATCGAGTACAGCGTTTGATTCTACTCTTCTTATGTTTCGAAAGTCTAAACATGCACAATAATGTTATCGCTGCACACGCTTGCCTTCGCGATGCAGGTTTAAACTTGTTCGATATAAAGCTATGCCTTGACATAAGAGGCGGAGGAGGAGGTAGAGAAGGAGGAGGAAGAGGGGGAGGAGGAGGAGGAGGAGGAGGAGGAGGAGGAGAATGATAAGGCCTTAACAGCCTATGTATAGTCGCCTTTGTTTAAAGATGATAGCTGTCAAAATAATTTTTCAAATTATCCACCACCACATTTCAGCTAAAGAGGGCAGCAGGGTGCTCTGTTGATTAAGCACATAGAATTTCAAATTGCCCTCCACCACATGCATAACAGCAGCTGTTATCTTGCGCAGTAGCCTCTAAGCTAGCTTTCTTCATAAGAGTAGCCGCCATCTTGTGCGAGCACCCCTAGGCCGTCTCATAAGGAGCTATGTATAGTCACCATTTTGTGTCTGCCATCTTGCGTAAGCATCCCTAGGACGTCTCAAGGCATATTGTTTCTCATAAGAGCAGCCACCATCTTGTAGAAATAGATAGCTGCGAATGGCAAAGGGCTTAAGTAGGAATCGAACCGTTGATCTCATCATTAGACTATGTTTTTTCTTGTTCCTGATACTACGAACCTACGTATTAGGCGGAAAAATTTTGTCCGTTTTGCTCTACGATGCATCGTTTTCGAGATATTTAACATTTTGCATTTAAGCCTCCAAATTTAATGAATCGAACCTGCACGGTACGTTATACTCTCTACCATACCTAGACCTGATCATGTTACGAAGACTCGCTTCAATACAAGCTAAAACAGAGCAAATGCCAAAGGGCCTAAGTAGGAACCGAACCGTTGATCCCATCATTAGACTATGATTTTCTTGTTCCTCATACGGCGAACCTAGGTATTAGGCAGAAAAATTTTGTCCGTTTTGCTCTACGGTGCACCGTTTTCGATATATTTAACATTTTGCATTTAAGCCCTAAATTTAATGAATCGAACTATCACGACACGTTAGCCTCTAAGCTAAGAGTAGCAACCATCTTGCGCAAGCACCCTTAAAGCGTCTCATAAGGAGTTGTGTATAGCCGCCATCTTGTGTCCGCCATCTTGCGCAAGCATCCTTAGGGCGTCTCAAGCTATCTTGTGCAAGGACCCTTAAGCCGTCCCATAAGAGCAGCCGCTATCTTGCGCAAGCATCCCTAGGGCATCTCATAAGGAGCCATGTATAACTGCCATCTTGTGCAAGCATCCCAAGGGCGTCTCATAAGAACCTGTGTATAGCAGCCATCTTGCGTAAGCACCCTTAAGGAGTCATGTATAGCCGCCATCTTATGCAATTAGCGTCGAGAGAGGGCTGCTGTAGAATTTTTCTTTTTAAATTATCCGCCACCACTTTTCAAAGGTATCTAGCTAAAGATGGCAGCACTGCGGATGACAGGTGACGAATTTACATCTACTACGATAAAGAGGGCAGCACGGTGCTCTCTGTATTAAAGATGGCGGATGACAGCTGTCAAAAAAGCACATGGCTATGTTTACCAAACAAGAGCACGTGGAATTTGCCGCCATCACATTTCAAACTAAAGAGGGTAGCACTATGCTCTGTTGATTAAAGATGGCGGATGGTAGCTGTCGAAAAAGCACGTGAGTTTGTTTCCAAACAAGAGCACGTGGAATTTTTCAATTTGCCGCCACCACATTTCAAAGGTATCTAGCTAAAGATGGCAGCACAGTGCTCTCTTGATTAAAGATGGCGGATGATAGCTAACAGAACTTTTCAAATTGCCCGCTACTACGTGCTTAAGGTAGTAGCCACAAAGAGGGCAGCATGGTGTTCTGTGGATTAAAGATGGCGGATGACAGGTGATGAAATTGCCCGCATGATAGTAGCACAGTGCTCTGTTGATTAAAGATGGCGGATGACAGCTGTCAAAAAAGCACATGGCTTTGTTTCCAAACAAGAGCACGTGGAATTTACCACCACCACATTTCAAACTAAAGAGGGCAGCACTGTGCTCTATAGATTAAAGATGGCAGATGACAGCTGTCAAAAAAGCACGTGAGTTTGTTTTCAAACAAGAGCACGTGGAATTTGCCGTCACCGGGGCAGCACTGTTCTCTCTGGATTAAAGATGGCTGCTTGTCGAAAAGCATTTTTCAAATTATCCGCCACCACATTTCAAAGGTAAGTAGCTAAAGAGGGCAGCACTGTGCTCTATAGATTAAAGATGGCGGATGACAGCTATCAAAAAAGCACGTGGCTGTCAAAAAGCACGTGGATTTGTTTATCTCGAGCTAGTGAGGTTAAGTTGGTAGCACTAAGGTTTAGGCCCGTCAAGATGGCAGCACTGCCGATGACAGGTGACGAAAGAGGGCAGCACGGTGCTCTGTAGTTTAAAGATGGCGGATGACAGCTGTCAAAAAAGCATGTGGCTGTCAAAAAGCACGTGGCTTTGTTTATCTCGCGCTAGTTAGGTTAAGTTGGTACTACTGCGGTTTAGGCCCGTCAAGATGGCAGTACTGAGGTTAGCGATGCGTTGTTGTCTGTCAAAAAGCACGTGGCTTTGTTTACAAATCTGTAGAAAAGCACGTGGCTGTCAAAAAGCACGTGGCTTTGTTTACCTCATGCTAGTGAGGTTAAGTTGGTACCACTAAGGTTAGGCCCGTCAAGATGGCAGTACTGAGGTTAGCGATGCGTTGTTGTCTGTCAAAAAGCACCTGGCTGTCAAAAAGCACGTGGCTGTCAAAAAAGCACGTGGCTTTGTTTACCTCATGCTAGTTAGATTAAGTTGGTACTACTAAGGTTTAGACCCGTCAAGATGGCAGTACTGAGGTTTGCGATGCGTTGTTGTCTGTCAAAAAGCACGTGGCTTTGTTTACAAATCTGTCAAAAAGCATGTGGCTGTCAAAAAGCACGTGGCTTTGTTTACCTCATGCTAGTGAGGTTAAGTTGGCACTACTGAGGTTTAGGCCCGTCAAGATGGCAGTACTGAGGTTAGCGATGCGTTGTTGTCTGTCAAAAAGCACGTGGCTGTCAAAAAACACGTGGCTTTGTTTACCTCATGCTAGTTAGGTTAAGTTGGCACTAGTGAGGTTTAGGCCCGTCAAGATGGCAGCAGTGAGGTTAGCGTTGCGTTGTTGTCGATGACAGCTGTCAAAAAGCACGTGGCTTTGTTTACAAATTCAAATCTCGCGCCAAAATTCAAATTTCCCGCCAAAATTCAAATTTCCCGCGGGCGGCGGAGGCGGAGGCGGCGGCGGAGGAGGAGGCGGGCGGAGGCGTGCGGCGGCGGAGGTGCCGCAGAACCCGCTTATTATACTACTCACACGTTGTCCCGAATGTCCACACAGCAGAATACCAGCTCTGTGAAATATCCGTTCACAGGTTCTCTCGAAGTTCCACACAGCAGAATACAGCTCAATGAAATATCCGCTCACACGTTGTCCCGAAGTTCCACTCTACAAAATACCAGCTCTGTGAAATATCCGCTCACACGTCTCGAATTTCCACACAGCAGAATACCTGTTCTGTGAAATATCCGCTCACACGTCTCAAATTTCCACACAGCAGAATACCAGCTCTGTGTAATGTGCGTTCACATGTTGTCCCGAAGTTCCACACAGCAGAATAGAGCTCTGTGAAATATCCGTTCACACGTTGTCCCGAAGTTCCACACAGCATAATACCAGCTTAGTGAAATATCCGTTTACACGTTGTCCCGAAGTTCCACACAGCAGAATACCAGCTCAGTGAAATATCCGTTCACACGTGGTCCCGAAGTTCCACACAGCAGAACACCAGCTCAGTGAAATATCCGTTCACACGTGGTCCCGAAGTTCCACACAGTAGAATACCAGCTCAGTGAAATATCCGCTCACACGTCCCGAAGTTCCACACTGAACAATACCAGCTCAGTGAAATATCCGCTCACACATTGTCCCGAAGTTCCACTCTACAAAATACCAGTTGAATGAAATATCCGCTCACACGTTGTCCCGAAGTTCCACTCTACAAAATACCAGATCATTGAATTATCCACTTACACGTTGTCCTCAATTTCCACTCTACAAAATACCAGTTCTGTGAAAAATCCATTCACACGTTGTCCCAAAGTTCCACTCAAAAGAATACCAGCTCTGCGAAATACCCGTTCGCAAGTTGGCCCGAAGATCCACTCGACAAAATAGCAACTCTGTGAAATATCCGCTCACACGTTGTCCCGCGATCACCCCCGTCGTTTAGCTAGTTGCTTTACGTCGCACCGACTCAGATAGGTCTTATGGCGACGATGGGACAGGATAGGGCTAGGAGTGGGAAGGAATCGGCCGTGGCCTTAATTAAGGTACAGCCCCAGCATTTGCCTGGTGTGAAAATGGGAAACCACGGAAAACCATTTTCAGGGCTGCCGATAGTGGGGTTCGAACCTACTATCTCCCGAATACTGGATACTGGCCGCAATTAAGCGACTGCAGCTATCGAGCTCGGTCGTCGTTTAGCTGACTTTGACGACTCCCTTATGACGCCTATAGGTTGCTAATCCGGTCGATTACATCTTCATGTTTGAGAAAAGTTAACGCTGAGCACATCTGGAAATAATGGCGATTTTCCCAATTTTCTCTGTCTTGTCTTGTTAAGCCAAATTCTTGGACTTTCCGCCATAGGCATTTCATCATATGGAAGTAGCTGCCTCTTACTACGGCAGAAGGAAAGACTTCCTTGATAACTGAAATTGCCGCAGATTCAAAATCTACATTAACTAAATTGGGCTTCCATACTGGTACAGCTGCTAAGATGTTCCGAAAGAGTCTTTCATTAGTATCTCTCTTTTTGTTCGGCAACGAAGCAAACGCGATTGGACGTATTTTAGTCTCTTTGTTGGTGCTCCCAAGATCAGCGTGAATATTGTAAATTTGGTAGAACTGTTTGCTTGAACTTTTAAACGTTCTGTCCACGAAAATGTTGCCATTAATCTGTAAGGTCTCTCTTTCTTTTTCACAGGTCTTATGGCGACTATGGGATAGGAAAGGGCTAGAAGTGAGGAGCAAGCGACCGTGGCCTTCATTAAGGTAAACTCCCAGCATTTGCCTCGTGTGCAAATGAGAAACCACGAAAAACCATTTCAGGGCTCTCGACAGTGGAGTTCGAAGACACTATCTCTCGAATGAAAGCTATGAAATTTACTGTAATTCCCCGCCAATCACTCCGTATCAATTAATGTCACGATTCACACAACCATGGTGCTCAATCAGTGCAGAACTAATTTTGTTGCAGAATAGCTTAAGATTAGTATTAGTATTGCTTTACTAGCATCTGTGTGAGTAGAATACTTTTAGCGACAAACTAACAACTTTCTATAAGACCTTGATTAGAGAGTCATTGTATGTCACACTTTCCGTTCTGGTTTAGTTTAGCGCCAAGTCATTAATACTTACGAGACAAGGCACGTATGCGCGCGTTGTGAATTTTCTGCCAGTACTTTATTACTCCCCTGTATTGTGAGCCATTTAGGGGACAACTTAAAACATGGTTTAGGAATCAAACCAGCATGAGTGGACTGTGTCCCACGTTGTTCACTGCAATAACCTGTCACTCGTGAGAACCAATGGAATGTAACACAAGTCAAACTTCAAATCATTCATGTCCAAGACAGTTGTACAAGACGACTTGCCTGTAATATTCAGAAAACAATACTCTTGTCTAGTGTGCTTGAAATGTTAACAGTCGCACAGACATAAGCCATTAAACAAAAAATTGCGGAGTAGTTTTACTGCACAGTTTGAACAGATTACCATCGATTGTAGTTTATTGTTGTAATCGCTAGATGGAGGCAGCTGATTTTAATTTATTTACGGAGGCAGCTCATGTTATTTTCTTCATGTCTGGATGGTTAAAATGTCATCCTGGACAACTCCAATCTTCTATTTGATGTCCATAGAATGTCAAGGGGACACTTTTTCAAATGCTGACCTTCAGAAGATTGTTTCTTCTGATTCCGTCACTGCTTGATCAATGTTTCATTTGTGTTTGTAAAAGAAAGAACATTCGTACTAACTACATACAAATCGCTTTCTGTTATTCCTAAATCACCGGGCATGTTGGCGACCTGCGTGTCGCGATGTCGATAAAAGACAACGCATACACCAATAATGGATAAAATTCCCTTTCTGTGCAGGGGGGGGGGGGAGTCGAAACCTGAACCCTCCTGTAGCTATTAGCACAGATCATTGCGCGTGCGAGACAATGCCGGCGGGAATAAACCTCTGTCGCGTGTGCAAGGTAGAGCTGGGTCCAAGGTAAAAAAAATATCTGACCTGGCTTGAAGTCAAACCCGGGGCGCCTGCGTCGTGCGACGTAATGTTGTGTACCTGACCTAGTCAAGACTCGAACACTGGTGCTTGCTTCATGATGCTTGTTGTTTAAAGGGGCCTAACATCTAGGTCATCGGCCCCCGAACACTGGTGGGTTACTACAAGGAAGCAGTGTGGCCATAATTAAGGTACATACCCAGCATTTGCCTGGTGTGAAAGAGGGAAACCACGGAATAATACATCTATAATGGCTGATGTGGGAATCGAACCTACCTCTACTCAGTTTGACGGGGACCAAGGTAAAAAGATCTCTGACCTGGATTGAAATCAAACCCGGGTAGCCTGCGTCATGTGACTTAATGTTGTGTACAACTTCCACTCGGATTGACGGGGATCTAGGTAAAAAATTCTCTGACTTGGCTCGAAATCAATCCCCGGGGGCCTACGTCGTGCGACGTAATGTTGTGTACCTGACCTAGTAATGATTCGAACTCTGGTAGGTTACTACAAGGAAGCGACCGTGGGCTTAATTAAGGTACATCCCCAGCATTTTCCTGGTGTGAAAATGAGAAACCACCGAAAACTACATCTTGGATGGCTGAAGTGGGAATCGAACCCACCTCTGCTCAGTTTGACTGGACCAAGGTAAAAAAATCTCTGACCTGGCTCGAAATCAATCCCCGGGAGCCTGCGTTTTGCGACGTAATGTTGTGTACCTGACTTAGTCAAGATTCGAACTCAGTTCGGTTACTAGGTAAGTAACATAATCGCTACCGTGTGGCTCATAACATTAGAGGGGATTAATGTTGCATGAGTACTGAATGTGTGTGTGTGTGTGTGTGTGTGTGTGTGTGTGTGTGTGTGTGTGTGTGTGTGTGTGTGTGTGTGTGTGTGTGTGTGGAACGAGCAATTCCATAGTGTAGAAGCGCACACACTAATTATAAAGGCTATCTTAATTATTAATCTTGTAGATGGTATGTAGCAATAGGCTGTTGCGTTTTTCTTCATTATTTGTTTACCCTCTAGGGACGGTTTTCCCCTCGGAACTAGCGAGAGATCCCCACCTGGAGGACAGTGTCCTGGAGCTTTAGACTCTAGGAGTCGGGGGATACAACGGGGGAGGATGACTAGTACCTCGCTTAGGCAGCCTTCATAACAAGGAAACGGCCGTGGCCTTAATTAAGGTACAGCCCCAGCATTTGCCCGGTGCAAGAATGGGAATCCGCGGGAAACTACATCTAGGACGGCTGAGGTGGGAATCGAACCTACCTCTACTCAGTTTGACGGGGACCTGGGTAAAGGAAAATCTCTGACTAGCTGAAATCAAACCCGGGGAGCCTGCGTCGTGCGACGTAATGTTGTGTACCTGACCTAGTCAAGATTCGAACTCTGGTAGTTTACTTGGTAAGTAACATAATCGCTACCGTGTGGCTCATAACATTAGAGGGGATTAATGTTGCATGTGTACTGAATGTGTGTGTGTGTGTGTGTGTGCAATTAGCGCACACTAATAATAAGGCCTATCGTTATACTTAGCGAGAGATACCCATCTCAAGACTCTAGGGGCCGGGGGATACAACTAGGAGGATGACTAGTACCTCGCCCAGGCCAACAAGGAAGCGGCCATGACCTTAAGTTAGGTACCATCCCGGCATTTGCATAGAAGAAAATTAATTCTAGGATGGCTCAGGTGGGAATCGAACCTACCTTTACTCAGTTGACCACCCGAGGCTGTGCGGACCCCGCTCCAGCTCTCGTAGCAGATCCGGGAATCGAACTCGGGGCCCCAGGGTAGCAGCTAACTACTACTACTTTTCAGAAGTGGAAAGTTCAGTGATTCCAGCCACTTTACTGTAAAATTTCGCAGCCTCTTAGTTAGTAGAGCAGATGTGTATTATTATTTTTATGTTTTAACACACACACACACACTGGTACAATGTAGTTTGTTCAGTCAGGAAGAAGACAGTAGCTTGAGGCAGGAAGCTGAAATGTTTGCATTGTAAATAACTTTGATACGGCCGACTGGATGTGTCTCTGTCATTGACTCTCTCACGAGTGTACAAAACTTGCATGGACTGATGATTGCTCGGTAGCGCGCAGATCTAAAGAAAGATTTCCGTAGTTTCCTATTTTTTCTACAGTTAAGTTATATCATCACAACTAATTAAGAAGCAATTTCTAAATAATAATAGCATGTAGAGGGTCTGGTGCAGGTCTGATTTATTTCATGCCTTTGTAGGTGACCTGCATGCTGTGTTGACGTTTTTAGCGTGTCTGTCAAAATGATAATAATAATAAAATCATTGTACCGGGGGAGTTGGCCGTGCGGTTAGGGGCGCGCGGCTGTAAGCTCGCATCTGGCAGATAGTGGGTTCGAATCCCACTGTCGGCAGCACTAAATAATAGATTTCTGCGGTTTCTTCCTGGCAAATGCTGGGGGCTGTACCTTAATTAAGGTCACGGCCGCTTCCTAGGTATTTCCTCTCCCATCGTCGCTATAAGACCTATCTGTGTCGGTCCAGCTTAAAGCCACTAGAAATAATAGTGCAGGTATTTAGATTTATCGCCCGTCGACGTCTTGTGTGTGTTGTTATATCAAAATAGGCTCATTCAAAGATGAAGACAGGAGGGTTATGTAACTGTAAAAATGTGCACAAAATAGTAATTGAGGCCCAGGTGTTTCGAATTGACGACCGTTGTCGTCCTGCGCGTTGTAATAAGGATATCTCGGTTATCTAACCTTAAAATCGTGCCCATTCCCAAGATAATAAATATTTTGCGTGTAGTTTGGTCCCCGTGTGAGTGGGGCTGGGTTGCGCTTAAGATCACTTCGCCATAGTTATGCATGTTTAGACCTATCCGTTACTGTCGGATGGAGACGTAAATCCTTCATAGCAGCTGAGGAAACAACATGGCGACTATGTAATTAGGTCCCTCTGGAACGTTGGCTGTAAGGAGGAAAGAATATCTAACCGTAAAACTAGGTCAAATATAGCGACTGTGTAGATAGTCCGCCTCCAAAATGGCGGTGAGAGCGACATCTGACCGTAAACTGATGGTGTGTGGCAGTGGCCTTAAATCCAGCAACACATTATCCATCAAGAACTTCACAGTATGAACATATGTTTATTGAGTTGCAAAATGTAAAATTTTGATGATGTTACTTTTCCAATGGACATGAAAAACATTTCTAAATTTGAAAAAACAATCCTGATTTTTCATTTTCTGAGTACGGTGTAACGGATGAGAGATTTGTAGGTCCACTTTATACAGCTTCTTCACCTAAACAACATCATATTCATCTTTTGTATGTTTTCAGTGAACACACAAGTCACTGCTGTCTTATAACATACCATTCTCGATGGTTAAGCTCTACATTTTCATCAAACAAACGAAGTTTAAATGTGACAGATGCTTGCATTACTGTTCAACAGAAAGCATTTTAGTTACACACTTAGTTGATTGTACAACACACCCAGCCGTAAAGCTTATTCTTCCAAGGAAAATGATGCTACAGTGGCATATGGCCTTAATGTAAGTCACTGAAGTTGATGACCCCCTGACCATCCAAGCTTCTAAGCTGAAGGCCAAACACAATTAAGTTACATCGGTTCATGACCAAAGTTTCCACTTTACTATCCCCAGCACATTCACTGCTCAATCAATCAAAATTAAATAATACAACAATAGCAATGCTCACAATACTTTGTGGCAGTAAAATCCAATACCTTCGGATATGTCTCCTTAATCGTTACGTTAACATTTACACATTCCCCAGAAAACAAACTAAGATTTCCAGAATGCATCTCCAAGTCATTCGCTTGATTTAAAGTTATTTCAAAATGCGGTTTCACTGAATTTAATAATTAAATAAATTTAAATAATTTAATGAAATCTTAAAGAACAACAAATTCTATCTCCGCGGACTAATGGATTCTTCACAAATCCCTACGCAATTGTGATGTAAAATTTTTAATCCTGTGATGTTTATCTGTTGATTCGGATAGCTGGAAAATAACTATTACTTCATTCATATCCAGTTTATATCTTGTTTCATGACCTCACACTGTAAATCTAATCTAACCCTAGCCATAATTAACACTTGGATAACCCTAATAATTTACGTATAAACCAAAAGCAACTCGCCATATAATTACGATGTCATATCTTGTCATAACATTTTATAAAGTTTGCTCACCCTTCACAGGCAAACAATTATCACTACCATTGTAACCGTACAACATGGTTACAGACTCCATTCTGTATTTATTATTATTATTATTATTATTATTCACCAGATTCATTAGATTTTATATATTCTGTTTCTCATCACTTAGACTGTAATAATTAGGTATCACGTATATTATTGTATTTAATCATAGGTTAAGTGAATTATGTTTGTAATTATTCTGTATTGTAGTAAGTGAGATTTGTTGGTTTCATATTGTCATGCTGTGGCTTGTAACTTTGGCTAGATGAGCTGGCATAGTATTTTGCAATCGAGGCTATGTTTAGCTGTGCAAGGAGTTTTCCCGGTGACGCATTCGGCATAGTCATTCTTGGACCGCTTGGGTACGCTTAGACGACACATGACTGATGACATCAGTGCGTGGACACGTGATTGCGACCAAGTGTCAGTATTCGCCAGCTACTGTATGTGGAAGTGGAAGGGATGAACAGTGAGTGGGGAGATGAGTCGTCATCGCGAGGTTATATAAAGTCAAGGCGACGGTGGGGAGAGGTATTCTGTTCTTACTCAGTTCATAAGCAGTTGATATCGTGCAGAGTATATGTAACAGTCAGATGTATCAAATGGAAGAAGTGGTCTTAGTGTGATGGTCAGAGCTAAGAGTTGTGTTTGAAGAGGTAATCATCGAGGAAGTCTACAAGTGGTGCTTGTATCCGAACAGAGACGGGTACTATGCTGATAAAGAAACATCATCTTCTTGTGAGGATGGACTTCACAAGATGTTTCAATAATATTTTCCAATTATTTAAAATATATTGAGTGGACGTAATTACATTGGAGCTCCCTACACGCGTACATGGTATGTAGGCCAACTCCTTGTGACATAAGAAGATTACAGCAGACGGCTCCCGACTTCAGCTCACAGGTTTTCCCAAGAATTTTCAAGTTCAACAGCGGTGTATGCAGACAACAGGTAATTAAAGCATCAGACATGTTATGCATTCATAACATGAAGAAGAGTGTAATCAGCGGCGATATCACATCTCACTTCAAGTTCATGCCAATAGCTTTTTTTGTTTAGATTAAATTTTCCTTTTCTTTGTACCGCAAATCTCACAATATATTTCTTTAGTTAAATTAAAAGACGTCAATGATTGTTCATTGTGACGTAAATTATAGTCATAAACTCAGTTTTATTTTAATTATAATAAGTGATTCCAGTTCCATGTACAATCCTCAATTGTGGAAATGCAACCGTAATTTAATATTGTCCTGATCCATATCCCTGTATATTGCCAGATATGTGAGTTTATCACCTCACGCCTTGAGATAATTGATATAAGAGGTATGCTCTACCGAATTTTGTTGTTTTTCTTAAAAAAGCAACTGGCGCTCAAACAAATGTTAGGTATATTGTGTGAAGGAGATATGAAAGTATAAGAGTAGTGGTCAGAGTAGCCACAACGTGTCGCCAGCAACGTGGGACTCGAAAGGTTCAGAAAAAGTGTTTCTGAATGGCAATATACATGGATCAGTTCTTTTAATAAATACGCACATGTTAAATTCACCGAGTAATGTTAGGAAGGTCATTTTGTTGAAGTTTGTATTTAAGGGGTAATGTCAGAGGAAGTGCAAGGGGAAATAGCTTTGAGATCGCGAAAAATTAGTAGGAAACCGAAGATGGACAAGGATAGCAATATGCAGTCAGGTGATGAGGCTGAGGTTATTGTGTCCAAGGAAATCCAAGGTGGTAACATAAATAGGAAGTTGGTGACTAAGGTGGGACCTACTGAAAGTCAGAAAATAGTAGAAACTGAGGAAAACGCTGTCACGCAAGATCAAAGTAAAGGGGTGATTGACCTGGGTTTATTTAATTTGCTGATGTCCAAAATGGCTGAGCAGAATAATATCATTAGTGAGAAAATTGAATCTCAGAATAATATTATTAGTGAGAAAATTGAATCTCAGAATAATATTATGAGTGAGAAAATTGAAACGGTTATTAGTGAGAAAATTGAATCTCAGAATAATATTATGAGTGAGAAAATTGAAACGGTTATTAGTGAGAAAATTGAATCTCAGAATAATATTATGAGTGAGAAAATTGAAACGGTTATTAGTGAGAAAATTGAATCTCAAAATAATATTATGAGTGAGAAAATTGAAGCGGTCATTAGTGAGAAAATTGAAGCTCAGGGTATTAGTATTAATAAGAAGATCGATGATGTTAGTAATAAGATAGATCATAAGGTGTTAGAAATAAGTAAGCAAATTAATAATTTAGAAAGTAAGGTAAATAGGGAGTGTAGTGACATCAGAGCTGAGATGGAATTGGGTCGGAGCAATCTCCATACGGAAATAGAGCAAGTTAGTGAGACATGCATCAAACAAGGGCATAAGATTGATGAATTAAGTGCCAAGATCGAGTCTAATAAAGGAGAAATCAATGAGTTAGTAGAAGAAAGGTTTGAAAAGATAACCAATACAGTGGGGCAAGAAACTAGGAAATGTATTAGTAGGGTAGAACATGTGGAAAGAAAACTTGGAGAAGTAGGTGATCTAGAGAGTGAACAAAAATCATTATCACAGAAGGTGAGAGAATCGGAAGAAAAATTACAGGAGAAGTTAAGAAAAATTGAAGAAAAAGCTGAGGAAACATTGGAAGAAAAATTTCTGAGTTGCCAGAGAGTACTCCAGAAAGAAATGCGTGATAGTAGAAATGTACGTGAAATAATTGTAAATAATGGTTTAATCACTAGAGATCATGATTTACCTAAGTTTTCTGGGAAAGAATTTAACCCGATGGAATTTATGAGAGTAGTAGAGAAGAAATTTTCTGTTCAATTAAGAGACAATATTATTAGCTGGGAAACTGTATTGGAGATCTTATCTAATGCTTTCGTAGGAGAGACTAAGTCTTGGTTTCAAGTATATAAAAGCTCGATGTCTAGTCTAACTGAATTTAAGGAGAAATTCGTGGCTAAATTTTGGAGTGAAGGTGTTCAGAGTAGAGAGAGAGAGAGAGTAATGTTTGGCAGGTATAATTCTAACGAGGGTGTTAGAATGACTGAATACTTTTTGGCTCATGTTTTGGTGTGGAGAAATTTAGAATGTATTGGACCTGAGGCTGATATAGTTAGACTTATGGCTAAGCACTATCCCGATAGAATAAGAGAAGCTGTTTGTATGCAAAGAGTGGAGACTATTAAGGAAATGGAGATTTTGTTGGAAAGTTTTGATGCTTTAGGTAGTAGCTTGAATAATAATAGGACACTAAATAGGAATGTAGAAGGAAGGTGTAACCAATCTAATAATCAGGACAGGACTATGAATAATCGTAACTACAGAAGAGAATATCAGGAGAGACCTAATAATAATTTCCACAGGGAGAGAAATTATCAGAATAGTTCGGAAAATTTCAGGACTGGGAGGCGTGATTATGGTAATCAACCAGAAGCTGGGAGGCGAGAGAATACAGGCCATAATAATAATAATAATGACGCTAGAGGAAATAGGCAACAGGGGAGGCCGACTGAGGTGTGTAACCAACAAGTCGTAACCGAACCTAGTACTTTAAACGCGCAACGGACTGTATAAACAGGTCACTGAGACAGTCCGTAAATGGTGAGTTCACATATAAGGCAGATAAGTATGTTAATGTCGATCAGCCTATAGTTGTAAGTGAACATGATTGTGACCTAAGTAGCAATAATTCAAATATTTTAAGTGACGACTTAATCGTAGACAATAAATTTTATAAGTGTAATTTAAATTTAGATATAAGGCAAGATTTGTTAAGTGATCTTATATTATGTAATGAGGATAATTTAAGTAGTGTTACTGTTACACCGACGATTGAACTGCTGATATGGGGCAGAAAAGTTAAGATTTTGTTGGACTCTGGTAGTGAGAAGTCATGTGTAAATTCCAAGCTGTATGAGGAAGTTTTAAGAGAGAAGTATGAGGTAGCGGAAATTCCAGTGAGGAATACGTTCATCGTAACAGCTGTTGGAAACAAGTCTCAAAGAGTGAATAAACAAATAGCTGTCCCCATTAGCATAAGTGGAGAATGTATTTTCCAACCATGCTTAGTAGTGCCTAATTTAGTTTATGCCGTTATTTTAGGTACCGACTGGTTAACGTGTCACAAGGCTAAATTAAATTTTGATCTGTGTAATGTCAATCTTATTTGGGGAAAGAGTAGCAGGGAAGTCAGTTTACCATATGATGTTTTGTCAGAAATTAGTGCGAATAAAGTGTGTTCTAGTACGGAAGGATCTTGTGAAATTCCTAATATTAGGAAAAATATTGATGTCTGCCATGTGTCCATACAGAGAGATTCTAGAGATGAATTGTATGAGACAGTGGAGAAATGTAATTTAGCGGAAAGTCAGAAGGACGAATTGTGTGAATTATTGATATCACATAGTGATGTTTTTAGTGACCGGCCTGGTAGAACACATCTTTACGAACACAAATTTAATGTTATTGATAACTCAACTTTTGTAGGACCGAAATATCCAATTCCGTTAAAATACGCTAGCGCTGTTGAAGAGCAGATTGACATTATGCTAGATTATAATATAATTGAACCATCATGTAGTCCTAATTTAAATCCACTTGTTATTATACCTAAGAAGGATAACACGGTAAGATTGTGCATGATTATTTTTGTAAGACTTCATTGGATGAATTTGAACTTGGTGACAAGGTTTTACTCAGAGTGCCACTCCTGTCATCAGCAGAAGCTGGTCAATTTTCTAAGTTTTTCTTGTTATATCAGGGATACTTCACCGTAGTGAAACGGATTGGGAAATGTGCTTATTCACTAGAAGACAAGGAAGGAAATATCGTAGGAACATACAATATAAGAAATCTTAAGAAATATATCATGTGAGTTTGTTGATTAATTTTCATTATTATGTTAATTCACCATGTTTTATGAAGCTGGCATTGCGAACAGGACTTCAGTGAAATTAGCGTGTGATGTGATAATAAGTGAAGCACGGCAGTGCAATAAACTCCAGTACTTGGAGACAGTGTATATAATGATATGTCTTCGAGAATTACTTTTGAACACTCAATGAACGTTTGAAACGACAGAAGTGAGAAAGAAATGTAATCTGTATGTAAATAATACTGTATAATCAAAGTGAAAATGATAATTGATAAATGTTTTATATGTGTAACAACGTACATCCAGATGGATGATACTATGTACCCAATTTTGTAAAGGGCATTTTTATACATGTATATATGGTGTACTCGATTTCAGGTGATTGTGTATATATTTCATGAATCAATCGATTCATTTCATCGATTATTTCATGAGGGAGGCGTTCTGTAACCGTACAACAGGGTTACAGACTCCATTCTGTATTTATTATTATTATTATTATTATTATTATTATTATTATTATTATTATTCACCAGATTCATTAGATTTTATATATTCTGTTTCTCATCACTTAGACTGTAATAATTAGGTATCACGTATATTATTGTATTTAATCATAGGTTAAGTGAATTATGTTTGTAATTATTCTGTATTGTAGTAAGTGAGATTTGTTGGTTTCATATTGTCATGCTGTGGCTTGTAACTTTGGCTAGATGAGCTGGCATAGTATTTTGCAATCGAGGCTATGTTTAGCTGTGCAAGGAGTTTTCCCGGTGACGCATTCGGCATAGTCATTCTTGGACCGCTTGGGTACGCTTAGACGACACATGACTGATGACATCAGTGCGTGGACACGTGATTGCGACCAAGTGTCAGTATTCGCCAGCTACTGTATGTGGAAGTGGAAGGGATGAACAGTGAGTGGGGAGATGAGTCGTCATCGCGAGGTTATATAAAGTCAAGGCGACGGTGGGGAGAGGTATTCTGTTCTTACTCAGTTCATAAGCAGTTGATATCGTGCAGAGTATATGTAACAGTCAGATGTATCAAATGGAAGAAGTGGTCTTAGTGTGATGGTCAGAGCTAAGAGTTGTGTTTGAAGAGGTAATCATCGAGGAAGTCTACAAGTGGTGCTTGTATCCGAACAGAGACGGGTACTATGCTGATAAAGAAACATCATCTTCTTGTGAGGATGGACTTCACAAGATGTTTCAATAATATTTTCCAATTATTTAAAATATATTGAGTGGACGTAATTACATTGGAGCTCCCTACACGCGTACATGGTATGTAGGCCAACTCCTTGTGACATAAGAAGATTACAGCAGACGGCTCCCGACTTCAGCTCACAGGTTTTCCCAAGAATTTTCAAGTTCAACAGCGGTGTATGCAGACAACAGGTAATTAAAGCATCAGACATGTTATGCATTCATAACATGAAGAAGAGTGTAATCAGCGGCGATATCACATCTCACTTCAAGTTCATGCCAATAGCTTTTTTTGTTTAGATTAAATTTTCCTTTTCTTTGTACCGCAAATCTCACAATATATTTCTTTAGTTAAATTAAAAGACGTCAATGATTGTTCATTGTGACGTAAATTATAGTCATAAACTCAGTTTTATTTTAATTATAATAAGTGATTCCAGTTCCATGTACAATCCTCAATTGTGGAAATGCAACCGTAATTTAATATTGTCCTGATCCATATCCCTGTATATTGCCTGATATGTGAGTTTATCACCTCACGCCTTGAGATAATTGATATAAGAGGTATGCTCTACCTAATTTTGTTGTTTTTCTTAAAAAAGCAACTGGCGCTCAAACAAATGTTAGGTATATTGTGTGAAGGAGATATGAAAGTATAAGAGTAGTGGTCAGAGTAGCCACACCATCTCTCTATGTTTTGGACAACCCTGAATTTGGCTAATCTTGTTCATTATACTCTAAGTCCATGGCATCAAATGCACATTACGTTCTCAATTAAACAAAATTACAGTGTCTAATAACACTCAGGTTATTCCCGGATGAAAATTTCAACTAAATCCAACATTTAACGTTATCCCCTGTCGAGAAATGCAATCTCAATTCCACGCGTAACACGCTTTGCATGTCCCATTATCCCTGCGGTGAACCCCTATCAGCTGACGGCATTTCGCCCCAGTCCGCTTGGCAGTGATATGAGACATCTGGTCCGTTCTACCTGACTGGCTTCTCAGAATGCTCCCTTTAAACTCCGCCGACATAATTAAACAAATACGAAATTTCTGACTAACAAAATGCCCACCATAATTATACACGGCGCAAATTAATACCGGCGAGGTTCCTTGTATACTGCTTTCCATTCCCAACATTATAAAGTCTTCCTCGGGCTTCCACAAGTCCCGGCTTCATTGACAGGTCTCCAACCTGATTCACAAATCTCATCTCGACTCACACGACGAAACTAACGTCTGTTTCCCAACTCACGACTATCACCGACAAAAGAACTGGAATAAAATCCTTACTAGAATCCACGACGTCTAATAACGCACAATGCTTTAATAATGAATAACTTCGCATAAAATGATATCGTATTTTAATAACTGGATTTTCACGCAAATGACTGAAAAATCCTACTAAATCCTTTTTTATTGTCAGTCAGACACAGTTTAAATGGGCATAGAAAAACGTTTCACTCTGTGACCAAATTCATCACTCTATACTCTCACCCGACAGCGCGCTCCCACTCGATTGAAAATGAGTAACCATGGATTTCCTATATTATTTACATCAAAATTTCGGACAGAAAATTTTTACGTCGAATGAACATCTTAATTTGACATCACAAAATATAGGCACTAAACACACGGAAATGACGATCTACATTGGACGTGATATCACTTCGAAACTCTATTTAACAACTTTTTACAACATCATTCGGCACTCACAAGACTTCAAAATTTTATCCAAGTGGAAAATAAAACAAATGACACTTTTTTCGTCGTATTCTAACATTTACAAAACCCACATAGGGGCGACCAACTGCTTCGTCTATATTCCCTTCAATTACATATATTTTAGACATCATGAAACAAGATATAATAGGTGGTACGATGGTAAGTCACATACCTTATGTTACGCCATCGGTCATCATTGGGCTCACCAGCGGCCCTGGCATTTTTATTTAGCCAATTTTACATGTTTGGCTGTACATATCATTTTTATTTCTTCCGGTTTCCTGGAAATAAAGCATAAAAAAGAAAATACCATTCACTTGTTTTTGTTGAGCGCACACGGTAGATTGTAATTATTTCCGCACACGACTTACTTTCTTCATCCACTCCAATTTTTTTTCGGTCCCTTGACCGTCCTATTTGGTACAATTATTTCCACTCAAGAAACTATCTCCACATGGAGTCAAGACCCCAGCCACCTCGGCTGAAATATGTTGGTTGGACTTAGTCTACTTTTGTCGTTCACCGACCTCGATAGCTGCAGTCGCTTAACTGCGGCCAGTATCCAGTAATCGGGAGATAGTGGGTTCGAGCCCCACTGTCGGCAGCCCTGAAGATGGTTTTCCGTGGTTTCCCATTTTTACACCAGGCAAATGCTGGGGCTGTACATAATTAAGGCCACGGCCGCTTCCTTCCCACTCCTAGCTCCTTCCTGTCCCATCGTCGCCATAAGACCTGTCTGTGTCGGTGCGACGTAAAAGCAACTTGCCACTTTTGTCGTTCGATTTTACAGAGCAGCTCAACCCTCTGTCTTCCGCCTCGTGATAAAAATGCAGGAGCTTCTTCATGGCGCCAATTATTATTTATAGCAGCTACCCCCTCTCTCCGGGCATCTCTCCTTGCCGTCAAGAAAATTTCTATAACTTTTCTGACTTAACTAAACTGTAATTACAAGAGTTCTGAAGGTGACTACATTCTCGCTCCATTTCCGGCGGTGGTGTTCATGGACATTTAAAATTTATACATGTTCAATTAGCTGGATAAATGACCTCATTTTATAGGCACTATATTTTCGACTTGGCTTGGGCACGCCATATAACGTGCTCTTCTGAAATAGTTCACAAAAATGACTTAAGATTCTTCCGCCGTTGACATGTGCGACTGACGTCACGTATCCCAGAGCGTGGGACCGAAGGTAATCACCCCCTCGCCACGTGTCAATTCCATGCTATCAAGAATGGAACTTCTTATCCAATTGACAATTTAATACATAATATTCTTAGGGCACAAAGGTCATGGGTTGAGTATAAAGGGGAATGATTTCCTATAAATATTGAAAATAGAAGTAAATACAAAAAGATTATTACATCATTATTAATTTTAAAATTCTATTCTTATTTCTATATTCAGGAGTAAAATTATGTAAATTATACATTCTCTAGTCCACGCCACCTGCATGCAAGTCAGAGTGAAGATAATGCCGGTAGCATCTCAAGAAGAAATTCATTTCAACAATAATCTATTAATTCATCGTATGTTCCGAGAAAGGTCGCCATCCAGTCCTCTAGGTATCGCTCAATAAATCTTATTCCTGTCGGTGGTCGTCTCCATTCGACATCCAGTAGCAATAAACCTCAACGCAAATGAATATGTGACCTTAACTCTACATATCCTGTCCTACATACATAACAAATCCAATTTATCATTTATACTAGTTTATAAGCATACTAATCTGAAGAAAAGTTAAACAAATACTAATAAATACGAGAAAAGAACAGTTGCTTCCATACATAGTCAAAAATAATTTCTAGTGAACCGCGCGAGTTGGCTGTGCGGTTAGGGGCGCGCAGCTGTGAGATTGCATCCGGGAGTTAGTGGTATCGAACCCCACTGCCGACAGCCCTAAAGATCGTTTTCCGTGGTTTCCCATTTTCATACCAGGCAAATGCTGGGGTTGTACCTAAATTAAGGCTACGGCCGCTTCCTTCCCATTCCTAGGTCTTTCGGATCCCATCGTCGCCATAAGACCTATCTGTGACGGTGCGACGTAAAACAAATAGCAAAAAAATTTCTAGTGATAACTTGTGATATCTTCTTTCTTATTTACACTATTTCTGTGGCAATGACCCATAATTGAAATGGGACTTTCTTTAAGATATTAACTTATCCATCCAATACTGAACTTCATGACATTCAACTATAAAATACCGTCTTGTAACATCTAAATCACAATTCGACTCCTCTGTTGGGAAAAAATAAGTTTAACGATATGAATAAGATGCCTTACTGAAAATATAATTCATGTAGTTAGGTTAGTTTTCATCTGACTTAATTCATATTTGATCATCCTGACGTGCCAACACAAAACCTTCATCTTTATTATCTTTATTATTTGGAAATATTCATAATTGGAGCCGTATCATGTCCAATTTTATCTTATGGACATTTATTTTATTTCACGTATCTGGGTTTCTTATGACTTTGTTTTACTTGTGAGATCCGAGATATTTCGCAAGTTTCCTTGACATGACCAAAAATTGTTGCCATACCTTCAAAATGTTGTTAGAAATGAAATATTCATATATTTCTCCTATATATTAAAATGCATCAGTGATATTAGCAAATATAAACAAGCTAAATCTACCTTTCATTAATCATCAACTAGCTTAGTAAACACATGTATGTGCCAATCAGTCATATATTATTCCGCAGTCAATCATAGTCTAATCTCATTACATTCCACCGTGCCTTTAATATGAGTTAGCTCAATAACTCAATCTACAGATCGATTGGAAAAGAAAGATCCTAAATACGTCGATTACTCTTGTTACATATCATTACATCTTCACCATTTATATATTCGTAGGCTAACAACTATTCATAAAATGTCACTATATGTTTCAAACTGACATAAAATCAGCTGGTCTCTTACTAATACAATCTTCTAAACACGAACCTAAACCTATAATAGATACTCAATTCGATCCTTCGTCGATATATATCATACAACTTCGCAATAGCCTCTCGAAATATGAACATTTAAATCTCAATATTTCCACTAACACACAATTCAAATCTATCTCTTCTTAGTCATCATTCTTCTCATTTCATTATTCTTCCTTATAACCTTTTTTTTTTTTTTTTTTTTTTTTTTTTTTGCTATGGGCTTTACGTCGCACCGACACAGATAGGTCTTATGGCGACGATGGGATAGGAAAGGCCTAGGAGTTGGAAGGAAGCGGCCGTGGCCTTAATTAAGGTACAGCCCCAGCATTTGCCTGGTGTGAAAATGGGAAACCACGGAAAACCATTTTCAGGGCTGCCGATAGTGGGATTCGAACCTACTATCTCCCGGATGCAAGCTCACAGCCGCGCGCCTCTACACGCACGGCCAACTCGCCTTATAACCTATCATTTGTTAAGATAATAATCACCCTCGAAGATATTACCTCTGCAATACTCATATAATTCAGATAGGATCCATTTCTTCCTTTATTTCTTATAGGCGTTGTCATGTTTGTCAATATAATTGCCTCCTAGAGCTCATCTATGTCTCATATAAAATGCATTCACCCCAATACTTTCTGAGTCATAACTGAATAGCCTTTTCAAGTAGATTGGTATCATATACCGATATGTAATACACTCACTAATAGCATCAACATAACAATATCACGTCCCATGTCAGTATACATATCAATTAAAATAAATACTATTCGTGGTTTTTACGTCCAAGGTCTGCCATTGATGGTTAGAAAATGGCACATAGAATAAATCTGACTGAGAATTTTTTTGAAAGAATTTATTTCTAACTAACGATGTAAATACCTTTATATAAGACACTTATCTCCTATCTCGTCACTTCTCCGGCAGTGCCTCCTTCTTCTCAGACGTTACATGTGCTTCATGCAGCCGATTACCGCCTCTTCGGACGTCATCTGTGGTCCCAATGCATTGAGGCTGCTATGCTTCGTTATGGCATCCTAGGTAATCTTCTCCCTCAGCTTAAGCGGACTCCATGGTGTTACAGATGTTCATGAAAGCAGAAATCAACATTGGATTGGCAGAATACACATATAAATTGCTCATTTAGCTTCTTAATATTATTATTGATGCTACTTGAAATTGCGTATCTATCACTATCTGGATACAGCTTCTTATTAGTAAATATATCCTTCCAGACTAATATGGATTCCAATTGCTAATCCAATTTCTCTTGTATGTACTATACTGCCCGAAGTACGGAATTTTGCCCTCACGCTTCTTATCTACAGCGGTCTCAATATCTCTTCCAGCCGGTATTTTAACTTGAAAATATCGGATCTTTTCCGTATATTATTTTCTGTTCTTATACTATAAAGCATGCAATTCTTTTTCCATCTTATATTTAAATGGTTCTTTCGATCCGCAGTGACGACATATTAAGCCTTCCTTCTCCAATGTTCTACGTAATGTAATCTTTTTTTTTCCTTTCAGTAAAGAATTAATTATGTCTCAATTATTTTTAGATCAATATGTGTTCCCTCTCAACGTTCTTATACGTGGTCCTTGCAACTCCATGCCTTCTAAATTTAAGTTGACCTGAGTTTCGGTGACATTTTTCATGTATATATTATTCTGCCTGAAGTTGCCCTACGCCATTTGTTCTGTCCCTTTCTTCTTCGTATTTGCATCTGTATTGAAACGTAATGCTTCACTAGATTTATTTTACATTTATCAGCATTATTTTAAAAATAAATATTTTTTATCATTTGTATATTAATATTATGTTTGCAATATCACTAATAGTGTTTTTTAATTAATTTTCATTTTCTAATTTTATTCACATATTCAATGTGTATCATTATGTTTATTTTAAAAACATAATGAATATGTAAAATCATTTTCAGTAAATTATAATATTTCTATATTTATATAAAATCAAAACTAGTAATGATATTTGTTTGCAATATTCAAAACATCGCTAATAACAATGACGATGATGATGAATAATACAAAAATGCTTTATTGTTTTATTTTTACTATAATACATTAACATCACACATCTATTAAACTTCCTTTGTCCATCTAATTATGATTTTTATTACTATATGGTAAAACCTGTTATGAATGAGTAAAACAATTCAAAAGGATAAAAAAGTGTCACCTTTTCCTTACCTTCTCATTCATCTACCGCTTCCTCCTATTCTTTTATCTAACGAAAACTGGTAAAAAAGGTGAGTAAAATCTTATGCGACACATCTTATCAGGATGTGAAAAGAACAAGAGGACAATTCTACAGTATTCTTACCAGTTTGACAAGATAAGAATAACGTAAGTATATCTGCAGCAGAACGGGCGATAGGTGTTATTAATGTACAGTTACCTTGTAATGACCCTCTCAACCGTTATCATTTGCAAACTAGATATCAAATAGCTCTTCAATTGTATTAATAACAAAATTTTCATTTCGTTCCTTCGAAAACCGTAAAGTAGATGTACATTATTGCTCATTACATTATTCAATTTCCTTATTATCTTCCCTGCGTTATAAAGGGCATCCAGTAGCCTATCTGTAAAACTAGGACGAACGATCAGGAGGAGGAGGAGGGGATGGAAGGTTCCTATCCGTAAAACTAGGACAGACGATGAGGAGGAAGTGGGAAGGTATCAATCCATATAAACTGGGGACAGACGATGAGGAGGAGGAGGGTATTTATCTGTCGGATGGAGACCTAAATCCTTAACCAGACCTTACAACAACACAATAGAGGTGCGTATTAGGTAAAGGAATAGGAGGTGTGATCATAGTTATTTGTACCTTTGGATGGAGGTATAAAGCCTCTAAGATGGTGTCAGGAAGGGGGGATCTGGTAAACGTCGGAAAGGGCATCTAACCGTAAAACTAGGCCCCACCAAGATGGCGTCGGAAGGGTATCCGGCTGTAAAACTATGCGCTATGGGGATAGGTCTCTCCAAGATGGCGTCGTGGGAAAGGGGTCAAGCAAGGTGGTGTCGGGAAGGGCATCTAACCGTAAAACTAGGCCCCACCAAGATGGCGTCGGAAGGGTATCCGGCTGTAAAACTATGCGCTATGGGGATAGGTCTCTCCAAGATGGCGTCGTGGGAAAGGGGTCAAGCAAGGTGGTGTCGGGAAGGGCATCTGGCCATAAAACTATGTTCTGTACAGTTAGGCCACAGTCGTTCTCTTTTAAAAAGTACGCTCCACACACTTGTCAAAAATCACGTGGCTAAGTCCCGTCAAGATGACAGTTGTGAGGTTAGGGTCGCCCACTTATTCAAATTCGAAGCCTCACACCTGTCAAAAGAACCTGGTTAGGACCTGTCAAGATGACAGCTGTGAGGTTAGGCTCGCCCACTTACTCAAATTCCGCACCTCACGCCTGTTAAAAGCACGTGGTCTGAGGTTAGGACCTGTCAAGATGACAGCGGTGAGATTAGCCTCGCCCAGTTATTCAAATTTCGCGCCAAAATACGAGCACGTGGTTAAAAGTCAGGTTAGGGCCCGTTAAGATGACAGCTGTCTAAACATGAGCACGTGGTCTTGTTTGTAAACAATAGCACGTGGCCGTCACGTCATGGCCAGGTGAGAGTGACGTCATGGGGTCAATGACCTGGTGGGAAAACGCTGATTGAGCTCGCATTGTTGTAGAACCCGTATTTACCTACTACTGTTGCGCGTTCGAAGTGTGTACCTATCAGCTTGCATTTGGGAGCCCACTGTCGGCAGCCCTGGCGATCGTTTTCGGTGGTTTTTTATTTCCACTCGAGGCTGTACCTTAATTAAGACAACGGTCGCTTCCTTCCATCTCCTAGCTCTGTCAAATCGCATCGTCTAAATAAGACCTTTCTGGGTTACACCGATTTAAATAGCAATGAAATATGCTTTTACTCATTCGAACCCACAATACTGAAGTCATTTTAAGAGTAAATATAATCTGGTCAAAAAAGTTCAACAATTTCGGCTTATTTTTATTTCTTGGGAGGGGCAGTATTCTGCTTATATCTCTTGGACCAGGCGAGAACAAAACATAGCTTCCACCGAAGCGTCTGTCTAATTCAGAGCTGTAACTGTCTGGAGGCTGTTGAAGTGTCAGTGGGGAAGGCCACAAAAAGTGTGCAAATGAAAATCTCACTTAAGAGAGAACAGGAAATATGATATCAAGGAGCTTGAGACGAGTAAGGCTCACCTTGGAGCCCTGTGGCCACTAACCAGCGCTCTAATGTTGAGATCCCTTCAAGTTTTTTGAGTGAATCTTTTTACATTCCGACTCCTTGGTTCGCCTTGGGTTTATAGGGTCCGAGGTCCGATTCCTTGACGGTTCTAAGGCTTGAGCATATCCAGTTAATACATCTGGCTTAATACATGCCTCTTCATAAACATAAACACATGACACCGTCAACCACTAGAGAGACACTCAATAGTGAATACATCCCCCTCGTGGGAAAGACGGGCCAATCGAAAGTACCGGTACCAGTAAACACTCAGAACACAGGTGGCTCCGTGAATTCTAGCGCTTGGTGCCAAGTTGTTTCAGATTCTAGGAGGAAAAGTGTGCAGTTAAATAAGGACAACTTTGTAATTGACAACGGCCGCAGCCATGTTGAAACACCGGATTCCGTGAGATCTTCGAAGTTAAGCAACATTGGGCGTGGTCAGGAGTTGGATGGATTGCCACGCGCTGTTGGTGGGGGGTAAGGGAATGGAGGAGCGGATAGGAACTGGCCACCCTATCGCATGCAAACTCCGGCTCAGGAACACCTCTGCGGAGGTTCGGACCTGCCTTCGGGCAGAATAACCCTTACCTTACCTTGTAATTGACACCAAAAATAGATTTTCAGCCCTGAGGGAAGTAAGCGATACGCAAGGTATCCGCACGGGAAGCAGTCAAACGTATAACGCAAATTCCATTGCGAGAAGCGGCAAAATTAGGCCTAAAATCCCACAGAGTGCACCGGCGAAAGTGTCGAACATTCTTATATTTGGTGATAGCCAGGCAAGGGGAATTGCGGAGAAAATGGTCAATGAAGATATTGCAGCATCGGCTGTCATCTATCCTGGGGCCCCAATGAAGAAGGTATTGGAAAACACGGAACAGGCGGCAAGAAATATCGGAAGTCGTGATGCAGTAGTGATCATCGGCGGGACGAACGACGTAGCTCACAACGACGCTAAGAATGTCATTTCTGAACTTAAATGTACACTAGGTAAGCTGACTCAAACTAACATCTTTGTAGTGAACGTGCCCCACAGGCATGATTTGATTAGAGACTCGTGTGTGAACATTGAAGTGGACAAAGTTAATACAGATACGGTTAAAATTTGTAAACATTTTCGTAATACACAGGTAATTGAGTGCAGCAGTTTCGAGAAACACTGTTACACAAAGCATGGCCTTCATCTAAACAATTCAGGTAAACAAAAGATAGCAAATATTGTTCTAGATTTTATTAATCATAAGATATGTACTGTAAAAAAGGCAACTCCCTTGAGTTATAATACTGACCAGGAAAACTAGTAGAAAGAGCCAGCCGTACTTCAAGCTGGCTCAGCCAACTAGAAAATGAAACTCATGAAAGTAAGGAATTTCAAGTTACCCAATTGCAACAGTCAAGTTTTAGGGAGGAAGGGGGTCTCAGATTGCTCTTGGTAAACTGTCAGAGTGTAGTACCGGTAAATCAACAATTAAAATTCGGTACATTGATGGAATCTTATGAGACTGATGTGGTGGTAGGAGTGGAATAGTGGTTGAGAGAAGGGGTGGGTAACAGAAAAGTATTTCCAGAAGGGTACACAGTCTATCGTAGAGACCGAGGAGATAAAAAGGGAGGGGTGTGATGTTTATTCTGATGAAGGAAACGTATTGTTCACATGAATAGTTTACCGATGAAAGGGATGAAATATTAGGGATAAAATTAATTTGTGATAATATGAAGGAGGTGGGAATTATAGGAACATACAGGCCTGGAATAGTGGAAAGAGACGTGAAAATATTTGAGAAAATAATAGGTTATACTCATAAAAACAATAATAATGATGTGGTAATAATTGGGGGAGATCTAAACTTGCCTGAAGTTGAATGGAATGGAGCTGCAAGTGAAGCCCATGAAGAGAAACTGACAAATAAGTTAATTTGGGAGGGAGGATTTACACAAGTAGTACAAGAACCGACTCATCTCAATAATTTACTAGATGTATTCTTGGTTAAACCATGGGAAATTGTTGATAAAACTGAGGTAACTGAAGGAATATGTGACCATCAGGCTGTAACAATGGATGTAGGACTGGTACCAAAAAGGCTTAATAAGAGGGTCACACAAGACAAGAAATTGTACAGAAAAACTAAAGTTGATGAATTTGGGACTTACCTTAAATCACTATTCAGTTTTTGGGTAAGTGAAGGGAGTAATGTGGATACACTTTGGGCTAAATTCAAAGGAATCATTTGGGAAGGAGAGAAGAGATTTGTACCTGTTAAGAAGGGTAAAATGACCTCAGGCCCTGTTTATTATAAAAGGGAAATATGAAAATTAAAAAGAAAATGTAGAATAGCAAACAGGAAAATCAAAGAAGGTAGGGAGAGTAGAGAAAGTAGAAAACAGCTAATGAGGGAACTGAATAGAGTGAAGAGGAAGAAAAAGAGAATTATATGAATGGCATTCTTCAAGAGCATAATGACCACAAAGGGAAATGGAAAAAGCTGTATTCATATATCAGGGATCAAAAAGGAGAAGGATTCCAAATTCCTACAATGGTCGGAGAAGTGGGTGAACACTATTTAACAGATACTGAGAAAGCAAACCTCTTTAGTAGGAAATTCAGAGATTCAGTAGATGATTGTCAGGAGTTTAGAAACCGAAACAGAAGATACAGAGGGAGAGACACAGAGGGAAACAAGAAGCTTCTCATTCACAAATGAAGATATTTTTAGAGAAATCCAACTGCTTCAGCAAGGAAAAGCAGCAGGAAGTGATCAAATTACTGGGGAGGTGTTAAAGACAATGGGGTGGTACATAGTGCCTTATTTAAAATTTCTCTTTGACTATGTCATAAATAATAGTGCAATACCAAAGGAATGGAAGGAATCTATAATAATACCAATTTATAAAGGAAAGGGTGATAAAAGGAAACCAGAGAACTACAGACCAATCAGCCTGACCAGTATAGTTTGTAAAATACTGGAGAGTTTAATATCAAAATACATCAGAGGGATATGTGATGATAAAAATTGGTTCATGATGAGCCAGTATGGATTTAGAAATAAATTTTCTTGTGAGGCACAACTGGTGGGATTTCAGCAGGATATATCAGATCAATTGGATTCAGGAGGGCAGTTAGTTTGCATAGCCATAGATCTTGCCAAAGCCTTTGATAGAGTGGAACATGGAATATTATTAAAAAAATTGGAGGGAATAGGATTGGATGTAAGGGTTACACGTTGGGTGAAAACATTTCTAAATTCAAGGGTTCCGACAGTCAAAGTAGGAAATAACGTATTGCAGGAAGAGAAAGTTTGGAAGGGAATTGCACAGGGTAGTATAATCGGTCCGTTACTTTTCTTAATATACGCAAATGATTTAGGGAACAATATAACATCAAAAATAAGATTGTGTGCAGATGACATAATTGTTTATAGGGAAATAAATACCATTGAGGATTGTTCAGAATTATAAAGGGACCTTTAGAGTATCCAACAATGGGTTGAAGAGAATAATATGAAGGTTAATGGAGGCAAATCAACTGTTACAACTTTGGATGAGGTAGTTATCCCAAAAGATGGCAAGTGCAAATACTTAGGTGTAAGATTTGAAAGTAATTTGCACTGGAAGGCTCATGTGGATGACATTGTTGGGAAAGCATACAGATCATCACATGTCATAATGAGGCTACTTAAAGTATGTGACAAAGAATTAAAAGAGAAAAGTTACCTAAGTATGTTTCGTCCATTATTGGAATATGCAAACAGTGTTTGGGATCCTCACCAAGAATACCTAATAAAAGAAATAGATAGTGTGCAGAGGAAAGCAGCAAGATTTGTAACAGGGGATTTCAGGAGAAAGAGTAGTGTATCAGAAATGTTAAAAGAACTAGGGTGGGAAACTTTAAGTAAGAGAAGGGAGAAAACTAGACTTATAGGATTATATAGAGCCTATGCAGGAGGAGCAGCTTGGGGAGATATCCGTGAGAGGATTCAGTTGGAAAATAATTATATCGGCAGGACTGACCACAAATGTGAAATTAGAAGGAATTTTAGCAGAAGCGATTGGGGTAAATTTTCATTCATTGGGAAGGGTATGAAGGAGTGGAACAGTTTAGCTGGGGTAGTGTTTGATCCTTTTCCAAAATCTGTACAGATATTCGAGAAGAGAATAAACAGCAACAAAGAAAATAAATGAAATGTTATTGGGCATTCGACCAGTGCAGGTTAATGTAAACAAAAAATTGTGTGAATAATTAATTCCATCCCCTGGTCTAAGGAGTTTGGACAGCCAAAGTAGGGGACTGCCTGTAGGGGTGAAGTACAGTGGGGACTTCGAAAGCCCTGGGACTGCTACGGTAGCTGTGAAGGCCCTTCAGGAACTCTGAAAAGTGGTGGCAAAAGGGGCTCTGGTTAAGACGCAGCAGGTCGTTATGCTACTTAGGTTCCAGAATGGGTAAGAAAAGTAAATAAATGCAATGTAAATTTTAATCTTATACAAGTTGTATAGTATCATTTGAAGTAATTCCACATACTTTATATCAGTTGACTATATTTGTAAGTGGTACAGGGGATATTACAAGTAGAATTTTGTAAACAATATAAATTTATTAAGGTTGAGCTGTGTGTTTAATAGAAAAAAATGTTCGCGTAAATTGTATAATATTGTATTATAGGAAAATGTTATTCTCTTGTTAATTTAATATTTAGTGCTTGACAATAATGTACTTTAGTGTACCATTTGCCACCGAGGTAGACACATCATTTGCAAATAAAGAGAAATTTGAAATTTGAATTTGAAGTCAACATGTTCGATCGCACCAGGGTGTTTAATGGGAAGAGCGCAGGAAAGAGAAGAGAAGAGAAGAGAAGAGAAGAGAAGAGAAGAGAAGAGAAGAGAAGAGAAGAGAAAGGTTTCCTAATTATTCTCATCACCGGAAGCTGAGGAGGCAGTATATGTTTAAATTAACACAAATTATTTTACATCATAATTGTTCCGAGGTATCTGTGGAACAGCAGAGGTGAAAGAAGGTGCGGGGGTGAAAGGGCCTCAAAATACGAAATTAATGTTAAGATAAAATTTAACAAGGTTATATTTTCTTTTCAAAATCAAGAAATAACAAGCATGGCAGGTACAGAGTAGCAAGGCAACAAAGAACAATTACAGTATTTACAGGATTTGGGCTTCGAGCCCCGAACTCACAATTCTTGAGCAATTAGCCCAGTTTTACCCCAAAACAAGTTTCAACAGAGGGGCAGAAAAACCCATTCATGCCCAGGAGCACTTGCTCCAAATTACACAGTAAAGACTCCTTGAGGCGCGCAGAAAACAAAATGTTCAAGAAAGAGCAACTCGCTCTCAAAATTTAAGCCTGTCAAAGGCCACACCAAATTCCACCTTCAAGCTGTCCTCTAAGGACATAAACACAGGGGTAAAATATCCAACCTACTGAGGCCTATTAAGTGAGAAAAGTTAATTACATGGCCTCTAAAATACCAATTTGAGAGGAGGCGAACTGCACTCCTAATACATTTTGTTTAAAACCTAATCTGGCTCTAGGCCGCTAATGCAAGGGCTAATCCCATACTAAAGAGGTGACTTATAGAAGGAAACAATTTACATTACGTTAAGGAAGGAAAAGTTGTGAAAATAAGTTCACCTCAATGCAAATGGTGGGAGCTCGAGAGGGTTAAGCACTCTCTATCCCAATATGTAGTTAAAACAGAAAGAATTGACACCGAGTGTCTTTACATTATTAAAGGAAAGTTACATGGAAAAGGCTTCGGACCTGCCCCGAGAGTTAAACTGCTGAGCTAGCAAGAAAAGAAGTTATTAAAAGGCCATTACCTTGTGGATGAACTGCTGCCCGAATAAAGAGGCGCTTCCCGCCCCCTGCTACGTACTTTACACACTGAAAGATGTTACTGAAGTGGCGCGGAGACCCGAAAATCAGCAGTTTATATATACTCGCGGAAAGTTCGAGGCGTTTCAGGAATGAGAACACCCTCCCACAAAAACTTCATTGGCTAGGGTTAAGCAACCTATCCCCTTTGGAGAAGATACACCTGATTGGTCATAAATTAATTAAAGACATTCGGGATTGGCTAAATTCAAAACAAGGGGAAAGAAAGGGTTATACAGCCAACTTAAACAATAACAGAAGGAAATTTAACAAAGAACAAACTTTTGAAATAAAAATTTCTCCAAAAAACAGTTCTTTCACATCGCACTAGGGTGCACCATTGTACTTCTTCAGTAGTGTCTAGAAGAGAAAGTTCACACTTCTTACTACAGGTAAAAAAAAATACATCGAAAACGACCCAGTTCAGAAACTTCAAAATTTCCAAGTAGTGACATCTTCTGAGAAACATGAAAATTAACACCTTAGATAAAGTTCAGACTTCCTCCAGTAGGGGAGTTTCAACTGGCGCAAGGTTTGAATTAGCGACGTGGAGGTGTACCGCCCGGTGCTGACCTCCCCCCCAAAAGTCCCTCCAAGGGGTAACACAGAAGAACATAAACTTTTATTTCAACATAAGGTCCAAGTTATGATGTTGATATGGAAGTAGATAGCAGAAGTATTTACCAACAAATTTTCTTAAAATGATTGGATCCAGTTTCAAAATTCTTGTAGTAACAGTTGAAGTAATGTCTTTATGTTTGTAGAAGTTGAATTCAGAAGGAAAATTTTAGTTTTTAAAGTTGAGGAAAAATTTTCAGAGTCCACCAGATATTGCAGTAAAATCCAAAAAAAAGGTAGTAATGTTGAACTGGAATGTCCATATAGCTGGATATGTACTTTAAACGTTAATAAGTTTGACGGCCAGACCAGCCGCCGTTGGTGAGTTCAGAGGAGGCCGCTCGGACCCCTCAAGTACCCTGAGATACCGCTCACCCGCACTATGAGAGGAGTAGTGGAGTTGAAGCACGCCGCGCCCGCAGCGAACATGCAGGTCGCGGGCCAGTTACAGGTTGTGCGCCGCACATCAGCCTTGGCCGGGAGGAGGACTCCGGCTCGCCGTACACAGGTTGGCCTCACTGGGGAAGGGCGGGCCCGTACCCTGCCTCAGGAGCGGTACGGCGCCGCGCTGCTGCGGGGGCACTGAAACATTAAAGCTCGGCGGCAGAATTTTGTTGGACCATCATAATTCTTTGAGGGCACAGGCATAGTGGAGAGGTTGAGGGGCCAGCGGCGTGAAGATATTCATGGCATATATAAGCCACTGTGTGTTATGTTCGCAGGAGACGGGAGCGTGGTAATGGCCATGGTAAGGACAGGATGGCAGTTTAACTGATCGGGGGAAGTTTACAAGAAATAATTACACACAAAGGAAACAGATTCCAAGGGCAGAAGGCCTTAAAGGTGAAACCCCTCAAAAAAAATATAACCTTCCTATTTCTTTCAAAATTATATGAACCAAGTTAACACAGAAATTACACCGGTTTCACCTGTGACAGGTGAACCCTAAATATCCTCTCGGTGGCTGGATTGCTTAACAATAAGGTAACGGGAGTAAGGAAATCGAGAATGATACAAGGCCCATGAAATCTGGGGGCAAGCTTGCCCGCGGGAACAAAATTCTTGACCATCACCTGGTCACCTACCTTCAAATGGGTGGGTCTCCGTCCACGATCATATCTTTCCCTAACCGTTTCATGAGACACCTTAAGATTGGCTTTAGCCTTCTTCCAAACATCTTTAATATTATCTGGATCTATTGTCTCGGGTAGAATGTCACTCAGAGACCAGAGGTTAGAGAGCGGCGTGTTGGGAACAAACTTGAAAATCTGCGAAGCTGGCGTAAACTTATGAGATTCATGAACCGCCGAATTCAAAGCAAAAGCTAACCAATGGAGGGACGTGTCCCACCTAGAATGATCTTCATGATGATAGGCAATAAGCGCGGACCTGAGATTACGATTAACCCGTTCAGCCAGAGATGGTTGAGGGTAATAAGCAGAAGTTGTCACATTAGAGATGGACAGGTCAAAGAAGAATTTACGAAATAGATTAGATGTAAAAGCCTTAGCATTATCAGATACAATATATTGACACGGAACAAAAGAAGCAAAGATAGAATTTAGACAAGTAATGGTGGACTGAGCGGTAGCCAGCTTAGTCGGAAATAACCAGGAAAATCTTGTAAAACCATCTACACATACAAAGATGAACTTGTTGGCATTTCCATTCGACTGGGGGAAGGGGGAAGGGTCCTACATAATCAATATACAGGCGTTCCATGGGGCGCGAAGCCTGATGAGAAGACAACAGGCCTACCTTGGTGGACATCGTGGGTTTACTAAGCAAGCAGGATTTACAAGCCTTTACTAGTTCACGGATTTCACCGTCCATACCTTTCCAGATGAACATTTCACGAATCTTTTCACGAGTTTTAAATATTCCAAGATGCCACCCTAATGGGGTCTCATGATGGTAATTAAAGATCATAGGTACAATAACAGCTGGAACGACAACTTTCATCATCTTATCATGCCTCGAAGGGCAACATAAAACACCATTCCTCAGTACATAAGGGACGACATGTTCCCCAGAAGAAAGGGTTTCCATTATCGGAGCCAGCGTCGGATCTTCACGTTGATATTTCTCGATATCCCTAAAGAGCATGGGAGCATCTGTTAAGATGGTATTAACATCAAATAGTATGGACTCGGTAGGTGATGAACTGTCGACCGGTTCATGGGTCTCAACGTCGTTGGAAAACATACGGCTGAGTACATCAGCAACAACATTTTCGGTACCTTTGATATGGCTGACATCGAATTGGAAGGCAGAAATATGAATGGCCCAACGGGCTATACGACCAGTACGACGCGGCCTACCTAAGACCCAGCTTAAGGCTTGATTATCTGTCTCCAGGTCGAATTTGACATGTTCCAGATCGAGACGGAACTTTTATAAGGCAAATAAGACTGCCAAACCTTCGAGCTCATAGATGGAATACTTGGGTTCTTGAGCCGACAAAGTCCTAGATGCATAGGCGATGGGTCGCCTCCCTAGTTCAGTCTCTTGAAGAAGGACTGCAGCTACCGCCAACGACGACGCGTCGGTTTGGACGATGAATTTCTTTGAGAAATAAGGCATAGCAAGGACAGGGGCATTACAGAGAGCTAATTTAAGATCTTCAAAAGCGGCTTGTTGAGAAGGTCCCCACTCGAATTAGATGCCTTTCCTATGAAGAAGGTTTAAGGGCGCCGCTCTATTAGCGAAGTTAGGAATAAACTTCCTGAAGAAATTCACCATACCAATGAACCTGGCGATACCTTTAATGTCCTTGGGAGGTTTAAAACCACGGATGGCCTGTGTTGTAGAATGATCGACTGCCACACCATCAGGTGACACAATATGCCCTAGGAATTACATGGAGGGTTTAGCGAAGGCAACCTTGGACAATTTAACAGTTAACCCAGTGATACAAGTACTCAAATTTGATGTCGGAGAAGACCCTATCTAGCAGTCTAGTGAGTACCGCTGCTCCCGTGGGGAGCCCGAAAAGCACGCGGTTGTATTCATACAAATTCCAATCCGTGGCAAACGCTGTAAGATGTTTAGACTCTTCGGCTAGGGGAATTTGATTGTAGGCCTGATTCGGGTCCAAGATAGTAAAGAACTTGGCCTTACGAAACAATGAAAAGCAAGAATGAAGGTCGGGTAGGGGCACAGATTGTAACACCACCTTCCGATTGAGAGCCCTATAATCAATGACAGGCCTGAAGCCCCCTTGGGGTTTCGGGACTAGAAAAATAGGTGAAGAATACGCTGACTTAGAGGGCCTAATAATACCATCCTTCAACATTTGATCAATGATTTCTTTCAGAGCCTTCATTTTAGGTGGAGATAGCCTATATGGCGGAAAACGGACAGGAATCGAATCCGTGACCTCAATTTTGTATTCGATTAGGTCAGTAACACCAAGAGTATCAGAGAACACCTCTGGAAACGACTGACACAATTTACGAATACTATCAGCCTGCTCCTCAGGTAGATGTCTAAGGTCTAACAACATCTCATCCTGGGTAGGCGAAATAGATGAACATGATGCAGAATTACACTTTAACAAGGGGATTTTACAATTAGACGCAAATTTGAAAGTGCACGACCTACTCTGAAGATCGAGCACAACACCAGTGTGAGAAATGAAGTCAGCTCCAAATATAATGGGGCAAGACAAGTGCTTGGCCACAAACAATTTGATTTTCCATGTAAATTTAAAAATACGAATTTTGACATGTAAAGAACCTAGAATTTCTAATGGAGATAAATTAGCCGAAACATATTGGATCGCAGACAAACAATAGTCAGGAAGCTTGCAAACAGATTTCAATTTTGAATACCATTCAGCCGAAATAATAGAACAAACACTGCCTGAACCTAATAGAGCTGTTATAGGCTCATTATTTAACTCAATTTTGAGAAAAGGTACGGGTGCGGGGGTATCCGCCGCAATCCTAAGACATTCTTTGGGGCATTCAAAAGATGAATTTGAAGACTGAATTTTCCCTGAATTTTCGACCTGTTTACCGGGGGCTGAGCCTTGGGAAGCTGAATTAGTCGACTCAGCCGAAGCCCCTAGTCACTTATTATTAGTGACATTGGTGGAAGTTGCACCAGAAGTTGAGCAGGAGGAGGTGCTATTTGAATTTGGGCAATTTTTGGCGATATGTGAGAAAGCCCCACATTTAAAACAGCCTTGTGATGAGCCAGCTCCATTATTTGCCCTACTAGATTTGACCAATGGACATTTATTGCGAAGATGGTCAGGCGACCCGCAAGCATAACAATTACGAGGTGTGACTGGTCGGCGAGGTGGAGGCCGAGGATTACCAAAAGAAGGAGGGGGTTCCTTCGCGACACGCAAGGAATCGGCGTATCTAACTCCTTCCGCTGAGACGGCCAATGCTTCAAGTTCAGAGAAGATTTGCGGGCACGCCGCGAAACACAAATATGACCTATAGGATGGTGAAATACCTTCCACAATAGCCTGTACAATCTGATCTTCCGGGAAGTGAAGAGCAAACACCCTAGTATAGAATTTAATATCTTGGATGAAATCTGCCAAGTTTTCATCCAACCGCTGTACACGATAATAGTACTTCTGAATAAGTGAGGACCTTGCCCTAGCCGGGATGAAGTTAGCAAGCAAGTGGGCGTGGAAGTCTTCAATAGATGATTGCTCGGCAATGGCTCTTACTATTTTGTCTGAGAGAATACCAATTGCATAGGGATAGATGATTTGCAAAATCTGACATGGGGAAAGAGAAAAAACGAGGGCATGATCCTGAAATTCAACTAAAAACCTTAAGAAAGAAATAACTTCACTGGTAGTGTTAACAGAAAACTTAGAGATACCTCTGAGCAACATTGCTAATGGATGAGGCAAGCTGCTGAACCCAGGTGACATAGTAGGTAAAGGTTTAAGTGGCAAAGATGTTAATTCAGAACGTACATTATTCAACGAGGTTCGGCGTTCAGACTCGTTGTCCAATGGGGCAGAGGTTGTTTGAGCTGCAACAGTTTTCCTATTGACGTCTCCCTTAGGAGGCTCTTCCTCGCTACCTACATTCACCGTGGTGGGTTGATCAGTTTTGGGAGGAACTTCCCCAGTTAACAATTGGGTAACTTTACTGGACAATTCAGAAAGATTTTCAAGAACCATACTAGCTTCCTTCCTCTGAACGTCATTCAACTTCAGAGAAAACAGATCGTTAACTCTATTTGAAAAATGAAACAGCCTGCCTTGCACACGCTTAATTCGATTAGGAGAAGGATCATTTTCTTCAAAAAAACTAACTACAGATGCTAGCTCAGTAGTATTGTCGGTGATCGTGGAAAGAGAGTCGTCAATTTCTTTCTCTCCCAAAGTGGAGATGGAAATGGGCAAATCAAGGGACTCTCTAAGCTTATTTGTGTCTACCGCAACCGTGCCTCCAGATTGCACATTTCTAATAGTCAATTCATAGATCAACTCCTCCTTGCGCAAATAGTTAAGATGGAGAACATCGCGAGGGCCGGGCATGATGACAGAACAATTTTGAAAAAAGAAAAATCAAAACTTTCCAGCAACAGAAAAAAATGTTAGAGTTCGGATCAAAACAATGTTTAGCCGTCAAAAGGGGCTAAATTGAGACCCATTCAACCACGCTCTGCTACCACTTGTTCCGAGGTATCTGTGGAACAGCAGAGGTGAAAGAAGGTGCGGGGGTGAATGGGCCTCAAAATACGAAATTAACGTTAAGATAAAATTTTACAAGGTTATATTTTCTTTTCAAAATCAAGAAATAACAAGCATGGCAGGTACAGAGTAGCAAGGCAACAAAGTACAATTACAGTATTTACAGGATTTGGGCTTCGAGCCCCGAACTCACAATTCTTGAGCAATTTGCCCAGTTTTACCCCAAAACAAGTTTCAACAGAGGGGCAGAAAACCCCATTCATGCCCAGGAGCACTTGCTCCAAATTACACAGTAAAGCCTCCTTGAGGCGCGCAGAAAACAAAATTTTCAAGAAAGAGCAACTCGCTCTCAAAATTTAAGCCTGTCAAAGGCCACACCAAATTCCACCTTCAAGCTGTCCTCTAAGGACATAAACGCAGGGGTAAAATACCCAACCTACTGAGGCCTATTAAGTGAGAAAAGTTAATTACATGGCCTCTAAAATACCAATTTGAGAGGAGGCGAACTGCACTCCTAATACATTTTGTTTAAAACCCAATCTGGCTCTAGGCTGCTAATGCAAGGGCTAATCCCATACTAAAGAGGTGACTTATAGAAGGAAACAATTTACATTACGTTAAGGAAGAAAAAGTTGTGAAAATAAGTTCACCTCAATGCAATATGAGTGGGAGCTGGAAAGGGTTAAGCACTCTCTATCACAATATGTAGTTAAAACAGAAAGAATTGACACCGAGTGTCTTTACATTATTAAAGGAAAGTTACATGGAAAAGGCTTCGGACCTGCCCCGAGAGTTAAACTGCTGAGCTAGCAAGAAAAGAAGTTATTAAAAGGCCATTACCTTGTGGATGAACTGCTGCCCGAATAAAGAGGCGCTTCCCGCCCCCTGCTACGTACTTTACACACTGAAAGATGTTACTGAAGTGGCGCGGAGACCCGAAAATCAGCAGTTTATATATACTCGCGGAAAGTTCGAGGCGTTTCAGGAATGAGAACACCCTCCCACAAAAACTTCATTGGCTAGGGTTAAGCAACCTATCCCCTTTGGAGAAGATACACCTGATTGGTCATAAATTAATTAAAGAAATTCGGGATTGGCTAAATTCAAAACAAGGGGAAAGAAAGGGTTATACAGCCAACTTAAACAATGACAGAAAGAAATTTAACAAGGAACAAACTTTTGAAATAAAAATTTCTCCAAAAAACAGTTCTTTCACATCGCACTAGGGTGCACCATTGTAGTTCTTCAGTAGTGTAGAAGAGAAAGTTTACTACAGGTAAAACAAAAATACATCGAAAACGACCCAGTTCAGAAACTTCAAAATTTCCAAGTAGTGACATCTTCTGAGAAACTTGAAAATTAACACCTTAGATAAAGTTCAGACTTCCTCCAGTAGGGGAGTTTCAACTGGCGCAAGGTTTGAATTAGCGACGTGGAGGTGTACCGCCCGTTACAATAATAATTACGGTGTGTCCGTGCAGATTCTAGGCGACTCTAGGGGCTCTGCCAAAGGCCATTTAGCCACGGAGCAGTACTTGTGCCTACATTTGTCACCACACTATCAACTATAATTATATAGCTGCCTCTGTGGATCAGTGGTAGCGTGTCGGCCTACGGGTCCCAACATAGCGTGTTCAAACCCGGTAGAGGTAGTCGGATTTTTGAAGGGCGGTAAAAAGTCCACCCGGCACTCCATGTCGTACGATGTCGGCATGTAAAAGATCTCTGGTAACATATTTACTGTTAACCCGTTAAAATTCATTAAATCTCAGCCATAGACGGTCAACAGAGTTTCGGTTTGCTCGGTCTGTCATCTAGTGGACCTAGAGTAAAACGGAACGTCGAAATTGACGCCCAGGCAGCCAGATGGCGTCAAATTGAAATGTATGCACACGGTGACTGACGCCATACTCTTATTATCATTGTGCCACAATTGGCAAGAGTAGAGAACAAGAAGGAAGTGGAGGGCTTAATGGCGTGGACAGATAAACACTCGAATCATAGTGTCAACACTTTATTATATAAATAGTTCAAATTTGCTTTGTTTCGATAAGAGCATTACTTCAAACCTTAATCATAGGTTTTATCTGACATAACTCTTTATCCAATATATAATAAGGAAATTCTTATATAATACATAGTTTGCAAATAAGCTCCTAATAACCTAGGGAACCACCCCAGGTAATATAAAAATACAGTGAATACCAAGCTAATGAGGAGGGTACTCCATATAATTGCCAATTACCGCCAGGTAAATCAAGAAAATAACGTGGATGACTATCTAGTAAAGTACTAGAGTCGAGGAAATCACGAACTTATAGTAACAACCTTTAAACAGCTCTTAATACAGCAAGAAACTTATCTAGTTTCCAACAGACGCTACCTAATACACACCTTACTTGGCATTACACAAAGGTGCATAGAACATTGCCACTTCATCATAAGTAAACTCAATTACCATTACCGGTGGCTTTACAATTCATAGTCAACCTTACAATTTAAATATCCCCACACAAGGGGTACAACATGCCTCCTCAAACAAACTGTCACTGCAGTACAAGAAATAGGGAGCATTAACTCCATATAATCGCATGAACTATACGTTTACGGAGACAATTATAAATGAATTTTGTGCAAAACTAACGCCTTGACTTTCATTTAAACAAAGATCCAATCACCTCATACCCTTTCTTACTTAATGAGATATTGGGGGGCTCCAGTAATTTCGACTCTTACCTCCATGTCAGTGGAACCTAGTTCGACATCCACACGGGACCAGCCCGTCACGAGAAGCAGAGTGTCCTCTCACGGTTCGGTCAGGCGTCATCTTGCCGCAAGGGCGAGGTCATGTGCCGTGTGAATGACCAACGATTGGATGCTCCAAGAAGGGTAGGGGAAGCGGCCCAAAGATATGGCGGTACGAGGAGGGGGAAGAATTTAGAGGGGAAGTGCTCCAGAGTAGGAGAGATCCGCTTGCTCTGGAGCCATACTTAATAATCAAAGAACGATACTTTATTAAGGGAAAGAAGGCAGGCTAGAAATGAATACGTAAACACATATCCATATACAAGAAAACAGTTTCAAATGTAAAGTTACACATAACATGAGAGCCTGGCCAGGCTGAATAAAATACAAGGGGCCGGGAAAGACTTCCCATGGCACAATTATTATTATTATTATTATTATTATTATTATTATTATTATTATTATTATTATTATTATTATTATTATTATTTCGTTATGCCCATTCATAGAGCGCGTTTGAACTTGTTGGTTGGTTTGATGGTTTGTGCCTTCTTATCCTCCCAAAATCTCTTCATGAATGCACTGTGTTGCATCTTGTGTTCTAAATTTATGATTGGCTACTTTTGTTCTAAAAGCTCCACGATTTTCCATGATGTCGCCTGTGATATTTACTTCTTGGAGGTCCGCCTTAGTTTCTTCCAGCCATTTTATTTTGACCTTCTTTGAGTTGATTACTCGAGTAATCTTAGTCTGTCGCTGTTCATTCTTTAGATATGGCCATAGAAATTAAGGCGTCTTTTCCGTAAGGCATCAGTAAACCTGTCGGTGAAGGAGTAGAGGTCCGCTGTTCTCCTCTTAATCCACATTCCATTTTCTCTCGTAGGACCATAACTTTCCCTGAGAATTTTCCGCTCCTGCTTTTCAATTTCTGTAATTTTAGAGTGACCACCTAAGCATATGGTTTCTGAGGCATATAAAGCTTCAGGCAATACAACTGTCTTGTAGTGTCGTAATTTTGCATTACGCGATATGACTCTTTTGTTGTAGTAATTCTACGTCAGTCTGTATGCCTTATGTAGTTTGGTGTTTCTTTCTACATTGGCACTACTGTCTAAATCGGATGGTAGTACAATTTCTCCAAGGTATTTGAAGGAGGGCACCTGTGAAATTGTGCCGTTTTCCATCTCTAGCGGAGTGCTTTTGCTATTTTGACGTAGATTTTCCTTGTACTTGGTTTTCTCGTAGGATATCTGGAGGCCTGCGTTTGATGCTATATTGTATAGTCTCTGTATGGCATACCTTGTTTCATCCTTGGTCTTAGTAATGATTGCGAGATCATCAGCAAATGCTAAACATTTCGCATTGGCCATGCTTCCCAAATTTCCGAAGTTCACACCCTTGATATCCTTTTCCCACTTTCTAATAACTTTGTCTAGAGCTAAGTTAAACAGAATAGGGGAGATGCCGTCACCTAGACGAACGCCCGTGCATATTTCAAAGGGCTCAGAGATTTCTCCAAGGAATTTCACTTTAGAGGTCGTGTTTGTGAGGGTTTGCTGGATATGTGCTCTGGTCTTCTTGTCCACTCTGAATTCTTCTAGAGTATCAAATACTGTCTGTCCACAGAGTCATACGCCTTCTTAAAATCCACGAAGGGGACGATCGTGCTGGCACTTCGGCGAATCATTAATATCGTCTTCAAGTTTTCCACATTTGTTCTGCACATGATCGACCTTTCCTGAAAACCGCTTGGTGATCTGTCTGCTTTTCTAACCGGTACAGGAGAGCTTTGGAAAGAATTTTGTATGCAATTGGCAGTAGAGATATGCCTCTATAGTTGTTTGGATCTGCGTTGTCACCTTTCTTGTGCAATGGGTGTATTAATGCACACTTCCAATCCTGTGGAATCATTTCCGTTTCCCATATTTCTACTAGGATTGCATGGATTTTGCTTACAAGATCATCTCCAAGTTTACACATCTCCGCAGTGATGCCGTCCTCTCCAGGAACTTTATTATTTTTAAGCGATCGTATGATCTCTGCTGTTTCCTGTATTGTCGGTGTTGTGAATCGGGGTTGGCATGGGCTTTTCAAAGTTCAGTCTTTCCTTTGGAGGATCACAATTGAGGAGATCTCGGAAGTAGTCAGCTAGAATGGTGCAGTTCTCTTTGGTGTTCGTTTATAATGTTCCATTTGTTCGACGGAAACATAAAGATGGTGGTTGATAACTGGATAAATTCTCACGGAAGGTCTTGTAGAAATTCCTGGAGTTGTTTCTAAGGAAATCTTGTTCGATTTCTATGAGTCTATTTTTGTCATAGGCTCGTTTCTCCCTGCGGATTATTGTGAGGAGATTTTCTGAACTTTTAGGAAGGTCTCCCATCTCTTAGTTGTTTGATGTCCATTCCACTGATTCCATGCTTTCGTCCGTTCATCAATGGCTTAATCACAGGTCGTGTATTATTATTATTATTATTATTATTATTATTATTTATTAACTATAATTAGAAAACAGTAGATTTGTATACCCGCTTTGAAAGTTGTGTGAATTTATTTTTATGTCCTAGATGTTCAAATGTCTTGTAATCTATAGGGGAAGCAAGTGTCCAATCCTGCATTGTTTTTTCATTTTGCAATTGGTTTTACGTCGCTCCGACTGAGATATGTCTTATGGCGACGGTGGGAAAGAGAGGGCTAGGATTGGATAGGAGTCGGCCGTGGCCTTTATTAACGTACAGTCCCAACAGTTGCCTGGTGTGAAAATGTAAAACCCACAGAAAATCATCTTCAGAGCTGCCACCATCTCCCGAATGCAAGCTCACAGCTGTGCGCCCCTATCCGCACTGCCATCCTTCACTGGTTACATTAGCGCTTATTTTGTATGTTCTGTAAATTATTTCGTTTATCACACAAAATAATTTTGTTGTGTTTACCGATGCCGACCACTTACTGTTCTTCTTATTTTAATACGATAGAGCTATGCTTGGTTCGAACTGCACCATCTTATGTGGTGTCCGATTTTCACTTCCTGGTAAATGTCGGATAGTTTCCTATCGATAGGCCACTCCCGATTTCTTCACCCTCGTTACTCAGTTTCATTAATTATAATTAATTTCATCTTTATTAGTTACTCAAGTGAGGTTGACAACAGGAAGGTGATTCAGCTGTGAAATACAACTATGCATATTGAAACTGTTCAGTACCGTGTTAAGAGATGTTTCGGGAAGCTTAGTAAGTTAAATGTGCCGCTTTCCAGATCAAGTTGTGGAATATTTGGTTGCAAATAGCATTTCATGCCTTGTCCTAGATACGAGCGACGCTGAACGAGTTCGAAAGTTGGAACTATAATTACTTTTAAGTGGATAAATAAGCTCTGGGTACAGTGTGAACTTGGTATTGCCCTCTCTATCGTGCAAGAGGGTTGACGATATGACACGAGGCTTAGGATGCTGTGTGTGTGTCAGGAGGCGTAGCTAATTTACAGGGTTTCAACCTAAGAAATATACATTACTATCACTTCCCTGCCTACTTCATGGATAACAACCCACAGATTTCGCGAGCTCACTAATAATAATAATGACAATGCGCCATAAGCCCAGGAAAACTACGCAAGAAGAACCAATAAACTTCGCATAATTTGCAGCATCCGATGATGTAATAAGGAGTTTAATTCTCGACGCAGTTTTAATAACGCCACTTAGGGCATCATCGCATAGAGAAATAGCAGATGGCCCTTGGGGGTTTCTTAACTCCCCGTCACCCCCACCTCGCGCTCCTGAAATCCAAAAAATGAATTCGTAATTACTCTGAAACACACGATCAGATTTGAATGAAAAGAGTTCAGTAGGTGTAGTGTGTAAGGAGGTACAAACTGAGTGTCCATTCGACTTTGGAAGATGACTACCAACGGATCAAATATGTAAAAGTTGGAGTAGCGTACCCTTTCCCTAGTGAACTCTTGCACAATTCAGCTTATTCCATGTCATAGTTTGGGCGAGCCAAGTTCCAGTGTATCGCAGATGCGTGACTATATTGTGAGCATATCTATAGTCATTGTGTGATGGGTGTGCGTGGTATCGACATTATTACGTGTGATCAGCGCACTTGTGATGGAATGAACATTAAAGGTGATCAAAATTGACATTGTAAACCGACTAAGCAAATGCGCTTCAGTTAGAGATCGGGTCACGCTCGCCAGTCTACAGTTTATATCTCGATTAGTGAAAAGAAAATATCATAGTGCTATAGCGAGCTCGTGTGAAGCTACCACTGGTTATAGAACCAAACAGCTGTAATTAACTGGAGACGAAAATGAAGGAGTGAATTTTGAGTGTGGATATCTGATTTAGTGGGGACGCCATCACAGATGAATAGGGCTTGAATAGCGACCTATAGAGACAATACTCGCTATTCGGGATAATTTACTTCGAGCCTAAGAGGGGCGCCTCTTTTACCAATTCGTATTTTGAAGTCAATAAACAGTACCTTTAAATAATACGGCATATAATTTGTTCACATGCATTTGAATGCCCTTTGAACCCAAGACCAGACAATGGACGTCGAGAACGCGACTAAGTGTCTGCGATATTCCAGATTTGAGAAGACATCGCAGAAGATTGACGGTTTGGAGATCCGTAAGAAGACAACGTTCCGGTTCATCACGAAGATACCGCGACTCCAAACGAACTCAGGACTCTCAAGTACCAAAATTGCGGTCATGGAACAGTAAATACTCATGGGAGCCTCCGGATGATGTCTGGGTTATACACCAAACGATAAGTACAATCCACTAGTCCTAAACAGGAAAACCCCATAAGGTCGCCTTTATATGATAATTGGAGTCGGCTTTCGGTTTGACTCCCGATGTGTGAGATGACAACTAGGTTAGGCTCTCACGGACCATAACCTTTTTGAAAGGTTTCACGATAACACGCCATGTGTTCCGTTCCACCAATTATTTCTTAGCCCCTAGGTTATCCAGGTTTGAATTTCTAAGACCTTCTCATGAAATTTAGGACGTGATTTGGCAGGATATTTCAAACTAATCCTACCAGCAATCATCGATACTTCCAAAGCGCCGTTGGAGTAAGGAGAAGTGTCGTCTTACCGTGGCCTAGCGGTTTTTGTGTACCTTGATAAGTTTACCTTTCTTGTTGACTTTCAACAAGCAGTTTACACCATCGATTCGCTCTATTTCATAAGGTCCTCTGTATGGTGTTTCAAATTTTGATGACCTCCCTCGTCTCAAGGTTTTATCCCGTAAAAATACCTTGTCGCCAACCTGAAAACTTATTTCTCTTTGTTTTCTGTCATAATTTCGTTTCTCTCGTTCTTTGCTCTGAATCAGAGTCTTGCGTGCGATCTCATGGTTTTCCTGTAATCTACGGTTTAGGCCTTCGATTACATTCTGATACTCATTATACGGAGGCTCTGGTTTCCTCTGCAAAATTACCGGTATGTTAGCCTTTCCCCCAAATATTAATTCATATGGTGTGATCACTGTATTACTGTGTTTGGAAGTATTATACACAAATGTAGCTGTTGGTAGATAATCATCCCAGTCATTTTGTTCTTTACATACGTAATGACGCAAATATTCTATGATCACGCGGTGTGATCGTTCAATACTCCCGTTTGATTGCGGCCTGAATGCCGTTGTATGGATTTTTCAACTCTCAAATTTTACATAACCTCTTAAAAGTTTGACTCATGAAATAACTTCCCATGTTTGTTATAATTTTACTTGGAATCCGGAATATGGCAATTACATTCATTACTAGTGTTTTTGCAACAGTTTCAGCTTCCTGATTGACCATTTGACTGGCAATCAAATATTTTGACAGCTCGTCTTGTCAGGTAAGTATGTATTTATGTTGCCTTTCTGTAACTGGTAAGGGTCCCACGACGTCGATTGCTATTTTTTCGAATACTTGGCTCGGGGTGTCTGTTAAAATCATTGGCATTCTAACCTCTGGATCAGTAATTTTATTTTTCTGACACGAAGGACAAGAACGTACAAATGTTTCTACATCCTTCTTCATATTCGGCCAATGTATAACATCTTTGATACGTGCTAGTGTTCTTGTGATCCCTTGGTGTCCGCCTACAAGGGACGTATGAGCATCACGCAATATTGCTAATTTTTCCTCCTCAGTTAAGTATTTTCGCTCTTTAACAGGTGTATCGCTTTCTTCTTCAGATTCATTCTCCTCTGCTATTGCGTCCTCGGAGTTGGAGTCTTCGATTCGTACCTCTCTTCCTGACCTCTCTGCTTTCGCGTCCACGAGATCATTCCGCTCATTATCTACTCTTTCGGCTTCACCTGTTTCACTTATCCCTTGGAGAGTAGTTCCCTCTGAACTCACCAATTGCACCGTCATTTCAGGTACAATGCGAATTCTACTCAATGCTTCCGCATTCTTGTTTGTTTTGCCCGTCTTGTACACCATAGTTAAATCATATTCGTTTAACTTTAATCTGAATTTTATTAACCTGGATGACGGGTCTTGCACATTAAATACCCACTTCAGTGGCTTGTGATCTGTCACTACTGTGAAATGTTTCCCGAATAAGTATGGTCTGAAATAATTTACACCCCATACAATTGCAAGTAGTTCTTTCTCTGTGTCTGAGTAGTTTTTCTCTGCTTTATTCAGAGTTCTACTTGCATATGCTACTGGTAGATCTTTACCTAATTCTCCCTGTGATAGTATAGCGCCTAAGGCTTCGCCACTCGCATCCGTAGTGAGGATGAATGGCTTCTCAAAGTCTGGGTATTGTAATATGGGCTTTTCGGTTAACTTCTGCTTCAAAATATTGAAAGCTGTCTCCTGTTTGCCTGTCCATACATAAGGGACATTATTTTTCAGGAGTTCGTACAGAGGTTTTGCAATCTTACTGTATTCAGGAACGAATCTCCGATAATACCCACTTAATCCTAGAAAACCCTTCAATTGTTTTGTGGTTTGAGGCCTAGGAAAATTCCTTACCGCCTCAATCTTTCGCTCATCTGGTTGCACTCCATGCTCGGTAATGATATGTCCTAGGATTGCTACCTCTGTTCGCAAAATTTCGCACTTATCTGGCTGTAATTTTAGCCTGTGCTTCTTGAGTCTTTGGAATACTTCCCGTAATCTCTGATTGTGGTCTTCTATGGAACTAGCATATAGCAAAATGTCGTCCATATAAATAAGACACATAACACCGTTGAGGCCTAACATGGCTGCAGTCATGAGTCTCATAAAAGTACTCAGCGAGTTTTTCAATCCCATGGGCATACGTAAATACTCGTGTTGCCGCCCCAAGACTGAGAATGCCGTCTTCTCACGGTCCTCTGGCCTAATTAGCACCTTATGGTATCCTGACGCAAGATCCATGCCAGAAAAATACCGTGCTTACCCGAAAGCATCTAAGAGCTCTGATATGACAGGTATTGGGAATACTGTCCCTATTGTCACCTTGTTTAGAGCACGAAAATCAATGCACACCCTGTATTTCTGTTTCCCTGAAGCGTCAATTTCCTTGGGAACAAGCAATAATGGCGCGGACCAAGCACTCTTACTCGGTACAATTATTTCATCGTCCTACATTCTGTCAATTTGCCTTTGAATTTCCTCCTTTTGAGCCTCAGGTAGTCTGTAAGGTCTCACATAAATAGGAGGTTCGTTTTCCCTGACTCGGATCTCGTGTTGTAAGAGATCGGTATAAGTTAATTTATCCCCTTATAAATGAAAAATATCATTATAGGCTGCACAGATAGCATACAAATCTTCCCGGTCTTTAGGTGCCAATTGGTCAACCCTTAATTGTTCTATCACTCTCTGTTCTCGAGATTTCCGGTTTTCCTGCTCTACTTGAGTTACTTGGTTCACTCTCTTTTGTTCGACACGTTCTGAGATTGTCATGGGCTCAATCTCTTGTATGGGAAGTATGGGGCTTTCGAAATTTACTTCAGTTTCCGTTGTATTAAGCACACTCACTATTGCTTTGTGATTACGTGCCTTCGTCAAACAACTCGCTATGTATACCCCTGGAAAAATTTCCTTCTTGTCAATCACACCTTTGGCTACAGTGTTGTCCGTTCTTACTTCAACAATCGTCTCTGTTCTGGGTTTGAGACAGATCGTGTGGACTTGAGCTGTTTTCATTGTTATGTGATGTTGCTCACCCTTTAGTATGACATAACCCTCTTTGAAATTTATTATACTATCTTTAAGTATGTTTCTGCCTATAATCCCGTCATACTTGAGCTGTATATTGCCACCCATTATGTAAAAGTCCGCATTCGACTCTCCGATTGGAAGTCTTACGTTGCCTTTGGTTCGGAATCTCTCAGAACCTACGTCCTTTAATTTGACGGCAGGTTCCCTAGCAATCATGGTTTGCCTTGGCACTACTACCTGACTCTTTATGAGAGATACTTCGCTCCCGGTATCTAGTAGGAATCGAAGCAGGTTCTCCTGACCTCGTATTCCAATTTCTACAGTGCCTTCTAGTGCACTCAAATTATCCCTGTTAGTGACATTTATCTGACATATTTCACGTACACTTAAGCCCATTGGGTATCTCCGATCAAAAATTTCTACATACCCATCTCTGTAATTAATTATACTCTCTTGTAAAAGATCTCTCCCTGTGAGGCCATGTAACGAAAGTCGAAATTCATCTCCGACAACGTGAAATTCAGGGGACGAATCCCCTATGTGTAATATAACGCATCCCCGAGTGCGTGAAGTCTTCCCAGTTACACCTGAGCGTTCTATTACCGGTTTACAATAGTGAATTATCTTTCTTTGGTATGCTTCTTTCCCGAATTAGGCTAATGTCAGCCCCTGTATCTATCAAAAATTTGAAGGGTCTGTCCCGTTCTTTAGCGTGTACGAGTATCGAACCTGTTCCATCATGTTCTCTTCGTGACTGATCCCTTTCTATGATGGACTGATTTCTATTAATCTGCCGCGGAGGACTACGTGACTTTTCTGCGCATTTCTGAGTTGCGCTCTTCTTCATGGGACTTTACTTCGCTGGGACTCATCCTTAGGCCCGTTATGGTGGTCCCTGTTTAGTTTAAATCTCTATTGTGAGAACCTTTTCCTTTCACATACTGTTTAGGCCCGTCTACGTACTGTTTATCCCTTTCATATCCCCTTCTCGCATACTCACGAGGTTTGGATTTTGCACTATTCTCTTTTTGGTCTTTGAACCAATAGGCTCTTTGCAAGTGACCCTTTCGACCACAAATGAAGCATTTTCTTTCCCGTAATTTCTTTGGCTTTTCGCGACAGTGGGATTGTTTGTGTCCCGTCCTTCCACAATTGTAACATTGTATTATTGCGCAAATGTGAATTTCTCGTGACCTATCATCTTTTTCCCTAGCCTTCTTTCTGCAGTCTTTTCCTATATGGCCTACCTTCTGACAATACTGGCAGGTAGGTGGACCTTTCTTGGTGGCTTTCTGTTTTCTACAATCTCTAGCTATGTGTCCCTCACAATTGCAATTATAACATATTACTCTAATGTTCGCCCTCTTATTTGTTACTTTACCGGATGTTTGCCCGGTCATTCGCGGTGACTGTCTGTCTCAGTACGTGTATGCTTTCATTCTCGTTTCGGCGGGTTTCCTAACCTGACCCATGAGTTGCTGCTTAGCCTGAGCGGAGACTATCGCTGTTTCCTCTTCTGTGGCAATGTTGACCGCCTGTTCTAATGTTTGTGCGTCCCGGCTCTTAATGAGAGATTGTATTCTTTCATCTCTGATACCCTGTACAAAGCTAGCCTTTACTAATTTACGTACCGCCCGTGCTTGGTGCTCTCTGGCTACTAATGGCTCGCCTTGCACCATCGCGTTCCGGAGTTCGGTTCCCACACGGTCAATCCTGTGTGCCCATTGGGCGATGGTTTCTGTTAACCCTGTCTTGTGGCAACAATTGGCATGCATAAAAGTCTACAGTTCGCTTCTCGGGATAGTACTCGTGAAAGACTCCCTTTATATCGTTCCACGTTTCAATATCGGCCCTCACCAGTAGTTTGCTACGCGCAACTTTTGTGATTTACGTGAGTATTAATTTGTCAAATAGATCGCGCTTTCCGGCCTAACTAACCCTATTGCCATTTCCACATTTTCACAAAATTCTTGTAATCCCTCTTTGTGGAAGCCATCAAATTCAGCCCCTATGAGTTTTAAAGCCTCTGTTACTGATAAAAAGTGGCCATGCGGCACTCCACTTGCATCATGCATTACTTCTGCATTGCTAGGGGTAGGACTAGCATTTCTATCTGAGCCCTCCATTATGAGTTGGCTATTGACTCACCCTCAATGAATAATCACTGGACTCCGAGCTGGATTGACTGTTCCCGAATAACTGCCACTGTCTGCTTTCTGCCTCCAAGCGACTCGAACGACTTGAATTCCTTTCCCGTTGCCTTCCTCTTAATGTACCTGAAACAGTGATCAGACAATTACAATTTTATTCACCTGTATCCCCGATCACTAAGCAGCGCTTAAAGTGATCGTGATTATACTTGTATATACTCACAGCAAATTAACACCCGAACATTCTATTAATTTCTCGTAATTAATTGTTACGCCACTTCTGCACAACAAATTTTTAAGTCCACATGTCGTGACCCTAAGCGATGTACAACAGGCTGAGGACTTGGGTTCGGAGTTCTGGGAGCGTATAGTCAGATTGGCAAAGTTTAAACACTAATTATATTCTAACACACAGAATATTCACACATCAATATATACAATAATACGTACAACACGAAATCTCTGACACCAATTACCCTTCGGATCTCCTTCCCAATCACACACAAGAATACATATAATACATATATTCACTGGTTGAATACTTAACCAAAGGTATAGTTGATCCTTGTACAGCTGAAGTCTTCGTTCTTCTTGCTTCTCTTCCGTCTCCGAGTAGCGATTCCTGGAACCCGCGGTTTTACGCGACGAAGCGATACTTTCGCAAATGAGATTGAGTAGCTGGTTCATACAATTAACTTCCAACACCTCCTTTGACAATCGGTGTGGTAAACCCTTGTGATTGTTCATCAACAAATCACACTTACTTTCTGAGACTAATATCCCTCTAACTTACTATTACTATACTGCGTACTTGCGGATCTACTCAAAGTCTATCGGCACTCCAACAATTCTCCCCCCTACAGCCGAAAAGCCTCCTTCGAGGTCTGCTAGTCCAAAAGCCTTCTTCGAGTGTCGTGAGTCAAAAAGCCACCTTCGAGGGATGGAAGTCAAAAGCCCTGTTGTATACAAGTTACCAAGTTTTATAGTTTCTTTCTATTCTCTCTCGAATAATCCTACTGATTCACTTACCACAACCACAAGTCACTAGTTCACGTCACGGCTGCACTGTTCTCTGATTGGTTCTTTCACATGGAACCACCCAGTCACGATGCATTACACACATTGTTCCAGAACACTTTGGAAACTGTTTCTACGACTCATACACGTGACTCTGTATATTTCCAACCCAAAAGAAGTGCGTATTTGACTTACACAATGTTTCACAGTATTGAGACACAAAGCTCTTGGCTTACGAGTTCCAAAGCAACATCGAATATTCTAAATCCTTCTTTGAAATATTCTGTCATTTCTCTTATTATTATTATTATTATTATTATTATTATTATTATTATTATCATTTATGAATTATGAGTTATGAACTTACACAAACTCTCCTATAATTTCCCTTCATATATACATGCGTTCATATGCCTGTTACTTTTTAAATCACAGTCTTTTTACCTGGAGTTCGCGGATTCGAATCCCATTCGAAACCGTTCGCTTCCTCGTTAATACGCGGAAGGCGCGTCGTGAGCCGTCGTACTTCAAATTTGCTAGTAATTGTAAAATTCCTTTGCTAAAATGGAACTCTGTGTCATGTTCATCTGTTTAGCCTACCCAGGATGAGATGTTGTTAGACTTTAGACATCTACGTGAGGAGAAGGCTGAAAGTATTCGTAAATTGTGTCAGTCGCTTCCTGAAGTATTTCCTGATACTCTTGGCGTTACTGAACTTATCGAATACAAGATTGAGATTACGAGTTCGATTCCAGTTAGATTTCCGCCTTATAGACTGTCCCCACCTAAAATGAAGGCTCATAAAGAGATCATCGATCAAATACTAAAAGATGGTATTATTCGACCTTCTAAGTCGGAGTATTCATCGCCCATTTTTCTGGCGCCGAAACCCCAAGGTGGCTTCTGGCCTGTGATTGACTATAGGGATTTAAATAGTAAGGTGGTGTTACAATCGGTGCCCCTTCCTGATCTTCACACTTGTTTTTCATGGTTTCGGAAAGCCAAGTTTTTACCATATTGCTGCCCAGTATGGCTCAACAGTGCCCATACAAAGAAGATTGACACTGAGTTAAACGATACAATGAGGACTATATCAGGAACCATCCAATCCACACCTTTGGAATGGTTACCAGTTCTTTCAAATATTCCACCTCCTCATCTCCGAAGACAAATGACACTGAAAAAAGAATGGCTTAAATGCTGCGGTAATCCTCTACTACCAATGCATCAGGACTGCTTATATGAAGATCTCAGGCTGAAATCTAGGAACCCTTCTTGGTTATTAGGAAAGAGGCTAGCCCAAGATGAATTTCATACTAACACTGCCTGGCGCGATGGGTGGGCAGCTTCAAACCCTGACAGATAAGGTCTAATTTCGGATCCAGTTGTGCAACCTCCTGGTTTCAAGTTACCCAGGAAAAATTGGTCATCACTTAATCGGATCAGAACTCAACATGGCAGATGCAACTTCTGGAAACACAAATAGAAGATTATCAGCGCCCCTTATTGCGACTGCTCCGACGTGCCTCAGACCGTTCAACATATCGTCACAGAGTGCCAGCTCCAAAGATACAGTGGGACAATAAAGGACATTCACGAGGCCAGTGATGAAGCTGTGAGGTGGATAACAAAACTGGACATTCAGCTTTAGCAGCAATGCAGGTATTGATGAGCTCAAATGTATAAATATAGTTTGTTTTATTACGTACTTGTTCTGTGTGTATAGATGAAACTTTTTTATCCTGTAATTGTACATATTTGTAAATAACCAAATTGTAACAATGTATCCTCATGCCATACGAAATATATATACCATACTAGACCTTAATCAGGCGTACAACCAGATCTCTCTAGCAGAAGAATAGAAATATTTAACTGCTTTTGCCACGTATTGGAACTTGTATGATTACAACCGCATGCCTTTTGGGCTCCCCTCGGGGGCAGCTCCTCTCACTAGACTGCTAGGTAGGGTCTTCTCCGACATCAAATTTGAATACGTGTGTCACTATCTTCATGATGTAGTCGTATTTTCTGAGACCTTTGAAGACCACCTAGATCATCTAAAGGAGGTACTCAGTCGCCTTCGTAAAGCTGGGTTGACTGTCAAATTATCCAAGGAAGCCTTTGCTGAATTTTCCATGTCCATCCTAGGGCACGTTGTATTGTCCGATGGTGTTTCCATTCATCATTCTAGAACACAGGCCATCCGTGATTTCAAACTGCCTAAAGACATTGCCAGGTTTATAGGCATGGTGAATTTCTTCAGGAAGTATATTCTTAACCTTGCTAACAGAGCGGATCCTTTGAACTTACCACGTAGGAATGGTGTCAAAATCGAATGGGGGCCGTCTCAACAAGCCGCTTTCGAAGATCTGAAATTAGCTTTTTGTAAAGCCCGTCTTCTAGCAATGCCTTATTTCTCAAAGCAATTCATTGTCCAAACCGAGGCCTCCTCATCGGCGGGGGCTGCTGTCCTTTATCAGGAAACAGAATTCGGAAGGTGAACCATCGCCTATGCTTCTAGGAATTTATCGGCTTAACAGGCCAAATAATCCATCTATGAACTCGAGGGTTTGGAAGTTTCGTTTGCTTTAGAGAAGTTGCGCCTCTATCTGCAACATGTCAAATTCGAATTAGAAACAGATAACGAAGCCTTAAGTTGGTTATTAGCTAGGCAGCGTCGTACTAGTCGTATAGCCCGCTGGGCCATCTGGATTTCGGATTGACAATTTGATGTGAGGCATATTCGAGAGTCTGAAAATGTAGTTGAGGATGGATTAAGCCGTTTGTTTTCTCATGATGTGGAGACCACCGGCCAGGAAGATAGTTCTTCTCTTCCTACGCCCATTCCTTCGGGCATTAGTGCCGTTCTAACTGGTGCCCCATGTTGTTCGGGATATTGAAAAATACCAACGTGAAGATCCAGTGGTGGCTCCTATTATGGAAAGCCTTGCTTCTGGGGAGCATGCCGTCCCTTATGTATTTAGAAACGGGGTTTTGTGTTGCCTCTCGAGGCATGATCAAAAAATGAAAGGAGTGGTTCCAGCTGTGCTTGTGCCTATGATCTTCATGTACTATTATGAGACCCCATTATGGGGGCATTTAGGCATCTTAAAAACTCGGGAAAAATCTGAGAAATGTTCATTTTTAATGGTATGGACGGAGAAATTCGAGAAATGGTAAATGCTTGTATAACTTGCTTGCTCAGTAAGCCCACCATGTCCACTAAGCTAGGTCTATTGTCATCTCATCAAACGTCTCGCCCCATGGAACGTCTATATATAGACTACGACGGACATTTACCACAATCAAAGGGAACGCAAATAAATTCATTCTGGTGTGTGTAGATGGCTTCACTAGATTTTCCTGGTTATTCGCGACCATGCTGGCTACCGCTTAGTCTAATGTTGCTTGTTTGAATACTAGTTTTGCTTCTTTTCGTCCTTGCCAATGCATAGTTTCTTATAATGCTAAGGCATTCACATCCAACTTATTCCTCAAATTCTGTTTTGACATGTCTGTATCACATGTAACTACTTCAGCTTATTGCCCTTACTCATCTTTGGCTGAGTGGTTCCATCGAAAACTTAGATCTGCTCTAATTGCGTTTCATCATGAAGATCATTCCAGGTAGGATACGCCCCTGCATTTGTTGACCCTTGCTTTAAATTCGGCGGTTAATGAGTCCCATAAGTTTACTCCAGCTTCTCTTTCCTTTAAATTAGTTCCGAACACGCCGCTCTCTAAACTTTGGTCACTTAATGATATATTACCAGAGACAATTGATCCTGATAATCTTAGAGATCTATAGAAGAAAGCCAAACATAATCTTAAGATTTCCAATGAAAAGTTTAGGGAAGGATATGATCGTGGACGGAGGCCCACAAATGTAAATGTCGGAGACCAAGTCAAGGTAAGTAATTTCGTTCCTGCGGGCAAGCTTGCCTCCAGATTCCATGGGCCGTGTTTCATACTGAATTGTCTACCTCCAGTTACCTTATTGGTCAGTAATCCAGCCACAAAGAGGATCATTAGTGTTCACGTCTCTCAGGTGAAACCTGCGTAATTTCATTGGCCTTTAAAATTTGGCCGGATTCGAAGGTTATATTTCTTTTTAAAATTATGGTAATAATAGATATAAGGCCTTCTGCCCTGCTGGATGTATTACCGATATGTACGATCTTCTCCTATCACCTCTCCTGTCGTCAATTTCCTGGTGGCCATTACCAAGCCCCCGTCTCCTGCAACCACGCTTTATTGACGCACACTCACCATCAACGCCGCCGCACCTCTTCGTCACACCAATAAAGATCGTACTCTCCTGGCTCCAACAACTTTTATGTCGCCTAGATCTTACTGTTTCTGTACCCCTCAGCGGTCAGCCGCCATGCTCCATCATTTAGCGAAAGATACCAAAGTGAAGACTGGGCTCACTTCGCTCCATTGACGTCTCCTTCTCGACGGCGCTCCCGACTCCATCCCTCCGGCAAAGGCTGAGGTACGGTAACCCTACCGCCAACCCATCTGGGGACTGATCATGTACATCTAATCTGCGGCGACCATCACCACGAGTACCTCTTTCATAAAACCGGGAGAGGTGTATGAGAGGGTAATGGGGGGCGGGGTTCCGGGCGACCTCACCGGGGTATCGCTGCGGCGGCAGGTCTTGCCGTCAAACGTAATCACCATGTAATTAACTTCTGCACTCACAAGAAGGCTTCAACCTGCGTTTGTCAAAATTTTCTCCAAGCCAACTTTCGGAAAAAGACTTATAAAAAATTAAACTGGAAATGTTTTCTCAAATTTCTTCTGGGTCACCCCAAGGAAGGGCATTTGGGCGGGGGGAGGCCTGTACCTGGAGGTACACCTTAACTCCGCGCTTTCAAAATAAGTGCCTTAATGATCTCTTCTATCGACCAAAATGTGAAATTGTTAGTACATAAAGTTGAGACTTTAATCAGAAGATGTCACTACTGAAACATTAAGTAATTGTGTTATTGTGAAGTTTCCTAAACTGATTCGAATTCTATTGTTATTTGTTTTTGTTTTTTTTTTGCTGTACATCAAGATGTTCGGACGTTTTTCCACAGATGTCACTGCCATAAAACTATAGTAATGCACTCTAGTGCAACTTGTGAAAATTTGGATTATATAATTCCACCTTTACAATACTGCAAGTGTCTTTATTAAAAAAGACTACATTAAATTACATTCATGATCATGATACATGTTTCGTCCTCTTATGGGACATCTTCAGTCACAAATACAAAACATTAAAAATAAGGCGAGGACACGTTGAATTGAGTAAATAAAAAGTCTTAGTGTCATGTGACGCGGCGTGGTGGCGTCTTGTCAATCATCAATATTAAAATGGTGCGGCGTGAACATGATGTGAAGCATGAAGTCCAATACGATCATTAGTTAAAACTGTTGTTCAAAACGTCGAATTGTCCATTATAAAACACAGTAAGTGGTTGTGCGAATAAAATTATGTGCCTATTGTACAAAAACAGTGTTGAGGTGATACCACATTCCAACAGCTTTCTTGATTAGGAGGTGGAGTTATACTGATGATACAAGTTGAACCTGATAGTGTGTTGACAATAGCGGCCTAAAAAGAAAAGATGTATGAATGAACTAAAGAAATAAAATTCAATTAAAATGTAAACTAAGCGCCCATCCAGTCACTCACCTCCTTGCCCGTCCTACATCGACCACTCCACCTCAAGTGCTAAAGCTAACTGAGTGACGTCCTTGAAGGTCGTTGAGGACTGACCGTGAGGGGAGGTACAGGGGAGTTTGATGTAAGGGGAGAGGCGTGAGGTAAAGTATTACTCACGCGCCTTCGTGAAAAGAATTTCTTGATTAACTCCTCGACAAGTACATTAATGTCCTCCGATATCTCATTAAGATTATAAATCGGGTTGCATTTTTATCAATATTTATAAAAAAAAATTTCTAAAATATTCAATAGATTACCTTTCTTACATAACTGGAGAATTTTAAGGTCTTGTATGCCCGTGAATGAATGATTGGTATCGTCCATATGAGAACCGAATGCTGAGAATCTGCCTTACTTTGACTCATTAACATGTTCACCATACCTTATATTAAAATTGCGGCCTGTTTGTCCGATATAACTGGCGGAACACTGCTGGCACTTTAATTTGTAAACACCTGATTTCTGAAATTTGCTACTGCCACTGTTGATAGTGTGTTGATTGAAGAAAAGATGAGCGTTGTTATTGGTTGTTTTAAAATAAACTTTCATATTAAGTTTCCTGAAAACATACGTGATATCGTATATTTTATTGTGACTATAGGTAAAAAGGGCGTAACTATCTTTATTCATTTTGGTATCCTTGGTTAATGTGGAAAATGATTTTTTTCTCAATTTTGCTAATAATTTTATCCACAAATTGCCTGTTAAACCCGTTTCTTTTTGCTATAAAATAAATAGTATCCAACTCATTTTTACGATCTGCTTCTGACATGGGTATATTATAAGCTCTATAAATCGTACTGTAACAGGAGGCCCTCGTATGTGCTGCCGGGTGTACGGGATTTTGTTTAATTACGTTTGCCGTTTGAGTGGGTTTCCTAAATATTTTAAACCTAAGATTATTAGAGTCATTGATAAATGTTATGTCAAGAAAGTTTAATGCTTTATTATTTTCACTTTCGAAAGAAAATTTAATCTGTGAATCCATATTGTTTAATTGTTCTAATACCTCCTGTCCATTAGTAATGCTATGGTCAATTATAGCAAACGTATCATCCACGTATCTCAACAAGCTTGTTATGCATTTACTGTTGTTAATTTTGCCCTTTTCAAGAAAATCCATATAAATTTCCGCCATAATTCCTGAAGCTGGGGCCCCCATAGGAAGACCTTGCTGTTTATATGTTTGGCCGTTGAAAGTAAAGTAATTATTAGCGACGACGAACTCCAAACTATTAATGAAATCGGCTATCTCTTGCCTACTCAAATTACTATATTTGAGTAGATTATTCTTTACAAGAGTTATTGTTTTTGATACTGGAATATTCGAGAACATTTTTTTGACGTCAAATGAATACATCTTATAGTTTGATTGCATTTTTAAATCTTTAATACGATCGCAAAATTCTTTGGAATTCTTAATAGACCTATTACCCTCAAATTTATGATGTTTTTTTAGAAAATTGTGTATAAATCTAGACGTTTTATATATAGGGCTATTTCTAAAATTAATGATGGGTGTTATAGGTATATTATCTTTATGCACCTTCGGTAGTGCCCTAGCCGTCGGAATACTCGGGTTCATATTAATTAATTAGTTTTTGGGACTCCCTTTCATTAAGGATGAAAGAAGATTGTTTAAGAAGTTTCTTTAAGTTTCTCTGGATGATATTCGCCTTGTGAGGCCAGAGAGTGTAAGATTTTGACGTAATGTTGCAATGAGTGAGTTGTAAGAAATCGAAGTTTTGTAATAGTGCGCCGTGCCTCTGGAAAGCTAAATATTGTAACTTCTGGATCATGTGCTCTTAAATCAGGATATTTCCGTCCATGTCTAACCGTTGAGATTTCGTGAATTTTGTAAACTGTATCCGGTATCTAAGAATTTGTAAACTAAGGGCTTGAAGCCCCAAAGCTGCAAATTTACTCAGCTTGGATTTTTCCAAGTCTTGTTTCAGGGTTGCTAATTGTATCTGTCATGTTGTTATGTTCACTCAGTGAAAAAATTGTTAAGTTTGATAAAAAAAGAAATATAACCTTTTAATGTTTTAATACAATATTTGATATTGTATTTAGACCCATTCAAGCCCACACCTTCTTTCACCTCTGTGCGTTCCACAGATACCCCGGAACAACAACAATAATAATAATAATAATAATACTAATAATAATAATAATAATATATAAGCCAGTGGAAAAGTTCCGATAGCGCAAGGAGTCGCTGAATTATAGGACTACGTCAATGATGTCGCGATATGTATGGAGGTGATGTGTAGCCGGCCCGTTGTTTGGGCCGGGACTTTTCACCCTCTCGAGATGAATGAGTGAAAGGATAGCGAAGTTTCTCGCCCCTCCTCTTGTGTTCCTCTTTTTTGCTAGCTGGGGCCTGAAGTAGGAGATGTCTTGTTTCGTCTCGAAATGTCCACCTAATAACGCACAAGGCTACAATATTCATTTGGAAGTAATTTTTTGTGTTCATTGAAGGGCTGCGGATAGTAATGTGTCAACAGGATAGCTATACTTTCTCAAGGAGGGTATAATAATAAACTCGTATTAGGAAATTTCAGCTAGAGCCGGAACGGCGTGGTTCGATATCCGATTAGTACCGAAGTTCTTGGGTCGATACCAGAAGACCTTTGGGAGGGGGGTCACACACTCAGTCTTTGTTTACAGGGGTGATGCTTGACCGTATTGTGTAACTTATTGTTTGTGTCCTGTGTAATTGTTTGGTGATCATCTCTGAAGTTATAGGCTCATAAGCGTTGCAATGTCCACATTGTAAATATTAGTAATAAATTTGTCACCCCGAGAGGCATGTGTGTTCGGTAGTACAGTAATTTGTAATTAGATATTATGGGAACCATTATTAATAGGCAACTTCGTAATTTTGATGATTAGGTATTTTGATGAGTCGTGTGGAACGGACCTATTATATACTCTCAAAATTAATGAACCATTTATAAATGCCAATTATCCAAGAGTGGTTAACAATTAAAGTGAAGGAATTTTTGTAATGTTATTTTTCCATTTACAGTAATAAGTTGGTGGTATATTTGCCATAGGGGCAAACAGGATCACTGAACCTTGTAATAAAGTGTGAATATTGAAATAATATCTTTATTAATGTGAAAGGAAAGAGTCCCCAATATTTATCAGTGAATCTGAAATACAAGCGATACTGAGTGGTTTCGACTTGAGAATGTCAAAAATGCAATTCAAGAGTGAATAACGAACTCATAAAGACATTAGTTGGCATTACCAATGCGATAAGTTAACTGCAGCATATCTCAAAATTAGCCACGTTGGCAACTTAATTGTCATTTTATGTGTGTACAGAATTTTTCATGGATGGTCTCTCAGTGAATAACTCTGTGTTTTGGAATAGGTAAAATCCATTCTTATTCTTTATTAGATTAACGTATTCCTCTTACTATAGAGCCGTACTTTCAATATATTTATCTTACATACCCACTTTATTTTTGTAGGACAGGACCATGATCCACATGTTCTGGTGCGAAGCCGCTGCTCTGTATGAAAGTAGGGAGGATGTCTGGGTTTCATTCTCATTTCTCTTCATCAATGATATACTGTATTTGTGAGGCATGATCTTATACTTGGTACTCTGTCGATGCCGGGGACAGGCACAACATAAAATCCCTATAGTGTCTGTCGTTCGCAGCGGTACTGAGAAAACCACATAGAGGCTGTTATCTCTCCTTTACAATGAAACTCACGACCACTACGTTGCTCTGATTGAATTGATTAGGCCATTTTCGCCACACATTGGCAGGAGGACGAACTATGTCTACCCACAGTTTACTTCACATGAGTCGTACGTAGATTTCTCCTTGGTCCTTGTGGGACTTGTTCAAATGGACAAGGAGAGATGTGGCAAATACTGCAATGTATTCGCCCGCTGAAGCAGAGTTTTGGACCTGTCACCATATCAGCAATAACCTCAATGCCAGCCACCCGGAACATTATTTATTAGCGTAGGGCATGAAATCAACATATATATACTTGAACATATTACATTAAAGAGAAAACAATTTCCTTCCTTCCACACTAACACTGCTTCTGAAGGAATCAAGAAATCAACCCAACTACCCGAGTAAGCACGTAGCTTCAGTATATCGACGATGTGAGCGATGGTTTGCCGTGGGGAACCATGGTCGTATTCCGGCGACGTTACGCAGTTCAACTCGTAGAGTGAGTTCCTGGATTTTCCGTGTTCTGTTCGACTCTGTTAAAGCGACCCACTCCCTGCGCGGTAGATGAAATCCACTAGTAATTTGCACACCATAAAACATATTGTGAAGGGACAAGTCCGTTGAAGATTCCCAGCGGTGTTTCCAAACTTCCACAGCGTTAAAATTGTTGCGAGTCATGTCAGCAATATCACACAAAGCTCGTTGGCGTGAATTCAACCTTTGAAGATTGTACCGGTAGTTCGTGGTTTTTGCACATTTTACGGCACTCTCTTAAGAGGGCGTTCGATCTGCACGGATCAGGTGGCATGAGCAGCGGGAGCCAATTTATTGGCATGGATTTGATTGTCCTCGAAATAAGGCACATGGTGTTGTTCAGCTGTGTATCAACATATCGGGTATATAGGCTATTAAACAATACAGGAGAACATTACTCTGCACTGGAATAAACCAGACCAAGGGAGAATGTCGTAGAGTGCTTACAGTAGATCCCCGAGTTTTCCTGCACAATTTTTGAAGAATATTGTTTCAAGGATTCAGTTTCATAGATAAGCTCAATAGATGTTGCTTGAATGATAAAGTGCGATCCAAGGTTACGCCTAGATATTTAGGAAACCAGTTATGACGAAGAATTCGATCACAGAAGCTTATGTTCAATTTTGTGTTAGCCAGTCGATTACTTAAATGGAAGCATGACACTTTGGTTTTACTTGCACTAGGACTAAGTCCGAATATCTTGAACTAGACCTCTAGAGTGGACAGGTCCACTGTTAGGATTTCCTCAGTTTTCTTGAGATTTCGTTGTGACTAGTGCAATGTCATCAGCATAACAGAATTTCCTGCAATTTGACACAGGAAAATCAGAGATGTATAGATTGAACAGCAGAAGGGACAGAATTGATCCTTTTGGTAAGCTATTTTGAGTTTTATCTCGTTGCTTTTACTGTTGTCTGAGCACACCTGGAATCTCCTGTTACTTAGCATGTTGTTGATAACTTGAACGATGATATCTGCATGGTATTTTGAGGAGCTTTTATATTATATCTTGTCCTCAGAGAGTATCGAAGACTGCGGCGAGATCTATAAACGCACCAGATGTCTTAAGCTTGCTTTAGACTGCGTCGAAACCAGGAGCTTTACCGGTCTTCAGGACTTTGAGTGGGGCATCTATTTCATCAGATGTGGAGGCTCGAGAGTAGTGATTTATTAGGAGTTGTTAATTTCAGAGTTCGAAGCTACCATCTGATGAAACGTGTGTGTTTCTTATCTGCTGGTACTCGATATGTTGCAACGCTATTTGATCAGGTGTCACCGCGGAGTGGGGTGCGCTTTCTCCCAGTTTTCTAAGGAGACTCCGTGCCTTTCTGCTGGAGTGAGTGAAGTCCATATTTCCTACATATTCAGTCCATTTTTGCCCTCCGTTAGCATCAAACCTTGGCTTTGCTGATACTTTCGATGTTGAGTTGTACGATACGGATGGATGGTCCAATGTTTCTTGTTAAGGAGCTCTGAGAAGATCTGTTTCCATTAGGTGTTCTTAACATCACGTGATAGCCAGGAGATATTTTCAGGTAGACTGGCTGCCAAAATATTGTTGCTCGGTTGGCACCACACGTGAGCAACATCATCCCACCGCCGGGAACGGAATAATATAGAACACAGCAGTAATATGCTGCAAGAGTTCAAGCAGACGAACACTCGTGGCCGCCATATAGCTTGAGCCTATACGTTAGAATTGATTTCGTATAATACGATCTTGTTTATGTAGTATATTATCTTATTGAATTTCTGAACTTTCTTCATCCTTGAGGCATGTCACCTCACAAGTGTCCGACTCGTTGGCTGCATGGTCAGCGTTCTGGACTTCGGTTCAGAGGGTCCCGGGTTCGATTCCCGGCCGGGTCGGGGATTTTAACTTACATTGGTTAATTCCAGTGGCTCGGGGGCTGGGTGTTTGTGTTGTCCCCAACGTCCCTGCAACTCACACACCACACATAACACTATCCTCCACCACAATAACACGCAGTTACCTACACATGGCAGATGCCGCCCACCCTCATTGGAGGGTCTGCCTTACAAGGGCTGCACTCGGCTAGAAATAGCCACACGAAATTATATATATATATATATATATATATATACCTCACAAGTTAGATATATGATTTGGATGCGTCGTAAATTCTTCTTCACAATCAAAATACTGATGCTGGTTTGCGCAAAAGAATGGGATTGACTGAGGAAAAGCTATACAAAAATATTGTTCGTGCAGAAGGATCTTTCTTGAAGGGTATATACAAGAATTAAGGTCAAGGAGAGGAAGAGTTGTGGAAGAGGAAGAAGAAGAAGGAGTTAAAATCAATTTATACTCAGTCCTGAGGTTTTCTCTATTTGCTGGAAAAATACGATACTCTCATACACATCTCATTCTTTTGCCTTTCAATAATCTGCAATAATAAGGAATAGTTGTCGATAAGCCATTAAAAGTGCCGACCCAAGAGTTAACAGTTCTCGTCACGTTGGAGAGCATTAAGACAGAAACACGGCCTCAGCACAACTCACATCACATCTCACTTGATTCGATCCCAAGCAGCTGGAGCGTTATAACTTGATCGAAACAAGCCCTTTCGCGGAGAAGTATTACAGCTTGCATCCCACATGAACCCACGGAAATAAACTTCGTTACATCGTCCTCTCCCCAGTTTATTTGAAGGAAAGTTCCCAGTCACAGCAGTCACGGTTTGTTGATGAGAACAATTCCATGGTCAGTACCACCTTACCGGGGAGGTACAGCTTTAGGGATTAACAAATTAGCATTCTTCAATTTATAGTCTTATTTACGGATACCTCATTTAATCGCATATATCTCCAAATTATTACCCGAAAATTTTCTTTTATATATCAGTGCGCAAGATATATGCTGGGAAATTATTAAAAACTGCTTTTCTAAAAGTTGTAAAGCATCACTCTTCCATATTCCAAAAGTTCATTTCCGAGCTTACGATATTTTCCTTATCTCGGCCCCAGAACGGTTTTCCCGCTTTGTAGGTATTTTGAAGAGTAAATTTCTGTATTCACCAGCATTCATTACTTTCAATCACATTAATTTTTAGCCCCGTGGCGCCATAATTTTGTCTATGCGAATCCAATTTATTATTATTATTATTATTATTATTATTATTATTATTATTATTATTATTACGGGGTTACCCGTGGACTGCAGAGGTGAAAGAAGGTGCGGGCTGGAATGGGTCTAACTACAAGGCCGAAAGATGAATTAAAATTTCAATAAAGGTTATATTTTCAAAATAGAAGACTTAACAAATTTCACATAGAATTTCAACAAATAACAACAACTCAACAACTATCCACTAATCAGGTACAAGGTATAATTTTACAAATAAGAGCACGAGAGCACAGTTTTTAGGATCCTTTCGTGTTCTGGGCTTCGAGCTCCAATTTTACAATCCTTGAACTACTAGCCCAACTTTACCAAGGCACACTTTTTTCAAAGGACAGAAAACCCCTTCATACAAGGAGCACTTGCTCCCACCTAGTAATGTCAAGCCTCCTAGAGGCACCTTTCAAAACACCAGAAAGAGCTGACCCGCTCTCAATCATTCAAGCCTATTCAAGGCAATACCATACTTTACAATCACTTGCCATCAAGGCACAACTTACAAGAATTAAACAGGTGTATCTCATACCCAGCCTACAAGGCCTTAAAAGAAAAATAATAGGTTAATTTAAATGGCCCTAAGTGCAAAAAAGGAAATGAGGCATGAATTGGCACTCCTAAACACACATTTTAAAACCTAAGAGGCACTAAGCCGATGACACAGTGGCTATTCCCAAGCTAGGGAGGTGACTCGTAAGCTAGATGTTGTTGAAGTGGCGAAGAGCCGTGAAAATCAGCAGTTTTGAAACCCTCGGGGAAGATTCGAGACCTTTCATGAATAAACACGCCACACCCTCTTTCTTTATTGGTTGATATCAAACGGTACACACAAAATCGAAGAAGAAACACATGATTGGTCAAAAATTAATTAGAGAAATTCTTGATTGGTTAAAATCAAAACCGGCGGAAAGAAAATATTACTACTGCCAACCCACAAATGAAAGAACGAAATTTAATAAAGAGAAAAACTTATGAATATAAAATTTCTTCAAATAAATTTCCTTCACTTCGCACCAGGGTGCATGGTCATAGTTTTTTAGTAGGGACATCTGTAAGAGAAAGTCCACACTTCTTGATCAATAGAAAACAAAACACGTTGAAATCCACACAGTATTGACAACTTGGTTATCACAAAATTTTACCGTAGTGACATCTTCTGCGAAACTTATAAATTGGTCCAGTTTTTAAGGCTCAGATTTTCTCCAGTAGAGGCGGATTTATTGGCGCAAGATTTAAAATTGCTGCGTAGGGGAGTATCGCCGGGTACAATTCTTCTTCTTCTTCTTGTTATTATTATTATTATTATTATTATTATTATTATTATTATTATTATTATTATTATTATTATTATTATTATTATTATTATTATGGTGTTTGCGTGGAACAGAGAGATGGAAGAAGGTGCTGGCTTGAATGGGTCTCTCTCCGACAGTCAAAAGGTTAATTGAAATCTTTAAAATTAAGGTTATATTTCTTTTCAGATATTGAATTTTAACAAAACAGTGCCCTACGTGACATAGGAAGATTTCAGATACAGAGAAAGTTCGGTAAAAAATAGAAAAAATGGAAAAATAGAAAAGTTTAGTTACAATTTGAGCTGCCTATTTACAGGAGCCCCTACATCACTAATGTAGCGTTTAGTCAAGGAGGCGAATCTTCGAATTTCTTTTACAGGATGTTTAAAACACAATTTTCAACAGCACTTTGCTCTAAAGGTTACTAGTAACGGCCTTCCAAAGGCACCACTCAATATTTACAGCAGTTACAAGAAAGAGCCTCTATGCTCTATAATTCTACCCAGGAGACTGCGCTCCCAAGGCAACCTTTAAGTTTACATTGGAGACTAGAGCGTCTTTGCTCGATAAATATTACAACTTCAGGCCTCTCGAGGCACAACCTACATTTTACATGTTCAAACGGACATCACTGTCATCAACACTCAACAGTTTAACCACTTGACAGAAAAGTTTTTACGGGAGTATAGAATACTCAGTCTACCGGGACTTGGCGGGAAGAAAAAGCAGGTTTAAGCTACTGGCCCGAAAATCAAAATGATGCGGAGGCAGACACTTGCACTCCTTGACAAGGATACTTTGATATTTAGTAGGGCTCACTGCCGGATGATCCCATATTACTGAGGTGACTAGCGGGAGGAAATTTAAGTTACACGGCTGCAGATAGAAAACGGTTAAAAAAAACATTGTCACCTCAAATACAAGTTGATAGAGAACTCGAGAGGGTGTCACACTCTTTATACCCGAATTTCAGTTAAGTACACATGATTTACTCGAACTTTTACATGAGAAGAAAGGCAAGTTAATATTTTAGAAAATTTACGGTTACATTATTAGAGATAGGAAACCTTCCCCTCGAGTCGGCTTGCGGAGAAAACTACTGAGTTAGAAGGATGGTGGCCATTACCTTAGCTGATGTTCTGTCTGCCGATGGATTAGGCCCCAGCCTCCTCTCTTAACACACACAATCAGTAACACGAATATCAATAAGACAAGTTAACTCGAAAATGCTTCAGCTTTTATACCCGAGAGGAAGGTTCGAGAAGGCCCTCGACTAAAACCGGACACACCCTCTCTATTGGACAATTGAAAAGTTACAATAAGGCTGTGATAGGCAGAAAGATAAACACATGAATTTTGCTATTGGTTGAAATACGAAGTCGGTGGGAAGAGATAGAAGTGTTGCAACCTTAGAAATATCACAAACAAGGAAAACCAATTCAATTTAAACAACCTATAATATACCAAATTTCTTTAAATTTTTGTTAGTCCCACTTTACATCAGACTGCATATCATCAGTTCTTTCATAGAGTCCAAACATTTTGAAATAGTTGTTGCAAACCTTATGTGTTAGATAGCGTTCTTCAAGGTGCTCCTTTTAAATGCACGGGGTTGAGGTTTACCTCCTGGTTCACACCTCCCTCACTCCCGAAAAGTCCTTTTCTGGAGTGAGACTGCAGAAATTTGCTTAAGCAAGTTTTTATGTTGAAATTGCTCAGATGGAAGATTTCTTGCTTAAAGTTTATTTTAGAGAAATTATTTAGAAAACCAGTCTTGAAGTCTTCCGGAAGTTGTCTAAGTCCTTAATGCCTAGTTGACGGCAAAAGCGGCCGCCGCTGCCGATACCCGGGTGGGGTCCCCCAAGTACCCTCAGATATGCCTCTCCCGCTACCTTGAGAGGGGTAGCCACCGACTAGGTACAGTAATGCTGCTCCAAGATGGGTAGGCGGTTGCCCTTGCCGGAAGGATGGAGTTCCAGCGCGCCGTTCAGAAGGAGACTTTACCAGAGTTGAGTGGGCCCTTACCCCACTGCGTCATTGCTCGCTAGATTTTACTACTCACCTGCCATGTCAGAGAGGTCAGTGGAACAGTAATTTATTTGGCGACAGAGATTTTTTTGATGTAGATACATAGTTACTTATTTTTTGCAGTTGGAGATGCGACAGGCGGCATTTAGGAGGAGTGTGTGTTTAATTGGCATGGTTCTGGAGACAAGGGCTAGGTAATGGCCACTAGGCCATGGACAAACGGAAAACCTTATTAGAGGGCGAAGTTGCACAAATCTAATTAAAATGCACAATATGGTTCTCTTATGATTGGGGCAGAAGGCCTCCATATTTCAAATAAGTTACCTAATGAATTTTAAGATACAAGACTGTTACTCTAAGGAATATAACCTTTGCTTACTGCCAAGATTTAGTGGGGTCCAGGATCATATCCCTCTTTAAACATTTCATGAAAGGTTTTAAGGTTACTTTTAGCCTTCTTTCAACCAGTGGAAGTGAAGAAGCTGACAAACTAGCGAAACAATGCTCAAAACGTCCTTTCATAGGACCAGAGCCCTTCCTGGGAGTATCACTCCGAAGTGTGAAACTGGTAATATCCCAGTGGACAAACCAGTCTCACTTAGACATTTGGAAGAGGCTAACCACAGCAAGGCAGGCACGTGAACTTATCGAAGTGCCTAGCAAAGATATAAGAAGGTCCTAATAAATTTGAATGGAACCAGAATACGAATGGTAGTTGGACTGTTGACAGGCCACAATACCTTACAGAGACACCTACACATCATGAAAATCAGTCAGGATTCTATGTGTAGAAGATGCGGTAGGGAGGAAGAGACCTCCGTGCAAGTGTTGTGTCAGTGCGAGGCTCTTGCAAGCACTAGATATCAATATCTTGGCTCAGAGTTTGTCAACCTGGAAGACATCAGGAATGCCAACAACCGGACACTGATATCCTTTATACGAGCACTAGGGCTGGACTAGGCAAACCCGTTTTAGGGACACAAAGGGTCTGCACAGACCTACGTATGGAGCCCTGCGAAGGCAGGGCTCACCCACTCCATATCTATCTATCTATCTATCTAGCCTTCCTCCACGGGTCCCTTATATTATCGGGATCTATTGTCTCTAGCAATATGTCATTAGGTGACCAAAGATTAGAGAGCGGCATGTTGAGAACAAACCTGAACGTAGGAGATGCCGGTGTGAACATGTGGGACTCATGAACAACCGAATTTATAGCAAACGATAACCAATGTAAGTAGGTATCACACCTGGAATGATCCTCATGATGAAAGGCAATCAAAGGAGATCGAAGATTACGATTGACCCGATCAGCCAGAGATGGTTGAGGGTAATAAGCGGAAGTAGTTACATGAGATATGGACAGATCAAAGCAGAATTTTCGAAATAAGTTAGAGGTGAAAGCCTTGGCATTATCCGAAACTATATATTGACAGGGGCTGAAAGAAGCAAAGATAGTGTTAAGACAAGAAATAGTTGACTGAGCGGTAGCCAGCTTAGTCAGAAAAAACCGTAAAAATCTAGTGAAGCCATCTACACACACCAGAATGAATTTATTCCCGTTCCCCTTGATTGGGGAAGGGTCCGACATAGTCTATGTAGAAGCGTTCTATGGGATGCCAGGTGCAATGACAATAGTCCTATCTTAGTAGACAAGGTGGGTTTACTAAGCAAGCCAGATTTACAAGCTCGGATTTCACCATCCATACTCTTCCATATAAACATTTTCCTGATCTTCTACCGAGTTTTTTTAACAATTTTTTTACGTCGCACCGAAACAGATAGGTCTTATGGTGAAGATGGGACAGGAAGGGGTTAGGAGTGGGAAGGAAGCGTCCGTGGCCTAATTAAGGTACAGCCCCAGCATTTGACTTGTGAAAATGGGAAACGACGGAAAACCATCTTCAGGGCTGCCGACAGTGGGGTTCGAACTCCCGAGTTTTTAAGATGCCTAAAGGCCCCACTAATTGGTTCTCATGATAGTATTTGAAGATCATTGGCACGAGTACAGAGGGTGCCGCTAATTTCATCTTCTGATCGTGCCTCAAAAGGCAACACAAAACACCGTTCCTCAATACAAAAGGGACACCATGTTCCCCAGAAGAACGGGTTTCCATTACAAGAGCCAGGACAGGATTTTCACGTTGATATTTCTATATGTCACGGAATAGCGTAAGAGCATCCGTCAAAATAGCATTAATACTAGAAGTTATGGGAATAAACGAACTATCTTCCTGTTCACTGGTCTCAACCTCATTGGAAAACATGCGGCTTAGTCCATCAGCAATTAAATTTTCTGATCCTCTAATGTGTCGCACATCACATTGGAATGCTGAGAACCTGATAGCCCCACGGACGATACGTCCGGTACGACGAGGCCTAGCTAATACCAAACTTAAGGCTTGGTTGTCATTCTTTAATTTGGATCTGACATGTTCCAAATAAAGGCGGAACTTCTCCAGGGCAAACAATACTGCCAAACCCTATAGTTCATAGGTAGAATATTCGGCTTCTTTATACGATAAGGTCATGGAAGCATAGGCAATGGGCCGTCTTCCTAGTTCCTTCTCCTGAAGAAGGACAGCGGCAAAAGTTTCGACAATTAATTTCTTACAGGAATCGGGCATGGCTAATACAGGCGCGTCACACAGAGCCAATTTCAGGTCTTCAGAAGAGGATTGCTCTGACGGCCCCCATTCAATTTTGACAACTTACCTACGAAATAGGTTCATGGGCGCCGCACTGTTAGCGAAGTTAGGAATAAACTTTCTGAATAAATTCACCATACCAATGAACCTGGCAATGCCTTTGGTGTTCTTAGGAGGCTTGAAGTCACGAATAGCTTGTGTTCTGGAATGGTCTATAGAAACACCATCGGGCGACACAATATGCTCTACGAATGACATAAAAGGCCGAGCAAAAGCTAGCTTGGGTAATTTGACCGTCAACCCGGCCTTGCGGAGGCGATGGAGTACTTCCTTTAGATGATCTAGGTGCTCTTCGAAGTTCTGCGATAACACCATGATATCGTCGAGGTAATGGTAAAGATTGAAATTTGATATCAGAGAAGACTCTATCGATCAGTCTAGTGAGGACAGCCGCTCCCGTAGGGAGCCAGAAATGCACGCAGTTTTATTCATACAGGTTCCAATCCGTGGCGAAATCCGTTAAATATTTCTATTTTTCTGCTAGAGGTATCTGGTTATATGCCTGATTAAGATCAAGGATGATAAAGAAATATGCCTTTCGAAACCATGAAAAACAAGAGTGAAGATCAGGAAAGGGCACAGATTGTAACACCACCTTACAGTTCAAAGCCCTATAATCAATGACAGGCCTGAAGCCACCTTGAGGTTTCAGTACCAGAGAAATGGGTGTTGAATGCGCGGACTTGGAAGGTCGAATGATACCATCCTTTAACATCTGATCGATGATTCTTTAAGGGCCTTCATTGTAGGTGGGGACAGCCTATAAGGCGGAAACCTAACTGGAATAGAATCTGTTAGCTCAATATTATATTCAGTAAGGCCCGTGACGCCAAGTGTATCTGAAAATACATCAGGAAAGGACTGACACAGCCTTCTAATACTTCCAGCCTTATCCTCAGGTAGATGCCAATGATTTAACAACATCTCACTCTGGGTAGGCGAAATAGGTGAATATGATGCAGAATTATATTTCAAGAGGGGAATATTGCAGTTACTAGCAATTTTGAAGGTGCACGACTTGCTCTGAATGTCGAGCACAAGACCAGTATTAGACATGAAGAAGGCCCCCAATATTACAGGGTATGACAATTGTTTAGCAACAAACAACTTCACTTTCCAGGTAAATTTTGAAATGCGAACTTTCACAGACAGAAAACCTAAAATTTCCACTGGTGAAGAGTTTGTCGAAACACATTTCATAGAAGAGATACAATAGTCTGGAAATTTACACGAAGTTTTTGATTTAGAATACCATCCGTCAGAAATCATGGAACTCACACTTACTGAGTCTAATAGAGCCGTGACTGGTTCGTTATTTACTTCAATTTTCAGAAATGGGACATATCCTGAGGCCTCTGCCGCAATTCTGAGTCAGGCCCTCGGGCCTTCAAATCATATCTTACATGAAGTCTTATCCTCGAATGAATCGTTCCCTGATCTAACGGGGGCTGAGCCTATGGAAGGTGAAAATTGTGACTCAGCCGAGGACGCTAGTCACTTCCTATCGAGGAGGCAGCACCGGAAGTCGAACAAGATGGTGTGTTCTTACTGGAATTTCAATTCTTGGCAAGATGAGGAAAGGATCCGCATTTAAAGCAACCTTGAGAGGGACCTGCTCCGTTCCTAGTTCCACTAGATTTTATCAAGGGGCATTTGATTCGAATATGTTCCGTAGATCCACACACATAACACTTCGTGTTAGGAAATTTCGGCGAGGTTGTGGACGAGACGAAGGAGGCTCCTTGGCAAGTGGTAAGGTGTCAGCGTACGTTACTCATTCGGCTGACACAGCCATTGCCTCCATTTCTACGAAAGTTTGAGGACGAGATGCAAAACATAGGTACGACCTATAGGGCGGAGATATTCCTTCAACAATCGTTTGCACAATTTTATCTGGGAAATGGAGAGCGGATACCCTGGTATAAAACTTTATATCTTGAATAAAGTCGGCGAGGTTTTCGTCCAGCTGCTGTACTCTAAAATAGTACTTCTGGATTAACGATGGAATGGCTCTAGCCGGAGTGAAGATAGCTATTAGGTGGGAATGGAAGTCTTATATAGATGATCGATTCAGCTATTGCATCAACTATTTTGTCCGAGAGGACGCCTGCAGAATAAGGGTAAATATTTTGAAGTGTTTGGAAATGAGAATGAGCAAAAACTAACGCATGGTTTTGAAATTCTACTAAGAATCTTAGGAAAGAAATCACTTCATTAGTGGATTTAACAGACAACTTGGATATCCCTCTAAGGAACATGGCTAAGGGGTGTGGTTAGCTTCTGAAACCGGGTGACATAATGGGGGACTGCATTGAAGGTGGAAACGTTTCGACCACAGCATCAGTCATAAAGAACGGTGGCATTATCAGTGATAGTGGATAGAGCCCCATCATTGTCTTCTACCCCAAATACCGGGATACAAATAGGAAGTTCTAATGACACTTTAAGTTTAGCAATATCTGCCACAAAGCTCGTAAATCAATTCCTCCTTGCGCAAGAACCGAGAAGCGAGGAATTCTCGGCGACCAGATATGATGGTTGAAAATTTAAACAACCTTGGACAGTTCCAGCAACCAAGAAAATGTTCAGAGTTCGGAGAAAATTCTACGTTTAGCCATCAAAATTGGCTTTATCTACACCCATTCAACCACGCTCTGCTACCATTTTTACTGTGTTTGCGTGGAACAGAGAGGTGAAAGAAAGTGCTGGCTTGAATGGTCTATCTACGAACGTCGAAAGATTAATATAAATCTCTAAAATTAAGGTTATAATTATTTTTCAGATATTAAATTTTAACAAAATAATGCGCTAGGCGACATAACGAGATTCTTCTTTCCGATGGTAGGCACATTTCGAAACAAGTGGCTGAGTGATAGGAACGTAATTAGCTAATTTTCTTGTCTTAATCATGTGCAATGGAGGAATTGGACGTCGAATTCACGCTCTAGGGATTTTTTCAGTTACTGTAAGTGCCATCTCAAAAACTAGATTCAAAAGGAGATAAGATGCAATATTTGTGAAATCGGTGGGAAGTCCAACGTGCATATCACAAGGCCAGCCTCTAGCCGAGATTTATTCGACGGTGAGAATTTGAAGAAAGATCACGTCAAATTATAAGATCCGCGAGAAAAGCCTGAGATATTTTTCTGTCATCTAGGGTTAACATTGCCTGGATTTGGACATTGTGACGAGTTGTTCCCGGTCAATATATAGAATGTTTGAGTTGTGAAATTTGTTTTAACATTCGAGGAAACTAATACAATGCTGTGCAAAAGTTAATTACGAGGTAGATAAAGCAACATAACATATCATCAACTCGGTGTAATTGAGTAAACGTGCGGTAACATATTGCCAGAGGTCTCATACACGTGTATAGAGACCTAACGTGAGGTCAGTGAGGCTATAGCGCCAGATGGGTCTGGCTCCACCAAACGAGGAAGTTGAAGGAACGGGACAAGACAGTGTGACTCAATCAGCGAGACAGCGTTTGAATGAATTCACACACGGAAAAATAATCGGGAGTCTGGAAGAAGTACGAAGAGTGACGAGTGTAGCCCAGGAGTTTGGTATTGTTCACGTGCATGAAGAGCATTCCTAACCACAGGCACAGCAGCAGATGACCCGCTATATTGTGCAGTAGTTAAGAAGAAGCTCACGTCAAACATTCGGTGCAATTACAACCACATTTGACAGGATTGAAAATCACACAATACCACGCTCCACAGTGGCACGGTTACTACGTGGGGGTGCTCTGTTTGCCCGATGACCATTACGTTGGGTTCCTTTGACACCCGCATATCGGCCGCAACTTTTGCGCTGGTGTCAAGATCATCAGGTCTCGACCAACGAGGAATGGGGTCGCCTGATCTTCTCAGATGCGAGCAGATTCAATCCGAGCGGTGATTCTAGACGTACTGTCATCTGGCGAGAGGTGGGAACACGTAATACACCCAGAAACAATGTCGAACATGATCACTTAATGGTTCATTGTTATGATGTAAGGAGGCATAATGTTACATGGGCGTACTGATCTCCAAATGTTTGAACGGTGTACACTCACCGGTCAACCTTATTGTGATAGTGTACTCCTTCCTCCTCTGCGTCGTTTGAGTGGTTCACTCGGCCATGACTTCACTTTTATGGATGACAATGCATGACTGCATCGAACAGCGCAGGTGGAGGAGCTCTTGGAACGAGACGATATTCGACGAATGGTGTGGCCTTCCCGTTCCCCTTATTTACATCCCATTGAGAACGTGTGGGACATGTCAGACAGACGTATTGCAGCACGTCCACATGCACCAACGACCATAGAGCATTTGTCAACCGCGCTGGTGGATGAATGGAACGCCCTACCAAAAGTACTCCTTACCAATCTTGAGTGGCCAGCATAGGTACACGTTGCAGAGCATGCATCGCTGTCAGTGCTGATCACACATCCTTTTAAGAACCAGAGGTCCACCATTTGTCGCAGTGACTTACGTTATCTCTGTACATAAGTGTCATTTCTGTTATTCTCATCACATATTCCTTCCCGTTGCCCACCGTATCGTACTGTAGCAGTTCTTCCTATGTGTGGTTCAAGTTTCATCGAGCTATGTTACTTGGCAGTGACACTACGTGCGAAAGTTACTTCCATCCTTAAGTTTTGCACAGCAGTGTAGTTGACAAAAAGACTTAACACTGTTTAGCAGTATTTACCGACATTTACACAAACCAAACAGATAGGAGGAAGTCTATGACTAAGTATTATTATGTTGCTGCAGTCTTGAAACGACGGTGTCGTTATTTGTCTGTCTTCCAGTATATCCCAAATGGCTGAGCCGGGGTTAGAAGAGAGGTCACGGCAATGGCCGTTGTAAAAAGGAATGATCAGAAGGCTCAATGCACTGATGATTCTTTCTATAAATGATATTTCTGAATTCATGATAGCTTTCTAAACCAATGAGAAGCCGGTGAGCTAAAAATGGTTGCTGGGACCAGCCTACCATTAGGTTTGTACATTAGGCAACTTTTCCTGGTTTAGTCATATGTAGATAAACCATGTCATTAGTTGGTTGTGAGTGGGCAGATTGTACCTTTTTTATTTTCCTTTGTGGAAGTTTTACCATGTTTGATAATTCTTTTGTGGGCTGAAAACGACTCATGGAGAATTTTACTATGTGTGCGAGCGTTAAAAATGACTCTGGGTTATGCAGAATGTTGTATTAAATATTTATTTCGGAGGAAAAATTCCTTCAAACGATGTAGAAAGTACGCTTACGGTAGAGTTTTGAATTTTGGAGTGTTTTCCAATGTACTCCGGTGAAGGGGCTTTGTGAGCATATCATTTGAGTTATTTCATATGCATAAAAGTTATAGACAGTCGTTCACGTGAGTCTGTTAAATGTTGGTCACCTTTTATTCCGAGTAATGATAATACATGTAATGATAATAGTAAAAGTAATGAGTAATGAGACGCGTGGAGGTGAATGTATTTGTTATGAATTTTATTGTTATGGAAAAGTTCATTTGTGATATTCTCGTAAACTGGTGTTATTACGGTGAAGATTCACTCGAGTGTTGCTTAGAGGTGTCATGTATGTTTGGAGTGTCGTAGTTTCAATGAGAGACACTATTGTCCATACTTTATTTGGAGAAGCGGTGTTTTGTACGTGGGTTTCTTAGACCATGAGGCGCAGAGAATGAGAGGTATTCCTGGTGGGAAATCCTGATGTGTTCTAATTCATACCGGGTTTGTGATGTGGAAAACCAGAGGAAAAAGTAGTAGCACATTGGGTTTGATACGTGGGTTATCCCAGGTCTTAAATTCCACGTGAAACTCTAGGCGAGGATTGACTTGTAAATTCTAGTAGCTTATGTCATTCACCCAAGCATATGATATATTCCACCAGTCCCATTAGACGTAAGCTTATTACTGCTTTGTATGGGATAGACCAAGAAATTTATTTATTGTAAACATTATATAGACGATTGGATATTATAATGCGTAATTGAATCTGATGAGATAGCCAGTTTCCAGGTAGCAGCAACAGATGTTTTATTTTATTTTTCACGCAAGGAGGTTCGGTCGCTTCAAAATTAGAATGAATGTTAAAGACGGGTTTTGACAGCAACTAAATGTTGACTTTATATTTTGGGAGATATTACGGGAGATTGCTTTGAATCTCATTTCCATTCCCCAGGAAAAATGTTGAGTTGGGATATTAGTAAGCCAAGACGTCAGGACGCAATAGTTCATCTTTCGAGTTTTCTAGTTTAACATCAACGGTCGCATCCCCAGTGTTCATTTGCTCTCTTTCAATGGAAATTGAGATGAAGTTGTAAATATTTGAGATGACGTTTTTTGTAGATAGGTCTTGTAAGGTTATCGATGGTTTGTGGGGATGGTTAATGCTTGAAAGAATGGATAGTGTTCTTGGGATAGAGATGTCATATACAGAACGAGCGAAGTGATGCAGCTAGCTAATTCCCTCTAACTGACAGCCAGTTTGCTAGTTAGCACATGGAATTGCATAGAATGGTGTAGTAACCAGCCATTTAGTCCAAGGGTTGTCATCGAGTGGCAAACATGGTATGCATAAATCTAGTTGTGTAATTTTTATGATTCGCGTTTGTTCGGTGTTATGTTAGTGCAGTTGTACTTTGCGCTCGTGTTTTGGTGAAAGGGTGTCCATGATTCCGACTAATTGAAATATTTTGCTTTAGAGTTACTTTTATAGGGTGCAGGGTTTGTTTATTTATTTCAACACTGTAGTAGCACAGGATTTCCCTCAACAGGTCTTTTTTGGGATTTTATTCCTAGAATTTATTCCTGTGAAACAGAATATGTTAGCGACAAGTATTGTTGATTGATAGTAAGTCAAGGCATCAGGACGCAATAGATCATCTTTCGAGTTTGCTAGTTTAACTCTCAACGGTCGCATCCCCAGTTTTCATCTGCTGTATTTCAATGGAAATTGAGATGAAGTTGTGAATATTCGAAAAGACATTCTTTCATTTCTTCGGCTGCTCGTGAAAACCAGTAGATAATCCTGGCAAATAAATAGTTGTTTTTCCACGCATCAGGTGTTAGTCGACATTCATTCAGCTGTTTAGATACAGTAAATATTATAAATTAAATTAAATTAAATTAAATTAAATTAAATTAAATTAAATTAAATTAAATTAAATTAAACTAAGTTCCCTATGGGAATCAACATCTATATCATCTGATGGCCAGGCAGGCATCAATTTTTGGAAATGAGACATAGCTCTCATAGTGCATTGGCACTGCTGGTGGATTCATGTAGCCTATGCAGTGGCCTCCATGGTAAGCACTAGCCTTGCGTCTTGGGAGGTGTGCTAAGTCCCAACTGACGAGCCCAACTTAGCACAAGAGGGCGAAACGCAGGCAACCAGGAATGAGTTAGCTGGAAAATTTATAATGTCCATTAAAGGACCATTATATTGGTATTATAAATTTACTCATTCAGGACAAATATTTTAAGTTCCCTATGGGAATCAACATCTACATCATTACTTCTTGATGTTCAGCATTTCAGGAATTGGAAGCTTAACCCACAGTTATTTATGGATTCGAATAAAAATACTTCAAGGTTGTTGTTGTTGTTGTTGGTCTACCTTTAATTTAAGGTGTTTTTTTGACAATGGCCCTTCAAGCATTGTATAGTAATAGCATGGCATCTCGCCATCGTAACAGTGAGAGATATTTGGTCGTAGTTGTTTCATACAGTTAGTTTACCCACGCCTTTGATTTCTCTCTTGATACACTAAAGCCATGTCCGCAAGTGACGAAGAGCCAGTAGACAGCAGAATCTACAAAATATGCTCGAGACCTAGAACAGGTAATTTTTTAATTAACAGCTGGCTGAAGTTATCAGTATGTTTCCGATGCATTATCTACATGTGCTAATTAAAGATGGCGAGATCGGCCAAGGCACCGGTGCCATCATGGAGTGAGTAATATAGACATGTACCAATTATCGTCCTAAATGTTCATTGACGTGCAGAGGTTCCGCCTACATTCCTATGTAAGTTTCAGTAGTTGTAGTATAGTTCCTTGAGACGAGAAATATGAAGAACGTATGTTTTTTGCTCACCAGGTAGTGTTATTTAGTGTCAATACTTTTGAATGTGAATTGGGGAGAAATTACGATGAAAAGAAAGACACGTTATTAGTGTGGAAGTTCATTCGTAATTTTGATGGCAAAGTGTAACAGCGTGTGGTTATCACAGATTATTTGAAATTTTGCGTATCATTTGGAATTTGAGAGATAAATCATTTGTACCACTGATGATACACTTAACTTTAGAATCTTAAATCCAATCCCAGTCGATAATTCGGCTATCAGTCCTACTAACTGAAACTTATGGTCTATAATTGTCAGTCCATAAAGATTTCGGAGGCCAATCCGATTCGCTTAAGGATTCTGGAGACTCCCAACGGTCCTGTCAGTGAGAAGCCTTAACATTTAAATAAAAAGGTCTAGATTTCGAGGGTCGGAAGCTACACTTTTCTTAAGCATATGAAAATACCCACGGCTGTTAGTGGAACTTGACTTTTCAACTTTCAGGCCCTTCTTGCTGTTGCTTTGGGGATTTATTTAGCGATGGTTTCCTATTATCTGTCCTTCAGCGATTCTGTAAGATGGAATGGCCCTATGATTTGATACCACTATACTATTGATTTAGCTAATCGCGGTCATCAATCTAGATGACTTATTCAGTGACTTATTTACCTTGTTCACCTACACCTTTTAATGCTAATTTATTTTAAATAACATTTTACCCCCTTATCAGCGATTGAAATCATGAAGTAACTCAGAACATTCACTGTTCTCGTAACTTTACCTTCAGTGATCAGGAACCAAAATAACCCCTGAAAAGAAGAACGCTAAATAACGGTCTCCACTAAGTCCGGCAAAACATAACACCTTGCAGGTAAGTTGCAATTTATGCGTTCAGGGAAGAATTATAAAGTAAATATAGCATCTATAATATTATGTACACAATATATACAGCAGTGAGGGCCATGGGAGAGATAAATATTGCTGATTTCACCAATTTCATTCGGCCACTGGGGTATGGATGATGGACAAATTATGAGATCTGCCTGTCGTCCTTGGTATGGTCGCCGCGGACATTCTGAAACGAGGTGTTCCAGAGCTTGCTGGGAAGTTCCATAATCACAGTCAGATGACCTTCTGAAGCTCCATTTATGAAAAAAAGTATGCACGTCGGCCATGTGTTGTGCCGACCAAGTCCTGCGAGGTAGATCAAAACCTCTTGGAGCAAGTTTTGAATTGAGCAGCCTGATCCGTCCTGGAGCTGGCTACAGCCAAGTATGAACAAGGCAGCGTCAGCTCAGCAACAAGTCGAAAAGTGTCTCTCAACTGTTTCATGTTTCGCCGCAATCCTCTATCAGGGTGTATTCCTCGACCGAACATTTTACTACAAAATGCATCTAGAAAACCTTGCATCGAAGCTGAAGACCCAAAACAACATCCTTCATAAACTGCGTGGAACTTCATGTGGTGCTTTAGCTCAAACATAGCAATGGTCTGTCCTAGGCCTTGTATATTCAACAGGCGAATAACGTCTTCGGTGAGGTTACATAGCGCATTTACGAAGAAGGTAGACGTCCAGCTGAACAGTTCAAACAAGGATCATCTACACGTGTCTCTCGGGTGGTGCTAAGAAAGCAACAGTGATAAGATGAGACTGAAATGTCGGAAGCGACCTCTCGGTCAAAGAGTGAACAAGAAGGAGATGTGTGTTCCTTTTCAAGACTCTCAAGTTCGTAGAATGGACCATGGCTAAGCATTTGTCAATTGAACATCGAAAGGATTAGTCGAGCGAAATGCGAGTATCTTCCTAGTATTGCACTGAAATATGCAGTTGATGTCATCGTGGTTGAAGAAACACACATAGCAGGCGAACTACAGTTTCAGAGTTGGGGAAAATTCCAGGCTTTAAATTGATAGCGTCTAACTGCCATCAAAATTACGGCCTTGCAACTTATGTCAGGAATTATATAACAAATTACCAATTACTATCAGTAAACTCTCAAAGTGACATTTTACAACTACAGTTAGGATTGGAAACTTGATAATAGTTAATGTGTATAAGCCACCAGATATTACTTGGCCTAATCCTCCTACACCTTCTCTACAGTATCCTACTATATATCTCGGTGATTTCAGCAGTTATTATCATCTTTGTGGATATAACAGGGATGACTCTAATGGTGAAGGTCTTGTGGACTGGATGGAAACAGAAAATCTGAATCTGATTTTTGATGCTAAGGACCTGCTTACCTTTCAATTAGCTCGCTGGTCTCGATGCTACACCCCAGATCTTTCACAAATTGGCTTAATAATTCACAGAATCAAGTTCGACGTACAGTGCTCAACGATTTCCCACATAGTCAACACAGGCCTGTTCTCTTGGAGGTTGGGATGTCTTTACCTGTTGTTCGACAACATCCTAAACCGAGGTGGAACTTCAAGAAAGTCAACTGGACTGAATGTCCAAAGCAAAGAGACTCCAATATAAGATAAGTCAAACCAACATACAACAACTACAGCAGATTTGTAGGGGTTATAAGAGGTGCAGCCAGACGATGCATCCCTAGAGATATCTTAAGTAGTATATCCGTAGCTTGAGTTCAGAGAGTTAGGAATTACTAAGAGAATATGACGAGCATCCCATTTCCGACAATGCAGCTGGTCTCCTCCAATCCTTGGATGAGAGTCGAAGAAGGAACTGTCATGAAACAGTAGAATCCCTAGATTATACCTATTCTAGCAGGAAGGCAGGTCTATAATTAGAAAATCGGGCTCTTCAAACCTTGCAATTAAAGGATAAAAAAGAGCCATCAATCTGAATTATTTTTCAAATCATCTAATATTAGTTTCCAGAACACAAAGACAAGCGAACTAATTGGATATCAATTTAAAGTTGAACATCAAGAAAAGAGCAGCGCCGCATTCTTCTGAATTCTCTACTCAATTCAAAGAAGGGGAAACTAAAGCCTCAATAAAAAGTACCAAACTTAGAAAAGCTGCAGGACTTGACGGAATTTATCCTGAATATTTGGCTCATTGCGGACCAGCCACAATAAAACTGTTAACCTACTTCTTCACTAATATAATGCAAACTGTAAACATCCCACCTTTGATGAAAAAAAACAAAGATAATAGCCATACTGAATCCAAATAAAGAGCCATCTAATGTGGAAAGCTACCGTCCAATAGCACTTCTAAGTATCACACATAAACTCCTTGAGCGACTGATCCACAATAGAATTTATGAAGCAATCAACAGCTACATTCCTATAGAGCAAGCAAGATTTAGACCTGGAAGAAGTCGTAATGATCAAGTACTGTCTTTCACCACGTATATCGAAAATGGATATGAAAGGAAATCAGTAAGGTGGCTGCCTTTTTGGATCTAGCAGCTGCCTATGATACTGTCTGACGAGGAGGACACATTCTAAAATTTTGATTGTTATCCCATGTCGTAAACTTATGGCCTGACTTATCAATATGCTTAGTAATAGGTACTTTCAGATCTACGCTGATTATAACAGAAGTAGGGTGATTAAATTAAGTGATGGTTTACCTCAAGGACCAGTCCCGGCTCCCCTTCTTTTCAATATGTACATATAAGGCTTCCCAGACACATCATCACTACTTTAGCCATTGATCTGGATGCCTTGGATGTATACTTCAAGAAATGGTGCCTTCACCAAAATCCTCAAAAAACAGTTATATCTACATTCCACTTACGCAACAGACAGTCTAATTACAAACCGATAATAAAATTCCGTGGTGAAGTGTTGCCGATCTGCAGTACACCAAAATACTTGGGAATAACACTTGATAGAACTTTGACTTTCAAGCAACATCTCTCAAATATAGCTGCTAAAGTTAAAACTAGAAATAATATTCTTCAGATACTTGCTGGTACACCATGGAGAGACAACACTCATGTTCTGGGATCAACAGCATTAGCCTTATCATATTCTGTTGCTGAATACTGCTTCCCCTCTTGGATCCGTAGTGTTCACACTATGAAGATTGATGTAAAACTCAATCAGGCAATGCGCATAATCACGGGATGCATTCGGAGCACGAACAAGCTATGACTTCCTGTTATCAGCAACATTCCACCTCCAGCCCTAAGACGATCAGAAGCTCTCCTAAAGGTTTGGAAAACATTCATCAGAACCCCCAACTATCCATCCAACAAGATATTACAAACACTGAACCTCAACGACTGAAATCAGGGAAACCACCCTGGCGTACAGCAACAGATTTTCAAAGAAACTGTTTTCATGTTAACAGTTCAATGAAAGCCCAGTGGGTACAGTCTACAGTAGTCAACAAATATCTACTTGAGAATCCTTCTAAACGCGTACAAGGATTTGGTTTTCCAAGGCGACTGTGGAGAATCATCAATCGGATAAGAACTGGACAAGGCAGATGTGGTTATCTATTGTGCAAATGAGGTTAGACTAGCTCTGCAGATTGAGATTGTGTTTCCCCTTCTCAGTCAATCCACCATTGTTGCTGCTGACTGCCCAATTCGAGCTTTCAAATGAAAGCTAATGGACATTCACCGCACATCGGATGATGAAGTTGATTTGGTCAAAATACTAGACCTAGAGTTGTAGTATTGTACGGACTTGTGACTACGCACATTAATCCTGAAACTACAAATATGTACATAATGTACATTCATCATACGATAAATAAATAAATCTCTGGAATAATTCGGTCCATCCCAACACACTGGCTGCTATTCCTCTCTTATATTCCGACACCAGATCTGCCGAGTTCAAATGCATTACTTCTGGAGTACAGTAAGATCTCATCGAACACTCTTCTAATTATATAAATTTACGTTCAATCAATTTTCCTCCGACTTTCTCCTGCATCCTAGTGTTGTCGCTGATACGAACTGTGTCGCACATGTGGAGTCGTTTCTGTTTTACAGCTGGATGCCCTTCCTTACGCGATACTACGTCGAGAGATGTATTCATAACCCCGTGTTTTTCTGTTGGTTGGCAGCGTGATATGGTGTGTGTGTGTGCGAAGTGGCGTGCATCGGGATAAAGGCAAACACCCATCCCATGAATCGAAGGAATTAAGGAGATCCGGTCCGGAATTCAACCCGGAACCCTCTGAGCTGAAAGCCTCGAAGCTGACCATTCAGCTGAAGAGTCGGACATACGAACGTAGGAGAAATGAAGTACGAGAAGTGATTGTGTGAACTTCTTGGATAATCTCAGAACAGTGAACGACTGTTATTCAAAATCTCGTCTTCGGTGTACAGAGGTCGCAGTTGCACCAATTGACGCTTGGTCATGTCGTCAGTCACAGCAATTTTGTTGTCCTCCAACTACGACACTAAAAAGTCTTAGCGGCTAACACATGTGGAAGGTTTGTTTTCCTGAATGGTTTGATACGGTGCACTGTCAAGGACTACAAGGCAGCCAAGGAGAAGGTTTCGGGGTGTGTCCCTCCTGCAGCCACTTACGTAACAACCCTGACACTGTCAATCACACATGGTCGCCAGCCATTAAAGAAGGTGGTTCTCCTCTTTCTCCTTTTCTTACTATTATTTCCTTTCGGTGTTTTTCAAATTCGTACGCTCCTGATCACTATACAACCTGTGACGAAGGAGACTAACACGTAAAGCATTGAAAACTCCATTATTAGAGAGCTCCTGCTCGTGAACACACGAGAATTTCTTCTGAAGGCGCGGAGATAACAATATCAGTAACAATCCATCAATATATGTCTCACAATTTTATAACTTATAAATTTAAAACCTATACGTTTGTTGAGTCTCCAGAACGTGTGTTTCTCTCTGGTAAGCGGTGTTCTCCCTTTGACAGCATTAAGAAGTTTACGTTAAGTGCGGAATTCTTTGACAACTTCGTAAAATTCCAGAAATGTTCGTCGGCTAACACACGTATCGAATTCGTCAAGTTCTGTCTTCTTCCGACGAGGGCGACTTCTACCTGGGATACGAATCACAGTTCCATCTTCTGTGGCTAATACATACTGCCTAGTAATATTCAACACAGTTCTTTCATTTCTATCGAGTGCTTTAGCAGTCCTTTCCGCAGGATTCTGGAGAGGGATTACGAGACATCTCCTCTTTTCCTCTTCACAGAACTGTACAGCACACGACTTCTGCGTGGGCGTTTGCATTCTAAATACCATGCAATGACATGTATGATTCTGCATAATTTCTTCGAATGTGATAGGAACACTGCACCGAACACGTAACCGAGCTTAGTGCTAGCGGCACAAGGTTACACGCGTGTGGACTGTACCTACTGCGTCACACTGTTAGTTCGCTCGAATCCCCTGGTAAAGACTCATCCTCAACAGCTCTGCCATCAATTGTCAGGTGGCACTGTTGTGCATTTGACGATCAACCAGTTGAAAGTGTTGTTGCTGTGTGGCGTTGAAGTGAAGAATGCCGATTTCAACGCTCTAAAGTAAGTTCTCAAAGAGTGATCAGCGTTCGTGTATAAAAATCGAGGTTGCCCGTGGCAAAAATGTATCCGAATGTTATTGAGGATTACGTGAAGCATGCGGCGAGAACGCAAAGCCATATAGGATTGTGTTTCAAGGCGTTTGGTGCGGGTTACAATGAGTCTGAGGATTTGTACTGCACACGTCGACCGTCCATTCATCTCGTTTCCGTAGACCATCGATGGACTGTCTGAGAGTTATCAAACAATGTCTTAATATGAGGAAATTGGTCGCGTTGGTTTTCAATCAACGTACAGAAATGGCACCGGTAAGCACTGCCTAGCATCCACCAACACAAAGACCGCAGCGTATTGTTGCCATTGATGAGACGTGGGCACCAGTTTGAATTATAGCGTCAATCGAATAAATAGCTTCACATTTCTTCGTCACGTCCACAAAAATTTCAGCAGGAACCCAGTCGGGTGATTGTGACATACAATCACTATTACCGATTTCTGTAGCGACATCCGCGTCAGGTATGCGGCGCAAACGTGCATGTTCATTGCTAGACGATCGCCCTACCGTGTTGTCATGTCGCATGTCTTATTGCAACGAGAGGTCTTGGAACACGTTTTCTTACTCATTTTCACTATTTTAGGTACCTCTCCTTTTGTATCAATGCATGTTACATGTTGTCCTTATCTTAATTGTTTTCGGTTTGGCAGCCTTTCACTGATTTAATACTGTATTAGTTCCCTTCATGTCACTGTTTGCTTCACCAGCAAGAACGTATTCTTCCGCGCCTTTCTACTTTTCCATTGGCAATTTTTGGTTTTTGCCTTTGCCTTTGTTATATTTGTACCGGGCGGTACACCTCCGCTCCGCTAATTCAAACCTTGCGCCAGTTGAAACTCCTCTACTGGAGGAAGCCGTGTTAATTCTCAAGTTTCTCAGAAGATGTCCCTACTTGTAAATTTTGAAGTGTTCTGAACTGTGTCGTTTTCGATGAATTTTTGTTTTGCCTGTAGTAAGAAGTGTGAACATTCTCTCTTAGATGGCACTACTGAAGGACTACAATTATGCACCCTAGTGAGAAGTGAAAGAACTGTGTTTTTGGAGAAATTTTGTGTTCATAAGTTTGTTCTTTGTTGTTTAGGTTGGCTGTATAACCCTTCACTGTCCGCCAGTTTTGAATTCGACCAATGAGTAATTTTTGTAATTAATTTCCCACCAATCCTGGTTTTCTTCTTCAGTTTTGACATCTAATCTTTTGGCCGTCCAATAAAATGATTGTGGGCGGGTGTTATCATTCCTGAAAGGTCTAGAATGTTCCGCGAGGGTATATAAACTGCTGATTTTCGGGTCTCTGCACCACTTCAGTAACATCTATCATTGTGTAAATTATGTAGCGGGGGGCGGGTAGCGCCTCTTTCTTCCGGCAGCGGTTCATCAATAAGGTAATGGCCTTTTAATAACTTCTTTCTTGCTAGCTCAGCAGTTAACTCCCGGGGCGGGTTCGAAACCTTTTACTATGTAACCTTCCTCTAAAATGTAAAAGACTCTTGGTATAAATTCTGTCTCTTTAAACTACACATTGGGATAGAGAGTGCCTAACCCTCTCGAGCTCCCATTCATTTTGTTTTGAGGTGACTACGTTTTTATAACAGTTTCCCTTCTACTCGTAATGTCATAAAGTTTTCTATCGTGTCACCTCCGTAGAATGGGATTAGCCCTTGCATAAGCGGCCTAGGGCCAAATTAGGTTTTAATAAAGTGTATTAGGAGTGCAAGTACGCCTCCACTCAAATTGGTATTTTGGGGCAATGTCATTGACCTGTTTCTTTACTTAATAGGCCTCAGTAGGTTGGGTATTTTTACCCCTGTGTTATTGTACTTGGAGGACAGCTTGAATGTGGAGTTAGGTGTGGCCTTTGATGGGCTTGAACTTTGAGAGCGAGTTGCTCTTTCTTAAAATTTGGTTTCTGTGTGCCTCGAGGAGGCTTTACCGTGTAAAGGGGAGCAAGTGCTCCTAGGCATGATTGGGGTTTTCTGCCCCTGTGTTGAACCTTGTATATAAGTGAAGTTGGGCTTATTGCTCAAGAATTGTGTGTCTGGTCATCGGAGCCAAAATCCTGTAATAACTGTAATTGTACATTCTCGATTTGTTGCTAGGCTACTGAGTACCTGTTATATTTGTTATTTCTTGATCTTGAAAAGAAAATATAACCTTGTTAAATTTTAAATTATCTTTAATTTGGTATTCATCCCAGCACCTTCCTTCACCTCTAACTACCACGGATAACTCCGTAACAATATTATTTATTAATTGGAAATTATTAATATTCCTTCTGGACTTCCTTTCTCCCGTTATTTTGTAGTTTTTGATAAGGTTTTTATTTACTTTTGAGTAATTACTTTACAGCACTACTTTACGCCGTACCTCCGACCTTGTGCAGTGCTACTTAAGGACTGCCTTAATCAAGTTCTTCAGGACACAGCCTTAACTCTCTTCAAGGATCTGTGCCATTTCTCAGCGGCAGTTTATATGCTGCACTATCGTCCAGGCACGCACTAGAGAACGCGGCTTTTCGCTGACATGTATCTTCCTACACCTCGGCTCCGCTCGCTTGTTAGAACTGCAGCATGACACGTGGAACGCAATTTCAACACTCTTGCAGCTGGCTGGGGCGGCATTTCTATTTCACTTCGGATTTGTACTAATGGTAGCCTGGACCTTGTATTCTGCACCAAGCTTACGAAAACGACTTTCTTATTTTTCAATCGCACTGCAGCGCTGGACTATTTAGTTGCTGCTCTAACATTTGGTAAACGTTTTCCAATTTATTTTCTCCCTGGTGGAGAATTTTGTGCTGTGAGATTTCCAATCAAGCTTATTAATCTAATTTATAATCTTTGTGAATTTATTTAGTCTTAGAGACCTCTTTAATACCAACTTTGTGATTTTTGAGAGCCTTAATGATCATTTACCTAGTCATGATATTCAATTTTAATATCGGTCTGGCTTTGCCTTCAAAGTTAACGTAACTATTTCAGATATTCTGATATTTTTCACGTTTCATAAGACAACAGTCTTATTTATATATCATGCGCATAGCCGGTGGCCATTTGGCTCAAGGACATGTGCCCAGTATTTAATCTTAAACTTAGTCATTGTTTATTTTCAAAACTATTTTTTTTTGCTATGGGCTTTACGTCGCACCGACACAGATAGGTCTTATGGCGACGATGGGATAGGAAAGGCCTAGGAGTTGAAAGGAAGCGGCCGTGGCCTTAATAAAGGTACAGCCCCAGCATTTGCCTGGCGTGAAAATGGGAAACCACGGAAAACCATTTTCAGGGCTGCCGATGGTGGGATTCAAACCTACTATCTCCCGGATGCAAGCTTCACAGCCGCGCGCCTCTACGCGCAAAACTATTTCAATTATGTATTGTTAATTCTTCAAATATGAAAATAAATGTTGCAACTGCTGATCCCTTACTTTTCTCATTCCCCTTAAAACTCAGGAATTCTACTTTAGCCTTTCCCTTCGTACTCACCAGACACGAGTCCTTGCGGAATCGACCTGCTTCTCAAGTTCATGGAACCCGTCCGCGGCCGCCGAATTCCTGTTCTGCGGCCAGTGGGGCGCTCCGTCAACAGAGGAAGCCGCTTACCGACGATTGGCACTTAACGGGTCACTTCATTTAAGGAATGTACTTGTTAGTTCTTTAAATACTGGGTTCTATGAAAATTGCCATGACTTTATTTAGAGTCCTCGTATATGGCCTAGGTGTCATTGCAGAGGCATGTAGAGTGACATAGTTTCCCGTTCCTTTCCTCATCAAGCCAGAAGTTGCTATTACATTTCAGTCTGACAAGCCCCTTAAATACATGCACCGAATGATCCTGTGGATGACATTTTTACACCATTCACAACAGGGAATGGCGTTCACACCACGGTCACTTTCAGACAGATCAATGTTTCAGCCCCATACCAGAATACACAGTGCACTGTAAAGACGAGTTCTTGCCAGCGGAGACATTAGTAGTTACTTTATTTAACATTGCGATAAATATTTGAGGAATAGAAAATACTGCATCATGCAGAGATATACTGGTAGATGGGCAGCCATTTTCCAATTGGTTCGGTATATGAAAGGTAGATTCTACATCTCACCCTACTGAAGGTCTAGAAAGTTGAAAAAAAAAGATAAAGTACGTTGATCTCAGTGGCGAAATCAGTTGATCGTTGTCCTTCTGTTCGCCAAGTTCGGACCATTTTAGTGTGTTTAAAGGCCACAACTTGGTACCTTTCGGCATCCTGGATAAAGTTTCTTCTTAAACAATTTTAGGGATATTAACCAAAACAATAAAAAACTATTATTATGAAGCTTACTGGTTACGGAGTATTAAATCAGGATTTCACTGTTTGTGACCCTGGCCCTCATTGGGAGACAATGTGAGGCATCTGCATGAGCACGTCCATATACCACTCCACAAGTCCCTGAATATCTCGACATTCTGTCGGGAAATCGAACACACGGCATTTCCTTTGAAGCAAAACTCAGCTACGCAACATCCAAATTTGTTTCATAAAATTATTATACAGTTTGTTATGTTAAATTTTTAAAATGTTGAATTCGTAATTAAAGTTCTGTAAAACCTATTCTTATTGCACCGAGTTCCTCTGAAAGAAAACCAACCCCTGGTGGTGGTGGTGTGGGGGGGGGGGGGGGTAATGGAATGGCGTATGGCTTTTAGCGCCGGGAGTGTCCGAGGTCATACTCGGCTCGCCAGGTACAGGTCTTTTTATTAGACCAACGTAGGCGACCTGCGTATCGTGATGAGGATGAAATGATGATGAAGACGGCACATACACCCAGCCCCGGTGCCAGCGAAATTAACCAGTTATGGTTAAAATTCCCGGCCCTGCCTGGAATTGAATCCGGGACGCCTGCGGCCAAAGGCCAGCATTCTAACCACTTAGCCATGGAGGGGGGTACACGGATTAAATAAATAAATAAATAAATAAATAAATAAATAAATAAATAAATAAATATATAAATAAATAAATAAATAAATAAATAAATAAATAAATAAATAAATAAATATTATTTAATATCCTCTAAATAGTTATAGGTTTTTTAAGGCATGGTATGGTGTCCGAATTTTTTTCGATAATATATGAGCAATTGGCTAACGTGCTTACTAACGGCCAGTTCAAGGACTCGGGTTCATTACCCCTTGTGAGGATAACTGCTCGGCAGTCTAATACAAATTGCAGAGAAACCGGTCATAAAATCAAGCAATACGATTGAAGAATTCATCACACTGACCACGTGGTATTCTAATACCTGCAGGCCATTTGGCTGGCAGAAGTGATCTAGGCAAGCCAAGGTCAGAAATAGGCTGCAATTACCTCAAGAAAAGAGTAGATCTGTCAGCATTTCCGGTGAGAAGCTACGGTTGGAAACTCTGTCATTTGAAATCTGGACTTGGAGAACACGAAGTGGTAGAGATTGTCTCCAGGATTCATTTAATTTTCATTCCATTGACAATGCCTGCTCCAATTTCCGGTCGCCAGTGGAAATTGCAGGTTGTTTAGACGACGGACGCCTACAAATATGAGGAAACGTATTATTTTGTATAAATGCCAATTCGTTTGTGTCAAATGAGGGGCAAAAAATATGGTGTACAGTCACATCCTGTAAATAATAATAATAATAATAATAATAATAATAATAATAATAATAATAATAGTAATAAATAAAATGAAATTTCACAGCCTGTTTCCAGTCACTTGACCGGGTCAGGAATGGAATGAATGAAGAACCATTCTACAGCCGAGGATGGGAATTTTGCCGGCTGCCGAAGAATGCCGCACTCTTCTGGGGCAATGGTTAATGAATGATTAATGAAATGAAATGATATTGGAGGGTGTTGCTGGAATGAAATATGACAAACCTCACAAACCTCACATGGAATGACCGGGATTTGAACCACGGAACCCAGCGAAGAGAGGCCGGCGTGCTGCCGCCTGAGCCACGGAAGCTCTAATAATAATGAAAATGTACCCATCGCATTTTCAGGCACTTTATAAAATGGCGTCAAAGTAGATGTATACCCCACGAAAGACGGAATTACGTAAAACGAACTATGATTCAGAAGTACACAGGGGGCCGAAATCGGAGAAAGTGAGCATAATCACGAAGTCTGTGGAAGAAAAGAACATTGAAATGCTAAGTGGATTGCCGAGTAACTGAATGATAGACGAAGACGTCAGCTGCGTAGAATCGTAAAGAAATTAGCCAGCTACCGTTAGAAAATACTTAAAATAACTGTTGAGGGAAGATGCTACAGCAGAATATTATTTATTCACCACGAAAGAACAGTAAACCAGCTGAAAATAAGAAGATTAACATTAAGTGGTGAGACGAGGACCGTGACGTTGAATGCTGTTGGAATTAAAGATAATCGAATAAATAGAGGGCGAGAATTATTTCAGGAAGGAAGAATTAAGCGAGACGAAGACGTCAGAAAACGAAATTATTATTTGAATTCACATAAAAATTAAGGCAGAATTGATACGCGAACTATACTAATCATAGTATTATACAGGTTGTTAGGGGTATACGTACAGATATTAAGCTAGTCGGCAAATAAAAATACATCTCACAATATTGAACCCTTGAACTTACCATTCCATCGTTGGTCGGCCACGGCTGCTACAGTAGAACAATCTAGAACTCTTAAATCATGGGTCGTTGCGGGAATAAATTCGGTCACGATCTTAACCAAACGATGGGGTTCAGAAGAGAGCCTAACTACTTGAAATGAGGAGCAAAATGTGCTTACTAACTTTTATTAAATTGAAATAGCACGATAACATTATTAATTTAATATGCATTCTTGAAATAAAAAAATTATAAATTATTGATTTTTGAATGTTTCAAACACAGTCACATTACATAACGTTGATTTGTTTCTTACATTATCGAAGAGTTGCTTCGGAGAAGTTAATATATTAGTGGACAGCGAAACTGAAAAACTGAAAAAGGGAAGACCTGAAAACCGGGCACCTATTATTCCAAACGAGAACTGAGAGTTAATCCACACGATCCGTGGAAAATCTGACTTTCAACAAGTAGAACGCCTGATTTTCTCTCAATTTAGGTTATCCACCAGTCGAATACCCTTTACGGATACGGAACACCCGACGAATGGACCCTTAATCGAAACAAACTGACTATCAGTTGCTTTGGATAGGTTGCGAAATATTATGGGAAAGCATGGTGTTCACTACGAGTTAACAACATCATTCACAATTGAAATAAAATTCCACCATGTATTTGTCATTCATGACACCCTTAAGTGATAAGGTAATCCCGATGCTAAATGTGCATCACCCAAAACAGCTGTTCGGAAGGAACCAATAACAACATGATCCGTGAAGATCCTACGTTACGTCGTTCTAAAGGAACAAAACTGCGAAATGCAGGAAACACTTATTCATCGTGCATTTAGAAGAAATGCCAAACACTGAAGTTAATTAAAAAATGGAAAGTTACTTGAAAAGTATTATTATCGAACCGATTTTCAGGTTAGAAATGGTTTTGTTACGCTAAATAAAATTACCAGTCCACGTTAAAAATTATTACAACTTTAAGGAATTCTTTCCCTTGAAAAACAATGCTACCAGTACAGATCTATTTATTTATTGTCTGTCCCAACACACTACTATAAAGTGATTACTTAATTACTTCAACTATGAATAAAAATGAAAGTACGACAAGATTGAAAATAAAATATTGTTACTGGCTGACGAATCGAAACCGCATTCGCAACTCAAGTCTCACACTAATACACTGAGTGTCAATATGCACACTATCAAACGAAACGGACGTCAAAACGATAAAACAATAAAGTCCGTAAAATAAATTAACATATCGAAGTCATTAAAGCTCAACACGCGCGCAGAATTACAGTAAAATATAATTAATCTACATCAGGTTGATATCCAACATTTGGGCAACCCTCACTCACTAGCGGTCCCGTTATCTCAAGGAGAGCTACGCACTAACCCTCTTCATAATTTATATTTCTTGTAGATGCTACCTTCGTCCAGGCCACTTTAAAAAAAAGAAACATCTAATCTGAGACTTGAGTGTGTACAGCTGACATCCCAGACCTATCGTCGGGCTCACTTGAAATCTGTACATCCTAATACTAATCTCTATATACATGATACCTTCCAAATTCTATCGTCGGGCGTGAACTAGGACGTCTCATCATCATTGACTCCAAAGATAACATGTGACGTCCTAAATCTATCGTCGGGCGTCAAAAGTGGGTCGTACTACGCCTCCCTTAACATATCAGGCGAACTAGCAATTTCAAACAACTCCGACATTCAATACTAAGTCTGGTCCAACTAACAACACACGACGGAACCGCGTCTCTTACTATCAAACGAATGCAAGTCGAAAAATACAGTAAGTCTCTACCTCGTTACAATACGTGAACTCAAAAGTAAATATACGTGACGAACGATTCTCCACCTCAAACACAATCTCAGCCTGTGCACTGAAGTTTTAGGGAAGCAATGAGAATTCCCAACGCACGTTTACCATATTGGATGCCTTCAAAATAATAATCATCACTACCGCATTCGAAACTCTCCAATCGCCTATCGTCAATTCCAACTATTTATATCAATGACATATCCAGTGAACAAATTCAATACACCCCAACCATGGGTCCAAAATGCTCTTTTATCCTTGAGGTCGCATTATCTCACTATTCATACGGGCTTTAAGTAACAAATCGCTGGACGTTTACTACCGAGATTTTAACCTTTTACTAGAGTCGTTTTCACTTGGGATCTTACTAGAAATCTACGGTGCTTCACACAGTAGTCGTCTCAAATTTCGGATTGGTAGCGGAAAACACTACAGCCTGCCTTAACACAGCCTGTTTCCTAAATACTTCCTCTGCAAAAATATAGCCTGGCTCAAACTCATTCTCCTCGCTTTATTCCAGCGGTATCACTTAAAATCCAAGCTTAATTTCATCCATCTCTGTCATCTCCACATACATATAAATTCGTCGCTCTCAATCCCTTTTTCTTATATTTCCAAGATCCTTTTTCATAATTCAATCCCCTGGTGAAAACAACAACCACTATAAAACACATCTCTTACTTTACTGTTATTACGACTTTGCGACCTCGAGAATCCAAGAGCACACCGCGACTTTTCGTATCATTGATATACACGATGTCTCAAAATTTGCTTCCCATGAATAACTGTAACTCTATCAAATTTCACTGAAATTATCTAAATATGCCTGCGATCCTTGTAAAAATATACTGGTTAAATGCACTTTTAACATAGAAAAATTTCTTTATCCCGCGGTAGACATTATTATTATTATTATTATTATTATTATTATTATTATTATTATTATTATTATTATTATTATTATTATTATTATCATTGACAAACATTTCCGAATTCAACTGATATTTGAAATTTAGGTATTCGCCACGACTATTTATAACTTATAAGTTCCCAAAATTCCACGCTTTGGACAATATCTCATCGAACATTAACACCAAATTTTAAGCGTCGCATTTTACCGTTTCTTGACATGAAATTTACACACTGAAAGTTTCACACGCTGACCAAAAATTACAACACCCTTCGCCTGATAATTACGAATATCAACCCGACAATCATCTTGAAAAATTTGTTGGGACAGAACAAATAAAACTAACTACAACATAATATAAATATAGACAGACCTGCACATGGCACCATTCCCAGTATTCTGGTTACATCGTCACCAGCTGACCTCGCTCATTAGCCGTACATTTTCACAAAGAACATTTTCATTTCCAACATCTCACTCTTACAAACACTACCCTTCTCACACACGATATAAAAATTACCACATAAATCACGCACTTTTCTCTGTAATTGGCACCACGAACTTCCCTCGTTCTGCAGTCGGCGACGACTGTCTGGTTCGTTCCCAGAGTTGTCTCTCTCCGTTACTCCAATAAAACAGGTGTTCAACAGATAAAGGGAGCAGAACTACTCTGAATAGCTTCCCCAACCCACTTCACTTTCAAACGTACATGAGATGATATAAATAAAATCTGCTGTGTATATTTTAACCAACGCCCACACTTTCCTAGTTCATCGGCAAACGTTCAGAACTTTTCCAATCACCTTCTCTTCTTAACCGAGTATGTGGACCTTAGCCACGGACATGTATTTAATTATTTGTCGATCAATCTGGCGCGAATTTCCAATGACGACGGGCACTAGCTCCCGCGGCTTCAAGTTCCAGAGCGACACTGAAAAATATACGGTGGGGGGTTTCTTTTATAATCTCAGAAGGGACGCTATCCCCACTATTAAGCTTGATTGTGTAATATGCCAATTTTGCGTCCAATAGACCGATATTGATGAGACTTGTCCCAGACTTCCGGACAGGCTTGCACTTATTTTAGATGTTAATCTTATAATTTTTCCCCACTCACAACAGGAGAAATTAATTATTTCTGCCCGTGCGTTTCGCGCGTTTTCTTCATCCCCTGACCTTGGCACGTGTAGCTGGTTCACTGATCTGACGCTAACATGTATTTAGGCTTAACTGCATTTATGTTTTTCCCTGGGGGCTCTGTCTTCACGTAGGGTTTACGAATAATTTAACTTATTTCTTTCTTTATTTACTGTATTGCCAAAATCCCTCGTTATATAGAATTCCATGAATTTAAAGAATTGTCGGGCACTCGAGTTCCGCCGAGGTGTCCCGGTATTTCACGAGCTTGCCGTTAGTGAGATCCTTCCCACGCGACATCGGGGCTCTTAGGAGAGCAACATGGCTGCCCTCAAACATAAACGTAGCTTCTTGATACCAAACAAATATTGAGAAAATAAAATATTTTTCTCACCGTAGAATTATGGGTTCAATATATGCTATGTAATTTTTACCTTGTCATATTAGTTTGCCCATAACTGAGACAAATATTTCAGGACCTAATGTGTTTTGAACGGCCGTAGCAGGATACGCCTGTTATGTCATTCTGTCCACGCGTAGTGGAAGTACAGTAGCATAGTATAGGGCTTGTTGAACCTGTTTCTTATCGCAGGCCAACACATGTTGTGCACTTCCTCTAAAGGCTTGGCAAGTAGGAGAGGATGACTCACGTGCCAGGCCACTTGCTGTACTCGAAAACCGGTCTAGGGTAGCATGTGTGTAAAGTACACAGAATCCTTACAGTGACATCGAAGATCCGTACCAGCACATGCATGCGAATCAAGTGTTGTGTAATTGTGTGTGATTTATAAGACGCCAATGGCATTACTCAGTGATCCAAGCCTACAAAATGAAAGGAAATAGTTAATAAGTAAATGCAAAATGGGCGCAACATTTCTACGATGAATTTCTGACAGTAGATAATGCGGGTTGTCTATGCTTATTCATAAACTTTTCAGGTCAATGAAAGGACGGTGGACACTAAAAGAAAAGGCTGTAAGTATTCAGTGAAATTGTTATTAATGAGACAAATTTTAAAAACCGTAGTTGCATCCATACGTGAACATTGCTCGAAGGAAAAAGAGCCACTGTGTAATTGCCGCCAGACATTTCTAATAGAAGACTTATTCTTCTTTTTCGTAATCTGTTTACAGTCCAGGGTTGGTATTCCCTTGGACTCAGCGAGGGATCCCTATTCTACCGCCTCAATGGCAGTGTCCTGGAGCGTGACACATTGGGTCGGGGATACAACTTGGGAGAATGACCAGTACCTCGCCCAGGCGACCCCACATGTTATGCTGAACAGGGGCCTTACAGGGGATGGGGAGGTTGGATGATATAGACAACGAAGAGGGAAGGATACGGCCGTGGTCCTAAGTTAGATACCATCCCGGCATTTGCCTGGAGAAGTGGGAAACTACGGGAAACCTCTTTCAGGATGGCTGAGGCGGGAATCGATCCACCTCTACTCATTTGACCTCCCGAGGCTTAGTGGACCCCGTTCCAGCCCTCGTACCACTTTTCAAATTCCGTGGCAGAGCTGGGAACCGAACCTGCACCTCCAGGGGGTGGCAGCTAATCACACTAACTACTATACCACAGAGGCGGACAGAAGGCTAATTATTGGACAGTAAGTTCCGATAGGTATAATGATGACTGTAATGTTACTACTACTACTAACAGTAATAATAATAATAATAATAATAATAATGTCCTTACGTTCCACTAACTAATTTTCACGGTTTTCTGAGACGCTGAAATGCCAGAATTTTGTACCGCAGTATTTTCTTAAATGCATGTAAATCAACAGACACGAGACTGGCGTATTGGAGCACTTTCAAATACCACGGAACTACCAAGATGGGATCAGAAGACCAACGCTCTATCGTCCGAGCTACTCAGACTGGCATTAGAGCTTAGAGTAAGTTGGTCGTGCGGTTAGGGGCGCGCAGCTGTGAGCTTTTGTTCTGGTGATAGTGGGTTCGAACTCCACTGTCGGCAGCCGGGAAGATGGTTTTTCGTAGTTTCCCATTTTCACATCAGGGAAATGCTCGGACTGTACCTTTATCAAGGCCTCGAACGCTTACTTCCCACTTGTATTCCTTTTCTCTCCCATCGTCACCGTAAGACCTATTTGTGTCGGTGTGACGTAAAATAATTTGTAGGTACATGTTTCGGTAATTTCGGAGACATGTCTGCAATTATAATATTAATAATAATTCGGACTTGTTAAAAGTTTACTGTTTTCTTTAGTGTTTTCTGACAGATTACGAGCTACGAAATTTGAGTGGGGCGATTAACTTTTATGTTCATAATAGTTAGTAATAATAGACTAACACAGTTATTATAATAATATTGCTAGTGGCTTTTCGACGGATGCAAGCTAACAGCTGCGCGCTCTTAACCGCACGGCCAACTCGCCCAATAATAATAATAATAATAATAATAATAATAATAATAATAATAATAATAATAATAATAATAATAACAATAATAATAATAATAATAATAATAATAATAATAATAATAATAATAAATCTTTACGTACCAATGGAGACGAGCGGTGTCGGAATTTTGATCACAGGCATTCTTTAACGTGCCTGTAAATCTACCGATCAGAAGCGGTCGTATTTGAGCACCATCAAATACCAGCGGACTGAGCCAGGATCCAGCCTGCTAAGTTCATGAAAAAAGTGCTTGAACCGTGTGAGCCACTCAGCCTGGCAACGTTTATTTTGATAAGTTTAATAGGCACTGCAAAAGCAGCAGTAAGGTAGAATGCTTTAATTTACCATTAAACATGTTCTTTTCGTTTGATAGCTCGAAAGGAAGGTACGTTTAATTTATTTATTTTTATAACATGTCCCTTATTGGTATGAAGCAAAACGATCGATGTGCTTTGACAATTCCATTCCGATACTACTCAATTGGAAATCCTATCCTATGCATTCTTTCGTTGACGTAAGAAACTTTATTTACGTACACGTCATTACGGGGTGTTTCTGCATACGGCGAGTTGGTCTCCCAAGAATCCATGGTATTGAAATCTCACTATGGGAGAATATTTCACGTAAGCAGTTTGACAAATTTACTAGACCTGTCACGTGCCGGTTCGGTTGTCTGCTGTTCCTAGCGACGGGGATGTGGTGGAACGGGTTCCCGCCCCTACATGAAACCACCGGACTAGGGGTATGAGCTATCTCTCTGACCTTGACCTGAATAACAGCTGTCAGAGAGGCGAATTATCGTCCGTACTAGTACGAGAGTTACTTCGTAGTAGTAGTATTTGAACAATACCAGTGTATGAATACCACGAATACCATGATATGCTGCTAGTGTATCGTGTGGCAGAACAGAACACGGGTCGCCCTCCATGAATCTATCAGGAAGGGCTTCCCAACAGACGGGTGCCGAATCCAGCAACGATACTTGGTGTACTGTAGCGTATTCGTGATACAGGTTGTGTTACATCACTCTTTGAAAAGCGAGGGATGAACGGCCACGTGTAATCCTAGACTCGGAAGAAGACATCCTGACAATAGTAAGCGATGATCCCGGGCGCCGTACGCGTAGTGTAACACGCGCCGTGGGTGTACCAACTTTTACCATACGTAGGACACTGCATGATGAGCGAGCGCATCCTGACCACATTCAACAGGTGCAGTGTCTTTCACGGCTGATTACCATTTTTTACGAGTTCATGTACGTCGCCACGACGCAGATAGATCTTACGGCGACGACGGGACAGGAAAGGGCTAGGATCGTGAAGAAGCAACCGTGGCGTTAATTAAGGAACAACCCCAGCATTTGCCAGGTGTGAACATGGCAAACCACGGAAAACCATCTTTAGGACTACCGACGGAGGGGTTCGAATCCACTATATTCCACTCATGGGCTGTGGAACATCCCCATTCCAGCAACGGTTCTGAATTAAGACCTGGATGGGTGTGATAGGAGGTCGATTACGTGGACTAATCATCTTTTTATTAATGTTACCTTGCTCCTGTAGATACAATACGTTACTTGAGCTTTCAGAGGACGTGTTGATTCGACTACGCAGAACCACGTGGATTTTACACGATAAAAAGCAAAGTCATCTCAGTACAGGCTATGAAGGCCCTAGAAGTGGTGGAAGGTAAAGGCTTCCACCATTCGTAACCTCGGCACGTGATGGGTAGTGTGGTTAGCTGTACGCCTGGCCGCCCTTGCCCCCAGGAATTAACCTGATACTCAGTTTTGGTGTAGGCTGAGTGAAGCTCAAGGCCATATGCACCTCCGGATGTGGAAATCTCGGTTCCTAAATTTTACGACTTCCTGACGGTGATTCAAACCCACGTCCTTCCGGGCGAAGGGAGCACACCTTTACCGCCTCAGTCAGGCAGCCCCTGGATTTTACACGATGGTGTAGACACTTCCTCAACGGTGGACAGAACGATGTGGAACTATCAATTGGCCAGCCAGTTCTCCAGACCTTATTCCAATGGATTTTTATGTCTGGGGAACATGAAACACAACGTATATCGAACTGAATTAACCACTTCGGATGACTTCCATGAACGTATTGTTTAAACAGCAGAGGATATTCTGAACAAACCTCGTGTCTTGGCTCGAATGCGTCGCAACTGGATTCGGAGAAGTGAAGCCTGCAGAGGAGCCCAGGGTATCACTTTGAACATTTGCTACGATTTTTACTGTGGTATGTTAGATGTTACACCATTTCTGCAACGTAATGGCTTGGGAGTACAGTACAGAATGGATATAGTATTTTGAGTCTCGATAGTTCGATATTCTCATAAATCCGAGCAGAGAAATTGATGTACCGGTAACGAAAATTATAAATCAAGAGTTTCAGTGCGCGAGTGACTTGTACGTGGCGAAAGCTGAGCACAACACACGGAAGACGTGGTCGTTAAAACACTAGACATTGACCTTGAACTCAGTTCGGCAGTTTCTCAATCCTACCCTGCATGTGGTTTGGGTTCTTTACGTGTGTTCTAGCAATTTATATTTTGTTTCTTATTCACTACGAGTTAAAACAGAAGACACTTTGCGTTTTTCAGGGCCGATGACCTTAAAACAGCAATCATCATCATCATCATTATAACGTATAAAAAATTCAATGAAATGTTTATTTTACACTGACTGACAGAGCAAATGCAACACCAAGAAGGAGTGGTTCGAAAGGGATGAAAGTTGGGGAAAAAACAGAGACGGCACGGACGAATAATTGATGCTTATTTCAAACCGATATGCAGGTTACACAATGCGCACGATATCGACTCAGTAGGATGTAGGACCACCGCGAGCGGCGATGCACGCAGAAACACGTCGAGGTACGGAGTCAATAAGAGTGCGGATGGTGTCCTGAGGGATGGTTCTACATTCTCTGTCAACCATTTGCCACAGTTGGTCGTCCGTACGAGGCTGGGGCAGAGTTTGCAAACGGCGTCCAATGAGATCCCACACGTGTTCGATTGGTGAGAGATTCGGAGAGTACGCTGGCCACGGAAGCATATGTACACCTCGTAGAGCCTGTTGGGAGATGCGAGCAGTGTGTGGGCGGGCATTATCCTGCTGAAACAGAGCATTGGGCAGCCCCTGAAGGTACGGGAGTGCCACCGGCCGCAGCACATGCTGCACGTAGCGGTGGTCATTTAACGTGCCTTGAATACGCACTAGAGGTGACGTGGAATCATACGCAATAGCGCCCCAAACCATGATGAAGCGTTGTCTAGCGGTAGGGCGCTCCACAGTTACTGTCGGATTTGACCTTTATCCACGCCGACGCCACACTCGTCTGCGGTGACTATCACTGACAGAACACAAGCGTGACTCATCGGAGAACACGACGTTCCGCCATTCCCTCATCCAAGTCGCTCTAGCCCGGCACCATGCCAGGCGTGCACGTCTATGCTGTGGAGTCAATGGTAGTCTTCTGAGCGGACGCCGGGAGTGCAGGCCTCTTTCAACCAATCGGCGGGAAATTGTTCTGGTCGATATTGGAACAGCCAGGGTGTCTTGCACTTGCTGAAGAATGGCGGTTGACGTGGCGTGCGGGGCTGCCACCGCTTGGCGGCGGATGCGCCGATCCTCGCGTGCTGACGTCACTCGGGCTGCGCCTGGACCCCTCGCACGTGCCACATGTCCCTGCGCCAACCATCTTCGCCACAGGCGCTGCACCGTGGACACATCCCTATGGGTATCGGCTGCGATTTGTCGAAGCGACCAACCTGCCCTTCTCAGCCCGATCACCATACCCCTCGTAAAGTCGTCTGTCTGCTGGAAATGCCTCCGTTGACGGCGGCCTGGCATTCTTAGCTATACACGTGTCCTGTGGCACACGACAACACGTCCTACAATGACTGTCGGCTGAGAAATCACGGTACGAAGTGGGCCATTCGCCAACGCCGTGTCCCATTTATCGTTCGCTACGTGCGCAGCACAGCGGCGCATTTCACATCATGAGCATATCTCAGTGACGTCAGTCTACCCTGCAATTGGCATAAAGTTCTGACCACTCCTTCTTGGTGTTGCATTTGCTCTGTCAGTCAGTGTATATTCATCACTGCTGAAATAAGAACTATAAGTTAACATTTAACTTAAGAAGGTTGCCTTGAGTGTTTTGTTAATAATAGTAATAATAATAATAACGTTAAGTGCTTTACGTCCCACTAACTACTTCTACGGTTTTCTGAGACGCCGAGGTGCCCGAATTTAGTCCCGCGGGAGTTCTTTTTATGTACCAGCAAATCGACCGACACGAGGCTGACGTACAGTATTTGAGCACCTTCAATTACCAGCGGACTGGGCCAGGTTCGAACCTGTGAATTTGGAGTCAAGAGGCCGGCACCTCAACCGTCTGAGCCACTCGGCCCGGAAGGAGGCACGAAATGTAGGTACGTTTAATTTATTTAGTTATATAACATGTCCAATATTCATTTGAAACTAAACGTTCGATGTATTTCGATAATTCAATTCCGAAGCTACTCATTTGGACTTCCTATCCCATGACTGCTTCCGTTGGCGTAAGGAACGGCCATCTTTCTTCTACCTTTACGCAATGCACAACGGGGATCGTACCGTATTTCAGGTCCCTGCGCGCCTATCCCAACCAATAATTATATCACACGCTCATACAGGTCCCACACCGATACAGGTTTTCAGGTCATTTCCATACTCACTAGACCACGGGGCTTATGACCACAGATATCCCATCCCTTAAAGGCCGTAACAGCAAATGAACCAGTATTAACGCTGAGAACTCGATACATCTCCAGGGTCCGAAACCGATGACCAGGGTTATCTGAAGCCCCTAAGACGAAAAGTAAGTACTAACAACAAAAAACCGGCCCTATGAGAATGTAACGTAACAAGGCAGGCTCTACTGTAATAGCCGTCTTCAGCAGTTATCGTAGTTCAGTTCAGTTGCTCTTAAACATAAAACCGGTTTGGCAAGTATGTTACGTAACATCTCGTGCATTGCATAGGTAGCGTTCAGCTGTTACGGTAATACATTTGCTCGTAAACATGAACAGAAACCAGTTTGGCATGGATGGCGCGTGACTCACCTGTTATCAAAGGGAAGCTATTCATTCACAAGAACACAGCATACTACCTATTCTAAAAACATCATTTGTCTTTGCTCTCGAAAGTAACTTCCGAGGATTACTGAAAGTTTGGTATATAGAGGTTCGTAACATCGTTCTCTATTGTTAGAAGAAATATCTGCAGATATACCCCTAACACCTGTATATTTGAAAATAGCCTGATTAATTAGCAAACGGATATGAACACTATTTTAAACTACGTGAGGAGTTGATATGAACCTGTACATACCAAAACTTTATTCTGCTGAGCCTAGCGCAAGATGAATATGTGTTGCTAAATCCACATTGGACCGACTTGGAGATGAGTGTGTCACTGGCCGACCAACCAACCTGATGTAGAAGTGAGGACCAGCTAATCCATGAGTTCCAGCCGGCCGAGGACAGCAGTTGTAGCTCAGAGGGCTACAGAATCCGCGTAGCCGGAAAATGACAAGCTAAGTCTACTATATTATAGTTCTTAATGAAATTAGGGTATGAGTATATCATGAAATTATTGTTGAAATGGTGTATTTAAGAAGTCAACTGATTCAGTGAAGTGCAATTTCAGAATCTAGCTTTCAAGGTGACCATATATATTTAGTGTAATATGATAACAATGGAGAATTCATTATTAATAGCAGCAAATTGAAAGCATATGTGAGTTGTGGATATCGAAATTGGGTTAGGAAACCAAACATGTTTGTTGGTCACCGTAACGGTATGATATAGAAGGGATATGCAACTAATACGAATTATTCCTTGTCAACGTAGAACGTGAAGAAGTATCTCAGAATACTAGATGGTTAAATGCTATTCTGAGGGATGAAATGTGAACCAGCGAAGCGAATGTAGATTCAATGAAGTGGAATACGTCGTGGGAAATATTGCGTACAAGAAGAGGTTATGAGATTTAAGAAAATGGTTACTTTAAGAAGTTGTGGTGAATGAATTGAATGATATGTAGGTTATAATGACGAAATAAGAAAACAGTGAAGAGAGTTGATATGGAATTAGGTCCGTTTAATGTGAGTTCCAAAGAGAGATGCGACAGCATATAAATCACTACGCAATATATCGGATGAACCTCTCTATCCCCCTAGGTACAATACCGGCAATTGCCTGGAGGAGAAGTGGAAAACCACTTCGAGAATGGCTGAGGTGGGAATCGAACCCACCTCTACTCAGTTGACCTCCCGAGGCTGAGTGGACCCCGTTACAGCCCTCGTACCAACTTTCAAATTTCGTGGCAGAGCCGGGAATCGAACCCGTACCTCCGGGGGTGACAGCTAATCACACTAACCACTACACCACAGAGGCGGACATTATTATTACTCTTATTATTATTATTATTATTATTATTATTATTATTATTATTATTATTATTACTTTTTACATCGTTATGCCCTACTCAGGAGCACGGTTGAACTTGCTTAGCTCATGTGTTGGCCTTCTTTTACTCCCAAAACCTATTCATCCTTATTATTATTATTATTATTATTATTATTATTATTATTATTATTATTATTATTATTATTATTATTGTTCCGAGGTATCTGTGGAACAGCAGATGTGAAAGAAGGTGCGGGCTGGAATGGGTCTAACTATAAGTCCAAAATATGAATTTAAAATTTAAATAAAGGTTATATTTTCAACAGATAACAGGATTTAACAAATTTTCACTAGGTGAAATAACAATGAATATTCAGGTACAATAATAATTTTTCAAGCGAAAACACAAGTTAACGTGTCTTTACAAATCCAGGGCTTCGAGCGCCAATTTCACAATCCTTGAGCTCTCCGCTCACAACCACAAATTACCAAAGGGCAGAAAACCCCTAATTACATGGAGCACTTGCTCCCACCTCGTAATGTCAAGCCTCCTAGAGGCACCTTTCAAAATACAGGAAAAAGAGCTGATCCGCTCTCAATCTTCCAAGCCTATTAAAGGCAATAACAGACTATTACACTTAACTGCCATCAAGGCACAACTTATAATGGAACAGGGGTATCTCGTACCCAATCCACTGGGCCTTCGCAGGAAGGAAAACAAAAAACGGCCCAAAATGGCCCAAAATACAAAGCTGAATGGAGGCGAGTACTTGCACTCCTACATGAAAGCTTGTTAAAACCTAAGTAGCGCTAGGCCGATTCAACAGGGGCTATTCCCACACTAGGGAGGTGACTCGTATAAGAAAATTTTAATACACTAGGAAGGAGAAGAAAATCGGTTATGAAGACGTAGTCACCTCAAATCAAAATTAAGGGGAGCTCGAGAGGGTAAAGCACTCTCTATCCCCGATTTACAGTTAAAGTAACATGAAAATTTTACATCGATATGGTATAGGTTAAAACAAAACGGTTTCGGACCTTCCCCGAGGATGAAACTGCTGAGCTAGCAAGAAAATAAAGATGTTAAACGGCAATTACCTTTTTGAAGGGCTGCTGACTGATGAAAGAGGCGCTTCCCGCCTCCTGCTATTCTCCCATACACTAAGCTAGATGTTGTACGAGTGGCCGAGAGACCAGAAAATCAGCAGCTTTTATACCCTCGTGGAAGATTCGAGACCTTTCATGAATAATTAAGACACACCCACATGCGTTTATTGGTCAGCTAAAAGTTACAAGTCAAAAATGAAGAAGAAATCTGTGATTGGAGGGAAATTAATTACAGAAATTACTGATTGGGCAAATTCAAAACAGGCGGAAATAAAGGATTAATATTGTCATCCCACCAACGAAGGAACGAAATTTAGTAAAGACAACAACTTATGAATACAAAATATCTTCAAGAAAAGTTCCTTCACTTCGCACCAGGGTGCATGGTCATAGTTTTTGGTAGAGACATCTGTGAGAGAATGTCTACACTTCTTGATAATTAGTAAACAAAAACAATTCGAAATTAACACAGTGACATCTTCAGATAAACGGTTGAATTAATTCAGTTTTAAAGTTCAGAGTTTCAGCTGTAGAGGAGTACTTTAAGGCGGAAAATTGAAATGTGCTGCGTATAGGTGTACCAACCGGTACAGACCACACCCCCACCCCCAAAAGTCCTTCCAAGGGGTGACACAGAAAAATGTTGAATAAAATTATTTTCCAAAATAAAAGTCCAAGTTTTGTTTAACCCAACTTGAAGAAAATTTTTGCTTCCCTGGTGATAGATTTGTTGAAGTACATGGAAGAAACGTAAATAGATGAAATAGTTACTTAATGTTGAATAGAAGAAGAGTTTTGGAGAAAGAAAACAAATTTTTTTCAAAGTACATTTGGTGGATGACTAGATAAATTCCAGACTTAGAGTGTCTTTCTTGTTGTGTGCTGTCAAGTACATGTTGCTAATTTTGACGGCCAGACCAGTCGCCGCTGCCAATGTCCAGTCGAGGTCGCCCGGACCCCGCAAGTACCCTGAGATACCTCTCTCCCGCACTATGGGAGGGGTAGTCGTGGTGAAGGATTCCGCAGATGTGAAGTTTGTTCACAGTCCCCAGATAAGTTTGCGGTTGGTGCGCCGCACTTCAGCCTGTGCCGGGAGATAGACTCCGGCGCGCCGTTCACAGAAGGTCACCACGGTAGTGGAGTGGGCCCTAACCCCACCACTGTGGCGGTAAGGCGCCGAAGGGCAGCGGGGCGCTGAAACAATAAAATCTCGGCAGCAGAATTTTTGTTGGAACTAGTGCTTTAGGGTCCTATTTTGGAGGAAAGACTGAGGTGCCAGCGGCGTAGAAAATTCGTTTTTTTTTATTTTTTATTTCTACAGCCACTGGTATGGTTTAGCAGGAGACGGGAGCATGGTAATGGTCTCAAGGAAGAGGCAGCAGAGTGACCCTAGGAGAAGGTTTTACATATTTGTACAGAGCAGATAAGAAAACAAAGGGCAGAAGGAATAACATTAATAGAAGATATAACCTTTACACCGTTGCAACACACAGACGGCAAGTTAACAATTACATTACACCGGTTTCTCCTGCGACGGGTGAACCGTAAAGATCCTCTCGGTGGCTGGATTGCTCACTAATAATGTCACCGGGGTTATGAAATCCAAAACGGTGCACGGCCCATGAAATCTTGGGGAAAGCTTGTCTGCGGGAACAAAGTCTTTGACCATAACTTGGTCTCCTACCTTTAAATTGGTAGGACTCCCTCCACGATCATATCTTTCCCTAACCTTTTCGTGAGAAATTTTAAGGTTGGCCTTAGGCTTCTTCCTAAGATCTCTAATATTATCTGGATCTATTGTCTCAGGTGGAATATCACTAAGAGACCAAAGTTTAGAGAGCGGCGTGTTGGGTACAAACTTAAACATCAAGGAAGCTGGAGTAAACGTATGAGATTCATGAACCGCCGAATTCAAAGCGAAAGCTGACAAATGCAAGGATGTGTCCCACCTGGAATGATCATCATGATGATAGGCAGTAAGAGCCGACCTAAGATTACGATTGCCCCGTTCAGCTAGAGATGGTTGAGGATAGTACGCCGATGTAGTCACATGAGAGATGGATAGATCGAAACAGAATTTCCGACAGAGATTAGAGGTAAAATCTTTAGCATTATCAGAAACAATATATTGACACGCACCAAAAGAAGCGAATATGGAATTCAAACACGAAATGGTGGACTGAGCGGTAGCCAGCTTAGTCGGAAATAAGCAGGAAAATCTTGTAAAACCGTCTACACACAGAAAGATAAATTTGTTGGCGTTCCCCTTTGATTGTGGAAGGGTCCTACGTAGTCGATGTAAAGACGTTCCATGGGGCGCAACGCTTGGTGAGAAGACAATAAACCTAGCTTAGTGGACTTGGTAGGTTTACTCAGCCAACAAGTTTTACAAGCATTTACCAATTCACGAATTTCACCGCACATACCCTTCCAAATGAACATTTCTCGGATCTTTTCTCGAGTTTTGAAGATGCTTAAATGCCCCCCTAATGGGGTCTCATGGTAATACTTGAAGACCATAGGTTAAAGAACAGCTGGAACCACAACTTTCATCTTCTTATCATGCCTCGAAGGACAACATAAAACACCATTCCTCAGCACATAAGGGACTACATGTTCCCCAGAAGAAAGGGTTTCCATTATCGGGGCCAGCGTCGGATCTTCACGTTGATATTTTTCGATATCCCGAAACAACATGGGAGCATCTGTTAGAATGGCATTTACACCAGGAGATATGAACTCGGGAAGTGAAGAACTGTCTTCCTGTTCAAGGGGCTCTACCTCATGTAAAGATGTTCTCATTGGAAAACATACGGCTTAGTCCCTCAGTAACAACATTTTTAGAGCCTCTTTGATGACTTTAAGTTCAAGGGCGCCGCTCTATTAGCGAAGTTAGGAAAAACTTCCTGAAGAAATTCACCATGCCAATGAATCTGGCAATTCCTTTGATGTCCTTAGGAGGTTTGAAATCACGGATGGCCTGTGTTCGAGAATGATCCAGAGCGACACCATCGGGCGACACAATATGCCCTAGAAATGACATGGAATGCTTAGCGAAGGCAACCTTGGACAACTTCACCGCTAACCCTGCCTTACAAAGGCGACTCAGGACCTCTTTCAGATGATCTAGATGTTCTTCAAAGGTCTCATTAAATACGACGACATCATCAAGATAATGGTATAGATACTCAAATTTGATGTCGGAGAAGACCCTGTCTAGCAGTCTCGTAAGTACAGCTGCTCCCGTGGGGAGCCCGAAAGGCACGCGGTTGTATTCGTACAATTTCCAATCCGTGGCAAACTCTGTATGATATTTGGATTCTTCAGCTAGAGGGATCTGATTATACGCCTGATTGAGGTCTAAGATGGTGAAGATCTTAGCTTTTCGAAACCATGAAAAGCAAGAGTGAAGGTCGGGAAGGGGCAGAGATTGTAACACCACCTTCCGATTGAGAGCCCTATAATCAATTACAGGCCTGAAGCCACCTTGGTGTTTCGGAACTAGAAAAATAGGCGATGAATACGTTGACTTAGAGGGCCGAATGATACCATCTTTCAACATCTGATCTATGATTCCTTTCAGAGCTTTCATTTTATGTGGAGATAACCTATAAGGTGATCGCATCAGTAACCTCGATCTTGTATTCGATAAGGTCAGTAACACCAAGAATATCGGAGAAAACTTCTGGGAACGACTGACACAACTTACGAATACTATCAGCCTGCTCCTCAGGTAGATGTCTAACAACATCTCATCCTGGGTAGGCGAAACAGATGAACATGACACAGAACTACATTTAAGTAAGGGGATTTTGAAATTACTAGCAAATTTGAATGTGCACGACTTGCTCTGAATTTTGAGCACTAGACCGGTGTGTTACATGTAATCCGCTCCTAATATAATGGGGCAAGACAAATGCTTCGCCACAAACAGTTTAACTTTCCTGGTAAATTTAGCAATTTGAATTTTTGCATACAGAAAACCTAAAATTTCTAATGGAGAAGTGTTAACCGAAATGCATTGAACCGAAGACGAACAAAAATCAGAAAATGAACAAACAGATTTTAATTTGGAGTACCACTCGGCCGAAATAATAGAACACACACTGCCAGAATCTAATAGAGCTGTCACCGGTTCATTATTCAATTCAATTTTGAGAAATGGTACAGGTGCGGGGGAATCCGCCGCAATCCTAAGATATTCTTTGGGAGCTTCAAAAGATAAATTAGAAGACTGAGTTTTCCCTGAGATTTGGTCGGATTTAACCGGGGATGAGCCTGAAGAATGTGGGCACGCCGACTCAGCCGATGTCACTAGTCACTTTTGATTATTGGTGCTGTTGGAAGGTGCACCAGAAGTTGAGCAGGAGGGGTTGCTATTAGTATTTTGGCAATTATCGGCTATATGGGAAAACGCGCCACATTTAAAACAGCCTCGAGATTACCCTGCTTCATTCTTTGTCCCATTGGATCTGATCAAAAGGGACTTGTTCCGGAGATGGTCAGGCGACCCACAAGCAAAACATTTGCGGGGAGTGACGGTGGAGGTCGAACATTACTTGAAGATGGAGGGGGCTCCTTCGCGACGGGTAATGTGTCCGCATATCTAACTTTTTCTGCTGATACAGCCATAGCCTCTAACTCAACAAAGGTTTGAGAACGCGACGCCAAACACAAGTATGACCTATTTGATGGGGAAATACCTTCTACAATAGCGTGCACAACTTGGTCTTCAGGAAAAAGAAGAGCAAATACCCTCGTGTAGAATTTAATGTCTTGGATGAAGTCGGCAAGGTTTTCATCCAGACGCTGTACACGGCAATAGTACTTCTGAATTAGTGATGACCTAGCTCGAGCCGGAATAAAATTAGCTAACAGAGGGGCGTTAAAGAGTTCTATAGATGATTGTTCAGCAATTGCTCTTACTACCTTGTCTGAGAGAACACCAATGGAATAGGGGTAAATAATCTGTAGGATTTGACACGGAGAAAGAGAAAATACAAGAGCGTGATCTTGGAATTCAACTAAAAACCTTAGGCATGAAATAACGTCACTGGTGGAGTTAACATAAAACTTAGAATTACCCCTAAGTAACAACGCTAAATGATGAGGCAAACTACTGAACCCGGGTGACACAGTAGGTAAAGGCCTAAGGGGCGGAGAGGCTGTTTCAGAAGGTGCATTATACAACACAAAGGGTGGAATGGATGTGCGACGACCGGACTCAGTTTCTAATCGGACAGATGTTCGTTGGACTCCTACAGATTTCCTACTTTCTTCCCCCGTGGGAGAATGCTCCTTGCTAACTAGGTTTACCAGAGTGGGTTGGTCGGTTTTGGGGGGACTGCCCCAGTTAACAATAGGCTAACATTACTGGACAATTTAGAAAGGTTTTCGAGAACAGCACTAGCCTCCTTCCCTTGAATGTCATTTAACTTAAGAGACAATAGATCAGTAACCCTATTGTAAAAATGGAACAATCTAGCTTGCACACGTTTAAGTTGATTAGGTGATGGATCACCCCTTCAAAAAAACTAACTACTGATGCTAGCTCAGTAGTATTATCAGTGATCGTGGAGAGAGCGTCGTCAATATCTTTCTCCCCCAAGGTTTGGATACTAATCGGCAAATCAAGAGAGTCTTTAAGCTTGGTGGTATCGGCCGCAACCGTGCCTCCAGATTGAACATTTCTAATAGTTAATTCATAAATTAATTCCTCCTTGCGCAAATAGCCGGGATGGAGGAAATCGCAAGGGCCGGACATGATGAAAAAAAGATTGACAAATTTAGAAAATAAGAAAGAAAATTCCAGGGACGGAGAAAATTGTTAGAGTTCAAAAAAAAAGCAATGTTTAGCCGTCAAAAGGGGCTAAATTGAGACCTAATAAACCACGCTCTGCTACCACTTGTTCCGAGGTAACAGTGGAACAGCAGATGTGAAAGAAGGTGCGGGCTCAAATGGGTCTAACTACAAGTCCGAAAGATGAATTTAAAATTTAAATAAAGGTTATATTTTCAATAGATAACAAGATTTAACAATTTTTCACTAGGTGAAATAACAATGAATATTCAGGTACAATAATAATTCTACAAGCGAAAACACAAGTTAACGTGTCTTTACAAATCCAGGGCTTCGAGCCCCACTTTCACAATCCTTGCGCTCTCCGCTCACAACCACAAATTACCAAAGGGCAGAAAACCCCTAATTACATGGAGCACTTGCTCCCACCTCGTAATGTCAAGCCTCCTAGAGGCACCTTTCAAAATACGGGAAAAAGAGCTGATCCGCTCTCAATCTTCCAAGCCTATTAAAGGCAATAACAGACTATTACACTTAACTGCCATCAAGGCACAACTTATAATAGAACAGGGGTATCTCGTACCCAATCCACTGGGCCTTCGCAGGAAGGAAAACAAAAACGGCCCAAAATGGCCCAAAATACAAAGCTGAATGGAGGCGAGTACTTGCACTCCTACATGAAAGCTTGTTAAAACCTAAGTAGCGCTAGGCCGATTCAACAGGGGCTATTCCCACACTAGGGAGGTGACTCGTATAAGAAAATTTTAATACATTAGGAAGGAGAAGAAAATCGGTTATGAAGACGTAGTCACCTCAAATCAAAATGAAGGGGAGCTCGAGAGGGTAAAGCACTCTCTATCCCCGATTTACAGTTAAAGCAACATGAGAATTTTACATCGAAACGGTATAGGTTACAACAAAACGGTTTCGGACCTTCCCCGAGGATGAAACTGCTGAGCTAGCAAGAAAATAAAGATGTTAAACGGCCATTACCTTTTTGAAGGGCTGCTGACTAATGAAAGAGGCGCTTCCCGCCTCCTGCTATTCTTCCATGTACGAGTGGCCGAGAGACCAGAAAATCAGCAGCTTTTATACCCTCGTGGAAGATTCGAGACCTTTCATGAATAATTAAGACACACCCAAATGCGTTTATTGGTCGGTTAAAAGTTACAAGTCAAAATGAAGAAGAAACCTGTGATTGGAGGGAAATTAATTACAGAAATTACTGATTGGGCAAATTCAAAACTGGCGGAAAGAAAGGATTAATATTGTCATCCCACCAACGAAGGAACGAAATTTAGTAAAGACAACAACTTATGAATACAAAATATCTTCAAGAAAATTTCCTTCACTTCGCACCAGGGTGCATGATCATAGTTTTGGAAGAGACATCTGTGAGAGAATGTCCACACTTCTTGATAATTAGTAAACAAAAACAATTCGAAATTAACACAGTGACATCTTCAGATAAACAGTTGAATTAATTTAGTTTTAAAGTTCAGAGTTTCAGCTGTAGAGGAGTACTTTAAGGCGGAAAATTCAAATGTGCGGCGTATAGGTGTACCAACCGGTACAATTATTATTATTATTATTATTATTATTATTATTATTATTATTATTATTATTATTATTATTATTATTATCGCTCCATGACTTCATGGTTAGGTTTCCGCGTTCGATACCCAGTAGGGTTGGGACTTTCATTTATTAATTCCTCTGTATTGGTGGCTGTGTTCTTGTACAGTTTTCATCATTAAATTTATCTTTGGTGGGGCCCCACCCTCCCAGACGCACAGGTCACCTACAGGGCTTCATCTAGAAAGACTTGAACGAGGCCACACACCATTCTTCTTCGTATTATTATTAATTACAACCTGCCTTACGTCGCACCGACACAGATAGGCTTATTGGTTATGGCGACGAGCGTAAACGAAAAGGCTAGGAGTTTGGAAAGAGGTGGCCTTGGAGTTAATGTACAGCTCCAGCATTTGCCTGGTGTAAAATGGGGAACCGGGGAAAAGCATCTTTAGGGCTTCTGACAGTGGGGTTCGAACCCGCACAGCCCCTTGCTCGGTGGGAGTGAATGGTGCAGGCCGTTAGTCGTTGTCCTACCAGGACATTTTGGGTTCGATTCTGGCTGAGGTCTTTGATATTTTGACGTGTTTCCCGATTTGTTAAATAAGACCTGTGGAATCTAATTCTGACACCATGTCGTTTCTTAAAATGTATAGGAGTGGAAAAGATGTTAAACAAATAAGAATATATATATTTTTTGATCATAAAAAACTCATCAACGTCGCTAACAGGGAGAAATAGTGATACGGTCTGTAGACTTCACATTCTCATGTCGGATTTGCTGTACAAAATGCAAGTTCGGTTCAAATTTAGTCTGTCTGTCTGTTTTTAACATGCGAGAAATCGACTTAACCCACTTGGCGACACTGCTGACTGTGGAATCAGATTTAATTTGAGCGTGCCTGTCACACACAAACACGTATAAAATAATAACTAATGAAGATAATTCATGCCATGGAAGGTTTTGCCTTACCCATATATCAGTTGTTCAATGACTGTTGCGTGTGGTACAAATGTTTCATTTGAAGTAATTCAAAAAAACAGCTGCTCCCTGTACTCTAAAATCATCGCGAGTTCGGACGGTGGGCAGGATCTAAAATTTTCGTAAGTATTTCTGAAACACCGCTGTATATACGAAATGGATATATATCAGGATCATTGTCTTTTTCTCCTTTTTTCTACCACAACTGCTCTTTTGTGTCACCGGCTGCAGGGCGGTTTAATTCACACTTTCTCCAATGCTTTTGGCACTCGAGTAACTTTCTCTCACATTCGTTCTTCAAATCGTCGTTATTGGCATAATTTCCATCTGAAACAATGTCAATAAACGCTTTCAAACTCTCGTCGTCATTGCCGCGATTCCGGTACATCAGTGCTCAACATTCCCAGTGTCACACAGCCTCTAGTTCCTGCCTTGTGAAAACTTATATTCCAAAGGGAACTTAATGTACGATGATAAGCTAGACACTGCGCCCAGAGTTGCAAATTCACCGGTTTTCCCGCTGTATCTGAAGGTTTTTAATGTTAAGTTAGGGGTTAACAATCAGCGAGAGTAGCTGACATCTATCCGGAAATACCAAGTACAATGTTATTATCAGTAAGCGAGACTTGGTATTCTAATGGTAATAAAAAGAAAAGGTCTGCATCACGGCTTCACTTCTTACTAGCTGTAGTACCCGTCGATAACGGCGCAATCATAGAGCATGCAGTAATCCCATCAATCGGAGATGAGTGGCAGCAGAAGAGACAACAACGGTCAATGTAATGCTCATCTAACGTATAGGGAGTCCTTATTCTTCAGGCGATCGTCACTTTACGGGTTGTTCCTCGTTTTTGTAATCTTCACAATTTTCCTTGGCGATATGGACTGATGACCGCGTGATTTTACACTTTAAGACAACTCTGCAAAAAACATCTTCAGTTAACACAGTTGAACAATATTTCCGTGTTAGCAATGGTCAGCGTTGATATTCAACCCTCTACTCTTCCGCATTTGAAATATGGCACCGGCAAAATAAATCCCAGGGTCGCTAAACGGGTAATACCCAGAGATGTCTTCGAGTAGAGTAACTAATCTTAAATTATTAAGCAGGAAGGATAAAAGAGAGGAAAAATTGAATAAAAAGATATGAATGAGAACCTTTTTGTAGCAAAACCAATTTATTGAAGAAAATAAAAAAAATTGGCAAAGTAGAATACTAAAATAAATTCAAAAATGAATAACATTTCGCTATGCAAATTCGTCACTCACGCACTTGGTCAACTGAAACCCTCACTAATTTGATTCATTTTATACATTCGATATAATCCACTTAATTATTTATTCCAATCAATCACCAATGCTTTCATTTATTGAATTTAACAAGTCGGCCTAAGTTTCAAACCAATTCAGTTCCATTCATGAATTATTACCGTAAACAACATTCATCTTTACTATACTCCGAATCCAAACACATGCATATCAAACAATTGAAATATTATTACACCTCTCAGCAAGTTCATTTTTAATACCTTCATTACCATAAATACTGCTGACGTCAATTTAATTACATCATTCTTTTAATTACCACCTATCGGTTTTGGTTATCATTTACTTGTTAACATTTTCAAAAAAAATAATAAAGTTGATCGGATCTTCACTTCAGTGACAATTAAATCCAAAAATGTGTACTTCATTTCTTCTGTACATGAATTGTTTAAATTATATTAAAACTTTCTGCAATACATGAATTATTTAACCGATATCAAATCATTTATTTCGTGGCTTCCTACTCTCATCTACAAACACCTAACACAAAACTCATACGCACCGATAAGTACATCTGACGCAAATATTACGAACTGCAATTCTGAATGAACTTTCTCGACGATTAGGACTGTTCATGCAACATCCTACTTACTACAATTACTGTAACATGCTGCGACAATTACAAAAATGTACTGAATGCATCTATCTTTACACACACGTGTATTATTTCAGAAGATCACACGGTTATATTATTATAGAAGATCATAACTCAACATACGCTAATCATATGTACGAAATACTCACTCCCCCAAGGCACTGGTACGACAAATGAACTATCTATCACTAGCTAACCACTGATACTTTGAAAATTAAAATTAAATTAACCACCATACGCAAGAAAATATTATCTACAACTTTAACTACAACTTATCATGAATATATGTTTTATATAAAATCAGAATGTACTTATCTAAGTCCGGTTCCGTTCCATGTTCAGCCACACACCATTTTGGCCGTCAGATCGGCCCACCAGTATTGGGCTCACGCTACCATAACACTTGCATGTTCATGACACGTTCTACGCACGGCATTACACACGTTTAACACTGAGCGTAGACGAAGAAAATACAAATTAGTTATATTATAATTATACACGAAATTTACAATCTTGTCACTTGCGTACAATTCCCGTAACAGTTTGATAAGTATTATAGCTCAGAAATAATCCACGATGTCACGATCAGGTGCACTCCAAAGCGTCCCGCGACTTCAAATAATTACGTTATTGCTGTTCGGCGAACAGGTTTATCGGCACTTGATACTTAATGTCTCAAACTTATGGCAATTTGAATATCTAGATCCCCTTATTCGAACGAATCTCGCGGATTCATTTCTGCGTTAGCAATTTAGTATTCATTAGGTCGAGAAATGCTCAGGTCCACGTTTTTAAACGTCCGAACCGTTCCCAAGTGAGTGTCTTCCACGTGGCAATCCCCTGACCAGTTTCACAATATCCTTCTTTCAGTTGCCACATATTTAAATTACAAAAGTTTACCAGGATATTTCATCTTAATTTTTCCAACTATGTAAAGGTCTAAATTGTCTTTAAAAATATCTCCTTGTGGATTTAAGCTAATATAGTAGCACATTCATGCTCCTGCTTCACTTAGCTCCTCGAGCGCTATCCTGTGATTTGCTGCCACCTTAAATTTGGGTATCTCTGTTGCCTCACTCTACATTTCTCTCTTTATAGTGGAAGATTCCATTGCCTTCTCTCTTGTGCAATATCCGCCAAACTTGACACGTGCGCTATTTGACTTATAAATTTAGCAAGCGGGATTAAAACATGTATCCAGCTTCCTATATAACTTTGCCTCATATAATATTACATTTATACCATTTTCAAAGTTATATGCCAATGACATGAACCATGAGCCTTTTCGTCACAATTTGTTTTACTGCGCACCGATACAGATGGGTTTTATCGCAACGATGGGATAAGAAAGGGATAGGGTTAGGAAAGAATTGGACATATCCTTCATGAAGCTGCAGCCCCAGCATTTGCCTGGTGTGCAAATATGAAACAACGGAAAACCACCCTCAGGGCTGCGGACGGTGAGGCTCGAACCCACTATCTCCCGGATGCAAGCTCACACTGCGCGCCCCTAACCAAACAGCCAACTCGCCCGGTTTATGTAGACTAATCAACAAAATTATAATTTATTTCATATTTAAATATGATCATAGTCGATTCGACAACACGTTGTAAAGCACAAGTGATAACTTTCGTTATGTAGTACTATTCGATATGACCAGATACAGTACATAGGTAGGCCTATTTAACACCCTAATGGAGCCACAGGTCCGTAAGACGGGGAGTTTATTTGATGTTTCTACAATGCCCAACCTGTTTGGTCAAGGTCGCTCGCCTCAGCAGCACTTTCACCCCTCCTCACTACCTCCCGTAAAAAGGTTTTGTTCACTTGTAATGAAGCATTCATCGGCAATATATTGATAGTTGAAGCTCTAGTAACGTACATATAGTGCCCGGTCTCTCATACCGGGTGGACCTAATAACATACATACAGTGCCCGGTATCTCATACCGGGTGGCTCTAATAACCTACATATAGTGCCCGGTCTCTCATACCGGATAGCTCTAGTAACGTACATATAGTGCCCGGTCTCTCATACCGGATAGCTCTAGTAACGTACGTATAGTGCCCGGTCTCTCATAGCGGATAGCTCTAGTAACGTACGTATAGTGCCCGGTCTCTCATACCGGATAGCTCTAATAACGTACATATAGTGCCCGGTCTCTCATACCGAATAGCTCTAATAACCTACATATAGTGCCCGGTCTCTCATACCGGATAGCTCTAATAACCTACATATAGTGCCCGGTCTCTCATACCGGATAGCTCTAATAACGTACATATAGTGCCCGGTCTCTCATACCGGATAGCTCTAATAACCTACATATAGTGCCCGGTCTCTCATACCGGATAGCTCTAGTAACGTACATACAGTGCCCGGTCTCTCATACCGGATAGCTCTAGTAACGTACGTATAGTGCCCGGTCTCTCATACCGGATAGCTCTAGTAACGTACGTATAGTGCCCGGTCTCTCATACCGGATAGCTCTAATAACGTACATATAGTGCCCGGTCTCTCATACCGCATAGCTCTAATAACCTACATATAGTGCCCGGTCTCTCATACCGGATAGCTCTAGTAACGTACATATAGTGCCCGGTCTCTTATACCGGATAGCTCTAGTAACGTACATATAGTGCCGGGTCTCTCATACCGGATAGCTCTAGTAACGTACATATAGTGCCCGATCTCTCACACCGGACAGCTCCAGTAACGTACATATAGTGCCCGGTCTCTCATACCGGACAGCTCCAGTAACGTACATATAGTGCCCGGTCTCCCATACCGGATAGCTCTAGTAACGTACATATAGTGCCCGGTCTCTCATACCGTATACCTCTAGTAACGTGCATATAGTGCCCGGTCTCTCATACCGGGTGGACCTAATAACATACATACAGTGCCCGGTCTCTCATACCGGATAGCTCTAGTAACGTACGTATAGTGCCCGGTCTCTCATACCGGATAGCTCTAGTAACGTACGTATAGTGCCCGGTCTCTCATAGCGGATAGCTCTAGTAACGTACGTATAGTGCCCGGTCTCTCATACCGGACAGCTCCAGTAACGTACATATAGCGCCCGGTTTCTCATACCGGATAGCTCTAATAACGTACATATAGTGCCCGGTCTCCCATACCGGATAGCTCTAATAACGTACATATAGTGCCCGGTCTCCCATACCGGATAGCTCTAGCAACATACATATAGTGCCCGGTCTCTCATACCGGATAGCTCTAGTAACGTACATATAGTGCCCGTTCTCTCATACCGGATGGCTCTAGTAACGTATATATAGTGTCCGGTCTCTCATACCGGGAGGCTCTAGTAACGTACGTATAGTGCCCGGTCTCTCATACCGGATAGCTCTAGTAACGTACGTATAGTGCCCGGTCTCTCATACCGGATAGCTCTAGTAACGTACGTATAGTGCCCGGTCTCTCATACCGGATAGCTCTAGTAACGTACATATTGTGCCCGGTCTCTCATACCGGATAGCTCTAGTAACGTACATATTGTGCCCGGTCTCTCATACCGGATGGCTCTAGTAACGTACATATAGTGCCCGGTCTCTCATACCGGATAGCTCTAGTAACGTGCATATAGTGCCCGGTCTCTCATACCGGATAGCTCTAGTAACGTACATATTGTGCCCGGTCTCTCATACCGGATAGCTCTAGTAACGTACGTACAGTGCCCGGTCTCTCATACCGGATAGCTCTAGTAACGTACGTACAGTGCCCGGTCTCTCATACCGGATAGCTCTAGTAACGTACGTACAGTGCCCGGTCTCTCATACCGGATAGCTCTAGTAACGTACATATAGTGCCCGGTCTCTTATACCGGGTGGCTCTAGTAACGTACATATAGTGCCCGGTCTCTCATACCGGATAGCTCTAGTAACGTACATATAGTGCCCGGTCTCTCATACCGGATAGCTCTAGTAACGTACATATAGTGACTGGTCTCTCATACCGGGTGGCTCTAATAACGTTTGAAACGCTGTGCCTTACCCTTTTGCAGTAGCACAAGTCGATCTGTACGCGGGAGTGACGTAGACATATAGATCGCATTCGAAAGATGACAGACAGTGAATTGTCGGGTATTGAACGTGAATCTGAAGAAGACAGTGATTTCATTGATTACTCTGATACGGATCCAGATTATGTGATGACAGCTGAGGGAGGATCTGATTCTCATTCAGAAACCGATGAAGACCTGGGGAGATCCATGATGTTGCTGTAGCTAACCAATTACAACCTGAATTTTTACTATGGTAGAACTACTCGACCTGGCTTCCAGTAGTGTAGTCGAGAGCCCCCATGGAATATCAGAACACCTGCTCATAACATTGTAAAGGGGTTTATTACCAGGCCTTAGGGGTCCAGGTATTCCCTGAAACTGGACATATGGAATCTTCTATTTGATGACAGCATGATGAATAAAGTAGTGACGAATACAAATGTAAGGCTGTCTGCAATTGCGAGGGTCAGTAGCTGACAGCACCAATAAAAGTACTTACAGGAATGCTGACATGTTAGAAATAAATGCACTAATTAGACTGTTATTGTTGGAGTTTATTTTGAAATCGAACATTGAAGATATTACATCACTTTTTACTCAAGACGCTATATCCCGCCCTATTTTTCATGCGACTATGGCAAAGAAAGCGTATAGTTCTGGTCGCCTGTTTACGATTTGATGACGCGGTGACGCGCGCTGAGCGAAAACGTCAAGAAAGGCAGCTCTTATTTCTGAGATATTTGCGAAATTCATTGAAAATTCCTAGCAGGGATATTGCGTATCAAGCATTGTTACGGTCGATGAAATGCTTATCCGTTTCCGCGGAAGGTGCGTTTTTAAAGTATATATCCCTCAAAAGGCAAATAAATATGGCATTAAGATTAAAGTGTCTAGTTGATGCCAAAACATCGTAAAACACTGCCGAAGTAGGCAATAGAGAAGAAACTTGACATACCAACACAGGCAGTCCTACGACTGTGTAAGCCTTTTCAAGACAGTCACAAAAACAACTGGTTTACCAGCATTGAGCTCTTGAGATTTAACCTTTGTGGAAACAATGAGGAAGAATAAAAGATAAATCCCTCCTCAGTTCCTGGCAGATCCACAAAGGCCTGTTGGATTCGTTCTCTATGGATTCAATGGACACCGAGCTCGATAGGTGCAGTCGCTTAAATGCGACCAGTACCCAGTAATCGGCAGATAGTGGGTTCGAGCCCCACTGTCGGCAGCCCTGAAGATGGTTTTCCGTGGTTTCCCATTTTCACACCAGACAAATGCCAGGGCTGTACCTTAATTGAGGCCACAGCCGCTTCCTTCCAATTCCTAGGCCTTTCCAATCCCATCGTCCCATAAGACATATCTGTGTGGGTGCGACGTAAAGCAAATGGCAGGATTCAATGGACAGAAGTGACTACTGTTGTTGTACAGGCATCTTGGAAAGTTTATATAATTGACATCACTATAACATTAATAACATTATTGATTATTATTATTATTATTATTATTATTATTATTATTATTATTATTATTATTATTATTATTATTATTATTATTATTATTATTATTATTATTATTATTGTACCGGGCGGTACACCTCCACGCCGCTAATTCAAACTTTGCGCCAGTTGAATCTCCCCTACTGGAGGAAGTCTGAACTTTATCTAATGTGCTCATTTTCAAGTTTCTCAGAAGATGTCACTACTTGGAAATTTTTGAAGTTTCTGAACTGGGTCGTTTTCGATGTATTTTTGTTTTACCTGTGGTAAGAAGTGTGAACTTTCTCTTCTAGAGGACACTACTGAAGAACTACAATGGTGCACCCTTGTGCGAAGTGAAAGAACAGTTTTTTGGAGAAATTTTTATTTCAAAAGTTTGTTCCTTGTTAAATTTCTTTCTGTTATTGTTTAAGTTGGCTGTATAACCCTTTCTTTCCCCTTGTTTTGAATTTAGCCAATACCGAGTTTCTTTAATTAATTTATGACCAATCAGGTGTATCTTCTCCAAAGGGGATATGTTGCTTAACCCTAGCCAATAAAGCTTTTGTGGGAGGGTGTTCTCATTCCTGAAACGCCTCGAACTTTCCGCGAGAGTATATCAACTGCTGATTTTCGGGTCTCCGGGCCACTTCTGTAACATCTTTCAGTGTGTAAAGTACGCAGCAGGGGGCGGGAAGCGCCTCTTTCTTCGGGCAGCAGTTCATCCACAAGGTAATGGCCGTTTAATAACTTCTTTTCTTGCTAGCTCAGCAGTTTAACTCTCGGGGCAGGTCCGAAGATTTTCCACCATGTAACATTTCCCTAAAATGTAAAGACTCTTAGTATCTATTCTCTTTTAAGCTACATATTGGGATAGAGAGTGCTTAACCCTCTCGAGCTCCCACTCATATTGCTTTGAGGTGAACTTATTTTTCACAACCGTTTCTTCCTTAACGTAATGTAAATGGTTTCCTTCTATAAGTCACCTCTTTAGTATGGGATTAGCCCTTGCATTAGCGGCCTAGAGCCAGATTAGGTTTTAAACAAAATGTATTAGGAGTGCAGATCGCCTCCTCTCAAATTGGTATTTTAGAGGCCATGTAATTAACCTTTTCTCACTTAATAGGCCTCAGTAGGTTGGGTATTTTACCCCTGTGTTTATGTCCTTAGAGGACAACTTGAAGGTGGAGTTAGGTGTGGCCTTTTATAGGCTTGAACGTTGGGAGCGGTTTGCTCTTTTTGAAATTTGGTTCTGCGTGCCTCAAGGAGGCTTTACTGTGTAATTTGGAGCTAGTGCTCCTAGGCATGTTTGGGGTCTTCTGCCCCTTTGTTGACTTCTGTATATCGTAAGGTTGGGCTTATAGCTCAAGAATTGGGTGTCTGGCTCTCGGAGCCCAAATCCTGTAATCTCTGTAATTGTACCTTTTCGAATTGTGTTTCGGCTACTGTGTACCTGTTCAATTTGTTATTTCTTATTCTTGATTTTGAAAAGAAAATATAACCTTGTTAAATTTTACCTTAACTTTAATTTCGTAGTTTGAGACCCGTTCACCCCCGCACCTTCTTTCACATCTGCTGTTCCACAGATACCTCGGAACAATTATTATTATTATTATTGTTACCGTATTGTTGTGGTAGGTAGAGGTGAAAGAAGGTGCGGGGGTGAACGGGTCTCAAACTACGAAATTAAAAATTAATGTAAAATTTAAGAAGGTTATATTCTCTTTTCAAAATCAAGAAATAACAAGCATGGAAGGTACAGAGTAGCAAGGCAACAAAAGAGCAACAGCAGTATTTACAGGCTTTGGGCTTCGAGCCCCGAACTCACAATTCTTGAGCAGATAGCCCAAGCTTACATGTACATAAAGTTTAAACAAAGGGGCAGAAAACCCCAATCATGCCCAGGAGCACTTGCTCCAAATTACACAGAAAGACCTCCTAGAGGCACGCAGAAACAAATTTCAAAAGAGCGATCCGCTCTCAAAGTTTTAAGTCTATCAAAAGGCCACACCTAATTCCACCTTCAAGCTGTCCTCTAAGGACATATACACAGGGGTAAAATACCCAACCTACTGAGGTCTATTAAGTGGGAAAAAGGTTAATTACACGACCTCTAAAATAACAATTTGACAGGAGGCGATCTGCACTCCTAATACATTTTGTTTAAAACCTAATCTGGCTCTAGGCCGCTAATGCAAGGGCTAATTCCATACTACAGAGGTGACTTTAGAAAAGAACAATTTACATTACATTAAGGAAGAATCTGTTGTGAGAAATAAGTTCACCTCAAAACAATAGGAGTGTGAGCTCGAGAGGGTTAAGCACTCTCTATCAAAATACGTAGCTTAAAAGAGAATAGATACTAAAAGTCTTTACATTTTAGGGAAGGGTTACATGGTGAAAAGCTTCGGACCCGCCCCGAGAGTTAAACTGCTGAGCTAGCAAGAAAAGAAATTATTATACGGCCATTACCTGGTTGTTGAACTGCTGTCCGAAGAAAGAGGCGCTTCCCGCCCCCTGCTATGTACTTCACACACAGAAAGATGGTAGAGAAGTGGCGCAGAGACCCTAAAATCAGCAGTTTATATACTCTCGCGGAAAGTTCGAGGCGTTTCAGGAAAGAAAACACCCGCCCACAATCATTTATTGGTTGGGGTTAAGCAGCATAACCAATTTGAAGAAGAAACCCCTTATTGGTCGTAAATTAATTAACGAAATTCGGGATTGGCTAAATTCAAAACAAGGGGAAAGAAAGGGGAATACAGCCAACTTAAACAATACCAGAAAGAAATTTAACAAGAAACAAACTTTTGAAAAAAAATTTCTCCAAAAAACAGTTCTCTCACCTTGCACTATGGTGCACTATTGTAGTTCTTCAGTAGTGTCCTCTAGAAGAGAAAGTTCACACTTCTTACTACAGGTAAAACAAAATAACATCAAAAACGACCCAGTTCAGAAACTACAAAATTTCCGAGTAGTGACATCTTCTGGGTAACTTGAAAATTAATACATTAGATAAAGTTCGGACTTCCTCCAGCAGAGGGTTTTCAACTGGCGCAAAGTTTGAATTAGCGGCGTGGAGGTGTACCGCCCGGTACAGACCTCCCCCCCCAAAAAAAGTTCCTCCAAGGGGTAACACAGAGGAACATAAACTTTGTTTCAAAATAAGTTCCAAGTTATGATCTTGATATAGACATTAATTGCAGAAGCATTTATAAAATTTACTAAATTTGGTTTGATCCAGTTTCAAAATTCTTGTAGTAACTGTTGAAGTAATGTCTTTATGTTTGTAGAAGTAGATTTCAGAAGGAAAATTTTAGTTTTTTAAGGTTGATGAAAAATTTACTAAGTCCACCAGATATCAGGAAATCCAAAAAAAGGTAGTAATGTTGAACTGGAATGTCCATGTATCTGATTAAATATTTTCAAGGTTGATTAAGTTGGATGGCCAGACCGGCCGCTGTTGCTTGTGTCCAGATGAGGCCGCTCGGACCCCTCAAGTACCCTGAGATACCGCTCGCCCGCACTATGGGAGGAGTAGTGGTGTTGAAGCACGCCGCGCCCGCGGTGAACATATACAGGCTGCGGGCAAGTAGCAGGTTGTGCGCCGCACATCAGAATTCGCCGGGAGCAGGGCTCCGGCTCGCCGTGCACATGTCGACCTCGCTGGAGTAGAGGGGGCCCTTCTTCTATCCCAGTCGCGGCACGGCGCCGCGCGGCTGCGGGGGCACTGAAACATTAAAGCTCGACGGCAGAATTTTTGTTGGACCAGAATGATAGTAGGGTACATTCATTGTGGTGAGGTTGAGGGGCCAGCGGCGTGGAGAAAATCATTTCATGTACAAGCCACTGTGTGTAGTGGAGCAGGAGACGGGAGCGTGGTAATGGCCGTGGCGACGACAGGATGGCAGTTTAACGGTTCGGGGAAGGTTTTACAAAAATGCTTACATATAAAACAAAAATTATAGAAGGGGCAGAAGGCCTTAAAAGTGAAAACCTCAAAAAATATAACCTTCATATTCCTTTCAAGATTATATGAAGCAAGTTAGCACAGAAATTATACAGGTTTCACCTGCGACAGGTGAACCCTAAATATCCTCTCGGTGGCTGGATTACTTAATAACAACGTAACCGGCGTAAGGAAATCGAGAATGACACACGGCCCATGATATCTGGGGGCAAGTTTGCCCGCGGGAACGAAATTCTTGACCACCACTTGGTCGCCTACCTTCAAATTGGTGGGTCTCCGTCCACGATCATATCTTTCCCTAACCTTTTCATGAGACACTTCAAGATTGGCTTTAGCCTTCTTCCAAAGATCTTTAATGTTGTCCGGGTCTATTTTCTCTGGTAGAATGTCACTCAGAGACCAGAGGTTAGAGAGCGGCGTGTTGGGAACAAACTTGAACATCAACGACGCTGGAGTAAATTTATGAAATTCATGAACCGCCGAATTCAAAGCAAAAGCTAACCAATGCAGGGACGTGTCCCACCTGGAATGATCTTCATGATGATAGGCAATAAGCGCGGACCTGAGATTACGATTAACCCGTTCAGCCAGAGGTGGTTGAGGGTAATAAGCAGAAGTAGTTACATGAGAGATGGACAAGTCAAAACAGAATTTACGAAAAAGATTTGATGTGAACGCCTTAGCATTATCAGACACAATATATTGGCACGGACCAAAAGAAGCAAAAATAGAATTTAGGCAAGTAATGGTGGACTGAGCGGTAGCCAGCTTAGTCGGAAATAACGAGAAAAATCTTGTAAAACCATCTACACATACAAGGATGAACTTGTTGGCATTTCCCTTTGACTGGGGGAAGGGTCCTACATAATCAATATACAGGCGTTCCATGGGGCGCGACGCTTGATGAGAAGACAACAGGCCTACCTTGGTGGACATGGTTGGTTTACTAAGCAAACAGGATTTACAAGCCTTTACTAGTTCACGGATTTCACCGTCCATACCCTTCCAGATGAACTTTTCACGAATCTTTTCACGAGTTTTAAAGATACAAGATGCCCGCCTAATGGGGTCTCATGATAGTACTTGAAGATCATAGGTACAAGAACAGCTGGAACGGCAACCTTCATCATCTTATCATGCCTCGAAGGGCAACATAGAACACCACTCCTCAGCACATAAAGGACAACATGTTCCCCAGAAGAAAGGGTTTCCATTATCGGAGCCAGCGTCGGATCTTCACGTTGGTATTTCTCGATATCCCTAAAGAGCATGGGAGCATCTGTTAAGATGGCATTAACATCAGATAGTATGGACTCGGGAGGTGATGAACTGTCGACCGGTTCATGGGTCTCGACGTCGTTGGAAAACATACGGCTGAGTCCATCGGCAACAATATTTTCGGTCCCTCTGATATGTCTGACATCGAATTGGAAGGCAGAAATTCGGATGGCCCAACGGGCTATACGACCAGTACGACGCGGCCTACCTAAGACCCAGCTTAAGGCTTGATTATCTGTCTCCAGGTCGAATTTGACATGTTCCAGATAGAGACGGAACTTTTCTAAGGCAAATAAGACTGCCAAACCTTCGAGCTCATAGATGGAATACTTGGCTTCTTGAGCCGATAGAGTCCTAGATGCATAGGCGATGGGTCGCCTCCCTAATTCAGTCTCTTGAAGAAGGACTGCTGCTACTGCTGACGACGTTGCGTCAGTTTGGACGATGAATTTCTTTGAGAAATCAGGCATAGCAAGGACAGGGGCATTACAGAGAGCTAATTTAAGATCTTCAAAAGCGGCTTGTTGAGAAGGTCCCCACTCGAATTTGATGCCTTTCCTATGAAGAAGGTTTAAGGGCGCCGCTCTATTAGCGAAGTTAGGAATAAACTTCCTGAAGAAATTCACCATACCAATGAAACTGGCGATACCTTTAATGTCCTTGGGAGGTTTAAAACCACGGATGGCCTGTGTTCTAGAATGATCGAATGCCACACCATCAGGTGACACAATATGCCCTAGGAATGACATGGTGGGTTTAGCGAAGGCAATCTTGGACAATTTAACAGTTAACCCAGCCTTACGCAGGCGATTGAGAACTTCTCGCAGATGATCTAGATGTTCTTCAAAGGTCTCCGGAAATACGACGACATCATCCAAGTAGTGATACAAGTACTCAAATTTTATGTCGGCGAAGACCCTATCTAGCAGCCTAGTGAGTACAGCTGCTCCCGTGGTGAGCCCAAAAGGCACGCGGTTGTATTCATAGAAATTCCAATCCGTGGCAAACGCTGTAAGATGTTTAGACTCTTCCGCCAGGGGAATTTGATTATAGGCCTGATTCAAGTCCAAGATAGTAAAGAACTTGGCCTTACGAAACCATGAAAAACAAGAATGAAGGTCAGGAAGGGGCACAGATTGTAACACCACCTTCCGATTGAGAGCCCTATAATGAATGACAGGCCTGAATCCCCCTTGGTGTTTCTGGACTAGAAAAATAGGCGAAGAATACGCCGACTTAGAGGGCCTAATAATACCATCCTTCAACATCTGATCGATGATTTCTTTCAGAGCCTTCATTTTAGGTGGAGATAGCCTATATGGCGGAAAACGGACAGGAATCGAATCCGTGACCTCAATTTTGTATTCAATAAGGTCAGTAACACCAAGAGTATCAGAGAACACCTCTGGAAACGACTGACACAACTTACGAATACTATCAGCCTGCTCCTCAGGTAGATGTCTAAGGTCTAACAACATCTCATCCTGGGTAGGCGAAATAGATGAACATGATGCAGAATTAAATTTTAACAAGGGTATTTTACAATTGGAAGCAAATTTGAATGTGCACGACTTACTCTGAAGATCGAGCACAAGACCAGTGTGAGAAATGAAGTCAGCTCCCAATATGATGGGGCAAGACAAGTGCTTAGCCACAAACAATTTGATTTTCCATGTAAATTTAAAAATACGAATTTTGGCCTGTAAAGAACCTAGAATTTCTAATGGAGATGAATTAGCCGAAACATATTGGATCGAAGAGGAACAATAGTCAGGAAGTTTACAAACAGATTTCAATTTTGCATACCATTCAGCCGAAATAATAGAACAAACTCTGCCTGAATCTAATAGAGCTGTTATAGGCTCATTATTTTACTAAATTTTGAGAAAGGGGACGGGTGCGGGGGTATCCGCCGCAATCCTAAGACACTCTTTGGGGCATTCAAAAGATGGATTTGCAGATTGAACGTTCCCTGAATTTTCGATCTGTTTACCAGGGGCTGAGCCTCGGAAAGATAGATTAGTCGACTCAGCCGAAGCCACTAGTCACTTTTTATTATTGACATTGGTGGAATTTGCACAAGAGGTTGAGCAGGAGGGGGTGCTATTTGAATTTGGGCAATTCTTGGCGATATGTGAGGAAGCCCCACATTTAAAACAGCCTTGTGATGAACCAGCTCCATTATTTGCCCTACTAGTTTTGACCAATGGACATTTATTGCGAAGATGGTCAGGAGACCCGCAAGCATAACATTTACGGGGTGTGACTGGTCGGCGAGATGGAGGCCGAGTATTACTAAACGAAGGGGGGGGGGGTTCTTTCGCGACACGCAAGGAATCGGCGTATATAACTCCTTCCGCGGAGACGGCCAATGCTTCAAGTTCAGAGAAGGTTTGCGGGCACGCCGCGAAACACAAATATGACCTATAAGATGGTGAAATGCCTTCCACAATAGCCTGTACAATCTGATCCTCAGGGAAGTGAAAAGCAAACACCCTAGTATAGAACTTAATGTCTTGTATGAAATCAGCCAGATTTTCATCCAATCTCTGTACTCGATAATAGTACTTCTGAATCAGAGATGACCTCGCGCGAACAGGAATAAAATTTGCAAGCAGATGTGCATGAAAATCTTCAATAGATGACTGTTCGGCAATGGCTCTTACTATTTTATCTGAGAGAATACCAACTGCATAAGGATAAATTATCTGTAAAATTTGACACGGAGAAAGAGAAAAAACAAGGGCATGATCTTGAAATTCAACTAAAAACCTTAAGAATGAAATAACTTCACTGGTGGTATTAACAGAAAACTTAGAGATACCTCTGAGCAACATTGCTAATGGATGAGGCAAGCTGCTGAACCCAGGTGACATAGTAGGTAAAGGTTTCAGTGGCAAAGAAGTTAGTTCAGAACGTACATTATTCAACGACATACGGCGTTCAGACTCGTTGTCCAATGGGGCAGAGATAGTTTGAGCTCCAACGGTTTTCCTATTGACTTCTCCCTTAGGAGGCTCTTCCTCGCTACCTACATTCACCGTAGCGGGTTGATCAGTTTTGGGAGGAACTTCCCCAGTTAACAATTGGGTGACCTTACTAGATAATTCAGAAATATTTTCAAGCACCGTACTAGCTTCCTTCCTCTGAACGTAATTCAACTTCAGAGACAACAGATCGTTAACTCTATTTGAAAAATGAAATAGCCTGGCTTGCACACGCTTAATTTGATTACGAGAAGGATCATTTTCGTCAACAAAATAACTACAGATGCTAGCCCAGTAAAATTCTCGATGATCGTGGAAAGAGAGTTGTCAATTCCTTTCTCTTCCAAAGTGGGGATGGAAATGGGCAAATCAAGGGACTCTCTAAGCTTGTTTGTGTCTACTGCAACCGTGCCTCCAGATTGCACATTTCTGATAGTTAACTCATAGATCAACTCCTCCTTGCGCAAATAGTTAAGATGGAGAACATCGCGAGGGCCGGGCATGATGACAGAACAATTTTGAAACAGGACAAATCAAAAATTCCAGCAACTGAGAAAATTGTTAGTGTTCGGATCGAAGCAATGTTTAGCCGTCAAAAGGGGCTAAATTGAGACCCATTCAACCACGCTCTGCTACCACTTGTTCCGAGGTATCTGTGGAACAGCAGAGGTGAAAGAATGTGCGGGGGTGAACGGGTCTCAAACTACGAAATTAAAGTTAATGTAAAATTTAAGAAGGTTATATTCTCTTTTCAAAATCAAGAAATAACAAGCATGGAAGGTACAGAGTAGCAAGGCAACAAAAGAGCAACAACAGTATTTACAGGCTTTGGGCTTCGAGCCCCGAACTCACAATTCTTGAGCAGATAGCCCAAGCTTACATGCACATAAGGTTTAAACAAAGGGGCAGAAAACCCCAAACATGCCCAGGAGCACTTGCTCCAAATTACACAGAAAGACCTCCTAGAGGCACGCAGAAACCAATTTCAAAAGAGCGATCCGCTCTCAAAGTTTTAAGTCTATCAAAAGGCCACACCTAATTCCACCTTCAAGCTGTCCTCTAAGGACATATATACAGGGGTAAAATACCCAACCTACTGAGGTCTATTAAGTGAGAAAAAGGTTAATTACATGACCTCTAAAATAACAATTTGAGGGGAGGCGATCTGCACTCCTAATACATTTTGTTTAAAACCTAATCTGGCTCTAGGCCGCTAATGCAAGGGCTAATTCCATACTACAGAGGTGACTTTAGGAAAGAACAATTTACATTACATTAAGGAAGAATCGGTTGTGAGAAATAAGTTCACCTCAAAACAATAGGAGTGGGAGCTCAGGAGGGTTAAGCACTCTCTACCCCAATACGTAGCTTAAAAGAGAATAGATACTAAATGTCTTTATATTTTAGGGAAGGGTTACATGGTGAAAAGCTTCGACCCGCCCCGAGAGTTAAACTGCTGAGCTAGCAAGAAAAGAAATTATTATACGGACATTACCTGGTTGTTGAACTGCTGTCCGAAGAAAGAGGCGCTTCCCGCCCCCTGCTATGTACTTTACACACTGAAAGATGGTAGAGAAGTGGCGCAGAGACCCTAAAATCAGCAGTTTATATACTCTCGCGGAATGTTCGAGGCGTTTCAGGAAAGAAAACACCCGCCCACAATCATTTATTGGTTAGGGTTAAGCAGCATATCCAATTTGAAGAAGAAACCCCTTATTGGTCGTAAATTATTTAAAGAAATTCGGGATTGGCTAAATTCAAAACAAGGGGAAAGAAAGGGGAATACAGCCAACTTAAACAATACCAGAAAGAAATTTAACAAGAAACAATGTTTGAAATAAAAATTTCTCCAAAAAACAGTTCTTTCACCTTGCACTAGGGTGCACTATTGTTGTTCTTCAGTAGTGTCCTCTAGAAGAGAAAGTTCACACTTCTTACTACAGGTAAAACAAAATTACATCAAAAACGACCCAGTTCAGAAACTTCAAAATTTCCGAGTAGTGACATCTTCTGGGTAACTTGAAAATTAATACATTAGATAAAGTTCGGACTTCCTCCAACAGAGGGTTTTCAACTGGCGCAAAGTTTGAATTAGCGGCGTGGAGGTGTACCGCCCGGTACAATTATTATTATTATTATTGTTACGGAGTATTGTGGATGTGCAGAGGAGAAAGAAGGTGCTGGGGTGAACAGGTCTCAAAATACGAAATTAAAGTTAATTGAACAAGGTTATATTTTCTTTTCAAGAGCAAGAAATAACAACTATAACAGGTACTCAGTAGCTAAACAACAAATCGAGAGTGTACATTTGCAGTGTTCCAGGATTTGGGCTCCGAGAGCCAGACACACAATTCGTGAGCTCTAAGCCCACGAAGGTGAAAGAAGGTGCGGGTGTGAATAGGTCTCCAACTACTGAATTAAAGTTAAATGTAAAATTGAACAAGGTTATATTTTCTTTTCAAAAACAAAGAAATAACAAGGTACAAAGTCGCAAGTCCAAAGGGTAGTTACAATATTTACAGGATTTGGGCTTCGCGCCCAGACTTCACAATGCTTGGGCAATCAGCTCAGTTTTACCCCAAACACAAGTTTCAACAGAGGGGCAGAAGACCCCAATCATGCCCAGGAGCTCTTGCTCCCAATTACACAGTAAAGCCTCCGCGAGGCACGCAGAAACAAATTTTAAGAAAGAGCAACCCGCTCTTAAGTTCAAGTCTATCAAAGGCCACACCAAACTCCACTTTCAAGTTGACCTCCAAACACAAATAACACAGGGGTAAAAATACCCAACCTACTGAGGCCTATTCAGTGAAGAAACAGGACAATACGTGGCCTCCAAAATACCAACTTGAGAGGAGGCGAAACTGCACTCCTAATATACTTTACTAAAACCTACTTGGCACTAGGCCGCTAATGCAAGGGCTAATCCCATACTAAAGAGGTGACTTATATAAGAAAACGATTTACATTACATTAGAAGGGAAGAAACGGTTGTGAAAATAAGTTCACCTCAAAGCAATATGAGTGGGAGCTCGAGAGGGTTAAGCACTCTCTATCCCAATTTGTAGTTTAAAAAGATAGAATTGATACCAAGTGTCTTTACATTTTAGAGGAAAATTACATGGTAAAAGGCTTCGGACCTGCTCCGAGAGTTAAACTGCTGAGCTAGCAAGAAAATAAGTTATTAAAAGGCCATTACCTGGTGGTTGAACTGCTGCCCGAAGAAAGAGGCGATTCCCGCCCCCTGCTACATAATATACACAATGATAGATGTTACTGAAGTGGCCCGGAGACCCGAAAATCAGCAGTTTATATACCCTCGTGGAAAGTTCGAGGCGTTTCGTGAATGATAACACCCGCCCACAAGCATTTTATTGGATAATGGCAAAAACTACTACACTAGATGAAGAAGAAACACCTTATTGGTGGAAAATTAATTACAGAAATTCCTTATTGGTCAAATTCAAAACAGGCGGAAAGAAAGGGTTAATATTGCCAACTTAAACAATGGCTGAAAGAAATTTAACAAAGAACAAACTTATGAACCCATAATTTATCCAAAAACACAGTTCTTTCACTTCGCACTAGGGTGCATAATTGTAGTCTTTCAGTAGTGCCATCTAGAAGAGAATGTCCACACTTCTTACTACAGGCAAAACAAAAATACATCAAAAACGACCCAGTTCAGAAAACTTCAAAATTTACAAGTAGGGGCATCTTCTGAGAAACTTGAGAATTAACACTGTGGATAAAGTTCAGGCTTCCTCCAGTAGAGGAGTTTCAACTGGCGCAAGGTTTGACTTAGCGGAGCGGAGGTGTACCGCCCGGTACAATTATTATTATTATTATTGTACCGGGCGGTACACCTCCACGCCGCTAATTCAAAAGGTGCGCCAGTTGAAACTCCTCTGCTGGAGGAAGTCTGAACTTTATTGACGGTATTAATTTTCTACCTTCTCAGAAGATGTCACTACCTGTAAATTTTGGAGTTTTAGAACTGTGTCATTTTTGATGTGTTTTTGTTTTGCTTGAAGTAAGAAGTGTGAACTTTCTCTTCTAGAGGACACTACTGAAGAACTACAATAGTGCACCCTAGTGCGAAGAAAAAGAACTGTTCCTTGGAGAAAATTTTATTTCAAAAGTTTGTTCTTTGTTAAATTTCTTTCAGTCATTGGTTAAGTTGGCAATATTCCCCCTTTCTTTCCCCTTGTTTTAAATCTAGCCAATCCCGAATTTCTGAAATTAATTTTCCACCAATAATGTGTTTCTTCTTCATCTTGTGTAGGGGTTTCTCTTTATTCTCCAATAAAGTGATTGTGGGCGGGTGTTCTCATTCCCCTAACGCCTAGAACCTTCCGCGAGAGTATATAAACTGCTGATTTTAGGGTCTCTGCGCCACTTCTGTTCCATCTTTCTGTGTGTAAAGTACATAGCAGGGGGCGGGAAGCGCCTCTTTCTTCGGCGGCGGTCAACAACCAGGTAATGGCCGATTAATAACTTCTTTCTTTGCTAGCTCAGCAGTTTAACTCTCGGGGCGGGTCCGAAGCTTTTTCCATTATGTAACCTTCCTTAAAATGTAAAGAAACTTGTATCTATTTCATCTTTTAAACTGCATATCGGGATAGAGAGTGCTTAACCCTCTCGAGCTCCCAATCATATTGTTTTGAGGTGAACTTATTTTTCTCAACCTATTCTTCGTTAATGTAATGTAAATTGTTCTTTTCTGAAGTCACCTCTGTAGTATGGGATTAGCCCTTGCATTAACGGCCTAGTGCCAAGTAGGTTTTAAATAAAGTGTATTAGGAGTGCGGAGAGCCTCCTTTCTAGTTGGTATTTTAGAGGCCATATAATTAACCTTTTCTCACTTAATAGGCCTCAGTAGATTGGGTATTTTACCCCTGTGTTTATGTCCGTTGAGGACAGCTTGAAGGTGGAGTTTGGTGTGGCCTGGGAGAGGCTTAAATTTGAGAGCGAGTGGCTCTTTTCTGGAAACTGAGTTTTGTATGCCTCGAGGAGGCTTTTCAGTGTAATTTGGAGCAAGGGCTCCTAGGCATGAATGGGGTTTTCTGCCCCTCTGTTGAAACTTGTGTTTGGGGTAAAACTGAGCTGATTGCCCAAGCATTGTGAAGTCAGGGCGCGAAGCCCAAATCCCTTAAATATTGTAACTACCCTTTGGACTTGCTACTTTGTACCTGCCATGCTTGTTATTTCTTTGTTTTTGAAAAGAAAATATAACCTTGTTAAATTTTACATTTAACTTTAATTCAGTAGTTGGAGACCTATTCACACCCGCACCTTCTTTCACCTCTACCTACCACGGAAATCTCCGTAACAATTATTATTATTATTATTATTATTATTATTATTATTATTATTATTATTATTATTATTATTATTATTATTATTATTATTTTAGAAAGGCTCGGCTTGTGCCGGTAACATAATGGGCTGACTCGGCCTAAGCAAGGAGTCACCCTCTTGATTATGAAACTACAGGTACATATAAGTACAAATATTTACAACAGAAATAATTACAACATATACATTTATACAATAAATACAAACAACTTCAGACTTCTTATGTCCCCGTTTTGGGAATCTGTTCTTCAGTATTACTGGAACTGCGGCCTGGAACTTCATGCTGTTTGGCGTGAGTCAGAGGAAAAGTCGTTCCTAGGAACTTCCTCACAATGTGGCAAGTGCTCAGGAGGGTGGCTTTCTGTAGTTCTACGTATGTGTGATGATGCAGGTTTAATGCGGCCAGAGAGCTGTGCAAGCATTTTGGAATAACACCGGTACATGATATTACTATTGGAACTGTGGTGACTGATTCTAGTTTCCACAGGCGTTGTATTTCTATTGCCAGTTCTGTGTATTTTGATATCTTTGTGGCTATTGTTGTTTGCAGATTGGAGGTATTTGCACAAGCAATTTCTATAAGGGATGAGGATCTTTTTGATTTATCGATTAGAATAATATCTGGCCTATTGTTGCTGAGCGTGACATCGGTTATGACTTCTCGGTCCCATAGTAGTTTGTATGAAGAGTTTTCGAGAATGGGTGGAGGTGTATATTTCCAATATGCAGTTGATGACTGAAGAAATCCACATTTTACAGAAAGTTTCAGGTGAATGATTTTTGCTACCTGATCATGTCGGTGCTTATAATCGGTGTTGGCCAAGTGTGGGCAACCCGAGATGACGTGCTGTATGCTCTCTGTAGTTCTGGAACAGCGGCGGCAGTTGTCTGAGACAACTGTTGGATCCTTCATGATAAATCTACGGTAGTTCCGTGTAGCAATTACTTGATCTTGGATGGCCAGAACAAATCCTTCTGTTTCTGGGAAGAGACCGGAGTAGGTCAGCCAAGCGTGCGACGCAGGTTTGTCGATATGAGGCTGATCCAGTTCATGGGGGTATTTCCCGTGAAGAGGTTTTTGCTTCCACATGGCCATATTCATCTCTTTTGTAGGTGGGGTAGAAACAGGCATTTCTGGCGACGACAGATTGAGAGGTGTATAGTTTATATCAGCTCTGCAAACAGCATGAAGAAGACACGATGTATCAGCTCTCGAGTGGAAATATTCTCTTAGACTTGATATCAGATTGCTATGTAAATTGACAATGGATAAGAAGCCCCTACCACCTTCTGATCTCGGGAGTGTAAGACGTTCGGTTGCAGATTTTGGATGGTGCATATGGTATGCATATTGTTATTATTATTATTATTATTATTATTATTATTATTATTATTATTATTATTATTATTATTATGATTATTATTATTATTACTATTGTACCGGGAGGTACACCCGTCCCGTTCATTAAAATGACGCGCCTTGAAGATTGCCATCTGATATATGAAGTTTGCAACAGTTAATACCAGAAGTTTGGACTTTTCTCCACAGATGTCACTATTAAAAAACTTATGTTATGCTCTCTGATGTGAAGAGGAACTATTACATTTATAAAGTAATATTTTATTTTAAGGTTTCCTAAACTGAATTGATTATTCTTTGTTTTTAGTGCGTTAAAGTTTACAAGACTTCTATCTCTGCCCGCCAAATTCGAATATTGACCAATAGGAAAATTTGAATATTTTTTTTCAGCCAGTAAGCTTTTAATTGTATCTATTTAATTACCCAATGAAAATTGGAGGTGTGTCGGGCCTTAGTCCTGAGCTCTCTGGAAACTTCCTCTCGGGTATATAAGGTGGCACATTGTCTTATTGATCGTTCCAGTCGATTGAGTTTGTGTTAACGGAGGAGGCGGCGGTGCCTTGCCCAACGTCGAGTAGTCCATCAGCTCAAGGTAATGGCAGTCCTGGTGTTACTAAGCTGGCTCGAGGGGAAGGTTTCCGATCTTTAACTACCGGTATGTAAGTTTAATTTTCTGAAATTTAATTTTTAAACAAGTCAAAAGAACTTAGCCGAAATCAGGGAATGGAGAGTGTGATACCCTCTCGTGTTACCTATCAACTTGATTTTGAGATGACTATGATTTTGTAACCATTTTCAGTTTGTAATCCTAGTAATTCTCTCCCTCTAGTCACCTCAGTAGTATAGGCTTAGCCTCTCTAACTTCGGGCCATAAGCCCAAATAGGGTTTTAAATTTTCATCTCGATTTTCAAGGAGCGTAAGTGTCCACGTCCTCACCATTTTGATTTTTAGGGCATTAACTGAACCTGTTGTTTTTCACAAAGGCCCGGTAGAATGGGTATTCAAAACGCCTGTGACATTCTATGGCATTCCTTTTATGAAAAGATGTAGACTGTTGAACATAGAAGACAGTGAATTTTGTTTGAGTTTGTAAAATGTAGGTTGTGCGTTTGATAGGCCTGAAAAGTGTGAAATTTCGAAAATAAATTTCGAATTGTAAATTGAAGGAACAATATCGCTCCTCATTTTGATGTAAAAGAACTTGAGAGACCCGTCTCCTTCACTGTTTGTTAATTGTACTCATGTAACATTGGTAATTAGGGAGCTGCAAGCTGAAGTTTGCTAATTTGTCATTAGTTAATTGTTCTGATTTTCTAAACCTTGTTACCTAACTTGTAAGCAAAATTTTGGTACCTGAAATTGTAAAGTCTATCCTTGACAAGAAATCAAATGATAGCTAAGAAAGAAATATAGCTATAATTTGAAAGTTTTAAATTAATCTTCTGATTACCGTATATACAGACCCTCCGTGGCTCAGGCGGCATCGCGCAGGCCTCTCACCGCTGGATACCGTGGTTCAAATCCCGGTCACTCCATGTGAGATTTGTGCTGGACAAAGCGGAGGTAGGACAGGTTTTTCTCCAGGTACTCCGGTTTTCACTGCCATCTTTCATTCCAGCAACACTCACCAATATCATTCCACTTCAATCATTCATTAATCAATGCCCGAGAGGAGTGCAACATGCTTCAGCAGCCGGCACATTTCCTGACCTCGCCGCTAGATGGGCTTCATTCATTTTATTATTGACCCTGTCGAATGACTGGAAACAGGCTGTGGATTTTCATTACCGTATATCGACCCATTCACGCCCGCACCTCCTTTCCCCTCTGTCCACCACGATATCTCCGTAGCAATTCTTCTTCTTCTCCTTCTTCGTATTATTATTGTTACGGAGTTTCCGTGGAGCAGAAAGAGATGAAAGAAGGTGCTGGGTAGAATGGGTCTATCTACGATATCAAAAAATAAATTAAAACTTCGAAACAAAGGTTATATTTATTTTTCAATCACAAACTTAACAAATTTTTCACTGAGTGAAAACAACAAAATCTCAGGTCAATGCCAATTTTCCTACAAGTGTGGAACAACCCAGTCTAAGGACTTTAACAACTTTGGGTTTCAAGCCCAAGATTTACAAGTTCTGAACTACAAGCTCCAGATTACAAAATTTACAACGTCTGCAAAATCTGAATATTTATGCAAGGATGGAATATCAACATTTAAGAGCACTTTGCTCCAACAAATTTACGGCCTTGAATTTAGAAAACACAGAAAAAAGCTTACATGCTCTCCCACTTTAACTCATTTCTTACAGCCTACTTAAGACAACATTACAAAAAACCTTATAATCTCTTACCTCTCTAGGCACTATTTACAATTTAAAATTGTTACAAAGGGGTGTCAATTAGCCAAACTACTGAGCCTTTCATGGAAAGAAGAACAGGTAAAATTACTGGCACGAACACAGAATGTATGGAAGCGTACACTTGCGCTCCTAGAAAATCAGATATAAAACCCTAATTGGGCTCTCGGCCCGATGATGCTAATCCCAAGCTACTGAGGTGACTAGAGTGGAGATAAACCTAACACTTTACTGAAAAGGGAGAAGGTTACAAAATCATAGTCACCTCAAATTAAATGGAAGCGAAACTCAAGAGGGTAACACACTCTCTATCCCCAATTTACAGTTTTAAGAATTTAGGAAATTTTACATTAGACGAAAGAACGTTTACATTTTGGAAAACAGAAGGTTACATAATTAGTAATTTGAACCTGCCCCTCGTGTAAGTCTGCGGACGTAGCTACAGAAAAATAAGATTGGTGGTCATTACCTTGGTTGATGGACTGCCTGGCGAAGAATGAGGCGCCCCGCCTCCTGTCTTAACACACACTATCAGAAATACGGCGATCAAAAGAGAAGGTAGCGAGAAAGGCCGCAGCTTATATACGCGAGGGGACGGTTCGAGAGAGTTCTGGACTAAATCCGGACTCACCCTCTCATTTTTATTTGTTGAATCAAAAGTTACACCAAAACCTACAAGAAGCCTGTGATAGGATGAAAAATAAATACAAAATTTTCTAATTGGCCAAATTCTAAAGCTGGCGGGATGAGAAGGAAGGGTTGCCAACCCAAAAATAAATGAACATTTATTTAGTTACGAAAACTTAGAACCACAAAACTTCTTTAGATCACAAGTTCTACTTCCACCTTGCACCAGAGTGCATGACCTCAGTTTTTGTAAGGACGTTTATGGAGAAAATTAATGACTACTTGCTTTACACAAAAAATGCATGCAGTAGCAGTTTGACGTTTTGTTTGCTAGATAGAGTTGTTTATTTGAATGTGCGGAGTTGGGGTGTACATCCCGGTACTATTATTATTATTATTATTATTATTATTATTATTATTATTATTATTATTATTATTATTATTATTATTATTATTATTATTATTATTATTATTATTATTATTATTAATTTTCTCTCTTTCTATAATTTTAAATGAATGTAAACTGTGGTATATTGGTAGTCATCTCAATCAATACGTACAGTTGATATTCAACCACACCACTTTTACATTAACTATACGTACAGTAGTATTTTAAAGCCTGCCCCGCTTCTAACCCGGAGGCCTGGGTTCGATTCCAGGTCAAGTCAATGATTGTTACCTGAATCTGAGGGCCGGGTCGAGGTCCACTCAGCCTACGTGATTACAATTAAGGAACTATCTGACGGTGAGGTGGCAGCCCCGGTCTATAAAGCCAAGAATAACGGGCGAGAGAATTTGTCGTCCTGACCACACGTCACCTTGTAATCTGCAGGGCTTCGGACTGAGCGGGGGTAGCTTGGTAGGCCATGGCCCTTCGGGGCTTTTAAGTCATGGGATTTGGTGTGGTTTGATTTTCACTAGTTTAAAAATTCTAGCGGAATTTGAGGAAATATTGAGGGTTGTGAGGGCCATCTAGCGGTACTGTGACAGCAACTCTCATTTGATTGATGCGATAGGGTTAACTGCACATACCGAGCAAGTGGCACTGAGTTCGAACACCACCGTCGGCCGCCCTCAAGGTGCCTTTCCGTGGTTTCCCATTTTTACCTTAATTAAGGCGATGGTCGCTTCCTTCCCACTTCTAGCCGTTTCCCATCCCATAAAAACCGTCTGTGTCAGTGCGACGTAAAGCCAGCATATGCCTGGTGGGAAACCGCGGTAAACCATGTTCAGGGCTGCCGAGAGTGGGGGTTGGAACCCACTACCTCCCGGATGGAAGCTCGCAGTCACACGCCCCTACCCGCACTGCCAACTCGTCCGGTGAAAAACATAGCAATACACAACTATAAAATATTCTGCAAAATACCATTATCGATGTTTTTATATTTCATGTAATTAACGTGCAACGAGGTATTAGACATTGCTGGCCGCCTACGTGATTACAATTGAGAAGCTATCTGACGGTGAGATAGTGACCCCGGTCTAGAAAAGCAGGAATAACGGCCAAGAGGATTTGTCGTGCTGACCATGCTTCTTCAGGTCTTCGGTCTGAGTGGCGGTCGCCAAAGCTGTAGTGCTATGGGCAACTCACAAATAAGTCATTTATAATTTGCTTTACGTCGCATCGACGTAGGTATGACGATGGAACCGAGCATGGCCTTAATTAAGGTACAGCTCCAGCATTTGGCTGGTGTGAAAATGGGAAACCGTGGGAAATCATCTTCAGGGCTGCCGACAGTGGGGTTTGAACCCACTTTCTCCCGAAATGCAAGCTGATAGCTATGTGGCTGCAACCGCGCAGTTAGTCCCTCAGTGGAAATAAGTAATGAGGTTCATCTAAATTGTGTACGTAGCATAACTTATCTGATACCATGCGAGCTATAATAACGGAGATATTTACGAATTCACACTTTTGTTACTTAGTCAGTTATCAGTGAGTATTTTTCTCGTTTTTGCTGCGCATGACCGTCGACAGGTCGTATGGCGACAATGACATAGGAAAGGGCAAGCGACCGTGAAAATGGAAAGCCCGTGAGGGCTGCAGACATTGGGTTTGGAACCCACGATCTCCCAAATAAAATGTCATAGCTATGTGACCCAAACTGCGTGGATATATTGTTCAGTTGCATTGTTAATGAACTGAAACGTGATGGAATGATCGCTTGAAGAATGAGTGAAAAGCGGGAAAAGTTGCTGAAACCGTAGACCCCGAAGTCTCTAATGTTACAGGGCCAGAAAGCCAACAACGTTCTCAGACAGTGACTGTATGGGTACACTACAATTTAAGTTACATGCAATGTTCTCATGCGGACGTTGAGAGAATTAATCTTTCAGAAAATGTTTGCGGTTCTCTCCATTGTGTAGGTGATGGTGGTACTGAGGGCTAAAATTCATCCGTCAGAGGACGAAGTTAAGCGGTTGCAATTGTCGTAAAGGGAAACTAACGCTCTCCTTCTAGTAGCATGTCCTGGACTATCAATAATACACGACTGACACGACTGTTGCTTAGTGCGGAGAATAATTCCCTTGTCATTGAATAAAGCAGCAGTTCTGTAAACCAATACGCACTCACGCAAGTGCTCTGCTGAGCCACGCACATTGACGAGTGGGAGGTGGACTCGTCGCCCAGTCAACAGATGGCTCTGCATTACACGCAATGCAGGCCGGCAGGCGAGGTACGGGTATTTACAATGTATTGTTGTAGAATCTTTTGGAAGCCGATCTAATTGACTCGACTGACGTAGAGGGGTGTGCCGGCGCAAAGTGGGGATGGATGAGCGCTTGATAAATGATGGTGTGTGCTTATGATGGGGGAGTGAAGATGTTGGGATATTCTCCAATCTCATTAGAGTGCCTAGTGACTAGACAAGTTTAAATATCACGTGACCTGTTACTGGGGATCCCACGTGGCGAGTGAGAGCCCCAACTTGGAGGGCAAGGGATCGCATCCATCGTATAGTGATGACTCAAACCGAACTTACATTATGCCAAATAGGGGGCATAAAGCTCTTCTAAACGAAATTAGATTAAGCAAGGGATGAAGCTGTGAAAAATTTTAATATTTCTCATCTAGATCACTACGTTTCTAACGGCAGCGGGAAACACCTAGCTAATGTAATCCACTGGTTATAAATTAGTGCACCCACCGGCCGTGATAGTGGTTAGTCGGTTCGAATCCCGTCGGTCGAAAAAAATGCCTAATCACTAGATTAGTGCCAAAAGCCTCATATCGAGTCAGGGCATATAACACTGTAGATAGTGAATGGGGACGTAAAGCTTTTCCAGATCATTTGGTGTTAGGCTACGTGCCAACACCGCTTTTCACCACCTCCCTACCTCATCCGACATCCAGACGCGCAGGTCGCCCAAAGGAGAAGATCTGCACCAGGCGAGCAGAATGTGTCCTCGGACACTCCCGACACTAAAAGCCATACGACAGATAATAATTATAGCTTTACGTCCCATCAACTGGTTTTATTATCAGCAGAGACGCCGAGGTGCCGGAGTTTGTGAGACGATCCAGTGAGAGATGGAGCGAACGCCATCAGTAGGTGAGTGGTAATGGTTCAGTCATGTTTGGTCCTATCCAGGGTATGCCCATCGAGTCGGCCTAGTCTGCCACACAGTTCGTGTTTTTATTGCGTTTCTCCTGCTTTCGCATAATTGATTGCTTAACGTACATACACACATCAGAAAAAATACAGTAATCCACGACATGCACTGTAGTTAGTGGGATATTATTACTAACGTTATCGTGTCATACATTTAAACAAAGTCTAACGCGAGCTTGTAAACACATTACAAATTTGCACATACATTTACTGCTCAGGTGGATTCAGAACATGAGAGTCAATAATAATGTTATTTGGCTTTACGTCCCACTAATTACTTTTAAGGTTTTCGGAGACGCCGAGGTGCTGGAATTTTGTCCCGCTGGAGTTCTTTTATGTGCCAGTAAATCTACTGACACGACGCTTACGTATTTCAGCACCTTCAAATACTACCGGACTGATGAACATGAAAGTCAACTGCACCCTTCACGTCCGTAACAGAAAATACTACTGCAATCGTTTCTATGACATACGTTACCTGCACATCTATTACTCGAGGTATTATCAGAAAAGACAACACCTATCGCTACGCCAGAACACTTTTCAAGGGAGACTCCCGATTCTCTTGTATTTCTTAGTGTCATCTTCGAGTCCAGGAGTATTTTATCTGGAACACTAAAAGTCTCGGTATTCAAATAAACCAAGGTTGTCCTTTTAAACTCTTAAATATGAGTAAGGTAGATGTCAGGAAGTGCTGCTTGACGTAAAACATTATATTCTTGAAGACTGCGTTAGTATTGTGAGCGTTATAATTGCCAGTAGCCTGTTGTTGGTATAATTTTGCATGTCGATGTAGTTCAAGTAACAGTCCAAGGGGATGCTTAACGAATTGCGTTGTCACTCAATGTTTAAATACTGAAACGGAAGTGCGTTTTAACTTAACTTTCCATCTTGGAAATACGGTAATGTAACGCAGATGGCATTGGTTTGAATGCTGAGTACTTTACATTACTCATGAAGGGTAGTCTGACTACGTGGATACAAAGAAACACATAGCCATCGTGTTTGCGTGCGTTATGGATAAGAGAAACCGTCTCCTACTGGACACACGGAAATCAGTGTCAAATGTGAAATCATATTTAAAAGATGTTTAATGCTCGAAATTCATTGATGTGGTATCTGAAAATAGAAAACTTCACTAAAATAATAATTCTTTCAGCATATGTGAATGTGGCTTCCAGAGCGAAAGGGAAAGGAATGAAGCCAAATCAGAAAATGCATCAATGAATATTATGTTTCTGAAAATATTATTCCTCTTGTACGCACAATTAAGGTATTATTGAATAATGAACTTTTTCGTGAATAATGGCTTGAGTTTGCCATTTCCAAAGATTCTACCCGATATTTTATTTCAAAAAATCGGATCCTTACGACTTAGATCGTAAGTCACGATGACCATCCTAATGTCGATCTGAGATTCCTATTTTTTTTGTCTTAAATTACAAGCCGTGTAGTCAAGTAGGTTTATCGCACTGATGAGACTAGACTGGGATAAGATGTCATGCGCCTGCTTCCATTACACCAACATCTTCTCTCACGGAATGAAGAACAGACAGGTACATTGTGAGTCTCAATACTCATATACCGTCCTATTGAATTCATTTCACAAACAAATAAAAATAAATTTTTCGTTAGATTTCAAAGTGTATCTCAACAGCTTTATTGATAATTATGTTCCATAATATCTTTGAAGTCCGCCTCTGTTAGTGTAATTAGCTGCCAACCCTAGAGGTTCGGGATCGATTCCCGACCCTGCCGCGAAATTTGAAATCTGGTACGAGGGCTCGAACGGGATACACTCAGCCTCGGGAGGCCATCTGAGTAGACGGGGGTTCGATTCTCACGTCAGCCATCCTCGAAGTGGTTCTCCGCTGTTTCCCACTTCTCCTCCAGGCAAATGCCGGGATGATACCTAACTTAAGGCCACGGCGACTTTCTTCAGTCTGCCTTGTCTATTCCTTCCAATCTTCACATTCCCCCAAAAGGCCCCTGTTCAGCATAGCGGGTGAGGCTCCCTGGGCAAGTTACTGGTCCTCCTTTCCACTTCTATCCCCGACCAAACGTCTGCCCTTGACGTGGGATCCCTCGTTGAGTCCGACGGAAAAACTAACCCTGGAGGGTAAACAGATTAAACAACACACTTGCAGGTGGCAGCGCTGGATTCCGTGGTTCAAATCCCGATTACTCCACGTGAGATTTGGGCTGGACAAAGCGGAGGCGGGTACTCTGGTTTTCCCTGTCATCTTTCATTCCAGCAACACTCTTCAATATCATATCATTCCATCTGTCACTCATTAATCATTACCCCAGAGGAGTGCGACAGGTGTCGGCAGCCGGCACAATTGCTAACGTCGCCGCTATATTCCATTGCTGAACCGGTCGAATGACTCGTAACAGGCTGTGAATTTTCATCCTTGAAACTTGCACATATAGATTTAATTAATACGCCTGTAACTGGACAAGCTTTCACTCTTAAGAGTTGCAATGTTTCCACTATATTTCAATATATTTCAATACGTTACACGAAAGGTAAAATGTAAATTTTACTTGAAAATATTTCTTAATTTCACGACATTATATATCATTAAAGGTTTTATTTGATCAAATAAGCATTATTACTGACAGCTAAATGTAAAATATTTAATCATTATCCGCAGATAGCCACCTCCACCTCACGAGCCTGGGAGATAATTCCCGATCTTTCGAACTTTGCGGCATCGACACATCACACATATGTTGTTTGCATACTGGAGTCGGAGTCAGCGTGCTTTCATCTTACACAGAGCGAGACAGCAACATCATTTTACGTCATATTTCCGAGAATTACCACTCAGGAGATTTTCGCACCAAGCTTGTGTCGCTCTAGTGTAAAACTACTCCTCCTACTCCTCATAGACTTAGTAGCGAATGACGTCAACCTTATCATGGACTTAGCAGTGTGCGAGCTCTCCCTGTCCTCATACACTTAGTAGCGTATGACGTCAAACTCATCATGGACTTAGCAGTGTGCGAGCTCTCCCTCATAGACTTAGTAGCGTATGACGTCAACCTCATCATGGACTTAGCAATGTGCGAGCTCCCCCTCTCCTCATAGAGTTAGTAGCGTATGACGTCAACCTCATCACGGACTTAGCAGTGTGCGAGCTCTCCCTCATAGAGTTAGTAGCGTATGACGTCAACCTCATCATGGACTTAGCAGTGTGCGAGCTCTCCCTCATAGACTTAGTAGCGTATGACGTCAACCTCATCATGGACTTAGCAGTGTGCGAGCTCTCCCTCATAGACTTAGTAGCGTATGACGTCAACCTCATCATGGACTTACCAATGTGCGAGCTCCCCCTCATAGACTTAGTAGCGTATGACGTCAACCTCATCATGGACTTAGCAATGTGCGAGCTCCCCCTCTCCTCATAGAGTTAGTAGCGTATGACGTCAACCTCATCACGGACTTAGCAGTGTGCGAGCTCTCCCTCATAGAGTTAGTAGCGTATGACGTCAACCTCATCATGGACTTAGCAGTGTGCGAGCTCTCCCTCATAGACTTAGTAGCGTATGACGTCAACCTCATCATGGACTTAGCAGTGTGCGAGCTCTCCCTCATAGACTTAGTAGCGTATGACGTCAACCTCATCATGGACTTACCAATGTGCGAGCTCCCCCTCATAGACTTAGTAGCGTATGACGTCAACCTCATCATGGACTTAGCAATGTGCGAGCTCCCCCTCTCCTCATAGAGTTAGTAGCGTATGACGTCAACCTCATCACGGACTTAGCAGTGTGCGAGCTCTCCCTCATAGAGTTAGTAGCGTATGACGTCAACCTCATCATGGACTTAGCAGTGTGCGAGCTCTCCCTCATAGACTTAGTAGCGTATGACGTCAACCTCATCACGGACTTAGCAGTGTGCGAGCTCCCCCTCATAGACTTAGTAGCGTATGACGTCAACCTCATCATGGACTTAGCAGTGTGCGAGCTCCCCCTCTCCTCATAGACTTAGTAGCGTATGACGTCAACCTCATCACGGACTTAGCAGTGTGCGAGCTCTCCCTCATAGAGTTAGTAGCGTATGACGTCAACCTCATCATGGACTTAGCAATGTGCGAGCTCCCCCTCTCCTCATAGACTTAGTAGCGTATGACGTCAACCTCATCACGGACTTAGCAGTGTGCGAGCTCTCCCTCATAGAGTTAGTAGCGTATGACGTCAACCTCATCACGGACTTAGCAGTGTGCGAGCTCTCCCTCATAGACTTAGTAGCGTATGACGTCAACCTCATCATGGACTTAGCAGTGTGCGAGCTCCCCCTCTCCTCATAGACTTAGTAGCGTATGACGTCAACCTCATCACGGACATAGCAGTGTGCGAGCTCCCCCTCATAGACTTAGTAGCGTATGACGTCAACCTCATCATGGACTTAGCAGTGTGCGAGCTCCCCCTCTCCTCATAGACTTAGTAGCGTATGACGTCAACCTCATCACGGACTTAGCAGTGTGCGAGCTCTCCCTCATAGACTTAGTAGCGTATGACGTCAACCTCATCATGGACTTAGCAGTGTGCGAGCTCCCCCTCTCCTCATAGACTTAGTAGCGTATGACGTCAACCTCATCATGGACTTAGCAGTGTGCGAGCTCCCCCTCTCCTCATAGACTTAGTAGCGTATGACGTCAACCTCATCACGGACTTAGCAGTGTGCGAGCTCTCCCTCATAGAGTTAGTAGCGCATGACGTCAACCTCATCATGGACTTAGCAGTGTGCGAGCTCTCCCTCATAGACTTAGTAGCGTATGACGTCAACCTCATCATGGACTTAGCAGTGTGCGAGCTCCCCCTCTCCTCATAGACTTAGTAGCGTATGACGTCAACCTCATCACGGACTTAGCAGTGTGCGAGCTCCCCCTCATAGACTTAGTAGCGTATGACGTCAACCTCATCATGGACTTAGCAGTGTGCGAGCTCCCCCTCTCCTCATAGACTTAGTAGCGTATGACGTCAAACTCATCACGGACTTAGCAGTGTGCGAGCTCTCCCTCATAGACTTAGTAGCGTATGACGTCAACCTCATCATGGACTTAGCAGTGTGCGAGCTCCCCCTCTCCTCATAGACTTAGTAGCGTATGACGTCAACCTCATCATGGACTTAGCAGTGTGCGAGCTCCCCCTCTCCTCATAGACTTAGTAGCGTATGACGTCAACCTCATCACGGACTTAGCAGTGTGCGAGCTCTCCCTCATAGAGTTAGTAGCGTATGACGTCAACCTCATCATGGACTTAGCAGTGTGCGAGCTCTCCCTCATAGACTTAGTAGCGTATGACGTCAACCTCATCATGGACTTAGCAGTGTGCGAGCTCCCCCTCTCCTCATAGACTTAGTAGCGTATGACGTCAACCTCATCACGGACTTAGCAGTGTGCGAGCTCTCCCTCATAGAGTTAGTAGCGTATGACGTCAACCTCATCATGGACTTAGCAGTGTGCGAGCTCTCCCTCATAGACTTAGTAGCGTATGACGTCAACCTCATCATGGACTTAGCAGTGTGCGAGCTCCCCCTCTCCTCATAGACTTAGTAGCGTATGACGTCAACCTCATCACGGACTTAGCAGTGTGCGAGCTCTCCTTCATAGAGTTAGTAGCGTATGACGTCAACCTCATCACGGACTTAGCAGTGTGCGAGCTCTCCCTCATAGACTTAGTAGCGTATGACGTCAACCTCATCATGGACTTAGCAGTGTGCGAGCTCCCCCTCTCCTCATAGACTTAGTAGCGTATGACGTCAACCTCATCACGGACTTAGCAATGTGCGAGCTCCCCCTCTCCTCATAGAGTTAGTAGCGTATGACGTCAACCTCATCACGGACTTAGCAGTGTGCGAGCTCTCCCTCATAGAGTTAGTAGCGTATGACGTCAACCTCATCACGGACTTAGCAGTGTGCGAGCTCTCCCTCATAGACTTAGTAGCGTATGACGTCAACCTCATCATGGACTTAGCAGTGTGCGAGCTCCCCCTCTCCTCATAGACTTAGTAGCGTATGACGTCAACCTCATCATGGACTTAGCAGTGTGCGAGCTCCCCCTCTCCTCATAGACTTAGTAGCGTATGACGTCAACCTCATCACGGACTTAGCAGTGTGCGAGCTCTCCCTCATAGACTTAGTAGCGTATGACGTCAACCTCATCACGGACTTAGCAGTGTGCGAGCTCTCCCTCATAGACTTAGTAGCGTATGACGTCAACCTCATCATGGACTTAGCAGTGTGCGAGCTCCCCCTCTCCTCATAGACTTAGTAGCGTATGACGTCAACCTCATCATGGACTTAGCAGTGTGCGAGCTCCCCCTCTCCTCATAGACTTAGTAGCGTATGACGTCAACCTCATCACGGACTTAGCAGTGTGCGAGCTCTCCCTCATAGAGTTAGTAGCGTATGACGTCAACCTCATCATGGACTTAGCAGTGTGCGAGCTCTCCCTCATAGACTTAGTAGCGTATGACGTCAACCTCATCATGGACTTAGCAGTGTGCGAGCTCCCCCTCTCCTCATAGACTTAGTAGCGTATGACGTCAACCTCATCACGGACTTAGCAGTGTGCGAGCTCTCCCTCATAGACTTAGTAGCGTATGACGTCAACCTCATCATGGACTTAGCAGTGTGCGAGCTCCCCCTCTCCTCATAGACTTAGTAGCGTATGACGTCAACCTCATCATGGACTTAGCAGTGTGCGAGCTCCCCCTCTCCTCATAGACTTAGTAGCGTATGACGTCAACCTCATCACGGACTTAGCAGTGTGCGAGCTCTCCCTCATAGAGTTAGTAGCGTATGACGTCAACCTCATCATGGACTTAGCAGTGTGCGAGCTCTCCCTCATAGACTTAGTAGCGTATGACGTCAACCTCATCATGGACTTAGCAGTGTGCGAGCTCCCCCTCTCCTCATAGACTTAGTAGCGTATGACGTCAACCTCATCACGGACTTAGCAGTGTGCGAGCTCTCCCTCATAGAGTTAGTAGCGTATGACGTCAACCTCATCATGGACTTAGCAGTGTGCGAGCTCTCCCTCATAGACTTAGTAGCGTATGACGTCAACCTCATCATGGACTTAGCAGTGTGCGAGCTCCCCCTCTCCTCATAGAGTTAGTAGCGTATGACGTCAACCTCATCACGGACTTAGCAGTGTGCGAGCTCCCCCTCATAGACTTAGTAGCGTATGACGTCAACCTCATCATGGACTTAGCAATGTGCGAGCTCTCCCTCATAGACTTAGTAGCGTATGACGTCAACCTCATCATGGACTTAGCAGTGTGCGAGCTCCCCCTCTCCTCATAGACTTAGTAGCGTATGACGTCAACCTCATCAGGGACTTAGCAGTGTGCGAGCTCCCCCTCATAGACTTAGTAGCGTATGACGTCAACCTCATCATGGACTTAGCAGTGTGCGAGCTCCCCCTCTCCTCATAGACTTAGTAGCGTATGACGTCAACCTCATCACGGACTTAGCAGTGTGCGAGCTCTCCCTCATAGAGTTAGTAGCGTATGACGTCAACCTCATCACGGACTTAGCAGTGTGCGAGCTCCCCCTCTCCTCATAGACTTAGTAGCGTATGACGTCAACCTCATCACGGACTTAGCAGTGTGCGAGCTCTCCCTCATAGAGTTAGTAGCGTATGACGTCAACCTCATCATGGACTTAGCAATGTGCGAGCTCCCCCTCTCCTCATAGACTTAGTAGCGTATGACGTCAACCTCATCACGGACTTAGCAGTGTGCGAGCTCTCCCTCATAGAGTTAGTAGCGTATGACGTCAACCTCATCACGGACTTAGCAGTGTGCGAGCTCTCCCTCATAGACTTAGTAGCGTATGACGTCAACCTCATCATGGACTTAGCAGTGTGCGAGCTCCCCCTCTCCTCATAGACTTAGTAGCGTATGACGTCAACCTCATCACGGACTTAGCAGTGTGCGAGCTCCCCCTCATAGACTTAGTAGCGTATGACGTCAACCTCATCATGGACTTAGCAGTGTGCGAGCTCCCCCTCTCCTCATAGACTTAGTAGCGTATGACGTCAACCTCATCACGGACTTAGCAGTGTGCGAGCTCTCCCTCATAGACTTAGTAGCGTATGACGTCAACCTCATCATGGACTTAGCAGTGTGCGAGCTCCCCCTCTCCTCATAGACTTAGTAGCGTATGACGTCAACCTCATCATGGACTTAGCAGTGTGCGAGCTCCCCCTCTCCTCATAGACTTAGTAGCGTATGACGTCAACCTCATCACGGACTTAGCAGTGTGCGAGCTCTCCCTCATAGAGTTAGTAGCGTATGACGTCAACCTCATCATGGACTTAGCAGTGTGCGAGCTCTCCCTCATAGACTTAGTAGCGTATGACGTCAACCTCATCATGGACTTAGCAGTGTGCGAGCTCCCCCTCTCCTCATAGACTTAGTAGCGTATGACGTCAACCTCATCACGGACTTAGCAGTGTGCGAGCTCCCCCTCATAGACTTAGTAGCGTATGACGTCAACCTCATCATGGACTTAGCAGTGTGCGAGCTCCCCCTCTCCTCATAGACTTAGTAGCGTATGACGTCAACCTCATCACGGACTTAGCAGTGTGCGAGCTCCCCCTCATAGACTTAGTAGCGTATGACGTCAACCTCATCATGGACTTAGCAGTGTGCGAGCTCCCCCTCTCCTCATAGACTTAGTAGCGTATGACGTCAACCTCATCATGGACTTAGCAGTGTGCGAGCTCCCCCTCTCCTCATAGACTTAGTAGCGTTTGACGTCAACCTCATCACGGACTTAGCAGTGTGCGAGCTCTCCCTCATAGAGTTAGTAGCGTATGACGTCAACCTCATCATGGACTTAGCAGTGTGCGAGCTCTCCCTCATAGACTTAGTAGCGTATGACGTCAACCTCATCATGGACTTAGCAGTGTGCGAGCTCCCCCTCTCCTCATAGACTTAGTAGCGTATGATGTCAACCTCATCACGGACTTAGCAGTGTGCGAGCTCTCCCTCATAGAGTTAGTAGCGTATGACGTCAACCTCATCATGGACTTAGCAGTGTGCGAGCTCTCCCTCATAGACTTAGTAGCGTATGACGTCAACCTCATCATGGACTTAGCAGTGTGCGAGCTCCCCCTCTCCTCATAGACTTAGTAGCGTATGACGTCAACCTCATCACGGACTTAGCAGTGTGCGAGCTCTCCCTTATAGAGTTAGTAGCGTATGACGTCAACCTCATCACGGACTTAGCAGTGTGCGAGCTCTCCCTCATAGACTTAGTAGCGTATGACGTCAACCTCATCATGGACTTAGCAGTGTGCGAGCTCCCCCTCTCCTCATAGACTTAGTAGCGTATGACGTCAACCTCATCACGGACTTAGCAATGTGCGAGCTCCCCCTCTCCTCATAGAGTTAGTAGCGTATGACGTCAACCTCATCACGGACTTAGCAGTGTGCGAGCTCTCCCTCATAGAGTTAGTAGCGTATGACGTCAACCTCATCACGGACTTAGCAGTGTGCGAGCTCTCCCTCATAGACTTAGTAGCGTATGACGTCAACCTCATCATGGACTTAGCAGTGTGCGAGCTCCCCCTCTCCTCATAGACTTAGTAGCGTATGACGTCAACCTCATCATGGACTTAGCAGTGTGCGAGCTCCCCCTCTCCTCATAGACTTAGTAGCGTATGACGTCAACCTCATCACGGACTTAGCAGTGTGCGAGCTCTCCCTCATAGACTTAGTAGCGTATGACGTCAACCTCATCACGGACTTAGCAGTGTGCGAGCTCTCCCTCATAGACTTAGTAGCGTATGACGTCAACCTCATCATGGACTTAGCAGTGTGCGAGCTCCCCCTCTCCTCATAGACTTAGTAGCGTATGACGTCAACCTCATCATGGACTTAGCAGTGTGCGAGCTCCCCCTCTCCTCATAGACTTAGTAGCGTATGACGTCAACCTCATCACGGACTTAGCAGTGTGCGAGCTCTCCCTCATAGAGTTAGTAGCGTATGACGTCAACCTCATCATGGACTTAGCAGTGTGCGAGCTCTCCCTCATAGACTTAGTAGCGTATGACGTCAACCTCATCATGGACTTAGCAGTGTGCGAGCTCCCCCTCTCCTCATAGTCTTAGTAGCGTATGACGTCAACCTCATCACGGACTTAGCAGTGTGCGAGCTCTCCCTCATAGACTTAGTAGCGTATGACGTCAACCTCATCATGGACTTAGCAGTGTGCGAGCTCCCCCTCTCCTCATAGACTTAGTAGCGTATGACGTCAACCTCATCATGGACTTAGCAGTGTGCGAGCTCCCCCTCTCCTCATAGACTTAGTAGCGTATGACGTCAACCTCATCACGGACTTAGCAGTGTGCGAGCTCTCCCTCATAGTGTTAGTAGCGTATGACGTCAACCTCATCATGGACTTAGCAGTGTGCGAGCTCTCCCTCATAGACTTAGTAGCGTATGACGTCAACCTCATCATGGACTTAGCAGTGTGCGAGCTCTCCCTCATAGACTTAGTAGCGTATGACGTCAACCTCATCATGGACTTAGCAGTGTGCGAGCTCCCCCTCTCCTCATAGAGTGAGTAGCGTATGACGTCAACCTCATCACGGACTTAGCAGTGTGCGAGCTCCCCCTCATAGACTTAGTAGCGTATGACGTCAACCTCATCATGGACTTAGCAATGTGCGAGCTCTCCCTCATAGACTTAGTAGCGTATGACGTCAACCTCATCATGGACTTAGCAGTGTGCGAGCTCCCCCTCTCCTCATAGCGTTAGTAGCGTATGACGTCAACCTCATCATGGACTTAGCAGTGTGCGAGCTCTCCCTCATAGACTTAGTAGCGTATGACGTCAACCTCATCATGGACTTAGCAGTGTGCGAGCTCCCCCTCTCCTCATAGAGTTAGTAGCGTATGACGTCAACCTCATCACGGACTTAGCAGTGTGCGAGCTCCCCCTCATAGACTTAGTAGCGTATGACGTCAACCTCATCATGGACTTAGCAGTGTGCGAGCTCTCCCTCATAGACTTAGTAGCGTATGACGTCAACCTCATCATGGACTTAGCAGTGTGCGAGCTCCCCCTCTCCTCATAGAGTTAGTAGCGTATGACGTCAACCTCATCACGGACTTAGCAGTGTGCGAGCTCCCCCTCATAGACTTAGTAGCGTATGACGTCAACCTCATCATGGACTTAGCAATGTGCGAGCTCTCCCTCATAGACTTAGTAGCGTATGACGTCAACCTCATCATGGACTTAGCAGTGTGCGAGCTCCCCCTCTCCTCATAGAGTTAGTAGCGTATGACGTCAACCTCATCACGGACTTAGCAGTGTGCGAGCTCCCCCTCATAGACTTAGTAGCGTATGACGTCAACCTCATCATGGACTTAGCAATGTGCGAGCTCTCCCTCATAGACTTAGTAGCGTATGACGTCAACCTCATCATGGACTTAGCAGTGTGCGAGCTCCCCCTCTCCTCATAGAGTTAGTAGCGTATGATGTCAACCTCATCATGGACTTAGCAGTGTGCGAGCTCCCCCTCATAGACTTAGTAGCGTATGACGTCAACCTCATCATGGACTTAGCAGTGTGCGAGCTCCCCCTCTCCTCATAGACTTAGTAGCGTATGACGTCAACCTCATCATGGACTTAGCAGTGTGCGAGCTCCCCCTCTCCTCATAGACTTAGTAGCGTATGACGTCAACCTCATCACGGACTTAGCAGTGTGCGAGCTCTCCCTCATAGAGTTAGTAGCGTATGACGTCAACCTCATCATGGACTTAGCAGTGTGCGAGCTCTCCCTCATAGACTTAGTAGCGTATGACGTCAACCTCATCACGGACTTAGCAGTGTGCGAGCTCCCCCTCTCCTCATAGACTTAGTAGCGTATGACGTCAACCTCATCATGGACTTAGCAGTGTGCGAGCTCTCCCTCATAGTGTTAGTAGCGTATGACGTCAACCTCATCATGGACTTAGCAGTGTGCGAGCTCCCCCTCTCCTCATAGAGTTAGTAGCGTATGACGTCAACCTCATCACGGACTTAGCAGTGTGCGAGCTCCCCCTCATAGAGTTAGTAGCGTATGACGTCAACCTCATCATGGACTTAGCAGTGTGCGAGCTCCCCCTCTCCTCATACAGCTGTTAGCGTGGGACCCTCTCCTCCTCATAAAATATCTTAGTACTCATTTCTGTTAAAAAGTCAAGTAAACCTCCGATATTCTCTTAACATACTCGAACTCTGAATCTTTGTGTTATAGAGAGATGAAACACAAAATCCCATTTCATCTTGAACAAAAATTTCATATAGCCCGTACGATACTCTTTTATTCCTAACCATTACATTACGAGTTGTATTACATTATTTTAAAATATTTTTCTCGCAACTCAGCAAAAGTCCAACTTCACAATTATCTCTGTTATTATAGCCCGACCGAAAAAATATGCTTTGATGAAAATAATTAGGAATTGTATTTTCTACGACTTGGTTTATCTAGAACAACTACTAACGTGATTGTACGAGAATGAAATTTTAGTCATTTCCCAAAACTATTCTACAAGAGGGCAGCTTAATCCTAAGCTTTACATTCCATATTTTATTACATTCTGATCAACCACCATTTTCTCCCAACTCAGTTAAAGTGTTAATTCATGATTATTTCTGTTGGACTGATACCATGCAGTTTTCAAGACTTAAAATAATAGCGCTCTATCTGAGATATACTTTTAAGATAGGGAAATTAATGATTGTGCGCTGATGCCTGGATTTAATTCTAAGCCTTGATATAGAGTAACGCTGTTGATAGTATTTCATCCGCCGGATGGGGGTGTTAATCCTTGATCAGACCACTTTCCCTTCCAGCTATCATAGCCCTCACAATGACTAAATTTTTGCATCTCAGCTTCGCTACCAGGAATCGACACAGAGCTTAAACAAGACTTCTGTACGAAATGCTAAAATATTCAACTCTGTACTGTTTGTCTCACTAAATTCTTCGCTAGCTCCTTGTATAGAAGTGTCACGACCTGGCTTCATAAAATTCTTCAAGCCTCAAAAGGCTCTGCCACCTGAACTACTCAACCTACTGAGAACCTTTTCAAACTCAGAAGATAGATGTTTGTACCTTATTTAGAAATGGAGAACACCTTAACTAAGACTTCCGTGTTAGTGCTGTACCTCCTGAGCTACTCAGCCGAAGTCAGTCTACATAGACTAGATACGCTGCTATGTTTCAGCATCATCTCTGTCTAAAAATCCAGCAGTTTTCAAGCGGCTTACCCCTCAGCTAGACCGTTTTCAAGACTCGGAAGTTGGATGGATATTTATACTGCATTCAGAACTAGATAACATTGTAGTATGAGCTCTGGGCTAAATACAAAACGATCACCTATGTATTTTATGCCTCAACAAATTCCTTCAAGATTGGTGAGCCCGCCCGTAGAGTAAATTACTTTGCTACGAAGACAATCTCACACCTACAAAGCTTTATTCAGCATTATCGCCTGTAAATGATTTTATAAAGTGTACCATGCCAATATCTATTGCTAGTTCCAGACTCACTTGCGTGTCCCTTGCGTAGCTAATAGCTTAAGATAGTCAAACATCCACAGCCCTCTACATTTGTAGCGCGGAATGTTTTTCGGTTCTGAAAACAAAGTTATCTCTCATTGATGTAAACGTTACGATAGGCAATTAAAGGTCTCCAAAGTTCAAACCTATAAGTACGAAAAAATTTCCAAAAGCTAAAAACCAACAGCGTGTTACGCACCAGCACAGCCAACATCTTGTACAGAATTCCAAGTTCAGCTCCTAGCCTCCGAAGTCCAATGTCACGTTCTGGTGTATAAAGCATACGTATTTGGCCTGACACAAACCTGTATTGCCCTTATCTTAATCGGAATTCCAAGTTCAGCTCCCAGTCCCTAGGATCACTTTTCAACGTCATTACCCCTATGAGTAAAGCAAACGTGTTAAGCCTTACACCACCTCTCTAGTCCCATTAATACAACTTGTAACCGCTATATTGTTTAGAATTCCAAGAGCAGCTCGAAACAGTAACGTCACGGTCTAGAAATAGAAAGTGGAAATGTTTAATTCCCATTTACATAAATTTTACAACAAACACGCACACAAGCGTAATGTAAGGGTTACACTTCCGCCCTGTACTTGACTGAGTACTGGTGTTAAGACTATGATGAACGAACGAGACACACTACACCGACGCTATAAGCAGACTCAATTAGCTGACGTACATCAGCAGTACCGTATTCTTCGAAACCGAATTAAACTAGTAATTGGTAATAAGAAATTTAATTATTTCCAGCATTTAAACAAGAATATTAACACGGGTCCACATGGTGACAACTTCGATCACTGGGTATTGGCAAACCACTTGCGAAGAATACTGAACCCGAGATGTCTCTTGATGAATTAAGAACATATTTCTCCACAAAACGCCTCACTCCTGACACACCGGCTGCACAGAACACCATTGACAATATATTGTGCCCTACTGCACTTTAAAGTTCCGTCCAGGCGAAGGCCGGTCTCGAACCCAGAGTACAGTAGTGAAAGAACTCTCACAGACGTGAGCTGGTGCACATAGCCTTACCTGAACACAGTCCTCTTCATTCAGTCGGGAAAGCACTCTTCTCAGGGATAACATGGGTATAACGGGGCAACATAAAGATAAAACACTAGGACATGTGCCTACTCAGGTAAGAATTCGCTAAATCAAATGAAATAAAAAAAATATAACAGAAAACATCGCTGCATTCAAAGTTTAACAAATAGGGATTTATTACATAAAATTGAATTAATTACAAAGGATAGAGCTTTTCATTATGACAGGGTAACATAACGCTGAGCCGATGACAACCAGTTCACTGCCTTGACGAAAACAAGTGAGCTGCAACAAGCATGTTACAATAGTGTAAGTAACGAAGTTTAGAAAGATGGATATCCACTTAACTACTCATAAACAGGAATTCCCATAACAATTTACAATGCCTCGCGCCGTCGAACCCCGGTGCAAACAAAAATCACCACAAAATGTACAATGACCTGACTCGGTCACGAACCCTAGTCCCATGAAGAGTAAGGCGTCAAAGATACCAATGCACAAAACAAATAAAAAGGACACAATCAACATATACACGCATGTAAGTATCAAACGGGCCAGTGTTAAAATCTTACGTAAAACAGATAGGACATAAAACAAATCTCTCTCTCTGCTTTCAAAACATGAAGGTCGTTTCTTCCCCTTCCCGGCATACTTGACACACTGCAGACGACCAACTCACAAGCCTGTGACGTCAAGCTCAATGACCTCCACCCTCACCACTCCACTTGCGGCAGTCCCCTAATTTATGAGCTCAAACGGGCGACAGGCTAAAGTCTTGCCTTTTAAAGAAACATCTTACGTAATCTGCTGCCACAGCCCTCTTTTAAATATACCTGGGCTATCTGCCCTCGTATTAATAACTCCAGCAGTCTCGCAAATCTTACTTATGCCTCCCATGGGCTCAATCCTGGTGCTACAAAAACGCTAATCATTAAGCGATAGTCACATTGCCATACTAGACATCTCCAAATATATTCAATAAACTCTCAATTGTGCTGGGCTCTCTCATATCACTCGCAAATCTTATTTCTGCCTATCATGGGCTCATATCTCTTAAATATTCGGACTCGCTCGCTCTATTAGTGAATCTGGGTGAATTACTGGTCACGTCTTGGTCACATCTATACACATCTACGTCTGCAGAAACAAATGCCTAAATGCGATCTAATAAAGTACCTATCTGTAGACTAACCTCCTATGCCCAAAGGAGTTCGATCATACCCCAAAAAAACACATACGTTAAAATAACACAATCAAAATGAAATATGAACACGCTAACAAGGACTCTACAAATAACATCTACCTTACAGTACGGGGTTCGAGTTTGAGGCCTAGCTCTAAATTACAAGGAAAATTTTCCTACTACCACAAATCTGTTGACTGACGGCCCCCATATTCCTATCTAAATTTAAATTACATGCTTGAAACAGAATTGGAAAGCTCTGACCTTATTTATCTCGGACATGACGGAGCGGCCATCCCTGTGGACCACTGGATCTACCACATCATGATAGACTGCGGAGCTGGCATCAGATACTGTTGACCACTTGGAGACATTCTTGCTTGTGTGGCGTCTTCGTACAGCTCCCTCTGTAGTTGGAAGGTGTCCCCTTCGATGTCGTGCTGATCAGGTGCTCCCAATGTTCCTGGATCGATGCCCGTTGTCGTGTTGGCTTCAGCTCCTGGTTGTGGCTTCTTTGTAATGATGCTGTCAAACACTCGTTCTGACTTGATGCTGGGGTAACTGAAAATAAATTCATATATTACAGACAGTCCAAACTCGATGCCTGTCTCCACTACTATCGTGTCTCACACGTCACCTTGACCAAGTCTCGTTCAGAGTTTTAACCTGGTACACAATAGTTTCTTCACTCCTCTCAGTCACTGTTCTTTCACCCAATCACACGGACCACATATAGTTTCAGAATTCCTAACCTGAGCCAATATTAATTCTAGCCTTTCGTCCGTAATAACTTGACCTCATAGAAATATGAAGCTACTAGTTCATTAGTCTCTTAGAAGCAATATCTCATCTCCCCATAGCATATTCTCACAGGTAAAATCTTAAATTCATCTGAATATTCAAGTTGATTACTTACTTTCTTGCAGAAATAGCAGTACTGTTCGTCTGTGCTGCTCGAAGACAAAGCGTTGTTCTCAGTACCGACACGCAGTATGACGACTCGTTCAAGCAGTCTTCTTGTCCACGAATGAGCCTGATATGCCAGGCTGCCTTATTTTATAATCCCGTCTCGCGTCATCAAGCCGCTTGGTCGCGTGCAATCTTAGCGCGCCGGGGAAGTTTTCCCGCATTAATTATATCATGAGCTCTAATTAGCAAATGCATTAATGAATGCAGCCCTAATGCATATCAAAATAAAGCAGAAATTATACAGGTTGCAATTCTTGTCTCAAATCCAATGCAACTCTTCCGTAACCAAAGATATTAATTTAATTCTTTCTTCCCTCGTAATATAAGTTTTGCCGGGATCTGGGAAGCGTCCCCAATCTTCATCAAGAGGCTTGGCTTGGGACATAACTCCTTTTAATGCGTTTCTGGAGATTTCTCATAATGACGCTCGCGCTCACTTCACACAAGAACGCTTCTTCTGGACCCCTCTATGACATATACTGTCAGACATTGGCTTCGTGGGTGGCCTAGTGTGATTCCAATATCCAATACTCAAATTAATACAATTGTCCCAATGAACAGGATGGTTCATAGCCCCCCGTGAACGACAAAATAAAATTTTGTTAAGAATTTTATTTTCCTAAATGCCGAGATCATCTTCTCATTGCAATCATATATGCTGTCAATATTCAAAACTTCATGGCACGGGACTATCTTCAGCTACAGACATGATAGCCTCCCTATCCTTCCTAACTTGGTAATAGGCATCCAGCAGAGCTAGAAATCTCCGGTGGTTACTCTCGCAGTCTTGACACTCCGTTTCTTCGCGCTGCTCAGATAGCTGTTTCTGTTTCCCTGGAGATATCATATTTACTTCTTCTTCTTCTTCACCATAGGGTCCTTCTGGTTGTTCTTCTTCGTCGCCATGTTCATCTTCTTCCGGAATGACAACCTCCTCTCTGGCAATATCTCCGGTGTCTTCCTCCCCAAATTCTTCTTCCTCTTCTTCGCCTCCTTCTCCTTCTTCTTCTTCTTCTTCCTGATTGTCTAATTGATATTGGCCTGGTTGGAAAAAGGGCTTAAGATTTGATGAGTTAAAGACCTTAGTCATTGTAGCATCCAAGCTTTGTACCTTGTATGAGTTATTTTCATAACTATGAATTATTCTATACGGTCCAGTGTATAGCTCAGCGAACTTATGGTAGTATCTCTCCGTAGGGTTAGAGACAGTGGGTGTCTTAACTAACACCAACTCGTGAGCTAGTTGAGGATCCCTGCTAAAATCATCTTAAATTCTCTTCATTCGTCATGATGTTCAATTAATATAATTCACAAAATACATTTATATCTACTGGTTATCATACGTTTTCTATTTACAATACTACTTATATACAGTGGTGTTTATCTAAATGGCTCTTCTATTTGTCAATCTTACAGAAATTCCCTGGATCACGTTCATTCCGCAACTTTCTTCACACCCTGTCTCATTCATGCTGCCTTCTAGCCTGCAGAGGTTCCTGGCACTACGTATTTGTTTACTTCTGTAGTTAGAGAGGTTCCCTCTCTCTGTTCCGCTCTTTATTTTGTGGATTAAGAGATATTCCTTTCTCTCGGTTTTCCAGTCAGTTTTCTTCCGCCTTATTTCACGACATGCGGAAAGCCACCTCTTCGCAATAGCACGTTTTCTCCTCAACTGTTCCACGTAGCTTCTTGGCTTAAGCTTTCGTCCCTCTTTCATATCTTCCCTTCGCCGCTTCTTCTTTCTCCTGCTGGTTCCCGTCTTCCACCTACGGCGTATTCTTACTTGTCTTGCGAACCAACCAAACTGGTATCGGTAATTTTGGTTCTTCTTGAGTCTCTGGTATGACTTAGTTCTCTTTCCTTCATTTTGCTTTGAATGCTGGTTATACCATTGATCGTCCCTTTCGTTTCCGGCTGCTATTACTTGAAGATACTTTCCAACCGTTTCCCTTTGATTAACCTGTGCGTCCCCGGTCGGATCTCCCATTTCTATTTGTACAGAAATCCCATTAACGTTGTTTGCTATTTTCCTTCTTATATCATCTGCCTCGACCTTGGATACCGTTACACATTCCTGACTCTCTTCTTCCACCGCAGAATTTATGAGGTCTTTGCCCTCAGACGTCGTCGCGTAGCACTTGAGCTCGGCCCCTCCTGACAGGACTATGTTGCCAGATCTCTGCACCCTGAGATTCTTTATCTGTTTTTCTTCTCCTTCCTGTAGCCAAACCAAAGTTGCCATTTCCCCAGCTTCCTTGCTTTGGTCTGTCTCCACCTCCGTGCTTGTCGTGTCATTCAATCCTTCTTCTGAGGCTACGGTAATATTCTCGTTTCCTGGTGTATCTTCCCTTTCTGCTTCTGCCTCCTGAACCATTGGACTGTTTGTATCTGATTGCTCCATTCGCGCCACATCGATATCTGGTGGTTCAACCGGTAAATCCGACTGCTGACCTTCTTTGATAATTTCATCCTTGGACACCTTATCGCCGACTTTACCTTCCTTATTCTCTTCCGTGGTTTGCTCTTTCCTCCCAACTCCTTCTCGAGTCCTCGCCTCCATACTGTCTTCTACTTTCTGCTCTCCTTTTTCTAGCCTCTCTTGGGTATAATCTATGCGATCTGTTGATGCAACCATGTCTTCTTTAACGGCTCTCAGTTCGGACTGGGTCTCCTTATCTTTTTCTTCCATGCGCTGTTCTATTCCTCCGATACTGCCCTTTTCTTCACAAATCTGTTCATCTACTGTCCTGTGTGACTCTTCCACTTGGCTATTCAACTCCTCTGTAGTGGTAACACATTGTCTACTATCGGTCTCTATCTTCGTTTCTACCTTGGCTACGGTTTCCCTAGTCGCTTCATTTCTAGAGGCCAATGGCTTCAAACGCATGCTAGGATGTTCCTTAAACTCAGTTATTTGGCTCGTTATTCGTGTCTCTGTGAGTCTTAATCGTTCGGTCATGTATTCTTTGAACCCCGCGAATGGATCTGTGAGTTGCTCGGTCGGGCGTTCCTTCAGTCCTTTCACTAGTCCCGAGTTCTTAACTTCCGGTTCTCTAAATTTTGTACTGACTTGGTCGTTCAAACGCTCAACAAGCGCCACGAACTGTACCTCGCTTTTGGCACCCCGTTCCTTTAATCGCTCAGTATCCCTAGCCATTTGTCCTTTCGTAGCTCGTACCTCCTTTATGATCACGTTGAGCTGATCGCTCAGGCGCCACAGCTCCTTAACTATGTCTACCGACATTCAACTCACTTATCATAAAGTCCGGCGGGAAAAACCGCTCCGTATGTCCTCGATTAAATTTCAAATACTATAAATTTCCTACACTTTCTAATTTATCAAAATGTTCCTACTGCTAAACTCTCGAACTTTCAAAGCCGAAATTGGCTACCTCAATCTAATATCATGTCATTCAAACATAGGGTAACCGTCAGTACAACACTATGATACAAAACATATATACAACACCAACACAAAATTCTCCAACAAAATGTCATAAAACAGCAAAAACTACAACATGCAAAAATCAAAGCTATACGATTATCAACCTGTAAAACACAACACCCTGCAGGTCAAATCCCCGCACGAATATCATCCATCACTCCAAGGAAACCACAAAATCAGCACATCCTCGCTAAACATCATTAACAGCCATATCCATAAACTCATGGTAAGACCAAAGACATAACATCACAAAATACCTCTCTGAACTGGCAGTCATTCAACCTCACAAGTTTAACAACATACTCCAAATATATCATCAAGCTAACAGTACAGATCACAGACCAAACATGGTATACCTGCCCAACACATAATTGAATGCAGCTGTCATAACATATGCCTGAAATCAAGCCTTGCACGACCTTTATTTACCGAAATATCAGGTCCTGCATTTTTAGACAAACGTTATGACCTATAACCCTACTCTATGGGGAAAATCAGCAAAATACCACTTGGTTGTGTGAGCTCGTTTACACAAATATCAAGCATCACCTGACGGCATAATAAAATAAGCTGTATGACCCTCCTTACTGCAATATCGGGTCCTCAGTCAGCCACACCAAGTTCACAATGTAGACAAAGGCGCAATGGTCACTTTTACTGAAATATCGGGCCATTCGTTACTTAGGTGAAAAAATACTATATCGCTCTGATTACACTATCTGCGTAGCCCTCATTTACCGAAATCTCGAGCCACACGTTGGCCTGCGCCATTTATACTATGGCGCTATGTCATAATGACAAAATGGGCCCCTTTTTACAAAGTTATCGAGCCCCATCGTTGCTTGGCGCCATTTATACTATGTGCCCTACTGCACTTTAAAGTTCCGTCCAGGCGAAGGCCGGTCTCGAACCCAGAGTACAGTAGTGAAAGAACTCTCACAGACGTGAGCTGGTGCACATAGTCTTACCTGAACACAGTCCTCTTCATTCAGTCGGGAAAGCACTCTTCTCAGGGATAACATGGGTATAACGGGGCAACATAAAGATAAAACACTAGGACATGTGCCTACTCAGGTAAGAATTCGCTACATCAAATGAAATAAAAAAATCTAACAGAAAACATCGCTGCATTCAAAGTTTAACAAATAGGGATTTATTACATAAAATTGAATTAATTACAAAGGATAGAGCTTTTCATTATGACAGGGTAACATAACGCTGAGCCGATGACAACCAGTTCACTGCCTTGACGAAAACAAGTGAGCTGCAACAAGCATGTTACAATAGTGTAAGTAACGAAGTTTAGAAAGATGGATATCCACTTAACTACTCATAAACAGGAATTCCCATAACAATTTACAATGCCTCGCGCCGTCGAACCCCGGTGCAAACAAAAATCACCACAAAATGTACAATGACCTGACTCGGTCACGAACCCTAGTCCCATGAAGAGTAAGGCGTCAAAGATACCAATGCACAAAACAAATAAAAAGGACACAATCAACATATACACGCATGTAAGTATCAAACGGGCCAGTGTTAAAATCTTACGTAAAACAGATAGGACATAAAACAAATCTCTCTCTCTGCTTTCAAAACATGAAGGTCGTTTCTTCCCCTTCCCGGCATACTTGACACACTGCAGACGACCAACTCACAAGCCTGTGACGTCAAGCTCAATGACCTCCACCCTCACCACTCCACTTGCGGCAGTCCCCTAATTTATGAGCTCAAACGGGCGACAGGCTAAAGTCTTGCCTTTTAAAGAAACATCTTACGTAATCTGCTGCCACAGCCCTCTTTTAAATATACCTGGGCTATCTGCCCTCGTGTTAATAACTCCAGCAGTCTCGCAAATCTTACTTATGCCTCCCATGGGCTCAATCCTGGTGCTACAAAAACGCTAATCATTAAGCGATAGTCACATTGCCATACTAGACATCTCCAAATATATTCAATAAACTCTCAATTGTGCTGGGCTCTCTCATATCACTCGCAAATCTTATTTCTGCCTATCATGGGCTCATATCTCTTAAATATTCGGACTCGGTCGCTCTATTAGTGAATCTGGGTGAATTACTGGTCACGTCTTGGTCACATCTATACACATCTACGTCTGCAGAAACAAATGCCTAAATGCGATCTAATAAAGTACCTATCTGTAGACTAACCTCCTATGCCCAAAGGAGTTCGATCATACCCCAAAAAAACACATACGTTAAAATAACACAATCAAAATGAAATATGAACACGCTAACAAGGACTCTACAAATAACATCTACCTTACAGTACGGGGTTCGAGTTTGAGGCCTAGCTCTAAATTACAAGGAAAATTTTCCTACTACCACAAATCTGTTGACTGACGGCCCCCATATTCCTATCTAAATTTAAATGACATGCTTGAAACAGAATTGGAAAGCTCTGACCTTATTTATCTCGGACATGACGGAGCGGCCATCCCTGTGGACCACTGGATCTACCACATCATGATAGACTGCGGAGCTGGCATCAGATACTGTTGACCACTTGGAGACATTCTTGCTTGTGTGGCGTCTTCGTACAGCTCCCTCTGTAGTTGGAAGGTGTCCCCTTCGATGTCGTGCTGATCAGGTGCTCCCAATGTTTCTGGATCGATGCCCGTTGTCGTGTTGGCTTCAGCTCCTGGTTGTGGCTTCTTTGCAATGATGCTGTCAAACACTCGTTCTGACTTGATGCTGGGGTAACTGAAAATAAATTCATATATTACAGACAGTCCAAACTCGATGCCTGTCTCCACTACTATCGTGTCTCACACGTCACCTTGACCAAGTCTCGTTCAGAGTTTTAACCTGGTACACAATAGTTTCTTCACTCCTCTCAGTCACTGTTCTTTCACCCAATCACACGGACCACATATAGTTTCAGAATTCCTAACCTGAGCCAATATTAATTCTAGCCTTTCGTCCGTAATTACTTGACCTCATAGAAATATGAAGCTACTAGTTCATTAGTCTCTTAGAAGCAATATCTCATCTCCCCATAGCATATTCTCACAGGTAAAATCTTAAATTCATCTGAATATTCAAGTTGATTACTTACTTTCTTGCAGAAATAGCAGTACTGTTCGTCTGTGCTGCTCGAAGACAAAGCGTTGTTCTCAGTACCGACACGCAGTATGACGACTCGTTCAAGCAGTCTTCTTGTCCACGAATGAGCCTGATATGCCAGGCTGCCTTATTTTATAATCCCGTCTCGCGTCATCAAGCCACTTGGTCGCGTGCAATCTTAGCGCGCCGGGGAAGTTATCCCGCATTAATTATATCATGAGCTCTAATTAGCGAATGCATTAATGAATGCAGCCCTAATGCATATCAAAATAAAGCAGAAATTATACAGGTTGCAATTCTTGTCTCAAATCCAATGCAACTCTTCCGTAACCAAAGATATTAATTTAATTCTTTCTTCCCTCGTAATATAAGTTTTGCCGGGATCTGGGAAGCGTCCCCAATCTTCATCAAGAGGCTTGGCTTGGGACATAACTCCTTTTAATGCGTTTCTGGAGATTTCTCATAATGACGCTCGCGCTCACTTCACACAAGAACGCTTCTTATGGACCCCTTTATGACATATACTGTCAGACATTGGCTTCGTGGGTGGCCTAGTGTGATTCCAATATCCAATACTCAAATTAATACAATTGTCCCAATGAACAGGATGGTTCAATATTAAAGCAGTCCGCCCTTTATTTGCACTTGATACCGTTACAGAGCATGAAGTAGGAACGGATGATATGTCACTTAAATCTCAAGCAACAGAAGCCGATTAAATTCCTATTTCGTTCGTGACCTACATAATCGACATAATATTGCCCATTGTTACGCACTTAATACATACCTTACTACAAGTAACATCCCAATTAAAAGGAAAGTTGCACTCATTGTGCTAGTCCAAAACACTGTTCTTCCAGCAAAACATATGACTACCGACCTTTCTGGATTCCCACAGCTATTTATAAGATTCTGGAGAAGATAATGCATAAACAAATAGTTAAATACTTGGAAAAACAATTCTGTGCTTGATCCCTTAGAGTCTTGTTATAGGAAAGGACACAGTACTGCAACAACACTAATCATAATTACAGATGACATTAAACGGGCAATCGGTGAACGAAAACTGACTATACTTATCCTTTTGGACTTCAGGAGTTAGTTTGACACTGTAAATATAGAAAGATTGTTACCTAAGTTACAAAAACTTCACATGGCTCATTCTGCTATTCAGCTCTTGGGCTCATACCTCAAAAATAGACGACAGCTAGTTATATCAAACACGACGAGGACTAAGGTATCTGGCGTTCCCCATGGTTCTATTCTTGGACCTCTTCCATTGTTAATCAATACTCTCATTTGAATGACTGCTGCGGATCTTCAGATATACTCACACTATAAAGTCTCCGATATTAGCCATGCAATCCACCGAATGAACTCGACTTTAAATTCAATTAGCTCGTATGCAAAAGAGAATTGCCTATTAATTAACCCGATGATAACGCAGGCAATCATATTAGGACCGTCTAGGATTTTAAATTCACAACTGCCTATTCTGATAATCTGTGGTGAAGCTATACATTTTCAGAAGTCTGTGAAAAACTTAGGCGTTATCGTGAGTGACACATTAAACTGGAATTGCCACATGGCAAGTGTCTGCAGAAAGGTATATGCATCTTTTCACCTCCTAAAATGAAACAATCCATTTTTCCACATAGTATGAAAATAAAACTCACTTAAACTGTCATTTCAACAATCATTTTATTACTGTGATGTTGTACTAACCAATGCAACTGTATAACAAACAATGAAACTTCAAAGGGCAATGAACTCCTCCATACGATTTATATTTTCCTTGAGCATTGGGTTGCATATTTCCCCTTACTATGAGAAGCTATCCTGGCTGAAAAGCGATACACTAAGAAATATTTATATTGCGACACTAATGTTTCGACTGCTGAACGAATCTACACCTGAATACTTATCTCCATATTTTAACTTGGATATAATACCAGATCGACTTCTTCCCTTATGATAAATAAATAAATAGGATTACGCCTAAGCCTGCACGCTTAGCCATGTAAGGTTAACACGTAGTCAGAGTAACGTTAATCCTACTCTCTGTATTCAGCCACTCATTCCAGGTGTCTGTGTGCAAGGCTATAAGACACTCTCCCTCTCACGATATGTAATAGCACTTCAAGAGCCTCATTTAAACGATCTTGTCGAAATTTCCCCTTAAATACGTGAATGAGAGCGAGTATATTTACAGCTATTGTTAGGTGATGTAGATAGATAATATTAATCACTAACAAAATGGCTATTATAATAGTATTTTACTCCATTAATTTAGGTAGTTTCTAGATGCGGTATCGGATCTTAATAATTTTCAGGTTAGGCCGATGTCAGTTTGTACTGTATTACTGTATGTTGTGGTTAAGTGTAAGAGGGGGCAGTGAGCCCTAACTTCACCACATACAAAGGTACAAAACAAACAAATAAATAAATAAATAAATAAATAAATATATATATAAATAAATAAATAAATAAATAAATAAATAAATAAATAAATAAATAAATAAATAAATAAATAAATAAATAAATAAATAAATAAATAAATAAATAAATAATCAGAAACACCAAGAGGCAGTACAATAAAGATATCATTGAGCAAGCAGAGAGGGATTTGCAAAGAAACAACATTAGAGACTTGCACCAACCTTTTAAATCTCAAATAACACCCTACTCAACCCTTACAGTTCACCTTCGTGGAGCTGACGGAAATACGAAACTGAACAATGAAGAATGGACCACAGTTCTAACAGAGTATTTCAACAACCTTCTAAATTCAAAGAACCCAAGGACAAACTGCATTTCGAACCTCAGAATGTTACTAAGTCGGACTCTCTCCCACCAACAAAGGTGGAGGTCCAGAAAGCCATTTCAGAATTGAAATATAACAAAAGCAGCGGGCGAGCATGGAATCATGGCAGAGCTCTGGAAATACGCTGATGAGGAGTCAATCCAATGTAACCATGAAACTATATCTAATATCTGAGTGACAGAAGCGTTGCCTAGCGACTGAACCTCAGCCATCATCCACCCGTTACACAAAAGAGGTGACAAATCAGATCTCAACAACTACAGAGGGATTTCCCTTGTATCAGTCACGTACAAGATACTCTCCAAAGTATTACTCACAAGAGTAGATGCTTAACTAGACTCCTACATCGGAGAGTACCAGGCTGGGTTTCGCAAGTCAAGGTCATGCGCCGAACAAATCCATAACCTCAAAACCATCATTACTTACAAAAACCTAAGCGCCTCACCCTACGTGGCAACATTTGTTGACTTTCGGAAGGCCTGCGATTCGGTAGATAAAGAGTCACTCTTCCAGGCACTTGCTGAACTGGGACTAGAGGAGAAAATCTTGAATCTTGTGAAAGCAACTCTTACCAACACTACAGCCAGAATCAAATTCAGAGGGGAACTGTCCCAAATCTTTGAGATCTAAACAGATGTTAGATAAGGGGATGGCCTATCTTCAATCCTCTTTAACTGCCTACTTGAAAAGGGCATTCGTGAGTGGACGAAAATGCTAAAGGATAACTCTGGATTGAGAATAGGATACAAGAAAGACAAGTCAACATGCAACTGTTTAGCCTTCGCAGACGACCATACATTCCTGGCATCCAGTGTGGAGGAAGTTATCCATCAACTATCCTCTCTCGACCACATAGCTGCTAAAGTAGGGTTGAAGATCGCCATCAACAAAAGACAGTTTATCACCAACATCAGAGATGCACCCAAATCAATCCCACTGGGGGACAAAGCAGTACAAAGGACTAACTCCTTCAAATACCTAGGAGAATGGATAATCCCAAACATGAATGAAGATCAGGCCATGAACTGCAGAAGCATCAAATTGGAAAGCGCCTACCACCTATGTAAGAGTATGTACAAATCCAAAACCCTCTCCGGTAACCTCAAAATGAGGCAATACACTACTATAGTGAGACCGTCAGCACTATACGCCTCATAATGCCTAAACATGGTAAGAAAAGGACAACTTAGAAAACTGAAGCTGAAGGAAAGGAAGATCATGAAGAAAATCATAGGCCCTATTAAAGAAGAAGGCAAGTACAGAATCAGGCACAACAACGAACTGTACCAACAATTGGAGAGCATTACAACATCTATGGGAAGAGAAGATTGAACTTCCATGGTCATGCAATGATAATGGGCAATCAGAGGCTCACCTCCAGAATCTTCCACACCATCTCTAGAGGGAAAGCGACTGATGCCAAGTGAGCAAGACTTGTCAGAAAAGACCTTCAAGAACTGGACATTGCTCCCAGTGAAATGTATGACAGAAATAGGTACAGAACGTTGATCAGAACATCATCAAACTCTCTCCAGTCACTAACAGAAAAAACAGTACGTCCGGGTGGAGGTGTGAAATGGACTCAGGAGCGAAAATACATTTACAATGCAAGAACGAAGGAGTACTGTTCAAAGAAGAAAGCTGCTAGAGATAAGAACCACGTGGTCCGTTGCAGGTCCAAACGGAACTAAAAATAAATCAATAATAAAGCCTGCACGTGGAAAGCGTAACGTTAAACCTTCTCTTATGCGGTTAGCCCGGGTGTTGAACAATGAGACTGTTAAGCTAAGCTTTTACTGTTGAGCATCGAACTTGGGTCTCTAAAGTTAACGCCCTTGTAAGGTTAAGGATGAATTCGAACTTGGGGCCTGCGAGGTTAAACCGGCACACGTAACCAGACGCCCTACTTTTCAAATCGTACGCCAAGTAAGGTCAGGTGAGGTTAAGCATGCACTCTTAGTCAGCACATTCCGTGCGGCAGAGGTCTCCCCCAGGCGCATGAGCTGGAGGTGACTGAAGAAGCCCTCAATTATATCCACTATTATCAACGGCCAACGGATGTTCCACATTAAATTTTGCATGCTCGGATATACGTGATTCATTAATTGGTCGCTGGAGGGTGGCATAATTCAATGAGCAGCTTGACAAATGTGGTTCCCATTCTTATTTGTCTTAAGAATGGAACTGGCGTAACATTCAAAGTTTATGGTATAAAGTATCAAACAGGACCGACGAAAATTTTAGCCCAAGAAATCATCGGACACAAACATGAGTAGCTTACGAATTGTGGCTCAATGTAATACCCACCAATAGAACTGAATAAACTGAAAATTGTAATAGTAACAGCCAACAATAATAATTATGAAATATTGTGTACAGAAAACAGTCCGACTCTTTGGCTAAATGGTCAGCGTATTGCCGTTCGGTTCAGTGTTTGTCCCGGTTTCGATTCCCGCCTGTGTCGGGGAATTTAATCGCATTTGATAAGTTTCCTGGCTCGGGGACTGGGTATTTTTGCCTGTCTCAACACTCTCCTCTTCATATTTAGATAATACACCAAACTACCAACCACCAGAGGAACACGCAATAGTGATTACATCCCTCCCTACAGGGTTGGCGTCACGAAGAGCACTTGGTCAAATCTACATGTGCGACCCCACGGATGTGGAATATCGGTGGAAAAAGAATAATAATAGGAAGACGAATATTAATAATAATAAGATCAGCATACAGAAAACAGCTTGCAGGAAGCGTTTCATTTAATTAACAGTCAGGGGTAGTTTCATTACATCCTAGCGCATTACAATTACTATAATGGCGTGTGTCTTATTCCGAAATTCCATGAGAGAATACTGAAATTACATCTGCACACCAAGATTCCAAAGAACATGATCACCGAATGTGAACAAGCCTATCACAGACATATCCAATAGCGCAGCACCTGTAACTATTTTTAGTAGTTCGCATAGTTATATAGTTGCATATAGTATCATTGTTATGAAGATAATTCAATAATTCACATAGTTATGTAGTTGCATATAGAATCATTGTTATGAAGATAGTTCACATAGTTATATAGTTGCGTATAGTATCATTGTTATGAAGATAGTTCACATAGTTATATAGTTGCATATAGAAACATTGTTATGAAGATAGTTCACATAGTTATATAGTTGCATATAGTACCATTGTTATGAAGATAGTTCACATACTTATATAGTTGCATATAGTATCATTGTTATGAAGATAATTCAATAATTCACATAGTTATGTAGTTGCATATAGAATCATTGTTATGAAGATATTCACATAGTTATATAGTTGCATATAGTATCATTGTTATGAAGATCCTCCTTTATATAAACGCCTAGCGAATCGTTGCGTGGTGAAGTTCGTGTAACTGTGAGCTAGGCTTTGGGAGATGGTGAGTTCAAGCCACAACGTCGACAATTCTCAAAATTGTTTTATTCATGATGTAATATTTCTGGGATTATGTCATGTATTCAAAATGTAAAAAATCAATCAAGGAGCGTTTCAGAAGGTATCTTGTTTTTCTTCATCAGGAGAAAGTAGCAAACGGAAACAAGACGCACCAATGGTTGGTAAGACAAAGCAACAAAGAACTTAAAATGGTGCCCTAAGGTGTGATAAGGACAAGCACCACTTTCTGACGATAGGTAGCCCTGTATCGCGGGGCAAGTACATGGCATCATGACCATGTTTTAAAAATGTTCATCAACAGCTGATTTATCCTGCTCGTTGAGTCTCATACACCTATAATGTTCCTTAATGCCTGTAGCGGTATAATTTGAGGACTATGTGAAATCACCGCTAAACTGGAAATTTGTTCGTATGGAATTTATAAGAAAAGGTGAACGGAAACTATTGTTTAATCTTGCCCAATAGAACGGAAATCTGCGATACTTATTGTTGTACAGTTGGGATACTTATTGGTGCAAACTGTCAGATAACTGCGGGCAATTGATTCGACCATTGAACATTTATTTTACGTTGTTGTCTATGAACTTGTTATTGGGTAGCTCCGCTGCTTGATAGTCAACTGTTCTGCACGGCGCTACTTAGCGGCCGTTATTCCAAACCGGGAATTCAGTTCCAGCGCTCGACGAGTGTGCATGCGTCATGTCGCTTGACTTGCTGCCATTCGCTATGGCAGGCAAGAATGATTTGAAACCACCGTAAGGAAATTGTGAAAGGAAGGGGTAGGCCTGTGCAAATGCCTTTATTTTTACGTTTTGTTATTTGGTGGTGGAATTTAAACTTGTGTAAATTTGGAATGCAACCTTACGCGCCACTCCGAGGGCCTGCAGCTGACTATAATATTATCCTTGGAATATTTTGAACGAAATGGTATTTTTATCAACAGTCTGGTAAGTGGTCGTCTGGCATGACATTATCTCCAAAAGAATTTCCATGTAAACTATTGGGTATTATTCTGTTGTAGGACGCCAACATGGCTACCTTCGTCGATGTTTTGAATTAAGTTTTTTTGGAGACGTCTTGTGAAGCATAACATCAGTTTACTACTTACAGGAGAGCAATTTTATTCGCCAAATTATGTTCTGGAATGATTCTCGTGTAAACCCCTTTGAAGGAGTGGTATTTAAATTTGTCACTAATAATAATAATACTAATAATAATAATAATAATAATAATAATAATAATAATAATAATAATAATAATAATAACTGTTTTCTGTCGAGAACTCATAAAATCTAGAGCAATGTGCCGGTTCCGTAAACATTCGTGTGGGTTTCTACTTCCAAATCTGCTAGGGTTAATATTAATATCATGCTGCATCTTGGTGATGTGATAAGATGGTTTTTCAGGCATTAATATATGGAATATTTTCGAAGCTACTTGATAAATATATTGGCTGTTGGTCACTCTCTCATATCTATATTTGTTAAGGTGAACTTTAGGTAGGTTCATTATGTTTTATTCCTTCTGAAGTATACTGGAGTTGCTAACTTTCTTAATATTATTTGCCTTGTATGCTTTGTTATATAGATATTGTGACCGTTAGGTTGAATTATCTTGATCATATCCATGATTTTCGGTTGCATCTTTCACTATTGAATTCCGCCAATCTAAATATGCCCTACCAATTATGTTATAAATAAACAAGTGAATAATTTCTATTGATGGACATACTTCTACGCCACGAGAACAGTTTGGTTTTCCAGGATCTGTGACAAGTGAAAGTGTGTGTAGTCTTTTGTACCATTAGCCTCATTAAGGTGATTGAATATTTGAAATTAATTTTAAACCCTAGTGAATGCTGAAGCGTGCTTTGGATCGAATTGAATTTAATTCCATTTTCTTCTTAAATTAATATTCTTCCTTAATGATTATTATTATATTTAAATTTTTCTTTGTTTAAATTTTGATAAACTGTGACTGATTTGAAGCTACACTCCATTTCAATAGCATTGTTGTTGGTATGCTTTTGTTTGCTTGATAACGGTGTGATTAATTTGCATTGTCGCGGAGTTAGTGTTGTAACAATTCTCGAGATGCTCTGACGTTCGTTGTTGTATGGCGTACTATGCTGTTGATGTGATGAACTGGGTCACGAGATGAGTTTGAATTGCTTCTATATTATTGTGCTACCTTATTATTATTCTTGCTTTCCTTCTATCATTCATTTTTTGTCTTTCGATGTGGCCTCTTTCTTATTTTTTGTCTTCCTTAATGTTTCTTGAGGTCATTGTTGGTCTGTTTGAGAACGCGATTAAATGTTTTAATTTGAAACGCTTCCGGGTTCACTGAGGAATTTCAAACATGTACTAATTTATTGTTTGGGAAATTTTATTAACACGCGCGTACCCGCAAACAGGTGCACCTAAGTTATTAATGACTTGGAAAATATTGATTCTTATAACTTCCTTAAGGAAAGATGGTTTCGAGCTCGAACAAGCAAATTGTAATGAACAGTAAATTGTAAGGAACCTCTAAGTCAAACTGAAGTTAATTCCGTCCGGAAAATATTGTTTAAATTTTTAAAAGGAATTCGGTTTTAATTGTTGGTATGGTGACTACGATTGGTAGTAATTCTATAAATGTGCCTTGTCATTAGTTTTCCCTTTTTAAACTTAAGTGGTTTCATTTTTCTTATACATTTAAATTGCACCACCCACCCTACTTATACTTTTTCATTATATTAAATTTTGTCTTTCAAGTGTGACGGTGTCATTATAGTGAATTGATCTACCCCATACTCCTTCCACACTCTGTTATGGTCGTTGACCTATTGGCGTCGCCCAGATTCACATCGTTTTCCCTTCCTTTGTTTGTGTTTTAATGAGGCCCTTCTCTCCGTAGTTGGCGTGATTCACGCTGGGAAGCGCCTATAATCTCTTTGGTGGTCGCGCTGACAGTCTAGGACTTGAGTTGCGGTATTGTAGTTTTACTTGTTCGATTGTCACTTCTTCGATTGTCAGTATGCCACAAGCGGAATATAAACTTTGTCATATGCACAGGAACTCTGCAGGTACCCGTTTGTTGCAGTTTCCATTAATAAGTCATTTAGTGCATTCGCCCAGGTGGCAGATTTCCTATCTGTAGTTTCCGTAGCCTTTTCCTAAATGATTTCAAAGAAATTCGAAATTTATTGAATATTCCCCTTGGTTACTCCAATCCCTAACTCCCCTTCTTATGAAAGAATATCTGCCCCAATTTGTCCCCTTGAATTCCAAATTAGTCTTCGTATTGTGACCTTTCCTACTTTAAAAGACATCACTCACACTTATACGTCTACTAATGTCATTCCACACCATCTCCCCACAGACAGCTCGGAACATGCCATTTAGTCGAGCAGCTCGTCTCCTTTCTCCGAGGTATTTCCTGTCCAAACTTCGCAACGTTTTCTCAACGCTACTCTTTTGTCGGAAACCGCCCAGAACAAATCCAGCTGCTTTTCTTTGAATTTTTTCAGTTCTTGAATCAAGTAATCCTGGCGAGGGCAGCATACACTGGAACCATACTATTTTTGGAGTCTTACCAGAGACCTACATGCCTTCTACTTTACATCCTTACTACAACCCCTAAACACCCTCATAACCATGTGCAGAGATCTGTACCCTTTATTTACAATCATACTTATGTTATTACACAAATGAAGATTTTTCCTTATATTAACACCTACGTACTTACAGTGATCACCATCAGGTACATTAAACCTATATATTCAGTAAAAAAACTGAGAGGACTTTTCCTATTTGTGAAACTCACAACCCGACTTCTAACCCCGTTTATCATCATACCATTGCCTCTGTCCATCTCACAATATTATTGATTTAACTTTGCAGTTTCTCACAATCTTGTAACATATTTATCACTCTATACAGGATAACACTATCCGCAAAAAGCCTTACCTCGGATTCCACTTCTTTACTCATATCTTTTATGTATAATAAAATATAAAGGTCCAATAATACTGCCTTGAGGTATTTCTCTCTTACAGGGTCAGATAAAGCTTCGCCTACTGTAATTCTCATTTTTGCCAGTAGTCTTTCGCCGTATCCTGATGGCTTATTTGGAATATTAAATTATATTGTTTAGCATATTAAACTGTATTTCAAAAGTTGACTGCAGTGGACGTTACAAGAGTGGCAGATGATAGCTGAGACAGGAAGTCTAGGAAACAGAATGTCGTAGGACACCTGCTTGAATCTTCCCAGTGACACTCAGCATAGTGCGCACGTGTAGTGTACGTTAGTCCACGAGGTGAGCTGAGCCAATTAGAAAGCAAGGGCGTGGCTACTTTGAATACTGTACCGCGCGGAGTTGAAACTTCAGGATGACAAACATTGTTCTACGTGAGGTGTGTTCAGCATGACAGAATTGTCAGTTCTGTTGTTTGAGGCTATTCCACAGGTATGAGACCTAGACATACTCAGGAATAAATTAGAAAAATTATCAGCCCTAATCTGTTTATTGTGAGTGCATTTGATATTAATTTCAGTGAATTATAAAGACATTGTGTGAAACAATTGCTCTAATTGGTTGATTGTTTGAATCGCCTGGTTTCCCCTAGCCGTAACGGCGTCTGCAAGGATACGTAAGCGCACCACATGGTGGAGCGTCCTCCTTTGTCTGCGTGTCATGGAGTAGTGAACATCAGTGTCATACTTCAGTGTATGCGAGACGCGTAGTTGCTGCCACATGGGCAGATGTTTAACATTGTACGGTCGTTCCGACTGCGGACAGTGTAATGTTTATAGTGAGTAGTGTGGTTTAAACTGTGTATAAACATTAGCCGAGTGCGCTATGGTACACATTCGTGCATTAACGGAACAAACTGTAATTGATCGAGAGAGCTATTCGTAGATTACCATAGGGCCGGTCGCGTTTCTCGATAGACTGTTCGATTCGATTAGCAGGACGCTCCTAGAGTTAGTGATTGAACCCCTAACGTTTACTTTTGATGGTGAATAGGTTGAGTGTACTAAGTTATTCACGTTGGCTTTCCATTACAGCCGACAGTGTGTTTGCTTCGGCGCAACGAGCACAAAGAGTGGTGAAGAGTGACTGACCAAGTATTTATGTAATGCTGTTGTACAGGAACCAGCTTCAAGAAGATAGCATCATCCATTGAAGAGAGAAGATGGGATCCACGTGTATAAACATGTTAAACATGGTGTAAAATTTCACGCCAGGGAGGATGTAACTCGCTTAGGATGTCCTGGGCACTTGCCAAGTTTAGTTGCACGTGTATTTAAGTGGCATGCTTTGTGAAATACGTTAAATATTAGTGGGGTTTAGATTAGGGATTTTCTTTCTGTTTAATTTCAGCCAGCGGGCATTAGTTCATTTTATATATGTGTGTTATTTCAAATATGGACAGGGCTGGGTTGTATGTGTTCTTTCTCCTTCTATACCCCACAATTAGCTAAATGGGAAACTGAGGGAGATGACAGGCTTTATCTTGATTTTATTTGTGTGAATTAGGCACGTTGTTTAGTGTAAGGTTATTACCGGTTTTTTTTAATATATTCAGAATATTAGATAGCTGAATTAATCAACATCCAGAGTTACACACTCGCAGCGTCGAGACTAAATTTATATTTAATTTTACAGAGAGGTTAGCGATAGATAGTTTGCTTGCTGCATGAATTTCAGGTGCTGTAAGACTTGTGGAGCTGTATACACAACGTTGAATTACAATAGGACCTTCTAAAATGGATTGAAAACTGTTTTTGACAATGGTTAGCCATGGAATCGAAAACTGATTTGTAATGAAAAGGGCAGGTGAGAATACAGGATATATATATCTGAATATTGTGCATGCTCAAAAATATATGAAGTCAATGATGCGGGCAGTGTGCATGCCTGGAAATATTATAAGGAAAATGTGAAGCGAGAATCGGCCTGTGATTTCATTATGGAGAATTATTGTTCAGAATTAGAGGTGCCGCGAAAGAAATGTCAGGCGAAGAGATTATTACATATGTGTTCAGGAATATGCTAGCTTGCCGGCAATATGTACCTGTGAATGCGGGTTTACGAGCGGTTGTTGAATTATAAGCTCGCTATGAAGGTCAGTTTACCAGTCAGTATTATAGGCTAGTTGTGAAGCGAAGAGTGGCTTCCGCAATGTAACCTTGTCAAAACATTGATAATGGAGAACAGCCCGAGTGCTGAGTAGATGATTAACTTTATTCTAGTTGCGACTAAATCTTTGGTGAACCGCGTTTCACATGTCCAGTCAGTATAATATTCAAATTTTTAACCCCCCTGATCCAGTCTAAATACTTGATTATTTTAGCCCGTTATGATTGTTGTATATATAGAATAGGGAAATGCCACTAGTATTTAATCGTGTTTCGTAAAGGCGTCTCCCACTACATACGGTATTAGATCACGTGCACTTAACTAGGAAACTTTCCCAAATTAAATAAATCCGTTAAATTGTGATCATGCGACGATGATACTCAATGTAAACAGGAACTTTAAATTATTACGTTCATTAATAATGGAAATTTTCAGTAACGAAATTTGTAATTTAAATATTCATTCTCATATTTTGATTTTGTTTTGCGTTGATATTGTTAGTTTTTATATTTTGCCATGATAATTTGTTGGACTTAATTTTATTTTGTTGCCGGTTTGAGGCTCTCTTTATTTGATTTTTACTTTGCGAGTATTAGAATGGTTCGGATTATTTTGTAAAATAAACCTATCTTACCCCATATCAGTATTTCTCATTCGAAATAAACCTCCATTATTCCTGTCATGATACTTAGAGATAAGTGTCAACTTCGACTTTTAGACTTAAGGTGACAACCTAACCCACTCTCTACCCATTTGAGCTGTGTCGGATGTTCAGTCAGAAAATAGAGTCATCGTCCCTGAGGGTTCCTACCCCTAGGTGTGGTACCGTATTTCTTGGCACCGCAACTAGGGCCTGTAGACACTTTGGTGTGTATTCGTATCCCGCTGGGAGTATTTTGTGGTAGCCAAAAATGTCTAGGTTGTTCTTACATAATTTGATTAGGATAAATTGAGATTCACGATAGTGAGTGTGGTTTCAGAAGCCGTTCCTTAGGCTAGATTTATTTAGGATCATGGTTCGAAAGCTGGGAATGACCAAAAATTGGTACTCAGGTAAACGATAAATTTAATTGATGGTAGAAACGTAATTTCGAACCAAGGCGCATTTAAGAATCTGGCAACCTATCGTTCAGACAACTTGAGTCTAGAGTCCCATGTTCGTTTCTAAAGACGACGGTAGGCGGACATGAAAGGGCAAATTTTCATTGGAAATCGTGTGTTTAGAAAGCATAGCAAAATCTAAATGCATATCGTTAGGAATATCGGCAATAAAGTTTGATTTAAATTATGCTAGGTGGAACGAGAAATACATAGCCGATAAGTAAGGCGTGTCGTACCAATAAGGGAACTCCCTTCGAGTCAGAGAACAACAAAAAAGACTTCTTTAATGAGGTAAAGATGGCCGATGCCATGTCCTTCGGATGTGTGCTGATCCAGACACAGCCTGGAATTTGTATGCAGAGCAAATTTCAAATTGCTAGTAATCGAAATTTGAATTTATTTAGTGTAAGTCCAGCGAACATAAGATCACCTCAGTCTTAAGTAAATGGTGGCGATAATTGCAATAAATGGTGATGGTTCGAGGCTGCTAGACCTATGCTGGAATATTATCCTTGAGTCGGAAGCATTTCCCAGTGCTGTTGTCTAACACTTAGCTTTGGGCCCAAAAGCAGCAAATAAGTGATATTTTGTCTTATAAAAATTGGGGCTATATTATATTAGTAAATATTTTTCAAAATTAAGGGTAACGCGTGTGATTATATTGATTCGCGGTAATACAGAAAATAGTCCGAAATGGTAGGAAGCTTCTATATGGCGATTTTGGTGCCACGTTTCGTTTTTGTGTGTGATAATTAACGTAAGATTACAAAAGCTTTTTTAAAAATTAATATCATGTTCATGGAGATCATAATTTACGGAGTAGACATCGATAGCGAGGAGCATTCTTGCGATTTCTCATTGTATAAGAATTAGTATGGCCATAACGATGGAGAACTTGTTAACGGAGGTGACCGGAGGGAGAAGGAGAAAATAGCGGAACTGTCGAGTAGATTAGATCAGCAGTTTGAACACGCGGCAGAAGAGACCAAGCAGGGGTTTAAACGAGTAGTAGAAAGGACTTAGGAGCAGTTTAAACAAGCGGCAGCTAAAACGGAGGAACAATTTAGAGCTACGACCGGAGAGCTAGAGGGGAAAATCGATACTGATCGCGGGTGTTATGTAGAGGGTATGGAGAGATTAGAAAAGCAATTAGACGTTGTAGGACAGAAAGCACAGGCTCAGATATAGAAAATAAAAGATTCTCTTGAGGAATTAGCCCTCAAAGTAACGGAACATACCATCAGTACTGATAAACGATTGGGAGAGTTGACGTCTAGCCTGGGAGTGGCGAGAGCATAACACACTAAGCCGAGGTGCGATTGAGAATCTGCGATGGGAGACCGAGATAAAACTCGAAGAATTGACTACAGACATCGGACAACAAATATCTGAAGCTCAACAAAAGACCGAAGATAAGATAGACTTGAACCTTGAAGGGAAACAAAGGGAAACAGAAGACAGATTGAAGGAAATGGAGGATCAGCTTCGTACAGAAATGAAAGAAGGGATTGGAGAGACAAGGATGGAAGTAAAGAATATGATATTGGAAGACAGAGAGAGAAGCAAGGCCAACATACAGGAGTGAGGTTCGAGTATTGAAGCATGGATAGAGGTATCGCAGAAGAACCAGGTTAAGATAGGAACAGTGGAGAAAGAAATAGCATACATGAGAGATAAGCTGGAATTATTAGATTTTGGGGCAGATAAAGATTTGAGCAAGGTAAAATGTGCAGTACAGCAGAATAACATGGAGGAAGCGCCGAGTCAGGCAGGTGATCACGCTACTTTGGGTGATATCCTACATCTGCCTAGACCGGATGAACACTGTTCGACTCCCAATGCAACCCACAGTATTCCCATGAACAACATCGTTCGTACCAGCGAGGACAAGCCGCGTAAATTTACCAGGAACGAGGATAGAACTCTGAGGGAGAAAGATGATTATATTGCGGATTGCAGGATACCACCTGATCGACGGCTGAAGACGGTATAAAAGTTCATATGTGTGGTATCTACAGATTGGATGAAGGCGTTCCGGTACACGTTTAGTACGTACGAATAATTTAAGGACGCCTTCCTTAAAACATTTTAGGACTTAGGTACGCAAGAATCATTGCGCATGGAATTATATTTTCGTAAATATCCAGCCACTCTCCCCACGAAATTTTCACATTCCTTCATTTCTCAGGTCATTAAATTTAGAGATTTGGATGTCGTGCCATCCGAGACAGGAATAATAGCCGCGATTTCACGTCAATTGCCTATCGAAGTCCAGAGAACGTTAATAGCTGCGAATGTGAGGACTGTAGCCTAGGCAGAAGTCACTCTACGCCAACTGAATAAGATGTCTAACCAGAATTAGCCGAGGATAAGACATGTCGGGGTGATGCATGCGGTCTACATAGGTGATAATGGTAGTACTCCGCCAAAGGTGAGAAGGCATAATAACCAACAAAGTTCGGCGAGGCAAACGATGCCTCGAGAGCAGCGAACCGGATTTACAACACTACGTAATGGGAACTGGCAACGGAGGAATCAGTAGAAAGTTACAGAAGATTAAACTACCATGAGAATACGTCTAATCAACGAGGTTACATTTACACAAATGGTCACAATAGGAGGGTGTATTGAGATAAATACAGGACCCAGGCGACCATATTATAGATGGAAGGAAAAGGAACAAAGGGCGAGAGCTGAAAGAGGAGACTACCATCCAAATTACGACCAACGGAGTGAAGAATCGAGAAGATCCAAAACCAAACCACACCCCATGGCACTACAGCCCTTGCAGGGCCTTGGCCTACCAAGCGACCGCTGCTCAGCCCGGAGACCTGCAGATTACGAGGTGTCGTGTGGTCAGCATGACGAATCCTCTCGGCCTTTATTCTTGGCTTTCTAGAGCGGGAATCAAGAAGACACATTGAAGAATTGAGGGGCAAAAGACAGGAGGAAGACCGGTGGAAAGTTGCGATACAGGTATTGTCATGGAGCAGAAAGTGTTGCTTATAAGGAGTACCGCCTGAGGCAACTGGAGGCAGGATTAAATCCCAATGCGCTATGCGCTCAGTTATGAGGGCAGAGGGACAGGCAAAAAAGCCGAATAAGTACGGAAAGAGAAAGCCTGAATATGACCGAAGAGGACGACAATGGATGGACTGTGGTGTCAGTGGATATTTGGATTATGCGACCAGAAGATTTATTGGAAGAAGATGAGCCACAAATTTCACAACCTGTCAAACGTTTACCTGTAATTTATTCAAGAGTTGGTCACCTTCGCATTAAAACTATAGTGCACACTGGCGCGAAAATTAGTGTGGTGTCACAAGAACTCATCATTGAGTTAAATTCACGGATGAAATTACATATAATTCCTATTTCCGTATTAAAATTCAGACGAGTTGTGATTAATATAAAACAGCCGTGTGGAAGAAGCAAGCTTTGTTAGGTGTCAAAATTAGAAAGTTGGTAATGACACATCCATGTGCAATCTTGCAGAATATGGAGTTCAATTTAATTCTTGGAGCCGACTTCCTAGGAGAATATAAAGCTTTCATAGACATGGGTAGCAATAATATAATTTTTCGGATGCAGAATTCAAGAGAAGAATTGAGACTGGACCAGGTTGAAGCAAATTAAGGTGAGAGAGGATTTGGGCAACTACAGTAACAGAATGAAGGGAATAATTTTCAGAATTTCTAGTAAGTTGGTTAGAGAACTGCAGTGATATAAGAGAATATTTTGAGGCCATGGCACTAAATTTAGTATCAGAAGAGGAGGATGAGAAATTTTCAAAATTGTTACCAGAAAAATTAGCAGAGACACTGGTGAGTAAAGAGGCGCGCGGAAATATGAGGAAATCTTGGTGCATCATAAAATTGTATTTGGTTCTAAGCTTTTTAAGCTACCCTACTATAAATATAAAATCATCTTGAATAATTGGGAACCGTTTAAGCAGAAGCCATACCTTATCCCCGAGAAACTATTTCCTCAGGTTAAGGAGATGGTGGATGATATGGAAAACAATGGGATCGTAACTAAATCTCCTACACCATTTTTAAGTCCTATCCTGGCTGTTCCGAAGGCGAATGGTTCTGCCAGAGTGTATTTGGATGCCAGGGAGATTAATAAACGCCTAGTACGGGAGTACACACAGGCTCCAGCGATCAAGGATATTCTTAAGAAATTTGGAGGAATGAATACTTTGGTACGGTGGATCTTACATCGTCTTTCCATCATATCGAGTTGCATCCGGAATCCAGCATGTTTACGGGATTTATGTTGAATAACCAGACGTACCATTCCTTAAGACATTCGTTCGGCCTCAAGAATTCTAGTTCAGCACTGATCCGTGCACTGGAGAATAATTTGAGTCCTGAAGTGAAGGCAGTCACCATCATATTGAACCATTCTGTTCATGATCAGAATATGCTGATTCAATGATAATTATGATAATTATGTGAGACCACAAAGAAAGGACACTGGGTGGAATTTTTTTGTGCAACATTATCTAATATTGCGTGCTTTCCAGAAGAACTTGGCGTCAGAAGTGAGCTGAAGCTCCCCTAGATTCTTATTGAAATTTATTATCCCAAGCGAACCTCTTGAAGATAGCGTGGGACGCGAGCAACTCCGTGAAAAGCCGCGGGGGATTTTATGTTGGAGGGAAACGAGTTTATTAAATATCTCCGACCACAAGAGGAATGTAAAGCAGTGAACGTCAAAATTGCATTTGGCGTATTTTTCTGAAGGTTTTGATATGATACATGACACTAATTGTAAGCACAATTAGGAATGTATAATCACGCGGCATACCGTGGGAGAATGATCATCTTCGCGGGCACGCTCACGAGGGCCCGCCAATGTCCAGCTCCGCAGCGTGGGTGCGCAATCGCTAATATATACGACCGCCGAGAGCGCGGGCTTCATTCTACTGTGTGTATCGCTGTCAACTAGGTGTATGTCACTCAGCGGCTCACCGAGGGGAAGACTACCTTTGTCTCCAAGCAACGCATTCAGAGTCCACCTTGTACTTGGGACTTGTATGTAACAAATATTTGTAATGTAAATAAGAACTTTGTACAGCAAATAGTGACCTGATTTTCTGTGAAAGTATTTCTCTGGTAGCAAACTCCGTCGTAAAGTCGCATAGCAAAATCTGATGCTAATATTGTTCTGAACTTACGTTACATGCTAGTGTAATCTCAGAAGATGCTTGCCAATTCAATTCGGTCAGTATGAGTAGCGGTTTTAAGTAAAGTAAATTCCTACTGAGAATGGTATGATTCTATTAGAAAGACAATGCTAAGACCGAGTACTGACATTACGAGATTAAAGGAAAGGCTAGTGGAGAGAGCTAGGCCTCGAAATGGGAACATATTATAATATGGCTTTCCTTACAGTTTCCCTTACGTCACGTGTCAATTGGACGCTGCACATCCACCACGTTGAGGCATTAATTTGGAGCGGCGCTGCCAAACATCCTTCACGGCATCGAGGTGCGAACGTGGACCATCAGCGCCATCCGGTCAACACGACGACCACATCGAGGAGGCGGCAATCAAGTCATCGGAACGTCACAGCAGACCAGGATGTCACCAGTCATCAAACTACAATTCCTGCCACCTGTCCACAACGTCAACTTGATGGCTTAAGTTAACCACGTCCATAGGGGAACTCTTCAATATGATATCACACGACACAGGTCAGAACGTTCTATTTTTAGCATGCAACAACTCGCAGAAGGATAGGTCCGTCATAGATAAATTTGGCCTTCCGCCAATATGTAAATACTTAAGTTTCTGAGGGCACAGGTTTAAATAGAGTTCATGCCCAGGACTCAAGCTTAGAAGGTTACTTAATGTTTGCATGTTGTTCTCATTTATATTTTTTCTGTTAGTGTCATAATTGTGTAGATGCAGTTTTTTAATATCGGGAAGTTAAGGTCACGTACTTTCATTTATCCGATACTTGAGTAGTCTCATTTGAATATTGCCAGGACAGATTGTTTAGGTATTAGCTTAGTGCATGAGCATGGTAGAATGTAAGGTTAGTTTGTGAGAAGAAGAATGGCATAAGATCTTCTATACTTCTTTAATGCACTCGGACTAACGTATTAAGGGGAACAGGTCATGTCTTTAGAAGCCCAGAATAACTGAGGGATATGTCCGTAATGCCCTAGTCTAGAGATAAGGCCCATGAGTAGCATGATGAATAAGGATTACGTGGTAATTTGAAAATGTGAATGCCAGTCAGAGCACTAGGCTGTATTTACGAAAGGGTGCTAGTAAAAGCACCAGGGTGAAGTAATGAACGGGCCAATTGTATTTGAGTCTTAACTGGATTAGAACAGTGAATTTTAACTCTAAAGAATGTGTTGGCATGTAATAGTTATTATATAATAAAACGGCAAAAGTGGAAGATTAGAGTAATGGTCTGAACGAGGGGAGTGTTGACCCTTGGTTCTGTTTACTAGTTGTCGACAGAGTGAAAGTTTTATGGGATAGAGACATGGCTGCTCCGCTCATACAAAAGCCGAAGGTGTTGAAGACTAAATGTAGGTCCTTCTGACGTCACTACACGAAAGTCTGCCCTTGGGGGAAGAACACGGGTTTTGTCAAGGGAGAACGAAGAGCAGTGACCTTTTTATTTTGTTTAAATACTGCTGTCTGCAGGATAAGATCTCATACGTGATTATGTGTGTGTCATTCAGATGTGTGCGTAACCATTCATACCTATCTGCACAGTGTAAGTTATGTTTTCTCATCAGATGTGCAGTAATATTTTTGTTCGATGTGAGAGTAGTCTCGTGTTCGATTCCCAGACGGTATAGTATTTATTGCATACTTAGTTTAGTTCTTATATCATGGCGAGTACTGTGGCATAGATTTACGTTAGGAGTAGGTTATGTTTCACGTAAATATGATTTGGCAATTATCAGGCTTGTGATTCAAATTATCTTCTTTTGACGGAGCCATTGTGCTGGCTGTTGCAGTGTCAGGTGTTTCCACGAGGTGAGAAATCTCCTCCACTGGGACGTTAACGCCAGGCGTGGTGCCTCTTTACTTCAAGAACGCATTTCATTTATTTTCTTTACGACAAATATGTCAATTCTATAATTATTATCGAGGATTTGATTTATAACAAAGTAATTTCATTGTAATAAATTGGTTTGTGGTAACGAATTTGCGGCTCAGGGATAGTTATTTCGGCTACAGTCAGTTCACATCTTGCACATTTTTACTCCTCTTCGTTCATATTTTATTTGTCACGTTGACCCTTATGGTACACAATATCCCCCGATACTGCAGTTGCGGCCGGAGCTGATGAACAGTACAGTCCTGCAAGGTAAGCCATGTGCCATAGTGAATCACCTGGCGATGAGTGTATTGTTCACTATAATGTACTTGGTCAGATCTCAGCATTGGCTTGACGTCGACGAAGGCATTATAGGGCACAATATATATTGATGATACCATTCTTGCTCAAAAACCATCGAGGAACACCTGGACAAAGTTAATCGATATTTGGCAGATTTTAACCGATGTCATTTTAAAGTCAACCTGGAAAAATATCATTTATGCAGTCGGAGTACATTATTTTTGGGTCATGTTATTGATCGTAAAGGAATTAAGCCCAACCAAGCGAAAATCTCAGCTATTCAAAATTTCCCTAAACCAACAAGATTAAAACACATCAGGCAGTTCTTTGGATTACGTCAATTCTTTTCGGACCATTGTACGTCACAAACGGAGACTGTGGAACTCCTGCAGGAATTATTGAAAGTAAGGAATTGATGGAAATGGGGAGAAGACCAAGACGAAGCCTTCAGGGAAACTAAGGAGGTGCTGGCTAAAGTAATAAAATTAGGATATCCATCATATGATTGCCCAGTCATTATACAAACGGACGCTTCGAATGTAGGCATAGGAGCCGTGTTGTATCAAGAAACTCAGGAGAATGAACAGAAGATTACATATTTGCCATTCACAAGTAGAAAACTGCGGAATCACGAGCTGAAATGAACAGGTACAGAGTTAGAGATCTTGTCAATTGTAGTCGCCCTGGGACAATGGAAGAAACACATCTATGCTTCCCAATCACCATCAGCACTGACCACAAAGTACTAACCTTCATCTCAAAATCAAATGTGGGAAGTGACAGCGGTCTTTATTTGTCCAGCTGTTTGACCTCACGTTGGAGCATTGCCCTGGTAGATGGAATACAGTTGCGAGCGCACTTAGCCGTGACCCTCATAACGTCGAATCTACAGTAAATCTTGCAGTTTTAGATTGAGAAGATCAAAATATTTTGGACAAGCTCCTAAATTTAGGTCAGGAACGCAGAAATTATGAACATACTAAATTGCTAATTGATATTTTAAAAAAGAAATTGAACACAGTACACCAAGATTCCTTGAGGCCCTGAAGAAGGCCACACAATACAATTATTTCAACAATTTGCTGCATACATTTCTCGATGAGGAGCATACTAAATTCCGAATTATTGTACCACCAGTGTTCCAAATGGATTTAATATGGCTAGGACATCATGCCACTGGACACGTAGGAATAGAAAAGGTGACGGCTACCCTGAAAGAAACATTCATTTGGCCACGCGTGAGACGCATAATTCAGCAAGTTTTGCTAACTTGCGATACATGCCAGCGCATTAAACCAAACAACTTCTTATTGAAACAACAGCCACGACCAGTATTACCAACAATGACTAGGAAGTTATTTGCAATTGACTATTTCGGTGCTTTACCTTCAGGACGCCGTGGCGTAAAGTACATTCTTGTTTGTATGAACGTATTTTCCAAATTCGTAACATACTGGCCAGTGCAAGAGGCAAATACAAAGTCCCGTTATATCAGTTCAAGAATAAGCTAATACCAAAAATGGGCAAACCTGACAGTTTATTGAGTGACCAGCTTTCAAAAGGGAATTAGAAAGTTGGAAATAAGGCACGCGTTGAGTTCCGTCAGACATCAGGAGTCTAATCCGAGTGAACGTATTATGAGGGAAATAGCCAAATACTGTCGTATTTTATTCCTAGGGAACACTAGAAATGGTCAGAGGTCATACCAATCATTATAGAAAGGATCAACTCTACAAAACACGAGTCGACAGAACAAATCCCATTAATCGTACATCTTAATGAATATCCGCGCCTACCTTGGCATGATAAGATTCCGTGCCCAAGTAACCTAAGGCAGTCTGTAGAGATATGTATACGAAACTACGCAGAGCGGATGAAAGCGCATGCAGATAGGAGGCTACGGAGAAGCCGGAACAAGCGCTTCCATCGGTGACTGAGTGTTGATGATCTCGTGTTAATGAAAAGTCCCCAGAGCTGAGATGTATCAGCTCGTTTCTTTTAAAAATTTCCCGAACTATATGTGGGGCCGTATAAAGTAATACAGGTGTATGGCAATAACTCATTCAAGGTGCATAGTCTAGATGGATCTACCCATAGAGAAAATCTTTAACGCAGCTAATCCTAAATTATATTATCCCACATGTCAGATCAGGATAGATGATATTCCGGAAAATGAAGAAATGGAGAGAGCCGAGGAAGAGAATCATGATGTAGGAGAAGAAGATGAAGACTCGAATGAAGGTCCTGTAATGGTAGAAGGCGAGGACGACGATAAAGGTATTGAGGACGCAAACTACTTTGAAATGGAGAAGACAGCTCAGCCATGTGAAGAGGTATGAGAAGAGTGTGTCAGTACACAACGACGTATACTACAACGTACGTAAAGCCTGCGGGAAGAGAATGCAAGCCTACGAGACAACAAGAGCAGTAAAAGGAAGAGGTTCCACGTGAGGTGATTGCAGCCGATTCTGATAGAAAAAAATAAATACGTAGTCACGTATTCATTTTTTCTATGAGTAGGAAGGGGGTGCGCCATCTCCTGACGGTTTATTTGGAAGATTACATTATATTGTTTGGCATATTAAACTGTATTATAAACGTGAACTCTAGTTGGACTTTACAAGAGTGGCAGATTATAACTGAGACCGGAAGTCGTGGGACACCTGCTGGAATCTTCCCAGTGACCGTGGGAAGATTCATTTTTATTCATACTCAGCATAGTGCGCACGTGTAGTGTACGTTAAGCCACGAGGTGAGCTGAGCCAATTAGAAAGCAAGGGCGTGGCTACTTTGAATACTGTACCGCGTGGAAATGAAACTTCAGGATGACAAACATTGTTCTACGTGAGGTGTGTTCAGCATGAGAGAATGGTCATTTCTGTTATTTGAGGCTGTTCCACAGGTCTGAGAACTAGAAATATTCAGGAATAAATTAGAAAAATTTTCTGAGCAGTAATCTGTTTATTGTGAGTGCATTTAACATTAATTTCAGTGAATTATAAAGACATTGTGTGAAACAATAGCTCTGATTGGTTGAGCGTTTGAATCATCGAGGAATTCCCTAGCCATAACGGCGTCTACATACATACTTAAGCACACCACATGGTGGAGCGTCCTCCTTTGTCTGTGTGTCATGGAGTAGTGAACATCAGTGTGATACTTTAGTGTACGCGAGACGCGTAATTGCTGCCACGTGGGCAGAAGTTTAACTTTGTTCGGTCGTACCGACCTCCGACAGAGCAATTTTTTATTGTGAGCAGTGTGGATTGAAATGTGTATAATCATTAGACGAGTGCGCTATGGTACAAATTCGTGCATTAACGGGACAAACTGTAATTTCTGCCGCAGTTTGGTAATTGAGCAAGAGAGGTCTTTCCGTGGATTACCATAGGGCCGGTCGCGTTTCTCGAGAGACTGTTCTATTCGATCCGCTTGCCGCTCCTCGAGACAGTGATTGAACCCCTAACACATACATTTGATGGTGAATAGTTTTATTGTACTAAGTTATTCACGTTGGCTTTCCATTACAGCCGACAGTGGGTTTGTTTCGGTGCATCGTGCACAAAGAGCGCTGAAGGGGGACTAATCATATATATATGTGTGTGTGTGTGTTGCTGTTGTACAGGGACCAGCTTCAAGAAGATGGCATCATTCATTCAAGAGATAAGATTGGATCCACTTGTATAGAGCGTGTTAAACATGGTGTAACACTTCACGCCAGGGAGGATGTAACTCGCTAGAGATGTCCTGGGACTTGCCATGTTAGGTTGCACGTGTATTTAAGTGGCATGCTTTGTGAAATACGTTAAATAGTAGTGAGGTTTAGATTAGGGATTTTCATTAGTTTAATTTCAGCCAGAGGGTGTGAGTTCAATGTATATATGTGTGTTATTGTAAATATGGGCAGTAGAGGATTGCATTGCTTCTTTCTCTTTCTATTACTTTATAATTAGATAGATGGGAAACTGAGGGAGAGGACAGGTTTTATTTTGATTTTATATGTGTGAAATAGGCATGTTGTTTAGTTTAAGGGTATTTCTGTGTTCTTATACATTTAGAAGGATTAGATAGTAGAAATAATCAAAATCCAGAGACACAAACACGCAGCGTCTAGACTGAATTTTTATTTAATTTCACAGAGAGATTAACGATAGATAGGTTGCTTGCTTCATAAATTTCAGGTGCTCTAAGGCGTGTGGAGCTGTATACATACCGTTGAATTCCAATAGAATCCTTCAAAGTGGACTGGAAACTGTTTATGACAATGGTTAGCCAGGGAATCGAACCCTGATTTATAATGGAAAGGGCTGAGAAGTATAAAGTTTATACATATGTGAATATTCTGCATGATGAAATATATATGATGTCAATAATGAGGGCAGTGTGCATGCCTGGAAATATAATGTGAAATATGTGAAGTGACAATCGGACTGTGATTTTACTATGGAGAATTATTATTTAGAACTAGAGATGCCGCGAAAGAATTGCAGGCCAAGAGATGATTATATAATTATGTGTTCAGGAATATGCTAGCTTGCCGGCAATATGTACCTGTGAATGCGGGTTTACGAGCGGTTGTTGAATTATAAGCTCGCTATGAAGGCCAGTTTTTCAGCCAGTATTGCAAAAATGTTGTGGCGAGAAAAGTAGCTTCCGCAATGTAACTTTGTCAGAACAGTGGCCAATTTCCGAGAGTAGTCTTGTGATTTAATATTCATTACAGCTGATTGCCAAGCAGGAAATCTGTAGTTGACGAATTGCGCTCTGATGCAGTAAGATGAGCGGAAGTGTTGCCCGTTGCTGTCCTCTGTATTTGCTTCTTCTAAAGAATTGTCTATTTGTGTGATTCATTGCGATTTTTGTGTGATGTCTTGGTGATAATGGAGAACAGCCCGAGTGCTGAGTAGATGATTAACTTTATTCTAGTTGCGACTAAATCTTTGGTGAACCGCGTTTCACATGTCCAGTCAGTATAATATTCAAATTTTTAACCCCCCTGATCCAGTGTAAATACTTGATTATTTTAGCCCGTTATGATTGTTGTATATATAGAATAGGGAAATGCCACTAGTATTTAATCGTGTTTCGTAAAGGCGTCTCCCACTACATACGGTATTAGATCACGTGCACTTAACTAGGAAACTTTCCCAAATTAAATAAATCCGTTAAATTGTGATCATGCGACGTTGACACTCAATGTAAACAGGAACTTTGGACTATTACGTTCATTAATAATGAAACTTTTCAGTAATGAAATTTGTAATTTAAATATTCATTCTCATATTTTGATTTTGTTTGGTGTTGATATTGTTAGTTTTTACATTTTACCATGATAATTTTGTTCGAATTAATTTTATTTCGTTGCCGGTTTGAGGCTCTCTTTATTTGATTTTTACTTTGCGAGTATTAGAATGGTTCGGATTATTTTGTAAAATAAACCTATATTATCCCATATCAGTATTTCTCATTCGAATTAAACCTCCATTATTCCTGTCATGATACTTAGAGATAAGTGTAAACTTCGACTTTTAGACTTAACGCGACAACCTAACCCACTCTCAACCCATTTGAGCTGTGTCGGATGTTCAGTCAGAATATGGAGGCATCGTCCCTGAGGGTTCCTACCCCTAGGTGCGGTACAGTCCCCCGTGATCCATCCTATCAAATGCCTTAGTCAGGTTAATCGCGCTTCAGTCCATTTGGCCTCCTGAATCCCAGGTATCAGCTATATATTGCGGAATCCTACAAGTTGAGCTTCTGTAGAATAACCTTTCCTAAACACGAACTGCCTTCTATCGAACCAGTTATTAATTTCTCAAACATTTCTAATATAATAAGAAAGAATGCATGTCAAACTCACTGGCCGGTAATTTTCAGCTTTATGTCTTTCATTCTTTCCTTTATACACAGGTGCTACTATAGAAACGCTCCATTCATTTGGTATAGCTCCTTCATGCAAACAATAATCAAGTAAGTACTTCAGATATCATACTATATCCCAATCCATTGTCTTTAGTACATCCCCACAAATCTTATTAATTCCAGTCGCTTTTCTAGTATTCAAATTTGCATCTTATTGCAAATATCATTGTTATCCTATGTAAATTTTAATACTTCAATTAGTATTCGTCACCTCCTCTATCTGGACATTAACCTTGTAACCACCAATCTTTACATACTGCTTACTGAATAATTATGTATTTTGAAGATCCTCATATACACACTACCCTTGTTCATTAATGATTCCTAGAATGGCCTTCCTGGAACCTGCTTCTGACTTAAAGTACGTAGACATACCCTTACATATTTAATAAAGACTTGTTTGACTGCCAATTATGCTTGCCATCATGTTATCCTTACCTGACTTCTTTGCTAGGCTCAATTTCCTAGCAAGTTCCTGCAATTTCTCCTTACTTCCACAGCTAATTCTAACTCTACTTCTTTCCTATCTGCACCCCGTTCTTAGTCTCTGTTATAATAAAGTGGGCCTTTAGCATTCTCTCCCACTTTGAAAGGTACAAACTTCTTTTCACATTCATCCCGGAGTCTGTTTACATTTTTATTTACCGTTTTTCGCCTATCATACTTTTTTCAACTCCCTCATGCCTGCTTTATCAGCCATATGTAGGAGTCTTTCGGAAGTTGCAAGGGCGGCAGTCTAGATGATTTGCTGATACGGCCTTGTAATAATACTCAACACGGTTTAGCTGTGTTGATACTGCTACACGGCTGAAAGCAACGGGAAAATACAGCCGTAACTAACTCCCGAGGACATGCAGCTCTCTCTGAATGAATGTTGTACTGATGATGGCTTCCTCGCGGGTAAAATATTCCGGAGGTAAACTAGTCCCCATTCGGATCTCCGGGTGGGGACTACACGAGAGGGGGCGATCATCAGGAAGATGGATACTGATATTCTGCGAGTCGGAGCATGGAATGGTAGAAGTTTGAATCGTTATGGTATATTAGAGAATCTGAAAAGGGAGATGGATAGACCAAAGTTAGATGTGGTTGCTATAAGTGAAGAACGTTGGCAGGAAGAACAGGATTTTTGGTCAGGCGATTACCGAATTATCAACACGAAATCAAACAGGGGAAATGCAGGAGTTGGCTTAATAAATAATAAGTAAATAGGGCAGCGAGTAACCTACTATGACCAGCATAGTGAAAGAATTATTGTCGTCAAAACAGACACCAAACCAATGCCCACCACAAAGCGCAGGTCTATGTGCCTACTAGTTCAGCGGATGATGAGGAAATCGAAAGAATGTATGAAGAGATAGATTTAATACAATATGTAAAAGGAGACGGGAATCTAATTGTGATGGGAGAATGGAATGCAGTGGTAGGCCAAGGAGGAGAAGGTAATAGAGTAGGAGAATTCGGATTGGGACAAAGGAACGAAAGAGGAACTCGGCTGGTAGAAATCATAATTTCAATACTTGGTTCAAACACCACAAATGACGGCTGTATACGTGGACGAGACCTGGAGACACTGGAAGGTATCAAATAGACTTCATTATAACTTTTTTTTTGCTAGGGGCTTTACGTCGCACCGACACAGATAGGTCTTATGGCGACGATAGGATAGGAAAGGCCTAGGAGTTGGAAGGAAGCGGCCGTGGCCTTAATTAAGGTACAGCCCCAGCATTTGCCTGGTGTGAAAATGGGAAACCACGGAAAACCATATTCAGGGCTGCCGATAGTGGGATTGGAACCTACTATCTCCCGGATGCAAGCTCACAGCCGCGCGCCTCTACCCGCACGGCCAACTCGCCCGGTCATTATAATTAGGCAGAGATTCAGAAACCAGGGGTTGAATTGCAATGCTTTCCCAGAAGCAGATGTGAACTCTGACCACAACTTGTTGGTCATGAAATGCCATCTGAATGTGAAGAAATTGAAGAAGGGAAGGAATGCAAAAAGGTGGGATCTATACAAATTGAAAGAAAAGAGTGTGAGGGATTGTTTCAAGGAACATGTGGCACAAGGACTAAATGAAAAGGCTGAACGAAACACAATAGAGGAAGAGTGGAGAGTCATGAAAACTGAAGTCAATAGGCCTGCTGAAGGGATGTTAGGAAAGAAGAAAAGATAAACTAAGAATCAGTGGATAACTCAGGAGATACTGGACCTGATTGATGAACGACGAAAACACAAGAATGCTGGAAATGAAGAGGGCAGAAAAGAATACAGGCGATTAAAGAATCAAAGTGAAGGTAGCTAAGGAAGAATGGCTGAAGGAGAAGTGCAAGGATGTCGAAGGTTGTATGGTCCTGGGAAAGGTAGAGGCTGCATACAGAAAAATCAAGGAAACCTTTGGAGAAAGAAATCTAGGTGTATGAATATTAAGAGCTCAGATGGAAAGCCAATTCTAGGGAAAGGAGACAAAGCAGAAAGATGGCAAGAACATATTCAACAGTTGTATCACGGTAAAGATGTAGATAATTTGGTTCTGAAACAAGAAGGGGCTGTTGATGCTGATGAAATGGGAGACCCAGTTTTGAGGTCAGAGTTTGACACAGCTCTGAGTGACCTAAATATGAACAAGGCACATGGGATTGATGACATTCCTTCTGAATTAATATTTTTTTGCTAGTTGTTTTACGTCGCACCGACACAGATAGGTCTTACGACGACGATGGGACAGGAAAGGGCTAGGAGTGGGAAGGAAGCGGCCGTGGCCTTAATTAAGGTACAGCCCCAGCATTTGCCTTCTGTGAAAATGGGAAACCACGGAAAACCATTTCAGGGCTGCCGACAGTGGGGTTCGAACCTAATATCTCCCGAATACTGTATACTGGCCGCACTTAAGCGACTGCAGCTATCGAGCTCGGTCCTTCTGAGTTACTGTCTGCCTTAGGAGAAAGCACCATGGCAAGGTTATTCCATTTAGTGTGTAAGATATATGAGACAGGAGGTGTCCCATCCGATTTCCGGCAGAATGTTGTTATGTACGTATCTATTCCCAAGGAAGCCGGTGCTGACAGGTGTGAAACCTACCGCACCATTAGTTTAGTATCTCATGCCTGCAAAAGTTTTTACACGTATTATTTACAGAAGAATGTAAAAACAAGTTGAAACTGAGTTGGGAGGAAATCAATTTTGCCTCAGAAGAAATGTAGGAACACGTGAAGCAATCCTGACTTTACGTCTGATCTTAGAGGATCGAATCAAGAAGGACAAGCCCACGTACATGGCATTCGTAGATCTAGAAAAGGCATTCGATAGTGTTGATTGGACCAAGGTATTTAAGATTCTGAAGGTGATTGGGATCAGATTCCGAGAGCGAAGAATTATCTACAATGTGTATAAAAATCAGTCTGCAGTGATATGAATAGAGGGCTTTGGAAAAGAAGCAGCAATCCAGAAAGGAGTGAGGCAAGGCTGCAATTTGTCCTCTCAATGTTTACATACAACAGGCAGTAAAGGATATCAAAGAGGAATGTGGAAAGGGAATCACAATACAAGGAGAGGAAATCAAAATCTTGAGATTTGCCGATGATATTGTTATTTTATCTGAGACTGTAGAAGATCTCGAGAAGCTGCTGAATGGTATGGACGAAGTCTTGGGTAAGGAGTACAATATGAAAATAAATAAGTCCAAAAGAAAAGTAATGGAGTGCGGTCGAACGAAGGCAGGTGACGCAGGAAATATTAAATTAGGAAATGAAGTCTTAATGGAAGTAGATGAATATTGTTACTTGGGTAGTAAAATAACTAACGATGGCAGAAGTAAGGAGGACATAAAATGCAGACTAGCACAAGCAAGGAAGAGCTTTCTTAAGAAAAGAAATTTGCTCACTTCAAACATTGATATCGGAATTAGAAAGATGTTTTTGAAGACTTTCGTCTGGAGCGTGACATTGTATGGGAGTGAAACATGGACGATAACTAGCTCAGAAAGAAAGAGAATAGAAGCTTTTGAAATGTGGTGTTACAGAAGAATGCTGAAGGTGAGATGGGTAGATCGAATCACGAATGAAGAGATACTGAATCGAATTGATGAGAGGAGATCGATTTGGCGAAATTTGACGAGAAGAAGAGACAGAATGATAGGACACATCTTAAGACACCCAGGACTTGTGCAGTTGGTTTTTGAAGGAAGTGTAATTGGTAAGAACAGTAGGGGTAGAGCAAGGTATGAATATGACAAGCAGATTAGAGCAGATGTAGGATGCAGTAGTTACATAGAAATGAAAAGGTTAGCACAGGATAGGGTGGCATGGAGGGCCTCATCAAACAAGTCTATGGACTGATGACTCAAAAAACACGTGGTACTGCCTAATAGTCCTAATTTTAGTACCTTCCTTTTTACCACATTTTTTTAACTGCAACAAAACCAGCTTCATGGTCAAAAATGCCATCTATTATTTCGGCATCTCTATAGAGCTCATCTGGTTTTACCAGCACCATGTCTTCCCTCTAGTTGATTCCATCACTTTCTGAATCAGCTGTCCTTCCCATATTAACTTTTTTGGTCATGCTACCTGTCGTTGGCCTTCCCAACTGTCATTTGGTAAATTGAGATTCCCGCTACAATCACATTCCTTTCCATGTCGTTCATCTTATCAAATAGTTGTGAAACAGCGTTAGTGTGTACATTCCAAAGACATCAAGTGCCTTTTATCTTTAGAAATGAGCCTTACACTTAGAATTTCATGTTCGTGATCTTTAACTTTTTCGTAGGTTACAAATTCTTTTTTCAGCAGAATGAATACTTCCCCTCTCTACGATACACACTTTAGTTCCGTGAGAAAATTTCTGCAACCATTATATCATTTCTCAGCCATGATTCAACTCCTATTACAGTTTCTGGTATGTTTATTCCTTACTTCTACAGTTCAACACTAACAGTACCGTACTCTTATCACCGCTCCCCTTTTCCCTGTAAACCTTCTAAAGCATTTCCGAACTTATAAGTACCGTAACACTGTGGCTTAATTGGAAGCGATATGAGCGCAGATCCCTACCTCCTAAGCAAACTCTCCTCAGTCGGTCGCAGGAGTTGCTTAACCACAAACAGCTTACCCATAAACGATACACGTCAAATTAACCCTGTACCTCATCAACGTCTCATAGTAGTGATGAATTCTTTCTTTTGTTACATTTCATTTGCGTTATAACCGAAAACATATTCCCCTTAAAGGGCCTTGGCCTACGAAGCGACCGCTGCTCAGCCCAAAGGCCTGCAGATTATGAGATGTCGTGAGGTCAGCACGACGAATCCCCCCGGCCGGTTTTCTTGACTTTATATACCGACCGAAAACTTATTGCATGGGTGAATTTTACATATTACTTTCAGGTAAACACAAGATTGCATAATAATACGTTCAAATAATCTCAATTGCTGCCGAACATTTGATCACCCAAATTGAAAATGACGGACATTTTAAATAATCTTTAAAAGGCCTTAGGTGTGAACTCACTTGATTTCCACAGATTTTTCAAAATACAATCCGAGGTAGACTTTCACGCAGCCAGAAGTTCTTGGAATAAATCCCAGGACTTGTTCAGATAGTGTTTAGGCGAGGTGTAGACAGTAAAAACGATAGTAGACCAAGGTATGAATATGTCAAGCAGATTAGAGTAGATGAAGGATGTAATAGGATAGGTGGAATCGAGAGCTGCATCAAACCAGTCTCTTGACTGATGACTCAAACAACAAAAATGACCGGCCACACCACTAACGATCCCTTTCCATTTATTCTGCTCATAATTAGCAGCGTACCACACTGCTAAGGGCCTCCTTGCCTTCCTTTCCAGGTCACCGCAACTGTGGAATTTACGGCTGTCTATTCTGTGACGTCAGTTAGGTCAACCACCACCACACAGCAGCAAAGTGTTTACGTTTGATAAAGGGGAGATAGGCTTTGTGGGCAATAGAAATAATCTAGATCATAACATCTTTCCATCCATCAAGTACCATTTACTAACATGATGAGAGGATAAAGTCGCATTTGATCGATGCCCAGTTCTTGCAAAACTGCTAATTTCGTACAAATATTCTTGCTAGTTTGTATGAAGGCTAATGAACTCTTTTTGTAACAGTTTTTTCATACAACAAACGTTGCTTCCTAGGAACAGTAATTCATCTAAATGCTCGAACCGAAAGTAGGACAGCTGATGTCCTTAACAGTAAATTGTTTTTTAAAATTTATTTTTACAGTTTGCTTTACGTCGTCAGATCTTATCGCATAGGAAAGGGCTACGAGTAAGAGGGAAGCTGCCGTGGCCTTAATTAAGTGAAACCATCTGCAGGGCTGCGGTTCGAACCCACTATCTCAGAGCTACAGGGTAGTAAATTACTATTTTTTAACATTTATAACTGTTAGCTTCTTCCGTCGGCCGAAACTAATTTCGAATAATAAATTTAGAAACTACCTGAAAAAATATGGTAGCAGTATTCTACTTGACATGTTTCGTTTATTTATGTTTATTTCTGTATTATACTTAGGAACTTATTCTGGAGTGGAGGCAAAGCAGGGTGGACAATAGTGGTTTGTGTGTCAACGACCACGACCCCGTCGGAAATCAAACCTGGGACCTATGAACCGAGGACTATTACGCTGACCATTCAGCCAGGGAGCCGAGAATTTAAAGACGTGCAACGATTATCGTATAACATTTTCGTCGGTTTGAAGGAAACCTGAATAGTTAACATTTCGAGTACTTAGGACGTGTGCTTAGCCCAGTTTTACGTTCGGATGTGGAGAGAGTGTTGACAAGGGAGTTCGAGCTCGACATCTACCGTCTACCACGCAAGAACAGAACGTGAAGCTAAGAGAAGCTGTGTAGTGATGGGATGTTCCATTCGTTTTACTGACTGGATTCATTTGATTCCGTTTAAGTTATTGAACTGATACACTGTGCACACAAACTGTTGGTATCTTGTCATCCAGGTTGTTCCTGCACCCACCTCCATTAAATAAGGATACAGACGGCAGCGCGCCGGCCTCTCACCGCTACATACCGTGGTTCAAATCCCGGTCACTCCATGTGAGATTTGTGCTGGACAAAGCGGAGGCGGGACAGGTTTTTCTCCGGGCACTCCGGTTTTCCTTGTCATCTTTCGTTCCAGCAACACTCTACATTATCATTTCATAGCATTTATCACTCATTAATAAATCACCTCGGGAGTGGCGACCCCATTGTAATAACAGCCTATATATGTTTCATTCATTACATCCCTGACCCGGCAAAGACTGGAAAACAGGTTGTAGGTTTTCATTCACAGAATTAGAAGTAAAAATATCTGTCCATGTGCTGCCAGTAATCTCGTGATTCGATTTTGAATTCTGGTGCAATGATGCGATGTGCGAACTGAGAGAATGCTGGGCGGTTCTTCCCAACATAAAACCAATCTCTGACAGGCCACGGGTATGACTCATTGCCTTAGTGCAGGCTAGAGAGTTGAAATGAATCAATAATCTAATGTATACTAATTTATAGTGCAAATAAATAGAAGAAAGTACAATTATCCTACCTACTATCTACACTGAAATTATAATTTAATTACATTTATAACACTGCTAATGAATTCAACTATTATGTAAACCTCCCAATTAGTGAGATACAAGTGAGTGTATTATTTTCAAATGAGCTGAAAGCGGGAGTTAGTACGCAATGAACCGTGAGTGCTCCGCACAGCATTGGTTGACTCGTGTGCCCTTAGCTCGCCGTTGCTGTGATTCGATTCACTCAGACAGCTGAATGAATCGATGTACTGCTTCGAAACATACACTCAGTAGCCAACACTAACGCAGTTAAACGGCGCAGTCGACACTTATATCGCAACAGTACTCTACTCTGTCTTCTCCTTCATATTCTTAGGACGTCGTCTCCATATGGAGGTTTACGATCCACGTAGCCAGTACATGGCTTATTTTTAATTTGTAAACCACATGATTTTATTGATGACGTATGTCCCCTTTTTATACGCACTGTCCTATTGTTATGATGGACGTACGGCACAATGTAGGCTTGGTGCCAGTACTTCTAGTAGTCTTGATATAAACCAGTCCAATGGTATGGATAAACAAAGCCAGGGTTACCATACGACATACATCCATCCCAAAAAAGGACAGTGCATATACAAAAGATGACATACGTTATCGATAAGATCATGCGGTTTACACCTTTGACATAAGCCATGTAAAACAACCCTAAACTAAAACAGTGACTTTCCGTCGTTATTTTAATACTAAACATGCAGTACCTTGACAGTTTATTGATCATCACTTCATACAATCATCTCGTTCTTGTCTTTTTCGGTTTTAAGCCACGAATATTTGGAGGATGAACAAATCTTTCTCCAATGCACCTTAAAACAACGTGAGGGTATTATACTAATACGATCTACTTCTACCCTTACATTACTTAAACTACTTAGTGCCATAAGACCTATCTGTGTCGGTGCGACGTAAAGCAAATAGCAAAAAAAAAAAAAAAAAGACAACCTTTCTTAGCAACTGATATGAATGTTCCAGCAGGGAAAATTAAACATTCTGCCTCGTGCTCGTTCCTTCCTCTGTTGAATGATTCGTATTTCCCCAAAATCATATTTCCCCATAATCACATTATTAAATACTGACTTCCTTTTCGGTACCTTGCATGTAAGTTCGTAACTTAATTTGGTACAGACACACCACTATCTCAAGTAAACAACGCAACTTTAACTTCAATCTCCAAGGATAAAAGAAGAAATGTGGAAGGCAGAACATAACTTTGGAATACAGGATAGACAACTTCCTAATTACGTCGCCAAAGAAACAAAAAGTAATTTACCATATCAAATAATTTTTTTTTGTCAAATGAATTACAGTTGCATATATTTACGGTTAATTACAGCGGCGAATGAATTCCTTTGTTCAAAACTAGCATCTTTCTCTCGGAGCCCAAAAATAAGGATATTTCGTACACTTTTGTGAAATCCACTTGGACACATCTCTTCGCCCCAAAAAGAGAACGTTTCCGGGAAAAAGGGAACGTATGCTTACCCTAACCTTATATGTAATTCAGAAGGTGTGGACGTTGACACTCTCTCAGAAAGGAAAGCAGGACATATCGCAGAGGGAGAAGGAAGTGGCAGATGACATATTAGCTTTTCTGCAAGATGAGTCAGTGGAATGTGTAGTGTCGTATTCTAGTAGTGTAAATGCAGGGCTTACGATCCACGTAGCCATTTATAACAGGACCTAGGATCGCTCGGCTAAGTTAAGCTAAGCTAACCTCTAAACTTAGTTACGTTACACGAAGCTAACCTCTCACCCAGGCTAAGTTAAACTAAGCTAACCACACACCCAGGCGGGGCCTAATCTCACCCCTTGGCAGAGGCTTAACGTCACATTTTAGCTAAGAGTAAGGGCCTAACCTCACACCCTGGCTACGAGTAGGGGTCTAACCTGACACTCTACTTAAGAGCAGGGGCCTCTCACCTAGCTCTGAGTAGGGACCTAGCCTCACACTTTGTTTAAAAGTAGGGGCCCAACCTCACAATTTGGTTAAGAGTAAGGGCTTAACTTCACACTTTGCAGGGGCCCAATCTCACACTTTAGAGCGTTAACTGCATATCTCAGCGGGGCTTAACCTTAAACCTTGATTAAGTTTGGGAGCTTAACCTCACAGCTCGGCGGGGCTTAACCTCACAATCTGGCTAAGAGCGGGGCCCAAACCTAACACTCTGGCTAACCTAGCTAAGAGTGTAAGCTTAACCTCACGCTAACCACAATGGCTGCTCTTCCTTACAGCAGGTTTCCCTTCCCGACATACGTCTGGGATGACGTTAGGCCATTAGATTTGAGTGTAGGCTTAACCTAACCGTCTGCCCTTCTTAACAGCAGGTCATACTTCCCGACATAAGTCTGGCTTTAGAGCTGAGTGTAACTTTACACTAGGTAACAGTGTGAGGTTAACCTTTCCGGTTACACTTCCATACACCAGGCTGCCTTTCCTTACACCAGGTTGCCCTCCACTACCCTGTCTTATAGTTTTGGGGCAACAATGACGTTTTGAGTTAAAACGTAGGTTGGGGGTGAAAACTAAAAAGTGTTATATTCTTAGGCACACAACTGGTCATCACCTATTAACAGAGTATATCTATAAACTAACACATAGCGGGATGACAGACTCACAACAGACTCTAGGAGCGCTGGCGTTCTGAGCCCGAACTGGCGGGTTCGATCTCCGATTTTAAGCCGATGGTTGTAGAAAATTGATATTTTGCTTAAAATGTATTAAAAAATAACCCCCATGATATAGATCAACTCACCCAAGACAGTCTTTTCTAAAGTTTTGGGGTAAAAATTATTTTATCGTTAAAAAGGAGTTGGAGCATGCTGCACCTTAAGTGACTCTTACAGTGAAATATAGGTTGGGGTGAAAAACCTAAACAATTCAATATTTCCTAAACTGTTATTTCCGGAAGACTGATTATTAGCTAAAAATTTATCGAAAATTATCCTCTAGCATCTCATATAAATCAACATAACCTTGACTGAAGTTTTGGAGCGACGTCAAAAGGGTGTTGGAGCATACATGAAATGACGTTTAGAGTAACAAAATAAGTTCGTGGTGAAAACAACCCATAAATTAAAAATTTAATATCTCCTCAAGCGTTTGTTATAGGAAATTGAATTTCAGCTTAAAATTTATGAGAAATTATTCTCTAAATAATGATATAAATCAATTCATGCTCGAATATTTCTTTCTAATAATTTGGAGCCTAAATGAAAAATTGAATTTTTAAAAGTGTTGGGGCTTACTTTAAAACACGTTTAGAGTAAAATCCTGGAATTAAGTTTTGAACCAGAAAATGAATAACGAACAAAGTAACTGAATTGCAGATGGAAAATATGGTTGATTAATAAAATATTAATATGATAAAAACATTTATAATTACGAGCGTCAAGTATCACTTGCACCTCACCTGATCTACTCTACCTGATCTAATTGATCTACAAGGTAATAAAGTCTATACATGAGACTAACTGCTAGTTCGTATGGGCGTAATTTAATAGCAGCTCTTAGTGATATTTACTTGCCTGCAGACGGTTCAGGTGCTAGATTTCTAGGTCCAATCATTGCTCAGTAAGCTTCTAAAGTTGAAGTGCGTATACGGAAACTATTTAAAAAAATACATTGAACAGACAAAACAAATTTTTAATTACTTGAAAAGTGAAATTTAATACGATACAGACAATAATAATTAGCTCTTCACTAGCTCTTTTCCTGATCGATTGAGGATCACCCCCTTTTGTCCCGAGGATGACATTCTTTTGGTTGAGGAATAACTTGTCTCAAGGATGACGTGCTTCTGGATGAGGATCACCTGCTTTTGTCTCGAGGATGACGTGCTTCGGGCTGAGGATCGCCTTGTCTCAAGGATAAAATGCTTCTGACTGGAGATCGACTTGTCTCAAGGATGACATGCTCCTGGCTGAGGATAACCTTTTTTCGACGGTGACATGCTTCTGGCTGAGGATCACCTTGCCTGGAGGAAGACATACTTCTGCCTGAGGATCACCTTGTCCCGAGGGTTACATGCTCCTTGCGGAGGATCACGTCGTCCCGAGGATGACACGCTCCGGGCTGAGGATCACCTTGTCTGGAGGATGATATGCTTCTCGCTGAGGATCTCCTTGTCTTAAGAATGACATGCTATTGACTGAAGATAGCGTAGTGTCGAGAATAACATGCTTTTGACTGAGGATCGCTTGTCCAGAGGATGACAGGCTCCTGGGTGAACATCACTTTGTCCCGAGGATGACATGCTCCTTGCTGAGGATCACCTGGTCCGGAGGGTGATTTGCTTCTGGCCGAGGATCGCCTTGTCTCGAGGATGACATGCTATTTACTGAGGATCGCATTGTCTCGAGAATGACATGCTATTGACTGAGGATCGCCTAATATCGAGGATGACATGATGCTCCTGGCTGAGGATCACCTTTCCTGGAGGATGATATGCTTCTAGATGAGGATCGCCTTGTCTCGAGAATGACATGCTTCTGGCAGAGAAACCCTTCTCCCGAGGATGACATGCTCCTGGCTGGGGATCTCCTTATCTGCAAGATGACATGATTCTGGCTGAGGATCATCTGATATTTCTCGAGGATGACATGCTTCTCCCTGAGGATCACATTGTCTCGAGGATGACACGCTTCTGGATGATGATCGCCTAGACTCGAAGGTGACATGCATCTGGCGGAAGACCGCCTTATTTGTCTCGAGGATTACATGCTTCGCCCTGAGAATCACTTTGTCTGAAATATGACATTCTGTCTGAGGATCATCATGTCTCGAGAATGACATGCTTCTGGCTGAGGATCACCTTTTCTCGAGGATGACATGCTTCTCCCTGCGAATCACATTGTCTCAAGGATGACATTCTGGCTGAGGATAACATTGTCTCGAGGATGACATGCTCCTTTCTGGGGATCTCGTTGTCCCGAGGATGACATGCTTCTGCCTGACGTTCGCCTTGTCGATAGGATGACATGGTTCTGACTAACGATTACCTTCTATGTATTGACCGTGATTTGCGTCTGGCTCAGGATCACTTGTGTCGAGGATGACATGCATCTGGCTGAGAATTTCCATATCTCGAGGATGACATGCTTTGGTCTGAGGATCACCTGCTTTTGCCTCGAGGATTACATGCTTCTATCTGAATAACACCTTATCTTGAGGATGACAAGCTTCTGACTGAGGATCACCACTCACCTCGTTGATGAAAAACGTCTGGTCGAGGATCACGCTGTCTCTAAAATTACATGCCTCCGGCTGAGGATCACTTTATCCCGAGGATGACATTCTTCTTTCTGAGGAATATCTAGTCTCGAGGATGACATGCATCTAGCTCGAGAACGCATTGTCTCGAGAATGACATGTTTTTGACTGAGGATCAACTTGTCCAGAGGATGAATTGCTCCTGGCTGAGGATCACTTTGTCCAGAGGATGACATGCCCCTCGCTGAGGATCACCTTGTCTGGAGGATGATATGCTTCTAGCTGAGGATCGCATTCTCTCTAGAATGACATGCTTTTGACTGTAGATCGCCTTGTCCAAAGGATGACATGCTTTTGACTGAGGATCGCCTTGTCTCGAGAATGACATGCTTCTGGCCTATGATAAACTTTCCTCAAGGATGACATGCTTCTGGCTGAGGATCGCTTTGTCCCGAGGACGCCATGCTTCTAGCTGACTACCACTTTGTCTGGAGGATGACATGCTCCTGGCTGAGGATCACCTTGTCTCGTTGATGATGGACTTCTGACTGAGTGTCACCTTGTCTCGAGGATGAGGTGCTTCTGCCTGAGGATCAACTTGTCTCGAGGACGACATGCTTCTGTCTTAGGATCACTTTTCTAGAGGATATCATGCTTCTGATTGAGGATCACCTTGTCTCGAGGACGACATGCACCTGGCTGAGGACCACCTGCTTTTGTTTCTAGGATGAAAAACTTTTGGCTGAGGATCTTCTTCTTTGTAACGCGAACGGCATGCTTCTGGCTGAGCATCAAATCGTCTTGAGGAAGACATGCTTGTGGCATGAGCATCAAATTGTCTTGAGGATGACATGCTCGTGGCTGGGAATCTCCTTCAATTGTCTCGAAGATGATATATTTCTGTCTGAGGATCACCTCGTCTCGAGGATGACATGATCCTCGCTGAGGATCAACTTTCCTACGGTATGACACGCTTCTGCCTGACGATCGTCTTGTCCCTAGGATGACAATGTTCTGGCTGATTACGTTCCTTGTATTGACCGTGACTTGCGTCTATCTGAGGGTCACTTGTGTCGAGGATGACATGCGTCTGGCTGAGAATCTCCATGTCTCGAGGATGACATGCTTTTTTCTGAGGATCACCTGTTTTTACCTCGAGGATTACAAGCTTCTGGTTGAGGATCACCTTGTCTCGAGGATGACAAGCTTCTGACTGAGGATCACCTCACCTCGTTGATGAAAACTTCTGGCCGAGGATCACCTTGTCTCGAAGATTACATGCTTCTGGCTGATGATCACTTTCTCTCGTGGATTATATGCTTCTGGCTGAGGCTCAGCATGTCTCGGGGATTACATGCTTCTGGCTGAGGATCAGCATGTCTCGGGGATTACATGCTTCTGGCTGAGGATCAGCATGTCTCGGGGATTACATGCTTCTGGCTGAGACTCAGCATGTCTCGGGGATTACATGCTTCTGGCTGAGGATCAGCATGTCTCGGGGATTACATGCTTCTGGCTGAGGCTCAGCATGTCTCGGGGATTACATGCTTCTGGCTGAGGATCACCTTGTCTCGAGGATTACACACTTCTGCCCCAGGATCACTTACGTAGGGTATGACGTGCTTCTGCCTGACAATCGCCGTGTCCCTATGATTTCATGGTTCTGGCTGATGTTCTCCTTCATTGTATTGACAGTGACTTAGGTCTGGCTGTGGATCACCATGTCTAGAGAATGACATTCTTCTGGCTGAGTATCACCTTTTCTCGAGTATGACATGATTTCAACTGAGGATCGCCGTGTCCCTAGGATGACATGGTTCTGGCTGATGTTCGCCTTCTTTGTATTGACCTGACATGCGTCTGGGTGAGTAGCACCTTGTCTCGAGGATGACATGCTCAATCTGAGGACCACTTGCTTTTGTCTCAAGAATGACATGCTTCACGCTGATGATCACTTTTCTTTTTCTCGAGGATGGCATGCTTCTGGCTGAGGATCACATGTTTTGTCTACAAGATGAAATGCTTCTGGCTGAGGATCACCTGATTTGGTGTCGAGTATGACATGCCTTTTGCTGAGGATCACATGCTTTGTCTCGATAATTACGTGCTTCTGGCTGATAATCACCTGATTTGGTGTCGAGGATGACATGCTTTTGGCTGAGGATCACATCCTTTGTATCGATTATTACATGCTTCTGGCTGAGGATCACATGATTTCGTGTCGAGGATGACATGCTTCTGGCTGAGGGTCAACTTGTCTCGAGGATGACGTATTTATAACTGAAGATATCCCTGCCTCGAGGATGACATGCTTCTGGCTGAAGGTCAACGAGTCTTGAGGATGGACTGCTTATGTCTGAAGATGACATTGTCTCAAGGATGACATGTTTCTGGCTGAAGATAATCTTGTCTTGTGGATGGCATGCTTCTAGCTGAGGATCACCTTGTCTCAAGAATGACATGCTCCGGGCTGAGGATCAGCTTGTCCCGAGGACGAGATGCTTCTGCCTGAAGATCACCTTTCTCAAGGACGACAAGCTCCCGGCTGAGGATCAAGCTTTCTCGAGGATGACATGCTCTGCGTGAAGATAATATTGTCTCGTGGATGACGTGCTTCTGGCTTAGGATAGCCTTGTCTCAAGGATGTCATGCTCCCGGCTGAGGATCACCTTGTCTCGAGGATGACATGCTTCGGTCTGAGGATCACCTTGCCCTGAGGAAGAAATGCTTCTGCTTGAAGATAAACTTGTCTCGTGGATGACATATTTCTGGCTGAAGATAACCTTGTCTCGAAGATGACATGCTTCTGGTTGAGTATAACTTCTGCTCGAGGATAACAGGATTTCGACTGAGGATCGCCTTGTCCCGAAGATGGCTTGCTTCTCTCTGAGCATCACCTGCTTTTGTCTCGAGGATTACATGCTTGTGGCTGAGGACCACCCTGCCTCGGGGATGGCATGCTTGTGACTGAGGGTCAACTTGTCTCTAGTATGACATGTTCCTGGCTGAGGAAAACCTTGTCTGGAGGATGATATGCTTCTATCTGAGGATCGCCTTGTCCCTAGGATGACATGGTTTTGGCTGGTGTTCGCCTTCCTGGTATTGAACGTGACTTGCGTCTGGCTGAGGATCACCTTGTCTCGAAGATGACATGCTTCAGGCCGAGGCTCAGATTGTCTCGAGCTTGACATTCTTCTCACGGAGATCAACTTGTCAGGAGGATGGCATGCTTTTGACTGAGGATCACCTTGTCCCGAGGATGACATTCTTCTGGCTGAAGATTACCTTGTCTCGAATATGACATGCTTCTGGCTGAAGATAACCTTGTCTCGAAGACGACGTGCTTCTGGCTTAGGATAGCCTTGTCCCAAGGATGTCATGCTCGCGGCTGAGGATCACCTTGTCCCGAGGATGACATGCTTCTGGCTGAAGATAATCTTGTCCCGTTGATGACATGCCCATGACTGAGGATAACCTTGTCTCAAGGAAGACATCCTTCTGGCTGAAGATGACCATGTCTCGAGGATGACATACTTCCGACTGAGTGTCACCTTGTCTCGAGTATGTCATGATTCTGCTTGAGGATCACTTTGTCTCGTGGATGATATGCTTCTGGCTAACGATCACTTTTATCGAGGATTACATGCTTCTGGTTGAGGATCACCTTTCCTCGAGGAAGACATGCTCCTGACCGAGGATCACCTGCTTTTGTCTCGAGGATGAAAAGCTTTTGGATGAGGATCTCTTTCTTTGTCCCGAGGATGGCATGATCCTGGCTGAGCATCAAAGTGTCTTCATAATGACATGCTTGTGGCTGATCATCAAATTGTCTTCAAGATGACAGGCTTGTGGCTGGGAATCTCCTTCCTTTGTCTCGAAGATGATATATTTCTTACTGATGATCATCCTATCTCGAGGATGATATCTCGTGGCTCAGGAATACCTTTCGTTGGGTATGACATGATTCTGCCGGACGATCGCCTCGTCCCTAGGATGACATGGTTCTTGCTGATGATTGCCTTCTTTATATTGGCCGTAAATTGCGTCTGGGTGAGAATCACCCTGTCTCGAGGGTGACATGCTTGTGGCTGACAATCTCCTTGTCTCGAGGATGACATGCTTTTGTCTGAGGATCACCTGCATTTATCTCGAGGATTACATGCTTCTGGCTGCGGATCACCTAGTCTCGAAGATTACATGCTTCTGGCTGAGTATCACATTGCGTCGAGGGTTACATGCTTCTGTCTGAGGATCACCTCACCTCGTTGATGAAAAGCTTCTCGCTGAGGATCACCATGTCTCGAGGAATACATGCGTCTGGCTGAGGATGACAAAGTCTCGAAGATTACATGCTTCTGACTGTGTATCACCTTGCGTCGAGGGTTACATGCTTCAGCCTGAGGATCACCTCACCTCGTTGATCGAAAAGCTTCTCGCTGAGGATCACCTTGCCTCGGGGATGACGTGCTTTTGGTTGAGGTTTGCCTATTCCCCAGGATGAGATGCTTTTGACTGAGGATCGCTTTGTCCGGAAGATGACAAAGTTCTGGCTGAGGATCAACTTGTCTCGAGGGTGACATGCTCATTGATGAGGATAACCTTACCTGGGGTATGAAATGCTTCTGCCTGACGATCGCCGTGTCCCTAGGATGATATGGTTCGGTCTGATGTTAACCTTCATTGTATTGACCGTGACTTGCGTCTGGCTGTGGATCAGCCTGTCTCGAGGATGACATGCTTCTGGCTGATTAACGCCTTTTCTCGAGGATGACATGATTTCAACTGAGGATCGCCTTGTCCCGAAGGTGACATGCTTCTCTCTGAGGATCGCCTGCTTTTGTCTCGAGGATTACATGCTTTTGGCTGAGGATCACTTTTTCTCGGGGATTGCGTGCTTGTGGCTGAGGATCACCTTGCCTCGTGGAAGGCGTGCTTGTGACTGAGGATCAACTGGCCTCCAGGATGACATGCTCCTGTTTGAGGAGTATGACATGTTTCTTCTTGCCGATCGCCGTGTTCCTAGGATGACATGGTTCTGGCTGATGTTCGCCTTCTTTGTATTGACCGTGATTTGCGTCTGGCTGATGATCACCTTGTCTCGAGAATGACATTCTTCTCACTGAGGATCGCCTTGTCCAGAGGATTTCATCCACATGGCTTAGGATCGCCTTGTCTCGGAAATGAAATGCTTTTGACTGAGGGTCGCATTGTCTTCAGAATAACATGCTTTTGACTGAGGATCGCCTTGTCCGGAGGATGACATGCTCCTGGCGGAGTATCACAATGTTCCGTGGATGTCGTGCTCCTGGCTGAGAACCGCCTTTTCTGGAGGGTGATATGCTTCCAGCTGAGGTTCACCTTGTCTCGAGAATGACATGTTTTTGACTGAAGATTACATTGTCTCGAGAATGACAGGTTTCGACTGAGGTTCACCATGTCCAGAGGATGACTTGCTCCTTGCTGAGGATCACCTTGTCCAGAGGATGACTTGGTCCTGGCTGAGGATCACCTTATCCCGAGGATGACATGCCCCGGCGGAGTATCACCATGTTCGGTGGATGACATGCTCCTTGCTGAGGATCGCCTTTTCTGGAGAATGATATGCTTCCAGTTGAGGATCGCCTTGTCTCGAGAATAACATGCCCATTACTAAGTATCGCCTTGTCCAGAGGATTTCATGCACATGACTGAGGATCGCCTTGTCTCGGGAATGGCATGCTTTTGACTGAGGGTCGCATTTTCTCGAGAATAACATGCTTTTGACTGAGGATCGCCTTGTCCAGACGATGGCATGCTCCGGGCTGAGGTTCACCGTATGCCGAGGATGACATACATTTGACAGAGGATCGCCTTGTCCAGAGCATGACATGCTCCTGGCAGAAGATTACCTTATCCAGATGATGTCATGCTCCTAGCTGAGGATTGCCTTGTCTCGAGAAGGACATGCTATTGACTGAGGATCGACTTGTCTCGAGAATAACATGATTTTTTCTGTGGATCGCCTCGTTCAAAGCATGACATGCTCCTGGCGGAGGATCACCTTGTCCATAGGATGTCATGCTCCTGGCTGAGGATCGCCTTACCTGAAGAATGACATGCTTTTGTCTGAGGATCGCTTTGTCTCGACTATAACCTCTTTTTGTCTGAGAATCACTTTGTCCAGAGGCTGACTTGTTCCGAGGATGAGATGCTTTTCAATGAGGATCAATTGTCTCGAGGATGACATGCTTTTGACTGAGGGTCACCTTGTCCAGAATAAGACTTTCTCCTGGCTGAGGATCACCTTGTCCAGAGGATGACATGCTCCTGATGAGCATCGCATTTTCTCGAGAATGACATGCTTTTGACTGAGGACCGCCTTACCTGAAGAATGACATGCTTCTCACTTAGAATCGTCTTGTCTCGAGAATATCATCCTTTCGACTGAGTATCGCCTTGTCCAGCGGATGACTTTCTCTTGGCTAAGGATCACTTTGTTCCGAGGATGACATACCCCTGGTGAGGATCAGCTTGTTCCGAGGATAAACTGCTCCTGGCTGAGGAAAACCTTGTCTGGAGGATGATATGCTTCTATCTGAGGATCGCCTTGTCCCTAGGATGACATGGTTTTGGCTGGTGTTCGCCTTCCTGGTATTGAACGTGACTTGCGTCTGGCTGAGGATCACCTTGTCTCGAAGATGACATGCTTCAGGCCGAGGCTCAGCTTGTCTCGAGGTTGACATTCTTCTCACGGAGATCAACTTGTCAGGAGGATGGCATGCTTTTGACTGAGGATCACCTTGTCCCGAGGATGACATTCTTCTGGCTGAAGATTACCTTGTCTCGAATATGACATGCTTCTGGCTGAAGATAACCTTGTCTCGAAGACGACGTGCTTCTGGCTTAGGATAGCCTTGTCCCAAGGATGTCATGCTCCCGGCTGAGGATCACCTTGTCCCGCGGAAGTCATCATTCTGGCTGAAGATAACCTTGTCCCGTGGATGATATGCCCATGACTGAGGATAACCTGCTTTTGTCTCGAGGATAAAAAGCTTTTGGATGAGGATCTCCTTCTTTGTCACGTGAATGGCATGATCCTGGCTGAGCATCAAAGTGTCTTGAGGATAACAAGCTTGTGGCTGAGCATCAAATTGTCTTGAGAATGACATGCTTGTGGTTGGGAATCTCCTTCCTTTGTCTCGAAGATGATATATTTCTGACTGATGATCATCTTGTCTCGAGGATGACACCTCTTGGCTAAGGAACACCTTTCGTTGGGTATGACATGATTCTGCCGGAGGATTGCACTGTCCCTAGGATGACAAGGTTCTTGCTGATGATTGCCTTCTTTATATTGGCCGTGAGTTGCGTCTGGGTGAGAATCACCCTGTCTCGAGGGTGACATGCTTGTGGCTGACAATCCCGTTGTTTCGAGGATGACATGAGTAGTATTATACAGGGATTCGGCCGCCACCTCCACCTCGGGCTCTCGGGCGAGGCCTCCACCTCCCGCGGGAAATTTGAATTTTGGCGGGAAATTTAATTTTGGCGCGAGATTTGAATTTGTAAACAAAGCCACGTACTTTTTGACAGCTGTCATCGACAACAACGCTTCGCTAACCTCACTCCTGCCATCTTGACTGGAATAAACCTCCTTGGTACCAACTTAACCTCACTAGCGCGAGATATGAATTTGTAAACAAATCCACGTGTTTTTTTGACAGCCACGTGCTTTTTGACAGACAACAACGCATCTCTAACCTCACTGCTGCCATCTTAACGGGCCTAAACCTCAGTGGTACCAACTTAACCGCACTAGCGCGAGATTTGAATTTGTAAACAAATGCACGTGCTTTTTGACAGACAACAACGCATCGCTAACCTCAGTACTGCCATCTTGACGGGCCTAAACCTCAGTGGTACCAACATAACCTAACTAGCGCGAGATTTGAATCGGTAAACAAATCCACGTGCTTTTTTGACAGCTGTCATCCGCCATCTTTAAACCACAGAGCACTGTGCTGCCCTCTTTACCGCAGTAGCTGCAAATTCGTCACCTGTCATCCGCAGTGCTGCCATCTTAACGGGCGTAAACCTTAGTGCTACCAACATAACCACACTAGCGCGAGATTTGAATCGGTAAACATATCCACGTGCTTTTTGACAGCTGTCACCCGCCATCTTTAATCCATAGAGCACAGTGCTGCCCTCTTTAGCTACTTACCTTTGAAATGTGGTGGCGGATAATTTGAAAAATGCTTATTGACAGCAGCCATCCTTAATCCAGAGAGCGCCGTGCTGCCCTCTTTATTCAGATACCATTGAAGTGTGGTGGCAGGCAATTCCACGTGACAGCAGCCATCCTTAATCCTCTTTGTGGCGGTTGCAAATTCCACGTGCTCTTGTCATCCGCCATCTTGCATTACAAACCTCACTGCTCCACTCTTTAGCTAGATACCTCTGAAATGTGGTGGCGGCAATTTGGAAAATTCTATGTGCCACGCGCTTTTTGACAGCTGTCATCCGCCATCTTTAATCAATAGAGCACCGGGCGAGTTGGCGTTGAGGCGCGCGGCAGTGAGCTTGCATCCTGCTAGATAGGGGGTTCGAATCCCACTGTCGGCAGCCCTGAAGATGGTTTTCCGTGGTTTCCCATTTTCACACCAGGCAAATGCTGGGGCTGTACCTTAATTAAGGCCACGGCCGCTTGCTTTAAACTCCTAGGCCATTCCTATCCCATCGTCGCCGTAAGACCTATCTGTGTCGGTGCGACGTAAAGCCCGTAGCAAAAAAAATAATCAATAGAGCACTGTGCTGTTATCATGCGGGCAATTTCGTCAGCTGTCATCCACCATCTTTAATCCACAGAGCACCGTGCTGCCCTCTTTATGACATGTAGTAGCGGGCAATTTGAAAAGTTCTGTTAGCTGTCATCCGCCATCTTTAATCAAGAGAGCACCGTGCTGCCATCTTTAGCTAGATACCTTTAAAATGTGGTGGCGGCAAATTGAAAAATTCCACGTGCTCTTGTTTAGTAAACAAACTCACGCGCTCTTTGTCAGCTGTCATCCCCCATCTTACATCGCAAACCTCAGTGCTACACTATTTAGGTACATACCTTTGAAATATGGTGGCGGATAATTTAAGAAGAAAAATTCTACATCAGCCATCTCTCGACGCTAATTGCACAAGATGGTGGCTATACATGACTCCTTAAAGGTGCTTATGCAAGATGGCCGCCATACGTAGGTTCTTATGAGACTCCCTTGGAATGCTTGCGCAAGATGACGGTTATACAAGGCTCCTTATGAGACGCCCTAGGGATGCTTGCGCAAGATGGCGGTTGCTCTTATGGGGCGGCTTAAGGGTCCTTTGCACAAGAAGGCTAGAGATGCCTAAAGGATGCTTGCGCAAGATGGCAACTATACACGACTCCTTATGAGACTCCTTAAGGGTGCTTGCGCAAGATGGCTGCTGCTCTTATGAAGAAAGCTAGCTTAGAGGCTAACGTGTCATGCTAGTTCGATTCATTAAACTTGGGGCTTAAATGCAAAATGTTAAATATCTCGAAAACGCTGCATCGTAGAGCAAAACGGACAAAATGTTTCTGCCCAATACCTCGGTTCGCAGTATGAGGAACATGATAGCATAAGAAAGACACAGTCTAATGATGAGATCAACGGTTCGGTTCCTACTTAGGCCTCTTGGGATTAGCTCTGTTTCAGCTTGTAATGAAGCAGGTCTTCGTAACATGATCATGTCTAGCTATGGTAGAGAGTATAACGTGCCGTGCAGGTTCGATTCATTAAATTTGGGGCTAAAATGCAAAATGTTAAATATCTCGAAAACGGTGCATCGTAGAGCAAAACGTGCAAACTTTTTCTACCTAATACTTCGGTTTGCAGTATCAGGAACATAAGAAAAACATAGTCTAATGATGAGATCGACGGTTCGATTCCTACTTAGGCCCTTTGGCATTGGCAACTATCTATTTCTACAAGATGGCGGCTATACATAGCTTCTTATGAGACAGCTTTAAGAGCGCTTGCACAAGATGGCTGCTGCTTTCTTGAGACGCTCTAGGGGTGCTTGCGCGGGGTAGCAGTGTCAAGACGATGACTATACACAGCTCCTTATGATACGGCCTAGAGGTGCTCACACAAGATGGTGGCTGTTCTGATGAAGAAAGCTAGCTTTGCATCGTGCAGGTATTTTTACAGCAACAAACCTCATACCTTTGAAATGTGGTGGCGGGCAATTTAAAAAATTCGACGTGCTTTTTTATCACAGCAGCTAACTTTAGACAATAGCGGCTATACATAAGCTGTTAAGGCTTCCTATTATGTCAAGGCATAGTTCTCTCGAACAACTTTAAACCTGCATCGGAATAGCTAGAGTAAGCACGTGTTGCAGTGATGACGTCATTAAGCATGTTAAGACTTGCAAATCACAAAAGAAACGTAACAAGACTAGAATCGAACACTGCACTCTATGCCGTGAACTTTATCATGTGATCGGAACATTGATTGAAGTGTTTAGAACAATAAATAAGTGATCAAGACTAAAATAGAACACTGTACTCGATACAACATGTGTTTAGAACATGTCAGGGGATACATTTGTTCTAAGAAGATTAGATTACCGCACATTCCTTGTAGGGCTAATAGGCTAAAGGGCTAATGGGCAAAAGGCCTAATGGGCAAAAGGGCAAAAGAGCAAAAGTGCTAATGGGCAAAAGGGCTAAAGGGCCTGGGTGCCTCTCCTCTCTTTATACGGGCTTGAGACCGGCTGTACAACTAGAGGCGGAGTTAACACCCTAAGGAAGGGAGAATGTTGGGAAATAATCTATACGAATATAGCTACTCGATCGGCTATATACTACAGATGGATGACTTAGGTGAGGGTAAGCGCTTACTTAATAATACCTACACGACGTAATTCTTGCTCTATTTCAAAAATATCTTCTTTGTACTGTGTGTAACCAGCATCATGATAGGCTCTTAGCAGTTGTAAACGTTTTACGAGTACGTTGGGGTCTTTACAGTATCTTATATCTACATAGGGTAACAGAGGCTTGTTGTGAACTTTGAGTCTATATGCAGACAGTTGATGTGTAGGGACTTGTTTTGATGTAATTTGTGCTTCATCAGTAGCGTTTTTAGGTACAAACTTAACTTGTTTCGATAGCGATTCAGCGTTGAAATTTCCTTCTTCTTTACCTTGCATCTCTTCTTCAGATGTTTGCACTGCGACAGAACGTGTAGTAGGCTTAAGAAATGAAGTAAAATCATCAAGCTGTAATAGCAATGAAACATTAAGATTTTCTTCTTCTTCTACTTTCCCTTTACTACTGTTTTGATCAACATCATTATCCTTATTATAATCATGATCTTGCCTCTCTTTATCTTGAAGTTTGTGCTTAGTAACAGAACTTGTAGCAGGCCTGGACAACAAGGGAGAATTAAAATCTCTCGCAGAGGTGTACTTTTTAAACGTAAATCAGTGTTCGCTTCAATATGGTTGAGCTCTTTGTATTTTGTTCCCGATGAAGCAACATAACACGCGGCTTCATGACGTTGAGCGTCGTATGCGTTCTTGAACTCTCTTCTACAATGTTTGCATTGAAAAATTGTCCTACATGATATCTCATGACGTCTCTTGTGATAGCTTCGGGAAAATGCTTTTCCACACTCTTCGCAAATATACCTAGAAATAGGTTTTTCCATGACGGACTTTTATCTTCTGCTAACAGATTCTTCTTTAAATCTACTTCACTTTTTTTACTCTCTACTTCGATGATGCGAACAGCTTAGCGATTAACAGTAAACTAACACAAAAGCGTATTTCCAAGGTAGCAACAGTAAGGTTTAAGCTCATCAAGATGGCAAGAGTATGGTTAGCAATGTTCTATTGTTGGATTTCAAATTCCGCACTATAACATGCATAAGGTGGCAGCCTTGAGGTTTACCGCGGTCAAGATGGCAGCAGTGAGGTTAGCGACGCTCTATCGCCCTTCAAAGTGAGGTTAGGGTCCGTCATGAAGACAGCTGTCAAAAAAGCACGTGGCTTTGTTTACTAAACAAGAGCACTTGGCTGTGACATCGCGGTCACGTGGTACGCTGTATCAGCATGCAATGTTCCATGTCTACACCTACGTAGTTAACATTCTGCAATGTTCACAAGATTTTTACACATAACTATTCTTTGTGCTTTACGTTCATGCACATGGGTTAGGGATACACAAAAGCGATTGCTATATGCTCTAGCGGAAGAAGCCTAGTACGATAGTCGATGCATGTAAAATCGATAGGTTATGCTAAGATAGCAGCACACTTACACGATTTTAGCACAATCTAGTGGAAAAAGTTTAGTATGATAGTCGTTTAATGCAAAATCATTACGTAATGTGTACACGCTTTGAAACAAGGCTATTCTTTGTACTTTAAGTTCATGCGTACAGGTTATGCTAAGATAGCAGCACAATCTAGCGCAAGAAGTTTAGTACGATATTTGATGCATGCAAAATCGATAGGTGATGTGTACACGCTTTAAAACATGGTTATTTTTCGTACTTTAAGTTCATGCGTATACAGTAGGCTAAGATAGCAGCACAGTCTAGCGTAAGAAGTTTAGTACGAGAGTCGATGAATGCAAAATCGATAGATGATGTGTACACGTTTTGAAACATAGCTATTCTTTGTACTTTAAGTTCATGCGACTTAGTTATGCTAAGATAGCAGCTCAATCTACCTGAGGAAGTTTAGTACGACAGTCGATGCACGCATCATTGATAGTTGATGTGTACACGCTTTGAAACATGACTGTGCTTTGTACTTTAAGTTCATGCGTACAGGTTAAGCTAAGATAGCAGCACAATCTAGCGCAAGAAATTTAGTACGATATTTGTTGCATGGAAAATCGATAGGTGATGTGTACACGCTTTGAAACATAGCTATTCTTTGGACTTTAAATTCATGCGCATAGGTTATGCTAAGATAGCAGCATAATCTAGCGGAAGAAGATTTAGTACAAGAGTCGATGCATGCAAAATCGATAGGTGATGTGTATACGCTTTGAAACATGGCTATTCTTTGTACTTTAAGTTGATGTGTATAAGTTATGCTAAGATAGCAGCACAACCTAGTGGAAGAAGTTTAGTACGATATTTGTTGCATGCAAAGTCGATAGGCAATGTGTACACGCTTTGAAACATGACTATTCTTTGTACTTTAAGGTCATGCGTATAGGTTATGCTAAGATAGCAGCACAATCTAGAGGAAGAAGTTTAGTACGCGAGTCGATGCATGCAAAATCGATAGGTAATGCGTACGCGCTTTGGAACATGGCTATTCTTTGGACAGTAAGTTCATACGTATAGGGTATGCTAAGATAACAGCACGATCTAGCGGAAGAAGATTAGTACGAGGGTCGATGCATGTAAAATAGATAGGTGATGTGTACACGCTTTGGAACATGGCTGTTGATATTACTGCTCTGTTCCCAAGACTTTTAAGCGTAGCTAATCCTAATGCTGCTCTTAACGACGTCGAACTAAGGATTGATTACGTGACCGTGACGTCACAGCCACGTGCTCTTGTTTAGTAAACAAAGCCAGGTGCTTTCTTGACAGCTGTCGTCTTGCCGGACCCTAACCTCACTTTGAAGGGCGATAGAGCGTCGCTAACCTCACTGCTGCGATCTTGACCGCGGTAAACCTCAAGGCTGCCACCTTATGCATGTTATAGTGCGGAATTTAAAATCCAACAATAGAACATTGCTAACCTTACTCTTGCCATCTTGATGAGCTTAAACCTTACCGTTGCTACCTTGGATATACGCTTTTGTGTTAGTTTACTGTTAATCGCTAAGCTGTTCGCATCATCGAAGAAGAGAGTAACAAATGTCAAGTAGATTTAAAGAGGAATCTGTTAGCAGAAGATGAAAGTCCTTCATGGAAAAACCTATTTCTAGGTATATTTGCGAAGAGTGTGGAAAAGCATTTTCCCGAAGCTACCACAAGAGATATCATGAGATATCATGTAGGACAATTTTTCAATGCAAACATTGTAGAAGAGAGTTCAAGAACGCATTCAACGCTCAACGTCATGAAGCCGCGTGTAGTGTCGCTTCATCGGGAACAAAATACAAAGAGCTCAACCTTATTGAAGCGAACACTGATTTATGATTAAAAAGTACACCTCTGCGAGAGATTTTTAATTCTCCCTTGTTGTCCAGGCCTGCTACAAGTTCTGTTACTAAGCACAAACTTCAAGATAAAGAGAGGCAAGATCATGATTATGATAAGGATAATGATGTTGATCAAAACAGTAGTAAAGGGAAAGTAGAAGAAGAAGAAAATCTTAATGTTTCATTGCCATTACAGCTTGATGATTTTACTTCATTTCCTAAGCCTACTACACGTTCTGCCGCAGTGCAAATATCTCAAGAAGAGATGCAAGGTAAAGAAGAAGGAAATTTCAACGCTGAATCGCTATCGAAACAAGTGAAGTTTGTACCTAGAAACGCTACTGCTGAAGCACGTATTACATCAAAACAAGTCCCTACACATCAACTGTCTGCATATAGACTCAAAGTTCACAACAAGCCTCTGTTACCCTATGTAGATATAAGATACTGTAAAGACCCCAACGTACTCGTAAAACGTTTACAACTGCTAAGAGCCTATCATTATGCTGGTTACACGCAGTACAAAGAAGATATTTTTGAAATAGAGCAAGAATTACTTCGTGTAGGTATTATTAAGTAAGCGCTTACCCTCACCTAAGTCATCCATCTGTAGTATATAGCCGATCGAGTAGCTATATTCGTATAGATTATTTCTCAACATTCTCCCTTCCTTAGGGTGTTAACTCCGCCTCTAGTTGTACAGCCGGACTCAAGCCCGGATAAAGAGAGGAGAGGCACCCTAGCCCTTTAGCCCTTTTGCCCATTAGCACTTTAGCCCTTTTGCGCAATTGCATATTAGCCCTTTTGCCCATCAGCCCATTAGCCTATTAGCCCTACAAGGAATGTGCGGTAATCTAATCTTCTTAGAACAAATGTATCCCCTGACATGTTCTAAACACATGTTGTATCGTGTACAGTGTTCTATTTTAGTCTTGATCACTTGTTTAGTGTTCTAAACACTTCAATCAATGTTCCGATCACATGATAAATTTCACGGCATAGAGTGCAGTGTTCGATTCTAGTCTTGTTACGTTTCTTTTGTGATTTGCAAGTCTAAACATGCTTAATGACGTCATCACTGCAACACGTGCTTACTCTAGCTATTCCGATGCAGGTTTAAACTTGTTCGATAGAACTATGCCTTGACATAAGAGGAGGCCTTAACTGCTTGTGTATAGCCGCTATTGTCCAAAGATAGCTGCTGTGAAGAAAAAGCACGTCGAAATTTTTAAAATTGCCCGCCACCACATTTCAAAGGTATGAGGTTTGTTGCTGTAAAAATACCTGCACGATGCAAAGCTAGATTTCTTCATCAGAGCAGCCACCATCTTGTGTGAGCACCTCTAGGCCGTATCATAAGGAGCTGTGTATAGTCATCGTCTTGTCGCTGCTACCTCGCGCAAGCACCCCCAGGGCGTCTCATGAGAGCAGCAGCCATCTTGTGCAAGCGCTCTTAAAGCTGTCTCATAAGAAGCTATGTATAGCCGCCATCTTGTAGAAATAGATAGTTGCCAATGCCAAAGGGCCTAAGTAGGAATCGAACCGTCGATCTCATCACTAGACTACGTTTTTCTTATGTTATCATGTTCCTGATACTGCAAACCGAAGTATTAGGTAGAAAAATTTTGTCCGTTTTGCTCTACGATGCACCGTTTTCGAGATATTTAACATTTTGCATTTAAGCCCCATATTTAATGAATCGAATCTGCACGTCACGTTATACTCTCTACCATAGCTAGACTTGATTATGTTACGAAGACTTGCTTCATTACAAGCTGAAAAGGAGTTAATGCCAAAGGGCCTAAGTAGGAACCGATCCGTTGATCTCATCATTAGACAATGTCTTTCTTATGCTATCATGTTCCTCATACTGCGAACCGAGGTATTGGGCAGAAACATTTTGTCCGTTTTGCTCTACGATGCAGCGTTTTCGAGATATTTAACATTTTGCATTTAACCCACAATTTTAATGAATCGAACTAGCATGACACGTTAGCCTCTAAGCTAGCTTTCTTCATAAGAGCAGCAGCCATCTTGCGCAAGCACCCTTAAGGAGTCTCATAAGGAGTCGTGTATTGTTGCCATCTTGCGTCCGCAATCTTGCCCAAGCATACTTTGGGCATCTCTAGCCATCTTGTGCAAAGGACCCTTAAGCCGACTCATAAGAGCAACCGCCATCTTGCGCAAGCATCCCTAGGGCGTCTCATAAGGAGCCTTGTATAACAGTCATCTTGCGCAAGCATCCCAAGGGAGTCTCATAAGAACCTATGTATGGCGGCCATCTTGGATAAGCACCTTTAAGGAGTCATGTATAGCCACCATCTTGTGCAATTAGCGTCGAGAGATGGCTGATGTAGAATTTTTCTTCTTAAATTATCCGCCACCATATTTCAAAGGTATGTACCTAAAGAGTGTAGCACTGAGGTTTGCGATGTAAGATGGGGGATGACAGCTGACAAAGAGCACGTGAGTTTGTTTACTAAACAAGAGCACGTGGAATTTTTCAATTTGCCGCCACCACATTTTAAAGGTATCTAGCTAAAGATGGCAGCACGGTGCTCTCTTGATTAAAGATGGCGGATGACAGCTAACAGAACTTTTCAAATTGCCCGCTACTACAAGTCATAAAGAGGGCAGCACGGTGCTCTGTGGATTAAACATGGCGGATGACAGCTGACGAAATTGCCCGCATGATAGCAGCACAGTGTTCTATTGATTAAAGATGGCGGATGACAGCTGTCAAAAAAGCACGTGGCTTTGTTTCCTAAAAAGAGCACATAGAATTTTTCAAATTGCCACCACCACATTTCAAAGGTATCTAGCTAAAGGGTGGAGCACTGAGGTTTGTGATGCAAGATGGCGGGTGACAGCTATCAGAAAAAAGCACGTGAGTTTTGTTTCCAAACAAGAGCACGTGGAATTTGCCACCGCCACGAAGAGAGCAGCACGGTGCTCTCTTGATTAATGATGGCTGCTGTCACGTGGATTTGCCTGCCACCACATTTCAAAGGTATCTAGCTAAAGAGGGCAGCACGGCGCTCTCTGGATTAAAGATGGCTGCTGTCAAAAAGCATTTTTCAAATTATCCGCCACCACATTTCAAAGGTAAGTAGCTAAAGAGGGCAGCACTGTGCTCTATGGATTAAAGATGGCGGATGACAGCTGTCAAAAAAGCACGTGAATTTGTTTACCGATTCAAATCCCGCTCTAGTGAGGTGAAGTTGGTAGCACTAAGGTTTAGGCCCGTTAAGATGGCAGCACTGCGGATGACAGGTGACGAATTTGCAGCTACTGCGATAAAGAGGGCAGCACCGTGCTCTGTGGTTTAAAGATGGCCTATGACAGCTGTCAAAAAAGCACGTTGATTTGTTTACCGATTCAAATCTCGCCCGAGTTAGGTTAAGTTGGTACCACTGAGGTTTAGGCCCGTCAAGATGGCAGTTCTGAGGTTAGCGATGCGTTGTTGTCTGTCAAAAAGCACGTGGATTTGTTTACAAATTCAAATCTCGCGCTAGTGCGGTTAAGTTGGTACCACTGAGGTTTAGGCCCGTCAAGATGGCAGCAGTGAGTTTAGCGATGCGTTGTTGTTGATGACAGCTGTCAAAAAGCACGTGGCTTTGTTCATAAATTCAAATCTCGCGCCAAAATTCACATTTCCCGCCAAAATTCAAATTTCCCGCGGGAGGTGAAGGCCTCTCCCGATAGCTCGAGGTGGAGGTGGCAGCCGAATCCCTGTATTATACTACTGACATGCTTTTGCCTGAGGATCACCTGCATTTATCTCGAGGATTACATGCTTCTGGCTGCGGATCACCTTGTCTTGAGGATGACATGCTTCTGTCTGAGTATCACCTCAAATCGTTGATGGAAAGCTTCTCGTTGAGGATCACCATGGCTCGAGGATTACATGCTTCTGCCTGAGGATCAACTTGTCTCGAGGGTTACATGCTTCAGACTGAGGATCACCAAGTCTCGAGGATTACATGCTTCTGCTGGGTATCACCTTGTCTCGAGGGTTACATGCTTTTGCCTGTGGATCACCTCACCTCGTTAATGAAAAGCTTCTGGCTGAGGATCACCTTGCCTCGGGGATAACGTGGTTCTGGTTGAGGTTTACCTTTTCCCAGGATGACATGCTCTTACTGAGGTTCCCCTTGTCCCGAGGATGACATACGTCTGGCTGAAGATCACCTCGTCTCGAGGATGACATACTTCTGACTGTCACCTTATCTCGACGATGACGTGCTTCTGCCTGAGGATCACCTTCTCTCGTTGATGACATGCTTCTCTCTGAGGATCACTTTTCTCCATGATTACATGCTTCTTGTTGAGGATCACCTTGTCTCGAGGATGACATGCTCCTTGTTGAAGATCACCTGCTTTTGTCTCGAGGATGAACAGCTTTTGGCTGAGGATCTTCTTCTTTTTCACGAGGGTTACATGCTTTGCATGAGCATAAAATTGTCTTGAGGATGATATGCTTGTGGCTGGGAATCTCCTTCCTTTGTCTCGAAGTTTATATATATCTGTCTGAGGATCACCTTGTCTCGCGGATGACATGCTTTTGGCTGAGGAACAACTTTAGTAGTGTATGACATGCTTCTGCCTGACGCTCGCCTTGTCCCTAGGATGAGATGGTTCTGGCTGAACATTACCTTCTCTTTATTGACCGTGACTTGCGTCTGGCAGGTTATCACCTTGGCTCGAAGGTGACATGGGTCTGGCTGAGAAACTCCTTGTCTCAAGGATGACATGATTTTGTCTGAGGATCACCTGCTTTTGACTCGAGGATTACATGCTTCTGGCTGAGGATCACCTTGTCTCGGGGATGAAATTCTTCTGCCTGAGGATCACCTCACATCGTTGATGAAAAGTTTCTGGCCGAGGATCACCTTTTCTCGAGGATGCCATACTTCTGACTGAGTGTCACCTTATCTCGAGGGTGGCGTGCTTCAGCCTGAGGATCACCTTGTCTCGAGGATGACTTGCTTCTGGCTGAGGATCACTTTTCTCTATGATTACATGCTTCTGTCAGAGGATCACCATGTCTCGAGGATGACATGCTCTTGGTTGAGGTACACCTTTCGTAGCGTATAACGTGCTTCTGCCTGACGATCGCCTTATCCCCAGGATACATGGTTCCGGCTGAATATTACCTTCTCTTTATTGACCGTGACTTGCGTCTGGCAGGAGAACACCTTGGCTCGAGTGTGACATTCGTATGGGTGAGAATCTCCTTGTCTCGAGGATGACATGCTTTTGTCTGAGGATCACCTGCTTTTGCCTCGAGGATTACATACTTCTGGCTGAGGATCACCTTGTCTCGAGGATGAAATGCTTCTGCCTGAGGATCACCTCACATCGTTGATGAAAATCTTCTGGCCGAGGATCACCATATCTCGCGGATTAAATGCTTCTGGCTGAGGATCACCAAGTCTCGAAGATTACATGTTTCTGGCTGAGTATCACCTTGCGTCGAGGGTTACATGCTTTTGCCTGTGGATCACCTCACCTCGTTGATGAAAAGCTTCTCGCCGAGGATCACCTTGCCTCGGGGTGACGTGCTTTTGGTTGAGGTTTGCCTATTCCCCAGGATGAGATGCTTTTGACTGAGGATCGCTTTGTCCGGAAGATGACAAATTTCTGGCTGAGGATCAACTTGTCTCGAGGGTGACATGCTCATTGATGAGGATAACCTTACCTGGGGTATTAAATGCTTCTGCCTGACGATCGCCGTGTCCCTAGGATGATATGGTTCGGTCTGATGTTAACCTTCATTGTATTGACCGTGACTTGCGTCTGGCTGTGGATCAGCCTGTCTCGAGGATGACATGCTTCTGGCTGATTAACGCCTTTTCTCGAGGATGACATGATTTCAACTGAGGATCGCCTTGTCCCGAAGGTGACATGCTTCTCTCTGAGGATCGCCTGCTTTTGTCTCGAAGATTACATGCTTTTAGCTGAGTATCACTTTTTCTCGAGGATTGCATGCTTGTGGCTGAGGATCACCTTGCCTCGGGGAAGGCATGCTTGTGACTGAGGATCAACTTGTCTGGAGGATGACATGCTTCTAACTGAGGATCACTTGCTTTTGTCTCAAGAATGACATGCTATTTGCTAATGATCACTTTCCTTTTTCTCTAGGATTACATGCTTCTGGCTGAGGATCACATGCTTTGTCTCGAGGATGGCTTGATTTTGGCAGAGGATCGCCTGATTTGTTGTCGAGGATGTAATGCTTTTGGCTGAGGATCTCATGCTTTCTCTCGAGGATGACTTGCTTCTGGCTGAGGATCACATTATTTCGTGTCGAGGATGACATGCTTCTGGTCTGAAGATAACATTGCCTCCAGGATGTCATGCTCCTGTCTGAGAATCACATTTCCTAGAGTATGACATGTTTCATCTTGCCGATCATCTTGTCCCTAGGATGACACTGTTCTGGCTGATGTTCGCCTGACCGTGACTTGCGTCTGGCTGAGGATCAACTTGTCTCGAGGATGACATGCTCTTGGTTGAGGTACACTTTTCGTAGGGTATAACGTGCTTCTGCCTGACGATCGCCATATCCCTAGGATGACATGGTTCTGGCTGATGTTCGCCTTATTTGTATTGACCGTGACTTGCGTCTGGCTGAGGATCACCTTGTCTCGAGAATGACATTCTTCTCACTGAGGATCAACTTGTCTGGAGGATGACATGCTTCTGGCTGAGGATCACTTGCTTTTGTCTCAAGAATGACATGCTATTCGCTGATGATCACTTTCCTTTTTCTCGAGGATTACATGACTCTGGCTGAGGATCACATGCTTTGTCTCGAAGATGATTTGCTTCTGGCTGAGTATCGCCTGATTTTTTGTCGAGGATGATATGCTTTTGGCTGAGGATCTCATGCTTTCTCTCGAGGATGACATGCTTCTGGCTGAGGATCACATTATTTCGTGTCGAGGATGACATGCTTCTGTCTGAAGATAACATTGTCTCGAGGATGACATGCTTCTGGCTGAAGATAACCTTGTCTCAAGGACGACATGCTTCTGGCTGAAGATAATCCTGTCTCGTCGATGATATGTTTCTGGCTGAGGATCACCTTGTCTCAAGGATGACATGCTCCTGGCTGATGATCCCCTTGCCCCGAGGATGACATGCTTCTTTCTGATGATCACCTTGCCCCGAGGATGACATGCTTCTTTCTGAAGATCACCTTGTCTCGAGGATGACATGCTTCTGGCTGAGGATCACTTGCTTTTGTCTCAAGAATTACATGCTTCTCGCTGATGATCACTTTTCTTTTTCTCGAGCATTACATGTTTCTGGCTGATGATCACATGCTTTGTCTCGAGGATGACATGCTTCTGGCTGAGGATCGCCTGATTTGTTGTCGAGGATGACATGCTTTTTGCTGAGGATCACATGCTTTCTCTCGAGGATGACATGCTTCTGGCTGAGAATCACATGATTTTGTGTCGAGGATGACATGCTCCTGGCTGAGGGTCAACTTGTCTCGAGGATGACATGCGCCTGTCTGAAGATAAAATTGTCTCGAGTATGACATGCTTCTGGCTGAAGATAACATTGTCTCAAGGATGGCATGCTTCTGGCTGAAGATAATATTGTCTCAAGGATGACATGCTCCTGGCTGAGGATCAACTTGTCCCGAGGGTGACATTCTTCTGGCTGAAGGTCACATTGTCTCAAGACGACATGCTCCTGGCTGAGGATCACCTTTTCTCGAGTATGACATGCTTCTGGCTGAAGATAACGTTGTCTCGAGGATTACATGCTTCTGGCTGAAGGTAACCTTGTCTGGTGAATGACATGCTTCTGGCTGAGGATCAACTTGTCTCAAGGATGACATGCTCTTGGCTGAGGATCACCTTGTGCCGAGGATGACAATATAATATTCCATGGGGATACGAAAAATTATGTTCCACAATGTGATAAGGATGACAATACACACCAAAGTCCACTTGCAACTCCCGATACAAGCTAACTATCTTAACAGTAATACAGAAGGCCCACCCAAAAAAAAGTAACGTTCACCAGATAGTAAATATGTGAACTAGTGACGTAACGAAGCTAAGATGAAAACAAATCTAGGTAAGAATAAAATATGTGAACGTTAATCACCACAAAGTTCAAGAATTTGGCAAAGAAATTACAATTTTCTACAACCGAGGAGTTACTGAACATGAATAATAATAATAATAATAATAATAATAATAATAATAATAATAATAATAATAATAATAATAATAATAATACATAAATCACAAAATTTAAATTCATGGGATGTGACATTTCATATAAAAAATTATTTTACAAAAGACAAAAGATGGTCGTTATTAGATTAACTGCGAGGTGGCCTTGGAACTGCGACAATGGGCACATGTGATAAGACTTAAGCGCGGAAAATACCGACAAGAAAATGATCACATTACAACAAATCTCCAAGTTAGTATATCACACAAAATATCCGACACAATTAGAGCACGCCTTACAAGATGGGGAAAATTGGCGGAAAGAAAAACACCCGCAAATAAAATAATTATTATAATGCCAAAACCTAAAGCATTACGCACACCGTGTATGGAGCAGAAAACTAAACACTTACATTATCAACAATACTAAATGTTAGAATGACATATTGCACATATGCTGACACCACGCGTTTCCAATACACCTCGTAATTTAAATTTACATAACACTTACATGAACAATTTTAACAATGATGATTTAGTTTTTCAGTCGATTACTAAATTTTCAAATACCGGTTAGAGAGTCCAGATTCAGTTCTCAAAATATTGGCGAAAACTTAAGATGGGCCTAAAATTCAATAGCGGGGTCAACATTGGCATATAAACTGTCTAGTTAATGTTTTTGAAAGTTCCAAGACGACGGTTGTAAATAATGTCTCCTCCAAATAATTCACAGCAGTAGATGATGCACCAAAACAATTTTTGAATACATATTAATTACATGCCGGTGATACTGTATCCAATTTATGGTAATCCAATATCACCAGACTTACCATCAGAGTAATCATTTCAGTGTTAGAATGCCCGCTGCACCCAGGCCGCGGTGAACACGCTAACATAATAAGAGAGTCATTAAAACAAATTACAGTAGGTAGAAGTACATAGTCAATAGTAAACGTAGTAAGACATAGCCTTAGTCGTTATCCAGTTCAGCCGGGAGAGTTTATTTCCATTTCGATAACTTTCCAAAGCAACTTTCAACGAGCACGACTTGTTGCGTCCATCTTGGAGCTCAGTAACAACGGAACAGCACTGCTCGCTTGCAGGCAAGCAAGAAACAACCACAGAGCGCCCAGTTCAAGAGAGAGACGGCACGTGCGCACAAAGGATTTGCTTTCTGAGCGAATGAGAAAAATCGAATCTATTGACGTAATAATGCAATTACACATTTAAATAGGCATAGTTCAGTCTCACAAATTAACGGCAACTCAATCAATGGATGATAGTTGGAGATAAATACCCCATACACAAATACATATGTCCAATAAATGAGGGTAGCTTTAATTCATGTTACAACTGATACATTATATATTGAATGAATATTAGTACAGTAAGTTTAGCATTTTGGTTTATGAACTTATAGCGTGTGAAGCAGTTATTCCTAGTTCGTAAAAATAGCGTGAAACAAAGATAGAAGCCGGTTACTTATGCAAAGTACGGCACATTCGCTAATCATAACTGATATTTTACAAGTGCACACATCATTATCGGCACTCTTTCCTCTGGATCGATTTGTGTACGTGGATGAGGAGTAAGGAGGGAGCTCTCCCGGTTCCGGTAGTGCTTCCAACTGAATGAAAATGAAATCTGAATTGAATCGAGAATATGATCGATCGATCGATATGAAGTTTCTAAACCGTTATTATACTAAGCCAACAACTGTGTCACACACACTTTATATAACATTGCATAACATTTCTCGATGCGAATCTTGTTGCTAGCATGAATTCTACAGTTGGCTTTGCTGTGTAAACAACAACAGTACTAGTACGTAAGGTGTAGGCCAGATGTCACACAGCGAATCATAGTTTGTGTTTCAAAGGTTGCCAGTACGAATCTCGAAGATTGCCGAGCTCGACCGCTTCAGCACTAGGGTGTAAATCTATCCAGAGAAAGTGTGCCGATAATACACATCTTTTAATCTTTTCCCTTACTCAGCAGCCCTTTTTCCTATGGTACTGCACAGGTGTCGCTGAAAATTTACTGCGATTTTCTTCAGCCATCAAGTAAGAACTACGTCGTATATTTTGTAGGCCAGCAAGTTGCCACTCACTTCCTCTCCAATCAGCGTTGTTGTTAATATAAGGCGCATTCTCGGGGTCAAAATACTACCTGAAACGTAGGATCTCCCTTTCGTCTTCAGAAATTTAAGCAATACACAACCTGCCATTACAAAGTAGCAAATGTTATTGACGGCTACATTTGTACTGTATCTAGAAATATAAATCTGCCTGCAATCAAGCCAAAAACATTTTCAACAACGTTCCCTCCTCTTGACAATATCTAATTATAAATGCGTCTATAATGCGTAATGTCTCCTGAGGGAAATGTTTCAATGTATGATCGTGCAATGCAAAAACTTCATCGCCTGTAAACACGAAACTTACCCTCTCTTTCAGGCAAGCTAATTCGACGGTTTATTAAATGCTGTAAATGATCCAGTACACCACCATATGATAATCCAACACCGACATACAAGAATTCATAGTCATCGTTCACGATCGCCAGTAAAACAATGCTGTAGACATTGTAGACATTGTTCCTGTTTGTGATGGTGGTGGTACGATGTGAATGGCACATTCCAGCGTGAGTTAAAGCATTCAGTAACAATTTTCCACTCTTCTTCACTTGATAGCAGCTGAAATATAAGCATGAGTTTCCTTTTGAGGAATTACATTCCGTCGCAGTCGTTTGGAAATACTAATTTATCATCCAAAATGTAACAAAATTTGCATGAATTTCAACATCCAATAAAATAATTTCTACGGAAATAGTTATTTATATGTGAAAGGAGGGAAGGATCTATATTATAAATCAAATGCTTTTGTATGTTTTACTTTATCTTTCTAGAATGTAAAGAGGCCATTCATGAGAGTAAACAGATGGTTAACCATTCACGAATCAGAATAAGTGTTGTTTATGAATACATGCACAGAAGTCTTGAAACAATATTATGATCAGTCAGGGAAATTTGCAGCCAGAAAATGCAAAGTTAAGTAAAGTCCAAAAAAGTACTCGGAAAGCCTAACATATTAAACAAAGCTGTATTAAACTCATTATCAGAATACACTAATACTGCCGGTTTGGCCTGGTACTGTAAATGCTTATCCGTCTCGCCTATCGCACTGACATCTACACCTTAATTTTGTGAAGAGAGACAAGATCAACGGCACCAGCAGCCCAAGGTACAGTTTCCCAATTTTCAAAATGTAAACTATTCACATTTACTATAATGTACAGTGATAGGTTGTTTCTCATTTTATATTCTTTGTATATAGATTGTTATTATTATTATTACTATTATTATTATTATTATTATTATTATTATTATTATTATTATTATTATTATTATTATTATTATTATTATTATTATTATTATTGTACCGGGCGGTACACCTCCACGCCGCTAATTCAAAATGTGCGCCAGTAGAAACTCCTCTGCTGGAGGAAGTCTGAACTTTATCGACGGTATTAATTTTCAAGTTTCTCAGAAGATGTCACTACATGGAAATTTTGGAGTTTTTGAACTGTGTCATTTTCGACGTATTTTTGTTTTGCTTGCAGTAAGGAGTGTGAACTTTCTCTCCTAGAGGACACTACTGAAGATCAACAATAGTGCACCCTAGTGCGGAGTGAAAGAACTGTTTTTTTTGGAGAAATTTTGAATTCAAAAGTTTGTTCTTTGCTAAATTTCTTTCAGTCATTATTTAAGTTGGCAATATTATCCCTTTCTTTCCCCTTGTTTTGTATCTAGCCAATCCCGAATTTCTTTAATTTTCCACCAATAATGTGTTTCTTCTTCATATTGTGTAGGGGTTTTCTCGGTTAGCCAATAAAGTTTTTTGGGGAGGGTGTTCTCATTCCCCTAACGCCTCGAACTTTCCGCGAGAGTATATAAACTGCTGATTTTAGGGTCTCCGGGCCACTTCTGTTCCATCTTTCAGTGCGTAAAGTACATAGCAGGGGGCGGGAAGCGCCTCTTTCTTCGGCAGCGGTCAACAACAAGGTAATGGCCAATTAATAACTTCTTTCTTTGCTAGCTCAGCAGTTTAACTCTCGGGGCGGGTCCGAAGTTGTTCCATTATGTAACCTTCCTTAAAATGTGAAGAAACTTGTATCTATTCTATCTTTTAAACTACATATTGGGATAGAGAGTGCTTAACCCTCTCGAGCTCCCACTCATATTGCTTTGAGGTGAACTTATTTTTTTCTCTACCTATTCTTCTTTAACGTAATGTAAATTGTTTCCTTCTTAAGTCACCTCTTTAGTATGGGATTAGCCCTTGCATCAGTGGCCTAGAGCCAAATTAGGTTTTGAAACAAATACATTAGGAGTGCAAATCGCCTCCTCTCAAATTGTTGATTTAGATGTCATGTAATTAACCTTCTTGTCATTTAACAGACCTCAGTAGGTTGGGTATTTTACCCCTGTGTATATGTCCTGAGAGGACAGCTTGAAAGTGGAATTAGGTGTGGCCTTTGACAGGCCTGAATTTTGAGAGCAAGTTGCTCTTTTCCCGAAAATTTTGTTTTCTGCGCGCCTCAAGGAGGCCTTACTGTGTATTTTGGAGCAAGTGCTCCTAGGCATGAATGGGGTTCTCCGCCCCTCTGTTGACACTTGTGTTTGTGGTAAAACTGAGCTGATTGCTCAAGGATTGTGATCGCGGGGCTCGAAGCCCAAATCCTGTAAATACTGTAATTGTACTTTTGTTGCCTTGCTACTCTGTACCTGCCATGTTTGTTATTTCTTGATTTTGAAAAAAAATATAACCTTGTTAAATTTTAAATTCACTTTAATTTCGTAGCCTGAGACCTATTCACCACCCCGCACCATCTTTCACCTCTAACTACCACGGAGAACTCCGTAACAATTATTATTATTATTACTATTATTATTATTTGGTTACATTGGACAATACATACATTTAATTTTAATCTCGCTATTCTTGTATAAATTGTACAAAAAGTGGTACTTTCATAAGGAATGCAATGGTTTATTAACTTTAAATACCCCCGCCTTAAAACATTATGCATGGATTTGCAGATTCCCGGTATAATGTGTCCCAAAGCCTGACTGAAATTCTTGTCGCAAACTTGAGATCTTCATAACTACGGCCAATGGTGAGGAAACGAAGAGTAGATATAAGCCGTTCTTCTCGTCTCACTGGAGAATCTTGTTTCGCAAGATCGGGTAGTATTAAATTCAAAAGATCGTCGAAGGTTCCTCCATTCATTATCAAGTAATTCTTAAAATCCTCCTGATTACTCTTTCAATTGAGGCATGTGACAGTACTTATCTCTTTCAGCTAGCCAATTCTTCTGCGAAAAACGTTTTTTCATATTTCTGTTAACTGAAGTTCCTATTACGGCACATACAACGATACATATTTTTCTCTCATCCATATCGTCAGTCAACATACTTGTTTCGACTCTACATCTACAGTCGCTACAGGAACGACTTAGTCACGTTGAAAATTTGTACATGACAACGGCTAGTCCAGACGACAGTTTTCGTCCATACACCCACGGTCTTTCACCCCTATACGGAACACGCCGTGGTTTCACGTGTTAAATTCTCCGGTGATTTATATGCTGCGTATGGGAGAAGGCAGTACTTTCCTTCGCGCGCTCTAACCATGTCTTTTCAACACGCCGCGATTTCACGGGGTAAATAGTGTGCGTGCATGGCCACCTAAAGTACAAGAGAAAACAACACCTAGTTTCTAGAAAGCTGAACGAGGACAAACATTAATGGTCTCAGCTGCCATACTGCGATTCACTTTTGTTGATGCCAGCCCGACGTGTAAACTAAATTATAACCTAAATAATAACACACAATTTTTACATGATTGTACTTATTAATTTACAGAAGTTTGTACGTTTTACAGAAATACTTATTTAGATCAGATAGGACTGATATAATAATTTCCTTACTGTATGTTTAAATATAATCATTGTTGAAATATATTTCATTTCATGAAATAGTCATTCTTTCTTTGTTTCTTAATCGGTGTACCCTCCAGGGTCGATTTTTACCTCGGACTCAGCAAGGGATCCCACCTCTACCGCCTGTCACGAACTCTCACTACTACATCGTGGGATTTGAGACTCCACCTTTCTTCGCCTACCTTACTTGTCTCGTCATCCAGTGCTGCTGCATTCTAGGACCCGCCTGCAGCCATGTGTCGCTCCTTATCAGCTGTGCGTCTGCTCGCCCGGCCGGCTCTTCGTTTACTGGGCAAGGTTTTGCACCCTTCCTCCCTCCGCTCACGTCACGTATAACGTCTGCCTTCTCGCATGTTCGGTGATCGCTACTCTCTGCCTATATAAGCTCACCTTGATCTTCTTTGTGACGAGTTCGGATATGAGGTGATTCTAGTGTGGAGGGCTTCATTTGCATTGTACAGCTGGTCTGTACTTCTGCTGATCTACGAACGGGTTTTTCTACGAGGAGGTGGGTGAGCAAAGGAAATGCATACAAACTTTAAAATAATTCAGCTATTGGTCTTGCCCTTCTGGCTTGGCATAACAAACTCCATTTTCAGTCTATCTCTTTCAAACATGGACTTACTATTTTCGATTTATTTTTAGTCCTGAAAGTTTTATAATATTTTAAAAGTGTTGCGGAAGTATCTTCAGCTATGGACACATAATTTTGAATTTAATAATGGGTGTCTCGTAGATCGTTGGAATCTTGTGTCTTTTTTCTGGGAACTGTCCAGGACTTTGAGTGCGCGGACTTTATCATCCTTTCTCTTTCCCCTTCCATTCTTTTTTCCCCTTTTGATCGTTAAAGAATGAAGTGAAGGATCAATTCTTTTTACGATTGAGTGTATTCTAATTGAGATTGTATTATGGTATTCATATAAAATATTGTGGCTCACAAATCTCCAACTTCTTTTAACTTTTGTCGTTTTATCATTTTTTGTCAACATTGGTGCTGATCTAGTCGTTGTTTCAAAATCATATATATATTATGTGTGCCAATGTTCATTTTGCTTCGGTCCCTTCTTTTAATTGGGCGATGTGTACTATTACTCTACTTTTTGAATTGTGAGGATCCATATTGTCGTTCCTCGACAACCCTTGTACTATTTTGAGATATTGTTCACTCTGTATGTGTACTCCAGGTATTATTATCAGTGTTCGTCCCTTTAAATTGTGTACCTTCCTTTCAGATTTTGACCCTTTTGTGCATTTCTCTAGTGTGACCCAAGCATGTCATTTTCTACCGTAACAAAAAAAGATAATAATAGAAATAATAAATAAGAATAATGGAAAGGCTTGTAGAAACTCTAGTCAGGATCACTATTGTGCTTAGACATTAGTTGGAATTCCCATTGAATGGGCTTGTTGGTCTTGTATCTTGTATAAAATTTCTGCTTCTTTTTAGTATCACCAAAAGAAAAAAATGTGACATTTTTACCTTTATCTTGTTGTCAGTTTTGAAAATACATAGCTTCAAACCTTTTGGTTGTTTCCAAACGAAAAGGTGTTATTTTATTTTCCCTGTTCTTTCCATGTCCATGTACCTACCACGACTTTGCCGTTTGGGTTCGCCCCACAGCACGGCCCGCTGCGCGTGATTAACACTGCTGACCTGCTGTATGATTGGGCACCTTATTCCGAAAGTAACTGGCATATTAACCACTGTCATTGCTTGCAAACAAATCACATGACACGCCTCAGGGGCTGTGTCCAGGAGCTTCAGACTCTGGGTCGTGAGATACAACTAGGAAGGATGACCAGTACCTCGTCCAGGCGGTCTCACCTGCTATGCTGAACAGGGGCCTTGAGGGGGGATGGGAAGATTGGAATGGATAGACGAAGAAGAGGGAAGTTAGGTACCATCCCGGCATTTACCTGGAGCAGAAGTGGGAAACGACGAAAAACCACTTCGAGAATGGCTCACGTGGTAGTGGACCTCCCGGCTCCAGGCCTCGTACCACTTGGAGAATGGCTGACGTGGTAGTGGACCTCCCAGCACCAGGACTCGTACCACTTGGAGAATGGCTGACGTGGTAGTGGACCTCCCAGCACCAGGACTCGTACCACTTGGAGAATGGCTGACGTGGTAGTGGACCTTCCGGCTCCAGGCCTCGTACCACTTGGAGAATGGCTGACGTGGTAGTGGACCTCCCAGCACCAGGACTCGTACCACTTGGAGAATGGCTGACGTGGTAGTGGACCTTCCGGCTCCAGGCCTCGTACCACTTGGAGAATGGCTGACGTGGTAGTGGAGCTCCAGGACTCGTACCACTTGGAGAATGGGTGACGTGGTAGTGGACCTTCCGGCTCCAGGCCTCGTACCACTTGGAGAATGGCTGACGTGGTAGTGGACCTCCCAGCACCAGGACTCGTACCACTTGGAGAATGGCTGACGTGGTAGTGGACCTCCCAGCACCAGGACTCGTACCACTTGGAGAATGGCTGACGTGGTAGTGGACCTTCCGGCTCCAGGCCTCGTACCACTTGGAGAATGGCTGACGTGGTAGTGGACCTTCCGGCTCCAGGCCTCGTACCACTTGGAGAATGGCTGACGTGGTAGTGGACCTCCCAGCACCAGGACTCGTACCACTTGGAGAATGGCTGACGTGGTAGTGGACCTTCCGGCTCCAGGCCTCGTACCACTTGGAGAATGGCTGACGTGGTAGTGGACCTACCAGCTCCAGGCCTCGTACCACTTGGAGAATGGCTGACGTGGTAGTGGACCTCCCAGCACCAGGACTCGTACCACTTGGAGAATGGCTGACGTGGTAGTGGACCTTCCGGCTCCAGGCCTCGTACCACTTGGAGAATGGCTGACGTGGTAGTGGACCTACCAGCTCCAGGCCTCGTACCACTTGGAGAATGGCTGACGTGGTAGTGGACCTTCCGGCTCCAGGCCTCGTACCACTTGGAGAATGGCTGACGTGGTAGTGGACCTCCCAGCACCAGGACTCGTACCACTTGGAGAATGGCTGACGTGGTAGTGGACCTTCCGGCTCCAGGCCTCGTACCACTTGGAGAATGGCTGACGTGGTAGTGGACCTTCCGGCTCCAGGCCTCGTACCACTTGGAGAATGGCTGACGTGGTAGTGGACCTTCCGGCTCCAGGCCTCGTACCACTTGGAGAATGGCTGACGTGGTAGTGGAGCTACCAGCACCAGGACTCGTACCACTTGGAGAATGGCTGACGTGGTAGTGGAGCTCCGGGCTCCAGGCCTCGTACTACTTGGAGAATGGCTGACGTGGTAGTGGACCTACCAGCACCAGGACTCGTACCACTTGGAGAATGGCTGACGTGGTAGTGGACCTACCAGCTCCAGGCCTCGTACCACTTGGAGAATGGCTGACGTGGTAGTGGAGCTCCGGGCTCCAGGCCTCGTACCACTTGGAGAATGGGTGACGTGGTAGTGGAGCTCCGGGCTCCAGGCCTCGTACCACTTGGAGAATGGCTGACGTGGTAGTGGAGCTCCGGGCTCCAGGCCTCGTACCACTTGGAGAATGGGTGACGTGGTAGTGGAGCTCCGGGCTCCAGGCCTCGTACTACTTGGAGAATGGCTGACGTGGTAGTGGACCTACCAGCACCAGGACTCGTACCACTTGGAGAATGGCTGACGTGGTAGTGGACCTACCAGCTCCAGGCCTCGTACCACTTGGAGAATGGCTGACGTGGTAGTGGACCTACCAGCACCAGGACTCGTACCACTTGGAGAATGGCTGACGTGGTAGTGGAGCTCCGGGCTCCAGGCCTCGTACTACTTGGAGAATGGCTGACGTGGTAGTGGACCTACCAGCACCAGGACTCGTACCACTTGGAGAATGGCTGACGTGGTAGTGGAGCTTCGGGCTCCAGGCCTCGTACCACTTGGAGAATGGCTGACGTGGTAGTGGACCTACCAGCACCAGGACTCGTACCACTTGGAGAATGGCTGACGTGGTAGTGGACCTACCAGCACCAGGCCTCGTACCACTTGGAGAATGGCTGACGTGGTAGTGGACCTTCCGGCTCCAGGCCTCGTACCACTTGGAGAATGGCTGACGTGGTAGTGGACCTACCAGCACCAGGACTCGTACCACTTGGAGAATGGCTGACGTGGTAGTGGAGCTCCGGGCTCCAGGCCTCGTACTACTTGGAGAATGGCTGACGTGGTAGTGGACCTACCAGCACCAGGACTCGTACCACTTGGAGAATGGCTGACGTGGTAGTGGAGCTTCGGGCTCCAGGCCTCGTACCACTTGGAGAATGGCTGACGTGGTAGTGGACCTACCAGCACCAGGACTCGTACCACTTGGAGAATGGCTGACGTGGTAGTGGACCTACCAGCACCAGGCCTCGTACCACTTGGAGAATGGCTGACGTGGTAGTGGACCTTCCGGCTCCAGGCCTCGTACCACTTGGAGAATGGCTGACGTGGTAGTGGACCTACCAGCACCAGGACTCGTACCACTTGGAGAATGGCTGACGTGGTAGTGGAGCTCCGGGCTCCAGGCCTCGTACTACTTGGAGAATGGCTGACGTGGTAGTGGACCTACCAGCACCAGGACTCGTACCACTTGGAGAATGGCTGACGTGGTAGTGGAGCTTCGGGCTCCAGGCCTCGTACCACTTGGAGAATGGCTGACGTGGTAGTGGACCTACCAGCACCAGGACTCGTACCACTTGGAGAATGGCTGACGTGGTAGTGGACCTACCAGCACCAGGCCTCGTACCACTTGGAGAATGGCTGACGTGGTAGTGGACCTTCCGGCTCCAGGCCTCGTACCACTTGGAGAATGGCTGACGTGGTAGTGGACCTACCAGCACCAGGACTCGTACCACTTGGAGAATGGCTGACGTGGTATTGGACCTTCCAGCACCAGGACTCGTACCACTTGGAGAATGGCTGACGTGGTAGTGGAGCTCCGGGCTCCAGGCCTCGTACTACTTGGAGAATGGCTGACGTGGTAGTGGAGCTCCGGGCTCCAGGCCTCGTACCACTTGGAGAATGGGTGACGTGGTAGTGGAGCTCCGGGCTCCAGGCCTCGTACTACTTGGAGAATGGCTGACGTGGTAGTGGACCTACCAGCACCAGGACTCGTACCACTTGGAGAATGGCTGACGTGGTAGTGGACCTACCAGCTCCAGGCCTCGTACCACTTGGAGAATGGCTGACGTGGTAGTGGACCTACCAGCACCAGGACTCGTACCACTTGGAGAATGGCTGACGTGGTAGTGGAGCTCCGGGCTCCAGGCCTCGTACTACTTGGAGAATGGCTGACGTGGTAGTGGACCTACCAGCACCAGGACTCGTACCACTTGGAGAATGGCTGACGTGGTAGTGGAGCTTCGGGCTCCAGGCCTCGTACCACTTGGAGAATGGCTGACGTGGTAGTGGACCTACCAGCACCAGGACTCGTACCACTTGGAGAATGGCTGACGTGGTAGTGGACCTACCAGCACCAGGCCTCGTACCACTTGGAGAATGGCTGACGTGGTAGTGGACCTTCCGGCTCCAGGACTCGTACCACTTGGAGAATGGCTGACGTGGTAGTGGACCTACCAGCTCCAGGCCTCGTACCACTTGGAGAATGGCTGACGTGGTAGTGGACCTACCAGCACCAGGACTCGTACCACTTGGAGAATGGCTGACGTGGTATTGGACCTTCCAGCACCAGGACTCGTACCACTTGGAGAATGGCTGACGTGGTAGTGGAGCTCCGGGCTCCAGGCCTCGTACCACTTGGAGAATGGCTGACGTGGTATTGGACCTTCCAGCACCAGGACTCGTACCACTTGGAGAATGGCTGACGTGGTAGTGGACCTACCAGCACCAGGACTCGTACCACTTGGAGAATGGCTGACGTGGTATTGGACCTTCCAGCACCAGGACTCGTACCACTTGGAGAATGGCTGACGTGGTAGTGGAGCTCCGGGCTCCAGGCCTCGTACTACTTGGAGAATGGCTGACGTGGTAGTGGAGCTCCGGGCTCCAGGCCTCGTACCACTTGGAGAATGGGTGACGTGGTAGTGGACCTACCAGCACCAGGACTCGTACCACTTGGAGAATGGCTGACGTGGTAGTGGAGCTCCGGGCTCCAGGCCTCGTACTACTTGGAGAATGGGTGACGTGGTAGTGGAGCTCCGGGCTCCAGGCCTCGTACTACTTGGAGAATGGCTGACGTGGTAGTGGACCTACCAGCACCAGGACTCGTACCACTTGGAGAATGGCTGACGTGGTAGTGGACCTACCAGCTCCAGGCCTCGTACCACTTGGAGAATGGCTGACGTGGTAGTGGACCTACCAGCACCAGGCCTCGTACCACTTGGAGAATGGCTGACGTGGTAGTGGACCTTCCGGCTCCAGGCCTCGTACCACTTGGAGAATGGCTGACGTGGTAGTGGACCTACCAGCACCAGGACTCGCACCACTTGGAGAATGGCTGACGTGGTAGTGGACCTCCCAGCACCAGGACTCGCACCACTTGGAGAATGGCTGACGTGGTAGTGGACCTACCAGCACCAGGACTCGCACCACTTGGAGAATGGCTGACGTGGTAGTGGACCTACCAGCTCCAGGACTCGTACCACTTGGAGAATGGCTGACGTGGTAGTGGAGCTCCGGGCTCCAGGCCTCGTACCACTTGGAGAATGGCTGACGTGGTAGTGGAGCTCCCAGCTCCAGGCCTCGTACCACTTGGAGAATGGCTGACGTGGTAGTGGACCTTCCGGCTCCAGGCCTCGTACCACTTGGTGAATGGCTGACGTGGTAGTGGACCTACCAGCACCAGGACTCGTACCACTTGGAGAATGGCTGACGTGGTAGTGGACCTACCAGCACCAGGCCTCGTACCACTTGGAGAATGGCTGACGTGGTAGTGGACCTTCCGGCTCCAGGCCTCGTACCACTTGGAGAATGGCTGACGTGGTAGTGGACCTACCAGCACCAGGCCTCGTACCACTTGGAGAATGGCTGACGTGGTAGTGGACCTTCCGGCTCCAGGCCTCGTACCACTTGGAGAATGGCTGACGTGGTAGTGGAGCTCCAGGACTCGTACCACTTGGAGAATGGGTGACGTGGTAGTGGAGCTCCAGGACTCGTACCACTTGGAGAATGGGTGACGTGGTAGTGGACCTACCAGCTCCAGGACTCGTACCACTTGGAGAATGGCTGACGTGGTAGTGGACCTTCCGGCTCCAGGCCTCGTACCACTCTTCAAGTTGTTCTGGCAGAGCTAATGACGGTGACCACTACATCATAGACGCGGCATGAGATAGCTCGTTGTATAATTTAGACAAATAATTCTTCACACATTTTGTTCCATAAGTTATTGTACCTGACTGCGTGTGTCATGCTGATGTACATCTCAATAATATTGTTAACGTTTTTGAAAATACAAACAGCGGCATTAAACTCTAAACGTAGTACCCTAGTACTTTAGTTGGTGCTCTTAATGAATTGATGATGGCCCCATTTGTTAGAACTTTCAGTGGTTTCATACCTGTGACACCAAATGAAAATTATATAATTTATGTGAGAATGTATGAAAGAATAATACAAGGATCTCCGTCCAGAAACTGACTGGACTCCTTTAAGTCGCCTGAACACACCAATAATTGGAACAATCGTATTACATGAACTAGAAGTACGATGTTTCTTGGAAGAAAGCTGCCGTAGCCTTCATTAAGGTACAGACTCAGCATTCGCTTGGTATGAAAATGGGGAAACCACGGAGAACCGTCTTCAAGGCTGTCGACAGTGTGGTTCGAACCCACTCTCTCCCGCATGCAAACTCTCATCTGCACGCCCCCTATTTTCAATTTAAGTTATTTTCCACCGTCAAGCCCAAGACTGTGTTTACTTGTTGAATAATAATTTTTCCAAAAGGTAAATGGTTTGAAATCGACATGCTCGCTCCAGGTTTTCGAAATGCCTTTTTGGAGTTTATTGATAACCAGCTACTTAGAAGTTAACGACAGTCAGTGCTTCTATCAACATAACAGAAACTCTGAGTCGACCGAACAGGGAGGGCTTCGGCTTTGCAGCTCTGCATTCATGAAGTGGAGGATTTCCCGTGCACTAAGGCAAATGTCGGGGCAGATCATTTTATAGGCCACGGCCGCTACTCCGTGAACTTTTCTGCACCTGAAAACACCGCTTCTAATCTGCTTGGCCTGAGAGAAGCAGTTCAGTAGTAGAGAATTCATCCCAGTGAACACACATACCTACATGTTATCAAGAATCCACCTCTTCCGTCTAGGATTGAACCCACTACCTTGGTAATAGAAGGTCGACGATTAACCGATTACGCAACAAAGTTAGTTTTGTGTCCTTTAAATCTCCCTCAGTCGGACTCAGGTTACCAGGATGACGGTTTCAAACCCAACAGAAGTATCCAATTTGTGAAGGGTGGCAGAAAACCAATTGGACTTTTAATAACAGTCCATTCTTTTCCCATCTGTTAGAGTAAAACATGCAGGCAGCCTGAAGGGTGGACATTCTCGGGGAGGTAAAGTGAGTCTTTCTATTCATTATAAAGAGTTCATATTTTGTATTAATCGACTCTAAACCCTACAAGTGCCAATGCTATATTCTGTAGTTCCAGGCGTTAAAGCTGAAAATGTAGTGGTTTAGAAAATATTTTATAAAATTGGTAAATATTATCAGAAGCCAATAATATATGCACCATTTTCATCTGAAAGAGTTGTTTTAAAATTGAAAAAGACTTATAAAAATTAAAATATTAGAACTAAGGATCCTTTATAGAAAGCAAACGTTTTCTTGGCTTGAATGTTTGTTATCTTGAAAATGCAAAGTGAATTTCACATAAAAGGTCGTAATAACAAAACAAAAGTCATACAAAATGTTTCCCATAAAATGCTGAATTAACTCTGAAACTTTGGAGAGAATCTGTACATAATCAACACTCCTAGAACACTTTGCAACAACAGGGGATAAAGAAAACGTTCACCTTTTTCTTGCAGCTTACCCTGATTCTACCTCCTCTTCTTGAGTTTTCTTGCTTTTGTGTCCCCTTGCTCTGAAGAAGTGCTCTAATTGTTCCATCGACTCCCCCATTACATCCTAGACACCAGTGCCTCTATCGCCCTCACTTTCTGCAATGGTGTATTATCATCTGACTTCCTCCAGCCTCACCTGGATTTTCAACGTCCACAGAATCATTTTCACTATCAATTTCAATAAAGTCACCACCGTAATCCAGAGCTTGGAAAATATATAATTCGGTTAGCAATGTTTTAGAATCCGACATTGCCAAGTTTTTTTACTATAGTCACATGACCACTACTAACTTATATACGCGATTTGTATTGACATGAAACTCCAAAAAATACCACCAAAAGGGAAAACAGTGGTGACAAGTGTGAACTACAGACATTCAAATTGATGTAGTAGGAATGTTTTACCAACAGATGGCAATAACAGTCAAGAAAACACACATTTACCGAAGATCTCAAAAGCGATCCTGGCACCACAGGAAGGCGCAGTCAGCCAATTTTAACGATCCTTGGCACTTCTTGGGAAGAAATCCCGTCAAGAATTCACAAGAGCGGCATACGGAATGTTGTTTCCGATCTCAGGATGTAGATTGAGGCACTGCAGTTTGAGTAGCTAGGTCAGGGTTTTCGGAGGCGTTCAAACCATAGCAGTAGTAGGTGTGCTGATCTCATAATGCCTAAGCAAAGGTAAAATTTAACTTATTCTACTACTACTGAAAGGTGCAAGAAGAAATATGTATGTGCTGTTGAAGAAGGGAATTATCCCGGTGTTGAATAGGAAGGCATGTACACAGAATGGAAGGGAAGTTTCTCGAAGGGGGGTTTATGGTAGTCACGGGTTACGTTTCAAGGGAAACTCTTTGTACTGACGTGTCTCCATCTCTGTATGGGACAGCCACACTTCTGTTTCGACCCTGGCATTCCTGGAGAAAACAACATGATTATCTTCCAATGGATGAACAAACATTTCTCAAGTAATAGAAGATCCGTGCAACGGCTCCTGACTCACAAGGATGTAGGAATACTTGGTGACTGGCAATTGCCAAGGGAGCCCAAAAAGGTTCCTTTTCCTTTCGAAAAAAATCTGAAATTTCATTCTCATTGCCATTCTCATAAGACGCAAGGGTCATGATGCCACAACGTGGGATTTTTCCTTACAAAGCAATTTTTTCTCACATACAACTATCACTTTCACCGGAACAAAATTTTTCATGGAACACAATGAGGGACAAGAAACCAAATTAAAAGTGATCTGGCTCACGTAGCTGTCACCTTACATTTGGAAGATAGTGGGTTCGAATCCCACTGTCGGCAACCCTGAAGATGGTCATCCATGGTTTCCCATGTCACACCAGACAAATGCTGCCTTAATTAAGGCCTCGATCGCTTCCCTCCCACTTTTCTGTCCCATCGTCACCGTAAGAACTACCTGTCGGTGCGACGTAAGTCGAATTTAAAACAAATAAACGAAATTTTTCACAGAAAATAGCACCTGATTTCCACACGGGTGGCTGAGGTTCAAATTCCGGTCGATGTCGGGTCGGAATTTTCACTTAAATAATCACATGGCGTCAGAATGGGCTTCCAGTCTTAAACCTTGACCAAAACCAAAACGAGCCAGGTGAGTCGAGCGACCGGCTCCCTAGATGGCCCCGGGTTGGAGACTGAGTGTCAGTACACTACCAACCACCACACCGCATGGGCATCCACATCCATATCAAGTTTCGACCCCAATAAACTTGGAGAAGACCAATAATAATAATAATAATAAGATGAAGAATATACGAAGGAGAAGAAAGCGACAATCTTTTCTTCATAAATAATGTTAATATTTCCCGTGATGGTTCTAGTAAAGCAACCTTCAACCTTCTTCTTATCAAGAGCCACGAAAATGATATCTTCTAGTATTCTCCAAGGAATACCAATGATACACATCAAACGGCAATAATAATAATAATAATAATAATAATAATAATAATAATAATAATAATAATAATAATAATAATAGTAACAGTAATAATAATAATAATAATAGTAACAGTTGAATCCCGCTTTGTCTTCATAGAGGAAAACTGTCCGTTGAATTTGCACTCCCCTCATACGAACATTGAGAGGATCAAAGCAATCAGAAAAGAGAAATTGCATTACGTGCGGTTAAAAGTGGTTAATTATCGTCCAGAGCTGAGGAAACAATAGATAGCATGTTCCACGGGGCCAGTGTAACACAGAGCGACTTGGGCGTTAATTGTCCGTGGGACAGACAAAAGCTCATTAGCTCCTGGCATTCGATTTGATCCCTGTGTGAAGTTTTAATCGTTTTGATAAATCGAATGTTTTGTGTGAATGAGGAAGGGTTATTGATATAGGATACAATGGCTCTGTAGGCTTTGTACGGTGCACCTGTTTGCAGTGAGGTGACATTTAACCGGCACGTTGAAGTAGCAGGCACATTCATTGTTAGAACATAAAGCACGCACTCAGCTGTGAGCTATGTCACACATGATACCGAACTTATGAGCAGCAATTTTATAGCATTTTTTTTTTCCTTCTGAATTTTATTTTACCACATATCGAGCAAGAAACAATAGTAAAATAGACAATATGTCATCTAGATATCAAATATGATGTTTTGCATTATTTTGCTGTGTTTCCATGACAAATAACACATTGAAATTCACCTTTTTAAAATCCACTGCCAACTACAATGACATTTTTTTACATCATGTAACACCATCAGTAGTATAATACAGGGATTCGGGCGCCACCACCTCCTCCGGCTCCCAGAGGCCTCCTCCACCACCACCACAGCCAGAGGCCTCCCAGAGGCCTCCTCCACCACCACCACCACAGCCAGAGGCCTCCCAGAGGCCTCCTCCACCACCACCACAGCCAGAGGCCTCCCAGAGGCCTCCTCCACCACCACCACCACAGCCAGAGGCCTCCCAGAGGCCTCCTCCAACACCACCACAGCCAGAGGCCTCCCAGAGGTCTCCTCCACCACCCGCGGGAAATTTGAATTTGTAAACAAAGCCACGTGCTTTTTGACAGCTATCATCGACAACAACGCATCGCTAACCTCACTGCTGCCATCTTGACGGGCCTAAACCTCAGTAGTACCAACTTAACCTAACTAGCGCGAGATTTGAATCGGGAAACAATGCCACGTGTTTTTTGACAGCCACGTGCTTTTTGACAGACAACAACGCATCGCTAACCTCAGTACTGCCATCATGACGGGCCTAAACCTCAGTAGTACCAACTTAACCTAACTAGAGCGAGATAAACAAATCCACGTGCTTTTTTGACAGCTGTCATCCGCCATCTTTAAACCACAGAGCACTGTGCTGCCCTCTTTATCGCAGTAGCTGCAAATTCGTCACCCGTCATCCGCAGTGCTGCCATCTTAACGGGCCTAAACCTTAGTGCTACCAACTTAACCTCACTAGCGCGAGATTTGAATCGGTAAACAAATCCACGTGCTTTTTTTGACAGCTGTCATCCGCCATCTTTAACCCACAGAACACCGTGCTGCCCTCTTTATGACATGTAGTAGCGGGCAATTTGAAAAGTTCTGTTAGCTATCATCCGCCATCTTTAATCAAGAGAGCACCGTGCTGCCATCTTTAGCTAGATACCTATAAAATGCGGTGGCGGCAAATTGAAAAATTCCACGTGCTCTTGTTTGGAAACAAACTCACGTGCTTTTTTGACAGCTACCATCCGCCATCTTTAATCAACAGAGCATAGTGCTGCCCTCTTTAGTTGAAATGTGGTGGCGGCAAATTCCACGTGCTCTTGTTTGGAAACAAAGCCATGTGCTTTTTTTGACAGGTGTCATCTGCCATCTTTAATCAACAGAGCACTGTGCTGCTATCATGCGGGTAATTTCGTCAGCTGTCATACGCCATCTTTAATCTACAGAGCACCGTGCTGCCCTCTGTAGTAGCAGGCAATTTGAAAAGTTCTGTTAGCTGTCATCCGCCATCTTTAATCAAATTCATCTTTAGCTGGATACCTTTGAAATGTAGTGGTGGATAATTTAAAAAGAAAAGTTCTACAGCAGCCTTCTCTCGACGCTAATTGCATAAGATGGTGACTATTCATGACTCTTTAAGGGTGCTTACGCAAGATGGCTGCTATACATAGGTACTTATGAGACTCCCTAGGGATGCTTGCACAAGATGGCAGTTATACATGACTCCTTATGAGATGCCCTAGGGATGCTTGCTCAAGATGGCGGCTGCTCTTATAGGACGGCTTAAGGGTCCTTGCACAAGATATCTTGAGACGCCCTAAGGATGCTTGCGCAAGATGGCGGACACAAGATGGCGGCTATACACAACTCTTTATGAGACGCTTTAAGGGTGCTTGCGCAAGATGGCTGCCACTCTTAGCTCAGAGGCTAACATGTCGTGCTAGTTCGATTCATTACATTTAGGGCTTAAATGCAAAATGGTAAATATCTCGAAAACGGTGCACCGTAGAGCAAAACGGACAAAATTTTTCCGCCTAATACGTAGGTTCGCAGTATGAGGAACAAGAAAACCATAGTCTAATGATGGGATCAACGGTTCGGTTCCTACTTAGGCCCTTTGGCATTTGCTCTCTTGTAGCTTGTATTGAAACGAGCCTTCGTAACATGATCAGGTCTAGCTATGGTAGAGAGTATAACGTACCGTGCTGGTTCGATTCATTAAATTTGGAGGCTTAAATGCAAAATGTTAAATATCTCGAAAACGGTGCATCGTAGAGCATAACGGACAAAATTTTCCGCCTAATACGTAGGTTCGTAGTATCAGGAACACGAAAAAAACTAGTCTAATGATGAGATCAACGGTTCTATTGCTACTTAAGCCCTTTGGCATTGGCAGCTATCTATTTCTACAAGATGGTGGCTGCTCTTATGAGACACAAGATGGCTTGAGACGTCCTACGGATGCTTACGCAAGATGGCGGACACAAAATGGTGACTATACATAGCTCCTTATGAGACAGCCTAGGGGTGCTCGCACAAGATGGCGGCTAATCTTATGTAGAAAGCTAGCTTAGAGGCTACTCCGCAAGATAACAGCTGCTGTTATGCATGCGGTGGAGGGCAATTTGAAATTCTATGTGCTTAATCAACAGAGCACCCTGCTGCCCTCTTTAGCTGAAATGTGGTGGCCGATAATTTGAAAAATTCTTTTGACAGCTGTCATCTTTAAACAATGGCGACTATACATAGGCTGTTAAGGCCTTATCATTCTCCTCCTCCTCCTCCTCCTCCTTCTCCTCCTTCTCTACCTGCTCTCCTCCTCCTCCGCCTCTTATGTCAAGGCATAGCTTTATATCGAACAAGTTTAAACCTGCATCGCGAAGGTAAGCGTGTGCAGCGATAACATTATTGTGCATGTTTAGACTTTCGAAAAATAAGAAGAGTAGAATCAAACGTTGTACTCGATGCAACATGTGATCAGAACGTTGATTGATTTGTTTAGAAAACAAAATAAGCGATCAAGACTAGAATCGAACACTGTACTCAATACATCATGTGTTTAGAATATGTCAGGGGATACCCTTGTTCTAAGAAGATCAGATTGAAACATAACAAGACTAGAATAGAACACTGTAATCGATGTTGTTAACTTCAACAAATGATCAGAACATTGTTTTATGCGTTCAGAGCAAAAGTACAATTTTGATGATTTGCTTAGTGTAAAATCAAAAACTATGGAAACACACTGTACACATATCGCGTATCTAACTCGCTCAGTAAGCAATATTGCAAAACTACAACTTCAATGATTTGCCTAGTGTAAAAATCAAAAACACCCTGTACCCATACTGCGCAGCTAACTCGCTCGGTAAGCGATATAGCAAAAGTATAACTTCAAATTATTTACCTTCCATCATTCGTCTTGTGTGAAAATCAGTCGAAGAAGTTATCGCATAAACATGTAACATGAAATATCAGTCAATCTGTTGGCATGGGTTACAAGCATGTAGCTTATGCGGGAAGTAAAATTAAACAGAACGCTAGTCCTATAAGAAATACTCTGCTTAAATTTAAGTCCCTAGCTGTTGAACAAGTTATTACGTAAATATGTAACATGAAATATCGGTTCGGAAACATATTGTTTCAATCTGTTGACATAGATTACAAGCATGTAGCTTGTGCAGGCGAGGGCTACTATGCAAAATGCTAAGCCGAAAAAAATCGTGATAGGGTATGGAAACCAGGTTTTACATCTTATCCGAAGGGCAAAAAGGATGAAAGGACTCTTCCTCCTCCTTACCGCACATTCCTTGTAGGGCTAATTGGCTTAAGGGCTAATGGTCAAAAGGGCTAATGGGCTAAAGGACTAATGGGCTAAAGGAGCAACAACCTCATCGATCGCTATCAGCAAGAACGCTTGTACTTTGTTAAGTGTAGAAAATTAATCTTTATTGGTAAATGGTTTCATGTTCAGAACAAGGAATGGAACCTAGGGGTTACGTCTTACCTAATAAAATCCCCGAGGTGCGATGAGTTACGTTTTTCTAACTAGTGTTTGGAACACTGAATTTTTCAAGAAGGCAAGAGTGAGGTTAGCAATGTTCTGTTGTTGGATCTTAAATTCTACGCTATAACATGCATAAGGTGGCAGCCTTGAGGTTTACCGCCGTAAAGATGGCAAGAGTGAGGTTAGCAATGTTCTGTTGTTCTATTTTAAATTCATCGTTATAACATGCATAAGGTGGCAGCCTTGATGTTTACCGCCGTAAAGATGGCAACAGTGAGGTTAGCGACGCTCTATTGTCCTCCAAAGTGAGGTTAGGGTTCGTCAAGGAGACAGCTGTCAAAAAGAATAACCTAGCTATGTTTACCAAACAAGAGCACGTAGCTGCGACGTCACGGTCACGTAGTATGCTGCTTCAGCATGCAAAGTTCAATGTCTACACCTACGTAGTTAACACTCTGCTATGTTCACAAGATTTTTACACATAACTATTATTTATGCTTTAAGTTCCTGCACATAGGTTATGTTAAGATAGCAGCACACGTGCAAGCGATGGTCGCACGCTCGCGTAGAAGTTGTTTAGTACGATAGTTGATGTACGCATTATCAAAAGGTGATATATACACGCTTTTAAACCTTGCTATTCTTACTGCTACTATGTTCGCAAGATTTTCAAACATCGCTATTCTTTGTGCTTTAAGTTCGTTCGATTAGGTCATGCTAAAGTAGCAGCGCAAACACATGTGAACGTTGTACATTCTAGCGGGATGTGTTTAGTATAATAGTTGATGCATGCAAAATCGATAGGTGTTGTGTACACACTTTGAAACTTAACTATTCTTCGTGCTTTAAATCCATGCACATAAGTTATGCTATGATAGCAGCACACTCTAGCGGGAGAAGTTTTGTACTCTAGTTGATGCATGTACAATGGATAGGCAATGCGTACCCGCTTTTAAAACATTGCTATTCTTACTGCTGCTGATATGTTCACAAGATTTTTATACATCACTATTCTTTATGCTTTAAGTTCATGTGTATAAGTTACACTAAGTTAGCAGCATACTTATAAGGTTGTCGCACACTCTAGTGGAAGATGTTTAATACGAAAGTCGATGCATGCAAAATCGATAGGTGATGTGTACACGCTTTGAACTTGGGTATTCTTTGTGCTTTAACTTCGTGCACATAGGTTATGTTAAGATTGCAGCACACACAAGCGATGATCGCACGCTGTTGTGGAAGAAGTTTAGTACGATAGTCGATGCATCCATCATCGATAGGTGATGTGTACACGCTTTGGAACATAGCTCTTCCTTGTGCTTTAAGTTCGTGCACATGGGTTAGGGATACACAAAAGCAATTGCTACATGCTCTAGCGGAAGAAGCCTAGTACGATAGTCGGCGCATGCATCGTCGATACGTGATGTGTATACGCTATTCTTTATGCTTTAAATTCATGCACATAGGTAGCAGCACACAATTGTGATCGTTGTACACTCTAGCGGGAGAAGTTTAACTTTATACACATACGTTAGCGATACACATATGCGATCGTTATACGAAAGTCGATGCATGCAAAATCGATAGGTGATGTGTACACGCTTTGAACTTAGCTATTCTTTGTAGTTTAAGTTCATGAGTATAGTTTATGCTAAGATAGCAGTACAATCTAGTGGAATAAGTTTAGTATGAGAGTCGATGCATGCAAAATCGATAGGTAATGTGTGCACGCTGTGAAACATAGCTTTTCCTTGTACTTTAAATTCATACGTATAGGTTATGCTAAGATAGCAGCACAATCTAGTGGAAGAAGTTTAGTATGATATTCGATGCATGCAAAATCAATAGGTAATGTGTACACGCTTTGAGACATGGCTATTCTTTGTACTTTAAGTTTATGAGTATAGGTTATGCTAAGATAGACGCACAATCTAGCGGAAGAAGTTTAGTACGATAGTCGATGCATGTAAAATCGATAGGTGATGTGTACACGCTTTTAAACATGGCTATTCATACTGCTGCTCTGTTCCCAAGTTTTATAAACATAGCTAATCCTAATGCTGCTCTTAACGACGTAGAGCTAAGGATTGATTACGTGACCGTGACGTCACAGCTACCTGCTCTTGTTTGGTAAACATAGCTAGGTTCTTCTTTTTTACAGCTGTCTCCTTGACGAACCCTAACCTCACTTTGGAGAACATTAGAGCATCGCTAACCTCACTCTTGCCACCTTTACGGCGGTAAACCTCAAGGCTGCTACCTTATGCATGTTATAGCGTAGAATTTAAGATCCAACAACAGAGCATTGCTAACCTCACTCTTGCCTTCTTGAAAAGTTCAGTGTTCCAAACACAAGTTAGAAAAACGTAACTCATCGCACCTCGGGGATTTTATTAGGTAAGACGTAACCCCTAGGTTCCATTCCTTGTTCTGAACATGAAACCATTTACCAATAAAGATTAATTTTCTACACTTAACAAAGTACAAGCGTTCTTGCTGATAGCGATCGATGAGGTTGTTGCTCCTTTAGCCCATTAGTCCTTTAGCCCATTAGCCCTTTTGACCATTAGCCCTTAAGCCAATTAGCCCTACAAGGAATGTGCGGTAAGGAGGAGGAAGAGTCCTTTCATCCTTTTTGCCCTTCGGATAAGATGTAAAACCTGGTTTCCATACCCTATCACGATTTTTTTCGGCTTAGCATTTTGCATAGTAGCCCTCGCCTGCACAAGCTACATGCTTGTAATCTATGTCAACAGATTGAAACAATATGTTTCCGAACCGATATTTCATGTTACATATTTACGTAATAACTTGTTCAACAGCTAGGGACTTAAATTTAAGCAGAGTATTTCTTATAGGACTAGCGTTCTGTTTAATTTTACTTCCCGCATAAGCTACATGCTTGTAACCCATGCCAACAGATTGACTGATATTTCATGTTACATGTTTATGCGATAACTTCTTCGACTGATTTTCACACAAGACGAATGGTGGAAGGTAAATAATTTGAAGTTATACTTTTGCTATATCGTTTACCGAGCGAGTTAGCTGTGCAGTATGTGTGCAGTGTGTTTTTTATTTTTACACTAGGCAAATCATTGAAGTTGTAGTTTTGCAATATTGCTTACTGAGCGAGTTAGCTACAAGATATGTGCACAGTGTGTTTCCATAGTTTTTGATTTTACACTAAGCAAATCATCAAAATCGTACTTTTGCTCTGAACACATCAAACAATGTTTTGATCATATGTCGAAGTTAACAACATCGATTACAGTGTTCGATTCTAGTCTTGTTATGTTTCATTCTGATCTTCTTAGAAAAAGGGTACCCCCTAACATGTTCTAAACACATGTTGTATTGAGTACAGTGTTCGATTCTAGTCTTGATCACTTATTTTGTGTTCTGAACACATCGATCAATGTGCTGATCACATGTTGTATCGAGTACAGTGTTCGATTCTAGTCATGATCACTTATTTTGTGTTCTGAACACATAAATCAATATTCTGATCACATGTTGAAGTTAACAACATCGATTACAGTGTTCTATTCTAGTCTTGTTATGTTTCAATCTGATCTTCTTAGAACAAGGGTATCCCCTGACATATTCTAAACACATGATGTATTGAGTACAGTGTTCGATTCTAGTCTTGATCACTAATTTTGTTTTCTGAACACATCAGTCAATGTTCTGATCACATGTTGTATCGAGTACAACGTTTGATTCTACTCTTCTTATGTTTCGAAAGTCTAAACATGCACAATAATGTTATCGCTGCACACGCTTACCTTCGCGATGCAGGTTTAAACTTGTTCGATATAAAGCTATGCCTTGACATAAGAGGCGGAGGAGGTAGAGAAGGAGGAGGAGGAGGAGGAGAATGATAAGGCCTTAACAGCCTATGTATAGTAGCCATTGTTTAAAGATGACAGCTGTCAAAAGAATTTTTCAAATTATCCGCCACCGCATTTCAGCTAAAGAGGGCAGCAGGGTGCTCTGTTGATTAAGCACATAGAATTTCAAATTGCCCTCCACCGCATGCATAACAGCAGCTGTTATCTTGCGCAGTAGCCTCTAAGCTAGCTTTCATCATAAGAGTAGCCGCCATCTTGTGCGAGCACCCCTAGGCTGTCTCATAAGGAGCTATGTATAGTCACCATTTTGTGTCCGCCATCTTGCGTAAGCATCCCTAGGACGTCTCAAACCATCTTGTGTCTCATAAGAGCAGCCACCATCTTGTAGAAATAGATAGCTGCCAATGCCAAAGGGCCTAAGTAGGAACCGAACCGTTGATCCCATCACTAGACTATGGTGTTCTTGTTCCTCATACTGCGAACCTAGGTATTAGGCGTAAAAAGTTTGTCCGTTTTGCTCTACGGTGCACCTTTTCCGAGATATTTACCATTTTGCATTTAAGCCCTAAATGTAATAAATCGAACTAGCACGACATGTTAGCCTCTAAGCTAAGAGTGGCAGCCATCTTGCGCAAGCATCCTTAGGGCGTCTCAAGCCATCTTGTGCAAGGACCCTTAAGCCTTCCTATAAGAGCAGCCGCTATCTTGAGCAAGCATCCCTAGGGCATCTCATAAGGAGTCATGTATAACTGCCATCTTGTGCAAGCATCCCCAGGGCGTCTCATAAAACCTATGTATTGCAGCCATCTTGCGTAAGCACCCTTAAGGAGTAATGAATAGCCACCATCTTATGCAATTAGCGTCGAGAGATGGCTGCTGTAGAATTTTTCTTTTTAAATTATCCACCACCATATTTCAAAGGCATCCAGCTAAAGATGAATTTGAATAAAGATGGCGGATGACAGCTAACAGAACTTTCCAAATTGCCCGCTACTACAGAGGGCAGCACGGTGCTCTGTAGATTAAAGATGGCGTATGACAGCTGACGAAATTACCCGCATGATAGCAGCAAGGTGCTCTGTTGATTAAAGATGGCAGATGACACCTGTCAAAAAAAGCACATGGCTTTGTTTCCAAACAAGAGCACGTGGCATTTGCCGCCACCACATTTCAACTAAAGAGGGCAGCACTATGCCCTGTTGATTAAAGATGGCGGATGGTAGCTGTCAAAAAAGCACGTGAGTTTGTTTCCAAACAAGAGCACGTGGAATTTTTCAATTTGCCGCCACCACATTTCAAAGGTATCTAGCTAAAGATCGCAGCACGGTGCTCTCTTGATTAAAGATGGCGGATGATAGCTAACAGAACTTTTCAAATTGCCCGCTACTACATGTCATAAAGAGGGCAGCACGGTGTTCTGTGGATTAAAGATGGCGGATACAGTTGACGAAATTGCCCGCATGATAGCAGCACGGTGCTCTGTTAATTAAAGATGGCGGATGACAGCTGTCAGAAAGCACATGGCTTTGTTTCCAAACAAGAGCACGTGGAATTTTTCAAATTGCCGCCACCACATTTCAAAGGTAACTAGCTAAAGAGGGCAGCACTGTGCTCTGTTGATTAAAGATGGCGGATGACAGCTGTCAGGAAAAAGCGCGTGAGTTTGTTTCCAAACAAGGGCATGTAGAATTTGCCGCCACCACATAGAGGGCAGCACGGTGCTCTCTTGATTAAAGATGGCTGCTGTCGTGAGGAATTGCCTGCCACCACATTTCAAAGGTATCTAGCTAAAGAGGGCACCACGATGCTCTCTAGATTAAAGATGGCTGCTGTCAAAAAGCATTTTTCAAATTATCCGCCACCACATTACAAAGGTAAGTAGCTAAAGAGGGCAGCACTGTGCTCTATAGATTAAAGATGGCGGATGACAGCTTTCAAAAAAAGCACGTGGATTTGTTTACCGATTCAAATCTCGCGCTAGTGAGGTTAAGTTGGTAGCACTAAGGTTTAGGCCCGTTAAGATGGCAGCACTGCGGATGACAGGTGACGAATTTGCAGCTATTGCGATAAAGAGGGCAGCACAGTGCTCTGTGGTTTAAAGATGGCGGATGACAGCTGTCAAAAAAGCACGTGGATTTGTTTATCTCGCGCTAGTTAGGTTAAGTTGGTACTACTGTGGTTTAGGCCCGTCAAGATGGCTGTACTGAGGTTAGCGATGCGTTGTTGTCTGTCAAAAAGCACGTGGCTCTCAAAAACACGTGGCTTTGTTTACCGATTCAAATCTCGCCCTAGTTAGGTTAAGTTGGTACTACTGAGGTTTAGGCCCGTCAAGATGGCAGCAGTGAGGTTAGCGATGCGTTGTTGTCGATGATAGCTGTCAAAAAGCACGTGGCTTTGTTTACAAATTCAAATTCCCGCGGGTGGTGGAGGAGACCTCTGGGAGGCCTCTGGCTGTGGTGGTGGTGGAGGAGGCCTCTGGGAGGCCTCTGGCTGTGGTGTTGGTTGAGGAGGCCTCTGGGAGGCCTCTGGCTGTGGTGGTGGTGGAGGAGGCCTCTGGGGGCCGGAGGAGGTGGTGGCGCCCGGCTCCCTGTATTATACTACTACCATCTTCCACAGCCAGTGCACTACTGGGCCCGCTTATAATCCTTGATTTCGAACTTCCAAGTAGCACGAAACATTTCCCCAATTTCTTAATAATAATAATTATTACAACAGTAATATACGCCTCTGTGGTGTAGTGGTTAGTGTGGTTAGCTGTCACCCCTGGAGGCACGGATTCGATTCCCGGCTCCACCACAAATTTTGAAAAATATTACGGGGCTGGAACGGTGTCCACTCAGCCTCGTGAGAACAACTGAGTACAGGGGGCGGGGTTTCAATTTCTACCTCAGCCATTCCTGGAAGTGTTTTTTCGTGGTTTCCCACTTCCCCTGCAGGCAAATGCCGGGATGGTACTTCATTTAAAGCTTCGGCCGCTTCCTTTTCTACCCCTTCCGATCTTCCCATCCTCCACAAGCCTCTTTTTAGCATAGCAGGTGCGCGAATTGATGACGTGCTTGGTTTATGCACATCTGCACCCCCTACTGAGTAGATTTTCTAGCATGCCGAAGCATGGGGGGAGTTGTTGATCTGGCGCTTCAGTGTAAACTATTTGTTTGAAATGCCGCCATAGGAATAAGTCCAAGGGTGGGCCTCTTCCTATTCATATGAATCCACACGGTTAAACGATCTCCAAATGGTTCATCCTCGAGCCGAAGTGGGAAAGTGCAGGTAGTGTGTGCTTGTTAAATGACTCTCGAAGAAATGGGGTGCGATAAGGCGACCTCCGAATATTCCACACCATACATTCATTGTCCGCTTATCTTGATAGGCTGCCTGTCGCACCCAATGATGATTGTCAGCACTCCAATAGTGCATGGTGTGGCGGTTGATGGTCCCATCACTGTGGAATCGCAATTCGTCCGTGAACAAGTTTTTCGACGGGAATGCTGCATCACTTTCCTAATAGCTTCGATATCTCGCTCGTGCAGCTCTTGGTGTAACTGTAGGTGGTAGGGGGGATAATTATGTGCATGCAGTATTCGCCATACTGAGCCGTATCCTGCCGGCCCATAATAATAATTAGAGTATTATTTGACATAATATGTAAAATTTATTCATAAAAGTTACAGTCTAACATGTTAAAGCATAGTATCCCAAGATAGTTGATACCGGATGTTGAGCAAGACAGTGAGTCGCTGGATATTGCTTCATATTTCCGTATGACCGTGAGAAAGGGTGGCGTAACCAAGCGTTGGCAAGGATCGACAAGTGTATTAGATGCTGACCAAGCAAGATATTTCAGCCAACGGGAACTTAAGGATTTGGCAAACATGGAGGCCACACCGCGCCAAATCTTAATTCCAGAATGACCAACGTGCTCAGTTGCTAAAGTCAGTTTCTGTCGGTAATTGGTTTTCCACAGTTTCAGAAGTCAGATATATTTGGAAATGTAATATAAAAATTGGTGGAAGAGATTTGCTAGGGTTTGAGCTGTGTTTTGTAAATATATCACAATAAATATTGTGTCATCATATTCGCCGAATTTTCTGATTGGTGGTTGGTTCAGACAGCCTGGAACCCCAGTGTTGAAATGGCGTCACCGAAATCTCCTCAGTAACCCAAGCTCTGGAGAGCGTCACTCTGTGTTAAATGCTTGGATAGTGCTGTAACTACTGCAAGCTATTAAAATACTGAACAGATAAACGTTGACTCAAATAAATGTAAATAACAAGGATAATGGGTGCCACCTGCAAAACAATTGCAGGAATATTTAATTATGTAGAGCAACGAGCCACTCCCTCTCCCAAGGCGACGCTAATCAGGCTGACGAGGCTCCAGACTTACTTTATAACCTTACTTGTTTGTTATATAACCCCTGAAATTAAATTTGGGTAACATACCAGGTTCAGCCTTACTCCACTGACAAAAGACTCACTTTAAGTTTGATTCTATGACTTTACTCCCAGAATAAGAACTAATATGTGACAAACACCAACAAAAATAAACACTTATGCAACCCACTTAGTGCTTGCCGTTTACATAGAGCAAATATACACAATACTACCCAACAAAATCATATCTTCAAGAGATTTACTCGTTTGTCGTTTACAAAGGCCAATTACAAACCACTAAAATCACCAATAAAATAAAATATCATTTAACGAGACCAACTCGTGTTTGCCGTCTACAAAGGCAAATTACAAACCACTAAAATCACCAATAAAATAAAATATCATTTAACGAGACCAACTCGTGTTTGCCGCCTACAAAGGCAAATTACACACCACTAAAATCACCAATAAAATAAAATATCATTATACTTTTAACATACCTCCAGGTAAGAGCCCCACTGCACTCCACTGTTACCGTGAATCCTAATCTGGTAGAGAAAAGTACGACGACTATTTCTCTACATATGGATGCAACCTTCTTTACGAAGAGCATCCCTAACTTTATTTACACTTCTTCGTCGACGTCTTGAATCCTTTCCAATTGCCGGCTGGACAGAAAGCGTTACATGTCCGGAGGCAAGCAAACAGCAAAATTCTCCATCAACTGAAGCTGCATACTCGGCTGACAAGTTACAAACAAACACTTTCTTCTACAGAAAGTCCACTGCAAAGCCGGTAAGTCGTTGTCATTATACCATGTTCACTCCGTAACAGATACTCACGAACAATAGCAGATCGTATAGCAAATTGCACAAATACGTAGCTCCCGCAGACCGGTACAAATGAGAAACACACAGAATCAGCATCAGAGTCAGAATCAGAATGAGAAAGACTCGCCGCACACGCGTATACACTTATATAGGCTTGCTACACGTGGTTATAGCGTCCTGAAAAGTTTACAGGTAGCAACGCTCTCACAGGCACTTCTTCCCGCGTCACTCAGTCAACCCAAACCTCGCTCAAAACAAAGCCCTCACATTGGCTATCGAGTATTTTATGTGACATAGAACGTCCACTCATGTATGTCCACATTGATCCACTCCAATTCTTCAACCGATACAACCTGCCGTACCCCGTGTTTCCAAGCCACTTAGTTGCAACACACACAACTGACCTCAACCGTCCTTGCACAATACGTACGGCTAGGGCATATTTACAGACTCTTACCCAAACGGAAATTTATACAAAATATAATGATGCACATATGCAATATTCCCTAACTACACATTCTTCTTATAATATTATGTTTTTACATTGTAAATAAACAAAATTACATGATTTTAACATTACAAACTATATACGAAAATTTCCTAACCTAAAAACTCGGGGATCGTACATACGTACGGTTACAGTGCGGAAGCACAAACTCTGATTGGTGATCGTGATTAACGTAGTGTTATTCCAGTAACAGTAACTGGTTCTTAATGATATTTTAAATTGTGCAGTTGGAAGATTTTACTGTTCTTGTTAAGTGGAAGAGTACATTTTGGCAGAGTTTACTTTCAATATATAAAGACGGTGCTTAGTGACCGCTGTGTAGCAAGTGTAGAGGAAACGTGCTATCGTTTCACTACTTCGCGACGGGCGCGATTCGCGAGGAACTTTCGTAGCGAACCGTGTGCTGCTTTTTAAAACTGTATTTTCACCCTTTAAGTGAAGTGTGTATTATAAATGTATCAGTGTGTTTAGCTGATCTTGTAAAGAGAAAGGGTATTTCGGCTCGTAGCATTAAGCAGCGAAGATATTGTCAACCAAAGTCTTTTGTGTTGCAGTGAATTATTTCCCAGCAAGATGATGGCTATGTATGCAGAAGAAGGAAGTGCATTCCCACATGCTAATGCTGTGATTAACATGGAGTAAATCCCTCAATCAGCGGGGATGTAAGCTGCTATCCTGGTATCTCGAGAGTCGTCGGATGGAATTCAGTTAAGACGCATGTGTTATTTATGGCATGATATGTAAATTATGTTAAGGTACTAGGGCAGTGTAGATAGGATTTTAATTTTTATGTAAAGTAAGTCTGACGGCATGTGTTTGTTTAATTTTGTTACTATGATAGATTCGGATACGAGAATAATGCATGTTTATTTTATTTTCATTTTGCTTTATGATTAGATGATTGGGAAAATGAGGGATTGATAGCATTAGTTGTTGTTTATTTATGCATGTTACTTAGTGTAGGATATCCCGAGTTTTCCTTATATATATGCTAGAAGGGCTAGATTGACAGTTTCATCTTTATACAACGTTAAATACGTATTATTTCATTTTATTTCGGTTATTCAGAGAGACAGGTATAGCTATTCTGCATGATGCATGGTTTTACAGAAGCTGACTGAAGGAGCTGCAGAACGTCGTTGTTAGACTAAGATCTTTGAAGTTAAGTTGGACTCGGTTTAGCCTGATGGTCTGCAAAGGACACGATCTGAGTCTCATAATGTGAAAGGCCCATGGGTTCTATGAGAAATAAGAGATAAAGATTGCATGCTGAATTATAATGTATTGGTGCAGGCTGATTGTATGCCTGACAAGAGAAAGAATATTGTGCAGATGTGTGTGCCTGCCTAGTGTCTTCTGAGTGTATATTGTGATCAGAATGGACAGTACTAATTCCAGACTATTGAGTCTGATGTTGTTAAATGGCACAAGCATGCTAAGAAGGAATGAATATACGTAAGTTTCCGTGTAGCCGGCGAAAGACGTTATCTCATGGCAAGCTGATTTCTGGCCTGTGTTTTTCTGTAGGCGAGAATGAGACGATATTTCCTTGTGGCAGCCTCGGGAGACAGAATCCAAACTTTAGCATAGTGTTGAGTTCAACATTTCTTTTCAGCTCGTAATCTACCCGGAAGTACATGGCGGATGACCGCGCTGTTGAGCGCTCAAATGCAGCAGAAAGAGGCAATGTTGCCCATTGCTTTCTTCATGATATCAAGGGTTCTTTATATGTTTTCCCTTACAGGATGATGTTTTACATTATTATTTGTGGTTGTATACCTTGTCTCGTTGTTTTAAAGGGAACAGCCCGTGTGCTGAAGTATTGGTGGTTTATCTAGTTCTGTCTAGATCTTTTGCAGTGAACCGGGATTCACATTAGAATCTGTGTAGCATTTAAGATTTTACTCGATATCCGATGCATATATGTGTTTAGTTTGATTATTTGAATTGTTGTAAATATAGTATACGATATGCCCCTAGTATTTTGCATAACTTACATAGCGTCCATTTCGTCTTAATTATTTTTCTTTTCGTCGTAACTTTTCTTTATAATGTAACTTTTATTTAACGGTAACATTGCGGCGTCTCTTGGATTTAACTTAACTTTGGAAACCGTATCGTTGTGATGCGATAGTGTGTAACTCCATGCGGAAATACCACATGTCAGTGTTTGCGTACACTTGTGGCCATGCCATATAAACAATGGACTATAAGAAGAAGCTTAGTCTTGATGTATATAATGTTCTTTGTTGAACTTGATTTTTGATTTCAAATTTTGTATTATCATTCAAGTAACGTTTTAACTTCCATTTATTTTTTATATTTGGAGTTCATTTTGACATATTATTTCTTCATTGATTTAATTGTTTTCTCGTAATATGATCGGGGATATTTATCAATAAATCCATCTTACCTCCCATGATTGTTTCTCATTCGTGTTATACCTCCATTTCCTGTCATTGATTGATATTTTAGAGTAGAACTTCGACTTTTTATCCTGACCCAACCGACAACCAACCCACACTCTGCCCAACCCTGAGTTAGTCGGATGTTCACACAGGAATGGAGGCATCGTCCTAGAGGGTATTTACCCTTGGGTACGGTACAATACGGACTGCTGGCTGATGTTCAACTGTTGTGCAATTGCCCATGTACTGGTGTCAGTAACGTAGCCAGGATCGGCCGATGAGGGGGTTTTCGTAACAAAATGCCGAACGAAGCTGCTAGTGTGCGCGGCCATGCAAGGACACTGATACAAGCAGTACACTACAAGGTCAACATTATTACAGTGAATGGTACGTTCAGTTTACAATCTAAAACAAATGTTCGAGTCTTCTTACAAAATACTGTATATTGGTTCTAGTTTATTGTCAGTTACCGTTTATTTCTTTTTATAAAATTTTCCAGGGGGTGTTCTAATCCCCCTTGGATACGTCCCTGTGTCCAAGACTGCTTGCTCATTCTCACCAGACGTTACAGTTTTCTCTCTTTGAATGCCGCCTGCAACACGCCGAGAATCTTTGCAATTGGATGTCGCCTCTCTAGACAGACGTACTGCATGGCACGCAGTTTTCCCTATAGATGTCCGCCTCCGTGGTTTAGTGGTTACTGTGATTAACTGCCACCTCCGGAGACCCGGATTCGATTCCCGGTTCTGCCACGAAATTTGAAAAGTGGTACGAGGGCTGGAAAGAAACCACTCAGCTTTGGCAGGTCAACTGAGTAGAAGGGGGTATTCGATTCACCCCACAGCCTTTCTTGCTTGGTTTTCCGTCATTTTCCACATTTCCTTCAGGTAAATTCCGTGATCGTACCTTACTTACAGCCAAGGCCGCTTCCTTGCCAGTTACAGCCCACATATCCCCTGTTCAGGATATTAGGCGAGGCAGCCTGGGTGGGGTACTTGTCCTTCTCCCCAGTTATATCCCCCGACCAAATGTTTCACGCTCCAGGATACTGACCTCGAGGCGGTAGAAGTGAGATCCGTCGCCCAGTCCGGGGAAAAACCAACCCTGCAGGGTGAAAGGATTAAATAAAAAATCCCCATAGGTAAGGAGTATGTCCACGTATTCATCCGTGGGAAACACGACGGATAATGGAAGTGACTAATTAAAACCGTACATCAGTGCAGCGCATTATATCAATAACAGCGTCCTACCTTTGCATGTTGCACACACTGGCCTAGATAGTTAAACATCATACCGATGATAAAGTGAAAAGATCTACGAATCGAAATATTAGCGATACGTTCTGCAAACCGCTAGGCGACCATCAAGGCCTAACCCAATGCACCACGGTAGAATGGTGTAAGTAGTAGGGCAAGGCAGGTTCTGGAACAATGGGTTCTGGGTCAGGATTTTCCCACGAGGTCATTGACCACGACTAATGTCATTGCTCGACAACGTTATGATTACGTGACCGTGACGTCGCATTGTTTACAAATATGGTCACGTGCTCTTGACAGACCCTAACCTCACTTTTTAGGCACGTGGGCGCTGCTAACCTCACTGCTGCCATCTTAACAGGTCCTAACCTAAATTTTTTGACCACGTGGGGGCACAGAATTGCATCAAGTGAACGTGGCTAGCCTGACAGCTGTTATCTTGACAAGTCCTAACCTCATGAACTAGTTTTAGAGTGGAATTTTGAATTTGTGTCCATGGCTAACCTCACTGCTGTCATCTTGAGAGGTCCTGACCACGTGCACTTGTTTTGGCGTGGATTTTGAACAAGTGAACGCGGCTAACCTCACTGCTGCTGCCATCTTAACAGGTCTTAACGTCATTGCTGCCATCTTAACGACGTGGGGCGCGTAATTTAAACACCTACTAAGATGACAGCTGCCGTCTTGACAGTTCCTAACCACGTGCACCTGTTGAACAGTCAACGTGGCTAACCTCACTGCTACCATCGTGACAGCTCCTAACCTCACTGCTGCCCTCTTAACTACGTGGGGGCGCGGAATTTGAATAAGTGACATCTGTCAATATGATCGCTGGCATCTTGATAAGTCCTAACCACGTGCACTTCTTCTGCCGCGGAATTTTGAAAAAGTGAAGGATCCCTATAACCTCACTGCCATCATCTTGACGGGACTTAGCCACGTGCAGGCGTGGAATTTATTAAAAGTGTACGACCCTAACCTTACTGCTAATATCTTGACAGGACATAGCCAGTTGGGCCTAACTACACAGGATTAAAGTTTTAAGGCTAGCTGCCTTTCTCGATATGCCCCTACCCCATCACCATCTTGTTTAGGGGGCCAAACCTTGGAGGATTATAGTTTTAAGGCTAGCTGCCGATCTCAATATGTCGTTTCCCGACAACATCTTAGAGGGGTCTAACCTTACTGGGAAAATAGTTTTAAGTCAAGGGCGTAAGGACTCTAGTTTAATGCTAGCTGCCCTTCTCAACAGCGTTACGTTACGGGGTTCAGCTCAAATCCTCCTCCTCCTCACAGCTTCACCGTTATCTGACACAGTTTAACGGACAGATGCCCCCTCTACTATTTTATCGAGGAAACCTAACTACATTGTCGCTAAGGCTTTACGCCTCTATCTGACTCGTCACCTCCCCTCCTGAACAATATAAACATGTTGTTATTCAATCCTGTTACAGAGGACCAGAAATGATGTGCCCTCTGCGAAGAGCATGAATGTTTTGTGTATAGAACATATATATAAATTTATAGCCTGTTGTTGCCTTACAGTAAAGATTTGAATAGTCAGCATACATTCCCCTATTATGTTCTGAACAAAAAAAGTTACATTGATTATATGATAGGAGGACTAGGGTGTGCAGGATCTTGTCGATAAAAACAAGAGAAATTGACACGCAGGCAGATGGTGATTTTATGGAATAAAAACTACTTCTCTCTCCTTATTTTGCGAATATGGTATAAACTTTTTTGATGCAAACAGGAAAAAATCATGGATTCGTACTCTGATCTCTACCCTGTTCTTATTGATTAATGGTAGAATAAAAATACGTTACTCCTTATTACGTGACACATGATTCATAATATAGTTACAGTAAAAAGTTACATATATGGAATAGAACACAAACTCTCTGATGTGTAAGATAACAACAGACTATAAATGTTAACAAACGCACTACTTCCTTACTGTTATACGCACACAACACTCTCCATCGTAAAACCGAACACACACAAAATAGAGAATTGTTTTTAGGACAAGCAAATGCTGTGAGGTAGCCCTTATACATATACATTTTGTCACTACGCTCAAACACACACTTCATTTAGCAATTACACTTTGATTATCTGAGATACAAGTGAAAAAGGAAGGGAGAAGGTAGTAACACATACACCTCTTTTCTATCAAATAGCATTGTGAAGTTAGCATAAAGCTTGATGTCCCCATCCGACAAACTAATTACTATGAACAGCTTCCTCCCCGCTGCTGAGAGGACTTTTATACACACACAGAATGGTGTATACTTATTCTGTTACGCTGAATGGATTGGACAGAGCTGTCCTTCTTGATGATACTTACCATTTTCTAACGCAGACAATAAATAAGGAGAATCGAAATAGCATTATCTGCTGGCCCACAGTAAATACCAAGCAAATGCTGCGACTGTATCTTCCGTCGATATTCGTTTAGAATTTAAAACAACTCAAAATATTCCAGCAAACACAACAGCCTGTTTTCTTATGTTTTATTTGTGTAATGATACTAACCATCTTCTAACGAATATTGTTACAAGACAATCACTGTTCAGACCGGGAATCGAACACGTGAATACTATCTTAGTTATTTGTGCAACCACGACGTTGTAATCATTGACAGGAGGGTTCCCCCAAGCCAAAAGTCATAATTACAATTTTGCTACTGCAGATCCTCACGAACTAGCCCTTAGTAAATACCAAAAAATGTTAGGACGGTATGTTACAGCACCCCGACAATATTGTTCTGTCATATCGCGCTGAACGGAAACGGAAAAATACATACACACATTTTCGGCTACACATCACTAACCGCGTGGCCAATACGCTCGGTCTATGTTTGTTGCATCGGCATTATCATATAATGTTACCGGAACTTTACCTGTTGTTAACTTACCTTGATCATACAAATTATTTTTTACTCTTTATTCAGTAACTATTTACGACAGACAGCGGAGAGCGTACAAAAGACTCTGACCTGTCTTCAGAATCACATAGCCTCTGATTATGAGAAAAGGATTGTATATTATTCATAACTGATTAATAAAGTTGGCTTTCCGTGGTTTGTCATTTTTCACACCAGTCAAATGTAAGCTACCGAAAACCGCGTTGCCAATTCGCTCGGTATAGGTGTGTTGCATTGGCATAAACATAATGTCACTAGAAATTTACCTGTTGTCAACTCACCTTGATCATATATGATTTTTACTATTTTAGTAACTACTTACGACAGACGGCGGATACCGTAAAAATATCTCTGACCTGGCTACAGAATTGCATGGCCACTGACTATGAGAAAACGATTGTATATTGTTATTCATATTTGATTAATAAAGTTGGCTTTCGGTGGTTTCGCATTTTCACACCAGGCGAATCGGACCCCGAGACCTGAAACGCACTGGACTACGTAGATTTGTTTCTATTTACCATACGAATGATAAAACATGGATACATTAAAACACAACACATTGCACACGCATTACGTGACACTATCTTCTAATGTAGTGAAGACATCCGGAAACCACAATTACAATTTTGCTATTGCAGATCCTCACGAAGTAGCCTATAGTAAATACCAAGCAAATGCTAGGACTGTATGTTACAGCACCCGACAATATTGTTCTGTCTCATCGCGCTGAACCAACTCTCCTGGAGATATAATCGGAAATATACACACACATTTTCAGCTACACATCACATCACTAACCGCATGGAAAACACAACACATTGCACAATCATTACGTAACACTATCTTCTAATGTAGTAAAGACATACACTTGAATCGCATTTTTTAAAATTATACACTTGGTTGCATTTTTTAAACATAGCATATAAAATATACATTTTAGAAATGATAAATGTAATCTCTAATGCGTTAAGTGCTGGGCTGCACCCAGTAAGGGAATGGAACAAAGTCTCCCTCTGCAGCACAATGTCCTTGAATTATCTCAGCTACTTGCGTTAGGGAATGGCAATGTTATAACGTCTCTTGAAAGTACATGCAAATTTTTCATACTGGTTTAAGATACAGTTTGTAAGCTACATACGCGTGTCATTAATCTTAACATTTGCATTACCTATCTAGAAACTGTCGTGTTTATGGGGAATACAGAAGAACAGCCTGTTTTGCAGTTAATCGACTGTGTCAGGGATAGATTGTGTGAAGCCCCCACCTAGTAGGGAGGGCATATGATGTGTTCTAAAGCCATAGTCTAGACTGTGCTTTACGGTTTTCTGTGCTGTGAAATGTTCACTCCAGGCAAATGCTAGGGGTTACACAATCACATGTATGCCTTTTCTGTGTTTATTACACTATAAACGTAATTAAATTAATAAAGTAAGGGTCTAGAAACTCAGAACTCTGGAACGCATTCATACTAATAATAACAATAGTAATAATAATAATAATAATGGTAATAATAATAATAATGATACTTTTTCTAGTTTGCCGGCCTAGCGAGTAATGCGCACGATGGCGGCCGTGTTCAACTTCTTAGTGCTAGTGCCCCGGGGACAAGATAGAGGATATCCCTAACCGCACGGAATACAGCAAGAGAGAATGTCAAGTACTTAGCTCCCCAGGTGGTTCTCACCTGCTTTGCAGAACAGAGGGTATTAAACAACTCTCCTGTAGTTGAGTGGACGGCGTTCTTGTACCGTCAATTAAACGTGCACCTCTGGTGTGTACAAAAAAGTCACAAATAATGTTCATCAAGTACTTTTGATCGTAAAACTGGACAAGAGAACACACCATCTCCCGGATGCAAGCTCGCAGCTGCCGGCCGTAACCGCATGGCCAATTTGCCCAGTACAACATTATCTTATGTGTAATATCATTGAGAGGCATATTAAAGGTTGAGAGAGCCTCCGTAGCTCAGTCTGCAGCACGTCGGCCACTTACCGCTGGGTTCCGTGGTTCAAATCCCGGTAACTCTATGTGAGATTTATGTGAACAAAGCGGAGGAGGGACAGGTTTTTCTGCGGGTAGTCAGGAAACAATAATTACCACCACCACCACCACCACCACCACCATTTGATGATTTAGCACGATGTAGGTTGTGTAGACATCGAATCAGTTTATACATCAAAGTAAAAATCCCTAGGCATAGCCGGGAATCGAACCTATGATTTTCAAATATTTTACATTGAAATAAGACATGATTTGCATCAGCCAACCAGGCAACTATCATTTATATATAAATAATCAAAGAGTTAATCGTGAGCTTGCATCTGGGAGATACTAAGTTCGTATCCTACTGTCGGCAGCCCAAAAGAATAGTTTTCTGTATTTTCCTTCATGCAAATAAACCTGGGGCTATACCTTAATTAAGAACACGGTCGTTGTTTTTATATCCCACCGATCGTAGCCAGAACGGGAGCTGGTTCAATTCTTATCTTCGCTGTTAGGTGGGCTTTATTCTATTTCTCGTTCGCCTTGTCTCTAACATACATACTTTGGAAAGATTAATTATAAAATGAATCAGATAAAATATGTTCCACATAGAGGGCCTGCGGGGTAATATTCTCTTACCTCGATGTTAAGTGCCTACAAATTAGCAGATTCGATCATGGCATAGTCAAAATGTACTTTTCTACTTTGGCGGAATTGGGAGTAACGCGCTAGATGGCGGCTGTGTGCAACTACCTAGTGCTGGGGTCCCCGGGAAAAGAAAGCGACTATATGACCATATACGCAGACTGCAGTATTGCGCTGGAATGTGGCCGTATGCAACTTCCTAGTGCTAGGGCCCCCGGGAAAAGAAAGCGACTATATGACCATATACGCAGACTGCAGTATTGCGCTGGAATGTGGCCGTATGCAACTTCCTAGTGCTAGGGCCCCCGGGAAAAGAAAACGACTATATGACCATATACGCAGACTGGAGTAACGAGCTAGATGGCGGCTGTATGCAACTACCTAGTGCTAGGGCCCCCGGGACAAGAAAGCGACTATATGACCATATACGCAGACTGGAGTAATGCGCAAGATGGCGGCTGTGTGCAAATTCCTAAATTCCGAATATTTTCATGCAAACATCTATTAATGTGCCTCCTCCTCCTCCTTATCTACTAGGGGCCGATGCCTTTCGATGTTAGGCCCTTTTGAACAAGCATCATCCTCATTCTCCTTATCTAGTTTCTATCGTCAGGTACCCCTTCCCTCCTCCTCGTTATTAGTCGCAGTTTTACAGATAGATAAGACAGTTGTTACTGCCGGTTGCAGTGTAGAACTGTACATCTTATCTACCTAAGTGTGCACATTAATAGTAAAACATCTATTATGTTCATGTGCGATCCTTGTAGTGTGAGTTTTTCAAGACTTGACAATCTTCAACGACATAAAGCTGTAAAGCATTACTTCGGAATATTTACATTCAACAGGCGTGATTGTCTTCCGCCTACTAACTTTGTTTTATGCAGCCCAAGAAACGTGTAAAATGTCGTAAGGTCGATATTATACATCGGTGCCCGGCTCCATGTCCAAATGTTTAACGTGCTGACCTTTGGCCGCAGGGGTCCCGGGTTCGATTCCCGGACGAGTCAAGATTTCTAACCATAATTGGTTAAAACCGCTGGCACGGAGGCTGGGTGTATGTGTCGTCTTCATCCTCATTTCATTCACATCATGACGCGCGGGTCGCCTACGGGTGTCAAATCTAACGACCTGCATCTGGCGAGCCGAACTTCTCCTCGACCATTCCAGACACTAAAAACCATACGCCATTTCATTTCTATACTGTCATCCTTTGTTATACTAATGCCCCGAATATACCTGGGGGTTCGCCCTTTTTCTCTAGTCCTTCCATACTTCTGTAATGAAAATGGGGTAAATAAATAATACTAATAACAAGTTCAGCATGCAAGCGATTATGACCACAGCCGACAGTATCTATCCGTGTACAGGTTACTATAGTGAACGAGTGCAGCAGTGACGTACACAAGGGACAATGGGTGCTGCCTTACCAATAAGTATCATGAGTAAAGATCTTAAAATGTTTCTAAAGAGAAATCACGCACCCAGAAATATGAAGTGGGCCTAGGTGGTTTCCGTAAAGTCCTCAGGACACGCGAGGCCTTGCTAAGGATTCAGCCAAACATTCTGAACACAGTAGGATCTTCCATTCGTCAAAAAGCTGTTTGAGAACGGCTATCTGTATTCTGAGCAAATCTTCAAAAAGCGGAAGCTGGAAAGGTAATGGCAGCCTGAGGTACGCAGGTGACAACGTCTTCTTGGCTGACAATACTGAATGATTTCAGCATCTGGCAGACACAATTGTTGAAGACGGAGATAAACTTGGAATCAAAATTAACACCGACAGGACAAAGGTGATGGCCCTTACTAGAGCCCGTTACAAGCGCATTCTTATAAACAAGTTAAACAGTACACTAGCTTCAGTACCTTGGCATCTGGATTAGTAAGGACTTGAAAATGAATTTAGAGATCCACGTAAAAGTAGAAATGGCTCCTGCTAGCTTTCGGTAAATGAGGAATCTACAGTTTTCAGGTCAACATTACTGTGGGGGAGTGCAAAATGGGTGAATTCAGGATAACTTATTCACACGTTGGAAGGTACGGACTTGAATATAGCTAGAAGGATTTGCTGGGTAAAATCAGGCGGAAACAATGGCAGGAAGGTATTCCGAATGAGAACATAAAGGCTAAGTTATGAACGAAATCAATGGAAGAGCAAAAACTGTGAGTCGAATAGAGGAGGAAAATAATGGACTCGGCCAGGGAGGGTAACAGGAGTAGGGCGACGAGAGATAGACTCAGTTTATTATAAGACAGGGGCGTATATTAGGGGGGCCCAGCGGGCTTGGCCCCCCCCCCCCAAAATAATGAATAAGCCTTGAAGAACTGGACTAAAATGATGGGAATTTTCGATTGTTGTTGAGATACCGAGCCTACAGTAGACACAATATTCTTAAAGACCAATTAATGACCAGTGGTGGGAAGACGATGTACACACGTTCTTTCATTCAAAACGAACTTATTAACACATTCGGTCACTTAATGCAATCAAAAACTGTAGAAAATGTCAGATAGTCTGTTTTTGATTCCGTTTTAGCAGATGAAACCACTAAAATCAGCCAAATCGAACAGTTTTCTCTCTGTGTACGTTAGGTAGAGGACCAAGCCTTCAAAATCAGAGAAGATTTTCTGACATTCGTCCCCGTTTTTGACGTCACTGGAGCAGGTTTGGCCAACACAATGTTGGAGACCTTGTCAACATTAGGGTTAGACCTAAACAAAATGAGAGGCCAAGGGTTCGATGGTGCTGCCACGATGAGCGGGCAATTCAGAGGAGTACAAGCTTCCATCAGAGAAAAGCTACCGTTAGCTCTGTATACACATTGTTCTTCACACACTCTAAATTTATGTTTGTCAGATGCGAGAAAAATACCTTCTATAAGAAACTGTATGGGAGTCATAAAATAAGTCTGTGGATTCTTTCATATGTCAGCCAAAAGAACCAAAATATTGAAATCAATGATTTCTGAATGTTGTCCAGAACAAAAGAAAAAGAAACTTATTTCAATGTGCGAAACCCGATGGGTAGAAAGGCACGACTCGGTAATTTTATTTAAACACATTTTGGAGCCTATATTTCTCTCCCTTTGCAATATAGAAGAGGAATTAAATGATTCAGCAACTAAGGCTCACACTCTAAGTAGTGATATTAGTCAATTTGCATTTCTTGTTAATCTGTTTGTTTTGAGGCGGATGCTATCAACCACGCATAACTTATCTGAGCAGTTTCAAAACAAAAATATAGATATTCCACAGGCCTTGACTAACGTCACAAGTGTCTTCCACCTTCCATCGAAGGAGAGGGCAAATGCTGATGAATCATTTAAAGCCTTGTATACTCAAGTAAAGTCATTTGCTGCCAAACTTGACATTAAAGAAGAGATTCCAAGAATTTGCCGCCTTCAAACAGCACGTAGAAACGTCCTCTACACCACAGAAGAATAATAATATCGAGTGCCATACCTGGACGATTTTTGTAATTCACTAAAAGTACGCTTCGAATCTCACAAGGAAACAGTTGCATCCTTACAAAACATCCTTCCACAATTGTGTATCATAACAGATTTCGGTTCACTGGAGGTTGCTTTTGTTTCTACGAAGAAGATATGTCACATAAAGAGATTGTGCAAAGTGAGTTGTGGAAAGAAAAGTGGAGTCAGGAAAATCTTTCAAATCTTCCAAAAACGGCTGTAAGATCTCTAGAAAAATGGGACAAGACTTTCTTCCCCAACATTTTTACCCTTCTCAAATTACTCGCAGTTCTTCCTGTTTCTATCGCAACCGTAGAAAGAACTTTATCTAGCCTAAGGAGACTGAAGACTTACATAAGGAAGAGCACATCTGAAAGTAGGCTTAACGGGCTTGCTTTACTCTCTATCCACAGAGACCTAATAGTGACGAAGAAGTTCTTGATAAGTTTTAATTACCTATACCAAGAAACCTGGACTTCGTTTTGTAACCATTGGTGTACTGTATGTATGTACCGGTATGTATGTATGTATGTATGTATGTATCAGCCCAAATCAATGTTTCCTTTTTCCTTTCTGAAGTGTTTGAAGTCGTCTGACCTCTTAAAATTACTTAACCTAACCTTACATTAAACTTGGCCCCTCCCAAAAATATATTCTATATTCGCCACTGTTATAAGAACTGTTAGCTGACAGCGCTCGGTTCCTCCGTCCGCCCTCTATATTTTTAGTTAGGTTGCTCTGCAAATGTTTGTTTTCTTACTAAGCTTCTAAATTGTGTATTGTCTTGAGTGGTTTTCTCGGTAACACCAATTTCTCGTAGATCTCGGTTTATTCCCACTAACTAATTGTTACATATTTTCAGAGATATTGCTAGATTTTGAAGTTTCTTTGCTAACCTGTTGTTATCCATTCTGTAAAATTTTGATCGCCTTTCCCTAATTTTATCTACGATTTTTAAAATTTAGTGATTTGATAAATTTCCCGTCGTTTCTTTTACATTCAAATTTCATTCTCATTCTTTGGTCCTAGATTTTTCCTCTATTTTTTCCGGTGTTTTATGTTTGTGACCTGCCGGGTGGATGACGGTGTTGTAGTGTGGTAATTTTGTATTTCTTCTGTCCCAGGTGATGTTACAAGCAGTTCCTCTTTGGTTCGCTTTTTGATTGTTCCTGCTGCCTGAATAATTTCGAATATATACTTCCATTTACCTACTTGGAAGAGTTTTCCGAAGTTAGTGATTAATGATAGATGGTCGTTTGTCGAATCTTGATTTAGTTTTATATATTAGGCCTTTTCAAATACAATTTGGGATACGATTTTTGCATCTTCTCTATGGATTGGATTGCTTCTTGTCTGTTGCCCGAAACGACTGCAAGGTCATCTGCAAAATCAAAGCAATCATTGTGAATGTCGTTTTCAAGAAGTCTGCCAATATTTATCAACGTTAATTTCCTTATTCCATTCATGAATCACGTTTTTCAGAAACCAGATTGGATAGTAGTGGAGATAACCCATCTCCTTGTCGGACACCGGTTGTTATTTCGAATGGTAAAGAAATTTCTGCCATAAATGTAATTTTGGATTTTGGATTGGTTTGAGTTCATTTATTTTTCCTGTCGACTTGGGATTCTTCTATAGTGTTGAATAGTGTCTATCTATGGAATGATATGCCTTATTATTATTAATATATTTTTAGACCAAAGGTCTAAATTTGTATTTTGTGCCTGATACTGAATATTCTTCGATTTCTAGCTAACTGATATAATTTGTGTCCAGGAAATGTAAGTGACTTATTTTAGGGTGTAAGACACTGTCTGCCGTGTATAACCAAGTCGTAGACAAAATTATAAACTGAAACATTTTCATCGTAACGAAACACATTCTTCAATTAATTAGTAGCCATGGTACACTTTGGGTTTGGAACTCATTCTACCATCAGCTCTGAGTGTCCTGGCAACAACCTGGATTTGATACTATGATTCCACAAATTAGCCGCCATGTGTTACCGCGGTACTCTTTTTTCTACCTACAAAATATAACCGTATATTCCTGTTGTAGTATTTCACAGTTACGTAGCGTATATAGAAGATCTGGTCATGACAATGGATAACTTTCTTCTTTTATGAAGCCACTTTCATTTGGATACTGCTACCGCTACTTATTATTCAGGTTCATCACCGACACCTACGTGGTCGATATTATAACATCTTTCTCCAATGAGAAACCGTTGGGTCGTTTACCTCGCAACATTCATCCGGTTTTAAGTTCTTTCCTCCTTGACTGGATAGCACGTTGTAGATGATAACAGAGAGTGTCGGCTGGAAAAGTCTCACTTTCCTGTCAAGAATTAATTGAGCAACTATCCTTTCTCAACTGCCATGGTCGTTGACCTTTAAGCATGAAGGACACTTCCGTAAACGTACTTGCTGAAGGATGTGGGAGAACAAGAAGTAACAAGTGCAGTCCAGTACAATGGAAAGGTTCTGCAACTCCCTGTAACGTGGTGAAATTACGGAGCAAGTGGCTGTGAGGTTTGAGTCACGTATTAGGGAGATAGTGGATTTGAACCCCACTGTCAGCAGCGTTGAAGGTGGTAACGTATTTTCCCATTTTCACGCAGGCAAATGTTGGGGCTGTACCTTAAGGCCAAGGTCATTTCCTTCCTACTCCTAGCCCTTTCCTGTCCCATCATCGCTATTCGTGTCGTAAAGCAAATTGCCAAAAATAAGTCGTGAAATTCGAGGATGATAACCGGGGCCGGGATTTAAGATGAACATTTCTCAGATCTCTCATGAGTTATATCCTCCTAATTGGACGAGAATTTCGAAGTAAAAGAAAATTGAACACAATGTAATGTCATACAATTCTCAGTTACACTCAGTTTACACTCAACTGTGATATTGCAGTACTTCTTCTTCTTCTTCTTCTTCTCCTTCTTCTTCTTCTTCTTGATCTGTTTGACCTCCAGCGTCGGTTTTTCCCTCGGACTCAGCGTGCGATCCCGCCTCAAGGGTAGTGTCCTGGAGTTTCAGACTCTGGGTCGGGGGATACAACTCGGGAGAATGACCAGTACCTCGCTCAGGCGGCCTCACCTGCTATGCTGAATAGGGCCCTGGTGGAAGTTTGGAAGGGATAGACAAGGAAGAAGGAAGGAAGCGGCCGTGGCCTTAAGTTAGGTAGGAAAAGTAGGAAAGTAGGAAAACACGGAAAACAACGTCCGGGTTGGCTGAGGAGGGACTCGAAGGCCCCTCTACTCAGTTGACCACCCGAGGCTGAGTGGACCCGGTTCCAGCACTCGTACCACTTTTCGAATTTCGCGGCAGAGCCGGGAATCGAACCCCACCCTCTGGGGTTAGCAGCTAACAACACTAACCACTACACCACAGAAGTAGTATAATTGGACAGTTCGGCAGCCTCCTCCTCCTCCCCCCGAAGAGCCCACCCAGGGGCCCACTCCACCTCCTCCCGGGAGCCTTCCCAGGGGCCTGCTCCTCCTCCCGCGGGAAATTTGAATTGGTAAACAAAGCCACGTGATTTTTGACAGACAACAACGCATCGCTAACCTCAGTACTGCCATCTTGACGGACCTAAACCTTAGTGGTACCAACTTAACATAACTAGCGCGAGAATTGAATCGGTAAACAAATCCACGTGCTTTTTTGACAGCCACGTGCTTTTTTGACAGCTATCATCGACAACAACTTATCGCAAACCTCAGTACTACCATCTTGACGGACCTAAACTTTAGTGGTACCAACTTAACCTAACTAGCGTGAGATTTGAATCGGTAAACAAATCCACGTACTTTTTTGACAGCCGTCATCCGCTATCTTTAATGAAGAGAACAGCGTGCTGCCCTCTTTAGCTAAATACCTTTGACATGTGGTGGCGGATAATTTGAAAAATGCTTTTTGACAGCAGTCATCTTTAATCGACAGAGCACCGTGCTGCACTCTGGTGGCAGGCAATTCCACGTGACAGCAGCCATCTTTAATGAAGAGAGCACAGTGCTTCACTCTTTAGCTGAAATATGGTGGCGGCAAATTGAAAAATTTTACTCGCTCTTGTTTGGACACAAACCCACGGCTTTTTTGACAGCTGTCATCCGCCATCTTTAATCAAGAGAGCACAGTGCTGCAATCTTTAGTTGAAATGTGGTGGCGGCAAATTCCACGTGCTCTTGTTTGGAAACAATGTCACATGCTTTTTTGACAGCTACCATCCGCCATCTTTAATCAAGAGAGCACAGTGCTTCACTCTTTAGTTGAAATGTGGTGGCGGCAATTTGAAAAATTCTACTCGCTCTTGTTTGGAAACAAACCCACGTGCTTTTTTGACAGCTGTCATCAGTAGTATAGGCGTAGGTATGGGACAGACAATAAAGCGTGGTTAAAAGTAACCATTAAATTGCCTTCTAAAATTATGGTTAAAGTGACCTTTACATGTTTTAAACAGTTATCTGATAGTGTTATGGTTTAAGTGACCATTAAACATTTTTCAAAAGTATTATGGATTAACCCAACCATAAAACAGTAATTAAAATTATGGAAAAACTTAACTACAAATCCCAATGAAAATTACGTATAAAATTATGGTTTATATCAGCTATAAAAGACTATAAAAATTATGGTTAAAATAAACCTTACAAATTCCAAAAATTTTCAACTAAAATATGGTTGAATTTATCTATAAAACGTGGCAACAATTGTTTACAATTTTTATGGTTAATTTCAAACATAAAAAGTAATGGAAAGTATGATCAAAACCATCCATAAAAATTAGAGTTAAAATGTAATACAAATTATGGATAAACTACCCATAAAATTTCTAACGATTTTTAAAATATTATGGTTAAAAAGTAACCACAAAACGGGCTCTATAATGTAATTAAAATGTTATGGCTAAAATAATGGTTAAAATTGACTATAAAAGTGATCAAAATTAACTATGCACACATTAAAAAATAATGGCTAAAATCAAGGCAAACATTTTAATGACTTTTAAAAGAATTATGGTTAAAACACGGGTGTAAATTCTAACGACTTTTTAAAAAGAATAATGCTTAAAATTACCAGTGACTTTTTAATGGAATAAGTATTTATATACTTTAAAATAAAGGTTAAAACATGGGTGCAAAAAGCTATAAAATAATGTGTACACTACTACATTTAGTATCCCCAAGGAAGTGTATCAATTATTTTGTCTTCTTCTTTTAGGATCATACGCTTGTCGTAGTCGACTTTAAATTCTTTGGCAATATTTTTATTTACAAGGCTATTTGTTTTCTTATCTCTAGTTATTAGTTTGTTATTAATGATAACTTTGTCCGTAGAACTATGTACTAATTCTGTCATTGTTTTCATGTTTAGTTTTTCGGAATTTTCGAAGTTGAGAGTAAATCCTTTAATCTTGGTTGTTTGTTTACCTTTATATGTTTCGTACGCATAACTCTTTGGACCTGTGCTTATCCATTCAGTAACATAATCATCTTTACCGAGCTCATCAGTCCATTCACCAAGCATACATCCAGTCGGTACCGTATTTGTTCCGTCATCTATGTACACTACACTATCTGTGTCATAGTACACTACTTTATCGCCTAGTCTATCTAGCATGTCGTATAACCTTATTCTAGCATTAGAAGTGGTGAAGGCTGCTACAAATATGTTGGTACTTGTACTATCTTCTACGTAATAATTATTATAGTTGTATGTTACCTCAATTATTTCCTCATTGATGTACATTACATTAGTTATTTCTATCTCATCGTCTAGTAGTAATTCGTACCACCGTTTAGGGTTGTCGATGAACTCTGTTTGTGACATGTTTTGCCTCTGACCAAATTTACCCCAAAGGGAATTTAAACAGATTTTGGCTACAGCTCGCTTGCCAGGATTGGGGTTAATTTTATTAATGTCAAGATTGATACCTTGCTGTTCTTTGATTACCCTCGCGTATTCTTCTTTAGATTTGTAATTACCCTCCCAAGGACTGGTTTCTAATTTGATCTTCATAAAAGTTTTAATGTAGTCTTTGAACATATTATTACTTTTCTCTTTAAATTGCCATACTTCGTAAATTTCTTGTATTTTGTAGCCTTTCTCAATAGCCTTATTAAGCTTAATTGTAGTCCAAGTTCCAAGTAGCATCCTCTCTTTATCACTATGGTTACAACTACCTGCCTTTTCTTGTGCACACTTTGCACACAAAGTAAACATTAACTTATCTAGCTTCACAGGGAGTACAGGATGATAAAGACCTTTTGGAGGAAGCACCTTACATTTAACTAAGCCAAACCATTTCTTATTGTATTTTTCTGGCGAAAATATTTTAGTAGGGTGACCTACAGGGTAGTAGTCATAAAACATAACTGTTGGGTACAAACTGCATATATCTATATATCTTAGCTTCTTTCCAGAAACTTTTAGTTTAGCCGCATTAGTCCTGCCGCCGAAGAATGCATCCCTGGGATTTAGTGGCTCTACCACTTCTACAACATTTATAGTTTTATCTAGGCTCCTTTTGTAGTCTTTAGAATTCTTCCACCTACAGCTCCACATTTCGACAACATTGTAGCCAGCATCTCTCAGAGTTTGTGTTCGCTCTATAGTTCTTGTAAGCAAGTCGTCCATAGATTGATTGTTGACATTATTGATAGTATCGCAGCTGTAACAGTCGGGACATCCATGCCAGAAACAACCATGATACTGGTACACGGTTTTATTAGTTTCACAATACCCATCTACCTTTGCTCCACATATAGTTACCTCCCCACTATTTAACGCGTGTTGAACACCCTTGAACGTATTTAACCATGCTATGGACTCTTTACTGAACATTTCTTTCTTTTGCTCTTTGACTACAGCAATCGTATTTTTCTGAAGGAATGTTGACCTGAAGATAGCCATACAAACACTAGCTATAGTTATGTATTGGAAGGGATCTATATTTGCTATTTCTAAAAATGACTGCCTAAAGGCAAGGCAACCTCGTCGTAGTATATCGACATCTGAATGACAGTACTCAGCTAATTCCTTTTTAAAGTCAAACACGTAGTTTTCTTTCACCCTTTCAGCGTGCCATTCTAAGAATGTTTTTCTAGCATCAGGTTTCATAGTATTTACACCATAGTATTTAGTAGCTGGAATGGGTCCTACGTAATTTTGATTTTCAGCCTTATTGAAGAAGTGTGGGAAGTACCCCTTTTTAAGTTCTTCTAACCCAAATGTTTTAGGAAAGGCTGCTAGACTTCCTTGGATAAAGTTTATACTGTCAATTATTCTGAGCCTTAGGATAGGTATTTTGAGCTCCATAATCTTAGTCCCTTGGTAAATAGTTTTAATCTTAATACTATTATTGACGCAATATTGTAAAATAAAATAAGCATCGTAACCTTTTGCGTTGTGCGCTATACACGTATAACCTTTGTGGTTGTCTGATATCAGCCATTGACAAAATTCATCATTTTTAAGAAAAGATCGTCTATCACCTTTAAAGTCATAAACAGATACAAAATTCGGCGTGTGTACTCCGGTATCCTGTACAGCTTCGTAATCGAAAAAGTAGTATTTTTCCGTGTAAGTACACCTTTTGTTAGGCTTCTCTGCTTTTCTATTGCAAATACATTCTTCTATACAGTATCCCCCACGGTTTTTCCTACCTTGCATATAACATTCATGCGTAGTTGTCTTTACGATTTTATGACAGTTCCAACATTCCGAGTACCCACACCAGTGCTTTTTACTTCTTTCACATATCTTATTACACTTTTTGCACTTGTAAGCTACCTCGCACACTCGCTCGTGGTTATCAATACAGTCCTTACCAATACAGTATCTGTTGCACTTTGTACAGTATACTCGGGGTCGCATACCTTCTGGGCAATTATGTTTTGGGCACAAACACAAATTACACACATTTTTTTTTATCTTTGTTACACGAATGTTTGTCTAAGTGATCGTAAGGTACATCACATTTTTTGCAGTAATATGAACTTCCCTAAAAACCTCGTATATTATTAATGGTATCATAATGGTTGGCGTGCAAATACAAATAAATTGTTATCGCGTCATTTACACCTGAGGAATCGATTACCTTGTTAAAATGGGCAGCCGAAACAACCTTAATCCGAATATCTAAAAGGTGTGCAACGTCTTTAATATCGCTTAAACTAAACCCATCTTCACAGTTTATCCCGAATCTTGTGCATAACTCTTTTGCTAATTCTTCTTGCAGACCCCGTCCTTTCCTAATGTAGGAAATTTCATTATCTGTTAATTTCCTGCCTAGTATATTCCTAGTTTCATAGGTTAATGCGGTAATTATTGCTCTTGGCCCGCAAAGGTTATCGGTGTTGGTTATTTTGTTTATGCTTCTTTTAGCTATAACATCTTTAGCAATATTGACTATTTTCTTACCCTTTGCTCCTTTGCCTCTGGGAATTTTGTAGACTTCGAAGTGAAAAGTGGTATTGTTGATATCTACATTTTCGTTGGATGTTATTATTCTTTCGATCTGGTCAAGTAGATGTGAGGCATTGACTTTAATTTTCCTTTTTGACGAAATCATGTGGTTAAAATTTTCATTTTCAGCAACTACTTTCATTTTATCACCTTGCTTAAAATCAGTTAGTTTTCTTACTTCCTTTATGGCTGCGTACACACCTTTTCTGACGGCTTTCATTTGTTCTACTGGTTTTCCTTGCAAATCTTTTATGTGTATAGTATATGCTGTCTGCCATACGTTAAACTTTTTGATTAGCACAGTACGATCACCTTGATGAATTTCGAAAGGTGACTTTTTAGCTACTGTTTTATTAAATATCTGTTTCTTAAAAGGAAAAATTTGACCTAATTTTTGCTTTTCTATTCTTTTTGTGTTGACTTTACTTTTTGTAGCAGGCTGGTTTACTTCGAACAGGTCTTCAGCAAATCCAAAATGCCTGATTTTGTCTAAGCGCTCCTTTTCTGCCGTTATTAAATTTAGCAACCCTTTTTTTGAATGTATTACTGAGTAACCTTTAATTTTATTTTCCCTCGCAACCTGTTTTAATTCCCGAACGCTTTTTTTAGACAGCTCTGATTCTTGGTAAGTAAGCAAAACACTATCTTCAGCATTACTTGAAGCACTGTTTACAGCTTCAAGAAGAGCAGCCTTTTTCATCTTGTATACTCCTTTTAGTTTGAGTTCCTTTGCTAGAACCCTTAGTTCTTTTACTGTTGCGCCGCTTTGGCGCTTATTATTTTGTTTTGAATCCATTTATTATATAAATTATTTTAATTATAAATTTCATTTTTTAAAAATAATTATAAGACATAACGTTTCCGATCTTGAAAGAGAAATTATAGTAAAATATTTATCTAAATAAATGAACAGAATAATTACATGTTTTATCCTCTCAGTGATTCTAGCGAAAGCTGAGTTGCACACACTGTCTACGCAAAATCAAACTCTACTAGGGATACAATATTTGCATGACTATGGGTATTTAACTGTAGATAATAACGATATTTCAGAAGTAAATATAACAACATACCAAAATGCCCTTAAATTGTTTCAAGAGTACTACAATCTCGATGTTACTGGTGTGCTGGATGAAGCAACGCTAGAGTTAATAAACACTCCTAGGTGCGAAGTTCTAGATGATGAAATTTATTTTAGTACGAACAAGTACAAATGGACTAACAAAAATATAAAATGGCATTTTGCTTTCGCGAACTCAGAAAGGCTAGAACTAGCTAGGACCGCGTTTGAAACGTGGGGGAAGGAGAGTGATCTTACGTTTGAAAATGATATTCAGAACACGGACATAATTATTTCTTATAAACGAGGAAAGCCGCACAGGAACCAAAAAATAGGAGGATTTTGTACATCAAAATTAGATGGTAGAGGAGGAGTGTTAGCCCATGCCTCTTATCCGAACAGTTTTAATTCGCCCGTTGAAATCCATATCGATCAAGATGAATACTGGTATTATAATATTGACGATAAAACGCCAGAAAACCAAGTAAATTTCTTTTCAGTTCTTTTACACGAAATTGGACATGCCTTAGGGATATCTCACTCAAATAATCAAGATGCTATTATGTACGCATATAATAAGAATCAAATACAATTAAATCAAGATGACATTCTTGCTATTCAGAGTTTGTATGGAAAGCCTTCAAAGGAAGAACGTAACAATACGCGTGATGAACGGCCTAAAACAAACCCAACGCCTGGTTCTCCTCAAGAGGTACCTGATTTGTGCGATTTAAATAACGTCAACACATTTCTTATCGTTAACCAGTTATTGTATATATTTTATGGAAGATGGCTTTGGATTTCAGACCTCCATAATTCAACATCATATAAAAATACACGCCCTCAGCTCATTACAGACTGGTTGACATTTTTGCCTCAGGATTTTAAAACGATTTCATCCGTTTACCAGAGACCTTCTGGTGAGATAGTTATTATTGTTGATAACAAAATATACATGATTAATTACCCTAACTTAGTGTTGGTACGAGATTATCCAGTATCCCTATCAGAGTGGAACATGAGTCCGAATACAATAATTCATGCGGTAGTAAACACTTATTCAGGCTACACTTACATTTTTTACAATGACGCGTTCTTTACGGAAATAGATGAATGCAGCTTTAAACCAAAGCAACACGGAATAATATCAAGAAAATTTCCTGGTTTGCCACCTGCAATGGATTCGGCATTTCGATATATTAATGGGATGCTCTATTTCTTTAAAGACACTCAAGTATATCAATACAATGAATTTACGAATTCTCTGGTTAAAGCTGAAAAATTTGATCTCTCAATGATTGGCATAAACTGTCCGAAGAGATCTTCTTCGTTCTTAGATGTAATAAAGAGTCTGAAAAATACTGTAGCTCTACTAGAGGAAATGAAATAATTAATTAATTAATAATTAATTAAAATATTTTTAATTTATACATTTTTGAGTTAATAAATGGAAAAGAATCAATTTCTCGAGAAGCTCAACAGCATCAACGAACAAAAGACGTTTAAGAAGCTTAGTGAGTTAGAAATAGGGAAAGATTATCTCATAACGGATGTAGAAGGTATAAATACAAAATACGGATATAAAACTTTTCTAGAACTTGATAGTGAATTTAAGGTTATATTGCCTGACAAATACAAAAAGGTGCTAAGCTGGGGAGAGGAAAAACAGAGAATGATAGGGTTGAAAATGGTGTACAACGGCACAAAAGAAGTTAATGGTTGCAACAAAGCACACAATATTGAATTCTCTTAATATCCTAACACCCCAGCCTACTAAGTTATTTTTATGCTTACTAAAAGCATAAAAATAATAGTTACTAACTACTAGAATCAACGTAAAATTAAAGCTTTCATCGTAGCTTTATAAAAATTGTAACAGCAATCTATGTCATCACCATTAAGTTCAAAAAGATAATCTACACTGTCCTCAGACAATTGATTTATAAATGCGTCTACATCTTCGGTAGGATGCACTAAAAACAGGAAGAAAGAAAGAGTTATTCGTTTTACTCGAGCGTCCATTTATTAATTCTAACAATTAATTAATAATTAATTTAAAAATTAATTTTATAATATAACATTTTCTTTATCAATCCAGCTGTTGTGAGAATGATCAAAACCCAACCACTTAACATACACCAGATTTCCTTTCTTTCTTAAAACCTTTTCAACAAGGTAGATATTTGGATACTTTGTTTTTTGTAATTCTTGCTCATAAAAGTTACCCTTAATTACCTCATTACTTAAATCCTTCAATTTGTAAGTAATTGGATCAGACAATACTACTTCCTTTATTTCAAATATTTCACTCGACCAATTACCTGTGTAACCCTTTTCGAATATACCTTTTAGCTTACTAATCCTTACTTTATCGCCAACCTTAAATTTTGATCTTTCAGCGGATCCTAATTGTGGATTGTAAATAGCTTTTAGCAATTGTTTTTCATTGTCTTCGCTTACGTCTTTTGGCTTTATTTTTATGGTTGTGTGCGTCGTATTATTGTAACTATGAATTAACCTCGGTAAAATGCTAATCCAGCGGTAGTTCCCTTGAATATCAAACTGTTTCCACATTTTTTCTTTTAAAGTCCTATTAAATCGTTCTACAACTGAAGCCTTTACTTCTGTTAAAGTAGAATAATGATTGATATTAAATGTTTTCATTAACTCTCTAAAATCTTTATTGTAAAACTCTTTACCGTTGTCTGTTTGAAGATTTTTTGGCTTTCTGTCCTTTAAAATACTCTCAAACGCTTCAGCAACGGTGTGCCCTGCTTTATCCTTAACTGGTACTCCCCAGGCATACTTTGAAAATACATCGATTACTGTTAACAAATACTTATAGCCTTTATTAAGCTTCGATATCCCCTTTATTTTTCCAGAGTCCATTTCTACCAAATCAGCTTGCCAAATGTCATCAATCCCATGAGTTGTGACCTTCCTTCTTGGAAAATGTTTCCTCATGGGTTTATGAATTTCGTCTATAATTTCCTCCCGAATGCTGATAGGTGACTTTTTTTTTCAAACCTGCTTTTCTTACTCCCGCACTCTGAACATAATCCTTCGATTCTAGTTCGTCCATTTTTAGTCGTAAGGGTGTGAGGATGCAGTGTTTGAGTAAACGTTTTGCACTTTAAACACCAAACGTGATTATTCATTTATTAATTAATTTATTAATTTAAATTTTTTAAATTTAAAATGTGTAGCCTTAATTCTACGGGTTTCAATTATTTAATTAATTAATTAATTAATCAAGACTAGGTGTGTTTTTAATGGATAATATTTCCATTAAAAACTAAGTTACCTTCAACCGTATAGTCTATTCAACCAATTCATCAGGATCGGGTTCAATTGCATCAAGCATTACTTCACCAAACATAGTAATATGAACACTTAACGGATTTTCGCTGTTTAATTTAAAGCATAGAGTATCGCCAAAATTTGCGCGGAAGGGTTTGCTAGTATCCACCTTAACTTTAGTTTCTAAATTTGATAGAGGAACTAAGTAAACATCTAATATAGTTTTAATAGCATCACCTGTATACGGAATAATATGTTTACTACTATTTATGGCACGAATAAATATTTTCCTAATCGTTGTAGCATATGTAAAGGTGTGCTTAACTTTATCTTTCCCTGTGAAAAGTTCCTTCTGCAATACTATCTTATCGTACACCTTTCTTTCTAAATTTCCAACCTTTTCTACTAATTCCTCTGTTTGTCCAAGAGTAGCAGCTGAATATTCAGTGAACAACTTTTCTATTTCTTCTTTCGTGAAATAGTTACCCTTTAACAACCCGACGGATTTTTGTAATTGTTCGTCTAAATAATGCTTATTAACTGCATCTTTATTGTCGACTGGATCTTCAATGTTCGCTATCCTTTTACTACGAAAATTAATCCAGGTTTTTGAAGTATAAAAAATGTCATCAATGCTTTTGTTTAAAGACTTAATTAGCCTTGAAATTCTTTTTTCTAACTCAGTAGGAGTAATAGCCTTAGTACTTGTTCCGATTGAACTACTCTCTCCCTTTTTAATTTTATTTCCGAATATATCCATTTATTATATCTAAGACATCGTTAAAATTAGCGGGTGTAGGGAAACTCCAATTAGAGAACAACTTTAAAACAACGACACATAAATGACCACACACGTATTCATCAAAATTTTGAATTCTTTCTGCGTTGTAGAAAAGGTTGCTAGTTCCTAAATAATTAACTAGTTTTACAGGAATATTTCCGCCATAGGAATCAAAGACAAATTTATTGTTACCTTTCTTAAAGTAACAAATCCAATGAGTACCTGTGTGGTCTGACGTATCTAAGTTTACAATTCCTGATTCAGTTCTTTTAGGGGTTAATGGTAGCTCATCAATCATGTATACTCCCCTAAAGTTATCGATTTTTAATTCTTTTACTAACTTGTGTATGTCAAAATTCGTTAAAGGGTGGTCATATTTTAAGATCATTTCCTTCACATCTACATTGTTAATTTTTTCACGTTTTTTTTTGGTACCACTACCTTTCTTTTCAATCGCGAGGTTGTGCCTCTTTTGTTCTGCTAATTCAGCATCTTCCTTTTGCTTTTTATGAACTGCAGTTGTAATCGCTGCGGCACCACCAGCTAGTGAGCCAATAGCACCCAGTGCGGCTAATATCAGTGGCAAAATTCCTCCTTCGTGTTTACTTAGCCCTGAACCTTCTTTCTTTTTCCGAAGGTACTCAAATATTTTCTTTACTATTGGAATAGACAAACTTATAAGTAAGCTGCTACCTTTTTTAATTTTCCTTAATTTCTGCTTCTTTTGTGTTTCTGTTAGGTACTCGTCAAGATAGCCATGCGCTTTCAAGTCTTCGTTTGAGAGCTTTATTTTAACAGCTTTGGGTTTTGTATTTCCACTTGGAAAAACGTTATAATCAATACTAAATCCTTTCATTTATTAATTTAATTTTTTTGAAATTAAAATAAATTATGAAATAATTTTAAAAATATTTTAATGCGTACCCGACAAAATATTTTAATGCGTACCCGGCAAAATATTTTAATGCGTATACACGCATTAAAATGTAAGCAGGGTTAACGTCAGAGACCCCAACCATTGTCATCAACGTCTAGCCCCATCCCTAATTTTCTTTTTCCGTACATAATTCCAGCAACAGCAGTAGCCGCTAGTCTTTCATTTAAGGTCGCATCTTTACTAAATATTCTCTCTTTTGCTGCTTTTTGTAATTCCTTATCTGCTTGATGACGGTGCTCTAAATCTTTATAATCTCTGTATGCTATGTCGTGATATTTACAGGCTTCGTCTAAAGGATTAGTTCCCTGAACACCTTCAGCTAGTTGTTTATCTAATGGATTTCCTGGACAACAAAAATTAAATCCTGGTAGCGTTAAGTCAATATTGTTTTCACCTATCTTATTAATCATCCAATTAACTAATCCTTTTCCATGTTTTTCTGATTCCCAAAACGTATGAGGAATGTTATTTAAAAATCTAATTAGGTATGGAATACCTTTAGGATTATTAATAATAAAATCATTAAACTTACTTGTAAGCATCTTCGATATCCCGACTTTTTCATTGTAATAGTTCTCGTTCCCAGCATTTTCTTCGCCATGTATTACCATTAACCTGTCTATTAATTCTCTTACATCGTTCATCCACACATATTCTACTGGCTGCTTAGAATACCTTTTAACAAACCCTGTGCCAGATTTCGGTGGAGTAGTTAATGATGCTGATCTCTCACTACGCTTTCCCGAGAACCATATGTCCTTTATCAACATGTTATACTTTTTTCCAACACTACTTTTTGGTTTAGGATTATTTGGATCATTGTTTTGATGTATTGCATTTGTCATTTTTAAGATATCCTCATAATGATTAAGGTCTTCATTTGTATATTCATTATCGTTAGGCATATCATTTAGGGTTAAAAATTTCATTAAGCCTTTAGTAGCTTTAAAGTGCTTACCCTTTATTATTATGTCATCACCCCTGAACTCCACTTTTGAGTCACCAATATAATAATCAAGAAAATGTTTATCGTATCGCAAGCCAAATTTAGGATCATCGGTTCTAGGTAAATATTTTGATATTACAGGACCTAAGTGAACTGTTGAATAATCCGTTATCTCCAGCCTCTCCGAGTTCGTACCTCCCTCGCTACCTTTTCCAGTCTCTTGATTTAAATTCTCCTTTTCTTTTTGTAGCTGAGATTCTAAATTTTTTCTCGCACTTCTAGCTGATTTTAAAGCAGTTTTCTGCTCATCACTGACATCGTACTCGTCTATAAAATAAGAGTCATCAGAATCTGGAATGCTGGGAGTCGAGGGAAACTCATCTCTACATTTACTTCTGTAAGGAATTAATTGCTTCTCTACCTCTCTATTCTCTTCTATAGCCTTAATTACGTTTTCACCTATGTAATCTAACTTATTTCCTAAAACACTAACAGCATCAACAACGGGTTGATCTTCTTTCTTATACTTCTCATATTCTGTTATAGGCTGCTTCTTCCATCGTCGAAATTCCTCTTTCATTTCTTCAAACTTCTTCCTGTTCCTTCTACCTTCCTTCACCTTCTTTTTAGCAACTTCAGGGTTATACTTTGCGAACATCTTTATTAATTGTAACATATCACTATTTCAGGCATTACCCCGACGCTGGACGTTAACGTTGGACGTTGACGTCCGAGGTATGAATGTTAGACGTTAACGTAAGACGTTGACGTTGACGTTGACGTTAACATCTAACGTTAACGCTGGACGTTAACGTCCGAGGTATGAATGTTAGACGTTAACATAGGACGTTAACGCTTGACGTTGACGCTAGTACTACCAAATAACGTTGATTTTATCTTGATTCTCTACATTCAGCGTTAGCGTTACTTAGTGACACTGAGAAACGTTTTAATTTTATTCCGATATTTACCACCATTAGCTTTGCGATTCATATCAATAGTTATAAAACCAAAATCCTCGTTCCAACAATTACTACAAATATCCCTAAAGTCTTCAAATTTCATATCCCCGCCTACAAATTCTTGATAAATATGATTTAGATTGGTACTATCTTGCCTGAATATGTTCAAGAAATTCAAGTTATCACGAACTAATTGCTTTGGTATTTTTGAATACGTTTGAGCTAAATAAAAGCAGTCAATTCCTTTATGCCTCCCCCGGGTAAAATATTCTCTAACTATGTCTTGATTTTCCAGTATAAAATCGTCGAAAATTACAACAGAGTTGTCCTCACACTCATCCAGAGGTATTATGCTTCCATCGTCACTAATAAATTGCGCAATCGACTTTCCTACCTTTTCTTCAATTTTGTTACATTGTTTTATAAACTGTTGATACTTTGGTTGATCTAAACTTTTAGAGAAAATATAAAGTTTATTTATTTTATCCCAGTTTAACCATCCGGGTGCCAAAATATAATTATCAATCATTAAGGTTGTTTTTCCAGAATTGCTAGGGCCGATGATAGCACAACGAATTGAATTAGGTAATAACTTTCCATGTTTGTTCTTTACTTGTTTTTCAATAATTCTTATTTTTGGGTCCCAATCTACACTCCCTTTACTCATTTATATAGTTAATTAGTTAATTAATAAATTTTTCTAAATTTATTTATTTATAAATTAATAAATGAAAAGAATTTTTGAACTAAGCGGTAAAACTTCGATTTTAGAGAAAAGGTTAAATGTTCCATTGCGGGATGAATTCAAAAGAGTTGGATTAACTGGGTTTTACTCGACATTCCTAACCCCAAATATTACAACAAAAAATAATAAAGTACACTATGAAAAAGTATCAGGTACGATAACTGAAATGTTTATTCCACCAGGTCAATATAATGTAGAAAATTTACAAAAGGCTATTCAAAGTCAAGAACCTAAGATAAGTATTGAACAAAATAAAATTCTAAACAGATTAGAAATAACTAGTGATTATAAAATTTATTTTGATAAAGAAGAAAGTATTGGTTCAGTTTTAGGTTTCAATAATCAAATTGTAGAACCAAAACACAAAACACTTGCTCGCGACTTACCAAAAATAATTCCGTTCGAAATGATTAAAATTCATTTTAACTATGCAGATGGAATGTTTGTAAAAGATTCTGAGCACTTCCACCGAGAAACAAATATTATTGCTTCTTTCAAACCTGATTTAATATTTGGTACTCCAATAATTTATGAACCAAATTACCCTTTGTTTTGTCTAATGCACGAGAGCATTAAAATTCAGAAATTGAAAGTTACTGTAACAGATGAGAATGACGAACTGATAGATTTTAACGGCGCAACAGTTACTGTAATTTTAGAGATGAGTTAATTTTTTCTTTAAATTAATTAATTAATAAATGAACAAAGTAGAAAGTTACCAGTGGCAGTCTTTTCCTGTTAATGAAAAGACCAAGAATAATTTAAATTTGCCTAACAAAGACGTAGAAATAGACGTTAAAGTAGGTGATGGCTGGATTGACAATAATGCCTATTTGTATATGACATTCGATGCAACTCATGCTAATGGAACTGATTACACTAATTATGAGGGTAAGTCAAATGTAAAGCTAATTGATAATTTTCTCACTAACCTGTGGGACACAATAACTGTAAAAAAGCGAGGATACACCATCTGCCGGATTGATCATCCAAATATTTCTTCAACGGTTCTGTACCGCCTAACTTCCACTCAAAATGATAATTTAATGTATGAAGGAAATTTCATTAATAATGGTAAACTTCAGAAGAAATCAAATGAGGTCTTGTACCCCTTAAAACTTCTAGGTGGATTTTTTAAGGATTACCGCGAAATTATGTGGGAAGGAGATCTAACTGTTACTTTTACTTGGAGCCAAAATGCAAAGGATGCTTTGTATAGATGGTTTAGTAAGAATGCAGCCGGGGAGGATATCGCTGGAAGTCGGCCTGAAGAAGGAAAAGTTACTGTAAATTCAATAGAAATAAGGGTTCCAGTTGTTAAATATGAGCCAAATTATGAGCTCGAACTAAGAGAAAAAATACTAAAAGAACCGCAAATACCGATATCATTCTTTGACCTGCAAACTCAAGAAATTTCTGGCATTAGTGGGAAAAAGAACTTTGAAATGGATATTACAAATTACTACAATTCAATGGAATTCGATATGCCATATTTTATTTTTGTTGTGTTTCAAACTAACAGGAAAGGTAATCGGGATCTGAATTCTTCAAAGTTTGACCACGTTCAACTTCAAAACATTTACCTAAAAAATGGTAGAAACGAAATGTTTCCAGAAGAAATGTGGAATATTAACCCTCCTAACACTTATTTAAAAGCCTATGATGCTTTCAGAGACTTTAAGAGGGTAACAGGGCTGAAATCAGATGTTTGTATTACCCCAAAGGAGTTTGTTGATAGGTATCCTATCTATGTTATCAACATAAGTCGACGAAGAAATGTAGTAACAGCTCAGAAGACCAGCATGAAACTCTGCGCAACATTTAATGCTAATATTCCCGATAACACGCTTGCTTATATAATTATGTATGGTAAAAAGAATTTAACCTATGATGCTAAGCATGGAATAGTTACTGAAAACTTTTAAATAACTACTCCATTAAAACTTTAGTTTTTAAGTTCAATTGAACTTAAAATCTAATTTCTAAGCTCTTTAAAGAGATTTTTTTTATAAATTTGAATTTAAAAAATTTAAATTAATAAATAAATATGGAACCCGAATACTGTAGAAACAGGATAATGCCTTGCAGCCTGACGAATATTTTATCAGGCGGTAGTGCTTCCATTACCGAAGTAAATAATGTGCCTGAGTGTATTAAGGAGATCGTCTTCCATTACTACCTCAAGTTGCAAAGTTTGCAACTTACAATCTTAGAACGCGTTAGTAATGACGGTGACCGTGTAGAAATTAGTAAGGCTTTAGAAGAATTAGAAAAGCAAGTAAAGAAACTAATAGTTTCAGCTGTGCACACTACGGGAGAAGAAGGAAAAAGTTAATAATAATAAACTGCTTTTAACTCATTCATCCGTAATCAGCGAACTTGACCGAGAAACCCAGTTAGCCTTGGTACACGCCTTGCCGATAAGATAACCTCTCTCTTTAGCCGAAGCCCAGTACCGGCCGCTTGCTCGGTTAGAAGTAATGTGCTGAATTAAATATTTCTTAGAAGCTGGCTGTTAGCCTTGTCCTAGAGGAAGCTCTAGCAGCAAAGCTAGACACTACGTAGTACGTGTAGCGCGATCTATTAGCAAGCAATAAATGCTCTTCCCACTGCAGTTGTAAGCAATTGCATCACATCAGTTGATGTTAGTCATCCAGTTTTGCACTACATAAGGCCACAAACGCGCTTGTTAATCGCTTTCCTCGTAGCTCAGGAGGTTAAGTGTCTGGAATGTTGAGATTTGTTCGCTTAGAAGCGGAGGCGCCCCGTTTCTATGGTTCGAATCCCACTCATTCCTTTCAAAAAATAACTGAGTTAATAAAGGAGAGGAGGAGGAAACGAGGAGAGGAGGGAAGAGCAAATGCTCTCCAGGGTCTGTTAGAGGCATTCTGAGAGATGCAAAGTAAAAGGGAGTGGCCACTCAAAGGAAAGGAAGGAGAAAGGAGAAAAAATCCCCAGGGGTAACAACGAGGAAAAATTACAAAACCAGCGCTGGCTTCGAAACACCCCTGGGGGTTTCTCCGAAATGTCGGAGTTTTGCAAAATTTAAACCATTATTTTATCCAGAATTCTTTAAAAATTACTAGTAAATTTAACCATTATTTTATCCAGAATTCTTTAAAAAGTCACTGGTAATTTTAAGCATTATTCTTTTAAAAAAGTCGTTAGAATTTACACCCGTGTTTTAACCATAATTCTTTTAAAAGTCATTAAAATGTTTGCCTTGATTTTAGCCATTATTTTTTAATGTGTGCATAGTTAATTTTGATCACTTTTATAGTCAATTTTAACCATTATTTTAGTCATAACATTTTAATTACATTATAGAGCCCGTTTTGTGGTTACTTTTTAACCATAATATTTTAAAAATCGTTAGAAATTTTATGGGTAGTTTATCCATAATTTGTATTACATTTTAACTCTAATTTTTATGGATGGTTTTGATCATACTTTCCATTACTTTTTATGTTTGAAATTAACCATAAAAAATTGTAAACAATTGTTGCCACGTTTTATAGATAAATTCAACCATATTTTAGTTGAAAATTTTTGGAATTTGTAAGGTTTATTTTAACCATAATTTTTATAGTCTTTTATAGCTGATATAAACCATAATTTTATACGTAATTTTCATTGGGATTTGTAGTTAAGTTTTTCCATAATTTTAATTACTGTTTTATGGTTGGGTTAATCCATAATACTTTTGAAAAATGTTTAATGGTCACTTAAACCATAACACTATCAGATAACTGTTTAAAACATGTAAAGGTCACTTTAACCATAATTTTAGAAGGCAATTTAATGGTTACTTTTAACCACGCTTTATTGTCTGTCCCATACCTACGCCTATACTACTGTCATCCGTCATCTTTAATCAACAGAGCACCGTGCTGCGCTCTTTAGTTGAAATGTGGTGGCGGATAATTTGAAAAATTCTATGTGCTCTTGTTTGGAAATAAACCCACGTGCTTTTTTGACAGGTGTCATCCGCCATCATTAATCAACTGAGCACCGTGCTGCTATCATGCAGGCAATTTCGTCTGCTGTCATCCGCCATCTTTAGTCTAGAGTGCACCGTGCTGCCCTCTTTATGGCTACTACCTTAAGCAAGTAGTAGTGGGTAATTTGAAGAGTTCTCTTTGCTATCGTCCGCCATGTCTAATCAAGAGAGCACCGTGCTGCCATCTTTAGCTAGATACCTTTGAAATATGGTGGCGCATAATTTAAAAAGAAAAATTCTACGGCAGCCATCTCTCGACGCTAATTGCACAAGATGGTGGCTATACATGACTCCTTAAGGGTGCTTACGAAAGATGGCCGCTATACATATGTTCTTATGAGACACCCTAGGGCTGCTTGCGCAAGATGGCAGTTATGCATGGCTCCTTATGAGACTCCCTAGGGATGCTTGCGCAAGAAGGGGGCTGCTCTTATGAGATGGCTTAAGGGTCCTAGCACAAGATGGCTTGAGACGCCCAAAGGATGCTTGCGCAAGATGGCGGACACAAGATGGTGGCTATACACGACTCCTTATGAGACGTCTTAAGGGTGCTTGCGCAAGATGGCTGCTGCTCTTATGAAGAAAGCCAGCTTAAAGGCTAACGTGTCGTGCTAGTTCGATTCATTATATTTGAGGCTTAAATGTTAAATATCTCGAAAACGGTTCATCGTAGAGCAAAACGGACAATTTTTCCTGCCTAATACGTAGGTTCGCAGTATGAGAAACATGATAGCGTAGGAAAAAAGTAGTTTAATGATGAGATCAACAGTTCGGCTCCTACTTAGACCCTTTGACATTGATGGCTATCTAACTCTACAATATGGCGGCTATACATAACTTCTTATGAGACAGCTTACTGGTGCTTGCCTAAGATGGCTTGAGATGCCCTAGGGATGCTTGCGCAAGATAACGGACACAAAATGGCGGCTATACACAGCTCATTATGAGACAGCCTAGAGGTGATCGCACAAGATAACGGCTACTCTTATGAATAAAGCTAGCTTAGAGTCTACTGCGCAAGATGGCGGCTGCAGTAATGCATACGGTGGAGAGCAATTTGAAATTCCACGGGCTCTTGTTTGTAAAATTCCACATGCTATTTTTTACAGCCCTCATCTTTAATCAACAGAGCATCGTGCAGGTATCTTTACAGCACTAAACCTCATACCATTGAAATGTGGTGGTGGGTAATTTGAAAAATTCTATGTGCTTTTTCTTGACAGCAGCTATCTTTAAACAATAGCGGCTATACATAAGCTGTTAAGGCTTCCTCTTATGTCGAGGCATAGCTCTATCGAACAAGTTTAAACCTGCATCACGAAGGCGAGAGTGTGCGGCGATAACATTATTATGCATGTTTAGACTTGCAGATCACAATAGAAGGGCTAATGGGCTAGGGTACCTCTCCTCTCTTTATCCGGGCTTGAGACCGGCTCTACAACTAGAGGGTAAGCGCTGGGATTGTAGGAAGGTGTTTAAGCTGTTGTACTGTCGAGAGAGAGCTATTACTTAATAATACCTACATGACGTAATTCATGTTCTATTTCAAAAATATCTGCTTTGTACTGTATATAACCAGCATCATGATCCTCTCTTAGCAGTTGTAAACGTTTTACGAGTACGTTGGGGTCTTTACAGTATCTTATATCTACATAGGGTAACAGAGGCTTGTTGTGAACTTTGAGTCTATATGCAGACAGTTGATGTGTAGGGACTTGTTTTGATGTAATACGTGCTTCGGCAGTAGCGTTTCTAGGTACAAACTTAACTTGTTTCGATAGCAATGAAGCGTTGAAATTTTCTTCTTCTTTATCTTGCATCGCTTCTTGAGATGTTTGCACTGCGACAGAACGTGTAGTAGGCTTAGGAAATGAAGTAAAATCATCAAGCTGTAATGGCAATGAAACATTAAGATTTTCTTCTTCTTTTACTTTACCTTTACAACTGTTTTGATCAACATCATTATCCTTATTATCACAATCATGATCTTGCCTCTCTTTATCTTGAAGTTTGTGCTTATTAACAGAACTTGTAGCAGACCTAGACAACAACGGAGAATTAAAAATCTCTCGCAGAGGTGTACTTTTTAGAAATAAATCAGTGTTCGCTTGAATACGGTTGAGCTCTTTGTATTTTGTTCTCGACGAAGCTACATTACACCCGGCTTCATGACGTTGAGCGTTGTATGCGTTCTTGTACTCTCTTCTACAATGTTCACATTGAAAAATTGTCCTACATGATATCTCATGACGTCTCTTGTGATAGCTTCGGGAAAATGATTTTCCACACTCTTTGCAAATAGATCTAGAAATATTTTTTTCTATGACGGACTTTTATCTTCTGCTAACAGATTCTTCTTTAAATCTACTTGACACTTGTCACTCTCTAGTTCGATGATGCGAACAGCTTAGCGATTAACAGTAAACTAACACAAAAGCGTATAACCAAGGTAGCAACAGTAAAGTTTAAGCCCGTCAAGATAGCAGCAGTGAGTTTAGCGATGTTCTGTTGTCGGATTTTAAATTCCGCGCTACGACATCTATAATTTGGCAGCCTTGAGGTTTAGCACCGTGAAGATGGCAACAGTGAGGTTAGCGACGCTCTATTATCCTTCAAAGTGAGGTTAGGTTCCGTCAAGATGACAGCTGTCAAAAAAAAGCACGCGGCTTTGTTTACCAACAAGAGCTCGTGGTCGTGAAGTCACGGTTACGCTGTATGCTACGTCAGCATGCGAAGTTCAATGTCTACACCTACGTAGTTAACACTCTGCTATGTTCATAAGATTTTTACACATAAATAGCCTTTGTGCTTTAAGCTCGTGCACATAGGTTATGTTAAGATAGCAGCAGATACAAGCGATAGTTACACGCTCTAGTAGAAGATGCATACATCATTCATAGGTATTGTGTACACGCTGATAAACATTGCTATTCTTACCGCTGCCATGTTCACAAGATTTTCCAAACAAGAGCACATAAAATTTTTCAAATTATCCGCCACCATATTTCAACTAAAGAGTGAAGCACTGTGCTCTCTTCATTAAAGATGGCTGCTGTCACGTGGAATTGCCTGCCACCAGAGTGCAGCACGGTGCTCTGTCGATTAAAGATGGCTGCTGTCAAAAAGCATTTTTCAAATTATCCGCCACCACATTTCAATGGTATTTAGCTAAGGAGGGCAGCGCGCTGCTCTCTTGATTAAAGATGGCGGATGACGGCTGTCAAAAAAGCACGTGGATTTGTTTACCGATTCAAATCTCGCGCTAGTTAGGTTAAGTTGGTACCACTAAGCTTTAGGTCCGTCAAGATGGTAGTACTGAGGTTTGCGATGTGTTGTTGTCTGTCATAAAGCACGTGGCTATCAAAAAAAAATCACGTGGCTTTGTTTACCAATTCAAATTTCCCGCGGGAGGAGGAGCAGGCCCCTGGGAAGGCTCCCGGGAGGAGGAGGAGGAGTGGGCCCCTGGGAAGGCTCCCGGGAGGAGGAGAAGGCCCCTGGGAGCCGGAGAAGGAGGAGGCCGCCGAACTGACCAATAATACTACTCACAGATATTGCAGTGCTTCACTTGCAATATACCTATATTTTTTAATTTCTTAGCCTGAGTCATACTTGTAACTATTCGGAATGACTAAATTTGTTTTCTAAGTTTTCCTTTGTCACATTTAGATGCAGGAAGGATTGGGGAAACTAAGCCATCAAGAGTAAGGGGGCAGTGAGAGTTCAACCCATAACGTCAGAAATTATTTTGCTGAGTCAGCACACGAGGTATAGTTGAGTAACTATACCTGTTGTGCATCAAGGTATAGTATAGTATAGTATAGTGTAGTAGATGTACAATGCCGATTTAGCGGTTTTGCACAAGAGAGCAAGCCTAACCTCACAGTCACCATCCTGAGGGACATAACCTTACTTGAACGGCTAGATGACCTTCCCGACGCCTAAGAGACCGAGCCTAAGCGCACATCCAACTACACTGGAGGAGATTAACCTCAGTTTTACGGACAGATGCCCTTCCAAGGCGGCGGCTATACAAAGACGGTCTAGGGGCCTCTTACGAGACGGCCCAAGGGCTACTGCGCAAGAAGTCGGCAGCTCTTATGAGGCGGCCCAAGGGCGCTTGCGCAAGATGGCCGCTGCTCTTTTGAGGCGGCCCTGGGGCGCTTGTGCAAGATTGCGGCTATGAGACGGCCTTAGTGCGCTTACGCAAGATGGCGGCTGTACATAGACTCTTATGAGACCGTCTAAGAGCGCTTGAGAAGATTTGGGCTATACATAAGCACTTATAAAACCTCCTATGTGCACTTGCGCAAGATGGCGGCTATGCAAGGACGGCCTAAGGGCGCTTGCGCGGGATGGCGGCTGTAAAAAGGTTCTTATGAGACGGCCCAGGGGCCCTTGCGCAAGATGATGGATAACATAGGCCCTTATGATACGGTCTAGGGGCGCTTTCGCAAGATGGCGGCTATACAAAGGCTCTTATGAGACGGCCCAAGGGCGCTCACGTAAGATGACGGCTGTACAAAGGCTCTTATGAGAAGGTCTAAGGGCGCTTGCGCAAGATGTCGGCTAAAGGTTGGATTATATGAGATGACCTAGGTGCGCTTCCGCAATATGGCAGTTATACAAAGGCTCTTATGAGACGGTGTAGGGGCACTTGACACAAGATGGCGGCTATACATACGCTCTTATGAGATGGCCCATGGCAGCTTGAGCAAGATGGTGGCTATACACAGGCTCTTATGAGACGGCCTTGTGGAACTCGCGCAAGACGGCGGCTATACATAAGCGCTTATCAAACGGCCTAAGGGCGCTTGCGCAAGATAGCGGCTGTACAAAGGCTCTTATGAGACGGCCCAGGGGCGGTTGCATAACATGCGGCTATACGTAGGCAAGGACAGCTGCCATCTTTTAACTACGTGGGCCTGGAATTTTTAACATGTGAACGTGGCTGGCCTCAGTGCTGCTATCTTGACGGGGCTAAACCTTACTCTTGCTACCTTATGCACGTGGTGGCAGGCAATTTAAGAACCAGGTGCATTTTTGACATCTGTCAAGATATCAGCCGCCATGGACATGGACATGGATATTAAACAAGTAAACATGCCTTACTTCAGTGGTGCTATCTTGACGGGGCAAAACCTCACTGTTACTATATTATGCACGTAGTGGCGCGGATGTTTAATTTTTTCTTGACGGGACTTATCTACAAAGCCGAATTTGAGGACATAGCCAGGGAGCCTAAGTAAATGCAAGCTCCCCTTCTCGCCATACAACTGTTTTAGAAATTATAATTTTAAAGCAAGCTGCCCTTCTCGACATACCACAATCTTATGGTCCGCTGCCCTTCTCGACATACTACCATCTTATAGCAAGCTGCACTTACGAACACACTCAGACCCTAACCTTACGGCTGTTATATTAACTACGTTGTCCATCGAATTTTAAAATATAACAGCTTCCTCCTCCTCCTTCACCACCGCTTAACGACATAGTTCCATCCCGGCAATCCGTATGACAAAAGGGCTCCTCCTTGCAAAAGGGCTCCTCATCCTCATCTATACGGCAAAAGTTCCAAAGGGCTCCTCCTGGCAAGTGGGCACAAGGGCACCTCCTCCTTGTAAAAGGGCACGTCTTCCTAGCAAAAGAGCAAAAGGGCCACTTCTCCTGGCAAAAGGGAAACTCTTTCTCCTTACAGTTACTGAGGTTAGCTCAACCCCTCCTCCTACAAACAGATGCCTTCCTGAATTGAAAAAACTTAGTGCAGATATACTTACGTTATGTAGCGTTGCCCTCATTGCATAAGTTCTTCGACTGAGGAGAGAGCAGTAGGAGGACGATGCTGTAAGGAGAAGGTAATACTGTTTTCAATTGAAGTCAGCACGCAAAAGTATTGTAGGATAAGCAAATGCTGAATCCGACAAGACAAAAGAGATTCAATCTAGTTAGAGAATGTAACTGCAAAATGCAGATTTAACATGCTGTATGTCTTGATCCGACAAGACAAAATGTGCTAACTATTAAACGGAAGAACTGTTGACGCTATTGTGCTGTATGTGTCTATTCGACAAGACAAGTTGTAGAAAATGGTAGGTAGGTTGCAATTGTAACGCGTATATATCAGGAAAAAATTAAAAGTGTCTATTCTACAAATTAAGAAGTTGCATTAAGTTCTACTGAATACTTTTCACACTACACATTTTCCAACGGTATGCCTTTTGCAACAACAACAAAAAGTCTGACATCGAAGTCTTACAAATGATCAACTTGAGTGAGGAATAGTTTGAAGCATTCAGGGAGACAAAGTGCTAAAGAACACATTTGATACTACCAGTATGTCTCTTTCCTCGTTACTTTCCAATTTTCCGCTTTTCGTTTATCTGCAAGGGCGTTGCAAGTGCATCCAAATCACCAAAAGTACCCGGCGAATGTGAATCAGTCCCTGCCTTTGAGTTATCATCGCTTGCGTCACTTCGTTCTAAATGAAAATCCAGTCGTATGAAGATCGTGAAGGATTAGCTAAATAAACTACAAAGTGCAAAATCACACCTGGGTAGAATATGATAGAATAGGTTATAAATACCTTCATCACTAACATGAAGTTTGATATCAGGGTCTATATCTGAATCATCTACCTCTTCTTCTGAACCACTGTCATCAAAAATCTCTTCCAAATCTCTACAATTCCACCTTCATTCAATGATCCAATAATTAAAGCAGAAACAAAACGCAGTCTAAACACTTCGCACGATGTAAACAAAACTCTGAAAGCGCGCGCCTTGAGCAGCTGGAAGCAAGGCTGGAAGCATGGAGTGTAGAAGCGAACTCGAGCAAAAATAAGCTGCTATAAGTTCGAGAAAACAACGACAGAGGACACGAACGCACGGTATAGCTGTTATAAAAGTACTTTAAAGTGGTATGTAAACTTTCCGAGCGATTCTCGTCCTGGCTGTGTTGACAATATAACAAATACGCAGGCCCGAGTTAGCCTCGGGCGCGGTCAGTCTGAGCTGTTACCCGACCCCGATACACACTCGGGCTTGGTCTCCAATGTGTTAACTTCAACATAAGCTCAGAACATTGTTTGATGCGTTCAGATCACTAATAAGTGATTAAAACATAACAAGACTAGTATCGAACACTGTACTCGATGTCGTTACTTACATCATGTGTTTAGAACATGTTTACTAGTTAGCAAGAGATACCTTTGTTCTAAGAAGATCAGAGCACAAAAGAAGTGATTGAAACATAACAAGACTAGAATCGAACACTGTACTCGATGTCGTTAACTTCGACATGTGATCAGAACATTGATTGATGTTTTCAGAACACTAAATAAGTGATTAAAACATAACAAGACTAGAATAGAACACGATACACGATGACGTTACTTACAACATGTGAGCAGATACCTTTGTTCTAAGAAGATGGATTCGAACAGAGAAAAAAATAATAAGACTAGAATTCTGAACAACTTGTGCAAGATAGCGGCTGTTATATCGTCCTCCTCCTCTTCCCGATCGGTTAGGGCACAGATTTATATCTCTATCGAACATACAACGCTATCTTACGCATAAAGTAGTGCACGTACTGCGTAGCCAACACACTTGGTAAACGATAATATGAATACAACAAATGTACAACTTCAAATGATTTGCCGTCTATCATTTGTCTTGTGCGAAAATCAAAAAGTACAAAACAAAAACCATACTGGGTAGCCAACTCGCTCGGTAAACGATAATATGAATATATATAACGTACAACGTCAAATGATTTGCCTTCTATTATTTGTCTTGTGCGAAAATAAAAAAACAGCCCAAAAACATACTGCCTATCCAACTCGCTCGGTAAACGATAATATGAATACGTTGAAACCTTCAGCTTACCACTTCATCGTTGGTCGGCCACTGCTGCTGCAGTAGAGCAATATCGAACTCTTAAATTTTGGGGTCGTAGCGGGAATATTTCGGTCACGATCTTAACCAAACGATGGGGTTCAGAAGAGAGCCTACCTACTTGAAATGAGGAGAAAATATGTGCTTACTAACTTTTATTGAATCAATTAACTGCAAAACAAAATCATTTATATAAAATCCTTGATCGAGAAAAATTTAATTATTTATTGTTTCAAACCCAGTCACATTGCATGGCGTTAGTTTTATTGATTACAGTATCGATGAATTATCTTCGGTGAAAAATAGAAATATCACAGATTAGTGGATGGCGAAACTGAAAAGTGAAAAGAAAACCTGAAAATCGGGCACCTATTGATCCAAACGATAACTGAGAATTAATCCACACGATCAGTGGAAAATCTGACCTTCAACAAATAGAGTTCCAGATTTACTCTTAATTAAGGTTGTCCACCAGTCAAATACCCTGTCTGATATGGAAACACCCGCCGAATGGACCCTTAATCGAACCAAATTGACTATCAGTTGTTTTGGGTAGGTTGCGAAATATCACTGGAAAGCATGATGTTCACTACAAGTTAACAGCAATATTCACAATTGAAAATAAAATTCCACCATGTATTGTCATCTCATGACACCTTTAAGTTATAAAATATTCCCGATGTTGAAACGTGCATCATGCAAACAGCTGTTCAGAAGGAGCCAACAACAACACGATCCGAGAGGATCTTACGTTAGGTCGTTCTGAAGGAACAAAACCGCGAAATGCAAGAAAAACTTATTCATCACGCATTTGGAAGAAATACCAAACACTGAAGTTAAATTTAAAAAATGGTGAATCATTTGAAATATATTATCACAAAACCAACTTTGAGTTTATAAACGGTTACGTTACGCTTAATAAATTACAAGTCCACATCGTAAAATAAAATAAATTATAGGAAACTTAAAAGGAATTCTTTCCTTTATTACAACGACCACCATTACAGATCCATCTACTTATTGTTTGTCCCAACAAACTACGTACAAATTTATTGATCGACCACAATCAACAACGTATATAAATGAAAGAACGGCAAAAGTTGAAAATAAAATATTACCGGCTGACGAATCGAACCCGCATTTGTAACTCAAGTCTCACACAAATAAGGTGAGTGTCAACACGCACACTAGCAAAGCAAACGGACGTCAGAACGACAAAACAATCAAGTCCGTAACAGAAATAAAATACTGAAGTTAAATGAAATCAAACACGCGTGGCACACTGTAATAAATATTCAATCACCCTTAGCTCAGTACCCAATATTGGACAACCCTCACGTTCATGCCACTAGTGGTTAAATAATCTTTGGTAAACACCTTCCAGCTGGTACGGGCTGTGCCGAAAACATGGCCTCAATATTACTTAGCTAACACTATTCGTATTGCATACACTACTGCAGACACTACAATCGCTCAAGTCACTTCGCAAAAACGCCTAATCTAAGACTTGAGTATATACAGCCGACATCCTGAACCTATCGTCCTGGGCCGATTACCTTCGATGTTAGGCCCTTTAAAGCAACAAGCATCATCAAGCGAACCTATCATCGGGCCTAACTAATGTCTGCACACCCTAACACTAAGCTCTATGTACATACACACACCTTCCTAAACCTATCGTCGAGCGTGAACTAGGACGTCTCATCACCAGTATACTCCTAGGATAACACGTGGCGCCCTAAATCAATTGTCGAGCGTAAACTGGGTTATCTATGCTTCCTCTAGAATGTCAGGCGAAATCGTAACTTCAAACACACTCCTAGATACTTTAGCTGTAAGCCTTGTTGAAATTAATAGCACACAATGAAACAAACCTTGCCACCAAATGAACGCAAGTCGGGAAATGCAACTAAGTCCCTATCTTCTTAATAAAACGTGAAATTGAAATAAAATAACGCGTGGTAAGCAATCCACAACTCAAACACGATCTCGACATGCCCGAGGAAGTTTGGAGAAATGATAATGACTTTCAACACACGTCTAACATTACGTGAATATCCCCAAAACATTAATCATCACCACCGCAAAAGTCCACACTATAATTCTAGGGGGAGGCCCTCAAATTGCCTACCATTTCACTATTCCAAATATCCATATCCATTAACTATCCAGTGAAGCGAAATTCAATGAATCTACACAGCAAACTATCGCTTTAATAACGCCCAATAAGACATCCCACAATGTTTCCGATTTAATGATAAATTATCGTCTCGTAATTTATGAAATTTTCTGAGTGGAAATTTGTCATGACAGTCAAATAACACCAACCGTGTATTCAGAATGCTCTTCTACCCTTGAGGTCGTATGCTATAATATTCATTATGCTGACTTTACGTAAACTAGTCACTTTTTACAGCCAAGTGCTACCATCCTCAACAGAAATTGTTTATTACTGGGGATCTTAACTTGAAATCATACTGTGCATCACACAATACTCATCTCGAACAAACCTTCACTCGGTCGGCTGTCGTGGATTGTAAGAGGAATATACTACAGCCTGCCTCAGAAATATCACATTTAATATACAGCATGTCTCAAAAATTCTTCGCCACCAGCAAATATAGCCTGTCACAAAAAATTCATCCTCATCGCCTCTCACGGCGTTATTACAGATGAAATACAGGCTTCCTCTGCCTTCAACATCTATACAACTCTTATCTGAACATATCATCCCGGCACAATCCATTTTTTTGTCTCAAAACTTTTCAAAGCTCAATCCTCACGCGACAATCAACTTTCACAAAAATTATTTTTAATTTATACTTTACTATAACTTCCGGACCTCAGGAAAACAACAACACACCGTGATTTCCTATATCACCGACACACACGATGTAACAAAATTTAACTTCCCATGAATAAATATAACTTTATCAGACTTCACTGGATTTTGAGACACACGCAAACCTTATTGAACATAACTGTTAAATACACTTTTAAAATAGAAAAAATTTACCCGCGATAAATGTTATTATTATTATTATTATTATTATTATTATTATTATTATTATTATTATTATTATTATTATTATTATTTCGACAAAAATTTTCTGAACTCATACGATATTCGAAATTAAGACATTCACCACGACTACATGATCGTTATCTCCTTCCTGATTTTACTCAGTTTGAACAATATCTCATAGAATATTAACACATTATTTAAACTTCGCATTTCATACTTTCTCGACGTGAATTTTACAGCCCTGAAGAGTTTCACACGACGACCAGAAATGTAATACATTCGCCTGATCATTATTAAATATAAATTCGACGCACGCACTGAAAATTTATTGGGACAAATTATTCTAACTACAACATTGATAAAAATATAGTTACAGACCTGTAATCATAGTCGTCATCCTGGATTTCTGACTGCATTTAGCGAGCTGGCCTCGTGCTTAGCCTTCCATGGCTACATTTGACATCATCTTCTTATAAATACATAACATAAGCTATAGCTTTTTACACTTGGTGTCGATTAACACCGCAAATGCACCACTTTCTCCGCATTTAATATGCAACAGCACGCTTCTCAAATGGGGTTTGCCACAGTATTCCCAGGACCCTGCTTCCGTTCAAGCTACTGCTGGCCTGGTGTTCCAAACGGATAAGAAAATCAGACCTCACTGGTAACCTCCAGACTTCCCTTTTAAAAATATCAAACGCGCACAATTGTAGAGAAACTCAGCTACGTATTTTAACAAAATCTCTAAACCTTCAAAGTTTTCATCGGCGACGGTTCAGGAAAATTTATATCACCTTCCATTTAATATTCTATTTGAACCATTGACACGAATATATAACAAAGTTCTTTGAGAACAAAACCCCGCACTTTCTTGCAGACGATTGACGTGGGCTCCGCCGTTCAGACCATCAGACAGAATGTGTAAAATAGGTGGTGGTAGGTTTCTTTTATACCCTCTGGGAGGAACGCCACCCTCTCCACGAGGCTCGAGTGTGCAATCTTCTAATTCCACATCCACTGGACAAATTTTCTTGAAGTTTATTCCATAACTTTGGACAGACTTACAATTCATTATGGTGTTAATTTCATATATTTCCCATACTTGCAACGGGCGAAATGAATTATTTCTGCCCTGGAGTTTCGCGGCATTTTCTTCACGAAATTGGCCATGCCACGTGTCGCAGAATGCGCGAGCAGGACGCAGTCTCCTCCAGGCTTAACTGCATTTATATTTACCCTGGGGATTCTTTCTTCACATACGGTTTATAAATAATTTAGATCCTTTATTCTTGGATTTACCATGTCACGAAAATCTCTCGTTATGGAGGATTTCTCGAAATTGACAAATTATTCATCACTCGAGGTCCACCGAAGTATCCCGGCATTTCACGAGCTCGCGGCTAGCTTGTCACGAAGATCTCTGTTCCCACGCGACAGAGAGGCTCTTGAAATAAAAACATGCCTACTCTCAAAAATTGTTTGTAGCTGAAACAAATATCTGGAATTAAATTTTTCTTTCATCGTAGAATTATGGGTTCAATATCAAACGTACAACTTCAAATGATTTGCCGTCTATTATTTGCCTTGTGCGAAAATCAAAAAGTACGGTACAAACACAATACTGCGTAGCTAACTCGCTGGGTAAATGATAATCTGATTTAGTTACAATAGGAAAAACATAGATTCAAACCCTGTTCCCTTATCGCAAACTCGGAAAGTGAAATTAAACAGAACGCTAGTGCTATAAGGAATACACTGCTTAAATTTGAGCCCCCAACAGTCGAACAAGTTATCGCATAAACATATAACATGAAATATCGGTTCGGAAGCATATTATTTCAATTTGTCGGCATGGGTTACAAGCATGTAGCTCATGCGGAAAAGAATTAAACAGAACTCTTAGTGCTATAAGAAATACACTGCTTACATTGAAGTCTCTAGCAGTCGAATGTGTTCAGAACCGAAGAAGTTAATGCTACACATAACAGTGGTTTCTAAAATGTAGGTGAGGGGCCTGGATCAGGTCAAAAGCTTTCAGTACATTCAACAGCTGAGGAGAAGATTTAGACTGGAGTATATGGGTAGTTTCCTGCGCTGTTCATTGGGCAAGGAATCTCACCGACAGTGGAAGGTACGTGAGGACAAGAAAATAATTTACTGGCCCCTGGGGAGAGTGACAGCCGTTATCAAGCGATCAGGGTAGTTTCGGTAAAGACATCCGCAGGAGAAGTCAGGCACCTTTATCAATTGGAGGCTGAAAGTGGGAGTGAGGAGCTGACGGGAGTTCAAATACATCCTCGCCTCTGTGTTCTGAATGACATCAAAAGGTGGGAGGATGTCACGTTTATTGCATGAGCGTCTTTTTTGTGGGCTTTGAAAATAAACGGCAGACTTGATGTTTGAAATTGCAGTGTGTTTAACTGGTTATACCTATACAGGGTAACAAATACCTTTATATCGGCTTTAATATGATATACAATCACCTCTGTAGCTAATTCGCTTCGTAAATTGCCGATAAACCCAATCACGCCGTTATTTTACAATTTGCTTCACGTCGCACCGATGCATGGCGACAATGAGATAGGAGAGGGAACAAAGAAGCCAAGGCCGTAATTAAGGTAAAGCCGAAACATTTTTTTGATCTGAAAATGGGGAAAGCACGGAAAGCCATCTCCAGGGCTGCCGACAGTGACTCAAACCGCGCAGCCAGTCGCTCAGTGCGGACATCTACGTGCTGAGAGTTACTTCCACTTCCCCTTCTTCCACATGGATGCCATGAGCAATCCAGACAACAAAGATGTAATTTCTTAAAGCGTAAAGGCCTAGCCATGGGGTTTCTTGCATTTTACCCACAATTTCTTTTGAACAGCAAATCCTCATTTGTAAGATAAAAGAGCACCTCAGGTAAGCAGGAGGGAATTAATGCTAGGTAGCAAGTAATAAGTCAAGCTACGTAAAGACAAGGAAGCGAAATGTGCCCGCATGACCTCAACTCAGCACACGTGCGGAATGCGACCGGAAGTGAACCCCGGCCTCAAACACCTGACAAGCAGGAGGCAAGGAAGTAATGAACACTTCCTTTCTTGTTAATACGTGAGTAAAATTACTTCACTGTGTCTTAAACAAGGTACGTCTTAATGAAGGTAACTTACACTTCTGAAAATGAAACATACAGTTTCTTTAGGAAGGCTGGCGACGGAGGAAAGGCTCCAAGGCGTCGCCTTTAACGTAGACCTATGCAGCCCAGTCCATCATAGCAATGTGTTGTTCCAGTTCACTTTCGTGGTTCGTGCCATCCAGCTGTGAGCTTGCATTACAGAAAAACTGGGTTCGAACCCCAATTGTATTAATATGGTTCCCCGTGGTTTCCCATTTTCGCAGCTGGCAGATACTGGGGCTGTACAATTTAACTCATGCCACGGTCGCTTCCGTACCATTCCTATCCTTGCCCTAGCCGACGTTCGCTGTAACACCTGTCGGTATCTGTGCGACGTAAAATAAAAACGAAAAATTCTCGATAACCAGGAATTGACTTTACGTCCACTAACTACTTTTACGCTTTTTGGAGACGCCGAGGTACTGGATTTCTCTCCCGCAGGAGATCCTTTACGTGCCAGTAAATCTACCAACACGGGGCTGACGTATATGACCACCTTCAAATACCACCGGACTGAGCCAAGTTGTACTTCAACATCGTCTGACGAAACTTTATATTATATCATTCCAATGAAGTAGGTAGATCTGAAGTTCACCCACCGAATGAAAAGGCGACTGCAATGAGGGAAGTTTTCGTTTTTATATATTTCTTAATCATTTAAGAGAGCATTGCGAAATAATGCGAATGGCAATCACTACTTTCGACTATATCCTAGAAATAATTAATTAACATTTATATTAATTAAATTTTTTCTACTACCAATTTTCCTAGACTTGTAATGTCCGCGTGAGAACTGTGTCGCACATGTTGGCCCTGTTTTACGGCCGGATGCCGTTCCTTACGCCACCCCTATGTGGAGGGATGTAATCACTATTGCATGTTTCTCTGATGGTTTGTATTGTGATATGTGTAAATGAAGATCTGGCCATGCTGTTAGGGGCACCCAGCTGTGATCTTGCATCCGGGAGATAGCCGGTTCTAACCCCACTATCGGCAGCCCTACAGAGTGTTTTCTGTGATTTCCTACTTTTACACCAGGCAAATACTGGGGCTGTACCTTACATAAGGCAGTTCCCTTTCCACTCCTAGGCCTTTCCTAACCCATCGTTGCCGTAAGACCTATCTGCGTCGGTGAGACGTAAAACAAATTTGAAAAATTGCTAGAGGAATTAACCGGACATAGTTAACATCATCGATCAGCCTGGCTATGGAACCCAAGGCCATCTAAACTCAATGTTAATGCGCAGACAATTGAGCTAACCATTATTATTATTGTTGTTATTATTATTATTATTATTAGTAGTAGTAGTATTTATATTATTATTGCAACACAATCACTAGTGTGATTGCTGCCTGGGAGACAGATTACCCCGGATCGAGTAGGGCTATTTCAGTCCCCTTGACTTAGAATACTCATGTATTCGAAACGTCTGCAAACTTTACAGAATTTACAGAAAACAACAACGCTGTTCAACCCGGAAGAAAAACTAAATAACTCTACACATCGTGCAAGCTATGATCATGACTATGTTTACCTATTCCAGTCATTGATTCCATTTACTGCGATGACAGGGAGAGTTGAGATCCAGGTGTCAAGAAAACTCAAATGTATCGGTTGTCTTCAAAGTCTGCTTGCCCACAGTAATTCAGAAATGACAGGTCTACTTAAAGTGAAAGATGTGAAGGACAGCCAACAGATTATGTGGCAAGTTACTAAAACCATCGTAAAAATTAGTAAGGAAGAATGTTCAGTTACTGATCAGCTCATCCAAGGAGGTTCTCTTGAAACTTCAAAGAGATGTTCTGCATATGTTTGGAAATAATGATCACTTGTTCACATCAACTGAGGTTGAAAGGAGTCTCATTACGTCTCTCTAATAAATATTCTTTGGAAACAATATTCATCTGCAGAATTCACCGTGTATGTGAGTTAAGATCTCTTAAAATGAGAGGAAATCACATCAGGCAAAAGTTCACCAAACTGATATTGTTTAAAGGTCTATAAAACTTCTACCAGGTATTTTCTATTTCATAGAATTCAGAGTAAATCTCCATTAAACAGTCTGCAGGTCTCCATCCACCGTAACCTATCTAGTGTTCATTTCTTTGTTTAAGAATGGAAATATTTTGTTTACAGTCAAATTAATATTTCAGATATGGTACTACATCCCAGAAATCTTACCAATCCTAGCTGCCTTTCCAGCTGTTGACCTTTGTAATTTTTTGCAAATATCTTTATAATCATGAGCTTCAGTACTTTGCCACTAGTAGTCATGACCTCAATCTGTACATCCTGCTGACTGAACACTTCCACTTGAATCTGTAAGTCTTCACATATACACCTAACGATACATGGAATGTTTGTCCTGTAACCTGTTTCTGCCTTAAGAAGAAAGAGAGAGAAGCGACTTTATTGTGGTGAAGTTAGGGCCCTTTCTTACACTTAACCATTTCATTATATAAATGTGTACTCATTTACAATATAATTTTTACAGTTTTACAATGTAAGAATTTCAACAATTTTCATTTTAATATATGATAACAGTATAAAATCTGAAATGACCTCATTTAAACATATTAAATCTTTACAACCTAAAGTATAATCTGCACTAACTAAAGTATCACTAACTAAACTAACTAAAGTAAGTAAAGTATACCTAAATTATAAACTAGAACACATTACAATAAACAACCATATTCACTCCCATTCATGTATCCCATTAACATTCAAGAAGGACTGGAGGAGCTTATAAGATGACGCTGGCAAAGGATTTTAAACTTTTTCGTAGATTTAGCTTCCCTGATGTCATTGGGGAGTTCATTCCACCACTTTGTGGCGGTGATCTTGAACGATATGTTGTAGGTTGCGGTTCGATGTACAGGAATTTCTAGCGTACAGCCTGACCGGATATTGAACAAGTATAATGAAGTAATGTAGCGAAATCTGGTGGATATGTAAGGAGGAGTGTTTTCAGAAAGCACGTGATGCACCTAAGCAGTTGCATGGAGTCTACGTCTGTCATTAAATCTTAACCAATGTAACTGTCTATAGTATGGGGATACGTGGGCATATGGTCGTATGTCGAATGCATACCTGAGCACGCTGCACTCTCATGCCTTGCTCATTATTGATATCAAAAAAAGAACTGTATGACAGTATTCGAGAATTGGAAGCAAAAGTGACTGAATGAGTTTCATTTTCAGGGACGAAGGAAGTATATACTTAAACCGCTTCAGCGGATGCAGGCTTTGATATATCTTTTGGAACACTTTCGTCGCATGTTGAGACCAGTTCAATGTTTCGCTTGTAGCCACACCAAGATTCATAACTGTTTCACAATATGGAATAATGGTATTGTTTACTGCAACAGGGGGAATTTCGTATTATTTTAAGACGTTTAAGTTTTCCGAATTTCCAATGATTATTGCTTGCGTTTTAAGAAGATTAATTTTGGGATTGTTACTATATGAAAAATTACTTCTGAGACTTAAATCAGCGTTAATTTGTCGTACAGCACTCTGAATTTCATCAGTTCCTGAGTGGTAGTAGATCTGCAGATCATCAGCACAAAGATGATACTTGCAGTGTATAATCGATTTCTCAACATCGTGATGTAAATTGCAAGCACCAATGTTCCAAGAACAGACCCTTCAAGTAGTATAATTGGATGGTTCGGCCGCCACCTCCACCTCAGGCTCCCAGAGGCCACCTCCACCTCCACCTCAGCCAGAGGCCTCCCAGATGCCTCCTCCACCTCCACCTCAGCCAGAGGCCTCCCAGAGGTCTCCTCCACCTCCCGCGGGAAATTTGAATTTGTAAACAAAGCCACGTGCTTTTTGACAGCTGTCATCGACAACAACGCATCGCTAACCTCAGTACTGCCTTCTTGACGGGCCTAAACCTCAGTAGTGCCAACTTAACCTAACTAGTGCGAGGTAAACAAAGCCACGTGTTTTTTGACAGCCACGTGCTTTTTGACAGACAACAACGCACCGCTAACCTCAGTACTGCCATCTTGACGGGCCTAAACCTTAGTGGTACCAACTTAACCTAACTAGCGTGTGGTAAACAAAGCCACGTGTTCTTTGAAAGCCACGTGCTTTTTGACAGAGAACAACGCACCGCTAACCTCAGTACTGCCATCTTGACGGGTCTAAACCTTAGTGCTACCAACTTAACCTCACTAGCTCGAGATAAACAAATCCACGTGCTTTTTTGACAGCTGTCATCCGCCATCTTTAATCTATAGAGCACAGTGCTGCCCTCTTTAGCTACTTACCTTTGAAATGTGGTGGCGGATAATTTGAAAAATGCTTTTTGACAGCAGCCATCTTTGAGCACCGTGCTGCCCTCTTTAGCTACTTACCTTTGAAATGTGGTGGCAGACAATTCCACGTGACAGCAGCCATCTTTAATCAAGAGAGCACCGTGCTGCCCTATATGTGGTGGCGGCAAATTCTACATGCTCTTGTTTGGAAACAAACTCACGCGCTTTTTTGACAGCCGTCATCCGCCATCTTTAATCAACAGAGCACCGTGCTGCCATCTTTAGCTAGATACCTTTGAAATGTGGTGGCGGCAAATTCCACGTGCTCTTGTTTGGAAACAAAGCTATGTGCTTTTTTTTGACAGCTGTCATCCGCCATCCTTAATCAACAGAGCACCGTGCTGCTATCATGCGGGCAATTTCATCACCTGTCACCCGCCATCTTTAATCCACAGAACACCATGCTGCCCTCTTTATGGCTACTACCTTAAGCACGTAGTAGCGGGCAATTTGAAAAGTTCTGTTAGCTATCATCCGCCATCTTTAATCAAGAGAGCACCGTGCTGCCATCTTTAGCTAGATACCTTTGAAATGTGGTGGCGGCAAATTGAAAAATTCCACGTGCTCTTGTTTGGAAACAAACTCACGTGCTTTTTTGACAGCTACCATCCGCCATCTGTAATCAAGAGAGCATAGTGCTGCCCTCTTTAGTTTGAAATGTGGTGGCGGCAAATTCCACGTGCTCTTGTTTGGTAAACATAGCTACGTGCTTTTTTGACAGCTTTCATCCGCCATCGTTAATCCAGAGAGCACCGTGATAGCGAACGATGAGGTTGTTGCTCCTTTAGCCCTTTAGCCCATTAGCCCTTCAGCCCATTAGCCCTTTTGCCCATTAGCCCTTTAACCCATTAGCCCTTTTGCCCATTAGCCCTATAGCCAATTAGCCCTACAAGGAATGTGCGGTAAGGAGGAGGAAGAGTCCTTTCATCCTTTTTCCCTTCTGATAGGATGTAACCCCCTGGTTCCATACCCTATCACGATTTTTTTTTCGGCTTAGCATTTTGCATAGTAGCCCTCGCCTGCACAAGCTACATGCTTGTAATCTATGTCAACAGATTGAAACAATATGTTTCCGAACCGATATTTCATGTTACATATTTATGTAATAACTTGTTCAACAGCTAGGGGCTTAAATGTAAGCAGAGTATTTCTTATAGCATTAGCGTTCTGTTTAATACTACTTTTTGATTTTTACACTAGGCAAATCATTAAAGTTGTAGTTTTGCAATATTGCTTACTGAGCGAGTTAGCTACGCGATATGTGCACAGTGTGTTTCCATAGTTTTTTATTTTACACTAAGCAAATCATCAAAATTGTACTTTTGCTCTGAACACATCAAACAATGTTCTGATCATATGTTGAGGTTAACAACATCGATCACAGTGTTCGATTCTAGTCTTGTTATGTTTCATTCTGATCTTCTTAGAACAAGGGTACCCCCTAACATGTTCTAAACACATGTTGTATTGAGTACAGTGTTCGATTCTAGTCTTGATCACTTATTTTGTGTTCTGAACATATCGATCAATGTTCTGATCACATGTTGTATCGAGTACAGTGTTCGATTCTAGTCATGATCACTTATTTTGTGTTCTGAACACATCAATCAATGTTCTGATCACATGTTGAAGTTAGCAACATCGATTACAGTGTTCTATTCTAGTCTTGTTATGTTTCAATCTGATCTTCTTAGAACAAGAGTATCCCCTGACATATTCTAAACACATGTTGTATTGAGTACAGTGTTCGATTCTAGTCTTGATCACTTATTTTGTTTTCTGAACGCATCAATCAATGTTCTGATCACATGTCATATGGAGTACAGCGTTTGATTATACTCTTCTTATGTTTCGAAAGTCTAAACATGCATAATAATGTTATCGCTGCACACGCTTACCTTCGCGATGCATGTTTAAACTTGTTCGATATAAAGCTATGCCTTGACATAAGAGGCGGAGGAGGAGGTAGAGAAGGAGGAGGAGGAGGAAGAGGAGAATGATAAGGCCTTAACAGCCTATGTATAGTCACCATTGTTTTTAAAGATGACAGCTGTCAAAATAATTTTTCAAATTATCCGCCACCACATTTCAGCTAAAGAGGGTAGCAGGGTGCTCTGTTGATTAAGCACATAGAATTTCAAATTGCCCTCCACTGCATGCATAACAGCAGCTGTTATCTTGCGCAGTAGCCTCTAAGCTAGCTTTCTTTATAAGAGTAGCCGCCATCTTGTGCGAGCACCCCTAGGCTGTCTCATAAGGAGCTCTGTATAGTTACCATTTTGTGTCCGCCATCTTGCGTAAGCATCCCTAGGACGTGTCAAGCCATCTAGTGTCTCATAAGAGCAGCCACCATCTTGTAGAAATAGATAGCTGCCAATGCCAAAGGGCTTAAGTAGGAATCGAACCGTTGATCTCATCATTAGACTATGTTTTTTCTTGTTCCTGATACTACGAACCTACGTATTAGGTGGGAAAAATTTGTCCGTTTTGCTCTACGATGCATCGTTTTCGAGATATTTAACATTTTGCATTTAAGCCTCCATATTTAATGAATCGAACCAGCGCGGTACGTTATACTCTCTACCATAGCTAGACCTGATCATGTTACGAAGACTCGCTTCAATACAAGCTAAAACAGAGCAAATGCCAAAGGGCCTAAGTAGGAACCGAACCGTTGATCCCATCATTAGACTGTGGTTTTCTTGTTCCTCATACTGCGAACCAAGGTATTAGGCAGAAAAATTTTGTCCGTTTTGCTCTACGGTGCACCGTTTTCGATATATTTTACATTTTGCATTTAAGCCCTAAATTTAATGAATCGAACTAGCACGACACGTTAGCCTCTAAACTAGCATTCTTCATAAGAGTAGCAACCATCTTGCGCAGGCACCCTTAAAGCGTCTCATAAGGAGTTGTGTATAGCCGCCATCTTGTGTCCGCCATCTTGCGCAAGCATCCTTAGGGCGTCTCAAGCCATCTTGTGCAAGGACCCTTAAGCCGTCCCATAAGAGCAGCCGCTATCTTGCGCAAGCATCCCTAGGGCATCTCATAAGGAGCCATGTATAACTGCCATCTTGCGCAAGCATCCCAAGGGCGTCTCATAAGAACCTGTGTTTAGCAGCCATCTTGCGTAAGCACCCTTAAGGTGTCATGTATAGACGCCATCTTATGCAATTAGCGTCGAGAGAGGGCTGCTGTAGAATTTTTCTTTTTTAAATTATCCACCACCACATTTCAAAGGTATCTAGCTAAAGATGGCAGCACTGCGGATGACAGGTGACGAATTTACATCTACTACGATAAAGAGGGCAGCACGGTGCTCTCTGGATTAAAGATGGCGGATGACAGCTGTCAAAAAAGCACGTAGCTATGTTTACAAAACAAGAGCACGTGGAATTTGCCGCCACCACATTTCAAACTAAAGAGGGCAGCACTATGCTCTGTTGATTAAAGATGGCGGATGGTAGCTGTCAAAAAAGCACGTGAGTTTGTTTCCAAACAAGAGCACGTGGAATTTTTCAATTTGCCGCCACCACATTTCAAAGGTATCTAGCTAAAGATGGCAGCACGGTGCTCTCTTGATTAAAGATGGCGGATGATAGCTAACAGAACTGTTCAAATTGCCCGCTACTACGTGCTTAAGGTAGTAGCCATAAAGAGGGCAGCATGGTGTTCTGTGGATTAAAGATGGCGGATGACAGGTGATGAAATTGCCCGCATGATAGCAGCACGGTGCTCTGTTGATTAAGGATGGCGGATGACAGCTGTCAAAAAAAAGCACATAGCTTTGTTTCCAAACAAGAGCACGTGGAATTTGCCGCCACCACATTTCAAAGGTATCTAGCTAAAGATGGCAGCACGGTGCTCTGTTGATTAAAGATGGCGGATGACGGCTGTCAAAAAGCGCGTGAGTTTGTTTCCAAACAAGAGCATGTAGAATTTGCCGCCACCACATAGAGGGCAGCACGGTGCTCTCTTGATTAAAGATGGCTGCTGTCACGTGGAATTGTCTGCCACCACATTTCAAAGGTAAGTAGCTAAAGAGGGCAGCACGGTGCTCAAAGATGGCTGCTGTCAAAAAGCATTTTTCAAATTATCCGCCACCACATTTCAAAGGTAAGTAGCTAAAGAGGGCAGCACTGTGCTCTATAGATTAAAGATGGCGGATGACAGCTGTCAAAAAAGCACGTGGATTTGTTTATCTCGAGCTAGTGAGGTTAAGTTGGTAGCACTAAGGTTTAGACCCGCCAAGATGGCAGCACTGCCGATGACAGGTGACGAATTTTACATCTACTACGATAAAGAGGGCAGCACAGTGCTCTGTGCTTTAAAGATGGCGGATGACAGTTGTCAAAAAAGCACGTGGCTGTCAAAAAGCACGTGGCTTTGTTTACCACACGCTAGTTAGGTTAAGTTGGTACCACTAAGGCTTAGGCCCGTCAAGACGGCAGTACTGAGGTTAGCGGTGCGTTGTTGTCTGTCAAAAAGCACGTGGCTGTCAAAAAACACGTGGCTTTGTTTACCTCGCACTAGTTAGGTTAAGTTGGCACTACTGAGGTTTAGGCCCGTCAAGATGGCAGTACTGAGGTTAGCGATGCGTTGTTGTTGTTGATGACAGCTGTCAAAAAGCACGTGGCTTTGTTTACAAATTCAAATTTCCCGCGGGAGGTGGAGGAGACCTCTGGGAGGCCTCTGGCTGAGGTGGAGGTGGAGGAGGCATCTGGATGGCCTCTGGCTGAGGTGGAGGTGGAGGTGGCCTCTGGGAGCCTGAGGTGGAGGTGGCGGCCGAACCATCCAATTATACTACTCCTTCAGGGACACCGAGGGGTTTGTTAACGCACTCAGATCTGTGACACACTGACGGCGATTTTAGAGGTACGAACTGAAAACATTTACTTCCGTCTTCCTGAAGTTTAATGAATACAATTTTGAAAGTAGCAGCTGAGGAACAACAGTATCAAAAGCACTAGAAAAATCGATTATAACCAGTACAGTCACTTGTCAAGAGCCCATTCCGTGTGGGATATCATCATTTACTTTCAGTAAGGCAGTCTCTGTACTGTGTCCTTTATTGAATCCAGATTGGTAAGGGTCAAGCAGTGAGTAGTTAGTCAAGTAAGTGAGGACTTGTTCGTGTTCCAAGCGTTGTGTTACTTTGGAAAGGGGTGGCAGAATGAATACAGTGCGATAATCTGATACTAAACTAGGAGAATAATTCTTAGGAATGGGAATGACGATACCGTACTTCAACACAGTTGGGAATACTTTCTGTACGAGGCAATGATTACGTCACAATAGGTAATATTTCACCAATAATGGTATGTCGTCATTAAACGGAGCGTCTGACTTGAGGGAGTAAATTACACACTTAACATCGTTCGCACTAAATTTGTTTGAATGTAAATTTCACTTGATTTACTCAGGAATGACTATTTATGGCGTTAATATCATCATCAGCAGTTAGGTCATCATTTGGATAGTGATTATTATTATTATTATTATTATTATTATTATTATTATTATTATTATTATTATTATTATTATTATTATTATTATTATTATAGTTATTATCATTGTCATTATTATTAGTAATATCATTATTAATGTATGCTGCTTTCGTAAAATGAGAATTTAGATCATCAAGTGGTATACCTGCTGAACGTCTCCTGTTTGTTACGTCTTATACTTACTGTTACGAATTAATTGCTTGTCTTTATTTCGAAGAACACGGTAATTTTCGAAATCACTAGTGCTTCCAGTTCGCATAAATAGCCTATACCTTGCATCACGATTTGCCATGACCGACATACCGGTAATTTCCTTTGTTAGCCACAAGTACCTATACATATCTTTCCATTTTTCACTAAAGTTCATGTGGCGGACAATTTTGTATGTCATCATGTTATTCTTAGCTGACTTTCAATAAGTAAGTTCCTTCAATTTCTCCTTGATGATCAGCACAGTCAAATTCCTTTCATATATCGCACGCGAGTGCAGCTGTCGTCTGTCTACAGGTAGCGATACTGCGTTTGAAAGTTTGATCAATGCACTGAAAGCTGAATAATTCTTCCTGAAATCATGTTCAGTTAAGCATTGGCCCACAGTTATTCTTTAAATGATTGAAAAATTACTTCAATAGATAATGGAGTGTGATTGTCTAATTCATCTCTCCCTGATAGCTAGTCGCTAACCACTGCATATTTCAATATTCCTGGAAAGAACCCAATCTGCATGATTGATTTGTCAGTTGAGCCAATGGTTCACCGACATGTTCATTAAATTTTAAAATTTTAAATACAGATACTCCATCCCACTACATTTTTATTATTCATGATTTTTTATGTATATCTTCAGTTGTAACAGATTCTAAATTAGATTATTTCCCTGTGGTAGACTGTACTTATTCAGATATTGCATTTACTGCTATATTATAACTTACTTTGCTGGACACATACTGTATTTCCTTGGCTATGTTTGTGAAATATTTGATGAAGGAATGTGCCATAGCCTCTGCTATGTAACCATGTCTGTCCAACTAAACTTTTCTTGTGTGTTCTGCTTTAGGAAGACAGATAGATAGGCCTAATTCTCTGTGATCAGATAGAGTAGAGTTTTGAGTGAAAACTTTTCAAATTTATAAGATAAGATAGTAATTATATTCTCAATGCTTGTGTTTGATGATTCAAGCGGGCTCATGGAATGATTACACCATGTTCACCAAATTATTTGTGAAATTAATACACGTTTTAGAAACCACAGTGAGGTATATGGGTTATTAGTGCTAGCTGATTTATAAGTACCGGTATTGTATTATTAAGCATTTCTGTGTTGTTTTCAATAGCTGTTACTACGGTACTATCTTTTGGTGATTTGTTTAGTAACTGTTAGATGTTAAATAAAGTCTCTCTCTAGTTTGATGATACGCTACTCTATCATTACTGTTCATTCCTTCCTAGTGCCAGTAGTCTTAGAGATCTGTGTAAATGGTATAAAGTCAAACGTGAAAAAAACAAAGGTTATTAACTTCAAACTGCTCAGAACAAAAACATGGTTGCCAAATTATTAAATAATACACTTACTATGGTGAAACGTACCAGATTGGGAGTAAGTGTTGATAAAATCTTTGTAGGATCTGACCATAATCAGTATGTCAGTAGGAAGTTTGATGGTGCTTTTTTAATGTGTCATGTTAAGCTCAGATCACAAGCATGGAAACCAAAAACGTAGTACGTATATCACAGATCTTTTCATTTATTACGGCATAATTAGCTGGGATGATGGGATATTTTACGTATAATGAATCATACACATTAAAGAGCATCATGCAGATAATAATTGAAAAATCTGGAAATATTAATTTTTCTATCTCAGTGTCTGAATGCCAGAATCATGCAGGCATATGTCTGTGTAAACTGTGATAGCTACGCTGATCACTCTCACTCTATGAAAAGTGTCAGCCGAAAGCTGGTTGCAACCAACATCAGCTGTCATAAGTAGCTTAGATGTCACTGAGGAGTTTTTACAGGAAAACGAGGGGTAAGGTAGTTTCCTCACACGAACAGTCCCTCTGAAATGCATACACCAACTAACCCTATGACGAACACTTTCACACCGGCTGCATGAGGAATGGCAATACTAGCATTCCTCATACCTCAGTCACTTTGGTATTGCCAAAGCTAAGGATGAGACTAGTCAGAAAAATTAAAGTAACCTGTTCTACCCAGTACCAGGAGACATAGTACAGTATGGACACTGTTTCTCACCAAAACTGAATAGTATTAATACCCATCAGGTGAGACGTTGTTTTTGCGGTCAGATTCCCTTCCTGATGGTCAATGAAACTGGATAACGAGGTGGAAGGAATCTGAATCGGCTGTGCCCTATGAATGGGAACTGTCCCGGTATTTGCCTGGACAGCCGACGGTGGAGTTCAAACCCATGTGTCTCCCATGGCTGCATAGCCATAGCGGCCTAACGCGATTGACCACTCTGCACTAGCAGCTGTTTAAGAATTAATCTTTGTTGTCCTGAAGGCGTACCCTTCTGAACGAGAATACGGCACACTCTGCTGTCGTTGATAGTTGTTACGTATTTTCAAGAGTCACCTGTTCAAGGCACTGAGCCACAAGCTGTGAAAATAAACCACTACTGTGCGTCATATTAATTGTTATACAGTACACGACAGTGAGCTATCACGAATATTGGAAATGTGTGTCAAACAGTAATATTAACTTAGTTATTTAAATAATCCATATCTAGAAATTCGGTTTATTTATTATTTCCCCTCCGAATTTATAATACAATTAGATTAACAGAATGCAGGCAATGACTTGATGAATTAACAGCAGTTGCATCGACTATCCACTTCACAAATTACCTTTCCGCCCCCCCCCCCCTTTCTGACCGAAGAAAACAGGGCAGGTCATCCGCTAGTCTATGTAGTAGGTCGTTCAGCTACAGTTATTATAGCAATAATTTCTTCACGTCGCAGAAGAAGAAAATTGTGATGGTGCACTCGACCATGGATTGAAATACTTGATGAAGATGATAGAGAATTGCACAGCGTATTAAATAACGAGCTGCGACTTGAAGATTCAGATTTTAGGTTTGGTGGAACCTCGAATCATAAAGATCAACATCAAAATGCTAGAAAGTATTTCAGCTTCAAGGAAGTACTTATAGAACGTTGCGTGATTCCTATTTAAATCATACTAAGTTATATCTTATAGGCTTGCATAAACTAAAAACTAAATATTAAGAGTATTTCCCCTTTGAACAGATAACTGCTGAACTTGAGAAATCTACAAAAATGTAATGTTTTTTTTTTTAGGATTTCTTCGAGTGCCATCTCAACAATAATTCCAGAAAAATGTAAAAGTTCAAAAATTAACGGCATTCATTTCAGAGTTGGATTTCTCACACGTAGAGAAGGAAAAGGTGTATATAAACTTTGGCCCAAAATACGTACTTTTCGAAGTAAAATAATGGCGTATGGCTTTTACAGCCGGGATTGTCTGAGGACATTTTCGGCACGCCAGATGCAGGTCTTTCTATTTCACGTCCGTAGGTGACCTGCGCGTCGTGATGAGAATGAAATGATGATGAAGACGACACATACACATAGCCACCATGCCAGAGAAATTACCAATGATGGTTAAAATTCCCGACCCTGCCGGGAATCTAACCTGGGACCTCTGTGACCAAAGGCCAGCACATTAACCATTTAGCCATGGAGCGGTACAGTATCAGAAAATGACGTGTGCTAAAACCTCAGCTTGCATGTAATGATGTATTCCGGTCATTAACCTACAAGAGCTCCTGCTGTTTGAACGTCTGGCTACCTTTCCTGACGTCTCCTAGAAGCGTTATTTAAACTACCTATCCTAATTTAACGCTAGCTAGGAGTGCGTAGATAACCTTAAGGGCTGCCCTTCCCAGCTGCTTTTTTATACCTGGCTTCTCTTCGTGCTGCATCACCTACGAGGGTTATTCAAAAATAACGAATCTAACTTAACGCTAGCTAAGAGTGTGAACTTAACCTCACCCGGTGCCCTTCCTTACACCTGGCTGTCCTTCCTAATGTCACTTATGAGGGTCATCTTAAAAGTACCTATTGATTGTTTGATCGGGCTATGACGTCACAAACGAAAGTCATTTGAAAAGTAAATACTTTTCTTGGCTGTCCTTCCCTACATAAGTGAGGGCTTAACATTACTAAAACTGAGGCGGAGCTGAGGCTAACCAACCTCATTGCCTGCCCTTTCTTACATCAGGCTGCTTCTGAAGGATACCCTTTTTTACGCTTAGCTCCCCTTCGTTGCAAAAGTTTGGAGGAGCTGCGTGTAGGCTCAGATACGAGCGTGGACTTAACCTAGCCTAACCAGCAGGCCTTCCTTACAGCAGGTTGCTCTTCCCGGTATATATCTGGAGTTACTTTAGCATTTTAGGCTTAATTGCTCTTCACTAGACACTCATTAAATTCTCACCTGATCCTCACTAGATCTGCACCTGACCCTCACCTGGCCCCAATACATCCTCACCTTATCCTCACTAGATCCTCACATTATCTTCACCTGTTCCTCGCTAAATCCTCACATGATACTAACTAGATCTTCAGCAAACTGAGGTACAAATTGAAGTGCAAGTTCATTTGCAAGGCTGAATTGAGGTGCAAGTTGAGGTGCAAATTGAGGTGGAAGTTCAGGTGCAAGTTGAAGTTGAGGTGCAAATTGAGGTACAAGTTGAAGTGAAAGCGTGAATTGCGGTGCAGGTTGAGGTGCAATTTGGGTTGCAAATTGAAGTTCAAATTAAGGTTGAGGGCTGAATTGAAGTACAAGTTGAATTTGAGGTGCAAGGCTGAATTGAGATGCAAGTTGAGGTGCAAATTTAGGTGAATGTTGAGGTGCAAGGTTAGGTGCAATTTGAAGTGCAGTTGAGGAGCAGGCTGAGGTGCAGTTGAGGTACAGGCTGAGGTGCAGTTAATGTGCAGGCTAAAGGTGAGGTGCAAGTTGAGGTGCAGGCTACAGGTGAGGTGTAGGTAGACGTATTGCATTCCCATGCACTTACTTGAGTCAGGGATAGGTGATTTGACTGAAAATTCCCTAGCTTAGGTGTAAAACAGGAAAATAGTTTGGAGAAGGTAAAACAAGTAGAACGTTTTTTTAATTTATTGAAATATATATTTAATTATTTACAAAATTACTACAATCGATGTAATGTTGACACAGTTGCGATACTCCTACATCACTTCACATCTTACTGCGAAGGGGTAGTGTGTCCGCGAAGCTTTCTAAAATTGAACAAAATAATTACTCGTTTACAAACTAAGTGTTGAAAATGTACTTTGCTTCAAAAAGAAGCTGTTGCTGTCCCGACATTGGTGACATCGATGTGTCCAGTTTCCTTAAGAGTTATCATCAACTACACTAAAGGAGGGTGCAAGTTGTCGCATACACAGTCTACAGTTTTTAATCTTGGGATTAGTTCTATCCCCATCGTCGCTAACATTTTCACCTCGGTGGTTGTGATGTCGTTGGCAATTATTGTTCAAAGTGACGACTGCCAATCTCAATGCATGCATGACAACGGCCCATGAAGTTCTGCTGCACTCCCTCTAAGATCTCTTGTGGATGTTGTACCAGGTATTCATGTGTTTATACACGTATGACTAGTTGCAACACCCCGAGAGAAAAATCCACATGTGTGAGATCCAGCGATTGCGCTGGCCATGTGGCAGATGCTCCCCTTAATAGCCAACGATGGGGTTGCTTGTTGCTCAGGTGCTACTGGACATTGACATCGAAGTCGGATGGTGCACCGTCATGTTGAAACCACATCCATTCGCAGACAACAAGGGACTCCAGGAGCTGTGGCAGCACATCTCACAGGAATACCAGGTAACGTGGATCAGTCAAGCGGGTAAGGTCCTATTATATGATCTTGGATAGTGCTCGCCCATACGTTGACAGAGAATAATTATTGCTGATGTTCGCCGATTTGGATGGCGTGGGGATTGTCCTCACTCCAGACATGTCTGTTGCGGCTGTTGCAAACAATGCTGGAAGGATTCCACCTCGCTTTACAGGAATAATTCGAGCACATTCGCAAAATATGCTTTACTCTTAACAGGAATTCGCCCTCTTGCTGAACATTAGTGGCAGCTACTTGTAGGTTGTATTCTCCTCGAATGCTGGACTAGCGTCTTTAGGATCTTGGCGCTAGCGCTGTAGCAAGAACTGTCAAGGATTTAGTATAAGCAAAGAGGCAGTTGAAAGAAAATGAACGTCATAATAAGATGATGGGGTAAATTCGGAGGTAGGGGTGAACACCACACAAAAAAAAATCGGTATCTACATATAGACAATAAACGTCCACTGGATTAAAAACCACATGGAGCTCATACCCACAAGTAGGAATTCACGATTTTCTTGTGTGCTTATGCGAGATCAGCTACCAGAATACCCACATCAACGTGAGAGTGCTGTAGTAAACTTAGAAGACAGTCGTGGGACTGGAACTTATTGCGTTGCCTGCGAAAACATAAATTAAAGGTCTGGTATTTCGATAGTTATGGAGACTTAGCAACTCCGTTTGTATTTATACGCTATTTCGGAAGCAGTGCAGTCATAGTTTACAAGATAAAACGAACACAAAAATTAAATACACGCATGTGTGGTCAATTATGTCCAATGTTCGTATCTTAAACCCAGAATGCAGACAAGAGCACCAGTGTACACGTTGAGCCCTTATTGAAGTGCTCATTTAATTAATCAGTCATTTATTCGAATGTACAGTGAATATTCCATTTTTATTAACTACTAGTAAATGGCAGGAAACATCTACATTCAGCAGCACGTGTGGCAATTTCTGCAGGGAGCTTGGAGCTCGGATTTGTTTGCTCACCAGCTAAGTTTGGAAGGTCAAAATTCGACATGACGCACACAAAGCCGAACAAGGGAACAATAGAATTCCAACGGACAACATTTCGGATGCCCGGGCGGGAGACTAGGGTCACTTATGAGAAATGTTTGAAGTAAGCGTCAGGTACGCGATGCGTCGAGCCAATGAAACGATAGAGCCACCGTCGATATGGCTGGGCATTGGTCTAGGGAAAAGATGGCCCCAATCAAGATACGACGGCGTCTTTGAGGACGAGTTAATAAAAACGATGACCGCGTCCGTTAGTTACCCTATTATTCGGCGAGATTCTATGCCGGTAACATCGTAAGAAGAAGTTTTTATTTACGCGAGTGATCGTGTGGGGACTCGTAAGATTTTGTTGGAAGACGCTCTGTCTGCATTTGATATACTTAAGTTTTCTAATACTGGGAGAATGGCATTTAACTTACGATTACCAAAGGGAGAGAACAGTTCCGTTTAATCATTTCAAAGTGCATAGTAGTCTGCCTGTGTAAATCGTTTTCCGAGGGCATAAACTTTACCATTTTCACTTCAGCCGTTTATAATATGGGAAATATTTGACCTAGTTACGGGAGTAGATAAGAGAAACGGTTCAGCTACTGAATGGGAACTGTTTTCACGGTCAGTGGAATTTACCCCGGCTGTAGTATTCTCGTAACCGGCCGGTTGATCTTTACCTAGTTTCTACATCGTGAACGAGGGGATGTTTTAGACGACATTCTGAAGCAGAAGCAGCAACGGAAAATACGGCATCACATTTTTAATCTTCGACGGAGACAAAAGGACTGATCCAAGTCTTTTCTGAAGGCAGCATTATCGATATGGCGGGCGAAAAGCAAGATGGGGTCGGCTGTCTCATGAGGACGAGCGGCCATTAGTCAACATTACAGTGTTTTAATGTAATTATGTGAGTGTGAACGTATTTAATGTTGCAAAAGAGGATAGGTTATTTTGATATTTAATTTTTGTAGCTGTAGCTTTGTTTGGAAGGACTATTGACAGTAAATGATAGGAAGCCCCTTACTGTAAATATAAGTTTCTAACATAAATGTGGACCCTTTGCATGAGGTCGCAGCTTGCTTTCCTACATTTTATTATAATTTGTTTAGCTGAGTGGTTAGCGTCATTCCTTTCACGAGTGAGTTTCTTATTTTAGCCTCATATATATCGATTTGTTTGTTTTGGTGTTTGTGTACGTCTTGGGGCTTAATTGTAATCGTATATAAGGATTCAAATTAAAGTCAGGAAGGACTAGATTTATGTATTATTAATGGGAGCTCAAGGTGTACGGAAATATGCCGTCATGTTTTCTGGGATTTATTGCATGATGTGTGAATGAGATTGTATAAGACGGTGGAGTGTGGATCCACGAAGTTGTTAGCATCATCTTCACGCCCATTTTGTATATCGAGGTGGTAAATTAATTATGGATTTACGAGTTCCACGAACGCAGTTTCGTATTTCAAGTTCCGAATATTAGAATAAAATTTCTGTAAAATGTATTATTGCTATTATTATTGTTCCGAGGAATCTGTGGAACAGCAGAGGTGAAAGAAGGTGTAGGGGTGAATGGGTCTAACTACAAATGCCAAGCAGAGAAAGCAATTTAAAACTTAAACTGAAGATTATATTTCCTCTTTTAAAAATTCAACTTTAGCAAATTTTATAACAATGAAGCGTTAGGAAAAATGACAATGCTTTAACCAAAACAAGAAAACCCAAAATTTAGAGACAATTTAACAATATGGGCTTCAAGCCCACTGTTTTACAATTTCTGAGCTCTGAGCTCACAAAAGCATATTTTCCAAAGGGCAGAAATCCCCTAATAACATGGAGCACTTGCTCCCACCTAGCAAAGTCAAGCCTCCTAGAGGCACATATCCAATATATAAAAGAGCTGACCCGCTCTCAGTTTTCCAAGTCTATTAAAGGCAATACCAGGCTTTACACCAAATTGCCATCAAGGCACAACTTACACAGAATGAAACGGGGGTATCTTGTACCCAACCTACTGGGCCTTAGTAGGAAAAGAATAGGTTAAGTAAATTGCCCAAAATGCAAAACTGAATGGAGGCGTGAATTTGCACACCTACATGAAACTTCTTAAAACCTATAAGAGGCACTAGGCTGATGAAATAGGGGCTATTCCCAAACTATGGAGGTGACTCGCGTAATGAATAAATTTAACACATTAAGGAAGAGTAGAAAATCAGTTACCAAATCGTAGTCACCTCAATTCAAAATGAAGGGGAGCTCGAAAGGGTAAAGCACTCCCTATCCCCGATTTACAGTTACAGATAAATGCAGTTTTCACATAAGCCGGCACAAGTTTACATTTGTAGAAAGAGGGTTACATTGTAAAAGTTTCGGACCTTTCCCGCGGGTTAAACTGCTGAGCTAGCAAGAAATAAAGATGTTAAGCGGCCATTACCTTACTGAAGAACTGCTGCCAGATGGAAGAGGCGCTTCCCGCCTCCTGCTACACGTCCATACACTAAGTTAGATGTTGATGAAGTGGCCGAGAGACAAGAAAATCAGCATTTTTTATACCCTCGGGGAAGGTTCGAAACCTTTCATGAATAATTAAGACACACCCAAAGGCGTTTATTGGGTAGCTTGCAGTTACTCATCAAAATCGAAGAAGTATGACACGATTGGTCAAAAATTAGTTACAGAAATTCTGGATTGGCTAAGTTCAAAACTGGCGGAAGGAAAGATTAATATTACCAACCCACAAATGAAGGAATGAAATTTAGTAAGGACAAAAATTTATGAGTACAAAATTTCTTCGAATAACGTTTCGTCACTTCGCACCAGGTTGCATGATCATAGTTTTAGTAGGGACATCTGTGAGACAATGTCCACTCTTCTTGATATATAGTAAACAGAAACAAGTCGAAATTCACACAGTGACATCTTCAGAGGAAAAATTTAAGTTGGTCTAGTTCCAAGTTCATGTTTCTCCAGTAGAGGAGTTCTAATTGGCGCAAGATTTAAACGTGCGGCGTAGGGGTGTACCACCCGGTACAGACCAACCCTCCCCCAACTGTCCCTCCCAGGGGGGACACAGAAAAATTAATATTTGTTGAAGAACATTTCTAATTCCTTGCAGATAGATTGGTGGAAGAATATGGACGAGACATTAAGAATTTCCAAAGTCTTTTAACGTTGATTTGTAGAAGAATTTTGAAGAACGTAAAAATATGTCAAAGTATCTTTTTTAAGTAGATAGGTAGGAGGTAGTTGAACTGCGGCTTGAGAGAGTCTTAGTTGCTGTATACATTTGAAATACATGCTGTTCATTTTGACGGCTTGTCCTGCCGCCGCTACCGGTATCCAGTAGAGGTCGCCCGGACCCCTCAAGTACCCTGAGATACACCTCTCCCGCTACTATGAGTGGGGTAGTCGTGGTGAAGGACGCCGTAGATCAAGGATATATGTACAGTCGTCAGATGAGTTGGCGGTAGGTGCGCCGTACTTCAGCCTTTGCTGGGAGATGGACCCCGGCGCGCCGTACACAGGAAGGCATCACGGGAGTGGGCCCGATCCCCTCCTCGGTGGCTGTACTGCGACGAACGGCTGTGGGGCACTGAAACAGTCAGATCTCGGAGGCAGAATTTGTTAGTGACTAATGACTTTAGGGTACGATCTTTGTTGGTGAGGCTGACGGGCAAGCGGCGTGGAAAATTTTTGCCACATGAGTTGTTTTGCAGGAGGCGGGGGCTTGGTAATGGCCACAATGGAAAGGAAAGCAGAATAACCAGAGGGGAAGGTCGTACAGACGTATACAGTGCAGAAAAGAGAACCAAGAGCAGAAGGCCTAATACTTAGAAAAATACAACCTTCCTTGTTCCAGCCAAGTTTAGTGGCTAAGTTGACAAAGATATTACACAGGATTAATCTGTGAAATATGGATCCTAAAGATCCCCTCGGTGGCTGGATTGCTCACCAACAATGTAACCGGAGTTAGGAAATCTAAAAGGACGCACGGCCAATGAAATCTGGGGGCAAGCTTGCCCGCGGGAACAAAGTTCTTAACCATGACTTGATCTCCTACATTTAGATTGGTGGGCCTCCGCCCACGATCATATCGTTCCCTAACCTTTTCATTAGAAACCTTAAGATTGGCCTTAGCCATCTTCCAAAGATTTCTAATATTATCGAGATCTATTATTTCAGGTAGAATATCAATAAGAGACCAAAGGTTAGAGAGCGGCGTGTTGGGTACAAACTTAAACATCAACGAAGATGGAGTGAACTTATGAGATTCATGAACCGCCGAATTCAAGGTGAAGGCCAACAAGTGCAGGGATGTATCCCACCTGCAATGATCATCATGATGATAGGCAATAATAGCCGATCTCAGATTACGGTTGACCCGCTCAGCCAGAGATGGTTGAGGATAATACGCTGATGTTGTTACATGTGAGATGGATAGATCAAAACAGAATTTTAGGAAGAAATTGAAGGTAAAAGCTTCAGCATTATCAGAAACAATATATTGACACGGACCAAAAGAAGCAAAGATGGAATTTAAACAAGAAATGGTGGACTGAGCGGTAGCCAGCTTAGTCGGAAATAACCAGGAAAATCTTGTGAAACCATCTACACACACAAGGATGAATTTGTTGGTCTTTCCCTTTGATTGGGGGAAGGGTTCTACTTAGTCGATATAGAGACGTTCCATGGGGCGCGACGCCTGATGAGAAGACAAATAGACCTAGCTTAGTGGACATGGTCGGTTTACTAAGCAAACATGATTTACAAGCTTTTACTAATTATCGAATTTCACCGTCCTTACCTTTCCAAATGAACATTTCTCGGATCTTTTCTCGGGTTTTGAAGATGCCTAAATGCTCCCCTAATGGGGTCTCATGGTAGTACTTGAAGATCAAGGGTACGAGAACAGCTGGAACCACAACCTTCATCTTCTTATCATGCTGCGACGGGCAACATAAAACCCCATTCCTCAACGCATAAGGGACGACATGTTCCCCAGAAGAAAGGTCTCCATGATAGGGGCCAGCATCGGATCTTCACGTTGATATTTTTCAATATCCCTAAACAACATGGGAGCAGCAGTTAGAATGGCATTTACACCAGGAGGTATGGACTCGGGAAGTGAGGAACTTGCTTGTTGCTGATGATGATGCTTGTTGTTTAAAGGGGCCTAACATCGAAGGTCATCGGCCCAAGTGAGGAACTGTCTTCCTGTTCAGAGGTCTCAACGTCATTAGAAAACATTAGGTTTAGTCCGTCCGCCGCAACATTTTCAGACCCTCTTATCTGCCTAACATCAAACTGGAAGGCAGACATTGTGATGGCCCAGCGGTCTATACGGCCAGTACGACGCGGCCTAGCTAGGACCCAACTTAAGGCTTGGTTATCTGTTTCCAGGTCGAAATTGACGTGTTCCAGATAGAGGCGGAAATTCTCTAGTGCAAATAAGACTGCCAAACCTTCAAGTTAATAGATGGAATACTTGGCTTCTTGAGCCGATAGAGTCCTAGATGCATAGGCGTTGGGTCACCTCCCTAGTTCAGTCTCTTCAAGAAGGACTGCAGAGCCCGCCGACGACGACGCGTCGGATTTGACGATGAATTTCTACGAGAAATCATTTATCGCAAGGACAGGGGCGTTACAAAGAGCTAATTTGAGGTCTTGGAAAGCGGCTTGTTGAAAAGGCCCCGACTCGAATTTGACGCCTTTCCTACGAAGTAATTTCAAGGGCGCCGCTCTGTTAGCGGAGTTAGGAATAAATTTCCTGAAGAAATTCATTATGCCAATGAATCTGGCAAAACCCTTGATGTCCTTGGGAGGTTTAAAATCACGGATGGCCTTTGTTCTAGAATGATCCACTGCGACATCATCGGGTGACACAATATGCCTTAGAATGACATGGAAGGCTTAGCGAAAGCAACCTTAGATAACTTCACAGTTAAACCTGCCTTACGAAGGCGATTGAAGACCTCTTTCAGATGATCTAGATGTTCTTCAAAGGTCTCAGAAAATACGACGACATCATCAAGATAATGGTATGAGCACTTGAATTTGATTGATGTCGTAGAAGACCCTATCTAGCAGTCTCGTAAGCACAGCTGCTCCCGTGGGGAGGCCGAAATGCACGCGGTTGTACTCATACAAGTTCCAACCCGTGGCAAAACTGTCAGATGTTTGGATTCCTCTGCTAGAGGGATCTGGTTATACGCCTGGTTAAGGTCCAAGATGGTGAAGAACTTAGCTATCCAAAACCATGGGAAACATGAGTGAAGGTCGGGAAGGGGCACAGATTGTAACACCACCTTTAGATTTAATACCCTGTAATCAATCAAAGGCCTGAAGCCACTTTGGGGCTTCAGAACCAAGAAAATAAGCGATGAATACGCCGACTTACAGGGTCGAATTATATCATCTTTTAACATTTGATCTATGATCTCCTTGAGAGCCTTCATTTTAGGTGGAGATAACCTATAAGGTGGAAATCGGACTGGAATCGAATCCATAACCTCGATCTTGTATTCGATAAGGTCAGTAACACCGAGATTATCGGAGAAAACCTCTGGAAACGACTGACCCAACTTCCGAATACTCTCAGCCTGCTCCTCAGGTAGATGTCTAAGGTCTAACAACATCTCATCCTGGGTAGGCGAAACAAATGAACACGACACAGAATTGCATTTCAGTAATGGGATTTGAAAATTACTAGGAAATTTGAAAGTGCACGACTTGCTCTGAATGTCGAGCACAAGACCGGTGTGAGACAAGAAGGCCGCTCCTAATCTAATGGGGCAAGACAGATGCTTAGCCACAAACAGTTTCACTTTCCAAGTAAATTTAGCAATCCTAATTTTGGCAAAGATGAAACCTAAAATTTCTAATGGAGAAGTGTTAGCCGAAACGCATTGAACCGAAGACGGACAACAATCAGAAAACTTACAGGTAGACTTGAATTTAGAGTACCATTTAGCCGAAATAATGGAACACACACTCCCAGAATCTAATAGAGCTGTAACAGGTTCATTATTTAATTCAATTTTGAGAAATGGTACAAGTGCGGGGGTCTCCGCCGCAATCCTAGGACATTCTTTGGGATCTTCCAATGATAAATTAGAAGAGCCCTGATTTTTCCCTAAGCTTTCGTCGGGTTTAACAGGGGCCGAGCCTGAGGACGGTGAGCGCGCCGACACTGCCGGTGCCACTAGTCACTTTTGATTATTGTCGTTGGCGGAAGTTGCAACAGAAGTTGAGCAGGAGGGGGTGTTATTAGTATTAGGGCAATTCTTGGCTATATGGGAAAACGACCCGCATTTAGAACAGCCTTGGGATGTCGCTGCTCCTTTCTTTGTCCCGCTAGATTTAACCAAAGGACACTTGTTCCGGAGATGATCTGCCGACCCACAAGCATAACATTTTGGGTTTTGAAAGTTCGGCGAGGTGGAGGCCGAGAATTATTCGTGGACGGAGGGGGCTCCTTCGCGACACGTAAGGTGTCGGCATATCTAACTCCTTCGGCTGAGACAGCCATAGCCTCTAACTCAGCAAACCTCTGCGGACGCGACGCAAAACACAAGTATGACCTGTATGGTAGGGAAATGCCTTCCACAATTGCCTGCACAATTTGATCTTCAGGGAAATGAAGAGCAAATATCCTCGTGTAGAATTTAATGTCTTTGATGAAGTCGGCAAGATTTTCATCTAGTCGCTGTACTCTATAATAATACTTTCGTATTAATGAAGACCTTACCCTAGCCGGAATTAAATTCGCTGGCAAATGGGCATGGAAATCTTCTATAGATGACTGTTTAGCAATTGTTCTAACAATCTTGTCCGAGAGGACACCCGTGGAGTAGGGGTAAATAATTTGAAGAATTTGACAAGGAGAAAGAGAAAAGACAATAGCGTGATCCTGGAACTCGACTAAAAATCTTAAAAATGAAATGACATCACTAGTAGTGTTAACGGAGAACTTAGAAATACCCCTAAGCAACATCGCTAAAGGATGAGGCAAACTACTGAACCCGGGTGACATAGTAGGTAAAGGCCTAAGGGGCGGAGAAGTTGTTTCAGAGACCGCATTATTCAACATAAATGGTGGGATTGAGGTACGACGCTAAGATTCATTTTCTAATGGGGCGGAAGTTTGTTGAGTTGCTATTGATTTTCTACCTTCTTCATCCTTGGAAGAATCCTCCTTGCTAGCTATGTTTACCACAGGGGGCTGGTCGGTTTTGGGAGTAGCAAATCCAGATGACAATTGACTAACCTTACTGGACGTCTCAGAAAGGTGTTCAACAAGAGCACTAGCCTCCTTACCGTGAACGTCGTTTTACTTAAGATTCAATAGATCACTAACTCTATGGTAAAAATGGAACAGTCTAGCTTGTACTCTTTTAAGTTGATTTGGGGATGGATCACCTACTTCAAAAAAACTAACTACGGATGCAAGCTCGGTAGTGTTGTCCGTGATCGTGGAGAGAGCCTCATCAATATCTGTCTCTCCCAAATTTGGGATACTAATTTGCAATCCAAGGGTTTCTTTAAGCTTGGTGGTATCGGCCGCAACCGTGTCCCCAGATTGAATATTTCTAATAGCTAATTCATAAATGAATTCCTCCTTGCGCAAATAGCCCGGATGGAGGACTTCGCGAGGGCCGGACGTGATGACAGAAACTTTAAAATATACACAATTTTAAGAGATCGGAACGGAAAATTCCAGCGACTGAGAAAATTGTTAGAGTTCAAATCACAAGCAATGTTTAGCAATCAAAAGGTGCTTAATTGATACCCTTTCAACCACGCTCTGCTACCACTTGTTCCGAGGTATCTGTGGAACAGCAGATGTGAGAGAAGGTTTAGGGGTGAATGGGTCTAACTACAAATGCCTAGAAAAAAAACTTAAACACAAGGTTATATTTCCTTCTTAAAAATTCAACTTTAGCGAATTTTATAACAACGAAACTTTAGGTAAAATGACAAGGCTTTAACCAAAACAAGAAAACCCAAAATTTAGAGAAAATTTAACAATATGGGCTTGAAACCCAAAGTTTTACAATTTCTGAGCTCTAAGCTCACAAACACATATTTTCCAAAGGGCAGAAATCCCCTAATAACATGGAGCACTTGCTCCCACCTAGCAAAGTCAAGCCTCCTAGAGGCACATATCCATTATATAAAAGAGCTGACCCGCTCTCAGCTTTCCAAGCCTATTAAAGGCAATATCAGGCTTTACACCAAATTGCCATGAAGGCACAAATTACACAAAATGAAACGGGGGTATCTTGCACCTAACCTACTGGGCCTTAGTAGGAAAAGAATAGGTTAAGTAAATTGCCCAAAATGCAAAACTGAATGGAAGCGTGAATTTGCACTCCTACATGAAACTTCTCAAAACCTAAGAGGCACTAGGCCGATGAAATAGGGGCTATTCCCAAACTATCGAGGTGACTCGTATAATGAATAAATTTAACACATTAAAGAAGAGTAGAAAATCAGTTACCAATACGTAGTCACCTCAAGTCAAAATGAAGGGGAGCTCGAGAGGGTAAAGCACTCTCTATCCCCGATTTACAGTTACAGATAAATGCAGTTTTCACATAAGCCGGCACAAGTTTACATTTGTAGAAAGGTAAGTTACACTGTAAAAGTTTCGGACCTTTCCCGCGGGTTAAACTGCTGAGATAGCAAGAAATAAAGATGTTAAGCGGCCATTACCTTACTGAAGAACTGCTGCCAGATGGAAGAAGCGCTTCCCACTTCCTGCTACACGTCCATACACTAAGTTAGATGTTGATGAAGTGGCCGAGAGACAAGAAAATCAGCATTTTTTATACCCTCGGGGAAGGTTGGAGACCTTTCATGAATAATTAAGACACACCCACAGGCGTTTATTGGGTAGCTTACAGTTACACATCAAAATCGAAGAAGAAAGACACGATTGGTCAAACATTAATTACAAAAATTCTGGATTGGCTAAGTTCAAAACTGGCGGAAGGAAAGATTAATATTGTCAACCCACAAATGAAAGAGCGAAATTTAGTAAGGACAAAAATGTATGAGTACAACATTTCTTCAAATAAAGCTCCTTCACTTCGCACCAGGGTGCATGATCAGAGTTTTTTAGTAGAGACATATATGAGAGAATGTCCACTCTTCTTGTTAAATAATAAACAAGAACAAGTCGAAATTAACACAGTGACATCTTCAGAGGAAAAATTTATGTTGATTTAGTTCCAAGTTCAGTGTTTCTCCAGTAGAGGAGTTTTAATTGGCGCAAGATTTAAACGTGCGGCGTAGAAGTGTACCACCCGGTACAATTGTTATTAATTTAATATTTATTATTATTATTATAAATATGAGTGTCGCGCGATGTTGGATTGAGATATTTCAGTAACATTCCAATGTTCACACATGATCGATTGTCAGTGGGGCAATTTCTTAGTTTCAGTTTACCATATTTATTACTGAGTTGGCCACTTTATTATTTATGTTTATTTTGTGCGCGAGTTCTTTGACTTGTGACCAGCGCGGTCTTGTTTCTTTTCATGCGAGCAAATGTTAGACGACGTCCTTCATATTTCTTAAGTTTTACGCAACTTTAAGCCATGAGATATTATTTTGTGTGATCTTGAATAAGAGGACGCGTTCCTCACCTGAGAGGCCTTCATTTTCTTGATTGCGTGACTTGCCACGGGTAGACTGTTGAGGAGCGTGTGTGAAGGGTTGGACCCTGTAGTTTTGGTATTGCTGCTTTATTTTGGGAGACGTCGATCTCCACTTTGAATCATTCCGCCGTGTGTTGGCGAGGGTGATACGTTTGTCTACCGAGGTGAGTTTTATTTGAGCGGCCTATACTTTGTGATTTTAATGTTTCTGTCCATGTCTCTACGGTTGTGGCAGTTGACGACAGTTTTATATTGCGACGTTTGTTTCGGATTTTCTTTTACGATATAACCGCGGAGGAATATTTTGTGTCATGTCAGGTTAGAACGTGGAAATAGGTGTTGGAAGGTAAAGCCTACTCTTACTTTTTTCTTATTGATTTTGTATCATTAATTATTTTTCAGGAACCTGCATTGAATTGGAAGTGTTGCTGAAAGTGTAATTATATTTCCATTGAGGCTTTCAGTGGTTGCGTGTTGCGTGAATGCCGCATGCTTTTCTTAGTGAGCCCTGGAAAATATGACATCATGTTTTTGTTTCTTGGAATGTATATATTGTCATTTACATGTTTTGTTTGTTTGGCTCCTATCCACATTGTTGTGCTCATGAGATTGTTCATGGCTCGAGAGGTATATTTTGTGCGTCGGATGTTTTACCACTCATCGTGTTATATATTGTACAGTTAGGTTGGTTCCCCCCACCCCTTTTGCGCATTAGATCACATCTTTCCTTAAGGTTAGGGACCCCACTGCAATGTCAAGTGTGCAGAAATGGGGAACGTACTCATCTACAGTTAAAAGTGTTAACAAAAAAAGTAAAGCCAGGAGCGTGGTGCGCGCACGCAAGCTCGTGTGTTAAGATTTATAAATAGAAAATTTAAAAATTTGATTTGATGTGTTAAGTATGTGTGTCGGCATACTTGTGAATTTGTAATATATTCTGATTCTCAAGGTGGACTTTTTCCAGCTGAAAAAAACCAATCTGAGTCATGTTAATCTGATTATTTGATACTTTGCTATTTTTTAAAATATTTATCTTGTTTATTCTTAATAAACTGATTTTCCTCCAAAACTGACGTCATGCTTCGCATTGCTTTATTCGTAGTTTTAATTGACCTCACCGTGTCCGTATTTAGTTACATGTTCCCCATCAACATTCAGGGTGTATGTACTTTTAGGGCATTATTTTTATCATATTTCGGACTGAGCACGCCTGGGATCGGCTGACTATTCTGGGGCAGCACGATAGAAACGGCGACAACGTGATGTCCAACATCGCTCCACTTTAATCAGCCGCTCAGTCATGGACTAGTATCATTTAAAAGGTATAATAAAATCTCTAACGGTATAAACAAGTTCTATTACGATGAGTATATGCTGGTACTTATTCCGCATACGATATTCATGACTAGATTGAAACTGTGTTCAATGAACAGCATGGTGACGAGAGTATTAATTACAAGTTCTCTCTTACAGTAACCAATATCATACATAAATGCATCATTGAGTCTTCGTTCATGATTGACTGATCTGATTGGACCATTCCTAGGATTGTTAGCAAGGGAATTCACAGCGAAGCGACGTCATGAGTATGATTAACCTATGACACTTTCGTTGGGTGCCATATAAGCATTAGGTGTAAAGACTTGTATAGTAATCAACAATCTTCGCATGTCTTGCACGACTTTTTCCTTACAGTTAAAGTGGTTACAGCATTCGTGAGATACCTTCAGTAGTCATCCTGTGACTGTAACACACGTTAGTGACATCAACGTTAGACTTCCCAATAAACATAATCATCATACAATTTGGATCGTCATACATGTGTAGCTTACAAACTTAATCTTAAACCAGTATGAAATATAGTGTTCATCGAGGAGACATACCACATATTCGCGAGGAGTCACCGAGTTAACAGAGGTGGGTAGGCAAATTTTCCAACACTGAGATAATACTCTACTACAGCAATATGGAAGAAATACTGGACGTTGTGAGCACAATAGAAACTCAAGGAGGTGTAGTACGAAGTGAGCTCAATTCCTATCAAATGTTTACGTTTGGACTCAAAAAGCAATGGTGAAATTCGCTTCATGATGATCAGCAGGATACATACACCCTACCTCATGAGAGTTACATCTATATTGGAGGAAACATAGATAAGGTGGATGGGAGTGGTCCGAGCATATCTCAACTAAATATCTATGGTCTAGCCTTTCTCTTCTCTGAAGCGCGTTGTGAAGTAAGGATTGTAGAAATAGATAAATCAAAGGATGTTGGTCTTACAAGTGCAATGAAACTCTACCCATCTTTTAGTGCTGAAGAGTCCGGCTCCATGACTACTTGGTTAGCGTTCTGGCCTTTGGTTGCACGGGTCCCGGGGTCGATTCCCGACAGTGTAGGGAATTTTAACCTAATTGGTTAATTCCCATGGCACGGAGACTAGGTGTCACCATTTCATCGTCATCACGACGCGCAGGTCGCCTACGGGCATCAAATGAAAACGATCTGCACCAGGACTCTCCGGAGGCCACACGCCATTTTTATTAGTATTCTTCTTCTTTGCGTTTAGGCCATCTGTGGACCACGGTGCTTGTGTTCTAGCTGTGTTTTTGTCGTCGTTTGCCTCTTTTAGCGTACTGGATTGTGTTCTTAGTGGCCTCTTGAGCCTTCCTGTTGGCCCCGTATTCCTTCACTTCATTGCTGACTTCTTTCCTGCGCTCCTCTGACCAATTCCCGGCTCCTTTGTGGCTAGCTGATGTAAGGGATGTTAGGAAAGGTTCAGTTTTGACCATTAAACGGTATGCATTTCTGTCAGTAATGGCGGCTTGATTCATATTAAGCTCTGCAGGATCTTTTTCCACTTGTTTGGTCCAGGGGAATCCAGTACCTTCGCCTTTGTTAGCAAACTTGAAGATCTTATGGGATAATCTATTAGAATCCATTCTGTATAGGTGTCCATAGAAAGTCAGACGTTTCGTCATGATGGCAGTTATGAGGTTTTCTTCATGCTGGTAGAGCTCATTGTTGGGTTTGTACCATCGCCTTCCATCTGGTAGGATTCTTGACTCTATTATTCTTCTCAGGAATTTCCGTTCTTGCACTTCCAGGGCTCTCAGTGGGGCCTTTTTAGTAACTTTGATACAGTCTATCACACAAGTGTGTACATAGTTGGTCACCCGAAAGTGACGAGTTGTTGACTATCAAGGTTGTAAGCCTTGAAGCCCCAGCACTGATCGGTTCACTGACCCAGTTTCCCGCTGGGATTGGTTACCCAACCTTCAACTGGGTTGCTCAGCTTAACAGGGACACCTCTTGTAGGTTACGTGCTGGAGTTGGAGTGAAAGTGGCTAGTTGGATTCTCTTGCTGAATCCAATATTTTATGTTGCAGATACCCGGCCACGACGCATTTCACTCCCGTTTGCGCGGAGCCACAAGGACTCCTCCCAGGTTAATTCCTGGGACCATTATTATTATTATTATTATTATTATTATTATTATTATTATTATTATTATTATTATTATTATTATTATTATTATTATTATAATTATTATTATTATTTCAGAAATATAACTGTAAGAGGTCACTCGAGACTCAACAACATTATCTTCAGACAAGGAAGGAAGGCAAACGAAGAGGAGATACAAGAAGCTCCATCTGGAATCTACAGAAAAAGATTTCCTAGATCACAATATGCGAGACTTCTACAGGACTTTCGCAGGAAGAATCCGTTGATACAGCCCACAAAAATTATGCTTCCGAAAACAAGACATAAAACTCGCGCTGTCTAACCGGGATAACTGTAACGAATTGGTTACTCAATTGCCAGGAGCCAAGAAACTTGTACACGTAAACCACCGCTTACCAAAAAAGAAATCCAGAGACACATCTTCAGACTCAAAATTAACAGGGCGTCTGGAGAAGATGGCATTGTTGCAGAACTCTTAAGGAATATAGCCCCAAATACACTTGAAGAACTCACACCAATAATCATGGACATCTTGAAAAATGAAAAGCTACCTGAAGAATGGAAATGTGCACTTATCCATCCGATACACAAGAAATGTGACAAAACCGATGTAAATAACTACAGAGGGATTTCTCTCGTTCAAGACACCTACAACATCCTCTCCGCATGTCTTTTTCAAAGAGTACAAGAACAGATTGAACACAAAATTGGAGAATAAAAAGCCGGTTTCCGACCTGGGCGGTCCTGTGTTGAACAGATTTTTAACTTGAAGACGATATTGAAATATACAGCAACTCGAAGTTCTCCGATTATTTGTAGTTTCGTCGACTTCAAGAAAGCATACGATTCGGTCGATCGACAGTCTCCTTTTAACATCTTAGAAGAACAAGGGCTTGACCCAAAGACGTTAAGAACCATCAAGGAAACACTCACGGACACGAAGACAAAAGTGAAATTCATGGGTGAAGTATCGGAGCCCTTTGCCATTAACACCGGCGTGCGACAGGGAGACGGATTGTCAGCACTGCTTTTCAACCTTGTTCTGGACAAAGTCATTCGAGAATGGGAGAAGGAATTGAAAGTTCAGAAGCACTGTAAACCCATTCAACTTGGACGAAAAAACGAAAGGTCAGATGTTTAGCTTTCGCAGACGACCTAGCGATACTAACAGACAGTGATATTTCAGTGATCAAACAGATTGAAGTCCTCAAGGATGCGCTGAGAAAACTGGACTACAAATCTCATTCCAGAAGACCAAGTTTATTTGCATTAAGTTCGACATTAAAAAATTACAATCAAAATATGGGCAGATCAAACGAGTTCCATACTTTAAATATCTCGGTGAGATCATAGAACCAAGAGGGTTGGTAAAGGAAGCACAGAAAGTTCGATTGAAAAAACTCAAAAGAGCTTATTGGAGAACCCGTGACATCGACAACAAGAAATGCATGTCCGTACATAAAAAAAAAATCAAACATAATAATACGGTGATTAAACCTAAAGTGCTGTATGCAAGTTAAATCTTGGTACTTAATAATAAAGGTGATCTGGAAATATCTTGAAGGAGGAAAGGAAGATCGTGAGGAAAATTCTGGGCCCAGAGAAAAAAGAAGAAGGGTATAGACTCAAATCACGCAAAGCTACGGAAAGACTGTCCAACCTTGCCGCAGACGTCAGGAAACGAAGACTGAAATTCTATGGACACGTTCACAGACTATCATCTTCAAGGCTAATCCACAAGATTTTGACATATACTGATAAACTGAAGAACGTACCATGAATACAATATGTTAAAAATGATCTGGAAAAGGCCCAGATAGAACAGTCAGAAATACTGGACAGAAAGGTTTAGCGTCACAAGGGAAATAGTTGGTTAGTCAACGCAGAGAATGAAGTCCCTACAAGATCGGGGACTAAGTGGTCAGAAGAAAGGAAGCAGGCACACAGTGAAAGAATGAATGCAATATGGTCTGTTAGAAAGGCGAATCATAAATGTAATGCGTGATCCAACAGGGTCCATACGCAAATAATAATAATAATAATAATAATAATAATAATAATAATAATAATAATAATAATAATAATAATAATAATAATAATAATAATAATAATAATATACTGCTCAAGAAAGTAATAGCACACGTATGACAGAATTGTGTCGCAAGGCAACTAACAACTGAACGATTACTGAAGATGGTACCTTAAGAGGTAGGCCATTATTAAAATATATTCTTGGCTACGTTGAAGACTATACGCGTATTATAATGAACAGAAAGCAAGAGCTAATTCTGATCCAGGATCGAAGTGATTACAATGCTCTTGAAGCAGCAGAAACACCAGTAGACTCAAAAATTACTCTTCGCCGTATGTTGCGGAGGATTCCACATGTCACATTATCTGATCAATAAAACTTCTCTTGCTCGAGACCGTAAAGAATGATACACCATTACCTATACGTTTTCGATGTTGGGATCTGCATGAGTGTCCTGTGATACCACCTACAAACAATCATAGTTGGGCTGTAAAATCATCTTGTTTTACTGAAAAGCCTCTTTACATTACTGGTGGATTTCAAAGTCGTCGGAAATTTTCAACCATGAACAAGATAGCTCTCAGTTTGATTACTGCAAATTAAACAGTATTCGACTCTACCTCAACGGAATTACTTATCTCTACGAAAACATCGACATTAATTCCGAGAAAAAATAAATTTAGCTTGCAGTATGACAGGTTTTTTGTAAATTCCAATCATCATATTACTAGAAATAAAATCTTCCACACCGAGCTCGATAGCTGCAGTCGCTTAAGTGCGCTCAGTATCCAGTATTCGGGAGATAGTAGGTTCGAACCCCACTGTCGGCAGCCCTGAAAATGGTTTTCCGTGGTTTCCCATTTTCACACCAGGCAAATGCTGGGGCTGTACCTTAATTAAGGCCACGGCCGCTTCCTTCCCAGTCCTAGCCCCTTCCTGTCCCATCGTCGCCGTAAGACCTATCTGTGTCGGTGCGATGTAAAGCCAATAGCAAAAAAAAAAATCTTCCACCATTTTCTCCTGAATAATTTAAAATCAAAGCACAGATTTTTGTTATAGACTGCTATTATCATGAAGAATCTATAAAAGAATTTCCTGTCGATATTCGTTTAGAATTTGAAACATCTGGAAATATTCCTGCTAACACTACTGCTTATTGTCCTATTATTCACATGACTTATGTCACTTACCATCCACTACCGACTATAAATAATGTGTGCAGGAAGACTGTACGTTTACAGAAACAAAGAAAGAAACAAACCTGTAAATGTGTGACCTGTTCGCCTAGCTGTGAGACTAATACCCTACATTTTATTTACTTCGCTCTAGTAAGTGAAGCTATTAAGATGTTCTAAAAACATCGCTCATTTCTTCCGATGCCAAAGCATCTGATTCAGTGTTTACGGCAGGACGTTCCTTCTACGAACGCTGCTGACGACATAAATACTTTCTGGGACCTGCTACCGCCCTACAGTAAGATGCCAAGCGATATAGCTGTATGCAAGAGCTGTCAACGACATCACAACCATCGAAGTCAAAATGGTAGTGATTATTATTATTTAGCGTATGGCTTATACAGACATAATCAGTAATATACATATTTACAGCTGAGAAACAAAGCAACTTGTGCTTCATAACTGAAAGTCTAATTCTTCGATCCAGCGTGCAGCATCCGGAGTTAGCAGCAGGAAGTCATCCTCGTTACCGTGATAGGCTCGAATCCTACATTCCCTGACGATATGACGAACAGTCTTGTGTGGAGCTCCGCAGTCACAGTCTGTATTAGGTAGCTTTTTCCACTTATGGAGAGCGGCTCTGCACCGACCGTGACATTGTTCTGATTCTATTCAGGGCAGTCCAGGTCTTGCGTGGTAGGTGAGATCCACTTGGAAGTCTGGGACCTGAGAAGAAGGTAGTGATGATTGGAATGGACCTAATCCGAAGATTATAAACCGTAGACTGTGTATGCGTGAACTTGCACCCTTCTTTACTGTACTTGTTGATGACTCTTCAGGAAACTTGACACATCGATCTCACCAAGATAAGAATAGCAGCAGCTTCTTTGCAAAGCATAGTATATTTTCAAATCTTAGTTTGTAAAAGAATAATTACTTTTGTTCATTTTTAGAAAGCTTCACTGGCATGCTACTCCTTTGCAGTAAGATGCCAAGCAATGCAGGCCTATCGCAACTGTGTCAACATTACAACGATGCTAGCAATTTTGTAAGTAATTAAACAAAGAAGTATTCCGTTAAATTAAAAAATCTTTCTACTTATTTTACCTTCACCCGCCTATTGTCCTGTTTTATATTTAATCTAAGGAACGTTTAGTCTAATCACTTATCCCCGGCTCAAGTAAGTTTGTGGGAATGGAAAAGTTCTACCTACAGTTCAACGTTTAGCCTGGACCTCAACTTGCATCTCAAAATGCACCTCAACTTGCACCTCAAATCAATCTTACACCAAAATTTGCTCTTCGACTTGCATCTCAAACTGCACCTCAATTTGCACCTCAACTTGCAACTCAAATCAGCCTTACACCTCAATTTGCACCTCAACTTTCATCTCAACTTGCACCAAAATTCAGCTTGCTCCTCGACTTGAACCTCAGCCTGAACCTCAACTGCACCTTAACTTCACCTCAGCCTGCATCTCAAGTACACCTCAGCCTGCAATTCAGTCTGCAACCCAAACCTGTATCTCAGCCTGCACTTTCGCCTGTACCTCAACTTCAGTTTGCACCTCAACTGTTCCTCAACTTCTACAACAGTTTAGAATATACAGTATTGAGGTTAGGTTAATGCGTGGTTATCGTGAGCATAAGGCCTTGCCAAATTGTGAGGTTAAGCCCCTGCCAAAGTGTTAGGCCCTGCCAGGGTGTGAGCTAACTTTTCAAATCGCCCGCACTGCGAAGTCATAGCTGTAAGAATCAGGCCTTCCCAAATTTTATCAGAAAGGGCAGCTGGGAAAGTCAGCTGTATAGGTTAAGCCCTCGCCTTTATCTTGCCGATAATCAGTAAATAATGTGAGGATGAGGCCAGCGTAGCTTGACTTAGCCGAGCTGTACACACTGATCCACATTGTGGATTCTGCTGGAGCCCCCAAAAGTAACTACTAATATATAGGCTTTTATCCTTCTCTATATGTGAGAAATTCATCCCTGGAATTACGCTGTGTATTGCTGAAGCATCTTGTAAGGAAGCCTGAGGGATGAACACTTGAAGATAGAACTACAGACTTAATTATTCTCATGTTATGTAGGTAGAGGTTAGTATGCTTAGTAGATATCAGGGATATATGTTACAGTATGTACTACATATTTTTCATCACTTTGCAAAAACAAATTATTAAAACTGTGATTTAAAGAAGTGTGGGAGCTTTATTGTTTACATTGTTTGTTTTCTTTGTAGGCCACATTATAATTGTACTGGGAGTTCCACCTCATACACGTGCATTTAAATAAAACGCCTGGAAGAACGCTATTTAACACTACAAGTTTACAACAGCTATTTCAAGAAGTTGGGACTTTTCTCCATAGATGCCTCTATTTACGAACTGATGTCATGCACACTGGTGCAAAGTGGAATAACTAGAAATTTAAAGAAATTTCGTGTTCATAGGTTTTCTGAAGTGAATAGACTTTCTTTGTTTTTGATACACTGACTGACAGAGCAAATGCAACACCAAGAAGGAGTGGTAAGAACTTTATGCCAATTGCAGGGTAGACTGACGTCACTGAGGTATGCTCATGATGTGAAATGCGCCGCTGTGCTGCGCACGTAGCGAACGATAAATGGGACACGGCGTTGGCGAATGGCCCACTTCGTACCGTGATTTCTCAGCCGACAGTCATTGTAGGACGTGTTGTCGTGTGCCACAGGACACGTGTATAGCTAAGAATGCCAGGCCGCCGTCAACGGAGGCATTTCCAGCAGACAGACGACTTTACGAGGGGTATGGTGATCGGGCTGAGAAGGGCAGGTTGGTCGCTTCGTCAAATCGCAGCCGATACCCATAGGGATGTGTCCACGGTGCAGCGCCTGTGGCGAAGATGGTTGGCGCAGGGACATGTGGCACGTGCGAGGGGTCCAGGCGCAGCCCGAGTGACGTCAGCACGCGAGGATCGGCGCATCCGCCGCCAAGCGGTGGCAGCCCCGCACGCCACGTCAACCGCCATTCTTCAGCATGTGCAAGACACCCTGGCTGTTCCAATATCGACCAGAACAATTTCCCGTCGATTGGTTGAAGTAGGCCTGCACTTCCGGCGTCCGCTCAGAAGACTACCATTGACTCCACAGCATAGACGTGCACGCCTGGCATGGTGCCGGGCTAGAGCGACTTGGATGAGGGAATGGCGGAACGTCGTGTTCTCCGATGAGTCACGCTTCTGTTCTGTCAGTGATAGTCACCGCAGACGAGTGTGGCGTCGGCGTGGAGAAAGGTCAAATCCGGCAGTAACTGTGGAGCGCCCTACCGCTAGACAACGCGGCATCATGGTTTGGGGCGCTATTGCGTATGATTCCACGTCACCTCTAGTGCGTATTCAAGGCACGTTAAATACCCACCGCTACGTGCAGCATGTGCTGCGGCCGGTGGCACTCCCGTACCTTCAGGGGCTGCCCAATGCTCTGTTTCAGCAGGATAATGCCCGCCCACACACTGCTCGCATCTCCCAACAGGCTCTACGAGGTGTGCAGATGCTTCCGTGACCAGCGTACTCTCCGGATCTCTCACCAATCGAACACGTGTGGGATCTCATTGGACGCCGTTTGCAAACTCTGCCCCAGCCTCGTACGGACGACCAACTGTGGCAAATGGTTGACAGAGAATGGAGAACCATCCCTCAGGACACCATCCGCACTCTTATTGACTCTGTACCTCGACGTGTTTCTGCGTGCATCGCCGCTCGCGGTGGTCCTACATCCTACTGAGTCGATGCCGTGCGCATTGTGTAACCTGCATATCGGTTTGAAATAAACATCAATTATTCGTCCGTGCCGTCTCTGTTTTTTCCCCAACTTTCATCCCTTTCGAACCACTCCTCCTTGGTGTTGCATTGTCACTGTAAGTCAGTGTACTTCAAGGTATGCAACACTTCTTACTTATCCCGCCAACTTTGGATTCTGGCCAATCAAATATTTTTTGTGTATTTTATTTTCAGCCAATCAAATGCTTCTTGTACCTCTTTTATCTGCCAATAAAGGGAGAGGGTGTGTCTGGTTTTAGTCCAGAGCCTTCTCGAACCTTCTTCTCGGGTATAAAAGCTGATGCCTTTTCCAGTTAACTTGTCTCATTGATGATCGTATTATTGAGTGTGTGTGCTAAGAGAGGAGGCGGCGGCTCACCAATCGGCAGGCAAACATCAGCAAAGGTAATGGCTACCATTTTTCTATCTCAGTAGTTATCTCCGCAAGCTAACACGAGGGGAAGGTTCAATATTTAACTATGTAACAGTCAATTTCCTAATACGTAAACATTTTTCATTCTCATGTAAAAGTTCAAGTAAGTCAAGAGTACATAAACTGAAATTCCCCTTCAATTTATCTTGAGGTGACTACGATTTTGTGACTGTTTTCACTTGTAAACTGTAACTTAACTTGTACATCTAGTCACCTCAGTAGTGTGGGATTAGCGTCTGCAACGTCGGGCCACAAGCCCCAGTAGGGTTTTAATCTTTGATTTCGAGGAGCTGAAGTGTCCGCCTCCATATATTTTGTTTTTGTAACCAGTAATTGTACCTGTTGCTTTCCACAAAGGCCCAGAAGAATTGGTACTAGATATCCCTGTGTAAACTTTAAAGGTCATTGATATGGTGTTGTAAATTGTAGGCTGTGCCTAGAAAGGTCTGAAAGTGTAAAAGCTATCGAGCAAAGACGCTCTTATCCGACTTGTAAAACTTAATGGTTGCCTTGAGTAGCCTGTAAGGTTTGGGAGCGTAGTCTCCTGGGTAGAATTGTAGAGCATTGAGGCTCTTTTCTTCAAATGTAAAATATTGAAACGGGAATGCCCTGCGAGCATTCACGTTCATGTATTTCATGAGGAGAACTCGCTAACTCCCGGCTGTATGGATTCAAAACGAGCGCCGAGCGCGCAGGCATTGTGGGGGACAGCATGCAAGCAAGCGCTGCTACAGCGTGCCAGCCAAGGCCAAGTGACGTCACACTGAATGTTCTGTTGGATTCTTTGGCATTTCATCACGAACGGAAGGTTAAATCGTAATTTCGAGAACGTCACCCTGTAGGCATGGACAACAAATGCTACCACCCAAAATTTCATTAAAATCGGAGGAAGGATGGCTTAGATATGAATTTTTTAAGATGCTCACATTTTCAGTTTCGCCGTCCGACCTTGGGCAATGAAAGGAAGTCGCCAGCCTAGTGTGTGTCAGTGTGTCGCTGAATGTGCCAGTGTGTGTGCGAGCGAGCAGATCATCGTGAACCAGTCGCCTCGCTATGTGATACGGTTTGTTACTCTGTCCGGCTTACGACCGGGGTTCGAAAGTACGTAATACTGGTGTTGAAAGCCTTCTCTGTGGGCTCGAACTTCGCGTGTAAGCGAAAGATGATTCAAGGATAACATCGCTCTGTCGAGCCGAGTAACATCATTTCGTTTTGTGAACTGTGTAATTGAAGGGACTGTACATTAATCACTTGATATTCTGAAGCTGCGCTTAAAGGACTTAGGGCATAAAGACTGTGATTTAGTTGTTTCCTCTACAAGAGACTGTGTTAGGCTATTTCGTAAAATTGTGCCCTAGTGAAAGAACAACTTTTTATGGACAGTGTCACTTTGTTTCGTAAAGAACAGTGCCTACTTTTCTTTCAAAGACTGTGTCAATCACTCCGTGAGAAAGACAGTGTCGACATTTTCTTTTCATAAAACTTTGCCAATCTTGTTGCGAGCTGTTTGTGCTTACCTTACAAAAAAAAATTCTCCCCTTCGAATTGGTGCTCTTTTCTCCGTCTGCGGTTACGAACTGTCTGCTTCCCGGCTGCTTGTATTACTGCTGTCACTGCTTGCCTGTATGGCGCATCCACTCTGACGTCACGCCTGTAGTATGTTCTCGATCTACACCGCTGGCATACATATATATGGCCTTGTGTCGTTCATTGGGCAGGTCAGTTGTGGTATAACCTTGTACAAGACAGTGGGAGCTGGAACTCTCCACACGGCTGGGCCGTGTCCATTTTACTTGTAAACTTCGTACTGGACTCCTATTAAGGGTGAGCAGACACTGTTTCTTTCTATCATTTAACGTGCCCTACCTTCCTATACTTGGGCTTCGCCGTAGTAACGAAAATTGAACTTTGCTCCCTTCAGGATACATCTGAGTATTCATGCAGCGCAAATGTTCTGCCTTTTGGACATTCATATTCCTAAAATGTGGTGAAAAATGGTGTACTGGACAGCTGATCTAATATTCTAGTCCATAAACATTCCTTACTTTTGTGATGAACTTTTGCATCGCGTCTGTTAGTGCTGGGGACTTGGCGGCTTAATCCTTATCCTATCCCATACCTCCGTTTCTTATTTCCTCATTCTATCCTTTATCTTCTATCTATTTTTATTTCTTTCCTTATCCCATTTATCTGTTAATTTTGCGTAAAAATGGCGCTTGCTCAAAAGATGTGGTCTGCTAATTTAATTTGTATGTTCATCGGTTAGCTTCTATTTTATTATCGCTTCTGCGCATGTGTGTGTGTTTTAATCCCTTCTGGGATCGTTTGTTAGAATTCTTTTTTTTTTTAATCTACCAAAATGATCAGTCCCTGAAACTGGAGATTGGTTTATTTCAATTCTGAATCTCTTGAATTGTTTGGCATGAGGTTACATTACAATGTCATATTGTAAATATTGTATCAATTTGTGAGCTTATCTTGCAACTTTGTATTCTACTGGCACGAGTCTGAAACTTTATTTGATGTACCTCCGTTCTAACGTATTGTGTAATATAAAGCAAAGAAACTGATTTTCAGAATTTATGGGTTCCACCCCCTCCATTCTTTTTCTTTTTCCCCTAATTGCAGTGCCGGAACATATGTCCAAAGATTGTAGTCATTGGTGCTTAGGAATTCGATTATGACGATGTAATTAAAATTTGTATCACCTACGTGTCTTAAAATCGAACTTAACGCTTTTTATTACGCCTTATGCTGGTTCATACTATTTGTTTTGATGTAAATATAATTTGTTACCCTTTGAGATTGGTATAATATATTTGTTATTTCCAAACTTGTTTTCCAAAATTCTCTTTCACGAGTTCCTTTCCCCTATTACTTCTGTTTTCACTGGTACCTACTACGGCAATACTCTTGGGTAGCGGCCCTTTAACTTGTTTATGCACATGTATAGAGCTCTAAATTGCACTGTTTACGGTAATGTTGACACGATGTATTGAACTGTAATATTCTCACGTTGCACGCTTCTCGGCACTCTGCGCGGTTGTGTTCTGTCAGTTCTGGGTACTTTGATATCTTGTTGTCCAGTGTCCCGATCAAGGGCACTTTCTTAAAAGCAAATCTCAATTACAACGCTATTTCTAGCAGGTTGATAGTAAGCAAAGACACTATCAAGTACAAAGACCGTAACATATGGTAGCAGATTGCCCTTTACTTTAGTCTTTTTCTTTTATTATTCTGTATATCATGGCTTGTTTTTCAGATAATTTCCCTTTAGGGGATGACCTTTCTTTACTATCTTCACCAATTCCTCAAAATTTGTCACTTCCAAATCCTTATGTTCCCAATTTAATTTCGTTTTCTTCTTCTTCCTCAGTCTCTCCGTCTTCTACTGATCATGCGCCTGATGTAAGATCTGATGAGAGTAAACCTCCTCCTTTCCGATACCCTATGGCCCCTCCCCCCTCCCCTCCATACCCTCCCTCCCCTGTTCTTCCTACCACTTCCGTGGATAATTCTCTCAATATTCAGATTATTAAACAATCTTTACTTCAAGTCCCCCAGTTATCGGCAACAGATCCTCGTAGTCTTACAATTTGGTTATTTTTAGTCCGTAAATTTTTAAATATTAAAGTAGCTTCCTTTCCTCAACTGATTGGTCTTCTCTCCACGAAAACCACGGGTTTTTTCTCCACATTTTGGCTTGATAATATGTCCAACTTCTCCAACTGGTACGAATTGAGGCACGCTGTTCATAATTATTTTCTACCCCTGGAAGTACGTTATAAATTGAGTAATGAATTTATCAGACGACATCAGTTACCTAATGAACCTGCTCATGATTATCTTGACTCTATCATAACTTATACTGATGTTTTGAATATATCACATAATACCCAGGAATTAATTTCCATTATACAGTTTTACGCGTCTCCCTCATTTCGCATGCTATTTAACGTTCTAGCTCCTCCTGTTTCCCTTCTGCAACTTTATAATTTAGCCCATCAGCACACTATAAATTCTTTAGGAGATCGTTCGTTCTATTCATCTGTTCCTCCTCCGATTATTCCTTCTACTTCTTCATACTCTGCTTTACCCGCACCTTCCCTTCCCGCTGTCCGCCCTCCTATCACTTGTTATCGGTGCAAACTGCCCGGCCATCTTGCGCGTCAGTGTACTACTCCATTTTCGGGAAACGCATTCCACCCGCGTCGCTAGGCAGTAGGCGCTTTGATGGGGAAAATCTGCCTCCTTTATTTACGACATCTTCCCAATCCACTTCAAATCTGGCTTCATTTTTACCTCCCACTTGTCATGTCTTAGTTACTGCCAATAACTCTCCTTCTGTCGCCCTTCTCGATTCAGGTGCCGCTGTTTCTCTTATCAGCTATCAATTCTATAAATTGTTAACCGAACTAGATCCCCATTTACATTATCTTCCTACCTCTACACGTTGTCTTTCTGTCTCCAATCAGCCTTTGAATATTATTGGTACGGTTTCTTTGCATATTAAAATGCAGCATTTTTCCTGGCCGTTTACCTTCCTTATCGCTGAATCTTTATCTCTGCCTATCATTTTGGGGTATGACTTTTTTGCTTATACTGGTCTTCTTCTTGATTCCGCGCATTCTATAGTTTCTTTTCCCTTTTCTGATAAATCTGTTCCCTTAATCCATACTCTTGACTACCCTTCTCGTTTCTATTCTCTCCTTCCTATAATTAATTCTATTCATTCCGATCAAGTTCAAGCTTTGCTCACTGAATTTTCGGACGTCATCACCCCTAAGCTCGGTACTGTCAAGGATTTTTTGCCCATATTGATCTGAATGATACTACCCCTGTTCGCTCCTCTCCATATTTCCTTAGTCCTCCTCGGATGAAGGTTTTAAATCAGCTAATACAGAAAATGTTGAATGATAATACTATTATTCCATCATCTTCCGATTACGCCTCTCCCGCCTTTGTGGTTGATAAGCCTGATGGCTCCGCGAGATTTATTGTTGATTTTCGTAAGTTGAATGAGAAAATTGTTTATGATGCGTATCCTATGCCCAAATTAAACTCTGCATTTCAACATTTTTCCGGTTCAAATTTTTTTTCGATTTTCGATCTTAACTCGGCCTACAACCAGCTCCCGTTGGATGACATTAGCTCCCGGTATACGGCTTTTATTACCCCTAATGGCCTTTACCAATTTAAAAAAGTCCCTTTCGGTTTGAATTTAGGTTCCCAAATTATGCAACGCTTCGTCGACTCCCTATTCTCTGATATTAAGTACAAATATCTTTTCCCTTTTATTGATGATATTTTGATTTTTTCTCCCGATCTTGAATCTCATCTGTCCCACGTTCGCGAAGTCCTTACACGTCTCCGCAACGTCGGCTTAACCGTAAATCCGTCTAAGGTTTTGATCGCTCAAACCTCCATTAAATTTCTGGGTCATATTTTAAGTTCTGATGGTATTGCTGTTGACCCTGAACGAGTTTCTGCTATTACTAGAATTCCGCCTCCCTCTAATTTAAAACATTTACGATCTTTTTTGGGAATGGTCGGTTTCTATGCCAAATACATCCCAAATTTTTCTGCTATTTCTGAACCTTTGAATGCTCTTAAACGTAAAGGTGTTAAATTCCATTGGTCTTCTCAACAACAAATTGCCTTTGACCTTTTAAAAACTAAATTATCTCATGCACCTCTTCTCCAGATTCCTGATTTTAACGTCACCTTTGAATTGTCCACTGATGCTTCTGATATTGCTATAGGCGCCGTTCTCCAACAAACTATTAATGATTGCACACTCCCTATTGCATATTTTAGCCGTCTATTATCCCCTGCCGAACGTAAATATTCTACCTACGAAAAAGAGGCTCTTGCCCTCATCCTCTCTATTGAACACTTTGCTGATTATCTTGACCACCGCCCATTCATTGTTAGTACCGACAATCAGGCTCTTTCTTGGCTCCTCCATAATGCCCCGAAAATTGGTCGTACGGGTCGTTGGTTACTCCGCCTCTCACGATTCAAGTTTTCTCTTAAATTCGTCTCTGGATATAACAACTCCGTTGCCGATGCTTTATCTCGTTTATTTGAAGAACCTCATTTCCAACCCTCTGAGCTCGATTCACTTCCTGTTAATTCTGTTTTTTCTGTTTCCTCGTTAACTAATTTTCCGCTTTCTTTTCAATCCTGTTTACAACATCAACAGCTTGATCCTTACTGCCAACAAATTTCTCGTGACCTGATTTCCCCTAATTATTCTGGCCCGTTTCGTCATCAGCAGCAACTTCTCATTTTTAAGCCTACTCCCAAGGCCACTCCTCGCCTTGTTCTTCCTTCCAGTTTAAGGCCCATGGTTTATCAATACTTTCATGACTCTCCTGTAGGGGGACATTTTGGGAGAGCTAAGACTTATGCACGCCTTGCCTCCCAATTCTATTGGCCCCAAATGCGCAAGGATATTTTTTCATGGGTGCGTTCTTGTGCCTCTTGTCAACGCCATAAGCCATTGAATCACCTTCCTTATGGCACCTTTGCCGCCTCTCCCGCTACCTACACCTGTGAGAAATATTATGTTGACATTGTCGGACCTATTGTCAAATCGTCTAAATCAAATTCTTATATTTTTACTTTATTAGATGGTTTTTCCAAATTTCTCATTGTTCGCCCTTTGCGAAATATTTCCTCTCAAATTGTTATAAATCGTTTGTCTAACCATATTTTTCCAATTACTGGCCTCCCTAAATTTCTTATTTCTGACAATGCATCCATTTTCACGTCGAAATTATTTTATAATTTTTGTTTTTCATTAGGTATCAAAAAAATCTGTACTTCTCCATATCATCCTCAAGCCAATACTGTTGAACGGTACCATAGGAATTTGAAAACCTTCCTATCCATTTTTCACTCCAATAATCAGAAGCTATGGGATACTGAACTTCCATCTTTTGTGCTTTAAATTCTACCATCAATTCCTCTACGGAGTTTTCCCCTGCTAAACTTTTTCTCGGTCGTGAATTGAACACCCCTTTGTCTCTTACGTGGGATTTGCCCTCCCTCTTGGACACCCCCTCTCATCGCCTCAGCCATTCCCAATTGCAAAAGGCATATGACAAGCTCCTTCAGGCGAGGGAAGTACATAGGAAAGCTTGTAAAACTCGGGTCTCTCAACCTAAATTTAAGATGTTTGACCAAGTTCTTCTGAAAAACCATCCTCTTAGTTCCGCTTCACAAAATGTTTCTGCTAAACTTTCCCCACTTTGGTTAGGCCCTTTTCGTATTCTTTCCTTTCCATCCCCTAATACTGCTCAGCTTCAATCTCTTCATACCCCCACGGACATTAATAAAGCTCATTTTTCTATGTTGAAACCGTTCCATTCTTAATGCCCCCTCTCCTCCCTTTTTTTCTTTCTAGGGTGGGAGATGGGTAGCGATCGGGCCTGCTATACCCTTTTTTTTGTTTCTTTGGTATCGTTTGCTGTCCAGTCCTCCTTTTTCTCATTTTTTCTGGTTTCTGCTCTCCCTCCCTCCAGCTCCCACTGTCTAATCTTTTCACGTCTGACCTCCTCCTCATTATATTCGTTATCTGTGTTACCTTCTTTATATATATATATTTATTGATCAAGTTTGTCCTTTTATTGTAAATATTTTGATTGCAGACCACTTATCATTGTATTATTGTTATAATACGATCCGGATCGTTCCTTTGTCCTCCTTTCCTCCCCCCCCCCTTTTTCCTCTTTTTCTTGTTTCTTCCTACTTGTTACTCATTCTTTCGTTCTTTTTCTTTCCTTTTGCTGCTGCATCCTGCCGGGCCCCGGAGATGGCGCCACGTCTGGACTTCGTCGGATCTGCGTCTCTACGTTTCTTCTGCCTTCTTCTGTTGCTGCTTTTATCTGTTCATCGTGGGATCCGCGCTGCATCTTCACCATCCTCATCTGTGCTGGCTCCACCATCCATCGTTTGCTCGACGTGCTTCTTCATCCTTCATCGCACCAATCCTTCGGATTTTTCCCGTGTGGTGGGAGTATATGTTGCGAGCTGTTTGTGCTTACCTTACAAAAAAAAATTCTCCCCTTCGAATTGGTGCTCTTTTCTCCGTCTGCGGTTACGAACTGTCTGCTTCCCGGCTGCTTGTATTACTGCTGTCACTGCTTGCCTGTATGGCGCATCCACTCTGACGTCACGCCTATAGTATGTTCTCGATCTACCCCGCTGGCATACATATATATGGCCTTGTGTCGTTCATTCGGCAGGTCAGTTGTGGTATAACCTTGTTCAAGACAGTGGGAGCTGGAACTCTCCACACGGCTGGGCCGTGTCCATTTTACTTGTAAACTTCGTACTGGACTCCTATTAAGGGTGAGCAGACACTGTTTCTTTCTATCATTTAACGTGCCCTACCTTCCTATACTTGGGCTTCGCCGTAGTAACGAAAATTGAACTTTGCTCCCTTCAGGATACATCTGAGTATTCATGCAGCGCAAATGTTCTGCCTTTTGGACATTCATATTCCTAAAATGTGGTGAAAAATGGTGTACTGGACAGCTGATCTAATATTCTAGTCCATAAACATTCCTTACTTTTGTGATGAACTTTTGCATCGCGTCTGTTAGTGCTGGGGACTTGGCGGCTTAATCCTTATCCTATCCCATACCTCCGTTTCTTATTTCCTCATTCTATCCTTTATCTTCTATCTATTTTTATTTCTTTCCTTATCCCATTTATCTGTTAATTTTGCGTAAAAATGGCGCTTGCTCAAAAGATGTGGTCTGCTAATTTAATTTGTATGTTCATCGGTTAGCTTCTATTTTATTATCGCTTCTGCGCATGTGTGTGTGTTTTAATCCCTTCTGGGATCGTTTGTTAGAATTCTTTTTTTTTTAATCTACCAAAAGGATCAGTCCCTGAAACTGGAGATTGGTTTATTTCAATTCTGAATCTCTTGAATTGTTTGGCATGAGGTTACATTACAATGTCATATTGTAAATATTGTATCAATTTGTGAGCTTATCTTGCAACTTTGTATTCTACTGGCACGAGTCTGAAACTTTATTTGATGTACCTCCCTTCTAACGTATTGTGTAATATAATGCAAAGAAACTGATTTTCAGAATTTATGGGTTCCCCCCCCCCCCCTCCATTCTTTTTCATTTTCCCCTAATTGCAGTGTCGGAACATATGTCCAAAGATTGTAGTCATTGGTGCTTAGGAATTCGATTATGACGATGTAATTAAAATTTGTATCACCTACGTGTCTTAAAATCGAACTTAACGCTTTTTATTACGCCTTATGCTGGTTCATACTATTTGTTTTGATGTAAATATAATTTGTTACCCTTTGAGATTGGTATAATATATTTGTTATTTCCAAACTTGTTTTCCAAAATTCTCTTTCACGAGTTCCTTTCCCCTATTACTTCTGTTTTCACTGGTACCTACTACGGCAATACTCTTGGGTAGCGGCCCTTTAACTTGTTTATGCACATGTATAGAGCTCTAAATTGCACTGTTTACGGTAATGTTGACACGATGTATTGAACTGTAATATTCTCACGTTGCACGCTTCTCGGCACTCTGCGCGGTTGTGTTCTGTCAGTTCTGGGTACTTTGATATCTTGTTGTCCAGTGTCCCGATCAAGGGCACTTTCTTAAAAGCAAATCTCAATTACAACGCTATTTCTAGCAGGTTGATAGTAAGCAAAGACACTATCAAGTACAAAGACCGTAACAATCTTCATTTTTAAAAGACTGTGTCAATCCATTTCACAGAACTGTGCTAACATTTACTTCCATGAAACTGTGCCGATATTTCCTTTCAAGGACTGTGGTGATTCGTGAAATACGGTACCTTTATTTCTTTTCAAGGGACTATGTTAATTCCCCTCATCAAGACTGTGTCTAATTTTGCGTGTAATATTGTGCCTCAGTGAAACTTTTACCTCTGAGAAATTACGTGACTTTTGTTAACACCGAGTCGTGACAGAACATGGTTCTTCTTCACGAGACTGTGTCATAAACTCTTTCTTTTCTGTCTTCGCCGAACCTTTAATTAATTTGTACGTGTGTGTGTGTGTGCTAGGACATTGCATGTACTCATTACAAACAGTGCAGAGACTGTGTTCGAAGGACTTAATTTATTTTCTATTGCACTGAGATTGAGTGAAGTGGTAAACCATCGTATCTCAGAACGTTCCAGATTATTTTCATTGCCTAGCACTTCAAGTTCGATAGTGACTATTGCATTATTCTCACAGAACTGTGATTTTGAATTCGTCTCTTTCTTTTTTTAAATGTGCGTCCAACACCATTTATAGTGGAACTTATTCGGCCAGTAAACAGTGCCTCGGTATAATTTGCAGTGCAGTGCTGTAGAGAAGTGTCGTATCAGATTCCATTGGCATTCTGTGCGTAAGTTTTACATTTCTCTGCTCCTTTCATGGGACTTAGTGGAATACAAAACTCAACAACTATTCCACGCTGCACTATCATCAGACGACCGCCCCAGGTTCGAGTCTCCTTCAACATCAAGGGCTGACAACGGCCGTGGGTCGACACCGACAACGTGGGACGACTTCAACGACGTGCGACGACGCCGGCGCCGACGACGGGAGACTACGCCGACGCCGCAGAACGACGCCTTCTCCACATCTTCAAGGACATTCAAACTATTCGTCTGTAAATTGTGATAAAATTTCTATGCGTTTCTTGAATAAACTGCAAGTTCCACTTTAAATATGAACTCACTTAACTACCCTTCTCTCGTACTCTCTAAAGCATGAACCGTACACGCCTTGGCGTTATCAATGCTCTCCGCAAAACTGAAGTATGGGCGTTCCTGTTTCAATATATTTGTGTAAGTATTGAGTGGTGCCTTTGGAACCGTTGGAGCAAAGTGCTCTTGAAAATTGTGTTTTAAATATCCTGAAAAGAAATCGGGAGATTCCTCTCCTTTTCTATTTGTCTAAACGCAACAGTAGTGACGCAGGGAGCTGGAAGCTCGAATTTGATAAGTAACCTTTTCTAGGTTTTCTGTTTTTCTATTTTGTACAAAACTACCTCTGTACCTGAAATCTTGTTGTTTGTTAAAATTTAATATCTGAAAAGAGTTTAACTTATATTTTAAAGTTTAAAATTAAATTTTGACTACCGTAGATAGACCCATTCTAACCAGCACCTTCTTTCACCTCTCTGTGATCCACAAAAACACGGTAAGAATCATATTTATATCCTGCAACAAAACTTATGTAGAGCAACTTATTTTCAGACGCCATCAACAGAAAATGAGTACCATGAAATCTCAAAGCAATGTGAAGAAATATGAACGTTCCCAATTTCCCTGGTTTTCTTGGTGGAAAACATGTTGAATTTAGGTCACCAATTTGTGGCTTCATACTATTTGAATTACAAAGTAGGAAAAAACGTAAACTGCACTTCCTTTGGAGACAGTTGAAATAATATTATCTTGGCTGTGCAGTGGACAGTTTCTTATTAGCTACATGTAATAAAATATATTGTAGAAGGAAAATAAGGCATGAGTGTTTGTCAAAGGAGTATGCGGTTCTTCTGGAGCGGTACAGAGAGAGGTTATCGAAATGACAGTATATATTTTTTAAAACAATATTTATTCTCTTCATTGAGCATGAACGTTTGATTAACTAGCATTTCTCTAGATAATAGATTTACAAGAAAAGGCTAGCTTCCGTTGAAACGTTTGAAAGTAAAGAATAGGCTTGTCAAAGAATAACGAACTTTTCTCCAAGTCCTTAGAGTTTTTTAATGAAAATAAACTATGTCATAAGGCAACGAATTCTTCTGATAAAGTCTTTCTTGAAATAAGTTCATATTAATTCAACAGAAAATGATTAAATAAAATATTCTACCATTTGTAATGTAAATTCTATTTAGAATTTTGTAGCACTTGAGACGCAAATTTTTGCCCGAAGTTTATCTAAATAATTAACACTGAAATTTGCAAAATTGTGAAATAGAAAATAAAGTTTGCCTTGTAAGAATTTAATCTTGTCATTTAAACAATTGCGTTAGACCAGAACGATTTCCAGTTAATGTTTATAGTGTTCGTAGAACTGCCCTTTCCAAAATCACTGACACTACCGTTTCACAAAGGGAAAGTTAGTCTGGTGGAACCACAAAGTTCTGGATCACTGGACTGGAGAACATGTAGTTCAGTCGAATGTTGTGATGTCCACCATGGTACGACGTTTGATTGCCTCGTTGAACCAAAGTCCGATGTCCCATGTCGAACCAAGTCCTCTCTCCCCTCGTTGACAGGTGTAGGTGATTGCGATAGGCACTCGTCAGGATTTATCGTATTTAAATATAGTTGTAAAATACGAGAAAGCTCAACTGACTCTCAGTAACTTTAAGTGTGTCCTCTTTAACATAGCACATTATTTGGTAAAGTGACACGAGTGAGTTATTTCAATCACTGGCAGCACATTTCAAGACTTTGTACTGCAAATCATAGTCCAGTACACGCATAATCCAATCCTCCGTAATAAATGTCACTCGGATATCACAGTTTGTGAAAAGCACAATTCAATTACTCGTAATATTACTCGGATATCACAGTCTATCTATAGAACAGTTCAATTATCCGTAAATCATATCACTCGGAGGTTGGAGTTCATTAAAAGCATTGTTTATTTTGAACAGTAATAAGTGTCGTTACTTGGGAACGAAGTTTTCTTCCACTTATAAAAAACGAATTTGAAAGTAATGTCACTAGAAAACAGATTTTTCTGACGAAATGGTATTTAAAAAAATGCTGTTGCAGTAATCAGGTATGATCGTAAAGCTCATTTCACGTAATTTTACAAGTGTTTGCACGCAATGATAAAGTATTTTCATGAATACGAAGTGCAAATCTCATAATATTTATAAGAATTAACACACGACAATAAAGTCCATTCGTGAATACAACTCTTTGAGAAGTTCAGAGCTTGAACGTGAAAGAAAATAAAATGCAATTCAATGCTTCGCACCTGTCCCGAATTTCATCACAATTCAACGCAGTCTATTTCAGAGGGCTAAGTAGGTTGTAATTCTTGAAGAAATGTTCTCAATTCACGAGCATTTGTTTGTATTAAGAGGTTTAAGTAGCTTCTATTCAAATATTGTCACTTGTTTAATTAGTAACATCTTAAACTCTGGTTAGAACATTAAGTTAATAACTACAACTATCATAAGTCACTGTGATTTTAAATCGAAATTTTCTAAGTGTCGTAGCACTCACTGAACTTACAAATCCATTTCATGATTCTCGCGTAAGGTACTGAGTTTGACCGTCGTGTATAAATCCCCCATCACCAGCCTGTGTAAGCTATGGCTGCGAGTGCTGAACTTGAACTGATGATCCTGTCAAAACTGCTCTCTTTTACATCATTCAGCGGGGATATCACTGGTACCTCGTGGAAAATTGTATTTGTTTTTCATTGAATATCCTCTAATTCCATGGGTCGATTTTCATCAAATTTACAAGAGTTTACGTTTGAACTATGGGCTAAAAGGTGATACGGTTTATAAATTGAAATTACAACGGGTTTAGAATTTGTAAAGTGTTCTTGTTCACGTGCTATTACGTCATCGCCAACGTGGAACAGGTGATGTGGACTGAATACCTGGTTGTGCCGTGCCGTGTCGCCGAGAGCTCATGTAAACTTTAGCCGTTCCGATACAAACATGGGACTTTATACATTTATGTTGCACGTGACCAATTTTCCTGGTACAATATGTAGGGTAAGTAGTAGAAAGAAAAGGCACAAAACAGTGTGTAGTTATTCCTGATGGATAGAGGGATGAGAATATTGTATGATTACAGAGGTTAAGAAGGCAAAGATCTGCAGAGGATGCTAGGAATGTAAGAGGTAATGAATATTTTAATAATACTGGTTTTTATGCCATGGCAGTGGGAATCAATAAGGAATTGTGATAATTAATATAATTCAGGAATACACTATATTTTGAAATTTCACTTACAATGAATATGAATAAAATAAATTTCACCAACATCATTTTCCTCCTTCCCATGGCTGTTCGCAATACCACCAGGATGATTTCCTTCTACACTGAGAAGATGTTCAAAATATTCCCTCGACTTCTCCAGTGATTCCCTGGGATCTATTATGAGTACACCTTGAATTACTCAAAACACTGTTCATTTCTTTTCCCCTCCTTTCCTAAGATTCTTTATTACAGTCCAGAAATGTTTCCTGAGCTAGCCTTTCCAGGTTATTACCAAAATCTTTCCACGACTCCTTTTTCGATTCAACGACTATTTGTTTCGCTCTGTTTCTTTCATCTACGTTCTGTGTTATATACGAAAAATGATATCAATGTGAAACTAAAAGAAAGTAATATAATTTTCAAACTTGCAAGCATTAAATTAAATTACAACGTTCTATACCAGTCTCACTCAGCCTGAGTCCTTTTCTTGCAGACAGTATAATATCAGATAGTTCTCTCTTTCCTTAAATGACAAGGGCTTTGTTATTTAATTGTTTTGACGAATTTGAAACAAATAAACCGACTAAATCCAGATCAGACTGCTGCTGCTTTTCCACTGCCACACATAGCCCAAAATTGAAGTGGCTTGTTGAAGGAGTTTGTCTTCACCTTGCGCAATGAGTTATCTTTTCTGACCCCTTGATATGCTCCTGTCGTGTGGCGATGGTTGATTTGGTGATGATGGTGAAGCTGAAGCAATTAACAGTGGTGGTAAATCATTAGGTGTTGATGGAACTGGCAACATCACTTCCCAGTCTTCAACTACAAGGATTTCATAAAGGGATGGAACAGCCTCGCGAGTAAATTGCACCTAAAATGAAGCATTACTGTTAAATGCAGAATTCACACTTCAGTTTTCATTATTTATCATGATACAATACTGGGGCATAGGGAGTAGAATTTTCGTTCTCATTTTATTAAAATCATCATGGCTTTTCAGTTGATTTCAAATGTTACCAGGCCTACCGCATTATAAAAATTCAGCATAGATGTGGTATCCTGTTATATCAGATTATGATGATGATGATGATTAAGCTGATGACTTACTGTATTAGCTGTCCCTTAGGAAGCATCGTGTGTTCTGGACAGAGCTGCACTGCTGGTCCCTTTTCTCGACTGGTCATAGTCCTTCAAAATATACGATTTTCGATGTACCAAATTGAATGTTTGTACACATCGTACATTCCAGCACCACTTTTCTTCTAGTGATGAATCTTATTTAGTTGTGGCAGAAGCGTGATACGTAAAAATATACATTTATTAATTGTGTAACCATAAGTTGTCGATGGTGGAAAATTCAACTGCCCACCGCACATTTTCTAGTCATTTATTTTTCATGTTTAGTGTGGTGGACTTGTTGTAGAAGTAGGATTCTCTGCTGTAGGCCTCAGTCACCACTTTCGACCTCTCCTTAAGAATTAAAAACGAATAAAAATTGAAATAATTACAATATATGTGTAATTTAATAGTTCACGATAAAAATACAACAGATTTGTACGAAAATGTATCAAAAAATTAAAGTCGTGGTTTAAATGGATGCCTCATTGAAGTACAGGCCGTACTGCAGAGGGCGCAGGTGAAGGATAACACATGATTTAATTGAACTGGTTATCGCGTACGTTCACAGATGTCTAGCACGATAGTTGTTTCACGACCACGCATAATAACAATAATGATATAAAACGAAAACAAGACACTTACCAAGATGATCCCAAAAGAAAGTCTTGGCAAGACGTGGAAGTTACTTGAGCCCACCGAGGTCAGATGGATTAAGCATTAAATAAATTACTACTGACTAAAATAATAACACCAGATTTAAGTCAAACACAAACTTTAATGGATAGGAAAGAAGTTAAGTAAATCCCTAATTTGAAACAATGAAATGATTAAATTCAATTAAGGACACATTCCACATTAAAGTTTCGTTAAAATCAATGTGAAATTAATCCGCTTTTTCACGGTGGTATTTTATTTCCCTACTACCATCTGACTCTGCTGGCGGCAGAGCCAGCGAGCTTCCCCAATTCCAATGGGACGCGCCTGATGGATATATATATATATTTACCATATATTGTAATAGAGCGTGAATCATGCCTAAGAAATTTTCTCATGAAACTGGAGTGTTTTTGCAGAGATTGGATAGGAGTGAGAGGATGGGGAGAATTACTTCTGGTGAAAGAAAAAAATGTTAATTACAAGGAAGTTAAAGATGACAAACAAGAAATTCTAAGCGTAAGGCTCATCTCTGAAGATAATAGGCAGCTTGATGTTTTTGGAGTGTACAGACCTGGTAAGGGTGCCGCAGACGCTAATTCGGAATTATTTGACTAGATAAATGAGTTATATTGGGAAACGACATGGAACGCAATTTGCCAAATGTCAAATTGGATGGAAATGCGAACGGCGAACGACGGAAAGCACGACCAAAAATGGCATGTAACTTACTCTGGGAAGGACAGCTGAATTAGAAAGTGACGGAAGCAACTAGAGGGAAGAATATTCTCGACGTGGTGCTGGTAAAACCAGATGAGTTGTCCGGAGAAACTGATGTACTAGTGACAACGAAGCAGTTTTTTCATAGTTAAAACTAAATGTGATAGAAAGGATGGTCGTAATAGTAGGACTATTAGGCAGTGTCATACATTCATGAGGAAGGTTTAAAAGTAATTATGGGTGGAAAACGGAAAATCAAAATGTAAACAGACTGTGGAATGGGTTTTAAGCCATTATTGAGGAATGTGAAAATAGGTTTGTACCTTTAAAGGTGGTAAGGAATGGTGAAAGACCCGCTGTATTATAACAGAGAAGTAAAGAGTCTAAGGAGGTGGAGGTTGGAAAGAAATGCATAGGAAGAGTTAGAAATGGTTGTGGAAGTGAGGATACAAAAGAAGGAACTTACAGGGAAATTGAATCTAGCGAAGAAGTCAGCTAAGGATAACATGATGGCAAGCATAATGGGCAGTCATGTAATTTTTTGTGAAAAATGGAAAGGTATATACAGGTACTTTAAGGCAGAAAATAGTTCCAAGGAGGACATTTCAGGAAGCATTACTGAACAAGTGTAGTATGTATGTGAGGATCTGCAGAAGTCCTAAATATTCAGTCAACAATATGTAAAGATTTGTCGTTATAAGGATAATGTTGTAATAGAGGAGGTGACTAATACTAAAGAAGTACTGAAATTTACCTACGATAACAATGACATTCACAGTAAGATAGAAAATTTTAAAACATTGATAGAAGTTGGAATTGATAAAATTTCTTTGGATTTGCTAAAGATAATGGGTTGCGATATAGTACCATATATGAGGTACTTATTTGATTATTGTTTTCATGAAGGAGCTATACCTAGTGAATGGAGAGTTCCTATAGTAGCCCGTGTGTATAATGGAAAGGGTGAAAGAAATAAAGTCGAAAATTACAAGCCTGCCAGTTTGACATGTGTTGAATGTAAACTTTGGAAAAGCTTTCCTTCTGATTATAATAGACACGTTTCGAAATTTGACAGAAGGCAATTCGGGTTAATTAAAGGTTATTCCACTGAAGGTCAATTTGCAGGATTCCAGCAAGATATAGCAGATATCTTGGATTCTGGAGGTCAAATGGACTGAATCGCGATTGACATGTCTAAAGCATTTGATAGGGTGGATCATGGGAGACTACTGGCAAAAATGAGTGCAATTGGACTAGACAAAAGGGTGACTGAATGGGTTGCTATATTTCCAGAAAATAGATCTCAGAGAATTAGAGTAGAGTAGGTGAAGCTTTATCTGACCCTGTAATAATTCCTCAAGGCAGTATTATCGGACCTTTATGTTTTCTTATATATATAAATGATATGAGTAAAGGAGTGGAATCGGAGGTAAGGCTTTTTGCGGATGATGTTATTCTCTATAGAGTGATAAATAAGTTACAAGATTGTGAGTAACGACCTCGACAATGTTGTGAAATGTTAAGTCCTCTCAGTTTTAATTACTACGTTGAAGGGGTGAGAGTCCCATTTGGGGTATTACTGTACCGTACCTGTCTTAAAAATATCCCAGGCTAGTTGCGGAAGAGCGCGTGGTTAACGTTCGGAAATCAAATGGGCAAAGCTAATTAATCTAACCTCTCCATGAGGTCAATATCTTAGGTACATTGACAGGAGAATGGGTAGATAAATCTTGTGAATAAGAGAATTAAATCGGGTAAGATGGATTTATTAAACTAAGACATTAATATAATTCATGCTAACAACAGGAAATAACAGCACATGAAGCCTGATGTCCAATAAATTTAAGGAAATTGTGCCGCGTATATGCCCGTATCATTTACCACAAAGATTAATACAAACGGGTCACGCCCCGTATGAAGAAACACACGATGTGGGAGTGACTTCGGATGATAATATTATGAAAATTAAGTCGATGCAAACTTCGCTTTTGTGTCCTAATCCAGTTGGGATTCGCTTGAAATAGTCCCTTTACATGTCCGCGGTAGGTAGTTAATCACACTAGTCATCGCTCCAGTATATACATATTTACATCACTATTAATGAAACAATTCAATTGCAACGTTAGTCCTGCGCTGAAAACTTGCAACTACTGTTACGACCGTTCTACGACATTTTACGTTCTGCCATCTGTTGCATTCTACTGCTCGCTCGCCCAGCTGTTTACTGACTGGCTTGTTCTCTGGAACTGCTCTTGCTGCCTGGCTGTGACGTCACACCTGCGTGATCTTCGTCGAGTAACTTCTCGAAGCTCTTCACTTCGTATATAAGCAAGCCAATCCTTCGTTTCGACGGTCAGACATTTAGTGCATATTAACTCAAGTGGAGAGAGCGAACTGTTCGCTGGCAGCTGGCCCGTAGCGATGTTTTATTTCCTTTTAATTTGTGAATAGCTGCATCGTGCTTCAACAGACTGGGTGAGCAAAATTTTATAAGTTGTTGTGGCCCTTCATTCTTTTAATCAAGAATTTATCTTTGAATGATTGATCATTTTGTTCTCCATTGTAAGAGAGTCCTTCTGACCGAAAATCTTAACCAATTTCATAACTTTAAAAGACTAATTGTGCTGGGACGAATGATAGAAGTGATGCCACCGTTTGGACATTTTCTACAGGCCCGAGTGGTCGCTTACATCACCGAAGTAGTAGTGTTTAAAGAGTCTGGAAGGATTCCCCCCCCCCTTCTCTTCGTTTCTTTCCTTTCGTACTCACTCTATCCCCTTTTTATTTCCTTTATTCCGATATTGAGTAATGTAATTCTCTTTCCTCCCGATGTGTTTTAGCTCTCTTTCCCTCCGAGGTTTCAAATAAAGATTGTAAGAGTGGCCTTTAATTGGTATGGTGAAGCGTACTAATCCCCCTTTTTTATTGGAAGTCGTGTAATCTATTAGGTACTAATTGTGTTTTCTCTTTCGAATACGGGTCTTCAGCTTTAGCTGAATGTTATAACTGGTATCCCCAAGAATTCTTAATCATTATTTGTCTCGATTGTATTCTGGTCGTCAAGTGGGCTGAGCCCTTATCATATGTTTGTATTTCGTATCCTTCAACTGATTTATATATTACCTGTTCTAGTCATTTATGCTTAAAATATAACTTGTTTTAAATTGATTCTTCACTCTTGTATTTGGTTTGATGTATGTATACTCTGTCCTCTCACTCCTTGCTTATCCTTTTTTTTGAACTCGGTACCTACCACGGACAGCCCTCTCGGTTAGCCCGCCAAGCTTCCGCTGCCTCTGTCGATTGGATAAAGCTAAGCCCGATATACTGATTTCTCTTGGTGTCGCCCCAGTCTATTGAGGTGTCGGGCATATGCCTTTCAGTGGTTTAACAAGTTTCCACCAGTGAAACAATATTTGCTCGCCTCGCGCGTTCTCCGGCCCTCATACTGACCCACTTCGCCACACTACACAGGCTATAATGTGCGGCCACCAACACGGAAATTGAATGGCATAAAATGTCAGCGATCTCTTCTTAGCTATAGAGCTAATTACACAAACAAAAAAACAAAATTCAAGGCTGATTACATCGACACATATAACAAAGAAAGAAACAAAACCAAAATCAGCCATCATAATCTCACGAAATCGCAAATCAAACCAGAAAGGCTTGAAACACATATATAAATGAAATAGCACGTATGGGACCTGTAAAACGAAACATGTTATATGCACATATTCTCCACGTGTGGTCGTTGGGATCTCCCACAGAAAGCAGACGCATAGGTTGCGTCTGTACATAACACAAGGCATATCTATTCTGGGATACTTTCACTCTCACGATCAGCTGAGACCTGTAAACATTCCGTAGTTGTCAAGGGAAGCACAAATAACGGTCCAGACGACACTCGACTATGAAATGGCCTTGGGCTGGTGCGTTCAACTTCGCAGGAAGGGGAGCTTGCCACTACCTGCTAGCTTTCACACGGAGACAAGGATAATTTCTCAACACTCGCAGTTCCATTACTGCTCCTTTCATAAAATAACCTGCGATCTCAATTCACTGACATAATCGCACATCAATAAGGGCGTCAGCCTCTTTCATTTAAGTATACACATCACTTTCCTTAAATGGGCAGTGCTAGCCTCCTTTAAATATCTCAGTCTAGCATTTCTTAAATTATGCATAACTGCACCCATGAGTTCTCAAGCCTTGTTTTAACCAGCCCCTACGTTAGAATACATCTATCTTTGCGTGCTCCTCTGGAATCTTATACGGCCAGTCAGCTGTTCGTGAAGCCCGTTTGTCCGGCTTTCCTTGCATAATAAAGACTCAAACTAGTCAACGTTGAGTTTCTGCTTGATTCTTCTTCTAGATCACACCTGGAAATCCCGTGCATGATAAAAAATAATAAAACAGAAACTACAGCTGTTAACTTATCTCCCATACGTAACTACCGGCGTGTAGGCTATGTAAAACAATGATCAGAACTTGCATATTTACCATACAATGGAATACACTAAGACACAGAAAACACTCCTGCCATACCTTTAAACCCATCTAAATAACTGAGGAAGTGGCAAAGAAAAATCATAAGCATGCAACAGCTCAGGGCACATTTAAATTTAAATTGAACTGAAAGCAAGTCTGTGCCATCTGGCTGAAAATTGAACTTTAAAGTAGTTATTTACAACAGATCTGAACTAGTGTGTAACTATCACCCCAGGCATGCCAATATGTTGACATAAAACTTAGCTTGCGTCGACTTCAGCGCTCATGACGATCACATGGCCACAGCGTCACCACGAACTTGGGCCATTATTACGTCACTCTCCAAGATGCAGGAAGTCACTTGGCGCTGCCTCCATGGTTCCGGTTTGTGATGCTCTTGCAAAACAGTTGATTGAGGCACTCCTTCTTCACCGCTCGTGTGCAGGATCGCGCTCTTAATGCTTGGCCGTTAATTGACTACAGCCTGTAAGAGAAATTTTGTCCGTTTCGCTCATCATTAATTTGAGGGTACTTCGGCCCGGGCACAACCAGTTCTTCTCGCGGCACTACAACATATGCTGATACGAATATTCTCGCGACCGCAGACGCGAACCGTTATAGTCATTTGATTACACTGGCCTAAATTATCTGTCGGGTTATAGGCGGCAGCGAGTAATACCGTTCATTTACCGTCCTTTAGCGTCAGATATATCACACGCCAAACCCGCACTTAGCGTCACTATAACGACCGTTACTGATAGAGGTTATCAAACGGTTATCACTCCCAGATCGGATTATAAAAACACAGCACATACATTGTGCAACAGGTAATCACAGTTATAATTTTACCCTAACAGATATGTATCACTAACTCAGTTCACCAGGCATCAGAACAAGGCGTCCTCTGCTAATTATGAGCTCGGCAAGCGAACGAACAACCGGCACGAAATTCAGACTAAGAGTGACGAGTGAGAAGTGAGTATTGAGAGACGCTCCCCCTCACCCCGGGCTTATAAAGACCCATACACTTTCATTCAAACATGGGGAGTCCCCTTTGATGAATACAATGTCAGTTGAACGGCCGGTTGTGTTTGAATGGGAAGCCGTTGATGATGTGAAATATACATATTAACGTTAAGTAGGCACCAATTATATCTACAGGCATTAGAAAAATTACATCTGTCTTTTCGGACACATCAGAACTGTGGAATATCGGCGCAATGACGGATTACTTTCATAGATATTACTGGTTCAAATATGCTGTTAGAAAGTTGGTTGTCCTGATGTCTCGGAGAGTCCTCTTACTAGCTCGTGATTAGCTAAGTTCGAAACTCGCTGGACAAAGAGTGCGGCAGCGGTTCTCCAGCAACATCGTTGAAATTAAAAAAAAGGTAGTTGTATGAAACTATGTACTGGCTGGTCCCTTGTACTGGCGCGGTCCGGAATCCCACCGTCTTCCAACCAACTCGCACACAAAGCCATGTTGCGCAATGAGCCCACAGTGTTATGCAATGATTAAAATTATGTATCTGAGCACCATTTGAAGCTTCCTTGTTGCTTTCTCCTAGCAACCATCAATACGTCGTTTCTTTTCTCTTTTGTCTTCTGATGAAGAAAGGCAAGGTTCCTTTTGGAACGTTGAATGTGTTTATAATTATTTACACGGCATAAGCCCAAAAATGAAACTCATGAATATGACGATATGGTTTAGTACCTAGGTGTTAATATAAGGAGAGATCTCCATTGGTGCAATCACTTAAAATGGCATTGTAATGCACGCGGTAATGAAGGTATTTAGGGGTTGTAGTAAGGATGTAAAGGAGAGGGTATATAAGTCTCTGATAAGACCCCAATGGTTGCGACTCTCCCATAGAAAACAGTCTTTAGTCTTTCTTTGATGGTTGAGTGACTGATCAATATAAGTTGATGGAACGCCAAGTACTTGTGGAATTCCCTTGGTTCGAGATCTTCCAATACTTCCTTTTCAGAGATCTAAAATCCATCAGTAGTTTCTTCTTCTTCTTCGTATTATTATTATTATTATTATTATACCAGGGTACAACTTCCCTTCCTTTTCTGCTATGGTTATTTTCGATAGCAACTTAGAATTTTCAACTGTGGTCAAAGTTTTCGCGTCAACCGTTATATGGCTCTAACGTATATTTTGGAATCAACTCTGAAGGGACAAGCCTAAACTAAATTGTGAGGTAGTTATAATTGGTGTCTCCAAAGTTGCCCTCTACACCACTGACGCCTCTGCCAATTCTACCAGCCTATCAGAAGCTAGAAATTTACATTATTGTAACTTGTGTTCACCCAATCATATCCTTGTATTGTAAAGATTTAGATGTTTCTCCCTATCATCCTTTATAAGGAGAGCGAATTTTGGGCCCCAGGTCTTTTCTAGATAGTGCCGTACTGAGTGCATATTGAATGAGGATTGAGAGCGGCTCCTTCGGAGCTGAGGAGGCGGGAGCCACGGCCTGAAGGAGGTCTACAACTAAGATGTTTGGCAGAGAAAATCTAAACAAGTGACTCTTCCGGCAAATGAAATACGGGGAAGGCTTAGGCCGTTTTTCGCTTAGAATATAATAGTTGGGCTTTCATCTTCTAGTCATGTAGGACCTAATGCAAAGTATTCGGACTTAGAATTGTAATATCCAATGGGAAATTACTCAGATGTAAGGGAGCACGTGCGGTTAGCCTCGAAATCCTCCCATTCTATTCAAATCGGGTGACTAAAATTTATGAACTCCTCAATATTGAAATCAATTCTCGGCCTTAAATGCTTTTCCCTTTCAGTCACATTGTAGCATGGGATCAGCAACTGTTTCCTTGGCCCTTACCCCACTTACGTTTTTCCTAGTATATTCGTAGGAGTTCTTCTTTTCCGCCTGTATTCAGTTTTTGAATCCGGCCTTGTTTTCCGTGGCCGCGTAGTGTGCGTCATTTACCTCTGCACGTACTTGTCTGTTGAGAGTAACCCTAACATTAACTCATTTGTGGTATTTACATAGGTAAAATTTTTAGTGCGCAACATGGGCATACTTGGTGGTATGTATCACCAGGTGACGACTGTTCAATTATTCGTGTACCAAGAAACCATAATTCTTTTGTAAATATGAATTAGTACTCTGCTGACAGTACCGGTATGAGCTAAGATGCCCCTCTAGTTTGTTGGAGAAGAGATGAGAATTCTTCCCTGATTGTCGTGCCAGATTGAAGCTATACGCTCATAATTGTACCTGTTTGAAGCTATGCGATAACAATTGAACCTGTTTGAAACTATATGCTAACAATTGTACCCGTTTGAAGCTATACGCTAACTATTGCACCTGTTTGAAGCTATACACTCATGATTGTACTTGTTTGAAGCTATGCGCTAACTATTGCACCTGTTTCAAACTAAACGCTAATGATTGTACCTGTTTGAAACTATGCGCTAACTATTGTACCTGTCTGAAACCATACGCTAATGATTGTACCTGTTTGAAGCTATGCGCTAACAATTATACCTGTTTGAAACTATACGCTAATGATTGTACCTGTTTGAAGCTATGCGCTAACTATTGTACCTGTTTGAAACTATACGCTAATGATTGAACCTGTTTGAAGCTACGCGCTAACTATTGTACCTGTTTGGAACTATACGCTGATGATTGTACCTGTTTGAAGCTATGCGCTAACTATTGTACCTGTTTGAAACTATACGCTAATGATTGTACCTGTTTGAAGCTATGCGCTAACTATTGTACCTCTTTGAAGGTATACTCTAACTATTGTAACTTATAGAACATATACGTTCATGATTGCACCTGTTTGAAGCTAAGCATTAACTATTGTACTTGTTTGAAGCTATACGCTCATGATTGTACTTGTTTAAAGCCATGCATTACCTATTGTACCTGTTTGAAGCTATGCGCTAACTATTGTACTTGTTTGAAGATATGCGCTAACTATTGTACCTGTTTGAAGCTATGCGAAAACTATTGTAATTGTTTGGAACTATACACACATACTTGTACTTGTTTACAGCTATGCGCTAGCTATTGTACCTGTTTGAAGCTATGCGCTAACTATTGCACTTGCCTGAAGCTATACACTCATGATTGTACTTGTTTAAAGATATGCGCTAACTACTGTACCTTTTGAAGCTATGAGCTAAATATTGTACCTGTTTGAGCCTACACGCTTAAGATTGTACCTGTTTGAATGTATGCGCTAACTATGTACTTGTTTGAAGCTATACGCTCATGACTGTACCTGCTTGAAGCAATGCGCTAACTATTGTACCTGTTTGAAGCTATGCGCTAACTATTGTGCCTGTTCGAAGCTATGCGCTAACTATTGTACCTGTTTGAAGCTGTGCGCTAACTGTTGTATTTGCTTGAAGCTATACGCTCATAATTGAACCTGTTTGAATATATACGCTCATGATTGTATCCGTTTAAATCTATGAGCTAACCATTGTACTTGTTGGAAGCTATGTGCTAACTATTGTACCCCATTGAAGGTATACGTTAACCATTGTAACTTATTGAACCTATACGCTCATGATTTTACCTGTTTGAAGCTATGCGCTAACTATTGTACTAGTTTGAAACTATACGCTAACTATTGTACCTGTATGAAGCTATACACTCATGATTGTACTTGTTTAAAGCTATGCGGTAACTATTGTACCTGTATGAAGCTATACACTCATGATTGTACTTGTTTAAAGCTATGCGGTAACTATTGTACCTGTTTGAACCTATATGCTCATGATTGCAATTGTTTGAAGCTATGAGCTAACTATTGTACTTGTTTGAAGCTAGGCGGTAACTATTGAACTTGTTTGAAGCTATGCGCTAACTACTGTGCCTGTTCGAAGCTATGCGCTAACTATTGTACCTGTTTGAAGCTGTGCGCTAACTGTTGTATTTGCTTGAACCTATACGCTCATAATTGAACCTGTTTGAAGATATACGCTCATGATTGTATCCGTTTAAATCTATGAGCTAACCATTGTACTTGTTGGAAGCTATGTGCTAACTATTGTACCCCATTGAAGGTATACGTTAACCATTGTAACTTATTGAACCTATACGCTCATGATTTTACCTGTTTGAAGCTATGCGCTAACTATTGTACTAGTTTGAAACTATACGCTAACTATTGTACCTGTATGAAGCTATACACTCATGATTGTACTTGTTTAAAGCTATGCGGTAACTATTGTACCTGTATGAAGCTATACACTCATGATTGTACTTGTTTAAAGCTATGCGGTAACTATTGTACCTGTTTGAACCTATATGCTCATGATTGCAATTGTTTGAAGCTATGAGCTAACTATTGTACTTGTTTGAAGCTAGGCGGTAACTATTGAACTTGTTTGAAGCTATGCGCTAACTATTGTGCCTGTTCGAAGCTATGCGCTAACTATTATACCTGTTTGAAGCTGTGCGCTGACTGTTGTATTTGCTTGAACCTATACGCTCATAATTGAACCTGTTTGAAGATATACGCTCATGATTGTATCCGTTTAAATCTATGAGCTAACCATTGTACTTGTTGGAAGCTATGTGCTAACTATTGTACCCCTTTGAAGGTATACGTTAACCATTGTAACTTATTGAACCTATACGCTCATGATTTTACCTGTTTGAAGCTATGCGCTAACTATTGTACTAGTTTGAAACTATACGCTAACTATTGTACCTGTATGAAGCTATACACTCATGATTGTACTTGTTTAAAGCTATGCGGTAACTATTGTACCTGTATGAAGCTATACACTCATGATTGTACTTGTTTAAAGCTATGCGGTAACTATTGTACCTGTTTGAACCTATATGCTCATGATTGCAATTGTTTGAAGCTATGAGCTAACTATTGTACTTGTTTGAAGCTAGGCGGTAACTATTGAACTTGTTTAACGCTATGCGCTAACTATTGTACCTGTTTGAAGCTATACACTCATGATTGTACTTGTTTAAAGCTATGCGGTAACTATTGTACCTGTTTGAACCTATATGCTCATGATTGCAATTGTTTGAAGCTATGAGCTAACTATTGTACTTGTTTGAAGCTAGGCGGTAACCATTGAACTTGTTTAACGCTATGCGCTAACTATTGTACCTGTTTGAAGCTATGCGCTAACTATTGAGATTGTTTAAAGCTATGAGCTAATTATTGTACTTGTTTGAACCTATATACTCATAATAGTACTTGTTTAAATCTAAGCGCTAACTATTGTACCTGTTTGAAGCTATGGGCTAACTATTGTACTTGTTAGAAGGTATGCGCTAACTGTTGTACATCTTTGAATCCATGCGCTATCTATTTTACCTCTTTGAAGCTATGCGCTAACTATTGAACCTGTTTGGGCTATGCGCTAACTATTGTATCTTATTGATCCTATACGCTCATGATTGTACTTGTTTGAAGCCATACGCTAACTGTTGTACTTGTTTGAAGCTATGAGCTATCTGTTGTACCTCTTTGAATCTATGCGCAATCTATTTTACCTGTTAGAAGATATGCGCTAACTATTGTACCTGTTTGAAGCTATGCACCATCTATTGTACTTGATTGAAGCTATGAGCTATCTGTTGTACCTCTTCGAATCTATGCGCTATCTATTTTAAATGTTAGAAAATATGCGCAAACTATTGTACTTGTTTGAAGCTACACGCTCAAGATAGTACCTGTTTGGAGCTATTTACTAACCACTGTACTTGTTTGAGGCTATACGCTAACTATTGTACCTGTTTGAAGCTATACACACATGATTGTACCTGTTTGAATATATGCGCTAACTATTGCACTTCTTTGAACCTATATGCTCATGATTGTACCTGTTTGAGCTATGCGCTAACCATTGTACTTGTTTGAAGCTATACACTCATGACTGTATATGTTTGGAGCTATTTGCTGACCATTGTACTTGTTTGAAGCAATACGCTAACTATTGTACCTGTTTACAGCTAAATGTAGCAAAGGCTTTTCAGTCTGTCAAACACATAGCAAATACAATGTAAATTAAAACACTAAAAGCATATCTGTAAAACACACACTAACATACAAAGAATGACATGTTTCGTTCTACAAGAACATCCTCAGATTCTATCAAATCACTTAAAATAAGCTTATATATGTACAGTATTGTTTACGTAGCGTAAACTTGTCAATGATAGAGAGATGAGTGATAACATAAAACAGTAATGACAAAAAATAAAATAAATTATATACAATTATAATATAGTGAAAAACTTACGTATTTATCTAGACTAGACGTAAGTTTTTCACTATATTATAATTGTATATAATTTATTTTATTTTTTGTCATTACTGTTTTATGTTATCACTCATCTCTCTATCATTGACAAGTTTACGCTACGTAAACAATACTGTACATATATAAGCTTATTTTAAGTGATTTGATAGAATCTGAGGATGTTCTTGTAGAACGAAACATGTCATTCTTTGTATGTTAGTGTGTGTTTTACAGATATGCTTTTAGTGTTTTAATTTACATTGTATTTGCTATGTGTTTGACAGACTGAAAAGCCTTTGCTACATTTAACTAAGTCAACACTGGAAAACATGGCTTCATTTTTAACAAAATGTTTACAGCTACACACTCATTATTGTACTTTTTTAATGCTATGCGCTAACTATTGTACCTGTTTGAAGCTATGCGCTAACTATTGTACTTGTTTGAACCTATACGCTCATGATTGTAATTGTTTGAAATTATGCGCTAACAATTTTATTGTTTGAAGCTATGAGCTAACTATTGTCCTGTTTGACCTATACATACCTGATTGTACCTCATTGAAGCAATGCACTAACTATTGTACCTTTTTGATCCAATACGCTCATGATTGTACCACTTTGAAGCTATGCGCTAAGTATTGTACACCTTTGAAGGTATACGCAATCTATTGTAACTTATTGAACATATACGCTCATGATTGCACCTGTTTGAAGCTATGCGATGCCTATTGTACTAGTTTGAAGCTTTACGCTCATGATTGTACCTGTTTGTAGCTATGCGCTAACTATTGTACCGGTTTGAACCTATACGCTCATGTTTGTATCTGTTTGAAGCTATTTGCTAACCGTTGTAGTTTCGAAGCTATACGATAACTATTGTACTTGTTTGAAGCTATACGCTCATGATTGTACTTGTTTAAGGCTATGCGCTAGCTATTGTACCTGTTTGATGATATACGCTAACTATTGTACCTGTTTGAACCTATACGCTCATGATTGTACCTGTTTGAAGCTATTTGCTAACCATTGTACTTGTTTGACGCTATACGCCAACTATTGTACTTGTTGAAGCTATACACTCATGATTGTATCTGTTTGAAGCTATGTGCTAACTATTGTAATTCTTTGAACCTATACGCTCAAGATTGTACCTGTTTGAAGCTATTTGCTAACCATTGTACTTGTTTGAAGCTATATGTTAACTATTGTACTTGTTTGAAGCTATCCGCCAACTATTGTACCGTTGTGAACCTATACGCTCATGATTGTATCCGTTTGAAGCTATGCGCTAACTGTTGTACCTGTTTGAAGCCATGCGCTAATCATTGTACCTGTTTGAACCTGTATGCTTATAATTGTACCTGTCTGAAGCTATGCGCTAACCATAGTACCTGTTTGAACCTATACGCACATGATTGTACCTTTTTGAAGCTATGCGCTAACTATTGTACTTCTTTGAACCTATACGCTCATGATTGTACCTGTTTGAAGCTATGCGCTAACTATTGTACTTCTTTGAACTTATACGCTCAAGATTGTACCTGTTTGAAGCCATCCGCCATCTATTGTACCGCTGTGAACCTATACGCTCATGATTGTACCTGTTTGAAACTGTGCGCTAACTGTTGTACCTATTTGAGCTATGCGCTAACCATTGTACCTGTTTGAACCTATACTCTCATAATTGTACCTGTTTGAAACTATTTGCTAACCATTGTACTTGTTTGAAGCAATAGGATAATTATTGTACCTGTTTGAAGCTATACACTCATGATTGTACCTGTTTGAAGTTATGCGCTAACTGTTGTACTTGTTTGAAGCAATACCCTCATGATTGTACCTGTTTGAAACTGTAAACTAACAAGTGTACTTGTTTGAAGCTATACGCTCATGATTGTCCTTGTTCGAACCTATACAATCATGATTTTACCTGTTTGAAGCTATGCGCTAAATATTGTGCCCTTTGAAAGTATACGCTAACTATTGTAACTATTGAACATATACGCTCATGATTGTACCTTTTGAAGCTATGCGCTAACTACTGTACTCGTTTGAAGCTATACGCTCATGATTGTACCTGTTTGAAGCCATGCGCTAACAATGTATCTTTTTGAACCTATACGCACATGATTGTATATGTTTGGAGCTATTTGCTAACCATTGTACTTGATTTTAAGCTATACGATAATTATTGTACCTGTTTGAAGCTATACACTCATGATTGTGCCTGTTTGAATTTATGCGCTAACTATTGTACTTGTTTGAAGCAATACCCTCATGATTGTACCTGTTTGAAACTGTGCCCTAACAATTGTACTCGTTTGAAGCTATACGCTCATGATTGTCTTAGTTCGAACCTAAACACTCATGATTGTACCTGTTTGAAGCTATGCGCTAAATATTGTGCCCCTTTGAAATTATACGCTAACTATTGTAACTATTGAACACATACGCTCATGATTGTACCTTTTGAAGCTATGTGCTAACTACTGTACTTGTTTGAAGCTATACGCTCATGATTGTAACTGTTTGAAGCCATGCGCTAACAATTGTATCTGTTTGAACCTATACGCTCATGATTGTATATGTTTGGAGCTATTTGCTAACCATTGTACTTTTTGAAGCTATACGATAACTACTTTACCTGTTTAAAGCTACACACTCATGATTGTAACTGTTTGAAGCCATGCGCTAACAATTGTATCTGTTTGAACCTATACGCTCATGATTGTATATGTTTGGAGCTATTTGCTAACCATTGTACTTTTTGAAGCTATACGATAACTATTTTACCTGTTTAAAGCTACACACTTATGATTGTACCTGTTTGAAGCTACGCGCAAACTATTTTACTTCTTTGAACCTGTACGCTCATGATTGTACCTGTTTGAAGCTATGCGCTAACTATTGTACTTGTTTGAAGCTATACGCTCATGATTGTACTTGTATAATGCTATGCGCTATCTATTGTACTTGTCTGAACCTATAGGCCCATGATTGTAATTGTTTCAAGCTATGCGCTAACCATTGTACTTGTTCGAAGCTATGAGCTAACTATTGTACTTGTTCGAAGCTATGCGCTAACTATTGTACTTGTTTAATGCTATGCGCTAACTATTGTACCTGTTTGAATCTATGCGCTAACTATTGTAATTGTTTGAACCTATACGCTCATGATTGTAGTTTTTTGAAGCTATGCGCTAACTATTGTACTTGCTTGAAGCTATGAGCTAACTATTGTACTTGTTTGAAGCTATACGCTCATGATTGTACTTGTTTAAAACTAAGCGGTAAATATTGTACCCATTTGAATGCATACGCTAACTATTGTAACTTATTTATCCTATAACCTCATGATTGTACCTGTTTGAAGCTATGCGCTAAATATTGTACCCCTTTTAAGGTATACGCTAACTATTGTAACTTACTGAACCTATACACTCATGATTGTACCTGTTTGAAGCTATGCGATGCCTATTGTACTAGTTTGAAGCTTTACGCTCATGATTGTACATGTTTGTAGCTATGCGCTAACTTTGTATCGGTTTGAACCTATACGCTCATGATTGTATCTGTTTGAATCTATTTGCTAACCATTGTAGTTTTGAAGCTATACGATAACTATTGTACTTGTTTGAAGCTATACGCTCATGATTGTACTTATTTAAGGCTATGCGCTAGCTGGTCCCTTGCCAGGGTTACGGCGAAGACTGATAAATGACCAGAAGCCAGAAAACATCTTGAGGCAACCTCTAGGACTAACAACCCTAGTTGTAAAAGGATGGGTACCCATCCAAAGCAAAGTCAAGTCAAAAAGCATGATGGCACAACATTTCAAGAAACATACCCCAGGGGGTAAATCTTCTCATAAATCCCTCGTCGTGAACGTCACGGCGCATGAGTCTCGATCGGATTCTGGGGGAGACTCGACACCATGCAAGAGACGAGTCGGAACGTCTCGGTGTACCCCGAAGAGTCAAAAACTCAGGCCAAAATCTAAAACCTTTCTAGCAACTTTCAACATAAATTCACTTACACAAACTGGAAACCTGAAAACCCTCACCTAAGCTCTTCACGAAAATCAGATATCCATAATGGCCCTAAAGGAAACAGGGTACCCAGATCAAGAGATTTTTCAAGAGCAAAGCGCAAAGAGTAATCATCAATGGAGCTGTGATGCTTGGAACCGCACTTACTCTTAGAACCAAGATCCTTAAATCGGTTGCAAATTTCGAACCTGTGAATGACAGGTTAACGCCATAGTTAACGCACATGCTCCTACAAACGATAAGAACAAGTCTGATCCAGACGAAGTTGATAATTTCTGGGACCTACTGGATGAAAAATTAAACATTAAATTAAAATTAAACAAAATCCTCAAACACCATGTCAAGCTCTTTTGGGTGACTTCAATGCCCAACTAGGTCGTGAACAGAAGTACAAGAAAGTTATAGGAAATTACCCTGCTCACAAAAGAACCAATCCCAACGGCAAAAGACTGGTGTCCATTTGCGAAAATCACAACCTGCAGGTCATGTCGACCCACTTCGCCATCTACCCAGAAAGCAAATGACTTGGCGTTCTCCCGTCCAAGCTCTCGGAGAGTTCCAAATTGATCATGTTGCAATCTCCAAGGGAAACAGCCCTGAGATTATGAATGTCAAGGTAAAGAAAGGTATCAATGTGGCCTCAGATGATTATACGTCTCTTATCAAATTCAAACCAATTCCCGCAAACACAAGTAAGACAACCAAACAGATCACGCGCTTCGACAATGATAAACTTCGGCAAAGGGTCGAGGAGTTCCAGGAAAAGAATAGACTAAATGACTGTGACTTTAAAAACACCAAAAGTCTCCTTGTTGAGGCCGCCAAAGACGTTGCAGAAATCATGAGAAGCAAAAAGCATCCCAGGTGGAATGGTACCTGCGAATCAGTCCTCCAAGAAAGACTCAATGCGTGGAAACAGTACTACTCTACGAAATCAGAAAATGATTGGGAAACCTACAAAACCCAACGTGCCCAAGCAGCTGGGTGTTCAGAACTGAGAAACGTAAATACGAAAAATCTCTCATTGAAAAATAGAACAAAACTTTAGGAAGAATGAAAGCAGAGAGTACTACAGAGCCTTCAAACGCAAACTCACTGGCTATAAACCACCATCTCTATGCTTTGAGCGAAAAGACGGCACACTGGCGACGTCAAATGAAGGAAATAGCAGCATTCTGGCAGAATACTTCAAGAATTTACTTAATTGCTCTAAACCGCAAAGCGCCATTGAGACCAAGGAACCCTTACTCAGGTACCCAGATTCCAGACCACCCGAAAGAGATGAAATCAGGCGCCACATTGCCCGTCTCAAAAATAACAAAGCGCCGGGGGAAGACTCAGTAGTAGCAGAACTATGGAAATATGCCCCAGAGGAATCACTTGATATCTTGCAAAGGCAAATAGAAGAAATTTGGAACAAGGAGACCCTACCCGAAGGTTGTAAAATAGCTTTGATCCATCCATTACACAAAAAAGGCAGCATGAAGAACATCAACAACTACAGAGGAATATCTTTGCTACCCGTGACTTACAAAATTCTATCACTTGCCATCCTGGAGCGTTTGGAAGCTCAAGTCGAACATCAAATAGGTGAATACCAAGGAGGCTTCAGAAAAGGTCGCTCAACAGTTGAACAGATCCAAAATCTGAAAACGATCATCAGATATTGTACACTAAGGTCCAAGCAGTATGTTTCTGTCTTTGTGGACTTTAAGAAAGCGTACGACTCCATTGACCGGGAAGTCCTGCTAAACATCTTAAATGAATTTGGAGTAGATTTGAAACTGCTGGCATTAATTAAAGCCACCCTGACCGACACAAAAAATCCAAGGTGAAGTTCCACGGATGTCTCTCGCATTCCTTTGACATCAAAACGGGAGTCCGACAAGGTGATGGGCTGTCTCGATACTCTTCAACTGTGTTCTTGAAAAGATCATCAGAACCTGGCAGGTGAGATTACAGGAAACCAACTACAGTCCATTGAGAACAGGAACCAAATCCAAGGGGATCGCAACAGACTGCTTAGTATTTGCCGATGATACTGCTGTTCTCTCAAACGACATAGAAACCGCTAGAGCTCAAGTTGGGATTTAAAGGGAAATTGCCGAACAAACTGGTTTGCAGATATCGTTTGAGAAAACAGAAGTAATGACTAACATCAAATAGGCTCCACCCAAACTCCATACGAAATACGGGAACATCACCCGAGTAGACAAATTCAAATACCTGGGTGAGATCATCATGAAAAATGGACTGGACAAAGAAGCACTTCAGGAGCGAGTACGCAAACTGGAAATAGCCTACCAAACATCCCGCACAATCTACAACAAAAAATGCCTTTCCCAAAACACCAAGATACGTCACTATGAAACAGTTCTGAAGCCAGTAGTTCTATATGCAGCCGAAACCCTGTCTCTAAATGCCAACAAAGGATTCATTGAAGAACTGGAGAAAAGAGAACGCAAAATTGTGAGAGGAATCTTGGGATCAAAGTACAGAAATGGAATCCATGGAAAGATATCCAACAAGGAAGTCTACAGCAAAATAGAGAAAATTACCGTCACAATCAGAAAAAGACGGGCACGATTTTACGGTCATCTGAAAAGAATGGACGGAAGAAAATTAAGTAAAGGAATATTTCACTATTTGTTTCAAACCCCAAAACCACAATTCCATGGTTTAGAAATACCAAAGAAGACCTGCAAATGCTACATATCTCAGCTGAAGACGCCCTTAACAGAAATTTCTTCCGCAAGAAAATATTGAACGGGCTAAACCGGGACGAGCAACCGAAGTGAAAACACGCTGCCCCTTGGACAGAGGAGCGTAAGCAGGCCCACTCACAAAGACTGAGGGAAATTTGGGCTCTAAAGAAGGCCAAGTTCAGTGTCAAGTGCAACAAGACTTAACGTGATCCTTGATGGCCCCAGCGAATTATATATATGTATTCAATTACTTAATTCTCTTTCATCCAGATCAACAATAACATTTTTATGTCATCCCTACTTGACTTCCATGTCCCTGTAACCTTATCACCGTTTTCTAGTCCACCCCGTTTCCCTGAATGTAACTCCCTATGACTCTTCTAATCGAACATTCTACCTTATACGTACTTATGCGTACGTACGTGAAGGCCATATGAGAGCAGATCCCTATCTCCTACCCACCCATTAAGATCTAGAAATCCCACTTCCAGTTTTCCACATAACAACTCCATAGTCTCATTTAATAGCCCGATCACCTTCCAGTCATTATCCGTCCTACTCAGTGCTCCACTGATAACAACCTCTGCCTGCTTAAACTTTACCCGTGCTGCATATACCAGATTCCACACATCCCCAACTACGTTGGTACTTATACCTCCTTGCCTTACGTTACTGGTACCAAAGTGAAACACTACCACCTTCGCCTTCCCCCCCCCCCACACACACCCTAACTTTCCCTTCTACTTTCCTCAACATCTGCGTTAACCTTATTTCTGGATAACACTCTACCCTGGTTCCCTGTATTCAACACACTTTCCCCACATATCTAACAAAGTTATCTCCCATGACCAGAGCCTCATTTGATCCACTCCCCTTCTACAGGCTTATTTATGCAGTATTCTATATCATGATGGCTATGGTACAGGCAGTCTAATGTGCTCGAAAACGAAAGGTTCAAGATGCACTTGAATCGATCTCCGAAGGCAGGCTGGACCCTAGGATAAAACAGGCCGGATATTTTCCTCACTGACAAGACAGATCTGCCGGATGTGACGGGCCCTTCAGATCACTGTGGGAACCAGGCCAATGTCCGGAAAACAGAAAAGAACACTGACTGTAAGAAAAGTTGTAAGAAATGGGCCTCTTTTCAGTAAGGCCTTCAGTCATCTCTGCCACAGGACGTGTGCAAACTAAGCTGCAAGAGCACCGATAGGATCTGAATATCGCCTGTACCCTCACAGCAGTAGAGGTCGGGAGACCTTGACAACATGATCGGTGTAAACCGAAGAATAATAGTAATAATAATAAGAAGAAGAATAAGAAGAATATAATCATAATCATAATCATAATGGTAATCATCATCATAATTTCCTTTTAACGTCCCTTTAATTAGCAACGATCATACTTGATGCCAGAGCATCGGCATTTAGTCTAGAGATTCGATGATTTAATTACTGGCAGAGAATCTACCAGCAAAGGTCTTCCAGATTTAAAAATTCTTGAATATTAATAAGCTGTGCTGGGATTCGAACCCGCAACCGAGGAAACGAAAAATGAGTCCCTCATAAATCGCTTCCGTCGCGTATTCGAAGGAAAACACAGAACTTACCCAGTATTCTGAAACCTCAGCGATAAAAATACGGCAGAGGAAAAAATATACTCATTTTATTTTTATCTCTCCTGTAAACGATCTTCACAAAGGACATTCCAGTCACTGAACACTTCTCTCAGCATATTCAAGTTAAACATAACCTTTTAGTAACAACCGCGCGTCTTAAGAGCGGCCAAATGTCAATAGTCCTTTTCTCTTGATTTAGAAGAAGGCAAGGGCGATGACTTGTTACGACCCCGCGCTCTGCGACATTAATGGACCTGTCCCCTTGTCATGAGGATACTCCAGAAAACCTATCAGGCCAAATCACGGAATCTGTCTTTTTATAGCCAGACAAGTGTCCGTAGAGTGCAGGGAGTTTCTCTATTTTATTGTTGCTGCCGCGTCGTCTGGCTGATGGACGAGTATTGTTTGGAGTTGCCGCTGCGTTTAGGAGGCTCTAATGTACCATATTTCTAGTAAAGAGATTTACCAAACCCTCACATCTTCTATCCACTCTAATCTTGGCGATATGGCACCCCCCGACGAGTAGCGATCTTCCAATTGGTTACTGCGGCCACCGCTTATCTCTGCTCATAAGTGTCACGAATTTCCTCCTCTTTCCACCTGATAAATCAATGAAACCTTCTTTGTACTTACACTTCGCATCCACAGTCCTTCACCACCAGTACACTGCTTCAACCATCTTTCATGAAGAGCTTCCAATGCGAACTAATAAATAAATAAATAAATAAATAAATAAATAAATAAATAAATAAATAAATAAATAAATAAATAAATAAATAAATAAATAAATAAATAAATAAATAAATAAATAAATAAATAAATAAATAAATAAATAAATAAATAAATAAATAAATAAATAAATAAATAAATAAATAAATAAATTAAAAATAAATAAATACAACATAGTTTCCAGTCAGTGACCGGGTCAGGGATGGAATGAATGAAACCCCCATCTCGCGGTGTGCATAGGAATTGTGCCGTGTGCCGAAGCCTGTCGCATTCCTATGGGGCAATGATTAATCACTGAGAGATGAAATGAAATGATAATGGAGAATGTTGCTGGAATGAGAGATGACAAGGAAAACTGGAATACCCGGAGAAAAACCTGTCCCGCCTCTGCTTTTTCCAGCACAAATCTCACATGGAGTGACCGGGATTTGAAAAACAGAACCCAGCGGTGAGAGGCCGACAACTGCCGCCTGAGCCACGAAGGCTTCAAATAAATAAATAATTAAATAAATAAATAAATAAATAAATAAATAAATAAATAAATAAATAAATAAATAAATAAATAAATAAATAAATAAATAAGATTTTGTAGTCCCTTGAATAGCGGCTGCATAGCCAAAGTTGTAAAGGCGTACGCGGTTCACTCTGAAATACTTTACAAGTCGAAGAATTTAGAAAAGCCACTTCCACATCTATGGTTTACTCATGTTACATGGAAACCGAGTACCGGTACCAGGTAGGGGCAACAACTCCATCGCACTTGCACTTAGTGACGAGGTTACGAATCTTCCACGCATCTATGGCGATAACTTAGCTTTTCAGTTCCTTGTGTACAGATTATTACATTGTAATTAATTTTCCTTTAATTAGCCAGGGGTATGGTATGAACTCAATATTATTAAGATAGGTCAATATGTTCAGCTAGTACAAGATGTAGAAGTAGCGTCTCTGTGTGCCTATTACTCGGAGGCCGCGAATTCGATTCCCAGATTAATCTTCTCTCAGCCTCGGTGAAATCAGCTAGGAGCCAGCGGGCTGAGGATGATGTCATAGATTTCAATCGATTGTTAACATCTTCGTTTCAGAAATGCGTAGTTTCGTAACCCAGTGATATGATGTTTAAAATAACTATTTTACAGATTTTTTAGAAACGCCGGAGCACTAGAATTGCGCTATTTAAAGGGATCCTTTAACGTGCCAATAAATTTCCTGGTAAAGGTCTCTTGCATGTAAACACTCTTAAATGTCATCCGGTTGCACAGGGATACAATAAACATAGAAGGCGAACGTGTTAACTCTGGCTGGTGAAGTTTTGTGCTTGTAATGGTAGTTTGGGCAATATTCCGAAACAGTAGAACCGAGAAAATGTTTCTTGTTTCTTATAATTACCTGCATGTTCTCTATTGATAGATGACTTTCACAGTTTGTGACGCTATCTGTTCTGTATTACTAATTGATATAAGGCCTTATTACGGTGGTCGCAGCAGATGGAAGTGAGATCGCTATTGTGATCACCAATGTCCCCCATAAGTATATCTTAGATCTCTTGTATGATTGAACTCTTCTGTGATATTTTCGTAACCTGACTGTCGATGCTTCGAAATCCCGATTGAGTTTATTGAAAATAAACATGCGATTTTATTTGACGGAAATAAATATCGCACGAGAACACGCTCACTTCCTTATGTAAATTACTTTATTGCCGCTGTAAGTCACAACACACAGGAGCAAGTGACACTACAACACTTAATAGCGGAGTACCCTGAAGTCAATTCTGACAAGTACAGATATCAACAACACTGACTCGCGAACTATAACGTACGCTCTCTTGAGCTCACCCACTCCACCTCGGATCCCAACAGTCACTCGCAGTCCATCCTTCGGGTCCAACGTGACTGTCTCACTGACTGACAGCTCGATATATGTACTGTTCGATCAACCATCCAGAATTATCGATATCTGGAAGGGTTCTTACAACACTCTACTGGAACACAATCGAAACATCGATCGACCAACTAGTCGAAAGGAGTACTCGAACATTCGTTACTGTTTACCTGTACACATGAGTAGGGGAGCTGTGAGAGTTCTGAATCCAACTCCTCCACACGCTCTCGGGAGAGCCCTCCTCCGCCACCACCGCCACACGCTCTCGGGAGCGGCCTCCTTCTCACGCTGGCTAAGAGCGCGACCCTAACCTCACATCCGCCATCTAGGAGGGGCTTAACCTAACTTTTTATGCGTAAGAGAGCAAGCCTAACCTCACGGAAGGGCCTAACCTCAGTTTTACAGCCAGATGCCCTTCCTGACGCCAAAGAGCGCGACTGTAACCTCACACGCACTATCTAGGAGGGGCTTAACCTAACAAAGATAGCTATCCTAACCTCACGCAGGGGCCTAACCTCCGTTTTACGGCCGGATGCCCTTCCTGACGCCTAAGAGAGTGAGCTTAACCTTATATCGGCTATCTTGGAGGGGCTTAACCTAACAAAGACAGCAAGCCTAACCTTATGGAAGGGTCTAACCTCAGTTTTACGGCTGGATGCCCTTCCCGACACCAATTGCACAAGATGACGACTATACATGGCTCCTTATGAGACACCGCCTAACCTCACATCCTCTATCTGAGAGGGGATTAACGTAACACAAGACAGCAAGCCTAACCTCATGGAGGGGCTAAACCTCAATTTTACGGCTGGATGCCCTTCCCGACGTCAATTGGATAAGATGGTGGCTATATATGACTCCTTATGAGGCACCTTAAGGTTGCTTGAGCAAGATGGCGGCTACAGGACGGCTGCTAAACATAGGCACTTATGAGACGCCTTTGGGATGCTTGCGCAAGATGGCGGCCATACATGACTCCTTATGAGACACCTTAAGGGTGCTTGCGCAAGATGGCAGCTAGTGGATGGCTGCTATAGTTAGGCCCTTATGAGACTCCCATGGGCTTCTTGCACAAGATGGCGGACAGAAGATGGCGGCTATACATGGCTCCTTATGAAACACATTAAGGGTGCTTCCCCAAGATGACTGCTGTTCTTATCAAGAAAGCTAGCATAGAGGCTAACGTACCGTGCTTGTTCGATTAATTAAATTTGGGGCTTAAATGCAAAATGTTAAATATCTCGAAAACGGTGCGTCGTAGAGCAAAACGGACGAACTGTTTCTGCCTACTACACAGGTTCGCAGTATCATGAACATGATAGCATAATGAAAAAGTAGGCTAATGATGCAATCAACGATTCGGTTCCTACTTAGGCCCTTGGGCATTGACAGTTATCTAATTCTACAAGATGGCGGCTATACATAGCTTCTTATGAGACTGCTTACGTGTGCTTGCGCAAGATGGCTGCTGCTCTTATGAGACGGCCTAGGGGTGCTCGCACAAGATGGTGGCGGCACTTATGAAGAAAGCTAGCTTAGAGGCTACTGCGCAAGATGGCGGCTGCTGTTATGTATGCGGTAGAGGGCAATTTGAAACTCTACGTGCTCTTTAAAGCTACGTTCTTGTTGACAAGCTGCCATCTTTAATCAACAGAGCACCGTGCTGCTATCTTTATCGTAGTAGTGGGCAATTTCCACGTGACAGCTGTCATGCAACGTCTTGCATCGCTAACCTTAGTGCTGCAATCTTTAACTACTTACATTTGAAATGTGGTAGCGGACAATTTGAACAATTCTTTTTGACAGCAACCATCTTTAATCGACAGAGCACCGTGCTGCTATACCTTTGAAATGTGGTGGCGACAATTTCTACGTGCTCTTGTTTGGAAACAAACCAACGTGCTTTTCTGACAAGTTGACAGCAGCCATCTTTAATCAACAGAGCATCCTGCTGCCGTCATTATCGTAGTAGCGGGAAATGTAAACAAATCTAAACAATTGTCATCCGCCATCATTAATTAAAAAAGTACCGTTTTGTCAAATTTAGCAACTACCTTTGAAATGTGGTGGCGGCAATTTGAAATTGTATCTAGCTGCCATCTTTAATCAACAGGGCACCGTGCTGCTAACTTTAGCTACATACCTCTGAAATGTGGTGGCGTGTAGTTAAAAAACTCCGTTCGCTATCATTAACTTTAGTGCATACGTGAACCTAACCTCTCATCTACCACCTTGAAGGAGACTATCCTTAGTTTATGACAAGATGCCCTTCCCGACGCTAATTAGCACTTAGAGATTACTACACAAGATGGTGGCTGCTGTTATGACCTTCTCCTCTGTTAAGGTACAAGTTTAAACATGCATCGCGAAGGCTAGAGTGAGCACGTGCTGCAGTGATGACGTTATTGTACATGTTTAGACTTAATCGTGTTCTCAAGAGTAAGGAGGCAAAGGAATGCAATAAGTATGCATCATGAAAGCAAGAGAGTGCATGTACTGCAGCGATGACGTCATCATAGTTGTGCACGTTTAGATTTTCAGATTACAAAAGAAGTGAATGAAACATAACAAAACTAGAATCGAACACTGTACTCGATGTCTTTAACTTCAATATGCGTTTAGAACATTGTTTGATGTGTTCAGATCAATAAATAGGTAATGACAAGACAAGAATCGAACACTGCACTCGACACAACATGTGTTTAGAACATGTCAGGGATACCTTTGTTCTAAGAAGATCAGATTACCACATATTCCTTGTAGGGCTAAAGGGCAGTAGGCTCATAGGCTAAATGGCTAATGGGCAAAAGGGCTAAAGGAGCTACAGGGCTAATGTGCTAAAAGGCTAATGGGTTAAAGGAGCTAAGGGGCTACAGGGCTAATGGGTTAAAGGGCTAATGGGGTAAAGGGCTAATTGGCTAGGGTGCCAAGCAGATTTAAAGAAGAATCTGTTAGCAGAAGATAAATGTCCGCCATGCAAAACTCTATTGCTAGGTATATTTGCGAAGAGTGTGGAAAAGCATTTTCTCGAATCTATCACAAGAGACATCATGAGATATCATGTAGGACAATGTTTCAATGCAGACATTATAGAGGAGAGTTCAAGAACGCATACAACGCTCAACGTCAGGAAGCCGCGCGTAATGTAGCTTCATCGAGAACAAAATACGAAGAGCTCTACCGAATTCAAGCGAACACTGATTTATTTTTAAAAAGGACACCTTTGCGAGAGGTTTTTGATTCTCCCTTGTTGTCTAGACCTGCTACAAGTTCTGTTACTAAGCACAAAATTCAAGATAAAGAGAGGCAAGATCATGATTATGATAATAAGGATAATGATGATGATGTTGATGAAACAGTAGTAAAGGGAAAGTAGTAGTAGTAGAAGGAGAAGAAGATCTCATTGTTTCATTGCCATTACAGCTTGACGATTTAACTTCACTTTATAAGCCTACTACACGTTCTGTCACAGTGCAAACATCTCAAGAAGAGATGCAAGGTAAAGAAGAAAATTTCAACGCTTCATTGCTGTCGAAACAAGTTAAGTTTGTACGTAGAAATGCTACTGCCAAAGCACGTATTGCATCAAAACAAGTCCCTACACATCAACTGTCTGCATATAGGTTCAAAGTTCATAACAAGCCCCTGTTACCCTATGTAGACATAAGATACTGTAAAGACCCCAACGTACTCGTAAAATGTTTGCAACTGTTAAGAGCCCATCGTGATGCTGGTTACACAGAGTACGAAGCAGATATTTTTGAAGTAGGGCATGAATTACGTCGTGTAGGTATTATTAAGTAATAGCTCTCTCTCGACAGTACAACAGATTAAACACCTTCCTGCAATACCAGCGCTTACCCACACCTATGTCATCCTTCTGTAGTATATAGTCGATCGAGTAGCTATACTCGTATAGATTATTTTCCAACATTCTCCCTTATTTAGCGTGCTAACTCCGCCTCTAGATGTAGAGCCGGTCTCAATCCCGGATAAAGAGGGGAGAGGCTCCCTAGCCAATTAGACCTTTAGCCCTTTAGCTCCTTTAGCCCTTGAGCCCATTAGCCCTTTAGCACTTTAGCCCTTTAGCTCCTTTAGCGCTTTAGCCCTTTCGTCCATTAGCCCTTTAGCCTATGAGCCTATTAGCCCTTTAGCCCTACAAGGAATGTGCGGCAATCTGATCTTCTTAGAACAAAGATATCCCTGACATGTTCTAAACACATGTTTTGTCGAGTGCAGTGTTCGATTCTAGTCTTGTTTTTACTTATTTAGTGATCTGAACACATCAAACAATGTTCTAAACGCATGTTGAATTTAACGACATCGAGTACAGTGTTCGATTCTAGTTTTGTTATGTTTCATTCACTTCTTTTCTAATCAGAAAATCTAAAATCTAAACGTGCACAACTATGACGTCATCGCTGCAGCACATGCACACTCTTGCTTTCATGATACATACTTATACTTATTGCATTCCTTTGCCTCCTTACCCTTGAAAAAACGATCAAGTCTAAACATGTACAATAACCTCCTTACTGCAGCACGTGCTCAATCTAGCCTTCGCGATGCATGTTTAAACTTGTACCTTAATAGAGGAGAAGGTCATAACAGTAGCCACCATCTTCTGTAGTAACCTCCAAGTGCTAATTAGCGTCGGGAAGGGCATCTTGTCGTAAACTGAGGATAGTCTCCTTCATGATGGTAGATGAGAGGTTAGGTTCACGTATGCACTAAAGTTAATGATAGCGAACGGAGTTTTTTAACTACACGCCACCACATTTCAGAGGTATGTAGCTAAAGTTAGCAGCACGGTGCCCTGTTGATTAACGATGGCAGCTGGATACAATTTCAAATTGCCGTCACCACATTTCAAAGGTAGTAGCTAAAGACTGCAGCACGGTGCTCTGTTAATTAATGATGGCGGAAGACTTTTGTTTAGATTTGTTTACATTTCCCGCTACTACGATAAAGATGGCAGCACGATGCTCTGTTGATTAAAGATGGCTGCTGTCAGCTTGTCAAAAAAGCACGTGGGTTTGTTTCTAATCAAGGGCACGTAGAAATTGCCGCCACCATATTTCAAAGGTATAGCAGCACGGTGCTCTGTCGATTAAAGATGGTTGCTGTCAAAAAGAATTTTTCAAATTGTCCGCAACCACATTTCAGAGGTAAGTAGCTAAAGAGGGCAGCACTAATGTTAGCCATGCAAGCTGTCACGTGGAAATTGCGATTAAGATAGCATCACGGTGCTCTGTTGATTAAAGATGCCAGCCTGTCAAAAAGAACATAGCTTTAAAGAGCACGTAGAATTTCAACTTGCCCTCTACCGAATACATAACAGCAGCCGCCATCTTGCGCAGTAGCCTCTAAGCTAGCTTTCTTCATAAGAGCCGCCACCATCTTGTGTGAGCACCCGTAGGCCGTCTCATAAGGAGCCGTGTATAGCTACCTTTTTGTGTCCGCCATCTTCCGCATGCATCCCTAGGGCGTCTCATAAGAGCAGCAGCCATCTTGAGCAAGCACCCTTAAGCAGTCTCATAAGAAGCCATGTATAGTCGCCATCTTGTAGAATTAGATAATTGTCAATGCCCAAGGGCCTATGTAGGAACCGAATCATGGGCATTGGGCAGAAAAAATTTGTCCGTTTTGCTCTACGACGCACCTTTTTCGAGATATTTAACATTTTGCATTTAAGCCCCAAATTTAATGAATCGAACCAGCACGGTACGTTAGCCTCTAAGCTAGCTTTCTTGATAAGAACAGCAGACATCTTGCGCAAGCACCCTTAATATGTCCCATAAGGAGCCGTGTATAGCCGCCAACTTGTATTCGCCATCTTGGGCAAGCATCCTTAGGGCGTCCCAAGCCATCTTGTGCAAGCACCCTTAAGCCGTCCCATAAGAGCGGCTGCCATCTTGTTTAAGCCCCCTTAAGGCGTCTCCTAAGGAGCCATATATAGCCGCCATCCTGAGTCCACCATCTTGCGCAAGTATTCCAAGGGAGTATCATAAGAGCCTATGTATAGCAGCCATCTTGTAGCCGCCATCTTGCGCAAGCACCCTTAAGGCATCTCATAAGGAGTCGTATATAGCCGTCATCTTGTGTCCGCATATTGCGAAAGCATCCCATGTTTGTCTCATAAGAGCCTATGTATAGCAGCCAACGTGTAGCCGCCATCTTGCGCAAGCATCCTTAAGACGTCTCATAAGGAGTCATGTTTAGCCGCCATCTTGTGTCCGCCATCTTGCGCAATCACCCCAAGGGCGTCTCATAAGAGCCTATGTATAGCAGCCATCTTGTAGCCGTCATTTTGTGCAAGCATCCCAAGGGCGTCCCATAAGAGCCTCTTATGCAATTGACGTCGGGAAGGGCATCCAGCCGTAAAACTGACGTTAAGCCCCTCCATGAAGTTCGGCTTGCTGTCTTGTGTTAGGTTAAGCTCCTCTCAGATAGCGGATGTGAGGTTAGGCGGCGTCTCATGAGGAGCCATGTATAGCTGCCATGTGGTGCAATTGGCGTCGGGAAGGGCATCCAGGCGTAAAAATTAGGTTAGACCCATCCATAAGGTTAGGCTTGCTGTCTTTGTTAGGTTAAGCCCCTCTAAGATATCAGATATAAGGTTAAGCTCACTCTCTTAGGCGTCAGGAAGGGCAGCCGGCCTTAAAACTGAGGTTAAGCCCCTCCGTGAGGTTAGGATAGCTCTCTTTGTTAGGTTATGCCCCTTCAAGATATTGCGTATGAGGACACTGTCGTGCTCTTTGGCGTCAGGAAGGGCATCCGGCTCTAAAACTGAGGTTAGGCCCTTCAGTGAGGTTAGGCTAGCTCTCTTACGAGTAAAAAGTTAGGTTAAGCCCCTCCTAGATGGCGGATGTGAGGTTAGGGTCGCGCTCTTAGCCAGCGTGAGGAGGAGGCCGCTCCCGAGAGCGTGTGGCGGTGGTGGCGGACTAGGGCTCTCCCGAGAGCGTGAGGAGGAGGTGGATTCAGAACTCTCACAGCTCCCTTACTCACATGGAACATTCCTAATGTCTCTATATGTCTCTGGATAATAAACCTTAGAGTAAGTTTCCAGAACCCTTCATATATACCAAATTACAGTAGAATAAATCTAATATACGAACATTATAGAGTTTTCTACTGCTTTCGACTATATAGATTTTGAGGTTAAACCTATACACGATATGTATTTGAGGTTATACAAAGTTATAATACATATTTACAGGGAAACCATATATTAGGCATGTTTAAAATGTAATCAAAATAATTCACGATTTAATAAACTATAATTAAAACATATTAAACACAATAATTGAAGGTTTTATACTGGTTACGATATCGTACCTCATACGTATATCCAAATACAGTAGAGATAATACGCGACACTCTGGGAGATATCGAGGAACAGCTATTAGAGCTCTATCTATCGGAGTGACCTGAGAGTTACTGATTCTGTCATAAGATCACGTGTATTTGTTTGTGAAGTGTTTGGGGTTTTTTATGCGTTTTCATTAAGTTGACCTAAGTAAATAGTAGCGTGTGTCATTCCTTTATATCTACTGTCAATATGAGTGGAAATATATATGCTGCGTTTGGCTGCAATAACTATGAAGTGCAGAAGGATTCTTCCGTTTCGCTCGTGACAAGAAAATGTAAGTAAATATTGTGTTTGCATATATATTCTTCCAGTTAAAAATATATTTTTCTAGAAGGCCGACATCCTAAATTTCTGACCAGCACGACCCATATTTGTACTGGCTTAAAATATAATAAGCTTGTTTTATTGTATTAGTGCAGCAGTTAACCTTCAATACCGATGTGTTATTATAGGTGTGATCTGTGGGTTTTGATTTAATTTAGCAAAATGCATATGCATACGCGTGTGGCTGGTTGTGTTCCAAGTTACCCCATTTGGAATGCAGTAATGCGTTGTCAAGCACTGAAGAAAATATGGGTGATTTAAGAAATGTGATGATGATGATGCAAATTTGCTTTACCCTAATGTAATGGCAAGTACTGCTTATAGGGAAATTTTGAATGTTTTGCCACTAAATTTATAGATTTTGTTTCTGTTAGTAGGCTTCATGTTAAAAAGATAATTGTCCACCTCTTAATTGTAAATTAATTGTGTAAGGAATATGCCTACATTTTTATTGACAAGTGTCCTAATGTGATGTACAATACGTTTAAATGAGAAATAGAAGATAAATCTAGGCGTGAAAGTTCAGGCGGGTATTCTAAAGCTAAAAAAGTAATGCATAAATGGATGATCAAGCCCTTTCACAGCAGTCCATTTCACATCTTGATTATCTGTCTAATTTCAGTCTTTAAAAAGTAACCTGTTAAATAATTCTTCATTCATGTATCCAGAATTGCTTTTGCAACTTTGAAGTTAATATTTAAGCAACACTTTCTTTGTAGACGTAATTTATTTTTCCATTTCCTCATATACAATTCCATTGATATTTGAATTTAGCGCGAATTTTCAGATCGCGCCACTGGGAGCGTCACTTGCGCAAGGTCTGTCTAGGGAGGTCAAGTCACGAATGCTACTTATGGAGCCGCCATATTGGGTCTGGGTAAGTGAACGTAACCAAAGGCAAGTGTATTCGAATTTAGAGGATTTAGGCACCAAATATTGAACAAAAAAGAAATGAAAACTATTTATCATGCAGAATTTAACTGGACATCTATTGCTCATGTATATATAACTGTACAACTTGTAAATGACATGAATGCATTCACAGCTATTTGAATAGGAAGATAATTAATAGAACCTAAATACATTTTTTTGAGAAACAAGAATCAGGAGAAGTGCTCATGAATAGGCCTACTCTTTCACTTCTATATTACTTGATCTTAGAGTGCTTCTAAACAATATCGTCTGTCAAAATACGAAATACCGGGTAATTCGGCCATGCGGTTAGGGTCGCGCAGCTGTGAGCTCGCAGGTAGTGGGTTCGAACCCCACTGTCGGCAGCCCTGAAGATCGTTTTCCGTGGTTTCCCATTTTCACACCAGGCTGTACCTTAATTAAGGCCACGGTCGCTTCCTTCCAACTCCTAGGCCTTTCCTATCCCATCGTCATAAGATAATCTGTGTCGGTGCGACGTAGTGCCACTAGCAAAAAAAAGTACGTAATATCATTGACAGAAACATAGAAATCTGTACAGTACCTCTATTATATCATGAATAGATGAAATATTGAACTTGAAAGCATTTAAAGACAGTTGTAGTAAATTTCCTTGAGCATTTCCTTTATTAAGAAAGTAGTAACGGTTACTGCGTTTCTAAAATGTTACTTCAGCATGTTCACAAAGACTGAATGCCTCTTGACTTGAGTGCATTAAATTATTTTCGCTGTTAGCTTTTTTTGCCAGTTGCTGATTAGTACAAAGTGGTGGTGGTGGTGATTATTGTTTCAAGAGAAAGTACTATTGGGGAACCATCCACTTTTAACACTAATCAGAGGGGAATTTTTGAAACGATCCGACACTTCAAAAAATTGTGGTATTGGCTAAAGAAAGACAAAGGCCACGAAGTTTGTGAAAATGGAAGACTCCCTAAGCTTCGACTGTTCTAATACCATCGGGGTCGGACAAGAACAAGAGTTGACCAAGGGAGGTCGGATACGATAGAGAAAGTGAGGAGCCTGGCACAAGTAACTGGAAAGAATGCCAAGACTCAGCTTAGGGCCCCGTCGTCGCTAAAGCACGCTTTCAAATTAAGAGTCCCTGGGGCCCCCTTTCGTCGCCTCTTGCGACAGGAAGGGGATACTCTGGATGTATTCTACTGTCCCCACAAAATGGTTCAAACCCGACATCTGTATTGTGTTTATGTCAAAATCATTTGAAAACTGGTGATAATAATTTGTAGGGCTACAGTCTTCATTTGGCTTTTGGCAAAGAAATTAAGGTAATATCATCATCATCATCATAAGAAGAAGAAGACCGAGCAAGTGGCTGTGCTGTTTCGGTCACGTAGCTATCAACTCGCATTCGAGAGATAGTGGGTTCGAACTCCACTGTTCGCAACCCTGAAAAAGATTTTCCGTGGTTTCCACATTGTTCACACCAGGCAATGTTTGGAAACTTTCCTATAACATTTTAAGACTTGGGTGGATTAGAAACATTTTTGGGATCGAATTCCAGTTGAGTGTTACCGTCCATCTACACACTTCTGTTCAAATTGCGTTTTATCAAAATTATTTCAGAAGAAAATACATAATGGAACCTACAAAAAACAAAACTTTTGTTATATAAACATGTGATTCTTCAGGAATAATTCCATTGTAATAACCTCGAACAAGACGGAATTATAAGTGGGTTGCCGTATCCACTGAGCTCACCATTGCTTATCACTGGAAAGCGAAACACTATGATCCCGCCAGTGACTAAATCTGACAATCTGGTGTAGCGCAGTATTCCATTTCCTTTAAAAATGTAAATATATTTCATATAATCACATCGGGCCCGCCCGCATCATAACGACGCTTGAGACCCAATATTGCCGTCACCGCAAAGGATTGTGGTAGCGTGACCAGACCTTTCTATACTGACCTTGCACTTGCGTATTGTCTCCCATTTTAACAAGGCTAAATCTGGAAGTGTCGCGTATTGTCTCTACTGTATTTGGTATATCTTTGATTTCGTGTGTGAATGAACTATTCTATTCCGTAATATTTTGTAACCTGACTCTCGATGCTTCGAAATCCCGACTGAGAATCGTTTATTGAAAATAAACATGCAGTTTCTCATACCTCGTATTTATTATGATAAATCCACTGAAGAATTGGAGCGGTATGTAATGCATCTATGTGACTATGAGGTAAGTTATACTAAGTTTCTTTCAGCCTCTCATAATGAAGAAAAGCTTTTCCTTCTCGTACCTTGACTAGGGATGGGATAAATTGCCATTTTCTAGAACTATCTTCAATTGCATCTCCTTCTTCCACGAAGGAGCTTCAAAATAGAGGGCGAAGTTAAGGCCATTCGGCCTTCTCTTACGCAAAACCAGTCTCGTACCCTCGTTGGTGAAACAGTTGCGACTCCGTTTGAGATTGTGTCTTCTTCTGCCACTTGTGAGCTAAGAGTACTGAGACTGTTTCGCAAATACAATTGTATAATTTCCAATTTGTTTATTAAATGGTGAATTCTGCTATATCCGGAAATATTTATGATTTGATTTAAATTAAATAAAACATACGTGTAGGCTACTTAATGTGTTAAAGGGACTGGATTATAATACTTACGAAAAGTGCTACTTGTAGTAAGATATTGAGGTTACGAAAGGATATACAGTATATCTACAAGTTGGTACATAAACAATTTTTTTGTTTGCTATATACCGGTACTTCATTTTTGCACTTGTATCTTTTACATTCAGACATGCGTTTGCTCTTTGTATAATTATTGGGAAGTACGATATGTTTGTAGTAATATACATCATTTTCTCAATTATGCTCTTAATATCACCAATTGCCGGAATGTTTAAAGCAACCTACTTCCCTAATGATCTAGGTCTATTCCTATTGAAAATACAGAGTGCTGCCGTAGCTACTCAGTAGAGGATAGATACAATCATTTTAGATATTAATCAAACCCACATTGCAATAACATGTGCTTTTCTGAGAGATGCATTTCTATAAATGAGTCAAAGGATGCAGCCTGGAGTGCTGAATGATAGTAATTGAAATCAGGGTAAAGGAGTTCTTGATTTGGGACATTTAACCAACTGTTTCAAGGCCAGGTTAGTGGCAAAGGATTTTACCCAAGGTGTGGTATTAATTAGCCTGAAGCATTCTCTCCAGAAATTAGTTATTCTCTTTTAAAGTTATTAATGGCCTTGTCTGCATAGTTAGGCTTAAGTATTACACATCTTGATGTCACTTCCTTATTGAATGGTGAGCTTAAGGAGAAAATGTACATGGATTGCAATGAGGCTTTATTAAATGGTGAATTCTGCTATATCCGGAAACACTGTGTCTACATCAGACAATTTATAGCTTAAAACAAGCTTCTAAATCTTGGCATGATAAGTGTCATAGAATGCTGAAATTCAAGTGTCAAGAATCTAACACAGAATCATGCATATAGATGTTAAGGGTAGTCGCCCTACTCTGTGTGAATGATTTTATGATGTTAGAAAAAAGATAATATTGTTAAACAATTAGTTTCATTCTTAAAAAGCATTTTGAAGTAAAAAAAATTCATGAGGCTAAAAGTATTTTAGGCAAGAGGTTAACCAAGACAATTCAGAAAAGTGAACTCGATCAGGAAGAGTACATTAAAAGCATGGTGATTAAATTGAATATATGAGACGCTAAGACACCCATGGAAGATTTCTGGGTATATAGCCTGGAGATCAAGACAAATTTCCAAATTTACCTTACCAAGTTCTAATTGGTTACCTCTTGTAAGGCGAGGCAATGCTTTTGCCAGCTGAATGTTGAGTAGATTTAATAGTAATTTCACCATGGAACAATGGGCATATCCACTGTGTCTAATGTATAAAACAGAACTCTCTTTTCATTTTAGGATGAGTATACATTGTTTCTATTTCGGGTGGATCACTGTAAAATCTCATTCCCTTCTTATTTCTAGCTTTATTGTCTAAAAACTGTGATGAAATTACAAAACCAACGTTTTCAAGTTCTATAATGATGTCATTCAGAAATGTATGCATTATTTCACCTGTAATGATTTTTCCAGGTAAAATATGCACAACCTCCTTGTAGCTGTATGCTGACATTAATCACGAACACATATGCACTACAGTAGTAGTACACACTTGAGTGTTAAAGGGTTTCCCTACTACTGTTCCACCTTTTTAATTCAAGCTACTTTGCAAGTGAATTTCTTCCATTAACAAATGAACTGTCTTGTCTTCTGGTGGTAGCATGCTAACTTAGAAGGACATGTAATTCAGGAATTTAGAAGGGTCTTGTTCCAACGGAGGATTGGTGGAGAATTTGCTGCGTACTTGTCTAACAGTAGAAGGATTGGGTATTCTCAAACTATTTGATGGCCTCAGTCTTGAGGCTGACATATTTGAGCACCTTCAAATACCTCCAGACTATCCAGTATCGGACCCTCGAAGTTGGAGTCAGAAGGCCAGTACTTCAACTGTCCGAGCCACACAGCATGGTTGAAGTAGACTACAGAATATAATTAAATGCAAATAATACGTGGCTCTAGTTTCATTTAGAGGAAGTAGTAAGATATTTTCCCTTAAGAATGAAACTTGGCTTTTGCACATGTGTTCAGTAAAATCAAAAATTTTGTCAATGCAATGTTTGATGGAATACTTGTGATTATAACAGAATGCACTATCAATTTCATTTACACTATTCTCAACATCATTCCTGCTACCCACTTTTATTCACAATGACATCCATGGAAATGAATGGATTTTGACATCAGCAACATAAGCTGATAAAACGAATTTTTGGGAAAGGTGTACCCCTCATTAACACAAAATTTGACATAAATTTATTTTTGTGTTGTTATCCAATCTACCAGTAAACTAAAACAGTTGAGTTTAGATGTAAATTCATGAATGTTATTGAATATGCTCTCCCCTGTATTGCATTCATTTTTCAAATGACTTTGCTGGGTGTCAGGCCACTCATGAGTGTTGTTATTTTGCTTGTAGAAGTGATGACTTAGGATATATAAGCAGAGTAAATTGTATCACACCATTTTGTTTTCAATAGAGACCAGAAGACCAGAACTTTTATTCTTGATATGTCTACTTAGAACATCATGGAACATGTATAGATGAGAATTGGTACATATTGCCAACCCAACAGAAAAATCATTCACCATACAGAATAAACACATAAGAAATCAAATAACAAAAGCAACTGGATTACAAACAAAACAGTTCATGACATATACCCATCTCCATCACGTAATCTAGTTGCTCAAGGTATTCATAGCTTTCACACAATTTAAGCTTTTATTTTGAGACAAACTCTTTGTTAACACATCAGAAATCATTTATTTTTTTTATTTAAATTTTACCATCAAATTCCCTTGTGCTAGAGCTCTTTTAATGAAGTGATACATTATATCAATGTGCTGTGATCTCTCTTTGATCTGAACAGAATTTGTATTCTTCACAGCTGACTGATTATCATTGTAAAGGCAAACTAACTCTTGACCAAATCTCTTTTTGCAGTCTTATTCTAAAACTTCCTTTAAAGTTCTATGTAAAACCATTCCCTTCTATGCACAAGATATGAGGCTTATACATTCAGCCTCTCTGGTAGAAAGAGCAATACACCACAGCTTTTTACTCTCCGATGCAAATGCACCATTTGGTAATTCAAATATATAAACAGTGCTGAACACTCTGTCATTCTTATCACTCTCTGCATCTGCTTCTACGTATACTTCAAAAAATTTCCAGAGCAGTAATAAGTGGGACGGTAACTTAGCATCCCTTTCAAATATCTCACAACCTCTCTTGGCATATGCCCTGTGTTCCATGGTGAAATTACTATAAAATCTACTCAATCTTGAAGCAGCAAAAGCATTGTCCAGTTTAGTATAGGTTATTGCATACATGAGGCAACCAATTAGAATTTGGTAAGGGACTTTGGATATTTGTCTGGTCCTCCAGGCTGTATATCCAGTCCAGATTCCATGAGTGTGAGGACTGGTCAGTACTAGTATAAGAAATGTAATCAGCAAGATTTTGATATACTCTTGCTGATCAAGTACATTTTTCCTGGCTTCTCTTGGTTAACCTCCCCTAAAACACCTTTAGCCTCAAGGATATTTTTGACTTAAATCCGTTGATAAGGATGAAACTAGTTTATCAATACTGTATTATCATTTCTGCAGAACACCAGGAAGTCACTCTCATAAACAGCTATGGCACACAGATTTGGGCCACTACCCTTAACATCTATGCATTATTCTGTCTTTATTTTCTTAAAACCTAAATCATACTTTGTGCAACAGCCCTTATCATGCCAAGAAGCTTGTTTGAAGCCATAAATTTTCTTTGAAGTTGATACAATTGTTTTTCGGAGTATTCAATAATAAAATAAAATAGTAAAAATCAGTTCTCAAAAGTAAAGTAAATCAATAGTAAAGCAGTCCTTTGACGCTCTGTCTACCCCAGAGGTTGAGTGTATAAGCCTCACATTTGCACATAGAACAGAGTGGAGTTATATGGAATTTTAAACAAAGTTTTAGAATAAGACTGCAAAAAGTGATTTAATGAGGAGTTAGTTTATTTTTCCTTTTCTTTTCATTATTCTGTAAAGAAAGGCTGAGGAGTGTACGTGTAGGAACTGTGGGCATGGCCAGGCATTAAGGAGTATGAGAGACGAGTTGGAGAGTTTGAGGAAGTTAATTAGGATTCTCTCAGAGGGCAGGAAGGAAAATAGGTCTCCCTCAAATAATGTACTGGAAACAGTAGGTATAAAAAAGGGATGGGAAGGAAAGGGGGGAATTGTAGAAGACAGGTAGTCTAATGATTGAACAGGAAGGAGATTGCAGGCTAAGGGCCCTATTCAGGATCAGAATTCAGGACAGGTGTCTGTGAGAAATCGGTATGAGTCACTGCAGGTAGAAAAACTGAGGGAAGATGGGGAACAAGGAACTGTTGCTGACAAGTATGGAAGTAGGGGGAAGGGAAAAGGTATAAAGGGGAATGTGGAGTAGTGGAAAGGAAAATACAGGTGGAAGAGAGTCACGGGAGGGAGAAAAGGGAGGAGAAAGTAGCTTCTGCAGCTGTCACAAAAAATAGAGTTGACCAGGAGGGGAGGGGATCAAATGAATTGGGTAGGGTTGAGGCTCTGGTCATGGGGCATTCCATTGCTATACATTTGGGGAAAGTGTGTGGAGGAAAGGGAACTAGGATAGAGTGTTATACTGGAATTAGGTTGAGGCAGATGTTGAAGAAAGTAGAAGAGAGTGAGGAGGGAAATTAGAAGATAGTGTGTTTCAAATTCGTACCAACAATGTAAGACAAGCAGATATAAATACCTACATAAATGGGGATGTGTGGGATCTGGTAAATGCAGCACAGGTGAAGTTTAATGAAGCAGAGATTGTTGTCGGTGGAATACTGTGTAGGAGGAATACTGACTGGAAGTTCATGGGGATTTAAATGAGACTATGGAGTGGGTATGTGGGAAACTGGAAGTGAGATTTCTGTATCCTAATGCTCGGGTAGGAGATAGGGATCTGTGGTCAGATGGCCTTCACTTAAATCGCAGTGGTACATATAACTTAGGAAATTTGTTTGGAAGGGTAACAGGGAGGTACATTCAAGGAAAAAGGGTGCCCTAGGGAGCGGTGTTAAGGAAACAGGGAACTGAAAATCAAGTAGGGATGACATAAAATTGTTAGTGTTGAACTGTAGAAGTATTGCAAAGAAAGGAATAGAATTAAGTAATTTAATAGATATATACTTACCAGATATTTTAATAGGAGTTGAATCATGGCGGAGAAATGATATAATGGATGCAGAAATTTTCTCACGGAACTGGAGTCTGTATCTTAGAGACAGGATAGGAATGGTAGGAGCGGGAGTATTCATTCTGGTGAAAGAAGAATTTGTAAGCTACGAGAAAGTTAAAGATGATACACATGAAATTGCAGGTGTAAGGCTCATTTCTAAAGATAACAGGCAACATGATATATTTGGAGTGTACAGATCGGGAAAGGGTAGCACTGACACAGATTCAGAATTATTTGATAAGATAATCAGCTATGGAGAAATCAACAAGGAAAGAAATATGATTGTAGCAGGAGATCTGAATTTAGCAGATGTCAATTGGAAGGAAATGCGAATGACAGGAAGGATGACCAACAAATGGAAAAATAAGTTTATATGGGAAGGACAGCTGATTCAGAAAGTGATGGAACCAACCAGAGGGAAAGATATCCTGGATGTGGTGCTGATAAAACCAGATGAGCTCTATAGGAAAACTGAAGTAATAGATGGTATTAGTGATCATGAAGCTGTTTTTGTGGTAGTTAAAAATAAATGCGATAGAAAGGAAGGTCTTAAAAGTAGGACTGTTAGGCAGTACCATATGGCTGATAAAGCAGGTATGAGGCAGTTTCTAAAAAGTAACTATGATCGGTGGAAAACGGTAAATAAAAATGTAAACAGACTCTGGGATGGGTTTAAAGAAATTGTTGAGGAATGCGAAAACAGGTTTGTACCTTTAAGGGTGGTAAGGAATGGTAAAGACCCACCTTATTATAATAGAGAAATAAAGAGGCTAAGAAGGAGGTGCAGACTGGAAAGAAATAGAGTTCGAAATGGCTGTGGAAGTAAGGAAAAATTGAAGGAACTCACTAGGAAATTCAATCTAGCAAAGAATTCAGCTAAGGATAACATGATGGCAAGCATAATACGCGTTCTTACAAATTTTAGTGAAAAATGTAAGTGTATGTATAGGTACTTTAAGGCAGAAAGAGGTTCCAAGAGGGCATTTCAGGAATAATTAATGAACAAGGGGAGTGTGTATGCGAGGATCTTGAAAAGGCAGAAGTATTCAGTTAGCAGTATGTAATGATTGTTGGTTACAAGGATAATGTCCAGATAGAAGAGGTGACTAATACTAAGGTATTTAAATTTACATGTGACAACAATGATATTTACAATAAGATACAAAAATTGATAACTAGAAAAGCAGCTGGAATTGATAAGATTTATGGGGATAAACTAAAGACCATGGGTTCGCACATAGTACCATGACTGAAGTACCGGTACTTACTTCATTTTTGTTTACATGACGGAGGTATAACAAATGAATGGAGAGTTGCTATAGTAGCCCTTGTGTATAAATGAAATGGTGATAGACACAAAGCTGAAAATTACAGGCCCTCAGTTTGACATGCATTGATGCAAGATTTAGAAAGCGTTCTGTCTTAATTTATAAGACATGTTTGCAAAATGAATAACTGGTTTTACAGAATGCAGTTTGGATTTAGGAAAGGTTATTCCACTGAGGCTCTACTTGTAGGATTCCAGCAAGGTATAGCAGATATCCTGGATGCAGGAGGCCAAATGGACTGTATCGCGATTCACCTAACTGAGGCATTCGTTAAGGTAGATCATGAGAGACTGCTGGCAAAAAAGAGTGCAATTGGACTAGACAAAAGAGTGACTGAATTGGCGGCGCTGTTCCTAGAAAATAGAACTCAAGGAATTAGAGTAGGCAAAACTATATCTGACCCTGTACATAATTAAGAGGGGTGTTCCTCAAGGCAGTATTATTGGACCTCTATGTTTTCTGATAAATATCAATGATAAGGATGGTTCATGTTTGTGGGTTACTGTAGTCACGTCCTAGTTCGTGAACCATGGGTAACGGTTGAGTGGCCTAGTAAGTGGTCCTGAGAGTCGGGCTACCAGTTGCTATGGAATGGGAGTGGGCATCTCGGACATATTCTGAGTCGTGGCCCTCCTTGTGCTCAGGCGGCTAGGACTACACAATTCACCGGTGGTCCATAACCGTTAGAGGAGAGATCCTCACTTGGACTATGTGCAAGTAGGGCAGCATCCTGCTTCATGAATTTACCGAGCTCAGAACACTTTAAGCAAGCCTCGGACCTATGGGAGTAATGGAGTCCCACTCCCATTTGACAGGCGAGGGACTCCTTGGAAACAACTTGGCGAACGAAATGGAATTCGATGGGGAGCTATGAATATTAATGGGGCTTATGGAAGAAAGAAGGTAGAACTGGCTGAGTCAGCAAAGAGGATCTGGTTGTGCTAGGAGTAAGTGATATTCGGGTAACGGGAGATAATGGCCTTCATTTAAACCGCAGTGGTATGTATAAGTTAGGAAATTTGTTTGGAAGGGTAATAGGGAGGTACATTCATGGAAACGGGATGGCCTAGGGAGCGGTGATAAGGGAACAGGAAATTGGAAATCAAGTAGGGATGACATAAAATTGTTAGTGTTGAACTGTAGAAGTATTGTAAGGAAAGGAATAGAATTAAGTAATTTAATATATATTGCACCCTGGTGGGGGTGTGATAAGCGTCATGCAATTGTAATTATGATGAATTATTGAGGAATATATATTTCATGTTCAGAATAAATAGTATCTTACTGTACATACAGTAAGAACAGGCCAGGCCGAGATGGCAGGTTTCACCATACCACAGAATGTTGTCTCCAGTGAGATTAACAAACACAATGAGGGACAGAATTAGGTTTCTCAGAACTTGGGACAACGAAGGAAAGAGAGAGGGTAACTTGTTGCCAAAGTTTTCATAGCCCCGGGCAGTCTTGGTAGTAGCAACAGCGCAGGGAGCCGCGTGCAAATTTCTGAGAAATGATGGCGAGGTATCTCCATGTAACTAGCGGGAGTGGAACACGGGGTTGGCACTGGAAGAAAAAAATATGAGCCTTACCGGTCACGTGGTTAAGGTGGACCAATGGAAAAATTCACTTGACCAAAGCAAGGCGACAACGTCGTATTGTAAGAAGCACTAGCGAGGCTAACTCCGTGGATTAAACTGATAGAAAGAAGTGAAATATCGATTCAGAATAAAGTGGAATTTAGGAGCCTTACTATACCATAAAACTTATATAAAGTTAATAATTACGGGAGATTGCATGGTGAAATTCTGAGATAAATGCTGGCTGGGACTCAGGCCTTGAGCGGATACATCATGGCGGCCAACGTGAAGGGCTGATTGCATCATGCTTGAGCAACGTGTGACTTTAATTTAATTTTTGCAAAAAGAACGAACTTTGATGCATTAGCGACGACATCATGTCACACAACTAAGGGACGGATTCCATAATAGTTAGACCCAATCGTGGGACTTAAACATTTAGGCTGATTATATTATGATTAAACCCAATCGGGGTATTTGAATTAATTATAGACCGCATCACGGTTATGCGTTGTTGGGAAGCATTTATTCAGATCTAGGAAGGTAAATCTAAATAGTGATGGCGTCATCTAGTGTACGAGATGACCCCATTATTATAATACGTTGTTTATTAAATTTGATGTTTACATTTCATTTGTTTTTCATTTATTTATTCGGTCATTGTGTTCAGAAATTCATTAACATAGCATAGGCTAGTAATAATTTCCGAACGGGACTCATTTTATAGGATATTAGAAGTAGGTTGTTGGGCTCATCAGTTAGTAATTTTTTTTTGTAAATTTTCTGATGCGATTTTATATCTGCGAATGTGGAGGCTCCACACTTTGTCACCAAAGGGCAGTAGGAGTATATTGTAGGAACAAGGAGAATATGGTAAAATTTATACTTGGTACCAAACTCCAAGTTAATACAGGAATGAGAACTGGAACTGTCGACGAGAATTTATTAATTTCAGATTTAAAGCTACGAGACGGCTGTGTTACGTCAAAATTTTTAGGTGGTGTTTGACATAACAGTTTCTAAATTATTTTCTATATGTGTCTGACACGTATTTATTCTGGATGGAATCAAGCAAGATTTGTTGTCCTTATTCTACTCGTTGTTTGATACGAGTGATTGAATATAAATTGTGGTAAGAAAATAGAAATTTAATTCGAGTATTGAACCGTTAGATGATAAGACCTTGACCAACTATTAAACGTAGTGCTGTAAGGCGAGGAGCCGTTTGGCCCTAATTTGTTATTATATAAATTCATAATGTCTGACGTAGAGGGGGAGATATCCCAGGATGGACATGTAGGAGAGGAAGAATCGCTTACGTTGGCGGAGATGATGAGGGCTATGGCTCTTCAACTTAAGTCGTTAGATAGATCTGTAGAACAGTCAAAATATTCTTTAAAACAGTCTATGGAGCAAAATAATTATTCTTTAAAACAGTCTATTGAACAAACTAATAGGTCTATAAAACAGAAATTTGAAGAAATGCGGATCACTTGTGATAATAGTAAGATGGAGTTAGCGGAGCAAATAAGTGAAGTGCGGACCGCGTGTCAAAATTACGAACGTGAATTTACCCGAGGGCTAGACCAGGTACGCGAAGCGTGTCATAAGACGAAGGAGGAAATGAAAGAACATTTCGATTCAAGTCTGATCCGAGTGATCGAGAGGGTAGAGCGAGTTAGGTCCGAAGCATTGGAGGATCGTAACGAAATCAGGGAAAGGCTCGTGGCAGGACTCAACGAAATCACGACCCAGATGTCAGCTGATCGTGATGAGTCAAAGGCACAGAATGATAAAATGCGAGAGGAGTGTCGGCTAGGACGAGAGGAGATTAGGTCTCAGATCCAAGGCCATATCATTCAAGCCGCACGGAAAACTGACGAGATAGTGAAAAACGTGGAAACGCTACGTACTGACCACCAACGTACGGAAGCGAAGTTTTCGGTTCTGGAGTCAGAAGTTGAATCCCTCAAAAATAATCGTGAGGTTTCAACCAAATTAGAGGATGCAGGAGTCCGGATCGAAAGTTTAGATCACAGGTTGGAGGCTTGTGAGGATATAAATGATAAGCTGATCAAAGCGACCGAAGCACTTGAAATACGGGAGCAGGAAACCGAAGAGTTGGAACGAAAATTAGGCAGTAAACTGGAAGAGTGCGTGGAGAGACAGTTTAAGACCAAGTTCATTGCGGATGTCAACGCGGATAAAATAGATGAACTGATGAAGGAAGTTGAACTGTTAAAAACGCACGAGGACAGGTCCGGTACTCGAGACTTTAACCTAGAGTATAGGGAGTTCGAGACCCCAGAGAACAGAGGGTTGAACAGGATGAAGGAGGAAAACTTGGCAGCTGATACGACAGGTTCGAAACTCCACATGGGAGACGGATCATCGTCGGCTTCTGCGAACCATGCGACGTCTCCTATAGTTCATTTTATTAGGATGTCAGATGACAAACCTCCCAAGTTCGATTCTCGAGGGCAAATCACACCAAAATGGTTCATCAGGGAGATCACGAATTACATCCAAGAGCACAGGATACCTGCCGAAAAACAACTGCGGACAGTGGAAAAATTTCTGGACGGAGCGCCAGCGATTTGGTTCAGGGCGTTTCTTTACACCTTTGATGACTTCATGGGGTTCCGCCAAGCATTTTTACAGAAGTATTGGAGTATGGAGTCGCAGCAGAATCTCAGGTTAGAGTTATACTCGAGACGATACTCTACTTCTGCGCCAACAAAGTACTCCGAGTACTTCACCGCCCAATTTCGTAAAATGCGCGAGTTGGACAATCCGGTCTGTGAGACCGAGCTCATAAGTGCTATTGCGAAGCAGTTGCCGTTTGAAATTCAGCGAATGCTGATTGCTTCTAATGTACGCACTGCAGTACAGGCGGAAAGTCTGTTAAGGCAACTTGACCAGACGACCCATCACGGAAATGGTAGGCACCAAAGATCGTCAGAGCCGCAAATTAATAATATTTAGATGGGGACAAGCCCGAAAACAGAGTCCACTAGAGACCAGAGCACGAACACCAGTCGTGAATTAACAACTTCTAAGGGGAGAACGTATGAACAAAATTGGCAACCTAGACCATGGAACAACCGAGGGACATTTCAGGAGAAAGGAAGACCGCAGTACCGGGGAAACTTCCAGAGAGATAGGGGATACCGAGGATATGAGGGAAGGAGGAATAACAGTCGACCTTACCCGTACCCAGGACGGAACCGAGCCCAGCATACAGCTCGTCAGAAGCCGAATGACGAATTGGAGGATAGACATCAGGAGAGCAGGCGATATATAGATGAACTGAATAAACGGAAATGGAAAGATGCGATCCAGAATAGGAATCCAGATGAACAGGTTTCCGGAGCTGAGAGCATACAGCTACAGCAAGCCAGATCGGAGCGCCAATTGGATCCGAATGCAAGCCAATTTGACCCTGAACAAAGATTCGGGGCTACAAAAAAACCGCCAAATTTTGGAGGGGGAATGGACGATCGCAAAGATCGATTCATGGATAGCAACCCCGGAGGAATTAATCGACGACCCTCAACCTCTGATCGCCAAGGGCATCAGACAGTTAACCATTATCTTTACTAGGATTGGGAACTTAAAGATACGCTCACTTATTGATACAGGCGCTAGCATCTCCGTAGTTTCACAAAATTTAATGGATGAATTAAAATCAAAATTTAATATCCCTATTATTCCAGTTTCAAGTATCAAAATTCGAGGGATAGTTCCGGACAAAAATGTCATTTGTAAGCAGCAAGCTTTATTAGAAGTCGAAATTGGTCGGTCGACCTTTCCACACGCATTCGTGGTGATGGCTAAGATTAACTACAACCTTATCATTGGGGCTGATTTCATGACGGAGTATCACGCTTTGATTGACATGGGAGACAATACAATCAAGTTCAAGTGCGAAGATAGTATAGAGGACTCATCAATGGACCCTCAGGAAGCAACAATAAATAACGAAGAAACTGTCTGGAACACGGAAGTTCAAGTTTGGGACAACGAACTAATAGACGCAGCCGGCGTTGAAACAGAAGAAATCGTCGGAACTGTGGGAGAAGATGATGGGAATTGTGAGAAGACCATTGAGGGAAAAATTAATGAAGCAAACATCGATCTAGAGGGCAAGGCAAAATTAGCGGACATTTTGAGAGAACATTGGGACACATTTGGCGCGAAACCGGGGAAGATCCAAAATTTTGAATATGAATTAAATGTTAACGACTGGTCCCCGTATAAGAGAAAGGTATACCCTGTCGCGGAGAAATTCTATCCGCAAGTCAGGGAGGTTATTAGGGACATGGAGAAGGAAGGTCTTATATCTAAGTCCCCGACTCCATTCTTGAACCCGTTAGTGGTGGTCAAAAAACCCGATGGTTCCGTGCGCTGAACAAGCGCCAGCCATTAAAGAAATTTTAAAGAAATTTAGGGACATGAGTTTCTTCTCGACGTTTGATCTCACCTCGTTCTTTCATCACATAGTATTAGAAGAGAAATCAAAATTGTTGACTGGATTTTTGTTTGACCAGCAAACAGGCTCCCATTTGGTATTAAGAACGCTGGATCAGTCCTTATCCGCGCTCTTGATCGAAACCTCAGCCCTAAAGTCAGAGACACAACCATTCGGTATGTGGATGATATTTTGATAGCCACAAAGACTCTAGAGGAACATTTAGAAATCATCGACGAGGCCTCACAGATTTGGAGAAGAATAACTTCAAAGTAAATCTACCTAAGTCCCATGTGTGTCAAGAAGAAGTTCTGTTTTTGGGTCACTTAGTTGACGGAGAAGGAGTACGACCAAATCCTTTGAAAATAGAGGCAATCAGGTTATTCCCAAAACCTACCAAAATTAAACATATCAGGCAGTTTCTCGGTATGTGTCAATTCTTCGCGGATCATTGCCCAGAGTATACATCAGTCGTGGCACCATTGCAAGACCTTCTCAGAAAGAACAACCGTTGGAAGTGGGATTCAGCATGCGAACAGGCTTTCGATCAAACCAAGCAAAGGCTATTGCAGAGCGTAAAATTAGGATATCCAGACTACGAAGCAAAATTTATCATTCAGACGGACGCTTCCACCATAGGGATCGGAGCGGTCCTATTGCAAGAAGAACCGGGGAACAATAGCAAGAAAACATACATTGCGTTCATGAGCCGAAAATTGCGGAAACATGAGACCAAATACACCATCACCGAGTTAGAGATGTTGGCCATCGTCAATGCCTTGCAATATTGGAGGAAGATAATCTATGGTTTCCCGATTATCATTCGCACAGGTCACAAGGCATTGACATTCATAATGAAAACCAATATGGCAAGTGAGAGGGTCAGCCGTTGGGCTTAGTTTGTTCAACAGTTTGATCTCACCGTTGAACACTGCCCAGGGAAATTGAATATCTTGGCGGATACATTAAGCCGTAACCCGAACCCAGTTGATTTCGCGATACACCGTTTGGAATTGGTCGATGAGGATCGTGAGGTACTTGAAAAATTGAGGGAAATCGGAACGCTGCAGAAGAGAGACGATTTTACCAATTTAATGATTGATTTCTTTACCCAGAAACTTCAACCTGGCAGTCCCGAGTTTGTTAGAGCAGGAAAAATGGCTCCAAATTACCATTACTACAATGGGACCCTGCACAAGTTCGTGGACGAGAACCATACGAAGCTGAGGATAGTCGTGCCTTCGGAGATCCAAAAGGCACTGGTAAATCACGTTCACCGAGTCATAGGCCACGGTGGAATCGGGAAGGTGTTATCCGCGATCCAAGAAACTTTCGTATGGAATAGAATGAACAAAATTGTCAGAGATGTATTGCGAACATGTGACATTTGTCAGCGCATTAAGCCGAATCCATTCTTGCTCAAACAATCACCGCGTCCATTGTTACCAACTGAGCCAAAGGAGATGTTCGCAATGGACCTGTACGGCCCTTTGCCAAAGGCCCGCAGGGGAAACAAATTCATTTTAGTAAGCTTAGACGTGTTTTCCAAATTCGTAGCTCTATATCCCATGCAGAAAGCAAATTCTAAACTTGTATTGAGGGGGATAATATCTCACTTAATCCCAACCATGGGAAAGCCGAAATTCATCTTGACTGACCATGGAAGTCAATTCACATCCTTGGCATTTGCAAACGAACTACGCAGGCTAGACATCAAACATGTACTGAGCTCGATACGGCATCCTGAAGCCAACCCGTCAGAACGAATCATGAGGGAGATCGCCAAATTCTGTAGGATTTACTGCTCAGAAGCACACTGGCGATGGATCGATGTGGTACCGATAATCACAGAATGTATCAATACCACTATGCACGAAGCTACGGGACGGATACCTGCGGTGGTTCACCATAACCAATTTCCAGCCAGACCATGGCATGAAGTCGTCGATTGCCCGACGAATCCGCGAGAATCACAAGAAATGTGCGTAACTAAGACACGTGAACACCTGCAAGCGCAAGCTGATAGAAGGTTGAGGAGGCTGAGGAACAAGCGGTTTCATCGCCCATTGAGGGTAGGCGAGCTTGTATTAGTCAAGAAGCCGACGCCATCGAATCCAGAGCAAAAGTTATACCACAAATTTTCTCGACTTTATGTGGGACCATTCAAAATTATTCACACTTACGAGAATAATTCCTACAAGGTCCAGAGCATGGATGGCACTACAGAAAGTGTGTACAACGCAGCAAACCTTAAATTGTACCACACTCCAGCCGAGGGTATGGAAGAAGGCGGAGAAGACGAAGAAGACGAGGCAGAAGAATAGGGGTAAGGAGATGAAGAAGAAGAAGATGCCGTAGGAGAAGAAGAAACCATGGAAGTAGATGTAAATATGATCCGGCCTACACCAATAGCCAGACAATGTTCAGAATATGGAAGCCTAGACAGCGACGTCCTGGAGTTCATAGCAATGATTCGTCAGATAGAACAAGAGAACGAAGCACTTCGAAAGGAGAATCATCGACGACGGAACGAGATTGTTGAAGCCAGGGAACTGCTTGAGTTTAGAAGGATGTCAGAAAATAATTGATGACGCTATAGTGATTCCAAAGTTATTAAAAATTTCATGTATGCACAAAATTTTTAAACGTAGCGTGGGAAATAATGCACCCTGGTGGGGGTGTGATAAGCGTCATGCAATTGTAATTATGATGAATTATTGAGGAATATATATTTCATGTTCAGAATAAATAGTGTCTTACTGTACATACAGTAAGAACAGGCCAGGCCGAGATGGCAGTTTTCACCATACCACAGAATGTTGTCTCCAGTGAGATTAACAAACACAATGAGGGACAGAATTAGGTTTCTCAGAACTTGGGACAACGAAGGAAAGAGAGAGGGTAACTTGTTGCCAAAGTTTTCATAGCCCCGGGCAGTTTTGGTAGTAGCAACAGCGCAGGGAGCCGCGTGCAAATTTCTGAGAAATGATGGCGAGGTATCTCCATGTAACTAGCGGGAGTGGAACACGGGGTTGGCACTGGAAGAAAAAAATATGAGCCTTCCCGGTCACGTGGTTAAGGTGGACCAATGGAAAAATTCACTTGACCAAAGCAAGGCGACAACTTCGTATTGTAAGAAGCACTAGCGAGGCTAACTCCGTGGATTAAACTGATAGAAAGAAGTGAAATATCGATTCAGAATAAAGTGGAATTTAGGAGCCTTACTATACCATAAAACTTATATAAAGTTAATAATTACGGGAGATTGCATGGTGAAATTCTGAGATAAATTCTGGTTGGGACTCAGGCCTTGAGCGGGTACAATATATATTTACCAGATATTGTAATAGGAGTTGAATCATGGCTGAGAAATGATATAATGGATGCAGAAATTTTCTCACGGCACTGGAGTGTGTATCGTAGAGATAGGATAGGAAGGGTGGGAGGGGGATTGTTCATTCTGGTGAAAGAAGAATTTGTAAGCTACGAAAAGGTTAAAGATGAGACACATGAAATTCTAGGTGTAAGGCTCATTTCTAAAGATAATAGGCAACTTGATATATTTGGAGTGTACAGATCGGGAATGGGTAACACTGACGCGGATTCGGAATTTTTTGATAGGATAGTCAGCAATGTGGGAAACGACGTGGAAAGAAATTTTATTGTAGCGGGAGATCTGAATTAGCCAGATGTCAATTGGGATGGAAATGCGAACGACAGGAAGCATGTCCAACAAATGGCAAATAAGTTAATATGGGAAGGACAGCTGATTCAGAAAGTGATGGAACCATGCAGAGGGAAAAATATCCTGGTTGTCGTACTGATAAAACCAGATGGGCTCTATAGGGAAACTGAAGTAATAGATGGTATTAGTGATCATGAAGCTGTTTTTGTAGTAGTTAAAAATAAATGTGATAGAAAGGAAGGTCTTAAAAGTAGGACTGTTAGGCAGTACCATATGGCTGATGAAGCAGGCATGAGGCAGTTTCTAAGAAGTAACTATGATCGGTGGAAAACGGTAAATAAAAATGTAAACAGACTCTGGAATGGGTTTAAAGAAATTGTTGAGGAATGCGAAAACAGGTTTGTACCATTAAGGGTGGTAAGGAATGGTAAAGACCCACCTTATTATAATAGAGAAATAAAGAGACTAAGAAGGAGGTGCAGACTGGAAAGAAATAGATTTAGAAATGGCTGTGGAAGTAAGGAGAAATTGAAGGAACTTACTAGAAAACTGAATCTAGCAAAGAAGGCAGCTAAGGATAACATGATGGCAAGCATAATTGATAGTCATACGAATTTTAGTGAAAAATGGAATGGTATGTATAAGTATTTTAAGGCAGAAACAGGTTCCAAGAAGGACATTCCAGGAGTAATTAATGAACAAGGGGAGTGTGTATGTGAGGATCTTCAAAAGGCAGAAGTATTCAGTCAGCAGTATGTAAAGATTGTTGGTTACAAGGAAAATGTCTAGATAGAGGAGGAGACTAAGGCCAAAGAAATAATAAAATTTACATATGATAACAATGACATTTACAATAAGATACAAAAGTTGAAAACTAGAAAAGCGGCTGGAATTGATCAGATTTCTGGGGATATATTAAAGAGAATGTGTTGGGATATAGTACCATATCTGAAGTACATATTTGATTATTGTTTGGTCGGAGGAGCTATACCAGATGAATGGAGAGTTGCTATAGTAGCCCCTGTGTATAAAGGAAAGGGTGATAGACATAAAGCTGAAAATTACAGGCAGTAAGTTTGACATGCATTGTATGTAAGATTTGGGAAGGTATTCTTTCTGATTATATTAGACATGTTTGTGAAATTAATAACTGGTTCGATAGAAGGCAATTCGGTTTTAGGAAAGGTTATTCCACTGAAGCTCAACTTGTAGTATTCCAGCAAGATATAGCAGATATCTTGGATTCTGGAGGTCAAGTGGACTGTATCACGATTGACCTGTCTAAAGCATTTGATAGGGTGGATCATGGGAGACTACTGGCAAAAATGACTGCAATTGCACTAGACAAAAGAGTGACTGAATGGGTTGCTATATTTTTAGAAAATAGATCTCAGAGAATTAGAGTAGGTGAAGCTTTATCTGACCCTGTAATAAATTAAGAGGGGAATTCCTCAAGGCTGTAATTTTGGACCTTTATGTTTTCTTATATATATAAATGATATGAGTAAAGGAGTGGAATCCGAGGTAAGGCTTTTTGCGTATGATGTTATTCTCTATAGAGTGATAAATAAGTTACAAGATTGTGAGCAACTGCAACGTGACCTCGAAAATGTTGTGAGATGGACAGCAGGCAATGGTATGTTGATAAACGGGGTTAAAAGTCAGGTTGTGAGTTTCACAAATAGGAAAAGTCCTCTCAGTTTTAATTACTGCGTTGAAGGGGTGAAAGTTCCTTTTGGGGATCATTGTAAGTATTTAGGTGTTAATATAAGGAAAGACCTTCATTGGGGTAATTCATAAATGGGATTGTAAATAAAGGGTACAGATCTCTGCACATGGTTATGAGGGTGTTTAGGGGTTGTTGTAAGGATGTAAAGGAGAGTGCATATAAGTCTCTGGTAAGACGCCAACTAGAGTACGGTTCCAGAGTATGGGACCCTCACCAGGATTACCTGATTCAAGAACTGGAAAAAATCCAAAGAAAAGCAGCTCGATTTGTTCTGGGTGATTTCCGACAAAAGAGTAGCGTTACAAAAATGTTGCAATGTTTGAATTGGGAAGAATTGAGAGAAAGAAGAAGAGCTGCTCGACTAAGTGGTATGTTCCGAGCTGTCGGCGGAGAGATGGCGTGGAATGACATTAGTAGACGAATAAGTTTGAATGGCGTTTATAAAACTAGGAAAGATCTCAATATGAAGATAAAGTTGGAATTCAAGAGGACAAACTTGGGCAAATATTCATTTATAGGAAGGGGAGTTAGGTATTGGAATAACTTACCAAGGGAGACGTTCAATAAATTTCCAATTCCTTTGAAATCATTAGGAAAAGGCTAGGAAAGCAACAGATAGGGAATCTGCCACCTGGGCGACTGCCCTAAATGTAGATCAGTATTGATTGATTGATTGATTGATTGATTGATTGATTGATTGATTGATTGATTGATTGATTGATTGATTGATTGATTGATTGATTGATTGATTGATTGATAATGAGGAAGAGATAGGAGATTATAAAGTGTACTTGACGGGTGTTAGAAAGGGAAGGGCAGAGTTTGGGGTAGGGCTCTTTATCAGGAATACCATTGCACGCAACATAGTTTCTGTTAGGCACGTAAATGAGCGAATGATGTGGGTAGATTTGTCAGTGGGAGGAATTAGGACAAGAATTGTGTCCGTGTATTCACCATGTGAGGGTGCAGATGAGGATGAAGTTGACAAGTTTTATGAAGCATTGAGTGACATCGTGGTCAGGGTCAACAGCAAGGATAGAATAGTGCTAATGGGCGATTTCAATGCGAGAGTTGGGAATAGAACTGAAGGATACGAAAGGGTGATTGGTAAATGTGGGGAAGATATGGAAGCTAATGGGAATGGGAAGCGTTTGCTGGACTTCTGTGCTAGTATGGGTTTAGCTGTTACGAATACATTCTTTAAGCATAAGGCTATTCACCGCTACACATGTGAGGCTAGGGGTACCAGATCCATAATGGACTATATCTTAACAGAATTTGAATTCAGGAAATCTGTTAGGAATGTACGAGTTTTCCGGGATTTTTCGATGATACAGATCACTATCTGATCTGTAGTGAACTAAGTATCTCTAGGCCTAGGGTAGAGAAAGTGAAAACTGTCTGCAAACGAATAAGGGTAGAAAATCTCCAGGACGAGGAAATTAGACAGAAGTACATGGATATGGTTAGTGAGAAGTTTCTAACAGTAGACAGGAAGCAGGTTCGGGATATAGAAAGTGAATGGGTTTCATACAGGGATGTTGTAGTAGAAACAGCAAGGGAATGCCTAGGAACAACTGTGTGTAAAGATGGGAAAAGGCGAACATCCTATTGGAATGATGAAGTGAGAGCAGCCTGTAAACGTAAAAAGAAGGATTATCAGAAATGGCTCCAAACAAGGGCCGGGGCAGACAGGGATTGGTACGTAGATGAAAGAAACAGAGCGAAACAAATAGTTGTTGAATCCAAAATGAAGTCGTGGGAAGATTTTGGTAATAACCTGGAAAGGCTAGGTCAAGCAGCAGGGAAACCTTTCTGGACAGTAATAAAGAATCTTAGGAAGGGAGGGAAAAAGGAAATGAACAGTGTTTTGAGTAACTCAGGTGAACTCATAATAGAACCCAGGAAATCTCTGGAGAGGTGGAGGGAATATTTTCAACATCTTCTATGTAAAAGGAAATCATCATGGTGGTGTTGCAAACAGCCAAGCTCATGGGGAGGAGGATTATGATGTAGGTGAAATTATGCTTGAGGAAGTGGAAAGGATAGTAAATAAACTCCATTGTCATAAGGCGTCAGGAATAAATGAAATTAGACCTGAAGTGGTGAAGTATTGTGGGAAGGCAGGGATGAAATGGCTTCATAGAGTAGTAAAATTAGCATGGAGTGTTGGTAAGGTACCTTCAGATTGGACAAAAGCAGTAATTGCACCTATCTGTAAGCAAGGGAACAGGAAGGGTTGCAATAACTATCGAGGTATTACATTGATTAGTATACCAGGCAAAGTATTCACTGGCATCTTGGAAGGGAGGGTGCGATCAGTCGTTGAGAGGAAGTTGGATGAAAACCAGTGTGGCTTCAGACCACAGAGAGGCTGTCAGGATCAGATTTTCAGTATGCGCCAGGTAATTGAAAAATGCTACGAGAGGAATAGGCAGTTGTGTTTATGTTTCGTAGATCTAGAGAAAGCATATGACAGGGTACCGAGGGAAAAGATGTTCACTATACTGGGGGACTATGGAATTAAAGGTAGATTATTAAAATCAATCAAAGGCATTTATGTTGACAATTGGGCTTCAGTGAGAATTGATGGTAAAATGAGTTCTTGGTTCAGGGTACTTACAGGAGTTAGACAAGGCTGTAATCTTTCACCTTTGCTGTTCGTAGTTTACACGGATCATCTGCTGAAGGGTATAAAATGGCAGGGAGGGATTCAGTTAGGTGGAAATGTAGTAAGCAGTTTGGCCTATGCTGAAGACTTGGTCTTAATGGCAGACTGTGCCGAAAGCCTGCAGTCTAATATCTTGCAAATTGAAAATAGGTGCAATGAGTATGGTATGAAAATTAGCCTCCCGAAGACTAAATTGATGTCAGTAGGTAAGAAATTCAACAGAATTGAATGTCAGATTGGTGATACAAAGCTAGAACAGGTTGATAATTTCAAGTATTTAGGTTGTGTGTTCTCCCAGGATGGTAATATAGTAAGTGAGATTGAATCAAGGTTTAGTAAAGCTAATGCAGTGAGCTCGCAGTTGCGATCAACAGTATTCTGTAAGAAGGAAGTCAGCTCCCAGACGAAACTATCTTTACATCTGTCGGTTTTCAGACCACCTTTGCTTTACGGGAGTGAAAGCTTGGTGGACTCAGGATATCTTATTCATAAGTTAGAAGTAACAGACATGAAAGTGGCAAGAATGATTGTTGGTACAAACAGGTGGGAACAATGACAGGAGGGCACTCGGAATGAGGAGATAAAGGCTAATTTAGGAATGAACTTGATGGATGAAGCTGTACCTATTAACCGGCTTCGGTGGTGGGGTCATGTGAGGCGAATGGAGGAGGATACGTTACCTAGGAGAATAATGGACTCTGCTATGGAGGGTAAGAGAAGTAGAGGGAGACCAAGACGACGATGGTTAGACTCTTTTTCTAACGATTTAAGGATAAGATGTATAGAACTGAATGAGGGCACAACACTAGTTGCAAATCGAGGATTGTGGCGACGTTTAGTAAATTCTCAGAAGCTTGCAGACTGAACGCTGAAAGGCATAACAGTCTATAATGATAATGTATGTATGTATGTATGTATGTATGTATGTATGTATGTATGTATGTATGTATAAAAGAGTGGAATCAGAGATAACAAATAAGTTACAAGATAGTGATCAACTGCAAAATGACCTCGATAATGTTGGCAGTGGTTTGATGATAAACAGGGTTAAAAGTCAGCTTGTGAGTTTCGCAAATAGAAAAAGTCCTCATCACCATCATATTCTAAAGGCTAAGCCACAGTTGTCTATCTTGAGCCAGCGTAGGTCTTGCACTTCATCCTCAGAAGCAGGTTCTTGAAGCAAGACACTCTGGGTCGTCCTCTTCCTCTTTTTCCACCAATTTTTCCTTCAATGATATTACAAAGGAACTCCTCTTGCCGCAGAATGTGACCAATAAATTTTATTGTCCGTTTTTCAGTTTCGGTTATCAGACTCCGTTCTTCTCTTATCTCTCTGAAGACTTCGGTATTGCTCTTCATTTCCGTCCAACTTATCCTCTGCATTCTTCTCCAGATCCACATTTCAACTGCCTCTAGTTTTTTCTTTTCTTGCATTCCTAATGTCCAGCTTTTGCAACCATACAGCAGCACGCTCCATACAAAGGTTTTTGCAAAGGCCTTCCGAGTTTGAATATCTATATGTTTGTTGGCCAGCAGATGCTTTTTATCTTGGAATACTCTCTTTGCCATGGCTATCCTCTTCGTGACTTCTGATATGCTCCGATTATCGCTCGTGATCAGGGTTCCTAGGTAGCAAAACTGTTTCACTTGTTCTATTTTATCAGGGCCAATTTTTAAGTGTGTTACAGGTGTTTTCTTGTCTTTACATATTGTCATGGTTTTTGTTTTCCTTGTATTAACTTTGAGGTTCCATTTGCCTAAAGTTTCTGCTAATATGTTGATCATTCTCTGCATACTTTTACCTGTTTCTTCTAGTATGGCAATATCATCAGCAAATCTTATAGAGTGTACTTGTTTGCCATCAATTTTGATCCCCGTTGTTTTCTCCTTCATGACTGCGATGGCTTCTTCGATGAACATATTGAAGAGATAAGGAGACAGAGGACATCCTTGCCTAACTCCTCTTCTTATTTTGGCATTTTTATTTGTCCGACTGATTTCTAAGTTAGTGTTCTGCATTCTGTATAAATTTAGTATGAATTCCTGCTTTTTTCATGGTAAGGAAAAGTTTTTCCCAGTCTACTCGATCAAAAGCTTTCTCTAAGTCGACAAAGGTCACGTATACTTTCCTATTCTTCTCTCAGTCCTCTCAGTTTTAATTACTGAATTAATGGGGTTAAAGTTCCTTTTGGGGATCATTTTAAGTTCCTGCGTGTTAATATAATGAAAGATCTTCGTTGGGGAAATCATGTAAGTATGATTGTAAATAAAGGGTACAGATCTCTGCACATGGTTTTCAGGGTCTTTAGGGGTTGTAGTAAGGGTGTAAACGAGAGAGCATATAAGTCTCTTGTAAGATCCCAAGTAGAGTATGGTTCCAACGTATGAAACCCTCACTAGGATTACTTGATTCAAGAACTGGAAAAAATTCAAAGAAAAATAGCTCGATTTGTTCTGAGTGATTTCCAACAAAAGAGTAGTGTTACAAAAATGTTGCAAAGTTTGTTCTGTGAAGATTTGGGAGAAAGGAGGTGAGTTCCTCGACTAAGCGGTATGTTCTGAGCTATCAGGGGAGAGATGGAGTGGAATGACATCAGTGGACGAATAAACTTGAGTGGTGTATTTATAAGTAGGAATGATCACCTGGGCAACTGCCCTACATGCAGATCAGTAGTGATTGATTGATGATTGATGATTGAAAACCCTCAGGTTGCTCCATGTAAATTATTTCCTTAAGGTCACCACTCAGGAAGGCTCTAGTGAGAGCTAACTGTGTAATATTTAAATCTAACTCTGCAGACAAGGCAAATAACATTCCTAAATTATGATAACTAAGTACAGACTAGAATATTTCATGATAATCAACACAATACATTTGGGTGTAGCCCTTTGCCACCAACCTATCCTTAAAGCACTCTTGTTCTCTGGCTACATTCACATTTGGTTCGAAAACATATTAACATCTTATGGCTTTTATATATTGCCAGGTAAATCAACTAGTGAAAGGACTCCTTTTCTTTTTCTCCATTCATGGACAAAGGTTCTTAAACTGTTTGAGGGTCAATATACAAAGAAATGCGGGATTTACTGACCACCGATCATATTTGATGCTCTGCAGTAGTGAATCAAAGAGAGTTCAACGGCGGACCAATCAGAGGCCGCAGAGCGGGTCACGTGAAGCTGACGACATAGCGCGGGAAATTTGAATGTTGGCAGGATATTTTAATTTTGGCAGGAAATTTGAATTTTAGCTGGAGATTTGAATTTATAAACAAAGCCACGTGCGTTTTTGGCAATCACGTACTTTTTCACAGCTGTCATCCGCCATCTCGCATCGCTAACCTCAATGCTGCCATCTTAAAGGCACTAAACCTCAACAACAGACGATCGTTAACCTCAGTACTGCCATCTTGACGGCACTTAACCTCATGGATGCCACCTTAGGCATGTGGTGGAGTGCAATTTGAAATTCCACGTGCTTTTCTGAAAGTTGTCAGCGGCCATCTTTAATCAAAATAGCATCGTGCTGCAATCTTTACGGCACTAAACCTCATCCTTAGGCACGTGTTGGTGGGCAAATTCCACGTGCTCTTGTTTGTAAACAAAGCCACGTGCTTTTGGACAGCTGGCATCGGCCTTCTTGCATCGCTAACCGAAGTGCTGCCATCTTGACGGCACTAGACCTTAAGCACGCAGTGGCGGGTAATTTGAAATTCCATGTACTTCTTGACAGCTGCGAGCGGCTATCTTTAAACCAAGCCACGTGCTCTTGTTTGTAAACAAAGCCGCGTGCTTTTTGACAGCTGTCATCGGCCATCTTGCATCGCTAACCTCAGTCCTGTCATATTTACGGCACTACACCTCGTCCTTAGGCACGTGGGGGCGGGAAATTTGAAATTCCACTTGCTCTTGTTTGTAAACAAAGCCACGGGATTTTTGACAGCTTTCATCGGCCATCTTGCATCTGTAACCTCAGTGCTGCCATCTTGACGGTACTAAACTTCATAGTTGCTACCTTAGACACGTAGACGCGGGAAATTTGAATTCCACAAGCTTTTTGAGCGCTGTTAGCGGCTATCTTTAAACAAGAACGCATCGTGCTGCCATCTTAACGGCACTAAACTTCACCGTTGCTACCTTAGCTACGTGGCGGCCGGTAAACTGAAAAATTCCACGTGCTTTTTTGACAGCTGTCAGCTGTAGTAAATAAATCCACGTGCTATTTGACAGCTGTGAGTGGCCATCAAGCACCGCTAATCTGAGTGCTACTATCTTTACTGCACTAGACCACATAGTTGCCACCTTAGGCATGTAGTTGCTGGCAATTTCAAATTCTACGTGCTTTTTGGACAGTTGTTAGCTGTTGTAAACAAAGCCACATGCTTTTTGGCAGCGACCATTTTCGAACAAGTGTGCATCATGCTGCCAGTTGCTAAATCCTCATGGTTGCCACCTTAGGCACATGGTGGCGGGCAATTTGAAAATTCCGTCAGCTATCATCTTTAACGAACAAAACTTCAGTGCATTCCCGACGCCTAAGAGAGCGAACCTAACGTTAGATCTACTATCTTGAAGGGACTATCCTTTATTTTACGACAAGATGCCCTCCCCGACGCTATATACACAAGATGGCAGTTTCTAGCTTAGAGGCTACTACACAAGATGGCGGCTATACATAGTCTATTATGATTTTCTCCTCTTCCTCTGTCAAAGCATATCTCTATCGAACAAGTTTAAACATGCATTACTGTAACGACACGGAGGCAAGAGTGTGCACGTGTTTTAACCTGCAGCGATGACGTCATCATAGTTGTGCATGTTTAGACTTGATCACATACTTACGAAGTTGCTGTTCAGAACCTATTATGACTAGAATCATATACTATAGTCAATGTCGAACAGAACACTGTTCAGAGAGATACCTTTGTAGAAAACAAATTCCTTCTCAACATACTTACTGAGCTGCTCTTCATTTAGGAAGCTGAGACGATGACATACTTACGATTCTGCTCTTTTAAACACTTTCTTTCTTGACATACTTACTCTTCTTCCTCGAGTGATGTAGGGTTGAACAAAACTTTATCTTGCAAAGAAGAAGAGGGAGCGGGAGGAGGAGAAGGTAATACCTAATCTGAAATAAAAGAATATGCCAATTCTACATTATTTATTACAGTTCTTATGTACAAGTTTTACCTTGATTCGTTTGATGTAGTGATTTCTGCTTGATGTTCGTATACTTCTCCCCTTCTTAATGCATTTCTTGTATATACAAGTTTTATCTTACAATGTTCGTGTACCTTTTAGTTGATGGTGTACCCCAATGGAACACTAGTAAGGGAATCACTATCCCATGCACGTTTGTCATCGCAAGGAAGCAATGAACATTTATTTTGTTCGATCGTATACACATGATGTTTTCGTGACTGAATCGTTTTTTGCATACAGAAAGCGGCATTTCTAGTGGTAAGTACGTCGCGATAGTGTTGAAGGTGTAAACGGCTAACGACGCTTGAACGTACGCCTTTTGCTTTTTTAACAGATTGTGAATTTTGAGTGTCATAGGCATACATTGTTAGTGTTAAATCAATAAACTCAGTCATGATATTCATGCCACATTCATCTTTCATAAGCAATATGACTTTCTTGTTCTCTAGCCGAATATTGAATGGATTACTAGGTGAAGAGGAAGAAGTGTCAAAGTATTGCGAATGGTTTCGCATCACATTGTAGACGTCCGTCTTCCGAATATGATAAATGAAATTATCTGTATCCATATGCAAAAAATTTAAGAACAGAAAACTGCTGATTTTGCAAATCCATAATGAAAATCATAGATTTTTAATTTTGAAAAATCAAGTATAGCCATTCCCAAACAAATTGGCTCCGTTCTTTTCATTTTAACAGAAAGAATGTCACAATCAATAACATGATAGGATTTGAAATTTGGTTTTGAGATGTACTTGCGGGCGCCATACCGGCCATCCCACTGCTTAATTAACTGAACGTCGCGATGTTTGCGTACATTTTCCATGCTTTTGCCATAGATCGAGTTATTCATCAGTTTGAAAAACGTACCGTCAAATGTTGTAGTAGCACGTTGACGATGTTCAGTATTTAAATCCATGTATGGTTTTAGCCATGCTTCCGGCTTAAACGCAATGATACGACGAATACACTCTAACTGTAAGCCGTATTCGAGACATTGAACAAGACATTGTATCTGGATAACATAGCGCTTTTTCAAAAAAATAGTGGTTTGAAGTTTAGCCTGTTTTGATGTATCGTTAGGTGGAATCATTTTTTCAACACAAAAAGGAAGGTCAGAATGTGAACCGTGCAGATGAGAAGGGTATGCAAGAGAAGCTTCCAGCACGTAGCCACGATGAGGATCTTTAGCAGCCACAAGAACATCAAAATGTTGAATTTCAGTTTCTGTTAGCCATACAAAATCTTTACATGGTAATGGCTGTGACATGGCCCTCCCATACAGATTATTGACATCGAAATATAAGACGAAAAAGTAAGAAGCTATAAAGGTTGCAACAGAGGAAAATAAATAAATGGATGAAAAATTGGACAGACATGATGGAGGAAGATAGCAAAGGAAATAAAAAATGGATGAAAAATTGGACAAACATGATGGAAGAAGATAGCAAAGGAAATAAAAAAGTACTGTCAGGAGTAAGAGGAAAGGCACGAGAGAAGATGTTATAATGATAGACAAAATTGGAAATGAAGTGCAGGAAATGGAGAAACTCAAAGGAATGTGGAAGGAGTAATTTGAAGATTTAATAAACTCAGAAGGAGGCACTGAGGAGGAAAGTAGAGGCAGGGAGGAAGTAACAAATATGGAAGAAGAAAAGGACTTAACATGGGCAGAAGTGGAGCTCGCACTGGACATGTCTATCTAATTTAAGTGAGAGTAGCGAAATGGCTAATAGTAGTGAAGATCAATCGGCAAAGGTAGGTGAGGAATCTAGTAACCCGTCTCAAACTCAGAATGTAGGGGATCAAGTGGAAGGTTTGAGTCTTAGTATGTTTAAATCGCTATTTAATCAGTTGAGTAACAAGTTGAAGGGCTAATTCTGCAGTAATATTGATGGTCAGAGTAAAGAGTTGAAGGGTGAATTACAAGCTGTTAACAGTAAAATCGATAATCCGATTGTTGTTGCTAATAGTAAGAGTGATGAATTGTCCAGTTGAAAGAAGGTATCTATCCAGGTAAGGAGTAGAAAAAGACTTTGCCAAGTCATATAGTATTATCGGCATTAATAAATTCAGCCTGTCTTTATACATTGTAATATTCCTGTGAATTTTAATAATCATAAATAAAATATATAAATAAATGAAATTACTAAAAAAGTTAATAATTTTGTAATATTACTGTCTTTGCTTCGAAATTACGATTGTGAAATGTTTATTGAAAATTAACATGCAGATTCTCATATTTATTATGGTAAACCCATTGAAGAATTTCAGTGGCGTGTAATGCATCTTTGTGGAAATATGGTCTCTTTTAACCACTCATAATGAAATACAGCGTTTCCTTCCCGTCTGTGTGGGTGTCTTGACTAGGGATGGGATAAAGGGCAATTTGCTAGAACTAGCTTCATTTGCTTCTATTTCTTCTGCGAAGGAGGTTCAAAGTAGCGGGTTCACGTAGCAGTCTCGTACCCTCGTTGGTAAAGAAGTTGCGATTCTGCTTCTGCGATTTGTGAACTGAGAGTATTGAGACTGTGAATGCTACAATACCCGGAAACATTTATGGTTTGATTTATACTGAACGAAACCATATGTGTACTTATTGCATGAATGGACTAGATTGTAATGCTTATGAAAAGTCCTGCATGTAGTAAAAAACTGAGGTTATGAGTCGATGTGCATCAGCAGGCTCCCCAAGTATACATAAAACCAGTAAAAGTTTGGACAAACCGAGATGAAGCAGAAATACTAGCGGGAAATGTTGTGAAAAACTTTGCTACAAAAAACTTATGGACAGAGGAATTCTTCTTCCTCCTAAAAATAACATAACCTTATTTAGTGATATAAAATTAGAATGTTTCTATGCATTGTAAAAGTGAGCTAGTAAAAACAGTCCATAAAATGGCGGATTAATAAAAGTACTATATGGTTTATGTTATCACTGGAATAAATATGGTCCCTTCTAAATTTGGTGGTGATGATTTTCGTTCTAATAGGAGGTACAACTACGTAATCAACAGTGATATTGGAGATAGATTAAGCTTTTCATATCGTCCACCTTATAACTGGCATAGGCCTACCGTACATTTTATCGCAGTTCCGTCCATCTCGAACTCTCTTGTAGACTACTAATAATGTAGGCTACTCATTTTTAATATTATTACGAAAGGTTTTAAGCTTAAAATTCAGGTTAGGTATATATTTAAATCCGAATGATGTTGAGAGGGTGGAAATATCCATGTAAGGTCATTCTGCCGTATGTTTAAAATATGTAAAACCTGGAAACTGTTGAATTACCAGGTAATAATTTTCATTAAAACCGATATTAAATAAATAAACTAGTATATGCTTCATGTGGCTGTAGATTGTATTAATTAAAATATATTTTATGTTGATTTATATACAAGCGTTCTCATTCAAACTTCTTCATCTATTCGAATTTATCACTGATTATTATCGTAACTGCATTACTACAACAAATCGCTGTAAAATGATGATGATGATGATGGTGATGCTTTTTGTTTTAAATGGCCTAAGCCCATCACAAAAATATGATAGCAAGGTTAGATGGATACAGTAGAACGTTGTTGTACGACATGTGTTTCAGAGACCCTTTGTCTGCTGCAACGTTAGATATTCCGTGGTACTAACATATTCGCCTTGCTTATTGCGTCTACAAAACACCAACTGCTGTCTTGGCTGATACCGTCATTACTCTCTGTAATATTCCGACGTCTAATTAGCATTTGTATGTAGCAGTGAGAACAAAAAACGATTATTTGTATAGTATTAATAATAATAATAATAATAATAATAATAATAATTTATTACACTAAGGTGCACTCAACTTGATACATAAAACATTATTTACATTATTTTGTTTGTATGGTACTGCTTGCATTTTTTTCATTCAGGCATGCATTTGGTTTTTACATTATCAGTGTTTTCCTTTGTATAGTCATTCAGAAGGGTGCTTCCAGTTATTTACTTAATTTTCTGAATTATGCCCTTAATATCACACAATTGTGACCTTCAATGAGTCAGTGATATTCACCATACCTAAATAAACTGCTTCATTTCTCTGATGTGTTTATTTTTAAATCTTCCTTCTGTATCTTCGAAATTAATTTCTGCATAAACAAATACATTTATCGATGGCCTAGATTGAATACCTCCTATCTGACAAAGTTCTTCCCATCCATTACTTTTCTTAAGACTGGTCACGCCTTCCAGCCACATTTGGGTATGCAGTTCATCAGAACAATGTTCGTTGGTTTAATTTTTCTATGCTTACGAGAAAAGGAAAGTGAACCTTATAAAAATTATACTCTAGGAGTTAGTAAGTAGGTCACGCAGACATACTTTCCTATAGTACAGTACGGTAAGGTTAATTTTCCATCATACTTCGGCGTAGGAAAAAAGAACTCAAAAACATTGTTCTCATGGACTCCATGTCCATGCGTGGCCCTGAGGCGTAACCACTCTTAAGGGAAATAATGGATAGGAAGAACTTTGTGAGTTACGAGGTATACAGTGTAAGCCATCTGTATGATACCCTACAAACAATTCACTCTGGAGGAAGAACAAACCACTTTTTACTATTAATGGAAATCAACCTATAATCTTTACCGTGCCCTTCTACAACCATAAGCTACTTGCAGTAGTAACACTAGTAGTAGAATTATACCTTCCATAATATGTTAATAAGCCGATTTGATTCTGTAATATCATCTTCATCAACTCTATAATTATTCTTAAAAGTATCTGGAACAACTGCATCACACAGACCTTCTGGCTCAGATAAAAATGGTGTTATCCTTGAACTCAGCATTAACTGAAACTTGACCAAAATTGTGAGATTTCAAAATTTGTGGCATAGCATTTTAAATTCTCAGTTTATTTTCACTCTCAAGTATTTTTCTAACACTCACATGATACTGCACTCCATACAATTGCCTCTGTTTCCCAAAACACTCTCCTATATTGTCAGTCTCTATTTTACCCAGGGTCGTAGCAAAATTGGAGTTTCCCGCCATGTATTTTTTACAAAAAATTATAAAAATAAACTAGCAATAAACAAATGAATGTAAATTCAAGAGGTTAACTCTTTCGAATAGTCACAGAAACATAATTGTAAAACCATCAGATTTCTTGAATTTATTTTCTAACAAGCCTCGACAGATTTTAGATTTTAATCTGAACATACCATTGGCTGTAAAACTATTCACCTTGATCATATTGCTTTTTTCCGTATTTTAATGTAAGCTCTTGTACTGCACCGATATCGCAATAGGAATTTCAACAATATTTACTTGTTCCATTGTCGTTATAATGACACTCATGCATTCGCACACCACACGCACAATCATCCTTGTTATGTTATGTCATAATTTTATTTTGATAACCTACCATTTGTTGAACCTGGCTTCACTGTTAATTTTAGCTGTGACCTCTTTCAGTAATCCAGTATCCATATGCAATAAGACCACTGTTGTGTGTTTTAGTGCAGAATGGGCTTCCTTTGTAAACATCCCTGCACTGTTTAGCTGTTCTCATATATTTAGCCAGTTCAAACCTATTAGGAAAATCATTTGTGTAGGAGTAATTCTGTGATACTGGCTCTTGAAGGAGATTTTTCAATCTTTGTTCTTTCAACAGAGTTTTAACATCTACGATATCCCACCACTTATATATAATTTCAAGAATGTTTAATGTACGTTCCCAATATCTTAAATGTTTAATGCACCCTATTTCCCTTAATGCTGTAGTGGCATTCTTAATGCTAATTTTACATTTTGCTTCTGAATAGTAGATGGAGATAATGAATTTAGAGAAGAGTAAAACCCAAATAGCAGTAGACTGTGCTTTTCTGAGAAATTCAATTCTTTAAATGAAGAGAAGAATGCTGTCTGAAAATATTTTTGAATTAAAACAATTCAAATCGCGATAAAAGAGTTCCTGATTTGGGATATACAACCTGTACCGGGTGGTACACCTCCACGTCGCTAATTCAAACTTTGCGCCTGTTGAAACTCCCCTACAGGAGAAAGTCTGAACTTTATCTAATGTGTAAATTTTCAAGTTTCTCAGAAGATGTCACTACTTGGAAATTTTGAAGTTTCTGAACTGGGTCGTTTTCGATGTATTTTTGTTTTGCCTGTAGTAAGAAGTGTGAACATTCTCTTCTAGAGGACACTACTGAAGAACTACAATGGTGCACCCTAGTGCGAAGTGAAAGAACTGTTTTTTTGGATAAATTTTTATTTCAAAAGTTTGTTTCTTGTTAAATTTCTTTCTGTTATTGTTTAAGTTGGCTGTATAACCCTTTCTTTCCCCTTGTTTTGAATTTAGCCAATCCCGAATTTCTTTAATTAATTTATGACCAATCAGGTGTATCTTCCCCAACGGGGATATGTTGCCTAACCCTAGCCAATAAAGTTTTTGTGGGAGGGTGTTCTCATTCCTGAAACGCCTCGAACTTTCCGCGAGAGTATATAAACTGCTGATTTTCGGGTCTCCGGGCCACTTCAGTAACATCTTTCAGTGTGTAAAGTACGTAGCAGGGGGCGGGAAGCGCCTCTTTCTTCGGGCAGCAGTTCATCCACAAGGTAATGGCCGTTTAATAACTTATTTTCTTGCTAGCTCAGCAGTTTAACTCTCGGAGCAGGTCCGAAGCCTTTTACCATGTAACTTCCCTTAAAATGTAAAAACACTTGGTATCTATTCTATCTTTTTAAATTACAAATCGGGATAGAGAGTGCTTAACCCTCTCGAGCTCCCACTCATTTTGCATTGAGGTGAACTTATTTTTCACAACCGTTTCTTCCTTAACGTAATGTAAATTACTTTCTCATATAAGTCACCTCTTTAGTATGGGATTAGCCCTTGCATTAACGGCCTAGTGCCAAGTAGGTTTTAAACAAATGTATTAGGAGTGCAGATCGCCTCCTCTCAAATTGGTATTTTAGAGGCCATGTAATTAACTTTTTCTCACTTAATAGGCCTCAGTAGGTTGGGTACTTGTACCCTTGTGTCTATGTCCTTGGAGGACAGCTTGAAGGTGGAATTTGGTGTGGCCTTTGATAGGCTAGAACTTTGAGAGCTGGTTGCTCTTTCCAAAATAAAATTGTTTTCTGCGCGCCTCGAGGAGGCTTTACTGTGTAATTGGGAGCAAGTGCTCCTGGGCATGATTGGGGTCTTCTGCCCCTTTGTTGAATTCTGTATATAGTAAAGTTGGGCTAATTGCTCAAGAATTGTGTGTCTGGCTCTCGGAGCCCAAATCCTGTAACTCTGTAATTGTACATTCTCGAATAGTGGCTTTGCTACTCTGTACCTGCCATTCTTGTTATTTCTTGATTTTGCAAAGAAAATATAACCTTGTTAAATTTGAAATTAACTTTAATTTCGTAGTCTGAGACCTGTTCACCCCCGCACCTTCTTTCACCTCTGCTGTTCCACAGATACCTCGGAACACAACCAATTGTTTCAGGCCAGGTTGGTGGAAAATGGTATTGTGTCGATTATCACGAAATAATCTCTTCAGTACTTAGTTATACTCCTTTAAGGTTTCAGAAATCTGAAATCGGAATCGTGCATTTATGTCAAGAGTAGTGTTCCTTCTCTGTGTGCCATAGCTGTTTATGTGGACGATTTTTGATGTTATGCAGAAATGATAATAATATTGAACAATTACTTTAATACTTGGAGAGGCTAAAAGTGTTTTAGGGATGAGGTTAACCAAGACAAGTCTGGGAACTGAACTTGTTCACGAAGAGTAGGTACATTAAAAGCAAGTTGATTAAATTGACGCAGTAATCACACCCATGTATGTTTGACTGGAGATCAAGACAAATATCCAAATGTACCTTAAAATTTCTAATTGGTTGCCTCATGTATACAATGACGTTCATTAGGCCATACACTGCTTTTGCTGTCTCAAAACTGTGTAGATTTAATATTAAGTTCACCACGGAACACCGAGCACATGCACGATGCCTAATACATGGCACAAAATTCTATTTTCATATTTAGGATGAGTATACAGTGTTTTATTGCAAGTGGATAACTGAGAAAAACATTCCCTTTTTATTTCTGGCATTATTGTCTGATATCACTGCTAAAACCTCAAAACCAATGTTTTCAAGTCCTATAATGATGTCATTCAGAAAAATATGCATTATCTCACCTGTAATTATATTTGCAGGTAAAATATTCACAACCTCCTTATATGCTGTCATAACACAATTAATCATGAACACATATGCACTAGTAGTACACACTTGAGTGTTAAAGGTTTTTCCTACTACAGTTCCACTTTTATAATCCATTCTACTTTACAAGTAAATTTCATCCATTAACAAGAGAACTGCTTCTTTTTCTGGTGATAGGATCCTAACTTTCGAGGAAATGTAATTCGGTGTAGCATTTTGACAAGTTACACTTCGATAGAATGCTCCTGGCCCATTCTGCGATAAATGTTGTCCCTCTCCGTAAGCCCGATTTACTCATGATTGTATGGCACTGTCACTTCATCTTTAATTCCACAAAATACGAACTGCTGTTGCAGTGCTCATGCCATGTATTCTCTGCCAATTCAATCCAATTCCCTGTTGTATTACCTTCCCTGGCTCTAAAAATTCTGAAACATTACGGGACCACTTGTGGTTCATTGCTTTTGAGAAAGAACACAAAGACCTGTCAAGTAATAACATCAATGAATGTGAGCCTATACAATTCTCCCTTATTGTCGACTGGATCCATTTGTCACCAAAGTTCAGAATGCAATAAGCTTAGCTTTACGTTTCCTCTTTCAGTTCTTGTTACCATTGGGAATGACTTCCTAGCAAGATTCCCTTCAACACACGGAACCCGATATTAAAACCCTTATTTTGGGAATAATCCAGACCACTCTCAAGCCCCTTTAATACTTGCATGTTTCCTTGATCACTTTTACCTGACAACTTCATTCCAACTCGGTATACTCACTCTTAATATGACTGACGACTCCCCAGTTGTGTCACCTTGCTTTCCTTGGATCGAAATTGCATTTCTTCTTCCACTTACATTTACCCTCAGCTGGCCTCGGCGTTAAGGAAGTTGAGTGTCATAATCGCCTTTGCCATAACAATTCTGAAATATACCGTTCAACTCTCGTCCTAAATCCTACAGCACCTTGTTGCTAAAACTGTCATCCGACCTAGTTTGTTTTAAACCTAGAGTGTAGATTCCACGCTCCTCTGTTGCCGTGGCTTCAATGGCTCCCTTGAACTGCAAAGTCCTGGCATCAAACAACCTGCATCCTGATCAGTCAAATAAGAATGCTGTACCATTTTGAACTAACTTATTCATGGATAATAAATTTGTTCATATACATGTCACAACACACGCAATTGAAAGAACAGTCAAATCTCCCTTCATCAAGTACATTTCTACACTACCAACCCCTGTTACACTCATTCTTCATTAGTAGCAACAGCTACATCATCGTTAGCAACATCAGATCTAATATAAGTGAATCAGTCCCTCTTGTAGTCATGTGGGCATTCAGCCCAGAATCAATATACTCCCGACCTCACAGCGAAGGGCTGTTAACCAAGCAATAGGTTTTCTGTGGCTGGTAATACTGTTTCCTTGATCACTTTTACCTGACAACTTCATTCCAACTCGGTATACTCACTCTTAATATGACCGACGACTCCCCAGTTGTGTCACCTCACTTTCCTTAGATCGAAATTGTATTTCTTCTTCCACTTACATTTTCCCTCAGCTGCCACCGGCGTTACGGAAGATGAGTGCCTGCTCTGTACTTCACCTTGATGTATCTGGTTCTGCTGGGCGTAGAAAGCAACCTGTTCTTCCTTGGACTCCTTCGTCCGTTTGCATCCTTTCTATAGCAGCATCTGCTTGACCAGTTCCGATTTGATGGCTCCAGTAATGGTGTTCACAAGCTCCGGCGTTAAGCCCTGCAGCATCGACACAGCGTCGTCAATCTTCCAGTTTCGCATCAACCGTGATTAACTGATGAGTATAGTCCTCCATAATCGAGAATTTGTGTTAAACGACTGTCCCGCACAGTTTTACACTCCTTGGCTTCCATCTTTGATCCCTGGTCCACTAAGAAATATATTTTCGCCCTTCCTCCGTGTGAATGCTTCTTATTTTGTGTTGTTGCATCTGTGGCCACATCTGGCTCCAATTCATCCCACAGATACTCATGGAGCAGATACATCTCTACATCCGTCTTTCATTGTTCATAGTTTTTCTATTCATGGAAGTGAAGTACCGTACGTTATATTGTTAGTCATGTTGGATTCCAAAATGTTCCAAATGTGAGATGCACCTCACCGCGAGGTTAAGTTACATATTTCCAATGCAAAATGTCTTTAAAGTACAAAACACACACACACACACACAAAATAGACAGCTCCACTTAACTACACTTTTATTATTTCCTTGTAGAAGTGATGGCTTAGTAAATTTAAGCAATACATATCGTGTTGCTTTCAATAGACACCGGAAGATCAGACATTTTAATAATAATGATGATGATGATGATGATGATTAGTATTAATAATAATATTATTATTATTACTATTATGTTATTGGTTTTACGTGACACTAACTACTTTTACCGTTTTAGGAGTCGCTGAGGTGCCGGAATTTATTCCCGTAGAATATTGTTTCCGTGACAGTAAATCTACCGTCATGACGCTGACATATTTGGGCACCTTCAAATACCAAGGGACTGATCCAAGATCGAACCTGAAAGTTGGGTTCAGATTACCAGCGCCTCAGCCGACTGAGCAACTCAACCCACGTACATTTTACTCTTTATTTGCCTACTCATTATATCATGGAACTTTTGTATACGTACAAGAAATGGTAGGGCCTTCATGGTGCCAATACAACAGCATCATCTCTCCCAAAATGGAATAAACACATGAATAAATCAAACAACAACAACAACAGCTGAATTACAAACGAAAAATGTTCACAGTATGTACGCAGCTCCGTGTAGATAGCGAAATCTGTGGGACACGCAGGCATTCGAGATGGAGCAGCACTAAGTTATAGGTAATGTTAAAATCATATTGTGATACATGATCTTCCGCATTAAGCCCATTAGAATTGTATGCAAGTGTAGTTCAGACACCTAACCTCAGAAAAGATTGTTTAAGAATTTCAAAGATTTTGGTCCAGGTACTTTTACATAAGTGCCCACATTAAAAGAATATGCATAAGTATGTTTCAACTTGTTGCATAAGCCTATTTCATGTCACTAGAACCGTATCGGCCACAATAAAAAATAATTACGTTTTCAACATACCAGCAATAAGCGTTGGATATGACAAAGGGGAAGAAATAAGTGTTCCTGTTTTTGAATCGTCCATTGATTCCGTTCTTTCGATATTACTTTCTCTAAAGTGTACTGTAGTTTACAAACCTAAAAAGGAAATCAATGAAATATTGGTGCTAGTATTTTAGGCCTACGATAGGAGCTAGTCCTTTGTTAACAGGAGCCTAAAAATGTGAATGATTTTGCGTGTGAAAACTGTTGGTCCTAGTTTAGTGTAGACATGTAAAAACTGGTTATTTCTTTAAAATATAATTTGGTTAATTTTACATGAAAATATAGCTTAGGTTTGTATAATTTGTGGGATCAAGTCTACTCTGCAAGTTGCCCTTAACCATTTCTTTCGTAAATTCAATAAAAACACGCACCACGATCAGTACTATACCTTTATAATAATAATAATAATAATAATAATAATAATAATAATAATAATAATAATAATAATAATAATAATAATAATAATAAAGCGAAGAGAGCAGATACGCGGTAGCGGAATCAACAGGAGCTTCACGAGCTTCAGAGAACGAAGCTGTTAAAACAGAATATTTTATGAAGCTGCTGTTTATGAAGCAGCTCTAATCTTGAACAACAGGACTGTTTAATGTATTTCATAATGCGATTTCTTCAGGGCAGTTTTCTATTCTACTTTTTATTTGTGCAGCCAGCTGATCCCGAGCGGCACTATTATTGTAATCGTTTATCACACAATGAGCTTTGTACAGTGACGTTGACTTTCGGGGTGCAAGGCGTTTTCTGCGCCCCCAAAAATGATGCAGAGTGCTTTTTTACCCCACCCCTAATTCTCCTAAGTCCCCTTTAAACGTGGAGTTAAATGGCTTCATATCAAAAAAAGAGGCCTTCCGTGAGAGACTGTTCAGGCGGTGCATCTGATGGTATAGATATTCACATTTCTTATCATGAACTACATAATATACGTTAATAGTACATTCATTTAGATAATGTAATCATGAATCAAATTCTATTTTTCTGTTTATTTCTGAATATTATTTAAAACTCCGTACATAAGACTCAAGAAACAAGCTCTATTAATAGTTGTTCGTCATGCTCATCACACCAAGTCGGAGTGCCTGGCTTTGTATACAATTAACGTGATAATTGTTTGTATGTCTGTTCCCTATATTTTGTTATGTCATTTCAGGCGACCCTTTTCTTATTGTACGTGCGGACGGTTCGGTAGACCACGTTTCGCTGTATTTCCATCGCCAAATCTGATGAAATGTGATGTGTATTGAATGTTATGAGGAGTCCCACTGATATGCGGGGTATTTGTATTGAACGCGTGTGATAGGGGTCATAATTTAATCATGATTTGATACACGAAAGGGAATAGGGTACATTTATCGAAGTACATAATTTTAGTTGAAAATATTTCATCTGAGTAATGTTGAAATATTCGAAAGTAATCATTAATAAATTAGAGCCATTATATGGATCAACTTAAGGAACTTTTTAGATGTCATGAATGGAAGAATAATCAATAATAAGTTGCAAATTAAATAAATGGAAGACTGAATTTCTTGGAATCAGGGCAATTTGAATGATATTGGCTGAAAGGTAACCACGCCCAAAGAGACGCGATGTGACCCGCGAAAAATCAGGGAGCAATATCTGTCCATATCTCCGAAATCTATGATCGTTAGGAGATCATATTCAATCCAGTGTATGTTCCAGAGGAGGGGTCAGTTTGATATCAATTATAATTTCCAGTTCGGAATGCAAGTGCCGATTTGAGAAATCCACCGCCCTCTCTTCAAGACATGACGTCAGCTAAGCCACCAGGAAGGCCTTCACCAATAAATATGAGCGCAAGGAATACTCACTAGCATATTCTGAATTCACTTTGACGCTAACTCGCCGGGCGCAGCTTATTCAACATTCAATTTGTACGAACGACCGCAGATACGTCATAATGAGCTCACGCTCGGGCGAAGTGACATGTAATATTTTCGTTGTGTTCGAGTCAGTCAAGTAAAGTTAGATGTTCCAGATCATGTTATGATCTGAAGTTCCGAGTTGTGTGTAATATAAAGTCCAGTAAAGAGATAGTATTTACAAGGAGTGAAAAATAATTCTTCTTTTAAAACAGTAAACGCAGAGGTACGATACTGTGTGACGAACACTACATGGGAATGATATAATTCTTCTTTTAAAACAGTAAACGCAGAGGTACGATACAGTGTGACGAACACTACATGGGAATGATATAATTCTTCTTTTAAAACAGTAAACGCAGAGGTACGATACAGTGTGACGAACACTACATGGGAATGATATAATTCTTCTTTTAAAACAGTAAACGCAGAGGTACGATACAGTGTGACGAACAGTATATGGGAATAACAGAAATTAATTGAGCCTGTATTTTAGGGAATCGAACCGCCATCGTAATGAACGCTTCAAGAGTGCGACGTGATTCGGACATGCCGGACAACGTGAACTACGTCGGGCGATTATATCGACACTCAGCCGTTTGTGTCTAGTCCTTTTGTGCGGGAAAGGGACGAAGAGATAATAGTGTAAATAAATTAATTTGGGTCTAGGGTGATTAAGTGTTATTATATTATGCAAGTAAATATCAATGTATCAGTGTTAATATTCGAAATAATAAATCAGTGTGATAATTTAATCGGTGTAAAAATAGCGGAACGCCAGGAAATCAACTGTGAAATGAAACCAGCCGTTATGGAGGAGTAAGCAGAGAGGGCCAGGTGGGTGTCTCATCTCCTAAGCCTGCCAAGGATTTCAACTACAAGATGAGTACCAATATAATACCTTTGAGGAATGTTACCGTGAATAAAGGGGAGTAGTTTGATTTTTGAATTGATTACGTCATGTAACAAAATGGATCGCTTCCCGATGCTATTCTAAATTCGTATAACGGACGGGATTAAATGATAACGTAAATGTCGGGTCGAATAATATATTCATTTTATTGTACATATAATTCTGTAGATATAGGGTAGTGAGTTAAGTCATGCATGTATTATCATATTTGATAGTCGAGATTTTTCGACATTTGATTTTGTGTAAATGTTCAATTCGACCCGGAGTTTGTTTTTATGTCAGTCATTTAACGAGAAGTTATATAATAAGGTTTATGGAAAATCCAGCCATGTGTCATGCCAGCTGTGGTAGTGTTGTTGTGTTAATATTCTCTGATTGATGTTGTCAAAATTTGTAGGAAATGTCACAAACTAATAATAATACTAATAATAATTCACGAGATATCGTCTTTCTACGTGAACAATGGGTAATATTAAAGTTTGAAGGGATATAATGTTGAGATTATCGGGAATCGTTAATGACGGTATAGTTTTATAATTCGGACTTAAAAGGTGATAATTTAAATTGGTGAATTAATAATCATGAGTAGTAATATCGGTGCTAATAAACCTTAAATGTTAATAAACGTATTGTTTAAATTACGGTCCAATATTTTATAAATAAATGTCAGATATCTAATTTGCAAGTATTTGCCGGAACGCGTAGGAATAATATTTACGTAATCATGATTGTCAAATTTTGGCGAACAGTACTTCGGGCTGTTGCGATCATTTGTGGGGAATGACCTCAGAAATAAATTGGATGTGAAGAGAGATGTTATAAAGATCATGAAGTCAGGATATAAAATGTCGTACGATGTCATAGATGAGAAAATATTTCAGTTTAAAACTCTGTGATAAATAAATGTATAAAATAATATTGAGATAGAAAGAGATATAAATTCCGTATGGGAAACACTTAACGCGTAATGATGCTGTGTTGAAATATTATGTGCTACGAAGAAATGTATGAAATTAATGATAAATATAGAGAAATGAGTCTACAAGTACGGGCAATGTAACAGAGTAAAAACGAATTAAGTAGAGGGCAGGTCCGAACCCGTGACGGCATGTACGAAATAAATAGACTGCGCAGATATTCGTTGAAGTACTACGGACCTAAAGATAACGAGAAGTTCAGATTCCGCATAAATGATAGTATGTTGTGATAGTTATGAATGACGATACCGTAATAATAATAATATTCATAAATATTGCAGATCCAAAGTTGTACCTGGTTAAATAAATGGACGATGATGAATGTGTTAAAAAGGAATATAACCGATGATGTGAAACCGATAATAATAATAATAATAATAATAATAATAATAATAATAATAATAATAATAATAATAATAATAACAATGTTAGGACAGTGAAAAACCGTAGTGATCAGAATAATAATTATTATTATGAAAATAAAAATAGCTTTGATTCATTCGTTACACAAAATATGAAGCATGAAGAACATCAACAACTACAGAGAAATATCTTTGCTACCCGTGACCTACAAAATGTTTATAATTGCCATCCTGGAGCGTTTGGAAGCACAAGTCGAATATCAAATAGGTAAATACGAAGGAGGGTTCAGAAAAGGTGGCTCAACAGCCTAACAGATACAAAATCTTAAAACGATCATCAGATATTGTACACTAAGGTCCAAGCAGTGTGTGTCCGTCTTTGTGGACTTCAAGAAAGCGTACGACTCCATTGACCGGGAAGTCGTACTACACATCTTAAATTAATTTGGAGTTGATTTGAAACTGCTGGCATTAATTAGAGCCACCCTGACCGATACAAAATCCAAGGTGAAGTTCCACGGATGTCTCTCGCATTCCTTTGACATCAAAACAGGAGTCCGACAGGGTGATGGGCTATCCCCGATACTCTTCAACTGTGTTCTTGAAGAGATCATCAGAACCTGGCGGGTGAGATTACAGGAAACCAACTACAGTCCATTGAGAATAGGAACCAAATCCAAGGGGATCGCAACAGACTGCTTAGCATTTGCCGATGATATGGCTTTTCTCTCAAATGACATACAAAACCGCTAGAGCTCAAGTTGAAATTTTAACACCTTAAGTGCCACATATGCAGTAAAAAATAAATCCATCCAGGCCATTCTTTTTTTCTTACTATAGAGTATAAAATATTGCATCTCATTACAGAAATGTACCTTTTAGTCATCTTGGGCCAAAATTGTAGTCGTAACATTGTGTTGAAATTGTGGTGACACATTGGTCTCACGCGGCCACTGACACTACCTTCCGGCTGTAGAGGCCGCGTGAGACCAATGTGTCACCACGTACTCTAGCACAGTTTTCACCTTCCTGACATGCTGGTATACATCTGTCTCATTAGCTCTTGAACTACTAAAGAATAAAACTCATATCTTTGGAACATTTAAATCTAATCGGACGTAAAATCCAACCTATGTTGCTAAAAGAAAGTTAGCAAGAGGAGAGATAAGAGCCCGTGAAAGTAACATTGGTGTGGTTGTTCAGAAATGGCATGATAAAAGAGATGTGTTAATCTTGACAACTAAACACACTGGTGAGATGGTCACTATTCAGAGGAGGGATGGTGAAGTGCAAAAACCACGGAGTGTTATAGAGTATAACACATGCAAACCGTACATTGATTTATCAGATCATAAAAAGAGCTATAGTAATTCCCTGAGACGGGAAGTAAAATGATACAGAAAAATAGCTATATAGATATTGATCAGCACACGCACAGTAAATGCCATCTATATTTCCAATCAACTTGGGAATGAGAGTATATCTGGTACCCAGTTCAAAGAGGACATTTTTGAACAGTTAACAGGTACCGGTATCAAAGTTCTTCACACTCCCCCACAAGTACCAAAGAAGCAGGTATTGTCCCACCGACTGGAGGATGTAAGCCGGCAGGGAAGACGGAGATGCAGTAACTGTTATGAAGAGATCCATCGGGAATCAAGAAGGCAATATGCCATGAGAAAGACTGTACAGTCTAAGTTCAAATGACCAGCCTGTGAAAATTTCTTCTGTTTGGACTGTTTCTTCAAAGTGCACTAATTTGTAGTGTGATTGTGAAACACAGTTTGAATTATATTTCTTCAGAAAGTCTCATTTGTTATACTTTAAATTCATATGCAAAAAAGTGTACCAATTTGCGGTGTGATTGCGAATGAGACAAAGTTACAAATATTTTTTCTAGAAAGTTCACGTAATTTTTATGTCCTATGTTCGTCTACAAACCCTGATATGAGACAATTAACAATGAGTACACTGTACAGTACAAGCTTTTGTTATTTGTACACATGACACGATCTGAAAACAAAAAATAATGCCGTCATAATTTATTTATTTTGGTTGATATATTACAGTGGTCCGCCTCTGTGGTGTAGTGGTTAGCGTGATTAGCTGCCACCCCCGGAGGCCCGGGTTCGATTCCCGGCTCTGCCACGAAATTTGAAAAGTGGTATGAGGGCTGGAACGGGGTCCACTCAGCCTCTGGATGTCAACTGAGTAGAGGTGGGTTCGATTCCCACCTCAGCCATCCTGGAGGTGGTTTTCCGTGGTTTTCCACTTCTCCTCCAGGCGAATGCCGGGATGGTACCTAACATAAGGCCACGGCCGCTTCCTTCCCTCTTCCTTGCCTATCCCTTCCAGTCTTCCCATCCCTCCACAAGGCCCCTGTTCAGCATAGCAGGTGAGGCCGCCTGGGCGAGGTACTGGTCATCCTCCCCAGTTGTATCCCCGACCAAGAGTCTGAAGCTCCAGGACACTGCCCTTGAGGCGGTAGAGGTGGGATCCCTCGCTGTGTCCGAGGGAAAAGCCGACCCTGGAGGGTAAACAGATGATGATGATGATGATATTACAGTGACGTACAGGCTACGTCGTGTCACATAAGACTCACAAATGAACAGGCCATGAACAGATTCATGACGTACTGGCCACCTACTTTCATTTAACATACGTTTACATGTCAAGTGTGATGAAAGTATGGCACCACGGGGTCGGAGACTTGGAGAGTGCGCGTGAGTCCACAGTGGACTCACGCGGCCCAAATGGCATTAAGCTCTCTGAGTCAACGTTGGTCTCACGTGCCGAACAAACTGGTTTGCAGATATCGTTTGAGAAAACGGAAGTAATGACTAACATCAAAGAGGCTCCACCAAAACTCCATACGAAATACAGGGACATCACCCGAGTAGAGAAATTCAAATACCTGGGTGAGATCATCATGAAAAATGGACTGGACAAAGAAGCACCTGAGGAGCGAGTACGCAAACTGGAAATAGCCTACCAAACATCCCGCACAATCTACAACAAAGAATGCCTTTCCCAAAACACCAAGATACGTCACTATGAAACAGTTCTGAAGCCAGTAGTCCCATATGCAGCCGAAACCCTGTCTTTAAATGCCAACAAAGGATTCCTTGAAGAACTGGAGAAAAGAGAACGCAAAATTGTGAGAGGAATCTTGGTATCAAAAGTACAGAAATGGAATCCATCAAAAGAGATCCAACGAGGAAGTCTACAGCAAAATAGAGAAAATTACCGACACAATCAGAAAAAGACTGGCACGATTTTACGGTCATCTGAAAAGAACGGACGGAAGAAAGTTAACTAAAGAAATCTTTCACGTTTTTGATTCAACCCCCAAACCCACAGTTCCCTGATTTAGAAATACCAAAGAAGAGCTGCAAATGCTACATATCTCAGCTGAAGACGCCCTTAACAGAGATCGCTTCCGCAAGAAAATATTGAACGGGCTAAACCGGGACGAGCAACCGAAGAGAATACACGGTGCCCCTTGGACAGAGGAGCGTAAGCAGGCCCACTCACAAAGACTGAGGGAAATTTTGGCTCTAAAGAAGGCCAAGTTCAGTGTCAAAAGCAACAAGACTTAACGTGGTCCTTGATGGCCCCAGCGAATTTTATATATAATAATAGTAATGACATTCTTTTGTTGATCATTGAAAATTTGTAAAGGCGGCCGTTATATTGAGACGTATGCGGGCGTGACCAACTCATAATAATAATAATAATAATAATAATAATAATAATAATAATAATAATAATAATAATAATAATAATAATAATAATAATAATAATAATTGTTACCGTGATTTGGTGGATCAGCAGAGGTGAAAGAAGGTACTGGGATGAATAGGTCTCAATATACGAAATTAAAGTTAATTTAAAATTTAACAAGGTTATATTTTCATTTCAAGATCAATAAATAACAAATATAACAGGTACACAGTAGCCTAGTAACAAAATAAGAATGTACAATTACAGTTTATTAATATATATTGGGCTTCGAGTTCCAAAACACAATCCCTGAGCAATGAGCCCAACTTTATTTATACACAAGGTTTAACAAAGGGGCAGAAAACCCCAATCATGCCCAGGAGCACTCGCTCCCTATTACCCAGCAAAGCCTGCTCGAGGCACACAGAAACCAAATTTCAAAAGAGCAACCCGCTCTTAAAGTTCAAGCCTATCAAAGGCCACACCAAACTCGACTTTCAAGCTGACCTCCAAGCACATGAAAACAGGGGTAAAAATACCCAACCTACTGAGGCCTATTCAGTAAAGAAGCAGGTTAATTACATGGCCTCCAAAATACCAACTTGAGAGGAGGCGAAACTGCACTCCTAATACATTTCTTTAAAACCTATTTGGCACTAGGCCACTTATGCAAGGGCTAATCCCATACTACGGAGGTGACACGATTGAAAAAGTTATGACGTTACGAGTATAAAGGAAACTGTTATAAAAACGTAGTCACCTCAAAACAAAATGGGGCCGATGACCTTCGATGTTAGGCCCCTTTAAACGACAAGCAAACAAAATGAATGGGAGCTCGAGAGGGTTAGGCACTCTCTATCCCAATTTGTAGTTTAAAGAGACAGAATTTATGCCAAGAGTCTATTACATTTTAGAGGAAAGTTACATGGTAAAAGGTATCGAACCTGCCCCGAGAGTTAAACTGCTGAGCTAGCAAGAAAAGAAGTTATTAAAAGGCCATTACCTTATTGATGAACCGCTGCCCGAAGAAAGAGGCGCTTCCCACCCCCTGCTACATAATTTACACAATGATAGATGTTACTGAAGTGGCGAGGAGACCAGAAAATCAGCAGTTTATATAACCTCGCGGAAGATTCGAGACGTTTCATGAATGATTACAACCCGCCCACAAAATTTTATTGGCTAACAACGAAAACCACTACACCAGATGAGGAAGAAACACATTATTGGTGGAAAATTAATTAGAGAAATTGGGGATTGGTTAAATTCAAAACAAGCGGAAAGAGAAGGGTTATACTGCCAACCCAAACAAATGACTGAACGAAATTTAACAAAGAACAAACTTATGAACACAAAATTTCTCCAAAAAGCAGTTCTTTCACTTCGCACTAGGGTGCACAATTGTAGTCCTTCAGTAGTGCCATCTAGAAGAGAATGTTCACACTTCTTACTACAGGGAAAACAAAAATAAATGGAAAAGACACAGTTCAGAACTCTTCAAAATTTATAGTAATGACATATTCTGAGAAATCTTAGCATTAATGTAGAAGTTAATGTTCAAGCTTCCTCCAGTAGAGGAGTTTCAACTGGCGCAATGTTTGAATTAGCGGCGCGGAGGTGTACCGCCCGGTACAATAATAATAATAATAATAATAATAATAATAATAATAATAATAATAATAATAATAATAATAATAATAATAATAATAATAATAATAATAATAATAATAATATATGATATAAATATATTATTATTATTATTATTATTATTATTATTATTATTATTATTATTGTAGCGATTGGTACACCCCTACGCCGCACCTTTGAATTTTCCGCGTTAAGTACTCCTGTACAGGAGAAACTCTGAACTTTAATAACTGTATCAACTTATAAGTTTTCTCAGATGATGGCACTACCATAAATTTTGTGATTACAAAGTTGCCAATACTGTGTGGAGTTCAACTTGTTTTGTTTTCCATTAATCAAGAAGTGTGTACATTCTCTTATAGATGTCTCTACTAAAAACAACGATGATCATGAACCCTGGTGCGAAGTGAAGGAACTTTTCTTGAAGATATTTTGTACTCATAAGATTTCCTATAACTAAATTTCGTTCTTTCATTTATGGGTTGGCAATATAAATCTTTTCTTTCCGCCAGTTTTTAACTTAGCCAATCCAGAATTTCTGTAATTAATTTTTGACCAATCGTGTCCTTCTTCAATTCTGATGTGTAACTTTTAGCCAGCCAATAAAGTTGAGTGGGTGTCTCCTAATTATTAATGAAAAGTCTCGAACTTTCCCCCAGGGTTTAAAAACTGCTGATTTTCACGGCTCGTCGCCACTTCTTCAACCTCTAGCTTAGTGTATGGACGTGTAGCAGGGGGCGGGTAGCGCCTCTTCCTTCGGGCAGCAGCTCTTCAACAAAGGTAATGGCCGTTTAATATCTTCATTTCTTGCTAACTCAGCAGTTTAACCCTCGGGGAAGGTCCGAAACATTTTCAATGTAACCTACCTGTCTAAAAATGTAACTTAGTGCCGGCTTATGTAAAATTTTCTTATTACTTCAACTGTAAATCGGGGATAGAGAGTGCTTTGCCCTCTCGAGCTCCCCTTCATTTTTGATTTGAGGTGACTAAGTTTTCATAATCGATTTTCTGCTCTTTTTAATGTGTTAAAAAAATTTCTTATACGAGTCACCTCCCTAGTTTGGGAATAGCCCCTGTGTCATCGGCTTAGTGCCCCTTAGGTTTTAAAAGGTTTCATGTAGGAGTGCAAGCAACGCCTCCATTCATCTTGGTATTTTGGGCCACTTAATTAATCTGTTCTTTTTCACTGAGACCCAGTAGGTTGGGTACGAGATACCCCCGTTTCATTTGATGTAAGCTGTGCCTTGATGGCAATTTAGTGTAAACGTCTGGTACTGCCTTTAATAGGCTTGAAAAATTGAGAGCGGGTCAGCTCTTTCTTGTGTTTGAAAAGTGCCTCTGGGAGGCATGAGGTTAAAAGGTTGGAGCAAGTTGTGCTCCATGCAATAAGGGGATTTCGGCTCTTTGGTAATATGTGGTTGTGAGCTGAGAGCTCAGGAATTGTAAAAGGTGGGGCTCGAAGCCCAGATCGTTAATGTATCTCTAAATCTTGGTTTTCCTGGTCTTGCAGGTGATTTGTTAACTAGTTATTCGTTGTATGTTCAAACTCCATGTCAAAATTGTTAAGTTTTTGAAAATATAACCTTTAATTAAATTTTAATTAATATCTCAGCTTTGTACTTGACCCATTCCAGCCCGCACCTTCATTCACCTCTGCCTTCCACGGATAACTCCGTAACAGTAATAATAATAATAATAATAATAATAATAATAATAATAATAATAATAATAATAATAATAATAATAATAATAATAATAATAATATAATATTAATGACAGTTGTATTTTGCTTCCAGTAATAATAATGATGATAATCAAAGTGTGGCAGAGTCAGGAATCGTAGCCAACTACGTGGGTTCGGCAGCTCAATGTATCGACTATTGCGTGTTTCTCTTATGGTCGGGATTGTGATGTAATTGAAGATGGTCATTAATAGGACCACAAACACCTACCCTTCGCACCCATGCAAGACAAATTAATCAGTTGCGGTTAAAATCTCCGACTCGGCTGGGAATCGAACCCGTGGGCCTATAAACCGAAGGCCACCACGCTGACCATTCCGCCAAGGAGCCGTCTGTAAACATTATTTATTGTTCTAATAAGCATTTAGTGTACAAAGCATGTGAGCATGTGCACATTGGCTTAGTTGGGAGACATTGTCAGCAGAAACAAAGACATCACACTCGGAAGTGTTTAATCATGTTATTGAATACCGAGCGCCAATTATGAATGGTTTCGCTGGTCAATAACTATTGAACGTTTTACAAAAGCATTTGATGACCATTTTCCAATGACGAAAAAATTATGCATCTAACGTTTAAATCAACAAAGTTACATTCGGCAGAGTTGTTATTACCTCTATGTGCTGTTCTCATCTACTGCGGGAAAATAACACTACAACAGAATCGATAGTGGTGTAGCCCTCAGTCTTTCAATAATGCTCGTTTTGGGATGCGAATTGATCATGCTGATATTTATTTCATTGTTTATTTTTTATTTATTTATTTATTTATTTATTTATTTATTTATTTATTTATTTATTTATTTATTTATTTATTTATTAGTTTACATTCGAGGGCAGGTTTTCCCTCCGTAGGTAGCGAGGTATCCCACCTCCACCGCCTCAAGGGCAGTGTCCTGGAGCGTGAGGGGTTTGGGTTGAGGATACAACTGGGGAGGAGGACCAGGACATCGCCAAGGTGGCTTCATCTGCTATCCAGAACAGGGGCCTTGTCGGTGTTGGGAAGATTGGGAGGGATCGGAAGAGGGGAAGAAGCTGCTGTGGCCTTAAGTTGAGTACAATCCTGGCATTTGCCTGGAGGAGAAGTCGGAAACCACGGAAAACGACTTCTAGGATGGCTGAATTGGGAATCGAACCCCTCTACTGAGTTAACCTCCCGAGGCTGAGTGGACTCCGTTCCAGTCCTCGTGGAAGAGCTGGGAATCGAACGCGGGTATCCGTGGGATGGCAGCTACACCACAGAGGAGGACATGTTATTTACGTTTGCACGTTTTTTGTCGTAAAGAATAGTTGCAGAGCCAAGAGTAACCATCTAAATTTTAAATCTCCTACGTGACTGGATAACGAACCCCGGGCTATATGAACCGCAGTTCACTGCGCTGATTATTTAGCCAAGGAACAGGACATCAACATTCCTCACTTCTGTGGTCGAGAGTTTCTGATACACCTATAAACTTCCAAATATCTAGGAATGGATGAAACTGTAATTATTTTGTGATGAACACAGAACGAGAAGAGCGTACGGTACATATAAGTGCACCTCATCGTTGAGATTCCGAAAACTGAAAAGATAGCTTTATTTTTTTACTTATTTACTTATGCATATATTTATTTATTTATTTATTTACATTTTTGGAACGTCATGTGGAAGAAATTTAGAAGATTACATCCCCAATAATATAAAATAAATAATTAAATACAAATACTATTGACTTCAAATCAGGTACGTTAAAGAAAATGTCTGCAAATAGATATTGAAAATCCTGATATATACCGACCTCCTTATATTTAACAGCAGCATACAGTGCTCGCGGTGTAGGGATAGTGTGCCTGCCTCTTACCCGGAGAACCCGGCTTCGATTCCCGGCCAGGTCAGGGGTTTTAATCTGAGGGCTGGTTCGAGGTCCACTCAGCCTAAGTGATTACAATTGAGGAGTTATATAACGGTGAGATGGCTTCCCCGGTCTGGAAAGCCAATAAAACGGCCGAGACGATTCGTCCTGCTGACCACATGACACCTCGTAATCTGTAGGCCTTCGGGGTGAGCAGCGGTCGCTTCGTATGCCAAGGCCCTTCGAGTCTGTTGCGCCATGGGGTTTATAGGGCGCTGTATACAGCATAGTTTTTCCCTGTTTGGTTCTCGCTTTTAATCTAGAAGTGTGTCTAAGGGACAATCCATGTAATTACTTTGCAGTTATTAGCTCAAGAGAGGGACTACGCCAGGCACGTGGGCAAATTAGCCAGTTAAAGCAACACCGACTCTGATGAACGTAATTAAAACTCCATGTTCATTAGTTTTGTGTGAAAGATTAATGTTAGCAGGGAGTGGGCGCGTGGCTAAAGGATGAAAATGGGAATTGCAAGCGTTTAAGTTTTCTCGACGTTCACCTTGGGATTTAAGCCAAAGCACATCCAGACCTAGAGGCGACCAGAGTAGTATGATATTATTTCGGTGATGAAGCGTGTTTCTAGAAATGTTTAAACTCAGAATGAGATAGATACAGTAATTTATGCTTAAAGGTGCCCTACCACATGCTTATTAGGGTCGGCGGGAAGCTGCTGGATTTAGCCAATCAGATCACTTCAAATGGCGACTCTTAAGCCCGCGAACTCATCTCATTGGCTGATGTAATACCGTCGCTGACGGGGAAATCACACAGCATGTGCAAAATATAATGTTGTATGAGGCCTTCACATTTATATTTCTTCCTAATCACCTTCTTTCGTGTCTAGCGATCGTCATAATCATCTTCACAATTTTCCTTGTCGATATAGACCGATAACGACGCGGCTTTTTAAGAACCATGGCCAGTTAGCAACACACGGCGCTGATACGAACTAAGAAGCACTATGTCATAGTCGGCATGGTAAAACTGTATAAAACTATTGTCATGTATTACTGCAACCATACCAAGCACGCCATTGCCCCATAGAACCATGCAGCAGGAACATTGTCCCGTAATTTAGGGCTACCGCCATCTAGCACCATACGCCAAGGCGTTCCATGGTATGGGACCTGTTAAGTCTAGAATCAAATGCCACACTATCTAGAAAGCAACGAAAATAAACGTCAAAAGTGTTGGGTGAACAAAAGCTCTTTCGACCGTGCAAGGATCAACTGCACTCCTCCGTTCCAAAGAATCACACAAACGGCCTCCCAGGGCAATGGTGCGTTCGCGGCAAAATATCTAAATATAAAACTAAACTAACTTAAAGGCATAAATGAACGGAGGGAAATTTAGGATGCAATCTTTTCCCAGCAAAATAACAAGCAAAGAAATGTTTAAAAACCTATTTATTATTCCTTGATAAAATCACGATTAATTGAAATCAACCCTGAATAATTCTACAATCAAAATATATACAACGTCCGATGGACTAATTATGAATTCTGAGATGTCAATCCCTTCATTAAGAACTTTTTATAATTCATATTTGACCATTGGACTGTTCTTAATCGTTCCATTCCCATTTTGACATGGCAATGAGTATTAATATCATTATTGGTTCAAAATCCTTTTTACGAACAGAAATATCCTTTTAGATGCGACGGATCTCATTACAAGCTTCTTTCATTTTTGAAGAAACACATTATCTATGCGAAAATTGGAGACAACTTGGAGTGGTCGCGTAACTCATTAATTATACTACTAATTAAATAAACAAAAGAATAAGCTAACGCTAGTGGGCAAAATCACAACCATCAAAATAAAATTAGACAAATGTCGGGTCCAGGAATCGAACCCACATCGCAATGAATCTGATGACAAATAACGAAGCAAAAAAGACATTAAACGCAACTCAAGGAGCATATTAAAAAATATCACGTACACATATTTTAAAACAAAGTATAAGCAACTGTCTGTACAACACAAAAAAATAAATTGTGTGTGACGAATAAACCCATGGTCTGTCTTGGAGTTCGAACCGATGGTCTCAAAGATGCCACCGACAAACTGGTCTCTCGAATAAAACCTCTATCTCAATTATTCATATGGTCAACATATCATACAATACTGGCGTTCCAGTTATTTACTTTCTTTATAGAAATAAACATGAACGAGTTAAAAAGAAATCCTTTAATTGTAATGGGTTTTATGTAAAACCACAAGCATTCAGTCTTAGTGGACAGGCTTGAACAATAACCTTGGCACTAACCCTACTCTAGTGCACCTTCTTCTAAAATCATAAATAATACAACGCAGAACCACACCTAATAATGGGTGACCGCATATCACTTCTTGTCAACAAACTCAAGGCGAGACGACCCGTCTCCCTGAAAATACATCATGGTGAATAATATCATTTCAACTGATATCCTCTTATCATATTCCATAGCTCCACTGGCTTATTAATTCTCTGCCCGCTTACAATTCTTCAATTCAATATCAAGCCAATATTCATCTTTTTAATTCCACATCCATGGACTAAGAATGTCCAGGTTCACATCCATCCGACTACATGTTTTCCTACAGTTTGAACTCAGACAAAAATCAAATATGGATTTAAACGAATCCATAATATTAGTCTAGTATTAAAGAAAAGCAAATACTTGACATAAAAGAAAAACTTTATCTAAAAATGGGAGGGCGATCGTTCTTGTCCAGGCTTGTCACAACTTGCACAAATAGTCAATACAGCCATCTACATTTTCTATTCATGAAAAATTATATTAAAACAAGAGTTCCTTCCTATCCCCATGATTATTATGCCAATAGTGGCATTTTTGAAGACACTGTCACCATGCATTACCAAAATAGGTTGAATATTCCAAAAGAATATACATATTGCACCCATAAGCGAATGCGCGTAAATGAATGCATATATTAAATATTTGGTAATTCACATATTAGAATACAGCAGTAGACTGGAAAAGCTTGCAGTCTCACAAAGCAACATTCTGGCGCCGTTCAGACGACAAGAATATCCACCGGATGCAACTTAAGGCACGAACGGCATATAGCTGGCCTAAGTGGTACGTCCAATAATGTTTATGGTGCCGACAAGAAGTGGAAACTTTCTAGCCAGTTCCCACGGGAAATCCGCACATTGGAATTTGACCTACTTAGAAGTGCGAGGGAGAAACAAATAATACCCGTCACCCCTCGCCAGAACGTGGTTCAGCCCAAGCTACGAGGAGCAGCAATATTTCAACCAATCACGATTTACGAAATTTAAGTGTCATGTCCTATCGGGAATCTGTATCCAGTTTTCCGTGATTCGGTGTCGAATGTAATAGTGGAATACGGTGTCCTAGACTGCAAGTAATATTTAACGAATATTTCACGCAAATACGTGGTTAAATATTTCTCAAAAACGAGTTTTCAACATTGTTTGGAAGAGTGGTTGTGCCCAGAGAGCGGAGTGTCATGGCGGCAAAGCGCCATGTTCCCAGTGTAAATAGGCCCTATGACGCTTTACAATTTAAAAAATAAACTACGATCATTACTGATAACGCAGTGTAGCACTCAAAGCAAACCAAATTTTGGAGTATTTAGAGTGCATTTCCGAACATTTTAACCTACGGACAAGGGGAAAATCGATCCAAGGTACCGTATCACTACGCAGCATCCCCTCCAATCGGACTATTTTGAAGTGGGGGTGTGAGAATTTACAAAAGCAGTAGCATCAGTGTGGTGATACCTCAGTTCTACTTGAAATTTTAGTGCAGACAGGTGATTCTACAATGAGTGCAGCATCAAGAGACAAATTAACATTTGTGTGAGTAGAGACTTAGCCAAGCAAAGAACACTTAGGAAGAATTCAAAAATAATATCAGATTTTTGGAATCAGTCAAACAATTATCCTAGCAAAATGACAGTGATAGTCGTAATACAAACTTTTCATAAATGAACATTTAATGTAGTGAGGCTGGCTGAACGGAGACGGACAATAGGAGTTTGCTTAATCTGTATTTATACAACTTTTTTAGCTCACAATTAGCTTGCACGTCACGATTCTAGTGGAGAAGTATTATTTTGTTGGACGGTATTTTCATAAACATTTCTCCATATCTTACATGGGAACAATACAATTAAACGTGAACAGTCTATAAAATGGTTATTTCATCTGAGACATTTGGGAGCAAACATTAGGTGAGCTAATTGCAGGGGAGACTTTGTTAACTAGTGGAGCTTAACGGTACAAGGACTGTGTCCACTTTCGTTTGTCAGAGAGAGGTCGATGGCTGCTATAATCCCTTGTGTAAACAGGCGGTAGAAGGAGAGGACTGAACGGAGACGACCAGGAGGAGAATGGCCAGGTAGATCTTTTCTTCCAGCGCACGTCAACTCTTTGGGAGCTATTGCAGTGTAATTTATGTTTTTCTTCATATAATGGTTAAAAGGCGTGTGAAATAATCTTACGTGTGCAACGCAAGCATGAGAATGGATCCAATTCGTGTGTATGAAGTGTCGAATAGCCTCCGCAAGATGATGAAGATGGAGTAGAATCATGTAGCGGGGACTGTGAGGATTTAACCCGCCTTCCAGCACAAAGGTAATGTGAGCATACTATAATCAAGTAACAATTTACTTGAGGGCTATGATCAATCAGTGGTCAAATTTAGGGTAGCGATTTATGTAGGCTTATTAATTATAAATTTTACGTACCGGATGGAATAAGTCTATTCTTCGATGTTATTTGTAGTTAGAGTTAGATGTGAGACCGGGACGTGAATCTGGGATTTCTGTAGATATTTTATGTACAGTTCAAGTTCTGATTTTTTAAACTATAATATTGGTGTTATAGTGATATTTTTGACTTTGTGGACGTTGCCGAGTTGTTTTTGGATTTTTTTAAATAACTGTAATTATAGCGCAGCCAATTTTTTTATCCATTTGGCACTATCATTTTTTTAATGATCATTTCATTGGACATCTTACATGTTATTTGCGGTATTGTGTTCATTTCATAATAATAATCCTATTTTTTTGGTGTACGTGGTTTCACATTTTCGATAGCCGGGTATTTGACAGGCAAATCTTGTGGTAACAGTCAATAGAGAAGGATAGGGAAACCATTGCAGGTCAAATCTGATAATCCATGGCATGTGCAATGAGCAATGAAATGGTAATACCCCTGATGATAACAATTGAAAATGGAGAATATGAAGCTTGAGGACCATGTTGTATAATGGTGTCGTAATATGTGTATGCGTACGACACAGTGTATTATTTATGATTGGCCCGTATTCAAATGAACGAGGCTGCATTGGCAAAGAAATGCCACTTTGAGAATAACGAGATGAATGTGAATTGAGAGGTAAACAATTTAACTAGGATAGTTAAATCTTCGACGATATATGTGACATTTGAAGGTGGAAGGCATACATATTTATAATTTTTCCAGGGATGAATATATCACTCGGAAATACGCAAATCAAAGACCGAGTTGAAACATGGAACGGACTGACCAAGCAATGTGTGAAATTTTTGAAAAGCAATGATAATCATAATTGACATGTAATATTCCTAGTTAGAATCCTTGAAAGTTGTGAGAGGTCATGCCCAGACATTTACGCCTGATATCACGAGAGTGTTACTTTAATATGTTTGATTAACATTTTCTGCATCTGGATCTGTGCGTATTTTTTTATTTAAATTCTGTTAGGCAGTGATCACGTCCATTTTATTGTGATTTTCCTTATACGGTTTCTTTGGCTTTGCACGGATATTTTATTTTGAGCACGGTGTTTTAATATTTCCTCTGTAGTAACTGAAGGTACGTGACAGATTGTTCATGATTTGATTGATGTAAATAAGATAGGAGTAGTTAGGGTATTTTTTTGAATTTATTTGTTTTCTGTTGGAGCATTGTGGTTACTCCATTGTCATGTACATTTTGTAAATAATTTCACTGTGTTAGGTTAGCAAGACCACAGATCGTTCATAGCCAATATCAAAGTAAACATTTATGCTCTAGGACATCGTAAATCACAAAACCTTTGAACCCCACTACAAAAGTTGAATTAGGTAAATGGTCCGACCCTTGATAAAACTTTGTGTCATAAGTGCCGAAAAATACGTAGACAAGATGGAATCTGCCTCCATCGATGGTGATGCCATATAATTTCAATAATTCTCTGTGCAAATACAGACAACGGCAAGGTAAAATAAATTAATTTGTAAAAGGGTCGAATTCATTTAATAAGGTAAAACTGAGGCACATGGCCAAATTTGTTCTAGTTCATTTGTAAAAGGATCCAGGCTATCACAGCTGGTAGTGTGTAAATTATTTAAATGTGCAATTATTCGTCATTAACCCTTTCCGGCCCTTAGCGCCCGAAAGCGCCCGACTGTTCATTTAGCCTTCCGGTCCTTAGCGCCCGAAAGCGCCCGGCTGCATTATCTGCATTCGTCTGCGATCTGTGCGATAGTTTTTTATTTTTCTCATCAGTGAAGTGTTTATAAGGCATTCATGAACACGCAGTGCAATCTACAAGTCTTAGGAAATAAAGGAAGAGAGATAATCTGTCTTGACGTTGCCTAGGCAACGGTCTTGAACTTCCGCGAGCGCGGGTCAGCTGTTTTGTCCGTAAACATGGCGGGATTGAATATCGCGTATATTGAAACTGAGTTGAATATGGGCGAAAATGTGACACAGAATCCTTGAGTAGGGGTGCATGTGAATTTTTAATGAGTGAATAATGTATCAACGAAGATAATTTTAGTGATAAGTGATATGAATGAAAACGAATATCGATAAATCGGACCTGATAGCGATGCCACGGCTTTTCAGGTAACACAAATATTTCGTTTCGTTACTCCGAATGATTAAATGGATGATGTTGAACCTGCGCATAATTCGGAAAGAGTATTAGGGGAAAGAGATTGTTTTCTACGTATGTTAGGAGGAGAAAAATTATTCAGTGACATAGCCTATTGCGCATATAACAATGCAGCCTTCAAACAGTCGCATTCCGGTAAGATAAAAACAGAATGGGAAGACACTTGGGCAGATCAAATAAAATCTTATATACATGGGCATCATTTCACTTCCAAAATCACATGATTATTGGTTTTGTGGGATTCAGACAACGTGGGAATGTGACAAATGCAGACTGTCTCTGTGTCGAGTATCACGAGGAGGGGGGGGGGGTGAAAAACACATTATGACTCAATAAACAGAGAAATGGATGTGATGGTATATTTTCTAATGTTATCGAAAATTTGAATTCATTGTGATCAATAGTTTTAACTGTATTTAAGTTTTTCTGAAACAATACGGTCTGTTTCAGTTTTTGCTAAATAATAGGTTGAAACCTGGGGATAAGCGGAGTGAAAATGCGGGCGGGAAAGGGTTAAGGAATGATTTGATAACTTTTCTTGGTTCAGCCAATGTTTGTTGAGTTTGTGGTTAAGAAATAGAATGGTGGTGAAATACTATGTTCATGGATTTTCTTTTATTTAACCAGGGCTTTGTACACAATTATATTTTTACAGTTTGGCAGTTTTCAACTAATATTGAACTTTGTGTCATCAAGTCTAGGACATCCACTTTATGGAATCATTTAATTAATTAATTAATTATTTTAATGTCACGCAAGTCCAGTCACTTGAGATATGTTTTAAATGCAGTTCATAGTGCTTTATTCAGAATGCAGTATATTTATGGATCTGTAGTCTGTTGTGGTTGTGTCACGTACATAAGAGACACCAGTTCGATGGTGATGATGTGTTATTAAAATTTTGTTGACCTTCAGTCGAGTTCATTTGGCAGATGTTTTAATGTTTGTTGAGGAGAATTTGAATTGTAATATTTTTCCAGTAACCTTCTTTATTTAATCCAATTTAACTTCATTTTATTTTACACACTTTCCGACTTTGTTCAATAAACTATTTTATTTATTTAAATTTAATCCAGTCTTTGGGTACCGTCATTTATAGTTTAGTTTACCCCATCTTTCATTTCCTCACCCCCCGAGCGACGTGTGGCCCATCAAACCGTGGGATACGAAGGACGCACCACCCTTGAGGAAGAAGAGTCTACATGAAGCGGTAGGTATTTTAAAATGTCATTATTTACAGAAGCAGCCGGCGCACATTTCAAGAGAGAAGACCACCGCATTTGGGTGCCTTTACAAGGGCACAATATCACGGGTGAAATTATCAAAATTGCAAATATATACTTTGCCATCCTAATCTAAAAGCACTGTCAACCCTACTGATAATTCCTTATTAAGTCACGAGCTTGCATTACATTAAATTTATATATTATAGGCCCGAAATTTTAGCCCATATAATAGAATTTCCATTCCCATCTACAGTAGCTGAATATATTTCAAACAATATGAAGACCACTCACAAGTCTCTCTCTAATTCATGAACACATGCAATTTACATTACTAACCTAAATTATTTGACCTATAGGCTATATTACATAACCGTGCATTTATTTGGATAATATTTAGATTTCTTTTTACTTATCGTCATGTCGAGAATTGCATGGTTCGGTCCCAGGAAAAGCCCTCATCGTCGTTTAGCCTCTCATGGCGCTGGCGTGGATCACAGGTTCGATTCCTCTTCTAGTCCTGCTGAGCACGTTGATAACCGCAGTGTCCCCTTCTTCACTGTAACAAGTCTAATGACGTTGAAATACGTTGCGTCATTCAAAAACACAATTTTTCAAAACTGTAACACAGTTCTCGTGGTCACGTTATTTAAGTACTTTCAATACTATCACTTTGCAGTTTTTTCACACCGCGTATTTGCAAAATGTATATTATTACTCCCGATTACAGGTAAGGCCAGAAAACCAGCGGACCGTGTGTCTGCCTTCAATCATTCGCGGCCAGTGGATGTTGTCTCAACATGGCTGCCCCTTATATAATTTCAACCCTAAACGAACAAGAGACGGCAATCAGTCCCCACCACATTTTTTCATATTAATGGTTCTACGGGTTGTATGACATCGACAATACGCTCAAATGTGTGACTCAGACTTTTAAGTAATCTAGTTATGTGCGGAAAACGCATCGATCCACAGTTCATTTAAAATTTATTATCAATATGATGCCATTACGGGGATCTCTCTACGGAGTCTGCGTACTAAGTTTGCGTGGGTACGCTACTGGTGCTTACATAATCAAATGGTAGCGTAATTTTCCGTACGTTAAAAACTCGAATTTCGGCAGAGGTCTGTTATGAAAACATATGATTTTCCGAGGTTTCACTTACTAATTATTATGCATATCTCGAAATCTTACAATACAAATCAAGCTTGCACGTTGGCATTGCCATGTTTCGGCCATTTTAGTGGGCGGAGTTATTAGTATAGATTTTCTTTCCTTGTCATTTTCCATAGCTCGCTCTCTTTCTGGGGATTCTTCCAGCTACGACGGACTCGTGTTTACACCACCAAGGCGGAGGCGTTGTGCAGACTGATGCAACCTAATGCAACTTTCTGTAATATGGACAAGGGAGCTTGACAAACTTTCTCACAGCCTAAATTAAATATTAAATAAATGTGTGTATGACCGAGGCGGTCACATCTGCCCTTCCGTCGGACTGAAGAAATTTGGAATATGTTACGAATTTGTTGACTTATTACAATTTATTGAAAAAGACTCTCATTCACGCTATAGTTTATGGTTTCTTCGGCCGTGTATTGTTCTCATGAGGTCTCGGTTTTTCAATTCTCAACCTGTGGTTTTCCCGTTCGAGAATTAAACCAAGTTGACCGAAAATTTCTCGTCGTTGTTCTAACTCTTCACAATCTTCATACCATTGGATGCCCTCGTCTTCCTGGTGTTCAGTTCTTGTCATCTGGACCTCTGCATCGTCAAGATTTTCATCTTATTCATATAAAAATTAATCACTACTGATCTGCATTTCGGGCAGTCGCCCAGGTGGCAGATTCTCTATCTGTTGTTTTCCTAGACTTTTCTTAAATGATTGCAAAAGAAATTGGAAATTTATTGAACATCTCCCTTGGTAAGTTATTCCATTCCCTAACTTCCCTTCCTATAAACGAATATTTGCCCCAATTTGTCCTCTTGAATTCCAACTCTATCTTCATATTGTGATCTTTCCTACATTTAAAGACACCATCCAAATTTAATCGTCTACATATGTAATCCCACGCCATCTCTCCACTGACAGCTTGGAACATACCACTTAGTCGAGCAGCTCGTCTCCTTTCTCCCAAGTCTTCCCAGTCCAAACTTTGCAACATTTGTGTAACTCTACTCTTTGGTCGGAAATCGCCCAGAACAAATCGAGCTGCTTTTCTTTGGATTTTTTTCCAGTTCCAGAATCAAGTAATCCTGTTAAGGGTCCCATAAACTGGAACCATAGTCAAGTTGAGGTCCCACCAGAGACAAATATGCTCTCTCCTTTACATCCTTACTACAACCCCTAAATACTCTCATAACCATGTGCAGAGATCTGTACCCGTTATTTACAATCATATTTATGTGATTACCCCAATGAAGATCTTTCCTTATGTTTATACCTTGGTATTTACAATGATCCCCAAAGGGAACTTTCACCCCATCAACGCAGTAATTAAAACTGAGAGGACTTTTTCCATTTGTGAAACTCACAACCTGACTTTTATCCCCGTTTATCATCACACCATTGCCTACTGTCCATCTCACAACATTATCGAGGTCATTTTGCAGTTGCTTACAATCTTGTAACTTATTTATTACTCTGTACAGAATAACATCATCTGTAAAAAGCCTTGTCTCTGATTCCACTTCTTTACACATATCATTGATATATATAAGAAAACATTAAGGTCCAATAATACTGCCTTGAGGAATTCCCCTCTTAACTTTTACAGGGACAGATAAAGCTTCACCTACTCTAATTCTCTGAGTTCTATTTTCTAGAAAGAGAGCCACCCATTCAGTCACTCTTTTGTCAAGTCCAATTGCACTCATTTTTGCCAGTAGTATCCCATGATCTACCCTATCAAATGCTTTGATAAGTCAATCGCAATACAGTCCAATTGACCTCCTGAATCCAGGATATCTGCTATATCTTGCTGGAATCCTACAAGTTGGGCTTTAGTGGAATAACCTTTCCTAAACCCAAACTGCCTTCTGTCAAATCGTTTATTAATTTTGCAAACATGTCTTACATAATCAGAAAGAATGCTTTCCCAAAGCTTACATACAATGCATGTCAAACTGTCAGACCTGTAATTTTTCAGCTTTAAGTCTATCACCCTTTCCTTTCTATACAGGGGCTACTATAGAAACTCTCCGTTCATTTGGTAAAGTTCCTTCATGCAAACAAAAATCAAACAAGTACTTCAGATATGGTACTATATCCCAACCCATTGTCTTTAATAAATCCCACGAAACCTTATCAATTCCAGCTGCTTTTCTAGTTTTGAACTTTTGTATCTTACTGTAAATATCATTGCTGTCATAGGTAAATTTTAATACTTCTTTAGTATTAGTCACCTCCTCTATCTGGACATTTTCCTTGTAACCAACAATCTTTACATACTGCTGACCGAATTCTTCTGCCTTTTGAAGATCCTCGCATACACACTCCCCTTGATCATTAATTATTCCTGGAATGTCCTCCTTTGAACCAGTTTCTGCCTTAAAGTACCTATACATACTCTTCCATTTTTCACCAAAATTAATGTTGTTACCAATTATTCTTGCCATCATGTCATCCATAGCTGCCTTCTTTGCTATATTCAATTTCCTAGTAAGTTCCTTCAATTTCTCCTTGCTTCCACAGCCATTTCTAACTCTATTTCTTTCCAAACTGCACCTCCTTCTTAGACTCTTTATTTCTCTGTTATAATATAGTGGACCTTTGCCATTCCTTGCCACCTTTAAAGGTTAAAACCTATTTTCACATTCCTCAACAATTAGTTTAAACTCATCGCAGAGTCTGTTTACATTTTTATTTACCGTTTTCCACCGATCATAGTTGCTTATTAAAAACTCCCTCATGCCTGTTTTATCAGCCATCTGGTACTGCCTAATAGTCCTAATTTTAATCTCTTCTTTTCTTTCACATTTATTTTTAATAACCACAAAAACAGCTTCGTGATCACTAATACGATCTATTACTTCGGTTTCTCTATAGAGCTCATCTGGTTTTACCAGCACCACATCCAGAACATTCTTCCCTCTAGTTGGTTCCATCACTTTCTGAATCAGGTATCCTTCCCATATTAACTTATTTGCCATTTGTTGGTCGTGCTTCCTGTCGTACGCATTACCTTCCCAATTGACATTTGGTAAATTGAGATCACCCGCCACGGTCACGTTCCTTTCCTTATCGTTTCCCACATAGCTAATTACCTTATCAAATAATTCTGAATCAGTATCTGTGCTACCCTTTCCTGGTCTGTACACCCCAAAAACATCTAGTTGCCTATTGTCTTTAGAAATGATCCTTACCCCTAGAATTTCTTGCTTGTCATCTTTAACTTTTTCGTAGCTTACAAATTCTTCTTTCACGAGAATGAATACTCCCCCTCCTACTTTGCCTATGATATCTTTACGATACACCCTCCAGTTCCGTGAGAAAATTTCTGCATCCATTTTATCACTTCTCAGCCATGATTCAACTCCTATTACAATATCTGGTAAGTATATATATCTATTAAATTACTTAATTCTATTCCTCTCTTTACAATACTTCTACAGTTGAGCACTAACAGTTTTATGTCAACCCTACTTGATTTCCAGTTCCCTGTTCCCTTAACACCGCTGTCTAGCGCACCCTGTTTCCATGACTGTACTTCCCTATAACCCTTCTAAACAAATTTCCTAACTTATATGTACCACTGCGGTTTAAGTGAAGGCCATCTGAGCGCAGATCCCTATATCCTACCCACCCATTAAGATCTAGAAATTTCACTCCCAGTTTCCCACATACCCACTCCATAGTCTCATTTAAATTCCCAATCACCTTCCAGTCAGTATCCCTCCTACACAGTATTCCACTGATAACAATCTCCGCTTCCTTAAAACTCATCCGTGCTGCATTTACCAGATCCCACACATCCCAACTATGTTTGTACTTATACCTGTTTGTCTTACGTTGTTAGTACCAACGTGAAACAATACCAGCTTCTCCTTTCCCTCCTCCTTCTCTTCTTCTTTCATCAACATCTGCCTGAACCTAATTCCTGGATAACACTCTACCCTGGTATCATTTCCTCCACACATTTTCCCGACATGTTTAACAATAGAATCCCCCATGACCAGAGCCTCAAACCTACCCACCTCATTTGATCCCCTCCCCTCCTGGTCAGTCCTATCTTTTCTGACAGCTGCAGAAGCTACTTCCTCCTCCCCTTTCTCCATCCCATGACCGTTCCACCTGTCTTTTCCTATCCACTACTCCACATTTTCCTGAGCTATCTCCTCCCTTTCTCCTACTTCCAAACTTCTCGGCAACAGTTCCCTGTTCTTCATCTTCCCTCGGTTGTTCTACCTGCAGGAACTCGTACCGATTTCTCACCGACACCTGTCCTGAATTTTGATCCTGAATAGAGCCCTTAGCTTGGGATCTCCTTCCCCTTAAAACATTAGACCAACTTTCTTCCACAATTCCCCCATTTCCTTCCAATCCCTCTATTTCACCTACTGTATCCTGTACATTGTTTGGAGGCCTACTTTCCTTCCTCTCCTCTGAGAGTATCCTAATTATCTCCCTCAAGCTCTCCAACTCCTCCCTCATACTCCTAAATGCCTGGCTACACCCACAGTTCCTACACTCGCACTGCTTAGGCAATTTTTACTAAATAATGAAAAGAAAAGAAAAATATGATAACTTATTCTGTGCAAAATAAAATGAAAGGAAAGAAATATTGTCTAGGTTAGTTCACAAAGATCACACGGTAGTAAGTTATTTAATATAGGCTACTAGTACACTACAATACTACTTAATTGTACTATTTTTATTCCTACAACACGCTAACACGATGAAATTGCTGTTAATTACTGGAAACAGAGAATAATACACAAGAATTACACAATTCTTAACTGCAGTAAGTCTACCCTAATTACAACAACAGAATTTTAGTAAGAGAGTTACTACAGATACCACAGAAACGGTAATATACTATACAAATATTTCACATTAATAGAATAAACATACTACTTTCTAATAAGATGCTATACCGGTGGATTGTTACCATTATCTTCATCTTGATCTTCTCATTCTTCGGAATTCGGGTCTGGATGGTCCACATATAATCTAATGCTTCCTGGTGGATAATATATACTGTTCATTCTTCGTATCAAATAGAGTTTCCGTCAATTCGGGATCACAACCTGAGATATATGGATTTACTTTAATGTCCCTGATACTACTACTTTGAAGATAGAGTTCGACACTTTCGTTTTTCTTCTTTGTCTTCCTGCCAGAGTTTCCTAATGGTGTCGATGTTCTAAATTATATGTCATCACCATAGGCTTCCATATAGGATCCCTGCTCATGTCCTATTGAGTTTGCGACCCTGGACCTTCACTTTCGGTTGCTTGTTGCAACACGGCTACCTTCCATTTCCTTGGTCCTGTCGATTACGTTCCCGCTGCTCCACGTATCGTCTGGGATTTAAAATCCTCCCATCTAATTTTTCTTTGCACTTCGCGGCTTATGGGTTCGAAACGCTCCTGGGTCGATTTTTCCTCCATGACTAACATATTCTCTGACCGGTACATTGTCCGTACTTGTAGCAGTACCGTTTGATATGATACCGTCTTTACCGTCGACTCATGTTTAGCGCGTATCGTCGCCTCTCTTCTCTTCGTTCTTGAGATCTAGTACGTGATCCTCGTCGTGGTCCCAAACAACTTCCTTTCGTGGTGCTATGCGTCTTCATTTCTTCTTCTTCTTTCTTTTGCCTGTCTTTTTCGATGAGATAGTGTCCCCTTCTCAGTCGGCGGAGCGGGAACGTCAGCAGGGCCAACTTTCCTGTTTCGGGACAGACCTTCCTATAGGTGACTGGATAAGTGACATAACATGAAGAAAAAATCGGAACAAAATAACATTAAAAAAAATATAAAACAGTCTGGGCAGTGCAGAAGAAAAATAAGAAAAATCTATTTACACAAATATAACTCAAATAGATTGATTCTGGTTTGCAACATGAATATAAGTCCACAGCATGCCCATGGGTTCCATTTGATTCGACCTGTCTTCAATTAAACACCATCCGAAGTCATACACTAAGTCAAATCCTCCATTTATGGGACTGTAACATTGGACCAATCATAATGTTAGCGACAATGTCGTTATGACCAATAGTGCTACATTAGATCATGAAATTACAATATTCCCTTGTGTGAATAATTTTTAAAAATTATTTCTAGCTCCTCATAAAAGTTTGGGTAAATTCCCATCAATTATTTCTCATTAAATTACCATGTCCTTTCTCTGAAAATATTTATTATTTATATTTTCTTAGAAATTTCCTTTATCTTATTTTAGAGAATTCAGTAACATTTTACTTCTAAAAATATTTTTCAATACTCAGAAAATCCACTTACAAAATACTCGGAAAATCTCTGATCATTATGGTAAGAAAAACCTCTCAATCTTACATGGAAAATGTCTTTACAATGCCATTTGAAATTCTTTGACAAATTACTTTGGAAATTCTTTGGCAAATTTCCCCTCCTTCATAGATTACGTTCGACTGTATTCCTTTTATAGACCACATTAAACGATTTTTCGCTGACTAATACACTGTGAATAGATAGAGTATCACGTAGCGAAACGCGCAATCAACGTAAACTAAAACTCCATTGGACAATAAACCACAGAAGAAAAATCACTAAAAGAGATAACATTTATGGAAACACGTGGATAAGCTTTCACACAATAACACAATCTCCCCCCCCCCCGAAATATTTGAAATATTTACCAGCAGATTATATCATATTGTCGAGGTTATTATTATTATTATTATTATTATTATTATTATTATTATTATTATTATTATTATTATTATTATTATTATTATTTTATTATTATGTCTCCCTTTAGATTTAGGTTGAAGACCCTCGCATTATTGGCACATAATATTAAAGACTCACCATGACCTGTGATGAATGACAAAAATAGGATGAATAAAATATCGAAGAACTAATCATCACCACCATCAGTAAGGGATACATCGAAGAATGCACTCATAACCTCAGGGAAAGATAGAAACAATTATCGGGTCATATTTTACATAATATAAGTTGTTGAGCGAAAGTCGATTATTATTCCCTGAATAATTAATTACATCACCGTAAATCACCCTTCTAAGATAGGTCTTACTTCAAAAATCATTTCTTTATCAAAGCTTCGATTTAATTATTATTTTAACATAATCCAATTAATTACATGCTTATCGTCATGATTTTTATGAAGCCACACATTATGCTTATTATTAGGCTTCATTCCCCCATAATTCATTTCGAAAACTTTAAATACTCGTAACCTCGTGATATTCACTAGCAACTGAATCAACACAGCAATATTCCAAGAATATCCACAAAATGAAACTAATGAATCAGTGAATCCATGACTACTCTACTATCACCACCACTTAAATACTACATCTCTAACTAATCTACATTTCTTCTTCTTCTTCTTCTTCTTCTTCTTCTTCTTCTTCTTCTTCTTCTTCTTCTTCTTCTTCTCCTTCTCCTTCTTTCGAATGGGCCACCAGAGGACCACGAGCCAATTTCAATTCCTTCTTCTTTGTTCTTTCCTTTTCTTCCAGTACGCTTTCATCTGTTCACTATGTTTCTTCTTTCTGTCTTCAGACCACTTTGAACCAGTCTTTTTTACTTTCCTACTTTGGAATCCTTCTATTTTCAATACTTTTTCCCGAAAGCCTTCTCTATAATTTATTTCTTCTGTTGTTATATTGTTTTTTTCTAAATCCTTTCTTACTCCATTGACCCAGCTTGTCGTTGATTTCTTATCCCACAAATATCTGAAAATCTTACATTTCATTATATAAGAATACAATCCAACTAGCAATCTACTGAAAGAGAAGAAAATGTGACAAATGTACTTATTATTCCGATGTAAATCTCCGGCGTCTTGAATGTAGCTGTAGATGTCGCTTCCTCCTCTGGATTTTGGTGGATTGTAGATGAACAAATTCATCGTGCTGGCTCACACACGTCGGCATAACATATCAGGATTATTGTGAAGTCAAATAGCGTCGAATTACTCCAGCGGTGTTTTAGAGTTCCCCAGGATTTCCTTCTTGGTCGCTCCATGATGACGGCTGGTCTTCGTAGGTGTTGCTGAAACTAAAATTTATTTTAAAAATTTGATCCACACTCGTTGTAGATTAACAGTTCGTCTTACAGTACTTAACTGGCGCAATGACGTACACTTTGGTTCAACCCTACAGAAAGCTTCAAATCTTGAGCTCATTTCTCACTTTACAGCACATCGTTGAGTTGTCGGAATCTCGAATAATCTACTGTATTACTAATGAAACGATGCTCCTTGGCCAGGTTTGTTCTCAAAGATTCTATTTCGGTGATAATCTTCCCTCGTAATTCATACTAGAACATTCCACAAAAATCTGCGGCAACTTTTGACGTAATGTGTGTTCTGAATGTCCGTGGTTTGGAAAGTTCCATCCAGGAAAATTTGCGGCAATAATATATCGCACTAGACTGAATCGTCGACACGGGAAATTTAATTAGCACTCTTAAATATTATAGTCGTCGTGCAGTAGTAAATTGTAGTCAGTTAAAACCACACTGTTCGCTTTCTCCACTGGAACTGTACTGTTCGACGTCTCTTCTCAAACTCTACTGTTCGCTGTCTCTCTTCTGAATCCACACTGTTCGACGACTTTCTAGAATGATTCTCCGACCATCCAACATCATCACTAATTTTCAATCGTCGTCAGCTATTCTGCGACGTGATTCGTTCTTCAAATTTGGAGCAGATCTTTCTGGAATGTCACTCCCCTTGGCTTCCGGCTCGCTAGGTGACGTAAACCCTGTGACGTGCGGTGACCTTCATTGCAGCGGAACAGCACGGTAATCAGCTGGCTGCTTGCTCACGCGTAAACCCGTATTGCATTACGAAAATTAAACCAACTTTTCTAAATCCAATAAAATCCCATTTGGACGTGTACAATAGACTGCTTCGCCTCCTTCTTAGAAGCAGCATTCATTTCCATATTTACGTATTCGTGACCGGACTTCATCTTCTTTTCTGGTGATCCCCAGTTTGATTCTTCGGATGGTCGATACATCTTGTAATTCCGATTTCTCAATCTTTTCTTTCAACTCATGTATAAAGTCGTCATGTATATCTACTGTTAATTTCCCTTTTTGCATCTCGTGTGACCAGTCCTCTATCCTATCTAACGTACTATACTCATTCTTCTGTACCTCCTCTTGGATCGAGGCTATTCCATCGAATATCTGCTTTCTAACCTCTGATATTCGCTTATCCACGTTGGTAACACTTTCCTGTTTCAACGCTCTTGTTTGGTTCCGAATTTCATGCATATCAACCTGAGTCTGATGGACTTCCTTCCTAACGTCTTATATTATTCTATCTGTGGTTTCCTGGTGAACTGTCACCGTTTGCATATGAACATCGATTTGTCCCGTCATACTTAATGTCTGAGCCCCAGCACGTTCGACGCGCTCAATTACCGTGCCTACACCACCAAGTCGGAGGCGTTGTGCAAACTGATGCAACGGTCAAAGTACGTTTCGATAGGACCAGTAACATTGGTATATCAAACATTCAATTTTGGGCACCGTCCCCTAAACAACTATTTCATCCAGCGTGAATAAAATGATTTACAGCCTAGACTGTAGTGCCTTTCCACTGACTTTACACACCGATTTTCATTAAAAACTCTTCACCCATTTTCTCGTGGTTCGGTGCTGATAGGGACTTAGCAAAATAACCGAAATTCATGAATGTCCCTGTTATCATAGCCGTTAAAAAAATTGTATAACACATAAATGATGGGAAATTTAATTCTATATAGATGTATTATTTAGTATTTATTGATAGATTCTCTGCTTCTGATTCTCTGAACCGAGGGCCATTACGCTGACCATTTAGTCGAGCAACCGTATGGACTGCAGCGTAAACAGCACTCCGAAATAGCCAGTCATGCCACCCGGAGTACTATAATAGGACAGTTCGGCGGCCTCCTCCTCCTCCCGCGGGAAATTTGAATTTTGGCGGGAAATTTGAATTTTGGCGGGGCTTTGAATTTTGGCGGGAAATTTGAATTTTGGCGCGATTTTGAATTTGTAAACAAAGCTACGTGCTTTTTGACAGCTGTCATCGACAACAACGCATCGCTAACCTCACTGCTGCCATCATGACGGGCCTAAACCTCAGTAGTACCAACTTAACCTTACAAGAGTGGGATTTGAATTTGTAAACAAATCCACGTGCTTTTTTGACAGCTGTCATCCGCCATCTTTAAACTACAGAGCACCGTGCTGCCCTCTTTATCGCAGTAGCTGCAAATTCGTCACCTGTCATCGGCAGTGCTGCCATCATGGCGGGCCTAAACCTTAGTGCTACCAACTTAACCTCACTAGCGTGAGATAAACAAAGCCACGTGAATTTTTTGACAGCTGTCATCCGCCATCTTTAATCAAGAGAGCGCCGTGTTGCACTCTGTGTGGTGGCGGCAAATTGGAAGTGCTTTACAAACTCAAGTGCTTTTGTCATCCGCCATCTTTAATCCAGAGAGGACCGTGCTGCCCTCTTTGTGGCGGTGGCAAATTCCACGTGCTCTTGTTTGGGAAACTAACTCACGTGCTTTTTTCTGACAGCTGTCATCCGCCATCTTTAATCAAGAGAGCACAGTGCTGCCCTCTTTAGCTAATTACCTTTGAAATGTGGTGGCGGATAATTTGAAAAATGCTTTTTGACAGCAGCCATCTTTGAGCACCGTGCTGCCCTCTTTACCTAGATACCTGTGGTGGCAGACAATTCTACGTGACAGCAGCCATCTTTGAGCACAGTGATGCCCTCTTTGTGGTGGCGGCAAATTCCACGTGCTCTACAAACTCACGTGCTTTTTTCTGACAGCTGTCATCCGCCATCTTGCATCACAAACCACAGTGCTGCACTCTATGTGGTGGCGGCAAATTCCACGTGCTCTTGTTTGGAAACAAAGCCACGTGCTTTTTTTCTGACAGCTGTCATCCGCCATCTTTAACCAACAGAGCACTGTGCTGCTATCATGCGGGTAGTTTCGTTAGCTGTCACCCGCCATCTTTAATGAACAGAGCACCGTGCTGCCCTCATGCGGGCAATTTCGTCAGCTGTCATCCGCCATCATTAAACTACAGAGCACCGTGCCGCACTCTTGCGGGCAATTCCGTCAGCTGTCATCCGCCATCTTCAATCCAGAGAGCGCAGTACCGCACTCTTAGGTTGACATGTGGTGGCGGACAATTTGAAAAGCTGCCAAGAGAGCATCGTGTTGGCATCTTTATTCTTTGACATGTGGTGGTGGCAAATTCCACATCCGCCATCTGAGAGCACCGTGCTGCGCTCTTGATCGTAGTAGCGGACAATTTGAAAAGAACATGTCAAGGAATACCTTTGTTCTAGGAGAAGAAAAGACTACAGTTCCGAACGGCTTGCCTAAGATAGCGACTGTGTTAACCTCCTTTTCCCTGCTCTGTTAAGGCATAGCTTAATCGAATACTTGCAGATTATATTACAAAAGAAGTGATTAAGAATATGATCGATACAACATATGATCAGAACATTGAATGAAGTGTTTGGGGTGCACCTTCGTTCTAAGAGAATCGAACCCGAGACTGCCGGGTGAGAGGCAAGCACACTAAACCAAACCGTAGGAGCCGGCAATTCTCTTTCTATACACTCGGCTGTAAAATATATTTTTAATCCCGGTCCTGTTACGTTAGGAACCGCATCTAGCTGTAAAAACAGGAGCTCCAAACATTTACAGTGTTAAGATTTAGGAACATGCTATGTGCTCACACCGGGTTACATTTTTTTGTTCCACCGTATAGAACACTGTCTTTGAAGTTGTATCGGCGCAGTCAGTCAGAGCGACGTGAGGAATGCATGCGTTGACTGAAATTGTACACTCGGCTTCCGGCTGTAGTAACCTTGAACGAGGACACTGCGTGCTGATAAGCTACTTGTAACTCACGGAACATTTTCTTAGACGTGTAGCATTTAGCTGGTGTAAGTTCCTAACATAAAATATTATGATTGTACGGAGAGGTTAAAACCCAGTACCAGCACATAGCCTACCCCTATCGAAAGAGCTTACACGGCGCCGGCACATAGGCTACTCCTGTTGAAGGAGTCTGTACAAGGTTTAACACCCCCATCAACAGCCCTTACTTAATGCTGGCTTTTTGCACACCCTCTGGTTATACGAAACTGCCTGAGAATGTAATATACTACAGTAGGGAGAGGGTAAAACCCGGTGCCGGCACATAGCCTACTCCTGCCGAAAGAGCCTGCACAAGGCTTAACGCCTCCATACGACAGATGAATCACCATCAACATCTTGTACCCGCAATCAGTTTCGGAGAAGCCAGCGCAAGGTCTAACGTCCTCATCAACAGCCCTTACTTAATACTGGCTTTTTGCACACCCTCTGGTTATTCTAAACTACCTAAGAATGTAATATACAATAGTAGGGAGAGGGTAGAACTCGGTGCCGGTACATAGCCTACTCCTACCGAAGAAGCCTGCGCACAGCTTAGCACCTCCATCCGACAGATGAATCACCATCAACATCTTGTACTCACAATCATTTTCGAAGGAGCCTGCACAAGTTTTAACGTCCCCATCAACAGCGTTATATGCCCTTACTTAATGCTGGCTTTTTGCACACCCTCTGGTTATTCGAAACTACCTAAGAATGTAATATACAACAGTAGGGAGGGGGTAAAACTCGGTGCCGGCACATAGCCTACTCCTTCCGAAGAAGCCTGCACACAGCTTAGCACCTCCATCCGACAGATGAATCGCCATCAACATCTTGTACTTACAATCATTTTCGAAGGAGTCTGCGCAAGGTTTAACGTCCCCATCAACAGCGTTATACCCTTACTTAATGCTGGCTTTTTGCACGCCCTCTGGTTATTTGAAACTACCTGAGAATGTAATATCCAACAGTAGGATCGCCTCCATCCGACAAATGAATCACCCTCAACACTCTTGTACCCGCAATCATTCTCGCTACTTCGGGAGATAGCGGGTTCGAACCCCTACTGTCGGAAGCTGTAAAAAAGCAAATGCTAGGCGAGGGACCTGCGCGATCGTCATAACATGTAATTACATGATCTAGCCGGATGCGGTCTTAGCTCAATACATTTAAGTGCCTACAGGTAAGGAATACCGCGGATGACGGCTACTTGCTTAGCTTAGTACCCTACCGTTTAAGTCCAGAGGTCGATGATCGCGCGCTAACTTTCTAAGGCTCGATCCGCTGCAGAACTCTTAAATTCTGACACCTCGGCATCAACAGCAGGTTCGATCCCGGCTTAAATACGTCAGCCTGCGGAACTCAGCGTAAGGCACTCAGGAGAGCTCTTGTTGCATAAACATTTCGTTCGAACTGTACTGCAAACGTCTGCAATTCTTGATATCCGCTTGGTAACAAGGAGCATATTTACTCGCTGCAGTCTGCGTGAAGCGCTCACAGTTCTTTGTGTGTGTTTACTACGTGCACATCCCCCGTCTAAGTACTGTCTGCTGTGAATATTATTCTTCAGCCTTCAACTTAAGGTAAGCCTGAACTGTTAGTTACTGTTTGCAAAGCAACTTCTACGCTAGGTAATAAACATCTGCATTCATACATTTTCTTTTCTTTTAGGTACCGTTCGAGTTACAGGCTTGAAAGTACGCATTTTATTCATGCGAGTAACAGTTTGCGGCGCGAACATTTTAAGGTATGTTTCGAACTTTGAGTTGTAAAGATAGCTAGGCTAGCTGACGTACCCTACACTACATTCATATATGTTTGTTCTTTTTAGGTACGACCAGAATATTATCATTCGAGTTACAGGCTTGAAAGTACGCATTTTATTCATCCGAGTAACAGTCAGCAGCACGTGCATTTTTAAGGTATGTTTCGAACTTTGAGTTGTAAAGATAGCTAGGCTAGCTGACGTACCCTACACTACATTCGTATATGTTTCTTCCTTTTTAGGTACTACCAGAATATTATTATTCGAGTTTCAGGCTTGAACGCACGCATTTTATTCATCCGAGTAACAGTTTGCAGCGCAAAGATTTTAAGGTATGTCTGACCTCTATAAGTTGAAACTTGGTTTCTTCCGAACATTGTAACTTTAAGCTAATCTCTATGTATAAATAGTTGTTCTCTTCAATCCTCATGCTATAGAAGAGGTTAATCTTATAATTTCAAACTCACAGCCATGTCCGACCTCTATAGGTTGAAACTTGGTTTCTTCCAAACATCGCAACTTTAGTCTATTGATAAATAGTTATTCTCTTCAATCAGCATGCAGTAGAAGAGGTTAATCTTACAATTTCAAACTCACAGCTATGTCTGACCTCTATACGTTGAAACTTGGTTTCTTCCGAACATCGTAACTTTAGTCTAATCATAAATAGTTGTTCTCTTTAATCTACATGCTGTAGAAGAGGTTAATCTTATAATTTCAAAATTTTAGCAATGTCTGACCTCTATACGTTGAAACTTGGTTTCTTCCTAACATCGTAACTTTAGTCTAATGATAAATAGTTATTCTCTTCAATCAGCATGCAGTAGAAGAGGTTAATCTTATAATTTCAAACTCACAGCTATGTCTGACCTCTATACGTTGAAACTTGGTTTCTTCCGAACATCGTAACTTTAGTCTAATCATAAATAGTTGTTCTCTTTAATCTACATGCTGTAGAAGTGGTTAATCTTATAATTTCAAACTTTTAGCAATGTCTGACCTCTATAAGTTGAAACTTGGTTTCTTCCGAACATCGTAACTTTAGTCTATTGATAAATAGTTGTTCTCTTTAATCGACAAGCTATAGAAGAGGTTAATCTTATAATTTCAAACTCACAGCCATATCCGACCTCTATAGGTTGAAACTTGGTTTCTTCCGAACATCGTAACATTAGTCTAACGATAAATAGTTATTCTCTTCAATCAGCATGCAGTAGAAGAGGTTAATCTTATAATTTCAAACTTTCAGCCATGTCTGACCTCTATACGTTGAAACTTGGTTTCTTCCGAACATCGTAACTTTAGTCTAATCATAAATAGTTGTTCTCTTTAGTCTACATGTTGTAGAAGGGGTTAATCTTATAATTTCAAACTTTCAGCCATGTCTGACCTCAATAGGTTGAAACATGGTTTCTTCCGAACATCGTAACTTTAGTCTAATGATAAATAGTTATTCTCTTCAATCAGCATGCTGTAAAAGAGGTTAATCTTATAATTTCAAACTTTCAGCCATGTTCGACCTCAATAGGTTGAAACTTGGTTTCTTCCGAACATCGTAACTTTAGTCTAATGATAAATAGTTATTCTCTTCTATCCACATGCTGTAGAAGAGGTTAATCTTATAATTTCAAACTCACAACCATGTCCGACCTCAATAGGTTGAAACTTGGTTTCATCCGAACATCACAACTTTAGTCTATTGCTAAATAGTTAATCTCTTCAATCAGCATGCTGTAGAAGAGGTTAATCTTATAATTTCAAACTTTCAGCAATGTCTGACTTCTATAGGTTGAAACTTGGTTTCTTTCGAACATAGCAACTTTCGCCTAATCTCTATTGGTTGTTCTCTTTTCAGATGTTCCCCTGCTGTGAGGAATGCAATGTAACGTTTACAAGGCGAGATAACTTCATGCGCCATATGAAATCAAAACACCCTAGCATAACATCCGCTTTATGTAAATTTTGTGGTGTGTATTTCGCTAACGTAGAGCGATACGAGGCTCACTTAGTAGAAGCGCATCAGGTATATACTTGCAACTATAACCCTCAGGTAATAGGAGAAAAGCGTAAAAAAACGGATGTAGCTGTAGGAAGTACTAGTAGTAAAAAACATAGAAAAAATCATGAACTTCAAACTATTCACTGCGAGCACTGTAACACTGATGTACCATCTTCACATTTTCAGGGGCACTTACGGAGTAATACGCATAAAAATAACTGAGTAATGCGCATAAAAATAATGCGTGTAGAAGTGGTAGTAACACAAACATCGAGGAAATTAATACTGCATTTAAAAGTAGGATTTCTAGTTACAGAATTCGCCCCAGTCAAAAGTTTCAGGGCACTTCAAACTTTTTAAATTGTATTCAACCGGATGTACAACAGCTTCTTGCTAAATCTTTGTCCAATCATAATTTATTTACAGTTAATTTTGAACTTTTCGCCTTGTACATTAAAAGCACGGATGAATCCGAAATAACGGACATTAAATCATTTAATACGAAGAATTTTGTCATAAGTGAGTCGACTAGTTTTGGTGATGTACTTAGGGATGTCTCTAACATTATTTCAACTAAGAGCGAGGAATTTCAGGAAAAGGAATCAGGGTGGGCTTTAGTTGAAATAATGTATCTAGAAGTTAACATCAATAAGTACAATCCTATGCGAGGATTTTCACACATCGAGCTGCCGACATGGATTCAGCGAAAAGAAGCTGTTGTAAACATCCAAAACAATGACGAAGCATGTTTGGCATGGGCGGTGATGTCGGCTTTAAATCCTGCTAAATCGAATGTAGGGAATAGAACATCATCGTATCCACACTATTCAACGCAGCTAAATTTCGATAGTATAGAATTTCCTGTGCAGTTAAGAGATATTAAGCGCTTTGAAGAATTAAATAACATTAGCATTAATGTGTATGGTGTAGAGAAAAAGTCTGTAGTAGGCCCTCTGTATTATACATGTCATAAGAAGGGTACTCATGTTAACTTACTCTATATCGAAAACAGTGAAAATAGCCACTTTGCTGGATTAAAAATCTGAGTAGACTTGTTGGTAGTCAGTTGTCAAAACATGATGGTAAAAAGTGCCTATGTGATGGATGCTTGCAGTATTTTAGAACTGAAGATCAGTTAACGAAGCATTCCAAGAATGACTGCAATCATGTACGTACAGATACACCTACTACAGGCAATAATGTTTTAAAATTTACAAATTTTCACAAGCAGATGTGGGTACCTTTCGTGATTTATGCAGACTTTGAAGCCATCCTCACGCCATGCAACACATGCTCACCTAATCCTGACAAATCTTTCACTAATACTACGCACATGCATGTCCCGTATAGCTTCGCGTATTACATCAAGTGCAGTTATGATAGTACGCTTAACAAGTTAGAGCTGTATCGAGGACCTGATGCTGCTAAAGTATTTTTAGGAAGACTTGAAAGTGATGCAGTTCGTCTTGGTCATATTCTAAATAGTAATATTCCTATGAAGCCACTCACCGAAATTCAGTTAAGTGATCATGAACGTGCTACAAAATGTGGCATTTGTGATGGGAAATTTTCCGAAAATGACCTTAATGTCTTTGATCATGATCATTTAACTGGTTTCTACAGATGTGCCGCTCATAATAGCTGTAATCTTAAGTACAGAGTTCCTAAATTTATCCCTGTAATTTTTCATAACTTATCTGGTTACGACTCACACTTCATCATTTCACAATTTGGAGCTTCAGATGAAAAAGTAGATATAATCCCTCAGAATAAAGAGCGGTACATTGCGTTTGCAAAGTCTGTAAAAGTAGATGCGGAACATTCTATAAAACTGAGATTCCTTGACTCGTTTCGCTTTATGGCGAGTAGCCTCGATAAACTTTCTAGTCATTTACAGCCAGAACAATTTACAGATTTTCGACGCGTTTTTCCTGAAGAAGCGCAGTTTAATGTACTTCGGCGTAAGGGTGTTTTTTGTTATGAATATCTTGACTGCTTAGAACGCCTCGAAGAACGTGCTTTACCATCGAAACAATCCTTTTACAGCTCGCTGAATTCAGCAGATATTTGTGATGGTGACTATTTACACGCACAACATATCTGGGAGCAGTTCCACATTCAAACGCTAGGTGAATATTCAGACTTATATTTAAAAACGGATGTACTTTTGTTAGCTGATGTTTTCGAAAATTTTCGCTGTGTTTGCAAGAAAACCTACAGCCTTGACCCATGTCAGTATTTTACAGCGCCTGGGTTATCGTCTATTCGAGGCGGTCTAAGTCAGTGCAGTGGGCGGTATTCCAAGGCAAATAATAATTATATGCCGATTTTCGATTCTAGTCAGGAATCTCAGTATATCGTTTATCTCGATGCTAATAATCAGTATGGGTGGGCGATGAGTCAGCATCTACCGGTGAGTGGTTTCCGCTGGCTAACGCAGTGCGAAATTGATGCTTTACAGCTGCACGCACTAGGCGATGAAGCTGATAAAGGCTATTTCCTCGAAGTTGACTTACAGTATCCTAAAGAGTTACACACTTCTCATAATGACTTACCGTTCTGCCCTGAAAATATGAAGCCTCCGTACATCGCATCAACGACGAAAATGCTAATTGCTAATTTGTGTGATAAATCTAAGTATATCATTCATTACCGAAATTTAAAACAGTGTTTGCAGCATGGTTTGAAGTTAACCAAAATTCATCGCGTACTAGAATTTAATCAGTCACCGTGGCTAAAGCCATATATCGATCTGAACAATAATTTAAGAACGAATGCGGTTAACGAGTTTGAAAAAGATTTCTACAAGCTCATGAATAACAGTGTGTTTGGTAAGACTATGGAAAATGTTGACAAACGCGTTGATGTAAAATTGATTACAAACTGGGAAAATATTAAGAAAAGGTATGGTGCTAACTATTGAATAAGTAAACCAAATTTCCACAGCTGCACTATCATACATGAGAATTTATTTATTATACAGATGAATCGTGTAAAGGTAAAGTATGACAAACCTACCTACGTCGGCTTTGCAGTACTTGAATTGGCTAAAACACTCATGTATGAATTCCATTACGATTATATGATGAAGAAGTACGCGCGTAATGCGCATTTGCTCTACACAGATACCGATTCGTTGATTTATCAAATCAAAACTGATGACTATTACAATGATATAAAGCCAGACTTGGGTAGGTTTGATACAAGTAACTATCCTGCAAATAATCAAAATCATATACCGCTAGTGAACAAAAAGGTTCTAGGTAAAATGAAAGATGAATGTGCTGGGAATATTATCGATTCATTTGTAGGTACTAAATCCAAGTCATATTGCATAAAACTCTTAAATGAACTACAAATAAAGAGATTGTAGGGGGTTAAAAAGAATGTCGTTCAGAATCAGCTAAGTTTTGAAAACTATAACAATTGCATTAAAAGTAATCCACCTGTTTTGCATAAGCAAATGTCTGTCATTAGAATCAAGAAGCACCAGTTGTACACTCATTTAATTAGTAAGGTAGCCCTTAATAATGATGATTGCAAACGGTTTGTCATTCCAAATTCTACCAACACTCTAGCCTGGGGGCATAGTAGTATTGATAGGTACTACTTTACATAAAGCAGATGTGTGTAAACATTATGCTGGAGGTGTGTACTTTGTAATATATACGTTAAGCTGTCTTACATCACAATTCACTGTACATATTGTATAAAGATAGGGAGAGGTACGCTGAGAGCGTAGTACGGCAAGTTTAAACTTGTACATACAAGAATTGTGTCGGGAATGGAGAAGTACGCAAACATCACTAGGGTAAAATGATTCGAGATAAAACTTGTACATAGAAGATGTAAATAAATAACGTAGTATTGGCATATTCTTTTATTTTAGGTTAGGTATTACCTTCCTCCCGCTCCTTATTTGCAAGATATAGTTTCGTTTATTCCTCAAAGAAGAAAAGCAAGAAAGAAGTTGATGAGCAGATTCGTAAGTATGTTATTGTCTAGCTCATGTTGAGAAGATAATTTTTTTCTTTTTCTAAACAGTGTTTGATTCTAGTCTTGCAATGCAGTGTTCAACAACATCGAACTATAAACGGTAGTATGTGTTCAAGTCTAAACTTGCACACTCTTGCTTTTGCAATGCATGTTCGATAGAGATGTTCCTTGATAGAGGAGGAAGGGCAGTTTAGTAAGTATGTTGAGAAGATATTTTTTTTCTTTCTAAACAGTGTTTAATTCTAGTCATACAATGCAGTGTTCAGCACGGTGCTCTCATGACAGATGACAGCTGCACGTGGCTTTGTAAAGCATGTAGAATTTACCGCCACCACATAGATTGCAGCACTGTGCTCTGTAGATTAAAGATGGCGGATGACAGCTGACGAAATTGCCCGCATGATAGCAGCATGGTGCTCTCTTGATTAAAGATGGCGGATGACAGCTGTCAGAAAAAAATCACGTGAGTTTGGTTCCCAAACAAGAGCACGTGGAATTTGCCACCGCCAGAAAGAGGGCAGCACGGTCCTCTCTGGATTAAAGATGGCGGATGACAAAAGCACGTGAGTTTGTAAAGCACTTCGAATTTGCCGCCACCACATAGAGTGCAACACGGCGCTCTCTTGATTAAAGATGGCGGATGACAGCTGTCAAAATATTCACGTGGCTTTGTTTATCTCACGCTAGTGAGGTTTAGTTGGTAGCAGGAAGGTTTAGGCCCGCCAAGATGGCAGCACTGCCGATGACAAGTGGCGAATTTGCAGCTACTGCGATAAAGAGGGCAGCACGGTGCTCTGTAGTTTAAATATGGCGGATGACAGGTGTCAAAAAAGCACGTGGCTGTCAAAAAACACGTGGTTTGTTTACAAATTCAAATCTCGCGCTTGTGAGGTTAAGTTGGTACTACTGAGGTTTAGGCCCGTCAAGATGGCAGCAGTGAGGTTAGCGATGCGTTGTTGTCTGTCAAAAAGCACGTGGCTGTAAAAAAGCACGTGGCTTTGTTTAGAAATTCAAATCTCGCGCTAGTTAGGTTAAGTTTGTACCACTGAGGTTTAGGCCCATCAAGATGGCAGCAGTGAGGTTAGCGATGCGTTGTTGTCGATGACAGCTGTCAAAAAGCACGTGGCTTTGTTTACAAATTCAAATCTCGCTCCAAAATTCAAATGTCCCGCCAAAATTCAAATCTCTCGCCAAAATTCAACATTTCCGCCAAAATTCTAATTTCCCACCAAAATTCAAATTTCCCGCGGGAGGAGGAGGAGGCCGCCGAACTGTCCTATTATACTACTACCTGGATTATATGTTCTCAACCTTTAAGACACTGTAAATTCTCTTTATATTGGACAACGGCCCGGTTCCAACAGATTTACTCGTAAATCCATAGATGTAAGTAACTCATAATTGGAATGAAATGCCGCGTGGCCTTTGGAGAGGCCCGGTGCAGGTATTTTGCTTTGACTCACGTAGGTGATCTGCGCGTTGTGATGAGGAAGAAGTGATGATCAAGACGGCACATACACCCAGTGCACCTGCCAGGGGAATAAAGCAATTATGGTTAAGAATCCCGACTCTGCCGGGAATGGAACACGTAACCCTTGTGACCAAACGCCAGCACTCTAACCAGTTAGCCATGGAGCCGGATAACATATAATTAAGTAAGACGTAATCTTAAAGAGTATTAGTATACTATAAAAACGATGTGACATGTTGTAGCATGTAGTAGACTCCTCAAGCCAATGTCATTATTATTCATTTATGGTAATTTTCGTTGAGACATACTGACCACTAAAACTTATAAAATGTATGAAATTGAGCATTGCGTTATTGAATAGTTTTAATGATGTTGGACTGTAACTGATAACTTGGCTTAGTAGATCAGCGGAACAATTATCATATGTTTATATGCAATGTGCGTACTGATTAGCCAAGCAAAGCATGTTACGGCCAGTTTTACTAGCCACGCAGACCGAGGTTTTCCATTCTTCTGCACTATGGCGAATACCGGAACATATCCTCCTTGGCCTGAGAGAGGAGGCCCGCCGCTCCCCTTCAGGGTACAGAATGAAAGCCTGCGGTTAGGGGCCTACAGCTGTGATAGTGGCTTCCAACAGCACTGTCGGCAGCCCTGAATATGATTTTCCGTGCTTTCCTATTTCCTCACCAGGCAAATGCTGGGGCTCTACCGTAATTAATGCCACGGCCGCTTCCTTCCCACTCCTCGTCCTTTTCTATACCAATGTCGTCATAAGACATATGCTGTTGTTTCACGTCCGTAGAGTTTAACCTCCAAGTGCCCTACACGTGACGCCTGGGTTCTGCTAAGAAAGCAACAACATTGGCACTCAGACAATCCTTTAGATCTCCTGGCTTAAAACATGTCACAATGACAAGACTTCAGGGAAACGGTCCTTACAAGGTCCAACAATATAGGAACCTAGGTCGAAGTATTGAAATAATGCAGAACATATAAGGAGTAAGCATATCAAAGTGTCAGTTTTTATCAAGACTCTCTCTCGAAAACAATATTGGTGTTATTGCTTTACAGGAAACTCACGTAGCAAATGGAGACCAATTGCATACCAGAGGTAAAATATCAGGTTATGAACTTCTAGGTGCAACATTCCATCATGCATACGGAACTGCAATGTGTGAACGAAATTCAGTAGAGAATGCTTCCCTGATCCCCACATGCACAAGAGATGATGTCCCTTCCATTGTAATCAAGATGTTGCAGTCATCAATACCTATAAATCTCCTGCTTCCACGTTGCCAGCACATGTCATTCAAACATACCCTCACCCAGCTGCCTATCTATGTGATTTTAACTGTCATCATGAGTAATGAAGATATTTTGTGACTGATTCCAACGGAGACACTTGGACTTCATGGGCTGAAGACCACAATTTCCATCTTCCTTATGTCTCTAAAGATCGGCGTACTTTCAGATCAGCTGCTTGGAGGAGAGAGTATAATCCTGATTTACGCTATGTGTCTCCCGAGTACAACACTATACCTATACCAACCATACGAAGAGTTCTCCCTGCTTTTTTCATAGCCAACATCGACCAGTTGTAGTGGAAACTGGAATTAAAGTTCCAATAGTATCCTCAATTCCTGGTTCACGCTGGAACATTCAGAGAGCAAATTGAATTGGCTATGGTGAACACCTTGGTAAGTGCCTAGGATGGATTCTACATGCAAAAGACAACTACGAGAGATTTATTGGTGTGATAGAAAGAACAGCAAAGAAGTTCATACCTAGAGGCTACTGAAAGAAATATATTCCTAATTGGAATAAAAGCAATGATGTTCACTACCAAGAGTTCCGTACAACTGGTGCATAGCATATGAATTACTTCACAGTCTGGATGCTGTTCGCAGGCAGAAATGGACAAAAACAGTTGAAAGCATTGACTTCAAACGCTCAAGTCGAAAAGTATGGTCCATTCTAAGAAACCTAGGAGGGCGATGTCAGGTAGATCTAATTAGTTCTCCAATAACTCCTCATATGGCTGCAACGCAGATTGTGACCGATTCAAAAGCTCCAGACGATCGAGATCATACTACAAGGATAAAACGTGAACTGAAAAAAACTGAGGGCAACCAGTCCGGAAGGGAGTACTAATCCCAAGCCATTTACTCCACAAGATAATTATATCAAGTGCCTTACAAGATATGAAGTCAGGCAAAGCCCGTTGGTTCGACGGTATTGGCCCCGAATTTTTGAAACACTCTGGAAAATATGCTAGAATATGGCTTGCTAAATTCTGCTCTGACATCGTGCAGAGAGAGGCTATCCTTCGGCTCATGTAACGGACAAAGGTCATTGCTATCCTAAAACCAAGTAAATCTAACAGTCAACCCAAACATTACCGTCCAATTGCTCTTCTGAGCATAGTATACAAAGTCTGGAAGTACTCTACAACAGAATTAGGTCGGTGATTTTTCAGAATTTGCCTGTTGAACAAGCAGGGTTCCAACCAAACCGTAGTTGTACAGATGAGGTTTTGTCACTAACGATATTTATTGAGGCTGGCTTCAATAACCAACTGAAAACCTGTGTGGCATTTATTGACTTGAGTGCAGCTTTTGATAATGTGTGGACACAAGGACTTATCTGCAAACTGGTACGCGTTTTGCCATCTAAGAAGATTGCACGACTTATTGATAGCATGCTCACCAAGAGGAAGTTTCGTTTAATACTGGGAAATGGCACTAGCGGTGAGAAAACTCTGAACAATGGTCTTCCCCAAGGTTCTGTATTAGCTCCTCTGATTTTCAACCTGTACATAACAGATGTATCTGAAACTAGCTATAGGAAATTCGGATATGCTGATGATTGGGCTCTGGCAGTACGAGATAAATTCATGGATAACACTGAAAAAACACTGACAGCTGATCTTACCACCTTGGGACAGTACTTTCGCAAATAGAAATTACAACCGAATCTTAATAAAAGTGATGTTACATGTTTTCACCTTAGCAAAAAAATGGCCAATTCTGAACTGAAGGTGCAGTTTGAGAACACTTGTCTTGCCCACGAGAGTTATCCACAATATCTAGGGATTACTCTTGCCTGAACTCTGTCCTTCAAGAAACATCTTCAGAAAACGCTGCTAAGTTACGATCAAGGTACAACATCTTACAGAATCTGTGTGGAACCACCTACGGTCTTCAGCTCTTGGTCTTGGTAATCTATGTTTTAAAAGTGAACAAGGGAAACTCATTATTGGTGACAAGAAGAATTGCGAGTATCTGGCCAACTATTTCCAGAATCTTCTGAACTGTGAACCTCCCGAAGATGGATTGCTGTTTGGAGAGCCTCAATTCAAGTTGAAGGATTCATTACCACCAAATAAGGAAGAAATTAGGGACATCATTAAGCAACTAAAAACAACAATGCTCCTGGGAAAGATTCAATTACTGCAGAGTTATTCAAATTTGCAGGTGAAAATATAGTGGAAAAACTAGAGGAATGATTCGCTTTTATTTGGGAAAAAGAAGAAATACAAAGTGATTGGAAAAATGCACTCATTCATCCTTTACACAATAAAGGGGACCAAACTAACGTCAACAACTACAGAGGTATCTCTCTTCTTCCTATAGCATACAAAATTCTATCCAAAGCATTGCAGCAGAGGCTTGAAACATATCTAGATAAACAAATTGGTGAATACCAGGCAGGGTTCAGGAAAGGGCGTTCATGTACTGAGCAGATTTATATTCTAAAATCACTTATAAAAATAAGATCAATGAGAAATCAGAAGAGGACAATCATAACCTTCGTTGATTTCAAAAAGGCATATGATTCCATAGATCGTGGAGTGCTCATGAACGTTCTGCAGGAGTTTGGAGTGGATGAGAAATCTCTGGCCATAATTCGGCAGTCTCTTACAAACACTTTTTCTCAAGTCAAATTTATGGGCGAACTCTCAAATCCATTTGAGAAAAAAACGGGTTTGAGGCAAGGAGACAGCCTTTCTCCACTACTCTTTAATTGCATTTTAGAAAAGTTATTAGGGAATGGAGGCTGAGAATGACTGAAAATGGAATGAAGAATGGGGTAAAGATAGGTTGTGGAAAAAATGCGATGATGTTGGATTGCCTTGCCTTCGCAGACGATGTCGTTCTTATTACAGACAACCGTCAAACAGCCAAGAAAAAAGTCGAAGACCTACAAAATGTTGCAGTCAAAACAGGGTTAAGAATCTCTTTCGAAAAAACAGCATTCATGGATTCTATTAAAAAAAGACGACACGGACAGACTTGTTACACTGTATGGGGATATCCAGCGTGTGCAAAAATTTAAATACCTGGGAGAAATACTCACCCCCAATGGAGATGAAAAGGAGAAATTTAAGGAGAGGGTGAGAAAGATGGAGTTGGCATTCAGACTATGTCATGACACCTATAAGTCCAAGTCTCTCTCAATTCAGGCCAAGTTAAAGCATTACTGCACAGTGGTTAGAACAGAGTGCCTTTATGGAGCAGAAACCTACACGAGGATGGCTGACCCAGTCCTTGAAAAAAAAGAGAAAGAAGATTCTTGGGAAAAATCTTAGGCCGTAGAGAGTCGACGAGTGACCCAAACACATTCCGGTTAAGATCGAATTGGGAGCTCTACAAGACAGTAGAAAGAATCACGAATGTGATGAGAAAAAGGAGACTGACGTTTTATGGACATATCAAAAGAATGAACCCTGAGAGATTGGCCAACAGGATACTTCTTCTGCAGGAAAGGTGGAAAAAACAACCGGGATGGCTTACACACGTGCACAATGACTTGGCAGAAATAGGTATCAAGGAGGAGGATATAAAAGAAAGGACATCATTTAGGAAGAAGGTTGCGGGATTGAGGGATGCGTCTGAAGAGCGACATGCGAAGCCACGGAACATCTCGGTGGAAGAACGAGCAAGAAGAAGTCAAAGACTCAAGAATCTTTGGCGAGAGTGTAAAGAGAAGGGTATCAGTCTGCGTGACAGAATGAAGATTGTGTAAACGTGGCCCACAGGTGGCCGTATCGATTAATAATATAATAATAATAATAATAATAATAATACCCGTGTGGGGATTTACCGGTTAACTCCATCGGGCGCGTCCCATTGGAATTGGCGAAGCTCGCTGGCTCTGCCGCCAACAGCGTCAGAGGGTAGTAGGGAAATAAAATACCACCGTGAAAAAAAACTGGTCCCTTGCCAGGGTTACGGCGAAGACTGGTAAATGACCAGAAGCCAGAAAACATCTTGAGGCAACCTCTAGGGCTAACAACCCTAGTTGTAAAAGGATGGGTACCCGTCCAAAGCAAAGTCAAGTCAAAAAGCATGATGTCACAACATTTCAAGAAACATACCCCAGGGGGTAAATCTTCGGATAAATCCCTCGTCGTGAATCCAACGGCGCACGAGTCTCATTCGGATTCTGGTGGAGACTCGACATCATGCAAGAGACGAGTCGGAGCGTCTCGGTGTACCCCGAAGAGTCAGAAACTCAGGCCAAAATCTAAAACCTTTCTAGCAACTTTCAACATAAATTCACTTACACAAACTGGCAAGCTGAAAACCCTCACCAAAGCTCTTCACGAAAATCAGATATCCATAATGGCCCTACAGGAAACAAGGTACCCAGATGAAGAGATTTTTGAATCCGAAGGCTACCGATTTTTCAAGAGCAAAGCGCAAAGAGGAATCCTCAATGGAGCTGTGATGCTTGGAACCGCGTTTGCTGTTAGAACCAAGATCATTAAATCGGTTGCAAATTTCGAACCTGTGAATGACAGATTGTCTATACTCACAATGAAATGCGCGAACAAAACCTACGCCCTAGTTAACGCACATGCTCCTACAAACGATAAGAACAAGTCTGATCCAGACGAAGTTGATAATTTCTGGGACCTACTGGATGAAAAATTAAACAAAATCTCCAAACACCATGTCAAGCTTCTTTTGGGTGACTTCAATGCCCAACTAGGTCGTGAACAGAAGTACAAGAAAGTTATAGGAAATTACCCTGCTCACAAAAGAGTCAATCCCAACGGAAAAAGACTGGTGTCCATTTGCGAAAATCACAACCTGCAGGTTATGTCGACCCACTTTCGCCATCTACCCAGAAAGCAAATGACTTGGCGTTCTCCCGTCCAAGCTCTCGGAGAGTTCCAAATTGATCACGTTGCAATCTCCAGGAGAAACAGCCCTGAGATTATGAATGTCAAGGTAAAGAAAGGCATCAATGTGGCCTCAGATCATTATATGTCTCTTATCAAATTCAAACCAATTCCCGCAAACACAAGGAAGACAACCAAACAGATCACACGCTTCGACAACGATAAACTTCGGCAAAGGGTCGAGGAGTTCCAGGAGAAGGCTAGACCAAATGACTGTAACTTTAACAACGCCAAAAGTCTCCTTGTTGAGGCTGCCAAATACGTTGCAGAAATCAAGAGAAGCAAAAAGCATGCCTGGTGGAATGGTACCTGTGAATTAGTCCTCCAAGAAAGACTCAATGCATGGAAACAGTACTACTCTACGAAATCAGATAATGATTGGGAAACCTACAAAACCCAAACGTGCCCAAGCAGATAGGGTGTTCAGAACTGAGAAACGTAAATACGAAAAATTTCTCATTGAAAAGATAGAAAAAAACTTTAGGAAGAATGAAAGCAGAGAGTACTACAGAGCCTTCAAACGCAAACTCACTGGCTATAAACCACCATCTCTATGCTTTGAGCGAAAGGACGGCACACTGGCGACGTCAAATGAAGAAAATTGCAGCATTCTGGCAGATTACTTCAGGAATTTACTTAATTGCTCTAAACCGCAAAGCGCCATTGAGACCAAGGAACCCTTACTCAGGTACCCAGATTCCAGACCACCCGACAGAGATGAAATCCAGAGCCACATTGCCCGTCTCAAAAATAACAAAGCGCCGGGTGAAGACTCAGTAGTAGCAGAACTATGGAAATATGCCCCAGAGGAATCACTTGATATCTTGCAAAAGCAAATAGAAGAAATTTGGAACAAGGAGACCCTACCCGAAGATTGGAAAATAGCATTGATCCATCAACTACACAAAAAAGGCAGCATGAAGAACATCAACAACTACAGAGGAATATCTTTGCTACCCGTGACTTACAAAATTCTATCACTTGCCATCCTGGAGCGTTTGGAAGCACAAGTCGAACATCAAATAGGTGAATACCAAGGAGGGTTCAGAAAAGGTAGCTCAACAGCTGAACAGATCCAAAATCTCAAAACGATCATCAGATATTGTACACTAAGTTCCAAGCAGTATGTGTCTGTCTTTGTGGACTTTAAGAAAGCGTACGACTCCATTGACCGGGAAGTCCTGCTAAACATCTTAAATGAATTTGGAGTTGATTTGAAACTGATGGCATTAATCAGAGCCACCCTGACCGATACAAAATCCAAGGTGAAGTTCCACGGATGTCTCTCGCATTCCTTTGTCATCAAAACAGGAGTCCGACAAGGTGATGGGCTATCCCCGATACTCTTCAACTGTGTTCTTGAAAGGATCATCAGAACCTGGCGGGTGAGATTACAGGAAACCAACTACAGTCCATTGAGAATAGGAACCAAATCCAAGGGGATCGCAACAGACTGCTTAGCATTTGCCGATGATATTGCTGTTCTTTCAACCGACATAGAAACCGCTAGAGCTCAAGTTGAAATTTTAAAGTAAATTGCCGAACAAACTGGTTTGCAGATATCGTTTGAGAAAACAGAAGTAATGACTAACATCAAAGAGGCTCCACCAAAACTCCATACAAAGTACGGGGACATCACCCGAGTAGACAAATTCAAATACCTGGGTGAGATCATCATGAAAAATGGACTGGACAAAGAAGCACTTGAGGAGCGAGTACGCAAACTGGAAATAGCCTACCAAACATCCCGCACAATCTACAACAAAAAGTGCCTTTCCCAAAACACCAGGATACGACACTATGAAACAGTTCTGACGCCAGTAGTTCTATATGCAGCCGAAACCCTGTCTCTAAATGCCAACAAAGGACTCCTTGAAGAACTGGAGGAAAGAGAACGCAAAATTGTGAGAGGAATCTTGGGATCAAAGTACAAAAATGGAATCCATCAAAAGAGATCCAACAAGGAAGTCTACAGCAAAATAGAGAGAAAATTACCGACACAACCAGAAGAAGACGGGCACGATTTTACGGTCATCTGAAAATAATGGACGGAAGAAAGTTAACTAAAGAAATCTTTCACTTTTTGGATGCAAACCCCAAAACCACAATTCCCTGGTTTAGAAATACCAAAGAAGAGCTGCAAATGCTACATATCTCAGCTGAAGACGCCCTTAACAGAGATCTCTTCCGCAAGAAAATATTGACGAACGGGCTAAACCGAGACGAGCAACCGAAGAGAAGACACGGTGCCCCTTGGACAGAGGAGCGTAAGCAGGCCCACTCACAAAGAATGAGGGAAATTTGGGCTCTAAAGAAGGCCAAGTTCAGTGTCAAATGCAACAAGACTTAACGTGGTCCTTGATGGCCCCAGCGAATTATATAATAATAATAATAATAATAATAATAATAATAATAATAATAATAATAATAATAATAATAATAATAATAATAATAATAATAATAATAATAATAATAATAATAATAGTCCGCCTCTGTGGTGTAGTGGTTAGCGTGATTAGCTGCCACCCCCGGAGGTCCGTGCTCGATTCCCGGCTCTGCCACGAAAATTTGAACAGTGGTAAGAGGGCTGGAACGGGGTCCACTCAGCCTCGGGAGGTCAACTGAGTAGAGGTGGGTTCGATTCCCACCTCAGCCATCCTCGAAGTGGTTTTCCCTGGTTTCCTACTTCTCCTCCAGGCGAATACCGGGATGGGCCTAACTTAAGGCCACGGCCGCTTCCTTTCCTCTTCCTTGTCTATCCCTTCCAAATCTTCCCATCCCTCCACAAGGCCCCTCTTCAGCATAGCAGGTGAGGCCGCCTGGGCGAGGTACTGGTCATTCTCCCCAGCTGTATCCCCCGACCAAGAGTCTGAAGCTCCAGGACACTGCCCTTGAGGCGGTAGAGGTGGGATCCCTCGCTGAGTCCGAGGGAAAAAGCCAAACCTGGAGGGTAAACATGATGATGATGATGATGATAATAATAATAATAATAATAATAATAATAATAACAATAATAATAAAAGTCACACGTGTTCACAAATGATGACTACATTTTGAGACATGATAGTAACGGAAAAAGTTACACATAACATCGTAACAAAGGAAGCAAACTTTGGGAACAAGGAGCTGAATTACGAGAGGCACACCCTGGGGAAAATTAAAATTAACACATTTATATAATTACAACCAAAGAGAAAGGAAACGAAATTTTACATATAAAGCAATTTAAGAAACCAAAAGAAAAGGGAAGTGCCTGTAACACAAAATTTATATGACTAACCACGCGGGCTGTCTTGCGAAATTAAATTTAGCGAACGGGAGATATTTCGGGCAAACTCCGGAGGTAAGGAAAATTAAATTAATGCTACATTCGAAACTTGAAAGTCCGAAATGCAAACTCGTGTCCTCATCCCGAGGTGGTGCAGCTCCTTTCAGGCACACTCCCATTGGAGGTGAGCTGCACGTACCATTTCAATCACATACCAGCCCTCCTGCCAGTTTTAAATTCCTGTCAGTACCGGGAATCGAACCCGGGCCCCCGAGGACGGCAGCTAATAATACTAACCGTCACGCTGCGGAGGCGGACAAAATCCTAAATAAGAAGGATATAGTGCTTACCTTGGAGGGCCGAGGACCCATCATGTGGGGTAGACAACTTTACCCTTTGCCGGTCAGACTACAAGACAGAGGGAACGAGCTTGGGTATGGCAAAGTGGTGGTGAAATCGCGAAACAACCAATGAGCGCGCTCGCATTTCTAGCATTCGCCAATATCAAATTATTTTATTACGGCCAATGAGAGCACAGAAAAAACTGCTGACAAAGTACCGCGCGTAGCTTCGAGAAATTGAAGCATCCTAGAGACCTTACACGTGCAAGTCTAAAAAGTTATAAAAACCCTATTTTTGCGGAAAACGTGATTTATATATAAAATCAACGAAAACAAATAAAATCATACATGCAAAACACTAACAAGACAATTTTCATTTAAACACACATGAAAAAAACTATTTTTTAAAATATTACACTTTGAAGTACAACTAATAAACATATGAACATACAAAGATAACATACAGTACTTATTTTCTTTTCACTTTCCAATTTTTCTCAAAGTTCGACAAATATTTCTTACCATGACAAACTTATTGAAATGAATTGAATGCCACGGTAAATATTCACATCTGTTTTGTCGCCTTCTTTATAAAGGGGTACTGAAGGCTCAGATCCAAACACTTGGTAGTTCCTCAGTTTCGTAAATCTCCGAAATCACACCAGTGAATTTCTCAACTGCCTTGTTACCTGCGCACTTCCAGAGTTCAGCATCTATAGTCTTCACCTGGTGCTTTAATGTTTTTATATAACTGGGTGTTTTGCCCCGGTCTTGTGGTTGTTAGTTGTTATTTCCTTTAATTCCAGGTGGAAAATAGGGCCTCGACGATATTTCTCCAGCTTGTTCTATCTGCCGCCAATGCTTTCACTTCTCTCCATGTCTTGTTAACTCCAGCAATCTCCTTATCTATGGTTCTCTTCCAGGTAATCCTCGGTCTGCCTTGCCTGCGACTGCCTTGTGGATTCCAACTCAATGCCTGCCTTGTGATACCTCTTGTGATCTTCTCAGGGTGTGCCCAATCCATCTCCATTTTTTTCTCATTATGTGTTCCTGTATGGGACTTTGACCTGTGGCTTCCCAAAGGTCTTTGTTTGGGATAGTTTTTGGCCACCATATTCTCATAATGTACCTCAAACACCGATTTATAAAAGTCTGTAACCTTGTGGTAATGCCTTTGGTCACTTTCCAGGTCTCACTTCCATACAGTGACACAGATTGAGTTGAATATCCTTAGCTTCGTTTTTATACGAATGTGAGGGGATCTCCATATTGGTCGTAAATGTGCAAAAGCTCCTTTGGCTTTATTTATACGACTCACCACATCTCTAATTGCACTTTCATCCTGGCTTACCATGCTTCCTAAGTACCAAAATTCCTCTACCCTTTCTATATCCATTCCATCTAGAGTCAAGCTACAGTACAATTGTTACGATGGTTTATGCGCATGTTTTTAGTCTTTTTGTTATTTATATTTAAGCCTACTTCTTTATCTTCTACTTTTAAGTCATTCAGTTTGATTTCCATGTCCCGAAAACATTCTGCAAGAAGACAGAGATCATCCGCATAATCCAGTTATCGGTTATTTGCCTCTCTCAGCATACAATCCAGTGTCATGATAAACAAGATTTTACAGCAGACAGCTTCCCTTTATGTTCTACTTGACAAGTATATCCATCATTCATTGCCTGTGTAAGACGGACTATCTTTTGTGGAATTCCGAACTTTTCCATAGCATTCCACATTTTCCTCCGGTTGATAGAATCAAAGGCCTTTTCAAAATCAATGAAAAGTATATACAGAGATGTCTGATACTGAGCAAATTGTTCAATGATTAGCCCTAGTGTGTTAATCTGCTCCACAGTAGACCTGCCTGTTCTTGACGTAGTCTCCTGTCAACGGCTGTTCAGTATGACTCTTGACGTCACTTTTCCCCCATATGAGAGCAACGTTTTTCCCCTCCGGTCTAGAAAGCCAAAAATAACGTCCGAAAGAATTCGTTGTGTGGACCACGCGACGTCTCGTAATCTGCAGGCCCTCCGGCTGAGCAGCGACCGCTTGGTATGCCAAGGCCCTTCAAGGGCTGTAGTGCCATGGTTTTCTTGGATGTTCTGTCTAATTCTGCTTTCGTTTGTAGGAAAAATTCTTTGGTTGGTGTGTGTATTTTCTTCAAAAGTGAATGTCAATATTTTGGAGCTTCGCAGTTAAGTAGCTACTCAAAGTAATTTTCGAGAATCTGGCAGTTATCCCTGTAATTATTTGTAACATTAGCAGGCTTGGAGGGGCGCATTTTCCAAGATTACATTTGAAAATTCTGCAGACATCCCTAGTCGAAGGCGCGTTTAACTCCACGGAGAGCCTTCTGCGAGTTCCATCACATTCATTGGTCCAGCAGCTTCTCTGTAGTATTGAGTACCAAGGGAAAATAAATTAACCGTACTGAGGGATTAGAAGTATGTTAATGTAGACATTCATGCTTGTAATCGAGCCACAGTGGGAACTGATGGGAGAATGAGTATTCATAGGGATATAAAATGGTGGGAAGGGAAATGTAGTAAGCGCCGACAACTTGGTCGTAATGCAGAGTGTGCTGAAAGACCTTGGAACTTGAAAACAGGATTCCCAAGACTCAAGTGGTGTCATTTGGGAAGATTGGCATCCTGGAACCGGATATTGTTATTGATCTTGCAGTTTCAGTATACAGCAAGTTTTTCAAACCCAGCGGTACATTCAGCGCTCAAGGGCTAATAGGACCGCTCCCTAGCCCGGTGACTGGCAGGTCAGCGTCATGTCTTCCACAGCCATTTGACCAGGTACTCTACCTCACATATCAGGCCAAGGAATGAAATAAATCTTACGATCAGATTTAATTAATCATAATACATGTCAATTTGTATAATTATTCTTATTTATCAACACTTTAACGCCGACTACTGAACGTATTATCATTAATCTTATTACTAATAGAATACTTCGACATTATTATTATTATCGCCTCATTATACGATTGAAACTTTAAAGGTCATAAGTAACACACATATTCCACTAATGAACTAGCAACACACATGCTCTACTTAACTAACAGCAAAGTGAAAGAAAATCGAATCTAACTAACAGTAGAGAAATCAATCAGTCTAGAACACAAACTTACGAAATTTACAGAAAATAAAAAATGTTGTTTAGTGGTTACTCATGCTTTCGATGCAGACAGATTCAACTGGTATGTGTAGACATGAACACAGGTCTCCTCTCTCAATTACGTTTTCTCGTACAAGTTCATTTTGCTGGCTCACGCAATTACAGCTTAGAAGTGATGTCTGCACAGTCAGGCAATATGAATTTGTGGCGATAATTCCTTGAAATTCTTGTAGAGATGCTCCTTCGCTGATCCATAACTGAAGATCTTGCTCTCGTAGTTAGGCTGAAACTGAGATTCAAATTAGAGGTTTAATCCACTTGTATTACATCACTAAGTTGTGCACTATTATACTTAACTTGTCTAACACATGATGCAAATATGTACAACAGTTGAAGCCCCATTTCCGCTGGCACCACAGAATAATGTCCAAAACATATAACTTCTCGTTGATCTCCTGATTAGGTGTCGTATGGTTGCGTACCGCACGCCGTAAACTGCTCGAAATAGGACTTCGAATCACGCCTTGTAGTACTTCATGTTGTACATTTTCACAAGTTCATTCGTTAAATAATAACCTCTTCTCGACGACTTGAAATGTTCCAAGTATGCTTCGGAACGAAGTAATCCACACGAAATCATGGAATGAAATTCGAATTCAAAGTCAAAATACGAACTCATTAAGGCATTTACAGACCAAGTCCATGAGATTAGGCGAACGTATTCGAAGTTTCCAGATGTTAACTTCCAGACGAAGTTGTATCATTTAGACTCCTTCAGAAGAAAATTCTTTCCTTGACATCTTCTCTCTTCGTCAGAAAATACCAGAAGAGGAATATTACTGTTCATGACTAAACAAGAAGAAGACTGTATTTATTCGCTCTCTCACACCGTACTACAATTTTGCTTCTCACAGAGTACTAACATTTATCTCTCTCGTCGTACTAACAAGTACAGTGACGTATTCTCCCGATTAGAGTACTATTGGTCGAGATTTTAGCTTAAATATGATTTGTCCCCTCTTGTGAGAGTATGGATCATAACAGAAATCTGTCGCCCGTTCTCCAAACATCACATGCATGACGAGTACACCGCCGTGACGTATCTCGTGTGTCCTTGACCGCTTGACCCAGTTCCGGTTCACCTTGCTCTCAACGGGACGGCATGGCTATCAGCTGATAAGTCGTCCGCGCGCATGCATGAAATTTACGCAAATTAAACCAAATCTCCATTTGTTCCCATAAAGTAATGTGCCATATCATATGTGCCCCAAGAGTACAATGTGTAATATTGTGTAATACTGTCCCCTTCAAATTTGGCGATATTTAGAATATTTACGACAAGTTAACATTGAGAGTTTTATTGTGCGCCGGGAGCTGGATTTTTCATTTGGGAAGCAAGAAGCGAGCTCCAAACGGTTTTTTGTCGTTCAGAGGGGCGATGCATTGATCCGCGTTCGACTGTGTGCAAGGTAGGTCACGTGACGAGCCTGTGTTTTTAGCCTGCCACGCGCGGACGACCTGGACTGCGAGCCAGCTTCGAGGACAGTCGTAGCCAATTATAACAGACCCCGTGAACCAATGATCGTCTTCAAAAAATGCACACCTCCCGAGTCAAGGCTATAAGAAGCCATGCTCAAAGTAAATCATTCTCTACTCTACTCTGCTGTACTCTACTCTGGTCTACTCTGCGCTATTCTGCTACAGTGATCTACGTTATTCTGGTCTGCTGTTCGTCGTAACCACGTGGAGGAGAACTTTGCCGTAAAGCAGACATCTGTTCTGCCGAATTTAGTGAAGTTATTAACAACTCTCATGGAGTGAATTCCAACATAGGAGATCTAAGTTAAGTGTATTTATCCAGGAGAACATTCAGTAACTCTGCGTGTGTGAGCATATCTTAATATTTGTCGTCTCAGTTACACCCTACACTTCTGGAACGCGACGGAATTCATCCCAGTTATCGCTGTGTACATCAAGATGGATTACTTCTCTACAATGTGCATCCTAATTTCATCGTGGGACGTCTACTGCCGTGTCTCCATGATCTTCTAAGTATGTGAGGCGCTTCTGGTCAGGGAAGGTGACTGACCGGGGAAATGCCGGAATGACTGACTGCAACCTGGGATCGAACCTCATCTAAAACTTGAGTACCATCTAAAAGTTTATTTTCTTTCTCATCTTAGTAAAACTAGAGAATCTTTCTTCGTTAAACCGCAGATCTATTAGTTCTTGTTGTAGATAGAAATATTTCATTTTCCATTTCTTGAGGTGTCATGGTAGCCGAGTTACATGTGTGTGACTGAAATTTGGAACCTACTAGAATAGATATGTAGTCTGTCTTTGAGTGAGTTCCCATGCATATGAGTTATATTGTGTTCAACGTTGTGTGCCACCATGAGGATTTATTTTGCGCACCTCAAGGAAAAGTTTAATGAGATGAGTGTCAAGTAAGGCTAGATTAGGATTTACAGTAATTTGCTGTTTATTAAGATTAGAGGGAAAGATCGTCTCGTTACTTTTCCGCAAAAGCAAGCGATTTGTAAATTAATTTCCAATTAACTCACACGTGAATAATAAATTTTCCAATATATTTATATTTAAATTCCGAAATAAATGTCAACTTAATTTGAAATTTTGAATGCCGTGCAAATGTAAGAATTAAATGTTCACAAATGGCATAATCAACTTGGATTCTGTGATAATGAGTAATAGTAATTAATGTAATTAATTGAAGAATAATCATTTAAAAATGTGAATTATAATTGCCATGAGAATTATTTAGTGAGATACACTAGTTGGAAATCACGATCGTGGGATGATAAAGTAAAATATTACACAGACAAGGTTAGAGATTATTATTAATAATAAGAAGAATAATAATAAATTATAAAAATTTAGGAATTAATTTTGATTTTCACTGAAACTTCTACCGGTGTTATTGATGATTATTATACAATTTAAAGACTAAGATTCATCAGAATTCAACATTCACCACTTGTTAAGATTAATAAATTCATAGAGCCTTTAGCAAATTTTTCTGTGGAATAATAAGCGAGACAGCTGTCTACTAATTTTGTACAAACCATTTTGGAAGTCTTTGGACTCTTTCAGTTAAATACTTTAATTTTTAAAGGCACTAAAGGCCTAATTTTGTTTGTTAATTTTCATTCCAGAACAGTAATACTGGAGGACGAGAAGTACATTTGGTTAGAAAGTGCTACAGAGAATGAGATATTATGAAAGTTCGTTGTATGAAATTGAGCAAGGATATTTTTATGTTATAAATGCTTGTGTTAATAAATGTAAGAGTGTTGTTCTAAGAACATTATTTTATTTTGCTTGGTCGTCAACCCCTTTACCCTTAAATGCCTCTAGAAAACGGAAAGCCAGGAACGAACGGACCGCCTCGGGATCTCTCGCTCACTGGCTAGGCTTAGCCAGGCAATAATGGGGGCAATACTATGGACCCATTGCAAGAAGGAGCGCTTGGTATAGTAAGAAGTAGGGCAACGCAAGCTCTCGGGAGTGCGTGGCATTGGAAATCAGTCGTTATCCTGCATGGTAACAGCATGCAGTTCAGATATTTCATTTGAGTCAGTTGGGAATATTAAGAGATTGCCTGAGAGCGGTGTATTCGAAAGAGACCAATCACGAGCTTGGAAGCGAAGTTGCGGACTGCAGGTATCCACGGACTAAACGAACTCAGACCTACCAACTTCGATTTCTACAGAGCTGCGCCATCATCGATTTAACTAGAAAATCTATTATTAAGCCATACTCCACGTTTTTGATAGGTAAAGGAAGTAAATTATGCCTTTATAACTACCTGTAGACAGGGAAAGTAATTAATTACGATCTAATAATGTAATAAATATATTTTCATGACTCAGCGTTTTCTACCTAGTAAGCGGCTGAATTATTGCGTCATCATATCACTGGAGCAAGGACAGGAAGTTTTGAGAAGCGCGTGTAGCTTGGAGACGCGATGGCATTGTGCTCTGAAGTCTTGTATGTGCTGGTCGTTACTGTACTTATTACGCCAGGCACATGTTGAACTGTGGTACTGTTACCCGTGACGCTTTATTTTAACCAAGTATACAGATTTTATATCGTGAAATGTGAGACGTTATGTAATAAATAGTATGCACTATCCCTGTGCAAGTGATGTTATTTAAACATGGGAATGTACAGTACGATTTATAAAGCAGTTACCTTTGCTATATATAGTTATGTGTTACGTTGCAGTATGCCAGAGTGCAGTTTTGGCACGGGATTATTAATGACTAAGACGGTATACGTTATCGGTATCTCAAAACCCGTGTACTCAGTTTGCATTCGCGTAGTGCAATAACTATAATCGGTACGCGTTCCGTGTTCGCGAAGACTGTGTGCGAATCGTTATTTACCGCTCGGTATATATGAATGGTGTGTGCGGGAGCACCATATTTCAAAGACGGCAATGGAAGAAGCAAGGACCAGTAGTATATTTTGTAACGCCATGCAGTGTGTTGCAATGATGGGGTAATATACGCAGACGTACCGTTATGAAAGCTGAGAACGACATCAGTTAAGTTCATCATAAATTATAAGCATGCTTAGAGAGAAGAATTACCCTAGTCCGATCCTTACATAATTTAATTTTAAATGTCAGTATTTTTGTGGCTGGGCTGTGTTTTTATTAATACAAAATAATGTTTGGTTTTAGGGGATGTGCATGTTCGAACCCTGAAGTTTTCTGTTGTTATTTTTTCTTTTTATTAGATGTAAAAGAGGGAAATTATAGGTGTAGATAGGGATATGTGTTTGTCATGATGTCACTGTGTATTCCAATTTATGTTATGAGGTGTAGAATAGACTCTTTTAATTAAGGAGGATCCACAGCCTGAAGATAGTATGGGAACATAGTTCAGTAGGGAACAGATAGTTTTAGTGCACCAAGCATGATTTACAGGTATTTGCATGGCAGATGTATCCAGTATGAAAGTGCATCGTTGAGTTAGTATCTTTCAGATAGGAAAAGAAGACCAGATAATTGTGAATGTGATGTGTTATAATACGAGAGAAGGGCAAGATTAGCCTGATGAACTGAGGTTTATATAGATGTGTGTTAAGACTGGACGGAGGTGCCTGCAAAATATTATAATGGGGAAATGTAGTTGTGTTAGCTGCATAATTACAGAAAGGCTTGATTTGCCTAGACTGTTCATTGATACAACGAGAGTCGAACTCTTGAACCACGAGGTGTTAGGCCGGATGTGTCCTATAATGTAGCTGTGTTGAATTGGAATGTGTGATTAAGGCAGTATTAATGAGTATTGAAGAGCATTGAGTTGAGCCGAGGCCTAGGTATTGTGCAATGAATAGAACAGTGATTTGCGGCGTTAAATGCGTCCCCTGATATGTTAGAATCTCTCAGGCAATAAGTAAGAATCCAATTAGCTGATGTCATCTCTTGCGAGAAAGGCCGTCTTACAGCTGGAGAATTTGAAGTGTTAGAATATTTATACTATGACGTGCAAGGTGATATGATTACCCTCAATGAGTACGTAACTGAGTCAGGATTTCCTTGTGGTCTCTAATACGAAGTTTAGCATCTCATATATATTGTATTTCAGATATGCGGGTACACAGTGATCTTCAATTTGTTTATTTCAATTTGTTTACTTTTAGTTCCATGACATTTACAGGATTCATTTGAGTGATTTGTTGATATTTATTTATTGATGTTGCTGTGTCATTGTCATGGCTGATTAAAATACTTTTTCTTAAATATGAGCAGGGTTCATGAACTATGGGCAACGGCTGAGTGGCCTAGTAAGTGGTCCTGAGTGTCGAGATACCAATTGCTGTGGAATGGGAGTGGGCCCTCGGACATATTCTGAGGCATGGCCCTCCCTGTGCTCAGGCGGCTAGGACTATACAATCCACCGGTGGTCCATAACCCGTTAGAGGAGAGGTCCTCACTTGGACTATGTGTAAGTAGGGTAGCATCCTGCTTCATGAATTTACCGAGCTCAGAACATTTTAAGCAAGCCTCAGACCTATGGGAGTAACGGAGTACCACTCCCATTTGACAGGCGAGGAACTCCTTGGAAACAACTTAGCGAACAAAATGGAATTCGATGGGGAGCTATCAATATTAATGGGGCATATGGAAGAAAGTTAGTAGAACTGGCTGAGTCAGGGAAGAGGATGCATCTGGATGTACTAGAAGTAAGTGAAAATCGGGTAAGGGGAGATAACGAGGAAGAGATAGGAGAATATAAAGTGTACTTGACGTGGGTTAGAAAGGGAGGGGCAGAGTCTAGGGTAGAACATTTTATCAGGAATATCATTGCTCGCAACATAGTTTCTGTTAGGCACGTAAATGAGCGAATGATGCGGGTAGATTTGTCAGTGGGAGGAATTAGGACGAGAACTGTCTCAGTGTATTCACCATGTGAGGGTGCAGATGAGGACGAATTTGACAAGTTTTATGAAGCATTGAGTGACATCGTGGTCAGGGTCAACAGCAAGGATAGAATAGTACTAATGGGCGATTTCAAAGCGAGAGTTGGAAATAGAACTGAAGGATACGAAAGGGTAATTGGTAAATGTGGGGAAGATATGGAAGCTAATGGGAATGGGAAGTGTTTGCTGGACTTCTGTGCTAGTATGGCCTTAGCAGTTACGAATATATTCTTCAAGTATAAGGCTATTCACCGCTACACATGGGAGGCTAGGTGTACCAAATCCATAATATACTATATCTTAACCGACTTTGAATTCAGGAAATCTGTTAGGAATGCACGAGTTTTCCAGTTATTTTTTGATGATACAGACCACTCTCTGATCTGTAGTGAACTAAGTATCTCCATGCCTAGGGTAGAATAAGTGAAATCTGTCTGCAAACGAATAAGGGTAGAAAATCTACAGGACAAGGAAATTAGACAGAACTATATGGATATGATCAGTGAGAAGTTTCGAACAGTGGACCGAAAGCAGGTTCAGGATATAGAAAAAGAGTGGGTGGCATACAGGGATGCTGTAGTAGGAACAGCAAGGGAATGCCTAGGAACAAATGTGCGTAAAGATGGGTAAAGGCGAACATCTTGGTGGAATGATGAAGTGAGAGCAGCTTGTAAACGTAGAAAGAAGGCTTATCAGAAATGGCTCCAAACAAGGGCCGAGCCAGACAGGGATTTGTACGTAGATGAACGAAACAGAGCGAAACAAATAATTGTTGAATCAAAAAAGAAATCGTGGGAAGATTTTGGTAACAACCTGGAAAGGCTAGGTCAAACAGCATGGAAACTTTTCTGGACAGTAATAAAGAATCTTAGGAAGGGAGAGAAGAAGGAAATGAACAGTGTTTTGAGTAATAATGGTGAACTCATAATAGATCCCAGGGAATCACTGCAGAGGTGGAGAGAATATTTTGAACATTTTACCAACGTAAAAGGAGATCTTCCTGGTCGTGTTGCGAGCAGCCAAGCTCATGAGGAGGAGGAAAATTATGATGGTGAAATTACGCTTGTGGAAGTAAAAGAATGGTGAATAAACTCCATTGTCTTAAAGCAGCAGGAATAGATGAAATTGGACCTGAAATGGTGAATTATAGTGGGAAGGCAGGGATGAAATGGCTTCATAGATTAGTTTGTTATGTGCTTTACGTCGCACCGACACAGATAGGTATTATGGCGACGATGGGATAGGGAAGGGGCTAGGAGTGGAAAGGAAGCGGCCGTGGCGTTAACTGAGGTACATCCCCAGCATTTGCCTGGTGTGAAAATGGGAAACCACGGAAAACCATCTTCAGGGCTGCCGACAGTGGGGTTCGAACCCACGATATCCCGAATACTGGATACTGGCAGCAATTAAGCGACTTCAGCTATCGAGCTCGGTCATAGAGTAGTAAAATAAGCATGGAGTACAGGAAGGTTTGCAATAACTATCGAGGTACGGTATCTCATTGATTAGTATACCAGGCAAAGTATTCACTGGCAGCTTGGAACGGAGGGTGCGATGAGTCTTTGAGGGGAAGTTGCATGAAAACCAGTGTGGTTTCAGACCACAGAGGGGCTGTTAGGATCAGATTTTTAGTATGCGCCTGGTAATTGAAAAATGTTACGAGACGAATAGGCAGTTATGTTTATGTTTCTTACATCTAGAGGAAGCATATGCCAGGGTAGCGATGGAAAAGGTGTTCGCTATACTAAGGCAATATGGAATTAAATGTATCTTGTTAAAATCAATCAAAGGCATTTATGTTGACAATTGGGCTTCAGTGAGAATTGATGGTAGAATGAGTTCATGGTTCAGGGTACTTACAGGAGTTAGACAAGGCTGTAATATTTCACCTCTGCTGTTCATATTTTACATGGATCATCTGCTGAAGGGTATAAAATGGCAGGGAGGGGTTCAGTTAGTTGGAAATATAAACAGTCTAGCCTATGCTGACGACTTGGTCTTAATGGCAGATTGTGCTGAAAGCCTGCAGTCTAATATCTTGCAACTCGAAAATAGGTGCAATGAAAATTGTATAAAAATGAGCCTTTCGAAGACTAAATTGATGTCTGTAGGTAAGAAATTAAACAAAATTGAATGTCAGATTGGTGATACAAAGCTAGAACAGGTCGATAATTTCAAGTATTTAGGTTGTATGTTCTCCCAGGATGGTAATATAGTAACTGAGATTGAATCAAGGTGTAGTAAAGCCAATGCAGTGAGCTCGCAGTTGCGATCAACAGTATTCTTTAAAAAGGATGTCAGCTCCCAGACGAAACTATCTTTACATCGGTCTGTTTTCAGACCAACTTTGCTTTACGGGAGCGAAAGCCGGGTGGACTCAGGATAACTTATTCATAAGTTAGAAGTAACAGACACGATAGTAGCGAGAATGATTGCTGGTAAAAACAGGTGGGAATAATGGCAGGAGAGTACTCGGAATGAGGAGTCAGCTGCTAAGTTAGGAATGAACTCGATGGATGAAGCTGTACGCATAAACCGACTTAGGTGATCTGGTCACTTGAGGCGAATGGAGGAGAATAGGTTACCTAGGAGAATAATGGACTCTATTATGGAGGGTAAGGGAAGTAGAGGGTGATCAAGACGACGATGGTTAGACTCAGTTTCTAACGATTTTAAGATAACAGGTATAGAACTAAATGAGGCCACAGCACTAGTTGCAGATAGAGGATTGTGGAGACGTTTAGTAAATTTACAGAGGCTTGCAGACTGAACACTGAAAGGCATACCAGTCCTTAATGATAATGGATGTAAGTATGTATGTCTGTATGTATGTATGTATGTATGTATGTATGTATGTATGTACACTGACTGACAGAGCAAATGCAACACCAAGGAGGAGTGGTTCGAAAGGGATGAAAGTTGGGGAAAAACAGAGTCGGCACGGAAGAATAATTGATGTTTATTTCAAACCGATATGCAGGTTACACAATGCGCACGGCATCGACTCAGTAGGATGTAGGACCACCGCGAGCGGCGATGCACGCAGAAACACGTCGAGGTACAGAGTCAATAAGAGTGCGGATGGTGTCCTGAGGGATGGTTCTCCATTCTCTGTCAACCATTTGCCACAGTTGGTCGTCCGTACGAGGCTGGGGCAGAGTTTGCAAACGGCGTCTTATGAGGTCCCACACGTGTTCGATTGGTGAGAGATCCGGAGAGTACGCTGGCCACGGAAGCATCTGTACACCTCGTAGAGCCTGTTGGGAGATGCGAGCAGTGTGTGGGCGGGCATTATCCTGCTGAAACAGAGCATTGGGCAGCCCCTGAAGGTACGGGAGTGCCACCGGCCGCAGCAGATGCTGCACGTAGCGGTGGGCATTTAACGTGCCTTGAATACGCACTAGAGGTGACGTGGAATCATACGCAATAGCGCCCCAAACCATGATGCCGCGTTGTCTAGCGGTAGGGCGCTCCACAGTTACTGCCGGATTTGACCTTTATCCACGCCGACGCCACACTCGTCTGCGGTGACTATCACTGACAGAACAGAAGCGTGACTCATCGGAGAACACGACGTTCCGCCATTCCCTCATCCAAGTCGCTCTAGCCCGGCACCATGCCAGGCGTGCACGTCTATGCTGTGGAGTCAATGGTAGTCTTCTGAGCGGACGCCGGGAGTGCAGGCCTGCTTCAACCAATCGACGGGAAATTGTTCTGGTCGATATTGGAACAGCCAGGGTGTCTTGCACATACTGAAGAATGGCGGTTGACGTGGCGTGCGGGGCTACCACCGCTTGGCGGCGGATGCGCCGATCCTCGCGTGCTGACGTCACTCGGGCTGCGCCTGGACCCCTCGAACGTGCCACGTGTCCCTGCGCCAACCATCTTCGCCACAGGCGCTGCACCGTGGACACATCCCTATGGGTATCGGCTGCGATTTGACGAAGCGACCAACCTGCCCTTCTCAGCCCGATAACCATTCCCCTCGTAAAGTCGTCTGTCGGCTGGAAATGCCTCCGTTGACGGCGGCCTGGCATTCTTAGCTATACACGTGTCCTGTGGCACACGACAATACGTTCTACAATGACTGTCGGCTGAGAAATCACGGTACGAAGTGGGCCATTCGCCAACGCCGTGTCCCATTTATCGTTCGCTACGTGCGCAGCACAGCGGCGCATTTCACATCATGAGCATACCTCAGTGACGTCAGTCTACCCTGCAATTGGCATAAAGTTCTGACCACTCCTTCTTGGTGTTGCATTTGCTCTGTCAGCCAGTGTATGTATGTTAAATATGAGCCCGTAACTCACTTTGTTGGGAAGTCCTCTCTCTGTCCACTGTCCACTTGCGACAGAACGATCTGTTTTTAAATTCGGTGTAGCTTTAAGTTAGGAAACCATGGAACAATGTGATTTATTCATAATTGTTGTAAATATAACTTCTAATATGGATCCGATGTAGTATAATTCTATTCCGTCGCGGTGTGTCTTATAAAACATTTATTGAAATGATACCCGTCAGGAATTTCTTATGCTGAATTTAACTGCGTCAATTCGAGGCGAAGTGTATTTTCCCCCAGATCTATTTTGTAAATATTTGATATGAATACGGGGTATTTCCCGTCATTTCATGTAATGTATTATTAATAGTTTAAAATGTGCACGGCACATATGTTTGATTTTGGCATTTTTGAGCAATTTTCAAACGTTTAATTTACTTAATTTGTTTATTATACGAATCATCTATAACGTTGTTAGATATTAAATCCATCTTACCCCCTAATTTGCATTTTATTCACGGAATTATTTTGCTGTTTCCCGTTCACATACCTATGCTCTATATATCCTGAGATTTTTGATTTGATTTATTTTTGCCCTGATCATACTTACCAACGGAATACGCAGCTCTCCGACGGGCACAGTATGTATGTATGTATGTATGTATGTATGTATGTATGTATGTATGTATGTATGTATGTATGTATGTATGTATGTATGTATGTATGTATGTATGTATGTATGTATGTATGTATGTGTTGCCCCTATTACCAGGTCAAGCTAATCCAGCACACGATAAATCCCAATGTGGACCATTCTTTTGCAAGCTGTCCTAATTTTTGGAGCCATTCCAAAGAGAAGGTCTGACGACAATGCAAGAAAAAGAACAATTTAAAAAATAGGCTTGACATTTATTAATTTAACAACAAACAATTCTTGCTGGCCGTTACTTTTGAAACTCATGAAGTTACAATGGATAAGTAAACACACATAATTCAGTTCTCTTGTCTTGAATACCACTGACATACTGGGCTATTCTGTAAAGAATAAAAAAGAATTATTCAGAAAAAAATTAAAAATTATTTGGATGAAATCCATCCTAAAATATCCTGAATCTCCGTGATATCTTAATGTTTGATCTCAATTAGATTAGTGTAAACACGGACAAAAGCATTAAACGTCCACTTAAAGTGAGTGGAGGAACACCATGGAATCCCTTTTAACTTAATTTGTACAATATTTACTCTCTTTCTCTATTTCAGTTAATGATAAATTCCCAAATGACACAAGTTAAGATTATGAACTCTATTATTTGAATTATTGAGACTTTGAAAAATCATTCAATTAATTAATTGAGTTAATCGTACCGTTAGATGAATTTAATAATTGCTAATTTACATTTACATTTAGCGTAGCAATTCATTCGTGTACTTTTACGAACTTTGCTTATGCTTACTATTGAGAAAATGTATCGATCTTATTCATTATCCACAAAATCGTGTTATCATAGAATTAAATCTGTCACTAAATTTTGCATAAAAATATTAAATAACAATCTCAAATAATACGAACAAAACACAGACAACCGAGCTCGATAGCTGCAGTCGCTTAAGTGCGGCCAGTATCCAGTATTCGGGAGATAGTAGGTTCGAACCCCACTGTCGGCAGCCCTGAAAATGGTTTTCCGTGGTTTCCCATTTTCACACCAGGCAAATGCTGGGGCTGTACTTTAATTAAGGCCACGGCCGCTTCCTTCCCACTCCTAGCCCTTCCCTGTCCCATCGTCGCCATAAGACCTATCTGTGTCGGTGCGACGTAAAGCAATTAGCAAAAAAAAAACACAGACAACGCTGGAATAATCTGATCCACCGTGCTGAACACGTAGTCAGGCTAGGAACCACATTTCAAGAGAGAGCACTGAAAAAATATCACTATCTACGTCACTCTCACACCATGCACACACAGGATACCCGAATTTTATGTACAAATTTACACTCGGATCCTAGGCCTTATTTTTTATTTTTGAATATTATCATGGAAATAAGGTTGAATGGCATAGACTTCTGACCATCCTTAACTTCGATATTCACAACAACTGACGTGATTCATGATAGAACTTGACATTACAACGGCGGAATTGTCAAAAACCCCAATGTTATCCAGAGGACATTGTAGAAACAATAATCACGTACATCGCCTGGGTTAACACTATTTACATTCTCTGACACGTGGCCATTGAGTGTCGATAAATTATTATTATATTATTAATATTCCTTAAATATTGAAATACATCTAACACGTACTGCACATTTATCAGAATGCATTGTAACGCGTGACGGATGTTTCCAAATTCAAAAAAACGACCCGCAGGCCTTACTAATTCCATGACCATTATAATTTCATTTGACCCGATCTTAAATTATTGTCATTATTAGCGATGATATTTAAATCTACCATCAACATCTGAATTAATATTGTAACGTGTTGGCGGTGTAAATAAATAAATAAATGACCACAGAACCTGGTAGAGTCCTATTTCTATGATTTATTAACTAAGTACTACAATTACAGATTTATACACACACACACGATAGCCGAGCTTACAACTTACACAAGTACACGGTTACACACTTACACGGTTCGCGCTCTCTCCCTTACTTTATCATGTTCCATCTACAATGACACACACACAGAGTCATCGATTATTTACACTACACTCTCTCAGCCACTCAGTCACACTCGTTAGCGCTGTCACGGTCCACAGCCTACACGTCAGTCTCGCAGGTCAGGATGGTACCAGCTATTCACTCATTCCGTCGAACTCCGTTCGCAGTCTGCACACGTCGTCACCCCGTGCTCCCTTCGCGCTGCTCCAGAACACCCAAGGTCCTTCTCCAGCAGCTGGCCCCAAGGGACTCACACACACGACGTCAATGAAACAGGAACGAGTCCCCAGCTCCAACAGGCGGATACTCCATCAGGCTGACATCCCCAGCCCAGGCTACTAGCGAACTCATTCTCGCTCTCACTCACTCACTAACTCACTGCAGGCAAGTAACTGCTCTCTTATATAGCTGCGCCGACACTTCTAGAATAGTCCGGATGCTAGATGTATCCAGGAACCTCGCAAGATGGAAGACTCTAGACTAATCGTGGAGTCATTTCCATACTCCTCTGCTACGGGACCGCGGGCGGAAGAGAGTTGGGCTGGCCTAGCACTTAAGTGCTGCTCGTGATTGGCGCGGTTGAAGTAAGGGGGTGAGCCGAATACGGTGACGAGCCGGGTCCATAGGAAGCTGGCATGGCGGACGCTATAACCATTAACATATTTTAAAAAGATGACACAATCTGCACTATCAATTGGCAATGTAATAGATGAAACACAATCAAAAACTTGTTCCACAATGTTTCATAAATATTCCAAATGATCATTTTAAACTGTTATTTATCAGAGACAAAGCAAACTAACAGCCCTTGAGGGGTCCGGGCCTACCAAAGGACCGCTGCACAGCCCAAAGGCCTGCAGATCGCGAGGTATCTTTTGGTCAGCACGACGAATCTTCTCGGCCGTTATTCTTGGCTTTCCAGACCGGGTATTTATCAGGGAGGACATTGATTATTAAGCATGATTTTTTAAAATTGTAACGAGGTAGAAATATTCACAGAATACATCTCTACATCTAATCTAATGGAGCCCAATAAACATTCTCGTACTCAAAACTACCTATACCGAGGCTTGATGAAATGTGAAAATATTACTAAATTACTCAAATCTAATAGAAAAATTATTCCTGAGAAGAAGATCGTTAAATTTTCTACAGCCGGGCTGAGTAGCTCAGACGGTTAAGGCGCTGGCCTTCTAACCCCAACTTGGCAGGTTCGATCCTGGCTCAGTCCGGTGGTATTTGAAGGTGCTCAAATACGACAGCCTCGTGTCGGTAGATTTACTGGCACGTAAAAGAACTCCTGCGGGACTAAATTCAAGCACCACGGCGTCTCCGAAGACCGTATACGTAGTTAGTGGGACGTAAAGCAAATATATTATTTTATTATTATTATTATGATTATTATTATTATTATTATTATTATTATTATTATTATTATTATTATTATTATTATTATTATTATTATTATTATTATTATTATTATTATTATTATTAAATTTTCTACAGACATGGACAGAAAATATTAGAGAAAGGTACTTAAATTTGTTGGAAGCCTCCGTGGCTCAGGCGGCTGCGCGTCAGGCTCTCACCGCTGGGTATCGTAGTTCAAATCCCGGGCACTCCTTGTGAGATTTTTACCGGAGAAAGCGGAGGTGGGACAGGTTTTCCTCCGGGTACTCCACTTTTCCCTGTCATCTTTCATTCCAGCAACACTCTCTAGTATCATTTCATTTCAACTGTCAGTCATGCGTGCGACAGGAGTGCGACAGGCTTCGGCAACCGACACAATTCCTATCCTCGCTTCTAGATGGGGTCTCCATTCATTTCCATCTCTGACCCGGTCACTGACTGTAAAACAGTTTGTATGTTTACATTTTCACTTAAATTTGGTGACAGAACTCGAAATGCGGAGCGGTCAGCTATGCTCGCATGGTATCCTTCACGATCTCCTTCCGGTGTTAGTGGCGCATACTGAACCCGAGTGACTTAGGCCCATAGTCAGTCATGATTTGATTGGTAAAATAATATATGGTACATTTATTGAAATACAGAAGTGGAGTTGAAAATATTTCGTTTATGTAATGTCGAAATCAGAGCGAAGGAAGGACGACAGACTGGAGCCTGACGGATTAGCTCAACACGACAACTTTTAGCTACTTCACAGCAGGGAATATCATTAGTTGGCGAACAAGGAAATACAGAGTCCACAAATAAGTCTTGGTCAGAAAGAGAAGGGGGAGAGTCATACAAAGGAAACTCACCACATGAGTAATACCTTGGGATATTTTTGGTAGGACGGAAATTCCGTGAGCTCGTGGAAAATTACAGCGGCTGCGTGTACCTTCGCTGGCCTAAGTTCGAGCAGGTGGAGATTTAAATCACGTGACCGCTTGCCGGCCAATCGTAAAAATTTAATGGAAGGCTCAGGGATACCATCTTAAGGAAGGATGGATGAGATATTTTCGTAACTACAAAATTAATCAGTAATAAATTATTATGGGTACACGGATGGATGTACTGAATTTATTATAGGTCACGCATGGAAAAATAATCAATACTTATTGGCAAATTAATTAAATTGAAGGCTGGATTTCTTGGAAACCAGACAGCTTGAATCTCATTGGCTGAAAGAAGACCACGTTGTAAGGGACGCTTACTAAGGCGCGAAATGTGAGGAGCTAAATCCACCCTATCTCCTAAATCTGTGATCACCAGGAGTTCATATTTTATCCAGCAGATATGCTAGCGGAGTGGATTAATTTGATGTAAATTTTAACTTCCAATTCGGAGTGCAAGTACCGATATTAAAAATCCACCCCCTCCCTCAGGGGTATGACTTCAACGAATCCGCGGGAAAAAGGCTTCATCCATATATACGGGGCAAGGGATCCTCGCCAACACACTTGTCTTGAATCTCTGGAGCTGAATTGACGGTCGCGGGACACTTGAATTGAATATCGGGAGCTGAACTGTTGGTCGCTGCTAACTTAGAATTCTACGGACGTACAGTCATTTAATGGTGCGAGCATCCGCCAGTGTTTGTAAAATGTGATCGCGCTCAAGCAACGGGAACTAGAAATAGTTAACGTAGGACAGTGTTTGTTATTTATAAATATCAGTGATGTAAAGTAATTACGCTGCAAGAGAGTAGTATAAATTAGATCACCATAAGTACGTACATAACAGACTGTGTGACGAACAGTACTTTCAGGGAAGAGTAGCCTGTATTTTGCTATATCGAACCGATATTATGAACACGTCAAGAATGCCGTATAAATCGGGCGTATCGCGATGGGCGTAAAAGTTGACACCTCGTCGTACGTGTCCAGGTCCATTGTGCGGTAGTTGGACGAAGATTAAATAGTGTAAATATTAAATTCTTGGGTCTAGGATAGTAATTTGTTGTATCCAAGAAAGTATTTAGTGTTAACGTTGTAAATGGTGAAGGTTTGTGGTAACCAAGATATGAGTGTAAAATGGTAATGTGCCAGGAAATCTTTTGTGAAACTACGCCATCAAGAATGGAGGAGTAAAACGCAGAGAGGGGCCGGATGGAGCCTCTCGTCTGCAAAGCTGTAATGGAATACCGATAACTAAGATGAGTACTAAACTGTAAATAATATTTGGGAAATGTTATCGTGATGGGAAAAATGGGAATAATTTGGTTATACTTGGTTACCTTCTGTAACAAGATGAGTCGCTTAACGACCCCATCCTAAATTTGTAGCACGGACAGTAGTAAATAATAATAATGTAAATAATCGGGTCTTTTATGTATTCAGCTGGTGGGAGATGTAAATTTGTATATATAGTGTAGTACGTTAAGTCATGCATGCATTCATATTTTCTTTGTAGTAAATAATTTTCTTTACATTTGATTTTGGTTATACTAGTTAAATAAGACCCGATATGTGTTTTTATGTTTTGTCATTTTTAACGAGCTATGTAATGACATGGAAGGAAAATCCAGCTTCGCCATACCAGTTGTGTTTTGTTGTAATTGATATGGTCATATTTTCAAAGTGAAGTTGTTAAATTTGTGAGATGCGATTAATATAATAATTTCCAAGTAAATCATATCTGGAGTGATTAGTGCCAGAATAAATCGACTTTGTGAAAGGGGTTATGCGTTAAACATATTAGGAGTGGACTACCGAGTAACAGGCGAAAATTATTATTTTTTTAAATAATAATAATAATAAATAAATAATATAACTACTTTTTTTGAAGAAGGCATTTTTATATGATTTGAGATAATAATAATTCATGTGATATTGGAATATTTAGTGAGCAGTGCGTAATAATAAATTCATGTGATCAAGTGTTGAGTTTATCGGGAATCATTTAATGACGGGAGGTCGTTTATAATTCGGAATTAAAGTGTGAGATAATTTAATTTGATCAATTAATAATATTGAAATGTAGATCGGTGCTAATAATCCGTACATGTTAATGAACGTGTGGTTTATATTACGGTCCAATATTTTTTACGTATAAATGTCGCGTTTTAAAGTTGCGATTCATTAGCCGGAACACGTAGGACTAATATTACGAGACCATGATTGTCAAATTTTGGTAAATATAATTTCAAGATGTTACGATTATTTGTGGAGAATGAACTAAAGCGTAGATCAAAATGAGATAGAAAATGTGAGAGAATCTGCAGTCAGATAATAAAAGGTCGTACGATGTCAGAAATGAATAAATAAGTCAGTTGATAATTCTGTGAGAAATAAATGAATCGAGGAATATTGAGATAGAGAGGAAAATAAATTCCGTACGAGAGACACTTAGGATATTGAAATGAGTGTAAAATGTACGGGCAGTGTCACAGAGAAAGACTGAGTTACATAGCGGGGAGCATTCGAACCCGTGACAGCATGTACGAAATAAATAGACTGCACAGCTATTCGTTGAGATACAACGGATCTAAGGATAATGAGAGTTCAGATTCCACAGAAATGGTCGTATATTGTATTCATTGTAATGACGAGCGAGGACAATCATGATGTCGTGATAATAATAATAATAAATATTGCAGATAAAGGATTGGACCGCCTTAATTAAATGAGCGTTGATAAAGATGTTAAACGGGAATCTAAATGATAATATGCAACCGATAATAATAATAATAATGTAAGGACGATGTTAAATCATCGCGGTCAGATTAATAATAATTGTCATAATAATAACAGTAATGATGCCGTTGGTTGATCAGTGAAATGTTTGTAATTGCGACCGATATCCTAATATATATTTTGGCGGAAGTGACCGGTCCATTAATAATAATAACCTCTTAAGTGACATGAATAATAATAATAATATCTTGAGTCACCTATTCATTAATAATAATAATAACCACGAGAGGGATATAATAATAATAACAGTAATAACCATTTGTGTTTGCATCCCGCATAATAATGATGATATTAATCAAACGTGACAGTGCCAGGAACCGTTGAGTAATAATAATAATAATAATAATAATAATTTCAAGGATGATAATTTCATGAATATTCCGTCGATCGTGGATTAAATTGTTTGGTGACAACATCCCTCTATTCGTATGTTCGTATAATGAGAATGATAATATTAGAGTCATTTGGTATCTCTTTATTGTACGGTTTCCGTATGGGACGATGTTACATACTTGGCATGTTTGTTTACTTCGCTCGCGATGCGAGGGGGGCCATTGCCACGGTATTTCCCAACCGCTTCTCGTTATATCATCTGTGTCAGTAGTCTAGTGAGGCTACTTTGAAACATTTCAAATCACATGTAAATAAAATATAAATGCTAATTCAGTGGTATGGCACCAGCTGGATATCGTAAGATAGGAACTGTCCGTGGAATCCAGTTTTCGCAATTCACGAGAAACATTACCCAGTCCGAGTACCGGTCTCGGAAAAATGTATATAGCCGGAGTACATCATCTTAGTTAAATCGGGAAGCCGACCGTAACATGGGTTATGCTCGGGCTCCCGATAGAAGGAAGCTATATCTTTGAGTGACGGTTCGATTCAAATGGAATCGATCCGTGAATTATACCTCCAAAATGTCATTTTATTTCAGAAGCACCCCAGCAAGATATTGATACCACTTGCGGTATGGCAAGTGATTTATGTATGTAACATGTGTGGAAATTCAAATATCGTTGCCAAGTGTATCAAAGTTTCATACGTCAGATGGCGTAATAAACCGCTCCTTCTGGCAAATTATTTCAAAGGAAACCACTCTCATAATCTTTTTATTGTAGTTAGATGGTGCCCTTTTTAAAGTAACAGTCACTTCCTAGTCCTATCATGGAGTCCTTAAATTCAAGTTACAATTGAGCCTTCCCCATTTTAATTTTAAGTTGCTCCGTTCATCCCCGTGTTCTATTATGCCGTTATATTTATATTTGATGATTTAAAAAAATGAACCGACACCCCTGAGATAAATGCTAGTCTGGGACTCGGGAGGTGGACGGGTGCAATACATGCTTAGTACCACGTGCTTGCTATAGATTTCGAGTCCCACGTCCGAATTTGGTGTTAACATCCTGAAACCGGTGTGGTAATTATGCTGGTTGTAGTCCCCGTCTCTCTTCTGACGTTAGTTCTGAGCTGAAACTGAGACAAAATTTTTAGAAGATGTTCTTGCGAGGCCAGAATAATTCATGCAGAAGCACACGTAACTTAACTTTGACTCGTAGACTTCTCGAAGAATAAGGGGTTCATGGAAGTAAATCACTGAATTTAAATAGCCTTACATTTGTAGGTGTGGTCGCTATTGGCTTTTGTATGCGTAATTGTTCCTCGTAATTGTTTCATATCAATCTAGAAGTTACATGAGGAGCGAGCGAACACAGGAGGTACTCGGTTTAACCTTGAGACAGGCCGGCTTATCACGTGATCTCCACATGTTCGATCGATACGGGTGAACAGAAAAGTCAATCCTTAGGAATTACAGCTCGCGAAACACCTGGCCGAATGATATAGCAGACTGTCCCCTAAAATAACTTGAAAACTAGCCCACACACTGGCTATTAGCAAGCACATAATTAAATACTTGAAAAGCACAAATGTGATGGGGACAGTATGTATGTATATATAGAAAGAGAGAGAGAGTTGTCATAAGCACAGAAGAAGCAGTATCTTTCTTGCAAACGTCAGAAAGCGGGAATGAAGTTGCCTTTGCTAATCTTAAATTTCTCGCTGGCAATATGTGCGGAACTGTCAGAACATCCGTATTTTTTTTTTTCTTTTTCCATTTGCTTTACGTCAAACAGACACAGATAGGTCTTATGGCGACGATGGAATACAAACGGCCTAGGAGTCGGAAGGAATCGGCAGTGGCCTTAATTAAGGTACAGCCGCAGCAATTTCCCTGTGTGAAAATTGGAAACCATAGAGAAACATCTTCCGGGCTGGAGTGATCTTGATGCTGGTGGTATTGTCGTCGCTGGATCATGACGGTAAAGAGCTTTACAGAAAATAGGGGCTTAGCTGGCTCTGTTACCAGCCAGAGAGAAGGCCTCAGGACCTGACTTGGCAGGACGAACGGATTTTGGTTTATAGGCACATTCCCTTCCATTTGAATACTGCAAAACTGCGTGTATGGGCACGGAACATGGCGACAGTGATATCTGTTGCTCTCAGTGATTTCATCCATTCCGGAGCGACGTTACCTGGCAGAAGGGACCACATTTTGTGCGGCTTTCTCTTCGGGAGTTCTCTTGTTCAAGGCCAGTGTGCTCTCTTAGAACAGGCTAAATTTCAAAGGTAACAGCGGCTGTTATTTCCTCCACACCGGCACCTGGTGAGGCGACAAAACATAATCGGGCTATGAACTGCATCAGAATTTTGAAAGAATTCGCCAATTTCCTTAGATTCGTAAGTGCACGTTTTCAACACCGCCACACAGCGTTCCCGAGGTAACCACATCTCACAATTAAAGATAGTCTGCTGCATGTTACGTATTTTGGCGAAATACAAAAATCTCAAAAGCAATATCCACTACAAGAAAATATAAATCGTTGCTGCTGTGAGGTCCATCAGAACAATTTTCGTGTGTAAAGGAGGCCGGGAGTGCATTCGATGATAATAAGAAAGCTTGTCCATTTGAGCTTTACCTTTGGGTGGTGCCAAAAATATTTTCGTGTTACTAGGGAGATGGTTTATAGGAAGCAGACCGTTTATGTTGTTGTGAGCTTCCATTCCTGAAGATAGTGGGTTCGAGCCCCACTGTCGGTAGCCCTGAAGGTGGTTTTCCGCGGTTTCGCATTCCATACCTGAAAAATGCTGGAGGTAATCCTTAGTTAGCGCCATGGTTGCTTCCTTCCCGTTCCTACAGTTATCCTACCCGATTGTCCCCGTAAGACCCATCTGTGACGGTGCGACACTTCACTGCGGTTTTCTCTTCTTCCTGGAATGCGCCGAGTTGCTTCTCCACTTCACCATAACCATTGTTTATTCACTTTTGTTCGTTTATCACTCATAGCTCCATTAATCTGGCAACGCAGACTTATTTAACTAAAAAACCCTTGGAGGAGTGGAAGGTAAAGGCTTCCACCATAATTACCTCGGCACATGATGGGGTAGAGTGGTCAGCTCTACGCCCGGCCGCCTTTGCCCCCAGGAATTAACCTGGTACTCATTTTTGGTGTAGGCTGAGTGAACCTCGGGTCCATATGCACCTCCGGAAGTGGAAATCTCGTTTCTTAAATTTTACGATTTCCTGACGGGGATTCGAACCCAAGTCCTTCCGGGCGAACCGAGCACGCCTTTACCGCCTCGGCCAGCCAGCCCCTGACTTATTTAACTGCCGAAACTAAAATTATTGCTGTATTCGACTATTTTGTGTCCATTTTGCACTAGAAATAATATTTTAATATTTATATCGGTAATACTATGAACAATCCACATTGTTTACGTATCATTACAAATCGTAACAATCAAACGATTCTTTTCTCTGAGCACTATTACACTTAAGTTGTTTTTATATAATTGTGTTTTTTAAATTGGTAATTTTCGAAAACTAAAGTAGGCCTACATTTTTACAGCATTTTGTCTGACTTGAAGTGGAATGTCCCCGACGAGAAATACGCTAAGGATGGAGAAGACGAAGAACCCATAACAACATTTTAGCTGTTTCTCTTGTAGATATACAACGTATAAAATTTAAAATAATAAAATCGACTCTATAAAACATATTTATAGAATAATTTAATATTTGTTCATATCTACTGCAGTTCGCAGTGACAGCAGTTAACAAGGAAGAGATTTCTCCAGCTAATCACAGAGGAGTCTGTAGGGAGGGCGATTTGCCGCCCCACTTTGTGCAGAAAACATCACAATTTTATTTAATTTTAGCCGGCTGATACTAAGAATTGTCTTATCGTCGAATTGTTTCCTTTATTTTCTTTAATTTTAACAAGATTATTAGCGGGAATAGGTGAAAGGTGTGCCATAGCAAGTAGTGGGAGGGTCTTCCTCTTACTTTCTTAGTGTGTAATCAAATACTAAAACAATAATCTCGTCGTATATTTGTAATACATGTTCCTCTGCTGAAAGTTTTATTGCAAAGCACTGAATCAAAATATCAAAGAAAACTATTATTACCGCACTTAACCTTTACCTCTCGTGTATGCCCCCCAATTTAAGTGCCATTCTAGGTCGTGTTGGAAGGCGGAATTTTACCACCATGTTACACACCGGGTGAGAGGAGCATCCGGGAGATAGTGGGTTCGAAGCCCACTGTCGGCTGCATAAATACAGTTTTCCCTCGTTTCCCATTTTCACACCAGGTAAATGCCTGAGCTGTGCCTTAATTAACGCCACAGCCACTTCTTTCCCATACCATTGTCTCCATAAGACCTATCTGTGTCGGTGCGACGTAAACAACTTGTTGAAAAACAAAAAGGAAAAGCCCGTCTTACAACTAATGGTAGGAAAATATGCCCGTTAATGTTTTGGTGGTCAGTTACAATGGAATTACGATTTTCAGGCGGCATTCCGGCCGTGAGTTGCTGCTTATTGAACTACTTCCAGCAGACCGGCTTTCCTCGAAGGAAAAACTTTACTTATTATTTCTTTTTTTGAAGTAATTTAATAAAACTTAAGTTGTATTTATGTGTTTCACGCATTTATAAGGCTGGAAACGGTGCTCCTACAGTGCCTATATCCCTATAATTTGTTTAGAGAAACTAAAATACTTGCTGACTCACTTTCAGTATCTTGAAATGCTTCACAAAGCAGTAAACGACACTCCCCGTGTTCAGTGTGTGCGGTTCTCAAGAATAGAGGAGAATGAAGATTGTTTTATAGTCATGATGATGTTTAAAGGGGCCTAAGATCTAGGTCATCGGCCATAGTTCGCCCTAATTTAGCAAAATAACTATGGTATTTTACTTCATGCCTATTACAATACGTAACACGGAAGCTTCCTGAAATATATTTTTGTAACATATTTATAAGCCTATTTTAGGCATCTAACGTAACCTAAAGATGAGTACATGGTCACTAAAAGCGAGTCGTTGCGTTCCTGAGTTCAAATAAGGTCGAAAGGAAATTTTACATTTTCATGGAGATTTCATGGTTTGTTATTACCAAGAATAGTGACGTAACTACCAGCTTCTCGCCCGGAAGGCTGACGTTCGAATGCCAATCGATTCTGGAATGAGATTTTCATATCTAAAATCACGAGGCGTTAGTAAGGCTGCAATGAGCCCTTGCACCGTCAAATACAGGTCTTACGGTGACGATGGGATAGCAGGAAGTGACGGTACAACTCCTAGCGTTTCGGGAATGTTGTAAAATTAAACACTTCGTTGCCGGTCAACATTTTAAATAGAGTTAAAAATGGCTGTGGAAGTAAGGAGAAATTGAAGGAACTTACTAGGAAATTGAATCTAGAGAAAAGTCAGCTAAGGATAACATGACGACAAGCATAATTGGCAGTAATACAAATTTTAGTGAAAAATGAAAAGGTATGTATAGGTACTTTAAGGCAGAAAGACTTTCCAAGAAGGACATACCAGGTTTCATTAATGAATCAGCAGTGTGTGAAGATTGTTGGTTACAAGGATAATGTCCAGATAGAGGAGGTGTTTAATACAAAGAAGTATTCAAACTTACCAATGATAACAATGACATTTACAATAAAATACATGTTGATAACTAGAAAAGCCGCTGGAATTGATAATATTTCTCAGGATATAATACAATGTGTTGGGATATAGTACCATATCTGAAGTAATAATTTTATTATTGTTTGCATGAAGGAGCTATACCAAATCATTATAGAGTTGCTATAGTAGCCCCTGTGTATAAAGGAGCGGGTGATAGGCATAAAACTGAATATTACGGACCAGGAAGTTTGACATGCATTGCATGTTAGCTTTGGGAAAGCATTCTTTCTCATTATATTAGACATGTTTGCGAAATTAGTAAGTAGTTCAATAGAAGGCACGTCGGGTTCAGGAAAAGTTATTCCACTGAAGCTCAACTTGTAGGATATTGTACGTATCATAGATTGACCTGTCTATGGGGTGCATCATGGGAGACTCTTGTCAAAAATGGGTGCAATTGGTCTAAACAAAATAGTGACTGAACGGGTTGCTAAATTTCTAGACAGTAGATCTCAGAAAATCAGAGTAGGCGAAGCTTTATCTGACCCTGTAATGATTAAGAGGGGAATTCCTCAAGGCAGAATTATTCGACCTTTATGTTTTCTTATACATATATAAATATATGCCTAAAGGAGTGGAATCAGAGATAGGACTCTTTGCGAATGATTTTATTCTGTATAGAGTAATAAATAAGGTACAAGATTGAGAGCAACTGCAAAATGGCCTCGATAATGTTGTGAGATGGACAGAAGGCAATGGTATGATGATAAACTGGTTAAAATTAAGGTTCTGTGTTTCACAAATAGGAAAAGTCCTCTCAGTTTTAAATACTGCGTTGATGGGGAGGAAAGTGCCTAAGTGTTAATATAAGGAAATATTTTCATTGGGGTAATCACGTAAATGGGATTGTAAATAAGGCGTACAGATCTCTGCACGTGGTTATGAGAATGTTTAGGGGTTGTAGTAAAGATGTAATGCAGAAGGCATATTAATCTCTAGTAAGATCCCAATTAGAGTGCGGTTCCAGTGTATGGGACCCTCACCAGGATGATGTGATCCAATAACTGGGAAAAATCCAAAGAAAAGCAGCTGTTTTTGTTCTGGGTGATTTCCGACATGAGAGTAGCGTTACAAAAATGTTGCTAACTTTGGGCTGGGAAGACTTGGGAGAAAGGGGGCTATCTGTTCCAATAAGTTGGTATGTTCCGAGCTGTCAGCGGAGGAATATGCATGAGTGGTGTATTTAAAAGTAGGAAATATAACAATATGAAGTTCGACTTCAAAAAGACGAATTGGGACAAATATTCGTTTATAGGAAGGGGATTTAGGGATTGGAATAACTTACTTCAGTAAATTTCCAATTTCTTTGCAATAATTTAAGATATTTCATTCATGTCAATTGTAACGGCGTGCATCTCTGTGACAGCTGTGTTGCTTACATAGCGTACCCGGCTACACTTGTCAGCAGATTCCTAAAGCCTCGTGGCTATGAGTAGAAGATTGTTCTCAAGTCAGTAAACCTTCGATTACCTATTTAAAAAAGAGTTAAATAACTATAATTAATGCCAGACTCAGCCTGATGTCATCCAGCCGCTAATACCACGCTCGGAAATTAAAAGCCCTCCAGTACCCCTTTCTAGTCGTTTCTTACAGCAGTATTCCATCACCCTCCTTCCTGCATATGTTACATCACTCCACTGAGAGTTGCATTTTAGGAAGGGCAGGATGATAGAACCTCGAATTAGGGTAATACGTGAAAAAAGCCCTTGCACCGCCTCCTCCGGGTTAGTGCCATGGGAGTCCATGTATACGCATGTTTACTTCTGTTAGACCACTCACTTTTATCTATCCTACCCGATCTTCCTCGGTTAACACTTGTTCTTTTCCCACATCCGCGCTATTAGGTTTACGAAGGCTAAGGAGACTTTAATTTTCACGCCTTTCGTAGCCCTTGTCTTTCTTTGGCTGATACCATGCGCGGTCGCTCATCTCCCCTAGATCTTAGGTTGCTTTTCAGAGTTAAGTCTCAGTGAATAAAGCATATTATGTATTAAGTCTTACACCATCTCCCTGGTACCATGTCAAGTCCTAGGAGGTGAACGCGTGGTCAACGCAACGTTAGGCCTGCAGGGGTATCGAACTTAAAGTGTAAGTAAGGATTTTATTCTGTATTCGGGGATTCTGATAATACGTGAAATCCTGCAGAGCTGAATTCCGGCACCACATTATTTTTTACGTATTATATTAGGTATTCTTTATGAAGATAGTACCTAAGGTGCAAACTTTGTATCCTGTGCGTCAGCAAATAGTCAACTTCCACGTGCAGTTATGTTCATGCTAGGCGCTCCGGTTTTAGAACTTCGAAGATACTTCCCAATATTACGCCGTCTGTAAATAAAGCCGTAAGCTTCCACCAATCTCAGTATCAAAGTCCCTGGATCATGTCTCATCTCGTCTAGTTAGGTTGAGCGTAAGATCTAATCTCAAACTTCAGATTATAACGCCCTTGTAAAGTTAAGCCTAGTGTCATATGCATGGGTTAACCTAGCACTCTTAACCATAATCAGGTCTGCAGTTAAGTCTTAAGGGGTTAACGATAGGCCATTTAAGGCGAGGTACTGGTCACCCTCCTCAGTTGTATCTCCCTACCCAGAGTCTGTACCTCCGGAACACTGTCCTTAAGGCGGTAGAGGTAGGATCCCTTTGCCATGTCCAACAAAAACCATGACCCTAGATAGTAAACAGATCAAGAAGAAAAATAAATTTAAAAAAAGCCTCTATAAGGCTCTGTGTATGTCTATTTACCCTGTGTCCTAGCACAGCTCTCCCCCCTGAGTTAGCCCACCCCTTACGACTAGCTGTAGTTAATAAAATTAATAAAATTAATAAAATTCTACCCCTCTACCCTACCTCATAAAAGAATTCAGATCTAGGTAGAGTAACGTTATCATAGTAGCAAGAGTTGTAGTAACGTCACTGCGAACAAGCTTTGACCTGCAGCTGAAAACTCTAAATTCTCTCAAGTTAGGTGTCTTGCGTCATAACACACAGCCGCATTCCTTTACAACAGCAGATCGGAAAAATACCGCTTAGCTCGCAAAGTGAGATGTGCATGTCTCCACATTTACTGTAGTCAGTACACCATCGTGCGCACGTTTCAATCAGGGTGACGATATTTGAGTTGCACTTAAGCTCTTTAGTTTTGAGTTTATGTCAGCTCCACGTTCATATCTTTAGAAGTAACATTTACTCTGCTCCCCTTGGGCTGAAGTGTCCGCTACAAGAATTAGCCAAGGAAGTTAAATAGACGACAGCTTAACGCACAACATGTCTAGACTCAGCTAAAGACCCCTAGTTCACGAATGGAAACACAACAACAGCAAAGGTTGCTCGACTCCTACCTAAGACAAGGGTGCCCCTGGAGGAGCTTTACTCTGCTCTACCCCACCACCTCGCAATAGAGTGTCCTGCAAGAGTTCGAAAAGAATGTTAGAGAGAAAACAGCTTTGCACACATCATGCCTAGGCTCAGCTAAAGACCCCTAGTTCGCTAACACATGCTTTCTCAAGTCAAGAGCCCCTTTTAGTAGCCTCTTTCGACAGTATTCCATAAGATGATGACATCCTATTGTCTGAAGGTGTAAGGGGTCGTTACACGTAACTAGAAGTAGATTGACCGAGCTCGATAGCTGCAGTCGCTTAAGTGCGGCCATTATCCAGTATTCGGGAGATAGTAGGTTCGAACCCCACTGTCGGCAGCTCTGAAGATGGTTTTCCGTGGTTTCCCATTTTCTCACCAGGCAAATGCCGGGGCTGTACCTTAATTAAGGCCACAGCCGCTTCCTTCCCAGTCCTAGCCCTTCCCTGTCCCACCGTCGCAATAAGACACATCTGTGTCGGTGCGACGTAAAGCCAATAGCAAAAAAAAAAAAAAAAGAAGTAGTTTGCGCGTGGCGGCCACCTTGTCCACTTGCCCCTGGGCCAGCTCCCAGGAGTTAGTTCCATAAGAGCCTGTGTATAGTCGCCATCCTGCCCATTAGACCCTGGGCCAGCTCCCAGGAGTTAGTTGCATAAGAGCCTGTGTATAGTCGCCATCCTGCCCATTAGACCCTGGGCCAGCTCCGGCCGTATATTTTTTCGACTTGAGACAAGACTGTTTCTTACATGTGCAGTTCTGTGTCGCATGGTCGTTTTAGCCCCCAAAAGGCAATACCTCAAACGTGATTTACGGACTTTCTGGGGTAAATGAAACTCTGTTTTTCGGCGAGTTGTTATTCTTTAGGGATTTTCAGATAATGTCCTAGTACAGTGAGGAGGAATGATTACTTTTATCAAATTACGTAACAGACGCGAGTGAAGCCGCGGGTAACTGCTAGTAAATATATAAATGAACATTGTCTTTCAGAAAGAATACAAGGTAAAATGAATTTCAGTTAGGTATGTGTTCTCCCACGATGATAGTGTAGTAAGCGAGAGTGAATGAAGGTGCAGTAAAGCTCTCATTTGCGATCAACAGTGTTCTGTAAGAAGGAAGTCAGCTCCCGGACGAAACTATCTTTACATCGGTCTGTTTTCAGACGAACGGGAGTGAAAGCTAACTCATAGAGTTAAGAGACTCTTAAGTTAGAAGCAACAGACATGGAAATAGGGGGAAGGTTCGCTGGTACAAACTGGTAGAAACGATGGCATGAGGGTACTCGAAATAAGGAGATAAATGCTATGTTAGGAACGATTTCGATGGATGAAGCTGTACTAATGAACTGGCTTCGTAGATGGGGTCATGTGAAGTGAATGGTTACGTAGGAAAATAATGGACTCCTTTATAAATGGTAAGAGAAGTGGAGGGAATCCAAGACTACGATGGTTAGACTGAGGTAACTAAACGAGGTTACAGAAATAGTCATAAGTAGAGGATTGTGGCGGCTGTTAGTGAATTCACACGGGCTTGCAGACTGAACACTATAATGAAGATGTATATATACGGAGGAAGCAGTGATGCAGTACGTGAAGGCCTTTCTTAACAAAGGAATTGAGATGAAGCGTGGCGATAACTAGCTCGGGAAGAAGAACGAATGAAGAGGAACGACCCAGGACTTGTTTAGTGTAGGAGGTAAGAATGGTAGCGGTAGACCAAGGCATGAATACGGATTAGATTAGATGTAGAATGGAAGAGCTGTGTAAAAGTGGAAAGGTTAGCACAGTATAAGGTGGCATGAAGGACTGCATCAAAAAACACACAACTTATACTTCGAAACTAAAACAAAAGAATGGAATATTGTTCATCATAGGGGTACGTGGCAATGAACGCATTCCAGCACGTGCTTGTGACACAAGGTGACAACAGGTTGGCTACCCTGCACCTGACAGTACGTTACTCATTCCCTTCCGCCACCATTTCCTGGCGGACGGCGTGACGCAGGCCAGCCCGCCTGCCTGTGCTAGTTTACACGATGACATTAGCTTTCGTAAGAAAGTTTCCCAACTGGCTTTTACTTGAATGTGCATGCGTCAGTCGCAGTTGCGACTCCAAATTACGACACTAGCAACTTTCCGTCTTTTCCAATTATTTCTGAAAATAAACTAGTCATTATGAGGTTATAAACGTTTTGATCCGTTACTTGGTTTGCAAAATAAATCGGAATGTGAAGAAAGTGAAATGTTTGGACTTCTAGGCATTCTGGACGCGTTTATGACATTTTAAGGATTTTTTCTTTAAATATCGAATCTAATCTGGAAGGTAGTAATATGGATGGACTGTTGGTTGATGAACTTATAAACAAAACCCATTCGATTAGGAATACCTACACGAATGAACTCCAAGTCAGGAAGATAGAAGTGGCACCGAAGGAGAAGTCCCTAGTTCAACGCTGTTGAAGAAAATAATTTTGAAAAGAAGTTACTCAATTCTCTTACGCATAATGCATTAACATTTACAAAATAACACATTAAAATATAGAGTCAAATATTTTCCATGTAGGTTCTTAAATGTTTTACAATCAAATATATTTTCCTTTAAGGTTGCAATGACCTATTTACCCATTCCCTATTCCCTAATCATCTCTTTCTTTTTTCAGCCTTCCGAGTCTACCACGTCTGTAGCTGCTGCATCCACAATAATTAGATAATAGTGAAGAAAATGCAGAAGATGTCATGTATAACAACCATCCATGAAGTTCGTTTCACCGGGCGAGTTGGCCGTGCGCGTAGAGGCGCGCGGCTGTGAGCTTGCATCCGGGAGATAGTAGGTTCGAATCCCACTATCGGCAGCCCTGAAGATGGTTTTCCGTGGTTTCCCATTTCACACCAGGCAAATGCTGGGGCTGTACCTTAATTAAGGCCAGGGCCGCTTCCCTCCAACTCCTAGGCCTTCCCTATCCCATCGTCGCTATAAGACCTATCTGTGTCGGTGCGACGTAAAGCCCCTAGCAAAAAAAAAAGAAAAAAAAAGAAGTCCGTTTCCTAAAATGAGTTAGTGTCATCGTGTAACGAACCGAACTCCAACACTCTGTGGTTATTTGCAGTGAAATACGATAGATAGATAGAGAGAGAGAGAGAGAGAGAGAGGGAAAACACGGCGCCAGGATACAAACCAGCTCGGGATGTCGGCTCTTTCTATATAATGTGTAATATATTACAAACATATAAAAACACGTGTTTTCGTAAATGTGATAAGTGAATTGTCATATATTGCGCTGCAATCAGAGATTTGAAAAGGAAAGGAAGGTATATTTTCACATGTAGGGATTAAAACCTGACACTGACTTGATTGCTGCCGGGGAAAGCATTGTACCATTAGGACCACAGACACAGTTTACTTCTGACTCATACTACTTAGACCAAAGTCCGAAATCCTTCCAAGACTCACGTCGTGGACTTATCTTACAATTTCTAAATACATTTCTGGACCTCACAGCATAGGCATAAGTCGCGCACCGTGACTGTGGGGCTGAGCCGGATGTCCAGAATCCCGGTTCTGAGCGTGGTTTTCCCCAGGTATTCCCACACTCCTTGCAGGAAAATGCCTAGCTGGTACCTTGTTTGAATTCCTGGGGTACATACCCTAATCCTAGACCCTAAAAGCTAGTTACACACACTAGATTATCAGACAAATTCAACTAACACCTAAGTATACGGGGTTGATGGCCAACATGTCCCAAGCCCCTCAAATGAATTAACGTCATTTATTTAGTGTAAGACAGCCGAGCTGAGAACGGTAGAGCGCTGACCTTGTGATCCCAACTAGGCAGGTTCGATTCTGGCTCAGTTCGGTGGTATTTGAAAGTGCGTGTCGGTAAGATTTATTGGCACGTTAAAGAACTCCTGTGGGATAATATTGTCAAGACATGCATTTCTCAGGTTTTTACAACATTCCTGGACAAGGATGGCGTGTGACTTACGTGTAAATATTTGTTTCCTGCATTGTATCATACATTTATTGACTGGCTGTTTTGGTGAGGTGGAGCCTATATGGCTTCCTGTCTTTAATCATATTGTAAACAATGTTACATTTTAATGATAGTTTTGTGAATGGTACAACTCATTAGGCTTCATTAACGCAGTTATAGTTTGACATAACCTGAGCATTTAGAAGTGTTGAATAACTTGTGGTGTGTGCGCCTATTCAGTGGCTGATAACCTACATGTTAGGCCCTCTAACAAAATAATGATCAACATGCATAACTGTGTGGTACATCTATAAACTAAATGTGATAGCTGTTCTTAGGGTGACGATATCAGTACTTTCTACGTCCAATGGGGCCGACTGCGTATATCGGCCACGTTTCTCGATTTATAACTGTTACGGGGTTATCCGTGGCGCAGAAGAAGATGAGAGAAGGTGCGCGCTTGAATTGGTCTAACTATCATGTCAAGAATTGGATTTAAAACTTAAACTGAAGGTTATATTTCCAGAACTTCAAACTTAACAATATTATCGGTACAAATAGCAATCATTAAAAGAGATTGGGAAAATTCCAAGATTCAGAAGCTTAACACTTTAAGCCCCTAGTTTTACAATTTTACAAGAGGAAGAGGTATTATTTAATGAGGGGCAGTAATCCCCTAATTCAAGAGCACTTGCTCCTTAAATCACAATATCTAGCCTCCTAGAGGCACACTTTACAAAACTGCAAAAGAGCTAACAGGCTCCCCGTTTCTTTCAGCCTCCTCAAGGCAACCTCAAAATCTTACACTCTCTGGCCTTCCATGGCCCAGCTATCAATTTGAAACAGGAGTATCTTGTACCCAACCTACAGGGCCTTTGCGGAAAAGAATAGGTTAAGTAAATGGCCCGAAACACAAACTGAATGGAGGCGAACTGCGCTCCGAGATAATGAACACCTAAAAAAAACTAAAGGGCTCTAGGCCGATGAAACATGGGCTATTCCCAAACTACTGAGGTGACTCGTATAAGATCAAATTAATGCATTACGGAAAGGAAGAAAAACAGTTACAAAACGTTGTCACGTCAAATCAAGATGAAGGGGAGCTCGAGAGGGTACATCACTCTCTATCCCCGATTTACAGTCAAAGATTTTATGAAACCTTTTACATTAGCCGGAAGAAGTTACATTTAGAAAGGTAGGTTACATAGTTAAAGATTCGGACCTTTCCCTCTGGTTAAACTGCGGAGGTAGCATGAAGAAAGAAGTTATGTGGCCATTACCTTGTAGATGTTCTGTTGACCGATGAAAGCGGCCGCCCGCCTCCTGCTTTGCCACGCACACTCAGTAAGATGACGATCAATTGGCCAAGAAACGAGAAAAGCTGCAGTTTATAAACCCTCAGGGAAGGTTCGAGATCATTCGAGACAACACTAGCCACACCCTCTCAATTTAATTGGTCAATTCAAAAAGTAACACTCAAAATCGAAGAAGAAACCTGTGATAGGTGGAAAATTAATTACAGAAATTAGGGATTGGCTAGATTTAAAACTGGCGGAAATCGAAAGGAAATATTGTCATCCCAAAAATAAATTAACATAAATCAGTAAAAAAAACCTAGAAATACAAAACATTTTTAAATGATAAGTTCTTCCACCTTGCACCAGGGTGCAAGTGCCATCTGTAGAAGAATGTCCAAACTTCTTGATGCATAGCAAACAAAACTAGTAGAAATTCAGTAAGTTTAGGAACGTTCATAATAACAAAATTCCATCATATTTCTGTGGTGACATCTTCTGAGTAAAGTTCTAAGTTTGTGTAGTTTCAGTTTCACTGTTTTACGACTAAAGGAGTTCGTTTAGGCGCTGAATTGAATGCGCGGCGTTGGGATGTACTGTAACCGTACAACAGGGTTACAGATTCCATTCAGTATTTATTATTATTATTATTATTATTATTAATATTATTATTATTATTATTATTATTATTATTATTATTATTAACCCGATTCATTAGATTTTATAAATTCTGTTTCTCATAATTTAGACTGTAATAATTAGGTATCACGTATATTATGGTATTTAATCATAGGTTAAGTGAAATGTATTTGTAATTATTATGTATTGTAGTAAGTGAGATTTGTTGGTTTCATATTGTCATGCTGTGGCTTGTAACTCTGGCTAGATGAGCTGGCATAGTATTTTGCAATCGAGGCTATGTTTAACTGTGGAAGTAGATTTCCCGGTGACGCATTCAGCATAGTCATTCTCAATCCGCTTGGGTACGCTTAGACGACACATGACTGATGACATCAGTGCGTGGGCACGTGATTGCGACCAAGTGTCAGTATTCGCCAGCTACTGTATGTTGAAGTGGAAGGGATGAACAGTGAGTAGGGAGATGAGTCGTCATCGCGAGGTTATATAAGTCGATGCAACGGTGGGGAGAGGTATTCAGTTCATATTATTCAGTTCATATTATTCGAATCATATCGTGCAGATCATATGTAACAGTCAGATGTATAAAATGGAAGAAGTAGTCTTAGAGTGATGGTCAGAGCTAAGAGTGGTGTTTTCAAGAGGTCTTGTAATCATCGAGGAGGTCTACAAGTGGTGGTTGTATCCGAGCAGAGACGGGTACTATGCTGATAAAGAAACATCATCTTCTTGTGAGGATGGACTTCACAAGATGTTTCAATAATATTTTCAAATTTCTTATAATATATTGAGTGGACGTAATTACATTGGAGCTCCCTAGATGCGTACATGGTATGTAGGCCAACTCCTTGTTATATAAGAAGATAACAGCAGACGGCTCCCGACTTCAACTCAGAGGTTTTCCCAAGAATTTCAAGTTCAACAGCGGTGTATGCCGACATCAGGTAATTAAAGCATCAGACATATTATGCATTCATAACATGAAGAAGAATGTAATCAGCGGCGATATCACATCTCACTTCAAGTTCATGCCAATAGCTTTTTTTTGTTTAGATTAAATTTTCCTTTTATTACTACCGCAAATCTCACGATATATTTTTTTGTTAAATTAAAAGACGTCAATGATTGTTCATTGTGACGTAAATTATAGTCATAAACTCAGTTTTATTTTAATTATAATAAGTGATTCCAGCTCCATGTACAATCCTCAATTGTGGAAATGCAACAGTAATTTAATATTGTCCTGATCCATATCCCTGTATATTGCCAAATATGTGAGTTTATCACCTCACGCCTTGAGATAATTGATATAAGAGGTATGCTCTACCGAATTTTGTTGTTTTTCTTAAAAAAGCAACTGACGCTCAAACAAATGTTATTTATATTGTGTGGAAGATATGAAGGTATAAGAGTAGTGGTTGGAGTAGCCTCAGTACCTCCCGGTACAATAACCAACAAAATATCGGCTTTATTAGATATGCAGGTTCTTGGTATGTTTTGTCAACTTCATTACTTCCAGAACTGTAAAAATATTTTAAAAGTAACTCTTTTAGATAAATATTGCGGAGAAAAAGTCAACTTATGGAATAAGAAGGCATGTAACTAAAATAGCTCAACCGCGTAAGACCTGTTCATGCCACCGTATCGCTTTACCGATATGTAAACACATCGAAATATCACACATACAGTACAAAATGACACTTAATACCTACCATTTTTCATACAAAAGGGAAAATAAATATTCCTAGCGAACTCTATTTATTACAATGTTCAATAGTTTATATCAGTTAGGCATAAGGAACACACCTAAATCACACTCCGTAATTTCGAACCCCACTATCGGCAGCCCTGAAGATAGTTTTCCGTGGTTTCCCATTTTCACACCAGGAAAATGCTGGGGCTGTACCTTAATTAAGGTCACGAGCGCTTCCTTCCCAGTCCTAGCCCTTTCCTGTCCCATCGTCGCCATAAGACCTATCTGTGTCGGTGCGACCAAAAGCCAATAGAAAAAAAACACTGTGTAATGCTCAGTATGCTCGAAGGTTGAAGAGAAGAGTTAAGTAATATATGTGGTAAGGACTATATCAAGTGTCGGCAACTGAATTATGTAGACTACTTCTTCATCTCCTTAATGGAAAAGTACAAAATCTGTAAATACGGGTATTGTTTGTCTCATCCGGTCTTGGTGGCCATTTTGCTTCTCGGCCTATTTTTTCTCCAGCCCTTGTTAAGGAGGTATGAAATTATACGCCATGTTCTTACGGTCGACTGCCCTTCCTGACATTTGAGAAGCACTGTGAGTGGAAGTAACAGACAGAATCGCTGCTGGTGACTCTGCAACGCATAAAAATAGTTAATGGGGCATAAAATCAATAACGCTGTTATTATTGTCAGCACAATGAATTCATGATATAATGTATACATTTCAACTGCTTCTGTGCTCTTCATATGCAACGTACCTACATATAATTATGTATGTTTTCACCAAAATGTAACTAAAATGTACACAATTCGTACGCTCGAGCGTGCAGACTCGTTACAACAAATTGAAAAAGGAAGTAAATAAATAAATAAATAAATAAATAAATAAATAAATAAATAAAAGAAATAAAAGAAAAAGAAAAAGACAAAGTCACCTCCGTACAGGCCATGACGGCCCTTGGAGGAGTGGAAGGTAAACGCTTCCCCCATTGTTAACCGCGGTACGTGATGGGGTAGAGTGATTAGCTCTACGCTCGGCAGCCTTTGCCCCCAGGAATTAACCTGGTACTCATTTTTGGTGTAGGCGGACTGAACCTCAGGGCGATATGTACCTCAGGAAGTGGAAGTCTCGTTTCTTAAATTTTTACGACTTTCTGACGGGGATTCGAACCCACGTCCTTCTGGGCGAACCGAGCACGTCCCTAAGTAAAAAAATACAGTCAAAATCTATAACTCCAACGTCTACAGGTTAACTCAGATTTTCGATATCTCGAAGGACATTTCAAGCCCAGTTGTAGAATGAGTGTCTAGAACTGGAAGTCACGCGTCCTTCTCAAGAAATGGTAGTTCCTATAGAATGAATGTTAACATACGTTGCATCCTTATCGATGGCTTTCTTTTAAAACCTTGTTCGTCCCAATGCTAGTTTTACCAATTATATTCCTTACGTCTGGTCGCCCCCCGTTCCCGCAACATTTTTATACCATCGGAATAATTTTCGTGTTGTTAATTTTCGTATGCGAATGTTTAAACGAAAGTGAACATTTATAACACTCGTCAAACCAGTTACGGGTGGGCAATGTCATAAGTGAAGAGGAGAGAAGGGAAACTTACGCTACACCAGAGCACCTGGGAAATGTATAGGAATGGATGCCATACATAGATATGGTTGCTATTCTGCACTTAAGATAATTTAGTAATGGGAAGAGGGAAGAGTAAGCAAGACCACACGCCATACTGAATTGAAAGCGAGACAGTGGATTTTTAGGTAGGTGGTCAGAGACGAATTGATGTGAAAGAGGTGGTCGTGTGTGGAGAAGTGGGCTCGAAAACCGGCTTTGGAGGATGGAAGGAGTTTAAGGGATTGAAAATAATGGGACATTCTTTGACATACAGTAAAATCACTTTTGAAAATATTAAAAATTACAGATATCAGGGAGATGGCTCTCTAAGATTGGATGGGCTTTTACTGGGTTTAACGAATAGGAGTAATCATTAAGAGGAAAATTTCTCAAGGCAGTATTGTTTTCTCTTTATGTTTCCTTATATATATATGATACGAGTAAATAACTGAGATATAACACTTTTAGTATAGAGTAATAAATAAGTTACAAGATTGCGAGCAACTCCGAAAAGAACACGACAATGTTGTGAGATGACAAAGTGGGTTAAAGAACAGGTTGGGGTTTCACAAATACCAAAAGTCCCCTCACTTTTAATTACTGCATTGATGCGGTGAAAGTTCACTGCAAGTAAGGTTACGGTACAGAGCTCTGAGGGTATTTAGTGGTTGTAAGGGAGAGGGTCTATTAGACTCTGGTGAGAACCCAACTAGAGTACAGTTCCGTGTATGGCAACCTCACCAGGATTACTTGATTCCAGAACTGGAAAACATTCGAAGAAACGCACATCGATTTTCTCTGGGTGATTTCCGACAAAAGAATAACGTTACAAAAATGTTGCAATGTTTGGGCTTGGAAGACTTGGGAGAAAGGAGACGAGATGCGCGACTAAATGGAACGTTAAGAGCTGACAGTGGAGTGACATTAGTAGGCGAAAAACTTTTAAAACGTTGGAAGGTTCACAATATGAAGATAAAGTTGGGGCAAATACTCGTTTATATGTAGGTGAGTTAGGGATTGGAAAAATTTACCAAGGGAGTTGTTCAATAAATTTCCAACTTCCTTCCAATCATTTAGAAGAAGGCTAGGAAATAACAGATAAGAAATCTGCCACCTGGGCGTCTGCTCTACATGCAGATAAATATCGATTGATTGATACATTGATAGATCGATTGACTGTTTAATCGACTGACTGATTCATTCATTGATTGATTCCAAAATTTGAGGAATAAAATGAAAGAACAACCACTCGAAGAATGAGGAAAAAGTGAAATATAGAAGACGAAGACGGAAGCGCTAATGCCATTCAGCCGGAAGGAAAAGAATGTGAATATCGACAATGCTCCAAATACCATCCATCCATCCATCCATCCATCCATCCATCCATCCATCCATCCATCCATCCATCCATCCATCCATCCATCCATCCATCCATCCATATATAAAATATAAAACCAATATGTCTAACTAAGTTTCACAAATAACTAACTGTTACCCAAATATTGACACCAGATTTCTTAATATACATATTATTGAATTTCATTTTGAATGGATGAGCTATGCGTACTGTACACCTACCATTAAAGCAAGTCGGGTAAGAATATAATGCAACATTGTAAAAGTCGAATTACCTTTACATGCACTGTTGGAAATTGGTAAAGACTAGGCTACGAAATTGAATTTAATTTGCCTGTAGATTTGATACGCATCTGAAGCTATATACCAGGCTGAGTAGCTCAGTTGCTGAAACGCTGGTAGCCCTGGTAGATTTATTGGCACGTAAAAGAACTCCTGATTGACACAATTCAGGCACCTTGGCGTCTCAAAAAGCAGTAAAGGAAGTTTATGGAACAAGAATAAATAGGGTTGAAAATTATTCTGATCGATGTCTGAGTTTGCCATCTTCATTTCTGTTCTAGAATATTCTTGGATATACAGTATATTACGTTGATCATCTGAACATGCATAAATCAATTACTGTATCAGGCCGGGACGTATAAGATGATGTTATCACTGAGGGACAGGAATCTTCTCGCTTCCTACTTTCTACTGTAAACGCACAGCGAAGGCTGTCGTCAGACCGTGTAAATACACTGACTGACAGAGCAAATGCAACACCAAGAAGGAGTGGTCAGAACTTTATGCCAATTGCAGGGTAGACTGACGTCACTGAGGTATGCTCATGATGTAAAATGCGCCGCTGTGCTGCGCACGTAGCGAACGATAAATGGGACACGGCGTTGGCGAATGGCCCACTTCGTACCGTGATTTCTCAGCCGACAGTCATTGTAGAACGTGTTGTCGTGTGCCACAGGACACGTGTATAGCTAAGAATGCCAGGCCGCCGTCAACGGAGGCATTTCTAGCAGACAGACGACTTTACGAGGGGTATGGTGATCGGGCTGAGAAGGACAGGTTGGTCGCTTCGTCAAATCGCAGCCGATACCCATAGGGATGTGTCCACGGTGCAGCGCCTGTGGCGAAGATGGTTGGCGCAGGGACATGTGGCACGTGCGAGGGGTCCAGGCGCAGCCCGAGTGACGTCAGCACGCGAGGATCGGCGCATCCGCCGCCAAGCGGTGGCAGCCCCGCACGCCACGTCAACCGCCATTCTTCAGCATGTGCAAGACACCCTGGCTGTTCCAATATCGACCAGAACAATTTCCCGTCGTTTGGTTGAAGGAGGCCTATACTCCCGGCGGCCGCTCAGAAGACTACCATTGACTCCACAGCATAGACGTGCACGCCTGGCATGGTGCCGGGCTAGAGCGACTTGGATGAGGGAATGGCGGAACGTCGTGTTCTCCGATGAGTCACGTTTCTGTTCTGTCAGTGATAGTCACCGCAGACGAGTGTGGCGTCGGCGTGGAGAAAGGTCAAATCCGGCAGTAACTGTGGAGCGCCCTACCGCTAGACAACGCGGCATCATGGTTTTTGGGCGCTATTGCGTATGATTCCACGTCACCTCTAGTGCGTATTCAAGGCACGTTAAATGCCCACCGCTACGTGCAGCATGTGCTGCGGCCGATGGCACTCCCGTACCTTCAGGGGCTGCCCAATGCTCTGTTTCAGCAGGATAATGCCCGCCCACACACTGCTCGCATCTCCCAACAGGCTCTACGAGGTGTACAGATGCTTCCGAGGCCAGCGTACTCTCCGGATCTCTCACCAATCGAACACGTGTGGGATCTCATTGGACGCCGTTTGCAAACTCTGCCCCAGCCTCGTACGGACGACCAACTGTGGCAAATGGTTGACAGAGAATGGAGAACCATCCCTCAGGACACCATCCGCACTCTTATTGACTCTGTACCTCGACGTGTTTCTGCGTGCATCGCCGCTCGCGGTGGTCCTACATCCTACTGAGTCGATGCCGTGCGCATTGTGTAACCTGCATATCGGTTTGAAATAAACATCAATTATTCGTCCGTGCCGTCTCTGTTTTTTCTCCAACTTTCATCCCTTTCGAACCACTCCTCCTTGGTGTTGCATTGTCACTGTCAGTCAGTGTATAACTAATATATAGCGTTAACTTGAAATGATCAAAATTAGATTTAATGCCAAAATAAAACGAAAATATGTATTTATACGAAATCCCACTAACTACTGTATTTGTATGATTTTGAGAGATAGCGATGTAGTGCAAAATTTTACGCTAAAAATGTTCTTTTCTTCTTCAAGGTGGCTGGATTATTTGATTACTTATAAGCCTCGCCCCAAGCTACTCAGCGCAAGGTTTCCTGTCCAGGGCGTCTGAAGATAATTGTTGTATTAATGGGATAACATATAGGATAATCAGTCTCAAAGTCTGGAATGAACATTAAATACCTTCCGGGCGTAAATTTTTTCCACCGTGGTAACTGCAGTGTGTTGCAAATAGTAGGATAAACAATTCCATGGCCTTCTGTTAAAACCTCGTTCTTAGACATTATATACCTTAAGACTGGTCACGCCTCCCAGCCATATATTTATATGCAGCCCATCAGAATAATTTTCGTTGTGTACGCTAACAATCGACCTTGTTTGCATGGCGATCTACAGCATAATGTATTTAAGGTTCATTTTCCTTTACACGTTAGCGTACGGAAATGCACACAGCGAAAATTATTGTGATGGACTGCATGTCGCTGGGAGGCGTGACCAGTGTTAAGGAATATTATGGATAGGAAGAACACAGTGGCATACGAGCTCGATAGCTACAGTCATTTATGTGCGGCCAGTATCCATTATTCGGGAGATAATGGGTTCGAACCCCACAGTCGGCAGCCCTGAAGATGGTTTTCCTGTCCCATCGTCGCCATAAGACCCTATCTGTGCCGGTGAGACGTAAAGCAACTTGTGAAAAAACTAAAAGCCGTGGATTTTCTAAAATGGCGGAGAGTTTGACACATTTTACTTGCCTTGAATAGAGGAGGACAAGACGTATAAAGGAGTGCATATCCTGGAAGATCCATCGTAATATTTCGTAGTTGCTTCAACTTTACGTTTCACGCTAAAGAACCTTGCATTCACTTTCAGCATATCCAGTTTTGTATTCCTTCGTTCTGGTGCCATATCAGGCTGTATCCGATTATTTCTCAGCCACAGCGGAAACGATTATGCTTGTGACTTAATACTGCTCCTTCCACTTTTTGTCATTCGTGGGGTGACATATCGGAAATAATAATAATAATAATAATAATAATAATAATAATAATAATAATAATAATAATAATTGTACCGGGCGGTACACCTCCACGCCGCTAATTCAAACTTTGCGCCAGTTGAAGATCCTCTGCTGGAGGAAGTCCGAACTTTATCTAATGTATTAATTTTCAAGTTACCCAGAAGATGTCACTACTTGGAAATTTTGAAGTTTCTGAACTGGGTCGTTTTTGATGTATTTTTGTTTTACCTGTAGTAAGAAGTGTGAACTTTCTCTTCTAGAGGACACTACTGAAGAACTACAATAGTGCACCCTAGTGCAAGGTGAAAGAACTGTTTTTTGGAGAAATTTTTATATCAAAAGTTTGTTTCTTGTTAAATTTCTTTCTGGTATTGTTTAAGTTGGCTGTATTCCCCTTTCTTTCCCCTTGTTTTGAATTTAGCCAATCCCGAATTTCTTTAATTAATTTACGACCAATAAGGGGTTTCTTCTTCAAATTGGATATGCTGCTTAACCCTAACCAATAAATGATTGTGGGCGGGTGTTTTCTTTCCTGAAACGCCTCGAACTTTCCGCGAGAGTATATAAACTGCTGATTTTAGGGTCTCTGCGCCACTTCTCTACCATCTTTCAGTGTGTAAAGTACATAGCAGTGGGCGGGAAGCGCCTCTTTCTTCGGACAGCAGTTCAACAACCAGGTAATAGCCGTATAATAACTTCTTTTCTTGCTAGCTCAGCAGTTTAACTCTCGGGGCGGGTCCGAAGCTTTTTCACCATGTAACCTTTCCCTAAAATGTAAAGACTCTTAGTATCTATTCTCTTTTAAGCTACGTATTGGGATAGAGAGTGCTTAACCCTCTCGAGCTCCCACTCATATTGTTTTGAGGTGAACTTATTTCTCACAACCGATTCTTCCTTAATGTAATGTAAATTGTTCTTTTCTAAAGTCACCTCCGTAGTATGGGATTAGCCCTTGCATTAGCGGCCTAGAGCCAGATTAGGTTTTAAACAAAATGTATTAGGAGTGCAGATCGCCTCCTCTCAAATTGTTATTTTAGAGGTCATGTAATTAACCTTTTTCTCACTTAATAGACCTCAGTAGGTCGGGTATTTTACCCCTGTGTATATGTCCTTAGAGGACAGCTTGAAGGTGGAATTTGGTGTGGCCTTTGACAGGCTTAAATTTTGAGAGCAAGTTGCTCTTTCTTGAAAATTTTGTTTTCTGCGCGCCTCAAGGAGGCTTTACTGTGTAATTTGGAGCAAGTGCTCCTGGGCATGAATGGGGTTTTCTGCCCCTCTGTTGAAACTTGTTTTGGGGTAAAGTTGGGCTAATTGCCCAAGAATTGTGAGTTAGGTGCTCGAAGCCCAAATCTTGTGAATACTGTTATTGTAATTTTTTACCTCGCTCCTCTGTACCTGCCATTCGTGTTATTTCTGAATTTTTGAAAGAAAATATAACCTTGTTAAATTTTAAATTAACTTTAATTTCGTAGCTTGAGACCTGTTCACCCCCGCACCTTCTTTCACCTCTACCTACCAGAAAAACTTGGTAACAAGTGGTAGCAGAGCGTGGTTGAATGGGTCTCAATTTAGCCCCTTTTGTCGGCTAAACATTGCTTTGATCCGAACTCTAACAATTTTCTCAGTTGCTGGAATTTTTGATTTGTCCTGTTTCAAAATTGTTCTGTCATCATGCCCGGCCCTCGCGATGTGCTCCATCTTAACTATTTGCGCAAGGAGGAGTTGATCTATGAGTTAACTATCAGAAATGTGCAATCTGGAGGCACGGTTGCGGTAGACACAAACAAGCTTAGAGAGTCCCTTGATTTGCCCATTTCCATCCCCACTTTGGGAGAGAAAGAAATTGAAGACTCTCTTTCCACGATCATCGAGAATATTACTGGGCTAGCATCTGTAGTTAGTTTTTTTGACGAAAATGATCCTTCTCCTAATCAAATTAAGCGTGTGCAAGCCAGGCTATTTCATTTTTCAAATAGAATTAACGATCTGTTGTCTCTAAAGTTGAATGACTTTCAGAGGAAGGAAGCTAGTACGGTGCTTGAAAATATTTCTGAATTATCTAGTAAGGTCACTCAATTGTTAACTGGGGAAGTTCCTCCCAAAACTGATCAACCCGCTACGGTGAATGTAGGTAGCGAGGAAGAGCCTCCTAAGGGAGAAGTCAATAGGAAAACCGTTGGAGCTCAAACTATCTCTGCCCCATTGGATAACGAGTCTGAACGCCGTACTTCGTTGAATCATGTACGTTCTGAACTAACTTCTTTGCCACTGAAACCTTTACCTACTATGTCACCTGGGTTCAGCAGCTTGCCTCATCCATTAGCAATGTTGCTAAGAGGTATCTCTAAGTTTTCTGTTAATACCACCAGTGAAGTTATTTCATTCTTAAGGTTTTTAGTTGAATTTCAGGATCATGCCCTTGTTTTTTCTCTTTCTCCGTGTCAAATTTTACAGATAATTTATCCTTATGCAATTGGTATTCTCTCAGATAAAATAGTAAGAGCCATTGCCGAACAGTCATCTATTGAAGATTTTCATGCACATCTACTTGCAAATTTTATTCCTGCTCGCGCGAGGTCATCTCTGATTCAGAAGTACTATTATCGAGTACAGAGATTGGATGAAAATCTGGCTGAATTCATACAAGACATTAAGTTCTATACTAGGGTGTTTGCGCTTCACTTCCCTGAAGATCAGATTGAACAAGCTATTGTGGAAGGCATTTCACCATCTTATAGGTCATATTTGTGTTTCGCTGCGTGCCCGCAAACCTTCTCTGAACTTGAAGCATTGGCCGTCTCAGCGGAAGGAGTTAGATACGCCGATTCCTTGCGTGTCGCGAAAGAACCCCCTCCTTCGTTTAGTAATACTCGGTCTCCACCTCGCCGACCAGTCACACCCCGTAAATGTTATGCTTGCGGGTCGCCTGACCATCTTCGCAATAAATGTCCATTGGTCAAAACTAGTAGGGCAAATAATGGAGCTGGTTCATCACAAGGCTGTTTTAAATGTGGGGCTTTCTCACATATCGCCAAGAATTGCCCAAAATCAAATAGCACCCCCTCCTGCTCAACCTCTGGTGCAAATTCCACCAATGCCAATAATAAAAAATGTCTAGTGGCTTCGGCTGAGTCGACTAATCCATCTTTTCGAGGCTCAGCCCCTGGTAAACAGATCGAAAATTCAGGGAACGTTCAATCTGCAAATCCATCTTTGAATGCCCCCAAGAGTGTCTTAGGATTGCGGCGGGTACCCCCGCACCGGTCCCCTTTCTCAAAATTGAGTTAAATAATGAGCCTATAACAGCTCTATTAGATTCAGGCAGTGTTTGTTCTATTATTTCGGCTGAATGGTATGCAAAATTGAAATCTGTTTGTAAACTTCCTGACTATTGTTCCTCTTCGATCCAATATGTTTCGGCTAATTCATCTCCATTAGAAATTCTAGTATCTTTACAGGTCAAAATTCGTATTTTTACATTTACATGGAAAATCAAATTGTTTGTGGCTAAGCACTTGTCTTGCCCCATCATATTGGGAGCGGACTTCATTTCTCACACTGGTCTTGTACTCGATCTTCAGAGTAAGTCGTGCACATTCAAATTTGCTTCCAATTGTAAAATCCCCTTGTTAAAATGTAATTCTGCATCATGTTCATCTATTTCGCCTACCCAGGATGAGATGTTGTTAGACCTTAGACATCTACCTGAGGAGCAGGCTGATAGTATTCGTAAGTTGTGTCAGTCGTTTCCAGAGGTGTTCTCTGATACGCTTGGTGTTACTGACCTTATTGAATAGAAAATTGAGGTCACGGATTCGATTCCTGTCCGTTTTCCACCATATGGGCTGTCTCCACCTAAAATGAAGGCTCTGAAAGAAATCATCGATCAAATGTTGAAGGATGGTATTATTAGGCCCTCTAAGTCGGCGTATTCTTCGCCTATTTTTCTAGTCCCGAAACCCCAAGGGGGCTTCAGGCCTGTCATTGATTATAGGGCTCTCAATCGGAAGGTGGTGTTACAATCTGTTCCCTTCCTGACCTTCATTCTTGTTTTTCATGGTTTCGTAGGGCCAAGTTCTTTACTATCTTGGACCTAAATCAGGCCTACAATCAAATTCCCCTAGCGGAAGAGTCTAAACATCTTACAGCGTTTGCCACGGACGGGAATTTGTATGAATACAACCGCCTGCCTTTCGGGCTCCCCACGGGAGCAGCTGTACTCACTAGATTGCTAGACAGGGTCTTCTCCGACATCAAATTTGAGTACTTGTATCACTACTTGGATTATGTCGTCGTATTTTCGGAGACCTTTGAAGAACATCTAGATCATCTGCGAGAAGTTCTCAATCGCCTTCGTAAGGCTGGGTTAACTGTGAAGTTGTCCAAGGTTGCCTTCGCTAAGCCCTCCATGTCATTCCTAGGGCATATTGTGTCACCTGATGGTGTTGCAGTCGATCATTCTAGAACACAGGCTATCCGTGATTTTAAACCCCCTAAGGACATCAAAGGTATCGCCAGGTTCATTGGTATGGTGAATTTCTTCAGGAAGTTCATTCCTAACTTCGCTAATAGAGCGGCGCCCTTGAACCTTCTTCGTAGGAAAGGCATCAAATTCGTGTGGGGACCTTCTCAACAAGCAGCTTTTGAAGATCTTAAATTAGCTCTCTGTAATGACCCTGTCCTTGCTATGCCTGATTTCTCAAAGAGATTCATCGTCCAAACTGACGCGTCGTCGTCAGCAGTAGCTGCAGTCCTTCTTCAAGAGACTGAATTAGGGAGGCGACCCATAGCCTATGCATCTAGGACTCTATCGGCTCAGGAAGCCAAGTATTCCATCTATGAGCTCGAAGGTTTGGCAGTCTTATTTGCCTTAGAAAAGTTCCGTCTCTATCTGGAACATGTCAAATTCGACCTGGAGACAGATAATCAAGCCTTAAGCTGGGTCTTAGGTAGGCCGCGTCGTACTGGTCGTATAGCCCGTTGGGCCATCCGTATTTCTGCCTTCCAATTCGATGTCAGGCATATCAGAGGGACCGAAAATGTTGTTGCCGATGGACTCAGCCGTATGTTTTCTAACGACATCGAGACCCATGAACCGGTCGACAGTTCATCACCTCCCGAGTCCATACTATCTGATGTTAATGCCATCTTAACAGATGCTCCCATGCTCTTTAGGGATATCGAGAAATACCAACGTGAAGATCCGACGCTGGCTCCGATAATGGAAACCCTTTCTTCTGGGGAACATGTTGTCCCTTATGTGCTGAGGAATGGTGTTCTATGTTGCCCTTCGAGGCATGATAAGATGATGAAGGTTGTCGTTCCAGCTGTTCTTGTACCTATGATCTTCAAGTACTATCATGAGACCCCATTAGGCGGGCATCTTGGAATCTTTAAAACTCGTGAAAAGATTCGTGAAAGGTTCATCTGGAAGGGCATGGACGGTGAAATCCGTGAACTAGTAAAAGCTTGTAAATCTTGTTTGCTTAGTAAACCCACCATGTCCACCAAGGCAGGCCTGTTGTCTTCTCATCAAGCGTCGCGCCCCATGGAACGCCTGTATATTGATTATGTAGGACCCTTCCCCCAGTCAAAGGGAAATGCCAACAAGTTCATCTTTTTATGCGTAGATGGTTTTACAAGATTTTCCTGGTTATTTCCGACTAAGCTGGCTACCGCTCAGTCCACCATTACTTTCCTAAATTCTATCTTTGCTTCTTTTGGTCCGTGCCAATATATTGTGTCTGATAATGCTAAGGCGTTCACATCAAATCTTTTTCGTAAATTCTGTTTTGACTTGTCCATCTCTCATGTGACGACTTCTGCTTATTACCCTCAACCATCTCTGGCTGAACGGGTTAATCGTAATCTCAGGTCCGCGCTTATTGCCTATCATCATGAAGATCATTCCAGGTGGGACACGTCCCTGCATTGGTTAGCTTTTGCTTTGAATTCGGCGGTTCATGAATCACATAAATTTACTCCAGCGTCTTTGATGTTCAAGTTTGTTCCCAACACGCCGCTCTCTAACCTCTGGTCTCTGAGTGACATTCTACCTGAGACAATAGACCCAGATAACATTAAAGATCTTTGGAAGAAGGCTAAAGCCAATCTTAAAGTGTCTCATGAAAAGGTTAGGGAAAGATATGATCGTGGACGGAGACCCACCAATTTGAAGGTAGGCGACCAAGTGATGGTCAAGAATTTTGTTCCCGCGGGCAAGCTTGCCCCCGGATTTCATGGGCCGTGTGTCATTCTCCATTTCCTTACGCCGGTTACGTTGTTATTAAGTAATCCAGCCACCGAGAGGATATTTAGGGTCCACCTGTCGCAGGTGAAACCTGTATAATTTCTGTGCTAACTTGCTTCATATAATCTTGAAAGGAATATGAAGGTTATATTTTTTTTTTGAGGTTTTCACGTTTAAGGCCTTCTGCCCCGTCTATAATATTTTGTTTTATATGTAAGCATTTTTGTAAAACCTTCCCCGAACCGTTAAACTGCCATCCTGTCGTTGCCACGGCCATTACCACGCTCCCGTCTCCTGCTCCACTACACACAGTGGCTTGTACAAGAAATGAATCTCTCCACGCCGCTGGCCCCTCAACCTCACCACAATGAATGTACCCTACTATCATTCTGGTCCAACAAAAATTCTGCCGTCGAGCTTTAATGTTTCAGTGCTCCCGCAGCCGCGCGGCGCCGTGCCGCGACTGGGATAGAGGAAGGGCCCCCTCTACTCCAGCGAGGTCGACATGTGCACGGCGAGCCGGAGCCCTCCTCCCGGCCAAGGCTGATGTGCGGCGCACAACCTGCTACTTGCCCGCAGCCTGTATATGTTCACCGCGGGCGCGGCGTGCTTCAACACCACTACTCCTACTATAGTGCGGGCGAGCGGTATCTCAGGGTACTTGAGGGGTCCGAGCGGCCTCCTCTGAACACAAGCTGCAGCGGCCGGTCTGGCCATCCAATTTAATCAACTACATGGACATTTACTATCAGCAATTACTACACTTGGGAATTCTACTGCAATATCTGGTGGACTTAGTAAATTTTTCATCAACCTTAAAAAACTAAAATTTTCCTTCTGAATTCAACTTCTACAAACATTAAAACATTACTTCAACAGTTACTACAAGAATTTTGAAACTGGATCAAACAAAATTTAGTAAATTTTATAAATGCTTCTGCAATTAATGTCTATATCAAGATCATAACTTGGATCTTATTTTGAAACAAAGTTTATGTTCCTCTGTGTTACCCCTTGGAGGAACTTTTGGGGGGGGGGAGGTCTGTACCGGGCGGTACACCTCCACGCCGCTAATTCAAACTTTGCGCCAGTTGAAGATCCTCTGCTGGAGGAAGTCCGAACTTTATCTAATGTATTAATTTTCAAGTTACCCAGAAGATGTCACTACTTGGAAATTTTGAAGTTTCTGAACTGGGTCGTTTTTGATGTATTTTTGTTTTACCTGTAGTAAGAAGTGTGACCTTTCTCTTCTAGAGGACACTACTGAAGAACTACAATAGTGCACCCTAGTGCAAGGTGAAAGAACTGTTTTTTGGAGAATTTTTATTTCAAAAGTTTGTTTCTTGTTAAATTTCTTTCTGGTATTGTTTAAGTTGGCTGTATTCCCCTTTCTTTCCCCTCGTTTTGAATTTAGCCAATCCCGAATTTCTTTAATTAATTTACGACCAATAAGGGGTTTCTTCTTCAAATTGGATATGCTGCTTAACCCTAACCAATAAATGATTGTGGGCGGGTGTTTTCTTTCCTGAAACGCCTCGAACTTTCCGCGAGAGTATATAAACTGCTGATTTTAGGGTCTCTGCGCCACTTCTCTACCATCTTTCAGTGTGTAAAGTACATAGCAGTGGGCGGGAAGCGCCTCTTTCTTCGGACAGCAGTTCAACAACCAGGTAATAGCCGTATAATAACTTCTTTTCTTGCTAGCTCAGCAGTTTAACTCTCGGGGCGGGTCCGAAGCTTTTTCACCATGTAACCTTTCCCTAAAATGTAAAGACTCTTAGTATCTATTCTCTTTTAAGCTACGTATTGGGATAGAGAGTGCTTAACCCTCTCGAGCTCCCACTCATATTGTTTTGAGGTGAACTTATTTCTCACAACCGATTCTTCCTTAATGTAATGTAAATTGTTCTTTTCTAAAGTCACCTCCGTAGTATGGGATTAGCCCTTGCATTAGCGGCCTAGAGCCAGATTAGGTTTTAAACAAAATGTATTAGGAGTGCAGATCGCCTCCTCTCAAATTGTTATTTTAGAGGTCATGTAATTAACCTTTTTCTCACTTAATAGACCTCAGTAGGTTGGGTATTTTACCCCTGTGTATATGTCCTTAGAGGACAGCTTGAAGGTGGAATTTGGTGTGGCCTTTGACAGGCTTAAATTTTGAGAGCAAGTTGCTCCTTCTTGAATTTTTTTTTTTTCTGCGCGCCTCAAGGAAGCTTTACTGTGTAATTTGGAGCAAGTGCTCCTGGGCATGAATGGGGTTTTCTGCCCCTCTGTTGAAACTTGTTTTGGAGTAAAGTTGGGCTAATTGCCCAAGAATTGTGAGTTAGGGGCTCGAAGCCCAAATCTTGTGAATACTGTAATTGTAATTTGTTACCTCGCTACTCTGTACCTGCCATTCGTGTTATTTCTGAATTTTGGAAAGAAAATGTAACCTTGTTAAATTTTAAATTAACTTTAATTTCGTAGCTTGAGACCTGTTCACCCCCGCACCTTCTTTCACCTCTGCCTACCACAAAAGCTTGGTAACAATAATAATAATAATAATAATAATAATAATAATAATAATAATAATAATAATAATAATAATAATAATAATAATAATAATAATAATAATAATTCGTAGACTGCTGAAAGGCACACGATTCAGTACAACATAAAGCACTGTCTAACGTCCTTCGTGAATTTCGTTTTATATATGAAGCCCCCTGAGTATATCGCACGCATGTCCAGAACCCCTTAGCCAGAGGTCATAATACTGCATTCAGTACACAAAAAACATAATTTTGTAATGATAACATATTTGATATTATCCGTATCATTTATTTTAATATTTACTTTTATTTACATAAAGGTACTTCATACATGCAGAGAAACTATAAAACTATTTGACAACAGTCTGGATCTGGAAGTGCACTTGGATGGTGCTGTCTTACAAGTTTAGTCACTCTCTACATCTGCTCTGTTTTCCTTTCCTTGAGAGCAGGAAAGGTCCAGGTATATTGTGCTGAGAGGCTTTAAAAGTAGTATTTTCCTTCTAGGAATTGTAGGGTATAGGGTATGTCGGGACACAAATGTCGATCAGAGATGTCGAGTTGTGATACATTAATGGAATTTCCTGGAGATAAACATGTCACTCCATCTGATTCTTCAACTCTATTATACTACAATTTATATGTATCCTTCTCTCTGTCAGGACACTTCTGCTAGTTGATCGTCCTTAATGGAGGGACTTCTGATGGACGAGATTCCCACATCCAGAGGCGGAAATTATGGTCTGAGCGTGTCTCTTAATTACAGTACATCCCTTACAGTGCTTTGTAGTGGTCCTTCTCGGCCTAGTTAACAGTTACAATATTGCATGTGAAGTAACAGTTACTAAACTTAGTATGAATTGTGTGTTTAGAATATAATTTCGCTCTTTAAGTACTTACAATTTATATTATAATTGCGGACCCCTTGGAATATCGGACCACAGTTTGGGAATGGCTGGTTTCGATGATAAATCTCTCGCGTTAATCATGGATATATTGACAGACACCTCATCTCAAGTTAAATTCATGGGTGAAATCTCAGAAACATTTGAGATAGTTACGAAAAGACTGCCTTTCGCCACTACTATTTAACTCTTTCCTGGAAAAGGTCATCAGAGAATGGAGATCAAGAATGACCGGAAGGGAACAATAGAACGGGATGTGGAAAACGTTCATATTTGACTGCCTGGCTTTCTCGGATGATGTAGGAATCCTAACTGACACTCAACCGCAAAAAAGTCGAATATTTACCAAAAGTGGCATAGAAATACCTTTTGAAAAACTTCAAATATGTACACAGACAAAACAGATCTCACAGACAGAATCAAAACCAAGTTTGGGGAAATTCACCGTGTTCAGAAATTCTAGTACTTGGGAGAAATTCTCACCCCGGATGGAAATGAGAAATAAGTTACAAATAGAAGGATCGAAAAGACGGAAATGGTTTTCAGACTGTGTCATGGAACTTATAAATCAAAGTCCATATCCATCCCAGAAAAATTTAAACATTATTCTACCATGACGAGAGTATGGGGCGCAGTCATTTCCTCAGGAAAACCGGAGAAGTCACAGCCCATGTTCCGATGGAGCCCGAATACAGAATTTTATGAAGAAAATGACAAGATAAGAACTATAATGAGGAAACTAAGTCTATCGTTGAGAGGATGACACACAGGAGACTTAGTGTACAAGAAAAGTGGATTAAGGAGGTTCACAAAGACTTGGAGATCCACGAGGGAGATATACAGGAAAGAACAACTTTTAGGAAGAAAATTGTGGCAACAAGAGAACTCGTCACGTCACCCAACATCTTTGTAGAATAGCGAGAAAAGACTTTAAAACATCTGGGAGGAATGCGAAGAAAAGGGAATAAGTTTTAGAGAAAGAATATCTGGTGGTCCTTAGATGATCGTAACAAAAATAGCAGCCAAAATAATAATACTAATAATAATAATAATAATAATAATAATAATAATAATAATAATTGTACCGGGAGGTACACCTCTAAGCCGCACATTTAAATGTTGCGACTAAATGAACCCCTCGTCTGGAGAAATCGTGAACCTGAAACTAGACCTACTTAAACCTTTACTCAGAAAATGTTACTACAGAAATCTAATGAAATTTTGTTATTTTGAAGTTTCCTGTACTGTGTGAATTTCTACTACTTGTGTTTCCCCTCATCAAGACGTTTGAACTTTTTCAACAAAGGTCACTGCTAATAAACTATGATCATGCACCCTGGTGCGAAGTGGATGAACTTTGATTTGAAGAAGTTTTGTATTCATAAGTTATTTTTTAACTAAATTATGTTCATTCATTTTTGGGTTGGCAATATTGATCTTTTCTTTCCGCCAGTTTTGTATTTAGCTAATCATGAATTTCTATAATTAATTTTCCGCATATCACAGGCTTCTTCCTCGATTCTGAGTGTCACTTTTGATGTTATCCAATAAAATCATGTGGGTGTGTCTTGATTATTCGTGAAAGGTCTCGAACTTTTCCCGAGGGTTTATAAAATGCGGATTTTGACGTCTCTTGGCCATTTGATCGTCATCTAACTGAGAGTGTGTGTCAAGCAGGAGGCGGGAGGCGCCTCTTTCATCAGGCAGCTGTTCTTCAGCAAGGTAATGGCCAATAAACATCTTTATTTCTTGCTAGCTCTGCAGTTTAACCCGAGGGACAGGTCCCAAAATTTCACTATGTAACCTAGTTCTCTGAAAATCTAACTTCTTCCGGCTTATGTAATAACTTCATAAAATCTTTAACTGTGAATCGGGGATAGAGAGTAATGTACCCTCTCGAGCTCCCCTTCATATTGGTTTGAGGTGACGACGTTATGTAACTGGTTTTCTTCCTTTCCGTAAAGTCTTAAATTATTCTTATACGAGTCACCTCCATAGTTTGGGAATAGCCCCTGTTTCATCGGCCTAGTGCCCTTTAGGTTTTAAGAATTTATATTTATGAGTGCAAGTACACGCCTCCAATCAATTTGTGTTTCTGGCCATTTACCTAACCAGTTCTTTTTTCGCTACAGCCCAATAGGTTGGGTACTAGATACCCCTGTTTCAAATTTGTAAGTTGTGCCTTGATGGCAGGTGATTGTAATTTTCTGATATCGCTTTGAATAGGCTTGGAAAACGGAGAGCACGTTAGCTGTTTTTGAAGTGTTGTAAAAGTGCCTCTAGGAGGCTTGATATTGTAAATTTCGGAGCTAGTGCTCCATGTATTAGTGGAGTTCTGCCCTTGCATAGAAATTGTGCTCTTTGTACAGTTGAGGTGAGAGCTCAGGAAATGTAAAGCGAGGGACTTGAATCCCAGGACTTGTGGAATTCACTGTGTTGTATTTTCCCCGACTTGTTCCAAATTTGCTAATTGTAACTGTTTTTGAAATTCTAAAAAATATAACCTTTTCTAAAGTTTTAATTAACTTTGATATTGTAGTTAGACCCATTCACCCCGGCACCTTCTTTCACCTCTGCTGGTCCACGGATAACACCGTAACAAGTGGTAGCAGAGCGTGGTTGAATGGGTCTCAGTTAAGCCCCTTTTGACGGCTAAACCTAGGATTCGATGTGTACTCTAACAATTTTCTCGGTCGCTGGAATTTTCTTTCCCTATTTTCTAAATTTGTAAACTTCTGTCATAATGTTCGGCCCTCGCGAAGTTCTCCATCCCGACTACTTTTGCAAGGAGGAATTGATTTACGGATTTACGAATTATCTATTAGAAATGTTATATCTGGAGGCAAGTTTGCGGCAGATACCACCAAGCTTAAGGAATCCCTTGAATTACCTATTAGTCTTCCAACTTTGGGAGAGAAGGATATAGATGAGGCTCTCTTCACTATCACTGACAACACCACTGAGCTAGCATTCATAGTAAGATTTTTTGAAGTAAGTGATCTTTCTGATAACCAACTTAAGAGAGTGCAGGCAAGATTGTTCCACTTTTATAATAGCGGAGTGACCTATTGTCTCTAAAATTTAAGGAACATCATGCTAAGGAGGCGAGTAATTTAACTCATCATCTATCAAAAATGTCCAGTTAAGTTAGTCAAATATTAACTGGGACAGCTACTCCCAAAACCGACCAGGACACTATTGTAAACAAAGCTAATGAGGAGGATTCTTCCAAGGGTGAAGAAGGTAGTAAATCTGCGGCAATTCATCAAAATTCTGCCCCATTAGGAAATGAGCCTTATCGCAGTACCTCAATTCCACCTTTCTTTTTAAATAATACTATGTCTAAGGCTTCTTCACCTCCTAGCTCGTTACATACTATGACACCTGGGTTTAGTAGTTTGCCTCACCCTTTGGCTATGCTACTTAGGGGAATTTCTAAATTTTCGATTACTTCTACTAATGACGTCATTTCCTTTTTAAGATTTTTAATTGAATTTCAAGATCACCCTCTAGTGTTTTCCCTTTCTTCTTCTCAAATTCTTCAGATTATCTACCCTTATTCCATAGGTGTTCTCTCGGACAAAATAGTCAGAGCCATAGCTGAGCACTCTTCTATAGAAGATTTCCACTCCCATCTGCTAGCTAATTTCATTCCGGCTCGAGCCATGCCTTCCTTAATTCAAAGGTAATATTACAGAGTAAAGCGACTGGATGAAATTCTCGCTGGCTTCATCCAGGACATTACGTTCTACACTAGGGTTTTTGCTTTTCATTTCCCAGACAATAAAATTGTTCAGACCATTGTGGAAGGCATTTCCCCACCCTATAGGTCGTACTTGTGTTTTGCGTAACGTCCTCAACCCTTTGCTGAATTAGAGGCTATGGCTATCTCAGCCGAAGGAGTTAGGTATGCCGACACCTTACGTGTCGCTAAGGAGCCCCCTCCGTCTTCGAGTAACTTTCGGCCTATACCTCGCCGAACTTTCACCATCCGTAAATGCTATGCGTGAGAGTCCACGGAACATCTCCGTAACAAGTGCCCAGTAATAAAATCCAATGGGACAAATAATGGAACAGGTTCATCACAAGGATGTTCCAAGTGTGGCTCCTTTAATCACCTCGCCAAGAATTGCCCTAATGCCAATATACACCCCCTCCTGTTCAACTTCTGGTGCAAACACCGCGAACTCGAATAATAGCAAATGACTAGTATCTCCGGCTGAGTCGGTGTGTTCATCTGTTCAAGGCTCAGCCCCTATTAAACCGTCCGAAAGCTCAGGCTCAGAGCAGGGTAGAAGTTCTTCTAACCCCGCATTTGAATGCCCTGAATAATGCCTTAGGATTGCGGTGCAGTCCCCCGCACTTGTACCTTTTCTGAAATTGGAATTGAATAATGAACCCTTCACCGCTCTATTAGACTCATGGAGTGTTTGTTCCATTATCTCGGCTGAATGGTATTCGAAATTAAAATCTGTCTGTAAATTTTCTGACTATCGTTCATTTTTGGTTCAATGCATTTCAGCCAATTCCTCTCCTTTAGAAATTTTAGGTTTCATCTTTGCCAAAATTCGTATTTCTTTTTTTTTTGCTAGGGGCTTTACGTCGCACCGACACAGATGGGTCTTATGGCGACGATGGGATAGGAAAGGCCTAGGAGTTGGAAGGAAGCGGCCGTGGCCTTAATTAAGGTACAGCCCCAGCATTTGCCTGGTGTGAAAATGGGAAACCACGGAAAACCATCTTCAGGGCTGCCGATAGTGGGATTCGAACCTACTATCTCCCGGATGCAAGCTCACAGCCGCGCCCCTCTACGCGCACGGCCAACTCGCCCGGTAATTCGTATTTCTAAATTTACTTGGAAAGTAACATTGTTTTGTGGCTAAGAACTTGTCTTGCCCTATTATATTAGGATCGGATTTAATGTCTTTTACCGGTCTAGTGCTCGATGTTCAGAGCAAGTCGTGCGCTTTGAAATGTGCCAAATATTGTAAAATTCCCTTTCTTAAGTGTAATTCTGCATCATGTTCATCTGTTTCGCCTACCCAGGATGAGATGTTGTTAGACCTTAGATATGTACCTGAGAAGCAGGCTGATTGCATTCGTAAGTTGTGTCAGTCGTTTCCGGATTTATTTTCCGGTACTCTCGGTGTTACGGACCTTCTTGAATACAAGATCGAGATTACGGATTCGATCCCCGTTAGATTTCCACCTTATAGGCTATCGCCTCCTAAAATTAAGGCCCTCAAAGAGATCATCGATCAGATGTTAAAGGATGGTATTATTCGACCTTCTAATTGGGCGTATTCATCGCCTATTTTCCTGGTTTCGAAAGCCCAAGGTGGCTTCAGGCCTGTGATTTACTATAGGGCTTTAAATCGGAAGGTGGTGTTACAATCCGCACCTCTTAGCGACCTACACTATTGTTTTTCAAGGTTTCGGGAAGCTAAGTTCTTCACCATCTTAGACCTTAATCAAGCGTATAATCAGATCCCTCTAGCCGAGGAATCAAAACATCTAACAGCTTTTGCCACGGATTGGAACTTGTACGAGTACAACCGCGTGTTTTTCGGGCTCCCCATGGGGGCAGCCGTGCTCACGAGACTGCTGAATAGAAGCTTTTCCGACATCAAATTCGAATACTTGTACCATTATCTTGATGATATCGTCGTATTTTTGGAGACCTTTGAAGAACATCTAGATCATCTGAAAGAGATCCTCAATCGCCTTCGTAAGGCAGGGTTATCTGTGAAGTTATCTAAGGTAGTTTTTGCTAAACCTTCCATGTCATTCCTAGGGCATATTGTGTCGCCCGATGGTGTTTCGATCGATCATTCTAGAACACAGGACATCCGTGATTCCAAACCTCCTAAGGACATCAAAGGTATTGCCAGGTTCATCAGCATGGTGAATTTCTTCAGGAAATTTATTCCCAACTTCGCTAACAGAGCGGCGCCCTTGAACTTACTACCTACGAAAGCGTCAAATTCGAGTGGGGGCCGTCTCAAAAAGCCGCTTTTGAAGACCTGAAATTAGCCCTTTGTAACGCCCCCGTGCTGGCTATGCCTGATATCTCGAAGAAATTCATCGTTCAGACCGACGCCTCGTCGTCGGCGGTGGCTGCTGTGCTTCTTCAAGAAACTGAACTCGGCAGGCGACCCATCGCCTATGCATCTAGGAAACTATCGGCTCAGGAAGCCCAGTATTCCATCTATGAACTTGAGGATTTGGCAGTCTTATTTGTATTAGAGAAGTTCCGCATCTATGTGGAACATGTTAAGTTCGACCTAGAAACTGATAACCAAGCCTTAAGTTGGGTCTTAGCTAGGCCGCGTCGTACGGGTCTTATAACGCGATGGGCCGTCAGGATTTCTGCCTTCCAATTTGACGTTAGGCGTATATAGGAGGATCTGAAAATGTCGTGGCGGATGGACTAAGACGCATGTTTGCCAACGATGTGAATACCTCCGGATTGGCAGATAGTTCGTCTCCTCCCAAGCCCATACCTGCTGGTGTAAATGCCATTCTAACTAATGCCCCCATGTTTTTAGGGATATTGAAGAATATCAACGTGAAGATCCTGTGCTGGGCCCTATTATGGAAAATCTTTCTTCTGGGGAACATGTCGTCCCTTATGTGTTGAGGAAAGAGGTTTTATGTTGCCCGTCGAGGGACGATCAAAAATGAAAGTTGTGGATTCAGCGGTTCTTGTACCTATGATTTTTAAGTACTACTATGACACCCGATTAAGGGGGCATTTAGGCAACTTCAAAACTCGAGAAAAGATCCGAAAGATATTTATTTGTAAAGGTATTGACGGCGAAATTCGTGAATTAGTAAAAGCTTGTAAATCTTGTTGGCTTAGTAAGCCCACCTTGTCCACTAAGCTCGGTCTATTATCTTCTCATCAAGCGCCACGCCCCATGGAACGCCTCTATATCGACTACGTAGGACCCGTCCCCCAATCAAAGAGGAATTCCAACAAATTAATTCTTGTGTGTGTAGATAGTTTCACAAGATTTTCCTGGTTATTTCCGACTAAGCTGGCTACGGCTCAGTCCACCATTTCTTGTTTAAAAGCCTTATTTGCTTCTTTTGGTACGTGTCAATATTAATTTCTGATAATGCTAAAGCCTGTACCTCCAATCTCTTCCGTAAATTCTGTTTTGATCTGTCCATCTCTCATATAACTACTTCGGCGTATTATCCTCAACCATCTCTGGCTGAGCGGGTCAATCGTAATCCGAGATCGGCGCTTATCGCATTTCATCATTAAGACTATTCCACGTAGGATACGTCCCTGCATTGGTTGGCCTTTGCTTTGAATTCAGCAGTTCACGAGTCTCATAAGTTCACTCCAGCTTCTCTGGTGTTTAAATTTGTGTCTAACACGCCGCTATCTAACCTTTGGTCACTTAATGATATTCTACCAGAGACAATAGATCCCGATATTATTAGAGATCTATGGAAGAAGGCTAAGGCCAATCTTAAGGTTTCTCATGAAAAGGTTAGGGAAAGATATGATCGTGGACGGAGACCCACCAATTTAAAGGTAGGAGATCAAGTCAAGGTCAGAAACTTTGTTCCCGCGGGCAAGCTTGCCCCCAGATTGCATGGGCCGTGCATCATATTGGATTTCCTGACTCCCGTTACATTATTAGTGAGCAATCCAGCCACAGAGAAGATCTTTAGGGTCCACATCTCGCTGATAAAACCTGTGTAATGTCTATGTTAACTTAGTCATCAACGTTCAGCAGCAGTTTAAATTATATATTTTTTGGGAGTACTTCTGCGCCAGATTATTGTATTTTGTGATCTATATAAACATTATGTACGATCTTACCCTATGGTTTTCCTGCTGACAATTCCTGAGTGGTCATTACTAAGACCCCGCCTACTGCATATCCACACCATTGGCAAAAGCCTTCGACGCCGCACGCCCCTCAGCATGACCAATAAAGTTCGTACCCTCTATTCTCAAGTCTCCAACAACACTTTTCTGTCGCCGAGATCTTACTGTTTCAGCGTCCCCGCAGCCGTTCGTCACCGTACCGCCACTGAGGTGGGGTACGGGCCCACTCCACTCCCGTGATGTCTACCTGTGTACGGAGACCATCTCCCGGCAAAGGGTGAAGTGCGGCGCCCGTACCGCCGATTCATCTGGGGACGGGAGATACACCTCTGATCTGCGGCGTCCATCACCACGACTACCCCTCGCATAGCAGCGGGAGAGGTGTATCTGAGGGTACTTGAGGCCCCCGGGCGACCTCATCTGGACATCGGCAGCGGCGCAGGACTTGCCGTCAAAAATATTCACTTATACCTTATCTTCTATGACTACAAAGACACTCTACAGCTGCAGTTTAACAAGTTTCTGCCCATTAACAAAAACATAGAAATGTTTTTTCTTCAAAATGAAATAATATATTTTTGAAAAAATTTCTGTAACACCCCTTGGAAGGACATTTGGTGGGGGGGGGGGGTCTGTACCGGGAGGTACACCTCTAAGCCGCACATTTAAATCTTGTGTCTAAAAGAACCCCTTTTCTGGAGAAATCGTGAACTTGAAACTAGATCTACTTCAACCTTTACTCAGAAGATGTCAGCACAGAAATCTAATGGAATTTTGTTATTTTGAAGTTTCCTGTACTGTGTGAACTTCTACTTGTTTTGTTTGCCCTTCATCAAGACGTTTGGACTTTTTCAACAGATGTCACTGCTAACTTTGATCATGCACCCTGGTGCGAGGTGGAAGAACTTTGATTTGAAGAAGTTTTGTATTCATAAGTTATTTTGTTTTTACTAAATTATGTTCATTCATTTTTGGGTTGGCAATATTGATCTTTTCTTTCTGCCAGTTTTGAATTTAGCTAATCATGAATTTCTGTAATTAATTTTCCGCCTATTACAGACTTCTTCCTTGATTCTGAGTGTCACTTTTGATGTTATCCAATAAAATCCTGTCTCTTGGCCATTTGATCGTCATCTAACTGAGTGCGTGTGTCAAGCAGGGGGCGGGAGGCGCCTCCTTCATCAGGCAGCAGTTTTTCAGCAAGGTAATGGCCAATTAACATCCTTATTTCTTGCTAGCTCTGCAGTTTAACCCGAGGGACAGGTCCCAAAATTTCACGATGTAACCTAGTTCTCTGAAAACGTAACTTCTGTACACGCCTCCAATCAATTTGTGTTTCGGGCCATTTACCTAACCAGTTCTTTTTTCGCTACAGCCCAATAGGTTGGGTACTAGATACCCCTGTTTCAAATTTGTAAGTTGTGCCTTGATGGCAGGTGATTGTAATTTTCTGATATCGCTTTGAATAGGCTTGGAAAACGGAGAGCACGTTAGCTGTTTTTGAAGTGTTGTAAAAGTGCCTCTAGGAGGCTTGATATTGTAAATTTCGGAGCTAGTGCTCCATGTATTAGGGGAGTTCTGCCCTTGCATAAAAATTGTGCTCTTTGTACAGTTGAGGTGAGAGCTCAGGAAATGTAAAGCGAGGGGCTTGAATCCCAGGACTTGTGGAATTCATTGTGTTGTATTTTCCCTGACTTGTTCCAAATTTGCTAATTGTAACTGTTACTTGTTGATTTTTTGAAATTCTAAAAAAATATAACCTTTTTAAAAGTTTTAATTAACTTTGATATTGTAGTTGGACCCATTCACCCCGGCACCTTCTTTCACCTCTGCTGGTCCATGGGTAACCCCGTAACAAGAATAATAATAGTAATAATGGGGCGTGGTAGTCATGTGGTTTTGTCACTGGCTTCTCATCAACTGAATGTCACATACAGTACTTGCAGTTAGGATTACCTGTAAACCTCGAAGTATAGTGGCTGTGGCCGTAATATATTACTTTGTAATACAGTACATAAAAAAATTGATCATTAGGAAAACATATTATTATTATTATTATTATTATTATTATTATTATTATTATTATTATTATTATTATTATTATTATTATTATTATTATTATTATTATTATTATTATTATTATTATTATTATCGCTGGGCTGATGGTAGAATCTTGGCCGGTGATATTTAAAGGCGCTCAGTCTACTGTAGTGTCGGTACATTTACGGGCACGTAAAAGAACTCCTGGTATCACCACCTTGGTACCTGGGAAAACACGTAAAAATATTATTATTATTATTATTATTATTACTACTATTATTATCACCCCTTTATTTTCAATTCACTCAACGCTATGGATATGTTTAATTGCAGTATGAAGCGCCACAAGTTACCACTTCGACTTTATACATGAGTCCGATATCGTTTCTCTGCTTCCCGGAAGCATTAATATCTACACAAAACGATTCGCTTACTCATTCAGCTCTGTAAAATGTAATTAATACGTGAGATTGATGTTTCATTATTTAATCACGAGAAACCAGGTGAAATAGTGGATAACGGTATCTCAAAATATGATTTTTTCCAAAACAAAGTGGTCTTTTCAGTAAATTTGGTAAAGGAAAGGAAATAAAGTATAAAGAACAGAACAAGCGAAGGGAATTTTAACTGAAAACAGCTCTAGCTACCTTCCATATGCAGTTTATTTGCACATATTGCAAGTAATTCATTGACTTCACAGCATTGAAGTTGAGCGCTTACAGTCAGTGTAAAGCTTTCTAGTCCTAGGATCACACAATTTTACTAATAAAACAGTGTGTGTTGCGCAGACTGCATTGTGACTGATGAATGATGATCCAAGGTTTGATGTGATTTTACAGACTGCCGTCCTCAGCCATGAAGGAAAGTGTAGGTTATACCGCAGGTGACGATAAATTTTCGGATTTGAGAAAGGTAAGGAAGTATTAAGAATTTTAGGAAGGTGATCAACTGTGAGAGAAAATCTTTAAAGAATCCTGAGGAAGAGGTATTTGTGTCTCTTTGGATTGAGGAAGTCCTGTTCTTGTTGTTCATGGTCCTGGGGAGGTGGTGTGATTGCTCGTGGGGGGAGGTACAGGATTTCTCGCATAAATCCAGACCAAGTGCATGGTGGTTGTACTCTGCGCGACGGCTGATGCACCGAGGGAGGCATGACTTTGCAAGCAGCCTGTCATCCATGAGTCGCCACGCTGAGTCATTGCAACACCGCATGTACAAGTTATTTGAAGTACGAGTCGGTTCGACGGGTACGCGATGCATTTGTTCATCAATTTCCTGGAAAGTGCCATCTTAACGAGCACAGATTCACGTCAATGTAAATAACTTGGAAACTCAGTGCTCAATATAAAACACGAACAATTTTAACGACGGAAAAGCTGGTGCGAATCTTGAACGGTTCCCGAATAAATCACTCACAAAATAAGTACAAGTAGGGTTTTCGCTTTCCTCTTCACAAAGCGCTAAAGAGCTGTTACACATTAAACCGTACAGGTTCACACAATGTTCCTTGTTGAAAGAAGTTAATTGTTGTTTTATCTCAAAAATATGCATATATCCATACATCTGTAAAATATCAGGGTAGACCTACGGCGCAAGACTGTGGATTAGGATGTACACATTAAAGGAAAATAAAAATATTTTGTTGAATGTACATATATTTCAAGGACGATTCCATACGGAAAGAGTTATTGTAACATAGACTGCAATTATAATTACAATTTGTCCAGCTCCTTGGCTGTCAGAATTCTGGCCTTCTATTAAGGGGGCGCTTGAAAGTGCGAAATGCTTGCTAAGCAATCATTTTTGTTAAGTCCCACGAAAATATTCGCATATATAACATTAGTGGACTGACGGATAAGTTGCAGTTTACTCATTTCTTTATTGGACGATTCGCTAGATTTATAAAAGAGTAACAATAAAAATTTCGTGTGGCTATTTCTAGGCTGATGAAGCACTCGTAAGTCAGAAAGTAGTAGTATAATAAGCGGGTTCGGGCGAATCCTCCCGCGGGAAATTTGAATTCTGGAGGGAAATTTGAATTTTTGGCGGGAAATTTGAATTTTGGCGCGAGATTTGAATTTGTAAACAAAGCCACGTGCTTTTTTGACAGCTGTCATCGACAACAACGCATCGCTAACCTCACTGCTGCCATCTTGACGAGCCTAAACGTCAGTAGTGCCAACTTAACCTAACTAGCGCGAGGTAAACAAAGCCACGTGTTTTTGACAGCCACGTGCTTTTTGACAGACAACAACGCATCGCTAACCTCAGTACCGCCATCTTGACGCGTCTAAACTTCAGTAGTACCAACTTAACCTAACTAGCGCGAGGTAAACAAAGCCACGTGTTTTTTGACAGCCACGTGCTTTTTGACAGACAACAACGCATCGCTAACCTCAGTACTGCCATCTTGACGGGCCTAAACCTCAGTAGTACCAACTTAACCTAACTAGCGTGTAATAAACAAAGCCACGTGCTTTTTGACAGCCACGTGCTTTTTTGACAGCTGTCATCCGCCATTTTTAACTACAGAGCACTGCGCTGTCCTCTTTATCGTAGTAGATGTAAAATTCGTCACCTGTCATCGGCAGTGCTGCCATCTTGGCGGGCCTAAACATTAGTGCTACCAACTTAACCTCACTAGCTCGAGATAAACAAATCCACGTGTTTTTCTGACAGCTGTCTATAGAGCACAGTGCTGCCCTCTTTAGCTACTTACCTACTTACAGCAGCCATCTTGCATCGCAAACCTCAGTGCTGCCCTCTTTAGTTAGATACCTGTGGTGGCAGACAATTCCACGTGACAGCAGCCATCTTTGAGCACAGTGCTGCCCCTCTTTGTGGCGGCGGGAAATTCCACGTGCTCTTGTTTGGAAACAAATTCACGTGCTATTTTCTGACAGCTGTCATCCGCCAACTTGCATCACAAACCTCAGTGCTACACTCTTTAGGTAGATACCTTTGAAATGTGGTGGCGGCAAATTCTACATGCTCTTGTTTGGAAACAAACCTATGTGCTTTTCTGACAGCTATCATCCGCCATCTTTAATCCAGAGAGAACCGTGCTGCCCTCTTTAGCTACTTACCTTTGAAATGTGGTGGCGGCAAATTCCACGTCCTCTTGTTTGGAAACAAACCCATGTGCTTTTTTGACAGCTATCATCCGCCATCTTTAATCCAGATAGAACAGTGCTGCACTCTTTAGTTGAAATGTGGTGGCGGCAAATTCCACGTGCTCTTGTTTGGAAACAAACCTATGCGCTTTTTTGACAGCTATCATCCGCCATCTTTAATCCAGAGAGCACTGTGCTGCCCTCTTTAGCTACTTACCTATGAAATGTGGTGGCGGCAAATTCTACGTGCACTTGTTTGGAAACAAATTCTACTCGCTCTTCAGCTGTCATCCACCATCTTTAATCCAGAGAGAACAATGCTGCACTCTTTAGTTGAAATGTGGTTGCGGCAAATTCCACGTGCTCTTGTTTGGAAACAAACCCATGTGCTTTTCTGAGAGCTGCCATCCACCATCTTTAATCCAGACAGAACAGTGCTGCACTCTTTAGTTGAAATGTGGTGGTGGCAAATTCCACGTGCTCTTGTTTGGAAACAAACCTATGCGCTTTTCTGACAGCTGTCATCCGCCATCTTTAATCCAGAGAGAACAGTGCCGCACTCTTTAGTTGAAATGTGGTGACGGCAAATTCCACGTGCTCTTGTTTGGAAACAAATTCTACTCGCTCTTCAGCTGTCATCCACCATCTTTAATCAAGAGAGCACCGTGCTGCCCTCTTTGTGGTGGCGGATAATTTGAAAAATTATTTTTGACAAGCAGCCATCTTTAATCCAGTGAGAACAGTGCTGCCCTCTTTAGCTACTTACCTTTGAGGCGGTTAATTTGAAAAATTATTTTCGACAAGCAGCCATCTTTAATCCACAGAGAACAGTGCTGCCCTCTTTAGCTACTTACCTTTGGGGCGGTTAATTTGAAAAATTATATTTAACAAGCTGCCATCTTTAATGAAAAGAGCATCGTGGTGCTACCTTGAGAGTAAATTTTACGTCACAGCTGTCATCCACCATCTTGCATTGCTAACCTTAGTGCTGCCCTCTTTAGCTACTTACCTTTGAAAAAAAAAATCTATTTGACAAGCTGTCACCCGCCATCTTGCATCGCAAACCTCAGTGCTGCACTCTATGTGGTGGCGGATAATTTGAAAAAATCTTTTTGACAAGCAGCCATCTTTAATCAACAGAGCACCGTGCTGCCATCTTTAGCTACCGCCATCTTACATCGCTTACCTCGCTGCTGCACTCTTTAGTTGAAATGTGGTGGCGGTAAATTCGAACAAGTTTAATCACGCATCGGGAAAGCTAGAGTAAGCACGTGCTGCAGTGATGACGTCATCATGCATGTTTAGACTTGTCCGTTTTCTTACGAGTAAGTCGGTGTAAGGAATGCAATAAGTATGCATCATAAAAACAAGAGTTTGCATGTGCTGCAGTGATGACGTTATTGTGCATGTTTAAACCCGTTCGTTGATTAAAAGCTTTAGTCTTCGAGAAACACTGATAGAGAGTGGAGTGCAAACATGACGAAAACATTAATAGTTGATGTGCAAGGCTTTAAAGTAAACGGAAACAAATTTGTGTTTAAAGAGGTGCAGTGTGTTGTGGGCACCAAAACTTGTTAGTTTAGTATTTAGTCCACCGTTCCCTTACTGTTTGCAAACAGATGAAGATAAAAAGCAGACTCAGTGGATAGAAAACAATTTAGGTTTGAAGTGGGAAGAAAAAGGAATACCTTATCGTTTTCTACCTTTAATGATGAATGCACATTTGTCAAGAGCAGATCTTGTTCTTTTAAAGGGTTGTGAAAAGAAAGAATGGTTGCGTGATTTTCTACCATCATCGTGTGAAGTTATCGACATGCATGAATTGGGGTGCCCATCATTTAAAACTCTTCCGAAAGAGCATAGTAGAGAAAAAAGTAAACAGTCTTCACAACATGTATGCATGCCCTCTGATTGGTTGTGTCGAAGTGCATGCCGGGATGTGAACAACATATGTAAACTGCAGTGTCGAAATAACTTTAGTGTAAAAGAAACATTTGTAGAGTAAAAACATCATGTCATTTCTAACAGATACTAAGTGTAACGCAGTTGAAAATGCGATCGTAAAGTTTTATGCATGCAAAAAGAAACTAAACACTTTTACAGAAGAAGAGTTAAATGCATTACCAAAGGCATTTTTGGTTAATGTAGCTGCGAATGCTGTAAAGAAGATTAGGGATAAGGTGCCTCGTGAGTGGACACAAGATCCTGTTTTGTCAGAGCTTCAAACGTGTAGCTTACATCATGAACACGTGAGTTTAGGTAGAAGACCTTCTGTGAGACAGTGCCGTACATGTCAACTAATTAAACTGTATCACGGACCTAAAACTAACGAGTTGTCTTCGCTTATAAACACTTATCATGGCTGTGGAGAGAGTAAACAAGGAAAAGGTGAAGAAACGTGCTGGGAGAAAGATGAGGAAGCATGTTGGGCGTGGACTCATCAATAAAGTGATTGATCTTCTTTTCTTCGTGCTTCATCTCCCCTGCGGCCCTAGAACACGTTCGCCTGACACGTAGTTACATGCTGCCTGCATAGAGTACGTCGTGTAGCTGTTAAAATCTGCTTCGTAAAGTTATGCTGTGTGTGTATGTGTTATTACCTAGTGCTTTAGCTGCTCAGAAGAATATAGCAGCACTTGTCGTTGTTGGTGTAATAAAACGAAAACTGAGTGTCAAAGACCGTAAAATAAACAAAGGATAAAAATGTATATATATATTCTAAAATAAATATGAATTGTCAAAACATATTACAGGTGTTGTTTAATCCTACAGCATGTCCTAGTGACTTAGAAGAAAGGAAACGTAGAGGATTAAAAGAAAACACACATAAGATTTAAAGTACATCCTCTTTATTAATCCATGAATTAAAGCTGTTATTAAAACCAAGCCATTTAACATACAGTTTATTGCCTCGACGTCGAATAACACGTTCAACTAAATAGTGATCCGGATATTTTGTTTTCTGCAGCTCTTCGATGTAGAATCCTCCTTCAATAGGCTGTCCTCTGAGATCGCGAAGTAAATACATAACTGAATTAGTAAGTAAGCTTAACACTTCTGATTTGAAAAATTTCAGTGCTCCAGTTAGGTGTGTATCCTTTTACAAAGATAGACTTGTGTTTGCTGATGCGAACAAAATCACATTCTTTAAAGCGATGGCGACGTGGATCAGCTGTTTTAATTACAAGATGAATAGCATTTATACGAGGTGTATTCTTTGTAACAAGACGTGGCTTTGTTCCGATAGTGCGATGAGGTGTATCGTTGTAGGTAGATAAAAGTCTAGGTAGCAGATCAATCCAACGATATGAACCTTGCGCTGTAAATTCTCGCCACATCATTGTTTTGAGTGTACGATTAAAGCGTTCTACAACACTTGCCTTGAGATTGCTGAACGTAGAGTAGTGTTGAATGCCAAGTAACTTGAGGTAAGAAGAAAAATCCTTGTTGTAAAATTCTTTACCTTGATCAGTTTGAAGAAGCCTTGGGCAGCGTTTCGATTCTTCAACAATATGTTTAAATGCTTCTTTAAGTTGAGCTGCTGTTTTAGAACGCACGGGTTGTGCAAAAGCAAACTTCGAGTACACATCGATAACAGTAAGTAGATACTTATACCCCTTATTACTAGAGGCATATGGAATCATTTCTACTAAGTCTGCTTGCCAGAGATCATCTTTTCCTCGTGTAATAACGCGTCTGCGACAGTATGTGCGACGTGCTGGTTTATGTAACTCATGTGCGATGTTTACCTTTACAGGTGAGATCTTCTCTTGACGAGCCATTACAAAATAATACCGGCATAACGTAGTTCTCTTTCTATTTCCAGAATTTCTGATCCGTGACCAGTGTGACCAGCCTCTTGCGATGCTCTTAAAAGTTGTAATCGTTCAACGAGTAAGTTTGGGTCATTCCAGTATCTTACATCCACATACGGCAACAAAGGCTTGTAGATAACATCAAGACTACGTGCAGTCGGAAACAGCTTAGAAATAAACTCACGATACTTGTAAATCTTATTCGCATTTACAGCTTCTGTTCTCTTGTAATTACGTCGTGTTGCATCAGTAGCAAAAAGTATTGCTTTATATTTTTTAAGATCATCTTGTAAAATTATATCCTTGTCAGGTATTCATGAGAAAAGAAGTTCTAAGAGTCCTTTCGTAGGTTTATAGGTAACACCTTTTACAATGAGTTTGTTGTTATTAATCTTAATATTTGAATTTCCTATCCGGAAACAGTCATCTTCGTAGCGAATACCGTAGGTAGTGTCAGTTTGTCCTGTAAAAAGTTTTTCTATATAAGGTGCAAAGAGAGATCCATAGGTATATTGAATAAAAGTTCTAAACTGATTGCGATACTCTGGTGTAATCATAACCTCAGACAAAGATGGTAGATTTTGCGTCGATGTAGTAGGTGTTTCAGCAATAACATCTGTAGTTAAAAACTCAACACGCTTAGATGGTGATGTATCATTAAGTTCTTCTTCCTTATCTTCCTCTTCTTGATCTACATCCTGCTTCTTCTCTTCCTTATCTTGTTTATGCTTTTCTTCTTCATGCTTCTCTTTATGATATGATGTTTGCATAGAAGCAAAACTCGAAGTAGACTGCGGTAATGAAGTAGAATTAAAAATTTCTTTGAGTGGTGTACTTAGTTGTGTTTTTAAAAATAAATCCGTGTCTGCTTGAATACGTTTAAGCTCCTTAAATTTCCGTTGAATATTGTTTCGAGCTTGGATGATATGTTTTGTGATCTCCTTGCTAGATGTAAACATGATGATGGTTTTTAATCAAGTAGTTACTGTAATTCTGTGTTAATGCATATAAAATGATTGAAACCCATGCGATATCGTCCATGCTGTACATCACTTTCTTTATCAATAACTAAAAAGCTGTAACGGTGTAATGACCAACATTTAGCACACATACGTTTAAAGTCTTCGAATGTCATATCAGTGTTAACATGATCGTTATACACATGTCGCATGTTGCGCTCATCTTGCCGAAAAAGCACAATAACATTTGCGTTGTCGCGTATCAACTGCTTAGGCACACGAGAATAGGTTTGGCACAAATAGATGCAATCAACATATTTATGCCGACCCATACTAAAGAATGCACGAATAACGTTTTGCTGTTCTGTTGCGACATCATCAAAGATCATAAGAGAATTAGGAAGCACATCGTCTGGTGATGGTACTTGCTCATGCGAATTAAATTTAAAATATCTTATTCCATCTTTAACTAGATCGTGCATTACAGTTTGTAGAATAGTATATAGCGGCTGATAGAGTGACTTTGCGAAAACGTAAATATTCTCTAAGCGTACACCATTTACAGATGTAATAAGTGTGAGTAAAAGATTTGTTTTACCGCATCCCGACGGACCTGATATAATACATCGAACAGTAAAAGGAAACAACGTTCCATGACGTTTTCCTGTAGTTGTACTAGAACTAGGTAAGAGATGTGGTACAATGTCGGTAACAGGTAGCGTGTCTTGCTGCTTTATAATCTTCATGATAACTGAATCATAAAGTACGTAATAGTAATATATATATTCAACGAAACAAGAGGTAACGGTTAGTTTATGATTTGCTCTTGACTAGTAAAGTCGTGTCCAGCATGGTGAAACAACGATATCCAAGCGACATGAAGAAGAAGAAGAAAGTAAAAACTGTTGGATGGAAAGATTTTATAAAGGCTGCGCAAAAAGCTATTCGAGGGGAATACAATCCTCGTGTAGCTATTACTAAGGCGTTACGCGCAGCAAGAGCGAGAATTTCTCCAAAGTGCAGAGCAATATTTAGTAAACGTGCACGAATTATTCCTGTACCAAAACGAGGACGATTTCTTCCTAGGCTGTTTGCTGGCTTAGCAGCTTTAGGGTCATTGCTAGGTGGTGCTAGTGCTGTAGCGAGAACTGTCAAAGCTGTAGAAGAAGCGAAACAACAGTTGAAAGAGAGTGAACGTCATAACAAGACGATGGAGGCAATTGCGTTACGAGGCAAAGGTGAAGCTAGCGCCATACAAGAAAAGGCTTGGTATCTACATTTCTCCAAAAAACGTCTACTGAATGCACTGCCATATCGAGCTCTAACGCATGATGACGTTTTTACGTTTGCTAAACAACTAGGAATTCATTATTTTCGAGGAGTGTATATGCGCGATCAACTACCAGTGCGCCCACGTGAACGTGAAAGTGCCGTAATTAACTTGGACGACAATCGTGGACCTGGAACTCATTACGTTGCTTATGTAAAACGTAAATCTAAAGTATGGTATTTTGATAGCTATGGAGATTTACCTCCTCCTTTTGAGCTCATACGTTATTTCGGAAGCAGTGCAGACATTGTTTACAATAAAAACCGTTTGCAAAACTTTAATACACGCATGTGCGGACGATTATGTCTTATGTTCTTATATCAAACCCAGAGAGTAGAGAAAGTGCATTAGTGTCTACGTGATGACGAACAGTGAAAGAACGTTTGCTTTACGTGGAGAAGGACCTGAAACAACCGTCTATTTTAATCCACCAATCGAACTTGGTTATCAGCCGCATAGTCTTGGACTAGTATCGTTTGAAAGCTACAATAAAATCTATAATGTGCGTGATGGTTTAAACAAGTTCTATTACGATGAGTATGTGCTAACACTACCCTCAGGTAGTTATACAGTAGACGATATTCACGACTATATTGAAAGTACGTTAATTGATCAGTTTGGGGAAGATAGTTTTAGTAATCGTAATTACAAGTTCTCAATCACTATAAGCAACATTACACATAAATGTGTTATTCGATTGGACCACTGCTTGGATTTTCATCGAGGGAGCTCCTACCGAACGTACGTTACGAGTCTGATCAGCCTATAAAACACTTCGATGATTATAATGTGAACATTACTTGTAATATTATTACAGACTTGAATAGTAATCTACAACCTTCGCACGTCCTGCACGATTTTATTGTTACAGAGGAACGTGGACATACTATTTGTGAGAAACCAGCAGTAGTTCTTTATCATCCTGTGTCTGTAAAACACATTAGCAATATTACTCTTAGACTTGTAAATAAACATAATCAGCTTATTCATTTAGATCAGCACGCGTACGTAGCTTACAAACTACATCTTAAACCAGTATGAAAACCATCTATAAAACACGGTGTACATTCCGAAGACATACTACATGTGTGCAGAGACTCATCGAGTTAACAGATACCCATAAGCAGATACTCCAAGATTTAGGATATACACCACTACAACAGAATGGAAGAAATGCTAGACATTACGAATACAGTAGAAAGTCGTGAAGGTGTAGTACGAAGTGAGCTTCATTCCTATCAACCTTTTACGTTTGGATTAAATAACAATGATGAAATTCATTTTAATATTAATCAGCAAGATGTTTACACCTTACCACACGAAAGCTACCTCTATATTGAAGGACGACTAGAAACGTCTGATGGAAGTGGACCAAGCACTTCACAACTGAACAAGCATGCTCTAGCTTTTCTCTTTTCTGAAGCGCGATATGAAGTAAATAATGTTGAAATAGATCGAACGAAGAATGTTGGTATTACAAGTGCAATTAAACTCTACCCTTCTTTCTGTGATGAAGAAAGTAATCTTTTGCGGATGGCTGGATGGTGTCCAAAAGCTACTAACAACTGGATGATTAATGAGGATATTACATTTACGGGTATGTTATCACTGAAAAATATTTTTGGATTCGCAGAAGACTTTACACGTATTATAATCAACGCAAAACAAGAGCTTATTCTAATCCGTGATCGAAGTGATTACAATTCTCTTAAAGCAGTAGAAACACCTGTAGAATCGAAAATAACACTGCATCGTATACTGTGGCGGATTCCACATGTAACCTTATCTGATCGTGAAAAACTTCGATTGCTCAAGATTGTAGAAAATGATACACCATTACCTATACGTTTTAGAAGTTGGGAGCTGCATGAATATCCTGTGTTACCACCTACAAACAAGCATAGCTGGGCTGTTAAAACATCACGTTTTACTGAGAAGCCCTTGTACATTTTTTTGGATTTCAAACTAATCGTAAATTCAATCACGAAAAAGATAGCTCACTGTTTGATCACTGCAAATTAAGACACGTTAGACTATATCTCAACGGAATTACGTATCCCTACGAAAACATCGACATTAACTTTGAGAAAAATAAGTTTGGGATGCTCTATGACATGTTTTGTAAATTTCAATCATCGTATTATCAGAAAGAAGATCGTCCGCTATTTACACCTCAAGAATTTAAAAATAAAGCACCGATTGTAGTTATAGACTGCTCTTATCATGAAGAATCTATAAAAGAATCTCCAGTTGATATTCGTTTAGAATTTGAAACATCTGAAAACATTCCTGCTAACACAGCAGCCTATTGTCTTATTATTCATATGAGTGATGTTACTTACCATCCGCTAACGAATATTGTTACGAGACTATAAATAAGAATAGATCTTTATCATTTTCATTAGTGTGTGCTTCGACATCGTACGCTATGGAACAAAACTGTAAATGTGCATGCTGTTTGCATGCTCATACGCAACTTCTTATTTATTTTTCACGAGTGAGTGAGGCTATTAAGATGTTCTATAAACGTAGATCGTCGATGCCGAAACATCTTATTCAATACTTACCACCAGGATTTTTATATACGTACGCTGCCTCTTACGTACATAATTTTTGGGACATCCTTCCTCTACACAGTAAGATGTCGATCGAAGTAGCTTTATGCAGAACTTGTGAACGACATTACAAGCATCGAGGAGAAAATGGTGATGATGATTGGGATGGACCAAATCCGCGGATTGAACACTGTACACAGTGTATGAATGAACTTTCTCTAGTACCTCATGATGATGATGATGATTCCGAAAAGGAATAACAGCAAGGTAAGAAGTATATGATCTTCTCTGTAAAGCATAACATACTTAGTATAATATATTTCTAAATGCTTTGTTTAATTTGAATGTTGCAGGAGGCATTTCAGAAGCATACGTTGTTATGAAGCACACCAAACTTGTCAGCAGCAAAAACGAACACTGTTGTAGTACATTTGTAAATAAATATTTGATCGCATTCAAAAAATGTTGTACTTATTGCATTGCTTTACACCGACTTACTCTTAAGAAAAACGATCAGGTCTAAACATGCACAATGACGTCATCACAACAGCACGTGCTTACTCTAGCTCCCCCGATGCATGTTTAAACTTGTTCGAATTTACCGCTACCACATTCCTTTACACCGACTTAATCTTAAGAAAACGGACAAGTCTAAACATGCATGATGACGTCATCACTGCAGCACGTGCTTACTCTAACTTTCCCGATGCGTGATTAAACTTGTTCGAATTTACCGCCACCACATTTCAACTAAAGAGTGCAGCAGCGAGGTAAGCGATGTAAGATGGCGGTAGCTAAAGATGGCAGCACGGTGCTCTGTTGATTAAAGATGGCTGCTTGTCAAAAAGATTTTTCAAATTATTCGCAACCACATAGAGTGCAGCACTGAGGTTTGCGATGCAAGATGGCGGGTGACAGCTTGTCAAATAGATTTCTTTTTCAAAGGTAAGTAGCTAAAGAGGGCAGCACTAAGGTTAGCAATGCAAGATGGTGGATGACAGCTGTGACGTAAAATTTACTCGCAAGATAGCACCACGATGCTCTTTTCATTAAAGATGGCAGCTTGTTAAATATAATTTTTCAAATTAACCGCCTCAAAGGTAAGTAGCTAAAGAGGGCAGCACTGTTTTCTCTGGATTAAAGATGGCTGCTTGTCGAAAAGAATTTTTCAAATTAACCGCCTCAAAGGTAAGTAGCTAAAGAGGGCAGCACTGTTCTCTCTGGATTAAAGATGGCTGCTTGTCGAAAAGAATTTTTCAAATTATCCGCCACCACAAAGAGGGCAGCACGGTGCTGTCTTGATTTAAGATGGTGGATTACAGCTGAAGAGCGAGTAGAATTTGTTTCCAAACAAGAGCACGTGGAATTTGCCGTCACCACATTTCAACTAAAGAGTGCGGCACTGTTCTCTCTGGATTAAAGATGGCGGATGACAGCTGTCAGAAAAGCGCATAGGTTTGTTTCCAAACAAGAGCACGTGGAATTTGCCACCACCACATTTCAACTAAAGAGTGCAGCACTGTTCTCTCTGGATTAAGGATGGTGGATGACAGCTCTCAGAAAAGCACATGGGTTTGTTTCCAAACAAGAGCACGTGGAATTTGCCGCCACCACATTTCAACCAAAGAGTGCAGCACTGTTCTCTCTGCATTAAAGATGGTGGATGACAGCTGAAGAGCGAGTAGAATTTGTTTCCAAACAAGAGCACGTAGAATTTGCCGCCACCACATTTCATAGGTAAGTAGCTAAAGAGGGCAGCACGGTGCTCTCTGGATTAAAGATGGCGGATGACAGTTGTCAGAAAATAGCACGTGAATTTGTTTCCAAACAAGAGCACGTGGAATTTCCCCCCGCCACAAAGAAGTGCGGCACTGTGCTCAAAGATAGCTGCTGTCACGTGGAATTGTCTGCCACCACAGGTATCTAGCTAAAGAGGGCAGCACTGAGGTTTGCGATGCAAGATGGCTGCTGTCAAAAAGGATTTTTGAAATTATCCGCCATCACATTTCAAAGGTAAGTAGCTAAAGAGGGCAGCACTGTGCTCTATAGATTAAAGATGGCGGATGACAGCTGTCAGAAAAGCACGTGGATTTGTTTATCTCGAGCTAGTGAGGTTAAGTTGGTAGCACTAAGGTTTAGGCCCGCCAAGATGGCAGCACTGCCGATGACAGGTGACGAATTTTACATCTATACGATAAAGAGGGCAGCACAGTGCTCTGTAGTTTAAAGATGGCGGATGACAGCTGTCAAAAAAGCACGTGGCTGTCAAAAAGCACGTGGCTTTGTTTACCACACGCTAGTTAGGTTAAGTTGGTTCTACTGAGGTTTAGGCCTGTCAAGATGGCAGTACTGAGGTTAACGATGCGTTGTTGTCTGTCAAAAAGCACGTGGCTGTCAAAAACACGTGGCTTTGTTTACCTCGCGCTAGTTAGGTTAAGTTGGTACTACTGAGGTTTAGGCCCGTCAAGATGGCGGTACTGAGGTTAGCGATGCGTTGTTGTCTGTCAAAAAGCACGTGGCTGTCAAAAACACGTGGCTTTGTTTACCTCGCGCTAGTTAGGTTAAGTTGGCACTACTGACGTTTAGGCCCGTCAAGATGGCAGCAGTGAGGTTAGCGATGCGTTGTTGTCGATGACAGCTGTCAAAAAGCACGTGGCTTTGTTTACAAATTCAAATCTCGCGCCAAAATTCAAATTTCCCGCCAAAAATTCAAATTTCCCTCCAGAATTCAAATTTCCCGCGGGAGGAGGCGCCCGAACTCGCTTATTATACTACTTCAGAAGCTACGAAGTCGGTGGGCGGCATTTACAGTGTACACGGAAATGCGTGTTGCTGTAGTAGATGTGTGGAATTAACCGTGCCTAAAGCCTACGCCACGGGTTTACTTCCTTGGGATATGCGGGGGAATGTTTACCGTGTGTGTATTCAAAACTCAAGTAATATTTTCAATATTTGAGACTAACGTAATTCGTCACCTTGAAGCTGGTATGTGATTAGATCACTTTTTAGCTCGAATTCTAATACTGACTTCATTTTATTCCAAATAATACAAGACGTTTGTAAATTGATTGATAACCATACAATCGGAAATTGAAATTCTCAGCTCTAATTTCCCCAACACGGCCCATTTTCTCTGTATTTTAGTGTGCTTTCAGTTATGCCCGAATGTCATAAATTTTTCTCTTCAATCTGCTTGTATGCACACTCACACCGAAACTTAGCCAAGTCGTTGATATCAGGTGCCGTTCCTGTATCATGTTTGTAAGGAATATTTCCATTTTCTAACGCCATTCCTCTGGAGTTCTGTCCACAATTATCAATAAGAGACTTAAGGCATTAAGCTCCAAAACTTCTTGAGTGGAAATTTAAACTCAGTTAATACATTCTATGACATTATACCACGGAAAAATATTGGGGATGAGAAGGGCGGATAAATTTCCGTACTACTACACGAAGAAGACTATCATTCTGTAGGGTGATATTGGAAGGCTCAGATCGTCAAAGGCTTGATGACATCTCAGGTGACATTTTGCTAACTCGATTCCAAAGTAAAACCTCTTAAAATTGCCACCATATATCATTGTAGTATAATTAAAAATATGTTACGATAGAAAAGAAGAGATTTCGCCATATTACTAAACTAAGGGAATTACCTTGATCAGCATTCATTCTAATTGACTATTTTTGAAGTTGGTACAGGCTGAGAAACTTTTATTCGAATTTTTCAACTTTGATGCCAATTTCGAGCTTCTGATACTGGCTTCAATTCATTTTCGAATTACTCAAAATGTTTGTCCTGGATTACGTAAATGGATTTATAATTAATTTTAATATTGGTTCTCCATAGAATCAGGTAATGAATTCACCGGATTCATCTTCCCTGTTCAGCGTACATACTCTGTATATTTCATCAATTCTTCTATGTAATACGACAAACATCCTGTATTCCACCTCATTTATTGCTGCTAATGCTTCGAAGATATTTGACTAGGTGCTTCGGCGTTCCGTAGCAAATTTTATTAATTAATCGGTGTACAGATTTCATATTATTGGGCAGTTCATAGATGTACTTGTGTCCATCATCTACTAATGTTAAGGAGCTAATTCCAAGTCATAGTGAAAGATTTTAAAGTGAGGAGTGCATCAATAGCAGGTGCTATTTCAACTCCAATTAATTTTAGTGTTTCACCCACATGTATTGAAGAATTCTAATTCGATGAGCAATACAGGCAATCAAAGTGTAGTTCTTTAAAAGAATTAGCTTGCTGATCATGTGTATGTTCCAGGTGCCTTGTACTATACTTTCTCTTGCGAATTTTCACAAATTCATTAGGATTTAATTAGCGCTCTCTGAACAGACCATCCTCAGATATACTCTACTCGCAATTTAAGAGTTTTCTGCTGGTTTGAGAGATTGATTTGTGTGGTTATTTCTTGGCGTATACCTAAATTGAATGTGGTAGACGAAACTGTAATTTTAGCAGTTGGCTACGACACAAAGCGTTGCGGTGATTCCGTGGTATGCAGGGGTGGAAGAAGGTGCAGGCATTAATGGTTAGATATGCGAAAATCGAAAGATTGATTTGAAACTTATAAAATTGGCAGTTTAATTTCTTTTCATAACCTATGTTTTAATTTTCAAATCTTAATACTTTTCCAACTGATTGACAATTAGTTACAGAACCTTAGATCATAAGCTTGGAAAAATATTTTTAGATAGTTCAAGAATAATCAGATAACAAATTCACAGGCTGAGCATGATGCTCACAAGTACAATTTACACCTAAGCATTACTGCTCCTTTAAAACGTTAGTCAAGGAGACGAATGTCCCAATTTCTTTTAAACCACTAAAAAGAGCCTCGGTGCTCTACAAATTTACACAAGACATATATATTCAAAATTTCGAATCCTACAGGCTTATCGACGGCACAACATTTATTTTACAAAATCAAACAAAACTCACTGTCTTAAAGGCTCACCCATTCTACCGGGCCTTTCTGATAAACAGCAGATTAAAGTTATTGGCCGAAAAAATCTAAATGGTTAGGAGGCGGACACCTTGAAAATGGAAATGGAAAGCTTAAAACACTATTTAGGCTTATGGCCCGAAGTTACAGATGCTAAGCCTATACTACTGAGGTGACTACATGAAGAAGAAGGTTGCAGAAATTACAAGATAGAAAAGATTACAAGGTCATGGTCACCTCGAAGTCAAGTTAAGAGGGAATACAAGAGGGTACCTCACTCTCTACTCCCTGATATCGGATAAGTTCTTTCGACTAGTTTGAATTTTACATTTAAGGTTTGAAATGTACATTTAATAAATGAAGTTACATTACTAAAATCATGAAACATTCACCTCGAGCTTGTTTTGAAAGACTATACTATTTAAATCAGGATCTGTCATTACCTTGAGTTAGTGGACGCCTCCTTTGCGAACAAACACACTCGACTGCAGTGGTGAATAAGACAACCTGGTACGAAAATACGCCAGCTTATATACCCGAGGGGAAAGTTCAAGAAAACTCTGGGCTAAGGCCCGACACACACCCAACTCTTATTGGATATTTAAATAATTATCAGACAATGTTGATTGGATGAAAATTAAATATATAAATGTTTCTATTCTCCAACATCTTAAGTTGGCGGGAAGAGATTGAAGTGTTGTAAATTTTAAAACACCAAAAACAAAGAATATACAATTTGTTTAGGAAACCTTTATTTACAAAATTACTTTAGAATTTTAATAGTTCATCTTCACACCAGAGGGCATAACGTAAATTTATAGTAGTGACATCTGTCGAGAAATGTTCAAACTTCTTGCACTAGTTGTTGCGAGTTTTAGATTTTAGGTGGCACTCTGCAAGGCGCTTCATTTAAAGGTGAGGTGCGGGTGTACCTCCGGTACAGGACCTCCACCCTCCACCCATATTCCTTCTTCTGGTGACACAGTTGAGAAAATTTGCTTTTTAGAAATATTTGAAGTAGAGGTTGGTAGTCGGAAAATTTCATCATGAAAGTTCATTTGTAAGTAATTATGTCGAAAAACAAGTCTTGAAGTCTTGCTGAAACCGTAGAAGTCCGGGATGTACAGTTCAAGTTTGACGGCAAGAGCGGCCGCCAAAACCGATACATAGCCATAGTGATGGTAGTCACAGACCAGATATAGAGACACTGCTCCAAGATGAAGTAGGCGGTTGAGTTACCGCACCTCAGCCCTTGCCGGAAAGGGTGGTGTTCCAGCCGTTATGAAGGAGACAGGGCCCTTACCCCACTCCAGCATCACTCGCAAAGTATTGAGACATTGCCGCAGTTGGTAAAGATGGCACTGAAACGTTATTTTTTTCTAGTTATTTATGGAGAGAACGAGTTTGTTTATATTTAAGTTGCAGGTTCAGTTGAGGCAGGATGAGTGTGTGGAATGCATTTTCTGATCCTCGGATGTGTCGCACATCGAACTGAATGGCTAAAATTCTGATAGCCCAACGGGCGATACGACCGGTACGACAAGGCTTAGCTAAACCCCAACTTAAGGCTGAATTGTCTGTTTCTAATTCAAATTTGACATGCTCCAGATAAAGTCGGAACTTTTCTAAGGCAAACAGGACTGCGAGTCCTTCTAACTCATAGATGGAGTACTTGGCTTCTTGAGCCGAGAAGGTCCTAGACGCATAGGTGATAGGCCCCCTACAGAGTTTCGTTCCTTGAAGAAGGACAGCAGCAACAGGAGACGAACGGGCATCGGTTTGAACTATGATTTTATTAGAGAAATCTGGCATAGCATATACTAGGGCGTTACAAAATGCTAATTTAAGATCTTCAATCGCAGCTTGCTGCGATGACCTCCATTCGAAATTGACACCTTTCCTGAAGAACTGCGTTCTGGAATGGTCGATAGCTCTACCATCGGGCTACACTATATGCCTTAAGAATGACATAGAAGTCTTAGCAAAAGCTACCTTGGATAACTTAACTGTCAACCCAGTCTTACGAAGGCGATTTAGAACTTCCTTAAGTTGATCTAAGTGTTCTTCAAAGGTTTCTGAAAACACAACGCCATCGTCGAGATAATGATAAAGATATTCAAATTTGATGTCGGGAAGAATATGTCCAGCCGTCTGGTAAGGACAGCCTCGCCCATGGGGAGCCCGAAAGGCGCGTGGTTTTATTCATACAAATTCCAATCTGTGGCGAAAGCCGTTAGATGTTTGGATTCTTCTGCCAGAGGTATCTGATTGTATGCCTGGTTAAGATCTAAGATGGTAAAGAACTTAGCCTTGCAAAACCATGAAAAACAAGAATGAAGATCAGGAAGGGGTACAGATTGTAATACGACCTTACGGATTAATGAAATTTGAAGGTCTAATAATACCATCCTTTAACATCTGATGAATGATTCCCTCTTGAGCCTCCATTTTAGGTGGACATAGCCTACAAGGGGGAAACCTAACAGGAATAGAATCGGTTAGCTCGATCATGTACTAAATGAGGTCAGTGACACCAAGGGTTTCCAAAACTAAATCAGGAAAGGACTAACACAATGACACAACCTTCTAATACTTTCAGGCTGGTTCCCAGGTAGATGTCTAAGATCTAAGTACATCTCACTCTGGGGAGGCGAAATAGATGAAAATGACACAGAATTACATTTCAAAAGGGGAATATTAACGTTACGATCAAATTTGAATATGCACTACTTGCTCTGAATGTCGAGCACAAGGCCAGAATGAAGCATGAAATTGGCTCCCAATATTAGAGGGCAAGACGACTGCTAAGCCACAAACAAATTAATTTTCAATGTAAATTTGGAGATGCGAACTTCAGCAAAAATAAAGCCAAAAATTTCTAACGGTGATGAATTTGCCGAAACGCATTTTACAGAAGACAAACAATAGTCCGGAAATTTACAACAGGCTTTCAATTTACAGTAACACTCCTCAGAAATAATGTCCGCAAATTTACAACAGGCTTTCAATTTAGAGTAACACTCCTCAGAAATAATGGAGTTAACGCTTCATGAATCTAATACCTCAGAGACAGGTTCATTATTTACCTCAATTTTCAGGAATGATACGAACCCTGGGGTCTTAGAAGCAATTTTAAGGAATTCCCTGGGGCCTTCAAATAACAAATTAAAGGAAGTTTCTGCCTTGAAGTATTCGTTGCCTGATTTAACGGGGGATGAGCCTCGGGAAGGTGAACATTGTCACCTTCCATCACCTGGGTTAGTGGAGGCAGCACAAAATGTTGAACAGGACGTTGTGCTGTTAAGCGAAGTGCAATTTTTAGCAAAATTGGAAAACGACCCGCACCCAAAACAGCCTCGAGGCGGACCTGCTCCGTTTATAGTTCCACAAGATTTTACTCAGGCACACTTATTACTAAGGTGTTCAGTCGATCTGCACGCATAACACTTACGTGTGTGGAATGTTCGGCTAGGTGGTGGCCGAGAACAGTTAGATGACGGAGAGGGCTCGCGTACATCACTGCCAGTGCCTCAAGTTCGGAGAATGTTTGAGGTCGAGAAGCAAAATATAAGTACGACCTTTAAGCTGGAGGAATTCGTCATACAATGGTTTGCAGAATTTGATCCCCTGGAGAATGAAGAGCGAATACCCTAATATAAAATTTACTGTCTTGGATGAAATCATCCAAAACCTCTGTACTGGGAAACAGTGCTTGGTAGGGATGACATTGCTCTAGCCGGAATAAAGTTAGTCAAAAGTTTTGCATGGGAATCTGCAATAGAACATCTGTCAGCTTTTGCTTTCACAATTTTGTCCCAGAGGACACCTACAGAATATGGGTAAATAATTTGAAACATTTGTGAGTGAGTCAGAGCAAATACCAAAACGTGGTCTTGAAATTCAACTAGGAATCTTAAAAATAATACCACCTCATTAGTAGAATTTACCGAGAACTTGAATATGCCTTTAAGCAACATGGCTGATGGGTGGGGTAAGCTGCTGAAACCTGGCGACGTAATAGGGGGCGGCATTGGAGGTTGAGAAGGTTTAAATACTGCATTACTCAAAAAGGAATGCGGAAGTTCTCTTAGTTGATCCGTCATTTGTTCCGATGGGGCAGATGTTTGTTGAGTAGCCACAATTTCCTACTCTCAATAGACCTACTAGAGTCCTCTTTCGTAGACAAGTTTACAGTGGGAACATGGCTGCTTTAACATTAGCGGCCCCGTACAACAATTGACTAACCCTGTTAGACATGTCACAGGTGTGTTTGACGAAGTTAGTAGCTTCCTGAGCATGATCATCCTTAAATTTTTGAGACAATATGTCCCTAGCCCTATTGTAAAAATGAGACAGTCTATATTGAACTCTTTTAAGTTGATTAGCATAAAGATCACTTACTTCAAAGAATCTAACAAAAGAAGCTAGCTCGGTGGCATTATTCGTGATAGTGGACAGAGCCACGTCAATTTCCTCCTCCTCAAAGACCGGGAAAAAAATGGGAAACTGTAGAGATTCTTTAAGTTTGGGAATATCTGCCACAACCGTGCCACCAGACTGGAGCTTCCTAATTTGAAGTTCATAAGTTAATTCTTCCTTGCACATGTACCCATATGCAAGGACTTCGCGAGAAGCTGACTTAGTGAGAAAATCTAACAAAAAATGAAATATTTCTAGCGACCAAAAATGTTTAGAGTTCAGTATCAATTTTTATAAGTAGCTCTCAAAAGGGGCCTTATCCAGACAAATTCAACCACGCTCTGCTACCACTTGTATCGCATAATTTCCTGACATTCAAGCGATAGTTGTTAAACGACCAAGGACAAAAATTATTAGAATGATAAAGAACACTTATTGTCACAGCTCCAAAACAGGTCACGAATATATGGGAACGAACAAGACCCAAGAGGTCAGGTGAACCATCGGAAGAAAATAATTCAAATTTGCTGACTAAAATAAGAATAATGTAAATGAGAAGGTAATGTCTTAAATAAGTTGAAATTAATTAATGAGGTCTCCAAACAATCTAAAGATCTAAAAAGAAATTAAATTAACCACCAGTTCGCTTTAACTCCAATGGAATCATTAAGGTCAGTTCGAAAGAAATAATACATTATTCGTTTTAAACACCCCATTTTTAAATCACACATCAAACCGATGATACTAAACTATATTTTACCTTCGGTATACAACCCATTGATTAATTATCAAGATAACCGAAATTTTATTTTCAATTTTGTGACCTAAGAACACACATTCATTAAAATACTGGAGCCGAAAAGTCTCTTTATGGCCATCTCAAACGAAATAAAGGATCCCCAACCCAACGATCAGCAAGATAAAGTTCCACGAGAACAAGTCTCGGAATAGCAAAATCAGAAGGTAATACAAGCGATCTCCAATAGGTAAACATTCCAGAATCAAATTATATTTAAACATCAATTATGTAGAGAACCTCACGAACCGTCGCCTTGTTCAAAAATAATCTAACTTAGTATGTTGAAAGCAATAACAAAGGAGTCGCGCGTCAAATGTCAAAACAAACGGAGTACACGCCCACAAGCCGTTTACTAAGAGTAGCCATGGGAACGCATCACGTGACATCCGAAAGAAACATGGCTGCTCAAACAAGCCAAGTTAGTCAAAATAAACAAATTTATGGCTCATTAATTTACACTCGAGCTCGGAGTATAGTAGATCAAACCATAATTAAGAAATTGCTGGGTTAATACACCCTTCACTTAATAACAGGATAGACTTTCACGATATTACACTCAACGAGTTACACAGATTCTCACGACCCAGTACAATACGTCAATTTTAACAAATGACGCATAATGTTTAACAAATTTTGAAATGGTTGCTCAACAAAGCTTATTCTTCAAAATATTACATCAAAACAAACCCCAAATAAGCTTGGAACAACTCTACTAGATAATGGTGACCGAAACACAATATCATTACTTTCCAAACATAATTTCATTACCACCGAAGTAATTCAGCACAACTAAAACATAATTTAGATGCCCATGTTCAGAAGAACTCGTCCACAGTTCGACTTAAGGTTGAATTGATCAATCATTTCTGCGTGAGATAAGGAAGAACTGGTAGCGTATTCACAATTTTGCAGAAAAAATTAAAAAAAATTAAAGCTTGGTTTGCATAACGCAGACCGGCGATTAATTTAACCCTGGTCGACCATTTCTCCTTCCTTCAATTGATTCTTATTTAGAGTTGACTACCACAGCAAGGGAGGACCTTCCTTTTTACAATCAACAACAACCAAAAACAACTGCCACACTAGTCATTGTAGAACCATCCATGTGTTGACAAACGATGGTATCATTTCCATCTACTCAGCTTGGTGGCTCTACCATACAGTCAGGCGTGCAGAAGAGTTCAACTCCAACGGCGTTCAGCGGTACTATTGCGAAAACACAGCGTAACGTAATTAATTTTGTTTTTAAAACCCTCTTACAAGATCAATGAGACGGATACACGCACGATAACGCTCCTTGTGATATTGTCAAGAATGCTGGGTGGCAAAACACCTCCAAATTTAGTAAAATTGCCAAACTTGTTACGGGGATACCGTGGTCTACAGAAGCGAAAGAAGGTGCGGGTATGGATGGGTGGATATGCGAAAATCGAATGATTGGTTTTAAAGTTTAATTATTTGCAGGCACATTTCTTTTCTTAACCTTCTTTATTTTCTTTCAAATCTTAATACTTTGCCAAGTAATTAACAATTAGTTACAGAACATTAGATCATAAGCTTGAAAAAACAGTTTTAGGGACTTTAAGTATAATCAGACAACAAATTCACAGGCTGAGCTTGAAGTTCATAATTACAATGTAAAACGTTAATCAAGGAAACGAATCTCCCAATTTCTTTTAAACCACTAAGAAGAGCCGCACTGCTCTACAAATTTACACGAGAAATACATTTTCAAAATTTCACATCTTACAGGCCTATCAAAGGCACAACCTACCTTTTACAAAATAAAACAGTACTCACTGTCTTAGACACTCAACGGTCTAACATCATTACATAAAACAGAGCTTAACACCTGCGCTCCTTGAAAATGGAAATGAGAAGCTTAGGCTTAAGGCCCGAACTTACAGATGCTAAGCCTATGCTACTGAGGTGAGTTGGTTGCGGAAATTACGAGATAGAAAAGGTTACAAAGTCATGGTGACCTCGAAGTCAAGTTGAGAGGGAATACGAGAGGGTACCTCACTCTCTACTCCCTGATATCGGATAAGTTCTATCAGTAGTATAATACAGGGATTCGGCCGCCACCACCCCCACCGGCTCCCAGAGGCCACCTCCACCACCACCACAGCCAGAGGCCTCCCAGATGCCTCCTCCACCACCACCACAGCCAGAGGCCTCCCAGAGGTCTCCTCCACCACCCGCGGGAAATTTGAATTTGTAAACAAAGCCACGTGCTTTTTGACAGCTATCATCGACAACAACGCATCGCTAACCTCAGTACTACCATCTTGACGGGCCTAAACCTCAGTAGTACCAACTTAACCTAACTAGCGCGAGATAAACAAATCCACGTGTTTTTTTGACAGCCACGTGCTTTTTGACAGACAACAACGCATCGCTAACCTCAGTACTACCATCTTGACGGGCCTAAACCTCAGTAGTACCAACTTAACCTAACTAGCGCGAGATAAACAAATCCACGTGTTTTTTGACAGCCACGTGCTTTTTTGACAGCGGTCATCCGCCATCTTTAAAATACAGAGCACTGTGCTGCCCTCTTTATCGCAGTAGCTGCAAATTCGTCACCTGTCATCCGCAGTGCTGCCATCTTGGTGGTCCTAAAGCTTAGTGCTACCAACTTAACCTCACTAGCGTGAGATAAACAAATCCACGTGCAGCTGACATCTGCCATCTTTAATCTATAGAGCACAGTGCTGCACTCTTTAGCTACTTAGCTTTGAAATGTGGTGGCGGATAATTTGAAAAATGCTTTTTGACAGCAGCCATCTTGCATCGCAAACCTCAGTGCTGCCCTCTTTAGCTAGATACCTTTGAAATGTGGTGGTAGACAGTTCCACGTGACAGCAGCCATCTTTGAACACAGTGCTGCCTTGTTTGTGGTGGCGGAAAATTCCACGTACTCTACAAACTCACGTGCTTTTTTCTGACAGCTGTCATCCGCCATCTTGCATCACGAACCTCAGTGCTGCACTCTTTAGCTAGATACCTTTGAAATGTGGTGGCGGCAATTTGAAAAATTCTACATTCTCTTGTTTGGAAACAAACCTATGCGCTGTCATCCACCATCTTTAAACCACAGAACACCGTGCTGCCCTCTTGCGTCAGCTGTCATTTGCCATCTTTAAACTACAGAGCACCGTGCCGCACTCTTGCGTCAGCTGTCGTCCGCCGAGCAATTCTCTTTCTATATAATAATTTCGTGTGGCTATTTCTAGTCAAGTGCAGTCTAAATTAAATCCTAGAGTTGTTGTATCAGGAAGGGTAACTGGCTAAATCCCGGTCTTTCAGCGTTAGGAAGGGCAACCGGTCGTAAAACAGATTCTTGCGATTTAAACTCTTACATCAGGAGGGGGAGGGCACTCGGCTGTAAAACATATTTTTAATCCCAAGAGAATCGAACCCGAGACTGCCGGGTGAGAGGCAAGCACACTAAACCAAATTGTAGGAGCCGGTAATTCTCTTTCTATATAATAATTCCGTGTGGGCTATTTCTAGCCAAGTGCAGTCTAAAAAAATCCTAGTGTTGTTGTATCAGGAAGGGTAACTGGCTAAATCCTGGTCTTTCAGCGTCAGGAAGGGCAACCAGCCATACCGTGAAACAATAGTGTATGATGTAAGAGGCTAGATACTGCTTTTTAAAATCTAAGAAGAGCATCTAGTTGTAAAACCCCGATTCTCGTGTTAGAAAGAGTAACTAGTTGTAAAACAGATTCTTAATCCCAGTTCTTTGACGTCAGGAAGGGCAACCGGTCGAAAACAATAGTGTATGATGTAAGAGGCTAGATACTGCCAGTTTTGCGTCAGGAAGGGCAACCAGTCGTAAATCAGATTCTTGTGATATAATATCTCGCGTCAGGACGGGCAACCGGCTATACCGTGAAACAATAGTGTATGATGTAAGAGGCTAGATACTGCTTTGAGCATCTAGCTATAAAACCCCGATTCTCGTGTTAAAAAAAGAGCAACTAGTTGTAAAGCAGATTCTTAATCCCAGTTATTTGACGTCAGGATGGGCAACCGGTCGAAACAATAGTGTATGATGTAAGAGGCTAGATACTGCTATTTAAAATCCTAGAAGGGCATCCAGTTGTAAAACAGATTCTTGTGATTTAAAATTTCACGTCAGGAAGGGCAACCGACCGTAAAACAATAGTGTATGATGTAAGAGGCTAGATACTGATATTTAAAATCCTAGAAGGGCATCCTGTTGTAAAACAGATTCTTGTGATTTAAAATCTCGCGTCAGGAAGGGCAACCGGCCGTAAAACAGGTACTTGCGATTTAAAATCTCATGTTATGGAAGGGGGTACTCGGCTGTAAAACATATTTTTAATCCCGGTCCTGTTACGTTAGGAACTACATCTAGCTGTAAAACAGGAGCTCCAAACATTTACAGTGTTAAGCTTTAGTAGCATGCTATGGGTTACATTTTTTTCTACCGCATAGAACACTATCTTTGAAGTTGTATCGGCGCAGTCATTCAGAGCGAGGTGGGGAATGCATGTGTTGACTGAAATTGTACACGCATCTTCCGGCTGCACTAACCTTGAACGGGGACACTGCGTGCTGATAAGCTACTTGTAACTCACGGAACGTCCTCTTAGCTGAGTAGCATTTAGCTCGTGTAAGTTCATAACATACAATATTATGATTGTACGGAGAGGTTAAAACACAGTACCAGCATATAGCCTACCCCTATCGAAAGAGCCCTCACGGCGCCAGCATGTAGGCTTCTCCTGTTGGAGGAGCCTGTACAAGGTTTAACACCCGCCATTACAGCCCTTACTTAATACTGGCTTTTTGGCACACCCTCGAAACTGCCTAAGAATGTATAATACTACCGTAGGGAGAGGGTAAAACTCGGTGCCAGCACATAGCCTACTCCTACCGAAGAAGCCTGCACAAGGCTTAACACCTCCATCCGACAGATGAATCACCCTCAACATCTTGTACTCACAATCAGTTTCGGGGAAGCCTGCACAAGGTTTAACGCCCCCATCAACAGCCCTTACTTAATGCTGGCTTTTTTTGCACACCCCGTCTCCTAGATCATACACCATAGTTTTTACGACCGGTTACCCTTCCTGACTAGGATTTTAAATCGCAGTATACGCGATAAATTTGTTATAGCGGGTTTTATAACTAGATATCCCGGTACCGGCACATAGCCTACTCCTACCGAAGAAGCCTACACAAGGCTTATTGCCTCCATCCGACAGACGAATCACCATCAACGTCTTGTACTCGCAATCATTATCGAAGGAGTCTGCACAAGGTTTAACGCCCCCCCCTATCAACAGCCCTTACTTAATGCTGGCTTTTTTGCACACCCCGCCTCTTAGATCATACACCATAGTTTTACGACCGGTTACCCTCCCTGACTAGGATTTTAAATCGCAGTATACGCGACAAATCAGTTGTAGCGGGTTTTATAACTAGATGTCCCGGTACCGGCACATAGCCTACTCCTACCGAAGAAGCCTGCACAAGGCTTATCACCTCCATCCGACAAATGAATCACCCTCAACACTCTTGTACCCGCAATCATTCTCGCTACTTCGGAAGATAGCGGGTTCGAACTCCTACTGTTGGAGGCTGTAAAAAATAGCAAATGCTAGGCGAGGTTCCTGCGCTATCGTCATAACGTGTATTTACATGCTCTAGCTAAATGTAGTTTTAGCTCAATACTTTTAAGTGCCTACAGGTAAGGAACACCGCGGATGTAGCTTAGTACCCTCCCGTTTAAGTCCAGAGGTCGAGGATCGCGCTCTAACTTTCCAAGGCTCGATCCGCTGCAGAACTCTTAAATTCTGACACCTCGGCATCAACAGCAGGTTCGATTCCGGCTTAAATACGTCAGCCTGCAGAACTCAGCGTAAGACCCTCAGGAGAGCTCTTGTTGCATAAACATTTAGTTCCGACTGTACTGCAGTTGTCAGCGACTTTCACATCCGCTTGGTAACAAGCAGCATATTTACTCGCTGCAGTCTGCGTGAAGCGCTCACAGTTCTCTGTATGCGTTTATTACGTACACATCTCCCGTCTAAGTACTGTCTGCTGTGAATATTATTCTTCAGCCTTTATCTTAAGGTAAGTCAGAACTGTTAGTTACTGTTTGCAAAGCAACTTCTACGCTAGGTAATAGACATCTACATTCATATATGTTTGTTCTTTTATTTTTTTAGGTACAATTAAATATTATCATTCGAGTTACAGGCTTGAAAGTACGCATTTTATTCATCCGAGTAACAGTCTGCAGCACGTGCATTTTTAAGGTATGTTTTCGAACTTTGAGTTGTAAAGATAGCTAGGTTAGCTGATGTACCCTACACTACATTCATATATGTTTGTTCTTTTCTTTTTAGGTACGATCAGAATATTATCATTCGAGTTTCAGGCTTGAACGTACGAATTTTATTTATCCGAGTAGCAGTCTGCAGCACATGCATTTTTAAGGTATGTTTTCGAACTTTGAGTTGTAAAGATAGCTAGGTTAGCTGATGTACCCTACACTACATTCATATATGTTTGTTCTTTCCTTTTAGGTACGACCAGAATATTATCATTCGAGGTACAGGCTTGAAAGTACGCATTTTATTCATCCGAGTAACAGTTTGCAGCGCGAAGATTTTAAGGTATTTCTGACCACTATTCGTTGAAACTTGGTTTCTTCCGAACATCGTAACTATAAGCTAATCATAAATAGTTGTTCTCTTCAATCCTCATGCTATAGACGAGGTTAATCTTATAATTTCAAACACACACATAGCTATGTCTGTCCTCAACAGGCTGAAACTTGGTTTCTTCTAAAACATCGTAACTTTAGTCTATTGATAAATAGTCGTTCTCTTCAATCCTCATGCTATAGACGAGGTTAATTTTATAATTTCAAACACATACACATAGCTATGTCTAAACTCAACAGGCTGAAACTTGGTTTCTTCCGAACATCGTAACTTGAGGCTATTGATAAATAGTCGTTCTCTTCAATCCTCATGCTATAGACGAGGTTAATTTTATAATTTCGAACACACACATAGCTATGTCTAACCTCAACAGGCTGAAACTTGGTTTTTTTCTAAAACATCGTAACTTTAGTCTATTGATAAATAGTCGTTCTCTTCAATCCTCATGCTATAGACGAGGTTAATTTTATAATTTCAAAAACACATAGCTATGTCTGACCTCAACAGGCTGAAACTTGGTTTCTTCTAAAACATCGTAACTTTAGTCTATTGATAAATAGTCGTTCTCTTCAATCCTCATGCTATAGACGATGTTAATTTTATAATTTCAAACACACACATAGTTATGTCTGACCTCAACAGGCTGAAACTTGGTTTCTTCCGAACATCCTAACTTTAAGTTAATCATAAATAGTCGTTCTCTTCAATCCTCATGCAATAGACGAGGTTAATTTTATAATTTCAAACACACACATAGCTATGTCTGACCTCAACAGGCTGAAACTTTTTTCTTCCGAACATCGTAACTTCAGTCTATTGATAAATAGTTATTCTCTTTAATCTGCATGTCATAGAAGAGGTTAATCTTATAATTTCAAACTCACAGCAATGTCTGACCTCTATACGTTGAAACTTGGTTTCTTCTGAACATCTTAACTTTAAGCTAATCATAAATAGTTGTTCTCTTCAATCCTCATGCTATAGACGAGGTTAAACATATAATATCAAACTCACAGCAATGTCCGACCTGTATACGTTGAAACTTGGTTTCTTCCGAACATCGTAACTTTAGTCTCTTGATAAATAGTCGTTCTCTTCAATCCTCATGCTATAGACGAGGTTAATCTTATAATTTCAAACTCACAGCCATGTCCGACCTCTATACGTTGAAACTTGGTTTCATCCGAACATCGTAACTTTCACCTAATCTCTATTGGTTGTTCTCTTTTTAGATGTTCCCCTGCTGTGAGGAATGCAATGTAACGTTTACAAGACGAGATGCTCTTACACGACATTTAAAAATGAAACATGGAGAAGCGTCTACTATGTTCACCTGCGAGCAGTGTGAGGCGACGTTTACGAGGGTAGATGCCCTTACGCGGCATAAAAATTAAAACACCCTAGCATAACATCCGCTTTATGTGAAGTTTGTGGGCTGTACTTCGCTAATGTAGAGCAATATCAGGCTCATTTAGCAGAGGTACATCAAATATCTACTTGCCCTCAGGTAGTAGGGAAAAAGCGTGCAGCTACTGATGTAGCTGTAGAAAGTACTAGTAGTAAAAAACCTAGGAAAAATGAACTTCAAACTATTCACATTAAAAGCACGGATGAATCCGAAATAACGGACATTAAATCATTTAATACGAAGAAGTTTGTCATAAGTGAGTCTACTAATTTTGGTGATGTACTTAGGGATGTCTCTAACATTATTTCAACTAAGAGCGAGGATTTTCAGGAAAAGGAATCTGGGTGGGCTTTAGTTGAAATAATGTATCTAGAAGTTAACATCAATAAGTACAATAATATGCGAGGATCTTCACACATCGAGCTGCCGACATGGATTCAGCGAAAAGAAGCTGTTGTAAACATCCAAAACAATGACGAAGCATGGGCGGTGATGTCGGCTTTAAATCCTGCTAAATCGAATGTAGCGAATAGAACATCATCGTATCCACACTATTCAACGCAGCTAAATTTCGATAGTATAGAATTTCCTGTGCAGATAAAGGATATTAAGCGCTTTGAGGAACTAAATAACATCAGCATTAATGTGTATGGTGTAGAGAAAAAGTCTGTAGTAGGTCCTCTGTATTATACATGTCATAAGAAGAGTACTCATGTTAACTTACTCTATATTGAAAACAGTGAAAATAGCCACTTTTGCTGGATTAAAAATCTGAGTAGACTTCTTGGTAGTCAGTTGTCCAAAGAAAGGTGTAAAAAGTGGCTATGTGATGGATGCTTGCAGTATTTTAGAACTGAAGATCAGTTAACGAAGCATTCCAAGAATGACTGCAATCATGTACGTATAGAGATACCTACTACGGGCAATAATGTTTTAAAATTTACAAATTTTCACAAGCAGATGTGGGTACCGTTCGTGATTTATGCAGACTTTGAAGCCATCCTCACGCCATGCAACACATGCTCACCTAATCCTGACAACACTTTCACTAATACTACGCACATGCATGTCCCGTATAGCCTCGCGTATTACACTGACTGACAGAGCAAATGCAACACCAAGAAGGAGTGGTCAGAACTTTATGCCAATTGCAGGGTAGACTGACGTCACTGAGGTATGCTCATGATGTGAAATGCGCCGCTGTGCTGGGCACGTAGCGAACGATAAATGGGACACGGCGTTGGCGAATGGCCCACTTCGTACCGTGATTTCTCAGCCGACAGTCATTGTAGAACGTGTTGTCGTGTGCCACAGGACACGTGTATAGCTAAGAATGCCAGGCCGCCGTTAACGGAGGCATTTCCAGCAGACAGACGACTTTACGAGGGGTATGGTGATCGGGCTGAGAAGGGCAGGTTGGTCGCTTCGTCAAATCGCAGCCGATACCCATAGGGATGTGTCCCAGGTGCAGCGCCTGTGGCGAAGATGGTTGGCGCAGGGACATGTGGCACGTGCGAGGGGTCCAGGCGCAGCCCGAGTGACGTCAGCACGCGAGGATCAGCGCATCCGCCGCCAAGCGGTGGCAGCCCCACACGCCACGTCAACCGCCATTCTTCAGCATGTGCAAGACACCCTGGCTGTTCCAATATCGACCAGAACAATTTCCCGTCGATTGGTTGAAGGAGGCCTGCACTCCCGGCGTCCGCTGTCCGCTCAGAAGACTACCATTGACTCCACAGCATAGACGTGCACGCCTGGCATGGTGCCGGGCTAGAGCGACTTGGATGAGGGAATGGCGGAACGTCGTGTTCTCCGATGAGTCACGCTTCTGTTCTGTCAGTGATAGTCACCGCAGACGAGTGTGGCGTCGGCGTGGAGAAAGGTCAAATCCGGCAGTAACTGTGGAGCGCCCTACCGATAGACAACGCGGCATCATGGTTTGGGGCGCTATTGCGTATGATTCCACGTCACCTCTAGTGCGTATTCAAGGCACGTTAAATGCCCACCGCTACGTGCAGCATGTGCTGCGGCCGGTGGCACTCCCGTACCTTCAGGGGCTGCCCAATGCTCTGTTTCAGCAGGATAATGCCCGCCCACACACTGCTCGCATCTCCCAATAGGCTCTACGAGGTGTACAGATGCTTCCGTGGCCAGCGTACTCTCCGGATCTCTCACCAATCGAACACGTGTGGGATCTCATTGGACGCCGTTTGCAAACTCTGCCCCAGCCTCGTACGGACGACCAACTGTGGCAAATGGTTGACAGAGAATGGAGAACCATCCCTCAGGACACCATCCGCACTCTTATTGACTCTGTACCTCGACGTGTTTCTGCGTGCATCGCCGCTCGCTGTGGTCCTACATTCTACTGAGTCGATGCCGTGCGCATTGTGTAACCTGCATATCGGTTTGAAATAAACATCAATTATTCGTCCGTGCCATCTCTGTTTTTCCCCAACTTTCATCCCTTTCGAACCACTCCTTCTTGGTGTTGCATTTGCTCTGTCAGTCAGTGTACATTAAGTGTAGTTATGATAGTACGCTTAACAAGTGAGAGTTGTATCGAGGACATGATGCTGCTAAAGTATTTTTAGAAAGACTTGTAAGTGGTGCAGTTCGTCTTGGTCGTATTCTAAATAGTAATATTCCTATGAAGCCACTCACCGAAATTCAGTTAAATGATCATGAACGTGCTACACAGTGTAGCATTTGCGATGGGTAATTTTCCGAAAATGCCCCTAAAGTTGTTGATCATGATCATTTAACCGGTTTCTACAGATGTGCCGCTCATTATAGCTGTAATCTTAAGTATAGAGTTCCTAAATTTATCCCTATAATTTTTCATAACTTATCTGGTTACGACTCTCATTTCATCATTTCACAATTCCGAGCTTCAGGTGAAAAAGTAGATATAATCCCTCAGAATAAAGAGCGGTACATTGCGTTTGCAAAGTCTGTAAAAGTAGATACGGAGCATTCTATAAAACTGAGATTCCTTGACTTGTTTCGCTTTATGGCGAGTAGCCTCGATAAACTTTCTAGTCATTTACAGCCAGAACAATTTACGGAAATTCGACGCGTTTTTCCCGAAGAAGCGCAGTTTAATATACTTCGGCGTAAGGGTGTTTTTTGTTATGAATATCTTGACTGCTTAGAACGCCTCGAAGAACGTGCCTTACCATCGAAACAATCCTTTTACAGCTCGCTGAATTCAGCGGATACTAGTGATGATGACTATTTACATGCACAACATATCTGGGGCAGTTCCACATTCATACGCTAGGTGAATACTCCGATTTATATTTAAAGACGGATGTACTTTTGTTAGCTGATGTTTTTGAAAATTTTCGCTGTGTTTGTAAGAAAACCTACAGCCTTGACCCATGTCAGTATTTTACTGCGCCTGGGTTAAGTTGGGATGCGATGTTAAAATACACGCAGGTGTATTTGGAACTGCTAACCGATATTGATATCGTGCACTTTATAAAATCATCTATTCGAGGCGGTCTAAGTCAGTACAGCGGGCGGTATTCCAACGCAAATAATAAGTACATGCCGAGTTTCGATTCTAGTCAGGAATCTCAGTATATCGTTTATCTCGATGCTAATAATCAGTATGGGTGGGCGATGAGTCAGCATCTACCGGTGAGTGGTTTCCGCTGGCTAACGCAGTGCGAAATTGATGCTTTACAGCTGCACGCCCTAGGCGATGAAGCTGATAAATGCTATTTCCTCGAAGTTGACTTACAGTATCCTAAAGAGTTACACACTTCTCATAATGACTTACCGTTCTGCCCTGAAAATATGAAGTCCCCGTACATCGCATCAACGACGAAAATGCTAATTGCCAATTTGTGTGATAAATCTAAGTATATCATTCATTACCGAAATTTAAAACAGTGTTTGCAGCATGGTTTGAAGTTATCCAAAATTCATCGCGTACTAGAATTTAATCAGTCACCGTGGCTAAAGCCATATATCGATCTGAACAATAATTTAAGAACGAATGCGGTTAACGAGTTTGAAAAAGATTTCTACAAGCTCATGAATAACAGCGTGTTTGGTAAGACTATGGAAAATGTTGACAAACGCGTTGATGTAAAATTGATTACAAACTAGGAAAATATTAAGAAAAGGTATGGTGCTAACTATTTAATAAGTAAACCAAATTTCCACAGCTGCACCATCATACATGAGAATTTAGTTATTATACAGATGAATCGTGTTAAGGTTAAGTATGACAAACCTACCTACGTCGGCTTTGCAGTACTTGAATTGGCTAAAACACTCATGTATGAATTCCATTACGATTATATGATGAAGAAGTACGCGCATAATGCGCAATTGCTCTACACAGATAACGATTCGTTTATTTATAAAATCAAAACTGATGACTATTACAATGATATAAAGCCAGACTTGGGTAGGTTTGATACAAGTAACTATCCTGCAAATAATCAATATCATCTACCGCTAGGGAACAAAAAGGTTCTAGGTAAAATGAAAGATGAATGTGCTGGAAATATTATCGATTCATTTGTAGGTACTAAATCCAAGTCATATTGCATAAAACTCTTAAATGAACTACAAATAAAGAGATTGAAGGGGATTAAAAAGAATGTAGTTCAGAATCAGCTAAGTTTTGAAAACTATAACAATTGCATTAAAAGTAATCCACCTATTTTGCATAAGCAAATGTCTGTCATAAGAAGCAAGAAGCACCAGTTGTACACTCATTTAATTAGTAAGGTAGCCCTTAATAATGTTGATTGCAAACGGTTTGTCATTCCAAATTCTACCAACACTCTAGCCTGGGGGCATAGTAGTATTGATCGGTACTACTTTACATAAAGCAGATGCATATGTGTGTGTGTGTGTGTGTGTGTGTGTGTGTGTGTGTGTGTGTGTGTGTGTGTGTGTGTGTGTGTGTGTGTGTGCAAACATTATGCTAGAGGTGTGTACTTTGTAAAATATATACGTTAAGCTGTCTTACATCACAATTCACTGTACATATTGTATAAAGATAATAAGAAGTACGCTGAGAGTATAGAACAGCAAATAATTCAAGTTTAAACTTGTACATACAAGAATTGTGTTGTGAAGGGGGAAGTACGCAAACATCACTACGGTAAAACGATTCGAGATAAAACTTGTACATACAAGATGTAAATAAATAATGTAGAATTAGCATATTCTTTTATTTTAGATTAGGTTTTACCTTCCTACCGCTCCTTATTTGCAAAATAGAGTTTTTGTTTATTACTCATAGAAGAAAAAAGCAAGAAAGAAGGTGTTGAGCAGATTCGTAAGTATAGTATCGTCTAGTTCGGTAAGTATGTCGAGAACAGAATTTTTTTTCCTCAAAAGTGTTTGATTCTAGTCTTGCAATGCAGTGTTCTACAACATCGAACTATGAACAGCAGTATGTGTTCAAGTATAAACATGCAGGTACGCGATATGTGCACTGCCTTATGCATCAGATTGCGTTGTATATTCGATAAAGACCGGGCGAGTTGGCCGTGCGCTTAAGGGCGCGCGGCTGTGAGCTTGCATCCGGGAGATAGTAGGTTCGAATCCCACTATCGGCAGCCCTGAAGATGGTTTTCCGTGGTTTCCCATTTTTCACACCAGGCAAATGCCGGGGCTGTACCTTAATTAAGGCCACGGCCGCTTCCTTCCAACTCCTAGGCCTTTCCTATCCCATCGTCGCCATAAGACCTATCTGTGTCGGTGCGACGTAAAGCCCCTAGCAAAAAAAAGTATTCGATAAAGCTGTGCCTTAGCAAAGTAAAGGAAGTTATAAGAGTTGCTATCTTACGTAAGCTGTTCAAAATTTTAGTCTTAGTTTTTCTCTTAGAACAAAGGTATACACCAGATATATTGTAAACACATCAACCGATGTTCTAATCATATGTTGTATCGAGTACCGTGTTCGATTATATATATATATTTTTTTTGTTATTTGCTTTACGTCGCACCGACACAGATAGGTCTTATGGCGACGATGGGATAGGGAAGGGCTAGGAATGGGAAGGAAGCGGCCGTGGCCTTAATTAAGGTACAGCCCCAGCATTTGCCTGGTGTGAAAATGGGAAACCACGGAAAACCATCTTCAGGGCTGCCGACAGTGGGGTTCGAACCCACGATCTCCCGAATACTGGATACTGGCCGCAATTAAGCGACTGCAGCTATCGAGCTCGGTCGATTATATTCTTAATCACTTCTCTTGTAATATCTTCTTAGAACAAAGGTATTCCTTGACATGTTCTTTTAAATTGTCTACTGCTACTACAAAGAGTGCACAGCACGGTGCTCTGTTGTTTGAAGATGGCTGCTGTCAAAAATCATTCTTCAAATTATCCACCACCACATGTCAAAGAATAAAGATACCAGCACAATGCTCTCTTAGCAGCTTTTCAAATTGTCCACCACTACAGAGTGCAGCGCGGCGCTCTGTAGGTTAAAGATGGCGAATGTGGAATTTGTCACCACCACATAGAGTGCGGCACTGCGCTCTATTGATTAAAGATGGCGGATGACAGCTGACGGAAATGCCCGCAAGAGTGCGGTACGGTGCTCTGTAGTTTAATGATGGCGGATGAAAGCTGACGCAAGAGTGCGGCACGGTGCTCTGTAGTTTAAAGATGGCGGATGACAGCTGACGCAAGAGGGCAGCACGGTGTTCTGTGGTTTAAAGATGGTGGATGACAGCGCATAGGTTTGTTTCCAAACAAGAGAATGTAGAATTTTTCAAATTGCCGCCACCACATTTCAAAGGTATCTAGCTAAAAGTGCAGCACTGAGGTTTGTGATGCAAGATGGCGGATGACAGCTGTCAGAAAAAAGCACGTGAGTTTGTAGAGTACGTGGAATTTGCCGGCACCACAAAGAGGGCAGCACTGTGCTCAAAGATGGCTGCTGTCACGTGGAATTGTCTACCACCACATTTCAAAGGTGTCTAGCTAAAGAGGGCAGCACTGAGGTTTGCGATGCAAGATGGCTGCTGTCAAAAATCATTTTTCAAATTATCCGCCACCACATTTCAAAGGTAAGTAGCTAAAGAGGGCAGCACTGTGCTCCATAGATTAAAGATGGCGGATGACAGCTGCACGTGGATTTGTTTATCTCACGCTAGTGAGGTTAAGTTGGTAGTACTAAGGTTTAGGCCCGTTAAGATGGCAGCAATGCGGATGACAGGTGACAAATTCAAATTTACATTTTTAGAGGAAGAGGATGACTCACGTGCCAGGTCACTTGCTGTACTCGAAAACCGGTGTAGGGTACTCTGTGTGAAAAGTACACAGAATCCTTACAGTGACGTCGAAGATCCGTACAAGCACATACGTGCGAATCAAGTGTTGTGTATTTGTGTGCGATTTTTAACACGTCAATGGCATTACTCAGTGATCCAAGCTGACAAAATGAAAGGAAATGGTTAATAAGTAAATGAAATATGGGCGCAACATTTCTGTGCTGTTATTGCGACAGTCTACGAGGAATTTCTGACAATAGACAATGCGGGTTGTCTATGCTAATTCATAAACTTTTTAGGTCATTGAAAGGACGGTGGACACTGAAAGTAAAGGCTATAAGTATTCAGTGAAATTGTTAGTAATGAGACAAATTTCAAAAACCGTAGTTGCATCCATCGTGAACATTGCTCGAAGGAAAAGATCTACTGTGGAATTGCCGCCGGGCATTTCTAATAGAAGGCTTATTCTTCTTTTTCCTAATCTGTTTACCCTCCAGGGTTGGTTTTTCATGGGACTCACCTCTACCGCCTCAAGGGTAGTGTCCTGGAGCGTGAGACATTGGATCGGGGATACAACTAGGGAGAATGACCAGTACCTCACCCAGGCGCCCTCACCTGCTATGCTGAACAGGGGCCTTGCGGGGGTATGGGAAGATTGGAAAGGATAGACAAGGAAGAGGGAAGGAAGCGGCCGTGGCCGTAAGTTAGGTACCATCCCGGCATTTGCCTGGAGAAGGGGGGAACTACGGGAAACAACTTTCAGGATGGTTGAGGTGGGAATCGGACCACCTCTACTCATTTGACCTCCCGAGGCTAAGTGGACCCCGTTCCAGCCCTCGTACCACTTTTCAAATTTCTTGTCAGAGCTGGAAATCGAACCCGAGCTTCGGAGGTGGCAGCTAATCACACTAACGACTGCACCACAGAGGCGGACGGAAGGCTTGTTACTGAACAGTAAGTACCGATAGGTAAAATGATGACTGTAATGGACCCGTTTAATTAGAACTTCCGTAAAAATAATATTACTACTACTACTACTACTACTACTACTACTACTACTAATAATAATAATAATAATAATAATAATAATAATAATAATAATAATAATAATAATAATAATAATATCTTTACGTTCCACTAACTAATTTTCACGGTTTTCGGAGACGCTGAAATGCCAGAATTTTTTTATCGCAGTATGCTTTAATGCAAATAAATCTACAGACACGAGACTGACGTATTTGAGCACCTTCAAATACCACCGGACTGAGCCAAGACCAAGCCTCCCAAGTTGGGTTCAGAAGGCCAGCACTGTACGCAGTGCTGCACCAATCATCTTGCCGGGCTGAGTGGCTCAGACGGTTGAGGCACTGGCCTTCTGAGTCCAGTCTTGACAAGGTGCTCAAATACGTCAGCCTTGTGTCAGTAGATTTACTGGTACGTGAAACTAAATTCCTGCAAATCCGCGTCTCCGAAAACCGTGAAAAGTAGTTAGTGGGACGTAAAGCCAATGACATTATTATCATAATCTTACCTGCACAGTTCATAGGGATATCTTACCTGGAGTTCCTCATAGGTACGTTATTAGAGCTTTCAGAGGACGCTCCGTTTCGACTACGCCGAAACATGTGGTTTTTACACGATGGTCCACCACCTGATATAAGCCGCTTACTGCGTGATCATTTGGATCAGTCCTTTGGTCTATGGCGAATAGGACGACATGGACCCATCAATTAGCCCGCCAGATCTCCAATGGATATTACGGAAGACTGGATTCGGAGAAGTGATTTTCTTTTGTTAGTTGCTTTACGTCGCACCAACACAGAGAGGTCTTATGGCGACAATCGGACAAGAAAGGCCTAGGAATGGTAAGAAAGTGGTCGTGGCCTTAATTAAGGTTCAACCCCTGCAATGCCTGGGAACTTGGGAAACCACGGAAAACCATCTTCAGGGCTGCCGACATTGGGGTTCGAAGCCCCAATCTCCCGGATGCGAGCTCACAGCTGTGCGCTCCTAACCGCATGGCCAACTCGCCGGGTACGGAGAAGTGAAGCCTGCAGAGTAGTCCAGGGAGGTCACTTGAACAATTGCTACGTGTTTCACATTGGTATGTCAGATGTTACACCATTTCTGCAGCGTATTGAGTTGGGAGTTCAGTTCTCAATCGATGTAGTATTTTGAGTCTCGACAGTTCGATATTCTCATAAATCCGAGCAGAAAAATTGAAGTACCGGTAACAAAAATTATAAATCTAGAGTTTCAGTTCGCGATTGCCTTGTACGTGGCGCAAGCTGAACACAACACACGGAAGACGTGCTTGTTAAAACGCTAGATATTGACCTTGAACACAGCATGGCAGTTCTTCATTCTACACTGTACTGGTTTGTGTACATTGCGTGTGTGTGTCTGTTGATGTGCATGTTTGACGTTTATACACAAAACCTGTTTGTCACACTTTGTCCTCTAGTGCTAACCACAATACGAAGATACACCTGACTCATCGCAAAGAGACCTGGTTCTGGTCTTACGCATACTATCCTGTAGTAAACTACTGCGAGCGATGTAGGCACGGGTGAAGTACATTTCATCTTGTTTCCTCCTACACCACGCATATTTTACTCTTTTCTTCCCTGCCTTTCAGCTCCTAATGACTTGTTCATAATAATACCGGTAATGTTATTTGCTTTACGTCCCACTAACTACTCTTACTGTTTCTGGAGGCGCTGAGGTGCTGTAATTTAGTCTCGCAGGAGTTCTTTTTACGCGCCAGTAAATCTACCGACACGAGGCTGACTTATTTGAGCATCTTCGAATACCATCGGACTGAGCCAAGATCGAGCCTGCCAAGTTGTGGTCAGAAGGCCAGCGCCTCAACCGTCTGAGCCCCTCTGCCCGGCAGCAAAAATTATTATTATTATTATTATTATTATTATTATTATTATTATTATTATTATTATTATTATTATTATTATTATTATTATTACCGGGCGAGTTGGCCGTGCGGTTAGAGACGCATGGCTGAGAGCTTGCATCTTGGAGATAATGGGTTCGAATCCCACTGTCGGCAGCCCAGAAGATGGTTTTCCGTGGTTTCCCATTTTCACACCAGGCAAATGCTAGGGCTGTACCTTAATTAAGACCACGGTTGCTTCCTTCCCGATCCTAGTCCTTAGTTATATCTGTCGCCATAAAACCTATCTGTGTCGGTGCGACGCACCGATACAGATAGGTCTTATAGGACGATGGGATAGCAAAGGCCTAGGAGTTTTATGGCGACAGATATAACTAAGGACTAGGATCGGGAAGGAAGCAACCGTGGTCTTAATTAAGGTACAGCCCTAGCATTTGCCTGGTGTGAACATGAAAAACCACGGAAAATCATCTTTAAAGCTGCCGACAGAGGGATTCGAAGCCAGTACATCCCGAATATTGGATACTGTTCGTACTTTAGCGACTGCTACTATCAAGCTCGGTGATGATTTAAGAGTGGATTTCTGCCGCTGGTTAATTGATCAAGCACTCAATCCAGAATTTCTGTCAAGTGTATTAGTGACACATGAGGCAATTTTTATAGAAGGAGTGTTTAATATTTAGTATACCAAGGCAACCTCTAGCACCGGCTCTCAATTAATATCTGGATGGATGCAGTGGGAAGTCTGTCTCTTTGACCAATCGTCTTTTTATTAGCGTTATTTTGCTTTACGTCCCACATACTATTTATACCGTTTTCTGAGACGCTGAGGTGACGAAATTTCATATCGCAGGAGTTCATTTACGTGCCAGTATTTCTACGACACGAGACTGACGTATGTGTGCCCCATCAAATATCATCAGACTGAGCCAAGATTGAACCTGCCAAGTTGGAGGTCGGAAGATAAGGACCTCAACGGCCTCAGACACTCAGACCGGTACCAATCACCTTACTTGCATAAATTTGATCGGTGTAGTTTTCCTTATGGTGACGATGGGACGGGAAAGGGCTAGTATCGGAAAGGAAGCGATCGTGGCATTCATGACGTTACAGCCCCAGCATTTGCCTGGTGTGAACATGGAAAACCACGGTAAACCACCTTTAGGGCTGCCGACAGAGGGGTTGGAACCCACTATATCCCACTCATGAGCTGTGGAATATCCCCTTTCAATAGGACAAGGCAGTTTCCAGCACCGGTTCTAATTAATATCAGGATGGGTGTAGTTGGAGGTCGGTTACATCTTTTTATTAATGTTATCTTGCTCCTGTACAGTAGATACAGTACGTTACTGGAGCTTTCAGAGGACGTGTCGCTTCGACTACGCCGAACCACGTAGATTTTACACGATGGAGCAGACATTTCCTCAACGGTAGACAGGACGATGTGGAACTATCAATTGGCCAGCCCTTATTCCAGTGGATTGTTATGCCTGGGGGGACATGAGAAACAAAGTATACCGAACTGAGGTAACCACTTCGGATGACCTCCGTGAACGTATGTTTAAGCACCAGAGGATATTCTGAACCACAGTGGTGTCTTGGCTCGAATGACAAGTTGCTTTACGTCGCACCGACACAGATAGGTATTATAGCGATGACGGGGCAGGTAAGGGTTAGGAGTGGGAAGGAAGCAACTATGGCCTTAATTAAGGTACAGCCCCAGCATTTGCCTCGTGTGAAAATGGGAAACCACGGAAAACCATCTTCAGGGCTACCGACAGTGGGGTACGAACCCACTATCTGCCGAATACTGGATACTGGTAGCACTTAAGCGACTGCAGCTATCGAGCTCGGTGTACCAGTAAATATACCGACACGAGGCTGACGTATTTGAGCACCTTCAAATACCACTGCACGGGGCCAGGTTCGAACATGCGAAGTTGGAGTCAAAAGGCTGGCACCTCAACCGTTTTAGCCACTCAACCAGGCAGGAAGCACGAAATGTAGGTACGATTAATTTACTTAGTTGTATAATATGTCCATTTTTCGTTTGAAACAAAACGTTCGATGTGCTTCGATAATCCAATTCTGATTCTACTCATATGGATATCCTATGCCATGCATTTGTTCGTTGGCGCAAGGAACTGTCTTCCTTCTTCTACCTTTACGCAATGCACAACGGGGATCGTACCGCATTTCACGTCCCGGCGTGCGTATCCCAACCAATAATTATATCACACGCTCATACAGGTCGCGCACCGACACAGGTTTTCCGGTCATTTCCATACTCACTAGACCACAGGGCTGACGACCACAGATATCCCTATCCCCTAAAGGACGTAACAGCAAATGAACCAGTATTAACGCTGAGAATTCAATACATCTCCAGGGTACGAAACCGATAACTAGTGTTGTCTGAAATCCCTAAGACGGAAACTAAATACTAACAACAACAAACCAGTCTGGCGATAATGTAACGTAACATGTTGTAGACTGGTAGCCTTCAGCTGTTACCGTAGGTCAGTTGCTCGTAAACATGAAACCAGTTTGGCAAGTATATTACGTAACATCTCGTGGCATTGAATAGGGAGCGCTCAGCTGTCACAGTAGTACATTTGCTCTTAAACATAAACAGAACAGAAACCAGTTTGGCAGGGATGGCGCGTGACTTGCCTGTTATCAAAGGAAAGCTATTCATTCACAAGAACAAGGCATACTACCTATTCTAAAAACATCGTACCCCTTTGCTCTCGAAAATAACTTCCGAGGATTACTAAAAGTTTGATATATAGTGGTTCGTCACATCGTTCTCTATTGCTACAATAAATATCCGCACGTATACCCCTAACACCCTGTATATAGTGGCTATGAAGGGCGGATACATTTCTGTCCGACTACACGAAGAAGAACATCATTCTGAAGCGTGATATTGGCTGGCTCAGATCATTAAAGGCTTGTTGATATCTCAGGTGACATATTCCTAACTCTCTTCCAAATTAATACCTCTTAAAATTTCTATCATATATCTTTGTAATATTACTAAAATATGTTACGACTGAGAAGAAGACATTTCGTTATATTATTAAGCTAAAGGGATTACGTTGAACAGCTTTCGTTCTAATGAACTAATTTCGAAGTTTGTACATGATCAGAAAATTTTTATATTTGATTTCAATTTGAAGCTCCTGATACTGACTTCATTTTATTTTATTTCAGAATTTCTCAACATGTTTGTCCTAGATTACGTAAATGGATTGATAATTACATTTTATATTGGTTCTCCATAGAATCAGGCATTGAATTCCCCAGCATTTATCTTCCCTGTTCAGCGTACATACTCTGACTAGGTGCTTCGGCGTTCCGTACCTAATTTTACTCCTTAACTGATATACAGATTTCATTTCAGAACGTATTATTCGGCAGTTAATAGATATACTTGTGTCCATAATAGTAACGAGTAAGTTTTGCATCATCTACCAATGTTAACGAGCTAACACCAAGTCATAGTGCAAGATTTTCCAACGAGGAGTACCTCAACAACTGGTGCTATATCCACTCCAATTAATTTTAGTATTTCATCCACATATATTGAACTTAATGAAGTCTATCAAATTCCTTGAGTACTACAGGAAATCAAAGTGCAATTCTTTAAAAGAATTATCTTGCCTGATCCTTTGTATGTTCCAAGTGCCTTGAACTATACGATCTCTTGCGAATTTCCACAAATCCCTTAGATTGAATTAGCGCTCTCTGAACAGCCAATCCTCAAATATACTCGACTCAAAATTTAGGAGTTTTCTGGTTGTGTGAAAGATTGATTCGTATGAATTACATCTTGACATATTCCTAAGTGTAAGGTAGTAGAGGAAACTTATTTTTGCCGTTACCTACGATACAAAGTGTATGCAATTAAATGCAGATTACTTTGTAAACTATTTCAAAATTATTACACGTTAAATGGATCATCCCATCGCACGATGTAACAAACCATTGGACAATTAACAGAGACGTTGATGTCGATTCGGTAAACTTTAATTCTTAGAATATTATTTATTCTAGCACCGTGAATAAGAAAATAGGATTTGATAGGGAATGAATTTCAAACATTGTTTAGTAGGAACATAGGTCGTTTCTATGTCTGTGATTTAAAATGTTTACACCTAGCAAAGCTTTGAAATGGGAACGAGTGACTTTAGCAGTCACAGACAATTGAACGTTTTATAACATTAATCGATAACATTTGTTAAAATTTTTCCAGAACCTTATTCTGGTATATTTTACCGTGTAACATTGTAACAATTATACAATTATACTGTGACAGCGAAAAATAATTCTCTTCACAAATCTATGATAAAAGTTTGCCTTGTACAGCGTCACCAATATTGGCTATGTCATAAGCTGGTACATGATTAGAAATGCCGATAGAGATGCGTGACGTCAATGTTAAAATGTGAAAAGTTTGTTAGTCCTAAGACACGGATCGGACGCCTATACACATTGACACTTGCTAGAGAAATATCTACATTTAACATTTTTTTGTTCGGAAAGACCTACGGTACACATGCAAAATAAGGGCGCGATGTTATTCCCAAACATAAAACGCAGAATTACACATATCTAACATGCTTCTGTACTATAACTACTGCCGCTCCTTTCAATCATTCAGCCAGCGCCCACAATTATTCTCCTGAAGGGAGTGTTGCTAGCCGTAGAACATTCAACGGGCCACTGTATACAGGTAACCGCTCATGAAACACCTAGTTTATACAGAGGGTGGCTTGAGACCCATCCAGAACAATGATATAATGTCCTCTCTACTTTTAAAACAGTAATTCAGAAGACGAGCACTGATTGGCGGAAAAACCTAACAACAATAATGACAACCGTGAATCAATTTAAAGGCAAACATTCTCCACGATAACCAGCAGGAGATTCTACCACCTCGATGCTGAAGACATCTAAACCAAAATGCACAAATTAGTAAATTAATAAATGTTTTATTATTTTAGGAATAGGTAACGACACTAGAGCCATTAGCGGCAGTTTTAAATAGCTGGGCAAACCTAAATAGAGGCACAATTATTATTGTTATAATTTTTTTACAAGCGAATAGAGCACTGCGGATCACGCTACAACTTCATTTCTTTCTCTTCGTGCGGAGTTTTCTCTGTGTCCAACACTCCTTCATGCGTTCGCTGGCCTGCTTCCGTTGTTCATCGGTCCAGGCTCTTCCGGTCTTCCTAGTTCTTCCTGCGGCTTGAACACCTTCCAAATTCTTCAGTGTGTTCCTAAACGTATTCCTTTCTAACAGCTGGTCTTCCAAGATGCTTAACTTTTCTATATCCTTCTTCGATTCCTTAATCCATGCTGTACTGGTCTTTTTTCTCCAGAAGTAATCAAATATCTGTTTGGTAAGTCTCTTTGCGTTCATTCTGTATAGATGTCCAAGAAACGCCAGTCTCCTTTCCTTCATGGTCTCTGAGATTCTTTCCACCTTCTGGGATACTTCTTGGTTACTACGAAGTTTCCATCCGCTTTCAGTTTGGACAGCTCCCATAATTTTTCTGAGGATTCTTCTCTCCAGGACCTCTAGCTTCTCCACCTTGTAGTTCATGGACATGCATTCACTGGCATATAGGGATTCTGTTTTGACCACGGTGTTGTAATATTTTAATTTGGAATTCCAGTATAAGCACTTCTTACTGTAGATGTTTTTGGTCAAGCCGTAAGTCCTCTTCATTTCTGAGATCGGATCATCCACGGCAGCTTTTTCTAGTCCATTCTTGTGTATCGCCTCACAAAGGTACTTAAACTTCTTGACCGTTTCTATCCGTCCTATCTCTGTTTCCAAGAATTTTGGTCCATCTTTGATTTTCGTCATGAATTTCGTTTTTCTGATGAGATCCTCAGTCCTGTTTGGCTAACAAATCTCTCCAAGCGGTTAATCTGGATGGTTGCGACCTCTGGACTTTCTGATAGTATAGCAAAGTCGTCAGCAAAAGCCAAGCAGTTGACTTTAATCCCACCTGATTTTCTCCCTGGACAGATCGGGATTATCCCTTGATGTTCAAGTTCTGAGTTCTATATTCTCACTACCTTTTCTAGGACGCAGTTGAATAGAAGTGGGGATAGTCCATCCCTTGCCTCACGCCTGTCTTGATTTCAAGTGATTGTGAGAGATAACCGAAGAATTTTAACTTGCAGGTTGTGCCTGTTAGGGTTTCTTGATTATATTTGCCAGTTTTCTTTTGACTCCAAATTTCCTAATTATCTTATCCAAATTCTCTCTGTCCACCGAATCGAAGGCTTTTTTGAAGTCTATAAACGACACCACAATTTTCTTACCACTCAACATTCTGTGGCGGAGTATTGACTTCTGGTTGAATATTTGTTCGATGCAGTAGCGGCTTTTCCTAAACCCTGCTTGGTATTCCCATAGTTGTTGGTCCAGATTCGCTTCTATTCTATTAAGAAGCAGTTTTGAGAGAATTTTATAGGCGATCGGGAGGAGCACACACACCCCTATAGTTGTTGACATCCTGCTTGTCCCCTTTCTTATGCAGCGGATGATTAAGTGCTGTTTTCCATTCTTCTGGGATTGTCTCCTTCTCCCAGATGTCCTTGATGATTTGGTGAAGATCATCTAAGATTTCCGGTTCTGCCCATTTCAACATTTCTGCCCGTATTGAGTCCTCACCACTTGTCCTGTTGTTTTTTTGATTTTTAAAAGAGCTTCCTTGATTTCTTCCTTTGTTGGTGGTTCGTCATCTTCTCAGGTCTCTAGTATGCCTGGAAATTCTAGTTTAGAGGTTAGGGAAGGACAATTCAAGAGAATGTGGAAGTATCTGGCTAATATCTCACAATTTTCTTCGTTGTTCAGTCCGATTTTACCCTGTTCGTTTCTGAAGCTCAAACTTGGCGCTTGGTATCCTTCGAGTTTTCTCTTGAAGGTCTGATAAAAGTCTCTGGAATTGTTCTCGATGCTGGAAACATCCAAATCAAAATGTACAATTAAACGTGAATGTGCAATTAAATTTAATATTGGTCCTCCATAGAATCAGGCATTGAATTCCCCAGCAATTATCTTCCCTGTTCAGCGTACATACTTTGTATATTTCAGCATTTCTTCTTTGTGATCGTTAATCTGCCCCTTATACGTTATCCTCAAACCCATTTATTCCTGTTAATATTTTTATTATATTATTACATAATTTATTATTATTATTATTATTATTATTATTATTATTATTATTATTATTATTATTATTATTATTATTATTGTTATTTAATATTATACTTGGCGTTATTGCTGTTGTTGTTTATAGCAGCCTAACATGTAGATAATCGGCCACTACTACATTATGAAAGTGAGAAATTCTTGCTAATCACTCTTGATTTGTAAGTCCTAGGAAAATTTTCATATATATACCAGGTGGCTCACGGACGCCGTACTTCCTACTTATAAAATCTGCCGCATGCATAAGTGATGTGTGGGGTGTCTACCAACTGATTTTAACAGGGGAACTACTGCCAGCGGGCAGGTTACGTCAGAATATGAAGAGATAAGAAACAGAGTCACACTCGCAGCATGTTACTCAGCGCTGCCGGTCGAATGCATCCCTTCCATTCGTAAACATCGTTTTCGACCACATAGTTCTAGGCTGGTGTATGGTACAGCCGCACTATATTTTCTGTCTGCATATCGGCAGTAGCTAGTGTGATCAGAAGCGGTGAATACATAGACATTATTTTAAGCTGGACAACCTGATCGGATTGCAACAGAAGCTCCAAACAGACGTACGCCTCCTACACACATATTTCGCCGAACAGTATTCGTTTTTGTTCCATTCAATCATCTCTTTTATCGAGTTGAATGTCTACACGTGTCTAAATTAAGAAGTTATTCGATTTCATTTACTGCATCATTGGCGTGTCTACAAACAGTAGCGGCAATGAGGGGGTGGGGTGAGGAGGGACAGTCACTCCCACCCTCACGTTGTAGAGTAAATATGACATTTATTCCATTTTAGCCAGCGGGAACTAGGAATTATTTTGAAAAAGCTATTTGTACAAGCCTTGTTGTCTTATATGCTAAATCTTTCCTTTATTGCATATCGCTACGGCAAGTAATGGAGACGTTTCATATGCCGTGAGGAAGGGTGGTAGGGGTACAAAATTTGCCGAGGTCGTGGCCACGGAGTTATAATTCAATCGCTTACCGCGCGCATTCTTCAGTCTGGCAGTCTCTTTATTGTCTGTTAGTTTCATAGTGCGTATTCAAATACTAAATGATTATTAATTGCATAATCATGCCGTACATCTATGTAATTGTACAGGGCGATCTGGCCGTGGGGTTATGGGCGCGCAGTTGTGAGCTTGCACTCGGGAGATAGTGGTTTCGAATCCCGTTGTCGACACCACTGAAGATGGTTGTCCGTGGTATCCCATTTTCATACCAGGCAAACACTGATCCTGTACCTTAATTAAGGCCACGGTTGCTTCCTTCCCATAAGTTTTATCTGTGTCGGTGCGACATAAAGTCAATTGTAAAAACAGATATATTTAATTGTAATTGTAATTTCAACGCGAGACGATACCAACTTTACATTCACCGGACTAAATTATTTCGTTTGTGTTATGCTTTTTTATAAGTAAATGTAATTAATCATCCCCGTGGATTAGGCCTATTCGTAATAATAGTTTTTTGAGATTTTGATGCAATGCTGTATAATAAAATTTTCACCAGGCCTCACAAACATACTACGGGGCATTTACTTAATAAATAACATACTACAAAGAAATGACTTAGGAACGTTGGTATTAGCTCCTGTTGAAATACGATTACAACTGAAAATATATATGTTTTTACAATTGGCTTTACGTCGCACCGACATAGATAGGATTTATGGCGACGATGAGACAGAAAAGGGCTACGCGTGGAAAGGAAGCGACCGTGGCCTTAAATAAGGTACAGCCCCAGAACTTGCCTGGTGTGAAAATGGGAAAACACGGACAACCATCTTCAGGGCTGCTGACTGTGGGATTCCAAACTACTACCTCCCGAGTGCAAACTCAGAGCTGCACGCCCGTAACCCCACCGGCACCACGCGCAGTATAATTACATAGAGGTACGGCATGATTATGCAATTAAAAATAATTTAGTATTTGAATACTCACTAGGAAACTAACAGACACTAAAGAGACTGCCAGACTGATAAATGCGAGCGACAATTGGGTGAATCATAACTCAGTGGCAACGACTTCGGCAAAAAATATATACCCCTACTACCCTTCCTCACAGCACAGGCAAAGTCTCCATTACTTGCCGTAGTGCTATACAAATTGGTTAGCGGCGACGAACAGAATTTTGTGCGTATTTCCGTCAATAATTATATTAATTGTTACGGAGTTATCCGTGGTAGTTAGAGGTGAAAGAAGGTGCGGGCGGGAATAGGTCTCAACTTTCGAAATTAAAGTTAATTTAAAACTTTAACAAAGGTTATATGTTCTTTTCAAAATCAACAAATGGCAACAAATAACAAAGATGTAACAGGTACCAAGTAGCAGGTTAACAATTTAAGAATTTACAGAGCCCCAAGATTAATTTCTGGGCTCTCAGCTCACCACCACAATAGTTACAGGGCAGAAAACCCCTAAGTACAAGGAGCACTTGCTCCTAATTACAATGTTAAGATGAAAAGAGCAGACCCGCTCTCAATTTTACCAGCCTGTCAAAGGCTACCACAACCTTTATTCCTAACTGCCCTTAAGGCACACATACCGTGAAACAGGGGTATCTTGTACCGAACCTACAGGGCCTTCACATGAAGAAAACAAACACTGGGTTAATTAAATGGCCCAACAAACCAACTTGACTGGAGGCGTAGCTTGCACTCCTACATGAAACTTCTTAAAACCTAGGTGGCACTCGGCCAGTTATACAGGGGCTAATCCCATACTATGGAGGTGACACGATAAGAAAATATTATTAGATTACGAAGAGAAGTAAAACGGTTATGAAAACGTAGTCACCTCAGAACAATATGAGTGGGAGCTCGAGAGGGTTAGGCACTCTCTATCCCAATTTGCGGCTAATTTACATGAATGCAGTAAGGTTTACATTAAAAAGGATTCGAACCTTCCCCCGCGGGTTAAAACTGCTGAGCTAGCAAGACATAAAGATGTTAACAGGCCATTACCTTGTAGATGAACCGCTGCTTGGAGAAAGGCGCTTCCCGCCCCCTGCTATATATGTTCACACACTGTGAAAGATGTTACTGAAGTGGCCCCGAGACCAAAAAATCAGCAGTTTTTATACCCTCGTGGAAAATTCGAGACCTTTCAAGAATGAAAAGGACACACCCCTTCAAATTTATTGGTAGACAAGGAATTACACATGGAAACCTGAGGAAGAAAGCTATGATTGGAGGAAAATTAATTACAGAAATTACCCATTGGTCAAATTCAAAACTGGCGGAATGAGAAGGGTTATACTGCCAACCCAAACAATGACTGAAAGAAATTTAACAAAGAACAAATTTATGAATACCAAATTTCATCAAAAAAATGTTCCTTCACTTCGCACTAGGGTGAACAATTGTAGTTCTTAAGTAGTGCCATCTAGAAGAGAATGTGCATACTTCTTACTACAGAGCAAACAAATACAAATCGAAACAGACATAGTTCAGAAAACTTCAAAATTTACAGTAGAGACATCTTCCGAGAAACCGTTGAGTTAATACAGTTTGTTAAAGTTCAGGCTTTCTCCTGTAGAGGAGTTTCAACTCTCGCAATATTTGAATTAGCGGCGTGGAGGTGTACCGCCCGGTACAGACCTCCCCCCCAAAAGTCCTTCCAAGGGGTGACACGGAAGAAAACAAAAAAATTGTTCTAAAAATGTCCAATTTATGATAAGGAGTTGAAGGATTTAGAAGAGAAAAAAATGTAACTTTTCAATAGTCGAAGGTCTCAGAAGTTGTTTGATATAAATGGGATAAAATAAAATCCAGTTTTGGAATATCTTTGTAGTAGCTTTTGATGAAAGGTCTCTATGGTTGTAGTAGTTGAATTCCAAAAAAAACTTTAACTCTTGGGAGAAAAAAATAATTTCTAAGTCCACCAAATGTTGATATGAAGCAAGGCTGTATTAATAGTAGAAATAGAGTGTCCATGTAGTCGAAGAAAAACATTATCTGTCGCTTAATTTTGACGACAAAACCTGCCGCCGCTGCCTGTGTCAAGAGGAGGCCGCTCGGACCCCTTAAGTACCCTGAGATACCGCTCTCCCTCACTATGAGAGGGGTAGTCGTGCTGCACGCCGCAGATGAGAAGTTTGTTTACAGTCCACAAGTAGCTTGCGGGAGGTGCGCCGCACATCACCCTTGGCCGGAAGGAGGGCTCCGGCGCGCCGTACACAGGTTGACCTCGCTGGAGTGGAGTGGGCCCGTACCCCACCTCAGTGGCGGTACGGCGCCGCAGGGCTGCGGGGGCAATGAAACAGTAAGATCTCGGCGGCAGAATTGTGTTGGACATTAATGTTTTTAGGGTACGGTCTTTGTGGTGAGGCTGAGGGGCCAGCGGCGTGGAAACTTTTATTTCATTACTTTTATTTTAATGCCACTGGTGTGGTTTAGCAGGAGACGGGAGCATGGTAATGGCCATAGGGGCAAGACAGCGGATTAACAATGGGGATGGTTGTACATGAAATGTTTAAATTAATAACCATAAAATTAAATTGGGGCAGAAGGCCACTGAAAAGAAACCAAAATATAACCTTTACGCCGCTGCAGCCAAACTTTCAAGACTAAGTTATAACACAGGCTTTATCTGCGACAGATGTACCCTAAAGATCCTCTCGGTGGCTGGATTACTCACTAACAACGTCACCGGGGTAAGGAAATCTAAAATTATGCACGGCCCATGAAATCTGGGGGCTAGCTTGCCCGCGGGTTCAAAGTGTTTGACCATAACTTGGTCTCCTACTTTTAAATTGGTGGGTCTCCGTCCACGATCATATCTTTCCCTAACCTTTTCATGAGAAATTTTGAGATTGGCCTTAGCCTTCTTCCAAAGATCTTTAATATTATCTGGATCTATTGTCACGGGTAGAATATCATTAAGAGACCAAAGGTTAGAGAGCGGCGTGTTGGGAACGAACTTGAACATCAAGGAAGCTGGAGTAAACTTATGAGATTCATGAACCGCCGAATTCAAAGCAAAAGCTAACCAATTCAGGGACGTGTCCTACCTAGAATGATCGTCGTGAAGATAGGCAATGAGAGCCGACCTCAGATTACGATTGACCCGTTCAGCTAGAAGTAGACACATGAGAGCTGGAGAGATCAAAGCCGAATTTACGAAAGAGATTGGATGTGAAAGCTTTAGCATTATCCGACACGATATATTGACACGGATCGAAAGAAGCAAAAATAGCATTTAAGCAAGAAATAGTGGACTGAGCGGTAGCCAGCTTAGTCGTAAATAACTAAGAAAATCTTGTAAAACCATCTACGCACACAAGGATGAACTTGTTGGCATTCCCCTTTGACTGGGGGAAGGGTCCTACGTAGTCGATGTAGAGACGTTCCATGGGGCGCGACGCTTGATAAGAAGACAAAAGCCCTTGCTTAGTGGACATGGTGGGTTTACTAAGCCAACAAGATTTACAAGATTTTACCAATTCACGGATTTTTCCGTCCATATCCTCCCAGATGAACATTTCACGAATTTTTTCTCTAGTTTTGAAGATGCCTAAATGCCCCCTAGTGGGGTCTCATGGTAGTACTTGAAGATCATAGGTACGAGAACAGCTGGAACTACAACTTTCATTGTCTTATCATGCCTCGACCGGCAACATAACACACCATTCCTCAGTACATAAGGGACGACATGTTCCCCAGAAGAATGGGTTTCCATGATAGGGGCTAGCGTCGGATTTTCACGTTGATATTTCTCAAGATCCCTAAACAACATGGGAGCATCAGTTAGAATGGCATTAACCTCAGGGAGTATGGACTCGGGAGGTGAAGAACTATCAATATATTCGGGGGTCTCTACATCATTAGAAAACATACGGCTTAGTCCGTCTGCCACAACATTTTCAGTACCTCTTATATGCCTAACGTCAAATTGGAAGGCAGAAATTTGGATGGCCCACCGGGCTATACGACCAGTACGACGCGGCCTACCTAAGACCCAACTTAAGGCTTGGTTATCAGTCTCCAAATCGAACTTGACATGTTCCAGATAAAGGCGGAAATTTTCTAGCGCAAACAAGACAGCCAAACCCTCAAGTTCATAGATGCAATACTTGGCTTCTTGAGCCGAAAGAGTCCTAGACGCATAGGCGACTAGTTCGGTCTTTTAAAGAAGGACCGCAGCCACTGGCGCTACTGCGGACGGCGACGCGTCGGTATGGACGATGAATTTCTTCGAGAAATCAGGCATAGCAAGAACAGGTGCATTACAGAGAGCTGATTCAAGATCTTCAAAAGCCGCTTGTTGAGAAGGTCCTCACTCAAATTTGACGCCTTTCCTACGAGGAAGGTTCAAGTGCGCCGCTCTGTTAGCGAAGTTAGGAATAAATTTCCTGAAGAAATTCACCATGCCAATGAACCTAGCAATACCTTTGATGTCCTTAGGAGGTTAGAAATCACGGATGGTCTGTGTTCTAGAATGATCTACTGCGACACCATCGGGCGATACAATATGCCCTAGAAATGACATGGAAGGCTTAGCGAAGGCTACCTTGGACAACTTCACAGTTAACCCAGCCTTACGAAGGCGATTGAGAACTTCTTTCAGATGATCTAAGTGTTCTTCGAAGGTCTCCGAAAATACGACGACGTCATCGAGATAATGATACAAGTACTCAAATTTGATGTCGAAGAAGACTCTATCTAGCGGTCTAGTGAGCACAGCTGCTCCCGTGGGGAGTCCGAAAGGCACGCGGTTGTATTCATACAAATTTCAATCCGTGGCAAACGCTGTCAGGTGCTTGGATTCCTCTGCTAACGGTATCTGGTTATAAGCTTGGTTGAGGTCCGAGATAGTGAAGAACTTAGCTTTACGAAACCAGGAAAAGCAAGAATGAAGGTCAGGAAGGGGCACAGATTGTATCACCACCTTCCGATTGAGAGCCCTATAATCAATCACAGGCCTGAAGCCACCTTGGGGTTTCGGAACAAGGAAAATAGGCGAAGAATACGCCGACTTAGAGGGCCGAATAACACCGTCTTTTAACATTTGATCGATGATCTCTTTCAGAGCCTTCATTTTGGGTGGAGATAGTCTATACGGAGGAAATCTCACAGGGATCGAATCAGTAACCTCAATCTTATATTCGATAAGGTCAGTAACGCCAAGAGTATCGGAGAAAACATCTGGAAACGACTGACACAGCTTACGAATACTCTCTGCCTGCTCCTGAGGTAGATGTCTAAGATCTAACAACATCTCATCCTGGGTAGGCGAAATAGATGAACATGACATAGAACTACATTTCAACAAGGGGATTTTACAATTAGCAGCAAATTTGAATGTGCACGACTTACTCTGAAGGTCGAGCACTAGACCAGAGTGAGACATGAAGTCTGCTCCCAATATAATGGGGCAAGACACGTACTTTGCCACAAACAGTTTAACATTCCAAGTAAATTTAGAAATACGAATTTTGGCATTTAAAGAACCTAAAATTTCTAAAGGAGAAGAATTAGCCGAAACATATTGAACCAAAGTCGAACAAAAATCATGAAATTTGCAAACAGTTTTCAATTTAGAGTACCATTCAGCCGAAATAATAGAACAAACACTGCCAGAATCCAATAGAGCAGTTACAGGCTCACTATTCAATTCAATGTTAAGAAATGGAACAGGTGCAATCCTAAGACATTCTTTAGGGCCTTCAAAAGAAGAATGCGAAGACTGAGATTTCCTTGGGACTTCGGCGGTTTTACTTGGGGCTGAGCCTCGGAAAGAGGAGTTAGTCGACTCAGCCGAAGCCATTTGTCACTTATTATTATGGGCCTTGGTGGAAGTTGCACCAGAATTTGAGCAGGAGGGGGTGCTGCTAGCATTAGGGCAGTTCGTGGCAATATGTGTAAACACGCCGCATTTAAAGCAGCCTTGGGATGAACCTGCTCCATTATTTGTCCTACTAGATTTGATCAATGGACATTTATTGCGAAGATGGTCAGGAGACCCGCAAGCGTAACATTTACGGGGTGTGATGGGTCGGCGAGGAGGAGGCCGAAAACTACTAGAGAATGGAGGGGGTTCTTTCGCGACACGCAATGTATCAGCATATCTAACCCCTTCGGCTGATACGGCCAATGCTTGAAGCTCAGAAAAGGTTTGCGGGCATGCCGCAAAACACAAATATGACCTATAGGATGGTAAAATACCTTCCAGAATAGCATGAACAATTTGATCTTCGGGAAAATGAAGAGCAAACACCCTGGTATAAAATTTGATGTCCTGGATGAAGTCGGCAAGACTTTCGTCCTGACTCTGTACCCGATAGTAGTGCTTTTGAATAAGCGATGACCTAGCTCGAGCCGGAATGAAGTTTGCGAGAAGGTGTGCGTGAAAGTCTTCAATAGATGACTGTTCAGCAATTGCCCTGACTATTTTGTCTGAGAGGACACCTATGACATACGGATAAATAATTTGAAGAATTTGGGAAGCAGAGAGGGAAAATACTAGGGCATGATCTTGCAACTCGACCAAAAATCTCAAAAATGAAATTACCTCACTGATGGAGTTAACCGAAAACTTGGAAATACCCCTAAGTAACATTGCTAAAGGATGGGGCAAACTGCTGAAACCCGGGGACGTGGTAGGAAGGGGCCTAAGTGGCGGAGAAGCAGATTCAGAAGGAGCATTATTTAACACGAAGGGTGTAATGGACGTGCGACGATCGGACACCGTTTCTAATGGGGCAGATGTCCGTTGTGTAGCCTCCACAGTACTACCTCCTTCCTCTTTAGAGGGGTCCTCCCCACTTACGATATTTACTACCATAGGCTGGTCGGTTTTGGGAATAGCAGATCCAGATAACAAATCGCTAACTTTACTAGACATTTTAGACAGGTTTTCAGCAACAGCACTAGCTTCCTTACCCTGAAGGTCATTTAACTTCAAGGACAATAGATCCCATACCCTATTATAAAAGTGGTACAATCTGGCCTGTACTCTTTTGAGTTGATTAGGAGATGGATCACTTACTTCAGAAAAACTATCTACAGATGCTAGCTCAGTAGCATTATCAGCGATCGTGGAGAGAGCGTCATCGATCTCTTTTTCTCCCAAAGTCGGGATGGTAATAGGCAAATCAAGGGAGTCTTTTAACTTATTGGTGTCTATCGCAACCGTGCCTCCAGATTGAACATTCCTAATCGTTAATTCATAGATCAATTCCTCCTTGCGCAAATAGCCGGGATGGAGGACGTCGCGAGAGCCGGACATGATGACAGAAAAATTTTAGAAAAATAAAATTTAAAAAAATTCCAGCAACTGAGAAAATTGTTAGAGTTCGAAATGAAAACAACGTTTAGCCATCAAAAGGGGCTAAATTGAGACCCATTCAACCACGCTCTGCTACCACTTGTTACGGAGTTATCCGTGGTAGTTAGAGGTGAAAGAAGGTGCGGGCGGGAATAGGTCTCAACTTTCGAAATTAAAGTTAATTTAAAACTTTAACAAAGGTTATATGTTCTTTTCAAAATCAACAAATGACAACAAATAACAAAGATGTAACAGGTACCAAGTAGCAGGTTAACAATTTAAGAATTTACAGAGCCCCAAGATTAATTTCTGGGCTCTCAGCTCACCACCACAATAGTTACAGGGCAGAAAACCCCTAAGTACAAGGAGCACTTGCTCCTAATTACAATGTTAAGATGAAAAGAGCAGACCCGCTTTCAATTTTACCAGCCTGTCAAAGGCTACCACAACCTTTATTCCTAACTGCCCTTAAGGCACACATACCGTGAAACAGGGGTATCTTGTACCGAACCTACAGGGCCTTCACATGAAGAAAACAAACACTGGGTTAACTAAATGGCCCAACAAACCAACTTGACTGGAGGCGTAGCTTGCACTCCTACATGAAACTTCTTAAAACCTAGGTGGCACTCGGCCAGTTATACAGGGGCTAATCCCATACTATGGAGGTGACACGATAAGGAAATATTATTAGATTACGAAGAGAAGAAAAACGGTTATGAAAACGTAGTCACCTCAGAACAATATGAGTGGGAGCACGAGAGGGTTAGGCGCTCTCTATCCCAATTTGCGGCTAATTTACATGAATGCAGTAAGGTTTACATTAAAAAGGATTTGAACCTTCCCCCGCGGGTTAAAACTGCTGAGCTAGCAAGACATAAAGATGTTAACAGGCCATTACCTTGTAGATAACCGCTGCTTGGAGAAAGGCGCTTCCCGCCCCCTGCTATATATGTTCACACACTGTGAAAGATGTTACTGAAGTGGCCCCGATACCAAAAATCAGCAGTTTTTATACCCTCGTGGAAAATTCGAGACCTTTCAAGAATGAAAAAGACACACTCCTTCAACTTTATTGGTAGACAAGGAATTACACATGGAAATCTGAGGAAGAAAGCTATGATTGGAGGAAAATTAATTACAGAAATTACCCATTGGTCAAATTCAAAACTGGCGGAAAGAGAAGGGTTATACTGCCAACCCAAACAATGACTGAAAGAAATTTAACAAAGAACAAACTTATGAATACCAAATTTCTTCAAAAAAAGTTCCTTCACTTCGCACTAGGGTGAACAATTGTAGTTCTTAAGTAGTGCCATCTAGAAGAGAATGTGCATACTTCTTACTACAGAGCAAACAAATACAAATCGGAACAGACATAGTTCAGAACACTTCAAAATTTACAGTAGAGACATCTTCCGAGAAACCGTTGAGTTAATACAGTTTGTTAAAGTTCAGGCTTTCTCCTGTAGAGGAGTTTCAACTGGCGCAATATTTGAATTAGCGGCGTGGAGGTGTACCGCCCGGTACATTAATAATTAAAGAAAATAAACGAAGGAATTAGCAGATAAGATAACAAGGTATGTACAAACAGCTTTTTAAAATAATTCCTAGTTCCAGCTGGCTACAGTGGAATGAAAATGTAATGTGTACTCCACAAAGTGGAGGGAGGGGCAGCGACTGTCCCTCCTCGCCGCACCCCCTAATCGCCGCTACTGTTTGTAGACACGCCAAAGATGCAGTAAATGAAATCTAATAACTTCTAAATTTAGACACGTGTGGACATTCAACTCGATAAAAGAGATGATTGCATGGAACAAAAACGAATACTGTTCGGCGAAATATGTGTGTAGAAGGCCTACGTCTGTTTGGAGCTTCTGTTGCAATCCCATCAGGTTGTCCAGCTTAAAATAATGTCTATGTATTCGCCGCTGCTGATCACACTAGCCATTGCCGATATGCAGACAGCAAATATAGTGCGGCTGTACCATACACCAGCCTAGAACTATGTGGTCGAAAACGATGTTTACGAATGGAAGGGATGCATTCGACCGGCAGCGCTGAGTAACATACTGCGAGTGTGACTCTGTTTCTTATCCCTTCATATTCTGACGTAACCTGCCAGCTGGCAGTAGTTCCCCTGTTAAAATCAGTTGGTACACACCCCACACATCACTTTTGCATGCGGCACATTTATCAGTAGGAAGTACGGCGTCCGTGAGCCACCTGGTATATATAGTAATGGTTATAGCATCCGCAATGCCAAGTCGCTACGCGCCGAGCTCGTCACCCTACGCCCCACCCCCCATAGGCTCGAGTGCGCCAATCGCGAGCAACATTTAAGTGCTGGGCTGGCCCTTCTCTCTTCTGTCCGTGGTCGCGCCGCATTGGACGACGGAAATTACTCGACGATTAATCTGGAGTCTTCCATCTCGCGAGGTTCCTGGAGACATCAGCACCCGGACTGTTCTGGAAGGCCCAGAGCAGGTATATAAGGAGAGGAGTAACTTGGAGGGTCAGTCAGTTAGTGAGAGTGATTTAGTGAGTGAGTGAGTGAGTGAGTGAGTGAGTGAGTGAGTGAGTGAGTGAGAGCGAGATTGAGTTCGCTGGAGTGCAGTCAGTGATGGCCTGGGAGAGTGCAGCCTGATGAAGTATCTGCCTGTTGGAGCCGAGGACTCGTTCCTGTTCCCCTGACGTCGTGTGTGTGTGAGTCCCTTGTGGCCGGCTGCTAGAGAAGAACCTTGGGTGTTCTGGAGCGGCGAAGAAGGGAACACTGGGTGACGACGAGTGTAAACTTAGAACGGGGTTCAACGGATTGAGTGAACAGCGGATACTATCCCGACCTGCGTGACTGACGTGTAGGCTGTGGACCGTGACAGCGCTAGCGAGTGTGACTGAGTGGCTGAGTGCGTGTAGTGTACATAATCGATGACTCTGTGTGTGTGTGTGTGTGTGTGTGTGTGTGTGTGTGTGTGTGTGTGTGTGTGTGGGTGGGTGTGGGTGTGTGTGTGTGTGTGCGTGTAATTGTAGATGGAACATAAGAGAAACTAAGAGAGAGCGCGCGAACCGTCTGTAAGTGTGTGACCGTGTACGTGTGTAAGTTGTAATCTCGGCTATCGTCTGCGTGTGTGTAAATCTGTAATTGTAGTGTTTAGTAAATAAATCTTAGAAATAGGACGCTACCAGGTTCTTTGGTCATTTATTATTTATTTACACCGCCAACACGTTACAACTGGCGTCATAAGTGGGATGTAGAAGTGTGATAAAAACTGGTGGATAACTGTTACGTAAAATGGGTGTCAGAATAGAGTACCTGGTAGCGAATTTTGTAGTCGACAGAAATTTATACTATCGAAGTGAATTCTGAACAGCTCCAGATTTTCCTAAGCAAGTTTAGTGAACTTGAAAATAAAATCTTATCTAGCTGTGGCAAACTCAGTGAACTCAGGTCTGAACGGAGTTCTAACAGGGACCAACTGGAAACAGACATAAGTGAACGGAAGCGCGAGCAGCTAAAGTCAGAAAACGAAGTGCGCTCTCTCGACACCGAGGTCGACAATGACGATGTGCGGGACGACAGCGAACTCGACCATAAGCGGTCCGAAGAGATGCCCGCTGTTGTAGAGTCCGGAGAAGAGTGCCGAATACCCGATCACCGGACTACGTGTACAGAAGATGATAGTTCAACGCAGACCCCAGCCAATTTCGACCTACGAGGAGGTTGTGGGATTGCTCGACTCACACTGCGGTGTCCAACATCCGAGAGCCACCTACCGAGTCCAGCTGCTGGAAAGGATTCAGCGCACCGATGTAACGCCGCGGGAATTAGACGCCGAGATCGAGAGACCAGGAGAGGTGATTTTGAAGAGTTATCCCGAGGTGACACCAAGCTCGAGGAGGCTGACGGCTGTGATAAACCACGTGACGCTGAGATCTGTGCAGGGAAGATAATCGGCAGGAAAGAGAACTGCGAACAGGCTCTGACGATGGCCCGTGAGACAGAGGCAACGACTGCAACGGCACAGCTGAAGGGACCCCTACTAGCAGACGGAGCACCAATGGAAAACGATTCGATGACCAACGAACGAGGATGCCACCTGACCAGGACACTTGTTCCGGCACAAAGCTGCGTGCCGGTACGAACATCAAATGCCGCACCCCGTAAGGAAAGGAAATTCAGCAGGGATAAGTCTGGGACGAGCAAACCAGTCCCGGGCATCACACCAGAGGACTACGAAGGCGCTCAAGCCCTGAAAGTGGACGTGGGTGTGGAGGAAAGGTAAACCACCGAAGATCCGGCTGCCACGCGAGGACTCGCTGATCGTCATCAGCGGGGACCGGACCCCCATGGGAAGGTGGTGGCCAACCGAACAAACCGTATTGCAGGGTATCGCGGAGGAGCTCGGGAAGAGCAGCTTTAAGGAGGGGCAATGTAATGGTTATAGCGTCCGCCATGCCAAGTCGCTACGCACTGGACTCGTCACCCATCGACCCCCCCCCCCCATTGTCTCGAGTGCGCCAATCGCGAGCAACATTTATGTGTTTGGCGGGCCCTTCTCTCTTCTGTCCGTGGTCGCGCCGCATGGGACGACGGAAATTACTCGACGATTAATCTGGAGTCTTCCATCTCGCGAGGTTCCTGGAGACATCTAGCACCCGGACTGTTCTGGAAGGCCCAGAGCAGGTATATAAGGAGAGGAGTAACTTGGAGGGTCAGTCAGTTAGTGAGAGTGAGTGAGTGAGTGAGTGAGTGAGTGAGTGAGTGAGTGAGAGCGAGATTGAGTTCGCTGGAGTGCAGTCAGTGATGGCCTGGAAGAGTGCAGCCTGATGAAGTATCTGCCTGTTGGAGCCGAGGACTCGTTCCTGTTCCCCTGACGTCGTGTGTGTGTGAGTCCCTTGTGGCCGGCTCTTGGAGAAGAACCTTGGGTGTTCTGGAGCGGAGAAGAAGGGAACACTGGGTGACGACGTGTGTAGACTGAGAACGGGGTTCAACGGATTGAGTGAACAGCGGATACGATCCCGACCTGCGAGACTGACGTGTAGGCTGTGGACCGTGACAGCGCTAGCGAGTGTGACTGAATGGCTGAGTGCGTGTAGTGTACATAATCGATGACTCTCTGTGTGTGTGTGTGTGTGTGTGTGTGTGCGTATGTGTGTAATTGTAGATGGAACATAAGAGAAACTAAGAGAGAGCGCGCGAACCGTCTGTAAGTGTGTGACCGTGTACGTGTGTAAGTTGTAATCTCGGCTATCGTCTGCGTGTGTGTAAATCTGTAATTGTAGTGTTTAGTAAATAAATCTTATAAATAGGACGCTACCAGATTCAGTACTCATTTATTATTTATTTACACCGCCAACACGCTGCAATATATATATATCATTAGTGACCTGAACGTTAAATTGCAATGGACTCATTTCTTAACTGGCCATCTCGTCAGATTTATAAAACCGAAACAATAATAACATCGTGTGGCTATTTCTAGCCTGATGAAGCCTCATAGGACAGAATTTTCGAAGAGGGTGGGCGGCATCTGCTGTGGAACTACATGTTCCTGGGTAGATGGTAGTATCGTACCCCCTCTTATTGTCATAATTTCGTATTAGTGGTTTCTGTTCATGAAGCTCTACACCGTTAATCGCATTGTTGTGGAATGCTTCCTTCTTTTGTTGATTAGATAACGGTTCGGATTAGCGCTCATTATCGGGGCGTAGTGAGTGTTGTAACAATACTTGAGATGTGCTTACGAACGTTGTTGTGTGGTGAACTTATGCCGTTGGTATGATGAACTGGGTCTCGAGATTAGTTTTAATACTTCCAGTATTATTGTGTTACCTTATTACGTTTATCATTCAATCATTTAATATTTTCTCGTTTGAAATGGGCCCCTTCATAATTTATTTTAGCCTGCCTTATGTTACTTCAGGACAATATCGTTCTGATTTGGGGATGCGGATAGTAGTTACTTTAAAACTCTTCTGTGTTCACTAAGGTATCTTTTGAAATCGAACTATGTGTGGTCGTCGGGACTGTTGGCAATTTATTGTTTTTTGAAAAATAATTTGGAAGTATTCTACTATTTTGTGATTGTGTAACTAAATACTGATTTGTTAATTAGGTAAATTTAGTGACGGCGGTACCCAGGAAATGTGCACATTAATTATAAATTTTGAGAGTACTCATTATTCTAAGTTGTATTTTCATACCGAGCTCGGAAGGTAAACTTTATTGAAATAAAATTTTTTTAATTACAAGCAAGTGTGCATTTTAATAATTATTTAAGCCTTGTTCATTCCAGTGTGTTTGGGGACCTTCAATTTAATGGTCAAGTATTTGAGTAGTTCTCAGAGAACTACTGGATAAATGGGTATTTCATTTTCTTTCAGTTGTGTATTCTAGTCTTATTGTTAGTCCACCCACCCCTTTTGTTTTTATTAATTTATATCAAAATTTGGTCCTTAAAGTGTCATCCTGAACTGTTATTATGTTGAATTGCACTACCATTTCAAAATCTTCCACCCACTGTTATTCTCGTTGACCTATTGACCTTGCCGAGATTCCATCGCTTCTCTATTCTGTGTTTGTGTTTTAAGGCCCCTCATGAAGTTAGAATTGCTCTTTTACCCGAATCCACATTGCCCAACTGCTTACGATCGCGTCGCGAAAGTCCCTGTACCAAGAGTTATTCTCCCTCGCCGTATTTACTTACATCTTTTATTTACTCAGATCGATCTGTGTATGTATTGTATGTTTTGAACCTAGCATATTTTTCCCTTAATAAAATATATACTTATGTCGTCCCATCCCTTTTATGACCCCAGGGAAAAGGGAAATTATTTCCGCCCTGGTGGCGTTTTCCACCTTACGTTGGCAGGCCTTCTTCCGGCCTCCACACTTATCTTGTTACCTCCCCGCCTCGCCCCTCTTCACCAGTCGAGAAGGAGGGCGCGGTGCTGTCTGCTGCTTGGGGAAGGTTGTTCAGATCGCTCGGAGCGAGCAAGCCGCCTGGTCACCAAGCCGTGAGTGTGGAGGTAGGAAGGATGTTTGTGAACTATCTTCTGGCTTGGGGAGGGAGTCATTTAAACTTAAGAATGTAATATATTTGTTGTGCTGTTAGTAGAGGCTATGGACCTCGGCAATTAGAAAGAGGGTTTCCTTCTGAAAATGTTAATGTGTGAGCCTGGTTTTAATGTAATTCGGTATGTTGTATTTAATGGACATTGTTCACGAGCCTGAGCCTCGGTTTCTTGATAAATTAGAGTTGCCCTCATTAGAGTCGAATTGATATGTGGCCCGAGGCCCCTGAAATTGTTACGAAGTTGAGAATAGTAGAGTTTGAATCTTCTGCTGTAATAAATGTTTAGCATAACATACGCCTCGGTTTTCGTTGGCTATACTACTGCCCCTCTTTTACGTAACTGGTATTCAGCTCCGGTATTAAAGCCCGCACCTTCCTTTCTACCATCGCTGCCAATCCTTGGTGCAGCAGTCTGGTAACAGAGCGTTTATTTGAGCTCCTACCAGTGCTTTCGGGCAATTTTTAGCGTGCGTGGTCTCTCTCTCTCGGTTACGGTTTTTCCCTTTCAGCTCGGTGGCCGGAGATATTTTTACCACGGCTACTCGAGACGTGGCATATCCTGGGTTATACGAATTATTAATTCGTAATGTAGAGTCTAAAGGAACAGTTAAAGCGGATGAGTTATTATTACGAACCAATTTAGACAAAGTCATTGTAGTGCCCAAGGTCTCTGACAGTGAGGCTGCGAGTGTGGCGTCCCTTATTCAGGCCAATTTGACTGAAATATCCTCAGTTATGGATTTTCTAGGAAACGATGTAGCGTCTCTCCATCAGTTAAAACGAGTACAAGGGCGTTTAACCCATTATGATCATCGGACGGAAGATTTACTCTCCCTAGAATTAAAGCAGGAATTAGTAAGTCAAGTTGGAGCTTTAAAGGACAAGGCTGTCCAACTTTTAGGAAAGGTTGAGGCTTGGTTGGCAGCACTCTACGTTAAATCTAAACCTGTTATTCCTTCTGTCAATCGGGTTGATGAGGAATCGAATAAGGGTATTTGTAATCTTGAGTCTGACGGGCCGCAAGGCTTGCTGGAATCGCAGCAAGGTTCCTTACCTAGGATTCTCCCCCAGGTTGATCTCCCAGTTCAGCAATCGATCTTGCCTTCTGTGAATTTGCCCTTTTCTAGTATCCCTCACCCGTTAAGTAGTATGTTGAAAAACCTTCCTCGTTATTCGGTAAATTCCGCGGATGATGTAGTCGCCTTTTTGCGATTTTTTGTGGAATTTCAGGATCATGCCGTTGTGTTTGGGCTAACTCACATTCAAATATTGCAAATTCTTTATCCGTATACTACAGGAGTGCTTTCCAATAGAATAGTTAGTACCATTTCCGATCAGTTGTCACTTCAGCAGTTTCATGCTCATTTGCTTACTCATTTTATTCCGGCTAGGGCTCTCAACTCTCTAGTGCTGAAATTTTATTTCAGGATTCAACGCTCGGACGAGCCTTTAGCCGATGTTAAATTTTACGCTAGTGTTTGCGTTACATTATACGGAAGAGGAGATCGTTCTCACGATCGTAGAGGGCATTTCCCCGTCATACCGCTCCTGTCTTTGTTTTGCTGCTCAACCTCACAGTTTTGCGGAGCTCGAAGCGATAGTGGTATCGGCTGAAGGTGTTCGTCATGCGGACTCGCTTCGTGTTACTAGCTTGCCCCCCGTTGTGTCTAATGTGAGGGAGTCTTCGGTGGTTCGTAAGCCTAACTTGTTAAGAAAATGTTATAATTGCGGCGCTTCCGATCATTTGCGTAATAAATGTCCCTCTCGGTCTCGTAACAACATTCAGCGTGGTAGCGCCGGTTCTAGGGTAGAGGTTCCGTCTAGAACCAGTAATATTATATGCTTTCGGTGTGGAGTCGCCGGTAATCTTGCGCGATATTGTATCACCCCTTCAAATACTTCTTGACTACAGCTGGAGGTGGTGCAGGACAACGGTGTCGGATTACCTTCCCCTGTTTTTTCTTTGGGCCGATGACCTTCGATGTTAGGCCCCTTAAAACAACAAGCAACAAGCAACATCTTGTTCGTTTGGTGAACCGTCTCCCATTTGCCCTGCGGGCTGTTTAAGGATATCTACTGAAGTTAAAGGTTTGAATCCCTTGGTTGAGGTTGAAATAAATAATGAGCCAGTCTCGGCCCTTCTTGATTCTGGCAGTGTTGTCGTTTATTAGTGAAAAATGGTTTGCCTTGCATAAAGCTGTCTGTAAATTTCCTGATTTATCTCCGGTTTCCCATTCGTTTGTATCAGCTAATTCTTCCCGAATTGAGGTCTTGGGTCTGGTAAAATGTCAAATTCGTGTTTCCAATTTTACTTGGAAATTTCCCTTGTATGTTGCGAGTGAGTTAGCGTATTCTGTCATTCTTGGTTCAATTTTTTTCGATTATTCGGGTTTAGTGATAGACATACAGGAACGTTCATGTTGGTTCAAGTTTTCTCAAATGACTTTGCATATTGGTAATTCTGCTTCAGTGTTGTCAGCATCGCCGCCTCAGGACGAAGTTGTGTCAGATCTTAGCCATTTGACTGAGGATAAGGCGCAGCGTATTAGGGAGTTGTGCGAGGCCTACCCGGATGTGTTTACTGAGAAATTGTGGTTGACGAATATCTTAGAGTATAAAATGGAGGTTACGGATTCTGTTCCCGTCAGACTCCCGCCCTATCGTTTATCTTCTCCTAAGATGCAGGCATTAAAGAAGATTATTAGCAAAATGCGTGAGGAAGGGATTATCCTGCCCTCTACTTCGGCTTACTCTTCCCCCATTTTTCTCGTGCCCATGCCCCAGGGTGGTTATAGGCCTGTGCTGGACTACAGGGCTCTTAATCGTAAGGTGGTCTTGCAGTCGGTACCGCTCCCGGATTTACATACGTGTTTCTCATGGTTTAAGGTTGTGAGGTACTTCACCGTCTTGGATCTCAATCAAGCTTATTACCAGATTCCGCTCGCGGAGGAGTCTCGTCATCTTATGGTCTTCGCGACGGACTGGAACCTTTATGAATTTTGCCGCCTGCCTTTCGGCATTTCGACGAGTGCCGCCGTTCTCACAAGTCTCCTTGATCAGTTGTTTTCCGATATTAAGTTTGACTTCCTCTATCACTATCTTGATGACGTAGTCGTGTACTCGGAGACGTTCGAGGATCATCTCCAGCACCTCAACGAAGTATTGTCACGCCTGAGGAAGGCTGGCTTGACAGTCAAGTTGTCCAAGGTTTCGTTTGCCAAACCCCAGATGTCCTTTTTGGGCCATATTGTATCTTCTAACGGTGTCTCGGTCGATCAGTCCCGCACTCAGGCCCTTCTGGATTTTCCTCCTCCACAGGATGTGAAAGGTGTGTGCCGCTTTGTTGGAATGGTTAACTTCTTCCGAAAATTTGTCCCGAATTTTGCCAGTCGAGCGGCCCCTCTTAATGCACTCCGGCGTAAGGGAGTAAGGTTTCAGTGGGGAGCTTCTCAGCAGGCTGCTTTTGACGACCTCAAGCTGGCCATTTCAAACGCTCCGGTTTTGGCCGGATTTTACTAAGGTCTTCATTGTGCAAACCGACGCTTCGTCGTCAGCTGTCGCAGCCGTTTTTCTCCAGGAATGTGAGTTAGGGAGGCGCCCTATTGCTTATGCTTCGCGCGCTCTTACCCCTCTAGAGGCTAAGTACTCCGTGTACGAGCTCGAAGGCTTGGCCGTTCTTTTCGCTCTAGAACGCTTTCGTATGTATCTAGAGCACGTTAAGTTTGAGCTTGAAACTGACAACCAGGTGTTAAGTTGGGTGCTTGGGAAACCATGGAAAACTGGTCGTTTGGCTCGTTCGGCCATAAGGATTCCGCCTTTCAGTTTAACACGTTCAGTACCTGCTTCTGAGCGGGCCACTTGAATGCCTAGACCGGCCATTTTCATGCCCGGCCCTCTAGACGTGCAACACTTAATACAATTTGCAATTACTCCTAAACTATAAATGTTAGAAAAATGATACTTTGTGCTTAACTCTTGTGAATATTTAAGGTGTGATATCTGGTGTGACAGGTTTCAAAATACGTCTAATTTCATACAGCCTATCTGTATTTTCGGCATAATGATTACTGTCACCGAAGTGAATAAATGAAAGAATATGAAGGAAGCGTATTCGGAACATTGTTTTAGAAAATATCGGAGTATGAATAACAGGGTCTTTGGTTCAGTACATTTTTATATCAGGATTTTGGACTAATCGGTATCCACGATTGCATGATCGAATTCTTTGTGAAAAGCCGGGGCGCCGCACTTATCACTTGACTCACGTATAGATTGGTCTGCTCACACACATACTGATAAAATTCGTCATTCATGAAAATACTAACGTACCTCAAAATATCCTGCTTATTTTCTATCTCAAATCAATCAATACTGATCTGCATTTAGGGCAGTCGCCCAGGTGGCAGATTCCCTATCTGTTGCTTTCCTAGCCTTTTCCGAAATAATTTCAAGAAATTGGAAATTTATTGAACATCTCCCTTGGTAAGTTATTCCAATCCCTAACTCCCCTTCCTATAAATGAATATTTGCCCCAGTTTGTCCTCTTGAATTCCAACTTTATCTTCATATCGTGATCTTTCCTACTTTTATAAACGCCATTCAAACCTATTCGTCTACTAATGTCATTACACGCCTTCTCACCGCTGACAGCTCGGAACATACCACTTAGTCGAGCAGCTCTTCTTCTTTCTCTCAATTCTTCCCAACCCAAACATTGCAACATTTTTTTAACGCTACTCTTTTGTCGGAAATCACCCAGAACAAATCGAGCTGCTTTTCTTTGGATTTTTTCCAGTTCTTGAATCAGGTAATCCTGGTGAGGGTCCCATACACTGGAACCATACTCTAGTTGGCGTCTTACCAGAGACTTATATGCACTCTCCTTTACATCCTTACTACAACCCCTAAACACCCTCATAACCATGTGTCGAGATCGGTACCCTTTATTTACAATCCCATTTATGTGATTACCCCAGTGAAGATCTTTCCTTATATTAACACCTAGATACTTACAATGATCCCCAAAAGGAACTTTCACCCCATCAACGCAGTAATTAAAACTGAGAGGACTTTTCCTATTTGTGAAACTCACAACCTGATTTTTAGCCCCGTTTATCAACATACCATTGCCTGCTGTCCATCTCACAACATTTTCGAGGTCACGTTGCAGTTGCTCACAATCTTGTAACTTATTTATCACTCTATAGAGAATAACATCATCCGCAAAAAGCCTTACCTACGATTCCACTCCTTTACTCATATCATTTATATATATAAGAAAACATAAAGGTCCGATAACACTGCCCTGAGGAACTCCCAACTCAACTATTACAGGGTCAGACAAAGCTTCACCTACTCTAACTCTCTGAGATCTATTTTCTAGAAATATAGCAACCCATTCAGTCACTCTTTTGTCTAGTCCAATTGCACTCATTTTTGCCAGTAGTCTCCCATGATCCACCCTATCAAATGGTTTAGGTATGTCAATCGCGATACAGTCCATTTGACCTCCAGAATCCAAGATATCTGCTATAACTTGCTGGAATCCTACAAGTTGAGCTTCAGTGGAATAACCTTTCCTAAAACCGAATTTCCTTCTATCGAACCAGTTATTAATTTCACAAACATATCTAATATAATCAGAAAGAATGCCTTCCCAAAGCTTACATACAATGCATGTCAAACTTACTGGCCTGTAATTTTCAGCTTTATGTCTATCACCCTTTCCTTTATACACAGGGGCTACTATAGCAACTCTCCATTCATCTGGTATAGCTCCTTCGGCCAAACAATAATCAAATAAGTACTTCAGATATGGTACTACATTCCAACCCATTGTCTTTAGTATATCCCCAGAAATCTGATCAATTCCAGCCGCTTTTCTAGTTTTCAACTTTTGTATCTTATTGTAAATGTCATTGTTATCATATGTAAATTTTATTACTTCTTTGGCCTTAGTCTCCTCCTCTATCTGGGCATTATCCTTGTAACCAACAATGTTTACATACTGCTGACTGAATACTTCTGCCTTTTGAAGTTTCTCACATACACACTCCCCTTGTTCATTAATTATTCCTGGAATGTCCTTCTTGGAACCTGTTTCTGCCTTAAAAAACCTATACATACCCTTCCATTTTTCACTAAAATTTGTATGACTGCCAATTATGCTTGCCATCATGTTATCCTTAGCTGCCTTCTTTGCTAGATTCAATTTTCTAGTAAGTTCCTTCAATTTCTCCTTACTTCCACAGCCATTTCTAACTCTATTTCTTTCCAGTCTGCACCTCCTTCTTAGTCTCTTTATTTCTCTATTATAATAAGGTGGGTCTTTACCATTCCTTACCACCCTTAAAGGTACAAACCTGTTTTCGCATTCCTCAACAATTTCTTTAAACCCATCCCAGAGTCTGTTTACATTTTTATTTACCGTTTTCCACCGATCATAGTTACTTTTTAGAAACTGCCTCATACCTGCTTTATCAGCCATATGGTACTGCCTAACAGTCCTACTTTTAAGACCTTCCTTTCTATCGCATTTATTTTTAACTACCACAAAAACAGCTTCATGATCACTAATACCATCTATTACTTCAGTTTTCCTATAGAGCTCATCTGGATTTATCAGCACCACATCCAGGATATTTTTCCCTCTGGTTGGTTCCATCACTTTCTGAATCAGCTGTCCTTCCCATATTAACTTATTTGCCATTTGTTGGTCATGCTTCCTGTCGTTCGCATTTCCTTCCCAATTTACATCTGGCAAATTCAGATCTCCCGCTACAATCACATTTCTTTCCATGTCGTTTCCCACATAGCTGACTATCCTATCAAATAATTCCGAATCCGCATCAGTGCTACCCTTTCCCGATCTGTACACTCGAAATATATCAAGTTGCCTATTATCTTTAGAAATGAGCCTTACACCTAGAATTTCATGTGTCTCATCTTTAACTTTTTCGTAGCTTACAAATTCTTCTTTCACCAGAATGAAAACTCCCCCTCCCACCTTTCCTATCCTATCTCTACGATACACACTCCAGTGCCGTGAGAAAATTTCTGCATCGATTATATCATTTCTCAGCCATGATTCAACTCCTATTACAATATCTGGTAAATATATATCTATTAAATTACTTAATTCTATTCCTTTCTTTACAATACTTCTACAGTTCAGCACTAACAATTTTATGTCATCCCTACTTGATTTCCAGTTCCCTGTTCCCTTATCACCGCTCCCTAGGCCATCCCGTTTCCCTGAATGTACCTCCCTATTGCCCTTCCAAACAAATTTCCTAACTTATACGTACCACTGCGGTTTAAATGAAGGCCATCCGAGCGCAGATCCCTATCTCCTACCCACCCATTAGGATCTAGAAATTTCACTCCCAGTTTCCCACATACCCACTCCATAGTCTCATTTAAATCCCCAATCACCCACCAGTCAGTATCCCTCCTACACAGTATTCCACTAATAACAATCTCCGCTTTCTTAAACTTCACCCGTGCTGCATTTACCAGATCCCACACATCTCCAACTATGTTGGTACTTATATCAGCTTGCCTTACGTTGTTGGTACCAACGTGAAACACTACCACCTTCTAGTTCCCCTCCTCGCTCTCTTCTACTTTCTTCAACATCTGCCTCAACCTAATTCCTGGATATCATTCTACCCTGGTTCCATTTCCTCCACACACTTTCCCCACGTGTCTAACGATGGAATCCCCCATGACCAGAGCCTCAACCCTACCCACCTCATTCGATCCCCTCCCCTCCTGGTCAGCCCTATCTTTCCTGATAGCTGCAGAAGCTACTTCCTCCTCCCTTTTCTCCTTCCCATGACCCTGTTCCACCTGTCTTTTCCTATCCTCTATTCTACATTTCTCTTTCCTACCTTTTCCCTTCCTCCTACTTCCATGCATCTCAGCAACAGTTCCCTGTCCCTCATCTTCCCTCTGTTGTTCTACCTGGAGTGACTCGTACCGATTTCGCACAGACACCTGTCTTGAATTCTGATCCTGAATAGAGCCCTTGGCCTGCAATCTCCTTCCCCTTAGAACATTAGACCACCTGTCTTCTACAACTCCTCCCTTTCCTTCCCCTCCCTCTTGTACACCTACTGTAACCTGTTCATTGTTTGAGGGAGTCCTATCTTCCTTCCTGTCTTCTGTGAGAATCCTAATTATCTCCCTCAAACTTTCTAACTCCTCCCTCATACCCCTCAATGCCTCACCACACCCACAATAAGTAAACTCGCGCTCCTTAGCCATTCTTTAGGGGGGGAAAATTATAAATTAAGAAAATAAAGTAACTTATTTTCAAAAAATAAATGAACGGAGGGATATATTGTCTGGGATAGTACACAACAATAAGGTAATTAATATACGACTACACTAGAATACTACCTAGTCGTGCTCTATTTTTTTATCCTACAACCCCTAACAGGATAAAAACTGCTGTTAATTACTGAATATCGAAAGTAATACACAAGAAGTACACAATTCCAAACTGCAATTAAGCCTATCCTAATTTCAACAATATTTTAGTAAGAGTTTCTACGGATACCTCTACTACACCAGTACTACACAAATATTTTACAATAATAAAATAAGCACACTAAATTCTAATAGGATATTACTCTTATACTACTGTACTACTGTACTACTGTACTATTTGAACTTTTATATATGAATTCTCTGTAAATGTTGGAACGGGTGGACAATAACTAGGATGATATGTATCAGGCACTTCACTTTTCTCTATAAGCCTATCGGATTCGGGAATCGGTATTTCTTCGTCACTCTCACTTTCACTATCTGAGTCTATTTCAGGAATAAGTTCATCACCAGAATAATCATTGTGAACAATATCTAATAATTAATCTTCCTTATAAAATTTGTATTATAAGCCATTATACTACACTCGATAAGAACGACACGCACTGCATTGGAATCTCAAGTACCGACTTGACGCGCGAGGAAGTTCTGAGATTTTCCAGCTAAATCTGCTGAAATAAACATGAGCCCACTCAACGCGAGGGTTATCTCAACAAGGTCAACCAACTTCCTGCTACAACCAGTAACGATGACTAAGGTGTAAGAATGCATAGATGACGAATATAAACAGCATTGCTTCGCGCGAAACATTAAACGTCTTACGCCGTCCATGGCCCGCAGCATAAGAGCAAGCTTGAACGTCTTACGCCGTCCACGGTCCGCAATGAGTTAACGTCCGTCATATGCGGGGTTCTGAGGATGTTGTAGCGGATACTCTGAGCCGAATGTTTTCCGATCAACCTATTCTTGAAGAGGAGCCAGGTCCCTCTGAGTCCTCTCCCACATTACCCTTGGTTGGAGCGATTTTATCTGATACCCCTCTCTTGTATCACGACATAGGTAAATTTCAATTGGAAGATCCGGTCTTGGCTCCTATTGTGCAAGACTTGAAGGATGGGAAAATTGTCGATCCGTACGTATTGAGGAACGGAGTTCTTTGTTGCCCCTCCCGTCATGATCGTAATATGAAGGTTGTAATTCCATCAGTGTCGGACCCTATGATCTTTAAGTATTTTCATGAAACTCCCTTTGCAGGTCATCAGGGAGTATTTAAAACAAGGGAGAAGATCAGAGAAAATTTTATCTGGAAGGGAATGGACGGAGAAGTCCGTGAGCTTGTGAAGGCTTGTAAGATTTTTAGGATTAGTAAGCCATCTGTTAATTCTCGGGTTGGGTTGTTGTCCTCTACGCAAGCCACCCGTCCTATGCAACGTCTGTATATCGATTTCGTAGGACCACTTCCGATATCGAAATCCGAATCAAATAGGTTTATTTTGGTCTGCGTGGATAGCTTCACTCGTTTTGTATGGTTATTTCCGACGAGGATGGCCAACGCTGAAACAACCATTAGATGTTTGAAAACCATATTTTCATCATTTGGTCCTAGTCAGTATTTGGTTTCAGACAATGCTAAAGCCTTCACCTCTAATCTATTCAAGAAGTTCTATTTTAGCCTGTCGATTACTCCCGTCACGACTTCCTCTTATTATCCCCAGCCTTCGTACGCGGAGACAGTTATTAGGAATTTACGGCTCGGCCCTCATCGCTTTCCATCACCACGATGTTCAGAGGTGGGAGACCACCTTGCCGTGACCGCTGTGCATGAGGCGCACCAGTTTTCCCCTTTCTCCCTCATGTTTTCGTTTCTTCCCAACTCCCCGCTCTCCAATTTATGGCATATTGATGACTTGTTGCCTGAGAGGGTGGATCCCCTTAACATCCGCGCTAACTGGAAGAAAGCTAAAGAGAATCTTCAGGTTTCCTACCAGAGGAAAAATGAGCGCCACAATAAGGTGCGGCAGCCTACCAGCCGGGCCGTCGGAGATGAGGTATTCATTAAGAATTTTGTTCCCTCTGGGAAGCTGGCACCCAGGTTCCGCGGTCCTTTCCGGATTATTGATTTCCTTACCCCCGTCACCCTGTTGGTGAGAGATCCCGTAACCGAAGGAGTTTTTCGCGTTCATCTGTCTCAGGTTCAGTCTGCTTAGTGAGGTTTCTTTGCTTTAATGTGTTGGCGAGAACCGATGCGGTCTGTAGTTTTAATTTCTGCGGGGTTAGTCCCCCTGTTGCTTTACTAATCTTGTATTTTGTGGGAGTTATATTTTTTTAGTCTGTAAGTTTTTTAATTTACTATGTGAGCCCTCCTGCAATCCTACCTTGCCTCCTGCCTCCACACCCGGCGCGGTGACCCGGGGTCGTCTCTTTCCAACTTGACCCCTTGACATTATCGGCCTTCGTGAAGACAAAATTGCTGGCCTTAAACTTCTGTGTTTCAGCATTATGGAGGGTTCCATCTCCGCCGTCGGTCCGTGAGAAGGGCCCCTCATGTGGGCGCGTCTTGGCGTGCGCTGAAACCCTCGTCCGTCCTTCCGGGCCGTTTTTCTGCATGTTGCATGTTCTGTGCTGGCCAGCATCCGCCGCCAGTTGATGCATGCATTTTCCATCTGGCATACTGCATCTTGGTGTGCCTGGTTGCCGCGTGCTCGGCATTCATCATTGATTTTGAGCCATGCCTGCTTGGTCGTAACTTGGACTTGGAAGCCAGTAGCTCGCCCGGCGATTCTATTGCAACCCATTCTATCTCGCTATTGAGATATCCATTTTGGAAAGTTGATTCTCATGGACTGCTTTTCATCGCTTTTGCCAAGCAACAAATGTATGTTAACCTAATGAAATGTTGGGCAAGTTGTTGGTGTGTTGTAAGGAAGGACTTTTTCTTCAAGTATTTTTATGGGTCAAGCAAACAGTTACTTATTTATATGAACAATGAACTTTTATCAAGAGCTCTTGTTGTGTCTAAGGAAAAGAAGAAAGACTTTTCCTAACCTGGTTGGGAACTTAGGGAGGGAGGTCTGTACCAAGAGTTATTCTCCCTCGCCGTATTTACTTACACCTTTTATTTACTCAGATCGATCTGTCTATGTATTGTATGTTTTGAACCTTGCATATTTTTCCCTTAATAAAATATATACTTATGTCGTCCCATCCCTTTTATGGCCCCAGGGAAAAGGGAAATTATTTCTGCCCTGGTGGCGTTTTCCACCTTACGTTGGCAGGCCTTCTTCCGGCCTCCACAGTTATCTTGTTACCTCCCCGCCTCGCCCCTCTTCTCCAGTCGAGAAGGAGGGCGCGGTGCTGTCTGCTGCTTGGGGAAGGTTGTTCAGATCGCTCGGAGCGAGCAAGCCGCCTGGTCACCAAGCCATGAGTGTGGAGGTAGGAAGGATGTTTGTGAACTATCTTCTGGCTTGGGGAGGGAGTCATTTAATCTTAAGAATGTAATATATTTGTTGTGCTGTTAGTAGAGGCTATGGACCACCGCAATTAGAAAGAGGGTTTCCTTCTGAAAATGTTAATGTGTGAGCCTGGTTTTAATGTAATTCGATATGTTGTATTTAATGGACGTTGTTCACGAGGCTGAGCCTCGGTTTCTTGATAAATTAGAGTTGCCCTCATTAGAGTCGAATTGATATGGGGCCCGAGGCCCCTGAAATTGTTAAGAAGTTGAGAATAGTAGAGTTTGAATCTTCTGCTGTAATAAATGTTTAGCATAACATACGCCTCGGTTTTCGTTGGCTATACTACTGCCCCTCTTTTACGTAACTGGTATTCAGCTCCGGTCTTAAAGCCCGCACTTTCCTTTCCATCATCGCTGCCAATCCTTGGTGCAGTCTCCATTGCCCTACTACTCAAGATGACGTCGGGAAGGGCATCTAGCCATAAAAGTGAGCTTAGGCCCCTCCATGATGTTAGGCTCGCTCTCTTACGTAAATCCACATTGCCCTACTACTCAAAATGGCATCGGGAATGGCATATAGCGGTTAAAGTGATGTTTGGCCGATCCAAGATGGCGACTGTTGGCGTCGGGATGGTCATTTTCCCGTAAAAGTGAGGTTTGACCTCTCCAATAATGCGACTGTCCACGTCGGGAAATTCATCTGCCCGTAAAACTGATGTTACGCCCCTCCAAGATGGCAACTGCCCACGTCGGGAAGGGCATCTGCCCGTACAACTACGCCCTGTGTGGTTATACCGCTCCACGATGTCGAGTGTCAACGTCGGGAAGGGCATCTGACCGTAAAACTGATTTTAGGCCTCTCCAAGTATGCGACTGTGAGGTTAGGCTTGCTATCTTAAGCAAAATCAGCGTCGGAAAGGCAACTGGCCCTAAAATTGAGAATAGGCCCCTCCAAGATGGCGTCCGTGAAGTTAGGCACGCCCTCTTATGCAAATCCGCGAATCGACATAGCCCTACTACTGGAGGTCAATGATCTTGGGGTCAGAACCCGCATAGGTACTCTACTTGGGGTCAATGACCTGGGGTGCTGACTCAGCACAAAAAGAGCTGACGCCAGCGATTCAGAACGTACATTGTTCTGCCACATGCGTTTTATAGAGAATAAAACTTCCTCTAATATATGCCCTTCCCGACGTGGACAGTCGCCATGTTGAAGTGACTTAACCTCAGTTTTATGGACAGATGCCCTTCCCGACGAGGACAGTCGCTTCTTTGAGGGGTCTAACCTCAGTTTTATGACAGATGCCCTTCCCGACGTCAACAGTCGCCATCTTGGATGGGCCTAACCTCACTTTAACGCCTAGATGCCCTTTCATGCAATGCACCAAGGTTTTCGGTAATTTCGGACGGCGCGTCAACTGGATGTTCACTCCAAATTGGAGGTGCGTGCAAAATCAAATATATGTCGGCTAAACGGCTAATTTGCACGAACATTCATCGTAAAACCATTGCTGTATGTGGTGAGCGTGCAATTTCTCATCCAGGTATTATAAAGTAGTATAAGCAATTTGACACCGGACGCACGGATCTCACGGAAGAATATCGTGAAGTCAGGGCCGCAACGTCCAGTACCGTTGCAAATGTTGAGCGTGTGGATGGGATCATTAGAGAGAATAGGCGCATAACCTTGCTGGAAATTGACAGCATGCTGAACATTTCGTGTGGTAGTCTGTTCTCCACTGTTCACCAACACCTTACATTTCGTAAAGTGTGTCAAAAATGGGTCCTACATCTGCTCACCGATGTACGTAAGGGATAAAATTTCCAATTGTCACTGGCATTTTTTGAACTTTATTCTGTGGAAGGCAACGAGTTTCCGCGGCGAATCATCACTTCACCCCTGAAACAATGATAATATCAATGGAATGTGTGCACACCTCATCACCACCACGAAAGACGGCCAAGGTCCAACCCTCAGCAGGAAAGGTAATGGCGACAATATTCTTGATGTGGAGGGTGTAATGCACATAGAATTTATGCTGAAAGGCACGATAATGAACTCGTCTTCATATTATCAAATGTTGAACCGAATGCGCAACGCAATTCAAGAAAAGCGGAGGGGAAAATTGAGCGCCGGTGTGATTTTGTTGCACGATAACGGAACACCTCACACGCCGCGCTAAACTTCCGAACTGCTGCAGCGTTCCAAAGGAAGGTATGGAAGATCTCAAGTACGTTGGGAGGATTCCATACCTCGCTCTGCGATTATTTTATCAACATAATTTCATATTCATTTTAATACCTGAAAATTATAACTAACAAAATTAGACTTTCAAACCCTTTATATTTACAGTACCTACTTAGAATGGTACAAAATTAATATCTACCTGAGGAAATTCAACAAAGATTAAAATTACTTTGAAAAGGTTCACTACATCATTTGTTATAGGCAATATACAGACCACGAAACTGCATCAAACATTACACATTTTGTCTAGAAGAGGTTACATTCTTAACTCAAACAATCACATTCAGTATGTTCCATAGTGTACCCGCTCAAAGCCTGAGTCCCAACCAGCATTTATCTCAGGGAGTGTTACGGTCCGAATCTATCGCAACTAATAAACAATAAATTTACATTTTGAGATATAAGATCTCAAACTAAATGTAAGGGCGCCATCCAATCAGTACTACAGGGTTGAACGGGACACTCTAATCTTTAAATTTAAGGCTCATCATAAAACACACAAATTGTATATCTATTCAGATCAAAGGGAAATTATGAAGGCTCCATCCTAGGGATGGGGACGGATATTCAAACGGTCACCAAGGGTTTACTATTCTACAAGAACAAGAACCTGGAACTGTTTCCTTGCAAATGCTAAAGGAGCATTTTATTTAAGTAAACAAAATAATTTTTACACACAATCAAAATCTGTTGACCTTTGATTTGCCGGTAATTTGGCAAAATATACCTGAAAAATGATTACATAATATTTATCACTTTTGACCACCCTTCCATTTGGGTGATGGAACCCTTGATATCTGAAGGTATCAGACTTACCTTCGTTAACACCATGACCATATTTGGTCGTGGACCAATTACCTGTTGGCTAAGTGGGCGCGATCACATGGACTATGTTATCGCCTCCACTTTGATTGGGATGAGACCAACCCGGGAAACTACAAACTCTCCCCGGGTTCCTAACCAAGATATGCTAATCGTTAGTTGAGGGAAACGACAAAGGGACTCTAACCTAATGGCCCAGATGTAGGGATTTGCCTTCATTTTACAACTATTAACTTAACTTATTATTCACAACACTTGACATTATTACGTTAATTCGCCAGCTGACTTCCCTAGTATCATTCATCATCAGCATCCGCAATAATAAAATAAAATACAAATATAACAAAAAATATTATTATTATTATTATTATTACCAACATTATTATTAATAGTGGAAATCGTGATTATCCTAACCCGTAATCATCCTCGCTATAATACATCAACTTCTCGCTCTTATTATTCTCATCAAAAAATAAAAATAAAAAAGTAGCTTCCTTTTTTATTCTTCTTCTCCTTCTTCAAATATTCTCATTATTATTATTATTGTTATTATTATTATTATTATTATTATTAGTTAAAAATCTCAAATTTTTCATTTCAACTCCCAACATCATCATTATGTCCAAAATATAAAAAGTAAATTCTTCTTCAAAAAAAAAAGTAGTTTCTTTTTTTTATACTTCAAATATTATCATTATTAAAGTGGTTTGAAAATTTCAATATTTTCAATTCAATTCCCACCATCATTATTGTTTTCATAAATAAAAATAAAAAATCTCCTTCTTCTTCTTCTTCAAATATTTTTTATTATGATTATTAATATTATTAATATTCTTATTCTTTCGAGAATCTTTATTTATATTTCCCATCTTTATAATTTAGTCACATACGTTTTCTCCCAAACAGAAATCACCAAGATCCGAATTCACATCGGTCAGGACATAATAGTGTTCGAACCCGCACCCTTATTTTCGTACTGTCGTTAATTCATTGAGACCATATGCTCCTAAGACAATTCTCAAATCCCATAACACCTCGCAGTTGGGCAAATACCTCCAATCTCTGCAAGTGTTAAATTATTCCTTCCTTTTCCATTTTGAAGTCCATTTATCCATCGGAACTCTTCAAAACATTTTCATTAATTATCCCTCGGTGTGTGGACTCTATTCTGCCACTCAATACACCGGTATCGAAATACAACCTCGATGTAGGCCTTAAGATCATCTATTTCTTCATCAACATCAGTACAATTATCTTTTATTTCGGGCCGGATTTCTGTCCCACAAAACTTCAAATCTCAACTTTCAGCTCAACTCACTCTGGGCTTCAAACATAGCGTGACCATATTATCAAAATGCCTATCTCGTTTCTACCAAAATTATTTATGACTATCATGGAGTCCAAAAAAAACGTTAAATCAATAATTAGTGTTAAAATCGCATTCACTGCCCAAATAAAATATTCATGCCACATAATACCTCCACATTTAATTACTTTGATTTGCAATCATTCTATCCAACTAGGCCCGTGCCTTTATTCTCAAAGATTATTATTGAACACGCCTTTACACATTAAACAATATTAATGTAACTACTTCGACACTGGTACAGATTATTATTATTTTGTCCACTGGCGAACTTCGCGATATTTACAAATAAATCAATGAACTTCATTCCGTCCCACAATAACTTAAATCACTTGGCAAGCCTACCTCTGGATAATCTTAACCACATGCCTTAATATCTATAAAAGTTCCGATACTGGAAAACACTTTGGAAGCACTTCTAAATGAACATTAACATTATCTTTACGTGAAACGTGCTCCATATCATATCAAACAACTCAAGCACTTGAATGAACAACTCAACCCTACTATACTATATTTAATAATCAAAATTATGATGAGTGCTCGATCTAATCATGTAGATATTAACTTGTCCCTTTGTCTATCTATCTTTGAATTTATACGAGCCGGAAACGGCTCGTTTCACAATCAAGTTACCATGATAAAATAATATGATTTCCTCCCCCTAACGATAGCAATCTTCAAATATTTGAAAAAGATACTCATCTCTGCCATTGTAGTCTGCTAAAACCGGACATGGAGCCTAGCCCCTCCGGTTTTTAGCACTGCATTCCACTGGTATTCATGCCAGCTTGAAGAATTAATCCTTGACCCTTTTCAACTTTACACATTTTGAATAAAAACAAATAAACTAACTGTTGCACTCTGGAATAATTTCCACCCTAAATTCTACTCACAAATTTTACACTCTCGGCCTTGTATCTAGCCCACTTAATGTAGATATACATTCTTCATTCCTTTCCCGGACACTAGGAACATGGGATACCTCGGGATCCACTTCACAACGGCCCGTGCGCGCACTTGAATTTCCCGTCTCACGTTCGTGTAGCTGACCAGGTATCAGTTTAGAATCGACTGTTTACTAGGTGACATAAACACTCGTGGCCGTTCTCACGTAACGCACTTCCTAATCTGTTGGTAGAATCTCACACTCTGTAAGTTATGCTTTACTGAGTCCTGTCTATTTGAAACACTTCATACTAGTATACTGCTCAAGACTGTAATATGAGCCACATCACGTCATGAATCACTGTAGTATGTAACAATATAATACTTCGAACCCTACTCCACGAGTAAGTACACACACGCACCCCTGGCGTATTCACGGCTCGAACCAAATATCAGAAGTTGTCACGCACCCCAGGCGTGGTATCAGCTCCGACCACTTTGTCAAAAGTAGTTACGCACCCCTGGCGTGGTATCCGCCCGAACACTTTGTCAGAAGTAGTTGTCAGTCCTTGTCCACGACCTCATATTTATACTCGTATCCCCTCTCTTCCGAGTTCAAGGAAGGTCATCTTAGGACGCGCAGTTCCGATACCCTCATACGACAATTTGCGGTTCGGACCGTGGCTTAAATATGATATCCAATGATGTAATTATGTTCTCAAAGGCTCTATACCAATTCTCAACTATTATCGTTCGCTGGTAATGGATATATTTGCGAAATTAGCTGCCGTATCCCGGCCTGGGATTTCGCGCTCTATTGTGGCGTCCTATGCCTCCAGCCAATCAACGAATAGCGTCCATGAATTCTCAGAATTACACCCTGCAATCTCCCGCAATTATTAACTTTTTATAAGTTTTATAATATAGTAAGGCTCCTAAATTTCACCTTATTCTGAATTGATAACTCACTCCCTTCTATCAGTTTAATCCGCGGAGTTAGCTTCACTAGTGCTTCTTGCAATGCGAAGTTGTCGCCTTGCTTTGGTCAAGTGAATTTTTCCATTGGTCCACCTAAACCACGTGACCGGGAAGGCTCATATTTTTTTCCTCCAGTGCCAACCCTGCGTTCAACTCCCGCTAGTACATGGAGATACCCCTACGTCATTTCTCAGAAATTTGCACCCAGCTCTCTGCGCTGTCGCCACTACCTATTCTGCTCGGGGCTATGAAAACTTTCTGCAACTTGTCAACAACTCGTGCCTTTCTCTTTCCCCCTTCGTCACAATTTCTGAGAATTCTAATTCTGCCGTTCATTGTGTTTGTTAATCTCAGCGGAGACAATAGTCTGTGCATGTTTCACCATACCATCTCGGCCTGGCCTGCTCTTACTGTATGTACAGTAAGATATTCTTTATTCTGAAAATGAAATATATATTCCTCAATAATTCATCATAATTACAATTGCATGACGCTTATCACACCCCTAACAGGGCGCATTAGTGATGCTTTTGCATGGCCCACGAAGTTTCACCAAATATTAAATTGAGCACTTTCTTCAATCCTTCCCTTTTCTCTTCCTTTATCTTGCTTGATAATGACAGAAAAGGTCTGTCAGTTGCAGAGAACATCTTCCATCCCCGTTTTGCCAATGTTGCAAGTGATTTATAAGGGGTCATCAAAGTAATAATGCATTTCTGATTTAAATTTCAAATAGTGATCACTGACTCAAGTCAATTTTGAATTTTTTGGACATTATTCCTCTTACTTCACTGATACCGCCTAAAATGAAAATGTGTAATTGGAGGACATAGTTTCTGATTCAGCCAGTCGCGTGTACAGTATAGTTAACGTTGGTCATTCACCTATTGTGACAAGTGTGTGTTTTGATCATGTGCGTCCTTTGATTGGTGAACGAGGTAGTTGCTAGCTTATACAGTAGTATATTCTATACGGATTCAATATTGTTACCGTTCATGATGTTAGTCCTGATTGCCGGGTTTCTAATTTTCAGCTCTTCCAACTATTAAGAATAAGTGGTTCAAGAAATTGAACAGTTGTAGATGGACCAATGGCGTTGTAATAGGGCAGAATATATAAAACCATTGCACTACAAATACAGGCAAAATCTAGTACTTATGTGCCAAGGACTTGTTTACGAGTAGGTTCACGTATTTTATCTCACGAATCTGTCAGGGATTGAGGAAAAATAGAAAATCAGAAAGAGTGCATTGCCTAATATTACTTAACTAGTTCTTGACAACAGTCATCCTAGTTGAAGGTACGTTATTTTAAGTCGTTAGCTCTGAGTGATGATTATTTATTAACTGAAACCATCCATAGCTTAAAATGTGTTCACGTCATTGATCAATGCATGGAATAACACAGTTCTCAAAATATGTGTTTCGATTTGGCAATGAAGCCATCTGCTTTACTCTCGCTACATACCTGTCATATCAGACATATCAGTGTCACGTAGTACTAACTGATATGATTTTCAGGTAGCATACGGGAAGGTATTAGGCGTTAGGGAAACCGCTATGTTGATCTTGCAGTAGATCCAGTACATTCCCTCCTTCACACCGGAACTGTTCATCTCGGTAAGACGCCAGGACTGTGGTGTTCTATGCAATATCCCTTCCTTTCTTCAGTTGAAATCTTGCCTACCAAGATGACTGCAGCGCGGAACTAGAGTGCCCCACAGTCAGCGTAACGTCATCGTGTCTATTGATTGGCTTTCCTTGACAGAGTCTACTGCGTCTCATATTTAACAGCACTTCACTTGGTCTCACGAGGATGAGTGAATGCTGTTCGAGCCTTAAGTCTAAAAATATCTATAAAATGACCCGGTATCGAACCTGGAGTCTCCAGGTAAGAGGTTGCTCCCACACAATGAGGAGTGTAATCTGTTTGTCTGAGTTGGAAGAGTCCAAAACAAACACATGCGAGGCAAGAGTAGTTCAGCTTTGACAACTAATATCAGCGTAGGACATAATATCTTAAAACAACAACTGACAGAACCACACACACATTTCTTGAAGCCTTAAAATGCCCTGCCATAAGCAGTTATTGATCTGAAATAAATGTCACATTTCTGTTTGCATAAATAGATACCTTCACTTACCTCCGTCCTGGAATATTATTCAATCACACCAACCATTGTATTTGCTTGTCAGATCAGGCTGGCGGACTCTACAACAGCGCTGCTGCAATCCTTTCCATTGAGAAACAGATTTTTCCCTTGGCGTCGTTTTCTCAGACACAGATCACATAACCTTTGTGATTATCTTTTGATCACGGCCGTATTATAAGTTATGAAAACAAATGAAATTGTTTCATAAATCATAGGAAGTATCTTTCAACTGAAATAACCGATTGGAATAACTGGATTATGCTGATGATTTCTCTCTTCTTCCAGAATGTTTTTGGGACATGGAAATCAAACTGAATGACTAAAGAAATAAGCTAAAGGCTTAAAGATAAATAAAAAAGATTAAGGAAATGCGCATAAACCATCGTAACAATTCTATCCTACTCTAGATGGATGGATATAGAAAGGGTAGAGAATATTTATATTTACGAAGCGTAGTAGGCCAGGATGAAGGTACTTTTCGAGATGTGGTTAGTCGTATAAATAAGCCAAAGGAGCTTTTGCACATTTATGACCAATAAGGAGAAACCCCAACATCGCACAAAAAAAAAAAAAAAAACGAAGCTACAGGCATTCAACTCAAATATAAAATTTGTGTTACTATATGGAAGGGAGACCTAGAAAGTGACCAAGTACATTACCACAAGGCTACAGACTTTTATAAACCGTTGTTTGAGGTACACTACGACAATACAGTGTCCAAGGACTATCTCAAACATAGACCTATGGAAGGCCACAAGTCAAGGTCCCATACAGCAACAGATCATGAGAAGAAAATGGAGTGGGTTTGGACACACCACAAGAAAGTAACACAAGGCAGGATTTGAGCTGGTCGGAGGCAAGGCATATCGAGGATCAACTGTAAGAGAACCATAGACAGGGAGAGAGCTGGAGTCAACAAGACATGGAGGGAGGTGAAAGCACTGGGGCCAGTTAGAAGGTGAAAAAATTTCGTCGAGGACCTATGTTCCATCTAGGAATTAAAGGAAATAAGTAAGCCATCTTTCAACTGAAGATGTATAAAACTCAATTAATTTATATCTCACTAACGTTTATACCATTTAGGGAACTGCGATAGCCTTTCTCGTAATGGCTTACTCCGTAAGCAGATATTGAAATCTAGAATGAGTAAACTGAATCGTTCTTCAGCAGTCATGGCGAGTATAATTTTCTTCAGGATTTTCCAAAAGTTTTCTCGATAAATTTCCTCACAGGCCTCTCCAGTCTCCCATAATATTGTATAATCACATTTTCTACATTTTCATCACTTCGCAATGCAAACATTGAAATGGTAAGGTCAACTACCATTCACACAACGCTACATTCCTACACATTTATATGCAACCAGTTCTAGTCCTAGTAAAGAATACAGTACAAAAGCAAAACAAGGAAGATTATGTTTTCGTGACTGTTCATATCGTTATCATAAGCCATAAGCTTTCCGTGCAATCCGAATTACAGAAACGTGAGTTCCCTTTCTTTTCTTTCTTCATTTCAAAAGTCCCAGATGCATTGGCGGGATTCGAACAGTGATCGTTGTAGTCAGAAGCCAAGGACGATGCCAACCGGTTATCACGCACTTTGGTGCGCGTCCACCTATTGCATATGCTTTGGTCTTGTAGATCTAGACAAATCATGATAGGTGTTTGGAAAATTTTCCCTGTAACAGTAGGCTGATGGCGAATAAAGTGGCCGTTCTGCCTGTTACAACACACATCAAACACATTCGAGCAAGAATTAATCTAGCGTTAATTATTAACATCGTGTAAATACAATTTCAATCGGGAATGTTCTAACTTATGCACAATAAAGCAAAACCTCGTTAGTTAGATCCAGCTAAAGACCATGGACCTGCTTAGCCAACCTGACGGCTGAGTGCCATGACGCATGTAAACAGTACTGAAGTTTCAATTTACTGCACTGTTACAATAACACCTTGCGGTACCAAGAGAGGGAACCGTTAATATTAGTAAGCAGGATAAAAAAGGTTTCAACTCCACTATTCTGGGAGAAGCCGTGAGCGAATGAATCTCTTTTCTAAGGCCGGAAACAATGACTCCTTATGTGCTTTCGCGCTCCTTATTTAATGACGGGACCTTCAAGACGGTCCCACTTTGGTTTATGCAAAACAGTTTGCCATCCATGTCATCTGTTTCTACTGGTATTCAGCCATAAGCAGCAGCCCTCAGATGTCAACCTTGAGAAGACGAATATTTACCCACCAACAATTCCTTACTACAGGGAGAAATACCAGCTGGAGGAAATTGGGTCTGGTGACTGGAGCGAGGCGAACAAATCCCGATTTTGCGGCCAATTTTTGGGAACAGATGTCTGTGGCAGTTACAACGTTAGGGGAAATTGCCATCATGGGGGGTTCATAAATAATTCTAAGAAATCATTGTTACAAATAGGTTACCATCTAAATTTATCATGTATATCTACATCTCCTCTAAAAATGAATATAAAAGTATACTTTGTCGCAAGGCAGTCCCTGCATTTCGTAACATAAATAAACATAAAAAATAACAATAAAGGTGATCAATGAAACTAACAAACTTATTCTAGTTAATACCAGTAGAGTAATGATAATATCATATTTTATTATCACCAAGCTCCAAAAAGAGGTAGATATATGATTAATCCGACAGAGATGTTAATGCCCCAGCTGGAATGTAAGCATTGTGTCCTACAGCGGAAATGTGTCATAAAATATCGAACGGATGCAGAAAGTAGGTCAATATAGAGGGCAGTAGATTATTGATTTCCTCGTACCTTGGATATTCATTCTGAAGTTATGCCAGGCATGTGTGTGAGCAATGTGTTCATCTCCTGTGACGAAGCTCATCCGGCACCGTAGGTGTCCTTATTGTGCACGAAATACCTGCCTTATGAAAAATTCCGCCCATTGAACGCAAAGAGTGCTGGTATTGTGTATCAAAGAAAACCAACAAGCAACATTCAATTTTACATTCCATAAACAAATTGACTATGTTATAAAGTCAGATACAGTATTTCTACAACAGACAGATATTCATTATGTTGCTGTTCGTGAAACCGTACTTCCATCATCGCAAAAGCTCGAATACCTCGTAAGTGAAGGCGCTCCGGATAAAATGCAGTATTTTCCGAAGTTGCAGTGGATGTATAACTAACTGATATCTACGACAAAACGTTAGCGTACTTCCTCTTAAAACAATAATCACCACCACCACCACAACCAAAACGTTAGCTAGTATCGTTCCCTATGGAGATCCAATACTTCTTTAAAGATAATGCAAGTGCGACAAGCTTTTCTCAGTCAAAATAACCGTATTATATTTAGTGTTATGATTATTAATTTAAACTACGAAGATAGATCAGAAAAAATTTCCGAATTCACTAACCACTAGTCTCTTTTCCAGCCTTCGATACTTCTCTCTTGTGTCTTCTTTATCCTGCTTAGGAATATCAACGGTTCCCTCTCTTGGTACCGCAAGGTGTTATTGTAACAGTGCAGTAAATTGAAACTTCAGTACTGTTTACATGCGTCATGGCACTCAGCCGTCAGGTTGGCTAAGCAGGTCCATGGTCTTTAGCTGGATCTAACTAACGAGGTTTTGCTTTATTGTGCATAAGTTAGAACATTCCCGATTGAAATTGTATTTACACGATGTTAATAATTAACGCTAGATTAATTCTTGCTCGAATGTGTTTGATGTGTGTTGTAACAGACAGAACGGCCACTTTATTCGCCATCAGCCTACTGTTACAGGGAAAATTTTCCAAACACCTATCATGATTTGTCTAGATCTACAAGACCAAAGCATATGCAATAGGTGGACGCGCACCAAAGTGCGTGATAACCGGTTGGCATCGACCTCGGCTTCTGACTACAACGATCACTGTTCGAATCACGCCAATGTATCGGGGACTTTTGAAATGAAGAAAGAAATGAAAGGGAACTCACGTTTCTGTAATTCGGATTGCACGGAAAGCTTATGGCTTATGATAACGATATGAACAGTCACGAAAACATAATCTTCCTTGTTTTGCTTTTGTACTGTGTTCTTTACTAGGACTAGAACTGGTTGCATATAAATGTGTAGGAATGTAGCGTTGTGTAAAGGGTAGTTGACCTTACCATTTCAATGTTTGCATTGCGAAGTGATGAAAATGTAGAAAATGTGATTATACAATATTAAGGGAGACTGGAGAGGCCTGTGAGGAAATTTACCGAGAAGACTGTTTGAAAATCCTGAAGAAAATTATGCTCGCCATGACTGCTGAAGAACGATTCAGTTTACTCAATCTAGTTTTCAAGATCTGCTTACGGAGTAAGCCATTACGAGAAAGGCTAAAGAGGACTACGCAATCGCAGTTCCCTAAATGGTATAAACGTTAGTGAGATATAAATTAATTGAGTTTTATACGTCTTCAGTTGAAAGATGGCTTACTTATTTCCTTTAATTGCTAGATGGAACATATGTCCTCGACGAAATTGCCCGAAATTAGTAAGATATTTTTCTTTTTCTGTGATGCAGGTACAAAATCCCTCACCTGACCGGGAATCGAACCCGGCTACGAACTATCCAAAGTAAGCTGTGTAGACTACGAACTAGCCTTAGATAGAGATAAAAATTTCTGACCTGACCGGGAATCGAACCGGGCCACGAACTATCCCCTGAGATGCTGGTAAAAATCCCTAAGCTGGCCGGGAATCGAACCCTCTAGGTAAGAGGCCGGAACGCAAACCCTACCCCGCACGGCCGGCGCAACATTTTAAAGTAGTAGTAGTATCGGTTAATTATTCTAAAATTTTATAATTTTATTCTACTAGTACTGTATGTCTGCACATGTGTGTTGTCATGAAGCATCCGTTTCCTGTTGAGGAAGCAGGCGGACACAATGTTGAGCAAGTAACATTCATTTCTTAAGATATCTGACTGCAGTCGACATACAAAAATTTATTTATGTTTAATTCCCTTATTTTTCATATGTAAGTATGTATACTATAGTAATGTGAGGTAAGCAAAAAGTGATTGGAGTGTGTGTACAGAAATGAACACGTTAATGCTTCTGTAAATACGTCGCTTTATAGAAGTTGCTATTTCATATCAGTGTTTTAAGCCTAGTGTGCCGTTTATCAATATTGGATGGTAACCTACTAAAGTCTAGAATATTACTTATGGTATCCCCTGCCTGTTATAGGAGTAGACTAAAAGGGCACCCCCGGGCTTACAACTTCAGTGCTCCAGTTGATGACCACGGTGCACTTAGCTGAATTCTACCAAATCGCATTATCCACTACACAGCAGAGACATAAATAATAATAATCGGATTGTCTCTGCTACTTGGGTGCGCGGTGTGGTATAATCCATTTCTTTTCTTCAAAGTTTACATTACGTTAACTAAAGTAAGTGAAAGTGTGCATAATGTCTCCAATACAATCTACGATTATACACCATTAAATGTGTTCCGTGTTCGTAGTAAATTTATGTTCTGTTATGCTGCGAACCATGTGATCTTGTCGCGGTGTGGAGGCTTGCGTGTCCCAATGATGCAGATAGCCGAGCCGCAGGTGCAACCATATCGGATGGGTATCTGTTGAGAGACCAGACTAACGAATGGTTCATCGAAAGGGGGGTAGCAGGCTTTCGGTAGTTGCAAGGGCGGCAGTCTAGATGATTGACTGATACGGCCTTGTAATAATACTCAACACGGCTTAGCTGTGTTGATACTGCTACACGGCTGAAAGCAACGGGAAACTACAGCCGTAACTACCTCCCGAGGACATGCAGCTCTCTCTGTATGAATGATGTACTGATGATGGCTTCCTCCCGGGTAAAATATTCCGGAGGTAAACTAGTCCCCCATTCGGATCTCCGGGTGGGGACTACACGAGAGGGGGCGATCATCAGGAAGATGGATACTGACATTCTGCGAGTCGGAGCGTGGAATGTTAGAAGTTTGAATCGTTGTGGTAGGTTAGAGAATCTGAAAAGGGAGATGGATAGGCTAAAGTTAGATGTAATTGGTATAACTGAAGTACGTTGGCAGGAAGAACAAGATTTTTGGTCAGGCGACTACCGAATTATTAACACAAAATCAAACCGGGGAAATGCAGGAGTTGGTTTAGTAATGAATAAGAAAATAGGGCAGCGGGTAAGCTACTACGACCAGCATAGTGAAAGAATTATTGTCATCAAGATAGACAGTAAACCAATGCCCACCACAATAGTGCAGGTCTACATGCCTACTAGTTCAGCGGATGATGAAATCGAAAGAATATATGAGGAGATAGAAGATTTAATACAATATGTAAAAGTTGATGAGAATCTAATTGTGATGGGAGACTGGAATGCAGTGATAGGCCAAGGAAGAGAAGGTAGTACAGTAGGAGAATTTGGATTGGGACAAAGGAACGAAAGAGGAAGTCGCCTGGTTGAATTCTGCACTGATCATAATTTAGTCCTAGCCAATACTTGGTTCAAACACCACAAACGACGGCTGTATACCTGGACGAGACCTGGAGACACTGGAAGGTATCAAATAGACTTCATTATGATTAGGCAGAGATTCAGAAACCAGGTGTTGTATTGCAAAACTTTCCCAGGAGCAGACGTGGACTCAGACCACAACTTGCTGGTCATGAAATGCCATCTGAAGTTGAACAAAAATTGAAGAAGGGATAGAATGCAAAAAGATGGGATCTTGACAAGTTGAAAGAAAAAGCGTGAGGGATTGTTTCAAGGAACATGTTGCAAAAGGACTAAATGAAAAGGCTGAAGGAAACACTGTAGAGGAAGAGTGGAGAGTCATGAAAAATGAAGTCAGTAGGGCTGCTGAAGAAATGTTAGGAAGGAAGAAAAGATCACCGAGCTCGATAGCTGCAGTCGCTTAAGTGCGGCCAGTATCCAGTATTCGGGAGATAGTAGGTTCGAATCCCTTTGTCGGCAGCCCTGAAAATGGTTTTCCGAGGTTTCCCATTTTCACACCAGGCAAATACTGGGGCTGTACCTTAATTAAGGCCACAGCCGCTTCCTTCCCACTCCTAGCTCTTTCCTGTCCCATCGTCGCCATAAGACCTATCTGTGTCGGTGCGACGTAAAGCAACTAGCCAAAAAAAAAAGATCAACTAAGAGTCAGTGGATAACTCAGGAGATACTACACCTGATTGATGAACGACGAAAATACAAGAATGCTAGAAATGAAGAGGACAGAAAAGAATACAGGCGATTAAAGAATCAAGTGGATAGAAAGTGCAAGGTAGCTAAGGAAGAATGGCTGAAGGAGAAGTGCAAGGATGTCGAAGGCTGTATGGTCCTGGGAAAGGTAGATGCTGCATACAGGAAAATCAAGGAAACCTTTGGAGAAAGGAAATCTGGGTGTATGAATATTAAGAGCTCAGATGGAAAGCCACTTCTAGGGAAAGAAGACAAAGCAAAAAAGTGGCAGGAGCTATTTTAATTTTTTTTGCTACGGGCTTTACGTCGCACCGACACAGATAGGTCTTATGGCCGTGGCCTTAATTAAGGTACAGCCCCAGCATTTGCCTGGTGTTAAAATGGGCAACCACGGAAAACCATCTTTAGAGCTGTCAACAGTGGGATTCAAACCCACGATCTCCCGGATGCAAGCTCACAGCCGCGCGCCTCTACGCACACGGCCAACTCGCCCGGTGATGGCAGGAGCATATCCAACAGTTGTATCAAGGTAAAGATGTAGATAATTTGGAACATGAAGAGGCTGTTGATGCTGATGAAATGGGAGACCCAATTTTGAGGTCAGAGTTTGACAGAGCTGCGAGTGACCTAAATAGGAACAAGGCACCTGGAATTGATGACATTCCCTCTGAATTACTGACTGCCTTAGGAGAAACCAGAATGGCAAGGTTATTTCATTTAGTGTGCAGGATATATGAGACAGGAGAAGTCCCATCTGATTTTCGGCAGAATGTTGTTATACCTATTCGCAAGAAAGCCGGTGCTGACAGGTGTGAAAATTACAGCACCATTAGTTCATTATCTCATGCCTGCAAAATTTTAACACGTATTATTTACAGAAGAATGGAAAAACAAGTTGAAGCAGAGTTGGGAGAAGATCAATTTGGCTTCAAAAGAAATGTAGGAACACGTGAAGCAATCCTGACTTTACGGCTGATCTTAGAGGATCGAATCAAGAAGGACAAGCCCACGTACATGGCATTCGTAGATCTAGAAAAGGCATTCGAAAATGATGATTGGACCAAGCTATTTATGATTCTGAAGATGATAAGGATCAGATACCGAGACCGAAGAATTATCTACAATCTGTATAAAAATAAGTCTGCAGTGATAAGAATCGAGGGCTTTGAAAAAGAAGCAGCAATCCCGAAAGGAGTGAGGAAAGGCTGCAGTTTGTCCCCACTCCTTTTCAATGTTTACATAGAACAGGCAGTAAAGGAAATCAAAGAGAAATTTGAAAAGGGAATCACAGTCCAAGGAGAGGAAATCAAAACCTTGAGATTTGCCGATGATATTGTTATTTTATCTGAGACTGCAGAAGATCTCGAGAAGTTGCTGAATGGTATGGATGAAGTCTTGGGTAAGGAGTACAAGATGAAAATAAATAAGTCCAAAACAAAAGTAATGGAGTGAAGTCGAACGAAGGCAGGTGATGTAGGAAGTATTAGATTGGGAAATGAAGTCTTAAAAGAAGTAGATGAATATTGTTACTTGGGTAGTAAAATAACTAACGATGGCAGAAGTGAGGAGGACATAAAATGTAGATTAGCACTAGCCAGGAAGAGCTTCCTTAAGAAAAGAAATTTGCTCACTTCAAACATTGATATCGGAATTAGAAAGATGTTTTTGAAGACTTTCGTGTGGAGCGTGGCATTGTATGGAAGTGAAACAAGGATGATAACTAGCTCAGAAAGAAAGAGAATAGAAGCTTTTGAAATGTGGTGTTACAGAAGAGTGCTGAAGGTGAGATGGATAGATCGAAACATGAATGAAGAGATACCGAATCTAATTGGTGAGAGGAGATCGATTTGGTTAAATTTGACGAGAAGAAGAGATGGAATGATAGGACACATCTTAAGACACCCAGGACTTTTTCAGTAGGTTTTTGAAGGAAGTGTAGGTGGTAAGAACGGTAGGGGTAGACCAAGGTATGAATATGACATGCAGATTAGAGCAGATGTAGGATGCAATAGTTACGTAGAAATGAAAAGGTTAGCACAGGATAGGGTGGCATGGAGGGCTGCATCAAACCAGTCTATGGACTGATGACTCAAACACAACAATGCTGCGAATAATATCAAAACCTAATGTCTATAGTGAGAGTCATTACCGCTTTATTCACTGTGCCAGAAGATGCTAATTCATATCAGTGTTTTATACCCTAATATATCGTTTCTCAATGTTGTGTGGTAACCTACTAAATTCTAGAGTAGCATATATAGTATCCCATACCTGCTATAAGAGGAGAATAAAACGGGCTTAGAGCTTGAGTGCACTGGTTGACGACCACGGTGCACTTAGCTGAGTGATACCTATATATAGGCTCTTAAAGATAAAGCTGACCCAGGGTAGGATACGCGGTATACATAGGACTTAAGGAGATGGCCTAGGAATTAATGTGCAAAATGGCAGCCGCTTGCATCTTCCTAGTGCTAAGACCCCCGAGGCAAGATGGCCGCTATACACTGCTTATATGAAATTAATATTAAAGATATGGACCAGGAGCTAATGGTTATACAGAGCTACCTCACTTACTTGTAACTTTTGACATATTAGTTTAATCATCCTAGCATTCGAGATTTGAGGCTAGGGCTGCTTTGCAAGATGGCTGCTATACTCTGCTCGTATAGACATAATTAAATGGCTGTCTCAGGGGCTCGAAACATGTAACTTATTGCTTATTAGTTTTATCAGCCTGACATTCGAGGACTGAGACAAGGGCTGCAACGCAAGATGGCTACTATACTCTATTCGTATTTTGCCCTTTCCCGGGGTCGCTCAGTCGGCGGAGCGAGAGTCCCATTGGGTGGAATTTTCACAGGGCCACCTTCATTATACCTGGACAGACATGTTAAAACGTATAGTTCGCAGGGCTGTATGTGATTGGATAGGTGACATATCATAATGAACATCATAACCAAATAACAAGTAACTTCTATTAAAACAGACACTCTGGGCCAAGAAAAATTATAACAAATATGAGTGCACCTGGACTCATTGAATATAAACTTATTTACAGTGTGTGCTTTTTCTTTCCTTTAGATTTACAATCAAAATATTTCTTGAATCCCTTATCAACGAGAATTTTGGCCTGTCTCAAGGTTGATTTAAAGTGACTGTAACATTGAACAAATCAAAATAATATTAGTGAAAATATTCATTATAAATGAATGTTTTGCTTGCTATTTGCTTTACATCGCACCGACACAGATAGGTCTTATGGTACAATTGAATATCACTGTATCCAAATATATCAGTTTGCATTTAACATATCATTTTAGTCGAATGTTTTCTCTTATGTAAAGCAATTCTCTTCAATACGAATATCACAATTATATTGCTGTACATTAACTAGTTTAATAATGTCAAAATTTTACTTTTGTTATCACTTTAAATTGATCAAATTATTTCTTAATACCTTTAAAATTAGGATATAGGTAATACTCTTGCCTTCCCTATTTCATTTACGAATTAATTATAATTCAAATATTTCCTTTTACAAATAAATACTGTTCAAATTCATTTACAACTTCTCAAATTCTTTTAGGCGATTCATTGAAATCCTTTGGCTGATCCTTTCCTTCTCAGTTTCTGTTTGATTGTATTCCTCCATCTAGTTACGAATAATCATTAAGTTACTAAGTTAATTGTTAACTGAGAAATATAGTATAATCGCAGACAAATATCACTCTTATTTCGTCAAAGTTCTCATAATAGGAGTATGTGAAAAATCCACCAAAAGAAATCCTAAAATCGGAAATACACTGGTGTAAAATATCATGTAGTCATACGATCTCCTCAATCATTTATGCAAACATATTTATCACCGCATAAATTTCATATTATGATTATTATTATTAACTCGACCCTTTGGATTTTATTGAAGACCCCATAGTAATAAGGTCCATAGTTCACAGCAATGAATAACATTGCAATACGAAAAATTACCTCAGTAAGATGAATAATAATCTTCACCATCACTTACCATGAATGCTTCGAAGAACACATGTCCTTCAATTCACGGAAAAATCTCTGAATCTCTGCATTACAGAACACTAGTTGTTGAATTTCACATTATTATTATTCCCTAAATATAAAGACTATAGCCATATAATGACGAATATCATCAAGACTAACGTGTACAACCATCACTCACATGAACAACGTTATTACACTTCGTCCTAACCATTACATTTATTTCCATGGCTATTACTTTCAAATTCACTATCTCGAAGAAATGGCAGGTGCCTGACAAATATCTAAGATAAATTTACGGTCTAATTTATGTTTAAGATATCTCAATTTCTATCACTACTTCAGTTGGGCCGTTCCTTTAAGATCGAATGATGAATTTTTATTATTATCATTTTGATATTTAATAAGAGATTTATTATTATTATTATTATTATTATTATTATTATTATGGTATCATTTTGATATTTAATAATAGTTTTTATTATTATTATCATCATCATCATTCTTCTTCTTCTTCTTATTCTTCTTCTTCTTATTATTATTATTGCCTGCATATACCTGTAATCCATCTTCTAAAATCTTGACTAACTCACATACATCAATGAATTCATAAATTAATTAATCAATAATCAATTAATCAAGATATCCAGAAATCAATAAATCAATGCCCTACTTCACCAGCACCAGAATTTTTGAATGAACTACTGCTCTAACTAATATACAATTTATTTTACACAAGAATACAATCCAACTCGTAATCTACAGAAAGAAAGGATAATGTCTAAGGAATACTCATGGTTTCCATGCAGATCCCTACATCAGGAATATAGATGTAGCTGAAGGATCTCTCTCTCTGAATTATGGCGGATTGTAGATGAACAGGTTCATTGGGCTTGCTACCACACTTTCGGATTAATGATTCATGATTCCGGTGTAACCAGATATGCGTTCAGACTGACGATCTCTTGAAGTTCCCCTGGAACTTCTGCTTGGTCTATCCATGGTGAAAATCGGTTCCTCTAGTTAGCTGAAAATAAAATTTTATATTATATTGTGTTCTTCACCAGTCACATTCCACTAATTTGTGCACTAAACACTTAACAGGTGCAACGATGTACAATGTGGCTCAACACTCTGTTAAGGACTTGAATAATCACCCTGTTATAATTTGTATAGCGCTTCATTAAGTCTCCATAATTTCAAATACCGAATACGAGCTTGTTAATTACCTTCTCGAACAAAGTTCACCAGCCAAGTAGAAAACACTCCAAGTTTCCATATCAATGATTACCTTGCCTGTTGACGCTTACTAGAACATTCTACAATTTGCTGCAGTTGAAACCTTGCATAATGCTGTGTTTTTACAGCAGAATATTGTTACATCACCTCGCTGTCTTCCTAAAGATGAATGTCGTATATATCTTATAGTGTGATGTACGGTCATAGCTGTTGTATAACTCAATTTATACTGTCCTGGAATATAATCCGTACTGTTTCGTAACTTGTAAAATAATGTAATGGCATACTGTGACGGCCCGTGGTTTGTACTATTACACCCGGTAGAATCTATATCCATGTAATTCCGTACTCTACTGTCGTTTTCTGCACCGTAAAGTAGTATAATCACACTGAAATACAATGTAGTGTCGTACTGTACTGTTACGTAGTTGATAAGGCACTGTAATACAATATAGCGTAGCCCGACTTTATCAATTACTTTTAAGTTGGCATGAAGTATCTCTCAGTGAAATATCAGGTAAACTTCAGCTAGGGCTTGGTCCTATCTACAAGAAAGCTTGAAAATTTACTGAGAATAGAGTTTTATTCAGAAAAATGCATGTTGACGTGCACATCACCTTACTGGAGATATTTGCTGTCTTCAACATTGCCTATCAGATGACCCGTGCTCCCAGGTCACCATGATGAACAGGACTGGAAGTCGTTCTGCAGGCTGCTCGCGTTACAATGAGATGAGCCTAGAACACCCAAATCGGCTTGACATGGGATTGAACTCGAACTTTTGACGTTCTGGACGGTCTCTGATGTTCTCCGACGATGTTGCGTGGTAATCACTCGTCACTTAATTCACACGAGTATTCACAGTTGCACATTCCCCCGACACATTTGCTCAACAGCACTCTTTAATTTAATATCGTCGTGATATGCAGTCGAACTCTACTAATCCCTTGTAGACAGAATGTATAAGTCCATTGAAGATGAAGATGCGAAGAGCATCGAGTTTGGAAAGAAATGAATCACAGTTCATGAATAGAAATAATGAAACTGAAATCTGTTCGTGGTGGCTTTCCACTAAATAAGGTCGCACTTGACATTTGAATAAATGAATGACTGCTCAAGAGTTTATCAAAGACACTGCTATCAGTAATGCACTAATAATAAACATCTTGAAGAAGAAATAATGCACAGTTCAAAATCTAGTTCAGTTTGAATCGAATAGCATTCACTTCATCTCATAAATTGAAAACAAGCTAGTTAGCAAGTACCGTTGTACATTAACACAGTTGGAATTGATCATCGTTTAGAATTAACCACTTGTGTCGAAGCACACGAGTATACCTTTTACAATAGGTAATAACTTGCATTTATATTAGTGGAGAAGTTTGAAAACTTTCATGAACACACTGATTTGATTATGAAATTATGCTGACTGAGATTTTAAAGGAATATCACAGTTAATAATATGTCGCAGTAGTGTCACATTGAAATTAATAATACTTGTTCAGGGACTAAGTTCCACAATGGCAACGTGGTAATGAACTAAGTTCCACAATCATAAAGGTAGGTCACATCGAGAAGTTTCTACATGCGCACAGATTCTAAGTTGAAATTGACTGTTAGCACCTGAGTCCACTATAAGACTTGTCACAATTAGTTTTTCAACACTTGCACAGATTCTAAGTTCAACTCCACTGATAACGCCTCAGTCATCTATAAGACTTGTCACAATTAGAGTTTCAACACCCGCACAGATTTTAAGTTCAACTCGACTGTCAGAGTTTAAGTCCACTGCGAAGATTTTGAATAGTTTCACGATTGACTTGTTCAGCACTTCGACGAACAATAATGATGAAGCGTGGAGAGCCAGACCGAACTCCCAGCTGTGACTAACTGATTTGGGTCAAGTGAGCTCGCCTTATATTCTGTTTGGGCTCCTACGTCATCAATAGCGTGATATATTTGAAGTCGGTTATCTCGAGAATCCCTCGACAGATTTGCTTCAGATTCACAATTGGAGACGTTTATTTGATCCTCTTCAAAACGACGTATCTCTCGAGTTGCTGGGAATATCATTATAGAAGTTTGAAAATATTCACATCGAACATTTCCAAAGGGATTGAGTTTTTTCGGGAACAAACCAGGCCAGGCAGGCTACACGTGACGCGTCAGGCGGGTTGCTTATCTTGTTCCTGCAGCTACGTCACTCACACAGCTGCGGCTGGCTCAAGCCGGCTCGCCCCGCCGAGCGTAAACAAACCAAGTTCGCAGTGAACGTCGTGCGTGATAATGATATTTATTTGATCGTCACAAAATACGGCATGTACCGCTCGTAACCGGTACAATAGTATCATCCACACACACTAATGTCTTCTTCTCTCAAGCAACATACGAGTGAAAAGGTGACGTAACGTTCGCTTTCTTATTGGCTGACTGCAATTCCTTAACATTATTCGTCCTTCCATATTAGGTGAAGATGATTCTAGAATTCTCACCCCCTTCTTCTCCAGCTCTTGGTGTATGACGTGTTCTCCGCCGTGACGTAGTCTAAATCCTTCACCGCCTGACGTAGTTCTGCAACGGAACGGCCTGTCAACCAGCCGATGCCTGTCCTTGCGTATTCATGTAATTATACGTGAAATGAATCAATTCTTTATTTATGCTTACAAAATACCATTTGGACGAGTACAGTATAGACCTAACTAGAGTGTTGCTTCAGGATCGCACAACTTGTTACGTATGACCTATTAGTTTTATCAGCCTGACAATAGAGAACTGAGACAAAGGTTGCAATGCAAGATGTCTGCTAAACTCTGTTCGTTTAGACATAACTAGTGGATGCCTCATTGGCACAAAACTTGTAACTTACGACCTATTAGTTTTACCAGACAAAATTTTGGGGCTGAGGCATGGGATACTATGCAAGATTGCCGCCTGTCGCACCCAGTGAGGACTGTCCGGACTCCAATAGTGCATGTTGTGGTGATTGACAATCCCATTATTGTGTACAAAATGTCATGTGGCCTAAGTAACAACCGAACCGTTTCACCTATCACTTTAGAAGTTATGCCTTAGTGTACTAGATAGCGAGATTAGATGGCGTGCTTCATCGTTAAGGGCAACGGAAATTGTCCTTTTTGACTTAAGACGCGTCGTTTTTGGAGATCTCTCCTCAAATGTGAATAATCGAAACGTTGTTTATAGCACCTTTTACTCCAAAACACACATTACTCCATCACCTCCCCCGCACAGAGAGAAGATACAATCGCACTACTGCATCTGGCGTAAGGAAGGGCAGTCGATAAGGAATTAGAGGTTACCATCGACGCAGCAGGCTCGATTTCATCAGAAATGTAATTACATATTGCCCATCTGAACCAAGCCTCGGAAGCTTCTTTTCCTCTTCCTTGACTAACTCTTCTAATCTCCCCACTCACCATGTATAGGGTATACAATGTAGGTTATACGCTTTTTGTGTTAGTATACTGTTAACCGTAAGGCTGTTCACATCGTGGTAAATCCTCTCGTCCTAAAGCTACTATAGGCTACTTTTCTAATCTAAACATATTAGTATTAGACAACATGAGTAGAGACTAGCAAGTATCTTGTAGATTTAACATGTTCTTTTTAAAGAAGAATCTGATAGCAGAAGATAAAGTCCGTCATGGAACAACCCATTTCTAGCTGTATTTGTAAACAGTGTGGAAAAAATTTGCCACAGGCTAGCACAAGAGAATTAGTATGCGCTAGACCGGACTATCTCTGCCGAATCAGCATCCGAGGTCATTGAACCCTAGTAGTGTAACTATGCCGTTTTGTGGACCAAGGCCATTGACCCCTAGTATAGCAGTTGTACAATGCCGATTCGCGGATTTTAGCATAAGAGAACAACTCTAACCTCACAGACGCAATCCTGGAGGGTTTAACCTTAATTTGTACGCGCAAGAGAGCAAGCAGACCTCAGAGCCGCCATCTTGGAGGGGCCTAACCTCACTTTTACGTGCAGATGCACTTTCCTAAGCGGATGTTGCTTAAGAGAGCGAGCCTAACCTCACAGACGCCATCTTGGATGAGCTTAACCTCACATTTTACGCATAAGAGAGCAAGCCTAACCTCAGAGCCACCATCTCAGAGGTGTCAAACCTCAGTTTTACGGGCAGACAACCTTTCCGACGTAGACAGTTGCCATCTTGGATGGGCCTAACCTCCCTCCTCCTCCTCCTCCTCAGCAGGCTGCCCTTACCGACGACAATTACACAAGATGGCAGCATTACACGTTCTCTTATTGAGAAAGCTGGCCCAGAGCCTACTACGCAAGGTGGCGGCTCTAGATAGGCTCTTGTGGGGAAAGCTGGTTCAGGGGACACATAGGACTTCAGGAGCCGGTCTAGGGGCGAATGAGCATGATGACGGCTACACACAGGATATTATTGAGAAAGCTGGCTGAAGGGAGATATAGGAATTAGGAGACGGCCTAGGGGCGATTGCGCAAGAAGGCGGCTATACACGGGCTCTTATGGATAATGCTGCTCCAGAGGACACTACGCAAGATGGCGGCTGTAGATTGGCTCTTATAGAGAAAGATGGTCTAGGAGGAACATGTGACTTAATGAGATGGCCTAAGGGCGATTGCGCAAGTTGGCGGCTATACACGGCTTCTTATGTAGAAAGCTATTCCAGAGGCTACTGCGCAAGATGGCGGATATACTGTACCCAATCCTGTCCATGCGCCTAAGGCCTAGCTCAACGGAGAGACGCGTGGTTTTGTCTGACAAAAGAGAAAATGGCTTCAAAATCTAATCCAAAGTAAAGATACGCACCAACGAGGACAGGTCTAAGAAATACACAACCGGGCGAGTTGGCCGTGCGCGTAGAGGCGCGCGGCTGTGAGCTTGCATCCGGGAGATAGTAGGTTCGAATCCCACTATCGGCAGCCCTGAAAATGGTTTTCCGTGGTTTCCCATTTTCACACCAGGCAAATGCTGGGGCTGTACCTTAATTAAGGCCACGGCCGCTTCCTTCCAATCCTAGGCCTTTCCTGTCCCATCGTCGCCATAAGACCTATCTGTGTCGGTGCGACGTAAAGCCCCTAGCAAAAAAAAAGAAATACACAGTGTTTAAATGAGAAACTTGGGTTTAAAGATTACACAAAACTTTAATTATTAAAAAATGCATGAGAAAATTACGTCAACGTACAAATATTACAAGAATATGCACAAATATAACACGGTATCACAAAGCGTGACCCTTCGATGTGAGTAGAAGACTCAAAGTTGACAGTCTTCATGAGTGGTGAATCAGCTGACTCGTATGCCTGTTCAGATTTATGTTAGTTGAATGCGGTCCGCAATTAGCGTAAAGCCTTAAGACAGTTATATAAAGAAAACGCAAGTAAACAAGATACCATTCACATTGAACGCCCAAATATTTACATGAATAAAAAGCCGAATACATCGGTAAAGATAAATACACAATACAGTCTTGGGACTGACGGGACAACACAAAAGCTAAATACGAACGGCCCGTATGAAAATGAGCAGTCAGAACTTCCACCCCGGCAAAACAGCCCGTAAGTTAACACAACGCTGCAAGGCTGCTAAATAAAGGCAGAACCATATTACATTAAAGAAATTTTCCCTCGAAATTATCCCTTCCGGTAATAGTAGACATCATATGGGCTCCTTATTTCATGTCTTCTCATTAGCACTCACCAGTGCTCTCGGCTTTCACAACAACAGTATGCCGGTTCTTAACTTGGCCATATCACGGATTTTCACCTCGTTGCCTCGCAACTCAATATCTGTATCTCCACGGCAGTGCTAACATAACATGGCGCATCCTGGCCATCTAAATATGTCCCTATTAATCACATCTCATATCCCTAGCTACGGTTGGGTTCCCCGCTTAATCGTATAGAAGATCTTGATACAACGGTGGTAAATTGTTCAATACACTCTGCTCGAAGTACCAGCTGTACGGACATGCAACACAACCCTTCCTATCCTTAACTATCTCTTGTTCTGGCTTCATTCCCTGCACAACATCTGAGGTCATAGCACCACCACACATTAAATGGTCATGACTTCGGTATAATCTTGTACCAGGAACACGGTGCCATAGGAATATTGTAAACTGACTAAAGTACTGTTCCATTTAACCAATGATAAGCAAAACTAAGTATAATATAAAGAAATGGATTGTCAGCCCCAAGTACTAATTAATTGATGAAGAAAAATCATGTATGCATAAGGAATCAAAGTAAAGCAAACTAACATGCATATTTACAAATTAACTTAATATAAGATAGGGCTCAATCCGAACGATCTTATTTAGCATGCAAGAAAATGTGGATCAAACTCAACCAACTTCCACTTCATCGCTTCCGGCTCGATGTCCGTGAATCCTGTTTAGCGTAGCCCATCATATTGCCAGAGACGGTTGGTCTGGAATGATGGTCCTAAATCCCTGGGACGGTCATGATCATGTTCTGGGTTTTCTTTCTTGCACAAATACAGGAAGTTCTTCTTTCATGAACATAGATAAACAGGTACAGCTGACTGGAACACGAACACAGTGATGTAATTTGCCCTGATCATTATGAGATTGTTATACTCGGTCTGACATAATGGACTGGCTATCACTCGTAGTGCTCACATTAGTTAGAGACATTCGATTATAGTTTAGTTTATGAAGGCAATAATTTATGCGCAAACCGCACTTGAATTCCCTTAACACGGCTTCACTTATGTCGCTATCTATCACTGTTTCTCGGATGAGCTTCTAACACTCTATTAATTAACGTCACATTTTATTAATTAATTAACGAATCACAGTCTAATTTCTGCGTGAATGGATCATATCCATGACGCTTATATAAAAGTTCATCTTGAGTTGTTGCACGAAAGCACGCGGTCTTATACTATGAGGACAGTCCACGCGGCGCACTGAATATCACACAATGAAAGTCCAATCGCAGCGCGACTGATCAGCTTCAACCGGCAACAACAAGTAGCTGCAGGGCACTGGTCGGTGAGGTTCGCGGCTACTATAGTCACATCGGGCTGGGGACGCCTGGCTCATTGGATTCGGTTAGGTTCGTTTGAATCTTCTTCGTAGTATCACCGTTGTCACTTCCACCGCTGCTTCGTTAGAATTTTATAATGCTTACGTTATTCGCATGACACTGAGGTGATATTTTATCTAAATCCTAAATTACCAGCATGCAGCATCTGGTCAGATCGGCATTAACAATTGCTCCTGTCAATAAAAAGAGAAGAACAAATGACAGTATATCGGTCCTGGATCTCTCATATTACCGTGCGCAAAGTTGGTCGTCTCCCTTCTACGTCACGACTTTCAAAGTTCTCTGTCTCAAACTTCAGTGATCTCACCCTCGCCAGTTTGGTTTGAAATTGTTCGAACTCAACGAGCTCCGAAACGTTGGCACAGCACACCTATCTTGTACCGTTAGCATGTACCTGCGTAGGCGGCACTCCCTAATTGACACACTGCAAGTCTTACCGAGCCTCTCTTTACTTTTCAGGATGATAGAAACTGATGAATAAAATGAAATATACTGTAGATCCCATTGCTCTTATAATAGGTAATGTCCCCTTCAAAAGTGGTAATGCGCGCGGCTGTGAGCTTGCATCCGGGAGATAGTAGGTTCGAATCCCACTATCGGCAGCCCTGAAAATTGTTTTCCGTGGTTTCCCATTTTCACACCAGGCAAATGCTGGGGTTGTAACTTAATTAAGGCCACGGCCGGTTTCCTTCCAACGCCTAGTCATTTCCTATCCCATCGTCGCCATAAGACCTATCTGTGTCGGTGCGACGTAAAGCCCCTAGCAAAAAAAAGTGGTAATATTTATTAAGGGAGAATGATTTATTACAACAGTGAGTTGGAACATTATTTCGACAGCCAGGAGGGTGAATTGCTACACTTCCTAGCCAGCATGAACAAGCCACTTGCGGACCGGTTTTTCCACCGGGCTGAGGGAGCAAGGAAGCAGGCTGGAAATCCTGTTAGTTGTCCTTCATAGCAGCTGTGTGTACCATGTGACCAGACGAGAAGTGTGAGTGTTGGCGATCAATAATACCAAGGTCGTCTGACGTGAAACTATGGCAGCCAATAAAAACAACAACCTTCACAGGAATGCGATGGGTCAACTAATCAGGCGTAATTAAGAGGCATACCCCCGTCTTAAGACAGTGAATTACTGGTAATTCCAAAAGAAATTTTATTCTGGGGTTTCTACTTCTGAACGCTTTATCTGAGCATTACTCTGAACGCAGCTACGGTCGAGACTAGACGTCTTTTGCTTCACTGGGAGATTTTATACTAGAGAAGGCACTAAGAACTTCGCATACTGCAATTCAGACATTCTAAATATTTATCTACGATTAATTCATGGCTTTCAAAAGATAAGTGTCTTACTCCACCTTATTAAACATCGGGCGTGTGTCCTGGACTTTTGCTAAGACTTTTTATTACTTTCAGCTTTTCCACGAGGAGAACTCAGAAGAAGGAAGGTCGCTGGTTGGAGTTCGCTTCAAGATGTCTACCCTTTCCCAAGATGAGTCCTGCTGTTTCCTGTGCACTTTCACCTCCTCAATGAACCACTAATTATGTAAGGCATCGGACATGGACGAGACTCAGTTCGATGGAGGGTGAGGAGACCACGTACTAGGTCATCAACCAGAATCCAGCCGTCGTCAGCCACATGAGTACCCCTTAAGAATTTATATCTTTCTGTCTTTCTGTATAATCATTGTGCACATAGTGTTTACTTATTCATTTAGATTACTTCTATTAGTATTGCTGTAGTTTGACTTTTCATTCTTCTTTCCTTGGTGGGAGGTAGTTTGTGTTCATGAATGGATGTGTGTTTAATTCTATTAGTTAGATATCTGCATGAATGTCATCGAGAGATCTCGACTGTCCTAAAATTCAGTACGGCAGGAGAAATAAAATTAAAATGACCCCCACGTTAATCTAGAATGATTTTGAAATATTTAATAATTTAATTGGAACAAATTAGGACAGTATTTCAGTAATTTCCATTGTGTCAAATTTCATTCTACGATTTTACGACGTTCCTGTGGACTTGAATTTCATTACAGTCATCTGAATATTATCGCATGATAGCCTTTGCAAGTAAGACCAGGCGCGGTCGATAATATTAATAATAATAATAATAATAAATAAAAATAAATAAATCTAATTACGGGCTAAAACTTGAATAAGGTCATGGGTTTAATACTGTTTATTCTCGAATGGAATTAATGTGTGCTTACTTGTATAAAGTAGGCCTGGAACATGGCAGCCTCCTGTCGGAACAAATGATGAAATTGTGTAAATTTTACTGTGCTATTGTATTGAATGTGACTTGTAGATGGACATTATATTTTGAGTAATAATTTATGCATCCATCAGAGTCATTTTTGGGAAGAAAAGATGCTGTTGGACATAATTTCTTGAAGCCTGAGCGCAGATTAATTGAGAGCCATGATATAGTAGGAGAATAAAAAGAAATGCCGCAACTCATGTACCGTAAGCGCGTATTTTAACGTTTTGACCAGTGCTATAGGTATTTTTACTTGATGATTTCGGATGATTTCTATTCAGAATATTCCCTTGAACATCGTTGTATAATTAATTTCTGCATAAAAGTGATAACCTCAACTCTATCACATCCCAAGTTGACACATGGAACCTTTCATGATATCGTCATCTTCAGAATAATTTCCCTGATTTAGATTAAATCTAAAAATTAATAGTCAAAGGGTTAGTGTTCGTGTAAATATTTTATAATATTGCCGTGTACCTGTGTGTGAATGTGTGATGTGTAATTTGATCATATTCTGTGTTTGGAGATTTTTCGTGACTGTTTTTGTGATGATGTTCTCCACTGTGCGCGTCAATTTTTGGCCGATTTATATCATTTTTGCGTGTTCGTTATTTGACGGAATATGAACCTTTAGTAGATTTTAATGCGTTTTAAGGTGAATTAGGATCTTATCTACTAAAAGGATATGCATAAGTAAAAGCTATGTCAGTGGGTCGCTGTCACCAGATCAAATTTGTAATTATTGCACAGTCATTTATCGTGTAAAATGAGTAACGTTCAGATTGACATGACGTTAAATATAAATTAATTATGGAGAGATTAGTCAGTAAATAGTTATAAAAAGGAGTTAATTAATAAAATGAAAGTCCAGGGAAGACTTATCAACAATAATTTCATGAATTTAAAATCCACGTTATCAATCCTCTGTACTCGCAAGAATATAACTGCTGCATATGCGGTTTGACTAGCATCGCGGAATATATGTATAGAGATATCTTCAACCGATTGCAGCCTTCCAATCAGACAACTGTGAATCTTAATCTCAGCCAGGAGAGGTAGTTCTGCCAACCATTTCAGAAACCTTTTCTTTGTCGATTCATTTACCTCGGTGTCCCAGTCCAGCTCAGAAGCCCAAAGTTCCTGCAGAATTAATTTAGAGCAGAGAGATACAGGACATGAAAAACCAATAGGATCAAATACTCTATGAGCATCTCTTTTACTATTGTCCTCTTTGTTATTACATCAGGTATGATATCAATGACATGTGCCAGATTCAACTCCATAGTATCGTTTTCTTTATTCCAAACGAGTCGCAACACTTGTGATAGGTTTTCAGTTGTTTTGTCGTGAGAATACTCCCACCCTCGCAGGTTTAAAGATGCCTTCTCCATAATTATTTTTGCCTCTTTCATGAATGAATTGAGCTCAGCTTCATTGTTAACACTTGTAGTACAATTATCTGCATAGAAACATTCTCTCAGCCTCTCTATTGTCGGAACCAAGTAGGGATTGTTATCAACTGCTTCTCTCTTCATCTCGTTCAAATGGAATTCTATTGTTGCCGACAGCAAGAAAGGAGAACATGCAAGACCGAAAACAACTCTATTATGACGAAACACTTTCATCTTTTCTATACTTTCCTTATCCCACCAAAAAAATCTTAGAAAGTCACGGTCTCTAGGATGGACGCTTATTTGGAGAAATGCCTTTTCTATGTCTGCGATGACTCCAATATCATTTTCTCTGAACTTCAGTAATGAACTAGGAATCAACTCTATAAGGTTAGGTCGTTTTTCAATACAATCATTCAGAGAAGGAGCGTTCCTCTGTTTCGCAGAGGCGTCAAATACAGGTCTTATCTTGGTGGTGCTGTTCTCTTTCAAGACAGGTCGATGTGGTAAATAGTGTCCGCCATTCGCCAGCTCTTCTTCGGATACCATTGCAATAATTCCTTGCCCCATCCACTCTCGTAAGACACCATCGTATCCTCCATAATGTTGCTCAGTTTGTAGTTTCATTGTGACTGTCTCCAATCTGCGCTGAGCTATTTCGCTATTGTCCGGAAGAGGTGGATGTTGCTCGCTCCAAGGTAGACACACTTCATATCTGTTGTCTTCATTCAGCCTAACAGTCTCAAGGAAATTCTTCCTAACTCGTTCATTCTTCTCGATGGTAGATTCCTTTTCTGCAGGATCAGTAATTCCAAGAATTTCTAAGTCCCAGAGATCACAAATTTTTGTTTGTTTTGAAAACAATGATGTCACCAACAGTGACGCTGCATCCCTTCTAGGTTTATTACTTATAATTTTGCCCATTAGTGTCCACCCTAGAACAGTCTCAACTAGAACTAGACCACACTTTAGTTGATGTGTCTTTCCAGTAAGCAATTCACCTGCGACATCTGCCCCCAGTAGAATCTGTATGGGTCCTCGGTCTTGTACGTCTGTTAAACAAATCTTCAGATCCTTTATCTCATTACTCCAAGTACCATTCCTAACATATGGGACATCTTCACAAATTATTTCTTGGCTCAAAACTTGCAGTTCCTTGGAATAGTTTCCCTCTAATCTTCTTAAACTTATGTTGTAACAATCATGCTTTACATCTTGGGAACGTACTCCCCCAAACAAAGAGTGTATTAGAGTTTCCTTTCCGACTGACTGGTACCCCATTTGTTCAGCTAAGCCACGCACAATATAAGATTTAGTAGACCCGGTATCAATGATCGCTCGCACTGTTTTTTGTTTACTCTTACCCATAACAACAAACGCCAGAGTTTGTAAATATACCTCAGGAGAACAAGAGACGTTAGCCATAGACTTATCTACATGGGTGGCATCCTCACTAATCGACTTTCTTTCTCCCTAAAAATTATTTTTTGAAACACTTTCTTTGTCTTTGTTACCAAGTTTATAACACATTAGTACCACATGCTTCCCACCACAAACAATACATCTAATAATGGATTTACAAGCTTTACTTTGATGACCTCTCTTTAAACAATTAAAACAACAGTGTTTGTTACTCAAGATTTTCCTTCTTTCCTCCACAGTCATTTGTGAGCTTTAATGCATTCTGAACCTGAATGAAGTTTAAGACAAAATACACACTCCTGTCTTTTAGAAATATCAGTAGATAACAAGGTAGAAGCGGTGGGGATATTTGGTTCAGCGGCTTCCCTTGGTTTTTTGCCTCCCTTAATCTTGAGCCCTTGGGATGTATTAATGTTGAACCCTTTCATTGTTAATGAAATTCTTTCCTCACTAACAACTTCACTTTGGAGAAAAGCCATGAGCTGTTTCAAACGATCTTTGGATACAGAATTACATCTGAAAGAAGTATTCCTTTGCCAGGCCCTTAGTAAGTCTTCTGGCAAGGATGATTCAATTAAGGGGTATAGCATTGCAGTACACTTTTCTGTAGTAACTCCTAAACTTTCCGGAGACCTGAGATGTGATTCTAATTTATCATATAAGCTACTAAGTGTTGGTTTTCTGTGGAATTTACTGCATTGGTTAAAACTATCTTCAGTAGTTCACGAACGTAAACTTCTACCTGTAAGTCCTCCCTACCAAATCGAGCTTGAAGACTGTCTATCGCTTTATGATAATTGTCGGCAGTCGGGGGGAAACTTGTGACTAACTCGTATGCTTTAGAACCTTATATCATAGCTTGAATGAGATACTGGAATTTATCTTCCCCCCCATGTCCTCATCTTCGTGTATTTTACGGAACTGACTCCAAAAATATAACCAGTCAATTATTTCCCCAGAAAACTTCTTCAATTCTATTTTTGGAAGCCTGTATTTCTTTCTTTCAGCTATATTTTCATTTACTACACTTTGGGTAGACGAAGCTGGCACAGTGGTATTCAAAAATATTGCTACTTTAGCCCTATAGCTCAATAATTTACGTCTATATTCATCAATTGATTCTTCCTCATCTGCTATTTGATCAACCTCACAATTATCATCTATCATCTGTTGAAATACCAATCCATGTAAATTAGCGATAGTATCATACCTTTCTTGAAGGATTTCTAGTTGTACCTGAATTTCTTCTGCGTCTGGTTCACCGTCTTGTAACGATGACATAACCTCGTTGTATACTCGTGTAAATAACCGCCGCTTTACGGTCCTTGCTTTCGTGAGGATTTCCATCCTTTTAATTTTCACGGGGGTCTTCCTGTATTAATGATGTCCTGTCACGGTCGCCAGTAAATGTTAAAAATCAGAAAACATCCCGCTGAAATTATATATTTTAACTATTTATTCAGAAGAAAAAACAAGCACTTCTATATGTCAGCCATTCAAATTTTTTTTCAACACCCACACACACTCTCTAACCCAGACATCTCCCTCTACTGCCAACCCCATCATATTAAATTTAATTTCAAATATGTTACAAACTCAACATCCTGTCTATTTTTCTGTTATTCTGATGGTTGGATCTCCTAAATCTTGTCTCTCGACCGGACTCGTCACTCCTCCTATCATTGTTGTAGTCTCCGGTTATACATGTAACAGTTGCCGGGTCTCTCTCATGTTTGTTTGCGTCCCTGAATTTAACCTACCGTTTTCGCCGTTTCTAGGTGGTAAATTCTCCTCGTGCGTCAAATAGATAGTGTGTACTTGCTCAGTCAGCCGTACCCTTGGTAAATTTTGCGCTGATATTTGATCGAGTTGAAGTAACGTAAGTTCAGCCTCAACAGCCTTCTTCACGTTCGCAGCTATGAGAGTACGTTGGACTTCCACTGGCAACTGACGTGAGATTGCGGCTATAACTTCCTATTCACTGGGCGGACAATCTACTTGGCTTAGCTTAATAAGCTGTGCTGTGAAGAATTCTGAGAAGCGAGTCGGGGCGCTGGCAGCGTATTTTTTCGAATACATTTCCAACCTTAACTGTTGCTGAAAGCTAAGGTTCCAGTATTTCTCCAAGAACGCTCGCTTAAACTCTTCGTAAGTAGAGAAAGTATATCTGAACGCAACCATCCAGGTCAGAGCGGATTCCCCTAAAAATAGTCCCAAGGTTCTCATTTTTCGCTCCTCCGGGACCCTGTAGTCATGAAAATACGCCTCCATCTCTCTAAGAAATGTTTTGGGAGTGGTACTATTTTCCCCCGTGAATTTCTTAGGCTTGTCTTCCCCATTCCTCATTAACTGATATATAGGGATGGCTCCGTGCTCGTCTGGAGTTGAAGTACGGATATCCGGTCTGGGAAGGCTTAGAACCTCGCTTAAAGGTGCCTGATCGATAGCGTCACTGTGATCTCTCGTTGCATGCTTCGCCGTTTCCGCTATGCCGCCTGATAAAGTGTGTTTTCCCATGCTACATTCCTTGCCACCTCTAAGCTCCAGTTTTGTCCTGTAACCGCTCTATTTTTTATCGATCCCTATTACTTTATTATTCGTCTTGTGAGAGAACTCGGCCCAAGCCTGGATTGCAGAATAATGTTCTTGGTTCTGAGCCTTATATATCACTCTATCTGCTACTACTATATTCACGATTTCATATAATTTTCTAGCAATCTCTGCGTAATTTCTTCCTTCAGTTTGTCTCTTACTATCCCCCGCGCTTGCTCTATGCGGTCGCTAACTTCATTTGACATCTCCGCCAATCTGGTTTCTGTCTGCCGTTTAATCACCTCAATCGTACTTTGGTTTTGTGCTCCCCCGACTAAAGCATTCTCTACTCCAGTATTCAAGGCTTCAAATTTCTCTCTCATATTCTCTTCTATAACTTTTACCGTTACATCCAGCGCCTCGGTTTTGCTATGTGCCGTGTCTCTTACTTCGATTAATTGCTTTTCCAACCTGCCTGTGCCTTCTATGCAACATCTCCTAAACTCCTCGATCCTATTGTCGAGCTGTACTAGAGTTTCCTAAGTTGCGGCATTATCTTTAACTATCTGGTCAAGTCGTCCATTTGAATCCTCACTACTTTGCCTTATCTAGGATAATTGTTCGCTAGTAATACGTGCTGACTCTGTTAATTGTTGGCGAGTGTTTTCCGCGACCTCCACTAACTTTTCACTATTACATCTCACAGCCTCCGCTAACTGTTCCTTACTCTTCCTCTTCATTTCTTCCATCTTAGCTAGAAGAGTTTCTAGCGTCAGCGCAAACAGTGATTCAAAACTTTGAGAAAACGTCCCGGCCTGTGAGCACTTCAGCGATATGCATATGATAAATCTGACTTCCACTTATGACTGATATATTCTAATTTAATTTACTTCTGCTTAATAACGTTAAACAAACAACATCAGCAAACTCGGCCTCACAAATTAACCGTACAGAAGCATTAAATGTTGACGTACTCCTTATGCTTTAGTAATATACAAACACCGTGAATGAAATTCCGAAAATTTGAAATTATGAGTCTTGATTAGCCCCAAGCTGAATTTATAAACGTTTAGGCCTCCTATCGCGAACTTTGGGCTCGAATTTAATTTGTACTAGAAAACAGTACACGGTCATAATCATACTACTGCCCGCGACTCAAGACAAGTGTTCCACCCAGGCTCAAACATCTCGGCTGGGAAGCAACAATATATTATCACCATCAATCCAAATCTGAGGATGAGGTTCCGTCATTACCGATATTTAACAAATTACTTAAAAATCCCGTATCTCGTCTACGCCCGTGAATGTTTTTACCTGATGGATAATTAACATTCACTTTACCTCAAATAAGAATAATTCCATTGTCCCATAACTCTGATTAGAGTCTTATACTGCGACATGCCTTGCTAAGTGCCTTAATGGATTCGTATCGCAACAGTGAAGCTCAATTATTTGATTCTCATATATCCTTATCTAATTTAAATTTTGACTTTATTAGGTCACTTTCTAATTCGAACTGTCGCCATGGCTAATTTAGGTTTACTGACTTCCTAAACCATCTGTTACAGTAAAATCCATCCCCAAACTTATGGTATCACATTTTTCTACACACAGTGGATAGAAATGTCACAAGGGTAAATGAAACCGCCATAAGTTTGGGTCGCTATTTTATTATTCACTACAGTAGATAAAAATGTGCGTATAACAACGAATCGGCCCTCACGTATTGGCGCCATTCTACTATGTACCCGATCCTGTCCATGCGCCCATGGCGTAGCTCAACGGAGAGACGCGTGGTTTATACGACAAAAGAGAAAATGGGTTCAAAATTCTATCCAAAGTAAATATACGCACCAATAAGGACAGGTCTAAGAAATACATAGTATTTAAATGAGAAACTTGGGTTAAAAATCACACAAAAACTTTAATTATGAAAAATGCATGAGAAAATTACGTCAAAGTACAAATTTTACAAGAATATGCACAAATACAACACGGTATAACTGAGCGTGACCCTTCGATGTGATCTTGCTACAACGGTGGTAAAGAGTTCAATACACTCTGCTCGAAGTACCAGCTGTACGGACATGCAACACAACCCTTCCTATCCTTAACTATCTCTTGTTCTGGCTTCATTCCCTGCACAACATCTGAGGTCATAGCACCACCACACATTAAAATGGTCATGACTTCGGTATAATCTTGTACCAGGAACACGGTGCCATAGGAATATTGTAAACTGACTAAAGTACTGTTCCATTTAACCAATGATAAGCAAAACTAAGTATAATATAAAGAAATGGATTGTCAGCCCCAAGTACTAATTAATTGATGAAGAAAAATCATGTATGCATAAGGAATCAAAGTAAAGCAAACTAACATGCATATTTACAAATTAACTTAATATAAGATAGGGCTCAATCCGAACGATCTTATTTAGCATGCAAGAAAATGTGGATCAAACTCAACCAACTTCCACTTCATCGCTTCCGGCTCGATGTCCGTGAATCCTGTTTAGCGTAGCCCATCATATTGCCAGAGACGGTTGGTCTGGAATGATGGTCCTAAATCCCTGGGACGGTCATGATCATGTTCTGGGTTTTCTTTCTTGCACAAATACAGGAAGTTCTTCTTTCTTGAACATACATAAACAGGTACAGCTGACTGGAACACGAACACAGTGATGTAATTTGCCCTGATCATTATGAGATTGTTATACTCGGTCTGACATAATGGACTGGCTATCACTCGTAGTGCTCACATTAGTTAGAGACATTCGATTATAGTTTAGTTTATGAAGGCAATAATTTATGCGCAAACCGCACTTGAATTCCCTTAACACGGCTTCACTTATGTCTCTATCTATCACTGTTTCTCGGATGAGCTTCTAACACTCTATTAATTAACGTCACATTTTATTAATTAATTAACGAATCACAGTCTAATTTCTGCGTGAATGGATCATATCCATGACGCTTATATAAAAGTTCATCTTGAGTTGTTGCACGAAAGCACGCGGTCTTATACTATGAGGACAGTCCACGCGGCGCACTGAATATCACACAATGAAAGTCCAATCGCAGCGCGACTGATCAGCTTCAACCGGCAACAACAAGTAGCTGCAGGGCACTGGTCGGTGAGGTTCGCGGCTACTATAGTCACATCGGGCTGGGGACGCCTGGCTCATTGGATTCGGTTAGGTTCGTTTGAATCTTCTTCGTAGTATCACCGTTGTCACTTCCACCGCTGCTTCGTTAGAATTTTATAATGCTTACGTTATTCGCATGACACTGAGGTGATATTTTATCTAAATCCTAAATTACCAGCATGCAGCATCTGGTCAGATCGGCATTAACAATTGCTCCTGTCAATAAAAAGAGAAGAACAAATGACAGTATATCGGTCCTGGATCTCTCATATTACCGTGCGCAAAGTTGGTCGTCTCCCTTCTACGTCACGACTTTCAAAGTTCTCTGTCTCAAACTTCAGTGATCTCACCCTCGCCAGTTTGGTTTGAAATTGTTTGAACTCAACTAGCTCCGAAACGTTGGCCCAGCACACCTATCTTGTACCGTTAGCATGTACCTGCGTAGGCGGCACTCCCTAATTCACACAATGCAAGTCTTACCGAGCCTCTCTTTACTTTCCAGGATCATAGAAACTGATGAATGAAATGAAATATACTGTAGATCCCATTGCTCTTATAACAGGTATATTAATTGAACCGTGAACTGGTGATATGGTTCAATACATAGGCTCTTACGGAGAAAGCTGGTGTTGGGGGGACATAGGACTTTTATGAGCAGGCCTAGGCGCGATTGCGCAAGATGACGACTATCTGCGAACTTAAGAACGTGGAGTGTGGAAATAATATCTACGTGCTTTTGACACCTGCATTCTTGAGAGGTCATAGCCACGTGGGAGCGGATTTTAAACAAATGAACGTTGCTAGCCTCAGTGCTACTATCTTATCACGGGCTAACCTCACTCCTGCTATCCTAACGACACGGGGAGCGCGGAATTCGATATCCAGATGCTTTTGTCAGCTGTTACAGCTCCAAACCACGTGCACTTCTTTTGTCACGGAATTTTGAAATAACTTCAGTTGATTATAGATTTTATGCAAGCTGCCCTTCTCGACATGACACTATCTTAGAGGGGCCTATCATAAGTGGATTAAAGCCAGCTGCCTTTCTCGACATACCCCTTCGCCAACACCATCATAGAGGAGAGTCTAACCTCAGAGGATAATAGTTTCAAGGCTAGCCGCCTTTCTCGGCACCATCTTAGAGAGAGGGTGTAACCTCAGAGGATTAAGGCGAGCTGCCCTTATCAACATGCCCTTTCGTGGTCACCATGTTTATCCTCCTCGTGGCGTTACGGAGGTCAGCTCAATCCCTCCTCCTCCTCCTATTTAGAGATAGGGAGGTCAGATCATTCCAATCCACCTCCTCAGAGTTACGGAAGTCAGCCACGTTCTTCCACCTCCCCCTCCGCCGAAGGGCTTAGCCGCGTTCCCCTCCCCCTGATAGTTTTACGGACAGATGCCCCTATGACGCTAGATAGACCTCCTACACCCTCTACATTCTACACCTCCCTGAGGCATTACATCTCTATCCGACGAATCACCCCGTCCTCCTGAAAAGGATAAATCATGTGGTTAATCAATCCTTTTAGACATAAGATGAAAAATTGCATTGTGTTATGATGCTCTTTCAAGAGCAACTTGTTTTGTGTTTAGAACATGTATGTAGTTTGTTGTTATCTTAGAGTAAAGATTTGGAATAGTCAGCATACATTCCCTACCGTGTTCAGAACGTAAAAAACACCATCGCTAAGGCTTCTCCGTCGCAAAGGCTATACGTCTCTAAACGACGCATGAAGAAAATCTCTATCACATTCAACAGAAAAATTTGTGTTACAGATATTGTCTCCTTCAAATTTGGCCTACCATAAGCATTTATTGTATCCGCGTGTGTAAGGTTTTATTTCATTAGCGCGAGCTATGTTCTCCAGCCTTGTATTACAAAGACTGCTCCAACAATTCAAAACCGGTATTATTGGCAGGGGAGAAATGTATTGATTTTTTCTCTGCGGAGCTATCAGCTGGGCGACGTGACACACTGAGGGAGCAGGCCAAGGTCGCCTGGACAGCGGACAGCACATGTCAAATCTCAGGCACAAGTACTTTCGAGAATTGAACGCCAGACGTCGACCAATTACGGTCAACTATAGTGCCACACCCCTTTCCCTGGATATGCATAAAACCCGTGTTTCCAGAAGAAACGCTCTCTATGCACTCTGCTCTCTGCTCTACGATTCATCGGCTGTGCTCTTATCTTGCTGTGTTGTGCTGAGAACTTCGACGTGATATTCACTGTCTACTCCGGGATGGTTACTTCTTAAACAAATTATTTGACAGTAAAACCAGCCACCCTTCGTTTATAGTTGGATCAACGACCTGGCAGATTTCTTTAATACAAGTTACGTATTTTTCCATCATCAGTTTCATCGCGTGTGTGTGTGGAGCATATTTTAAAACTGTTTGTTAGTTTCAGCCTCTACTCCACGAGAAGAAAGAAGAAAATCTCCACGTGTTGGAACGAGTGTCTCGAGATGCTGTTACATTGTGAAGAGGAAGCCTGCCGCAACTTTACTTGGAACACCGAGGATACGATGACCTGCTAAAAATGTAATCAATCTCCGGCATGGGAGATAGTGACCCCGGGCAGATAATTCACCACATGTTCCAGACAATAAACGAAGATCCAATTCCAACATTCATTTAAGTACAGTTCATGTTTGTGGGTTACTGTAGTCACGTCCTAGTTCGTGAACCATGGGCAACGGCTGAGTGGCCTAGTAAGTGGTCCTGAGTGTCGGGATACCAGTTGCTATGGAATGGGAGTTGGCATCTCGGACATATTCTGAGTCGTGGCCCCCTTTGCGTTAAGGCGGCTAGGACTACACAATTCACCGGTGGTCCATAACCCGTTAGAGGAGAGATCCTCACTTGGACTATGTGCAAGTAGGGCAGCATACTGCTTCATGAATATACCGACTTCAGAAAACTTTAAGCAAGCCTCGGACCTATGGGAGTAACGGAGTCCCACTCCCATTTGACAGGCGAGGGACTCCTTGGAAACAACTTGGCGAACGAAATGGAATTCGATGAGGAGCTATCAATATTAATAGGGCTTATGGAAGAAAGAAGGTAGAACAGGCTGAGTCAGCAAAGAGGATGCATCTGGATGTGCTAGGAGTAAGTGATATTCGGGTAAAGGGAAATAATGAGGAAGAGATAGGAGATTATAAAGTGTACTTGACGGGTGTTAGAAAGGGAAGGGCAGAGTCTGGGGTAGGGCTCTTTACCAGGATTACCATTGCACGCAACATAGTTTCTGTTAGGCACGTAAATGAGCGAATGATGTGGGTAGATTTGTTAGTGGGAGGAATTAGGACAAGAATTGTGTCCGTGTATTCACCATGTGAGGGTGCAGACGAGGATGAAGTTGACAAGTTTTATGAAGCATTGAGTGACATCGTGGTCAGGGTCAACAGCAAGGATAGAATAGTGCTAATGGGCGATTTCAATGCGAGAGTTGGGAATAGAAATGAAGGATTCGAAAGGGTGATTGCTAAATGTGGGGAAGATATGGAAGCTAATGGGAATGGGAAGCGTTTGCTGAACTTCTGTGCTAGTATGGGTTTAGCTGTTACGAATACATTCTTCAAACATAAGGCTATTCACCGCTACACATGGGAGGCTAGGGGTACCAGATCCATAATAGACTATATCTTAACCGATTTTGAATTCAGGAAATCTGTTAGGAATGTACGAGTTTTTCGCGGATTTTCCGATGATACAGACCACTATTTGATCTGTAGTGAGCTAAGTATCTCTAGGCCTAGAGTAGAGAAAGTGAAATCTGTCTGCAAACGAATAAGGTAGAAAATCTCCAGGACGAGGAAATTAGACAGAAGTACATGGATATGATCAGTGAGAAGTTTCGAACAGTAGACAGTAAGCAGGTTCGGGATATAGAAAGTGAATGGGTGGCATACAGGGATGCTGTAGTAGAAACAGCAAGGGAATGCCTAGGAACAACTGTGTGTAAAGATGGGAAAAGGCGAACATCTTGGTGGAATGATAAAGTGAGAGCAGCCTGTAAACGTAAAAAGAAGGCTTATCACAAATGGCTCCAAACAAGGGCCGAGGAATACAGGGATTGGTACGTAGATGAAAGAAACAGAGGGAATCAAATAGTTGTAGAGTCCAAAAAGAAGTCATGGGAAGATTTTGGTAATAACCTGGAAAGGCTAGGTCAAGCAGCAGGGAAACCTTTCTGGACAGTAATAAAGAATCTTAGGAAGGGAGGGAAGAAGGAAATGAGCAGTGTTTTGAGAAATTCAGGTGAACTAATAGTAGATCCCAGGGAATCACTGGAGAGGTGGAGGGAATATTTTGAACATCTTATCAATGTAAAAGGAAATCATCATGGTTGTGTTGCAAACAGCCTAGCTCATGGGGAGGAGGAAAATGATGTTGGTAAAATTATGCTTGAGGAAGTGGAAAGGATAGTAAATAAACTCCATTGTCATAAGGGAGCAGGAATAGATGAAATTAGACCTGAAATGGTGAAGTATAGTGGGAAGGCAGGAATGAAATGGCTTCATAGAGTAGTAAAATTAGCATGGACTGTTGGTAAGGTACCTTCAGATTGGACAAAAGCAGTAATTGCACCTATCTATAAGCAAGGGAACAGGAAGGATTGCAACAACTATCGAGGTATCTCATTGATTAATATACCAGGCAAAGTATTCACTGGCATCTTGGAAGGGAGGGTGCGATCAGTCGTTGAGAGGATGTTGGATGAAAACCAGTGTGGTTTCAGACCACAGAGAGGCTGTCAGGATCAGAATTTTAGTATGCGCCAGGTAATTGAAAAATGCTACGAGAGGAATAGGCAGTTGTGTTTAGGTTTCGTAGATCTAGAGAAAGCATATGACAGGGTACCGAGGGAAAAGGTGTTCGCCATACTGAGGGACTATGGAACTAAAGGTAGATATTTAAAATCTATCAAAGGCATTTATGTTGACAATTGGGCTTCAGTGAGAATTGATGGTAGAATGAGTTCTTGGTTCAGGGTACTTACAGGAGTTAGACAAGGCTGCAATCTTTCACCTTTGCTGTTCGTGGTTTACATGGATCATCTGCTGAAAGGTATAGAATGGCAGGGAGGGATTCAGTTAGGGGGTATGTAGTAAGCAGTTTGGCCTATGCTGACTACTTGGTCTTAATGGCAGACTGTGCCGAAAGCCTGCAGTCTAATATCTTGGAACTTGAAAATAGGTGCAATGAGTATGGTATGAAAATTAGCCTCTCGAAGACTAAATAGATGTCAGTAGGTAAGAAATTGAACAGAATTGAATGTCAGATTGGTGATACAAAGCTAGAACAGGTCGATAATTTCAAGTATTTAGGTTGTGTGTTCTCCCAGGATGGTCATATAGTAAGTGAGATTGAATCAAGGTGTAGTAAAGCTAATGCAGTGAGCTCGCAGTTGCGATCATCAGTATTCTGTAAGAAGGAAGTCAGCTCCCAGACGAAACTATCTTTACATCGGTCTGTTTTCAGACCACCTTTACTCTACAGGAGCGAAAGCAGGTTGGACTCAGGGTATCTTATTCATAAGTTAGAAGTAACAGACATGAAAGTAGCAAGAATGATTGTTGGTAAAAACAGGTGGGAACAATGGCAGGAGAGTACTCGGAATGAGGAGATATAGGCTAATTTAGACTGGATGGATGAAGCTGTACGCATAAACCGGCTTCGGTGGTGGGGTCATGTGAGGCGGATGGAGGAGGATAGGTTACCTAGGAGAATAATGGACTCTGGTATGGAGGGTAAGAGAAGTAGAGGGAGACCAAGACGACGATGGTTAGACTCTGTTTCTAACGATTTAAAGATAAGAGGTATAGCACTAAATGAGGCCACAACACTAGTTGCAAATCGAGGATTGTGGCGACGTTTAGTAAATTCTCAGAGGCTTGCAGACTGAACGCTGAAAGGCATAACAGTCTATAATGATTATGTATGTATGTAACTAATGTTTATTTGTTCATCTTTGTAGAAATATTGCTTTCTTATTCATTAGTGGTAATATTTCTTCTAATCTTGCAGTAGATTTGAATATTTTCACTCTTGTTTCATATGGTAGGTGGTAGTTCTGTCGTTTGTGTGTGAATGATAATTGACCCCTATTAGTTTAGCTTGAACGTGTGTGTGTCTTCTACGATATTTCTAACTGCGCCATTTAATAGTCTAGTGTGTTTAAAAATCATTGTCCTCGCCGATAATTAACAATTTAATTTTTGAAAATATATATTTTGGAAGTGTGTGGGACAGATTAACGGCATGTTGTGTTACGCCGGATTTCTATGTAAGAGTTTCTTCATGTGTGATTTAAGGCGTGTTAGTGTCATCTGACATATTGTCCAATCCCAGTTTCCGCGATAGTAGATCTCACACATATAATAATAATAATAATAATAATAATAATAATAATAATAATAATAATAATAATAATAATAAAAATAATAATAATAATAATGAATTTTCAACTCGGGTTAAATAAATGTATAAGGGTCATGAGTTTAAATATTGCTTGATCTTGTGTGTAGGATGTCAATGTGTGCTCAATTTGGATGAATATGAGCCCGGAATATGGCAGATTCTCGTCGGATCATTTATATATTTTATTGACTTGAGGATGGATTATTTACTGTGTGTTTTTGACTTGTGAATCCATTTATTGAGTCTTATTTTGGAGAATACGTATTGTTGAACGTAATTTCTTCAAGTGGAGCACGTGTTAATTGATAGACGTGGAGTTGTGTAATAATAATGTCGTGACTCATGAACCATGAAGGCGAACGCTTATATTTGACCTGTTCTATGTGCATTTCGGTAGCCGACAAATTTCTTCAGACATAAACCGCCGATATTATCATGATCAACGTTGTTAAATTCATCTTCTTTGATTAAGAGGTTGTCCAGACTTCATCACATTCCTGAGGGACGTAAAATAATTTTATTTGCGCGATACTGTCATCGGGAAATTTCAAATATTAGGATTAAAAATCAAAGATTAATATTCAAAAGGTAGAATTCGTGGTAAATAGTGTAAATAATTCTCATGTGTCTTAGTGTGAATGGTGTGTGTGTGTGTGTGTGTGATTGATATTATTTCAATGCATTGTGATATTTTCTTTGACCATGATTTTGACGAGACCACGTGTTCGCCATGTTGAGACCTGACTGTCAGCGCAGTTGTTTGTGTTGGCATAAGGTTTTAAAATTTAAATCTTTAGTGGATTTTGTTTGGTATTTAAGTAAATTGAGATTCAGAGTGTCACGCGGTAATGAATAAGGAAGGATCATTTCCGTGGACTTGGTTCACTATTTAATTCTGCAAAGCCAATGGCGTTAAAAATTTTCTTTAGAAGTTTGAAATACCAAAGAGTGACTTTACGTTGTCAGACGAAATATTAGAGGAAGATTAAGAGGAATTATTATTGTACAGGCACAATGGTGAAAAATTTAATTCCAATCTAGATACTTTGAATAATATTTTTGATAAGATTTTGGTTTAATTAATTTTCAATTTTATTGAGGTAACGCTTTATTCAGCACATTAAAGAAAGGAGGATTTATTTGAGATAAATGTTGGAATGAGTAAATCTGCTAACTCGACATTCAAGATAAATAGGAATCAGATAATTTTCACTTTCTTTAACTTATAAAGAATAATATCATTATTGACAGGAGGTCCTCCTATAAAAATTTGTATTTTGCTATTATTTCGTTGAGCCAGACGTAGGCTAATAAACGTTATGTATATTTACAGAAACATTGTCAACCGAGAATAGTGGAGATTATGCCGTTAAGAGGAACTGGCAGAGAAGAAATTTAAATTTATCAACATTGTTAATTAGATTTGTTATTGTTAAATGTGTTAGTTTTTAATAAATGTCAGAACCTGTTGTTTAATATTCTTGTGTTATTGTCGCTAGTCCTTGTCTCTTACCCTGCTTTCGAATATAAGTAAAGCCAGACAACGAACGGTCCACCTTCGGGACTCTCGTTCTCTGGCTGAGCTATGCCCGGTAAGAAGGGTGCGAGTTAAGATTCGTGGCCAAATTTAGGGGCCCGATATTGGATTTTCCAATGCAAGGACTCGATCTTGTAATGTCTCATGTTGGACATGAGCAAGATGCGGCGACAAATTAATTTTATACAGGTTAATTTCAGGTCATTTATTCGTCCAAAATTTTGTGGCTAACAGCACATGTGTTAAAAGTAGAATAGGGCCGTATTGTCTAGAACGACATCTGGATAAAGGATATGGACATTTATTTCAGGCGATATTGCGCTAAAATCTTAAGTTTAGACAGTCAAGTATTATTTAATTGAATTCAAATCTTCTCCTAAGTTTGTGAACCGGGTCCACGCATCTTTGATGAAATGGATCTTTGGAAATCTGCTCTTGCTCGTTAGCTCCCGATTGTCAGAACTGCCGTCTGTATTATTTAGTAATCATGGAGGATTTACGGAGTTTACTCCTAGATATGGAACGCCGGAGCCAGGAGGCAATGGCTAACCTGAAAGACAGTTTAAAACAAGAACATAGTGAAAATCAGGCCCAATTAAAACAGGAGTTGAATGAGAATCAGGCTAAATTAGAGGTGAAAATTAAGGAAACCCACGATAGTTTGAAACAAGACATGACTGAGGCACTTAGTGAAAATCAGGTTCAATTAGAAATGAAAATTAAGGAAAATCAAGCTAGTTTGAAACAAGACGTGACAGAGGCACTTAGTGAGAACCTGGCTAATTTAGAAGCGAAATTCAGTGAAAATCAGACCAAGCTGAAACAGGACCTCAAACTTGCGTTAGAGGAAATTCAGACTAGGACTGATGAAAATATAGGGAAGCTGTACATGGATGTTAAATTGTTTAGCGGAAAACTTGTGTCTGTTCAGAGCGAGCTAGTGTCCGTTCAACAGAAATTCTCCAACCTGAAAGGCGAAATTCAAGCGGGCATCACCAAATCCATGTCGACAATATCAAATGAATTTAGTGAGAGGCTAGCTACTGTGCAGACAGGTATTCTACAAGGACTCGACCGATACAAAGAGGAGGTAGAGAAAAACTTCCACAGCATCGAGGAGAAAATTGAGGATAATACAGCTGACCTTGCGGCTACTAAATCAGCCTGGGGTAAGAAAGTTACTGGGATCTACGAAACCATAAAAAAGGTAGAAAAGGGAGTAATCGCTAAAATTAAGGTTTCGCAGGTCACTACTTCTGAGCGGTTGGAGTACTTTTACGAGACCATAGAAGAAAATCAGAATGACCTCAAGGCCGTGAAAACAACATTGACTCAAGAAATAGAGAAGGTCAGGGCGGGCTCCGAAGCGTATAAACAAGGACTCAAGGGAGGAATTCAGAACCTCGCTCAAGAGTCAAAAATGCTAAAACTCCAGGGTGAGAGCAATAACCTCGTCACCGCTACCCTGCTATAGAAATAAGGCCAGTTGGAAAAGCAAGTGTCCAGGGAAATCCCATCTTCCACTCCCAAGCCTGACGTCCAGATAAATGCTGTCAATATTACGAATCCTTTTCTGGTCCGCGAGAACAGCGCGTCGAACCCAGTAAATACAATGGATCAAACACAGGTTATAAACATAATAAGACCTCACGAAGACCAACCGAAGAAGTTTAATAACTCCTAAGAGCTTCATAAATGAGCTTCAGGACTATTTCAGGGATGCCAAAATTCCGCCAGAGCACCAGTTGCGTGTAACGGAGCGATATCTGGAGAAATCCGTCTTAACATGGTTTACTGCCTTCAGATACGCTTTCGACGACCTCAAGGGATTTAAGCGAGCTTTCCTCGAAGAGTACTGGAACTCTGACGTTCAAAATAATTTGAAAACCGAACTGTACGCTAGGCGGTACGCCTCATCCACTCCGACACGATTTTCAGAGTTTTTCTCTAGTCAATGAAGAAAACTCAGAGAGCTGGATACACCTCCGTCGGAACTGGTTCAGGTAATTGTAAGGCAATTACCGGCTGAAATCCAGACAATTATGATTGCCTCTAATGTCCAGTCGGCAATCCAAGCCGAAGCTATCCTAAGACAGCTGGATATGACATGAAGAGAGCAACCCAGGCGTAACAGCGGTCCTGAGCGACAAGTTTTTCAGGCGACCATAACCAGATCGGAGGAGAGAGTTCCAAATAACCAAGTGAGAAGCTGGAACAGAGTTCCGGAAGGAAGATCACCGCGGGACCGTTCTCCCAGGCCAAGATTTAGGAACCGAGGAAGTTGGGATCACTCCAACAGGAACATCAGGCGGAGACCGTATGATAATGAACTCGGAAGATGGAGGAGAGAAAACAACAGTCGCCAAACTGAGGGAAGAAGGCGATACTGGCGACACGATGAGAGAGAGAAGTACCTTCGTGAATTGCACGAATCCGCGCAAGAAAAAAATAAATGGCGGCGCGCGATTCATGAACATGACACCAATCCGGACATCGTTGGAGCCGAGAGCCTATAATATCAGAAGGCCAAACAAAGAGAGGGAAGAGAAGATTAGGAAAATGAAGGGTACGACAAGGGTGCCATTAAAAAACAATAACTGAGTCACATGAAGATAGCCTGAATTCTAATTCTTTGAATAAACATATAAACCAGGAATGGATTGTTGTTCAAATCGATTCATGGATGATCTACTGGAAGAAAATCCAAATTTGAACAAAAATTATATTAAAACGTTGTCTATAATTTTACCTAGAATCGGCAACTTAAAAGTCAAACGTTTGTTAGATACTGGATCTACCATCAGTGTAATATCCACTTCTTTTCTGAATGATCTTAACGACAGACATGATGTTCCTATTATTCCGGTATCTCATGTCAAAATAGGAGGAATTATCCCAGATAAAACTGTGACATGCAGACAACAGACATTCCTTGACGTGGAGGTCGGAAACACTAAATTCTCCCGTGTATTTCTTGCCATGTCTAACATGAAATTTAATATAATCCTTGGAGCTGACTTTCTGTCATCTTACCACGCTAATATTGACTTAGATTCGAACCAGATCCTATTTAAAATGGATAACTCATCTGAGATAGCCTTAGTTAATTCATCGGATGTAAATGAGCTATGTACTTTCCATATTGACAACGCTTCAACATCGTGGGAATCTGAAGACCAGGAGGCCATAGAAGATATCCAGCAGGCCATGGATAATATTTTAGAAGAAGGCAAACATCTGCACATCCATTTGACCTCATTAATTCAAAGGTTAAACAAGCTCTAGGATCAGATCAAGAAAGAAATCAATTCCGGAATTTATTATTAAAATATAAGAACAATTTTGATGATAAACCAGGCCAAATTCCAAATTTTAAATACTCGCTTGTGGCAACAGATTGGGTAGCTTTCAAAAGGAAACCATACCCTATTCCAGAAAATTTTCATTCTCGAGTTGGGAATATAATTGAGGAAATGGAACGAGATGGTATTATTATAAAGGCCAGCACACCATTTATCAGTTCATTGGCGGTAGTAAATAAACCAGACGGTTCCATGAGGGTTTGCTTCGATGCGCGTGATATCAACCGGAAACTAATATCAGAAAGAGATCAGGCACCTGCTATTAATGATATTTTGAGGAAATTCAGAGGGATGAAATTCTTTTCTTCAGCCGATTTCACTTCATCATACTATCACATCCTTCTTGAGGAAAAATCTAGACTGCTCACAGGATTTATGTACGACCAGCAGTCGTATATTTTCTCCGATTACCCATTGGTTTGTGTAATGCCGTGGCTGCTCTCATTCGTGTACTTGAAAGATGCCTGATAGAAGAGGTAAAGAGCTTCACTACTCGGTACATTGATGATCTGCTTCTAGCGACCGAAACCCTTGAAGAGCACATGGTCAAGCTCGAGAAACTGCTCGCTAACCTCTCACGAGCAGGATTTCACGTCAACCTAGCGAAATCGCGCTTCTGCCAACCCGAAATTTTATTTCTGGGACACGTCATTGATGGTACTGGGATAAGGCATAATCCAGTCAAAGTTGAGTCTATTAGCAAGTTCCCGAAGCCCATACGAGTTAAACAAGTACGGCAATTTCTGGGAATGGCCAACTTTTTCTCTAACCATTGCCCACAGTACACGCAGACCGTCGCACCACTTCAAGAGTTGTTGAAGAAGGGAAATCGCTGGAAGTGGAGTGATGAATGTGATCAAGCATTTGTGAAAACTAAGGAAATGCTTCTGTATAACATGAAGCTAGGATATCCTGATTTTTAGAAGCCGTTTATTCTGCAGACGGACGCATCTGGTATTGGCATAGGGGCCATACTATTTCAAGAGGATGCTGAGAATCCTAAGATGAAGGTTTATCTAGCGTTTGTTAGCCGCAAGCTTCGCAAAGACGAGGAATATTACTCAGTTACGGAATTAGAGATGCTATCCATTGTTTACGACTTGAAATATTGCTAGAAGGTAATCTATGGATTTCCTATTATTGTGAGAACAGATCATAGGGCCCTGACATTCATGATGAAGGCTACAATGGCGTCAGAACGTGTGTTTAGATGGACCATGTTTGTACAGCAATTCAACGTACAACTCGAACACTGTACAGGAAAGAGCAACCTACTAGGGTACGCTCTAAGCCGAAATCCGAACGTGGAGACTCTTGAAGTCAATCAGTTAGAATTAATTCCAGAAGACCATTAATTTCGTCGTAAGCTCAGCTACATTAGGCAAGCTCAGAAACGTGACTCAAATTGAAGGCCTATTATAAATTTCTTAGAAAACAAACATAAACCTGGAGAACTTGGATACCGGAGAATTAAAAGGAAAGCCTCACGATATCAGTATTTAGACAACATATTATTCAAGTTTATAGACACTGCAAGATCTACGTTGAAAGTTGTTGTTCCATTGAAATTACAGGAGCCACTTATTTGGCATGGTCATAGGACCACAGGTCATGGCGGCATTGACTATACAGGCCACTATACAGGAAAAATTCACCTGGGAAGGACTCAGATTTCTGGTCCGAAATGTAGTTTGAACCTGTGATACTTGCCAGAGGGTGAAGCCTAGCTCTCATCTACTACAGCATAATCCGATACCAATTCTACCCTCAGGTTCTAAACAGCTGTATGCCATGGATCTATTCGGAACAGTCCCGACGTCTAAAAGGGGTAACCGTCATGTCATTGTTACGATTGATGTATTTTCCATATATGTTACCTTGTACCCCATTCAGAAGGCTCATTCCTAGTCGGTAATACGCCGGATTACCCATAACATCATTTCTCACATGGGCAAGCCTAAAGCTTTACTCATTGACCATGGATCTCAGTTTACCTCAGTGGAATTTCGACAGGCCATGGAGCAGTTGGAAATTAAACATATCTTAAATTCTATCCGTCACCCATCCAGTAATCCAGCTGAGAGGGTCATGCAAGAGCTCGCTAAATTTTGCCGCATATTTTGTGGAGAAACACACTGGTTGTGGGTAGGTGTCCTACCAATTATGATGGATTGCTTGAATAACACGGTTCATGAAGCTACGTCCCAGATTCCTTCTGTCCTTCATTTCGACAGATATCCTCGTAGAGTCTGGGATAATATCATTCAATGTCCAGGTACTCTCAGACCTACGTTAAATGAAAATGTCGAGAGGGCTACCATATCTTTACGAAAGCAAGCTGAAAGAAGACAGAGGAGAGTTATAGACAAGAAATTCTACAGACCACTGAAACTACATGAACAGGTGTTATTGAGAAAACCAGCTATTTGCGAACCTACCAGCAAGTTCTACGCAAAGTTTGCGCCACTCTTCGCTGGGCCATACAAAATCATTAAAGTCTTTGGGAAAAATTCATATAGAATCCAGAGTTTAGATAAGACTTACGATGGCACCCATAATGCAGCCCATTAAAGAAGTTACTTCTTTCCCAAACAGGCAACAATTGGTCAAGTTAATGTGATCACCGAAGAAGATTCATCGTGGGGTGAAAATGAGAATCCAGCGCACCATCACGCATCAACGCAGGTGAATATGCCGGACGAGATGTGCAAGGAATGTCAGGATCTACAGGCCACCGTACTAGAACACCTTCGTTTATTAGGTGCAGCTCTGGAAATTGATAATAGGAGGATACGTGCCGAGATAGACTGCAAAATACAACGGGAACAGTGCGACTCTGAACGGTGAGAATGCAAATTTTCAGGGTACATTCTAACGTTACATTTCTGTGTGCTAATGATTTAATTTACCAACTAAAACATTTCCAACCAAGGGAGATGATATCCCCTTCAAATTTGGCCTACAATAAGCATTTATTGTATCCGCGTGTGTAAGGTATTATTTCATTAGCGCGAGCGATGTTCTCCAGCCTTTTATTACAAAGACTGCTCCAACAACTCAAAACCGGTATTATTTGCAAGGGAGAAATTTATAGATTTTTCTCTGCGGAGCTATCAGCTGGGCGACGTGACACACTGAGGGAGCAGGCCAAGGTCGCCTGGACAGCGGACAGCACATGTCAAATCTCAGGCACAAGTACTTTCGAGAATTGAACGCCAGACGTCGACCAATTACGGTCAACTATAGTGCCACACCCCTTTCCCTGGATATGTATAAAACCCGTGTTTCCAGAAGAAACGCTCTCTATGCACTCTGCTCTCTGCTCTTCGATTCATCGGCTGTGCTCTTACCTTGCTGTGTTGTGCTGCGAACTTCGACGTGATATTCACTGTCTACTCCGGGATGGTTACTTCTTAAACAAATTATTTGACAGTAAAACCAGCCACCCTTCGTTTATAGTTGGATCAACGAGCTGGCAGATTTCTTTAATACAAGTTACGTCTTTTTCCATCATCAATTTCATCGCGCGTGTGTGTGGAGCATATTTTAAAACTGTTTGTTAGTTTCAGCCTCTACTCCACGAGAAGAAAGAAGAAAATCTCCACGTGTTGGAACGAGTGTCTCGAGATGCTGTTACATGGTGAAGAGGAAGCCTGCCGCAACTTTACTTGGAACACCGAGGCTACGATGACCTGCTAAAAATGTAATCAATCTCCGGCATGGGGAGATAGTGACCCCGGGCAGATAAATCACCACATGTTCCAGACCATCGGCGAAGATCCAGTTCCATCATCCATTTAAGTGCAGTTTACTAATGTTCATCTGTTCATCTCTGTAGAAATAATGCTTTCTTATTCATTAGTGCTAATATTTCTTCTAGTCTTGCAGTAGATTTGAATATTTTCACTCTTCCTTCATATGGGAGATGGTAGTTTTGTCGTTTGTGTGTGAATGATAATTTACCTCTATTAGTTTAGCTAGAATGTGTGTGTGTGTCTTCTACGATTTTTCTAGCTGTCCCATTTAATAGTCTAATGGGTTTAAAAATCATTATCCTCACGATAATTAACAATTTAATATTTTTAAATATATATTTTGGAAGTCGTGTGGGACAGATTAACGGCATGTTGTGTTACGCCGGATTTCTATGTAAAAGTTTCTCCATGTGTGATTTAAGGCGTGTTAGTGTCATCTGACATATGGTCGAATTCCAGTTTTCGCGAATTTTAGACCTCGCACATATAATAATAATAATAATAATAATAATAATAATAATAATAATAATAATAATAATAATAGTAATAATAATAATGATAATAATAATAATAATAATAATAACGAATTTTCAACTCGGGTAAAAAATGTATAAAGGTCATGAGTTTAAATATTGCTTGATCTTGTGTGTAGGATGCCGATGTGTGCTCAATTAGGACGAATATGAGCCTGGAATATGGCAGATTCTCGTCGGATCATTTATATATTTTATTGACTTGAGGATGGATTATTTACTGTGTGTTGGTGACTTGTGAATCCGTTTATTGATACTTATTTTGGGGAATATGTGTTGTTGAACGTAATTTCTTCAAGTGGAGCACGTGTTAATTGATAGACGTGGAGTTGTGTAATAATAATGACGTGACTCATGAACCATGAAGGCGAACGCTTATATTTGACCTGTTCTATGTGCATTTCGGTAGCCGACAAATTTCTTCAGACATAAACCGCCGATATTATCATGATCAACGTTGTTAAATTCATCTTCTTTGATTAAGAGGTTGTCCAGACTTCATCACATTCCTGTGGGACGTAAAATAATTTTATTTGCGCGATACTGTCATCGGGAAATTTCAAATATTAGGATTAAAAATCAAAGATTAATATACAAAAGCTATAATTCGTTGTAAATAGTGTAAATAATTCTCATGTGCCTTAGTGTGAATGGTGTGTGTGTGTGTGTGTGTGTGTGTGTGTGTGTGTGTGTGTGATAGATATTATTTCAATGCATTGTGATATTTTCTTTGACCATGATTTTGACGAGACCACGTGTTCGTCATGTTGAGACCTGACTGTCAGCGTAGTTGTTTGTGTTGGCATAAGGTTTTAAAATTTAAATCTTTAGTGGATTTTGTTTGGTATTTAAATAAAGTGAGATTCAGGGTGTCAAGCGGTAATGAATAAGGAAGGATCATTTCCGTGGACTTGGTTCACTATTTAATTCTGCAAAGCAAATGGCGTTAAAACTTTTCTTTAGAAGTGTCAAATACCAAAGAGTGACCGAGAATAGTGGAGATTATGCCGTTAAGAGGAACTGGCAGAAAAGAAATTTAAATTTATCATCAAGATTGTTAATTAAATTTGTTATTGTTAAATGTGTTAATTTATAATAAATGTCAGAATCTGTTGTTTTATACTCTTGTGTTATTGTCGCTAGTCCTTGTCTCTTACCCTGCTTTCGAATATAAGTAAAGCCAGACAACGAACGGTCCACCCTCGGGGCTCTCCTCCTCCGGCTGAGCTATGCCCGGTAAGAAGGGGCAATATAGATTCTAACACGGATCTCTCTGTGAAATGTCAGATTAAAGAAAGGAAATTTCTAAGAAATATTGTGGTTTCGAACCCAGGTTTCTCTCTGTTACGGAATCGAACCCTGATTAGTAGTAGATTAAAATACCAACTCATAACCACTATAAAAGGTCTTTCTATTACTGTAACACACTGTAGTAGAAAAGCGTGGTCAGTCATGCGTAAACTTGATCCAACTTCCACACCACTGAGGATGCAGACCTCCATTAATGTGGAAAGCATAGCAAACCACCTGGTCTCTGTATCACTGGCTCAGGGGAATAAGAAATTCACAAAGGAAGTTAAGTCTGAACTAAGGCAGGGAAAACAAGAAATCCAACCAAATGACCAATATTCATGACCGTTTTCCTCAGAAGAGGTGCAGAATGGGCTATTAAAGAAAACTAAAATTATCGCTATCTTGAAACCATGCAAGGATCCCAAATTACCCCAAAACTACAGACCAATAGCCCTACTAAGCGTAACTTACAAGCTTCTGGGAAGATTGATTCTTAACAGGATAGCTCCTACGATTGAATGCCTCGTTCCGATTGAACAACCTGGTTTTCATCATGGCAGTGACTGCAGCGATCAGTTGCTTGCTCTATCTTCCTTTTTAGAAAATGGATTTGAGAGGAAGAAGAAAAGTGTCTCTGTGTTCCACGATTTTACCGCCGCCTATGACACAATCTGGAAAGAAGGCCTCCCCTGAAAGTTAGCAGAGCAATACCATGCCACAAGATCTTCACTCTAATAAAAAAATATGCTGGGAAATAGATTTTTCCAGGTTCACAGAGAACATGTCCGCAGTCGTCTTCACAAACTCAACAATGCCTTGCCACAGGGTTCAGTGCTGTCTCCAATTCTTTTCAACTTATATACTTAGTGAGATAACAATGACAAAAATAGAAAAATCCAAGATTACAGTACTTTAACTCTCTTGTGCTACAAGCCCCTAGTTTTACAATTTTTGAGTTCCCAGCTCAAATTTACAAAGAGCGCAAATTTACACAAGGGTTGAAATCCCTCAATACGCGCTTGCACCCACGACACGGTAAAAGCCTCTCACAGGCACTTTTACAACACTAGAAAGGAGCGAACGTGCTCTCAGTTCTCCCAAGCCTACTCGAGGCAACATTACATGCAAATCTACTAATCACAGGCCTTACAAGGCACAAATTACTAATATGAAACAGGGGTATCTTTTAGCAAACTTATTGGGCAGTTGCGGAAAGAAACAGGTTAAGTAAATGGCACGAAACAAAATTTCAATGGAGGCGATTACTTGCACTCCTAAATATGCATTCTTAAAACCTAAGGGGCACTAGGACGAAGAAACAGGGGCTATTCCCAAACAATGGAGGTGACTCGTATCAGAAAATAATTTACCCCATTGCAGAATGAAAAATAGCAATAAACGTAGTCACCTCAAACCGAGATGAAGGGGAGCTCGAGAGGGTATATCAATCTCTATCCCCGATTGACAGTTAAAGATTTATGAAATTTTTACATGAGCAGAAAGGAGATTTACATTATAAAGAAGTTGGTTACATAGTTATAGTTTCAAAACTTTACCTCGGGTTAAACTGTGGAGATAGCAAAAAAGTAAGAGGTTAGATGGCCATTACCTTGATGAAGAACTGCTGCCTGAAGAAAGAGGCGCCTCCCGCCTCCTGCTTGACACACACACACATAGTTAATAATGGCCAAGGGACGAGAAAGTCCGCAGTTTATAAACCCTCGGGGAAAGTTCGAGACCTTTCATGAATAAACCAGCCACACCCTCAAATTTTATTGGTGACTTTAAAAGTTACACTCAAAATCAAGGAAGAAGCCTGTGATAGGCGGAAAATTAATTACAGAAATTATTGATTCCTTGGCTTCAAAGCTGGCGGAAAGAAAAGGTAAATATTGCCAACCCAAAAATAAATGAACATCAATCAATAAAGAAACTTATGAATACATAACTTCTTCAAATTAAAAGTTCTTCCACTTCGCACCAGGGTGCATGATCATAGTTTTTTAGCAGTGACATCTTGTGAAGATAGTCCGAACTTCTTGATGAAGGGCAAACCAAACAAATAGAAAGAGAGTCAGTTCAGGAAACTTCAAAATAACAAAATGTCCTCAGATTTCTGTAGTGACATCTTCTGAGTAAAGGTTTAGGTAGGTCTAGTTTCAAGTTCACGGTTCCTCCAGTAGGGGAGTTCTTTTAGGCGCAAGATTTAAATGCGCGGCGTAGAGGTGTATCTCCCGGTACAATTATTACTATTACTATTATTATTATTATTATTATTATTATTATTATTATTATTATTATTATTATTATTATTATTATTATTATTATTATTATTATTGTTACGGAGTTATCCTTGGAAGGCAGAGGTGAAAGAAGGTGCAGGCTGGAATGGGTCTAAGTAAAAGGCTGAAAGATGAATTAAAATTTGAATAAAGGTTATATTTAAATAGTAGAAAACTTAACAAATTTCACATAGAATTTAAACAAATAACAACAACTCGACCACTATCCACTAATCAGGTACAAGTTATAATTTTACAAACGAACGCCCGAGTTTCGGAGTCTTTGCAAGTTTTGGGCTTCGAGCCCCAATTACACAATCCTCGAGCTACTATCCCAACTTTACCACGGGACACTCATTTGATCAAAGGGCAGAAAACCACTTCATTCAAGGAACACTTGCTTCCACCTAGTAATGTCAAGCCTCCTAGAGGCAACTTTCAAAACACCAGAAAGAGCTGACCCGCTGTCAATCTTTCAAACCTATTCAAGGCAATACCATACCTTACAATCACTTGCCATCAAGGCACAACTTACAAGAATTAAACAGGGGTATCTCGTACCCAGCCTACAGGGCCTTAAAAGAAAAGAACAGAATAATTAAATGGCATTCACCCCTGGAGGTATGGACTCGGGAAGTGAAGAACTGTCTTCCTGTTCAAAGGTCTCCACATCATTGGAAAACATACGGCTTAGTCCGTCAGCCACAACATTTTCAGACCCTCTTTTAAGCCTAACATCAAACTGGAAGGCAGAAATCTTGATGGCCCAGCTAACACCCAAATTAAGGCCTGGTTATCTGTCTCCAAGTCGAATTTGACATGTTTCAGTTAGAGGCGGAACTTTCTAGCGCAAATTAAACTGCCAAACCTTCAAGTTCAAAAATGGAATACTTTTCTTCTTGAGAAGATAAAGTCCTAGACGCATAGGCGATGGGTCGCCTTTCGACTTCAGTGTCTTGAAGAAGGACTGCAGCCACCGCCGACGACGACGCGTAGGTTTGGACGATGAATTTCTTCGAGAAATCAGGCATAGCAAGGACAGGGGCGTTACAAAGCGCTAATTTGAGGTCTTCTAAAGCGGCTTGTTGAGAAGGTCCCCACTCAAATTTGACGCATTTCCTACGGAGTAAGTTCAAGGGCGCCGCTCTATTAGCGAAGTTAGGAATTTATTTCGTGAAGAAATTCACCATGCCACTGAATCTGGCAATTCCTTTGATGTCCTTATGAGGTTTGTAATCACGGATGGCCTATGTTCTAGAATGATCTACTGCGACACTCTCGGGCGACACAATATGCCCTAGAAATGACATGGAAGGCTTAGCGAAAGCAACTTTGGACAACTTCACCGTTAACCCTGCCTTACGAAGGCGACTCAGGACCTCTTTCAGATGATCTAGATGTTCTTCAAAGATCTCAGAAAATACGACGACATCATCAAGATAATGGTATAGATACCCAAATTTGATGTCGGAGAAGACACTATCTAGCAGTCTCGTAAGCACAGCTGCTCCCGTGTGGAGCCCGTAAGGCACGCGGTTGTACTCATGCAAATTCCAACCCGTGGCAAAAGCTGTAAGGTGTTTGGATTCTTCAGCTGGAGGGATCTGAATATACGGCTGATTGAGGTCTAAGATGGTGAAGAACTTAGCTTTTCGAAACCATGAAAAATAAGGGTGAAGGTCGGGAAAGGGCACATATTGTAACACCCCCTTCCGATTTAAAGCCCTATAGTCAATCACAGGCCTGAAGCCAACTTGGGGTTTCGGGACTAAGAAAATAGGGGATGAATAAACAGACTTAGATGGCCGAATTATACCGTCCTTCAGCATCTGATCAATGATCTCCTTCAGAGCCTTGATTTTAGCAGGAGATAACCGATAAGGTGGAAATCGAACTGGAATTGAATCCGTAACCCCGATCTTGTATTCAATAAGGTCAGTAACGCCAAGAGTATCTGAGAAAACATCTGGAAATGAGTGACAAATCTTACGAATACTATCAGCCTAATCCTCAGGTAGATGTCTAAGATCTAACAACATCTCATCCTGGGCAGGCGAAATAGATGAACATGACACAGAATTACATTTTAACAAAGGAATTTTAAAATTACCTGCAAATTTGAAAGTGCACGACTTGCTCTGAATGTCTAGCACTAGACCGGTGTGAGACATGAAATCCGCTCCCAATATCATGGGGCAAGACAAGTGCTTAACCACAAACAGTTTAACTTTCCAAGTAAATTTAGCAATACTCATTTTGGCATACAGAAACCCTAAAATTTCTAATGGAGAAGTGTTAGCCGAAATGCATTGAACCGAAGACGAACAGAAATAAGAGAATTTACAAACAGATTTTAATTTGGAGTACCATTCAGCCGAAATAGTCGAACACACACTCCCAGAATCTAATAGAGCAGTATCAGTTTCATTATTCAATTCAATTTTGAGAAATGGTACAGGTGCGGGGGAATCCGCCGCAATCCTAAGATATTCTTTTGGGCATTCAAATGTGGGGTTGGAAGACTTCCTACCATGTTCGAGCCTGAGATTTCGGCTGGTTTACTTGGGGCTGAGCCTTGGAAAGATGAGTTAGCCGAATCAGTCGAAGCCACTAGTCACTTTTGATTATTGGTGGATGTTGCAAACGAAGTTGAGCAGGAGCGGTTGCTATTAGTATTAGGCCAATTCTTGGCAATATGGGAAAAAGCACCGCATTTAAAACAGCCTCGAAGTGACCCTGCTCCATTCTCTGCCCCGTTGGATTTGATCAAAGGGCACTTGTTCCGGAGATGATCTGCAGACCCACAAGCATAACATTTGCGGGTTGCGATGGTTCGGCGAGGTGGAGTCCGAAGATTACCTGAAGAAGGAGGGGGCTCCCTCGCGACACGTAGTGTGTCCGCATCCCTAACTCCCTCGGTTGAGACAGCCATAGCCTCTAACTCGGCAAAATTTTGCAGACGCGCCGCGAAACACAAATATGACCTGTAGGATCGGGAAATTCCATCCACAATGGTTTGTACAGTTTTATCTTCAGGGAAATGTAGAGCAAGTACCCTAGTGTAAAACTTAATATCTTGGATGAAGTCTGCCAAGTTTTCATCCAATCGCTGTACTCTATAATAGTACTTCTGTATGAGAGAGGACATTGACCTAGCCGGAATGAAATGAGCTAACAAATTGGCTTGAAAGTCTTCGATGGAGGATTGATCAGCAAAGGCTCTTGCTATTTTGTCAGAGAGGACACCAATGGAATAGGGATAAATAATCTGCAGAATTTGACACGGAGAAAGAGAAAATAAAAGGGCGTGATCTTGGAACTCAACTAAAAACCTTAGGAATGAAATAACATCACTGGTAGAGTTAACAGAAAACTTAGAAATAACCCTGAGCAACATTGCTAGTGGATTAGGCAAACTATTGAACCGGGTGACATAGTAGGTAACGGCCTAGGGGGTGGAGAAGCTGTTTCAGAGGGTGCATTATTCAACACAAATGGAGGGATGGATGTACGACGACCTGGCTCGGTTTCCAATGGGGCAGATGTTTGTTTAGTTGCCACGGATTTTCTACCTCCTTCACCCGTGGGAGAATCCTCCTCGGTAACTATGTTTACCAGAGTAGGTTGGTCGGTTTTGGGGGTAGCCAATCCAGATAACAATTGGCTAACCTTACTGGACAGTTTAGAAATGTTTTCGAGAAGAGCACTAGACTCCCTCCCTTGCATGCCATTTAACTTAAGAGACAATAGATCAGTAACCCTATTGTAAAAATGGAACAGTCTAGCTTGTACACGTTTAAGTTGATTTGGGGATGGATCACCCACTTCAAAAAACTAACTATGGATGGTAGCTCAGTAGTGTGGTCAGTGATTATTGAGAGAGCCTCATCAATATACTCCTCTCCCAAGGTAGGGATACTAATCGGCAAATCAAGTGAATCCTTGAGTATGTTGGTGTCTACCGCTACCGTGCCTTCAGATTGAACGTTTCTAATGGTTGATTCATAAATTAATTCCTCCTTGCGCAAGTAGCCGGGATGGGGGGCTTCGCGAGAGAAGGACATGATGACAGAACTTTATAAATTTAGAAAACCGGAAAAAATCCAGGGACTGAGAAAATTGTTAGAGTTCAAAACCAAAGCAACGTTCAGCCGTCAAAAGGGGCTTAAATGAGACCCATTCAACCACGCTCAGCTACCACTTGTTACGCAGTTATCCGTGGAAGGCAGAGGTGAAAGAAGGTGCGGGCTAGAATGGGTCTAAGTACAAAGCTGAAAGATGAATTAAAATTTGAATTAAGGATATATTTTCAATAGTAAAAAAACTTAACAAATTTCACATAGAATTTAAACAAATAACAACAAGTCGACCACTATCCACTAATCAGGTATAAGGTATAATTTTACAAACGAACGCCCGAGTTTCGGGGTCTTCACAAGTTCTGGGCTTCGAGCCCCAATTACACAATCCTTGAGCTACTATCCCAACTTTACCAAGGGACACTCATTTGATCAAAGGGCATAAAACCCCTTCATTCAAGGGGCACTTGGTCCCACGTAGTAATGTCAAGCCTTTTAGAGGCACCTTTCAAAACACCAGAAAGAGCAGAACCGCTCTCAATTTTTCAAGCCTATTCAAGGTAATACCGTACCTTACATTCACTTGCCATCAAGGCACAACTTACAAGAATTAAACAGGGGTATCTCGTACCCAGCCTACAGGGCCTTAGAAGAAAAGAACAGAATAATTAAATAGCCCAAAATACCAAGATGAATGGAGGCGTTGCTTGCACTCCTACATGAAACCTTAAAAAAACCTAAGCGGCACTAAGCCGATGACACAGGGGCTATTCCCAAACTAGGGAGGTGACTCGTATAAAAAAAATTAACACATTAAGAAGAGAATAAAATCGGTTACGAAAACGTAGTCACCTCAAATCAAAAATGAAGGGGAGCTGGAGAGGGTAAAGCACTCTCTATCCCCGATTTACAGTTAAAGTAATAAGAAAATTTTACATAAGCCGGCACTAAGTTACATTTCTAGACAGGTAGGTTACATTGAAAATGTTTCGGTCCTTCCCCGAGGGTTAAACTGCTGAGCTAGCAAGAAATAAAAAAGTTCAACGGACATTACCTTTGATGAAGAGCTGCTGCCCGAAGGAAGGGGCGCTACCCGCCCCCTGCTATACTTCCATACACTAAGCTAGATGTTGTTGAAGTGGTCAAGAGCTGTGAAAATCAGCATTTTTATATCCTCGTGGAAGATTCGAGCCCTTTCATGAATAATTAAGGCACACCCACATGCGTTTATTGGCTGACTAAAATTTACACATCAAAATTGGAGAAGAAGGACGCGATTGGCTGAAAATTAATGACAGAAACTATTGATTGGCTAACTTCAAAACTGGCAGAAAGAAAGATTTATATTGCCAATCCACAAATGAAAGAAAGAAATTTAGTAAAGAAAAAACTTATGAGTATAAAATATCTTCAAGAAAAGTTCCTTCACATCGCACCAGGGTGCATGATCATAGTTTTTCGTCGAGACATCTGTGAGAGAATGTCCACACTTCTTGATAATTAGTAAACAAAAGCAGTTCGAAATTAACACCGTGACATCTTCTGGGAAACTGCTGAGATAATTCAGTTTTTAAGGTTGAGAATTTCTGCTGTAGGGGCGAACTTTAAGGCGGAAAATTCAAAAGTGCGGTGTAGAGATGTACCAACCGGTACAATTATTATTGTTATTATTATTATTATTATTATTATTATTATTATTGTACCGCGTGGTACACCTCCACGCCGATAATTCAAACTTTGCGCCAGTTGAAAATCCTCTACTGGAGGAAGCCTGAACTTTCTCTACTGTGTTAATTTTCAAGTTTCTCAGAAGATGTCACTACTTGTAAATTTTGAAGTGTTCTGAACTGTGTCCTTTTCGATGTATTTTTGTTTTGCCTGTAGTAAGAAGTGTGAACATTCTCTTCTAGATGGCACTACTGAAAGTCTACAATGGTACACCCTAGTGCGAAGTGAAAGAACTGTTTTTTTGGAGAAATTATGTGTTCAAAAGTTTGTTCTTTGTTAAATTTCTTTCAGTCATTGTTTAAATTGGCAATATTAACCCTTTCTTTCCCCTTGTTATGAATTTACCAATCCCGAATTTCTCTAATTAATTTTCCGCCAATAATGTGCTTCTTCTTCATCTGGTGTAGGGGTTTTCGTGATTAGCCAATAAAATAATTGTGGGCGGGTGTTCTCATTCTTGAAACGCCTCGAACTTTCCGCGAGGGTATATGAACTGCTGATTTTCGGATCTACGCGCCACTTCTGTAACATCTATCAGTGTGTAAAGTACGTAGCAGGGGGCGGGAAGCGCGTCTTTCGTCGGGCAGCAGTTCAACCACCAGGTAATGGCCGTTTAATAACTTCTTTTCTTGCTAGCTCAGCAGTTTAACTCTCGGGGCAGGTCCGAAGCCTTCTACCATGTAACTTTCCCCTAAAATGTAAAGACACTTGGTATCTATTCTATCTTTTTAAACTACATATTGGGATAGAGAGTTCTTAACCCTCTCGAGCTCCCACTCATATTGCATTGAGGTGATCTTATTTTCTCAACCGTTTCAGCCTTAACGTAATGTAAATTGTCTCCTTCTATAAGTCACCTCTTTTAGTATGGGATTAGCCCTGGCATTAGAAGCCTAGTGCCAAGTAGGTTTTATTAAGGCGTATTTGGAGTGCAGTTTCGCCTCCTCTCAAGTTGGTGTTGTGGAGGCCATGTAATATTTCTGTTTTTTGCTGAATAGGCCTAAGTAGGTTGGGTATTCTTACCCCTGTGTATGTGTCCTTAGAGGACAGCTTGAAAGTGGAGTTTGGTGTGGCCTTTGATAGGCTCAAACTTAAGAGCGAGTTGCTCTTTCTTAAAATTTGTTTCTGTATGCCTCGAGGAGGCTTAACTGTGTAGTTGGGAGCAAGTGCTCCTGGGCATGATTGGGGTTTTCTGCCCCTTTCTCGAACCTTGTATTTGGGTAAAGTTGGGCTAATTGCTCAAGAATTGTGAGTCCGGGGCTCGAAGCCCAAATTCTGTAAAAACTGTAATTGTACATTCTTAAATTGTTGATATTCAACTGTGTTTCTGTTGTTCTTGTTATTTCTTGATCTTGATAAGAAAACATAACCTTGTTAAATTTTATCTTAACTTTAATTTCGTATTTTGAGACCTGTTCACCCGCGTACCTTCTTTCACTTCTGCAAATCCACCAAACACGGTAACAGGTGGTAGCAGAGCGTGGTTGAATGGGTCTCAATTTAGCCCCTTTTGACGGCTAAACATTGCTTTGATTCGAACTCTAACAATTTTCTCAGTTGCTGGAATGTTTTGATTTTTCCTTTTTCAAATTGTTCTGTCATCATGTCCGGCCCTCGCGAGGTTCTTCATCCTTTCTATTTGCGTAAAGAGGAATTAATTTATTAATTATCTCTCAGAAATGTTCAATCTGGAGGCACGGTTGCAGTCGACTCCAATAAGCTAAAAGATTCCCTTGATTTGCCTATTACCATCCCGACTTTTGGAGAGAAAGAGATTGATGACGCTCTCTCCACGATCAATAATAATACTACTGAGCTAGCATCTGTAGTTAGTTTTTTTGAAGTAAGTGATCCATCACCTAATCAACTCAAAAGAGTACAGGCTAGGTTGTACCACTTTTATAATAGGGTGTGTGATCTATTGTCTCTGAAGTTAAATGACCTTCAGGGTAAGGAAGCTAGTGCCCTTGCTGAAAACTTGTCCCAAATGTCTAGTAAAGTTAGTCAGTTGTTATCGGGATCTGCCATCCCTAAAGTCGACCAACCTATGGTAGTAAATATTGTTAGTGGGGAGGATTCCTCGAAAGAGGAAGGAAGTAGTACTGAGGCGACAACCCAACGTACATCTGCCCCATCCGAAAATATGTCAGATCGTCGCAAGTCCATTCCACCCTTTGTGTTAAATAATGCTCCTTCCGAATCTGCTTCTCCGCCACTTAGGCCCCTTCCTACTACGTCTCCGGGTTTCAGCAGTTTGCCGCATCCGTTAGCAATGTTGCTTAGAGGTATCTCTAAGTTTTCGGTTAACTCTACCAGTGACGTAATTGCATTTTTACGGTTCTTAGTTGAGCTTCAGGACCATGCTCTTGTTTTTTCTCTTTCTCCGTGTCAAAGTTTACAGATAATTTATCCCTATGCTATTGGTGTTCTCTCGGACAAAATTGTTAGAGCAATAGCGGAACAGTCATCCATTGAAGACTTTCATGCTCACCTTCTTGCAAATTTCATTCCTGCTCGTGCGAGGTCATCCCTGATTCAGAAGTACTATTATCGTGTACAGCGGTTGGATGAAAACTTGGCAAATTTCATCCAAGATATTAAGTTCTATACCAGGGTGTTTGCTCTTCATTTTCCTGAAGATCAGATAGTACAGGCTATTGTAGAAGGTATTTCGCCACCTTACCGATCATACTTGTGTTTTGCGTCGCGTCCACAAACTTTCGCAGAGCTAGAAGCTATGGCTGTATCGGCTGAAGGAGTTAGATACGCCGATTCCTTGCGTGTCGCGAAAGAACCCCCTCCTTCTTTTAGTAATCCTCGGCCTCCACCTCGCCGACCAGTCACACCCCGTAAATGTTATGCTTGCGGGTCGCCTGACCATCTTCGGAACAAGTGCCCATCAATCAAGTCTAGTGGGACAAGGAATGGAACAGGGACATCTCAAGGCTGTTTTAAATGCGGCGCGTTCTCCCATATTGCTAAGAACTGCCCTAATACCAACAGCACCCCCTCTTGCTCAACTTCGGGTGCAACTTCCAACAACAATCAAAAGTGACTAGTGTCTCCGGCTGAGTCGACTAATCCATCTTCCCGAGGCTCAGCCACTGGTAAACAGGTCGAAAATTCAGGGAAAACTCAGTCTTCAGATTTATCTTTTGAATGCCCCAAAGAATGTCTTAGGATTGCGGCGGACTCCCCCGCACCCGTACCTTTTCTCAAAATTGAGTTAAGTAATGAATCTGTAGCAGCTCTTTTAGATTCAGGCAGTGTTTGTTCAATTATTTCGGCTCAATGGTATTCGAATCCGAAATCTATTTGTAAACTTCCTGACTATTGCTCATCTTCTGTTCAATATGTTTCGGCTAATTCTTCTCCATTAGAAATTTTAGGCTCCTTATATGTCAAAATTCGTATTTTTAAATTTACTTGGAAAGTTAAATTGTTTGTGGCCAAGCACTTGTCTTGCCCCATAATATTGGGAGCTGACTTCATTTCTCACACTGGTCTTGTGCTCGATCTTCAGAGTAAGTCGTGCACATTTAAATTTGCTTCCAAATGTAAAATTCCCTTGTTAAAGTGTAATTCTGTATCATGTTCATCTATCTCGCCTACCCAGGATGAGATGTTGTTAGACCTTAGACATCTACCTGAGGAGCAGGCTGATAGTATTCGTAAGTTGTGTCAGTCGTTTCCAGAGGTGTTCTCTGATACTATTGGTGTTACTGACCTTATTGAATACAAAATTGAGGTCACGGATTCGATTCCTGTCCGTTTTCCACCATATAGGCTATCTCCACCTAAAATGAAGGCTCTGAAAGAAATCATTGATCAAATGTTGAAGGATGGCATTATTCGGCCCTCTAAGTCGGCGTATTCTTCACCTATTTTCCTAGTCCCGAAACCCCAAGGTGGCTTCAGGACTGTCATTGATTATAGAGCTCTCAATCGGAAGGTGGTGTTACAATCTGTGCCCCTTCCTGACCTTCATTCTTGTTTTTCCTGGTTTCTTAAAGCTAAGTTCTTCACCATCTTGGATTTGAATCAGGCCTATAATCAAATTCCCTTAGCTGAAGAGTCTAAACACCTTACAGCGTTTGCCACGGATTGGAATTTGTATGAATACAACCGCGTATCTTTCGGGCTCCCCACGGGAGCAGCTGTACTCACTAGACTGCTAGATAGGGTCTTCTCCGACATCAAATTCGAGTACTTGTATCACTATCTTGATGATGTCGTCGTATTTTCGGAGACATTCGAAGAACATCTAGATCATCTGCGAGAAGTTCTCAATCGTCTTCGTAAGGCCGGGTTAACTGTGAAGTTGTCCAAGGTTGCCTTCGCTAAGCCCTCCATGTCATTCCTAGGGCATATTGTATCACGTGATGGTGTTGCCGTCGATCATTCTAGAACACAGGCCATCCGTGATTTTAAACCTCCCAAGGACATCAAAGGTATCGCCAGGTTCATTGGTATGGTAAATTTCTTCAGGAAGTTTATTCCTTACTTCGCTAATAGAGCGGCGCCCTTGAACCTTCTTCGTAGAAAAGGCATCAAATTTGAGTGGGGACCTGCGCAACAAGCCGCTTTTGAAGATCTTAAATTTGCTCTCTGTAATGCCCCTGTCCTTGCTATGCCTGATTTCTCGAAAAAATTCATCGTCCAAACCGACGCGTCGTCGTCGGCGGTAGCTGCAGTCCTTCTTCAAGAGACTGAACTAGGGAGGCGCCCCATCGCCTATGCATCTGGAACTCTATCGGCTCAAGAAGCCAAGTATTCCATCTATGAGCTCGAGGGTTTGGCAGCCTTATTTGCCTTAGAAAAGTTCCGTCTCTATCTGGAACATGTCAAATTCGACCTGAAGACGGATAATCAAGCCTTGAGCTGGGTCTTAGGTAGGCCGCGTCGTACCGGTCGTATAGCCCGGTGGGCTATCCGAATTTCGGCATTCCAATTTGACGTTAGGCATATCAGAGGTACCGAAAATGTTGTCGCAGACGGACTCAGCCGTATGTTTGCCAACGACGTCGAGACCCATGAACCGGTCGATAGTTCATCACCTCCCGAGTCCACACTATCTGAGGTTAATGCCATCTTAACAGATGCTCCCATGCTCTTTAGAGATATCGAGAAATACCAATGTGAAGATCCGACGCTGGCTCTGATAATGGAAACCCTTCTTCCGGGGAAAATGTTGTCCCTTATGTACTGAGGAATGGTGTTTTATGTTGTCCTTCGAGGCATGATAAGATGATGAAAGTTGTCGTTCCTGCTGTTTAAAACTCGTGAAAAGATTCGTGAAAGGTTCATCTGGAAGGGTATGGACGGTGAAATTCGTGAACTAGTAAAGGCTTGTAAATCCTGCTTGCTTAGTAAACCCACCATGTCCACCAAGGTAGGCCTTTTGTCTTCCCATCAAGCGTCGCGCCCAATGGAACGCCTGTATATTGATTATGTAGGACCCTTCCCCCAGTCAAAGGGAAATGCCAACAAGTTCATCTTTGTATGTGTAGATTTTTTTATTAGATTCTCCTGGTTATTTCCGACTAAGCTGGCTACCGCTCAGTCCACCATTACTTGTCTAAATTCAATCTTTGCTTCTTTTGGTCCGTGTCAATATATTGTGTCTGATAATACCAAGGCGTTCACATCTAATCTATTTCGTAAATTCTGTTTTGACCTGTCCATCTCTCATGTGACAACTTCTGCTTATTATCCTCAACCATCTCTGGCTGAACGGGTTAATCGTAATCTCAGGTCGGCCCTTATTGCCTATCATCATGAAGATCATTCTAGGTGGGTCACGTCCCTGCATTGGTTAGCTTTTGCTTTGAACTCGGCTGTTCATGAATCACATAAATTTACTCGAGCTTCGCTGATGTTCAAGTTTGTTCCTAACACGCCGCTATCTAACCTCTGGTCTCTGAGTGACATTGTACCTGAGACAATAGATCCAGATAACATTAAAGATCTTTGGAAGAAGGCTAAAGCCAATCTTAAAGTGTCTCATGAAAAGGTTAGGGAAAGATATGATCGTGGACGGAGACCCACCGATTTGAAGGTAGGCGACCAGGTGATAGTCAAGAATTTTGTTCCCGCGGGCAGGCTTGCCCCCAGATTTCATGGGCCGTGTACTATTCTCGATTTCCTTACACCCGTTACCTTATTGCTAAGCAATCCAGCCACCTGTCGCAGGTGAAACCTGTATAATTTCTATGCTAACTTGCTTCATATAATTTTGAAAGAAATAGGAAGGTTATATTTCTTTTGAGGGGTTTCACTTTTAAGGCCTTCTGCCCTTTCAATAATATTCTTTATATTTAAGCATTTATTGTAAACTTTCCCCAAACAGTTAAACTGCCATCCAGTCCTTACCATGACCATTACCACGCTCCAATCTCCTGCTCAACAACACACAGTGGCTTTGAAATGAAATAAATATCTCCACGCCGCTGGCCCCTCAACCTCGCCACAAAGACTGTACCCTAAAACAATTATGGTCCAACAAATTCTGCCGCCGAGTTTTAATGTTTCAGTGCCCCCGCAGCAGCGCGGCGACGTACCGCCACTGAGGTGGGGTATGGGCCCGCTCCCCTTCAGTGAGGCCAACCAGTGTACGGCGAGCCGGAGCCCTCCTCCCGGCCAAGGCTGAAGAGCGGCGCACAACCTGCAACTTGCCCGCGACCTGCATGTTCGCCGCGGGCGCGGCGTGCTTCAACTCCACGGCTCCTCTCATAGTGCGGGCGACCGGTATCTCAGGGTACTTGAGGGGTCCGAGTGGCCTCCTCTGGACACAAGCAGCTGTGGCTGGTCTGGCCGTCAAAGTCATCGGCAACTGATATACTTACTCAGCTACATGGACATTTAATATCAACATTACTACAATTTTTGAATTCAACTGCAATATCTGGTGGACTTAGAAAATTTTTCCTCAACTTTAAAAACCAAAAGTTTCCTTCTGAATTCAACTTCTACAAGCATAACGACATTACATCAATAGTAATCAAAGAATTTTGAAACTGGATCCAATCATTTTAAGAAAATTTGTTGGTAAATACTTCTGCAATTAACTTCTATATCAACATCATAACTTGGACCTTAATTTGAAACAAAGTTTATGTTCTTCTTTGTTACCCCCTGGAGGGACTTTTTTTGGGGGGGAGGTCTGTACCGGGTGGTACACCTCCACGCCGCTAATTCAAATTTTGCGCCACTTGAAACTCCTCTACTGGAGGAAGCCTGAACTTTATCTACTGTGTTAATTTTCAAGTTTCTCAGAAGATGAACTACTTGTAAATTTTGAAGTGTTCTGAACTGTGTCGTTTTCGATGTATTTTTGTTTTGCCTGTAGTAAGAAGTGTGAACAATGGTGCACCCTAGTGCGAAGTGAAAGAACTCTTTTTTTGGAGAAATTTTGTGTTCAAAAGTTTGTTCTTTGTTAAATTTCTTTCAGTCATTGTTTAAATTGGCAATATTAACCCTTTCTTTCCCCTTGTTTTGAATTTACCAATCCCGAATTTTTCTAATTAATTTTCCGCCAATAATGTGTTTCTTCTTCATCTGGTGTAGGGGTTTTCGTGATTAGCCAATAAAGTAACTGTGGGCGGGTGTTCTCATTCTTGAAACGCCTCGAACTTTCCGCGAGGGTATATAAACTGCTGATTTTCGGTTCTCCGCGCCACTTCTGTAACATCTATCAGTGTGTAAAGTACGTAGCAGGGGGCGGGAAGCGCGTCTTTCGTCGGGCAGCAGTTCAACCACCAGGTAATGGCCGTTTAATAACTTCTTTTCTTGCTAGCTCAGTAGTTTAACTCTCGGGGCAGGTCCGAAGCCTTCTACCATGTAACTCTCCCCTAAAATGTAAAGACACTTGGTATCTATTCTATCTTTTTAAACTACATATTGGGATAGAGAGTGCTTAACCCTCTCGAGCTCTCACTCATATCGCATTGAGGTGAACTTATTTTCTCAACCGTTTCTTCCTTAACGTAATGTAAATTGTCTCCTTCTATAAGTCACCTCTTTTAGTATGGGATTAGCCCTTGCATTAGAGGCCTAGTGCCAAGTAGGTTTTATTAAGGCGTATTTGGAGTGCAGTTTCGCCTCCTCTCAAGTTGGTATTGTGGAGGCCATGTAATATTTCTGTTTTTTGCTGAATAGGCCTAAGTAGGTTGGGTATTCTTACCCCTGTGTATGTGTCCTTAGAGGACAGCTTGAAAGTGGAGTTTGGTGTGGCCTTTGATAGGCTCAAACTTAAGAGAGAGTTGCTCTTTCTTAAAATTTGTTTCTGTATGCCTCGAGGAGGCTTTACTGTGTAGTTGGGAGCAAGTGCTCCTGGGCATGATTGGGGTTTTCTGCCCCTTTCTCGAACCTTGTATTTGGGTAAAGTTGGGCTAATTGCTCAAGCATTGTGAGTCCGGGGCTCGAAGCCCAAATTCTGTAAAAACTGTAATTGTACATTCTTAAATTGTTGATATTCAACTGCGTTTCTGTTATTCTTGTTATTTCTTGATCTTGATAAGAAAATATAACCTTGTTAAATTTTATCTTAACTTTAATTTCGTATTTTGAGACCTGTTCACCCCCGCACCTTCTTTCACCTCTGCAAATCCATCAAACACGGTAACAATTATTATTATGATTATTATTATTATTATTATAATTATGATTATTACTTGAGTTGTCACTGTCCATTGCTATCGTTTCACGCAGAGAGCGCACGTCATATTTTAATATATGATTTAATCCTTCCCTTTTCATATGTAAGTATCTCAGGTAATCAAAATTTTTATATCTCTGAATAAAGTGTTCAGAGAATTAAAATATCGTGTTGTGCTTTTACGCATAGTGATAAAATGTACGTTGTGTAACGCATGCTCACAGCATTTGCTTGTCTTACAATCAATTTCGTATTTTTGAGTGGGTTCAGTTTTTACAATACAGTGTGTTGCATGTGAATATCATCAAATATGTGTACAAACGAATATTCGTAGTGGTGCCTTAGTTAACATGTATGGTCTGTTGTTACCTTACGAGTGATCAGTGTTCAAATCCATCACAGTAGTAGAAAGAGACTTTAGAGTGGTTATGATTTTGTATTTTTATTCTACTATTGACCAGAGTGATGAGGGTTCGATTCCATGACAGAAGGAACGGGGTTTCGAATCCATACATTTTTCCAGTGATATTTTTAATTTTGTCATTCAACAGAGTAATCACTGTTCGAATCCATTACCGTCAGAGAACGATATTTTTATAGTGGTTATGTGTTGGTATTTTATTCTACTATTAATCAGAGTGATGAGGGTTCGATTCCATGACCGAGAGAACTGGGGTCCTAATCCATATTTCTTCTTCTTTAATCTGACTTTCAACAGAGTGATCAATGTTCGAATCCATTACAGTAATAGTATGTGTTGGTATTTTTATTATGCTATTAATCAGAGTGATAAGTGTTCGATTCCATGACAGAGGGAACGGAGGTTCGAATCCACATACTTTTTCTGGAGATATTTTTAAATATGACATTCAACAGAGTAATCGCTGTTCGAATCCATTACAGTAATAGAAAGAGACTTTTATAGTGGTTATGTGTTGTAGTTTTTTCTACTATTAATCACAGTGATGAGGGTTCGATTCCATGACAGGGAGAACTGGGGTTCTAATCCATATTTCTTCTTCTTTAATCTGACATACAACAGAGTTATCAATATTCGAATCCATTACAATAATAATATGTGTTGGTATTTTTATTCTACTATTAATCAGAGTGATGAGGGTTCGATTCCATAAGAGAGAGAACGGTGGTTCAAGCCCATAATTCTTTCTAAAATTCTCTTTCTTTAATCTGACATTCAACTGAGTGATCAGTGTTCGAATACATTACAGTAATAGAAAGAGATGTTTATAGTGGTTATGAGCTGTTATTTTATTCTACTATTAATCCGGATTCGACTCCATAACAGAGAGAGAACGTTGCTTGAAACCATAATTTTTTGCTAGAAATTATATTTCTTTAATCTGAAATTCAACAGAGAGATCAGCGTTCGAGTCTATATCTGTAATACAGATTTATTTCTCTTCCATATGATATTCTTCATGCGTCGGTTAGTGATGTAAAGACCCAGTGACAATAAAGCATTAGCGATGGTGCTTTGTCTGTTCAGAAAACGATAGGGAATGTATGCTGACTATTCCAAATCTTTACTGTAAGATAACAGATTATGTATACGTTCTAAAGAAACAAAATTTCGCTCTTGGTACAGTAGAAAGCAAAATGAAATTTTACCGGTTCTTTGTAACAGGATTGATTAACAACATGTTTTATCTTGTTCAGGAGGAGGGGTCACGCGTCGGATAGAGACGTAAAGCCTTAGCGACGATGTAGAGAATAGAGGGGGAGAGGTCCATATAGCGCGGGAGGGGCAGGAGGAGGAGGATCGCGGCTAAGCCCATCGAAGGAGACGGAGCGGGATGAACGTGGCTGACCTCCGTTACTGTGAGGAGGAGGAGGAGGAGGAGGAGGGGAATGAGCTGACCTCCCTATCTCTAAATTAGAGGAGGAGGAGGGGTTGAGCTGACCTCCGTAACGTCACGAGGAGGAGGAAGATGGTGTCTGCGCAAGGGGATGTCGAGAAGGGCAGCTAGCCTTAACACTCTGTTGTTAGACACCCTTTCTATGATGGTGTTGAGAAGGGCAGCTAGCCTTAAAATTATAGTTCACTAAGGTTAGAACCTCTTCTAAGGTGGGATTTGGGAAGGGGGATATCGAGAAAAGCAGCTAGCCTTAATCAACTGAGGTTAGGCCCCCTCTATGATAGTGCCATTTCGAGAAGGGCAGCTTACTTTAGAACTATAATACTCTCTCCAAAATAATTCGGAAAACGTCATGTCGGGAGAGCAGCTTGCATTGAAGCTATAATCCACTATGGTTATTGCAAAATACGGTGGCAAAACAAGTGCTTGTTGTTAGGAGCTGTAACAGTTGACAAAAGCACGTTAATTTTAAATTCCGCGCGCCCCACATGGTTAAGATGGCAGCAAAGAGTTTAGACCCTGTTAAGATGGTAGCTCTGAGGCTAGCAACGTTCACTTGTTCAAAATCCGCGGCCACGAGTTTATGTCCTATCAACTTGGCAGCTGTCAAAATATGTAGACTTTAAATTCCGCGCTCCACGTAGTTAAGTTAGCAGATAGCTGCCATCTTAGGAAATCGCACCTAGGCCGGCTCCTTAATACTATATATCCCCTGCACCAACTTTCTCCATAAGATCCTATGTATACCCGCGATCTTGCGCAGTAGCCTATGGGCTAGCTTTCTCCGTAAGAGCCCGTGTATAGCCGCCATCTTGCACAATCGCCTCTAGGCCGTCTCCTTAAATCCTATGTCTCCCTTGAGCCAGCTTCCTCCATAAGAGACTATGTTTAGCCGCCATCTTGCACAGTATCCTCTGGACTAGCTTTCTCAATAAGAGCCCGTGTATAACCGCCATTATGAGCAATCGCCCTTAGGCCGGCTCGTTAAGTCCTATGTCTCCCCTGAGCCAGCTTCCTCCACAAGAACCTATGTATAGCCGCCATCTTGCTCAGTAGCATCTGGGCCTGCTTTCTCCATAAGAGACCGCGTATAGCCACCATCTTTGGCAATCGCCCTTAGACCATCTCCTTAAGTCTTATGTCTCCCCTGAGCCAGCTTTCTGTATAAGACCATATGTATAGCCTCAATTTTGCGCAGTAGCCTCTGGGCTAGCTTTCTCCGTAAGAACCCGTGTATAGCCGCCATCTTGCGCAATCGCCCTTAGGCCGGCTCCTTAAGTAGTATGTCTCCCCTGAGCCAGCTTCCTCCATAAGAACCTATGTATATCCGCCATCAGGGTCAGTAGCATCTGGGCCAGCTATCTCCATAAGAGCCCGTGTATAGCTGCCATCTTGTGTAATTTGACATCGGGAGGAGCAGCCTGCTGAGGAGGAGGAGGAGGGAGGTTAGGCCCCTCCAAGGTAGCGACTGTCCACGGCGGGAAGGGTATCTGCCTGTAAAACTGAGGTTGGACTCCCTCCAAGATGGCGACTGTCCACGTTGGGAACGGTATCTTCCCGTAAAACGTAGTTTAGCCCATTCCAAGATGGCGACTGTGAGTTTAGGCATGCTCTCCTGTGTAAAATCCACGTCGGCAAGGGCAACTTGCCATAAACGTGAGGTTAGGCCCCTCCAAATTTTGCGTCTGTGAGGTTAGGCTTGCTCTCTTAAGCATAATCCGCGTCTGGAAGGGCAACTGGCCGTATAAATGAGGTTAAGCCCCTCGAAGTTGGCAGATATGTTGTTAGGCTTGCCCTCTTGCGCGTAAAATGTAAGGTTAAGCCCCTCCAAGACGGCGTCTGTGAGGTTAGACTCGCACTCTTATGCAAACATCCGCGAATCGGCATTGTACAACTACTATACTAGGGGTCAAAGACCTTTGCACACAACTGGCATAGTTACACTGCTAGGGGAAAATGACCTCGGGTGCTGACTAAGCAGAAAAATGCTGACGCCAAGGCTTTGAACCGATCTACAACCGATCTGCATACTACAATGAGAAGTCATGAGATATCTTGTAGGACAATTTTTCAATGCAATGCAATGTAGAAGAGAGTTCAAGAACGTATACAACGCTCAACGTCACGAAGCCGCGTGTAATGTAGCTGCATCGAGAATAATATAACAGGCTCAGCCGTATTCAAGCAAATACTGATTTCTTTTTAAAAATTACACCTCTGTGAGAGATTTTAATTTCTCCCTTATTACCTACGCCTTCTACAAGTTCAGTTACTAAGCACACATTTTGAGTTAAAGAGAAGCAAGATGATGATGACAACGACGATGAGGATGCTGGTGCTAATAGTGATAATAAAGAAAAATAAGTATCAGAAGAAGAAAAAGAAGATGTAATGTTTCTTTGCCATCAGAGCTTTATGTTTTTGCTTCATTTTCTAAGCCCACTACACGTTCTGTAGCCGTGCAAACATCTCAACAAGAGGTGCAAGATGTTGAAGACATCAACGCTTCTTTGCTATCGAAACAAGTTAAGTTTGTACCTGGAAACGCTGCTGCAGAAGCACGTATTACATCAAAACAAGTCCCTGCACATCAACTGTCTGCATGCAGGCTCATATTTTACAAAAAGCCTCTGGGCCCCATGTAGACATAAGATACTCTAAAGACCCCAACCTACTCATAAAACGTTTGCAACTGCTAAACGTCCATCAAGATGCTGCTTACACAGAGTATAAACCAGATATTTTTGAAATAGAGGAAGAATTACGTCCTGCAGGTATTATTGAGTAATACCTCTTCAAAGTGAAGACCTTACCTGTAAGCTCTCTCTCGACAGTACAACAGCCTAATCACTATACTACATTCCAAGCCCTCACGGTCACCTAAGTAATCCTTCTGTAGAATACAGTGGATCGAGTAGCTATAATGGTACAGATTTTTTCCAACATTCTCCCGTCCTTAGTGTGTTAACTCCGCCACTAGCTATAGAGCCGGTCTCAATTCCGGATATGGGGAGGCGAGGCACACTAAATATTATAAAAATGCAGGCGCTTTTGCACTTTAGCCCTTTAGCAATTTAGCCTTTTAGCCCTTTTGCCCTTTTTCCATTTAGCCCTTTTGCCCTTTTGCCATTTAGCCCTTTAGATCTTTTGTCATTTAGCCCTTTTTCTCTTTTGCCATTTGACCCCTTTTCCCTTTCAGGATTTTATCCCTTTTACTCTTTCGCCATTTAGCTCGTCTGTCCTTTATGCGGTCGCGAACTACCAGAGGGAGTAGAGTTCTTGCTACACTTCTGCAAAACAGGGTTTTAACCTCTGCTGCTGTGTTAATGGCGGTTTCTACCTTCCAACGTCCCGGTTGGCTTGTAATCCTAAAACCTGCGTATCCCCAATGTTTGAGCGGATATCTTTTCTCGAGGGCCATAGTGCATCTCTCCCCGGGATAGTCCCATCATAGCCCGTGTATACGCAAGAGTCCCTGCGCTAGATGTAAGTTAGGAAGGGCTTCTGGTTAGGATGAAACCCGCCGCATTAGCTCAATCATCGAAAAGACCTAGTGCAGCTCTCCCAATTTTAGTGCCCTAAAAGCCCATGTATAACCACTAGCTCCTGTGTTGGAATAAAGTTATGAAGGGCAGATCGTTAGAAGGATGAGCGATTGCCCAGCTCTTCAAAGTTAGTCTAATATAACCAATGTCCAGCGGCGTTCTTGCCTAGTAGAACCTGCCTCATATCCCAAATGTTAGGTGATAAAACTAATGGTACGTAAGTTAAGAGTTGCAAGCCCCTGAGGTAGCACTCTAGAGTTCAGTTTATGAGAATACAGTATAGCAGCCATCTTTCATAATAGCCGTTGCTACAGTTTCCGAAAGGTAGTCTGGTAAGACTAATAGGTCATAAGTTACGAGTTGTGAGCCCCTGAGGCAGCCCTTTATTTAGGTCTATACGAATAGAGTATAGCAGATATCTTGCATAGCAGCCCTTGTCTCAGTTCTCGAATGTCAGGCTGATAATATTAATAGGTCATAAGTTACAAGTTGTGAGCCCCTGAGGCAGCTCTATAGTTAGGTCTATACGGATGGAGTATAGCAGCCAACCTGCATAACAGCCCATGCCCTGTTCTCAATTGTCAGGCTGACAAACCTAATAGGTCATAAGTAACAAGTTGAGAGCCCCTGTGGCAGCTCTCCAGTTGGGTCTATACGAATAGAGTATAGCAGCCATCTTGCATAGAAGCCCTTGTGTCAGTTCTCGAATATCAGGCTGATAAAACTAATAGGCCATAAGGTACAAGTTGTGCTACCATGAGGCAGCCCTCTAGTTATGTCTATACGAACAGAGTATAGCAGCCACCTTGCATAGCAGCCATTGTCTCAGTTCTCAAATGTCAGTTTGATGAAACTAATAGGTCATAAGTTACAATTTGTGAGCCCCCAAGGCAGCCTTCTAGTTAGGTCTATACGAATGGAGTATAGCAGCCATATTGGATAGCAGCTCTTGCTTCAGTCTCGAATGTCAGGATGATATAACTAATAGGTCATAAGTAATAAGTTGTGAGTCCCAAAGATAGCTCTTTAGTTAGGTCTATACGAATAGAGTATAGCAGCCATCTTGCATAGCAGCCCTTGTCTCAGTTCTCGAATGTCAGGCTGATAAAAGTAATAGGCCATACGTTACAAGTTGCTAGCCCCTGAGGTAGCTCTGTAGAGTTAGGTTTATAAGAACAATCTATCACCATTAGGTCTTGCCCCATCTCCTTAAAAATGGTCTGATATAAGCAATGTATAGCGGCCTATTTTCTCTGGAGTCTTAGCACTAGGAAGTTGCACGAGGCTGCCATCTTGCGCATTAGTCCCTAGACCGTCTCCTTAAGTCCTATGTACCGCCTATCCTACCCTGTGCCAGCTTTTTCCGTAAGAGCCTATATAATTGAGCCATCTTGCGTATTTGCCCCTGGCCAAGTTCCCAGGAGTTAGTCCATTAAGAGCCTATGTTTACGGCTATCTTGCACATTAGCCCCTGTGCCAGCTCCGGTTATTTTTCCCTAATGCCTAAAAACCTTGTAAATCTTTTACCATCAGGGTAGTAAAACATGAAGTGTTAACAACAACTACAAGCTGAAAAGCAAAATAGAAAATATATATTTGCGAAAAAATCCTGTTCCACTCCAAGCAGAATAAAACAAGGAAAAACTTATAGCATTCCTACACATAACACTGGTGTAGGAAAGGGCAGCCTGGTGATGAGGAGGTGGTGCCAGAACTGTCACAAAGCAACTACTGAAGTACATGCTTAATTTAAAAGAGATACAGAATACCAACATTGACGTCTGTAAAACATTCAGTTGTTTTGATGCAAGTTTTGTAGCCGTTCAATACCGTACTAATAGACATGTCATGATGCCCAACAAGATAGATGTGCCTTTTTCCGATTAATTTTACGACATAGTTCGTTGTAACAAGCATTTTATGCCCGGTCAGGAATACGAGCAGCGCTGCGCTAGCTCGAAGTTCGAAGATCAAACTGTGCGTACCGAGAGAGAGAGCTCTGTCGTGCAAGGGATAAGGAAGCAGGACGCCACACTCAAATACTGCCTGTGTCAGGAGGCGGAATTAACTTAATAGGGTTATAACTTGAGAACTGGATATTCTCACTTAATTCCCTGCATATTCGTATCTACGTGTCTACGTGTTCCTGCGATAATCTTCGTATCTACGTTCCTTCATGCTCGTGCCATAACCTTCGTATCTACGTTTTTACATGATCATCTACTTTCTACGTTGATATTCTAACCTGCTCTTACCATCTACGCTTCTGCGTATTAATTATTTGATATTATTAACTAAGGATTTTGTGCTCACCCGTCTCTCCGCTCCTGTAACATAACTCATACTGACTGTCTCTCTGCGTCTACCTGCTACTACGTACGTCATATTGTACGTCATCAAAACTTATCGAACCTACTAGTCTCCGCTTCCTTACGGATATATAACGGATAGCCTCGCTCGTCTGGTCAGCCTGGCATCGATCTTTGTACAGTGTGTGTGAGTGGAGGGACTATTGGCCTCGTGCAGCTTGTCCGTGCGATACATGATATTTTCCGTCCAACTGGAACTCTAATATCGTCTACATGGGATCTGGGTGAAATAAAAATCCGCTTACTATTCTTTGGAACACTAGATTAGCCCTTCGAGCATGCTGGTTATGATCTCTAGTTTTTGGAGTTGGAGGCCTTGATCTGTGCCTTAACAGTTTTCCTTTATTGAAGCTTCTTATTTACCATCTGCAGCTTATTTAAATTTTCACGACATGTGTTTTGAAAAGTTTTTAATGTGGACTGAGGGTGACCATCATGGGCATAGTTGCTCAGTGTACTTGATAATGACAGTAACGGATGGATGAACTTTTATAAGTCACGCAGTCGGATTGGAAATTTACTCTATTCTTTTAACCCTATCTATTACTATTCTCCTTTACCCTCCCCCATTTCTTCAATTTGTGTTCTTAGGCCAATTGTTAGGCATTTATAAAACACCTTGGAGGTGATGTACTCCATACTTGGCCGAATATTATACTTTTATTGTAAATGTCATTCTTGAAAACTTTCCGCGTGTTTCCTAAAACGAATACTGTTGACGCGATAATACATGTACAATTTTGAGAACCGTAAAACCTTGGCTAGTTGTTTTTTCACTGCCCTTCTTGTTGTATTTCCACCTTCACGGTGAATATTATAACTTTTCTTTTCTTAAAGAAAAAGCAGAAATTAGGAAAAGACTTCGTCCATTATTATCAATGATATTTTCTGATCTTATATATAAGTGTGTGTACTGCGCAAAGTCAATTATATTTATCAAATACAGTTGTTTATCCGCGTTATCAAATGGTGGACCCCTTTTTGTATCGTGTACCTACCACGGACCTCTCCCCCTCTCTCTCAGTGTGGCTTCCTGTCACTCTGATCGTTTCAAATTTTATTACATAAGATGTTGGTGTGATTATCTTTGTCAGGGGAATCGGTGGCGCATCATTACTATTGCTTTTGAAACATCCTGTTTTCCAATCAACGGTGATGATTATATACCATGCAAGAGACTTAAACTAAACAATCGACACATACCAACCCGCAAATACCGCGCGTTCAATAATAATGATAATAATAATAATAATAATAATAATAATAATAATAATAATAATAATAATAATAATAATAATAATCAACATCAGATAGCACCTCGAAATGAAGCTAGCATGGTTCGATACCCGATGGGTATTGATATCCTTGGATCGAAGCTAGGAACCATGAAAGGGGTCACTATTTCAGAAAGCCTTAAAGTGTGTGAATTATATATAGTATTTATGTATTTACAGGTTAACGCTTCATTTTTATAAGTGCTTATATTGTATGTATTATGTCAGTGTATGGTGATTTATGGTAATTTACAGGATACCAACGTCGTGTGTCCTCTTTGTAAAATATTAAAATAAGGTATTACCCCGGAGAAATGCGATAGTGTGATGAATAAATAAATGATGACGCATACCGTATTAGCGACAAGCGACGACATGATTTACATGTTTGAATAAACATGCGGAATAGTATTTCATAAAATGTCCTAACACAGCGAATACACCATAAAATGTTATTGTTTTTCTCACGAGAATGCCATTCCTTTCATATAAACTTCGTGTTTTCATGTAATAATAGACGGTGTACCTATGGTATCAATATTTAGATAGAGAGACAGATCCCCATTGATTAAGAAGTGAAATTTGTATGTCCAGTGTTAATAACTCGATTTGGGAATGCCAAAATGAGATTCAAAAGTGACAAAGACTGATAAAGGACATTTAACGGCATTGCCCAAATAACTAATTTTTGTGTTTAAAATTGCCACAGCGGCAATAATATGGCATTTCTCGTGTGTACAAATATTTTCACATGACTCTATCAGTTACTAAAATTGTTTTTAAATTGGGAACAATCCATTATTATTATTATTATTATTATTATTATTATTATTATTATTATTATTATTATTATTATTATTATTATTATTATTATTTAGTAAATGTAGCACATTCCTTTTACTATAACACCCTACATCGTTATATTTAGATTAAGTGCTCACGTTATTTAAGCGCAGAACCATTGACCCATATGCTCTTGAGCGTAGCCGTTGTTCCATTTGAAAGTAGGGAGGATGGGACGTCAGTGCCCGGGTTTGAAATCCGAAGTTCCTCATCCAGGAAATTTTCATCCAATATGATATTTGTGAAAATAAATATTATATTGAGCACTCTGTCAAGCCCGGGACAGGTGCAGTGTCCTCATAAAAGGAATTCAAATCTTTTTCAGACAGCCGCCACAACTTTAATTTGATTTACTGCAAAAAAGTGCGTGTTTCTTTATTTTAAAGGAGATTCAGATACCTATTTTCATGTCGGTAACATGTGAAGTTTCTGAGATATACTGTATATGTAGATTTCTTAATTCAACCCGTTTGTCACTCTTGTTCACCCCCAACCCATTAATTGGATTTTCAAAAAATACGTGTTTCTTTATTTTTAAAGGAGATTTCAATAACCAGTTTTCATGTGTGTAACATCTTCAGTGTTTGAGATATTAATAGCCTCATAAACTGTAATCAACCCATATTTGACATTTTTTCACCTCCCCTTAAGAGGATTTTCCGAAAAAATGATACGTGTTTCCTTATTTCTAAGGAAATTGCAAATACCAATTTTTACGTCTTTAAACTGTTAAGTTTTGAGATATAGATACAAGTAATAGGGCTGTGACAGTTCTACCCCACAGGATGCTCCTCAACTAGATGTACTATTTTTATGTGGCGTAAGCACCCGAGGTCATTGACCCTAGTATTGTACCTAGGCCGGTTGCCGGTTGCGACTCCACGGTCAGTCATTGACCCCTAGTATAGTAGAAGGGCTAAGTCGATTTGCGGATGTTGCGTAAGAGAGCGAGCCTAAAATCACAGTCGCAATCTGGAGGGGCGTAACCTCACTTTACCGGCAAGTTGCCCATCCCGACGCCTAGGAGGGCGATCCTAACCTCACATCCGCCATGTTGAAGGGATGTCCTCGGTTTAACGGCAAGGTGCCCTTCCCGACGCCAATTGCACAAGATGGCAGCTATACACAGCTCCTTATGAGACGGACTAAGGGCGTTTGCGCAAGATGGCTGGTATACATTGGCTCTTATGAGACGGACTAGGGACGCTTGGGCAAGATGACAGCTGTCCAACTGCACAAGATGGCGACTATACACAGCTTTTCATGGGGCGGCGTGAGGGCGCTTGCTCAAGATGGTTGCTATACTGTACCCGCTCAAAGCCTGAGTCCCAACCAGCATTTATCTCAGGGAGTGTTACGGTCCGAATCCGTTCCTTAATTGTGTGACATGATGTCGTCGCTAATGCAACAAAGTTTCCTGTTTTTTTTTTTTGCAAAAAATTAAATTAAGTCACACGTTGCTCAAGCATGATGCAATCAGCCCCACGCTGGGCGCCATGATGTACCCGCTCAAAGCCTGAGTCCCAACCAGCATTTATCTCAGGGAGTGTTACGGTCCGAATCCATCGCAACTAATACTCAATAAAAAAATATTTTGAGATATAAGATCTCAAACTAAATGTAAGGGCGCCATCCAATCAGTACTACAGGGTTGAACGGGACACTCTAATCTTTAACTTTAAGGCTCATCATAAAACACACAAATTATATATATTCAGATCAAAGGGAAATCATGAAGGCTCCGTCCTAGGAATGGGGACGGATATTTAAACGGTCACCAAGGGTTTACTATTCTACAAGAACAAGAACCTGGAGCTGTTTCCTTGCAAATGCTAAAGGAGCATTTTATTTAAGTAAACAAATGAAATTTACACACCATCAAAATCTGTTGACCCTTGATTTGCCGGTAATTTGGCAAATTATTCCTGAAAAATGATTACATAATATTTATCACTTTTGACCACCCTTCCATTTGGGTGGTGGAACCGTTGATATCTGAAGGTATCAGATTTACCTTCGTTAACACCATGACCCTATTTGATCATGGACCAATAACCTGTTGGCTAAGTAGGCGCGATCACATAGACCATGTTATCGCCTCTACTTTAATTGAGATGAGACCAACCCGGGAAACTACAAACTCTCCCCGGGTTCCTAACCAAGATATGCTAATCGTTAGTTGAAGGAACACGACAAAGGGACTCTAACCTAATGGTCCAGATGTAGGGATTTGCCTTCATTTACACACATTAACTTAACTTATTATTTACAACCAATTGACATTATTTCGTTAATTCGCCAGCTGACTTCCCTAGTATCATCCATCAACAGCCTCCGAAATAATAAGAAAAATAAATATAAAAAATATTTTATTAAATATTATTATTATTATTATTATTATTATTATTATTATTATTATTATTATTATTATTATTATTATTATTATTATTATATTATTATTATTATTATTATGATTATTATTATTATCTGTGGATATCATGATTATCGTAACCCGTAATCATCCTCGGACTAATATTTCAACTTTCGCGATTTTAATTTATTTTCATCTGAAATAAATAAAAGTACCTTCATTGATTATTCTTCTTCTCCTTCTTCAAATATTCTCATTATTATTATTATTAGTTAAAAATCTCAAATTTTTCATTTCAACTCCCAACATCATTATTATGTCCAAATTTAAAAAAAGTAAATTCTTCTTCTTCAAAAAAAGTAGTTATTTTTATTATTATTATTATTATTTAAAAAAATTAATTTCGCCTGTTACACGGTATTCCCCTCTTAATATGTTTAACGCATAACCCCTTTTACAATTCCGATTTATTTTGGCACTAATCAATCCAGATATGATTTACTTGGAATATTATTATTATTATTACTTCTTTCGAGAATCTTTATTTTTATCCCCCATCTTTATAATTTGGTCAGATACGTTCTCTCCCAAACAGAAATCACCAAGATCCGAATTCACATCGGTCGGGGCATAATAGTTTTCGAACCCGCAACCTTATTTTCGTACTGCCGTTAATTCATGGAGACCATATGCTCCTAAGACAATTCTCAAATCCCATAACACCTCGCAGTTGGGCATTTACCTCCAATCTCTGCAAGTGTTAAATTATTCCTTCCTTCTCCATTTTGAAGTCCATTTATCCATTGGAACTCTTCAAAACATTTTCACAAATTAACCCTCGGTGTGTGGACTCTATTCTGCCACTCAATACACCGGTATATAAATACAACCTCTATGTGGGCCTTAAGATCCATCTATTTCTTCATCAACATCAGTACAATTCACTTTCATTTCGGGCCGGATTTCTGTCCCACAAAACTCCAAATCTCAACTTTTGGCTCAAATCCCTCTGGATCTCAAACATAGCGTGACCATATTATAAAAGTGCCTATCTCGTTTCTACCAAAATTATTCATGATTATTATGGAGTCCAAAAACGTTAAATCAAAATTAACGCTAAAAACCGGATTCACTGCACAAATTATAATTACTCACGGCACATGTGATCTCCACATTTAAATTACTTTAATTTGCAATCATACTATCCAACTAGGCCCATGCCTTTATTCTCAAAGATTATTATTAAACACGCCTTTACACATTACCAAATTCTAATGTCCTACTTCGACACTTGTACAGACTATTATTATTTTGTCCACTGGCGAACTTCGCGATATTTACACACAAATCAATGGACTTCATTCCGTCCCACAACAATTTAAATCACTTGGCAATCCTACCTCTGGATTATCTTAACAACATGCCTTAATATCTATAAAAGTTCCGATAACGGAAACCCACTTTGGAAGCACTTCTAAATGAATATTTACATTATCTTTATGTGAAACGTGCTCCATATTTGCAAACAACTCAAGCACTTGAATGAACAACTCAACCCTACTATACTCTATTTAATAATCAAAATTGTGATGAGTGCTTGATCTACTCTACATATTAATTTGTCCCTTTGTCTATCTATCTTTGAATTTATACGAGCCGTAACGGCTCATTTCACAATCAAGTTACCATGATAAAATATGATTTCCTCCCCCTAACGATAGCAATCTATATATATATTAAAAGGTACTCAACTCTGCCATTGTAGTCTGCTAAAACCGGACGAGAAGCCATAGCCCCTCCGGTTTTTAGCAATGCATTCCACTGGTATTCATGCCAGCTTGAAGAATTAATCCTTGACCCTTTTCAACTTTACACATTTTGAATAAAAACAAATAAATTAACTGTTGCACTTTGGAATAATTTCCACCCTAAATTCCATTCACAAATTTTACACTCTCGGCCTTGTATCTAGCCCACTTATTGTAGATTTACATTCTTCATTCCTTTCCCGGACACTAGGAACATGGGATACCTCGGGATTCCCTTTACTACGACCCGTGCGCGCACTTGAATTTCCCGTCTCACGTTCGTGTAGCTGACCAGCTATCAGTTTAGAATCGACTGTTTACTAGGTGACATAAACACTCGTGACCGTTCTCATGTAACGCACTTCCTAATCTGTTGGTAGAATCTCACACTCCGTAAGTTAGGCTTTACTGAGTCCTGTCTATTTGAAACACTTCATACTAGTAGACTGCTCAAGACCGTAATATGAGCTACATCACGTCATGAATCACTGTACTATGTAACAATATAATACTTCGAACTCTACTTTGCGTAAGTACACACTCGCACTCCTGGCGTAGTCACGGCTCGTACACAATATCAGAAGTACTTCCGATATTGTGTTCGAGCCGTGACCACGCCAGTGGTGCGCAAAAAGTACTTCTGATATTGTGTTCGGGCGGATACCACGCCAGAAACGAGATAGGCACTTTTATAATATGGTCACGCTATGTTTGAGATCCAGAGGGATTTGAGCCAAAAGTTGAGATTTGGAGTTTTGTGGGACAGAAATCCGGCCCGAAATGAAAGTGAATTGTACTGATGTTGATGAAGAAATAGATGGATCTTAAGGCCCACATAGAGGTTGTATTTATATACCGGTGTATTGAGTGGCAGAATAGAGTCCACACACCGAGGGTTAATTTGTGAAAATGTTTTGAAGAGTTCCAATGGATAAATGGACTTCAAAATGGAGAAGGAAGGAATAATTTAACACTTGCAGAGATTGGAGGTAAATGCTCAACTGCGAGGTGTTATGGGATTTGAGAATTGTCTTAGGAGCATATGGTCTCCATGAATTAACGGCAGTACGAAAATAAGGTTGCGGGTTCGAAAACTATTATGCCCCGACCGATGTGAATTCGGATCTTGGTGATTTCTGTTTGGGAGAGAACGTATCTGACCAAATTATAAAGATGGGGGATAAAAATAAAGATTCTCGAAAGAAGTAATAATAATAATAATATTCCAAGTAAATCATATCTGGATTGATTAGTGCCAAAATAAATCGGAATTGTAAAAGGGGTTATGCGTTAAACATATTAAGAGGGGAATACCGTGTAACAGGCGAAATTAATTTTTTTAAATAATAATAATAATAAAAAATAACTACTTTTTTGAAGAAGAAGAATTTCCTCTTTTTTTAATTTGGACATAATAATGATGTTGGGAGTTGAAATGAAAAATTTGAGATTTTTAACTAATAATAATAATAATGAGAATATTTGAAGAAGGAGAAGAAGAATGATCAATGGAGGTACTTTTATTTATTTCAGATGAAAATAAAATAAAATCGCGAAAGTTGAAATATTAGTCCGAGGATGATTACGGGTTACGATAATCATGATCTCCACAGATAATAATAATAATAATAATAATAATAATAATAATAATAATAATAATAATAATAATAATAATAATAATAATAATAATAATATAATAATAATAATAATAATAATAATAATAATATTTAATAAAATATTTTTTATATTTATTTTTCTTATTATTTCGGAGGCTGTTGATGGATGATACTAGGGAAGTCAGCTGGCGAATTAACGAAATAATGTCAATTGGTTGTAAATAATAAGTTAAGTTAATGTGTGTAAATGAAGGCAAATCCCTACATCTGGACCATTAGGTTAGAGTCCCTTTGTCGTATTCCTTCAACTAACGATTAGCATATCTTGGTTAGGAACCCGGGGAGAGTTTGTAGTTTCCCGGGTTGGTCTCATCTCAATTAAAGTAGAGGCGATAACATGGTCTATGTGATCGCGCCTACTTAGCCAACAGGTTATTGGTCCATGATCAAATAGTGTCATGGTGTTAACGAAGGTAAATCTGATACCTTCAGATATCAACGGTTCCACCACCCAAATGGAAGGGTGGTCAAAAGTGATAAATATTATGTAATCATTTTTCAGGAATAATTTGCCAAATTACCGGCAAATCAAGGGTCAACAGATTTTGATGGTGTGTAAATTTCATTTGTTTACTTAAATAAAATGCTCCTTTAGCATTTGCAAGGAAACAGCTCCAGGTTCTTGTTCTTGTAGAATAGTAAATCCTTGGTGACCGTTTAAATATCCGTCCCCATTCCTAGGACGGAGCCTTCATGATTTCCCTTTGATCTGAATATATATAATTTGTGTGTTTTATGATGAGCCTTAAAGTTAAAGATTAGAGTGTCCCGTTCAACCCTGTAGTACTGATTGGATGGCGCCCTTACATTATGTTTGAGATCTTATATCTCAAAATATTTTTTATTGAGTATTAGTTGCGATGGATTCGGACCGTAACACTCCCTGAGATAAATGCTGGTTGGGACTCAGGCTTTGAGCGGGTACAATACATAGGCTCTTATAAGACGGCCTAGGGACACTTGGGCAAGATGGAAGCTATCCAATTGCACAAGATGGCGACTAGACACAGCTTCTTATGAGACGGCTCGGCTTAGGGGCGCTTGCGCAAGATGGCTGTTATGCACATGCTCTTATGAGACGGCCTAGGGACGCTTGTGCAAGATGGCGGCTATCCAACTGCACAAGATGTCGACTATACAAAGCTTCTTATGAGTCGGCTTAGGGGCACTTGCGCAAGATGGCGGCTGTACACGGCTTCTTATAGAGAAAGATGCCGGCCCTGGGCGATTGCAAAAGATGGCGGCTATACATAGGCTCTTATGGAGAAAGATGACGGGTATGGGTGGTTGCGCAAGATGGCGGCTATACATACGTTCTTATGTAGAAAGATGCCAACCATGAGCGATTGCGCAAGATGGCGTCTATACATAGGCTCTTATGGGGAAAGATGCCGCCCATGGTCGGTTGCGCAAGATGGCGGCTATGCATTGGCTTGTATAGAGGAAGATGAGGCTATGGGCGGTTGCGCAAGATGGAGGCCGTAAATAGGCTCTTATTGTGAAAGATGCCAACCATGGGCGATTGCGCAAGATGGCAGCTATACATTGGCTCTTATGGAGAAAGATAGCTTAGAGGCTACTGCAATAGTTGGCGGCTATACATAGGCCCTTATGAGGCGGCTTAAGGGCTCTGTGCAAAATGGCGGCTATACACAGGCTCTTATGAGACTAACTCCGAGAAACTGGGTCTAAGGTTACTGTGCAAGATAGCGGCTATACTTAGGCTCTCAGGAGGTGGCTTAAGGGCGCTTGCGCTAGATAGCGGCTATACACACGGTCCTTTGGATAAAGCTAGCCCAGGGGATACTGCACAAAATGGCGGCCATACGCAGGCTCTTATGGCCTCTTATTCCTCCTCATTCGTATAGCAAAAGGGCAAGAGGGCAAAGGGCACATCCTCCTAGCAAAAGCACAAATGGGCAAAAGGAGCAACTCCTCCTCATCTGTAACGCAAAAGGGCAAAAGGGTTCTTCTTCAGGGCGAAAGAGCGAAATGGTCCTCCTTATCTGTCTGGCAAAAGAACTCTTCCTCCTGGCAAAAGGGGAAAATTGCTCCCCTTCCTAGCAAGAGGACTCTTCCTCCTGGCAAAATGGCTCCTCGTAGCAAAAGGGCAAAAGCACTCTTTATTACAGTTAGTGAGGTTAGACCAATCCGTCCTCCTACAGAGAGATGCCTTCCTCAATTGAACGTTACATTAGAAACATATGTACTTACGTTATGTAGCGTTGTCGTCGTCGCAAATATTTTTCGATTAAGGAGGAAGCGTTGGGAGGAGGAGGCGGTAAGGGGAAGGTAATAAATTTATCAGCATGCAAAAATATTGTAGGATAAGCAAATGCTGTATTCGACAACACGAAACAGGTTCAATCTAGTTACAGAATGCAATTGCAAAAATATAGAATTGACAAGCTGTATGTCTTTATCCGGCAACCCAGGACATGTTGACTATGAAACAGAAAACTTTTATTGCTACTCTGCTGTATGTCTCAATTCGTCACGACAAGTTACAATTAGCAAGCACACTAGAATTGATTTTACAACAAGACAAAACATGTTGACTATTAGTGTTTAGAACATAAAAACATACAACGCAAAATATTATAATATTAATCTATTTGTTGATACAATCGCTCTCCTATGCTTTCAACGCTCACATATAGAATTGCAAATGTTGAATATCTCTATCTGACATACTTCTTCTTAATCACTTCAGATAAAATTATTACTACATAGCAGATGATACCTTTGTCCTAAGGAGATGGATTTTGAGGTATTCGAAGACATGCAACAGAAAAAATCTGTTTAGTTACCGTAACAGAATAAAAAATCATACTACTGTGCAGATAAAATGATTTTACTACTTAGCAGGGATACCTTTGTCCTACATCATATTGTCTTAAGGAGAAAATTATGGATCCAAACCCTGTTCTAACACAACAAAAACTCATAGGATTGAAACTTTGTTTACAAGGGAGAGGAATACAAGTGTACTTCCTCTTAAATCAATAATCACTACTATTATGCAGTTAAAACGAGTTGTAAGAGGGATTGGAAATGTATATTGTTAAGGTATCTTGATTTTAGTGATGACCACTTACGCGACCCTGTTTTAAAGGCGACAGGTGTTTTGAATTGATGTAAACTCGATTAATTTACTTCAACGAATCGAGCCCTCAGCCTCATAAAACTCCGACAATAGTAGGAAGGAATGCTGACACTTGCAACAGGTGTTTTTGTGTTTAGAACACTAATTGTCTGATTGAAACATTTTATGAAAATATATTTAAACACGAGTGTTATTTTATGGTCTACTGTAATGTTTACAAGACTGGAAAAAGGGGAAAAGGACGAAAAGACTCATCCTCCTTACCGCGCCTTCCTCCTAGGGGTAAAGGGGTAATGGGCTAGGGTGCCTCTCCTCTCTTTATCTAATCCTGGGACCGGCTGTACATATAGAGGCGGAGTTAACACCCTAAGAAAGGTATAATATTGGAAAATAATATATATTAATAAAGCTACTCGATTGACTATATACTACAGAAGGATGACTTAGGTGAGGGTAAGCGCTGGGAATGTAGGAGGGTGTTTAGGCTGTTGTACTCTCGAGAGAGAGCTATTACTCAATAACACCTACACGACATAATTCTTGCTCTGTTTCAAAAGTATCAATTACTTACTACATGTCCTACGTAACATTGTGTTAAGGAGAAAAATTATGGATCCTAACCCTGTTCTAACACACCAAAAATCATAGGATTGAAATTTTGCTTGCAAAGGAGAGGAATAGAAGTGTACTTCTTCTTAAATCAATAATCACTACTATTATGCAGCTGTAAGAGGGATCGGAAAAATACTTTGTTAACTTACCTTGATATTAGGGACGACTACTTACGTGACACTCTTTTTAATTCGACAGGTGTTTTGAATTGAAAATGGCATTTCGTTATTTCTCCAGGGACGTTGGTCTGAGAAGGTGCCCGTCATCCAGAACAGAAAATAGTTTAAAATGAAGGGATGTTTGGCACATCGTGTACGGATTTTACAGAAAATCAATAGTATAAAAAAACGGAAAAAAACCTGTCCTGATTTTCCTTTAAACCCCCAGTCTGTTGGACGATTTTTAAATCATCTGCATATCTAAGCCTGCTCCTTGATGAGTGTACACTAAATATGAAGTTTGGTCGAGATCTCTCCTGCCTCTTCGCTGTGATGGTGGAACAGGTGGACAAGCAGACACGAAAGCTATAAGCCTCTGATACGGTCTTGAGCTGACCTATAACGGATAAAAACCTGAAACATTAGCAAAACGAAGTAAATTACAGACAGCGGACCCCCCACAACTTTATTTATATAGATTAGTTCTACTTACATTTAATTATAATATATTATTCATAAAGGCACAAATATCTGTAATAAGTTTCGTTCAATATCAGTGTAATATAATCTGGGTTGCAATAAAGTAATATTCCATCCCCAGTTTGTGGTGAACCATATTATAGAAAGGGAGGGTTCTGTACTGAACTATCCCACTCTGTATGTACATAAGAATGGTACATAAGGCCAAAGAATTCGGAAGGGCTTAATTTCTCACTTATAATTTTTTTAAGCATGATCTTATCTATATACACTGACTGACAGTGACAATGCAACACCAAGGAGGAGTGGTTCGAAAGGGATGAACGTTGGGGAAAAAACAGAGACGGCACGGATGAATAATTGATGTTTATTTCAAACCGATATGCAGGTTACACAATGCGCACGGCATCGACTCAGCAGGATGTAGGACTACCGCGAGCGGCGATGCACGCAGAAAGACGTCGAGGTACAGAGTCAATGAGAGTGCGGATGGTGTCCTGAGGGATGGTTCTCCATTCTCTGTCAACCATTTGCCACAGTTGGTCGTCCGTACGAGGCTGGGGCAGAGTTTGCAAACGGCGTCCAATGAGATCCCACACGTGTTCGATTGGTGAGAGATCCGGAGAGTACGCTGGCCACGGAAGCATCTGTACACCTCGTAGAGCCTGTTGGGAGATGCGAGCAGTGTGTGGGCGGGCATTATCCTGCTGAAACAGAGCATTGGGCAGCCCCTGAAGGTACGGGAGTGCCACCGGCCGCAGCACATGCTGCACGTAGCGGTGGGCATTTAACGTGCCTTGAATACGCACTAGAGGTGACGTGGAATCATACGCAATAGCGCCCCAAACCATGATGCCGCGTTGTCTAGCGGTAGGGCGCTCCACAGTTACTGCCGGATTTGACCTTTCTCCACGCCGACGCCACACTCGTCTGCGGTGACTATCACTGACAGAACAGAAGCGTGACTCATCGGAGAACACGACGTTCCGCCATTCCCTCATCCAAGTCGCTCTAGCCCGGCACCATGCCAGGCGTGCACGTCTATGCTGTGGAGTCAATGGTAGTCTTCTGAGCGGACGCTGGGAGTGCAGGCCTCCTTCAACCAATCGACGGGAAATTGTTCTGGTCGATATTGGAACAGCCAGGGTGTCTTGCACATGCTGAAGAATGGCGGTTGACGTGGCGTGCGGGGCTGCCACCGCTTGGCGGCGGATGCGCCGATCCTCGCGTGCTGACGTCACTCGGGCTGCGCCTGGACCCCTCGCACGTGCCACATGTCCCTGCGCCAACTATCTTCGCCACAGGCGCTGCACCGTGGACACATCCCTATGGGTATCGGCTGCGATTTGACGAAGCGACCAACCTGCCCTTCTCAGCCCGATCACCATACCCCTCGTAAAGTCGTCTGTCTGCTGGAAATGTCTCCGTTGACGGCGGCCTGGCATTCTTAGCTATACACGTGTCCTGTGGCACACGACAACACGTTCTACAATGACTGTCGGCTGAGAAATCACGGTACGAAGTGGGCCATTCGCCAACGCCGTGTCCCATTTATCGTTCGCTACGTGCACAGCACAGCGGCGCATTTCACATCATGAGCATACCTCAGTGACGTCAGTCTACCCTGCAATTGGCATAAAGTTCTGACCACTCCTTCTTGGTGTTGCATTTGCTCTGTCAGTCAGTGTATATAAAATAAGAGTTTTGTCTGTACATTGCTCAGAATTTGAAAAGAATGTTATTTCTGTATCGGTCATGTCCACAGTAACAAGAAAATGCATGTTTTACTTTCCCGTAAAGTCTGTCTGTCTGTCTGTCTGTCTGTCTGTCTGTCTGTCTGTCTGTCTGTCTGTCTGTCTGTCTGTCTGTCTGTCTGTCTGTCTGTCTGTCTGTCTGTCTGTCTGTCTGTCTGTCTATCTGTCTGTCTGTCTGTCTGTCTGTCTGTCTGTACACTCATCACGAGAAAACGGCTGAAGAGAATTTTATGAAAATCGGAATGTAAAGTCGGATGATGAACCGCTACAATCTAGGCTATAAATTATTTTAATCACGCTGAGTGAAATGGTAGTTTAGGGGAAGGCCTGAAATGTAATTCTCAAATAAGTTATTTATGTTATTAGTGGTCGTATCGATAAATCTATAACAAGAGTTTTGTCTGTACATTACGAAGAATTTGAAAAGAATGGTATTTCTGTGTCGGTTATGTCCACAGTGACAACGAAATGCATTTTTTTACTTTTTCGTAATTTCTTTCTCTCTGTCTGTATGTAAGCATATGCATGTACACGCATCACGATAAAACGGCTGAAGAGAATTTAATGAAAATCGGTATGTAATGACGGGTGATGAACCACTGCAATCTAGGCTACAAATTATTTTATTCACGCTGAGTGAAATTGTAGTTTAGGGGAAGGTCTGAAATGTAATTCTCAAGTAAGTTATTTATGTTATTACTGGTCGTATCGGTAAATACTACATAACTAACATAACTTTAGTTATGTCGTAATTTAGTAGTAGTTATGTAGTCCGGCTCCATGGCTAAATGGTTAGCGTGCTGGCCTTTGGTCACAGAGGTTCCGGGTTCGATTCCCAGCAGGGTCGGGAATTTTAACTATCATTGGTTGATTTCACTGGCACTGGGGCTGGGTGTATGTGTCGTCTTCATCATCATCATCCTGATGCGCAGGTCACCTACGGGTGTCAAATCGAAAGACCTGCACCTGGCGAGCCGAACATGTCCTCGGACACTCCCGGCACTAAAAGCCATACGCCATTTCATTTCAGTAGTTATGTAAGAAGTTATTCAATTTCCGATCACTTATGTCTTATACATTGTTACCGTACCGCATATAATCAGAGATATTCATGAATTTGGATTTTTGTTACTAAGTCCATATTAGCGCCGAGTCACGAGAAAATGGGTAAACAGAATTTAGTGAAAATCGGTATGTAAAGTCTGAGAACAAGGAACTACAGTCTACGATATAAATAATTTTATATGACGCCCTAATATCACAGAGTCGAAATAAAACTAATGTGAAGGCCTGCAACATAGAAAGCTCATAAACTTTATCAACAATAACACTACATTGACCATTGTTTGTTGTGATGTGTTTTTTGTCTTCTCTTTCTTCTCATCCCCGATAGATAGGATTACTGCAGCGTACAGAGGCTTTTTAAATTTGCTTGACGTCGCACCGACACAGGTAGGTCTTATGGCGACGATGGGATAGAAAATTAATAGTGGTATGAAGGAAGCGGCCTTGGCTTTAAGGTACAGCCTGGTGTGACTGGTGTGAAAACACGGAATACCGCCTTTTTCTCTTTTTTGCTTAACGTCGCACCGACACAGATATGTCTTATGCGACGATTGGATAGGAAAGGTCTAGGAAGTGGAAGGAAGCGGCCGTGGCTTTAATTAAGGTACATTCCCGGCATTTGCCTGGTGTGAAAATGGGAAACCACGGAGAACCATCGTCAGGGCTGACGACAGTGGGGCTCGAACCCATCATCTCCCGAATACCATCTTCATGGTTGCCAGCAATGGGGTTCGAATCCACTATCTCCCGGATGCAATCTCACAGCTGCGCGCCCCTAACCACACGGCCAACTCGCTTGTTCGTACCGACTGTAACAGCCTGCCTGTATATTGGTGGGAAGTAGCTGGGGTGTAAGATAACTTTCTTCTTTAGCATGCCATTCCACTGGTTCATACATTTTCTGATATTACTGGTACGTAACACACTGGTTCATCATAGTATTCGAGCTATACAATCCCTACTCTGAGCCACTGATTGGAATGAGTAGTGTGCATATTTAACGGAATAATGTCAGAGGAGTGTTCACGGCAGTCTGCGACCTGGTTATTCCAGGTCTGGAACTTTGGACTCTTAGATCGGCACCGTAGTACTGTTCGTTGAAGGTGAGAAAGTGTCCCGTTTTTCATTTGATCGAGTATTTTATATCATAACATTGCTTTCAATCGCTACATTCCTACTGACGTTTTTGTAATGACCTATGTTGAATTCAGTTAGGAAAACCACCAAGTCAGTCTTTCTGAGAATCCCGTAGCGAAGCACGGGTACATCAGCTTGTTTTAAATAAAGTGTTCAAAATGCCCATCTACTCTTCCATGTCAAGTAATGAGTGATGTATGTGGCAGGAGCTGTACACCTATCAAACTCATTACATTTTAATATCAATCGCACCATACACTCCCCTCCTCACGAACAAAGCGTTTTGAAATCACCATCATGAGTTTAAATATGTTTCGCTTGCCATTGCTTGGAATGTTTGGGTTAATTGCGACGTATTGTTTTAGTGCTCTTTGCCCAGTCTCGATCACTGAATGGCCTATCCACTCATTGGCTGCTATAATTACCGGGCCCAACAATGACTCTGATGATGGTTCCCCAGAGGTATTGTCACAATGTAATGCGAAATGTATATTGGTTATAGGGTTTTTGACTTGAAGAGCATATAGAGGCTCCCTCTCCAATTATTAACTTGTAGGGCATTGTGTGCTTCGTATGACGTAATCCCTGCAGCGAACTATGGTTAATTAGAGTCCGGTTTGCATGCAAGTAAAATGACCGATATTCGAGGTAATGGTACTTGTCCAGCCACCAGTCTATACTGAGCTACAGGGCAACATCCTTGAAAACCCAGGAGGTAAGACAGTATATATCCTCACGGTATCTTTGTAACTTAACCTAATACATTTTCAAGTCGGCAGGAATTCTCTTTCGCAGAGTACGTATTGAAATTCACTAAAATGATACTTGATTGTGGGCTAAATTATAAATTAAGCTTCCCAGCCATACCACTATATTGGAGAAACAACTCCCGAAATTTACTTATATACTCATCTGTCAACTGAATTACTAAGAAGTCGAAATTAAGTGGTTTGGTCGCAGGCTTATTTATATTTTATAGCCACCCTTGTAGACTTCAATGCGTTGGCGGTAGTGACACTCATTCCGACCGACCGTATTCGAGTCATTTCACAAATAATGTAGTTCTTCAAGGAAATATGCGGTGACCACTGGGTTCTAGTTGATTCTGTCACTTAAATCGATCTTCCATCTCTTAATCCTTCCTCTCCGACTTACGTTGGTCGAGGCTTGTTTCATTCCGACTCCGACTGCAAAAGAATTCGTGGGATCCATTTCCATGTGAGTGGAGGACCGACAGGTTGTGTTCGTATTCTTTCTTTCGTCGTTTATTAACTTACCGTTCCATCACGTATTAGATTAGAACAGTGGACTCAGACCCTTCGTTTGAAGTGCGCCATTTCTCATAATTTGTTTGTGATTTATATGATGCTGAATTAATTTCTCAATTAAGGCATAAAAAGCTCTACTCTAGCTCCTCGAGCAGGTGGAACGCACGACACTGCCCTAATCCAATGATCTGAGTCCTGACGTATAACAGCAGGCCATACAATGGCAGCCTCCTCCATCAGTTGAGTGCGGGCCATTTTGTGTGCCTCATTAGCCCTCCCGTGATGGAAGAAGCTCATTAAGCTCTTGTCACCCCAGCCCTGTCACATTACTCGGAATTCGCTTAACTGTAGGAGTCTCGTCATTTACAACCATGGATTTGGAGCCATCAGAGGACGGCCATGCTGTTAACAGACTTGAGTCCCTCCTGAAAGATGATACGACAAATCCCTATAATCATATTATTTAAGTTACTCTACACGTGACCAGACCGTGTTTCATGATCACTATTGCTTCATTTCGGAGAGTTCCGGGACACGAGTCGGGACCCTCAATGTTTACGAAATGTTTTTTGGAATTAATTACATAGTATCGTGACCATTGAAAATAAGATGAACAAACTGTGTTTCGTAATGAGTAGGTATACATGTAAACATTAAATAAAATATAATAAGTACAAATGAACTTTAAAGGTATTGATTGAAGAAATCAGTATTTTTAAGTGTGCAGGCTACTGTAAGGGAGATTATACACAACTCGTATAAGAAGAGGAATACAATGTGTAGGCCATAACACTTTAAAGGTAATCTGATATATTTTAATACACCTAATTGAGTGTTTGCCTACCCAAGGTACCAATATCCTCTCCACTGTAAGGATTTGAAAATATATAATGAGCAAAATGAAGATGAAATTCAAACCAGGAACACTTTACGAAGGTATATACTTCACATTCATCTTCTCTAAGTTTTCATTGTGTCGCGGTATTTATTGACGTCTGGAAGTTTACGAATCCCCGATGCTCGAAGCCATAAACACTCCTATAACGCAGTATTTCATGCGTTTCCGTTTCAATACATAGAGGCGAGCTGCTGAAATTTTACGATGATCCAGTAATCTTACCTTCTTCGAGGAGACTGTTCGCTTAACACTGACAGGTGGACATTTCTTTTACATTCTCCGAATTGTGTACACATGCAGTACATACTTTATGGATGACAACTCTGTCCTTTAAGCCACCCTCAATCGGTAGAGCAAATGCACACCGCTCTTACTTTTCTTAGGTCTGCCATCTTCTTTGTTGGCAGGAATGTGAGAGGATAATAATTATATTAGAATGTTAAGATGTGGTACTGTTTAAATAAATAAATTTATTAAATAAATCCATAATTTTATCCTCCCGGGAACGCACATTGACAGGATGTAGAGTGAATTTACATTTGTTTTTAAATAAACGTGCGGTATCTGGCACAACGTAATACAGGATGATGTAAATATCCTGCAAATTACATGGACATAATTAATTAACAAATTTATTCCTTCCATTAGAGACTAATAATCAAAAATTAACAATTTAAACCAACTTCTTTGATATAATAAGTTTCTATACAAGGAAGAATTGTGACTTATGAAATCCATTAAGTATAGTTCAATAGTAGAGAGACGGTTCCCAAGGCTAACATTTTAACCGCCATGCATTATTCACATGATTAATAAAATAACGTAGATTATTCATCACATGTGGATACTCAACACAAGAAAAATCCCTCGAAAATCATCAACAGGAAAATAACAACAAAAATTACACATTCAAAATGTCACGGAATTTATTGTTAAATCCCCCATTGCTTTTCTTGATTAATAAAATATATTACTATTATTACTTGTGAGTTCCAGCTTTAACATCAAACAAATCTCATATTATCTACACTGGAATCCCTATTCACAATAGTCCACCTTAATTTCCCTTAAATAGCGTCCAGTAAACATACTAACGGGATCAGAATAATCAAATGTCCAAGGTAAACAAATAACTTGGCTCCTCACTAGCAGTGTATCCCGTAAGTATTAATATCCCCAAGGATTTATCAAACATGAAAGTGCACACAGGCAGAATTGTAAACAATTCGTTCAACATTTCTGGACGTAGGTGGTTCACAAACTTTTCCGTACAAGGGCTTTACTTACGTATGACTGAAACATAAAAATACCATCCCTTAATTTTAATTGATAAATGTTTCTCTACGGTAAATGCTCATAATTTGGAAGAAAAACGATCAATAATCCTACTTGCCCATGATCATAACCAAGCTAAACTCACAGGGTGGCTGACTATTAACTAATGACACTGTCCTTATAGCAATTTAGTTACACTTTTCGCCCCTTCTCAGTGTTAATGCATTTACGGAGTGACTCTGTAATAGGCCTCACTCTATAAACATGAACATATTCTCCACTAAAAAAAGTAAATCACTCTCTGCCCCGATACTGGGAATAACACTCAATTTTCACTGGATATCACCCCACAGTGAAATAAATGGACCTAATTGCCTATTATGGATTGTATCAGAAGCCATCTCATTTCATATAATCTGACTGAATTCTATATTCACATGACACTGCCACATTCACTACTAACAACACTGTATTCCCACCGTTAAAAATATTACATCTCATTAGAAATTAGGCCCATTCTGAAATATTTAGAGCAGCGCATTATTTCTATATAATTCACAGGTGTGAAATGTACTGAAAACATTATCGTATGACTTCAGTACACGGACATTAGTGAATTCCTTATTAGCCATCATATTTATAAGAGAATATCTACTTCTCAGAGTTTATCATCACTTCATTGAAAAAGAGGTTGTCATTAGTTTGATCATCACTAGTGTTGATGTCATAACCAATCAGAACATGACTGTATAACAGGGACAAGAAGAAATATTACCACCAAATTAAACACCTTCGAGCTAATTCTAAAAATCCACATGCAATATATTAAATCTTTACCTGACTAATCTTAAAAAAATGACAGAATATAACCATGAAAAAGAAAACACAGCTCTTATTTGCGAAATATATTTGGTTAAGGAATGAGCTGATAGAAGAGTTTTCCATTTCGGGGTCCCTGGTGCGGTTAGCTCTTCGTTTAATTCGCCACAGTTGAAGGTAAAAACCAGTTTCCTATTAGACCGTACAGAGCACACGATGTATTCAACACCCCAGTATCTTCATTGTAGCACTTTCTAGTGGTATACAATTTTAATCAAACAATAAACAAAATGATATGACTTCCCCACAATCATAAAAATGCCCAATTTACTGTGGTCTGTTAGCACACGTAGGCTATAGAGAATCATACATTATGATTTTAAGATTTTCATTTGAAATTCAGCCGAAAATTGGAAGCGTTTCAGGTTTCTTGGCAGGAAATACCGACTAACTTTATTACATTCTGTGGACGCTGTATTATTTTTCAGCGCATGTTTCTTCCTCTAAAGACGCTACCTTCAAAAGGGACTGACCACAGCGTTCTATACACAAGGGAGTCCATGTCTGACAAATGCACATTATCATATAAGAATAATAATTAGTCTAGATGTTTGGCTTGATTGAAATTAAAGATCTTCCCCAGAAATAGCATAGTGAACCCTTGAACTTGCCGTTCCATCGTTCCACAGCTCCTTCAATAGAGCTATATAGAAGTCTTAGACCTTGATGTCGTAGCGGTTTTTTTCTGTCACTACGAAAGAGTTCCGAAGAGGCCTAACTAGTTTAAATAAGGAGCAACATATTTATTGAAATTAAATCACGATGAAAATAGTGCCTAATTGACAAAAAGAATCATTTAAACATTTTGTAACCTGTTTGAAAGCAGTCACTATACATGATGTGTGGTTATCTTATTATTATTGTTTAGCATTATATTTCAGAGAATGAAAAGGTATTATAAAATTCATGGAGAGCAAAAACCAGAAAACGAGAATAAACCTGAAAATCGGGCACCATTGATTCAAACGATAACTGAGAGTTAATCCATGCGATCCGTGGAAAATATGACCTGCAACAAGTAGAATTCCATATATATATTTAATTTAGGTCATCCACCAGTCTAGTATCCTATCGGATATTGGAACATCTTCCGAATGGTGCCTTAATCGAACCAAATCGACCGTCAGTTGCTTTGGATAGGTAGCGAAATATTACTAGAAAGCATGGTGTTCATTACAACTGAACAGCAATGGTCACAATCAAAACTAAAATTCCACCATATATTGTCATCTCGTGACACCCTTCACTTACAAACTAATCCCGATGCTGAAACATGCATCACCCGAAACAGATGTCCAGAAGGAACCAACAAGACTTGATGCGAGGGGATCTTACGTTACTTCGTCCTGAAGGAGAAAAACTGCGAAATGCAGGAAAACGTTAATTCATTATGCATTTAGAAGAACTACCAAACACTGAAGTTAAAGAAAAGTGGTAATTCACTTGAAAATGTTCTTACTAAACCGACTTTCAGGTCATGACATAATTATGTCGTTAAATTTGTTAACAAACAAGTCTACATCCAAACAAAATAAAGGAAATCTTTCAAATCTCTATAACTGCGACTACCATACAAATCTGTCTACCTACACTCGTCCCCTTAAACCAAACTACAGGTAATCGGTAGACCAACGTCTCACATGATATAAAGTGAAAGAACAAAAAATGAAAAATAAAGTCTATATTAACAACCGAGGAAATCTAAACCGCATTCGTAGTGTTAATCCTACATAAATAAACTGTAAACACTCGGCATTATCATAGATATCGGACATCCGAACAATTAATCTAAAAGTAAAGAAAGAGTAAAATAGAAAAGGAAAGTTCATCGAACTTGAACACGCGCGGCTAAACAGTAAGGATCAATCTCCATTAGCTAGGTTTCCACGTGGGACAACCCTCACATTCATGCAACTACTGATGCAACGCTATTATGGGAACACCTTCTGACAAGTAAGAATTATGCCGAAACATGGCCTAAATAATAACTTCTAACATCCTTCACATACTTATCCACAACTGCAAACACTAAAATCGTTCAAGCGGACTCGCAAAACTGAATAAACCTATGATTTGACTATATACATGCGACGCCCTAATCCTGTCGCTGAGCCTACGTAGTGTCTACTCATCCTGTAATTATATAATACATGCCGCATCCAAAACCTATCGCTGAGCCAACGTTAGGGTGTCTACACATCATTTATACTGCCAGGCGAAATCGAAATTTAAACACAATTCCGGATATTTAAATCCAATCCTCGTTGATAATCTAACACAATGAAATGAAATTCGCCACAGAATGAACTCGAACCTAGAAATATAACTATATCCATTTCTTACAATAAAGCATGAAATCAAAATTAAACAACATGTTTAATCCATTCCTCAATACAATCTCAACACATGTTCGCTAAATAAAAACAAATTCAACTCTCCCCTGATTTTACGTAATATCGCTGAAAACAGTAATCACTACCATGAGATCCACAGTATAACTCGAAGGTGAGGCTCCAAATGGCCTATCATCTCAACGTTCCAAACCTGTATTGCCGTGAAATGTCCAGTGAAGCAACTTTCCATCAATCTACTCAAGCTAAACTCTCATTCTAATAACATTTATTTTTTCACACCCGCAATGTTTCTAGTCAGCGATAATTTCGTCTCGTAAAAATATAGAATAGAATTCACATAACAATAACCAAATATTACATCGACCGTCTGTTGGAATCAACTTTCTTCGTGAGGTCGGCTCTCACAACAATTCACTTTGCTAGTACCACACATAATCGGCACTTGGATTAATTGCCAAGACCTACGGTCTCATACAAAATAGTAATCATCGGAGAACATTAACTTGTAATTAAAATAGGCGTTACAACGCGCTCACGTGGATTCTACCACCTTTAAATTTGTCAGCTGTTCTGGATTGCTTACAGGACATCGTCATCTTACACAGCCTGTTCCAGAAATGTTACCTCTTAACATACACCCTGTCACACAAATTCCTCTCCGTCGTAAAACGGGGCTTCTTATCCTCGGCCTATTCTTCATCTGCCTTTAATATCTTCCAAACTATTTGCTGCTTCCACCTGCTAATATCAGGAATCCTTTACTGATTCAATTAATACTTTTATTTCGCCATGTTTACCACTTGGAAAAATATTCTATCTCGAGGCAACTAACTCGATAAATATCACACATCTATTGAAGGAACAGTCAAGACCTCTCTTTGATGTTGCCCGACGCAGGTTCACCATCGCGCACTATTTCAACGTGAGTGTGGCTGCTGTCCAGACTGTCTAGTAACGCTATACTTGTCATGATGTATTGTGTTGTCATCATACAATTTGATAACCACTGGCCCGATTTCTTTGTTACCCACCCCAAAAATTTCCGCCTAATTTCCAAGTCATGATGGTGTTGTTTACTTATTCTTTCTGTTCCTTTAACGGGCGTAATTAATTAATTTCGTGTAGGTGATTTCGCGCACATTTTGATTGCATGGAATCGACACGTGTTTCTACTCTGCAAGTATGGATGCCAACTATCCTGCAGGCCTAAGTAAACACATTTCCACCCTGTGAACTTAAGATACACTTAATATTCCTTAAAATTCTTAATTATTTATTTCTTGGTTCATGATATTGCCGAAATCTCTCGCAATGAAGGTTTATTATGTGGAACTTAATTATTTATACCCGTGGTCAGCCGAAGTGTTTCGATCCCGTTCGAATGGGTGAGCCGCTTGCCACGGTGAGTTTTCATGCCACGGAATGTGAGATAAGCTTCCAATAAAGAATTTTGGTTGCACTCATAGTTGCATCTTGCAATTTTCTAGTTGCAATACTTAGCAGGGTAGAATTATGTGTTCAATAGAATGCATTTATATTCACAGCACGGATGTTTTCACTGAAACGTTTGCTCTCACGATTTACATTCAAAATGATGATTATAAAAATGAGAATGATGACCGTGTAAGTAGTTCCTCATAATACTAATAGACTTCCGGACAATAAACGCTTGCCCCTGAGAACTGCGATTGGTACTGCAATAGTTCGTTGCGGTCCGGATATCAACAGGCGTAAATCTCGAGGATTTCACCGCAATCTAACAAAGCCACTGTTAAACTTGCAAATATACGTTGTATGACAAGGTTCCGTTGATTAAAAACCCGGGTGTGAATTCTTCTGTAAAAAATTCGCTGTATTTAATAAGGAATTGTTATGGGATGGACTGAATTACGACCCCTATCGTCGCCTTCCTAGAAGTAGTAATTCATCTTTCCATCTCCAGATGAACGCTGGAATAGAACGCATCATACGCTGGCCGTTAGAGCTTCTTTTCCAATGGTAGACCGTGTCAATTAGAAATAAAAATATTAGCGCCGGCTCTATATCCAAATAAATTTTCCGAACGATTTTATAGAGACGAGCTCTTGACCACAATATCATAAGATCAGGGGTCATAACTAGTCAGACCATCTACCAATTTCTCAGAGAAACATATATGTGGAAAAAAACTACGTGCTGCTCTGATTGGAGAACGTTTAGTTTTAGAACAATATCGTCAGTAAATGTATTTATTTATTTATTTATTTATTTATTTATTTATTTATTTATTTATTTATTTATTTATTTATTTATTTATTTATTTATTTATTTATTTATTTATTTATTTATTTATTTATTTATTTCAGCATTACCTTTTACAGATCTTAGCTCCACTTAAGAAATTCAGTACATATATGGAACATGAAGAGAAACACTAACGAACAAATGAAAACGGCAGCAGGAACTTAGTAATTGTCTCGCATTAGCATTTTGAAATAATATTATCAGAATCGAAACTACAGTAACTAGAGAAATACATAACACATAGATAAAATTTTATAATAAAGTTATGTATTTTGTATACCAATATAATAGACATACAGGGTCTGGCGGTAACTTAATAAACATATGTGACGCAATCCAAGAAACTATGCCACATGTCGTTTGATGGAACTTCTCAGAAGAGAGTAAAACATATGTTGTTACTTAAAGTAGAGCTTATTAATCACATCACATTAAGTTCAAGTGATATAATTGAAGATATTTTTCCTACTATTGAACTTTGATTGCCATTTATTCTTTTCATTTTTGGAAATGAGAAAATTGTGCGTTTGATATAATATGTCATTTTACAGCTAGTGTGGCAATGATTATTTGAAATATTGAAAGGAACAAACATCGGAAAAAATAAACTTCAGTGACATGTGGCATAGTTTCCTGGGCCGCTTCAGAAATTTGAAATAAAATATTGTTAGTTAGCTCTAACAGTTAGGACTGTTTTATTAAACTATATATAAATGTTCACAGTACAAGTGTTGTCGTGTCCTCCAATTAATTGATTTCACACTGGCGAGAAGCTCTCTATCATGTATTATGCGAATTACTACTTTATATAGCAATGCTTCCTGATTAACTTCTTTCCGGTTACCAAAAATGGAGAATTTGAATTCCTAGAGCATTTTTTAAATAAGAGAATCGCCCCTTTTGGGCAGAAGGTTAATGTTTCCTACAATAAGGATTTCTAAGAAATTTTCTAATATGACGGCAGTACGCATTTTCTCTACAATGTAGTCACAGCTGTACACAATTTGCTCTGTGCAAGAAGATCCCCAACTGGAAATGAAAAGTCGGACCTTTGAAAAAAAGATTCATCCTCGAAAAGCATTTATAGGGAGATGATCATTTCACGTCAACTGGTGATTAGATAACTCTTTACCACTCCCTTCTAAATTACTCTCCGTCATCTGAAATGCGATTTAAATCTCTTCTCGTCTTTGTTAAATTAGCTCAGTGTTCAGAATGCAACTTCTGGTTTGATGCGTACTCTAGGACAAGTGCAATGAGGAATGAACAACTGTCAGTTCCTTTTACTCGTGATCCCACAAGTAGCTACGACAGGATGGGTGAATCAAGTCGCGGCATTAAAAGTATCCCTTCCCATTTCTGAAGCAATTCCTTTTATATGCGCGCCTCGGGAGGCCGTACTTTTATGGGGCTATGCGGTGAAGTTTATTTCTGAAGGTTTATGGGCTTGTAAGAGCGAGGCCCATGGACATTGATGACATAATTTTAAGAGAGAAATTTATTTGAATATTAGACAAAAGACTTGCGATGTGTAGGGAGGGAATTAGGTATTTTTATGGTGATTGAGTGCAAGTCGGATCCAATTTTCAGGGTCATTACAGATATCTTGCAAGTACCTCTTAAACTTCTCCTTCCTGAAAATAAAGAAAGCTTGACAAGGGACTCCCAAGGATACGTAAACGTAAAGAAGCTATGGGACTTCATTCAACAGCTCGCGTTGTTCCAACAGCGTCTTAAGGAAATATGTCAGAACCTATAATGATGATAATGCTTGTTGCTTAAATGGGCCTAACATCTAGGTAATCGGCTCCAAAGCCTAAAACTTAATTCATAAATCATTTAAACTCAATTCTTTACCCACGAATTTGTCACATCATTTTCGACTGTCTGAGCTGACTTATAGTAACAGTGCCTAAAATTTCCAGTTTCATTTCATGACTTTCATTTGCATGGAATGGCAGTTTAAAATTAAGCATCTCTGATTTCGAGTTCCATCATCCTTGGATCATGAAATGAAACCCCTGTGTCCCATGGACCATTTTACTTTTCAGACAGACACTTTTCACATTACCGAAAAGTAAAATGTTGATACTTTGCAGGCAAAATAGACTCTGTCTGGTGTATCAATGAGATTAACAAAAATTTGCTTTCCTCACTGGGAAAATGATTGGATTTCTTGTAAATACGTGTGAATATCGTAACTTAATTTTCATCTTGTCATATTTAGAATGCCATTCCCTCCTCAGATTTGTTTCTAGAGTGTCCTTACGCATTACATTCTGGAACGAGTCATTATAACAGACAGTGGTGTAGTAGAAATTATTGCATGAGAACGAGGCTATTTTCTTGAGCCATCTCTATGTGACTGCCGTAAGGTCATTCACTCCTGTCTCCATTTCGGACCAGAAAATCATGCCATGTGCTGTTTCGTGTTCTACCACGCCAGTTTCCAATTAGCTCTTTCTACTAATTGCCCGTCCTCTCCCCCAATTAATATCGGGAAGTCTATTATCGCATGCAGATTCCCTGGAGACCGGCAGAGTAGGGTCTTCGCCGCTGCTCGTCTAACAACCCTTCAACAGGCAGGGGTTGTAAGCTCATTCACTCACAAGAGTCAGCATCAAGAATAAATACAAATTAACATAAAAGTCCATTTTACTCCGAATTTAATACTGACCTGTCAGTCAGTGTGGATAGTAAGTAATTTAATGATGCAGACAATTTTATTAAAATAAACAAATAGCATGTGCACAGGCTTTAAGGATATCAATGCCGAAACTTGTAACTTGTTAACCAGTTCTTTAAGGTTCTCAAAGTTGATTGATCGAATTTAGGTACAATTCAGTTTCACTTAATCGTATCCTGTTGGCTCTGAAGTGATAGTTAAAAGGTTCTAAATTTCAACAATTCATTTCAGCGAAATTAGTACTGTTACTTGACACTTTAAGTTAAAGGGAAAAATATGTATTCTACATAATATGTATTCTATTAAATATAACAATTTCAACTCTTCCCAGAAATGTAGCGAATGCATTCGACAATTTAGAAGGGAGTGAACAGAATTTAAATTTCGTGTTTTACCGAATATGTTTACTATTATAAGCAGCATTTAGTTATGTTTCTTAAAATACTACAAGAATGATTGAAAGATGAACAATTTTGAACAAAATTAGTATTGATACATATGTTTAGTGTCGTAAGCTACATTTAGTAAAGTTCTATAAATGTTATAATTGTTAACGAAATATAAAAAATGAAAGTTTGAAAAATACTTATTTAGGTTATTTTATCTTACAATATTTAGTGACTTCCCAATTATTGTTGAAGAATGTAAAATAATTGACATTTGTATTATATATTATCCGTTCCCTTGTAAAGAATTATTGCTTAATAATTTTCGAACACTAATGCAAAAATTGTAGAAAAAACAATATTTTTATTTGTAAATGACGCCTGGTAGTATTTCTACAGGTAATTCAAAACACTTTCAACATACGAAATTTGCAGAAAATGTATACGTTATATATTATTTTTCACTGTCCTTAGTCTCTTAGTAGACAACTGTCTGCCTCTAGAGACGCCAGAGATCACGGAGAGTGTTACAATGGAGACCATCTATTTTCAGTTTCGACTCAGTTAATAAATTGAGAAATTTACTGAAAATGAAAAATATAATTATTTCTATCTTTTTAGTTTCGTCAGACTAAAAACACAGACTATTAAGAAATTAAAAATCCAATGTAGTCACCAGACTTGTACAACTAAATATATATTTCTTCTCGACTATAGCACTCGGAAGCAGCCTGGATTGTCGAGAATACGAGTCGTTTGCAGGTGCTTAGTCTATTGCATATCATTAAGTCGACGAAATCAATTTCTATCTAATGTTTGGAAAAATATATTTGATACTTAGCTCCTGTATACGTTTAATTAATTATTCAGTTACTAGTCTAAAGGACAGGAACAGTAGAAGGCAGAACATAACGATACTGCACACTAAAATCATTACTGACTCCCATATTTGTGGATGAACACATCCATATCGATACCTAACAGGGAATATCAGATCATTTTCAGTCGTGTTGAAAATGGTATTCACTATCCACACTGAGCAAAGTGAGATCTCAAATAATCTTGATCAAATAGTGAATAAATTGTTATATCGTTGATCCGTATAACTTTAGAAAGGAAAGAAGTGTCGGGTTGAAATCTACAGGCTACCTACAATTTCTGAACTCTAGTTCGAGGAACATTTGTTCTTCTAAGGTGAGGGTAGCCTCTCAGGGACCTCAAATCACGATATTATTTTTATTCTGTCTTCCAAGTCGTTCTTTCATCCTAGGGAGAACGATTAACAATCGCCACAGGCATTGCACGCAAAGTTGCGTGAGGTAGCAGTAATTTTAATGAAAGAAAATAATAATGGTCTGTGTATCCCGTAGGGAAAAGAAGGGTAGGACTGAATTTTCTATGTGTAGTTTGTACCGGAGAATATTTAATATTTGTTTAATCCTACTACTTGCGATTGACTCCAGCTCATTTTTTAATCCCCTGGCTTAATAGAGTCAGAAGCTCGTAATTCAGAAATATAAATGTGTTAATTTGACATCCATCCTTTTTACTCTTCCCATATTAATGCGGCAACGCGTATGACAGATCATCCTGTGTTCGTGTCCTAGCAGTCTGTTGCTGAAGGTGGAGAGTCAGAAGCGTTTGAATTTCATCTTACCGGGGCTATTCGGCTACAGTCATAAAAGTCGTAGAGCCATCGGAAAATTGGGTATTATGGATATGGATACGGACATACCACATGTTTCCTACCAATTTTTAGTAAAGGCTTCTTCACATTAGCTCCCTCGTGTAATTAATTTCGTGAAGGTTTATAATGCTACACTCACAAGAATTATCTTCAGAAGAATAATAAATAATTAGTAATGGCGAATGGACTATAATCTTCTCAATATATTGCAAAGGGCAATGTCTAACACTCAGGAGTCAGTCAAACGAAAGTAAAGCCTTCACCGTACAGGCCATGAAAGTTCATTGAAGAGTACAAACCACCAAGTCGAGTAGAGTAGACCTCTGTTTGCCTGAGTAGTACGGCTAGGCCGGTACAGAACCACCTCGTCAGAATTTTTCTTCTGAGTCAGCACCCGAAGTCACTGACCCCGGCCAAGGCCATTGACCCCATGAAGTCATGGCCACTTGACCGTAACGTCACATTGTAAACAAAGCCACGTGCTTTTGACAGCTGTCAATATGACAGCTGCCATCTTGACACCACGTGCACTTCTTGAACAAATGAACGCGGCTAACCTCGCTGCTGCCATCTTGATAGGGCCTAAATTCACTGCTGCCATCTTAACGACGTGGGTCGCGGAAATTTTAAAAGTGGACAAGGATAACCACACAGACGGGACTGAGAATGTTTGTGCTTTGTTGAATTCTGGGGAGAGGTTAGAGAGCTCCCCTTACAAAAAATAGGGGATGGGTGAGTGAGAGATGTGATCTTTCTCTCTCCCTAGAGGTCCACCGCCGTAGCGATGAGTCCTCTACAAAAACAATTGCCCCGGCTAAGATACCTGGGCACGACCGCCTCTTACGAGGCGAGCGAGTAAAACTGCCATTTGCATTTCCATTTATACCAACGTTGAGAGGGTGGGGGATGCGCAGATCAGCATGCAGTGCGCGCGCATTATGAGGCTGCACACTCTGCTAAAAGAAAATATAGACTCATCTCGAAATTTCCGATTGTCGATGTATCCACAGCAATTGGCGAATGTTGCGCACTCTGGTAAAAGAAAATATAAGCTAATTTTGAAATGTTTCGATTGTCGATGCGCATGCATCGATTAACAATAATTGCGCGCTCTGGTATATGAGAATGTAAGCTCACATCATAATTTTTGAATGTCGATGCGAGCAAATCTTGACGGGTCATAGTCACACATCACATGCTTTTAACAGGTATGTGACGCGGAATTTTGAAAAAGAGAACTACTGTATCCTTACTGCTGACATCTTGACGGGACTGAGCCATGTGCTTTCATGTGGCGCGGAATTTTGAACGAACACTAACTTCACTGCTGTCATCTTGACAGGTCCTAACCACGTGCACATTTTGAACAAGTGAACGTGGTTAACCTCACTGCTGCCATCTTAACTACGTGAGGGCCCGGAATTTGAAATTTGTTATCTTGACGGGACTTAGCCACGTGCTTTTGGCAAGTAGAATTTTTGAACGACCCTAACCTTACAGCTGTTGTCTTAACGGGATTTAACCATGTGCGACACCATCTTGGAGGGGTCTAAACTCAGAGGATCCTAGTTTTAAGGCTAGCTGCCCTTTTCGACATCTCCCTTTCCCGACACCGTCTTAGAGGCGGCCTAACGTCAGGGGATTATAGATCTAAGGCAAACCCTTATCAACATGCCCTTTCCCGACACCATCTTGGAGGGGTCTAACCTCACTGGGCCATAGTTTTAAGACAAGATGCCCTTCTCGGCGCTATCTTAGAGTAGGGGCCTAAGGACTCTAGTGTAAGGCTAGCTGTCCTTCTCAACAGAGTTACGTTACGGAGGTTATCAAAAGCATTGTGAGGTTAGCATAAGGCTTAAGGTCCCCATCTGATAAAAATAACGTACAGCAATGGAGATTTAGAACCATGGCGTCAGCATTTCTTCTGCTGAGTCAGCGCCCGAGGTCATTGACCCCGGCCAAGGTCCCCATGACGCCATGGCCACGTGACCGTGACGTCACATTGTTTACAAACAAAGCCACGTGCATTTTGACAGCTGTCAAGGTGACAGCTTCCATTGTGATGGATCCTAACCTCACTTTTTAGACAAGAGAACGCAGCTAACGTCGCCTAACCTAAGTACAGCAATCTAAACGACGTAGGATGCGCAGAATTTAAAATCCGCGTGCTTTTGAGAGCTGTCATCTTTACCACGTCAGCGTGGATTTTAAACAAGTGAACGTCGCTAACCTCACTGCTGCCATCTTAACGACGTGGAGGGCGCGGAATTTTAAATTGACAAGCATTAGACAGCTGCTATCTTGACAGGTCCTAACCACGTGGGTGCTGATTTTTTTAGCAAGTGAACGTAGGTAACCCCACTGCTGCCATCTTAACAGGGCCTAACCTCACTGGTACCATCTTAATCACGTATAGGGTGCGGAATTTGAACAGCTGCCAAGATGACAGTTGCCATCATGACAGGTCTTAACCACGTGCTCTTGTGGAACAAGTGAACATCGGTAACCTCACTGCTTCCACCTTAACAGGGCCTAACCTCACTGCTGCAATCTTAACGGCGTGGGGGCGCGGAATTTAAAATCCAAGTGCTTTGGCATCTGCCATCTTGGCAGGTCCTAACCAAGAGGGTGCGGATTTTTGAACAAGCGACCCTGGATAACATCACTGCTACCGTCTTAAAAGGGCCTAACCTTACTGCTGCCATCTTAACGATGTAGAGGATGCGGAATTTAAAATCTACGTGCTTTTGACAGCTGCAATATTGACAGGTCCTAAGCACGTGCACTTGCTTTGGCGCGGAACAAGTGAATGTAGCTAACCTCACTGCTGTCGTCTTCACAGGTCCTAACCTCACTGCTGCCATCTTAACCACTTGGGCCGCAGAATTTATAAAATGTAAGAACTGCTAAAATTACAGCTGTCAACTTGACAGGTTGTAACCACGTGCGCTTGTTTTCGATGCGGAACAAGTGAACGCGGCTAACGTCACTGCTGCTACATACCATAGCCAGGGGGCCTAACCACAGAGAATTATAGTTTTAAGGCTCACTGCCTTTCTCGACAGCGTAACGTCACGGAGGTTAGGTGAACCCCACCTCCTCCTCCTCAAACGGGACATAGCCGCGTTCCTCCTCCTATCTCACAGTTTTACGGACAGATGCACTCCTGCAATAGTCATCTCTTCCCCTTTACTATCTACACCGTCTCTAAGGCTTTACGTCTTCATCCGGCGCGTAACCTGAATAAGACAGAACATGTTGACAATCTGTACAGGTTCAATTCTGTTACAGAGGATATATAGAGACTGTTGTTATTTTACAGTAAAGATTTCCCTTCGTTTTATGAACAGAAAAATCTTACCTTGATGGAAAGATGGCGCGCGGTATGATGACAAATTAACATGCAGGCAGATATTCATCATTAGAATAAAAAATTCTAATACGTGGATTTCGAACCCTGAAAAAATCATTCATACGAACCCTGTTTATCGTCAGACGAATAGCATTGTGAGGTGAGCATAAGACTTTATGACTCCAGCCAACAAACAAATAACTATGAACACCGTCCTGTCGATGCGAAGAGGACGTTTTTACACAGAATGAAATATACTTACACTGAATGGCTTGGACGGCGCTGCCCTTCTTGATGATATTTACTATCTTCTAACGCAAGACAATAAATAAAAATATACCACACACTACTGGCCTCACGAACTAGCCCATAGTAAATACCAAGCAAGTGCTGCGACTGTATCTTCTGTCGATATTCGTTTAGAATTTGAACATCACAAAGTATTCCAGCAAGCACAACAGCCTACTTGGGTAATGATACTTACCATCTTCTAACGAATATTGTTGCAAGACAATTCCTGTTCTGACTGAAAATATTATCTTACTTAGTTGTGCAACCACAACGTTGTAATCATTGGCAGGAGGGCTGTGTATGTAAGCTCCGAGGTCTACGTCGTGGTAATTCATCAATGGTAGTGATTATTGGTTTTTAGTACCCGAAGAAAATCCTGCCTCCGCTTTCTTCAGCACAAATCTCACATAGAGTGACCGCGATTTGAACCACGGAACCCAGCAGTCTGAGGCCCTGCCGCCTGAGCAACGGTCGCTTTCTCAATGATATTACACATAAATCAACGGCAAGTTGGCCGTACGGTTAAGGGAGCGCAGCTGTGAGCCTGCATCCGGGAGATGATGGGTTCCTTTGTCCAGTTTCACGATCAAAAATACTTGATAAACGTGTATAATGTTCACACACCAGAGGCGTGCGTTTAATTCGTGGCTCTTAACAGAACAAGAACGGTGACTGATCGACTACAGATTAAATTCCTACACCGAGAGATAGTGGGTTCAAAAAACCGATTTACTGTAGGCTAATCTATAACAGTGTTCATTAATGTCGTTACTGTCTCTCCTCCGCTTTGTTGACTACAAATAACTTTTAGAGTGATCGGGATGTGAACCACAGAACCCAGCGGAAAGGGGCCGGTACACTACCGCCTGAGCAACTGTGGCTTTCTCAATGATATTACACATAAGTCAACGGCGAGTTGGCCGTGCGTTTACGGGCTCGTAGCTGTGAGATTGCAGCCCGGGTATCGAACTTAATGTCTAAAAGCACACGCAACTAAACTCATGGTTTCTATCATGTCTGTCACAATAATAATAATAATAATAATAATAATAATAATAATAATAATAATAATAATAATAATAATAATAATAATAATGGAATGGTTTGTTTATGTCGCATAGCTTGGATTATTGTTGCACCGGCATGGTAATGTCTTTTAATAGTTGAGGTAGACATTGCGCTCTAGATAGTGAAACTGTAACATTTTAAAACATTTCACATGTTGTATTTAATTATAAACCTCAGAACCATATTGAAACGGTACTGTATGAAAAAGAAGACAAGTGTTCATGCTTGGATATTGCTGAAACACTGTACTGTATTATCATGCGTGCAGTCGTAGTGTTGAACAACGTGCTAAGGGCAGAAGTCTCTCCCCTCATACAATGAATGCAAATCAATTTTAAACATGATTAGTTCACTTTATTTTGTATATGTACAGTAAGTATTGATAATCTCAGGTAAGCTAATAAATGTAAATAATGTGTAGGCGTGTGCGTGATTACAAAATCTAAGTTTTTTTACTCTGCAGAGTGATAAAAAATATACGTGGGCAAGGGAAGGTTTCTTACTTGTGGTATAAAGATTGATGTTATACAGATCAATGTGTGTATACATAGTTTTCCGTTGTGCAGCTCACGCACGAGGTAGTAGGTTCGAATCCCACTGTCGCTAGCCCTGAAGACAGTTTTCCGCGGTTCCGCATTTTAAATATTATTATCTGAGTGTCGCTAGCCCTCAAAAAAAGCCATTTTACATACAGTTTATTTCTACAACGTTGAATAACGCGTTTGTTTCAATAGTAATCAGGATATTTTTAATAGTAGTAGTGGTGGTGATTATTATTTTAAGAATGTAACACCGTAGAAAGCAATTGTGTGTGCTGCGGATAGATCATTCGTAGCTTTTATTGGTGTACAGTGAAACCAAGCAGGACTTTACCTACCAAGCGACTGCTGCTCAGCCGCGAATGCCTGCAGATTATGAGGTAATGTGTGGTCAGCATGTTAAATCCTCCTCATCCAGGAGATAGTAGGTTCGAATCCCACTGTCGCCAGCCCTAAAGCGACCGCTGCTCAGAAGGTATAGTATTATTATTCGAGGTGTTACTGTATGGAATCGGTACAGGTCTCGTCAATTTCTTTGTATAGCTTGATATAAACTACACATCTACATACATAAATAGATTCTATTTGCGTAGACTGAAAACGTGGATCGACGTAGGACTTTGCCTACCAAGCGACTTACGAAATGAGAAGTGATGTATTTTTATTCTATCATTAATCAGTTAGAACAGGGTTCTATTCCATGTATTAGTGACATTTTTTCTGACGACAAACTAAGAGAACAGGGGCAACCGCTGCTATGGGCTAGTTCGCGGAGCCTGGGCTCGATACCTAGTCCCACAGCCCACCAACCAAGCCATTTAACATAAAATTGATTTCCACAACGTCGAATTACACGTTCGTTTAAATAGTAATCACCATATTTTGAATAGTAGTAGTGGTGGTGATTATTGTTTTGAGAATCTGAAACCGTAATCCCACTGTTGCTAGCTCTGAAGATAGTTTTCCGTGTTTTCACATTTTTTAATATTATCGTCTGACTGTTGCTAGTTCTGACCACAAAAACCTCCATCCAGTCCATTTGATATACAGTTTATTTCTACAACGTTGAATAAAACGTTTGTTTAATCAGTAATCAGGGTATTTTGAATAGTAGTAGTGGTGGTGATTATTGTTTTAATAATGTAAAACCGAAGAAAGCCATTGTGTGTGCACTGGATAGATCATTAGTAGCTTCTATTTGCGTAGAGTGAAAGTGTGAAACCAAGGAGGACTTTACTTAACAAGCGACTGCTGCTCAGCCGCGAAGGCCTGCAGATTATGAGGTAATGCGTGGTCAGCATGATAAATCGTTACGACTGTTATACACTAGACCGAGGTCGGTATCTTACCTTTTTTAATTGTAATCACGTAGGCTGTGTAGTTCATAGTAGATAGTGTGTTCAAATAACACTGTCGCTAGTCCTGAAGCGAATATGCAACTTCCTAGTGCTACGACTTTCGAGGCAAGATAGCGGCTATACATAGGCTCGTATAGAGAAAGCTGGCCCCCAGGGGGAGACACAGGACTTGACGAGACGCCCTAGAGACGATCGCGCAAAATAGGGACCATATGCATCCGCGCTCGTAAACGAACAGCCAACCTCCCGGTCAATATTATCTTATGTGTAATATCATTGAGAGACATATTAAACTTTGAGAGAGACTCCGTAGCACAGGCGGCAGCGCACAGGCCTCTTACTGCAAGGTTCTGTTAACAGCAAACATAAGGATTATGCTAGGTCCGTCCTCGAGACAGCGTTCACCCCTTCGGTTCCCTCTTAATTATTACAGGGTCAGATAACGCTTTGCCTACTTTAATTCTCTGAAATATATGACGGGTACAGGAACAGACAGCGTTAAGGGCTCCAGTTCAGAAGATCCCGTGTGCAGGTCGCCTACGTGCATCACTGTAGATATAAAATTAAGGTAGTCTCAACATATTTAAATAATGGCAAAATACGAAACCACGTAAAACTATCTTGTTCGATCGCAACCATCAATAGACAGCGTTACTTCTAAAATAATAATAACAATAATAATAATAATAATAATAATAATAATAATAATAATAATAATAATAATAATAATAATAATAATAATAATATACAATAGAGGGTCTCTCTTACCTGTGTCCTGACTAGGTCAGGTACTACGCATGCATGCTGACATGTGACTTCCGGTCATGCCAGCGAGCAGCGAGCAATGTGCAGGTAGACACAGGTGTCGTCCATTTCATTCTATGACTTGATGGAGCACACACCCACATATAAAAATTTTCATATATAAATATATCTTTCCTCCATTTTTCACATGTAAGTATATCAGGTAATCTAAACTTGTTATATTTGTGAATGAAGTGTGCAGAGAATTAAAAACTCGTGTGTGTGTGTGTGTGTGTGTGTGTGTGTGTGTGTGTGTGTGTGTGTGTGTGTGTGTGTTTTACGCGTAGTGATAAAATGTACATTGTTCAAGGCTAGCTTACAGCATGTGCTTTTCCTACAATAAATTCAGTATTTTTGCGTGTGTTCGGTTTTTACAACAGAAAGTGTTGCGTGTGTACAACATGAAAGAAGTGTACAAACGAATATAAGAATTAGTGCGTTTGTTAATAAGTATTGTCTGTTGTTATCTTACGAGTGATTAGTGTTCGAATCCATCACAGTAATAGAAAGAGATTATTTTAATAGTGGATATGTGTTCGTATTTTTTTCTATTATTAATCAGAGTAATCAGGGTTTGATTCCATGTGTTAGAGATTTTGTTAATGGTAACGATAAACAGAGAGAATGGGGGTTTGTGTCCATGATTTTTTCTACAGATATTCTCTTTTAATCTGAGATTCAACAGAATGATCAGTGTTCGAATCCATTACAGTAATAGAAAGAGATTTCTTATAGTAGTTATATGTTGGTATTTTTACTCTAATATTAATCAGAGTAATCAGGAGTAGTATAAGTGGAGAGTTCGGGCGCCACCGCCACCTACGGTTCTCCACAGAGGCCTCCTCCTCCCCCCTCCTCCTCATGGCTCTCGGGAGAAGCCGCCACCGCCACCGCAGGCTCTCGGGAGAGGCCTCCTCCACACGCTATCTAAGAGCGCAACTCTAACCTCACATCCGCCATCTTGGAGGGGCTTAACCTAACTTTTAATGCGTAAGAGAGCTAGCCTAACCTCATGGAAGGGCCTAACCTCAGTTTTACGGCCGATTGCCTTTCCCACGGCCAATTGCACGAAATGGCGGCTATATATGGCTCCTAATGAGACACCGCCTAACCTCACATCCACTATCTTGGAGGGTCTTAACATAACTCTTGACGTACAAGACAGCAACCCTAACCTCATGGAAGAGTCTTAAGCTCAGTTTTACGGCCAGATGCCCTTCCCAACGCCAATTACACAAGATAGCAGCTATACATGGCTCCTTATGAGACACCTTAAGGATGCTTGCGCAAAATGTTGGCTACAGGATGGCTCCTATACAATGGTTCTTATGAGACCCCCTGGGGATGCTTGCGCAAGACGGCGGACACAAGATGGCGGCTATACATGGCTCCTTATGAGACGGCTTAACGGTGCTTACGCAAGATGGCGGCTGCTCTTATGAGACGTCTTAAGGCTGCTTGCACAAGATGGCTGCTGCTCTTATGAGACTCCCTAAGGATGCTTGCGCAAGATGGCGGACAAAAGATAGCGACTATACACGGCTCCCTATGAGACGCCTTAAGGGTCCTTGCGCGAGATGGCTGCTGCTCTCATCAAGAAAGCTAGCTTAGAGGCTAACGTGCCGTGCTAGAAACAACGGTTGGATTCATTAAATTTGGGGCTTAAATGCAAAAGGTTAAATATCTCGAAAACGGTGCATCGTAGAGCAAAACGGACAAAATTTTCTGCCAAATATATACGTTCGCAGTCTCGGGAACATGATAGCATAAGAAAAACATAGCCTAATGATGAGATCAACGTTTCGATTCCCACTTAGGCCATTTGGCATTTGGTCTGTATTAACTTGTATTGAAGCAAATTTTCGTAAATTGATGAGGACTTGGTGTGATAGAGAGTATAACGTACCGTTCTGGTTCGATTTATTAAATTTGGGGCTTAAATGCAAAATGTTAAATCTCTCGAAAACGGTGCGTCGTAGAGCAAAGCGGACAAAATGTTTCTGCCTAATACGTGGGTTCGCAGTATCAGGAACATGATAGCATAAGAAAAAGTAGTCTAATGAAGAGACCAACGGTTCGGCTCCTACTTAGGCCCTTTGGCATTCGGTCTGTACTAGCGTGTATTGAAGCAAATTTTCGTAACCTGATCAGGTCTTGGTATGGTAGAGAGTATAACGTACCGTTCTGGTTCGATTTATTAAATTCGGGGCTTAAATGCAAAATTGTAAAATATCTCGATAATGTTGCGTCGTAGACCAAACGGGCAAAATGTTTCCGCCTAATACGTAGGTTTGCAGTGTCTGGAACATGATAGCATAAGAAAAAAGTAGTCTAATGATGAGATCAACGGTTCGGTTCCTACTTAGGCGCTTTGGCATTGACAGCTATCTAATTCTACAAGATGGCGGCTATACATAGCTTATTATGAGACGCTTAAGTGTGCATGCACAAGATGACAGCTATACACAGGCTCTTGTAAGACGCCCTAGGGATGGTTGGGCAAGATGGCAGCCACAAGATGGCGGCTCCAGACAGCTCCTTATGAGACGGCCTAGGGGTGCTCGCACAAGATGGCGGTTATACACAGCCTCTTATGAAGGAAGCTAGCTTGGAGGCTACTGCGCAAGATGGCAGCTGCTATTATGCATGAGGTGGAGGGCAATTTGAAATTCCACGTGCTCTTGTTTGTAAGGAAAGCTACGTCCTTTTGACAGCGGCCATCTTTAATCAACAGAGCATCGTGCTGCCATCTTCAGCTACTACGTTTGAAATGTGGTGGCGGCAATGTCCTGGTGACAGCTATCATCAGCTGTCTTTAATTAACAGAGCATCGTGCTGTTGTCTTTAGCTACTAACTTTGAAATGTAGTTGCGGCAATTTGAAAAAATCTACGTGGATTTGTTAGTTGTCAGCCGCAATCTTTAAATAACAACGCATCGTGCAGCTATCTTTACGGCACTAGACCTCATCGTGGTGGACGGTGATTTTAAAGTAATCCACGCGCTTTTTCGACATCTCTCATCCGCCATTTTTAATCAACACAGCATCATGCTGCTATCTTTACAGCATTAAACCTCATACCTTTGAAATGTGGATGTGGGTAATTTAAAAATTCCGTTAGCTATTATCTTTAAACAGTAAAAATTTAGTGCATTCGCGAACCTAACCTCTCATCTACCATCTTGAAGGAGGCTATCCTTAGTTTACGACAAGATGCCCTTCTCGACGCTAATTAGCACTTAGGGGTTACTACACAAGATGGTGGCTGCCGTTATGACCTCCTCTGATAAAATGCATCCCAAAGGCTATAGTGAGCACGTGCTGCAGTGATGACGTCATTGTGCAAGTTTAGACTTAACGGTTTTCTCAAGAGTAAGGAGGCAAAGGAATGCAATAAGAATGCATCATGAAAGCAAGAGTGTGCATGTGCTGCAGCGATGATGTCATCATAGTTGTGCATGTTTAGATTTGCAGATTACAAAACAAGTGAATGCAACATGACAAGACTGGAAAGGAAAGTGTACTCGACACAACATGTGTTTAGAACATGTCAGGGATACCTTGGTTCTAAGAAGATCCGATTACCGCATATTCCATGTAGTGCTAAAGGGCTAATAGGCTAAAGGGCTAATGGGCAAAAGTAATAAAGCTCTATTGGGCTAGGGTGCCTCGCCTCTTTTTTTCCGGGCAGGAGACAAATATAGCTACTCGATCGACTATAAACCACAGATGGATGACATAGGTGAGGGTAAACGCTGGGTTTGTAGGAAGGTGTTTAAGCTGTTGTACTGTCGAGAGAGAGAGAGCTATTACTTAATAATAACTACACGACGTAATTCTTGCCCTATTTCAATAATATCTGCTTTGTACTCTGTGTAACCAGCATCGTGATAGGCTCTTAGCTGTTGCAAACGTTTTACGAGTACGTTGGGGTCTTTCCAGTATCTTATGTCTACAAAGGGTAACAGAGGCTTGTTGTGAACTTTCAGCCTATATGCAGATAGATGATGTGAAGGGTCGTGTTTTGATGTAATACGTGCTTCAGCAGTAGCGTTTCTAGGTACAAACTTGTTTCGATAGCAATTAAGCGTTGAAATTTTCTTCTTCTTCATCTTGCATCTCTTCTTGAGATTTTTGCACTGTGACAGAACGTGTAGTAGGCTTAGGAAATGAAGTAAAATCATCAAGCTGTAATGGCAGTGTAACATTGAGATCTTCTTTTTCTTCTACTTTCCCTTTACTACTGTTTTGATCAACATCATTATCCTTGCTATCATAATCATGATCTTGCCTATCTTTATCTTGAAGTTTGTGCTTAGTAACAGAATGTGTAGCAGGCCTGGATAATAAGGGAGAATTGAAAATCGCTCGCAGAGGTGTACTTTTAAAAAAATGAATCAGTGTTCGCTTGACTACGGTTGAGCTCTTCGTATTTCCTTCTCGATGAAGCTACATTACACGCGGCTTCATGACGTTGAGCGTTGTATGCGTTCTTGAACTTCCTTCTACAATGTTTGCATTGAAAAATTGTCTGACATGATATCTCATGACGCCTCTTGTGATAGCTTCAAGAAAATGCTTTTCCACACCCTTTACAAATATGCCTAGAAGTAGCTTCTTCCATGACGGACTTTTATATCCTGCTATTAGATTCTTCTTTAAATCCGCTAGACACTTGTTACTTGCTTCTTCGATGATGCGAAAAGCTTAACGATTAACAGTTAACTAACACAAAAGCGTATAACCAAGGTAGCAACAGTGAGGTTTAATCCCATCAAGAAGGCAGTAGTGAGGTTAGCGATGTTCTGTTGTTGGATTTTAAATTCATAAGTTGGCAGCCATGAGGTTTAGCGCCGTGAAGATGGCAACAGTGAGCTTAGCGATGGTATGTTGTCTTTCTAATTGAGGTTAGGGTCCGTCAAGATGACAGCTGTCAAAACGCACATGGCTTTGTTTACAAACAAGAGCATGTGGTTGTGACGTTACGGTCACCTGGTATGCTACGTCAGCATGTGAAGTTCACAATCCGCGCCTACGTGGTTAAAACTCCGCTAAGTTCACAAGATTTTTACACATAGCTATTCTTTATGCTTTACGTTCGTGCGCATTCGTTATGTTAAAATAGCAGCACATCAAGCGATTGTTACACGCTCTAGTGGAAGAAGTTTAGTACGATAGTTGATGCATGCATCATGGATAGGTGATGCGTACACGCTTTTAAATCTTGCTATTCTTACTGATGCTCTGTTTACAAGATTTTTAAACATAACTATTCTTTGTGCTTTAAGTGCGTGCACATAGGCCATGCTAACATAGCAGCACAAACACATGCGAACGTTGTACATTCTAGCGGAATAATTTTTAGTACGATATTCGATACATGCATCATCGATAGGTGATGCGTACACGCTTGTAAACATTGCGAATCTTTGTGCTTTATGTTCGTGCACATAAGTCATGCTATGATGGCAGCACACACTCTCATGGGATCCTTGTACACTCTAGCGGAAGAATTTTAGTACGATAGTCGATGCATTCATCATTGATAGGTGATGTGTACACGATCTTAAACATGGCTATTCTTCGTGCTGCTATGTTCAGAAGATTTTTAAACATAGCTATTCTTTGTGCTTTAAGTTCGTGCGCATAGGTCATACTAAGATAGCAGCACGCACACATGCGATCCTTGTACATTCTAATGGAATAAGTTTAGTATCATAGTCGATGCCTGCATCATTGATAGGTGATGTGTACACGCTTTTAAATATGGATATTCTTTGTGCTTTAAGTTCGTACACATATGTTATGCTAAGATATCAATTCACACATGCGATTGCCGCATGCTCTAGCGGAAGACGTTTAGTACTAAGGTCGATGCACGCATCATTGATAGGTGATGTGTACACGCTTTTAAACATAGCTATTCTTTGTGCTTTAAGTTCGCGCACATAAGTTAGCAATACAAATATGTGATTGCCGCATGCGCTAGCTGAAGTAGTTTAGTACGATAGTCGATGCATGCATCATCGATACCTGATGTGTACACGCTTATAAACATAGCTATTCTTTATGATTTAAGTTCATGCACATAGGTTATGCTAAGGTAGCAGCAAAAATTGCGATCGTTGTACACTCTAGCGGAAGAAGTTTAATATGGTAGTCGATGCATGCAAAATCGGTAGGTGATATGTACCCGCTTTTAAACAACGCTATTCTTACTGCTGCTCTGTTCATAAAATATTTCAACATGGCTATGCTTAATGCTGCTCTTAACGACGTAGAGGATGCAATTGATTATCTTTGTGCTTTTGACGAGTTCTAAATACGTGGGCATGGATTTTTGAACTTCGCGTGCTGACGTAGCATACCACGTGACCGTAACGTCACAACCACGTGCTCTTGTTTGTAAACAAAGCCACGTACGTTTTTAAGAGCTGTCATCTTGACGGACCCTAACCACAATTTGAAAGACAACATAGCATCGCTAAGCTCACTGTTGCCATCTTCACGGCGCTAAACATCAAGGCTGTCACCTTATGCATATCGTAGCGCGGAATTTAAAATCCAACAACAGAACATCGCTAACCTCACTGCTGCCAAATTAACGGAGTTAAACCTCACTGTTGCTACCTTGGTTATACGCTTTAGGGTTAGTTTACTGATAATCGCTAAGATGTTCGCCTCATCGAAGTAGCGAGTAACAAGTGTCTAGCAGATTTAAAGAAGAATCTGTTAGCAGAAAATAAAAGATTCGTCATGGAAAAGCCTATTTCTAGGCATAATTACAAACAGTGTGGAAAAGCAATTTCCCGAAGCTATCACAAGAGACGTCATGAGATATCATGTAGGACAATTTTTCAATGCAAACATTGTAGAAGAAAGTTCAAGAACGCATACAACGCCCAACGTCATGAAGCCGCGTGCAATGTAGCTTCATCGAGAATAAAATACAAAGAACTCAACAGTAGTCAAGCGAACACTGATTTATTTTAAAAAAGAACACCTCTGCGAGAGATTCTTAATTCTCCGTAGCTGTCTAGGCCTGCTAGAAGTTCCGTTACTAAGCACAAACTTCAAGATAACGATAGGCAAGATCATGATTATGATAGCAAGGATAATGATGTTGATCAAAACAGTAGTAAAGGGAAAGTAGAAGAAAATGAAGATCTCAGTGTTTCAATGCCATTACAGCTTGATGATTTTACTTCATTTCCTAAGGCTTCTACACGTTCTGTCACAGTGCAAAAATCTCAAGAAGAGATGCAAGATGAAGAAGAAGAAAATGTCAACGCTTCATTGCTATCGAAACAAGTTTGTACCTAGAAACTCTACTGCTGAAGCATGTATTACATCAAAACAAGACCCTTCACATCATCTGTCTGCATATAGGCTCAAAGTTCACAACAAGCCTCTGTTAATCTTTGTAGACATAAGATACTGGAAAGACCCCAACGTACACGTAAAACGTTTGCAACAGCTAAGAGCCTATCATGATGCTGGTTACACAGAGTACAAAGCAGATATTATTGAAATAGGGCAAGAATTACGTCGTGTAGTTATTATTAAGTAATAGCTCTCGATCTCGACAGTACAACAGCTTAAGCACCTTCCTACAAACCCAGCGCTTACCCTCACCTATGTCATCCTTCTGTGGTTTATAGTCGACCGAGTAGCTATATTTGTATAGATTATTTTCCAACATTCTCCCTTCCTTAGGTTTCTAATTCCGCTTCTAGATGTAAAGCCGATCTCAAGCCCGGATAAAGAGAGGAGAGGCACCATAGCCCATTAGCCCTCTTGCCCTTTTGCCTATTAGCCTATTAGCCCTTTAGCAACACAAGGAATGTGCAGTAATCTGATCTTCTTAGAACCAAGGTATCCCTGACATGTTCAAAACACACGTTGTGTCGAGTACAGTTTTCGATTCTAGTCTTGTTACGTTTCATTCACTTCTTCTGTAATCTGCATATCTAAACATGCACTTCTATGATGATATCATCGCTGCAGCACATGCACACTCTAGCTTTCATGTTGCATCCTTATTGCATTCCTTTGCCTCCTTACTGTTGAGATAACGGGTAAGTCTAGATTTGCACAATGACGTCATCACTGCAGCACGTGCTCTCTATAGCCTTCGGGATGCATTTTATCAGAGGAGGTTTAACGGTAGCCACCATCTTGTGTAGTAACCCCTAAGTGGTAATTAGCGACGTGAAGGACATCTTGTCGTAAACTAAGGATAGTCTCCTTCAAGATGGTAGATGAGAGGTTAGGTTCGCGAATGCACTAAACTTTTACTGTTTAAAGATAATAGCTAACATAATTTTTAAATTACCCACCTCATCATTTCAAAGGTATGAGGTTTAATGCCGTAAAGATAGCAGCATGATGCTCTGTTGATTAAAGATGTCGGATGACAGATGTCTAAAAAGCATGCGGATTACTTTTAAATCACCGTCCACCACGATGAGGTTTAGTGCCGCAAAGATAGCTACACGATGCGTTGTTGTTTAAAGATGGCGGTTGAAAACTATCAAAACCACGTAGATTTTTTCAAATTGCCGCAACTTCATTTCAAATGTAGTAGATAAAGACAGCAGCACGATGCTCTCTTAATTAAAGACAGCGAATGACAGCTGTCACCAGGACATTGCCGCCACCACATTTCAAACATAGTAGCTAAAGATGGCAGCACGATGCTCTGTTGTTTAATGATGGCCGCTGTCAAAAAGTGAGTAGCTTTGTTTACAAACAAGAGCACGTGGTATTTCAAATTGCCCTCCACCGCGTGCATAAGAGCAGCCGCCATCTTGCGCAGTAGCCTCTAAGCTAGCTTTCTTTTTAAGAGCCTGTGTATAACCGCCATCTTGTGCGAGCACCCCTAGGCCGTCTCATAAGGAGCTGTTTGTAGCCGCCAACTTGTGGCTGCCATCTTCCCAAGCATCCTTAGGGCGTCTTATAAGCGCCTGTGTATAGCTGTCATCTTGTGCATGCACACTTAAGCGTCTCATAATAAGCTATGTATAGCCGCCATCTTGTAGAATTAGATAGCTCTCAATGCCAAAGGGCCTAAGTAGGAACCGAACCGTTGATCTCATCATTAGACTACTTTTTTCTTATGCTATCATGTTCCAGACACTGCAACCCTACGTATTAGGCGGAAACATTTTGTCCGTTTGGTCTACGACGCAACATTATCGAGATATTTTACAATTTTGCATTTAAGCCCCAAATTTAATAAATCGAACCAGAAGGGTAAGTTATAATCTCTACCATACGAAGACCTGATCAAGTTTCGAAAATCTGTTTCAATACACGCTAATACAGACCAAATGCCAAAGGGCCTAAGTAGGAACCGAAACGTTGATCTCATCATTAGGCTATTTTTTCTTATGCTATCATGTTCCTGATACTGCGAACCTACGTAATATTCAGAAAAATTTTGTCCGTTTTGCTCTACGATGCACCGTTTTCGAGATATTTAACATTTTGCTTTTAAGCCACAAATTTAATTAATCCAACCGTTGTTTCTAGCACGGCACGTTAGCCTCTAAGCTAGCTTTCTTGATAAGAGCAGCCGCCATCTTGCCCAAGCACCTTTAAGCCGTCTCATAAGGAGCCATGCATAACCGCCATCTTGCGCAAGCATCCCAAAGGCGTCTCATAAGAGCCAATGTATAGTAGCCATCTTGCAGCCACCATATTGCGCAAGCACTTTTAAGGCGTCTCATAAGGATGCATGCATATCCGCCATCCTGTGTAATTGGCGTTGAGAAGGGCATCTTGTCGTAAAACTGAGGTTTGGGCCCTTCCATGAGGCTAGGCTTGCTGTCTTGTGCGTCAAGAGTTAGGTTAAGGCCCTCCAAGATAGTGGATATGAGGTGAGGCGTTGCCACATAAGGAGCCTTGTATAGTTGACATGTTGTGCAATTGGCGTCGGGAAGGGCACCCGGCCGTAAAACTGAGGTTAGGCCCTTCCATGAGGTTAGGCTAGCTCTCTTACGCATAAAAAGTTTGGTTAAGCCCCTCCAAGATGGCGGATGTGAGGTTAGGGTCGCGCTCTTAAATAGCGTGGGGAGGAGGCCTCTCCCGAGAGCTTGCGGTGGCGGTGGCGGTGGAGGCCTCTCCCGAGAGCCTTGAGGAGGAGAGGGGGAGGCCTCTGCGAAGAGCTGTAGGTGGCGGTGGCACACGAACTCTCCACTTATACTATCAGGGTTCGATTCCATGTATTAGAGGTATTTTGAATTCTAACGGTAAACAGAGAAAACGGGCGTTTGTGCCCGTTATTTTTTCTAGAGATTTTCTTTCTTAATCTGATATTCAACAGAGTGACAGTGTTCGAATCCATTACAGTAATTAAGATATTTTTATATAGGTTATGCGTTGGTATTTTTATTCTACGATTAATCAGAGTGATGAGAGTTCGATTCCTTTATAGAGGGAACGGAGGTTCGAATCCGTGATTTTTTCTACAGATTTTGATTTCTAATCTGGCATTCAACAGAGTGATAAGTGTTCGAATCAATTACAGTAATAAAATTAATTAATTAATTATTGATAGTAGTTATGTTTTTTTATTCTACTGTTAATCAGAAAAATCGGTGTTCGAATCCATGTGTTAGAGATGTTTTTATTCGAACGAGAAACAGATTTTTTTTCTGTTACGGTGACTAAATCAGATGGATCAGTTTTCGAATCTATATCTGTAATACACACTTTTTTTTTTCTGTTGCATGTGTTAGAGATTGTTTTTACACTTCGGATAGAGACGTAAAGCCTTAGCGACTGTTCCTTTTCTGTTTAGAACACGATGGGGAATGTGTGATATATATTCCAAATCTGTACTGTAAGATAACAACAGACTGCATATATGCTCTAAACACAAAGAAAGCTGTTCTTGGTAGCACAGCACAATTCAATTTTTCCGGTTCCCTGTAACAGGATTCATTTACAACGCGTCGTAAGGAGACGTAAATCCTTAGCGACGGTGTGCACTTTTATGGCTTCAACCGATGAACAACATGTTTTATCTCGTTCAGGAAGGGAGGTCACGTGTCGGGTAGAGATGTAAAGCCTTTCCAACGGTGTAGTCGGGCTTTCGCCGAGGGGAAAGGCATCTGTCAGTAAAACTGTAAGGAGGAGGAGGGATTAAGCTGACCTCTGTAAATGTCACGAGGAAGAAGAGGAATTGAGCTGACCCCCGTTACGTTTCGCTGTTGAGAAGAGGAGAGATTCTGCTGGTCTCTGTAATTGTGAGGAGGCGGAGGAGGAGAAGAAGGAGGACGGATTGAGCTGACCTCTGCAACTGTGAGGACGAGGAGGACGAGGAGGAGGAGGACGAGGAGTGGGACAAGGGATTGAACTGACCTTCGTAACGTTACGCTGTCGATATGGGCAGCTAGCCTTAAAAGGATACTCCTTTGTAGTTAGGCCCCATAGCCTGAACCATCACATAACTGGGATTGTAAATAAAGGGTACCGATCTCTGCACATGGTGTTGAGGGTGTTTAGGGGTTGTAGTAAGGATGTAAAGGAGAGGGCATATAAGTTTCTGGTAAGACACCAACTAGAGTATGGTTCCAGTGTATGGGACCCTCACCAGGATTACCTGATTCAAGAACTGGAAAAAATCCAAAGAAAAGCAGCTCGATTTGTTCTGGGTGATTTCCGACAAAAGAGTAGCGTTACAAAAATGTTGCAATGTTTGGGTTGGGAAGAATTGAGAGAAAGAAGAAGAGCTGCTCGACTAAGTGGTATGTTCCGAGCTGTCAGCGGAGAGATGGCGTGGAATGACATTAGTAGACGAATAAGTTTGAATGGCGTTTATAAAAGTAGGAAAGATCACAATATGAAGATAAAGTTGGAATTCAAGAGGACAAACTGGGGCAAATATTCGTTTATAGGAAGGGGAGTTAGGGATTGGAATAACTTACCAAGGGAGATGTTCAATAAATTTCAAATTTCTTTGAAATCATTTCGGAAAAGGCTGGGAAAGCAACAGATAGGGAATCTGCCACCTGGGCGACTGCCCTAAATGCAGATCAGTATTGATTGATTGATTGATTGATACATACATTATGATTATAGACTGTTATGCCTTTCAGCGTTCAGTCTGGAATCCTCTGTGAATTTACTAAACGTCGCCACTACCTCGATTTGCAACTCGTGTTGCGGCCTCATTTAGTTATATACCTCTTATCTTTAAATCATTAGAAGCCGACTCTAACCATCGACGTCTTGGTCTACCTCTACTTCTCTGACCCTCCATAGCAGAGTCCATTATTCTCCTAGGAAACCTATCCTCCTCCATTCGCCTCACATGACCCCACCACCGAAGCCGGTTTATGCGTACAGCTTCATCCATCGAGTTCATTCCTAAATTAGCCTTTGTCTCCTCATTCCGAGTACCCTACTGCCATTGTTCTCACCTGTTTGTACCAGCAATCATTCTTGCTGCTTTCATGTCTGTTACTTCTAACGTATGTATAAGATATCCTGAGTCCACCCAGCTTTCGCTCCCGTAAACCAAAGTTGGTCGGAAAAGAGACCGATGTAAAGATAGATTCGTCTGTGAGCTGACTTCTTTCTTACAGAATACTGCTGATCGTAACTGCGAGCTCACTGCATTACCTTTAAGACACCTTGATTCAATCTGACTTAATATATTACCATCCTGGGAGAACACACAACCTAAATACTTGAAATTATCGACCTGTTCTAGCTTTGTATCACCAATCTGACATTCAATTCTGTTGAATTTCTTACCTACTGACATCAATTTAGTCTTCGAGAGGCTAATTTTCATACCATACTCATTGCACCTATTTTCAAGTTCCAAGATATTAGACTGCAGGCTTTCGGCACAGTCTGCCATTAAGACCAAGTCGTCAGCATAGGCCAAACTGCTTACTACATTTCCTTCTAACTGAATCCCTCCCTGCCATTTTATACCTTTCAGGAGATGATCCATGTAAACTACGAACAGCAAAGGTGGAAGATTACAGCCTTGTCTAACCCCTGTAAGTACCCCGAACCAAGAACTCATTCTACCATCAATTCTCACTGAAGCCCAATTGTCAACGTAAATGCCTTTGATTGCTTTTAATAATCTACATTTAATTCCATAGTCTCCCAGTATGGTGAACATCTTTTCCCTCGGTACCCTGTCATATGCTTTCTCTAGATCTACGAAACATAAACACAACTGCCTATTCCTCTCGTAGCATTTTTCAATAACCTGACGCATACTGAGAATCTGATCCTGACAGCCTCTCTGTGGTCTGAAACCACACTGGTTTTTATCCAACTTCCTCTCAACGACTGATCGCACCCTCCCTTCCAAGATGCCAGTGAATACTTTGCGTGGTATACTAATCAATGAGATGCCTCGATAGTTGTTGCAATTCTTCCTGTTCCCTTGGTTATAGAAAGGTGTAATTACTGCTTTTGTCCAATCCGAAGGTACCTTACCAACATTCCACGCTAATTTTACAACCCTATGAAGCCATTTTATCCCTGCCTTCCCACTATACTTCCGAATCACGTTGAAAATTTTTCTCGAAAGCATTGTTTATTACAGTAAACATTATTTTGGACTCCTTTAAAGAATTCTGAGTGACTAATGTACACACGATAGATAAATGAAATTTCGCCTTATGGTATTACATTTCTTACTAAGCCCAACGTTTTCTAAGTTTCATTTTCTAAACCAACTGCTTTAGGCTATTAGAAAAGGGAACTTTTTCGTCTAATTTGCTTGATTTTCTAGAGGCGTATTGTAATAAAAGGCTACATTCACGATGTTTATTTGGTTCATTTGAAGCAGCATAGCCTCTCCTCCTTGCAATAACATGTATTTTTAGGACTGTCAATACATATTGTATTATAGACCATTAGTATTTAACGTGGAAATTAACATAATGTGGTGATAGCCCGTAATTTCCAATATTTCTGATTGTCACATTACTATATTTGATTAAATAATTAGCCATGTTGTTAGAACTAATATTATTATTCATGATTTCTAATTAACTATTTCATATGGTTTATTGAAGCCTCCGTAGCTCAGGCGGCAGCTCGCCGGCTTCTCGCTGCTGGATAGCGTGGTTCAAATCCCGGTCACTTCACGTGAGATTTGTGCTGGACAAAGCGGAGGCGGGACAGTTTTTTCTCCGGGTACTCCGTTTTCCCTGTCATATTTCATTCCAGCACAATTCTCCATTAATATTTCATTTCATCTGTCAGTCATTTATCATTGCCCCAGAGGAGTGCGACAGGCTTCGGCAGCCGGCACATATTCTATCCTCGCCGCTAGATGGGGGCTTCATACATTCCATTTCTGACCCAGTCGAATGACTGGAAACAGGCTGTGGATTTTCATTTCATACTGTTTATTCTTGTTTCAATGAGAGTTGCCGTGAGATTGCATCAGCCAGAGAATATTCGAAATGTTCCACGCTTAGTAACTTTTTTCAGAAGAATAATTCGATTATGGAAATAATATCATTGTGTTGCCCGATTTTCGTCTCCAATTCTAGCAAGTTTGATGCGAATCTGACGTAAATCCACGGAGATATTCAATGTAATGCAATTTCTCTTCTCTTCGAGATTTAAGTATATAAGGAGTACCGTTTCTCAAGGCAGAAACCAGTATCTTCTGTACCACGGTCGAACCCTGTCGGCCGGCTCGAGGAGATCGCGATGTTTCGCTAAGTGATATTCTTACAAATACTTCGTCGAGTTCCGGACTTATCATGTGTCGAGTGCGGACTTATAAAATTTTCTTCAACTTGTGAGTGATAGAATTCGTCTCCAACTAAGAGCGATATAAACTGTGCTTCGTCAAACTCTAATATTTTTAAAGTGATTGTTTATTCTGAATGAATGTCTACGACTTGCGATTGTTTTTTCCAAGTGCCCGTAATTCAAACTTAACGTTATGAACAGTGTTTACTTCTTACGGAGTGGTTGATACATTTTGAGAAATCTCAGTGACATGACTGTGCTTTAACTTAGAATTTCTTGAGCGGCAAATATTAACAAGTGATTGAGTACCGAATTAAGTTGAACTTAGTGACTACGTCACCTAACTCTCAATTCCGTGTGTAGCTGATTCTCGAAAATTGTGTAAATATTCTTGTAGATGATAGACTGTAGACTGTGTATTTGAATTGTGCATTTTTAACTCTACGAACATGCGAACTAAGGACAAATGGTTAATTTCATTTCATGTTAATTTTCGTTAACAGGTGTGAACAAGATTGAAAGATCCTTATTTCATTTCAATCCAAACAGTGTTAAGACTTAGAAACATTTCGTGTGGAGTAACTTCAGGTTATGCCAAGTATCACAAACTTCAAGTGGCTATTCATTTTATGAGTTTGATTTCGTTAACATTCAACTCAGCTTGTTTAATTTCCTAGTGTTTAAACTAATGTGCGCGTTCGATTGTATTGACATTCGGCCGAATAGAATTCATTTCAAGAGATTAATGATAGAACACGGGATAGATTTCAGTGACATACTACCGTGTGATAATTCTTCAATTATACAGTTCTTATGTGTTACAAACCTTGTTAAAACCATTATTATATCTTTTTCTCGTCTGTGCAGAATCCGCTTTCCTCATTAACACGTCCAAGGCTTAACTGTGTGGTGTGCGTTCAACGTTGATAATTTACGTGACCTGTTTCGACACCCTTACTTCTACACCGCATAGATCTTCTGGACATCGTATTGATCTTCTAGAAATTCTAGATCTTCAAGAACATCCATCGAGGGAGGAATCGTGGTGCAGAGAGGAGAGAAGCAGCCGGAGTTCAAGGACATCACTTCCCCTAGGACGAGGAAAGAACACTTCCCAGTATTTCTTCTGTACGGTGGTGATATGAAATTTGAACATTTGTAAAAAAAAATTCAGTATTCTTGAATAGAACTTTATTTCTCTCCCTCTGTAAGCACTGCAGTTCAGTACCGTACACGCCCTGCCTTGAACCTTATGCTCTACTAGCCCAAGTACGCCATTTACTGTTACTATAACTTTAAATAATTCGTAACTTCATCATCCATATCATTTGGGTTAGTCAAAATCTCTGTAAAAGAAACCCAGATGGGATGATTGCCTCTTTAAACAATAAACCCCACCACCACCAGCAATTTAGAATTAAGTTCCTTGTAGGTCTGGATATTGGCGCTAGAAGTACAGTAATCTAGAGATGTGTGACATTTAATATATAAAGAATATACCTAAGTGGTAATGAAAGTGTAGTCAACTTCAATTTCATTGACAGTGGAGTTCCACTTCTAGTAAAATAACTGCCTCAAACGACACCTGACTAAGATGGGATTCGATCTAACTGTACTCAACATAGGAGCCGAGTGTATATTGATGATTTCTAATTAACTATTTTATATTGTACATTCCTCTATTACTATCAACAAGTATTTAGTTAATCATTTTATTATTATTTAACAGTAAAAATCTTCCTCAATGTAAAAGAAATTGCTATAGACAGCCTCTCCGTTTTCAGTTTGTAAACGACTGTTTACCGATTTGTGCCATACTTCACAGATCTAAACAGATCGGTAGAAGAAAAATGTATCAAAGGGATAAAGGTATAATTAGTTATCAGAGAACATTCATTCGAGTAGGAACTTATCAACTTGGCAGCCTTTTCATCTGAGAATGGTAAAGACACGAGTCACCCTTCCCCTCTCCCTGGCAGTCATAACGTGATGGGGTCGGAAGGTAATTAGCGTGAATTAAGCCTACAGGTGATAATTGATTTAAATTGGTGTTTTCTTGGTTCAACGTCTGCTCTGAATTAAGTCCAGTGAGGTGTGAAATTAAGCATCGATTATGTTTTGTTCTTCGGCGCTTAACAGACGACGGAATTTTAAAGCTCTACTCAATTGATTCCATTTCCCGGCTGGGAAGTTATTTGGAGGAAAGGGAGATGTATGATGAAAGCAAGTATTCTTTGAAATATAAGCTGGTAATGAAAGTTGAAGTACTTAGTATGAAACCAAATCGAAGACATAATCCATTATTTATCATCATATAGCATAGGACAGAGCCGGGATCGATCCCACAAAACATCTGAGCTACTCAGCCCGGCTATATGGGTCCCATAACATTTATTATTATTATTATTATTAACGTAATTTTATGTTGGGATATGTCGTGTTGATTTATTATGTGGTATCCTAGTCCCAACAGCCCATTACATCCTTGATCTGCCAAGATGACTGGTACCAAGCCGGATAGAAGTGAATAATAATAATAATAATAATAATAATAATAATAATAATAATAATAATAATAATAATAATAATAATAATAATAATAATAATAATATAACTACCATTATTTAAAAATTACAGTACAGTTTTCAATGTTACGTGGGATGGACGTATTTAACTTTTCCTTTTACACTACAGCGATTTTCTCCTTTCCTATCAATCAAGAAAATAACATTTAAAATATTGGCGCCATTTAATTTTATAAATAATAGTTTTTATAATTATAACAACGATTTAACCTTTAAACTTGTAGTTTTAGTTGCCAAATTTAATTATTTCAAGTGTAACTACAACAATCCTCAAATTCTAATAATCCAATAATAATAATAATAATAATAATAATAATAATAATAATAATAATAATAATAATGATAATAATCATTTCGTGTGGCTATTTCTAGCCGAGTGCAGCCCTTGTAAGGCAGACCCACCGATGAGGGTGGGCGGCATCTGCCATTTGTAGGTAACTGCGTGTTATTGTGGTGGAGAATAGTGTTATGTGTGGTGTATGAGTTGCAGGGATGTTGGGGACAGCACAAACACCCAGCCCCCGGGCCACTGGAATTAACCAATGAAGGTTAAAATCCCCGACCCGGCCGGGAATCCAACCCGGGACCCTCTGAACCGAAGGCCAGTACGCTAAACATTCAGCCGACGAGTCGGACAACAACAACAATAATAATAATAATAATAATAATAATAATAATAATAATACACTGAAGAAAATGGAAATTGCAACACCCAGAAAGAGTAGTGCTACATTGTTGCAATTGAACGTGCAGGACGAGTGTTTCGTTGTGATTCGATGATTACATTTTCAGGTCCCTCTGACTGCAAGTTTGGACAACAATCAATACAGGATGGGCCCACCACGAGCTGCAATACATTGATGAATTCGTCGAGGCATGGAGTCAATAAGGCCCTGGATCGCTTCCTGAGGAATAATGGTCCAAGCTTGCTGCACTGCATGCCTCTGTTGTTCCAGAGTTGTGGGTAGCTGAGGACGGTTGGCCAGTTGTCGACCCATCATGTCCCACACATGCTCAATAGGACTGATGTCCGGTGATGTGGCGGGCCATTCTAAGGTTGTGATGTCGTGGAGAGCTTCTCTGGAGATGCGTGCAGTGTGAACCTGGGCATTGTCCTGCTGAAACATCCCATTAGCAATGTTCGCCATCATAGGGACAGCCACTGGATTGAGTACCCTATCAACGTACTGTCGAGCAGTCATAGTGCCCTCAACAAGCAGTAATTGTGATTTCACATTAAAGCCAATAGCTCCCCAGATCATAATGCTTGATGTTGGCCTTGTGTGCCTCTCGACAATAAGATCTGGGCGGCCCCTCTCCCCGGTACCTCGGCGCACACAATTTCGGCGATCACTGCGGGCAAGACAGAAGCGCGATTCATCACTAAAGATCATATGCCATTCGTCGACCCACGTCGATCTTTCTCGACACCAGGCCAGCCTTACACGTTGCTGTTGTGGGATCAATGGAACACCTTCTGCAGGGACACGGGCTCGTAAGCCAGCTGCACGCAGGCGATTACCAACTGTTTGTTGTGTAACGAGGGGTGCCACAGCTGCTCGAATTTGCGCTGCTGTTGCATGGGGTTCCATCCGGGCCATCCGGATGATGCGGCGATCCTCTCTCACAGTTCTCTGTCGCGCTGGGCCTGTGCCAGGTCTACGAGTGTGGGTACCTACATTTGACCACTGCTGCCATACACATTGTACCGTAGGTGCCTGTCGGCCAACACGTGCTGCGACAGTCCTTAGCGATAATCTATCCTCACACCCCCAATTATCCGAGCCCTCTCAAACGCGACAGTTGTTGATAGCGTGCTCTTCTCTATCATCGAGGCATGTTTGACGGGGAACACTTCACTGCACAGACTGCAAGTCAACTACGCTACACCAGAGGCCGTATACTGGAGTTGATTCCCCCGCGACAAATCCCGTGGGGAGACCTATAGCAACAGACCAATGGGTATGAAACTTTGATCGTTTACATACCTACATGACATCTTTCCATATCTTGAAAATCAACACAAACGACCAATGCCTTGATGGTGTTGCAATTTCCATTTTCCTAAGTGTAATAATAATAATAATAATAATAATAATAATAATAATAATAATAATAATAATAATAATAATAATAATAATAATAATAATAATAATCATAATCATAATAATAATAATCCTTGTGGTAGATATCGTAGTGCAAATTCTTCCAAGTAATCTGTAAGCTTCCATTTTCAGTCCTAATCCTATTGGAAGTTCCACCCTAAATCGACGGGATTCGAAGCCGACACTCAGGTGTGGCTTGAACAATGCACTTGCCCTCCTTGCACTTATTAAGTATCCGTAGGTTAATTTTGAGACGGGGTTTTGTGATCTGTTTGTAGTGAGTTTCATGAAGGAGCTATACCAAATGAATGGAGAGTTGCTATAGTAGCCCCTCTGCATAAAGGAAAGAGTGATAGACATAAAGCTGAAAATTACAGGCCAGTCAGTTAGACATGCATTGCATGTAAGTTTCGGGAAAGCATTCTTTCTGATTATATAAGATATGTTTGCGAAATTGATAACTGGTTTGATATAAGTCAGTTTGTGTTTAGAAACGGTTATTTCACAGAAGCTCAACTTGTAGGATTCCGGCAAGCTATGGCAGATATCCTGAATTCAGTAGATCAAAAGGACTGTATCGCGATTGACCTATCTAAGGCATTTGATAGGGTAGATCATGGGAGACTACTGGCAAAAATGCGTGCAATTGGACTTGAAAAACCAGTGACTGAATGGGTGGCTCTGTTTCTAGAAAATAGAACTCAGAGAATTGGAGTAGGGGAATTCTTCAAGGCAGTATTATTGGACCTTTATGATTTCTTATATATATATCAATGATATGTGTAAAGAAGTGCAATCAGAGATAAGGCTTTTGCAGATGATGTTATTCTGTATAGAGTAATCAATAAGTTACAAGATTTTGAGGAACTACAAAATGACCCCGATAATGTTGTGGGATGGACAATGATAAACGGGGTTAAAAGTCAGGTTGTGAGTTTCATAAGTAGGAAAAGTACTCTCAGTTTTAGTTACTGCGTTGATGGGGTGAAAGTTCCTTTTGGGGATCATTGTAGAGGCCTAGATTTTAATATAAGGAAAGATATTCATTGGGGTATTCACATAAATATGATTGTAAATAAAGGGTACAGATCTCTACACATGGTTATGAGGGTATTTAGGGTTTGTAGTAAGGATGTAAAGGAGAGGGCATAAAGTGCCTGGTAATAACCCAACAAGAGTATGGTTCCAGTTTATGAGACCCTGACCAGGATTACTTGATTCAAGAACTGGAAAAAATCCAAAGAAAAGCAGCTCAATTTGTTCTGGGTGATTTACGACAAAACAGTAGCGTTACAAAAATGTTACAAAATTTGGGATGCGAAGACTTGGGAGAAAGGAGACGAGCTGCTCGACTAAGTGGTATGTTCCGAGCTGCCAGTGGAGGGTTGGCGTGGACAGACATCAGTGGACCAGAAGTTTGAGTTGTGTCTTTAATAGTGGGAAAGATCACAATATGAAGATAAAGTTGGAATTCAAGGAGACAAATTTGGGCAAATTTACGTTTATAGGAAGGGGAGTGCAGGATTGGAACAAGTTACCAAGGGAGGTGTTCAATAAATTTCCAATTTCTTTACAATTATTTAAGGAAAGGCTAGGAAAACAACATATAGGGAATCTGCCACCAGGGCGACTGCCCTAAATGCAGATCAGTAGTTATTGATGATTGATTGAAGATATTGTGGCCGAAAATTAGTAATTGTTAATCCTTATCTTCTCAATCCCGACAAGATTGCCTTAGCGAGTTCAATTATGAAGGTAAATGAAAGTCATTTCTAAAAGGTGTCCTTTCAGTTGTCTTTATTTTTCTTTCTTTGAGAGTTGATGCGGGTAATACACGTGAGCAAAACTGAATTAATGGCGACATCTCTAGCAGGTGCCAATAATTAACATTTTGGTAAAAAAAGGAGGCTGCATTATTCCCGGTCCTTGTGCCGGATTATGAAAGAAATACACTGACTGACAGAGCAAATGCAACACCAAGGAGGAGTGGTTCGAAAGGGATGAAAGTTGGGGAAAAAACAGAGAGGGCACGGACGAATAATTGATGTTTATTTCAAACCGATATGCAGGTTACACAATGCGCACGGCATCGACTCAGTAGGATGTAGGACCACCGCGAGCGGCGATGCACGCAGAAACACGTCGACGTACAGAGTCAATAAGAGTGCGGATGGTGTCCTGAGGGATGGTTCTCCATTCTCTGTCAACCATTTGCCACAGTTGGTCGTCCGTACGAGGCTGGGGCAGAGTTTGCAAACGGCGTCCAATGAGATCCTACACGTGTTCGATTGGTGAGAGATCCGGAGAGTACGCTGGCCACGGAAGCATCTGTACACCTCGTAGAGCCTGTTGGGAGATGCGAGCAGTGTGTGGGCGGGCATTATCCTGCTGAAACAGAGAATTGGGCAGCCCCTGAAGGTACGGGAGTGCCACCGGCCGCAGCACATGCTGCACGTAGCGGTGGGCATTTAACGTGCCTTGAATACGCACTAGAGGTGACGTGGAATCATACGCAATAGCGCCCCAAACCATGATGCCGCGTTGTTTAGCGGTTGGGCGCTCCACAGTTACTGCCGGATTTGACCTTTCTCCACGCCGACGCCACACTCGTCTGCGGTGACTATCACTGACAGAACAGAAGCGTGACTCATCGGAGAACACGACGTTCCGCCATTCCCTCATCCAAGTCGCTCTAGCCCGGCACCATGCCAGGCGTGCACGTCTATGCTGTGGAGTCAATGGTAGTCTTCTGAGCGGCCGCCGGGAGTGCAGGCCTCTTTCAACCAATCGACGGGAAATTGTTCTGGTCGATATTGGAACAGCCAGGGTGTCTTGCACATGCTGAAGAATGGCAGTTGACGTGGCGTGCGGGGCTGCCACCGCTTGGCGGCGGATGCGCCGATCCTCGCGTGCTGACGTCACTCGGGCTGCGCCTGGACCCCTCGCACGTGCCACATGTCCCTGCGCCAACCATCTTCGCCACAGGCGCTGCACCGTGGACACATCCCTATGGGTATCGGCTGCGATTTGACGAAGCGACCAACCTGCCCTTCTCAGCCCGATCACCATACCCCTCGTAAAGTCGTCTGTCTGCTGGAAATGCCTCCGTTGACGGCAGCCTGGCATTCTTAGCTATACACGTGTCCTGTGGCACACGACAACACGTTCTACAATGACTGTCGGCTGAGAAATCACGGTACGAAGTGGGCCATTCGCCAACGCCGTGTCCCATTTATCGTTCGCTACGTGCGCAGCACAGCGGCGCATTTCACATCATGAGCATACCTCAGTGACGTCAGTCTACCCTGCAATTGGCATAAAGTTCTGACCACTCCTTCTTGGTGTTGCATTTGCTCTGTCAGTCAGTGTACATACATATACACTTACATCAGCATCATCATCATCATCATCATCGTTGACCAACTCCAGTTTCCCAGGTGTGGTATACAAGTCCCTTCCATTTTGTTCGGTCCACAATCCGCTCCCAATCCTGTCCTATTTCCTCTTTATCCTTCTTCACAAAGTCTGCCCACTGGTCTCTGGAGTAAGGAGTCTTCTAGTCCTACGTCTTCTCTGACTTTTTCATTCCTGACTTTATCCCTCCTGGTCTTCTGGATCATTGTGCGTAGGAACTTCATTTCTGCTGCTTGGAGTTTTGAGTTGTCCTTTCTTGCTAATGTAGCGGTTTCTAAATTCTGCTATGCCGACGACTTGGCTCTAGCTGTGCAAGATCAGGTAATGGAGACGACTGAAGAGATTCTGACCGAAGACCTGTCTTTACTGGAAGATTACTTCAAAATCTGGAGACTTCAACCCAGCGCGAATAAAACAGAAGTGTCTTGCTTTCATTTAAATAATTGTTTGGCGAACGTGAAACTGAATGTTAGTTTCAGAGGGAGAATTCTTCGTCATAACTGGAACCCAAAATACCTTGGTGTCATCTTGGACCGTACACTATCCTTCAAACAACACCTCATGAACTTAGCAATAAAGTTGAAGTCTCGAAATAAAATTCTTCATAAACTGTGTGGAACTACCTGGGGATCTTCAGCATCCACTTTGCGATCTTCAGCCCTGGGTTTGGTGTATTCAAGTGCTGAGTATTGTGCACCTGTTTGGATGAACAGTCATCATGCAAGGCTTCTTGACACCGAGCTTAATACTACAATGCGCATCATATCTGGCGCAATCACATCTACTCCAGTTCATTGGCTTCCACTGCTAACTGGTATAATGCCACCTGATCTACGCCGATCTAATGTCCTTATGAAGGAATTCCACAAGATCTCAAGAAATCCTAGTCTACCCGTCGTGATGCCTCTAACATGGATGCTAAGGATTTTAAATCTCTTTATGGGTGGAAAAGTAGATGGGAAGCAGCAACGAATGTGCGCCTTCATACCTTCTTCTCAGGTCCCAGACTTCCAAGTGGATCCCACCTACCACGCAAGACCTGGACTGCCCTGAATAGAATCAGAACAGGACATGGTCTGTGCAGAGCCGCTCTCCATAAGTGGAAAAAGCTACCTAATCCAGACTGTGACTGCGGAGCTCCACACCAGACTGTTCGTCATATCGTCAGGGAATGTAGGATTCGAGCCTATCACGGTGATGAGGATGACTTCCTGCTTCTAACTCCGGATGCTGCACGCTGGATTGAAGAATTAGATATTCAATTGTGAAGCACAAGTTACTTTGTTTCTCAGCTGTAAATATGTATATATGTATATTACTGATTATGTCTGTATAAGCCATACGCTAAATAATAAATAAATAAATAATAGCGGTTGCTAGACTATATGCGAGGACAGGGGTGTAGTATGATTTATACAGTGTCATCTTGGTTTTGAGTGGTACTTGTTTATCTCATAGTAACGGTCTTACTTGGAGGTAAAAATGTATTGCTTTGCTGATTCGACTGTTTACTTCATATTTAGCTAAGTTGTCCTTGGACATTATACTACCCAAGTACTTAAATTCTGAGACACTGTCCAGCTTAGTTCCATTTAGCCTGATTTCTGGCTGACTGTCACCCTTCTGTACCTTCAACACCACCGTTTTAGCCTTGTTGATGTTTAATCCATATGTATCAAACTCCTGACTCCACCCCTGTAGTCTCTCTTCTACATCTTTCTCTGAGTTACCCAAAATTACTACATCATCTGCAAATGCAAATGCTTCTAGGTCTTGATGCCCCTTTTCGTTCTGTGCCTTTAATATTGTATCCAACGACAGTGATAAATAATAGGGGCGACAAAGCACTACCTTTCTGTACTCCCCTTTTTGTCTCAAACCATTCTGACAGTCCAGAGCCGACTTGTACACAGCTTCAGGTTTTCTCGTAAAGCACTTTAACTTTTGAAATGAGACTGTCTCGAACTCTGAGCTTTCTGAGGCACTCCCAAATAAGCTCCCTTGGTATGCTCTCATAGGCCTTTTCAATGTCAAGGAACAGTAGATATAAAGGCTTCTCTTATTCTCAATGTTTTTCCAATAGCATCCTAAAAGCAAATCTAAGATCTGTTGTTTAGCTTCCAGGCCTAAAGCCATATTGTTCGTCTTCTAAAAGTGGTTCTACAATTTCTCGTAATCTATCCTCTATAATAGTTTTCCGGAATTTTTAGTCCATGAGAGAGTACAGTGATACCACGGTACTTGGTACATTTCCGTCTGCTGCCTTTCTTGAATATACGTACAATTATACCTTTCATCCAATCTTCTGGGATGGTATTTTGCTGCCATAGTACATTTAGGAGTCTATATAGCCATTGGATTGCTGGGGCTCCCCCTGCTCTCAACATGTCCACACTTAACTCGTCTATTCCTGCAGCTTTCCCTTTCTTCATACTTTTAAGGCTCATCTCTATCTCCAGCCATGTGTTTGGTGGCTCCATATTTTTGCTAGGATCTTCAATTTTTCCAGATTCTTATCTGTTTTTAATTTCATTTGATGCCTCTCCTTTCAGGAGCTCGGTAAAGAAGGTCTTGAATTAACTCCTGATTCCATCTTCCTCTCGTACTACTGATCCATTGTCCTGCTCTATTACCTTGATGTCTTCTAGATTATTTCGCTTGTTTTTAATTACTCTGTGAAAAAGTTTCTTGTTTCCTTTGCTGTCCTCATCCATATTTTCCGCAAACTCATTCAATTTTTTCTCTTTCTCTTCTCTTACTATCCTCTTAACTGTAAGTTTTTTTTGCCCTGTAGAGTTCCTGTAGTTTAGTAATTTCTTGGCCCCCTGGATCTTGTGCATCTCTTTGCTTTTCCTTGTCTAGCATCTTTTTTGCTCAATTTCCCTCTTTTATAGCCAATATGATTCTGTCATTCCACAAAGGTGTCTCTTTTTCTCTCATGGTTGTTCCTGTTACTCCACAAAGGTCTTCAACTTCACCCAATAAAGTATCTTTAAACATTTTCCAATCTTTTTCTATTGCATTCATTTCTCGTTTTGGTAAATGTCTCTGTATCCTTGTTTAATATTCTTCCTTCAGCTTGGCTTCTTCTAATTTCCAAGTCTTCACTTTACATCTTCTTTTCCTTTTCTTCGTGGTTGTGTTAGCCACATGATTTAGGTCCGCAATCAATAACCTATGATCACTCTCCATACTCTCACTGGGGTAACTTTGTCAGTTATATATTTCCCTCCTCCTTTGTTAGTGATGATATAGTGGATGAGAGACTTATGTTTTCCATCCCAACTATATCTTGTTATCTTCTGGCTGTCTTGTTTTTGGAAGAAGGTATTTTTGAAGATGAATCCATTTCTTCTGCACAAATAAAGCAGTTGTTCGCTTTCTGCATTTCTGTTCCCAAACCCATGTGTTCCAATGATTTCCTCATAACCAAGTCTGTCCCAACTTGTGCATTTAAGTCCCCAATGATGACGACATTTTCTTCATCAATTATACCTTCTAGATCTTGACAGAATTGATCTTTATCTTAACCACTATATCCAACCTGTGATGCATATACCTGCACTACCGTGTAATTTGTGGACTCCAGCTGCATAGATAATTTAATATCCTATTATTCTTATAGGATACTTCAGTAATGGCGTCCATGTCCTTTGTCATCAGGAAAGCGACACCATTTCTGACCTCTCCCTCGCGTCCACTCCATACTAATTTGTAGCCATCTCTGAGAATCTTGCTACCTGCCTTTTTCCATTTTGTTTCACTCATTCCCAATATGGATAGATTTTTCATCTCCACCGTATCGATAAGTTCTTCAATTTTTCCAGTCAGGGTCAAAATATTCATAGTCCCAATTCTTACATTGTTCTTCGGACATATCTCTCTTTCATCGGAGCCATGTTGTCCGTCATATCTGCAAGATCTGCTCGAAGATTTTGTCAATTTCGGTATTATTTTTAATCTCCATCCGAGGGTCGTTTGATTGTTGAAAGCAATTCGAAGACGCTACCACTGGCTTGCTAGTACTACCATGGATCTTCATGTCGATACTTTGGTCAGACACGCATTTCCTCATGTCAGTTGAGTCTATGGTTTACCTGCCAATACTCGGGAGGCTGATTGTAGTGGTTGCCCACTGGGCGATAGGGTCGCTACATCCCTACGCCAACACACGTATATACATGCATAAATACATATATTGAACATCTCCATTAGGGACTGTTATGTCTTTCAGCGTTCAGTCTGCAAGCCTGAGTGTATTTAGTCCACCCAGCTTTCACTCCCGCAAAGCAAAGCCTGTCTGGAAAATTTCCTGCAGTTGACTTCCTTCCTACAGAAGACTGTTGATCACTGCATTAGCTTTACTGCACACTGATTCCGTCTCACTATAATACCGTCCTGCGAGAGCACTTGAAATAATCTACCTTTTCCAGTTTCCTACCCCGATTCAATTATCTTAGGTTCTTTCCCTATTAGCATCACTTTAGGCTTGGAACGGCTAATTTCTATAATGATACTCACTCCACCTATTTTCAAAAAAACGCATGGTACAACAGCCCCGAAGGGCCATGGCCTACCAAGCAACCACTGCTCAGCCCGAAGGCCTACAGATTATGAGGTGTCGTGTGGTCAGCATGACGGATCCTCTCGGCCGTTACTCTTGGCTTTCTAGACCGGGGCCGCTATCTCACCGTCAGTTAGCTCCTCAATTGTAATCACGTAGGCTGAGTGGACTTCGAACCAGCCCTCAGATGCAGGTAAAATTCCCAGGCCGGTAATCGAACCCGGTGCCTCCAGGTAAGAGACACGCACGCTATCCCTACACCGCGGTGCCGGCCCTACTATTTCCAATATTAGATAAAAATGCAGATAAAATTAATTTGCTCTCGTAGAAGTAAACGCATTCTGTCAGCGATTTCTTATCCTTCAGTGTATTATATATAAAACTGTCGTTCATGAATAAGCTTATGAATAATGGCTGCAGCGACACGTCTACACCTCAATTAAAGTTATTTTTGTGGGCTTAGGAGATTGTACTCCAACGATGTCCGGCGTTGATGAGCTTTATGCTAATTCGTGAATATTATAGCTCGGAGAGTAAAACTGTGTCAGACAGAACTATATTTCCTATAATTTTTGTTAGATGAACAATTTAGATGGAACTAATAGTTTCGGAGATTATTTGAAAATTTAAATTATACCTAATAATCAAAAATATCTCCGTTCTTGTCATTATTTTAGACACTCTCGCTGGCTATTACAAGAATAATCAACTAAGATGCACACTTGTGTTTTCCATCTAAACAACAGAGAAGCTTCCCTTACTCTGAAGGTCACTTGGCAAGGCATAGCATTACAACACTGTCCTACCCCCAAGTACCCCGGAGTCACTCTGGATCGTGCCTTAACCTACAGAAAACATTGTTTGAACATCAAGCAGAAAGTGGCTGCTAGAAACAATATTGTGCGGAAGCTATGAATACGTCTGAACGTAGTTTAAAATTATTTGAGTGTATTGTAGTATCTGAACTTTGTCCGAACGTAGTTTAAAATTATTGTAGCGTATTATAATATCTTATTAAAATAGTGTGTTTATTCTATTACTGTGAAATATTTGTGTAGTATAGTACCGTATCTGTGGTACCTGTAGTAACTCTCTTACTGGAATTCTGTTGTAGTAATTACGGTTGACATAACTGCAGTTCAGAATTGTGTAATTCATGTGTATTATTCTCTGTTTCCAGTAATTAACGGCAATTTTCATCCTTTTATGTTCCTTTAGGAATAATAAATCGCACAATTAAGTAGTATTGTAGTGTAGTAGTAGCCTATATTAATTAACTTATTGTCGTGTGGTCGTTGTGAACTATCCTAGACAATATTTCTTTCCTTTCATTTTGATTTTGCACAGAATAAGTGATCTAATTTTTCCTTTTCTTTACATTATTCAGTACTGAATGGCTAAGGAGTGCAAGCGTAGGAACTCTCGGCGTGGCTAGGCATTAAGGAGTATGAGGGAGGAGTTGGAGAGCTTGAGGGTGACAATTCAGATTCTCTCAGAGGACAGGGAGGAAAGTAGGCCTCCCTCAAAAAATGTACAGGATACAGTAGGTGTAAGAGAGGGATGGGAAGTAAAGAGGGGAATTGTAGAAGACAGGTGGTCTAATGTTTTAAGGGGAAGGATATTGCAGGCTACGGAATCCATTCAGGATCAGAATTCAGGACAGGTGTCTGTGAGAAATCGGTACGAGTCACTGCAGGTAGAACAACCGAGGGAAGATGAGGAACAGGTAACTTTTGCTGAGAAGTGTGGAAGTAGGAGAGAGGGAAGAGGTAGTAAAAGGAAATATTGAGTAGTGGATAGGAAATGGCAGTTGGAACAGGGTCATGGGATTGAGGAAAGGGAGGAGAATTAGCTTCTGCAGCTGTCAGTAAAGATAGGGCTGACCAGGAGGGGAGGGGATCAAATAAATTGGGTAGGGTTGAGGCTCTGGTCATGGGGGATTCCATCGTTAGAGATGTCGGGAAAGTGTGTGGAGAGAAAGGTACCTGGGTAGAGTGTTATCCAGGAATTTGGTTAAGGCAGATGTTGAGGAAAGTAGAAGAGAAGAAGGAGGGAAAGGAGAAGGTGGTAGTGTTTCACTTTGGTACTAACAACGTAAGACAAGCAGGTATAAGTGTCAACATAGTTGGGGGATTGTGGGACCTGATAAATACAGCACGGATGAAGTTTAAGGAAGCGGAGATTGTTATCAGTGGAATACTGTGTAGGAGAGGTACTGGTTCCGTGCTGTCAGCAGACAGATGGCGTGGAATGACCGTAGTAGACGAATAAGTTTGAGTGGCGTTTATAAAAGTAGGACAGATCACAATATGAAGGTAAGGTTGGAATTCAAGAGGGCAAACTGGAACAGATATTCATTTATAGGAAGGGAAGTTAGGGATTGGAATAACTTACCAAGCGAGATGTTCAATAAATTTCCAATTTCTTTGAAATCATTTAGGGAAATGGTAGAAAAACAACAGATAGGGAACCTGTCACTTGGGCGACTGCCCTAAATACAGATCAGTATTGACTGATTTGAATTCATTTGATTTGACTGGAAAGTGATTGGGGATTTAAATGAGACTAATGAGTGGTATGTGGGAAATTGGGAGATATATTTCTAGACGCTAATTGGTGGGTAGGAGATAGGGATCTGCGTTTAGATGGCATTCACTTAAAGCGCAGTGCTACATATAAGCTTGGACATTTGTTTAGAAGGATTATAGGAAGGTACATTCAGAGAAACGGGGTGGCCTAGGGATCGGTATTAAGGGAACAGGGAACTGGAAATGAAGTAGGGATGACATAAAAAGGTTAGTGCTCAACTGTAGAAGTATTGTAAAGAAAGGAATAGAATTATGTAATTTAATAGATATATACTTACCAGATATTGTAATAGGAGTTGAATCATGGCTGAGAAATGATGTAATGGATGAAGAAATTTTCTCACGGAACTAGAGGGTGTGATTCAGAAAGTGATGTAACCGTCTAGAGGGAAGAATATCCTGGATGTGGAGCTGGTAAAACCAGATAAGCTCTATTAAGAAACCGAAGTAATAGATGGTATTAGTGATCACGAAGCTGTTTTTGTGGTAGTTAAAAATGAATGTGAAGGAAAGGAAGATATTAAAATCAGGTCTATAAGGCATTACCATATGGCTGATAAAACAGGCGAGAGAGAGGTTTTAATATGTAACTATGATCGGTGGAAAACGGTTCCCTATCTGTTGTTTTTCTAGCATTTCCCTAAATGATTTCAAAGTGGGATAGGAATGGTAGGAGGGGGTGTATTCATTCTGGTGGAAAAAAAAAAAGAAATTGCAAGCAACCAAGGGGTTAAAGTTGACAAGCGCGAAATTCTAGAGGTAAGGATCATCTCCAAAGGTAATAGGCAACTTGATGTCATTGGAGCGTACAGACCGGGAAAGGGTAGCGCAGACGCTGATTCAGAATTATTTGATGAGATAATCAGCTTTGTGGGTAAGGATAAGGAAAGGAACGTGATTGTAACGGGTGATGTCAATTTACCAAATGTCAGTTGGGAAGGTAATGCGAACGACAGGAAGCATGACCAGCAATTGTCAAATAACTTATTAATATGGGAAGGGCATCTGATTCAGAAAGTGATGTAACCGTCTAGAGGGAAGAATATCCTGGATGTGGAGCTGGTAAAACCAGATGAGCTCTATTAAGAAACCGAAATAATAGAAGGCATTAGAGATCACGAAGCTGTTTTTGTGGTAGTTAAAAATGAATGTGAAAGAAAGGAAGATATTAAAATCAGGACTATAAGGCAGTACCATATGGCTGATAAAACAGGCAAGAGGGAGGTTTCAAAAAGTAACTATGATCGGTGGAAAACGGTAAATAAGAATGTAAACATGTAGCGGTATAATTTGGGGACTATGTAAAATTACCGCTACACCGAAAAACTTCTGGTGCGGAATTCAAAAGCAGAGAAGAAATCATCATTTAACTTGGCGCCAAGAAATACAACACAGCAATTGGACGTAAATAGCTAATTGTCATGCATATTAAAGACCTGATTGGACTAATTTATATATAACGGCCGACAATCACTTCGTTATTGGATGTTAGTGGTACATTGTTATTTACGAACTGAGTATCAGCGAGTTTCGCCGCTGGACTTTCAACTGTTTATGAAGCGCACTCTTGTGCCTGCCGCATGAAACGGTTTGTTGTGAAGTGACTCTCCAACAGGCAAGATACCGGTAGAGTTGGTTCCTGTAATTATGGCCTGTAAATGGGCAGTGTGTATCTTCGAACCACCCTAGCTGATTATTTAGTGCTTCTTAATCTGTAAAACTTGTGTGGTGGGTGGAAATTTTAACTTTTAGGATCAAAATGTATTTTAAAATGTGTTCTATTTGATCGTCGCTTCTTTTGCTGTGCGTGCCTGTTCCCAAGGCATTACTGATTTTTTCATAGTAAGTTACGTGAAGGATTCACCTTATGCATCATCGTCATCACCTTGGTAAGTCAGTACCTCTCATCTGTGGATCCCTGAAGTGTATCGCTACATTAGAGCTCCGATATTGAGAAATTCAAAATGACGGAACGACGCAAAATATTTTTCCTACATTGCACCTGAGACTGACTTTCGGCATCGTATTCGGAAATTTTTAAAGATGCGAACATTCCTGTACTGGAAATTATTCTCTAATCTGAAATTCAACGTGCCATTCAATATGCCTACTATTTAATTACGTGGAAATTCACTAACTTGAATTGTGTAATTTAAAATTGTTGGAAGGGTTGTGGTAACTGTTGGCTCGTGATCTTGATTATCTGCAACCTAACTGGGTTGGTTGTTAATTGTCTTGAGGAGTGGAATAATGTTGCCAGAAGTTCCACATCTGTGTAAAAACTGAAAATTAAGTGCTTTCTTTTTACAAATTAAGGGATCTGTTCGTAAGGCTGGCCAACTTAAGGGAAATCACTTCGTAATAATTCAATGTAAATGTAATGATTTATAATTCTGTACCAAGGTGAATACCGAGGAGTGCTTCTAGTTAATTTTTCTTATTATCTGTGCCTTCCTTCAGATTTTCTTAAATTTTAATTCTTAATATGTTTATTATTATTTTAATTATTATTATTATCATCTCTTATTGCCATTGATTCATATTCTTAGTTCCGGTTTCCGGGGCTGTTCACCGTTAACGGCATTGTTGTGGAATGCTTCTTTTTTGTTGATTAGATAACGGATTGATTAGCTTGCATTATTGTGGCGTAACCTGAGTTGGTAACAATGCTGGTGGTGTGTTGTTGTGTTATGATCTTACGCCGTTGGTGTGATGAAATGGTTCACGAGATGAGTTTTAAATTATTTCAGTGTTGTTGTGTTTCCTTATTATTGATTTCTTTCTATCAGTTATTGATTTTCTTTTGAACTGGGCTCTTCCTTAATTTTATTTGAGCCTATCTTATGTTACTTCCGGACATTGCCATTCTTATTTGGGAAATCGGATAGTTGTTACCTTAAAGCCTTCTGTGTTCACTAAGGTATCTTTTGAAACCGAGTATGTGTGGTCGTTGGGCCTGTTGGCAATTTATTGTTTTTTTGAAGTGTAATTTGGAAGTATTTTAATATTTGTAAGTGATGTAACTAAAAATATTTTGTTAATTAGGTACATTAAGGACGGCCGTACCCAGGAATGGTGCACCTTATTTATAAATTTTAAGAGTACTCATCACTCTAAATTTCAGTTTAATACCGAGCTCTGAAGGTACCATTATTGAAATAATTTCTTTTTTCTCCAATTGCAACCAAGTGTGGGTTTAAAAAAGGGGGTCTTTAAGCCATGTTGTTTCCGGTGTGTTTTGGGGACCTTCCGCTAATGGTCATGTATTTGAGTAGTTTCTTGGAGACCTACTTCATAAATAGGTACTTGGTTTTCTGTCAATTATGTATTCTAGTCTTAGTTAGTCCACCCACCCCTTTGTTTTTCTTCTTAGTTTATATTAAAATTTGGTCCTTAAAGTGTGATAGTGAATTGTTATTGTAGTGAATTGCTCTACCCTGGTAACCTCTTCCACCCTCTGTTATGGTCGTGGACCTATTAGCCTTTCCCAGATCCCATCGCTTCCATTTCTCCTGTTTGTGTTTTATCGAGGGCCTCCTCTCCGTAGCTGGCGTGAATCCGCGCTGGGGAGGCACCTCTTATCTCTTTGGTGGTTGTGTTGACGATCGAAGACTTGGGCTGTGGTGTTGTCACTTCTGTGTTGATTGCCCTTTTCTTCCGTTGTCGGTGTGCCACAAACAGACTGTGGGACGGGTTTAAAGCAATTGTTGAGGATTGTGATAATACGTTTGTACCTTTAAAGTTGGTAAGTAATGGTAAGGATCCACTATATTAGAACAGAGAAGTAAAGAGACAAAGAAGGAGGTGCAGGTTGGAAGGAAATAGAGTTAGAAATGACTGTGGAAGTAAGGAGAAATTGAAGGAACTTACTGGGAAATTGAATCTAGCAAAGAAGTCAGCTAAGGATAACATGATGGCAAGCATAATTGGCGGCCGCAGGTACTTAAAACCAGAAACGGGTTCCAAGAGGGACATTCCAGGAATAATTAATTAACATGGGGAGTGTGTATGTGAGGATCTTCAATAGGCAGAAGTATTCAGTCAGCAGTATGTAAAGGTTGTTGTTTACATGGATAATGTAAAGATAGAGGAGGTGCCTAATACTAAAGAAGTATTAAAATTTACCTATGACAGCAATGACATTTACGATAAGACTGAAGAGTTGAAAACTAGAAATGCAGCTGGAATTGATAAGGTTTCGGGGTATATACTAAAGACAATGGGTTGGGAAATTTTACCATATCTGCAGTACTTATTTGATTATTGTTTGCATGAAGGAACTACACCAAACGAATGGAGAGTTGCTATGGTAGCCCCTCACTATACAGGAAAGGGTGACAGATATAAAGCTGAAAATTATAGGCCAGTCAGTTTGAGATGCTTTACATGTAAGCTTTCGGAAATCATTATTTCTGATAACGTAAGACATGTTTCCGAAATTAATAACTGGTTTGATAGAAGGCAGTTTGGATTTAGGAAAGGTTATTCCACTGAATCTCAACTTCTAGGATTTCCACAAGATATGTTTCGCGATTGGCCTGCCTAAAGCATTTGATAGGGTAGATCATGGGAGACTACTGGCAAAAATGAGTGCAACTGGACTTGACAAAAGAGTGACTGAATGGGTGGCTCTGTTTCTAGAAAATAGAACTCAGACAATTAGAGTAGGCGAAGCTTTATCTGTCCCTGTAATAATTAAGAGTGGAATTCCCCAAGGCAGTATTACTGGACCTTTATATTTTCTTATATGTATCTATGATATGTGTAAAGTAGTGGAATCAGAGATAAGACTTTTTGCAGATGATGTAATTCTGTATAGAGTGATAAATAAGTTACAAGATTTCGAGGAACTACAAAATGACCCCGATAATGTTGTGGGATGGACAATGATAAACGGGGTTAAAAGTCAGGTTGTGAGTTTCATAAGTAGGAAAAGTACTCTCAGTTTTAGTTACTGCGTTGATGGGGTGGAAGTTCAATTTGAGGGTCATTGTAAATACCTAGATATTAAAATAAGGAAAGGTCTTCATTCGGGTAATCACATAAATATGATAGTAAATAAAGGGTACATATGTCTGCGCATGGTTATGAGGGTATTTAGGGGTTGTAGTAAGGATGTAAAGGAGAGGGCATATAAGTCCCTTGTATAACCAGAGCTAGAGTATGGTTCCTGTGTATGCTAGAATAATTGTGAATAATGAAACAATAAATATAATTCAGAATATTTATTTTGAATGAATCAATCTTTTTGATTTTAAGTCAAATGTACTTATATACTAAATAAATAAATAAATTATCTTCCCCAGTAATTAACACCTACTTCTGATGAAGAAATTAGTTAATTCATAACATTAGTATGTCATACTAAAATAATTAAAACTTTAATATTTCTTTATCCCTCAGATAATACTTATAAACTGATTAATCTTATTTTTAATATTTTTATCCACCCTTATCTTATTTGCCATTATTATTGAAATTTATTTCCAATTAAAGAAATTACTTGATTACTTGATTCTAGAACTGGAAAAAATCCAAAGAAAAGCAGCTCGATTTGTTCAGGGTGATTTCCGACAAAGGAATAGCGTTACAAAAATGTTGCAAAGTTTGGGATAGGAAGACATGGGAGGAAGGAGACGAGCTGCTTGAGTAAGTGGTATTTTCCGAGCTATCAGTGGAGAGATGGCGTGGGAGGACATCAGTAGAGGAAATAGTTTGATTGGTGTCTTTAAAATAGGAAAGATTGCAATGTAAAGATAAAGTTGGAATTCAAGAGGACAAATTGGTGCAAATATACGTTTATGTGAAGGGGAGTTAGGGATTGGAATAACTTACCAAGGGAGATGTTCAATCAATTTTTAATTTATTTGCAAACGTTTAAGAGAAGGCCAGGAAAACAACAGATAGGAAATCTGCCACCTGGGCGACTGCCCTAAATGCAGATCAGTAGTAGTGATTGATTGATTGATTGATTGATTGATTGATCGATCGATCGATTGATTGATTGATTGATTGATTGATTGATTGATTGATTGATTGATTGATTGATTGATTGATTGATTGATTGATTGATTGATTGATTGATTGATTGATTGATTGATTGATTGATTGATTGATTGATTGATTGATTGATTGATTGATTGATTGATTGATTGATTGATAACTGGAACATCTTGGGGAGCACATCCAGACACGGTGAGGACATTTACCCTTTCTCTCTGCTATTCCACAGCTGAATGCATTATTACTGGATGTTTGAGAAAAGTGTATAGCCTTCCCGATATTCGCCATGAAGTGGCAGCCAAGAAAGGAAAGAGAAAGACGTTGACATCTGAAGCCCACCCTTTGTTTGGATATGAGCCACCACGCCAACGCCTTAAATCTAGGAAAAGCTTCTTGAGAGTAACCGAAACACTAGCAGGAACAGCGCAGCAAGCAAGAATTCATGAATGGCGCGCCAGGAGTCGACATACGAGTATCAGTCAGTGGATGACCCCAGAAGAAGAACTCCCTCGTGGCCGTGTTACAGATTGGGCGAATTGGAGAGCACTGAATAGACAGCGCTCTGGTGTTACGGGTTGCAGGGTCAACCAGAAGTGGATAGTGCCTTGTGTGTATGTGGAGAAGCCAAATGCACTTGATGTAGTTTAATGTGGCTCTTCATCACTCAAGAATTTATTTTATGTTTTATGTTCTTTCGTCATATTTAGTTTAAAACTTATGTATGCTTCTGACACGATATAAATAAATAAATAAATAAATAAATAAATAAATAAATAAATAAATAAATAAATACAATTAGTAAGATTAACCCATTGTCCGACTCGTTGGCTGAACGGTCAGCGTACTGGCCTTCGGTTCAGAGGGTCCCGGGTTCGATTCCCGGCCGGGTCGGGGATTTTAATCGTCTCTGATTAATTCTTCTAGCCCGGGGACTGGGTGTTTGTGTTTGTCCCAACACTTTCCTCTTCATATTCACACAACACACTACACTAATAACCACCACAGAAACACGCAATAGTGATTACATCCCTTCATATAGGGTTGGCGTCTGGAAGGGCATCCGGCCGTAAAACAGGGCCAAATCCACATGTGCGACACAGTTCGCACCCGCGACCCCACAGGTGTGGGAAAAGCGGTAGAAAAAGAAGAAGAAGGGGTCGAAAACGACTTTAAAATTGTATTAGGAACTGTCTAATCTATTGTTGATGTTTGTCTGCTCTACTCACACTTCGAATATTGTCACTGCAAGCAATTTGCATTCTTGAACTAGGAGCCAGCATGTCGAGCTTCTTTAAGTCTTATACAACTCAATAATGTATTTTGCATTTGGATACTATTAGGATTATTTAGAACATAAAGTATATTTTACACCTTAAGGCTATGTGGCTATAACTGGCCAAGTTGGGGATGGGTCGAAAACGACCCACTGGTCAGGATATATAAAAGAGATTTTTTTGTTAAAATTGGGGATTTATAAATATAATATACTTTTATCATGCCATAATATTATATAATATTATTACACAAACGCAGAATTTATTTAAGATAGGAACTAATGTTTCAAGAATACGAATTCTATGAACACTGCTGAATTTGGGAATTCATAGTAAAAAAATATCACAGTAGCATGAAAGTCATTCCGAACATCCAATCTCTTACATACTATGTTCAATGACAAAATTCCAATCCATTTCCTTTTTTGCTTATAGCGGCCTATCGATTCATGGAGAAGAAGATGAATATCTCGCCCCGCAGATGATCAGAGAGTTGACAATGGAGAAGATCATGGACTGTTGGAAGCTTCTACAGAAATTGTAATTACTGGTGTGAATGAAACGGTTGAAAATATTCCTCCGTGCTTCTCAGTTCCTGTTTTTACAGTTACACGAGCATCTAAAGGGGATATCAATGCACCAACATACATGAAGGAAAGGACAAGTGGGATATTGAAATTAGTGGTTTCGGATTTCGGAGACATGTATTGTAAACCCATGTGCGAGTACCGGCCCTAATCAAAATCTGCAGTGTAGAAGGGGAGTGCCGTTCCACTACATGACAAATGTTTTGCAGCTTTCCATCGTATGCTCTGAAACCTCCAGAAAGTGAAACAAAACTAATTCAAAACAAGTGAACTCTTTAACTTTAGTAGATGAGAATACATTTAACTAACTATACAAACATGATCACAATTACGTAAGAGATCATGTCTACTGGCTTGTTGTCGATCCATGCTATTTTCACCATTTGAAGTATAAAGTAATATAAAATTTGTTCTAATTTTTATATTTGAGTCTTATACAAAAGAATATAAGCATAAATTAGTAAAATTAGCAACAGAAAAAGTTAGGGCATAAATGGGTTAAAAGTGCTCACTCATAAAAGATCGCAACTTGTATTATGTACAAATTCTTGTTCCAGCTGAGATCGGAGACATGAAATATTTCCCGGTTTTGAAGCCTTAATATTGCTATGCCCTTTCATGATTATCAAATAATATATAAAATAGTGCACTCAGAGGATATCCCTGAATTTAAAAACCGAGCATCAAGAAAGTTTGCCAAGTCACATTCCCGTAATTTGCAAACAAATATGCAGACAGGTAATAATTGACTCAATCTATTTTCGACACTTTTATACCTAATCCGAGAAAATACGAAGTATGATACCAACATCTGAAGTGAAAGGACCAAAATCCTGATTTTTTTTTAGTTTACAGGCCCGCAAGAGAATAGTTTAACCCTTTGCTTACTAAATTAATAAGTTTTAATAATTTATGGACTGTATTTTTTATACGGTTCAGTGATACGCAGATTTGGATGTATAAACATATTTGAAACCATAAATGGATTAAAAGTGCTCAAAGAATAATATTAGTATTTTGGTCCAAAATGTAACTTGGGACTTTAAGGTCCCGACAGGATTGTTGGGAATATTTTCAAGGTGCGTATGAATAACAGATTACTTCACTATGTTGTATCCGAAAAGGAACTGTAGTGGCCGGCTCCGGGGATGAATGGTTAGCCGTTGGTCCATGAGGTCCCGGGTTCTATTCCCGCCCAGGTCGGAGATTTTAATTCCACTTCCTCTGGTTTTTGGCCTGGGTATTTGTGCTACCTTTATCATTATCATTCATCTTAGGTAGAGTCCTATATTCGCAGAGGTGCAGGTTGCCTGTAGGGCGTCAACTCGAAAGACCCCTCCTGAGGCCACACGCTATTATTATTATTATTATTATTATTATTATTATTATTATTATTATTATTATTATTATTATTATTATTATTATTATTATTATCCGACTTGACAGTAACAGTAATGGTAAACGCGAAAGTAACCGTACTAGTAACAGTAGTAGTTTCTATGTAGCCTTGTTTCAGCGGGTGATTGTTTAGATACAGATTACCATTCTTACAAAGTCTGCAGCAGAAATCACTTATTACTTTTCAGCATTGCCGATCGGCACAGAGAATGCGTTATCATTAGCATATGCCATATCAGTTACTTTGAGGCATTTCCCGCAGTGAGCCGTAATAGTGGAAAGTAAGACAGGACTTTTTCTGCAGACTTAGTATGAATGAAAATGTATATCTAAACAACAAATATTGAATAATAATAATAATAATAATAATAATAATAATAATAATAATAATAATAATAATAATAATAATAATAATAATATAAATAATGTCTCATTGGCACTAATGCCATGAATAGGCTGTCCAATAACGCATGGACACTACTGCAACTTGCAAATTCCAAAGACAAGCTCCTGTACCTGACGGGAGTTTGAAGTCCTCCGTATTTTACAATACCTTAATTATAGAATGCTACATAATGAATACGTTCATACGGAATAATTTATCATTTTAGGTGATCGTTTAGGAGGGAAAAGTATTAGCTCAACATTTGAGCAGTACAAAATGTGCTATTGGTGCTCCAACGTGCATCTCAGCCAGATAGCTGATGATGCCATCAAGCACTAGATTGAGAAACTAAACTGGCGGAAAACATATCCGAACACCACAAAGGGGTTGTGCGTGGCGCATGACGTTGCACTGTTCGAGAGCGTTAGTTACCTGTGAGATTGGACGGAGTAACTGCGAGTGGGTCAAGAGTGCCTTTACGACGAAAAGGCGACTATCAACACCTCACTGCGGTTGAAGTCAGACTCTTTGGCTGAATGGTCAGCGCACTGGCCTTCCGTTCAGAGCGTCCCGGATTCGATTAGGTGTTTTTAACCTTCATTGGTCAATTCCAATGGCCCGAAGGGTGGGTGTTTGTGCTGTCCCCAACATCCCTGCAACTCACACACCACACACAACACTATCCTCCCCTTCAATAACACGCAGTTACCTACACGTGGCAGATGCCGCGCTCCCTCATCGGAGGGTCTGCCTTACAAGGGCTTCACTCGGCTAGAAATAGTCACACGAAATATTAAAAAACAATACTGCGGTTGAACGAGGCCGTTTATTACGGCTACGTGAAGGTGAATTTTCGTTCCGCGCTATTGCAGAACGACTTGGCAGCAATGTCTACACTGTGTATGCAGCAGTGGTCACGAGAAGGTACGCTCGCAAGAAGACCGGGCTCCAGACGTCCCTGTGGCACCTCCGAGAGGGAGGACCGCCGTATTCGGCATATGGGTGCGGCGCAGTGGACTGGGCCTGCAGCAGTTGGCACCACACCGACGCAACGAACTGTTCGAAAACGGTTACTTGAAGGACAACTTCGAGCCAGACGCACTACGGCGTGCATTCCACTTACCCCAAACCACCGCCGTCTGCAACTTCAGTGGTGTCAAGCGAGAGCTCACTGGACAATGGAATGAACGTCCGTTTGCTTTTCGATGAAAGCCGGTTCTGCCTTGGTGCTAGTGATGGCCGTGATGGCGAGGTGAGCGCACCTACGCCGAGAGTTCTGGTCTGGGGAGCAATTTCCTGCGACAGCAGGAGCACCCTCGTGGTTATTCCACACTGCAGATGTGTACAGGTCCGTCTGGTGATTCGACCTGCTGTGCTGCCATTCGAGAACAGTACTGCTGGGGGTGTTTTCCAACAGGATAATGCACGTCCCCATACCGCTGTTTAACTCAACGTGCTCTACAGAGTTTCGACATATTTCCTTGGCCTGCTCTATCCCCCGATCTGTCTCCAGTCCAGCACGCATGAGACATCATTGGACGACAACTAAAGCGTCATCCACAATCGGCATTAACCGTCCCTGTATTGACAGAACAAGTGCAACAGGCATGGAACTCCAACTCACAAGTTGACATCCGGCACCTAAACGATACAATGCATGCCTGCATTCAGTCAGGCCATTACAGCGATTATTATTGGGCCAGTATGGCGCATTTGCGATGGCTTTCCTCACGTAGTCTCCCAGTATTCTTGTACCTTTAATCAGTTAAGTATGTTACCTCGACAAAATTTCCGTATATTCTACATATTTTCTATATTCCTTGTTTCATGGTGTTTGTTAACTTTTTTCCCGTCAGTGTAGTTCTAAAGTGGACTGAGGAGTCCAGTCAGGTTTACAGATAACGTGCAATGTCTGCAGAAATTTTTAAAAGGCGGGACTATAAATGTCCCATCAGTACAGTAAGGGTTAAGCGCTAGAGAAGAATGACTACCATTGGTTTAGATCTTTTGTAACTCTCTCCAAATTTCATTTCTGCCTTTATAGCGTACTTTAGGATGTTTAATTAAAACAAATTTACCTTGAGTTCTATTGGCTGGATATGAGGCCAGTTCACCCTATCCTGATCAGTGTGCGTACATCGCAATTGGATTCCCAATCATAGGACACAACATGAAAAAATTTTCATTGCTTTTGAATTATTATTTAATAAACATTAAGTCCTGTCCTTCATGCGTGTTTCAAATATCGTACTACGATAACAACATGAGTATGTCAACACTCCATTTGGAAATATCACGGAGTAAAGCGTTATAATTATTCCTAGTACATTTAACATGAAATGTATGTCATAGCCCGGTGATGTGGGCAGGGAAGAAAGGGTTGGTAATGGTCAACGCTAAGTGGCGCTTCAGTAATAATGGAACAACAAGGCCGGAGCCATTCCCATTGGAAACTATACGCTGATTTAGTGTTGGCCTCAGTTCCCGACTAAGGGTGAAACTGCTCTCGTATTGCCGTTTTCTAAGAAGGGTTGAATTTCTGTAACGTTAGGTCTATATTACTTCAGAGAAATATGGTAGATGAACTGTTGGAATCTATGGGACTTCACACGGTTAACTCGCTCTTAGTGAGATGCTAAACCCGCTAGCGCAAACAACTAAAATTTTCAGAACTTCTGCGAAGGGATTGCCTTACTTTAGAAAGGAGTCCAATTCTTCCTCAAATGTCACGACGTTAATGGTCCTACTGCACCAAAATGTTTCCTCTTGAATTTCAATAGTACGAGGAGGTGCATATTGGAACTTTCATATTAATTGTACTGGAAAATTGTTCATAACTAAAGCTGTGTGAGATACTTTATGTTTCCCTTACCAGGAATAAGAACCAATGCCATGCGTCATTCCCACGCTTTTTATCACGATTTAGACTGTTTCTCTCTCGTTCTTCTTCTTCCTTGTCTTTAACCCAGTTTATTGGAGTTGGCACTTTGTCTGGATTTGGCCCAGTTTTACGGCTGTGTGGCCTTTCTGACGCCAGTCCAATACAGAGGGATGAACACAAACATCCCCGGCCTAGTTTTCCCGTGTCTAAACCGGCTCATAACCGCGAAGAAAAATCGAACTGGCTCATAAAGAACACTTCAGCTTTATGGTTTTGTTAATTTGTACCTTAAAGTACTTTTACAGATGATTTATGATGAGGAGAGGATTTGAGAACAGGTTTAATCCGCACCCAATCTCCTAGTTGCTTCCCGGTATATTAATAAACTTAAAGAGTTTTTAAAACATAACTACCGGGCAGCTGTGAGCTTGCATCTGGGAGATAGTGGCTTCGAGCCCCACTGTCTGCAGCCCTGAAGAGAATTTTCCGTGTTTTCCCATTTTCTTACCAGGCAAATGCTGGGTCTGTTCCTTAGCTAAGGCAATGGCCGCTTCCTTCCCACTTCTAGCACTGTCCTATCCCATCGTCGCATAAAACCTATCTGTGTCGGTGCGACGTTAAGCTAATTGTAAAAAACATAACTGACAACTTTTGTTTCTTCTTCCAAGTATTTCCTCTGCAGGAAATGTGTATATTTTGCCATATAGGACTGGTTTACACGTGGTATGTAATTATCTCCTACCGCTAATTCTATGTTGTTCTGTGACGGAGTGTGGTACATCTCCAATATCGCACCTAATACAAACGAAATGATATAAGAAGCTATTGCAAATATAAATATTGTTTTCTAGAAGATTTTTTATTTATAATTTTTCTATAAAACAGATTTTATTGGAATTATTTCAGAATTCAACTTTAGACTATCTTCTAACCCCCGAAAATAACAATCAATATTATCATAATTAAATAGTATGTAGCATAACGTAGTCCTAATCATTACTAGGATAATGCCATGGAAATGATCAATTAGAAATATAAAAGTTAATTTATTCTTGCTAATTATTACTCTAAAACTAGGGGCATATTGTGATATTTTTTGATTTTATGTGCGCGGTACAGCGGAAACGTCCAAACACCGGATTATAATACGATTGTTCGTAAAATCTTTGAAAAGTACATTCTAGACAAAATTCTAGGAGAACTTTAACGAATGAACAAGTTCGTTTAGATAATAGGAAGCAATGAGATGAAAAACGTAATATTCGTAACCTTAATTTTAAATCAGCAAGAAATGTTAATGTAGGCTCTTCATTGAGTCGAATGTAACATTTTCTATAGTTCAAAATGCTCCCTATGTAACAGTATTAACCTGATTGCGTGCGCAGTGTTACAGCTTTCATTCATTTTAATAATAGCTGGTAACATTCAAAATGTATTTGATTATGAAGTGATTATACAATTCCACATACATTCCAGTAATGTTGAAGAACGTTTAAGAATTACTCAGAAATAATACTAAAACATATTCCTTTAACTTTCCTAAACTCTATTACTAAGTTTCAAGATGAGACACAAAATGTCGTGGCACCGGAAACATTTCCAAAATGGACCAATTATTTTGAGGAAATTCCGTACTTAATGTAGGCAACGTATTCGCGTTTCATTAGTTAGAGCCACAGTAATCAACTAAGCCTACTCAATGGGTGCACAAGTAGGACTAAAATTACACAAAAAATAAATCAGTACGACTTCCCCTTAATGCGCAGTTTATTATTTCGAATACTTTTTCATATAAAATAATGTTTAATCATAAAAAATACTGTTAGTAGTATAAGTGGACGGTTCTGCAGCCTACTTCTCCTCGGGCCCTCCTCAGAGGCCTCCTCCTCCTCACGCTCTCGGGAGAGGGCTCCTCCTCACGGGCGAATTTGTAATAAAAACCACGTGTTTTTTTGACAGCCACGAGCTTTTCGACAGCTGTCAAGCGGCCATCATTAAACAACAACGCATCGCTAACCTCAGTGCTGCCATCTTCACGGGGATAAACCTCAATGTTGCCACCTTATGCATGTGGTAGCAGGCAGTTTAAAAATTCCACGTGCTCTTGTTTATAAACAAAGCAACGTGCTTTTTGGCAGCTGTCATTGCCATCTTGCATCGCTAACCTCAGTGCCGCTATCTTGATGGAGCTAAACATTATAGTTACTAACTTAGGCACGTTATGGTGGGCAATTTAAAAATTTCTACGTGCTTTTTGACAGTTGTCACCCGCCATCTTGCATCACTAACCTAAGTGCTGCCCCCTTTATGGCTCTAAACCGTATCATGTTGGTGGTGGGTAAATTAAAATCCACGTGCTTTCTTGACAGCTGTCATCCGCCATCTTGCAACGCGTACCCCAGTGCTGCTATCTTTACGGTACCAAACATTAACCTGGTAGTCGGAAATTTAAAATCCACGTGCTTTTTGACAGCTGTCATCCTCCATTTTGCATCGCAAACCACAGTGCTTCCCTCATTAGCTACTACCTTTGAAAAGTGGTGGTGGGTAATTTAAAATCTACGTGCTTTTTGACAGCGGCCATCTTTAATCAACAGAGCATAGTGCTGCTATCTTTAGCTACTACCTTTGAAATGTGGTGGCAGCAAATTCCACGTGCTTTTGTGACTGCTGTCATCCGCCATCTTTAATTAACAGAGCAAACAAAGCCACGTGCTTTTTGACAGCTCTCATCCGCCATCTTGCATCGCTAACCTCAATGCTGCCCTCTTTACGGCACTCCCATTGAAATGTGGTGTCGCAGCGGCCATCTTTGATCAACAGAGCATTGTACTGCCATCTTTATGTCACTAAACCTCATCCTTTGACATGTGGTAGAGGGAAATTTGAATAATTCCACGTGGTACTTTGTTAGCGGCCATCTTTAGTCAACAGAACACCTTGCTGCTATCTTTATTGTAGTAGCGGGTAATTTTATGTGCAGCTGCGATCTTCTTTAATCAGCAAAGCATCGTGCTTCTATCTTTAGCTACATACCTTTGAAATGTGGTGGCGGCGATTTGAAATTCTATCATGCTGCCATCCTTACGGTACAAATTCACATACCATTGACATGTGGTGGTGGCAATTTGAAATTCTATCAAGCTGCTGTCTTTACAACACTCATAGTAGCGGGCAATTCTACAGCGAAAATCAAAAAAGTGCTAGCTAAATCCACATTGCCTGCAACCTTACGCAGGCAATTTGTTAGGCGCTATCTTCTCTGTTGACGATCCCTACCTGACGGATCTGTTCAGGATTCGAGTTAAAGCATGCAGAAGCAAGTACAGCCTTAGGCGAATGGTGCTCAGCACGACTTGCATCTGGCATGCTCTTGTGCAACAACTCAGAGTAAAAGCAAGCAAAACGGGTGTGAATTAGCAAAAATAAATCCCGGTTTTGTTACGTCAGGAAGGGCATCCGGCCGTAAAACAGATTCCTTTGATTTAGAATCCCGGTCCTTTGGCGTCAGGAAGGGCATCCTGCTGTAAGACAATTGTCCGTAAAGTAAGACACCGGATACTGCGATTTAAAATCTTAGTCCTCTCTTCACGAATGGCATCCGACTGTAAAACAGATTCTCGCTATTTAAAATCCCAGTCTTTGCGTTAACATCTGGCTATAAAACAATTGTTTGTGAATTAAGACACTAGATACTGCGATTTAAAATCCCGGTTTTGAGTGAAGAAGGGCATCCGGCCGTAAAATACATTCTTGCGACTTAAAATCCCGGTCCTTGCGTCAGAAAGGGCATCCGGTCGTAAAGCAATTGTTCATGAAGTAAGACACTAGATACTGCGATTTAAAATTCCGGTCCTGTTCCGTCAGGAAGGGCATCCGGCCGTAAAACAGATTCTTAGGGCTTGGAGCGCGGAAGCGGGTAGCCGTCTTCTAGCATTTACAGTGTAGTTCGAACCACGCTATATAGGCGTTAAGCCGTAGAAGTAGGCTATGTGCTAGCACTGGACTGTACTAAGCGAAGCTGAAATGGCATATCTGTTGAACGTACCAAGTCTAAGATGCGTAAGTCCCCGGGGCTAGAAAAATATCAAGGGTGTGTGTTTTACTGAAACGTTGTTGTATTTGTTGGAGAAGAGAGTCAGCTTCAAGTCAGTCAGTGTTCACTCGCAGGAATGCGAGACACAGCACTTTTCGCTGGGTGCAAAGTCCATCGCACGCTTACAGCCTGCACCATAAATAACAGCAGCAGACTTTAGGCCTGCTGTCTCATGCCGGATAGGGCTGAGTAGCTCAGAGGCGCTGGCTTTTTAACATAGCGGGCTTGATCCCTGCACAGTTTAAAGGTGCTTAAATACGTAAGCCTCGTTTTACTGACAGAACTCCTAAATTCCTACACCTCGACGTCTCAAAACATCAGGTTCGATCCTAACTCAGGCTAGTCGTGCATGGCAGAACTTGAAAGGGACTAAATTCCGTTACCTCGGTGTTTCTAGGTTCGATCCTGTAGCTCAGTCTGGTTGTCCACGGCAGAACTTCTGAGGGACTAAATTCCGGCACATCGGCGTCTCCGAAAACAGCAAGTTCGATCCTAGCTCAGTTCGGCGGGTCGGTCTTCTGTCGGTAGATTTACTTGCAGAACTGTTGAGGGACTAAATTTCGACACTTCGGCGTCTCGTGTTGTCAAAATAACAGGTTCGATGCTAGTTCAGTCTAGTCATGCACGGCAAAACTTCTAAGGGACTAAATTCCGTTACCTCGGCGTCTCCAGGTTCGATCCTCTAGGTCAGTCTGAAGGTGCTTTGTTGAACTTTTGAGGGACTAATTTCCGGCACCTCGGCGTCTCCGAAAACAGCAAGTTCGATCTTAGCTCAGTTCGATGGTTCGACCTTATGTTGGTAGATTTTTGGAAGAACTCGGCGTCGCGTGTTGTTAACATAGCAGGTTCGATCCTGTGGCGCAGTCTAAAGGTGCTCAGAAGAAATTTTGAGGGACGAAATTCCGACACCTCAGCGTCTCCAGGTTCGATCCTGTAGCTCAGTCTAAAGGTGCTCGGTGGAACTCTTGAGGGACTAAATTCCGACACCTCGGCGTCTCTGGCAGGTTCGATCCGGCAGTGGATACCGTAGATGATACCCCCTTTCTTTACAGCCCGTTGTTGTTAGCTTAGAGTCGCTCTTTGTTAACAACCCATTTTTGAGATACTAGCACGGAAAGGAAGAAGGGCATCAGTCTACTGCTTACTTTGAAGGCCTGTGCTTTTCCCGACCGCTCAGAAAGTCAGTGCAAGAACTTTCGTTACATCTGTAGTGCAGACGTATGCAGATTGCATAGCCGCCTAGTAAAAAGTCGCAGTCCACCGGATGTAGTCTTTGTGAAATGCACGCCTGTTTGCAGTTCGCCTTGTGTGGTAAGTGTGTGCATATAACTAATTTACTCAATTCCTGTACTTTCATTCAAACTCATCATCGTCCACCGTCTAGTAATAAAACAAAAGGTAATATTAATTCTTTGATTATTATTATTATTATTATTATTATTATTACTATTATTATTATTATTATTATTATTATTATTATTATTATTATTATTATTATTATTATTATTACGATATTTTTTCTTTGTTTTTAGAAAACCACCGTCTGCTGTTAATATTATTCCAGTGACTATTCTTCAGTTTGCAGCCTTCAACTTAAAGTAAGCCTAAACGGTTGGTTAGTGCTAGGCAGTCCTGTTGATAATCTAACTAACCTTCATGCTCTTTCTTTTCCTTTCCTTTCATTACTATGTGCTACTCTTAGGCAGTAATGTCTCTATTAATAATTAGTTGTTCTTTGGGTCGTGGGAAATAACTGGGGAGCAGGACTAGTACCCTACCCAGGTAGCCTTACCTGCTTGCTGAGCAGGACCCTTTTAGTGGGATAGGAAGATTAAAAGGCATAGACAAGGAAGTGGTTAATCTTATAACTTCAAACTCGTAACAATGTCTGACCTCTATGGGTTGAAACTTGGTTTCTTCCGAGCATTGCAACTTTTGTCTAATCTCTATTGATGAATGGTTGTTCTCTTCAAACTTCATGCTGGTTACTGTATATAACCGTTATTAATTGAATTTTCGTTTTTTCTAGTTTTTAACCTTGCTACTCAGGAGAAGGACATTGAGTTACTATATTTTTAACGACGGCAGCAACACCCTCATCGATCGTTATCTGCAAGAGTGCTGCTACTTTGTTAGGTATGGAACATTCATCTCTCTGTTTACTTCTTCTAAATATAAACTTACGATAATATCTAAACTCTATAGGTAAAAACTTGGTTTCTTCCAAACTTTACAACTATGTGTGTCTCCATTACTAATACATTTAACCTTTAGTAGTAAATGAAATGAAATGGCGTATGGCTTTTAATGCCGGGAGTATCCGAGGAGAAGTTCGGCTCGCCAGTTGCAGGTCTGTTGATTTGACTTCCGTAGGCGACCTGCGCGTCATGATGAGGATGAAATGATGATGAAGACGACATATACACCCAGCCCCGTGCCGGCGAAATTAACCAATTAAGGTTAAAATTCCCGACCCTGCTGGGAATCGAACCCGGGACCCCTGCGGCCAAAGGCCAGCACGCTTACTATTGAGCCATGGAGCCGGACATCTTTAGTAGTAATCTCCAAACTCGTGACAATGTCTGACCTCTATAGGTGAAACTTGGTTTCTTCCGAACATCTCAACTTTTGTCTAATCTCTATTAATAAATTGTTGTTCTCTTCAAACCTCATGGTGGTTACTGTTATTATTTGAATTTTCGTTTTTTCTAGTTTTAACCTTGCCACAAGAGAGAAGGACATTGAGTTAACATACTTTTGACAACGACAGCAACACCCTCATCGATCGTTATCCGCAAGAGTGCTTCTACATTGTTAGGTATGGAACATTCATCTCTCTGTTTGCTTTTTCTAACCTCAATCTCGTGACAATGTCTGATCTCTATAGGCTGAAACTTGGTTTCTTCCGAAAATTACAACTATACGTAACCCTTTACTCTTTTATATAATCTCTATTGATAAATGGTTTTACTCTTTTCAGAATTTGTTGCATATGCTGTTTACTTAAACACTTTATTCTACTATTAGCAGAGAGAGGACACTATGTTCCCCTGCGAGCAGTGTAAGGCAACGTTCACAAGACAGGATAACCTTGCACGTCATATTAAAATAAAACATCATCAGATATCTACTTGCGACTATAACCCTACTATGTTCTCCTGCGAGCAGTGAAAGCCAACGTTCACAAAACAAGATAACTTTGCACGTCATATTAAAACAAAACACCATAACATAACATCTGCTCTATGTGATGTTTGTGGGGGGTATTTCGCTAATGTAGGGCAACACCTGGCTCACTTAGTAGAAGTACATCAGGTATGTACTTGCGACTATAACCCTCAGGCTACGCAAAGAAAGCGTGTAAATACTGATGTAGATGTAGAAAGCTGTAGTAAAAAACCAAGCAAAAATGAAGTTACTGAAGAACTTCAAAATATGCATTGTGAACACTGTAACACTAATGTACCATCTTCACATTTTCACGGTCACTTACGAAATAATGCGCATAAAAATAATGCGTGTAGAAGTGCTAGTAATACAAACAGAGAAGAAATTAATACTGCGTTTGAAAGTAGGGTTTTTAGTTGCAAAATTCATACTAGTCAGAATTTTCAAAGCACTGAAAACTTTTTAAATTGCGTTCAACCGGATGTGCAACAGCTTCTTAACAAAACTTTGTCTGATCATAATTTATTCACAGTTAACTTCGAATTTTTCGCATTGTATATTAAGAGCACAGATGGAAGTGAAATAACTGAAATTAAATCATTTAATACCAAGAATTTTGTAGAATGCAACTAATTTCAGTGATGCATTTAGGGATATTTCGAACATTATTTAAACGAAGAGCGAGCAATTTGAGGAAAAAGACGCAAGGTGGAATTTAGTTGAAATTTTGTATCTAGAGGTTAACATCAAAAAGTACAATCCATTGCGAGGATCTTCATACATCGAGCTGCCGACATGGATTAAGCGAAAAAAAGCTGTTGTGAACACCCAAACCAATAACGAGGTGTGTTTTGCATGGGCTGTTGTGTCAGCTTTAAATCCTGCGAAATCGTATGTAGCGAATAGAACATCATCGTATCCTCACTATTCAACACAGGTAAATTTAGATTGTACAGAATTTCCTATGCAGCTAAAGGACATTAAGCGCTTTGAACAACTAAATAATATTAGCATTAATGTGTATGGTGTAGACCAGAAGTCTGTAGTAGGTCCTCTGTATTACACATGTAATAAGAAGAGTACTCATGTTAACTTACTCTATAGAGAAAACAGTGAGAATAGTCACGTTTGTTGGATTAAACATTTGAGTAGACTTGTTGGTAGTCAGTTGTCAAGACGTGATGGCAAAAGTGGCTATGCGACGGATGCTTGCAGTATTTTAGAACTGAAGATCAGTTAACAAACAATTTTAAGAAATACTGCAATCATGCATGTACAGAGAGACCTAATACAGGCAATAATGTTTGAAATTTACGATTTATAACAAGCAGATGTGGGTGTCCTGTGTTATTTACGCACACTTTGAAGCCATCCTCAAACCATTCAGCACATGCGCACCTAATCCAGACAACTCTATTACTAATACTACACACATGCATATCTCGTGTAGCTTCGCGTATTATATCAAGTGTAGTTATGATAGTACGCTTAACAAGTTAGAACTGTATCGAGGACCTGATGCTGCTAAAGTATTTTTAGAAAGACTTGAAAGTGAAGCAGTACGACTTAGCAGTATTCCAAATACTAACATTCCTATGAAACCACTCACCGAAATTCAGTTACATGAACATGAACGTGCTACAAAATGTAGTATTTGTAATGGCGAATTTTCTGAAAATGACCCTAAAGTTTTCGACCATGATCATTTAACTGGCTTGTACAGATGTCCTGCTCACAATAGCTGTAATTTTAAGTACAGAGTTTCAAAATTTATTCCTGTAATTTTTCATAACTTATCTGGTTACGACTCACATTTTATTATTTCACAATTTGGAGCTTCAGATGAAAAATAGATATAATCCCTCAGAACAAAGGGCGGTACATTGTATTTACAAAGTGCGTAAAAGTAGACGAGGAACAAACTATAAAATTGAGATTTCTTGCCCCGTTTCGCATTATAGCGAGTAGCCTTGATAAACTTTCGAGTAATTTGCAGACAGAACAATTCACAGAAATTGGACGTGTTTTTCCTGAAGAAGAATAGTTTCATTTAATTTGGCGTAAGGGTGTCTTCTGTTATGAATATCATGACTGCTTAGAACGCCTCGAAGAACGCGCCTTACCACCAAAACAATCATTTTACAGCTCGCTGAATTCAGCAGATATTAGTGATGATGACTATTTACATGCGCAACGTATCTGGGAACAGTTCCACGTTCCAACGCTTGGTGAATACTCTTACTTATATGTAAAGAAGGATATAATTATGTTAACTGATGTTTTTGAAAATTTTCGCTGTGTTTGCAAGAAAACCTACAGCCTTGAACCATGTCAATATTTTACAGCACCTGGGTTAAGTTGGGATGCTATGTTAAAATACACGCAAGTGAATTTGGAACTGCTAACCGATATCGATTTGGTGCACTTCATAAAATCGTCTATTCGAGGTGGTCTATGTCATTGTAGTGGGCGATATTCTAAGGCAATTATTAAGTACATGCCTAGTTTTGACTCTAGTTAGGAATCTCAGTATATTGTTGATCTCGATGCTAACAATCAGTATGGGTGGGCAATGGGTCAGCATCTACCATTAAATAGCTTCCGCTGCCTAACGCAGTGTGAAATTGACTATTTACAGCTGCACACCCTAGACGATGAAGCTAATAAAGGCTATTTTCTTGAAGTTGACTAACAATATCCTAAAGAGTTACACACTTCTCATAATAACTTACCGTTCTGCCCTAAAAATATGAAGTCTCCGCACATCACATCAACAACAAAGATGCTAATTGCTAATGTGTGTGATAAATTTAAGTATGTCATTCATTATCGGAATTTAAAACAGTGTTTTCAGCATGGTTTGAAGTTAACTAAAATTCATCGCGTACTAGAATTAAATTAGTCACCGTGGCTAAAACCATATATCGATCACAACAATGATTTAGGAAAAAATGCAGTTAACGAGTTTGAGAAAGATTTCTATAAGCTTATAAGTAACAGTGTGTTTGGTGAGACTATGGAAAATGTTGACAAAAGCGTTGACGTAAAATTGATTACAAACTGGGAAAATATTAAGCAAAGGTATGGTGCTAACCATTTAATAAGTAAACCGAATTTCCATAGCTGTACTATCAAACATGAAAATTTAGTTATTATACAGATGAATCGTGTTGAGGCTAAGTACGACAAACCTACCTACATTCGGATTGCTGTATTTGAATACCTAAAACACTGATGTATGAATTCCATTACGATTATATGATGAAGAAGTACGCTCATAATAGCAATTGCTCTACACAGATACCGATTAGCTTATTTACCAAATCAAATCTGATGACTAACACAATGATATAAAGCCATACTTAGGTAGGTTTGATGCTAGAAACTATCCTGAAAATAATGATTTGAATCTGCCACTAGTAAACAAAAAAGTTCTAGTTAAAATGAAAGACGAATATGCTGGAAATATTATCGATTCATTTTGAGGTACTAAATCCAAATCATATTGCATACTGCTCTTAAATCAACTACAAATAAAGAGATTGAAAGGAATTAAAAATAATGAAGTTTAGAAAATTATAAAAATTGTATTAATTGTAATCCACCTATTTTACGTAAGCAAATGGCTGTTATTAGAAGCAAGAAGCATCAGTTGTACACTCATTTAATTAGTAAGGTAGCCCTGAATAATGTTGACTACAAACGGTTAGGCATTCCAAATACTACCAACACACTAACCTGGGGGCATAGTAGTATTGATAGGTACTACTTCACATAAAGCAGATGTTTGTGTGTAAATATTATGCTAGATGTGTGTACTTTGAAATATATACGCTAATCCGTCTTACTTCACATATAACTGTACATATTGTATAAAGATAGAAAGAAGGGTGAAGTACACTAAGAGCGTAGTACAGCTTTTACTTGAAGATAAAATTTGTACATACAACAATTAGCATTATTAACTTGAGAGAATTGCATTATTATTTAAGAAGGGTAAAGTACACGAACATTGTAAGATAAAATATGTACATACAAGATGTAATAAATAATGTATAATTGGCATATTCTTTTATTTTTGATTAGGTATTACCATCTCCTCCTACTACTCCCCCTCCTCTTCTTTGCAAGATAAAGTTTCAATCGTTTGCTTAAATACTACGTCACTAGAAGAAGAGTATGTATGTCAAGAAAAAAGGTGTCCAGGTTCGTATGTATGCCGTCGTCTTAGAAGATCAGCTGAATAAGTATGTTGAGATGGGAAAAGGTATCTCTCTAAACAGTGTTCGATTCTAGTCTTGCAATGCGGATTCTACAACATCCAACTATAGTATGCGATTCTAGTTAAATGTTTTTGAACAGCAGTATGTGTTTAAGTCTAAACATCCACAATAACGTTATTACTGCAGCACGTGCACACTCTTGCTTTTGCAATGCATTTTCAATAGAGATGCACCTTGACAGAGGAGGAGGAAGAAGAGCAGCTTAGTAAGTACGTTGAGAAGGATTTTTTCTGAACAGTGTTTGATTCTAGTCTTTCAATGCAGTGTTCTACAACATCGAACTATAGTATGCGATTTTTATGTTCTCAAAGCGTGTTGTAATATGTTTTGAACAGCAGTATGTGTTCAAGTCTAAACATGCAGCACGTGCTCACTCTAGCCTTCGCGATGCATGTTTAAACTTGTGCCTTAACAGATAAAAGTCCATAACAACCACCGCCATCTTGTGCAGTAACGCTAAGCTAGATTTCTCCACAAGGGCCGCCCCCATCTTGCGCAATCGCTTAATGTATATTTTTGCTAAGTCACTTCTGTTAGTAGCAGAGAAGATGCTTACTTTAACTCTGAGTTCGTAAGAAAGAAGGCAGCATGATGCTCTGTTAATTAAGGATGGCGGATGTTAGCTTTCAAAAGAAGCATGTCGATTTTTCAAATTGCATGCAGTGCCGTAAAGATACCAGCACGGTGCTCTGTTGATTAAGGATGGCAAATGACAGCTGTCAAAAACGCACGTAGATTTTAAATTACACACCACCCCATTTCAAAAGTAGTAGCTAAAGAGGGCAGCAATGTGGTTTGCGATGCAATATGGAGGATGACAGCTGTCAAAAAGCACTTGGATTTTAAATTTCCGACTACCAGCTTAAGGTTTAGTACCGTAAAGATAGCCGCACTGAGGTAAGCGATGCAAGATGGCGAATGGCATCTGTCAAAAAAACACGTGGATTTTAAATTACCCACCACCACCACCACGATAAGGTTTAGTACCATAAAGAGGGCAGCACTAAGGTTAGCGATGCAAGATGGCGGATTACTGCTGTCAAAAACATGTAGAATTTTTTAATTGCCCCCCACCACGTGCCTAAGTTAGTAACTATAATGTTTAGCCCCGTCAATATAGCGGCACTGAGGTTAGCGATGCAAGATGGCGAATGACAGCTGTCAAAAAGTACGTGGCTTTGTTTACAAACAAGAGCATGTGGATTTTTTATTGCGCGTACCACATGCATAAGGTGGCAACAGTGAGGTTTATCCCCGTGAAGATGGCAGCACTGAGGTTAGCGATGCGTTGTTGTTTAATGAAGGCCGCTTGACAGCTTTCTAAAAGCCCGTGGCTTTGTTTACAAATTCAAATCTACCGCCAAAATTCAAATTTTCCGCCCGTGAGGAGGCCTCTCCCGAGAGCATGAGGAGGAGGGGGAGGAGGCCTATGAGGAGGGCCAGAGGAGGAGGAGGCTGCAGATCTGTCCACTTATACTACTACTGTCTGAATCATTTAACAATTCAGAGTCATAATATGACGAATTAGAATGCTTTACATAAATGCAAAGGTGCGCCATTCGTTACACTGGAATCCTACCACTCTTTAAATTAGGGGAATATATTATTACGAACGCTCTGAGAAAAGAAGCATTTTGGTGTTGACTTTACCTTCTCTGCTTAACGTTAGCATGAAAAATCTTGAAGCAAGAGACTGTTCATTATTGCTGCAGTAGCGGCATATAGCGAGAGGTAAAAGTAAAATTAATAGGCAAGAATCGCAAATAGATTCAGCCGTACTTTTATCAATTAGTTAGTTACTTTGCTTATTTGTTTGAAAAAGACTACCGTCTAAACACAGACAAGTTTACAGATTGTATAAGAGAGAACGACTAGATTCAAGATGAAGAAAAGCAGATCTGCTATTTTGAAGCAGCTTCAAGCTTGAAGCGGCTTCAGTAAACAGAAGCTTCGTAAACACCCTGTTTTAACTGCTTCAGACGTAACAGCTTCGTTCTGTGGAGCACAAAGGAGGTCCTCCGACTGCTACTGCTGCTCTGCTTTGCCGTTGCACGCTCGCAAGTTGGTAGCCTTGCTGTGGTCATGATTTACGCGATATCTGTGCATATGTTGCACTACGTTTAGAAGGTGCGAAATGTGATTGTTCGTATGGAATCACTTCTTTGAATATGGAAAAGTAATTGAGTGGCAATTGAACATACCTATACTTCAAGATCCTACAATTCTTAATGCCGCAGGTGGATCTTACATAGACATTTTCCCTCTGCGACCAGTAATTGTATTTGTAACACCTTTCATAATAATTGTAAATGCATTAAGCATGTAGCCTAGTCTATATTGTTAGTACTGTCGATAACAAGAGTTAACGAGTGGAATAAAATATATGGCAATAATTAGGCAGAGGAGAAAATAACTGATACGAAAAGCTTAATTTATCTGCAATGTCACCGTTACTTACAAAAGGGGTCATTATATTTATCGTATTCTCACAGTTTGACTGGATAAAACAAAACATATACGGTACTCTATGGATAATCTGCCTGAGGTTAAATGTATATCAAGAGCTTATTTCTTTGTATGGACTGATATTACTAGCCCACTTTTCCCATGTATAGAAACATTCTAATTTTACATCACTTGATACTTTTATGGTATTTTTATAGGGAAAATAAATGTTGATGACCATAAGTTTAATTTGTATCAACACCTTTCACAACTTTCCCTGAAATTATTTTAAAATTTCCTGCTTCATTTTCGTATGCACAAATATAAATAACACACCCTTACTGGTTTTCTGTGTTCTTGAGGGAACCTAAAGGTATACATTGACTCCTATCCTCATTTCTTTTAGTTCCCTGCAAACAAGTAGTATTTTTTTCAAAAGCCTTATAATCCAGTGTCAATTCGCAGGGATAACTCAGTTTATTCAATAATCCCAACTCTCACACAAAGAGTACTTTTTGTTTAATATAAATCAAATCGTAAATGTTTCCTGATAAAGTTATATTGACCATTTAGTAAAAACGATGTAGATTAAATAACCGTAACTGCGAACCAGTCTCAGTTCACAAATAGCAGAAAGCATTGGGAAACAGACTGCTTCAAGAAAACAGCAATTTATCACATCACTACTTGACTTCCCTGATGGAGTCAGGGTAGGAGACGGCGGTTACTGTCAAGGTAAAAGGCGAGGACTCACGGAGGCTTAGAAACGCAAGAGACTATCAGAATAATCTCCTTATCCCACTCATCTAGCCCTGTTTGCAATGATGTATTCACTATTGAATGTTTCTGGGGTGATTGGTAGTGTTGTGTGTAGTTGATGGTGTGTATTACGATAATCGCGAACCAAATCAAACACGGTTAAAATAATAATAATAATAATAATAATAATAATAATAATAATAATAATAATAATAATAATAATAATAATAATAATAATTGTACCGGAAGGTACACTTCCGGTACCCGGTACCTCTAACACTGTAAACTAGGGGTTTGAAGCCCCAAGGTTTGTTAAAGTCGGATTTTCCTAGTCGTGTTTCAAGATTGCTTTTGTACCTGATAAATTGTTAAGTTTGAATTTTGAAAATATAACTTTCAGTTAAAGTTTTAATTCACTTTTGATATTGTAGATAGACCCATTCACCGCAGCACCTTCCTTAACCTCTTTCTGCTCCACGGGTAACCCCGGAACAACAACAATAATAATAATAATAACAATAATAATAGTAATAATAATAATAATAATAATGTGGTCCGACTCCTTGACTGAATAGTCAGCGTTTAGATCTTCAATTTACAGGTTCCCCAGTTCGATTCCCTGCCAAGTTAGGGATTTTAATCGCGTTTAGTTAAATCCTCTGACTTGGGGATGGGTGTTTGTGTTAGACCAAACACATTCCTATTTATAAATAGTGTATATATCCCTCCACATTGGGTTCGTGTCAGGAAGTGCATCCGGCCGTAAAACACATGTGTGACACCGTTCGCATCCACGACCTCACCAGGGCGTAGCATGGTCTGCAGGTGTTCCAGTGTCATGTGGTCAACTTGTGACATCCTCAATTGTATTACCAGAACTTGACCTGAATCGCTCCCTCTCGTATCATCCGCTCGTCTTCCAGACTGACTTGTCTGCAATTAAGATCTTAGAATGAGCCGGGAATCGGACCTCTTAAATTTAGGAAATGTGTCCAAAAATATGTGGTTAGTAGGAGAAAGCAACATTTAATATATATGGCCTACTTTACCTATATCTCGTGACATCTATATATTAGCTATTCACCTGGAAAGATGACGGAAATTGAAGACAGACACCAGCACTGTGGACAGATGGTAGTAGAACAGGACGCTGATCATGTGTCAGGAGTAGCAATCACTTTCATCCATTACCAACAGTTCAGTGACCAACAACAATGGTGCTTCTAGGGGTAACTCACCCCACAGGGAGAGTAAAATATTCATTTGCTAAGTACTAGGAAGGAGGAAAAGGGATGAATTCAATATTTTTCCTAAAAAGAGACATGTAATGATAATTAACTGATGGTGCTACACCTTGTGGCACAAGGTTCAGGTAAACGTTCATAGTACCTTGTTTCAAGTTCGGGGGAACCTTAACCAGAGTGCAGCTATCTGCACGTACGAAAATTAATAAATGTGCCCCTAAAAGGCAAGGCAGCACATAGATTTTCATACCCTGTCCAGTCCCCGGCGCTGAAATGAATAGGAATATATATTTATAATTGAATAGGAAGTAACAGAAGGCAGTTCTCGTTAATCCCATTACGTCATCAAGTACAAAATGAACATGGGCTTTATTAATAGTAACGTTTCATTTTTAAAAATTTTAATTGTAATTGCAACATCAGATAAAATGTTTAAATCCCCCTCTCCTGCTCGGTGTACCACAATGTTTACATGGAAGTTGGTAATCGCCACATCGAAGTGAAGTGAAAGAACACATGGTTAAGGCTACGGAGAAAAATGTTGTAAAAATGTCATTATGAATAACATTCTTTATTTTTACTTGATATTGTACATTGTTACCAAATTAGAGAATATTGGTTTGATTACCCAGAAGATATGATACTGTGAGACCATGGTCACGTTTCTTTATTTTCACTTGCCAATAGATGTTGTTACCAAGTGACTTATTAGAAATATTAATTAAATTACTATCGTTCCTTGACTCGGTAAATGTAGATAGGAAGTTGTATCTGTAGCATGGAAACGGTACATATCCGGACATGGTTCCCATTCAGGGAGAAGGTACGAACACATTATGGATAAGGATACGGTTGTATTACTAAATATCACTCTTCATATTTGTTTAAGATTGTAACCCTCTTCACGAATTAAATTTTGATGGTGAAATCAAACCCAGTGTTTCAGCTAAATTTAGCTCGTATTACTACTTGTTGTTTCATGAAAAATTTACCCAAAGTCCACCGTGAAATGGCCTAATAAGAAACAAAATTGAGAGCGTAGTTTGGCAAATACGCGGCCCTCAGCTGGGTCCTGGCGTTGCTTCCACTTACTTGTGCCAGGCTCCTTACTTTCAGCTACCATATCCGACCTCACTTGGTCAAGAATTATTCTTTTCCGAGCCCGACGGTATTGGGTATGAACGCCTGGGGTGTCTTTCATTTTCACCGCCCTTCGTGACCCTTGTCGTTCTTTGGCCGATATCTTCATTTTTTGATATGTGGACCCCTTCAATATCTTCCCTCCCATTAGTGTTAATAGAGGACCGTAGCGCAGTTTTATTTCATCTTAAATCCATCAATCACCACCGATCTGTCCGACTCGTTGGCTGAATGGTCAGCGTACTGACCTTCGGTTCAGAGGGTCCCGGGTTCGATTCCCGGCCGGGGCGGAGATTTTAACCTTAATTGGTTAATTCCAATGGCTCGAGGGCTGGGTGTTTGTGCTGTCCCCAACATCCCTGCAACTCACACACCACACATAACACTATCCTCCACCACAATAACACGCAGTTACCTACACATGGCAGATGCCGCCCACCTTCATCGGAGGGTCTGCCTTACAAGAGCTGCACTCGGCTAGAAATAGCCACACGAAATTAAATTAAAAAATTAACCACCGATCTGCATTTAGGGCAGTCGCCCGGGGCGCAGATTCCTAGTCTTTTCTTAAATAATTTAAAAGAATTTGAAAAATTATAGAAAATCTTTCTTGATAAATTATTTCAATCCCTATCTCCCTTTTCTATAAATAAATGTCCTCTTGAATTCCAAACTTATCTTCTTACTTTAAAAACACCACCGAAACGCATGCGCCTACTAATGTCGTTCCACGCCATCCCCCGACTGACAGCTTGGAACATACCACTAAGTCGAACAGCTCGTCTCCTTTCATCCAAGTCTTCCTTGGCCAAACTATGCAATATTTTCGTTACACTACCCTTTTGTCGGAACAAATCGAGATGCTTTTCTTTGGATTTTCTCCAGTTATCGAATCAAGTAATTCTGATGAGAGTCCCATACGCTGGAACCGTACTCTAGTTGGGGTCTTACCAGAGACTTATATGCCCTCCCCTGTACAGCAGCCACCAGAGTAGCGCAGGATATAGATATGCTAAACCGACCTCTGCGTTCATATCCAATGGAAGTCAACCAGACAATGATAAAAATTTCGGTGGACTATTGCAGTGCAATCCCCTTAACGCAGACACTCCTACGAGGGTGGGTGGCATCTGTTGTGTATAAGAAACTGCGTGCTATTATGGTGATGCATAGCGTTGTCTGTCTGGGATGTGATTTTCATGGATGTTGGGGACATTATAAAAACATCAGTCCCCTTTAGTTACAGGGGTCCCGAGTAGTGGAGCCGTGGTGATTCTAAATTCACTGAGTCAGCACTTTTTCTGCTGCGTCAGCACCACAGGTCATTGACCCCCTGACGTCATGACCACGTGCTCTTGTTTGTAAACAAAGTCACTTGCTTTTTGACAGCTGACAGCGGCCACCTTTACACAAGACAGCATCGTGCTGCTACCTTTACGGCATAAAACTTTATAGCTACTACCGTAGCCACGTGCTCTTGTTTGTAAACGAAGTCACGTGGTTTTTGACAGCTGTCAGCGACCATCTTCAAACAACAGACGATTGAAAACTACAGTACTGGCATCTTGACGAGGCTAATACTTCATACCTGCAACCTTTGGCACATGGTAGCGGGCAATTTGAAATTGAAAGTACTTTTTTACAGATGTAAACGGCCATCATTAAACAAGACAGCATCGTGTTGCAATCTTTACGACACTGAACTTCTGCTCTTCACAACATTCTATTATCTTTGAGAACATACCTTCTCAAAATAAGCTGCTGTTTTCAACACTCTAGGACTTTGTTGACATACTTACAAAGCTGTTGTTAAGAACATCGGTTGACGTGTTCAGAACACTAAATAAGTGATTTCAACTTATCAAGACTAGAATCGCATACTATAGTCGATGTCGTTACCTACAACAAGTGTTTAGAACATCGATTGTTGTGTTCAGAACAGTAAATAAGTGATTAAACATATCAAGACTAGAATCACATACTATAGTTGATGTCGTTACCTACAACAAGTGTTCAGAACACTAAATAAGTGATTAGAACATATTCAGACAAGAATCGCGTACTATAGTCGATGTCGTTACCTACATCAAGTGTTCAGAACACTAAATAAGTGATTAGAACATATTCAGACAAGAATCGCGTACTATAGTCGATGTCGTTACCTACATCAAGAGTTCAGAACACTAAATAAGTGATTAGAACATATTCAGACAAGAATCGCGTACTATAGTCGATGTCGTTACCTACATCAAGTGTTCAGAACACTAAATAAGTGATTAGAACATATTCAGACAAGAATCGCGTACTATAGTCGATGTCGTTACCTACATCAAGAGTTCAGAACACTAAATAAGTGATTAGAACATATTCAGACAAGAATCGCGTACTATAGTCGATGTCGTTACCTACATCAAGTGTTCAGAACACTGTTCAAAACATTTTTACTGCTTTGCAGGAGAAACATTTAGAGATGGATTCAAATAAAACAAGACTAGAATCGAACAACAGGTGTTCAGAACACAGTTCAGAAAATGTTTAGAGATACCTTTTCCTACGAAGTTAGATTCAAAAATTTGTCTTCTCAACATACTTACTGAGCTGCTCTTCTGAACATACTATTCTCTTAGCTTTTAAAGCAAGCTGAACACTCTGAGAACTTGATATACTTACGAAGATGCTGTTTTCAACACTTTCTTTCTTGACATACTTACTTTAAAACGAAACAGCCTCTTCTACCCCCTCCTCCTCGAGTGATGTAGTATTTAAGCAAACGATGGAAACTTTACCTTGCAAAGAAGAAGAGGGAGCGGTAGGAGGAGGAGAAAGTAATACGCATGTGGACAAAGGAATACATAATCTAAAATAAAAGAATATCGCAATTCTACATTATTTATTGACATTGCATCTTGTATGTACAAGTTTTATCTTGAATCATTTGCTGTGCTTGATCATTAGTGATTTTGCTTCATATATGTGCATCTTACAATATTCATGTAATTTCCCCTTCTTAACTGATAATGCAGTGCTCTCAAGTTAATACTGCTAATTCTTGTATGTACAAATGTTGTTGTACCTTTCCCTTCTTAAATGATTATGCAGTTCTCTATAACTTACAAGCTGTTGTACCCCCATGGAACACTGGTAAGGGAATCACTATCCCATACAAGTTTGTCATCGAAAGGAAGCAATTAACATTTATTTTGTTCGATCGTATATACATGATGTTTACGTGATTGAATCCTTTTTTGCGTAGACGAAGCGGCATTTCTAGAGGTAAGTACTTCACGATAGTGTTGAAGGTGTAAACGGCTAACGACGCTTGTAGGTACGCCTTTTATTTTTTAACAGACTGTGAATTTTGAGTGTCGCAGGCACAGATTTTTGGTGCTAAACCAATAAACTCAGTCATAATATTCATTGCACATTCATCGTTCATAAGTCCTATGACTTCCTTGTTCTGTGGCCGAATGTTAAATGGATTAGTAGGTGAAAAGGAACAAGAGTCAAAGTATTGCGAATATGATAAATGAAAATATCTGTATCCATATACAAAACTGTAAGAACAGAAAACTGTTGGTTTGCTAATCCATAATGAAAATCGTACATTTTTATTTTGAAAAATCAAGTGCAGCCATTCCTAAATAAATTGGCTAGGCATAGACGATCTACGATTTTTTCATTTCAACAGAAATAAGGTCTCGATCAATAACATGACATATATACATACATTATCATTAAAGACTGTTATGCCTTTCAGCGTTCGGTCTGCAAGCCTCTGTGAATTTAATAAACGTCGCCACAAACATCTATTTGCAGCTAGTGCTGTGGCTTCATTTAGTTATATACCTCTTATCTTTAAATCATTGGAAACTGAGTCTAACCATCGTCGTCTTGGTCTCATTCTAGTTCTCTTACCCTCCATAACAGAGTCCATTATTCTCCTGGGTAACCTATCCTCCTCCATTCGCCTCATATGACCCCACCACCGAAGCTGGTTTTTGCGTACAGCTTCATCCATCGAGTTCATTCTTAACTTAGCATTCATCTCTTCATTCCGAGTACCCTCCTGCCATTGTTCCCACCTGTTTGTACCAGCAATCATTCTCGCTACTTTCATGTCTGTTACTTCTAACTTATGAATAAGATATCCTGAGTCCACCCAGCTTTCGCTCCCGTAAAGCAAAGTTGGTCTGCAAATAGAAAAATGTAAAGATAGTTTCGTCTGGTAGCTGACTTCTTTCTTACTAAATACTGTTGATCGCAACTGCGAGCTCACTGCATTAGCTTTACTACACCATGTTTCAATCTCACTTACTACATTACCATCCGGGGAGAACACACAACCTAAATACTTGTAACAATCGACCTGTTCTAGTTTTGTATCACCGATATGACATTCAATTCTGTTGAATTTCTTACCTACAGACATCAATTTGGTCCCCGAAAGCCTGATTTTCATACCATACTCATTGCACCTATTTTCAAGTTCCAAGATATTAGACTGCAGGCTTTCGCCACAATCTGCTATTAAGACCAAGTCTTCAGAATATGCCAGACTACATACTACATTTACACCTAACTGAATGCCTCCCTGCCATTTTATAGCTTTCAGAAGATGATCCATGTAAACCACGAACAGCAAAGGTGAAAGATTACAGCCTTGTCTAACCCCTGTAAGAACACTGAACCAAGAACTCATTCCACCATCAATTCTCACTGAAGCCTGATTATCAACATAAATGCCTTGGATTGATTTTAATAATCTACCTTTAATTCCATAGTCCCAGAATATGGAGAAAATAATTTCCCTCGGTACCCTATCATATGATTTCTCTAGATCTACGAAACATAAACACAACTGCCTATTCCCCTGGTAGCATTTTTCAATTACCTGGCGTATACTGAAGATCTGATCCTGACAGCCCCTCTGTGGTCTACTACCACACTGCCTTTCGTTCAACTTCGTCTCAACTACTGTTCGCACCCTCCCTTCCAAGGTTCCAGTGAATACTTTGCCTGGTATACTAATCAATGAGATACCTCGATAGTTGTTGCAATCCTTCCTGTTCCCTTGCTTATAGATCGGTGCAATTACTGCTTTTGTCCAATCTGAAGGTACTTTACCAACACTCAACGCTAATTTTACTACTCTATGAAGCCATTTCATCCCTGCCTTCCCACTGTACTTCACCATTTCAGGTCTAATTTGATCTATTCCTGCTGCTTTACGACAATGGAGTTTATTTACCATCCTTTCCACATCCTCAAGCCTAATTTCACCAACACCATTTTCCTCCTCCCCATGAGATTGCTGTTCGCAACACCACCAGTAAGATTTCCTTTTACGTTGAGAAGATGTTCAAAATATTCCCTCCACCTCTCCAGGGATTCCCTAGGATCTATTATGAGTTCAACTGAATAACTCAAAATGTTCATTTCCTTTTCCACTCCCTTCCTAAGATCCTTTTTAGTGTCCAAAAAGGTTCCGTGCTGCTTGACCTAGCCTTTCCAGGTTATTATCAAAATCTTCCCACGACTTCTTTTTGGATTCAACAACTATTTGTTTTGCTCTGTTTCTTTCATCTACATACAGATCCCTGTCTGCCTCGGCCGTTGTTTGTAGCCATTTCTGATAAGCCTTCTTTTTACGATTACAAGCTGCTCTCACTTCATCATTCCAGCAAGATTTTCGCCTTTTCCCATCTTTACACACAATTGTTCCTAGGCATTCCCTTGCTGTTCCTACTACAGCATCCCTGTATGCCACCCATTATCTTTCTATATCGTGAACCTGCTTACTGTCTACTATTCGGAACTTATCACTGATCATATCCATGTACTTCTGTCTAATTTCCTCGTCCTGTAGATTTTCTACCCTTATTCGTTTGCAGACAGATTCACTTTCTCTATCCTAGGCCTAGAGATACTTAGTTCACTACAGATCAGATAGTGGTCTGTATCATCGCAAAATCTCCGGAAAACTCGTACATTCCTAAGAGATTTCCTGAATTCTGTCACAAGTGAAATATGTAGTGCAAGTGGAAAGTCTTTTTTTAAGACTTTATTTGTGAAGTACATATGAGGTTTTATTTATTATGACCTAACCTGTACTGTTATATGTAGCGCATAATATAACGTAATGACCTAACCTGTACTGTGTAAGATTGGTGACGTGCATTTGTAAATACTAGAATTCTGTTCTATATTTCCTGGAAGGATCCAGTAAGTCACATGAATTATGGAACAGGGTGTGTTTTTTTGTGGGTAATGTATTCTAGAAAATATTTCTGACTGTTCTGGAAATACGATATTCGCGATCAGGCGTATTCTAGAATGTTAGTCAAAGTTCGCGATCGAAAGTAAGGATGTGATTGGTGAGTCTAGGTGGCGATAGGGAACTCGTGTACGCTGATTGGCTGCTCCAAGGCCGGAAATTCCTATATATAGGGAGCGAGGCAGTGTTCAAATTAATTCTGTATCCTGAATTCTGTCGGTCTTGGTCTATCTGTCTGCAAGCAGCCTATCTTGTTGACGTCCCCCGGTTTCCGGGATGGCACTCTCCTCGGGTAAGCACTCTTGAATTCCGTTCCTGCTAAAATTTCCGTAATGTTACGATTTGCTTTTCATACAGGAGTCTGCCCTATCCTCGCCTAGATTCACCAGATTAGTTACTTATGACGTCTTAGTTTTTCAGCTGAACTTACCTGTTCGTTTCCGAGGCATTACCACTTCTTGTTTCACTAAAATATGTAGATTGTAGTTTAACATTTTTTCCCTTAGGGTTTGCCTCTGGTAGTTCTATATCACTTGAGGTACCCTAGATTTTGGATAATCCGTTCCACATCACTGTAAATTGCATTGTACTACTGCATTGTTAACTAGATGTATAGTTGATTTAAAATTTGAATTTACACTGCTACGAAATAAGCTACGTATATCACTGAATTTATAGCTCGTAACTTGAAATTGTATTTTGAATGTATTTGTAAAATTATTTTGTAAATAATATTTTTTTCAAATCTAAGGATCACGGCGATTTATTTCGTAATCCGCTATCTAAGCCATGTCCATGCCTTTGGTAGGTTCCCAGCCCTTTTCATCTTCCCGGTTTGTTGTTCACTAGTTGGCCCTACTGATATTTACGTACATGTTTTGTTGGAGATCCGCGTAATGGCAGCTACTGTTTCTCCGAGTGTGTAGTGATTTCTTACATTGTGTAGTTTACTCTTACCTTATCCTTTTAAATGTGTTTGTGCCTTGTTATGGTGTTACCACTGTAGGAGATAGGCCTAGGGATACTTAGTTCACTACAGATCAGATAGTGGTCTGTATCATCACAAAATCCCCGGAAAACTCGTACATTCGTAATAGATTTCCTGAATTCGAGCCGGTAAAGATATTGTCTATTATGGATTTGGTACTCCTAGCCTCCCATGTGTAGCGGTGAATAGCTGTATGCTTGAAGAATGTATTCATAACTGCTAAACCCATACTAGGACAGAAGTCCAGCAAACGCTTTCCATTCCCATTAGCTTCCATATCATGCCCAAATTTGCCAATTACCCTTTCGTATCCTTCAGTTTTCTTTTCAACTGTCGCATTTAAATCCCAAATTACCACTATTCTGTCCTTGCTGTTGACCCTGACCACGATATCATCCAATGCTTCATAAAACATTTCAACTTCGTCCTCATCTGCACCCTCACATGGTGAATACATTGACACAATTCTCGTCGTAATTCCTCCAACTGCAAAATCTACTCACACCATTCGCTCATTTACATGCCTAACAGAAACTATATTGCGTGCAATGGTATTCCTGATGAACAGCCCTACCCCAAACTCTGCCCTTCCCTTTCTAACTCCCGTCAAGTACACTTTATAATCTCCTATCTCTTCCTAATTATCTCCCCTTACCCGTATATCACTTACTCCTAGCACATCCAGATGCATCCTCTTTGTTGACTCCGTCAGTTCTACTTTCTTTCTTCCATAAGCCTTATTAATATTGATAGCTCCCCATCGAATTCCATTTCGTTCGCCAATCTGTTTCCAAGGAGTCCGTCGCCTGACAAATGGGAGTGGGATTCCGTTACTCCCATAGGTACGGGGCCTGCTTAAAGTGTTCTGAGCTCGGTAAATTTATGAACAGGATGCTACCCTACTTACACATAGTCCAAGTGAGGATCTCTCCTCTAACTGGTTATAGCCCACCGGTGGATTGTATAGTCCTAGCCGCCTGAGCACCAGGAGGGCCATGACTCAGAATATGTCCGAGATGCCCACTCCCATTCCATAGCAACTGGAATCCCGACACTCAGGACCACTTACTAGGCCACTCAGCCGTTGCCCATGGTTCACGAACTAGGACGTGACTACAGTAACCCACACCATGAACCATCAATAACATGATACGCTTTGCAATTTGGTTTTGAGATGTAATTGCGTGCCCCATACTGGGCACCCCATTGATTAATTAAATAAATGTCGCGATGTTTTCATATGTTTTCAATGCACTTACCGTAGATCGAGTCATTCAACAGTTTGAAAAACGTACTCTCAAGAGTTATTGTAGCACGTTGACGACGTTCAGTATTTAAATCCATGTACTGTTCTAGCCATGTTTCCGGCTTAAACGCAACGATACGATGAATACACTCCAATTGTAAGCGGTATTCGAGACATTGAACAAGACATTGTATGTGGATAACATATCGCTTTTTTGGAAAAAGTGTAGCTAGCAGCTTACTCTGTTTTGATGTATCATTAAGTGGAATCCTTTTTTTCAGTAAAAAAACGAAGGTCGGAAAGTGAATCGTGCAGATGAGAAGGGTATGCAAGATAAGTTTCTAGCACGTAGCCGCGATGAGGAACTTTAGCAGCCTCATAAACATCAAAATGTTGAATGTTAGTTTCTGTTAGCCTCACAAAATCTTTACATGGTAATGGCTGTGACATGGCCCACCCATACGGATTATTGACATCTAAATACACAGATAATAATCTTCTTTCTCTGAATTATAGTTTTCGATGTAGGGATTATTCGAGATCGAGTGCCTGTTGACAAGCGAAACTAGTCCGCCGCGAATGCCGCGTTCAAAAATTACAAGCATGTCAACATCCGTTAGAAGATCAAGTTGAACACTGGTACACTTGAGCATCGCATCCCATGACAGACCAGGTGTTGTGTAGTAATAGCAAGGGTCTAATCCGTAAAGAGTTAAGCACATTTTACGAAACTTCTCAAACAAATCACAGAGTAAAAGTGTATTTACCTTCAAATACAAGCCTGCGTATTCACTAAGATCTGTAGCTGAAACGTCGACCACACCTGGCAGGCATGCAAATAGTCTTTATCAGAAATAGATACCGTATGCTTATCGTATGACGATGAGCTGAGTGACGGTGTGCTACATTCACTTAACACACTTGTAAATGCAGACTGAAGAGGTAATTTTGTTTCTTCTAATATTTGAAAGCTCTGAATGTAGTCATGGGGCAGAATACCTTTCCTTATACAAAGTTTGAATTGCTCAAAATCTGGAAAATACTTTCGAATGCATTTCAAGTCGTCGCTTGAAAGCCCATTGACAACTGCAGGATAACTGAATGAAATAAAGCGTTCATCACAGTGACCTGTGTACAATTTAACTGTGCAAATTCACGAACGATGAAGTGCTTGTCGTAGCCTGACAAGTTATGGAAAAAGCATGGAATAAATGTTCGTACACGACATGAAAGATTGCAGGTCCGCGATATTTCCCGGTAATGTGACAGTGATCTCTAACCATAATCGGTGGGAAAATAATAGGCTGTTTACAGATGTGACATTCATCAGTTTCATCATGCAAACTAATTTCATCTAATGTCATTTGCGTGGGCACTGGTTGCGAAATAAGCGTATAAACGCGTTGTGCTAACTGTTCTTCTTTTTTTAACAGCCATGCCGTACAGTTTTCTCCGCGATACATCCTTCAGAAAGATAGAGGTGTATCGTAGGATCAAACGACTTTGTAAGCTACTGAAAACGGAGTGTGCTTTTGCACGTAATCCGTGTAGGGTTCGCTCAAGTCTGGTTGGCAACGATGAACATGTACCGTAAAACATTCAAAATCTGCATAAACAGTGATGGGAACAGGTTCCTGACGATAAAAATTTACAAACTTCATTTCTGCATTTTCCGTGGCTGGCAGAACAAGTTTTACGGCTGGATGTGTTGCACAATCAACTAAGTGTGTAGCAAACAAGATTTCTGTAGTAAGGTATTGCATACACACCTCGCATATAAACTTATTTCCTCCGTGGAATGAAAGTTGAGAGTTTAACAAACGCGAAAGATTGTTTATAAGGCAATAGTGGCTTGTGTTTTCATTGCAAATATATAAAAGATGAATATGGTGTTGTTTCGGAGAAGAAGCGGTGTAAAGTGGTCCTTAAATACGGTCTCCGTCGACACCGTACACTATACAGAAAAGGAAAATTAGGTTTTTTTTTTTCAAACGTAGAAATGTTTGCTAAATCCAAAATATAATGACTGTTGCAACTGAATAAACATATCCTTATACTGAAACGTTTTTCAATGATTACGTGTTGCTGGTTTAACGCCATTGCAATACACCATAAAAAGCAATAGTCATCGTTATTCTGAATATTGACTACTGCTATCTTATTTACAATCGCTGGAGAAAATTGAATGTGCCGCCTAGCTGAATTCAAGGGGTCAAATTTACACAAAATACAATATACGAAATACTTTCAAGTGCCTTATTACTCCCTCTTTCTTCAATCTTATGAAATTTAGCCAACAATGTGTCAACGATGTGTTTGCGAAACCATTCCGAAATATCGTCTGAACGTAAGAGTTTCGTCATTTTAGAAGAAATGTAAAATGTTTCATGAATTTCCTGATTATCTTGAAAAGAATGAAGGAACACGCAAGACTAGCGTTTAGTTTAAGCGCCGTATGCATTGACAGCAAGGAAGTGACTTTTTCTTCGAAAACATTATAGCAAGAGAGTAAAAAAGAATTTGGATCTAACACATTTGATTAATTTCGTATAATACCGCTTAGAATACGCGATGAAAAACATGTATGTATAGTTTCCCAATTTGTTGACATACTTACGCATCAGCAAGACTAATGGCACAAGATTTGTTCTCTAGTCCACGGTATATTATACAAATATATCGCTGATTTAGTTGTTCTGTTTCTAAATCAGTTAGCACACTAAATCTATTAGGTAAAAATACTTGTAATTCCTCACAAACGCACACAATTCTGTCACCAAATTTGTTTTTAGTTTTGCAAGCGAAATCACTTAAAATCGCTCTTATAGCGGAAGATTCGTCAGCGGCCTGGTACTATTAGCGGAAACATGACGTAGCTGGTTAATCTTCATTTTTCTACAAAAAAGCGAAATACTATTTATTAGATTGTTTTAATAAATTTAAACATATGAGATAGTTAAAAAGATTGAACCATGAGCACGTTCAATGTAGATGAAGACAGCAATTTGCGACTTGAGTAATGAAAGCAGTAAATATAAATGACTGCGAGGATAATTCTTGATGTACCCAGAAAACAAAACAAAAAAATAATGTATGTCCGTAGCTTGAAGGATAGCCTAGGCGTACAATGTAAGGTAGTTATCCTCATCAAGCTAAAATACATGCAACCCTATAAGCAATAGTTTAGCTTGAAGGTTAGTCGGATCCTCAACAGCTAGCCTAGGCATTACTAAAGAAGCGTAATGAATCAGGTACAAAGATAGAAGTTTGTACCTGCATGCATTACACAAAACACTCATCTCGACGGTTAATCGGAGCCTAGGCGTCACTAAAGAAGCGTACTGAGCTAGAAGTGTGTACCCGTATGCATTACACTCAGCTTGAAAGTCGGATCCTCAACCGTACAAAGTAATGTGGTTCGTGTTGCTTTCCTCACCGAGCGAAAATGCAAGTTAAATCCACAACAGACAGCCTAGACATTACTAAAGAGACGTATTGAACTTACCTTTCTCTTTGGCAGATCTCACTAGAATAATGTAGACGGCAGACGATGTTGATAATTTTCTAAAAACAAAGAAAAAGAAATCGTAAATATGCAAAAAATTAATAATAATAATAATAATAATAATAATAATAATAATAATAACAACAACAATAATAATAATAATAATAATAATAATAATAATAATAATAATAATAATAATAATAATAATAATAATAATAATAATTGTACCGGGCGGTACACCTCCACGCCGCTAATTTAAAATTTGAGCCTGTTGAAACTCATCTGCTGGAGGAAGTCTGAACTTTATATACGCTATTAATTCGCTACCTTCTCAAAAGATGTCACCACGTGGAAAATTTTGAGTTTTTGAACTGTGTCATTTTTGATGTGTTTTTGTTTTGCTTGAAGTAAGAAGTGTGAACTTTATCTTCTAGAGGACACTACCGAAGATCAACAATAGTGCAACCTAGTGCGAAGTCAAAGAACTATTTTGTTGGAGAAATTTTTATTTCAAATGTTTGTTCTTTGCTAAATTTCTTTCTGTTATTGTTTAAGTTGGCTGTATACCCCTCTTTTTCCCCTTGTTTTAGATTTATCCAATCCCGAATTTCTTTGAGATTTTTCTCGACCAATCCGATGTATCTTCCCCCTACTTGGATATGTTTCTGTACCCTAGCCAATAAAGAATGTGCGGGAGGGTGTTTTCATTCCCCTAACGCCTAGAAACTTCTGCGAGAGGATATAAACTGCTGATTTTAGGGTCTCCGGGCTACTTCTGTTCCATCTTTCAGTGTATTAAGTACATAGCAGGAGGCGGGAAGCGCCTCTTTCCTCGGCAGCGGTCAACATCAAGGTAATGGCCGATTAATAACTTCTTTCTTTGCTAGCTCAGCAGTTTAACTCTCGGGGCGGGTTCTAAGCTTTCCACCATGTAACCGTTTCCTAAATGTAACTACTCTTTTCATTTATTCTCTTTTAAAGCTACATACTGGGATAGAGAGTGCTAACCCTCTCGAGCTCCCACTCATATTGTTTTGAGGTGAACTTATTTTTCTCAACCTATTCTTCGATAACGTAAAACAAATTGTTCTCTTCTTAAGTCACCTCTTTAGTATGGGATTAGCCCTTGTATTAACGGCCTAGTGCCAAGTAGGTCTTAATCAAAGTGTATTAGGGGTGCAAGTTCGCCTCCTCTCAAATTGCTATTTTAGAGGTCATTTAATTAACCTGCTTTTCATTTAATAGACCTCAGTAGATTGGGTATTTTACCCCTGTGTTTATGTCCGTTGAGGACAACTTGAAGGTGGAGTTTGGTGTGGCCTGGGAGAGGCTTAAATTTGAGAGCGAGTGGCTCTTTTGAAAATTGAGTGTTGTACGCCTCGTGGAGGCTTTTCAGTGTAATTTGGAGCAAGGGCTCCTAGGCATGAATGGGGTTTTCTGCCCCTCTGTTGAAACTTGTGTTTGGGGTAAAACTGAGCTGATTGCCCAAGCAGTGTAAAGTCAGGGCGCGAAGCCCAAATTCTGTAAATATTGCAACTACCCTTTTGATTTGCTACTTTGTACCTGCCATGCTTGTTATTTCCTTGTTTTTGAAAAGAAAATATAACCTTGTTAAATTTTACATTAACTTTGATTCCGTAGTTTGAGACCCGTTCACGCCCGCACCTTCTTTCACGCATAACTACCACGGATCAAAGATTAAGCTTACTTTTTTAGCAGATAGCAGATATCAATCACGATGGACAGCTTCATTTAAAGTAACAGAATACAGTAAATTGCCTATTCGTTTATATACACATACAATCATATATGATCAGCACTTAACCCACACGAACACTGCGACAGCCGTGGGCTTGTTGCCAGCGACAGAGCAGAAAAGTGAGTAGGTCAGCTAGCACGTACAGTCGTAACAAAATTTAATCAAACACTGCTAAAAAAAAAGAAGCGGTCAATACTATGCCTTGTCAAGAAAGTACTTCTACGATTGATCCCCTGTAGGAAAGGGAGGTAGAACAACATCTACACTACCCCTACCTGCTGTAAGAGAGCATCCAGGGGCTCATAACAACACCTATGGTATCCTCTGCCTGCTGTAAGAGGGAGCCCCAGGACTCTTCTGAACTCGAGAGTGTGAGTTGGCGAATACGAAGCAGTAGAATAAAACAGACAGTGTCCGCTGCCTCGAGTTCCGAGGGTTCCGAACTTGAGAGTGTAAGTTAGCGACTACGGGACACTTAGCTGAGTCCTAGCATTGCTTTAAAAATGCGTCGAAACAAACATGCTATTTCTGAACTCGAGAGTGTAAGTTGGCGACTACGAAGCCTTTAGAATAACACTGACAGTATCCCCTGCCTAGAGTTCCCAGGGCTCTGAACTCAAGAGTGTAAGTTAGCAACTACAAGATTCTTAGCTGAGTCCTAGCATTGCATTAAAATGTGTCAAAACGTGCTGCCAGTACAATAACACGTGTGATGTCCACTGCGTGACGTAAAAGGGCTATTGAAGACGTTCTGAACTCGAGAGTGTGAGTTGGCAACGACGAGGTTGAACTTGTAACTCATTGAGCTATTGTCGAAATACAACATGTGTATTTTCTTATGGTACAGTTGCAATGTACATTGTCCTCTACCGGGTGAAAGGTGCTGGTTGCGACATACCAGAGATAAGCGGATGTGGTCCCGCCAGAGCACACAAGTCCAAGAGCTTGTCTTCGCTCAAAGCTCTGTTAAAAAAAACTATTCACAAACTCCGTCTCCCAGCGAATAGCCCTAATACAATACATCGAACTCTAAAAATAAAATAACGTTTTTGTAGTTGTACTAGAACTAGGTAAGAGATCACACCCTGCCTGCTGTAAGGGAGAGCACCCAAGCGACCCCAGAGCTCTGAGCTGGGTCCTGCTATTGCTTCTAACCTATCCAAACTCCCCTTAGTCGCATGCCGGAGGTCGCAGTTTGATTCTTAGCATTGCATCTTAGGAGATTAGGCTGGTTCGAGATCGACTTAGAAATCGTGCCTAAGCAACTGCTAATATTCGCGATTTACCAAGCAAGAGACATTCCAAGTTTTATTTCCCAGCGAAGTTATTTTTTGCTAGCCGCTGCCTCTTAGCTAGAGGTCTGCGAGTTCGATTCCCAGCTAGGTCAGTACTACCAGAATATGCAGTAGTAATTTAATCTTAAAGCCTCGACGACGTGTTCCTGCCTTGCTGTGTGTGTGTGTGTGTGTGTGTCGCAGACCGGAAATGAGTTCTTACAGATCAAATGTTTTAGTCGCACAAGGAGCAAGGAATATTTCAAGTTGAAGCATGTCTACTTGTTGTTTGCTTCTCGCATAGACACCTCGAGTTCAAAGTCAAGGATACAACTAACCTAGAATAAGAGTCGTGCTGAGCAGGAGCCACTTAGTAGACCAAGGCTGTAGAGGTTTAGCTTTTTGCTTGCCTCCCCCGTCATGTAGCGTTTGTACTTTGACTCCCTGAACGATTCCTCGCCCAGTCAGAGATATAAATTTTCCTTCGACCTAAGAGCAGAATTTAAAATTGCCTGCTACCGATTGCAGGCATAATGTTTTAGCCCCGTCAGCTCAGACGTTAGCCATGTTTAAAAGATGACAGCTGTTAGAAGAAAAGCACGTTGAATTGTCCTGCAGCTATAAAGTTTCAGACCCGTCAAGATGCCAGCACATGCCTAAGGTAGCGGTCATAAAGATTTAGCCCGGTCAAGACTCTCTCTTGTATAAAGATAGTCGCTGACAGCTGTCAAAAAGCACGTATATTTTTTTAAATTACCCACTACCACGTGCCATCTTGTACAGTACCCCCCTCCACCAGCTTTCTCCATATGAGCAGCCGCCATCATGCGCAAGCGCCCATAAGCCGTCTCATAAGAGCCCATGTATAGCCGCCATCTTGCGCAATCGCCTATAGCCGTCATATTTCTCCATAAGAAGCCGTATATAACCGCCAACTTGCGCAAGTGCCCCTAAGCCGCCTCATAAGAGCAGCCTCCATCTTGTGCAATAAGCGTCGGGAAGGGCATCTTGCCGTAAAACTAAGGATAGCGCCCTTCAAGGTGGCGGATGTGAAGTTAGGCTCGTTTCCTTAGGCGTCGGGAATGCAATGAAGTTTGCGATTGTCTGTTGTTTAAAGGTGGCCGCTGACAGCTGGCAAAAATGCACCTGGCTTGTCAAAAAAGCACATGGAATTTTTCAAATAGCCCACCACCACGTGCCTAAGGTGGCAGCAATGAGAATCTTGCCCCGTCAATATGCCAGCACTGAAGTTTGCGAACGTCTCTTGTTTAAGGATGGCCACTGACAGCTGTCAAGAAAGCAAGTGGCTTTGTTTACAAACAAAAGCACGTGGAATTTCAAAATGCCCACTGCTACGTGCCTAAGGTGATAGCTATGAGATTTAGTGCCGTAAAGATGGCAGCACTGAACTTAGAGATGCTCTCTTGTTTAAATATGGCCGCTGACAGCTGTCAAAAGGAGGACGTGGAATCTCATATTACCCGCCACCATGTGCCTAAGGTGGCAACCATGAGGCTTAGTGCCGTAAAAATAGCAGCACTGAGGTTTGCAATGCGATCTTGTTTAAAGAAGGCCGCTGTCAGCTGTCAAAATAGCACGTGGCTGTCAGCTTCACAGCTGTCAAAAAAGCTCGTGGCTTTGTTTACAAACAAGAGCACGGGGACATGACGTCACGGGGTCAGTGACTTCTGGCCGGGGTCAATGACCTGGGGTGCTGACGCACCAGAACAAGTGCTCACTCAGCGAATTTAGAATCACAACAGCTCCACTTCTGTCCCGAGTTGGATTCCCTGCAGGGACGGGAAATTCAACCACCATTGGTTAATTTTGCTGACACGGGGGCTGGGTGCATGTGTTGTTTTCATCATCATTTCATCCTCATCATGATGCGCAGGTCGCCTACCGACGTCAAATCAAAAGACCTGCACCTGGCGAGCCGAACATGTCGTCGATCACTCCGGCACTGAAAGCCATACGCCATTTCATTTTTAATGAAGATAAAAGGACAGATCCCGTATTGCCAAGTTACGGTACCGAGTTCAGTAGCACAGTAATTTGCCTTCGGTTCCCAACACAATGATTTCGATTCCTGCCAAAGATGGTAGTATTTCAAGGTGGCTATGTACGACAAATCTCTGTTGTTGGCCCCCTGCAGCTTATAGGAATCTAGGGCAACTGAGAAGACGTTAAAACAAATATTATTATTATTATTATTATTATTATTATTATTATTATTATTATTATTATTATTATTATTATTATTATTATTATTATTATTATTAGAGGAGAGATCCTCACTTGGACTATGTGAAAGTAGGGCAGCAACCTGCTTCATGAATTTACCGAGCTCAGAACATTTTAAGCACGCCTCGGACCTATGGGAGTAATGGAGTCCTACTCCCATTTGACAGGCGAGGGACTCCTTGGAAACAACTTGGCGAACGAAATGGAATTCGATGGGGAGCTATCAATTTTAATGGGGCTTATGGAAGAAAGAAGGTAGAACTGGCTGAGTCAGCAAAGAGGATGCATCTGGATGTGCTAGGAGTGAGTGATATTCGGGTAAGGGGAGATAAGGAGGAAGAGATAGGAGATTATAAAGTGTACTTGACGGGTGTTAGAAAGGGAAGGGCAGAGTCTGGGGTAGGGCTGTTTATCAGGAATACCATTGCACGCAACATAGTTTCTGTAAGGCACGAAAATGAACGAATGATGTGGGTAGATTTGTCAGTGGGAGGAATTAGGACAAGAATTGTGTCCGTGTATTCACCATGTGAGGGTGCAGACGAGGATGAAGTTGACAAGTTTTATGAAGCATTGAGTGACATCGTGGTCAGGGTCAACAGCAAGGATAGAATAGTGCTAATGGGCGAATTCAATGCGAGAGTGTGGAATAGAACTGAAGGATACGAAAGGGTGATTGGTAAATGTGGGGAAGATATGGAAGCTAATGGGAATGGGAAGCGTTTGCTGGACTTCTATGCTAGTATGGGTTTAGCTGTTACGAATACATTCAAGCATAAGGCTATTCACCGCTACACATGGGAGGCTAGGGGTACCAGATCCATAATAGACTATATCTTAACAGACTTTGAATTCAGGAAATCTGTTAGGAATGTACGAATTTTTCGCGGATTTTTCGATGATACAGACCACTATCTGATCTGTAGTGAACTAAGTATCTCTAGGCCTAGGGTAGAGAAAGTGAAATCTGTCTGCAAACGAATAAGGGTAGAAAGTCTCCAGGACGAGGAAATTAGACAGAAGTACATGGATATAATTAGTGAGAAGTTTCGAATAGTAGACAGTAAGCAGGTTCAGGATATAGAAAGTGAATGGATGGCATACAGGGATGCTGTAGTAGAAACAGCAAGGGAATGCCTAGGAACAACTGTGTGTAAAGATGGAAAAAGGCGAACATCTTGGTGGAATGATGAAGTGAGAGCAGCCTGTAAACGTAAAAAGAAGGCTTATCAGAAATGGCTCCAAACAAGGGCCAAGGCAGACAGGGATTGGTACGTAGGTGAAAGAAACAGAGCGGAACAAATAGTTGTTTAATCCAAAAAGAAATCATGGGAAGATTTTGGTAATAACCTGGAAAGGCTAGGTCAAGCAGCAGGGAAACCTTTCTGGACAGTAATAAAGAATCTTAGGAAGGGACGGAAAAAGGAAATGAACAGTGTTTTGAGTAATTCAGGTGAACTCATAATAGATCCCAGGGAATCACTGGAGAGGTGGAGGGAATATTTTGAACATATTCTCAATGTAAAAGGAAATCATCATGGTGGTGTTGCAAACAGCCAAGCTCATGGGGAGGAGGAAAATGATGCTGGTGAAATTTTGCTTGAGGAAGTGGAAAGGATAGTAAATAAACTCCATTGTCATAAGGCAGCAGGAATAGATGACATTAGACCTGAAATGGTGAAGTACAGTGGGAAGGCAGGGATGAAATGGCTTCATAGAGTAGTAAAATTAGCGTTGAGTGTTGGTAAAGTACCTTCAGATTGGACAAAAGCAGTAATTGCACCTATCTATAAGCAAGGGAACGGGAAGGATTGCAACAACTATCGAGGTATCTCATTGATTAGTATACCAGGCAAAGTATTCACTGGCATCCTGGAAGGGAGGGTGCGAACAGTAGTTGAGACGAAGTTGAATGAAAGGCAGTGTGGTAGTAGACCACAGAGGGGCTGTCAGGATCAGACATTCAGTATGCGCCAGGTAATTGAAAAATGCTACGAGGGGAATAGGCAGTTGTGTTTATGTTTCGTAGATCTAGAGAAATCATATGATAGGGTACCGAGGGAAATTATTTTCTTCATATTCTGGGACTATGGAATTAAAGGTAGATTATTAAAATCAATCCAAGGCATTTATGTTGATAATCAGGCTTCAGTGAGAATTGATGGTGGAATGAGTTCTTGGTTCAGTGTTCTTACAGGGGTTAGACAAGGCTGTAATCTTTCACCTTTGCTGTTCGTGGTTTACATGGATCATCTTCTGAAAGCTATAAAATGGCAGGGAGGCATTCAGTTAGGTGTAAATGTAGTATGTAGTCTGGCATATTCTGAAGACTTGGTCTTAATAGCAGATTGTGGCGAAAGCCTGCAGTCTAATATCTTGGAACTTGAAAATAGGTGCAATGAGTATGGTATGAAAATCAGGCTTTCGGGGACCAAACTGATGTCTGTAGGTAAGAAATTCAACAGAATTGAATGTCATATCGGTGATACAAAACTAGAACAGGTCGATTGTTACAAGTATTTAGGTTGTGTGTTCTCCCCGGATGGTAATGTAGTAAGTGAGATTGAAACATGGTGTAGTAAAGCTAATGCAGTGAGCTCGCAGTTGCGATCAACAGTATTTAGTAAGAAAGAAGTCAGCTACCAGACGAAACTATCTTTACATTTTTCTATTTGCAGACCAACTTTGCTTTACGGGAGCGAAAGCTGGGTGGACTCAGGATATCTTATTCATAAGTTAGAAGTAACAGACATGAAAGTAGCGAGAATGATTGCTGGTACAAACAGGTGGGAACAATGGCAGGAGGGTACTCGGAATGAAGAGATGAATGCTAAGTTAAGAATGAACTCGATGGATGAAGCTGTACGCAAAAACCAGCTTCGGTGGTGGGGTCATATGAGGCGAATGGAGGAGGATAGGTTACCCAGGAGAATAATGGACTCTGTTATGGAGGGTAAGAGAACTAGAATGAGACCAAGACGACGATGGTTAGACTCAGTTTCCAATGATTTAAAGATAAGAGGTATATAACTAAATGAAGCCACAGCACTAGCTGCAAATAGATGTTTGTGGCGACGTTTATTAAATTCACAGAGGCTTGCAGACCGAACGCTGAAGGGCATAACAGTCTATAATGATAATATATGTATGTATGTTATTACTATTATTATTATTATTATTATTATTATTATTATTATTATTATTACGATGTTTTATGGATTTGCAGAGGTGAAAGAAAGTGCTGAGTGGAATAGGTCTCAACTTACGAAATTAAAGTTAATTTAAAACTTTAACCAGGGTTATATTTTCTTTCCAAAATCAACAGATAACAACAACAGAGTAACAGGTACCAAGTAGCAGGAAAATAATTTAAGAAATTACAATAGTTACAAGATTTGGGCTTCGAGCCCCAAGATTAATTTCTGAGTTCTCAGCTCACCACCACAATAGCTAAAGGGCAGAAAACCCCTAAGTACAAGGAGCACTTGCTCCTAATTACAACGTGAAGAGGGAAAGAGCAGACCCGCTCTCAATTTTACAAGCCTATCCAAGTCTACAACAAACTTCATTTCTGTCTGCCCTTAAGGCACATCAAGAAACAGGGGTATTTGATACCCAACCTACAGGGCCTTTACATGAGGAAAATAAAACATCAGGTTAAGTTACTGGTCCATAATACAAAATAGAATGGAGGCGAAGCTTGCACTAATAATACACTGTAACTTCTTGATGATAATAATAAATAAATAAATAAATAAAATCATGAATAAAAATATATATAAATAAAATTACTCAAAACTTAATAAAATTAATAAGCATAATTAACCGAAATGTCCGTAGTATGGGCGCCAGGGTTCACCAGAATGGATCCCTCGAATTTAGATAAGAGCATGATAAACTTTATATCCCAGGGCGTGTACATAATGCTGCGTATTGGTACATCTGCTGCAGGCCTTACCTAACCTCCTGAAAACGACTAATTAGGTAGGAACTGCACCTAGGTTCATCAATAACACTGATTCTAAAATAGCTAACTATATTCTTAACAAATTCCGTGCATGAGCACCTCATCAACATACAACATTATACATATAACACACACATAAAATATTGCTGGAAGACTCCATATTTACAACAACAACAATAATAATGAAAATCGTGGGAAAACGAAAGCGAGAACTAAGCTATCATTTGTAGATGGTCCGATGAACAATGTACATGTATGAAGATAAATAGCCTTCACTGTCTCTTTATTAATTCGACTTACCGATTCTCATAATCGGCAGTTATCACATCACACAGATACTGTACCTTGTACTACTGTGTTCACATATTTCAACACTTGTAAAGATATATACACACGTCTCTCGATCCTCAACATAAATTACGGAAAGTCTGAGATAGCTTTCACCAACATATAATGCTAGGCCGCCACAAGTGCTACAATACTTAATGCGCAAGCACTCCCCACAATCATCCACTTTCCACGAACATAACAAGACTACGCTCCACGAACGTTTGAAGTCCAGTCCATTGCTGCCGTGTCACTCCAGTACCGTGTATCAGCACTACTTCCTTCCCGTACAGTGTGTCAGTTGTCGTTCCTTCATACAGTGTTACTGCTTGTAGTTATCTTCCTTCTCGTTCCTTTACAGTCACCTCTACAATCACCCTTACAATGTTCCATACAATGTCCCTGGTTGCCGCCGTATCATCAACCTTTATAGACATCAACATCCCCCTCCTCTCAGATGATACGTCTGGATTGGTGCTTGCCAGCCAATCATGAGTGAACCTCTTCTTTCTCCCAAGTTATAAACAAACACTCGGGAGTTTTACATGAATCATCAAATTTCCCTGGTAGAACAACAAGCTCATCTCATCAGGCTGGGATATATACATGACTAATGGAATTCCCTGACACAAGTACATCACAACAACACTGGGGTAGCCATATGACTCTTTCAAATTACCAGAGTTATTACAGCAATGTTTTCCCACTCGTGCAAAACAAATTACTCATACCTACATATGTGGATATAAATATAATATAAATGGCAAAGTATACAAATGAAATAATAATAATAATAATAATAATAATAATAATAATAATAATAATAATAATAATAATAGAATACTGACAATAATATCTCTAACTTCTACATATAATTCTGGGGTGTGATATATGTACTATCACAACACTTTTAAAAACCTACTTGGCACTAGGCCGCTTACGCAAGGGCTAATCCCATACTAAGGAGGTGACACGATAAGAAAACTTTATTACATTACGAAGAGAAGAAAAACGGTTATGAAAACGTAGTCACCTCAAAACAATATGAGTGGGAGCTCGAGCGGGTTAGACACTCTCTATCCCAATTTGTAGTTAAAGAGACGGAATTTTTACAAAATGTCTATTACATTTTAAAGATAGGTTACATGAGAAAAGTTTCGAACCTGCCCCGAGGGTTGAACTGCTGAGCTAGCAAGAAATAAAGTTATTAAACGGCCATTACCTTGTGGATGAACCGCTGCCCGAAGAAAGAGGCGCTTCCCGCCCCCTGCTACATAATCACACACTAAGCAAGATGTCGATGAAGTGGCACCGAGACAAGAAAAGCAGCAGTTTAAATTCCCTCGTGGAACATTCAAGACATTTCAAGAATGAGTACCCACACCCCCCTCAACTTTATGGGATAGCTTAAAGCAACATCTCCATATCGGAGAATACATACGTTATTGGTCAAAAATTCATTAGAGAAATTCGGGATTGGCTAAATTCAAAACGAGCGGAAAGAGAAGGGTTATACTGCCAACCCAAAAAATGACTGAAAGAAATTTAACAAGGAACAAAGTTATCAATACCAAATTTCTTCAAAAAAAAAAAAAAACAGTTCCTTCACTTCCCACTAGGGTGCAGAATTATAGTTCTTAAGTAGCGCCATCTAGAAGAGAATGTCCACACTTCTTGCTAAGAGCAAACAAATACAAATCGAAATAGACACAGTTCAGAACACTACAAGATTACCAAATTTACAGTAGTGACATCTTTTAAGAAATAGTAGGATTAGTTCAGTTTTCAAGGTTCCAAACTTCTCATGTAGAGTAGTTTAAATTGGCGCAATATTTGAATGAGCGGCATGGAGGTGTACCGCCCGGTACAATTATTATTATTATTATTATTATTATTATTATTATTATTATTATTATTATTATTATTATTATTATTATTATTATTATTATTATTATTATTATTATTGTTGTACCGGAAGGTGCACCTCAATGCCGTGCATTTAAAACTAGCGCCTTAATGAACTGCCCTATTGGTGAAACATTGGAACTGAAACTACACCTACTTAGAAATTTAATCAGAAGATGTCACCACGAAAATGTCGAGTAATTTTGTTATTGTGCAGTTGCCTACACTGACTGAATTTATCAGTGTTTTGGTTGCCATTCATCAAGAAGTTTGGACATTTTCCCTCAGATGACACTACAAAAGCTATGATCATGCACCCTGGTGTGAAGTGAAAGAACTTTTCATTTAAAAATTTTGAATTCATACGTTTTTCTAATGGATGTTCATTTCTTTTTGGGTTGGCAACATTTTCTTTTCCTTTCCGCCAGTTTTGAATCTGGCCAATCCCCGATTTCTGTAATTAATTTTCTACCAATTACTGGCTTCTTGTTCGATTCTGAAGTGTACCTTTGAATTGGACCAATTAAATGGAGAGGGTGTGCCTGGTTTATTCATGAATGATCTCGAACTTTCCCTGAGGGTTTATAAACTGCGGCTTTTCACGTCTCTTGGCCACTTGATCGCCATCTTATTGAGTGTGTGTGTCAAAGCAGGAGGCGGGCGCCATCTTTCATCGGCCAGCAGTACATGTACAAGGTAATGGCCACATAACATCTTTCTTTCTTTCTTGGTACCTCCGCAGTTTAACCCGAGGGAAAGGTCCGAATCTTTAACTATGTAACCAACTTTTCTAAAATGTAAATCTTCTTTCTGCTAATGTAAACACTTCGTAAACTCTTTAACTGTAAATCGGGGATAGAGACTGAATTACCCTCTCGAGCTCCCCTTCATCTTATTTTGAGGTGACTACGTTTATAACTGTTTTTCATTCTGTAATGTGGTAAATTACTTCCGATACGAGTCACCTCAGTAGTTTGGGAATAGCCCTGTATCACCGGCCTGGTGCCCTTTAGGTTTTTAAGTTTTCACTATCTTGGAGCACTGTACGATTCCGTTCAATTTGTGTTTCGGGCCATCTACTTAACCTGTTCTTTTCCGCAAAGGCCCTGTAGGTTGGGTACTAGATACCCCTGTATAAAATTATTTTCAATTTGTAAGTTGTGCCTTGATGGCCAGTGATAGTAATTTTCTAATATTGCCTTGAATAGGCTAGAAGAAACTGAGAGCCTGTTAGCTCTTTTCAATTTCGTGATTGTAACTAGTGCCTCTGGAAGTCTAGACATTGTATTTTTGGAGTAAGTGCTTCATGAATTAGGGGGATTTCTGTTCTTGAGCAAATTTGTGCTCTTTGTAAATTTGAGCTTTTAGCTCAGGAAATGTAAAGATAGCGGCTTAAAGCCCAAGGAGGTTAATGTTCCGAATCTTGGAATTTTTCCCAATCTTGTTTAATGTTTGCTACTTGTACCCGTAAAAATTGTTGAAATTTTGAGTTTTAAAAATATAAACTTCAGTTTACGCTTTTAATTAATTTTGACATTGTAGTTAGACCCATTCACTCCAGCACCTTCTTTAACCGCTTTCTGCTCCACGGGTAACCCCGTAACAATTATTATTATTATTTTTATTATTATTATTTTATTATTATTATTACTATTATTATTATGATTATTATTATTATACAAATAGGGGAAATATTGCTAAAACTGATTCTAAAGCTCTTACTAAATAAAAGTAAAGCTAATTTTTCTCACCAAAATCGAATCAAGTTATGGTGTGGGTTAATGTAGTCACGTCCTAGTTCGTGAACCATATGCAACGACTGAGTGACCTGGTAAGTGGATCTAAGTGGCGGGATACGAGCTGCTGTAGGATGGGACTGGGTATCTCGGACATGTTTTGAGTCAGGACCCTTCTTGTGCTCAGGAGACTGGAACTATACAATCCACCGCTGGTCCCTAAGCCGTTAGAAGAGAGATCTTCACATGGACTATGTGTAAGTAAAGGTAGAATCCTGCTTCACAGGAGTTTCACCTAGCCTGCTTAGAACATTTAAAGGAAGGCCGGGATCTATGAGAGTAACAGAGTCCCACTACCATTTGACGGGCGAGGGACTCCTTCGAAACAACGAAATGGAATTCTAGTTGGGGCTATGAAAATTAATAGGTTTATGGAAGAAAGAACGTTGAACTGGCTGAGTCAACAAATAGTTCGCATCTGGATGTGCTACGAGTAAATTATATTCGGTAAGGGGAGATAACGAGGAAGTGTAACTGAAGGGTGTTAAAAAGAGGAGAGCAGAGTGTGGGATAGGGTTGTTCGTCAGGAATACAATTGCATGCAACGTAGTTCCTGTTAGGCATGAAAATGAGCGAATGATGTGGGTAGATTTGGCAGTTGGAGGAATTAGGACGAGTACTGTCTCAGTGTATTCACCATGTGAAGGTGCAGATGAGGATGAATTTGACAAGTTCCATGAAGCATTGAGTGACATCGTAGTCGGGGTCAATAGCAAGGATAGGATAGTGATAATGGGCGATTTCAATGCGAGATTTGAAAATGGAACTTAAGGATACGAGAGGGTGATTGGTAAATGTGTGGATTATACGGAAGCTAAAAGGAATGGGAAGCGTTTGCAGGACTTCACTGCTAGTGTGGGTTTATGAGTTAAGAATATATTCTTCAAGCATAAGCCTATGCACCGCTACATATGGGAGGATAGGGACACAGATCCATAATAGTCTATAGCTTAATCGACTTCGAATTCAGAAAAATGTATGGGTTTCCGAGGAATTTTCGATGGTAAAGAGGGCTATCTGACCTGCAGTGAACTAAGTATCTCTATGCCGAGGATAGGAAAAGAGAAATCTGTCAGCAGACGAATAAGTGTAGAAAATCTTCGGGACAATGAAATTAGACTGAAATACGTGATTATAATCAGCTGAACGTTACAAACAATGACATACACTTGAAGCCTAGGAATAACTTTGTTTAATGATGGGAAAAAGTGCACATCGTGAGGTGAGAGCAGCTTGTAAACGTAAAAGAACAGGGAATTGAAGTAGGTGGCGTGACTTTCGTAATAACCTGAAAAGGCAAGGTCAAGCAGCAGGGAAACATTTCTGGACATTAATAAAGGGACGGAAAAAGGAAATGAGTAGTGTTTTGGCGTAAATCAGGTGAACTCATAATAGGTCCCAGGGAGTCACTGCAGGGGTGGGAGGAATATTTTGAAAATCTTCTTAACGCAGAAGCGAATATACCTGGTGACGTCGCGAACAGCCGAGCTCATGGGGAGGTGGTGGAATTACGCTTAAGGAAGTGGAAATGGTGCTAAATAAACTTCATTATCGTAAAGCAGTAGAAACAGATAAAATTGGACCTGAAATGATGAAGTGTATTTGGAAGGCAGAAATAACATTTTTTCATAAACTAATAGGATTAGTATAGAATGTTAGTAAGATACCTTCTGATTGGACAAAAGCAGTATTTGCACCTATTTTTAAACAAGAAAACTGAAGGATTGTAACAACAATTGAGGATCGCATTGATACCAGGCAAGATGTTCACTGTCATTTTGGAAGGGAGGTTCAAAGTAAGTTGGATGAAAACTAGTGTGGTTTCAGACCACAAGTATATGCCATATTATTGACAAATTCTACGAGCGAAATGGACACTTGCGTTTATGTTTCGCAGATCTAGAAAAGGCATATTACAAAGTAACGAGGGAATAGTTGTTCGCCGTACTGGGAGACTATGGGATTTAGTGTAAATTATTTAGATCAATCAAAGGCATTTATGTTGATAGTTGGGCTGGAGTGGGAATTGATGGTAGAATGAGTTATTGGGGTTAGACAAGGCTGTAATCCGTCAGCTTGTTGCTCATAGTTTACATGGATCATCTGTTGGAAGGTATAAAGTAGCGGGGAGGGATTCAGTTGGGTTAAAATGTAGTAAGCAGTCTGGCCTATGCTATGTTAATGGCATAATGTGCCGAAAGCCTACACTGTAGTATCATGGAAACTGAAAATAGGCGAAATGGGTATGGTATGAATATTAGCCTTTCCAAGACTAAATGTATGTGAGTAGGTAAGAAATCCAAGATAATTCAGTATGGGATAAGAATTAGCCTTTCCAAGACTAAACTGATGTGATACAAGTATTTAGGATATGTGTTCTCACAGGATGGTAGTATGTTAAGCGAGATTGAATCAAGGTGCCGTAAAGCTAATGCAATTGGCTCGCAGATGCGATCAACACTATTCAGTAAGAAGGAAGTTAACTCGCGCACGAAACTGTATTTACACTGACTGACAGTAACAATGCAACACCAGGAGGAGTGGTTCGAAAGGGATGAAAGTTGGGGAAAAAACAGAGACGGCACGGATGAATAATTGATGTTTATTTCAAACCGATATGCAGGTTGCACAATGCGCACGGCATCGACTCAGTAGGATGTAGGACCACCGCGAGCGGCGATGCACGCAGAAACACGTCGAGGTACAGAGTCAATAAGAGTGCGGATGGTGTCCTGAGGGATGGTTCTCCATTCTCTGTCAACCATTTGCCACAGTTGGTCGTCCGTACGAGGCTGGGGCAGAGTTTGCAAACGGCGTCCAATGAGATCCCACACGTGTTCGATTGGTGAGAGATCCGGAGAGTACGCTGGCCACGGAAGCATCTGTACACCTCGTAGAGCCTGTTGGGAGATGCCAGCAGTGTGTGGGCGGGCATTATCCTGCTGAAACAGAGCATTGGACAGCCCCTGAAGGTACGGGAGTGCCACCGGCCGCAGCACATGCTGCACGTAGCGGTGGGCATTTAACGTGCCTTGAATACGCACTAGAGGTGACGTGGAATCATACGCAATAGCGCCCCAAACCATGATGCCGCGTTGTCTAGCGGTAGGGCGCTCCACAGTTACTGCCGGATTTGACCTTTCTCCACGCCGACGCCACACTCGTCTGCGGTGACTATCACTGACAGAACAGAAGCGTGACTCATCGGAGAACACGACGTTCCGCCATTCCCTCATCCAAGTCGTTCTAGCTCGGCACCATGCCAGGCGTGCACGTCTATGCTGTGGAGTCAATGGTAGTCTTCTGAGCGGACGCCGGGAGTGCAGGCCTCCTTCAACCAATCGACGGGAAATTGTTCTGGTCGATATTGGAACAGCCAGGGTGTCTTGCACATGCTGAATAATGGCGGTTGACGTGGCGTGCGGGGCTGCCACCGCTTGGCGGCGGATGCGCCGATCCTCGCGTGCTGACGTCACTCGGGCTGCGCCTGGAACCCTCGCACGTGCCACATGTCCCTGCGCCAACCATCTTCGCCACAGGCGCTGCACCATGGACACATCCCTATGGGTATCGGCTGCGATTTGACGAAGCAACCAACCTGCCCTTCTCAGCCCGATCACCATATCCCTCGTAAAGTCGTCTGTCTGCTGGAAATGCCTCCGTTGACGGCGGCCTGGCATTCTTAGCTATACACGTGTCCTGTGGCACACGACAACACGTTCTACAATGACTGTCGGCTGAGAAATCACGGTACGAAGTGGGCCATTCGCCAACGCCGTGTCCCATTTATCGTTCGCTACGTGCGCAGCACAGCGGCGCATTTCACATCACGATCATACCTCAGTGACGTCAGTCTACCCTGCAATTGGCATAAAGTTCTGACCACTCCTTCTTGGTGTTGCATTTGCTCTGTCAGTCAGTGTACATCGTTCTGTTCTCAGAATGAACTCGATCGATAAAGCTGTACGCCTAAACCGGCTTGGGGAGTGGGTGTCATGTGAGTAGAATGGAGGAGGTTAAGTTACCTAGAAGAATAACGGACTCTGCTATGGAGGATAAGAGAAGTAGACGGAGACCAGAAAATGAGATGTATAGAACTATATGAGGCCACTGGACTATTTACAAATAAAGTTTTGTGCCAGCGTTTAGTAAATTCACTGAGACTTTCAGACTGAACGCTGGAAGGCATGACTTCCTGGCCGAGGCGTTAAATCTGGAAGGACGTGGGATTCGGTTCCCCATCAGGTAGTCGTAAAGTTTGAATGTGAGATACACATGGCCGTGGGGTCCACTGAGTACCTGGGAGAAAGGGGGCCATTCTATCACAATTTTTGTCGAATTTACGGATGGTAAAATCCTTTACGTTCCATCTTTCCAAGGGCCCTCAAATTCTGAGTCTTGTATTGTGTGTTTAATATCATTATTTTTTTCCTATTTATCCATTTCAAGGTCTAATTGCAGTACAACAAAGGTTCATATTTAAAAATATCATCATTTGAAATAAATTTTAACATCAATTCACTTCCTATGTTTCAATATTAGATATGCACTGGCCAAGAAATTTGAGATAAAACTGGGTTTCAAATGCAGGTAGTCGTTTTTCAGGCACGTGAACTCAAAACAATGATTGGCCACTTTTGATGTACGGGGTAAAATGCACTCATGTATCAAGGAAGGGCTGGCCCTGCGGTCTAGGTTAGTGAGAGGGGTGGTGGTGATTATTTTTTAAAGAGGAAGTACGACTGTGTAACCATCCTCCAGGTAAGTGAGACCATCTTGAATGGGACGCGCCCTCATATTAGGGACGTTTACCTCGATCTAAGGGCCGGCTCGTGGTCTACTTGGACTGCGTGAGAACTGTTGAGGAAGGTAACTGCTTTGGTCAAGAAAGCCGAGAATAACGGCCGAGAGGGTTCGTTACTCTGACCACGCCTCACCTCATAATCTGCACGCCTTGAGGGTTAGCATCAATAGGCTAAGGTATATGACGACTATAGTGCCGTGGAGGACGGGGGATATCAAGATGGAACGTAGTCAGTCGCGGGAAACTCTGGAATAAAGAGAGGGACATCTGCAAAGATCACCGTCCTTCCTGCATTTCGTGGGATTGTAAACGAGACCGTGGTCGTCGTCATACCGTCCATGAAATGTTCTCCGACTGCAATTTAGACTTAGGAAACTTCAAATTTTCGGCGTGAATTGCTTTCAAAATTATACAGCACTAGAAAATACGCTGTTCAACATTTCATTCAAAAGTCATGAAACGCACTAAACCGCTGTATGATAGGCAATCGTGTCGTACGGAAGCTTATCGCAGAGGCGGCTTTTGCATACCCACTCGGCCAGGTGCAGCTCATGGGCACGTTCTGTGATCAGCTACAATTAGGAAAATTACTCTGTACTAATGTGAACGGAAGCCCAAACAGAGAAGCATCTCCAATTGAGGAGTAAAATACATTGTTTTGAATATTTTATCAAGAAATTACTAGCCCCCGTGGGTCAGGAAGCAGCACTGCTGGCCTCCGTGGTTCAAATCCCGGTCACTCCATGTGAGATTTATACTGGACAAAGCGGAGGCAGAGCAGGTTTCTAACCAGGTACTGCGGTTTTCCCGTCATCTTTCATTCCAGCAACACTCTCCTATATCATTTCATCCGCCAGTCATTAATCATCGCTCCAGAGAAGTGCGACAGGCTTCGGCATCCGGCAAAATTCTTGTCCGCGCCGCTAAATGGGGGTTTCATTCATTTCGATTCCTGAACCGGTTGAAACTGAAAACAGGCTGTGGATTTCCATTTCATCGAGAATTGAAAGTCCAATCTACGAGACTGAAAGCCTACGAGAGACAAGGAGGAGTAAAGTCTGTTCCAAGGAAGAATAGGGAAATAGCAATGAAGAGAGAGACTTGTACTCGGCGTCATGGGGCATGTAACAAGAATCAATGTGGGAGGACTTGAAGTGGTGAGTAATAGAGACATATGTCTGGCAGGCACAGCAAGGTTTGGCACTTGTCACCTCGCCGCATCTGCCCGTACTTGGTGCTGAATGGCAGGCATTCAAGTGCAGTCGCCTGGATAATGTGGCTGGCTTTACTACCGATCACTGGTGGTAGCAGGAGGGTCGCGAGACACACAAACATGTCACATTACTAGAAACACGTTACGGAGGGATCGAACTGTGGGGATGTGGAGCTCCTGAGCACTTCCAGTCAAAATAGAGGAGCTTCTCAGCCTCAGCCTCATCGGAACTCACATGTTACTGGCTTTCGTAATTCCCTACTGGATGGGGTAATAATAATAATAATAATAATAATAATAATAATAATAATAATAATAATAATAATAATAATAATAATAATAATAATAATAATAATAATAATAATAATAATTTTATTTATTTATTTATTTATTTATTTATTTATTTATTTATTTATTTATAACTTATCCAAAATACATTTGCAAATATGCAGTAGGATATTATACATTATCTTTGCAATTATTTACACCTGCAAAGCACTTGATGTGCTTATCTGCCGGTGTAGTTGTTTCACATTTGTATACATTGTTGCAATCCTTACTGTTTACAACATTAATAAAGTATGTATATTTACATTAGTATTGTAATTTTGTCCTGTGGTGTGAGTTTTTCTTAATCCCTGAAAGTATCACTCAAAATAGATAAGTCTTTGGTACATTTTCCATTCATAAACAAATATTTAAACTGTAATTTTATTATCTATGATCCATAGTTTCACATGTTTTTTAGTTGATATTTGGTTTTCAAGTGTGTCAATTCTGAGGGCAACTTGTTCAAAAATTTAGGAACTACAACTTGCAGTGTTCTGGATCCATATTTGTTGTAGTACCTCATGACCTGAAAAGAACTTATATGCCTCAGTCTTGTTCCATGTGTACAGTATGTTCATTTACAATTCTATATTGAGGCTTCCAGTAATTTTCTTTAATTATATTGTACATATAAAGTTGTTTAACTCTCAAGAACCTTTCCTTCTGGTACATCCCTGTTAACATATCCTCACTTAAGCTAAATATTCCTGTGTTTTCATACCAAAAGAATGGTTTGACAATACGATTTTGTAACATTTGTACCATGTTTATGTCTGTAACAGAAGCTGATCCCCATACACTTACACCATATGATATAAGTGACTCAACAAGTGAATGATAAACCAATTTTAAGCTATCATGAGGTATTATATACTTAACCATTTGCATTTTGAACAAGCTTAGCCTCAGTCTTTCACACAACTTATTAATATGTTGCTTCCATGAAAAATATCTATCTATTATTATACCTAAATATTTCATATTATCAACTTCCTCTATTACATAGTCACAATCGCATGATTTTTGTTCACCATCATGAATGCACTGAACTGAATGGCCTGTTATTTTAATGTTTTCTCTTTGCATTTTTGGCGTAGTAATGTACAAGACTTTTGTTTTTGAAGTCTTAATTATTAGACCCTTATCATGGCACCATTCTTGAAAGTAGTTGTACTCCATTTGTAAATGCTTCTCTGCCACTTTTGGGTTTTTATGTACTGATACAATTAGTTTATCATCTGCATACATGAAATATTTACAGTTTTTAAAACATGAGCTTATATCATTGACAAAAATAATGTACCAAAATGGGTCCAAGGATACTTCCTTGTGGAACACCTCTTTTAATAGTAGTTATTTCTCCATATATATTATCAATTTTTACCCTATACGTTCGGTCAGTCAGATAACTTTCAAAAACTTTTAGTGGTGTTCCTCTTACCCCAATTTTGCTTAAGGCTGCAATAATTTTTTCATGGGAAACTGAATCAAATGCCTTTGAGAAATCAATAAACATAGCTAAAATGTGCATAGCTTGATTTAACTTCCCATTGATCAGATTGGAGAATTCCTCAAGAAGATTACTTGTACCCTTGTGTTTTTGATAAGCAAATTGATGTTCATCTATTATTTTAAATTTTTCTAAATATGAGATTAGGTGATCAGCAATGTATTTTTCAACTACTTTACCTATAGTTTGAAGAATAGATATCTGTCTATAGTTTTCATACTGTAAATGTGAACCTTGCTTGTAAATAGGTCTCACTATGGCAGTCTTCAGATCCTTTGGGAAAATACCTGTCTCTATTATTTTATTGATTAGCTTCTGTATTACTGGTGTTATTGTGTCTATGTTATCTTTCAGATGTTTAACTGTTAATTTATCCATGCCTGGTGATTTATTTATGTCCATTCCTTCAATTATGTTTGCTATATCTGCTGTACTTGCTAGTGGTACGTAAAATGATAAAAGTCTCTCTGTATTAGGTAATGGTCTTCGTTGTACCCTACATTCATGTACTACCTTGTCTAGCTGTTCTGAAAATGTTTTTGAAAAGTTATCAACTATATTTTCTAGTGAGTTTTGCCTTCCTAAATAATGTCTTACCGTTTCTTCTATTGTCCATTTCTTTTTAGTCTTTAGCACATCATTTAATACTTCCCAAGTTTTCTTCATGTCCCCTCTACAAATTTCAAACTGCAATCTGTAATACTTTCTTTTTGCTTTATGAATATCAGCTATTATATCATTCCTCATTCTTTTATATAACCTCCTTAAATTTTCCTTATTTTCTGGATTTAAATTTGATGCATTTTTCTATCTTTTGAAAAGTCTGTCCCTTTCTTTGATTTTTTCTATTATAGCACCCGTCAGCCACGGTTGAATGTCTTTCCTTCTCTTCTGGTTTTTGTATCCTTCGTTTCATTAGTTGCCTTGTTAACTGCATTGCAAATCTTCATGTATATATCATCTGAACTCATATTAGCAAGCATAATACATTCTCATTTATTTCTTTTCCAATAATTTCTATTTCTGTTCTTAACATGGATTTACTCACCCTTTCCTGTATGTTATCTATAACTTTTTCACTTGGAACATATTTATTACACCTAGTATCATGTGATATCTGTACAGTTATTATATAATGATCAGAAACTTTAGTCTGAATTACAGAAGAATCTCTTACATTTTTCCCATTCCTAATCAATGCATGGTCGATGCAGGATTGTGTTAGTTTTCCATTTATATATTCTTCCCTTGTGAACTTGTTAATGCAATGAACTAACTGATGATCTGCTAGCACATTATTGTACAAGGATGTGACTCTGCTGTCTTTCAGAATATCTATGTTCATGTCCCCAATAATTATTAAGTTTCTGGCATTCATACTGTGTAAATGAAGATCTAACTCCTCCACAAAATCCTTTGGATTATAGTCAGGTGGTCTGTATACTGCCATAATGATCCCATATAGTGTTCCATTAATCCAAACTTCCCCTGATAAATTTTCAAACTGATTTGTTATACATTTCTTTTCTTTAAATATGAACCCTTCCTTGACAAAAATTACTATTCCTCCACCACTAGAAACATTTCTTATTGAATAATGCATACTATATCCTTCTAACTCATACTGCTCAATTTCCATTTCATTATTTACATTTATTTCACTAAATATTAGCACATCTACCAGTGGCCTGCTGTGTCTTAATATTATAACCATCTGATCCCAATATTTTCTAATTGATCTTATATTCATATGAAGTAGAGACATTTCACTTTCTTGTTTCTTTGTCATCTGTAGCCATTCATCACAATTATTGTATACCTTTGAGTCTAGTAATAAACTACAACTATCAATGTAGCTAACATCCATAACTAAATTTATGATACACTAGAGTAAAATTAAATATTGATACTTTCAGCCAGTTACTGGATTTTTTCAATGTCTTTTTTGAAAGAATTCTTACCGGAGTAGTTTTCTCTTCCTTTCTAGCGAACAGATTTCCCTGCTTCACCCATACATACTTCCATCCTTTGATGTCCGCCTGTCTCCATGCCTCCCAGCAAAGATTAGCCATGTAAGGGGACAGTTGCTCCGTGACAAGTACCTTCCCTCCTTCAGTTGGTCCAATAACTTTGGAGTTAAGGATGGTCTTGCTTTTCCTTCTTGCGAGCATTAAGTCTCTCTTCTTCCTTGGTAGCTGAATTATGATGGGTTTAGGTACTCCTTCTTTCCTGGTTGGAACTCTGTGTGCTGCATCTATTTCAGTTTTACACAAAGGAACATCCAGCTCTGCTGCAATTCTGCATGCTATTTCTTCAACATCTTCCTCATCTTTCTCTGGAATATCATGTAGCAAAAGGTTTCTATTTCTGGAATATTGTTCAAGTTCTTGTATTCTTATTTCCTGTTCATGAATTATATCATCCTTTTCTTTGCATGCTTCTGTTAAACACTCCACTTTCTTTTCCAACTCTTTTATCTGTTTAATCATGCTCTGCATTCCTGTCCTAATGTCCTCATACTGTTCACAAATGAACTTCTGACTTTTAACACTTTCCCTCAGTTCTTCCTTCATTTTATTCACTGAATCTTCAAGTCCACAACTATTGTTAATTTTTTGTTGATGTCCGTCAAGTCATCGCTTTTTTTAGCGTTACTGCTAGTGTCCACTTTCTTTCTGCATTCAGCACATCGCCATTTTGTTTTCTTGTCCTTGCTCATCGCACGGTACGAATTTTCTTTCAGGGCGGAGCAATCATAGTGCCATGCATTTAATAATAATAATAATAATAATAATAATAATAATAATAATAATAATAATAATAATAATAATAATAATAATAATAATCACTGCTAGGATTTTAGGATAATTATGTAATAAAAATACCTAAATTCGAACATACATATGGGGGATTAAAGAATCAAAGTATGGAGTAAAATATGATTTTTTTATAAAATGGTGATAAATAATATAAAGAATACCTATATTGCATCAAATTTGAATAGTTGTACAGTTAACGATGTATTGTTTAACCCTGAAAGTTACAAAAATATGGATTCAAATTAAAGTCACAGAACAAGAGAAAGTTGTGGGTCACAGTGGGTTGAGTGACAAGGCCGAAGCCAGCAAGAAAGAAAATATATGTATAGAGCAGAACTTTCTTTCCATATTTCATAGAAATACCAGATTCAGCTTAGAATTATTGATGGTAGTAAAATATATTTTAAATTATTTTCTTGAAGTGTAACTTTGAAACTATGCAGTACGGAAGATTCTTAATGATGTATGTTAAGTCTTCGGCCCGGAGGCTGGTTGGATCCTCGAAGAGCACCACGAAATTTTATGCTCTTATGGTAAAATCGTAATAACCAGTGGGAGCATCACAATGAGAAGTGAGCTAGTTGCCACTGCTTTCCTTGCCTGACCAGAAAGTGCTACTCACCAATCGCTAAATAATGTTATTGTTTCTTGTCAAGGTCCTTAATGCTTGCTGTTAGTTGCTTTTCTAGTTAATTTGTTTCTACCTTTCCTTATTTGTGTATTTCTGGTCCCCATTGTTTATTTCTTGTTTCTTACTCTACATAGTTTATGTAGGGACCTTTAGGGCCTAGTAACAGATCCTATCACCACGACCACTCTGGAAGGTTGAGAATACTTCTCATAACTGTATACAATGATTGTTAACCTCGTCAGGTTTCGAACGCAGTTGTCATTAGTAGCAGAATTTAATTTTCACATGGTGGTGTCCTTTTCCACGCGTTTCGATGTTGATAAAATCCCGGCACATTGATAGAAAACAATTTTAGCACAAGTGAAGTGCATATACTCTAGATTCGAGATGATGCATTTCACTGGTGACAGGTAAGTAAGGGTAGGTTTACTCACCAAGCACAATGAATTACTCCCGATGGCAATATAGAGGTATTGGTCCATAGCTGGTAATTAAAGGTTGGCAGCCATGACAACTTGCTAAGCTGCTCCTTGCTAACGAAGTAGCTGATGGGAGGAAGAAAGTTCCCAAGATTCTCAGCGGCACATAGCGTTCGTGTAGAGGTTTAAAATGCAAGGAATGTAGATAAGTCACTTGATTAAATACAGTTTTTAAGTTAAGATGCGCCTTAGCTATTTGGGTGCGGATGATAGTTCAAGGGGTAACACCCAATAATCATAATATTTCACAGTTTCTAGAGGGTCTAAATATAACACTGTTCTTAAAAGAGGTACCCTTGTAATCATTAAAAATTGGGAGTGAATTATTGAACACCGTATGGTATAGATTTGAGGCTTCGTCGTTTTCAACAGCCAGCTTTAGCGAAGTGAAGGTCACATATACGGCATGTTTTCGCAAGGTAAATTTCTCTAACAGTATATTCTGCGAGAGAGCACGTGCCGACTCAATTGGATGTGGGGTGAAGAGTGTGGGAGGAAGGGGGTAGTGATGACGTTGATGACCAAGGCACTCCGTTTCCCGTTGGTATCCTCGCTCGATATGCAAAACGAGCTGTGATGAGGGAACCATTTATCCGAATATGAGTTGCCTGTCTGTTGGGATGAGGGTTGAAAAATTGCCTGACTGAATTCATTTTATATCCCATGATTACATGGAGATGACTGGGATGCTCTGTTATGCGTAAACAAGGAAGGAAGAAAATTGTAGTGCATCAGCGGAACAGGGTTCTCCCTGGCTTCTGCACAAAGAACCTCATTTATCGCGATGGCAATGACCGCATGACACACGAAAATCATTTTAGTCTTGGTTATTTAAAGGGGAGGCTCCATTTCCTCTTTCAATGTGCTCACTGAATTACACTACACCTGTCTTAGTACTGTATATATCAAATTGAAAACGGAAGAGGCCACGGAAAGAATCGCATTATGGCTACATTTCACCTCGGGAATATGGTTGTAGTACGAAGTAATGACTTCTTCTGAACAATGTGGAACCTTCGGTATACCCTTCAAAGACAATTTATAGGCTACATACTAATACTGGACAGCCCGATTCCATGGCTAAATAGTTTGCGTACTGGCGTGTGGTCCATGGTGTTCTGGGAACGATTCTCGGCAGAACTGCCAATTTTAACCTTCGTCGTAGATAGGGCCCCATACTCACAGTTGCGCAAGCCATCTTTTGGCGTCATTTCGAAAGACCTGCAACAGCTTATTCCTCAGGCCATTCGCCATTATTTAATATTGGATATACACGAGGAAGCAACACAAGCGGTGGTGTGGCACCAAGCTCTGCATTCGGCGAACCTCACCGTCGGTAGCCCTGAGAATGGTCCCATCTTCACTTCAAGACACATGCACAGGTTATTCCTTCCACCTTCATTCACCATCATTCATTTCATCTGAATTTGCTCCTCAAATGAGCTTGGTGCCAGTAAGGACAGCCGGACGTAAAAATATAAAATAAATTCACGTGACGGCGTGTCAAGAAACCGCACAAAGAACACATAGGCTGCTATAAATTGCTAACTCAGGAGACCGCCATGTCCACCAGCCCCTTAAACGCAACCCATCTAACACTGCTCGCTACCAGTCAGCAACGCGAAACGAGGCAGACTTGCACAGGAAAAACGAATGTATGTTATTTTCGCGCAAGATGAAAGGATCACTCCACAGATTGTTTGCTTATTGCGTGCCTTTCTGATAGGTTTCGGGGAATGACCTGTTCTGGCAGAATATAAAATGAACCGAGGTATGAAGTGGATGTTATACACCTCCCTGCTCTCTTCTTAGTTCCGAGCACTGTGTGGTAAATATGGCTGCAGTGCCATGTCGGGGCTTACGGCGGATACACGGTTCGAATTCTAGCGTGTGCAAGAAATTATGTAATTAATCGCAGCTTCCTAGTACGTAGGACAGCAGGAACTGTTAGCACACATTTTTATTCAATATTTCAAACTCAGGTGAAGTGTTGGAACGATCAGAAATGCGAGTAATATTACGTTACGAAGGAAAGTGTAGAGGGAAACAGACACTCACTAGATGATAACTGATACTCTTTACACATTTTTGTTATTGTCTCATATCTGCTCCTTTCCAAAGGGTGCTTGTTTATTTGGCCTTTTCTTATATATTTAATACTTTAACGCTTGTTGTTGCTTGATTCATTCGTCCATAGACTGGTTTGATGCAGCTCTCCACGCCACCCTAGTCTGTAGTAACCTTTCCATCATTCCAAATGATTGCTCCCTGTCCTAGTGCCCACCCGGAGATCCGAATGGAGGACTATTTTACCTTCTCATTATTTTACCCGGGAGGAATTCATACCGAGAGAGCTGAATTTCCTCGGGAGTAGTATCCCGTTAGCAGTGTAGCAAGGGGGATTCTAAAATAATGGGTGCTAAATCAGCATTTCCCCACGAAGTCATTGACCCCTAGTATTGTACGTATGCGGGTTCTGACCTGAGGTCATTGACCCCTAGCTGAGTAGTAGTGCAATGTCGATTCGCAGATTTTGCATAAAAGAGCAAGCCTAACCTCACAGACGAGATCTTGGAGGGGTCTGAACTCACTTATATGGCCAGATGCCCTTCCCGACTCTGTATTGAGTAGTAGAGCAAAGGGGAACCTCACGACGCCATCTCGAGTAGTAGGCCAATGGGGATTCGCATAAGAGAGAGTGCCTAACCTGATGGTGGGGCCTAACTACACAGGGCCCAGTTTTACGGTCAGATGCATTTCCGTCACCATTTTAGAGGGGCCTAACTACACCATCGCCATCTTGGTCTAGTTTTATGTTCATAAGCCCTTCTCGTCGCCATTTTTGAGGGGCCTGACCACACAGAGCCCAGTTTTACGGAGATATGCCGTTCCCGTCGCCATTTTGGAGAGTTCTAACTGCACAGTCGTCATCCTGGGTTCAGTTTTACGGTCAGATGTCCTTCCCTCCTCCTCCTCATTTGGCCTAGCCCCCCTAGGAGTAGTGACAGTGCTGTGACGTAATAAACGCGGGCGATTTTAAAATGCACACAACCGAACGCCCAGGCCTTCTTCTGACAGAGTTGTGACGTCACAGCGGGAGTGATTTGAAATGCGGACTGATGGATAAGGGTGCATGACATGTGTCCATTCCTTTTCTCGTTTCTCTACGGTGTCGTTTTTTTTAATGAGATGAACCTGTTAAGAACGATTACTAAATGCACTTCCAAACGTCATGAAAGAAAAAATGAATGTCATTATATAAGGAGAGAGGATAAAACCCGGTAGTGGCATATAGCCCTCTCCTTTCGAATAGCATAGAGAGGGCTGCTCAAGGATTTACGTCTCTATGCGACTGACAAATAACCAACAACACCAGAGTTATATGCCCTTACTGCGGAGAGTATTAGAAGGCTGTTTTTGTTCACACAATTTAGTAATTAGAAGTTGTATACTACGACCTATATTACCGTGCTAGGCTGATGTGCACAGACGGTTGAGACGCTGGCCTATCCGTTGAAAACTTTTACCTTACCTCATAGACGACTCTCCTTCTCCTCCTAAAACGCATTTCTACTTAGTTTTCTACCTGTGCCAGAGATGTCTCTGACGGGACTAAGCACGCGCAATACTAAGGTTATTCCATTTTAACATGCAGCGATTGCGTCAAAATGGTTATGCGTGATTAGACTTGTTCATTATCAAGGTTACTCTCTAGTAAACTCAAGCTTTTATAGGTGGTATAAGTGTGAATATTTTCGATAGGTGTAAGGGAATGCAATAAGAAGAACATTTTGAATTTAATGAAATATTTATTGTGTAATTATTTACAAAATTAAACAAACCGGTTTAAAAAAATTATTGGTTATGCTGTTTACAAGGTTGCTGTACTCCTTAACAACTTACTGCCAAGAAGTAGCATGCTTCCAACATTGTAATGCCCCCCTGCAACATTCAAATTAAACAAAACATTTATTGTTTATGAAATTAAATTTTAAAATATATTATGCTATATATGTTATGCTTTAGGCCCAGGTTTGTCATGTCAACTTTATATGTACTGTGTTGTCATATTGCTCTGTATACTACCGTAATAAGTTAGTGTGTTACGATATTTCAGTGCTATTCATTGTCCACACATGTAGTTAACCCCTTGTACTGTCGTATATATATGTCACATTTTCCAACCAGACTGGTATCTTCAAGAAAAAAAATAGTTGCCATGACTTTTTCCCCAACCCTCGAATTTAAATATCAGTATGCGTCGGATATAATCCCTAATTGCACCCGGAAGACGACCAGGAACCGATCACCCCTGAAGGAAGAATCTCCAGTAGCTGTAAGTACATTTTTACAGTAGGCGATGCAAGAAACGGTACAAGTCACCGCATCTCTACCGGTAAAGGGTGCAGTACATGATTATCATTTTAATAGGTGTTTAGCCTTTGCCTTTACTGGGAAATCCTCGTTCATGGGGAACAATTGCAAGCAACGGGTTGCCCGGTCCTTTCCGACTAGGACACGCTAGCGCGCGTGCGGCATCACAGACCTGCCCCTTTACAGACAATACATATATAGAAGAAATGTACTATTCTATCGTAAAATGAAAGGTAAGCTAAAAATCACAGATTTGGACAACATATAATGAAGAAAGAAAGCAGAGTTCAACATATAAAATGGAATAAAATTCGGAGCGTAAAGATAATGAGAAAGAGACAAAGTCATAATGACAAAGTAAGATACAAACTGTAAAAATAAGCAATGCATAAAGAGAACACAATAAGTAATAAAGTAAATATAAATATGGCATAAAAGTGAACTATGTACATGAGTAAGAAGCTAAATAGTATGTGCATTACACTATAATAATAATAATAATAATAATAATAATAATAATAATAATAATAATTGTACCGGGCGGTACACCTCCACGCCGCTAATTTAAAATTTGCGCCTGTTGAAACTCCTCTGCTGGAGGAAGTCTGAACTGTATCTACGCTATTAATTGTCTACTTTCTCAGAAGATGTCACCACGTGGAAAATTTTGAGTTTTCGAACTGTGTCATTTTTGATGTGTTTTTGTTTCACTTGAAGTAAGAAGTATGAACTTTCTCTTCTAGAGGACACTACTGAAGATCAACAATAGTGCACCCTAGTGCGAAGTCAAAGAACTATTTTGTTGGAGAAATTTTTATTTCAAATGTTTGTCTTTGCTAAATTTTTTTCAGTTATTTTTTAAGTTGGCTGTATACCCCTCTCTTTCCCCTTGTTTTGCATTTAACCAATCCCGAATTTCTGTTATTAATTTCTGACCAATCATAGGTATCTTCCCCCAACTTGAATATGTTGCTGTATCCTACCCAATAAAAAGTTTGTGGGAGGGTGTTCTTATTCCCCTAACGCCTAGAACCTTCCGCGAGAGGATATAAACTGCTGATTTTAGGGTCTCCGGGCCACTTCTGTTCCATCTTTCAGTGTATTAAGTACATTGCAGGAGGCGGGAAGCGCCTCTTTCCTCGGCAGCGGTCAGCAACAAGGTAATGGCCGATTAATAACTTCTTTCTTTGCTAGCTCAGCAGTTTAACTCTCGGGGCGGATTCTAAGCGTTCCACCATGTAACCTTTTCCTAAATGTAACTACTCCTTTCATATATTCTCTTTTAAAGCTACATACTGGGATAGAGAGTGCTAACCCTCTCGAGCTCCCACTCATATTGTTTTGAGGTGAACTTATTTTTGTCAACCTATTCTTCGTTAATGTAAAACAAATTGTTCTCTTCTTAAGTCACCTCTTTAGTACGGGATTAGCCCTTGTATTAACGGCCTAGTGCCAAGTAGGTCTTAATCAAAGTGTATTAGGAGTGCAAGTTCGCCTCCTCTCAAATTGTTATTTTAGAGGTCATTTAATTAACCTCCCTTGCATTTAATAGACCTCAGCAGTTTGGGTATTTACCCCTGTGTTTCTGTCCGTTGAGGACAACTTGAAGGTGGAGTTTGGTGTGGCCTGGGAGAGGCTTAAATTTGAGAGCGAGTGGCTCTTTTGAAAATTGAGTGTTGTATGCCTCGTGGAGGCTTTTCAGTGTAATTTGGAGCTAGGGCTCCTAGGCATGAATGGGGTTTTCTGCCCCTCTGTTGAAACTTGTGTTTGGAGGTAAAACTGCGCTGATTGCCCAAGCATTGTGTTTTCAGGGCTCGAAGCCCAAATCCTGTAAATATTGTAACTACCCTTTGACTTGCTACTTTGTACCTGCCATGCTTGTTATTTCTTTGTTTTTGAAAAGAAAATATAACCTGATTAAATTTTAAATTAATTTTACTTTAGTAGCTTGAGACCCGTTCACCACCCCGCACCTTCTTTCACGCATAACTACCACAAAAACACGGTAACAATAATAATAATAATAATAATAATAATAATAATAATAATAATAATAATAATAATAATAATAATAATAATCACACAATCTATCATACGTCAGCATACACACGAAACAATCAGCAGGTAATCTCTACATGCAGTCTTAAATTTCGATATTGAGTTTGAGTTCCTGACAGCAGCTGGGAGTGAATTCCAAAGTCGTGACCCAGCCACAACGAAGGATCTGTTATGTATTGGAGAGTGGTTGACGGGAATAGTGAGGGAAGTGCCAGATCTAGTGTTACAATTATGGAATGAGGATAATAAATGGAATTTTGAAGATATGTATTTGGGTAGATTTTCCTTCTGAGTTCGATATATCAACGTAACTACGTGGAATTTCCGTCGCCTCTCGGGTTTCAGCCAGAAAAGAAATGTGTAGCTAGGGGTTATGTGAGCATCGTAACTCAAGTTAAAAACAAATCGAAGACCAGAGTTCAACGCTCGTTGGAGTTTCGTAGTTTGTTTACGGGTCGCATCAATGAGGACAATGTCGCAGTAGTCAAGTATTGGTAGTATCAAAGTTTGGAGTAGTTTTACCTTTACGTCTTGTGCAAAATGTCCTTATGTCGTTTCAGAGGGTGTAGAGTCGCGTAGGCTACACTTTTCAACATGTATTTCTTACGTGTGCAGACCAGTCAAGAGTTTCAGTCAGGGTCATACCTAGGTTCTTCTCTTCCTTACTGAAAGGGATTACGGTGGCATCTAATGTCACCGGAGAAATAGCATAATTTTTATACATGATGTTTAACAATTTCTGAGAACCGAAAATTATTGTTTGAGTTTTTTTGGGGTGGGGGGGGGGGGCGGGGGGCTTGAGGAGGAGAGTTCACTGGCGTACACAGTGAGTTGTTGAAGGTCGAAGTTAATATCTCTTATTGCATTCGATATATAATTTATATTAACGTGGCAGTAAATTTGGAGGTCGTCGGCAAAGAGGTGATATCTATTATACTTTATTTTAGAGGAGATGTCATTTATATAGAGGACAAACAAGAGGGGACCAAGAACAGAACGTTGAGGGGTTCCTGCCTTCCGGAGTCGCCACTGAGAAGCATTATCTTGTGCTGTAACACAATGCATACGATCTGTAAGGTATGCGGTGAAAAATTGTAAAGCAACATTACCGAAAAACTATTTGAGCTTGATCAGCAATGTCTGGATGTTTATCGTGTGAAAAGCACGGCTGAAGTCGAGGAGTGTGAGTATTGTCATTTGTCTTTCGTCTATTGCTTGTCTGATGTCCTCAGTCACTTTTAGTAAGGCAGTGGCTGTGCTATAGCCCTTCCTGCCAGGGTTGCAGCAGGTCAAGAAGAGAGAGAGCCTGAAGTTAATCCAGTATTTGCGCATGTACCAACCGTTCTAACGCTTTGGAGCGAGCAGGGAGAATCGAAATGGGACGGTAATCGGATAGGAGTTTCGAACCTGGGTTTTTAGGAAGTGGAATTACTTTGGCGTACTTCCAAATTGTCGGTAATGTGAAATTTTTGAGATAGTAATTAAAAATATGGGTGAGAATGGGTAGAATAGCGGCAGTAATATTGTGTACGAAAGAAATAGGAATTTCATCGACACCTCTTGCTTTGGATTTAATAGATTACAAGATTTTCTTAACTTCATTTTTGCTGACGATACGAAAGGCAAAGCAGGGGCTATTTTTTGGTACAGGTGCTGGGACGTTATTTACGTGTGGTATGTAAAGCGGATTAGACTGAGCTCTCTCTTCCGTGAAATATTTAAATCGTCGAGTGGAATGTCAGGTACCTGAAGCTGTTCATGTGTTTTTCCTATGCCTATGGCTTGTAGATGCCTCCAGGCACTAGCCGTATTTAGGTTACTTACTGACTTGCGAACATATTTAAATTTAAGTTTACGGATGATTTGTTTAGTTTTATTCCTAATTATTCTATACTGTTCATAGTCATTTGGGTCCTGAGTACATTTGTAATGTCGGTAAAGATCATCATGTTGAGACATATTTTTAAGTGCAGAGGTTAGCCATGGATTAGGCTTGAGGGATGTTCTGTCTTTTCGGTGCATGTTTGTTGTATAGATTGTGTATTAACGAATTAAAGGAATCTATTTTTTTCATCAATGTCTGTCAGATTTAAAATGCTATTCCATGGAAGATTGTAGGCATCGTGTCTTAATTCATAGATGTCGATATCTTTCATATTTCTGCACGTTATATACCTAGGTTCATATTTTGGAACGCGAAGTGAGTACGTGGGTGGACACTCCCGGTACTGAAATTTGTCCGTGAGTTACCACTTTCTGAGGGTTGTTTGTTACTTTGAGATCTATTAAGGTGTGGGAAATGTTGTTGGCAGTACGTACATGCTTAGTAGGGTCAGAGGGAAGGATAGTCAAGTCACATGAGGAAAACAAGTCTTGTAGTTTCTTAGTATCGTATTTCTTCGTAAGTAGATTTGTATTGAAGTCCCCTAATATAACGATATGTTAATAGGCTGGTAGCGAGTTGAGTAGGCGCGTTTCAAACTCGGTCAAGTAAGGTGGTCGGTAAACCACTCCAATAAGAGTACTACTTCAACGAATATAAACGCCGTTCTCGGCAATGCACCGGTCGATGAGGTACTTCAGGTCATCTCTACAGTAGAGAACAATACGTCCACCCTTCTTATTCGTACGATCATGGCGGTAGAGGTTATAGCCATCAAGGCGAACCAACTTGTTTGGAATTGATGGCGGTTACCAGCTTTCACTAATAGCTATCAAATGGACGCTATTTTTGTTAAATATAGCCTGGATTTCGTCGGTGTGTGCTGTTCAAGTGATAACACTGGAGTATGAGGATATAGTGAAAGTTCTTGTTTCAAAAGGTTACCGGCATCTATGTTCTATGAAGGAGGAAGGGGTGTGCTATTTTTAGAGAGGTCATTGTCATGAGGAAATACCGTAACTACCTGACTAACGGGCACACTTTATCTGAGACAAAAATCTTACCTGGATTTCCTGAAGAAATGGACTGCTGACTGGTTAAGGCACACTCACACACACAATCACACACATAAATCTAATAATAATAATAATAATAATAATAATAATAATAATCATAATAATAATAATAATAATAATAATAATAATAATAGTAATAATAATAATAACAACAACAACAACATTTACTAGGCACATCACAATGGTCATATCACTCCGATAATCCACCTCACCGCCTCATATGTAAGTTCAGTTCATTAGGTGAGCTAATGTGGAGCTTTTTCCCGTCTTCCAAATGAACGATAATGCGGCCGTCCTGCGTCGAAACTCGTCGCATACCCCAGAAGTCCCGAGCTTCTTTCCTTGTGGACGTAAGAGATTCGGTTGTTAATAATTTGGTACCTTTAAGAGCTCGCTTTGCGCGCCAGATGCGGTCGGCCTATTACCTGCGGGCACCACCTCAGCTGCTGTCCTCTTCATACGGCCCAGTCTATGACATCGATCTATACTGTCTATGGACAATTCGATGTTCAGACTGTTTTTAACGTACCCAGCACCACAGCGTACGTGTCCTCGTTGGGGGTCTCAATGTCCTGCTGGTCGAGACGTTCCTGTAGATGGCTTACCTCTTTCTTCATTTCACTTAATCCAAGCGTGCTTGTAATTCTGCCATTCGCTTCTCGAACTTCGAAAGACGTTCATTTACGGCCTTCAGCGTCATAGTACTTCACGGCTATTGAAGTTCATACTTAAACAAAGCACTAGCACACCCACGAATATTAAAATAATTATTATCTGGCTGATATGGCAGGTGAGTTGCGGAGCACGTTTACTCGCGCTGTACAGCGAACCGAAAGAAACAGGATTCCCTGCCAAGAATATTTTTCGACTAGCGGAGCGGAATCGAACAGAATTAGCAAGATTCGTGCAACTTCGTAGACGGTCGGTTTGAGATCTTTCGGACGACCATTTGGCGGCAAATGTGCATCAGCTTCAGCTGGAGAGTCAGCTGTTTCTTGGATACGGTCGGGAATGTTCTGTTTTTTTTATTTAACTTATTATTACTGGACATGGAAAACTTATCAGTTTAATTCAAATATATAATTTCCTCTACTACAAGACCCACAAGCATTACTGCAACAGCGTAAAAAACAATGCCTGGGAGGAAATAAGCAAGGGTATGAAAACCCAAACTTATTAGAATATTCAGTTTTGTGGTAGGTTACTGCAGTCTATATACAATTTATTTTATAATTTTTGTTGACTTCATCACAAAATCATTTTATATTTGAGTACACATACAGTATATCAGTACGAAATCTGTACAGTATCAGGTTTCAAACTGTCGTATATGTGTTATTAAAAATGGTAGACTACTGTATACGAAATTGCTCTGCTGTGGACAATTAATACACTTCACTGTCTTTAATTAATGTTACAGAGAGTGCGGTGAGGGTCGCGTAGGTGTGGGGTTTTCATTCGGGAGATAGTGAGTTCGAAACCCACTGTCGGCAGCCCTGAGGATGGTTTTCCGTTGTTTCCCCATTTTCACACCAGGTCGTAGCCCTTTCCTATCCCATCGTCGCCATAAGACCTACCTATGTCGGTGCGACGTAAAGCAAATTGTAAAACAACAAAAAAAGTTGAGGCTACCTCGATGAATGATTTCATCCTCCCACGAAACGCAATCTACTGCATTTAAATAGTTTTTAAATGATCACGGACTCCCATTGCACCTGAGGTAGCATTTCCTCCTGTAAAATTGACCTTTTCTGGTAAATTCTGCTATCTGAAATAGTTGTTGAAATTGCAATACAGTAACTTTCGGCTCTCTTGTTAATTTCATGCACCCAGAAACTTCTCCGATCTTTCGTAATTTTCTGCCTCCTCACACATTCTATCAAATCGTGACGTTTCCCGTAGAATGCCGTTCGATTCTGTTCCACTAGGTGGGAACGAGCCTTAAGGCCGCTATTAGCCGAGGACGACTAGTGGCGCGACTAGTTGCTCCGGCGAGTCGCGATCCATTGAATCAAATGATTCCTATTATCCTCGGGCAACTAGTGGCGCAACTGAGTGACTAATTGCGGCCCTTCATCCGAGCCGGCAACTGCTCTGGCGACTCGTAGTAGCTCAAATACATGGTTGGTCATTGCAGTAAATGTAACCTACTAGCCGTGGGCGAATTGTGGCGCAACTAGTCGCCTGACGCAGCTGCTTAAAACCTCGCTGGATCGCTGGCATCCATCGTTTATGATTAGAACGGGGGCGGTATCTGAACGCCTTCGAACCTCTAACGTTCGTCCTTGACTAGTGAGAACATAGTTGTCAAATGTTTTTTCTTAGGTTCATCATACGACTATCGAAGGATTTCACCTCTGACGTCCCAATACGAATGCCTCCGCGTGTCCCTATTAATCATTACCTGGGGTTACGGAAACCAATAAAATCGAACCGAGGTTCTATCCCATTATTCCATTCCCACAGAATTCAGGCGCAGCCGGCCTGCTTTAAGCACTCAATTTGTTCGAACAAAACGCGCCGGCCCATCTCGACACTCGATGAAGAGCACCGCGGTAAGATTTCATCGGGGTTCGCCTGGGGTGCGCAGGAACCGGATGCGGGTTTATTAACACCTTTCTATTACTTTACTAACCTTTTAGAATAAACATGTACATGTATACAAAAACTGATGAGTGATAATGACATACACTCTCTGAAGTTCATTGTCCTGATTCCTTAATGCTAAACAAAATTATGTTAAACACTAATCACATTTTAACTTTGGTTGTTTTTGTCAGTTCCTTGTGTAGTCCGTATCACATTAACACCTTATACTGATCTAAAATGACAATATTAAAACATTACCCCATGAAAGTAGTATAATTGGATGGTTCTGCGGCCGCCGCCGCCGCCACCCGCCTCTTCCTCCTCCGCCGCCTCCGCCGCCGCCGCCGCCCGCGGGAAATTTGAATTTTGGCGGGAAAATTGAATTTTGGCGGGAAATTTGAATTTTGGCGGGAGATTTGAATTTGTAAACAAAGCAACGTGCTTTTTGATAGCTGTCATCGACAACAACGCATCGCTAACCTCACTGCTGCCATCTTGACGGGCCTAAACCTCACTAGTGCCAACTTAACCTAACTAGCATGAGGTAAACAAAGCCACGTGTTTTTTGACAGCCACGTGCTTTTTGACAGACAACAACGCATCGCTAACCTCAGTACTGCCATCTTGACGGGCCTAAACCTCAGTAGAGCCAACTTAACCTCACTAGAGCGAGGTAAACAAAGCCACGTGCTTTTAGACAGCCACGTGCTTTTTGACAGATTTGTAAACAAAGCCACGTGCTTTTTGACAGGCAACAACGCATCGCTAACCTCAGTACTGCCATCTTGACGGGCCTAAATCTTAGTGCTACCAACTTAACCTCACTAGCTCGAGATAAACAAATCCACGTGCTTTTTTGACAGCTGTCATCCGCCATCTTTGAGCACCGTGCTGCCCTCTTTAGCTACTTACCTTTGACAGCTGTCATCCGCCATCTTGCATCCGAAACCTCAGTGCTGCCTGGTGACGGCAAATTCCACGTGCTCTTGTTTGGAAACAAAGCCACGTGCAGCTGTCATCCGCCATCTTTGAGCACCGTGCTGCCCTCTTTAGCTACTTACCTTTGACAGCTGTCATCCGCCATCTTGCATCCGAAACCTCAGTGCTGCCTGGTGGCGGCAAATTCCACGTGTTCTTGTTTGGAAACAAATCAACATGCTTTATTTTTGACAGCTGTCAACCGCCATCTTTAATCACCGTGCTGCCCTCTTTAGCTACTTACCTTTGAAATGTGGTGGCGGTAAATTCCATATGCTTTACAAACCTATATGCTTTTCTGACAGCTGTCATCCGCCATCTTTAATCCAGAGAGAACAGTGCTACCCTCTATGTGGTGGCGGCAAATTCCACGTGCTTTACAAAGCCATGTGCTTTTTTGACAGCTGTCATCCAGCCAACTTTAATCCAGAGAGAACAGTGCTGCCCTCTATGTGGTGGCGGTAAATTTCTGTTAGCTGTCATCCGCCATCTTTAATCAAGAGAGCACCGTGCTGCCCTCTATGTGGTGACGGTAAATCCCGCGTGCTCTTGTTTGGAAACAAACTCACGTCCTTTTTTAACAGCTACCACCCGCCATCTTTAATCAACAGAGCATAGTGCTGCCCTCTATGTGGTGGCAGCAAATTCCACGTGCTTTACAAAGCCATGTGCTTTTTTTTGACAGCTGTCATCCGCCATCTTAGAGCACCGTGCTGCGGGGCAATTTCGTCAGTTATCATCCACCATCTTTAAACACCGTGCTGCCCTCTTTATGGCTACTACCTTAAGCATGTAGTAGCGGGTAATTTGAAAAGTTCTGTTAGCTATCATCCGCCATCTTTGAGCACCGTGCTGCCATCTTTAGCTGAAATGTGGCGGCGGATAATTTGAAAAAATGCTTTTCGACAGCGGATATCTTTGAGCACCGTGCTACCCTCTATGTAGTGGCGGCAAATTCTACATGCTTTACAAACCCACGCGCTTTTTTTGACAGCCATCTTTAAGCAACAGAGTACAGTGCTGCCCTCTTTGTTGTGGCAGCAAATTCCACGTGCTCTACAAAGCCACATTCTCTTTTGACAGCTGTCACCCGCCATCTTTAACTAACAGAGCACTATGCTGCGGGCAATTTCGTTAGCTGTCATCCGACATCTTTAATGAACAGAGCACCGTGCTGCCCTCATGCGGGGCAATTTCGTTAGCTGCCATCCGCCATCTTTTAATGAACAGAGCACCGTGCTGCTCTCTGTAGTAGCGGGTAATTTGAAAAGTTCTGTTAGCTGTCATCCGCCATCTTTGAGCACCCTGCTGCCCGGTGGCGGCAAATTCCACGTGCTACGCGCAGCTGTCATCCGCCATCTTACATCGCAAACCTCAGTGCTACACTCTATGTGGTGGCGGATAATTTTAAAAAGAAAAATTCTACAGCAGCAATCTCTCGACGCTAATTGCACAAGATGGTGTCTATACATGACTCCTTAAAGGTGCTTATGCAAGATGATCGCTATACATAGACGCCCTTGGGATGCTTGCGCAAGATGGCGGTTATACAAGGCTCCTTATGAGGGATGCTTGCGCGAGATGGTGGTTGCTCTTATGAGGCGGCTTAAGGATCCATGACTAGAGACGCCCTAAGGATGCTTGCGCAGGATGGCGGATGCAAGATGGCGGCTATACATAGCTCCTTATGAAACAGCCAGTACTCGATACAACATGTGATCAGAACATTGATTGATGTGTTCAGAACACAAAATAAGTAGAATCGAACACTGTACTCGATACAACATGTGATTAAAACATTGTGTGGTGTGTTCAGAACACTACATAAGTAGAATCGAACGCTGTATTAGGGGATACCTTTGTTTAGATTGAAACATAACAAGACTAGAATTGAACACTGCACTCGATGTCGGAAGATCAGATTAAAACATAACAAGACTAGAATTGAACACTGCACATTGATTGATGTGTTCAGAACACAAAATAAGTAGAATCGAACACTGTACTCGATGTCGTTAACTTCAACATGTGATTAAAACATTGTCTGGTGTGTTCAGAACACTACATAAGTAGAATCGAACGCTGTACAACATGTTAGGGGATACCCTTGTTCTAAGAAGATCAGATTGAAACATAACAAGACTAGAATTGAACACTGCACTCGATGTCGTTACATGCGATCAGAACAATGATTGATGTGTTCAGATCACTAAACAAGTAGAACCGAACACTGTACAACATGTTAGGGGATACCTTTGTTCTAAGAAGATCAGCTTGAAACATAACAAGACTAGAATTGAACACTGCACTCGATACAACATGTAATCAGAACATTGATTGATGTGTTCAGATCACTAAACAAGTAGAACCGAACACTGTACAACATGTTAGGGGATACCTTTGTTCTAAGAAGATCAGCTTGAAACATAACAAGACTAGAATTGAACACTGCACTCGATACAACATGTAATCAGAACATTGATTGATGTGTTCAGATCACGAAACAAGTAGAACCGAACACTGTACAACATGTTAGGGGATACCTTTGTTTAGATTGAAACTAACAAGACTAGAATCGAACACTGCACTCGATGTCGTTACATGTGATCCGATACAACATGTTAGGGGATTCCTTTGTTTAGATTGAAACATAGCAAGCCTAGAATCGAACATTGTTTGATGTGTTCAGTACAACTTCAATGATTAACACACACTGTGCACATATCGCATAGCTAAAAACACACTGTGCACATATCGCACACCTAACACTTCAAATGATTTGCTTAGTACGAAAATTAAAAAAAATCTATACCGCGTAGCTAACTCGTTCATCACACTGCTAAGACGCTTAGTAATTGTGAATACACTCATACGAAAATCAAGAAAGCACACTGCGTAGCCAACTCGCTCGGCTCACTCGCTTAGTAATTGCAACACACACGGATAAGAATGTTCCGAGATACTTACATGTTTTTTAAGGGGGGGTGAAAGATCATAAATTATATGTACACATGTTGTCTCCTCCAAGTTGTAAGATGAAATAGACGCAGTACTGCGAGTTTCCGCTCTAGCTGGCGAACGGAAGTAGCATGATATCTCAGCAAAAAATAATACGCGTGAGCTTGCAAGTCAGACACAATGATGGATACCGCGATTCAAATCCTGGTAACTTATGCCGTCGGGAAGGGTATCCAGCGAGCATCTAGCTGTAAATCCCCGATTCTCGACAGATTCTTAATCCCAGTTCTTTGACGTCAGGAAGGGCAACCGGTCGAAAACAATAGTGTATGATGTAAGAGGTTAGATACTACCAGTTTTGTGTCAGGAAGGACAACTAGTCTTAAAACAAAACAGATTCTTAATCCGAGTTCTTTGACGTCAGGAAGGGCAACCGGTCGAAAACTATAGTGTATGATGTGAGAGGCTAGATACTGCCAGTTTTGCGTCAGGAAGGGCAACTCAACAAATTCTTGCGATTTAAAATCTTAGTCAGGAAGGGCATCCGGCTGTAGTGATACAGCGATTTACAATCTAAGAAGAGCATCTAGCTGTAAAACCCCCGATTCTCGACAGATTCTTAATCCGAGTTCTTTGACGTCAGGAAGGGCAACCGGTCGAAAACTATAGTGTATGATGTAAGAGGGTAGATACTGCCAGTTTTGCGTCAGGAAGGGCAACTCAACAAATTCTTGCGATTTAAAATCCTAGTCAGGAAGGGCATCCGGCTGTAGTGATACTGCGATTTAAAATCTAGCTGTAAAACCCCCGATTCTCGACAGATTCTTAATCCGAGTTCTTTGACGTCAGGAAGGGCAACTGGTTGGAAACAATTATCGAACACGCATCGCGAAGGCAAGAGTGTGCAGCGATATGCTTCTTTAGACTTGCAGATTACGAAAGAAACATAACAAGACTTGAGTCTTAAAACAAAATTCTTGCGATTTAAAATCTTAGTCAGGAAGGGCATCCGGTAGTAAAACAATAGTTCGTGATACTGCGATTTAAAATCTAGCAGTAAAACCCCCGATTCTCGACAGATTCTTAATCCGAGTTCTTTGACGTCAGGAAGGGCAACCGGTTGAAAACAATTATCGAACACGCATCGTAAAGGCACGAGTGTGCAGCGATATGCATGTTTAGACTTGCAGATTACGAAAGAAACATAACAAGACTTGAGTCTTAAAACAAATTCTTGCGATTTAAAATCTTAGTCAGGAAGGGCATCGGTAGTAAAACAATAGTTCGTGATACTGCGATTTAAAATCTAGCAGTAAAACCCCCGATTCTCGACAGATTCTTAATCCGAGTTCTTTGACGTCAGGAAGGGCAACTAGTTGAAAACAATTATCGAAAACGCATCGTGAAGGCAAGAGTGTGCAGCGATATGCTTGTTTAGACTTGCAGATTACGAAAGAAACATAACAAGACTTGAGTCTTAAAACAAATTCTTGCGATTTAAAATCTTAGTCAGGAAGGGCATCCAGGAGTAAAACAATAGTTCGTGATACTGCGATTTAAAATCTAGCTGTAAATCCCCCGATTCTCGACAGATTCTTAATCCGAGTTCTTTGACGTCAGGAAGGGCAACTAGTTGAAAACAATTATCGAACACGCATCGCGAAGGCAAGAGTGTGCAGCGATATGCTTGTTTAGACTTGCAGATTACGAAAGAAACATAACAAGACTTGAGTCTTAAAACAAATTCTTGCGATTTAAAATCTTAGTCAGGAAGGGGATCCAGCAGTAAAACAATAGTTCGTGATACTGCGATTTAAAATCTAGCTGTAAATCCCCCGATTCTCGACAGATTCTAAATCCGAGTTGTCAGGAAGGGCAACCGGTCGAAAACAATAGCGTATGATGTAAGAGCTTAGATACTGCCAATTTTGCATCAGGAAGGACAACTAGTCTTAAAACAAAACAGATTCTTAATCCGAGTTGTCAGGAAGGGCAACCGGTTGAAAACTATAGTGTAAGAGGTTAGATACTGCTAGTTTTGTGTCAGGAAGGACAACTCAACAAATTCTTGCGATTTAAACACATTTTTATTCCCAAGAGAATCGAACCCGAGACTACCGGGTGAGAGGCATGCATACTGTAGGCTATGGGTTTGTTCTACTGTCCATGAAGTCGTATCAGCGCAGAGCGAGCAGCGGAATGCATGTGTTGGCTGAAATTGTACACGTATCTTCCGGCTCGACCTTGAACGAGGACACTGCGTGCTGATAAGCGATTTGTAACTCACGAACGTCTTCTTAGCTGAGTACCATTCAGCCCATGTAAGCTCTTAACATATTATGATTGTACGAAGAGGTTAAAACACAGTACCAATTAAGGTTGTAAAATATTATGTTCTGTAAAACTGAAATAGTCCTCCTCTGTGGTGTAGTAGTTAGTGTGATTAGCTGCTACCCCCCGGAGGTCCGAGTTCGATTCCCGGCTCTGCCACGGAATGTGTAGCATTTTTAGCCTATAAGGAAGGAATACGTGTGCGTGCCTGTACATCCTGTATATCATGTTCTTTCATCTGACAGAGTATATGTTTAATTTCTGTTAATTTATGCTGTACATCATATCTGTGCTGTTGCCCACGACTGTAGTCGTGTAGGGCATGTTCGTAGAATTGCTGAGCGTGTCTTCATTCCAGAGCTTTTTGAAAAGGAAAATTTCGGAAGAAACGTCGTATGGCAGGTTTAGCCGCGTGAATCCACCAGAGTAGTTGTGAGGAGTAATGCCGTTTCCTGACGACTATTCGTTTCCACATCCTGTGAAAATTTTCTGTAGCATCTGGAGTATTTAAAAGGATATTTTCAACTTCCAATATCCTCTTCCTATCACTGGGACATGTGTGTTAACACGTAATTGAAGGAGTACTGTGTGATGGTCAGAGAAAGGGACTGGGATGACGGAAATTCTGTGTGTACTTATGGACATTGAATGAGAGAGATAAACTCTGTGTAGTCGAGATGCTGAATTGTGGCGGAAAAATATGAATTCAACATGATTCCCGTGTTTCATTTCCCGAGCATCTCTCAAACGGGGCTGCCGGACTAGTTCTGAGAGCGCTACCCAGGTATTAATGTTGGGAGGGTTTGATCCTTCAGGTGGAGGACGCATTTGAAATCACATGCAATAAAATGTTGGTTGCCCGCGTGAGATGAATGTTGAGGTCTTCGAGAAAAAAACTTTTCTCGTTCTAATCTGTTTTGCGCTCCTGATGGACTGTATATGTTAATGAGTAAAAAATTTTCATAACGAGCGGAGGACATTCTACCGTTTGGATGTGCAACAAAGTCATGAATGTCAAGACCAGGTCTATATACAACAGCTGTTCTTCGAGTATTCTCTCCTAAGTTAACATAGTATTTGTTCCCGGATGTTGGGCTTCCCTTATACAACCGCGGTTCTTTAAGACTAACTTGTTGCGATTGGCATTTACGTGTTTTGGTTGTTAGAGTGCTGTCGGCATCTTCTGATGAATCAGCTGGTGTATCGACCGTGGGGGTGTTAACTTCCTCCGCCAATTTAATTTTCTTGTGTGTGACGTAATATTAAAGGGATCATCTTGTATTGTGGACGGATCTGCTTTCATTTGTGTATCTGGTTGCTCTATGATATCCATTTGTTGGTCTGTAGTGTGTTGTGTTAAGCGGCTTGGAGCCGGCTCTGATGTGGTGAGCGTGTATATATCATCTGTTGACACATGAACAGCTGTTACGTATTCAAGGTCAAGATGTTCCTCAGCAAGTAAGGTGTTTACCAGGTTGTGGTTGGGAGTCCAGTGTGGCGAGGTCATCTGTTTTAGATCTGTTTACGAGTGGAGGAAAGGCTCCACTCGTCAATTGAAAGTCAGAATGGAGAGTGGTTGCTGTTGTTGTGGGTACATAGGGGCGAAATAGTGTGGCAGGCGATGTCGGCTGTCTCAAACCATTGCCCGCACGGCGGGGACAGTCAATGCGCGGGTGATTCGGGGCGTTGCATATAGCACAGGTTTTTTCTTGCCCCTCATATGTGACTTGTCCCCTGTACCCCACTATAGTTACGAAGGACGGAATTTGCTATTTTAGCTGAATTTTTATTTGTCGGATGCCATTGTAGACGCTAGAACTGAGACATAAATGTCTTTAACATTACCGTATTTCGTGAAATAATTCCTGATTTTTGTCGTTCGGCATTTCCGGAGGAATATTAAACAGATGAAATCTAGTCACCTCAATTAGAGCTGCTTCAATGACTACCGGTACTGTCTCTCCACTAAAAAGTTTGAGTGTGCAACCTGTTTCAAATTTATGTAATATTATCTCCATAATGGTTGATGAAATTACCTTTATATATACTGCATTAGCCGGGCATCCAGTTGGAGAACCGCTAGCTGGTCGATGTTTACTTGCAGTGTTTCTGAAACCCAGGTGTGTACTTCCGCTGCTGTTTGGCCTTGTATAACTCCGCTGGAAACCGCATTTCAGTGTATTTTTACGAATGATTTGCATGATTACTTTCGAATTTACTAAATCAAAAACACTAATCACAGAGAATATTAGCAAAACTTGCTGGTAAAAGTACACTGCTCACTGCGGTGTTCTCGGTGTACGTAAGACAAAACTGGCACGTCTAACTCGCTCCGTTCTCTGGGTTAACCGCGGTGATTTCGGTTCCCGGCTGGGTTGAGGAATTTAAAATTTAAAATTCCCTTGGATTACGGACTAGGGGTTTCTGCTATCATCAACACTGCGGACTCTCATACAGGGTAGCTGCTGCCCACCCTCGTCTTACTAGCCACAGACACACGAAATTAGCATTATTATCTTAACACATTGAGTTTCGGTATCAGGTACCACTTTTAACACACAGTAACTCCAAACTACACCGTTTTATATGAAATAAAATAAACTTGTGCACTTACGTCGTCGAGCTGATTGATGAGCCTCGTGTTTTCTTCAACGTATTGTAGTTCTGTGTCTAGATGGAGGGACCACTGCCAAAATATGGTGTATCTGACACAAAAAACTGTTGAGAGGTCTCAAAACGATTTCTACAGCTTCAAAATCGATACACGGTGGATGTGAACGGGTTGACCGTACATCCTTAATTCGCCTTATTCGGACACTAGGTGGTTGTTACCTGAGTCTTTTTTATGTTACAGAAGTGTCTGTGCTCCTTAACTTGTTTCCATATCCTATAGGGGCATTGTCTGCAAGCAAAGGGGACCGTCAGTGTAATGCCGGCTTAATCTATACAAGGAAGAGAATCAGATTTCAGTGTGAGTGTAACATCATGTGAAGACTGCATTCATATTCGTATTGTACAGTGCATACTCTTATTGTTGTAATATTACATCAGGACTGATTTTGATGTCCATTTTGTGCAATCTAGTTCTCGTCGCTTAATCACCGTCAAAAATTTCGTAGGTGGCAAGATGAAATCTGAGACATTCCTGTGTGTCCCTTGTTTCTTTCATTGGTTTTGATTCCATTTAATTACTTTCATTTAATATACCTAACTATGACATGTTCAGTTCTCTGTAATTCCACTAGATGGCGATAGGAACACACTTGTGATCTACAACATTTTTCACGAAGAGTAGAGGTTGTCTTCCTTCACTTTGGACTTACCACGTACTTCGGTTCGATCCTAATCTAACAGAAAAAGATATGTAGTAAGAAATGTTTCTCGATATTCAATGTAATTTCTCCCCATTACTACTTTGCCGCCTTCTGGCATAAATGGAGAGAGGTAAGTGAAACGTTTTTAATCAGTTAATATGAGCTCTCATTTAGCATTTTCTCAGTTACGGTACATTTCTCGAGGAGCCATGATTTGTAGTTTATAGGTTTCATTATTTTGGGTTGTGGTGGTATAATTTAAAGGGGATTAGTATAACTGCTGCCATCGGTGACTGTTAGTAGGTGTGGCAGTAATTTGTTAATTATCGGACATCGTAAACCTTGATTGGAATAATTGTAATATAACTGTGGCCAGTCTCTTCGCCATTGGACTTTTGTTGTAAATTATTGTCTATGAACTTGCTATTGGGTAGCACCGCCGCTTGATCTTCTACCGTTCTGCACGGCGCTCCATAGCGGCCGTTATTCTGTTCCAGCTCTCGACAAGAGCACGTGTGATACCCCTTGTCCTGCTGCCATTCGCTATGGCAGGCAAGAAACCACCGTAAGGTGATAGTAGGCCTGTATACATTATTTACATTGACATTTGTTTATTTGGTAGTGTTTTAATTTGAACTTGTGTGTAAATTTGAAGTGGAACTTTATGTATGAATCCGAGTGTCTGTAGTTGAGTATAATATTATCCTCGGGAATATTTTGAACAAAATTGTATAAGTGAGTAGTTGGGAATTGTTCATCACCAGTCTGGCCCGATATTAACTCCTGCAGCGAGTACCGTCGTCGATGTTTTAAATTACAGCAGAGCCTCAAGTTACTACTTACCGGAGAGAAGTGTTTATTCACAAAATAATATTCAGAAATGATTTTCGTGTGATCTTCTTTGAAAGACTGGTATTTAAATTCGTCACAATTAATAATAATAATAATAAAATTGTGTTCGGTTGAAAACACATACAATCCAATTGAGAGTCATGTACTGGTTCCGTAAAAATTCTTAAGGTTGTCTAACTCCCGAAACTTGCAAGCCTTACAATTAATATCGTATTGAACCTTGGTTATGTGATAATGATAGTATTGCAAGCATTAATAATACTAAATTGTTTCAAGTCTACTGGATAAATGTATTAGCTGTTAAGAACACTCCCTTACATTTATTGCTGTAAAGATGAAGTTTTAGGTAGCGTCGATTATTGATGTCGGCTTGTTATTGTGTGTATTTGTTTATTTGGTAAGATCGAAGGGTAAGGTATTTTAATTACCTTTGAGTTTAAAATTTCGCACTTCAGTGTTCTTGAGGTATTGTATACATTCTTAATACTTTTGAGGGTTCCCCCAATCTTTCAAGGCCTTGATTATGACTGAAACGGTGCACCGAAGTAAACTAAAATTGTCTTGTTATGAAAAAGGTAAATAAGCTAACCTGAAAAGCCTATTATAGTAAAACTTAATGTATTGGTGATATCTGAAAGATATGCAACTCTACTAGTTTTAATGATTTCTGTTTTTCTAGATGATTTTATTGATCTGAATTTGAGTTCATTAATTTTTCTAAAACCTTTACCAATTATTTTCTCCTTTGAATTGTATTTTTAATATATATCTTGGGTTGTTTGAACTATATATATATATGGTGTTAACGTAATTTCAGGTAATTGTTCTATCTCTTGTAGCTTCAAATTTCACCGTCTGTTTAGGTTCCTTTGACCTTGGTTTGCACAGATTCCATCGCATTCCAGTCCTGTGACTTGTGTTTTTTATCGAGGCCTACCCTAAGTTGTTGGCGTAATTTTCTCGCTGGGATGGTATCTTTTTTCCTTAGTGGTAGTACTGGCGATCGAAACCGAGTTTTGCGGTCTTGTGCCGTCAGCTTTTTGGTCGTCCTTGTGTTCGATTGTCGGTACGCCACAGAGAGTAGTTGTAGCAGTGATCGCGTGGTTTTGACTACGATTGTTGCTATGACTACCAACGTTGAGCAATATTTCACGAAATTCAGTCAATGGTGGTATGCTGCCTGTCCAGAAATTAACTATAAACACCGTTACAATTTGTGTAGTTGGCCTGACAACTTGTGTTTTATGTTGAGCCATTATGCCGGTGGACCTGTACATTATCCTCTTTTGCTGAGAACAGTTGAGATGAATCTCGTGCTCCAAATTAGAAATCTCAGCTGCACAGGTGCCTCTGCTGGCGATTTTGCACTATTTTCCGGTGCTGTGGACTTTCAGTTATCATTCCTGTTTCAGCCGTGAATATTAGTGAGAATACGTTTCTTATCAAGAATCATTAAGAATTAATTTTAAATTAATTTCATGACATTAACGAAAAATCTGGCTTTGTTTACATGTACCCTTGAAGTACTAATTTGATAAATTGAAGGCACATGTCTCACATTTTGTGAGTGTAGTACTGAATTAATTTCACTGTGTCCTTATCAGGACGAATGGAGGAATTAGTGTATTGTTCTCTAAAGTTGAAAACATAAACTCTAAATTGTATCTCTGACAGCTTGCATTGTGAACTAGTCTGTAGATCTTTGCTTTGTTGTCTAAAAGTAGTATAAGTCAGGGATTCGGCCGCCACCACCGCCGCAGGCCCACCGCAGTGGCCTCCACCACCACCGCCACCACACGCTCTCGGGAGAGGCCTCCTCCGCACGCTGGCTAAGAGCACGACCCTAACCTCATGGAAGGGACTAACCTCAGTTTAACAGCCGGATGCCCATCCTGACACTTAAGAGAGCGACCCTAACCTCACATCCGCCTCCTTAGAGGGCTTTACCTAACTTATAACGCACAAGACAGCAAGCCTAACTCATGGAGGGGCCTAACCTCAGTTTTACGGCCGGATGCCCTTCGCGACGCCAATTACATAAGATGGCGGTTATACATGGCTCCTTATGAGACACCTTAAGGGTGCTTGCGCAAGATGGTGGCTGCAAGATGGCTGCAGTACAATGGCTCTTATGAGACTCCCTTGGAATGCTTGCGCAAGATGGCGGACACAAGATGGCGGCTATACATGGGTCCTTATGAGACGGCTTAACCCTTTCCCGTCCATATTAAAATGCATGTTTTCCCCAGAATTAAAGCAATTCTTTTCAGCCATCATTATGATAATGCAGAGAGTTATAGACATGTATATTGTAAAAAAAACTAATGAACATAGAAATATGATTCTTTCACCAAATTAAAGTCAACAGTACATACATATAGGAAATGGGTGCATTGTATAGTTTAATTTATAACTTCAATTCCTCTTTGTTGGTGGAACAATAGAAAGCAATCGGATTTGCACAAACACAAGTTGCATTGTTTAGGCCTACACATAAAGGCTGACTGCACATTTCCTCCTGATAAAGTCCTCTTTTCGTGTTCATTAAATATAAAGGAGAAATACTCTAATGCTGTACTACCCACAGGAAGAGAATGGCAAGGTCCTGCCTCTTCAGTAAAGTCCGCCGGTTCGACGTAAGACAGTGTATTTGTCCACTGAAAGTTAGGCCTACAATCTATGACATCACGCATGTGCACGTCGTCATTTCCTGAAATATCGTCACTTTCCACTTCAGTGAGTTCACTTAAGCCACTACTAACAGTTTCACAGCCAGAATGATTGTTCACCAAACGTTCAATGTCGTTATCGCATAAAATATTTTCACGCGTATTAAGCGTCGACATGTTTGTTTACAATATGTCACTGCCTTCCGTATTTCGTGTTCTAATACGCCTGCTAAGGTTTAAAAAGAAGAAAACTAATATCTTTGGTCTCTAGGAAGTGCACATGCTAGTAACAGTAAGATATATTTGTCTATCGGCCGATAGATGGCTCATACATGCGACTAGAAGTACAAGTACGCTTTACTACGCTATGGGCGGGAGAGGGTTAAGGGTGCTTGCGCAAGATGGCGGCTGCTCTTATGAGACGGCTTATGGGTGCTTGCACAAGATGGCTGCTGCCCTTATGAGACGCCCTAAGGGTGCGTGCGCAAGATGGCGGACACAAGATGGCGACTATACACGGCTCCCTATGAGACGCCTTCAGGGTTCTTGCGCGAGATGGCTGCTGCTCTTATCAAGAAAGCTAGCTTAGAGGCTAACGTGCCGTGCTAGAAAGAACGGTTGGATTCATTAAATTTGGGGCTTAAATGCAAAATGTTTAATATCTCGAAAACGGTGCATCGTAGAAGAAAACGGACAAAATTTTCCGCCAAATACGTACGTTCGCAGTATCAGGAACATGATAGCATAAGAAAAAATAGTCTAATGATGAGATCAACGGTTCGGTTCCCACTTAGGCCCTTTGGCATTTGGTCTGTATTAGCTTGTATTGAAGCAAATTTTCGTAAATTGATGTGTTCTTGGTATGGTAGAGAATATAACGTACCGTTCTGGTTCGATTTATTAAATTTGGGGCTTAAATGCAAAATGTTAAATATCTCGAAAACGGTCCGTCGTAGAGCAAAACGGACAAAATTTTTCCGCCTAATACCCAGGTTCGCAGTATTAGGAACATGATATCATAAGGAAAAACTAGTCTAATGATGAGATCAACGGTTCGGTTCCTACTTAGGCCCTTTGGCATTGACAGCTATCTAATTCTACAAGATGGAGGCTTTACATAGCTTCTTATGAGACGGCTTAAGGGTGCTTGCACAAGATGGCTGCTGCTTTTATGAGACATCCTAGGGATGCTTGCGCAAGATGGTGGACACAAAATGGCGGCTATACATAGCTTCTTATGAGACTGCTTAAGGGTGCTTGCACAAGATGACTGCTATACATAGGCTCTTATGAGACGCACTAGGTATGCTTGCGCAAGATGGCAGCCACAAGATTGTGGCCATACACAGCTCCTTATGAGACGGCCTAGGGGTGCTCACACAAGATGGCGGTTATACACAGGCTCTTATGAGGAAAGCTAGCTTAGAGGCTACCGCGCAAAATGGCGGCTGCTCTTATGCATGCGGTGGAAGACAATTTGAAATTCCACGTGCTCTTGTTTGTAAACAAAGCTAGGTTCTTTTCGACAGCGGCCATCCTTAATGAACAGAGCATCGTGTTGCCATCTTTAGCCACTACCGTTGAAGTGTGGTGGCCGCAATATCCACGTGACAGCTGTCATCCGCTATCTTTAAATAACAGAGCACCGTACTGATGTCTTTAGCTACTACCTTTGAAATGTGGTGGCGGCAATTTGAAAAATCTACGTGGTTTTGATTGCTGTCAGCCGCCATCCATAAACAACAACGCATCGTGCAGCTATCTTTACGGCACTAAACCTCATCCTTATACATGTGGTGGAGGGTGATTTAAAAAAATCCGCGTGATTATTTGACAGCTGTCATCCGCCATCTTTAATCAACAGATCATCGTGCTGGTATCTTTACAGCACTAAACCTCATACTTTTGTAATGTAGTGGTGCTTAATTTTAAAAGATCCGTTAGCTATTATCTTTAAACAGTAGAACATTAGTGCATTCGCGAAACTAACCTCTCATCTACCATCTTGAAGGAGACTATCCTTAGTTTAGGATAAGATGTCCTTCACAATGCTAATTACACAAGATAGCACTTAGAGGTTACTACACAAGATGGAGGTTGCTGTTATGGCCTTCTCCTCTGTTAAGGTACAAGTTTAAACGTGCATCGTGAAGGCTAGAGTGAGCACGTCCTGCAGTGATGACGTCATTGTGCAAGTTTAGACTTGATCGTTTTCTCAAGAGTAAGGAGGCAAAGGAATGCAATAAGTATGCATCATGAAAGCAAGAGTGTGCATGTGCTGCAGCGATGACGTTATCATAGTTGTACAACGTTTAGATTTGCAGATTACAAAAGAAGTGAATGAAACGTATCAAAACTAGAATTGAACACTGTACTCGATGTCGTTAACTTCAACATGCGTTCAGAACATTGTTTGATGTGTTCGGATCACTAAATGAGTAACAACAAGACTAGAATCGAACACTGTACTTGATACAAAATGTGTTTAGAACATGTCAGGGATACCTTTGTTCTAAGGAGATCAGAGTACCACACATTCCTTGTAGGGCTAAAGGGCTAATGGTCAAATAGGCTAAAGGGCTAGTGGCCAACAGGGGTAAAGAGCTAATGGGCTAGGGTGCCTCTCCCCTCTTTATCCGGGCTTGAGACCGGCTCTACCCCTAGAGGCAGAATTAACAACCTAAGGAAGGGAAAATGTTGTAAAATACTCTATACGAATATAGCTACGCCATCGACTATATACTACAGAAGGATGATTTAGGTGAGGTTAAGCGCTGGGAAAGTAGGAAAGTGTTTAAGCTGTTGTACTGTCGAGAGAGAGCTATTACTTAATAATACCTACACGACGTAATTCTAGCTCTATTTCAAAAATATCTGCTTTGTACTCTGTGTAACCAGCATCATGATAGGCTCTTAGAAGTTGCAAACGTTTTACAAGTACGTTGGGGTCTTTACAGTATCTGATGTCTAGATAGGGTAACAGATGTTTGTTGTGAGCTTTGAGCCTATATGCAGACAGTTGATGTGTAGGTTCTTGTTTTGATGTAATACGTGCTTCAGCAGTAGCGTTCCTAGGTACAAACTTAACTTGTTTTGATAGCAATGAAGCGTTGAAATGTTCTTCTTTGTCATGTTGCATCTCTTCTTGAGATGTTTGCACTGTGTCAGAACGTGTATTAGGCTTAGAAAATGAAGTAAAACATCAAGCTCCAATGGCAATGAAACAATGAGATCTTCTTTTTCTTCTTCTTCTACTTTCCATTTACTACTGTTTTGATCAACATCATTATCCTTACTATCATAATCATGAACTTACCTCTTTTTATCTTGAAGTTTGTGCTTAGTATCAGAACTTGTAGCAGGCCTAGACAACAAGGGAGAATTAAAAATCTTTCGCAGAGGTGTTTTTTTTTTTAATAAATCAGTATTCGCTTGACTGCGGTTGAGCTCTTCATATTTTCTTCTTGATGAAACTACATTCACGCGGCTTCATGACATTGAGCGTTATATGGGTTCTTGAACTCTCTTCTACAATGTTTGCATTGAAAAATTGTCCTACATCATATCTCATGACGTCTCTTGTGACAGCTTCCACACTCTTTGCAAATATACCAAATATACCTAGAAATGAGTTTTTCCATGACGAACTTTTATCTTCACGTTGAGAATTGAATATCACTGAAATTCAGTAAATGGTGGTATGCTGCATTACATTGTTGTGTTCTACCTGTGCGTTTTCCGTGCCTGTCCTGAAATTAACTATAAACAACCTTAAAATTTGTGTGGTTGGCCTGGTGCGTTCTTTTAATTCTGACTACTTGTGTTTCATGTTGAGCCATTAAGCCGGTGGACCTATACATGTTCCTCATTTGCTGAGGAGAGGTGAGATGAATCACGAGCTCCGAATTAGAAATATTAGCTGCACGGGTGCCGATGCTGGCGTTGCAGCACTATTTTCCGGTACTGTGGACTTTCGTGTAATCATTCCTGTTTCAGCCGTGGATATTAGTGAGAATACGTTTCTTATTAAGAATTAATTTTTATATTAATTGCATAAGATTAATGAAATCTGGAATTGTTTACGTGTACCCTTGAAGTACTAATTTGATAGGTTGAAGGTGAGTCGAGTACTGAATTAATTTCTCTGTGTCCTTATACGGATGGATGGAGGAATTTCTGTACTGTCCTCAAACGTTGAAAACCTAATCTCTAAATTGTATCTCTTTCAGCTTGCATTGTGTACATCTTTGTTTTGTTGTCTAAAGTAATATTTTCTCATTTGTAATCTGTCTTCATTTAGCCCTGTTCTACGCTCAGCTGGAAAAATCGTACCCATGTCAACCTTGTATTGTCTATGTCCGTCATCCACTGCTTGAATTTTCTGTCAGTTGTGAATACGGAATTTTCTGTGTCCACTGAAAATCATTCTTCATTATCTATTGCACCTATTCCATCGCATTTCTTCGTATATTAGTTTACTTATTATATCCCTGGTGTTCCTAGATTTAGGAAGGATGTCTCTGTGCATTTTGCCCAAATCGCATAGGGTGCGTCTTCGTTAAGCCACCATATTATTAGCCCTGGTATATCTAGAGACTCATTTTGAGTACCCGTCGGGTTGTGATTGTACACGAGTGCTTGTGACTGTGCTTCATAAAATTGATTGAATATGGAGATGATTTACCTGTCCTTAATTTTCAGCCTTGGTGTTGTCCATCTCAGCTAGTTCATCTAAATTTTAACCTGTCTCGACCTGATTGTCTCTACTTTTTGCCATGTAATTCTGCATTGTGTTTTATCTTCTATAGTCACTGTCTGTGTACTGAATTTATTCTCTGGTATTTTTCTCTGCTACTTGTGATGAGTGACTAGTGTCATGCATGTAATGTGATCTTCTTGTCCTGATTGATGGTTCTCAGTTTTGGCCATTTGCTTGAATGTGTTTCTCATTCTTTCTGATTTTTTCATTGCTAGTGCCGGTTGGTCGTTGCATGTATTGATCCTTGGTCATTCTCACCTTTTATTCCAATATCTGCATACCGTTACCGATGCTTCCTGATTGTTGTGGGGGGTCATTCTGAATTCTGGTATAGAGCATGGCTGGCTTAATGCTGAAACGATCCTTCCTTTTTACTGTGTTTTCCTCCTGGGATTTCGTTGTGGGTCACGTAATTGTCATGTTGTCATCAGTAAACTTCATTTCTTAATAACTGTGGTAGCTGCCTTAATTTCGGCTTTTAATTATGCTGTGTTGAGCCATTTTTTGGTGCTGTAATACCATTTTCCTCTTATTCTTTATCTCCTATTATTCTTACCATTATTGTTATCTATCACATGGTTTGTTGGCCTTGGAAATTGTTGCATGTTAATTTCTTGCGGACACACTTTTGAGATCTCCTCCCCACCTTATAATTATTTCTAGTAGGTCTCCAGTCATTACCATTGCTACTTTCCTTTACTCTTGGTCAAGTTTTCATGTGCTCCTTGCGTTTCTGTTTAATGATAGTTTGGTTTATTATATTCTGTCTCTTTACTGCTTCTGTCACTACCCTTCTTGACATTCAAGGTTATCTAGTTATTGCTAGTCGTATGTACTGGTCATCATATTCACCGGTACTGCTCATTGTTCTTAAGGTCTTCTGCTTTACTCGAGATGGTCGAGATATTTCAAAATTGATAAGTGATTCTGTAATATTATGTCCTCTCACATGTAATTATTTCTTGTCATTCCATCACGTCTATGCTACCTACTTCTTCACCTGAGTGACACGCTGTTGATTATATTGTAACTTCTTGTATTGCGAGCAGTGGCGTAAACTGACGGCTACCAAGGCTATCAGTGAAGCCCAAATCTTAAATGAGAATGATGGAAGTCTAAAGCACATTGTTCCATTTACAAAATTTGAAAGCAGTGAGAAAAAACGTCGCACATATTTCTGACAGCAAGGCATCGGAGACTGATATTTCAGCCAGGCCCTCGCGGCTTGCTGCTGGGTATCAGATAGGAGCGGGGACCGGCGGAGGAGAGTTGGGCTAGGCTTTGAAGCGTTATTTAACAAAATACGCTACTTATGTCATATGCTTTGACAATCAACTGTCTATGCGACATATATTTTAATTGTGTATCTCATCGGCACTTGTAATTTTGGTGAATTATTTCATTTCACTATGGACCTCGTGTTCACGGCCTAGTTATTGTAGGGAGTTGTGATATACCACGATTATATGAGACTGGAATTCTACTATATTTGAAGTATTGAATTAATAAAAACTTCGTATCTCGTGGACTCTGATAAATTCTGCCTTAGCACCTTGAACTCTTGGCCTACTGGACATCTACTCTGCCTATACGTGGATAAGTGAACCTTTCGTCACATAGTTACACTGTGTGTCATTATTTCTAAGAGTATAATTGCACTGCGGACAGCTACACGTACTCTTACGCCATCTATGAGACTACATTCGCTACTACAGTGTGTGTTTTGACATTGACCACCAGGGCGAGTATCCGGTCTATTCCGCGTCGCTCCTAGAGGGGAACTTGGAAGTGGTTCATTCTGCGCTTGAAGCTTTGGAGAGAAGACGCTGTCGTGAACATGGCTTACGTTCCCGCTGCAAAAACAATATGTTCGCAGACTGGTATAGGGTGATAACCTTAAAAATCTTCCCTCCTGGGGAATTATGTTTTGAACGTGTAGTTTGTATTATAGTTCTTTTAGGTGCAAATACGTAGATGTTTAGTTTGGTGTTATTTTGGTACTTGTGAAGTGATGGTTTGGGTCCAATACGAGGTGAGTTATCTAGGCATATGGCTTCCTGTAAATACATTTAATTAATTGTTTCTGTTAATATTATTTTCCGCTGTTGCATTTATATTCTATTTGGTGTTTACATCTGGACGTGATGGATATCTCAGTATTGTGATACGGAGTTCTTGCTTCGAGTGTGTGTGTCGTATTGTGCTTAGATAATCCTTTAAATTCTCCGTTGACTTCTTTTTAAATTTGTCGTTCTCTTCGTCTGGCCTTATTTTTTTGGTGTTTTTGCGGATGATTTTCTATGTTATGTCTTTATGCGTGTGCCTTTATCCTTTGATACTTAGTAATTATTTGTCTCTTCTATCGTGAGGTATTATGGGGTCATATTCATGTTTATGGTTACACTCTTGGGTGTGATTCGTGCTTCTTGTCGCGTGTTTTGGCTTTCGTGTGCCCGTAATTGACCTAACACTACACTTACACTTGTCTCTAATTTTTTTAACTATACGTTATTATTATTTTTTTCGCTAATTAAAAATTTGTTTTTCTCTCTCTCTCTGAATTTTTATTTAGGCTTAGTGAGTTAATTTTCATTCCTATTGCGGGCTTTTAATGAGATCCTTGTTCTAATTATTTTAGTAAACCCGCATTTACGTTAACGTTTGTCAACAATGCCATTGTAATTTTTCATTTTAATCGAGGGCTTGGACAACCCGAGTGCGAAAGATATGAAGCCTGGTCCTTATGTTATCGCTCCTGCTTAGTATTGTTGTATTATCTGTTCTGGCCTGACGGTTACGTAACTTATTGTTGTCATTAGTGGGGAGATTGTGAATTGTCGCCGGCGCGATAAGTGCATCGTATGGATTGCTCCGTGAATATTATTATGACTGTTTCCTTCTGAAACTGCATTTTATTTTTTTGGTCCTCGGTGACGTTATGTGAACTGGTTCTATTCTGTAAATTATGTGGCGGTACTTTTATTTATTGTCTCTCCTTAACATGACGTTGTGGTCTTAAATTTTGGTTTTATTTGGTCTATGTTTATTTTCTGGGCGTGTCTCCTGAGGGGACATTATGTCTGTATTTGCCGTGTTCTGAGTTAATGGTGATATGTCCGGTTTCATCATTAATATGTGATTTGGTGGGGTCCTATTTTCCACTGGGATGCTGTCAAAAGCTCTCGATTTTCAATTCAATTTTTTCCCTTTCTGTATTAAATTTTAAATTAATTTAATATTAACAGACTTCAGACATGTGTCTATTAATAATAATTATTATGTTAAGGTGACCCTAAGGTGATGCATCAGTATATCAGTATATATATAACTTTTTTGGAACAGAAAGGTACTATTTTTTGGAAATTTTATTTGCTTTACATGAGTTTTCATGTTACTTCTTAATGCTGTTACTTTTTTTTTTTTTGCAAGTTTAATGCTTCTGCCGAGTTGTTTAATTTTCTTAAAATTTTATGTATAATGGTAACCATTATTTACTAATTATATTTTTAATCTTTTTGAATGAAAATGTTTATGTCATTTTGATGTTGCTTTGCCCCATAGTCCCTTGATCGAATCCTCTCTCCTTCCATTTTGGGTTGGTTCCAGTACTCTTCCTTGTTGTTTTATTATTCTGATTTGTTGTGTGTTATTGCTCTTTCAATATTGGTCTTGTGTGCACACGTCCCTATGAAGCACGTCATTCATTTATTTAAATTGTTGATAGCAGTGACGATCTGACGGACGGAAGCTGTAACGCCCCTAACAATTCTTTACCGTAGTTATTGTCATTAATTAATTATCACCTAATTTTGGGTTTTCATTATCCATTTCCTTGTGTATTTACGTTTAAATATCGTATATACTTTCTCACCTCATACTTCTGACTTAATGATATAGATAAGAGAGTGTGGGAATTCCAACGAGCGTCTAGTGGTAGTCCAGTCCTTGCACCAAACAGAGAGAGCGCATGCCCTAACTCCCGCCTCCTCTTCTCGCGTGAAGAAATCTTATCTTTCCACAAGACAGAGATGTTCCATTCGCCCCTTCTTACGAGAGATAATCAGCTGATTTAGTGGCTGACAGATATTTAAACGTAAATACACAAGGAAATGGATAATGAAAACCCAAAATTAGGTGATAATTAATTAATGACAATAACTACGGTAAAGAATTTTAGCCAAACGAAATTATCTTCCATATTTTTAAACATGTTACGTCTATTTTGCATTCAGATTAAAAAAAAAAAAAAACACTACAGGTAAGAAGCGATACCGAGTAATGGTATGTCCTGAGTATCAGATTCCTTCCACCTCCTTACCCAACTTTATTCACCCTCGTTCATTTCATCTTCATGTCCGACTCGTTGGCTGAAGTTTCCCGGGTTCGATTCCCGGCCGGGTGTGGGATTTTAACCTTCATTGGTTAATTCCAATGACCCGGGGGCTGGATATTTGTGCGGTCCCCAACATCCCTGCAACTCAAACAAAACACATAACACTATCCTTCACCACAATAACACGCAGTTACCTACACATGGCATATGTCGCCCACCCTCATCGGAGGGTCTGCTTTCCAAGGGCTGTACTCGGCTAGAAATAGCCACACGAAATTAAAAGTTCATCTTCATAGCTCCTCAACTGAGGTAGGCGTCAGGAAGGGCATGCGGCCGTAAAACATGCATAAATTTCATATCACCTCATCCCCGACCTCGTATCAGGAAACGGAACTGAGGGATAGACAAGTAAGAAGCAATATCATGTGTTACAGCCAGTGTCGTAACCATGCTCTTTTAAATTGAATTAATTAATTTGAATAATTTCACTCACCATTTTAAAACGGACATCCTTACAGCTTCCTTAGGTTTTGATATGTCATTTGCCAGTAGAATTTAGTACGTAGCCTAAGTACCGGAAATATGGCAGTGGTAACTATAATTTTGTTCGATCTGCACGTTTCTTCACAGCTGTGCGTCTTATAAAGGAATGCTCCTCGCCCCCATAACTTTCTGCTAAAATTAGTAACACACTAACATTAACACTATCACTAAGCACTATCAATTATACAATTGGGTTAATTTTGATTGTCACTCACGATCACAAAACCAATCAAGTTCCCCAGAAATAGTTCATCGCAAATAAATTAAATTGGAGTTAATGCCGGAGAGAGGATACGATAATATCACTAAGAGAATGTAATAGTTTCTGTCCTTAAACATTTAACATTAATTCTGGACATCTTCATCATTTTCAGCAGTAACATGGAGAAACAAATTTTCCGCAATGTTTTGTGCTTCTTTTCCAAGACAAGTTCTTCAGACATTGTGGTACTTGCTTTGTGTCTTTGCCGAAGGTCTGTGATCTTAGAAGTTATTTTGCCTTTATGGATGATGACCAGTCGATCAATAACTTTTGTCCCTGACAAAAGTCATTAAGGCGTGTATCGATTTATCAAGGCGTTTTACACTCTTGCCGTGCAGATATATATACTTAATTGTCTTGTGCATTGCTTCTATATGCATATTGGTATTTAAACTACAGTGCACTCTGTAGCAGCAGGTCCACATCTCTTTGCTTGGAACATAGAAATCTCCAAAATAGTTGCCAAATTCTGACGTGTCAAGAGCTTCACTCAACATTTTCAAACCAGCATCTAACATAACATCAAATGAAACCGATTCTCTTTCTTCCATTATTGTTCTTAACAACTTGTATACTTCAACTTGTTTTTCCTTCTTTGTCACTTTTGAAAGATTCTTCCTCCAGGCTCTGTCAACATGCCAGGTACAAAATAATCTCTTCTTAGGTATGTCCATAACAGCACACAAAGCATTATAAAAAGCATCCGCCATGTCGGATATAAACACATTGGGAGATATTTTGTTAATTTAATTTCGGACATGTTGTACGAAAATAGATAACACACCTTGGTCAGACCTGTTCGAAATTAAAAAGGCGCAGGGAAATCCTTGCCTTAAGTCGTCCAGTACTAAGAGAGTAAAAAGTTCATAACCATAACTATTAAGTCCATGTGTGCCATCCATGCACACACAGTCGCCTCCATACTTTTCAAGCATACTACGTTGTGCATCGTTCATTATCACCAATACGAAGTCTTCTTTCTTGAGCCCGGGGTACTCCTCTCCTGGTTGTTTATACAATAATACACACATGTTGCCGCTTTCTTCCATTTCCTTTACCCATGCACTAACACTAATACCATCATCTTGATGTCGCATCATATCACTGTTCAAATTGAAACTTGGTTCGATATTATGCAGGTCTTTCTTAGTGATAAGATGTCTCCTAAGAAGATGTACAATATTAGAAGGATCCACCTTTCAATACTCCGTTGTAAGTTGAACTAAAAAGAAGTCACAACTTGTTTATTGGGACCGGTTTCGACACATTACAAGTGTCATCATCAGCCAAATAGTAAAAATGGGCATGATATAAAGATCTTAAAACAACTAATACATTGAACAAAGGCAAAAAATTAACATTGATTCATATCGTAGCAATTCATGTTAATGTCCATGTTAATCTTTTGCCCGTGTTCAATGTATTAGTTGTTTTAAGATCTTTATATCTTGCCCTTTTTTACTATTTGGCTGATGATGACACTTGTAATGTGTCGAAACCGGTCCCAATAAACAAGTTGTGACTTCTTTTTAGTTCAACTTACAACGGAGTATTGAAAGGTGGATCCTTCTAATATTGTACATCTTCTTATTTCTCTATTCAATACGGAACGATCGTGAAGTTTTTAACTTTAAATAAGATGTCTCCTGTATAACTCATCTACAATAGAATTTCGAACTTCGTCCAAAATTGTATCCATAGGAATATGAGCTGCAATTTTAGAAGCTATCACTTCGCGTTCTTGCTGTTTAAGTCGTAGATGCCCCAGATCACCCTTATGACCTACATGTGTAGTTATAAAATAAACCTGACATGCTCCGTCTTGCGAAAGTGTCATTTTCATGCTTGCTGGACAAAATCCATTTACCTTGCAACTTCCTTGGATTTTAACATGTCTTTTGCCCGTAGATTTTGACAGGTATGTACGGGAACGATGGCGGTAGTAAGTGTACACTTTTGTTCCATCTGCGCCTTATGAAGGAAGAATTCGTTTGATTTTCAACGGATTCTTTCCAGGACCTGAAATCTGTGAAGGAAGTAAAGTGTTTCTCTTCGGAGGCTAGGTGAATGTCATGGATCTCTTTGAGATGACTTTATCTGTAGGTGCCGTAAAATCGCAAATACAACCATTCAAATTCTTAATCATCAACGAGGGAAGTAGTAACTGATGGATCCTTCGTTGATGTTTTCGAAGACCTAACAAGTCAGCAAACCGTTTGTTACACAAATTGCACAGATGTTGTCCCTCTCCCTTAGAGTTTATCTTCTTATGGACTAATTTTCTCACTTCAGAAGGATGACACTTTTTTTAATATGTCTGTAAACTTCGGGTATGTTCATACTGCCGATCACACTCCGAACACTTAAAAACATTTTGTAATCACGATTGTCACTTTTCGTTAAAAGCAATCAACGACTAGTTCTCACTTTTCATGCCAACTAATGACTGACTTAGAACGCGAGGTAAAATATATTTATCGGGATATAGTGGGTTCGAGCCCCACTGTGGGCAGCCCTGAAGATGGTTTTCCGTGGTTTCCCATTTTCACACCAGGCAAATGCCCGGGCTGTACCTTAATTAAGGCCACGGCTGCTTCCTTCCACTTCCTATCCCATCGTCGCCATAAGACATATCAGTGTCGGTGCGACGTAAAACAAATAGCAATATATATATATATATTTACGCGTCCAAACAGTTGTATTAGGGTCACGATTGTCACTTCTCACTGAAAGTAATCAACGACTAGCTCTCACTTGTCATTCCAACTAATGACTGACATAGGAAGCGAGGAAAAATATAACTAAGTTAAATGTACGCGCGCAAACAGTAAACTTACTACAGCGTACTTCACACTTAATAAAATTAGAAGTTATATAGATCTTACAAAAAAAAGTGTATTAATTAGCAAATATTTTCTAGAAATGCAATGCTAATTTAGCAATATTGGGGATGTGTCAACGAGCGTCTAGAGATACTCCAGTCCTTGAGATAAGATTTCTTCACGCGGGAAGAGGAAGCGAGAGTTAGGGCATGCGCTCTCTCTGTTTGGTGCAAGGACTGGACTACCACTAGACGCTCGTGGAATTCCACACTCCCTTTTACTTCTACATCCTTGTAGGAAGATTGCAGGGCTGCTGTTAGAGGAGAAAAATAGTTTCATTTCTATTGGTAGATCTGCTAAAATGAAATGCCATCTTTCAGGTTTAGTGTTTCCTTTTGTTGGTTGGAATCGAACCCGTGATCATGGGTGGTACACAGCCAATGATCTCCCGAGGAAACTAATTAACCAGTGAATGATGGGTACGACCGCTGTAAAATAATAATGATAGTAACAGTAATAATGATAATAATAGTGAACAGATGAAAGCGTACTGGAAGAAAAGGAAAGAACAAAGAAGAAGGAATTGAAATTGGCACGTGGTCCTCTGGTGGCCCATTCGAAAGAATAATAATAATAATAATAATAATAATAATAATAATAATAATAATAATAATAATAATAATAATAATAATAATAATAATGGGGCATGACATCTCTATTGGCTTGGTGTTGACCTAATAGGGATGAAATGAATGGCGAAGACGTCATAAACACCCAGTCCCCAATCCAGAGGAATTAACAGTATGAGAGTGTTGATTCTGGAAACTGAACCGGGGCCATCGGACCAAAGGCAAACATTCTGTCCATTTAGCCACAAAGCCGGACTTTCATTTCCTAAACCTTTGGCTACCATCCCCACTGATGAGGGGTTGAGCATTGGCAGTAGCAGAGGCCGGGGCAGTAGCCTGTAAAGCAGTCTTGACAACAAAGCAGGCTTCTCCGTTGGCTACTGTCTGCAGCACTAAACGCTGAAGGCTTGACGTTCACTAAACCAACCATCGAAAAGGGGTAACCTTAGTCTAGTGGTAGCCCATGTCTTAATACCAGCATATGCCACTGATTGCGAGTGCTCAATGTCAGTCATCTTGGTCCACTTGGACTAAGTACGGGAGTAATTCATTTGTGCCGGTCTTCTTCATGCTTCTTACTGTAGATTACAGGGTCTACATGTTAAGGTAGTTGATTTCCTCTAGTTTGTGATTTCCTATAATCTGCATTTATGTTTTACCATGTATTGTGTTGTGTTGTGTGTATGTGTTTGGCGCTGAGGTAGGATGTGCTGTTGTGTGTGTACAATACTGGACCTCTGAAGTCTCATGGTGAGGGATGAGTTAAGTTGTCACTGAGGATCAGTTTTATGTCCTTTTGCGGATAGTGCTGCTTAGTCTCCGTATATATCTCGGTTTTAGGATAAGGTCAGCGTGGACCTTCGGTAATTGTAAATAGGGTATGTATTGTTTCCGGTGTAACTCATAAACGCCTTGGTTCATTGTGAGATTATTTCTAAACACTGTATGCTTCCTGATAGTTGACATTGTATGAGAATGTGTATTTGACTGATGCCCGGTCGAACTCACTTCATTATAAAATTTCATGATCTGTTTAACTCGCTATGTATAATTTCATTCTTCACTTCAGGTTTCTCTCCTGTAAATGTTGCTAATTGTAAATTTGTTTCAGCTTGTCCTAGTGCCCATGTGTGTGTCGGCGGTTGTCTTGATACCTGCTTCATGCCGTACAGTGGAGTGATCACATTGTCATTGTCTTATGTCATTATTGGTACTGTGACTAGAGATTTGTTGTGCTTTTAAGCATGAATGTATTTCATTTTTCCTGTTTTCCTGTCTGATCCGGTAGTGGTCATCTCGGTTGATATCGTCTGTTGTTCCTCTGTATTGCTGTTCTCATGTCTTAACCTTGTATGTCATTGCGATTCTTCTGTAATCGCTACCTACAATGCATCAGTATGTGCGACTTCACCCAATTACATTAACTGTACTTGACTGCATGCACTGTGTTTACTTGATAAGAACGTATTACTCTCGGAATTTGCTGTACATGTACTAATTTTCTTGAGACTTTTCTTGCGTCTCTATAACCCGTTGGTATGCGAGTGAAAAGTCTACAGCTGCGCAACCGAACTTAACTTTGTGTATTATGTACAATTGTAATTTTGTTAATCAGGTTTAACCTAAATTCAGACTTATTGTAAAATGAAATTTTAAATTACTTGTAAGTGTGTTACCACTACTGTAGTTTATTAACAGTATACTTACTTGGATGAACAGTAACCGTTTGCCACGCATATTCGGCGAATGATAACAATTGAGTGCAAATTGCATGTGTCGGACAATGTGTCCCCATTCTTCGCTTATTGTCGCGGTTGTGCCCTTTCTCAGGGTTGCGAGAATCAAGTGACTGATTCTATTATACTGTGTGACAATTGCCATTACCTGTGCTATGTAAGGATAACATCTAAATATCAGTATGAACATGGTACTGGCCACACCGAATTCATCATTTCTGCGCCATTACTAATTCTGTCGGCGACATTGCCTCTGTGCTGTTGCCATTACATCGTAAAGCTAGAAGACAGTAAAAACTTCCATCTCTATGTCCATTTGCCCAGTGACACTTCTATTCGGTCTCGACAATGTGTGTGAACTGTCATCCTTCGCCAGCTACTAACTGTATCAACCGATGTACCCTCGTGTGTTATTTCTGGGGGTGAGGCTGTGACGGTATAATTTAAAGGGGATTAGTATAACTATTGCCTTTTGTGACTGTTAGTATGAGTGGAATTTAAGAATTATCATTTTACAATGCGTCTTAAACGGCATGACTGCAATTGGCTGTAATTTGTTAATTATCGTACATCTTAAACCTTGGTCGGAATAAATTGTAATATAACTGTGGCCAGTCTCTTAAATAAATTCTAGTCAAGCGGATGTCCAACGGTATCAAGTATCATGTATCTTTACCTTCTCGGTGGTTTCCTAAATCCTTACGTACTCCAAATACTATGGGCTCGCACCTTCTTATTCTCTTGCTGGTGATAATTTCAGTGCAATACAAAAAATTCGAAGTACGTGAGTATGAGTGCTGTGCGAATGGGTTTTGCATCTGCGGTTGAAATATTGTACATTGGAAGCCTTAATGTATATTATGGACGATTGGTGCATTTTAGTAGAATTCCACGTATTCACATACGCACCGCAGGAGAAATATTTTCTGTACGAAAAGGCAATTTTTTCCTCTTGAGGTTGTGTCAGATATGACTCTTTCTGCGTGAACTGTGTTTACCGCGTCTATTGGTTGACAAAGGACTGTGACTCGTCACATAATATTGCTCTGTCTCCAATACTATCTACACCCCATTGGGTGAGGTGGGAGTCTTTGTGCGTGTTGTTTCTGATACTTAGCTTTTATTCGTACCGTTTTCTGTTTAGTATTTGTGTTTTCTTTCTCTTTTTTGACATAATTTTGCTTGATGTTTCATTTTAGAGTTAAGTACATTTGTGAAGTCAGTCATCCAGAATGAACAACCGTATTTGACTTTTACTCAAGCAGCTTCTGCTTTTTCTACCTCATCTTTTCTCTAGTGACCTTCTAGGTCAGGTTTTTACTACCTTCGTACGTTTACTCTCAGTGGAAACGAGATCTTTTTAGTATTACAAAATACTCTCTTGGACGCATGTTTTGGAGTAATTTATTCTTCAAGTTTCTTACAAACGAAATGAGTTTTATTTCACAAGGGTGATCCTTCCGTTGGATCCACTAACCGTAATACAAGTAAAAAAAGAATGTTTTTATGCAAGCACGTTCTGGAGATATATCTGATTATTAATATTATCTCAAGTTACTGTACACCTACCTGGAGTCCCAAGGTACGTACTGTAATCGTATCGGTCATACACATAATTAATTGAAAATTGGTTTAGGCAGCGGAAACTTTTGTCAAGCTCTTTTGTCCATATTAAAGTGAAGTGTCATCAGATTGCACAACACGTCCAACTTGGTGGTGCAAAAACGAGTCCGTCATAGCTGGAGAAATCCCCAGAAAGAGAGCGAGCTATGTAATATGACAAGGAAGGAAAATATATAGTAATAACACCGCCCATTGAAAACGGCCGAAACACGGTACTGCCAACGTGTAAACTTGATTTGTATTGTAGTATTTCGAGATAAGCATATTAATTAATAAGGGGAAACTCGGCATATCATATGTTTATATAGTAGACCTCTGTCAAAATTATAATTGCTTGTAAAATTTCAACGTGTGCAAAATTACGCCATCAGAAGGTTATATAAGCACCAGTAGCGTACCCGCGCTAGCTGAGAACGCAGACCCCGGATGGGGGATCCCCGAAAGGCATAGTTTTGATAGTAAATTTCAGATAAACCGCCGATCGATTTTTTCGCACGTAACCAAATCACTTAAAAGTCTGAGTCACACATTTAACAGCATCGCCGATGTTGCACAACTCGTAGAACCACTGATATGAAAAATGTGGTGGGGACTGTTCGCCGTCTGTTTTCGTGTAGGAGTTAATTATGCAAGGGACCGGCATGTTGAGGAAGGGGTGACTTGATGTGAAGTATTGGACGCAGACACACGGCCCGCTGGTGTCTTGGCTTACATATAAACAGGAGTGGTAATGTACTGTAATGTGCTGTATAAAAAATTAATCCTAAGTTACAGAGAAAGTTAAAGTACTGGAAGTTTGAAAATTTATAACTAACGTGACAAGTATTTCGCCGAAAATTTAACTGATGGAAGTGTGTAAAAGTTTCGAATGACATAATTTAATTCAACGTCATTAGACCTGTTCCAGTGAAGAAGACCCTTGGATTATGAAGGTGCTTAAGAGGACAAGAAGATTATTCGAACCAGTGATCTACGCCAGCGCCATTAAGGGTTAAACGACGCCAAGAGCCTTCCCAAGGTCCGAAACATGGATTTCTCGACATGGCGATGACTACATTAAATTTGAGTTAATACCTTTGTAAATTACGGGGTTTTCCTTCCTTTATTCGAATCAGAAGTACTATAGAATAACTCTACATTTAAAACAAACAAACTGTGTACACAAATATATACAAGTAAAAGGTCTTCAACAATATATGCATACAGTTGTCACATCGATTCAGTCCAAAATTTGGCCACTTCAAGGGCATTTGGATTGGCCTGCACGAAGTCTTCCATTGTGCAGTTTGATGGACACAGGGGGCAGCATAGCAGGTTCTCGGTTGTCTGAAGTTCACCACAGTCACAAAAGGCCGTATCCATGGGGAAGTTCCAAATTTGTAGATTCGCTCTGGTTTTACCCACTCCAGATCTAAGTCTGTTTAAGGACATCCGTTTCAACCAGTCCTCAGTGTGACCGGGCGGCAACACTTCCCGTGGTTCCATCTAATTCAAAAGGCCAGGGGTCTATCGTTTTCATTTGGTAAATCTGACACTGTCCGATGATCCTCCCAGGAGTTCTGAAGACGTTTAAAAAGCTTTCCTATACTTCAGTCTTCGTTGGGCAGGTTGGTATCCAAACAGTGGATGTGAAGGCATTAAATTTTTGTTTTAGGCCTTCCGTTACTAGCAGCAACTTCTTTCCTGACATCACAAGGAGCAATACCGGCAAGGTAATTGAGTTGCCTTCAGGACACCAGTAATTATTCTACAGCTTTCATTGAGTACCACATCAATTTGTTTTGGATGGGCAGATTTGTACCACGCTGGACAGGCATATTCACAGGCGGAGTAACATAAGACTAGTGCAGTAGTTCTAAGAATATGTGGGATTGTTTTGGGTAAATATGTAGATCACGTAAGATAGGTTAGTAATTGTAAAATGCGTGTATTTTGAATTATAGAGAGACTTGTGAGAGTTCTACATATTGTTTTAAATTACTGTTTATTTAGATGGGAACGGTATTTTGAAATTTGGGATAAATTTTGGAGCCGATAAAATGTTCATTTAAAGTAGAGCAAATGCATTAATTTAATGAGGAAATTTCTGAAAGGTTTGGAGTGCTTTAGATTGAGAGGTTAAAATACAGATTTCTTTTATTGAATATTTCTTACGTTAAAATGAAATATCTTCCTTTATATGGAATATTCAATCTATATTGGTAATGCATGACGGTAGTATCTTCAAAATGCCATTATTGGCATAATAATCATGGTTATAGCAAGGCACTCTGATTTAAAAGTAATTGTGTATGAATAGAATATAGAGATGGCAGTATTTATTTGTGAATTTGACAAGCCTGGACACGAACCGACGTCCTCCCATTTTTAGATAGAGTTTTCCTTCTTTGTGAAGAAGTGTATGTTTTCTTTAAAATTAGGGTAATATTATGGATACGTTTAGATCCGTTTGAATTTTTGATTGAGTTTAAATTTGTAGGAAAACCATAGGCTGATTTTTCTGTGCTATCGACTAGATGTGAACCCGGATATACCATGTGTAAGGATGTGACACTGAAAAGATGAATAGTGGTCTGATGTGAGGTAAAGAATTGTAAGCGGGCAGAGAATTAATAAGCCAATGAAGTTCTTGAATATGATAAGAGGATATTACTTGAAATTATGTATATATACCACGATGTTTTCTCAGGGAGACTGTTTGCCGCGCTTTGAGCGTGTTTAAAATTAAGGATCACAGGCCAGCACTTAGAAGCATGGCTCTGCGATGTATGATTTATGGTTTAAAAGGGTGTGATAGCCCGCCATTTTAAGAAAGAATTCTGACAAGATTATTGTTCCAAGCCTGTGCGCTAAGAACCGGAAGTTGGGATCGTAAATATACTATCGCATTTTGAAGACTTCCTTTTAATGCTTTAATGATTATTTCTGTAAAGAAATTAAATGACTGGAACGCCAGTATAGTATTGTTTGTTGATCTTATAAATAATTGAGATAGGGATTTCAGAGACGCATTTTTCGGTGGCATCCTGGAGACCACCGGTTCGATATTCAAGACAAACTCTGGATTTTAGTTCGCACACAAAGAAATTGTTGTTTTATAAAATACAGCCAGTTGCATTAGTTCATTGTTTACCCTTCTGTTTGTAGTGTGTGTACATAATTTTAATGTATTCTTTGATATTTATTTCATGTTTGATATTTAATTTGAGAACGGGTTCTATCTTGTGATTTTGCCATTGGGTTCATTGCGATGTGGGTCCGATTCCCGACCCGACATCTGTTTCATTTTATGTTTGGTTGTGGTATTGTCTAGTAGCCTTAGCTTATTATTTTAGATGGTTCATGTTTGTGGGTTACTGTAGTCACGTCCTAGTTCGTGAACCATGGGCAACGGCTGAGTGGCCTAGTACGTGGTCCTGAGAGTCGGAATACCAGTTGCTATGGAATGGGAGTGGGCATCTCGGACATATTCTGAGTCGTGGACCTCCTTGAGCTCAGGCGGCTAGGACTATACAGTTCACTGGTGGTCCATAACCCGCTAGAGGAGAGATCCTCACTTTTACTATGTGCAAGAAGGGTAGCATCCTGCTTCATGAATTTACCGAGCTCAGAATATTTTAAGCAAGCCTCGGACCTATGGGAGTAATGGAGTCACACTCCCATTTGACAGGCGAGGGACTCCTTGGAAACAACTTGGCGAACGAAATGGAATTCGACGGGAAGCCATCAATATTAATGGGGATTATGGAAGAAAGAAAGTAGAACTGGCTGAGTCAGCAAAGAAGATGCATCTGGATGTGCTAGGAGTAAGTGATATTCGAGTAAGGGGAGATAACGAGGAAGATATAGAAGATTGTAAAGTGTACTTGAAGGGTGTTAGAAAGGGAAGGGCAGAGTATGGGGTAGGGCTGTTTATCAGGAATACCATTGCACGCAACATAGTTTCTGTTAGGCACGTAAATGAGCGAATGATGTGGGTAGATTTGTCAGTTGGGGGAATTAGGACAAGAATTGTGTCCCTGTATTCACCATGTGAGGGTGCGGTTGAGGATGAAGTTGACAAGTTTCATGAAGCACTGAGTGACATCGTGATCATGATCAACAGCAAGAATAGAATAGTGTGAATGGGCGATTTCAATGCGAGAGTTCGGAATAGAACTGAAGGATACGAAAGGGTGATTGGTAAATGTGGGGAAGATATGGAAGCTAATGGGAATGGGAAGCGTTTTCTGGACTTCTATGCTAGTATGGGTTTAGCTGTTACGAATACATTCTTCAAGCATAAGGCTATTCACCGCTACATATGGGAGGCTAGGGGTACCAGATCCATAATAGACTATATCTTAACCGACTTTGAATTCAGGAAATCTGTTAGGAATATTCGAGTATTTCGCGGATTTTTCGATGATACAGACAACTATCTGATCTGTAGTGAACTACGTATCTCTAGGCCTAGGGTAGAGAAAGTGAAAACTGTCTGCAAACGAATAAGGGTTGAAAATCTCCAGGACGAGGAAATTAGACAGAAGTACATGGATATGGTTAGTGAGAAGTTTCGGACAGTAGACAGGAAGCTGGTTGAGGACATACAAAGTGAATGGGTTGCATACAGGGATGCTGTAGTAGAAACAGCAAGGGAATGCCTAGGAACAACTGTGTGTAAAGATGGGAAAAGGCGAACATCTTGGTGGAATGATGAAGTGAGAGCAGCCTGTAAACGTAAAAAGAAGGCTTATCAGAAATGGCTCCAAACAAGGGCCGAGACAGACAGGGATTTGTACGTAGATGAAAGAAACAGAGTGAAACAAATAGTTGTTGAGTCCAAAAAGATGTCGTGGGAAGATTTTGGTAATAACCCGGAAAGGCTCGGTCAAGCAGCAGGGAAACCTTTCTGGACAGTAATAAAGAATCAAAGGAAGGGAGGGAAAAAGGAAATGAACAGTGTTTTGAGTAATTCAGGTGAACTCATAATATATCCCATGGAATCACTGGAGAGGTGGAGGGAATATTTTTAACATCTTCTCAATGTAAAAGGAAATCATCATGGTGGTGTTGCAAACAGCCAAGCTCACGGGGAGGAGGAAAATGGTGTTGTTGAAATTATGCTTGAGGAAGTGGAAAGGGTGGTAAATAAACTCCATTGTCATAAGGTAGCAGGAATAGATGAAATTAGACCTGAAATGGTGAAGTACAGTGGGAAAGCAGGGATGCAATGGCTTCATAGAGTAGTAAAATTAACGTGGAGTGTTGGTGAGGTACCTTCAGATTGGACAAAAGCAGTAATTGCACCTATCTATAAGCAAGGGAACAGGAAGGATTGCAACAACTATCGAGGTATCTCATTGATTAGTATACCAGGCATAGTGTTCGCTGGCATCTTGGAAGGGAGGGTGAGATCAGTCGTTGAAAGGAAGTTGGATGAAGACCAGTGTGGTTTCAGACCACAGAGAGGCTGCCAGGATGAGATTTTCAGTATGGGCCAGGTAATTGAAAAATACTACGAGAGGAATAGGCAGTTGTGTTTATGTTTCGTAGATCTAGAGAAAGCATGTGACAGGGTAGCGAGGGAATAGATGTTCACTATACTGGGGGACTGTGGAATTATACGTAGATTACTAAAATCAATCAAAGGCATTTATGTTGACAATTGGGCTTCAGTGAGAATTGAAGGTAGAATGAGTTCTTTCACCTTTGCTCTTCGTAGTTTACATGGATCATCCGCTGAAAGGTATAAAATGGCAGGGAGGGATTCAGTTAGGTGGAAATGTAGTAAGCAGTTTGGCCTATGCTGACGACTTGGTCTTAATGGCAGATTGTGCCGAAAGCCTGCAGTCTAATATCTTGGAACTTGAAAATAGGTGCAATGAGTATGGTATGAAAATTAGCCTCTCGAAGACTAAATTGATGTCAGTAGGTACGAAATTCAACAGAATTGAATGTCAGATTGGTGATACAAACCTAGAACAGGTCTATAATTTCAAGTGTTTGGTTTGTGTGTTCTCCCAGGGTGGTAATATAGTGAGATTGAATCAAGGTGTAGTAAAGCTAATGCAGTGATCTCGCAGTTGCGATCAAGAAGGAAGTCAGCTCCCGACCGAAACTATCTTTACATCGGTCTGTTTTCATACCAACTTTGATTTACGGGAGCGAAAGCTGGGTGGACTCAGGATATCTTATTCATAACTTAGAAGTAACAGACATGAAAGTAGCAAGAATGATTGCTGGTACAAACAGGTGGGAGCAATGGCAGGAGGGTAGTCGGAATGTGTAGATAAAGGCTAATTTAGGAATGAACTCGATGGATGAAGCTGTGAGGCGAATGGAGGAGGGTAGGTTACCTGGGAGAATAATGGAGTCTGCTATGGAGGGTAAGAGAAGTAGAGGGAAACCAAGACGACAATGGTTAGACTCGGTTTCTAACGATTTAAAGATAAGAGGTATAGAACTAAATGAGGCCACAGTACTAGTTGCAAATCGAGGATTGTGTCGACGTTTAGTAAATTCACAGTGGCTTGCAGACTGAACGCTGAAAGGCAAAACAGTTTATAATGATAATGTATGTATTATTTTAGTTTATTAATTAGGAGTGTAGCTAAATAGACGACCACTTAAAATTATCCCTGATATTAGCATAAATAATGTGTTTCTTCTCATATTGAAGAAAGCCTTAGATGAGAACCGTCGTTTTTTTAATTATATTCATGTACGTATTTCAAATTAATGTATGTTTAAATGATTAAGGTGAATTCGTCGTCATGTCATAAAGAACAGAAATGATCAGATTGATAAATTTTTTATCAAATACAAAGAATTTTTCGAATTCTCAATGAACGCAGTCATATCTCCGAATTTGTATTCAGTCCATAAGACATTGTACATTATGTTGCAGGGTACGTTGAATTATATTTGTGTTTGTCAAGGTATATTAATTAGGGTTTAAACTTTTGTTTGCTTATCGTTTGCCGTAGAAATGCATCCTAGATTTCCTTCGTTCACTTGTGCCTTTAAGTTTGTTTAGTGTTGTATTTAATTATTATGCCGTGACCCTGGGAGGGCGGAGTTTGACTTCTATAGAACGGAGGAAGTGCAGTTGGTCCTTGCAGGGTCGATAGAGCTTTGGTTCACCCATCGATTTGAAGTTTACTTTTCTTCACTTTCTAGATGAGGTGGCATTTGATTCTAGACTGGAATGTCCTATTCCATCGAACGCCATGGCGTATGGTGCTGTATGGCGGTAGTCCGGTTAGGGGGGCAATGATGCAGTCGTATGGTTCTATGCGGCAATGCCGTGGGTGTTATTGTTGCAGTTCATTGAATGTCTATCGCATTCCAATTTAATTCTTGGCTGTCACTATTTAGTATGATCGCTGCAGGCATTTATTTTATTTAGTATTTATCGTTATGTATACGCCCACATTTTCAATTTGCCTCAACACGTTCAAAATTATGTGCGGCTTATATATCTTTATATTTGTCCTGTACATTTCAATTTTCCCCCTTTATTTGTAGTAAAATTTGTGTTTTTTCTATAACCCGTCTTTTATTTTACCCATTTTATTTCCTACTGTTAAGATTGACCAGTCTGAATTCAAACAGTTCTTTTTTTTTTTTCTTGAGCGAGCGACCCATTTTTTGTTCCTCTCCTAGGTAAGTTAATATTTTGGGTTTCCTTGTTTCAAAAGCAAGCACTCAGGTATAATTATAAGCTTTTCATGTTTAGCATTTTTCGTAGAGGAAGAAGTTACACCCGTCCGTTGAGGTAATTTCTTAATAGATTTTGGAAGTGTAAAGTCGAGATTTTCACTAACTACGGGTACTTGCGATTTAGCCTGTGATAGAATTTTGCTTTCCTCGAGAAGTTTTTCTTATTTAATACTCAGCCTGGGGCGTCAAATGTAGGCCTACTCATATGTGGCCGTAATCTTGAAGGTGTCAGGAAATTTATTAACAAATTATTTTCTGTGGTTTCTGTGGTGTACAAGAGGGAGGGGAAGGAAAGGGAGGAGTTGTAGAAGACAGGTGGTCAAATGTTCTAAGGGGAAGGAGATTGCAGGCTAAGGGCTCTATTCAGGATCAGAATTCAGGACAGGTGTCTGTGCGAAATCGGTACGAGTCACTCCAGGTAGAACAACAGAGGGAAGATGAGGGACAGGGAACTGTTGCTGAGATGTGTGGAAGTAGGAGGAAGGGAAAAGGTACGAAAGGGAAATGTAGAGTAGAGGATAGGAAAAGACAGGTGGAACAGGGTCATGGGAAGAAGAAAAGGGAGGAAGAAGTAGCTTCTGCAGCTATCAGGAAAGATAGGGCTGACCAGGAGGGGAGGGGATCAAATGAGGTGGGTAGGGTTGAGGCTCTGGTCATGGGGGATTCCATCGTTAGACACGTGGGGAAAGTGTGTGGAGGAAAGGGTACCAGGGTAGAGTGTTATCCAGGAATTAGGTTGAGGCAGATGTTGAGGAAAGTAGAAGAGAGGGAGGAGGGGAAGGAGAAGGTGGTAGTGTTTCACGTTGGTTGCAACAACGTAAGGCAAGCTGATATAAGTACCAACATAGTTGGAGATGTGTGGGATCTGGTAAATGCAGCACGGGTGAAGTTTAAGAAAGCGGAGATTGTTATTAGTGGAATACTGTGCAGAAGGGATACTGACTGGAGGGTGATTGGGGATTTAAATGAGACTATGGAGTGGGTATGTGGGAAACTGGGAGTGAAATTTCTAGATCCTAATGGGTGGGTAGGAGATAGGGATCTGCGCTCAGATGGCCTTCATTTAAACCGCAGTGGTACGTATAAGTTAGGAAATTTGTTTGGAAGGCTAATAGGGAGGTACATTCAGGGAAACGGGATGGCCTAGGGGGCGGTGATAAGGGAACAGGGAACTGGAAATCAAGTAGGGATGACATAAAATTGTTAGTGTTGAACTGTAGAAGTATTGTAAGGAAAGGAATAGAATTAAGTAATTTAATAGATATATATTTACCAGATATTGTAATAGGAGTTGAATCATGGCTGAGAAATGATATAATGGATGCAGAAATTCTCTCACGGCACTGGAGTGTGTATCGTAAAGATAGGATAGGATGGGTGGGAGGGGGAGTGTTCATTCTGGTGAAAGAAGAATTTGTAAGCTACGAAAAGTTAAAGATGAGACACATGAAATTCTAGGTGTAAGGCTCATTTCTAAAGATAATAGGCAACTTGATATATTTGGAGTGTACAGATCGGGAAAGGGTAGCACTGAAGCGGATTCGGAATTATTTGATAGGATAGTCAGCTATGTGGGAAACGACATGGAAAGAAATGTGATTGTAGCGGGAGATCTGAATTTGCCAGATGTCAACTGGGAAGGAAATGCGAACGACAGGAAGCATGACCAACAAATGGCAAATAAGTTAATATGGGAAGGACAGCTGTTTCAGAAAGTAATGGAACCAACAAGAGGGAAAAATATCCTGGATGTGGTGCTGATAAAACCAGATGAGCTCTATAGGAAAACTGAAGTAATAGATGGTATTAGTGATCATGAAGCTGTTTTTGTGGTAGTTAAAAATAAATGTGATAGAAAGGAAGGTCTTAAAAGTAGGACTGTTAGGCAGTACCATATGGCTGATAAAGCAGTCGTGAGGCAGTTTCTAAAAAGTAGCTATGATCGGTGGAAAACGGTAAATAAAAATGTAAACAGACTCTGGGATTGGTTTAAAGAAATTGTTGAGGAATGCGAAAACAGGTTTGTACCATTAAGGGTGGTAAGGAATGGTAAAGACCCACCTTATTATAATAGAGAAATAAAGAGACTAAGAAGGAGGTGCAGACTGGAAAGAAATAGAGTTAGAAATGGCTGTGGAAGTAAGGAGAAATTGAAGGAACTTACTAGAAAATTGAATCTAGCAAAGAAGGCAGCTAAGGATAACATGATGGCAAGCATAATTGGCAGTCATGCGAATTTTAGTGAAAAATGGAAGGGTATGTATAGGTATTTTAAGGCAGAAACAGGTTCCAAGAAGGACATTCCAGGAATAATTAATGAACAAGGGGAGTGTGTATGTGATGATCTTCAAAAGGCAGAAGTATTCAGTCAGCAGTATGTAAAGATTGTTGGTTACAAGGATGATGTCGAGATAGAGGAGCAGACTAAGGCCAAAGAAGTAATAAAATTTACGTATGATAACAATGACATTTACAATAAGATACAAAAGTTGAAAACTAGAAAAGCGGCTGGAATTGATCAGATTTCTGGGGATATACTAAAGACAATGGGTTGGGATATAGTACCATATCTGAAGTACTTATTTGATTATTGTTTGGTCGGAGGAGCTACACCAGATGAATGAAGAGTTGCTATTGTAGCCCCGGTGTATAAAGGAATGGGTGATAGACATAAAGCTGAAAATGACAGGCCAGTAAGTTTGACATGCATTGTATGTAAGCTTTGGGAAGGCATTCTTTCTGATTATATTAGACATGCTTGTGAAATTAATAACTGGTTCGATAGAAGGCAATTCGGTTTTAGGAAAGGTTATTCCACTGAAGCTCAACTTGTAGGATTCCAGCAAGATATAGCAGATATCTTGGATTCTGGAGGTCAAATGGACTGTATCGCGATTGACCTGTCTAAAGCATTTGATAGGGTGAATCATGGGAGACTACTGGCAAAAATGAGTGCAATTGGACTAGACAAAAGAGTGACTGAATGGATTGCTATATTTCTAGAAAATAGATCTCAGAGAATTAGAGTAGGCAAAGCTTTATCTGACCCTGTAATAATTAAGGGGGGAATTCCTCAAGGCAGTATTATTGGACCTTTATGTTTTCTTATATATATAAATGATATGAGTAAAGGAGTGGAATCGGAGGTAAGGCTTTTTGCGGATGATGTTATTCTCTATAGAGTGATAAATAAGTTACAAGATTGTGAGCAACTGCAACGTGACCTCGAAAATGTTGTGAGATGGACAGCAGGCAATGGTATGATGATAAACGGGGTTAAAAGTCAGGTTATGAGTTTCACAAATAGGAAAAGTCCTCTCAGTTTTAATTACTGCGTTGATGGGGTGAAAGTTCCTTTTGGGGATCATTGTAAGTATCTAGGTGTTAATATAAGGAAAGATCTTCATTGGGGTAATCACATAAATGAGATTGTAAATAAAGGGTACAGATCTCTGCACATGGTTATGAGGGTGTTTAGGGGGTTGTAGTAAGGATGTAAAGGAGAAGGCATATAAGTCTCTGGTAAGACCCCAACTAGAGTATGGTTCCAGTGTATGGGACCCTCACCAGGATTACCTAATTCAAGAACTGGAAAAAATCCAAAGAAAAGCAGCTCGACTGGTTCTGGGTAATTTCCGACAAAAGAGTAGCGTTACAAAAATGTTGCAATGTTTGGGTTGGGAAGAATTGAGAGAAAGAAGAAGAGCTGCTCGACTAAGTGGTATGTTCCGAGCTGTCAGCGGAGAGATTGCGTGGAATGACATTAGTAGACGAATAAGTTTGAGTGGCGTTTATAAAAGTAGGAAAGATCACAATATGAAGATAAAGTTGGAATTCGGGAGGACAAACTGGGGCAAATATTCATTTATAGAAAGGGGAGTTAGGGATTGGAATAACTTACCAAGGGAGATGTTCAATAAATTTCCAATTTCTTTGAAATCATTTAGGAAAAGGCTAGGAAAGCAACAGATAGGGAATCTGCCACCTGGGCGACTGCCCTAAATGCAGATCAGTATTGATTGATTAATTTTCACACCAGGCAAATGCTGGGGTTGTACCTTAATTAAGGCCACGGTCGCTTCCTTCCCACTCCCAGTACTTCCCTGTCCCATCGTTGCCATAAGACCTATCTGTGTAGGTGCGACGTAAAGCAACTAGGAAAAAAAAATTCTTTATGCAAACGGTCAGTGAGATTTTAAGGCAGCTTTTATAGATAAGCACACGTTCTCATAATGACATAATCTTATTTTAACATAACTGCCACTGATAAACAAACGTTCTTCTAACCAGCGATGCTCCCCAGTAACATTCTGGTCAGAAAGTGGGCGTTGTCCTTGTGATGGCCCGCCCCTCCTCCTCAGGGTGACGAATGAAAAGTCTCTTAGATAGATAGATAGATAGATAGATAGATAGATAACCTCGTACACAAATACGCTTTTTTCGGATATAGGATGCTCACTGTACCTTCGAATGCAGCCGACATTGGACTATTATAATACTTAAGGGAAAATAGTTGGGTGGCAAGCCGGCCAGTGTGAGCTGCCTCACCGTTAACTGACGTTCCAGGAATCTCAAAGTGATAATATAGTCAGTGTATTGAGAGTAAGGTAAGGGTTATTCTGCTCGAAGGCAAGTCCGAACCTCCGCAGAGGTGTTCCTGAGCCGGAGTTTACGTGCGGTAGGGTGGCCAGTTACTTTCCGCTCCTCCATTACCTTCCCCATCCAACTCCTGACCACGCCCAATGTTGCTTAACTCAGGAGATCTCACGGGATCCGGTGTTTCAACACGGCTACGGCCGTTGGCAGCGTATTGAGAGGTTAGGAATAATCATTTCGTAAAAGTTCTCCTTAAAACCATAACCACCAATACCTTCACCAATGGTCTCACCTTTCTTAAACATTCCTGGAGGATCACAGAGTTATATTTTGTTTGTTTATTTATTTATTGATTTATTTATTTATTTATTTATTTATTTATTTATTTATTTTTATTTATTTATTTATTTATTTATTTATTTATTTATTTATTTATTTATTTATTTATTTATTTATTTATTTATTTATTTATTGCGAGTGGTTTTACTTCTCAGTGCACTTTCATGTAGGATGGTGTTTGCATGGTGCCTGTCCTTCAAGCGGGGAGAGGGAATGAATAAGGCGATAAGAATGGCGTCCTGCCAGGCAGAAATTTACCTTAATGTTAATAGACACAATTAAGGCAAATACTTCAAATTAGTTTTTTTCATTTTGGAACGTGAATTTTTTTTCTCGGGGTTCCCCCAATTAAGAGTGTATGACAAGTGTTAGCGGATTTGAGCCAGTGTTATGGTTAGATGCCTTCCCGGCATTAACTTTTGTGGAAGGATGAATTCACTATTGCCTTTTTCGGTGGTGTGTCGTGATCAAATGGAGCGAAGGGTACACCCAGTACCCAGCAAGAGGAACTAATCAAACGCAATTAAAATTCTCGATCCGGGCAGGTATCGAACCGGAACTCTGAACCGAAGGTCAGCCAAGGAGCCGGACATTGGTATCGCGTCCAGAAGTATGTTAGGCTCACATTATTCTTGTGTTTAATACTAGTTTGATAACACGTGAGTTTACTGAAGGTATAAATAACGAACCTCATTCTACATCTCGATACTGTAGCGATATAGGAAGTATACTAAATTATAGTAATTAAATACAGACCAAAATTACGAAATTAATAAAAATGAATGAGCGCCGTTAATCGTAGGCTGATGGCTGTGGACTTCATTGAAGAACAATCCAGTCATTTGCTTGGGGTGAATGTGGTAGCCTAAATCACAAAAAACAATCTTAATTACTACAGAGGACGGAGCTCGGACCCACCATCTTCTGAAAGCCAGTCTACAGCAACATAACGCTTACCGCCTAGTCAACTCCTCGGTAGTGTAACATTTCATTTCGTCGCATGTCGCTTCTTTCAGGCCACGTCCCAACCGCTACTTCACTATGGACGGTCACCTATAAAGACACATAGTGAAAGAGGAAATCAGAAAAAATTTCCTATGCGTATTAAACACATTGAACTGATAATCATGATTTCCTTAGGCTGTAAATGATAACTCAACGTGTAAATCTTCCCTGTGATAATAAATGGAATGTATTTGTTTAAGTTAGTATCAGTTACTCGGTAAGTGTATTGATCTGTCCGAGCCGCGGGAAGGAGCTATTTTCCACTCGAGCACACGACTTCATTCATCATCGTCGTCCATCAGTAACCACAGGGAAAAGCTGGCTTCTTATTATTCAACAGGATGGGGAGCTCCAACAAGTGATTTGTCAAAATCAACCAAAAACGATGGTAAAATTCTGAGAGAGAAAAGAAATACTAGGCGTCCGTGATGAGTGTGTGCCTCTACGCATATGACAGATTGCATGACATTAATCTCGAAAAGTACTCTAAACGTTCTCGAATTTCACGCAGCGATGAGCAAATGGAATAACGCACTGGACAAAACTTGACTAGTTCATCATACATATTATCCAGTTGAAAGGAAGATCTTCGTCGAGCCTTTCCGAAAGTAATATTTTCTCTCATTTTATGTTTTGTTAACAAACACATTAACTGGAAACTTATGCGCAGTTTTTTTGACTTGACATCTTTATATCAGAAATAAAATGCAATTTACCTCTCATGGTATGTTACGATTGATTGAAATAATGCTATTTCTTATTTCCCCATTATCACTAACTTAATAACTTTCACTAGTTCTGTCATCTGCAGGTCCAAATAACAAATGAGGCGACATACGTCGTACCCTGCTAAGAGATTAAGAAATGTCGTAGCCTTTATGTTATATAAAAAAGTGATTTAGCCCTCGTGCCAGGTAGCGGAATTTCTTTTGGGATCAAGTGAAGTTTCCCTGACAGTGCCGCTGGTACTGAATGATAAATCATAATGAATAAATAATGTTTCCAATTTACGTGAGTTGGTACGAGTTCTGTTTGTACTTTTGTTACGTAAAATTAAACGTATTGTTTTGTTCAATAAGCACATTACGACTTACGAATAATGCACCGTCTGTTTTATCTGTTTCACGATGATGCACGCACACATACACAATTCTATTCAATCATAATAAATGACGACATTCACTATTTACTTGACTCTGTCCTCTTGACAGTAGGCGGTCCGGCTCTTTGGCATTTCCTGAGACGGCTATAATCCTTAATTTTTAATGTCGACATTTTTCAATTAAGTATTAGAAACACACTTTTACAAATCACGTTTAAATTTTCCCTTTCGTAAGCACATTTCACATGACAATGTTGATTACTACACATCATACGACAACCACAGTGGCCCTTCTGTAGGTTTAAAAACACATTTCACTGCCCCACTTTATTTGCAATGCTGAAATTTTCAAACGCCGCTGTTAACATTATAAACAAGCAGAGCACTGCGGTCAATGAACGTGGGATTTCTTTGCAGGGAAAGTCATGTTTCTCGGGTTTGCATTCCGAGAAGAACTGATTAAAATCCAATGTAATATTGGTTTAAAATACACCGTCTTACCTTTGATCGGTTTTTGGAGGCAATGAAACCTCACGTCAGAATTGCGTGAGGTATTCCCACACCAGGACATCATACAGATATTGTAATAAAACAGGACCACAAGCAAGCAAATCATAGATTTCCGATTTCAATTTGCACATTCGCACAACACATAGAGCATCATGGAAACTATCACTCTAAATCGACAAGAGTCCATCGATTGGTCAGCGGGTCTGTGGTGGTGGACATAAGTGATGTGAGTCTCATTGAACAACAGTGTTGGTTTTCCTTGCAGGTAAAACTTTCACAACTTGCGCACCTATCGAAAAAGGAACGTTTCTTCTTGTCTTTCCTGCGCGATGCTGAAATTCTCCAAGAATCTTCAACCAATTGACTCGGAAATAATATCCGTCAGTCTGTCTGTTTTGAGGCACAAAGACCCTCTCTTCAGAACTAGTTCTTCTTGGGTTTGGCCTGAATATACAGTAATTTTTCCCATCTTGAATCGTGTGTCCTGAACTCGGAATCTGTTATGGTTGTGGAAGAAAGTGACGGTCTTTGGCTGAAGGACCATCGCAGTGGTTCTCGGCTTAATATGGCTGGGTGTTTGAGATCGTTGGTGAATACATCCCTCCAGGGAGGGCATTCGGCAGTAAAACTTGGCTTAATTTACGATAGTGCGGACCTAACATAACTGAGAAAATGTGGAATAATGTTCAGGAATTAACTGTAAATTTAAATATTTTCCTGTCGTAGGTAGAACACTTACTGTTATAGAGGAAACATCTTGTCGTTAGAGTGATAATACGTGCTGGCATGGCATGGCATGGCATGGCGCTCCTCCGTCCAACAGTTGAACCAAACTTTGAACAGAATATACCACTTCTCTAATCTGAGACCCTATGACACATGGTGTTATTTATTTATTTATTTATTTATTTATTTATTTATTTATTTATTTATTTATTTATTTATGTATTTATGTATTTATTTATTTATTTATTTCCCCTTATTAGTTGTTTAGCGCCGATGAGAGAAAACGGCTAAGACTGGGAACATAGTCGTAATTGAAACACGGCCCCATTATTTGCCCTGTATGAAAGTGGGGAACTGCGGGAAATCATCTTCAGGGCTGCTCATGATGGAGTTCGAACCCAGCATATCTCGAATGTAAGCTTACAGCTCTGTAGCCCGTACCTCTTAGCAAACTCTTTCCTTGGTACAGATATATCACAAAAAATTGTACATTTCTAACACACGTTTATTCTACCTTTAACGGTAATTTTCTGAGTATCATGGTGAAAAAATAATATGCGTACGCCGAGGAATGTTATAGAAGCGTTCTTGGATCTGAAAAAATCATTTACGCAGAATTGTGTGAAATGAATGCTGTGTCTCATAGCAATGGTGCACCTCGTTGATATATTCTGACAGCGTGATCAGGCTTATTGTCCTCAAACCGGAGCTCGAACTGGATGTGTAACAGCAGGAAAGATAATTCAATCAGGCAATGAATGTGAGTGATTGGGCTACGCATCACAATGACACTAATTGCAACTACAACTAATGTCGCAAGAGACGGCTGGAATGTATAATGAGACGTGACGAGTGGAGGACATGTCTTCATTGGCAGTGCAGCTCCCCAATGTGTACAATAATAATAATAATAATAATAATAATAATAATAATAATAATAATAATAATAATAATAATAATAATAATAATAATAATAATAATGGAATAGTAACCCAACTTTCATCCTGAGCGCTTTCACTCACTCTCCATAACAACATTGGAAGAAGAGACCGAGCGAGTTGGCCATGTTGATAGCGTCGTGTAGATGCAAGCTTGGATTCGGGAGATAGTGGGTGTGAATCCGAATGTCGGCAGCCGTAAAGATGGTTTTCCCCGTTTTCTGTTTTCACACCAGGCAATTGTACGTTAATTAAGGCCATGATCGCTACGTTCGCAATCCTAGCCCTTTCTCGTCCTCGATGTGTTAGTGCGGCGTGAAAGCACTAACAAAAAACGATGTTTGGAAGCTCCCTCCGTGCACCAGTAGAAGTCGGGTTTTTGAACGGCGGAAAAATAGTTCAAGTCGTCCGATGTCGGCATGTATTCTAAGAGATCTCAGCTGACACATATGGCGTTTACCAGAAAAAATAATTAGGTGTATAACTCAGCCATAGAACGCCTAACAGAGATAATTTCTCTGTTGTCTGTCTGAGTAAAATAGAAACTGAAAATTGATGTGCATGCAGCGTAAATGTAGTCACACCTGCACATACAATTATTTATTTATTTATTTATTTATTTATTTATTTATTTATTTATTTATTTATTTATTTATTTATTTATTTATTTATTTATTTATTTATTTATTTATTTATTTATTATTCTAACAATTGGAACCCTGTTATACAGGAGTATAATTTTAATAATCGATTAATAAAATATCGATTCATTAGAGCAAGTTGATATTGCGAACGAATTTTAGCAGGATTTGCTCCCGACGTGGCACAGTTTTTGAGAGCATACAAAGAAGCGCATATATTACTTTTAAAACGTTGAAACTCTGAATGGTTGGAGAGGAACTGAGCGATGGCGATAGCGTCTTCCTCTCCTCCTAGGGGACAATTGTGTCTGTCGAACTTGGGCAACGGAAAACTCCATTGTGACGTGTCAGAGGAATGTTCCCTCGCTCACCTACTCTAGCTACAGTACGGCCATTCAGTACCGCTGAGAGACTCCGAGCCGCTAGCGCTCGGAAACATTCTTGTGAAAGTGAAACAGCCTTAAGACACAATCAATACCATGAGTGAAATTAATGTTCCACATAACAGGACTGGTATAAGTCACGTGAAACGAAGACTGTACTTATCGTTCTTCTTATAGCACTGATGCTGTTGTGTTAATTAACCACTGATAATCATCTTCTCCCTGTCAGCCGTTGTACTTGGTTCCAGACTCTCTCTGGTCCGTCTTCTTTCAAACTCATCATCACTAATGGATTTACATATTTCTGAGTGTGGTGACCCCACTGGTGGTGGCTCATTGGAAAGCTAAAGCGTTGGCAGTCTTCCCCGTGGTCTACTGCCCTCAACCTTCCCTTCCATGATCCACTTCTCTGTATGTTCTCCAGGTCGTCTCGCAAGAACTACCATACAGAATTGATACGAGAAGAAAGGCGTTTTAAAAGATCCTGAAGAATGGACGTATGCGGTCCAAATCTTGGATGCGTTTTCTATCCGAATTCTTTAAGGTCCGGGTCTCATAGCCACATGAGACGGAGTTTTGTATTCCCCCTCTTCTTACAGATCTCGTCACAGCTACTCGTCCTAGCGAAATTCTATTCCCTTCCTCCTTCACGGAACTTCCCGTTTCACTGGTGTATCAGGTTAATATTCAAAAGGTAAAGTACGGGATGATCTCCACAGACTTAGTAATCGGCTCCTGGAGACGACCACCACTCATATTTGGAGCAAAACACTTCCTGTAAAACGAAGGGCGAAAGTGATATACAACCTGTGACAATAAAGTTCGGTGAATAGTCCCGCACTATCAACACAGATCAACAATGCACGACAGTGACCTTACTGTCCTTCGAAATAGTGCCCTCCTACATTAATGCACTGCTCAGATCGGCCATACATGTCTTTGAAACTTTGGAAGAAGGTTTCCTTTGGGATGGTGTTCAAAAGCCTCGTCACCTTTCGTTGGATGTCAGGAATATCGCCAAATCTCTTTCCTTTCAAAGCGAGTTTGAGTCGTGGAAATAGGCTCTGACCTTTTTCCGACGACGGGATCCCGGAGAACGCCATACCATGCTTTGCCGTTTCGTTTCAGGGTCGTACCGGAGACACCAGGTTTCATCCTCAGTGACAATACAGTTCAAGAAATTTGGTGTCGCATCCGCCGTTATGACAAAATCCTGTGAAGCCTCTAAACGTGCCTGCTTTTGATCGTCCGTCAAGTGATATGGCACAAGACGAGAACACGTTTTCCTCTTCAATAACTTCTCGGTAACGATTTGTCGAAAGGATTCACGGTTAGTCTGCAGTTCAACCGCTGTCATGCGCGCAGTTAAGCGCCGATCGTTCGTGATTAATATCCTCACCTTCGCAATGTTTTCGTCATTGACGGCGTCTCCGATCCTCCGCTATGGGGGTTGTCAGAAACTTTTCCGGTCTCCTCGAAAACGGGCGAACCACTCGTACACACACTTCAAGGACAGTGCTTGATCTTCATGAAGACGTACCAGCACCGCATGCGTTTCCTCCGGTGTCTTTCCAAGCTTGAAATAAAATTGTAAATTGATCTTTTGGTCGTTCATGTTCCAGTTCGCAGTTCAAACTCAAAGCACTAAACACGCGATGTGTCAAAGAGGTCTTACACGGCACACACACAATGCTCAACTGAACAACGTTGGAAGCAGGTGGTCAAAACCTGCTGCCACGCAGGTGCAGCGTTGTGTGTCGCCAGTGTTTCCGGATCGACCCTTCTGACTTCATTCACCGAACTTTATTTTCACAGGTTGTATCTAAGGCCCCCTCCTACTGAACTTCGTTCGTCCTACTCGCTTTTTTTCTAAACTTAAATACGAAGCCGAGAGGCAGACAGCCAACCGACATTGCTCAGTTGTTGTTCCATAGACTGGTTAGTTGCCATCAGTTCATTTGTACTAAGTACTATATCTGCCTACCCCGTCCTTCTTACCGTGTACACTTCCTTCAAGTCCTGGCTGTCTTCATTCTATCACTTCATCTTGTCAAATTTAACCGAATCAATCTCCTGTCACCAATTCGATTCAGTTTCCCCTTATTCGTGATGGATCCACCCATCTCACCTTCAGCATTCATCGGTAACAGCACATTTCAAAATCTTCTATAATATTCTAGTTCCTTCTGAGCCATTTTGACTTACATACAATGCCACGCTCCAGTTGAAATTATACAAAGATGTCTTTCTAATTCCTAGTTCAATATTGGAAGTGAGTTGATTTATTTTCTTAAAAAAAGACCTTCCTTGCTTGTGCTAGCCTGATCCTGCATAATTCTGCGACTGTTAGTTAGTGTAGAATGTTCACCTACTTCCTTTAAGATTGCATCACCTGCATGCCATCAACCTTGTTTTTGATTTATTTTCATCTTGCACTCCTCCAAGACTTTGTCCATACTATTCACCAATTTCTCCAGATCTTACGCAGACTCAGGAAAATGACAATATCAACGGCAAAACCCAGAGGATTGATTTCCTCTCCTTCTATATCCATTCCCTTTCGTAATTCCTCTCTGATTTCCTTCACAACCTGTCCAATATAAACATGGAAAAGGATACCGGACAAACTGCAGGCTTGCTTCACTCCTTTCTGGATTGCTGCTCCCTTTTCATAGCCCGCGATTCTTATCACTGCAGACTGATTTTTGTACAGGCTGCAGACAATTCTTTTTTCTCGATATCATATCCCGATCATCTTCAGAATCTCAAATAGCTTCGTACGTTCAATATTATCGAATGCGTTTTCTATATCTACGAATACCATGTACGTGGGCTTGCCTTTAATTCGATCCTCTAGGATCAGACATAGAGTCAGAATTGCTACACGTGTTCCCAACATTTCCTTTTTTTTTTTGCTAGTTGCTTTACGTCGCACCGACACAGATAGGTCTTATGGCGACGATGGGACATGAAAGGGCCAGGAGTGGGAAGGAAGCGGCCGTGGTCTTAATTAAGGTACAGCCCCAGCATTTGCCTGGTGTGAAAATGGGAAACCACGGAAAACCATTTTCAGGGCTGCCGACAGTGGGATTCAAACCTACTATCTCCCGAATACTGGATACTGGCCGCACTTAAGCGACTGCAGCTATCGAGCTCGGTCCTACATTTCTTATGAAGCGAAACTGATATTTCCCAACTCAGCATCAACTTCTCCTTCCATTCTTCTGCAAATAACAATAATAACATACATACATCATACATCATCATTATAGACCGTTATGTCTTTCAGCTTTCAGCCTGCAAGCCTCTTTGAATTTACTAAACGTCGCCGCAATCCTCTATATGCAACTAGTGCTGTGGCCTAATTTAGTTCAATATCAATTACCACTAAATCGTTAGAAACTGAATCTAACTTCCGTCGCCTTGGTCTCCCTCCACTTCTCTTACCCTCTCTAACAGAGTCTGTTATTCTCCTACGAAACATACCCTCCTCTATTCACCTCACATGACCCCAGCACAGAAGCTGGTTTATGCGTACAGCTTCATCCACTGAGTTCATTCCTAAATTAGCCTTTGTCTCCTAATTCCGAGTACCCTCACCTGTTGGTATCAGCAATCATTCTTTCTACTTTCATGTCTGTTAGTTCTAAGTTATGAATACGATATCCTGAGTCCACCCAGCTTTCGTTCCCGTAAAGCAAAGTTGGTCTGAAAACAGACCGATGTAAAGATAGTTTCGGCCGGGAGCTAACTTCCTTCTTACAGAATACTGTTGATCACAACTGCGAGCTCACTGCATTAGCTTTACTACACCTTGATTCCATCTCACTTAATATATTACCATCCTGGGAGAACACACAACCTAAATACTTGAAATTATCGACCTGTTCTAGCTTTGTATCACCAATCTGACATTCCATTCTGTTGAATTTCTTACCTACTGACATCAATTTAGTCTTGGAAAATATAATATTCATGCCATACTCGTTGCACCTATTCTCAGGTTTTAAGATATTAGACTGCAGGGTTTAGACACAATCTGCCATTAAAACCAAGTCGTCAGCCTAGACCAGACTGCTTACTACATTTCCACCTGCCTGCCAATTTATACCTTTCAACAGATGATCCACGTAAACTACGAACAACAGAGGTCGTGTCTAACCCCTTTAAGTACCCTGAACCAAAAACTCATTCAACCATCAATTCTCACTGCAGCCCAACTGTCAACATAAATGCCTTGAATTGATTTAAATAATCGACCCTTAATCTCATAGTCCCCCAGTATGGCGGATATCTTTTCCCTCAGTGCCCTGTTATATGTTTTCTCTAGATCTACGAAACAGAAACACAACCCTCTATTCCTATCGTAGCATTTTTCAATTACCTGGCGCATACTGAAAATCTGATCCTGACAGCCCCTCTGTGATCTGAAACCATACTGCTTTTCTTCCAACTTCCTCTCAACCACTGATCGCACACTCGCTTCCAAGATTCCAGTGAATATTTTGCCTGGTATATTAATCAAAGAAATACCTCAATAGTTGTTGCAATCCTTCCTGTTTCCTTGCTTATAGATAGGTGCAATTACTGCTTTCATCCAATCTGAAGGTACCTTACCAACACTCCATGCTAATTTTACTACTCTATGAAACCATTTCATCCCTGCCTTCCCACTATACTTCACCATTTCAGGTCTAATTACACCTATTTCTTCTGCTTTATGACAATGGATTTTATTTTCCGACATTTTCACTTTATGATTCGTAATTTCACCAACCTCATTTTTCTCCTCCCCATGAGCTCAGTTGTTCGCGCTACCACCAGGAAGATTTCCAAAATATTCAAAATATTCCCTCTACCAGTAAAGTGATTCCCTTGCGATCAGTTATGAGTTCACTTGAATTACTCAATACACTGTTCATTTCCTTTTTCCCTCCCTTCCTTTGATTCTTTATTACTGTCCAGAAAGGTTTCCCTGCTGCTTGACCGAGCCTTTCCGGGTTATTACCAAAATCTTCCCACGACATATTTTTGGACTCAACAACTATTTGTTTCGCTCTGTTTCTTTCATCTACGTACAAATCCCTGTCTGTCTCGGCCCTTGTTTGGAGCCATTTCTGATAAGCCTTCTTTTTACGTTTACAGGCTGCTCTCACTTCATCATTCCACCAAGATGTTCGCCTTTTCCCATCCTTACACACAGTTGTTCCCAGACATTCCCTTGCTGTTTCTATTATAGCATCCCTGTATGCTACCCATTCTCATTCTATATCCTGAATCTGCTTACTGTCCACTGTTGGGAAGTTATCACCAGTCATATCAATGTATTTCTGTCTAATTTCCTCGTTCTGAAGATTTTATACCCTTATTAATAATGATAATAATAACCAGGCATCAGATTAGTATTCTGTAAGTCCAGAAAAAAGGCTGAGTGGATAGGCAAGCTCTCGTAGCTCTTTCTATGGAGGTAACTATACAATACCTCAGGATCTTTCATCAAAGAGCGCTGACGGATGCGATAACAATGCAACATACTTCCATTAAAACCTGACTAATGTGACATGCATCAGCGTATTAACAGCCGTAAGCAATCTAGATACTTGGTCGGATTACGTAACTTCAGATGTAAACAAGGAGGCCCGGTTTAAACGTTAACCTCGTGTTACACAATTCTAACGCTGAATTTGACAATTATTTCTGTTTCATCAATGAGGATTATTTTTAACCCTAGGTTAAGCTTGCTTTACGTTAATACCCTCTTTGGGCTAGGTAAAGCTGTTAACTCGATTTAAATAATTCACTGGAGCAGAGATGTTAAACTCGTGTCCTCATCCCGAGGTGAGCCGCATGTACCAGCCCTCCCACCATTCCTGAATTTCTGGCAGTACCAGGAACCGAACCCGGGCCAACGACGACGGCAGCTAATTGTGCCTAACCGTTACGCGACAGAGGCGATGCTGTTGAATGGTGTTACTAACAGAAATAGTTTCATAACGAGGAAAGATTTTCAAAATATGTTCTGAGGAACAATTTGCGAAAATCCGGCCTCAGAAAGAACATCGTTGAAATTCACGAGCGATTAGAACACACAACAGACACAGAGAAATATTTCTGTCCTATACTGCAGGTATTTATTGCATTACGATTTCACGCCAGTGGGTCGATTCATACAATGATTAGAGACAGTGTTTGCGGTCAGCAGAATGTGTCTGCAGCAGTGTTGTAGAACTGTTCAAGTTGCTTAGCAGTTCACACTGTCACTTGGGAAATACTATTAAATTACTCTGCAATTTTTCTAATCTCTCCTCAACTTCTTTTTAATCTCACACAATCAGTCTTCTTGCAGTCTAGAACGCTTTGAGACTTCGATACTAATTCAGTGAGTAGTGTTCTTTAAATAGAAAAATCTGCCTCCGTTTCATTTCTAAATCTCTTTCATTTTTTCGACCACTGTTATCAGCCTATTACGAAAGGCTACCGCGGAACAAAATACCGCGCAAAAGAAGTAAATGAATCACACGGTAGCTGTTTCCGGAGAGTGTTAAAACGGTGTTGGTTAACCGTCTGCCAAAATACTTCGGTGAAACGTGTGACTCACAAACCCTTCTTGGTGAAACCGGGCCTCAGATTAACAGTCGTTGTTAGTGAAGGAGGAAAACAAAGACGTCTCCTCAAAGGTCATGACAATTCTTGGAGTAGTCGAAGGTAAACGCTTCCACCATTCACAACTTCAGCACCGTTAATGATAGAGTGGTTATAGTAGCCTCTGTCCCCAGAAAGTAACCTAGTACTTTATTCAGATGTAGACTAAGGGAACCCCAGGGTCCTATTTCTCTCCAGAAATGATAGACACACTTTCATAATGTCTCGACTTCCAGTTTTATAAGTGCTGACCGTGCTCGCAGGACATGGTATTTCCAAGATATTCGGTAATGTAGGTAGGCGCATAAATTTAAATAGGGAGCTGCCTGTCTGAGGCGTTCTTCAACCGGAATATGGGTCCAATCCCTGCCAGACTGTTGAAACGGGGTATCCACATCTCAGCCCGCAACAGGAGTAAGCAGACGATTAACTGCAAGCACAACCGAGAATGGCAGTAATCACCCTATCGTAGTTAGTGTTCAGGTTAAAAATTGTCGAAACCTTTCTCCTTTTCAAGGAGTAAGATGTGGATTTGTTTCTCTGAATGCAAATCAAACTGCAATTTCTCGATTTTTATAATTCTATTTATTCTTTTTGTACCGGGCGGTACACCTCCACGCCGCTAATTTAAAATGTGCGCCAATTGAAACTCCTCTGCTGGAGGAAGTCTGAACTTTATCTACGGTATTAATTTTCTACCTTCTCAGAAGATGTCACTACCTGGAAATTTTGGAGTTTTTGAACTGTGTCATTTTCGACGTATTTTTGTTTTGCTTGTAGTAAGAAGTGTGAACTTTCTCTTCTAGAGGACACTACTGAAGATCAACAATAGTGCACCCTAGTGCGGGGTGAAAGAACTGTTTTTTTGGAGAAATTTTGAATTCATAAGTTTGTTCTTTGTTAAATTTCTTTCAGTCATTGTTTAAGTTGGCTGTATACCCCTCTCTTTCCCCTTGTTTTGTATTTAGCCAATCCCGAATTTCTTTTATTAATTTCTGACCAATCTGATGTATCTTCCCCCAACTTGAATATGTTGCTGTATCCTACCCAATAAAGTGATTGTGGGCGGGTGTTTTTTCCCTAAAACGCCTCGAACTTTCCGCGAGAGTATATAAACTGCTGATTTTAGGATCTCCGGGCCACTTCTGTTCCATCTTTCAGTGTGTAAAGTACATAGCAGGGGGCGGGAAGCGCCTCTTTCGTCGGCAGCGGTCAACAACAAGGTAATGGCCGATTAATAACTTCTTTCTTTGCTAGCTCAGCAGTTTAACTCTCGGGGCGGGTCCGAAGTTTTTCCATTATGTAACCTTCCTTAAAATGTAAAGAAACTTGTATCTATTCTATCTTTTAAACTACATATTGGGATAGAGAGTGCTTAACCCTCTCGAGCTCCCACTCATATTGTTTTGAGGTGAACTTATTTTTTTTCTCTACCTATTCTTCTTCAACGTAATGTAAATTGTTTCCTTCTTAAGTCACCTCTGTAGTATGGGATTAGCCCTTGTATTAGTGGCCTAGAGCCAAATTAGGTTTTGAAACAAATACATTAGGAGTGCAGATCGCCTCCTCTCAAATTGTTATTTTAGAGGTTATGTAATTACCCCTTTTCATTTAATAGACCTCAGTAGGTTGGGTATGTTACCCCTGTGTCTATGTCCTAAGAGGACAACTTGAAGGTGGAGTTTGGTGTGGCCTTTGAGAGGCTTAAAGTTTGAGAGCGTGTGGCTCTTTCTTGAAAATTAAGTGTTGTATGCCTCGAGGAGGCTTTTCTGTGCAATTTGGAGCAAGTGCTCTTGAACATGAATGGGGTTTTCTGCCCCTCTGGTAAAACTTATTTTGGAGTAAAGTTGGGCTAATTGCCCTAGAAGTGTGAATTCGGGGCTCGAAGCCCAAATACTGTAAATACTGTAATTGCACCTTTTGTTGCCTTGCTACTCTGTACCTGCCGTACTTGTTATTTCTTAATTTTGAAAAGAAGATATAACCTTGTTAAATTTTAAATTAATTTTACTTTCGTAGCTTGAGACCTGTTCACCACCCCGCACCTTCTTTCACGCATAACTACCACAAAAACACGGTAACAAGTGGTAGCAGAGCGTGGTTGAATGGGTCTCATTTTAGCCCCTTTTGACGGCTAAACATTGTTTTGTTCTGAACTCTAACCATTTTCTCAGTTGCTGGAATTTTTTTGAGTTTTTCAAAATTGTTCTGTCATCATGCCCGGCCCTCGCGATGTTCTCCATCTTAACTATTTGCGCAAAGAGGAGTTGATCTATGAGTTAACTATCAGAAATGTGCAATCTGGAGGCACGGTTGCGATAGACACCAACAAGCTTAGAGAGTCCCTTGATTTGCCCATTTCCATCCCCAATTTGGGCGAGAAACAAATTGACGACTCTCTTTCCACGATCACCGAGAATACTACTGGGCTAGCATCGGTAGTTAGTTTTTTTGATGAAAATGATCCTTCTCCTAATTAAATTAAGCGTGTGCAAGCCAGGCTGTTTGATTTTTCAAATAGAGTTAACGATCTGTTGTCTCTAAAGCTGAATGACGTTCAGAAAAAGGAAGCTAGTACGCTGCTTGAAACTATTTCTGAATAATCTAGCAAGGTCACTCAATTGTTGACTGGGGAAGTTCCTCCCAAAATCGATCAACCAACCCCTATGAATGTAGGTAGCGAGGAAGAGCCTCCTAAGGGAGAAGCCAATAGGATAACCGTTGCTGCTCAAACTATCTCTGCCCCATTGGACAACGAGTCTGAACGCCGTGCATCGTTGAATAATATACGTTCGGAATTAACTTCCTTGCCATTGAAACCTTTACCTACTATGTCGCCCGGGTTTAGCAGCTTGCCTCATCCATTGGCAATGTTGCTCAGAGGTATTTCTAAGTTTTCCGTTAATACCACCAGTGACGTCATTTCATTTTTAAGATTTTTAGTTGAATTTCAGGATCATGCCCTTGTGTTTTCTCTTTCTCCATGTCAAATTTTGCAAATCATCTATCCTTATGCGATTGGTATTCTCTCTGACAAAATAGTAAGAGCCATAGCTGAACAGTCATCTATTGAAGATTTTCATGCACACTTGCTTGCAAATTTTATTCCCGCCCGCGCGAGGTCATCTCTGATTCAGAAGTACTATTATCGAGTACAGAGATTGGATGAAAATCTGGCTGATTTCATACAAGACATTAAGTTTTATACTAGGGTGTTTGCCCTTCATTTTCCTGAAGATCAGATTGTACAGGCTATTGTAGAAGGAATTTCACCATCCTATAGGTCATATTTGTGTTTCGCGGCGTGCCCGCAAACCTTCTCTGAACTTGAAGCATTGGCCGTCTCAGCGGAAGGAGTTAGATACGCCGACTCTTTGCGTGTCGCGAAAGAACCCCCACCTTCCTTTAGTAATATTCGGCCTCCACCTCGCCGACCAGTCACACCCCGTAAATGTTATGCTTGCGGGTCGCCCGACCATCTGCGCAATAAGTGTCCACTGATCAAGTCGAGTGGGACAAGGAATGGGGCTGGTTCATCACAAGGCTGTTTTAAATGTGGGGCTTTCTCACATATCGCCAAAAATTGCCCAAATTCAAATAGCACCCCCTCCTGCTCAACTTCTGGTGCAAACTCCACCTATGCCAATAATAATAAAAAATGACGAGTGGCTTCGGCTGAGTCAACTAATCCATCTTCCCGAGACTCAGCCCCGGGTAAACAGGTTGTAAATTCAGGGAACGATCAGTCTTCAAATTCGTCTTTTGAATGCCCTAAAGAATGTCTTAGGATTGCGGCGGGTTCCCCCGCGCCTGTTCCTTTTCTTAAGATTGAGTTAAATAATGAACCTGTAACCGCTCTATTAGATTCAGGCAGTGTTTGTTCGATTATTTCGGCTGAATGGTATTCTAAATTGAAATCTGTTTGTGAACTACCTGACTATGTCTCATCTCCTGTTCAATTTGTTTCGGCTAATTCATCTCCATTGGAAATTCTAGGTTCTGTAAATGTCAAAATTCGTATTTTTAAATTTACATGGAAATTCAAATTGTTTGTGGCTAAGCACTTGTCTTGCCCCATTATATTGGGAGCTGACTTCATTTCTTACACTGGCCTTGTGCTCGATCTCCAGAGTAGGTCGTGCACATTCAAATTTGCGTCCAATTGTAAAATTCCCTTGTTAAAGTGTAATTCTGTATCATGTTCATCTATTTCGCCTACCCAGGATGAGATGTTGTTAGACCTTAGACATCTACCCGAGGAGCAGGCTGATAGTATTCGTAAATTATGTCAGTCATTTCCAGAGGTGTTCTCTGATACTCTTGGTGTTACTGACCTTATTGAATACAAAATTGAGGTCACGGATTCGATTCCTGTCCGTTTTCCACCATATAGGCTATCTCCACCTAAAATTAAGGCTCTGAAAGAAATCATCGATCAGATGTTGAAGGATGGTATTATTAGTCCCTCTAAGTCGGCGTATTCGTCACCTATTTTTCTAGTCCCGAAACCCCAAGGGGGCTTCAGGCCTGTCATTGATTATAGGGCTCTCAATCGGAAGGTGGTGTTGCAATCCGTGCCCCTTCCTGACCTTCATTCTTGTTTTTCATGGTTTCGTAAGGCCAAGTTCTTTACTATCTTGGACTTGAATCAGGCCTATAATCAAATTCCCTTTGCCGAAGAGTCTAAATATCTTACAGCGTTTGCCACGGACTGGAACTTATACGAATACAACCGCGTGCCTTTCGGGCTCCCCACGGGAGCAGCTGTGCTCACTAGGCTGCTAGATAGGGTCTTCTCCGACATCAAATTTGAGTACTTGTATCACTACTTGGATGATGTCGTCGTATTTTCGGAGACCTTTGAAGAACATCTAGATCATCTGCGAGAAGTTCTCAATCGCCTTCGTAAGGCTGGGCTAACTGTCAAGTTGTCCAAGGTTGCCTTTGCTAAGCCCTCTATGTCTTTCCTAGGGCATATTGTGTCACCTGATGGTGTTGCCGTCGATCATTCCAGAACACAGGCCATCCGAGATTTTAAACCTCCCAAGGAAGTTAAAGGTATCGCCAGATTCATTGGTATGGTCAATTTCTTCAGGAAGTTTATTCCTAACTTCGCTAATAGAGCGGCGCCCTTAAACCTTCTTCGTAGGAAAGGCATCAAATTCGAGTGGGGACCTTCTCAACAAGCTGCTTTTGAAGATCTTAAATTAGCTCTCTGTAATGCCCCTGTACTTGCTATGCCTGATTTCTCGAAGAAATTCATCGTCCAAACCGACGCGTCGTCGTCAGCAGTAGCTGCAGTCCTTCTTCAAGAGACTGAACTAGGGAGGCGACCCATCGCCTATGCATCTAGGACCTTGTCGGCTCAAGAAGCCAAGTATTCTATTTATGAGCTCGAAGGGTTGGCAGTCTTATTTGCCTTAGAGAAGTTCCGTCTCTATCTGGAACATGTCAAATTCGACCTGGAGACAGATAATCAAGCCTTAAGCTGGGTCTTAGGTAGGCCGCGTCGTACTGGTCGTATAGCCCGTTGGGCCATCCGTATTTCTGCCTTCCAATTCGATGTCCGGCATATCAGAGGTACCGAAAATGTTGTTGCTGATGGACTCAGCCGAATGTTTTCCAACGACGTTGAGAACCATGAACCTGTCGATAATTCATCTCCTCCCGAGTCCATGCTATCTGATGTTAATGCCATCTTAACAGATGCTCCCATGCTCTTTAGGGATATCGAGAAATACCAACGTGAAGATCCGACGCTGGCTCCGATAATGGAAACCCTTTCTTCTGGGGAACGTGTTGTCCCTTATGTTCTGAGGAATGGTGTTCTATGTTGCCCTGCGAGGCATGATAAGATGATGAAGGTTGTCGTTCCAGCTGTTCTTGTGCCTATGATCTTTAAATACTATCATGAGACCCCATTAGGGGGGCATCTTTGAATCTTTAAAACTCGTGAAAAGATTCGTGAAAGGTTCATCTGGAAGAGTATGGACGGTGAAATCCGTGAACTAGTAAAAGCTTGTAAATCTTGTTTGCTTAGTAAACCAACCATGTCCACCAAGGTAGGCCTTTTGTCTTCGCATCAAGCGTCGCGCCCCATGGAACGCCTGTATATTGATTATGTAGGACCCTTCCCCCAGTCAAAGGGAAATGCCAACAAGTTCATCTTTGTATGCGTAGATGGTTTTACAAGATTTTCCTGGTTATTTCCGACTAAGCTGGCTACCGCTCAGTCCAAAATTACTTGCCTAAATTCTATTTTTGCTTCTTTTGGTCCGTGCCAATATATTGTATCTGATAATGCTAAGGCTTTTACATCTAATTTATTTCGTAAATTCTGCTTTGACCTGTCCATCTCTCATGTGACAACTTCTGCTTATTACCCTCAACCATCTCTGGCTGAACGGGTTAATCGTAATCTCAGGTCCGCGCTTATTGCCTATCATCATGAAGATCATTCCAGGTGGGACACGTCCCTGCATTGGTTAGCTTTTGCTTTGAATTCGGCGGTTCATGAATCTCACAAATTTACTCCAGCCTCTTTGATGTTCAAGTTTGTTCCCAACACGCCGCTCTCTAACCTCTGGTCTCTGAGTGACATTCTACCCGAGACAATATATCCGGATAATATTAAAGATCTTTGGAAGAAGGCTAAAGCCAATCTTAAAGTCTCTCATGAAAAGGTTAGGAAAAGATATGATCGTGGACGGAGACCCACCCATTTGAAGGTAGGTGACCAGGTGATGGTCAAGAATTTTGTTCCCGCGGGCAAGCTTGCCCCCAGATTACATGGGCCGTGTGTCATTCTCGATTTCCTTACGCCGGTTACGTTGTTATTAAGCAATCCAGCCACCGAGAGGATATTTAGGGTTCACTTGTCGCAGGTGAAACCTGTATAATTTTTGTGCTAACTTGCCTCAGATAATCGTGAAAGGAATATGAAGGTTATATTTTTTTTGAGTTTTTCACTTTTAAGGCTTCCTGCCCCTTCTATAGTATTTTGTTTTATATGTAAGCATTTTTGTGAAACCTGCCCCGAACCATTAAACTGCCATCCTGTCCTTCCCACGGCCATTACCACGCTTCCGTCTCCTGCTGCACTACACACTGTGGCTCGCATCTGAAATGAATTTCTGCACGCCGCTGGCCCCTCAACCTCTCCACAAAGCCTGTGCCCTCAAAAAATGATGATGGTCCAACAATTCTGCCGCCTAGCTTTAATGTTTCAGTGCCCCCGCAGCCGCGCGGCGCCGTGCTGCGACTGGGTTAGAGGATGGGCCCCCTCTTCCCCAGCGAGGACCACATGTGTACGGCGAGCCGGAGCCCTCCTCCCGGGCAAGGCTGATGTGCGGCGCACGACCTGCTACTTGCCCGCAGCCTGTATATGTTCACCGCGGGCGCGGCGTGCTTCAACACCACTGCTCCCCTCATAGTGCGGGCGAGCGGTATCTCAGGGTACTTGAGGGGTCCGAGCGGCCGCCTTTGGACGCAAGCTGCAACGGCCGGTCCGGCCATCCAACTTAATCTCCATATCAACATCAAAACTTGAAAATTGTTTCCAAACAAATTGCCAGTGTCACCCCTGGAGGAACTTTTGGGGGGGGGGAGGTCTGTACCGGGCGGTACACCTCCACGCCGCTAATTTAAAATGTGCGCCAATTGAAACTCCTCTGCTGGAGGAAGTCTGAACTTTATCTACGGTATTAATTTTCTACCTTCTCAGAAGATGTCACTACCTGGAAATTTTGGAGTTTTTGAACTGTGTCATTTTCGACGTATTTTTGTTTTGCTTGTAGTAAGAAGTGTGAACTTTCTCTTCTAGAGGACACTACTGAAGATCAACAATAGTGCACCCTAGTGCGGGGTGAAAGAACTGTTTTTTTGGAGAAATTTTGAATTCATAAGTTTGTTCTTTGTTAAATTTCTTTCAGTCATTGTTTAAGTTGGCTGTATACCCCTCTCTTTCCCCTTGTTTTGTATTTAGCCAATCCCGAATTTCTTTTATTAATTTCTGACCAATCTGATGTATCTTCCCCCAACTTGAATATGTTGCTGTATCCTACCCAATAAAGTGATTGTGGGCGGGTGTTTTCTTCCCTAAAACGCCTCGAACTTTCCGCGAGAGTATATAAACTGCTGATTTTAGGGTCTCCGGGCCACTTCTGTTCCATCTTTCAGTGTGTAAGGTACATAGCAGGGGGCGGGAAGCGCCTCTTTCGTCGGCAGCGGTCAACAACAAGGTAATGGCCGATTAATAACTTCTTTCTTTGCTAGCTCAGCAGTTTAACTCTCGGGGCGGGTCCGAAGTTTTTCCATTATGTAACCTTCCTTAAAATGTAAAGAAACTTGTATCTATTCTATCTTTTAAACTACATATTGGGATAGAGAGTGCTTAACCCTCTCGAGCTCCCACTCATATTGTTTTGAGGTGAACTTATTTTTTTCTCTACCTATTCTTCTTCAACGTAATGTAAATTGTTTCCTTCTTAAGTCACCTCTGTAGTATGGGATTAGCCCTTGTATTAGTGGCCTAGAGCCAAATTAGGTTTTGAAACAAATACATTAGGAGTGCAGATAGCCTCCTTTCAAATTGTTATTTTAGACGTCATGTAATTACCCCTTTTCATTTAATAGACCTCAGTAGGTTGGGTATGTTACCCCTGTGTCTATGTCCTAAGAGGAAAACTTGAAGGTGGAGTTTGGTGTGGCCTTTGAGAGGCTTAAAGTTTGAGAGCGTGTGGCTCTTTCTTGAAAATTAAGTGTTGTATGCCTCGAGGAGGCTTTTCTGTGTAATTTGGAGCAAGTGCTCTTGAACATGAATGGGGTTTTCTGCCCCTCTGGTAAAACTTATTTTGGAGTAAAGTTGGGCTAATTGCCCTAGAAGTGTGAATTCGGGGCTCGAAGCCCAAATACTGTAAATACTGTAATTGCACCTTTTGTTGCCTTGCTACTCTGTACCTGCCGTACTTGTTATTTCTTAATTTTGAAAAGAAAATATAACCTTGTTAAATTTTAAATTAATTTTACTTTCGTAGCTTGAGACCTGTTCACCACCCCGCACCTTCTTTCACGCATAACTACCGCAAAAACACGGTAACACTTTTTTAGTCTGATTCATTTTCACTTTTCGTCGCTGATTGTTTAGTCAACAGCTTCAGTGATACTTAACTAGCACATTGTAATTCTGTGTTTATTGGCTAACTCGCCAGCTGGAGGAAGAGTCCAACATCGATTCTAAACATTTATTCTATTTTGATAAACACCAAGTACCTTTAAGTACCATTGCCACCAGTTCTCCTGTTCAGATTATAATTGTGTATTTTCCTCGACCTTTCAACGTCATTGAATTGTATAAAGAAGGAAAACACGAACAATAGAATAGCGGAACTCGCATACCTTACCGCTGCTGGTGAGTGCAGCGTTAAATGGTCAATTGTCTTATGCTGTGGCTGAGTAAAAACTTCAAATTACAATAGATGAATACATAAAAGAATAAGAGGAGAAATCAAAGCAGAGCTCTCGATAACGAGTCACAGAATGGTCCAGGTAACCTCATCTGGAAACTACACAGGCAGTTTGTAGGAACTTAAAGGAATAGTTAATGAAATGTAAACTATGCCTACTTGGACCACAGCGGGCGATTTGAATTTTGCTCAGTCACCATTGTTTACTAGTGCAGCTTCGGCCACTAAACCCTCGCACAGAATCCTGTCGTGCCAAGACTGCTGCTCCCCTAGCAAACGAACATTGCAGGAAATTGGACATCAATTGTGCATGATACATACTCCACTCTAACAGTACCTGGATTGTTCCAGTCCCTCATCCTTGCATGTGCTATCTACAATTAGCCAGGATTTATATGTAGACACCTTTACATTTCTCTCTATGTCGTTATGCCCTGGCCCTTACTACCTACTTACATCATCACATCAGCCTGGGACGTGCCGATACTCCCTGAGTACCACATCTTCCTTATCCTCCCTGCTATCTCTTTCTTCTTGGAATTAACAGCATGTTGGAGGCGATGTAGCTTGTGATGATCGCCATGTGGTGGGTGCGATTTCTGGAGCCCCTCCGAAAAAAAAGGTTGTCGGCACTCTCAGACTGCTAACTGGTGGATCCCCAGTGGTTCCGCTTCCATGTGTGGGGAGGAACCAGGGGCTGCCAGAGAGAACCGGTAAATGCTCATTGGCCGGCGGCTGACAAATTTTTGGAGGGAAGAGGTTAGTCTTCTCCCAATCCAATACAGCATAACTGGTTACTGACCTGACTATTGGTTCAATAGAAGGTCTGGAGCCTTGGATGATAGTTAGTTTTGCGGTTACCGTCCTTTCATGCTAGAGTTCATGAGTTGAACATCTGGTTTTACTTGGATGACCTGCTCTGTTGAAGGTTTATGAAAGAGATATAGTTTTACTTTACTGCTGGCTACCGTTCTCTGTTTAGATTCATAGTTTTATGGCTAGGGGCCCTTCTCTGTTTTTGTTCATGGGTGAAGTTTAGATCTTAAAGTGAGCTACTCTCCCTTCTTTGAGTGGATAATTCAGGCGTAATTTTACGATCAGCGGTCTTTCTCTATTTGAGTTTATGAATAAGTCATAATTGGTTCAGTTGAGGAACTATGATGCTTAGTTTTACGGGAGGTGCCCTTTTGTTATGTAGTTCACGAATTAAGAGTTGTATGCCTTTCTCTGTAGGGGGTTTACGAAGGAGGCATTGTTTAACGGCTTATTGTTTTTCTCTGTCTGAAGTTCTTAGTTATTACGGCTTGATGCTCTTCTGTGTTTGTATTCATGAGTGAAGACTGCCAGTTATATGTCCAGGTGCCCTTCTCTGTGTTCTTGGGTTAAGTCAATTGCTCTTCCCTACTTGAGTTGATGAATGACGCTCAGTTTTACAGTCAGCTACCCTTCTCTATTTAGAATGTCACGTGCGTATTTTGAATGTTGAATGAGGATTGTGCGTCTTGAATTTGACAGAACAAGTGACAGGTTGAGACTTGGCTATGCACATTGTTCTTGAAAAGATGGCTGGAGAATTGGATCGAACTCTTGCTGTAATGACGTGGCCAACTAGAGTACATTTCGAGCTAAAGATATGCTTTTGAATAAGCGCAAAGTGGCTTGAATGGCAACAGGTGAGAGTGTTCTAGCTGATAGAGAGCACTTCATATCACATGTGAGACCACCTTTTCTTAATTTCACAGAAAAACACAGAGGACGTGACTATGTCGTGACTTACCTGTACACGTGTTTCTTGACTCTTGCGATGATCACGTAACGTGCTGCACCTTTCACCTACCTGACCTTCACACGCGACTCACTGTCTTTCTGACTAGAGCACTAATTTTTTTTAAATCTTAACATTTGAGCCTACAGATTTGAGCATATAGATTTGAACTCTAGAGACTTTTCGGCTACAGAAGTAGCACACTATTGTGGAAATAATGCTTGTTTCACCAGATTGAAGAGGAAATAATATTCGTAAATATTTGAAAAACTTCACTTTTTACCCATAAATGTGTACCTCCCACCTTAACAGAAGAAATCTCCTGAAGCCATTTCTGTGATGAAAAAACGTTTCCAAGATTTGAAGTAACCCCGATATTTTAGTTGAATTATTTGCAGTTATTTAGTACATTTTCTAAAATAACTTGGAATTTCTTCGTTTGTATTTATTTTATATTGTTTTTGCAGGAATGGTATTCTACATACTGAATATGCCAGTTTGGGACGTGTATAGTCAAATGTTCTTATCAAGAATAGAATGCAATATTTCGCAAGTTATCTTACTGGAGACAATCAATTTATATTCTTTGTCCGGCTCCACGGTTAAATTGTTAGCGTGCTCGCCTTACATCACAGGGGTACTGGGTTCTATTCCCGGCAGAGTCGGTAATTTTAACTTTCATTGGTTAATTCCATGAGCGGAAGTGACTCCTACCTTTATCTTAATTACGCTATCATACACTGTTTCTGACGTGATGTTCACACACCCAGAGACAAAAGGCTATTCCCACTGGCTAGCGTGATGAAAGGACCAAGTGGCTGTGTCACGAGTGGGTTCATGTGAACATGTATACAAATATTCAGCTGTATAGCGGTCAATGTTAAAAGTTAAGGTGGTCAATGTAGTTTCAGTACCATAAACACCATTCAGAAGTCTCTGGTGGACTACTGTGTCACCATAAGTCGGAATCATGTATAGGGGTCCTGACTGATAGGGTGTCTTGTTGAAGGCACTTTTAGAAAGATGACTCTGAGTGACAGGAAAATCTTAACTGTGAAGTTGTCACCCCAGTTATTCCACTACCTTCTTTACCAATGACAACCATTTAGTGATGTATACGGGATAATTAAATCGTTGTCTCCTCAGAATCTCAAGAAACATCAAAGTGCAGATGCCCGAAAATTCACTTGGAAGTAATTATGTAACTAGTGCATACACTCTCGCAATAACCACCTCAAAAAGAATTAAGTAACATGTTGGTACATTCTCATCTTTGCTTTCGGATTCGCAATCATTTCGTAAACTTGACTTGTTCAGATATCCATGGTTTGGAGGTAAATCTCAGTGAGTGACATTTTCAAGGTTCTGAGATGAAAGGACTTTTTCCTTTCCATAATTGAACCAGAAATGCAGTTGTAGATAAGCACTGAGATGGAGCCTCCCCGTTCACTCGATGGCTTCTTCATAAGAAAGGGAAGAATATTTTGCCCTGAAAACACATACAATTCCACTTTGGCCAGCAGGGCACTTAGTGACTTAGACCAGCGATACTTTGTTCGGAGAAATAATGGCGGGAAGGTTTGTAAATCCCTCCCCAGAGGAGAGTGATTACCGTAGTGCACCTCCATCATCTTACAACTGGATGGTAGTATTAGGCTTAAGACAATATACATTTTCTTACCCTACATCTGACTCGAACCAGAAGGTGTGCACAAGTTGAGTTACAGGACTTTTGAAATGTCGTGAAGGACTTCTGCTGAACTGGACGTGTATAGCAGTGAGCTAAGAAAACTGTGGCTAACAATGTACTACTCATAAATCAGTTAACCTCATGCCATACTTTGACAGAATGTTCTGTCCAATGAGTGAAAGGCGCAAACATACCTTTACATATACTCCCGTCCATGTGCATGAACTATACATTATACAGAGGATTATTTATGGTTTGTGAGAGAGCGAAGTTTGTTCTATAAGTTTTACATTGAACCTACAGATGTCATGAACTACCTGAACTTCATTTTTGTCTCATGAATGGTAAATTACTTCTTGAATAACAAAAATAAAGCACACACCCCCGAGTGTTATTTGTAAACAAATATGGCAGCAGCCAGGAGCGGTAATTAATGACTTGGTTGAGGTTGAGATTCACAATGAAAGCGTGCGAAATGAAAATAATTCATCTTGAAATGATACTAGTGAAGGTGAACCTTACTCAATTCCCGAAGAGCAGGCCGAAACGGATAGTTCAATTATTACACATGGTGTAACAACATTAACAGTTAGGAACGTCAGTAATGATTGGATTCGGAAACTCGTAACCAATAAACCTACTGATGTTACATGTTTGTGAAGAACAGGTTAGAAGATAATCCAACAGAACTGTAATTACAAAATGAATTTCTAACACCACAGTTCTGGGATCATGTAACAAAATAAAGCAATGCTTATATCTGTACACATCTTGCGCCTTTGCAAAATTTTCCTCACACTGGTAATGAAATGGCGTATGGCTTTTAGTGCCGGGAGTGTCCGAGGACACGTTCGGCTCGCCAGATGCAGGTCTTTTGATTTGACACCCGTAGGTGACCTGCGCGTCGTGATGAGAATGAATTGATAATGAAGACGACACATACACCCAGCCCCCGTGCCAGCGAAATTAACCAATTAAGGTTAAAATTCCCGACCCTGCTGGGAATCGAACCCGGGACCCCTGTGACCAAAGGCCAGCACGCTAACCATTTAGCCATGGAGCCGGACCTCACACTGGTAATATTCCCTTGACATCTGAGGGTCGATATACTGGCTATTACCCATCAAAATTGTTCCAACTCAGAAGAAATTAGAGTCATCCAGGCGACGCAGAGTGTATGCAACAGGGGAATCCTGCAAGGATACCATATTAGAGAAGGGCCTACCTCAAACGAGACGTTGTTTTAGAATAGAGTATAATAGAATCATTTTAATGTAGGTAGGCAACTGGCAGCTGCAATGGGCAGAGTCATAGGTGCATAGTTACAAACTATTACAAGTATCTCATTATGCACAGAAAATAAATACAACTATATACACAAAAGTTAAAATAAACATAACACAATTCATCCAAGAGGGCGACAAATAACTACTAACTTACCAGCGTTGGCCTTTATTACCCCCTTGAAACAGTGTTATTTTTTTCTTCAAATTCAGATACTGAGTAGAAGCTAACCAATTTTTAGGGTTCTTTTGTAATTGCATATCCTTTACTTGGACAGGTAGTTTGTTGAATAATTTAATGCCATTATACCTATAGTTTTATTGTGTTTTTCTCAGCCTAACAAGTGGTAAATCTAAATCTAAATCGTTCCTATATCTTGTGCCATATGGGTGTACATTGCTAGGTCGATGAGATTTTCTTTAATATTGAGTATACTATGATAAATGTGTAATGAGGGAAGAGTCATAATTGCAAGGTCTAATAACATGACTCCCTTGTGGCTTTACCCTTAATACACCTACTTTTGACACTTGAACACATCTTCAGCCCCTGTTGAGTTACCCCATAACATGGTAACATATGATAAGTGTAAATGAAAGAAGGCATCATCTAACTACTACTAACTGATCCTTTAAGTCTGCGAAGCAAAAATAACACTCTAGCCAATTTTGTACATAACTTTTGCATGTGGACACCTATATTTGTAGTGTTCCATAAAATAAGGGGACTCCTCCGAAACGAAAATATATTGTGGAACACAAAACAGAAACGTTGTATATATGTAACAACCGCGTGTGTACGGGTAGCCCAGGTATAGTCGAGGCTTGGAGTTTGACACGTTCTCACAGTACAGCGTGTCCCGGTAGCCCAGGTATAGTCGAGGCTTGGAGTTTGACACGTTCTCACAGTACAGCGTGTCTCGGTAGCCGCAATGTTGGCGAGGCCTGGAGTTTGACACGATCACATATTACAGCGCGTCCTGTTACCCTAGTATTGGCAAGGCCTGCAGTTTGACACGTTCTCACAATACAGCGTCTCCCGGTAGCCCCAGTATTAGCGAGGCCTGGAATTTGAGACGTTCTCACAGTACAGCGGGTCCCGACAGCACCAGTATTGGCGAAGCCTGGAGTTTGATAAGTTCTCACAGTCCAGCGTGTACCGGTATACTCAGTATTGCCGATGCATCGAGTTTGACAATTTTTCAAAATACAGCGGGTTGCGGTAGCCCAAGTATTGGTGAAGCCTGGAGTTTGACACTTTCTCACAGTACAGCGTGTCCCGGTACCCCAATTATTGGCAAGGCCTGGAACTTGATACGTTCTCACAGTGCAGCGTGTCTCGGTAGACCCAGTATTGGCGATGACTGGAGTTTGACACCATGTCACAGTTAGCGTGTCCATTTAGAAACAGTATTGTCGAGGCCTGAAGTTTGACACGTTCTCACAGTACAGCGTGTCCCAGTAGGCCAAGTATTGGCGAGGCATGGAGTTTGTAACGTACTCACGGTAGAGCGTGTCTCGGTTTCCCGAGCATTGGCGAGGCCTTGACATTGACACGTTCTCATCACGGTACAGCGTGTAACGGTAGCCCAAATATTATCGACGCCACGAGCTTGACACTTTCTCACAGTACATCGTTTCCCGTAGCCGCAGTATCTGCGAGGCTTCGAGTTTTACACGTTCTCACAGTACAGCGTGTTCATGTTTTCCCAGTACTGGCGAAGCGTGTAGTTTGACACGTTCCCACAGTACAGAGTTTGACGATTGCCCCAGTAGTGGCCAGCCCTGTAGTTTGACAGGTTCTCACAGTACAGCGTGTACCGATAGCCCCAGTATTGGCAAAGAGTGAAGTTTGATACGTTCTCACAGTACAGCGTGTCTCTGTAGCCCCAGTATATCCAAGGCCTGGAATTTGACACATTCTCTCAATACAGCGTGTCCCGGTGGTCCCAGTATTTTTACGAGGCCTGGTGTATGATACGTTCTCACAGTACAGCGTGCCTCAGTAACCCCAGTAGAGTCAAGGCGTGGAGTTTGACACCTTCTAACACTACAGCGTGAAATGCTAGCCCCAGTACTGGCGACTCCTGTAGTTTGACACCTTCTCACAGTACAGCGTGTCCCGGTAACCCCATAATTGGCGGGGACAGGAGTTCCACTATTTCTCACAATACTGCGTTTCCCGTTAGCCTCATTACGGGCAAGGCCTGGAGTTTGACACGATCTCACAATACAGCGTGTCCCGGTAGCCCCAGTATTGGCGAGACCAGGAATATGACACATTCTCATAGTACAGCGTGTCCCGGTAGCTCCAGTATTGGCGAGGCCTGGAGTTTGATACAATCTCACAGTACAGCGTGTCCCGGTAGACCCAGTATTGGAGAGGCCTGGAGTATGACACGTTCTCAAAATACAGCGTGGTTCGGTAGCCCCAGTGTTGGCGAGGGCTTGAGTTTGACACGATCTCACGGTACAGCATGTCCAGGTAACCGCAGTATTTGCGAGGCCTGGAGTTTGACAATATTTCACCGTTCAGAGTGTCCATTTAACCACAGTATTGTCGAGGGTTGGAGTTTGACACGTTCTCACAGTACAGCGTGTCCCAGTAGCCCCAGTATTGGCGAGGCCTGGTGTTTGACACTATCACACAGTTCTGCGTATCCATTTAGCCACAGTATTTCGATGCCTAGAGTTTGACACGTTCTCACAGTGCAGCGTGTCCCGGTAACCCCAGTATTGGCGAGGCCTGGAGTTTGACAATATTTCACCGTTCAGAGTATCCATTTAGCCACAGTATTGTCGATGCCTAGAGTTTGACACGTTCTCACAGTGCAGCGTGTCCCGGTAGCCCCAGTATTGGCGAGACCAGGAATATGACACATTCTCATAGTACAGCGTGTCCCGGTAGCTCCAGTATTGGCGAGGCCTGGAGTCTGATACAATCTCACAGTACAGCGTGTCCCGGTAACCCCAGTATTGGCGAGGCATGTAGTTTGACAATTTCGCACAGTACAGGGTGTCCCTCTAGCCCAGTATGGCGACTCCTGGAGTTTGACAAGTTCTCACAGTCCAGCGTGTCCCTGCAGCCCCAGTATTGGCGAGGCCTGGAGTTGGATACGTTCTCACATTACAGCGTGCCGCGGTAGCCCCAGTACTGGCGAGGCTTTGAGTTTGGTACGTTCTCAAATTACAGCGTGTCTCGGTAGCCCCAGTATTGGCAGGGCCTTGGGTTTGGTACGTTCTCACATTACAGGGTTTCCCTGTAGCCCCAGTATTGGAGAGGCACATAGTTTGACACTTTCTCACAGTACAGGGTGTCCCGCTAGCCCCAGTATTGGCGACTCCTGGGGATTGGCACCTTCTCACAATACAGCGTGTCCCGGTAGCCCCAGTATTGGTGAGGCCTTGAGTTTGACAGCTTCTCAGTACAGCGTATCCCGGTAGCCCCAGTATTGGCGAGGGCTGGAGTTTGACACCTTCTCACAGACTAGCGTGCCCTGTAAGCTCCGGTATTTGCGAGGGCTGGAGTTTTCTCTCACAAGTGTGGGTGCTTACCTATATTGTGGTTGCCGCAGTAAATATTGCTGAACTGTCGGGCATATCGTGTGTACCTGAATGATCTAGAATTTTGAATAGGTTTCACCCAATTTTCTGTTCCACTAATGTATCAGTATTGACCTGTCCTACATAAAAATGTTTAGAAAAAAAATAGTGTTCAAGAACATTTTCGTACGACTTTAATTTACATGACACTTTCCGAAAAATTATTGTTGAGACATTGGCAACAATTCCCATAAACCGGGAATGTGTAGTGTGTTGGTTTCGTCGCGATGGTTTCCAACAAATTCCGGGTTCCTTCGTACTTGTTCAAAGTCGCACTAATACATCGATGGTTTTTCGTGAATGAAGGATGGAGAAGGGCTAGGATTGGGAATGTAGCTGCCGTATGCGTAATTAATGTACAGTTCCAGCATTTGACTGGTGTGATAATGGGAAACCACGGAAAATCACCTTTAGGGTTACCGAAGGTGGGATTCGAACTAACGATGTCCCAAATACATGAAAATATATTGAACAAAAAGTGTTCAAAAATATGTTCTTACGACTTTATTTACATGACACTTTCCGAAAAATTATTGTTGAGATATGGGCAACAGTTCCCAGGAATGTCATCCAAACTAAAATTATTTTATCTTATAATGGAAGCTTGAAAGTCCGACTCTTTGGCTGAATGGTCAGTGCAGATACCTTCTATTCAGAGGGTCCCGGGTTCGATTCTCGGCAGCGTCGGGGATTGCTCGGGGAGTGGGTATTTTTGTTTGACCCAATTCTCTCCTCTTCATTTTCAAAGAACGCACCACTCTACCATCCACCAAAATCGACGTAATAGCGATTACATCCCTCCACACTAAGGGCATCCGACCATGAAACAGGGCCAAATCTACCACGTGTGATACAATGGTAGAATTAGAAGGAGAAAGAGTGTTTGTAAAGCGTTCACTTGACCTACAGGTCTCTGATATCAGAGGCAGTAGGCCAAGTCGTTACACTCTCTAGAGCAGGGCAGCAGTCGTCTTGGCTGGCTAACACCCTCTCTATGGACTGGATGTGCCAAGAAGTTGTTTCTCTCTGTTGTATAGCATAGTCCATTCCGTTCTTGTAGGGCATTTTCCCTGAGCAGTGACTTTCTACGAGATGTCCGAACGTGCACAATTACGTCCTCTCCTCTACATACAGGCAAAACAAAACTTCTCCAAACCTAGTCTTCTTCCCAATTGTCTACGGTCAGCAATAAGTTAATTAAGGCCTATTTTACCGATAGACGCCCTGAAGGCTAACGCCATGTTGGGGGTATAGTTACTGTTGCTCGTCTTTATAGTGACTAGTAGTATGATATAGTCACAGGCACCCAGCCACCGAGCTAAGGAAAGGAACTAAAACTGGCTAAAATATCCGGTCGGGGAATAGAAGCCTGGACCGAATGAAACGAATGCCCTTACTTTGACCATTTAGCTAAGGAGCCGGACACACTAATAATAATAATAATAATAATAATAATAATAATAATAATAATAATTGTTACGGAGATATCGGTGGAGCAGGAAGAGGTAAAATAATTTGCGGGTGTTGAATGGGTCTAACTACGATATCAGAAATTGAGTTAAAACAATAAATGAAGGTTATATTTCTTTCATAATTTTAAACTTAACAAATTTTTCACTCAGTGAAATAATGAGGTTACAAGAACAATGGCAATTTAAAAAATATTGGAAAATTCAAGTTTCAGAACTTTAACAATTCCGGGCTTCAAGCCCCTAGGTAACAAATTTACAATTTCAAAGTGGTATTAATTAGGCAAGGGCAGAAATCCCCCCATTCAAGAGCACTTTGCTCCAACAAATTTACAGCCTTCCAGAGGCACACATCAATATAACAAAACTTAGAGATTACATGCTCTCAATTTCAAACAGCCTACTCAAGGCAGCATTACATCAAAAGGTTACAATCTCTAGCCTCTAGTTTTACATCAGGGGTATCTAGGACCCAACCTACTGGGCCATCATGGAAAAAGAACAGTTTAGATTACTGGCCCGAACACAAAATGAATGGAGGCGTTCACTTGCACTCCTAAATGAAGAATGAAATCCTAAGGGGGCTCTCGACCTCGTGATACAGGGGCTAATCCCAAGCTACTGAGGTGACTCGAATGAAAGTTACTTTAAGACATTACAGAAAAGAGGAAAAACAGTCACAAAATCGTAGTAACCTCGAACCAAGTTGAAGGGGAACACGAGAGGGTAAAGCACTCTCCACCCCGAATTACAGTTAATTATTTTATGAAATTTTTACATTAGCTGAACGAAAATTTACATTTTAGAAAAGGCTTGTTACATAATTAGAAATTCGGACCTTCCCGTCGGATAAATTTGCGGGGACAGCAAGAAAGGTAGAATTTATGTGGCCATTACCTGGCTGTTGTTCTACCTGCCGAAGAATGAGGCGCCCCGCCTCCTGCCTTAACACACATACTCAGACAGACGACGACCAATAGACAAGATAGCCAGAAAAGCCTCAGCTTATATACCCAAAGGGGAGGATCGAGAGAATTCTGGACTAGTCCGGACATACCCTCTCAATTTTATTGGACAATTCAAACAGCAACAAGAAGTCTGCGATAGGCTGAACAATAATTACAGAAATGTTTAAATGGCCAGATTCAAAACTGGTGGAAAGAAAAAGAAGTGTTGCCAAGCCGAAAATAAATTAACATTGATTCATTTATGAAAACCGAGAAACACTAAACTTCTTTAAATTTTAAATTCTTCCACCTTGCACCAGAGTGTATGACCAGAGTTTTTTTGAAATGACATCTATGGAGGCAAGTTTAAACTTATTGAAGTAAACACAAATCAAATTAATCCAGTCAGTTTAGGCAACTTCACAATAACGCAATTACTTAATACTTCAGTACTGACATCTTCTGATTAAATATCCAACTTCATGTAGTAGCAGTTTCACGTTTGGTTAGATAGATAGAGTTCTTTAAGGCGCATCTTTTGAATGTGCGGAGTTGAGGTGTACCTTCCGGTACAACAATAATAATAATAATAATAATAATAATAATAATAATAATAATAATAATAATAATAATAATAATAATAATAATAATAATAATAATAATAATATTATTTGTTTGGCTCGGATTGGCCTGGTGTTCACCGGTGAGTAAAATAACTCTTGTGGTACAATACTCCGGCACCAGAGTGTCTACGAAAACCGTATAAGTAAAACCAATAGCATTAATTATAATAATAATAAGATAAAATGTTTGATATCGTGATCATAACCACAGGACTTCTATTTTTGCACAGAATATAAATGACAGGTTAGATGGATTTTCATTTCTAAAGACTCACCTTCGGGATGCGAACCACGCCCACCATCGTGAGAAGCCACTGATATGCCACCCGTTTAACACGCCTACTACAATATTAATAATAAGAAGAAGCAGAATAATAATTATAATTACAATTGAGCAGTTTGGGTCACATAACTCTGAGCTCGGCGACAATGAAACAGGAAAGGCCTAGGAGTTGGAAGGAAACGGCCGCGGCCTTAATTAAGGTACAGTAGTAGGTACATTTGCCTGATGTGAAAATAGGAAACCAAGGAAAACCATCTTCAGGGCTGCCCACAGTAGGGTTCGAACCCACTATCTCCGGATTCACACTCACAGCTGCTCGCCTCTAACCGCACGGAATAATAACAATATTAATAATAATCATAATAGTAATAATCATAAAGTATATTTCCTCAGTTGAAGCGTTGACATGGGAAAGGTGCTGAGCCAGTTTTAGGCAGCTGTAGTAAACGCTGATGCAATGGCATGGACAAGGTAGCAGGTCAATTGGTACAGTAGAGTAGTTTCTACGATTCGCGTAAGACGGAACCTGTGTTAAGTCCAAGAGGTTTGGCACGGAGAAGTTAGTACGTCGGTCCGTGCCATTTGTTGTGTTAACCTTGTTTATAGCTATTATAGTTCGTCATAGTGATACTTCACTTGCCTCTGTAACTTATTCCATTCAAAATGGTAATTCGTTACTGCCAGGATCTTGACATGACGTTCGTACTTGTTCTTTGTTTTCAAAAATAGGTACTACGTGTGGCCAACAATGGTTCCCATATAAGGTAGGGATATATTCATTTTCGACCATTTCATTCAATCATGACGACGCCTGGGAATTTAGGTGGCCTCGCCATGGAAAGCAAGAGCTTAAGATGAGCACTGTGAGGTGGATAGGAACTTCCCTCAGTGAAGACAACGAGCTAGGAGCACAATATCCTCAACAACACACAGACCTTACGACTAACCATCCGCTGGCTATGCTGGATTTCTTCGATGAGAAATATGGTGCGTTTTATTTCTGCTTGAAACATACACGTCAGCGAGCGAACTGATTACACAGCGAATTCTGTGACTGAATCATAATTAACTTATATTTCTGTGTTAAACTGATAAATGGATTACGCCTTGTTTATTTTTAGTAACATCTGATTCAGAATGTTGGAAAAACGATTTATTCTACTCCTGTAAACTCACTAGCTTTCTCATGTCAGTGCCTAAATTGCCTCCTTTCATATATTGGATTAGTGACATCGATTTTTGACGTCGGAAAAGAACAAGCATAATCATCATCGTCGTCATCATCGTCGTCGTCAGCATCGTCACTTCACCACTTTTTACATTCTAGTTATGAATCTTTTCATTTTTAATGAGCGTTTGAAATATAGTTAGCAGTTGCCTCGGCTTGCCCAGTAATTCTCAAGAGCGAAATAAGCGATGGGTTTGCTTGCTTTTGAATTCCCGTTGTACCAAGTCTTCCCACCTTGGCTATTTCTATTCATTTCTTTAATTTTCTAGTTATTTATTTCTTGAGCAGAATTGATATGGACAAGTTGATTTGAGGACTCACCACGCGACCTGATTATCTGCGGAGCGTTCAGCTTTCGCTGCCTCAACAAGTAGGCCAGGCAGGCAGCTGAGTGCGCTCACTGCTAACCTAGTGGCAATGGAGACCGGTGTGTTGCGCGTCTTGGTCTTGGTGGCTCTCTTCTTACTTCTCACGGCGGACTACTCCTCACTTCTGGCTCAACTGCTCAATGTTATGGGCGTCGCGGTGCCGACGGAATCCAGCCGAATTAAACGCGATGAAAAGCAAAACCCCTCGGTGAATCTAGATGACGTGCAATTTTTCTGTAAGTATAGCACTTCTCTCAACTATAATTTGTTTTGTTTATGAGTGGATTTTTTAATATTATTTGACTGGATAATTGTCACCACAGTTATCAACGACATTTCATTTATTTCGTAGTTGTCTGCTCAGGATTTTCCGAAGTACTTACTGAAAATGTAGGGTTCCAGTGATTGCTGAACATTTATTAAGGTTATACTACGTTACCTATGAATCATTTTAGGGACAATAAACATTCTAGGAGCAATTCGCTCTCCTTTTTCACTTTTCCATTGCATTTAGATGCCGTATTCTTTAACATTCTTCTTACCATATGAAAGTGAGGGAAGGGGAACTAGAACTTTTGGGATGGTTTGACAAGGGCTATTGGTTGCATTGCATTAAGGTTTTGTTTCTTTTTTAATTTCAAAATCATCGGGAGATAGTGGGTTCGAATCCCACTGTCGGCAGCCCTGAAGATAGTTTTCCGTGGTTTCCCATTTTCACACCAGGCAAATGCCGGGGCTGTACCTTAATTAAGGCCACGGCCGCTTCCTTCCAATTCCTAGGCCTTCCCTATCCCATCGTCGCCATAAGACATATCTGTGTCGGTGCGACGTAAAGCAAATAGCCAAATAGCCATAATTTCAAAATTTTGACACTGAAATCAAAACTTAATGCATCATTGAATCGAGTTGTTCAACTCTTCATGAAACTTATTAGGAACGCGAGTTTTATATCAGCCTATGATATGACACCACATCCAACAAATTTCTATTGCAATCATATTCAGTAAGTAGTCATAGTTCAAATTAGGTCATAAGATACAAGACTGGTTTGTGTGCAATACAGAAGTGTTGTGTTCTGCATCATTTGGGAGCTTGACGGTAGGGGAGAATATTACATTGTTCACAATATTCTAACTAACTACATTTTGAAGTGATCCCTGATAAGTATAGCATAATAAATTATATTCGATTTATAAAACACATTAATACATTCCCCATACGAAGCTTGGTGGAACAATATGCAGTCAGATTAGAATAAAACTCCAATTTATGCCAATGATCATGGTAAGTAATTCAATGAAATGTTCGAAGTTTTGCTTCTGCCAATTATTGAGAACTAGTTAAGTAACCAGTGACAGTCAAGAATATTGTAATGCTAATGATGATGACAGTCATTGCATCGCGGACCCTAAAGTAAGGTGTCATACATTACTTAGGCCTAGATTGCGGAAACAGAAAGCACATAATTTAGAACAACCTAGATGATTCACTAACTATTCAAGGTCATGGGTTTGATTTTATTTGGTCATATGCAATTTTTGAAAACAATACTATCTTCCCATTTGCTCAATCTGACGTCGATATTTTCAGAATTGTTCCAATCACAAAGTCTTTGATAATAAACAGGTATAAAGAAATCACTAGTCTATGTTGATATAGTAGTGTTGCCAACATGGAAATAAGAACTCGAGATAAATTCTTTTGTGACCGAGTACAGTTCATATGAACCGGCAGGCTGCCAAAGAGTGACGTTTTGAAGAACGCAGAGCGGAAAGTGATAGCTACTCTGCTGAGGAAAGTGAAAGTGGCCAACGAGCAGTCACCTTTCATCAGCAGCTATCAGGGATGTCCACGGAGTCGCGCTCATAAAGTAGTTTGTGTGACGTAAAACAAATAACTTACAGGAAGTTTTGAGTATCTGTGGTAAAATGAAACTGATACTTGATCAGTTTTGTAATGGTTTCTTGTTCGTTAACCTACAGGAAGTGGGTGCAGCGCTGAGTGGCTCAGACCTTAGCAGTCTCAGTTCGGTGGTATTTGAAGGTGCTCAAATACGCCAGCCTCTTGACGGTAGATTTACTGGCACGTAAAAGAAGTCCTGCACGGCAAAATTCCGGCACCTCGGCGTCTCAGAACACCGTAAGACGTAAGAAACAATAACACTGAAATTGATACACGGGTGATCAGTTTTTCTTCTTTCAAGGACTGGGTCGCGAAGCTGGCTGCTGTCTCTCACTCTTGCTCTGCGACAATCTTCAAGTTTTACATGACGTTTGAATTCTTCATCATTGAAACATGGCAATCTTTCGCAAATCCATGATGACTTACTTTTCTTTGGATTTACACTAGCATTCTTTTGTTCACATCAATTGGTACATTTAACGGGCGATGAAGTACAGAATACCAAAAATGCTGAAGAAAATACTGTCTCAGAAGATTCATGTAAAATTATTTGAATTCCCTTTCAGTAAATTCTCATGTCCTATATTTTTCATTGTCATATTTTTCGATTTTCTTATTGCACAATTTGGAGGCTGTCTAGTCCAGACGTACACGATTCACTCGGAAGGGCGTGGGTTTGATTCACTGTTAGGAATTTGTACATCTGGACGGGCGCAGGTTCACTCAGCCTACATCAGAAATGAGTATGAAGTTAAATTTCTGGGTCAAAGGAACTAATCACTCCATCCTGTCCAGGTTACTCTTGGCTTCCTTGAATACTCTTTCTTATTTACTGCGAGTAGAAGTACGCATGCTCTTGCCAACGCTGGTATAGCTGGTGGCTGCAACGACCCCAAAAATTTCGCATGTAGATGTAATGTCATTGTAGGTCTCTTCGGGGGAAGACGACTCTTGGTGTGGTATCAACACCATGGCTCAACATGGCCTACCAATAGGAGGTGTCGTGTGGTCAGCGCGACGAATCCTCTCGGTCGTTATTCTTGGCTTTCTAGACCAGGGCCGTTACCTCACTGTCAGACAGCTCCTCAATTGTAATCACGTAGGCTGAGTGGACCACGAACCAGCCCCCAGATCCCTGCCCTGGCCCGGAATCGAACCGAGGACCTCCGAGTAAGGGACTGGCTCTTCACATCTCGGCAATGTATAAAGTTAATATTTCTTTGGCAGCCAATTTTTGTGTGGTTTAGAGTACAGTCGGCGTACCTAGGAGGTGCAGGCCTTGCAGGTGCTTGCCGACAAGCTGTTCTCAGACGACCTTGATGATGACGTCATAACTAAGCGTCCATGAACGGACGTTACGTGCGCTGAAATAATGAAACAATTCCCAAATCTTCGTCACCTTACCAAGCTTCAGCCATAAATGTCGTTTATTCTTAACAATGTGTCTAGTCAAAAATGAACTTGGAAGAGAAAGGGGACAATTTCGGAGGACGCCAAATAGCATACGAATGGTAGAAGTTTTTGAGGATGGATGTTGTAGATCTCCAGAAAAGTTTGTATTGCATTTTTACACTTTCGCTTATGATATGTTGTTCAACCTAAAAATATTGATCCGTGATTCTACAAGTGACCTGTCCGTTATTAACCTTGTTTCCTTCAAAGTACCTTTGTGAATCATTGTTTTTAACCATAAAATCTGTTAAATATAAGCACAGAACATTTGACTCAGTGCTATCAATTATTCACCCTACAATAAGGCTATTTAGCATAAAATCACTGCCATGTTACAAATTTAAGTTCAAATGTGGTTCTTAAAGTTCATATTTTGCAGCCTTTCGATTTATATACTTTAATTTACCTTTTAGTTCCATTAATGGAGTTTTCAAAAAAAGAGGAATGTTTGATTACTGCTGTTTGAAAGTGTGAATAGCACTTATATATCACTTACTTGTCTACCTCACCCGAACCTCTAGAAAAGTAATTACCTAGAATCACTATGGAATCTGCCTTCCTTTCAAACTCTCAGCTGAATTTTGTAGCATATCATACATGAAACCACAATTCGGTATGTGAGAATGAGGATCAGTTATTTCATGAAATCATTGATTTTGCTATGAATTCTTCAACTGCTTCACGATGCCATCAGAATATTTATGAGATGACTGGTTCAACACAAACATCTATGAACTATTTGAGAATCACACTCATTAAGCGTTTTACTTTCTATTTCTGTTCACAGCGGGAGCCACTGCAAAGCTGCAGCTCATGTCAACCATTAAGAATTCATGTTTGCCTAAACTAATCTGCGAACTGAACGCTTCCCCTCACAAAGATAAACTAACTGATTCGGAGAAATCCCTCCTGGCCCTTATCAGGTAAGCCCTAAACATTATTTACTCTTGAAGTATGACAACATGTTCAAACGAATTCGCAGCGATGTGCTCTCTCTGACGAATTCACCTCCGCTCGGTAACGAGGCTAGTTGATTTACGTCGCACCGACATAGATAGGTCTTATGGCGACGAACGGTCTAGCAGTGAGAAGGAAGGTACAGCCCCAGCATTTGCCTGGTGTGAAAATGGGAAACCACGGAAAACAAATCTTCAGGGCTGCGACAGTGGGAATGGAACCTACTATCTTCCGGATGCAAGCTCACAGCCACGCAACTCTAACCGCACGGCAAACCCGCCCGGTTCTAGGCAATATAAGAACAGCCGGCGGCACTCAGCTCATTGATTGACGAAACATTGGACTAGAGCACGTAAACGGTGGCGTGCCAGATGCGACCGTGCCACTAGCGACCGCATAATCTGTAACCGTGCCGGATGCGACCCCTGCCACATGCGACCCGTGCCACTAGCGACCGCATAATCTGTAACCGTGCCAGATGCGACCGTGCCGAATGCGACCCGTGCCACTAGCGACCGCATAATCTGTAACCGTGCCAGATGCGACCCGTGCCACTAGCGACCGCATAATCTGTAACCGTGCCAGATGCGACCGTGCCGGATGCGACCCGTGCCACTAGCGACCGCATAATCTGTAACCGTGCCAGATGCGACCCGTGCCACTAGCGACCGCATAATCTGTAACCGTGCCAGATGCGACCGTGCCAGATGCGACCGTGCCACTAGCGACCGCATAATCTGTAACCGTGCCGGATGCGACCGGCGTTGACAAGCAAATTGTCATTTGATAAGTTGTGTCATCACCCAAGATAAGGTAAGCTAAAAGAAGTGCAATGCCATTTCAATAAGTCCTATAAGCAGCTACTGCCCCTACTTTACATAACACTTCTGGGGGAAATTCGTTTTACAACACGAAACATGGTGATGCGTTTACGTCTTTTCCCACCGGGCGAGTTGGCCATGCGGTTAGAGGCGCGTGGCCCTGAGCTTGCATCCGGGAGATAGTGGGTTCGAATCCCACTGTCGGCAGCCATGAAGATGGCTTTCCGTGGTTTTCCATTTTCACACCAGGCAAATACTGGGGCTGTACTTTAATTAAGACCAGGGCCGCTTCCTTCCCATTCCTAGCCCTTTCCTATCCCATCGTCGCCTTAAGACCTGTGCGAAGTAATGCCACTAGCAATAAAAACGATCCTAATTCTCTGAAATTATTTACGACTTGGGCCTACTTACTTATCGCGTCCTATTAGTACCAGGAGTGTCCGAGGACGTTTTCGGCTTGCCTGGTGCAGGTCTTTCTACCTGACGCCCTTGGTCGGCCTGCGCGTCTGGATGTGGGATTATGATAATGAAGTAGGGAGAGATGAAACCCGGTTTCGGCACGTAGCCTACTCCTCTCGAATAACCAAGGGGTCTGCTGAATGCTTTACGTCGCCATCCGACGGCGGAATCACCATCAACAGCATCATATCCCCTCACTCCATTTGAACACTGCGAAAATTTTGGATTTTAATCCCGGCTTTTGGCATGCAATCTAGTGATTAGAAACTGTCTACCACCAACTTTCCCACCCCGCCGGTCAACATTCTGATGGTGATTTTTTTTCCATCCAGGCTAAGTAGCTCAGACGGCCCAGACGGTTGAGATGCTTGTCTTCCGACTCCAACTTGGCAGGTTCGATCCTGGCTCAGTCCGGTGGTATTTGAACGTGCTCAGATACGTCAGCTTTGTGTCGGTAGATTTACTGGCATGTAAAATAAGACCTGCGGGACTAAATTCCGGCACCTCGGCGTCTCCTTAAACCATAAAAGTAGTTACTAGGACGTAAAGCCAGCAACATTATTATATTTTTCATTCGACCAGCGCCACTCGAACCTGCTAACAACGGTGTCAGACCTTTATTTTAGAAAAGACCAAGTTAGCTACTTATAAGCAATCTGCCACTTGGTGACAGCCCTTAATGCAGATCAATTGTAAGTGATTGATGGGTCGCATGCGGCACGATGCTTTTCCGCTCGGTCGCCATTGGCACGATAATGACCGGGTCGCATCCGGCACGGTCGCATCTGGCACGTAACCTCGTAAACATTGCCCTACTACTCAAAATAACGTCTCGAGAATACCCATTGCCCTACTACTCAAGATAGTGTCGGGAAGGGCATCTGGCCGTAAAACTGAGGTTAGGCCCTCCGAGATAGCGGCTCTGAGGTTAGGCTTTGCTGTCTTGCGTGTAAAGAGTAAGGTTAAGCCCCTCCAAGGTAGCGTCTGTGAGGTTAAGCTCGCTCTCTTAGGCGTCAGGAAGGGTATCGCTTCGTAAAGTGAGGTTCGGCCCCTCCATGAGGTTAGGCTTGCTCTCTTAGGCGTAAAAAGTAAGGTTAAGCCCGTCCAAGATGGCGGATGTGAGTTTAAGCATGCAGTCTTAGCCAGCATAGCAATGACCTTGCCAGAGGTCAATGAGGTGGAGGCCTCTTCCGAGACCCGGAGGTGGTGGTGGCGGCAGAACCCGTGAAAAATATTCACTGGCAATCTTCACTTCGACTGGATCGTGACGCGACACTCCCCTGTACGGATTAGAAAGCTATTGGTCTGTCATTACTCGGGACAGACAGACAGGAGGAAATTACTCGAAGTTCACTTGGACCTGCCGAGGTGTGGGTCCTTTTCTGTACTTTTCTATTTTCACTTCAAGGCAAATGCTTATTCACCGTAATTCATTTCATCTTCATTTACCCCTCAAGTGAGTTTGGCGTCAGGTAGGGTAACCGGCCATAAGAACATGTCACCACCTGTACGGCTCATTGGCTGAATGGTCGGCGTAGTCACCTTTGGTTCAGGGGGTCCCGGGTTCGCTTAATGACCGGGTCCTAGATTTTAACCTTACATGGTTAATTCACTGGCTCGAAGACTTGGTGTCTGTGTTGTCCCCAACATACCACAACTCACACACCACACACAACACAATAACACCCAGTTCCCAACATCCCCGCAACTCACTCACAACACATTCTCCACTACAATAACACGCAGTTTCCTACACACGGCGGATGCCGCGCACCCTCGTCAGAGCGTCTGTCTTACAAGGGTAGAAATAGCGTCACAAAGTCATGCCCGACCACGTATCAGGAAATGGACTAAATGCATACTTCTTCATTCTGGTCTTTTCCCGGGATCGGCACGAATGTGAATTCGGCCATGTTCTTCATCTGATGTAGTTACGTGAAGTGAGACGAACACAGAACTGTTAAAATCCTAGGCCACGCTGAGAATCGCGTCCGGGGCTGTCTGAAGCGGAAACCAGTACGCTGATTACTCAGTCAATGTGTGGCATTTACGTATCTTTTAATTTTTTTCGATTTTTAAATTCATGACATTAGGGTTATGCGGAAGGGAGGGACTAATTCGCTCAGTCCGGTGATATTTGAATGTGCTCAAATACGTCAGCCTCGTGTCGGTAGATTTTCTGGCACGTAAAAGAACTCCTGCGGGACTAAATTTCGTCACGTCGGCGTCTCCGAAAACTGTCAAAAGTAGTTAGTCGGACGTAAAGCAATAACATTATTATTAAAATCTAAATCATACCATTGCAACCTTGAGCATAGATATCATTTACATAACCAAACTGCTCCGGTCAGATTATATGTAACACCATTGCAGTCGTTCAATAAAATACAAAACAGTTAACATTAGAATCCACATATTGACCACGAAATTTACCTTTGAATCACCAGTTTAAGAGCTGTCACAGAAGGATGGTGAAACACAACACGAGTGTCAACAAGATCGGAACATGAGCGCGTTACGTCATTCTTTCCGAATTTGGCCACCTATGTAGCTTTCTCTTCCCAGAACCTCTTCATTCTCATCTTTCTCTCCTATTGGGAAATGTGTCTCCATTTTAGTGGTTTCTCTTCGGCCTGCCGACTCTTGGCCCGAGATCAGCCGTGGCCATACTTATGATACATATTAGTGGAGTAAAATTGGCGAAATATTCAAAACTATTTTAAGTGCTTTGACGTTGTGGATCAGACCCACAATTTCTACAATCATTACTTTATTTTGCTGCATGTTTTGCGCAGCACGGACACAGATAACTTTTCGACAACGCAGGGATAGAAAAGAAACAGGACTGGAAGATAACACCCATGCCCCCAATGAAGTTATCCCAGCATTCAACTGGCGTAAAAATAGGGAAACCACGAAAACTATTATCAGGGGTTCTAACTCACTGTCTCCAAAATGCAAACTTGCACCTAATAATAACTTTTCTGCTAATACTATCAGAAACACTTTTCCTTCAAAGACACACACCTGAAACTGCTTAAGATTACAATAGCTGGCCTAAAGTTTGTCTTAACATATACCTATTCGGAACGTCGAGAGAACAATGGAAATATCGCCACTGACCGTGGCCCGTTCGTGTGCCGTTGAGGCATACTTTCCTACCGATGTTGGCGGCAGATGTAGAGAAATTTCTCTTTCCATTCGAAACAATGTGAAAGCAGACATCATACTTTCTACATTGAGTGTCGTCTATTTTTGAATGGACTCTGATCCATGTTAGCACTGCTATGCCATCACTTGTTATACGTACAACAAACTGAGAATTTCGCTTGCTGTTAGGTCGTACGTTTCAGTAGGCAAGTTGGACAGCCCTAATTAGCAGTCCTGACTCCTCACTCCATTGTAGTCTCGATTTTCATCTTGCTACTCCACGGCCAGTCAATCATCAGGATAGCCAGGATTGACTGGTGAGATCTAAGCTAATAAGAAAGTAATAATGTCCTGGTATTTTCCCTCACCCACACCAAAGGCTGTTTGTGCAATGCTTAATCATCACACATCTATCCTTGTATTAGAAAGAAATTTAAGCTACCCAACCTGTCCTTCTGATAGGATTAATGTACAACCTGATGCAGATAATGGACCTGTTTTGTAGGTGCGTGATAGCCGTTTGGCCTTTGGTCCTGGAGGTCCTGTGCATACGATCACATCAGCAGTCACGAAAAACTAAAGGTTCTGCGGGTGACTGCACGAAATTCTACAAAAAAAAAAATAAAAGCAATGTTATCTCCGTACAGGCGATGTAAATAAAGGCAACTTGGGCACTTGGTTAGCTTTACGCCCGGCCGCCTGGTGTAGGCTGAGTGAACACCAGGGCCATGTGCACCTCGGGAAGTTCACGGAATTCTACAGACACCTCAAATTCAATATCCTATCGCTAAGAGCAACACCCATGTAAACTTGGACATTGTGTCCCTGTGACCATGTTAACTCCCGGGATAAACAGCTCAGGCGGTAGGGTGCTGGCCTTCTGAGCTTAGGTTGGCAGGTCCAATTCTGGCTCAAACACATCACTCTCGTGGCAGTAGATTTACTGGTACGTAAAAGAAATCATGTGTGACAAAATTCTGGCACCTCGCGCCCCAAAAACCATAAGAATGCAGTTCTTTATTGTTTCTGTCTTTACGATCTGCTTTACGTCGCACCGACACAGATAGTTCTTATGGCGACGACGGAATAGGAAAGGGCTAGGGGTAGGAAGGCTGTTAATTAATGAACAACCCAAGAATTGCCTGGTGTGAAAATGGGAAACCGTCTTCAGGGTTGCCGACAGTGGGGGTTCGAACCAAAAATGCATATACTAGGACGTAAAGCCAGTAACTTGTGTTTTTAATTACGAAATACTGAATTCCATAGGAACAGTACACTGCTTCGCTCTTCCATCTACCAAACGATATTTATAAGGACAGTTACCAATTCCCATTTTTTTTTTTACAATTTCCTTTACGTAGCACCGACACACATAGGACTTACGGCACCGATGGGAGAGGGAAGGGCTAGAAGTGGGAAGGAGGCGGCCGCTGCCTTAATTATGGTACAGCCCCAGCATTTGCCTGGTGTAAAAATGGGAAACCACGTAAAACCATCTTCAGGGCTGCCAACAGTGCGGGGGTTCGAACCCACTATCTCCCGGATGCACTAACCGCATGGCCAACTCTCCCGGTAGTTACCAATTCGAATCCAGCCATTGGCAAGCGTCTGAGTGATTAGTTTATAAAAATAAATCTAAGAAAATATTTCACAAAAGGAATGTCCAGGTTTCTGGATGTATCGGTGTAATAACCGAATTCCCAATTTTCTTACTGAAGAAAGTGAAAATTTGCCATAATAATAATAATAATAATAATAATAATAATAATAATAATAATAATAATAATAATGGCTTTCTTTGCCGAGTGTGTTGGAGAACACGTTCTGTAGCTAATTTTCCTACTACGCCCCGTGGGAATGATCTCCATGCAGCGCTGTGTTGTCTATTGGTTTAAGTATTATTGCACAGGCTAGGAATGGGATGAAAGCAGCCGTAGCCTTGAGAAAGTTCCATCCCAGCATATGGCTGGAGTCAAATATTGATAACTGCTGAAAACCAATTTGAGGATGGCCAGCGGGCATGTCTCCCGAGTACTGATCTACCAACTATAACTGGCCGTGTCGTAACACACTGAGCAGGCCTGTTCGGTATATTATTATTATTATTATTATTATTATTATTATTATTATTATTATTATTATTATTATGATTATTATTATTATTATTATTATTATTATTATTATTATGTAAGGTGGACTGATAATACACCATGTCAGGAACGAACACTGATCTTTTCTCGAAATGAAAACATGTGTTGACTTCATTCATACATAATTGCCCATGTTGAAATCTACGGATAATGAAGTGGTTGGCTGACCCTTACTATTGTAGATGTTTGACTCCAAGTGATTAGTACACGAACGTTTATGCACGCAATAATCTGCATGCATGCTCTGTAGAGCACGATCGCCTCTCGGGTGACTGTGCTTGAGCCTGTTCTCGTGACTTCACTTACTAAACCAAACCCTTGCCAAGCGACCGCTCCTCAACCCGAACGACAAGGTGCCGTGTGTTCTTGGCTTTCTAGACCGGCGCCGCCATATCACCGTCAGATAGCTCCTAAGTTGTAATCACGTAGGCTGAGTGGACCTCATATACAGCTAAATATCCCTGACCTGGCCAGGTATCGAAGGCGGGGCCTCCGGGTAAGAGGCAAGCACGCTGGGCCGTGCAGTTTATTCACAATGTGTTGACTCATTTCCCTCCTTATCGCACGCACAATATTACTTTCTGTTGATTCTCTCTTGAATAGTTGGAATATATCTGAATAGATACATCGTTCCAAGGAGTTTTCAGTGCTGAACAAGTAGAAATTTTAATTTTAAAGTGGGAATAGTGTTTGTGCTGCCCCCAACATACCACACATCCACCCCTCTAACCCGCAGTTTCCCTCATGTACAACAGACACCACCCCTCCTTATCGAAGGGTTTGCACCAGACAAGCAATAGGCACACGACATTATTATAACCAAAGGCCAAACAGTCTGAGAGATAATTTGGAAACTGTCCAGTTTCATTGCAAAAAGGACCAAAAATGTTCTGCTGAAAATGTCTGCAGTTTAGTTGTAGACAGTTACGAAAGGCCTATAGATTACAGACGAGTTGTTTTTGCTGACCTAATGGCACTACATGGAGACTCTCGGTGCAGGACAGAACTAATCACCTACTTCATGATATCTGGCTGCATGGGCCATGGCTTATGCTCAGCGAATATGTAAGGTCGACAATTAAATGTGCTGCAATGGCTGAAAATATAGGTGAAGTTGTAGTGACAACATAAGACAACTCCACGGGACCGAATTAACATTATGCTATAAACTAAATGTTGGTTTACATAGAGTTTATTCAATTCTTTCGGAATTATAATTTGATGTGGTAGACTTCCCCGCCCATTAGAGGTGATTGTTGAACATTTTTGTCGTCTTCGCGGTTGTATCTGTTTTACCTTTGACCTTTGAGACTTTGAGATTTTGAATCCCATACCTCGTGTGAGCATTCGTTCCGAACTACCCTATTGTTGTTGTTGCTTTCGCTGCTGCTGCTACTGATGGTGATATTACACCTCCAACTAAGGGACCTGATTCATCGTGGTATTCAGACTCGTCTGTCTGACAACCCAGCGTTTCGCTCTCGTTTTGCCACGCGAGAAGACAATATTGGTCTTGAGGTCCTACACACCCATAATTCTTCGTGATTAATTAATATTTTAATGTACTGTATTATGAAAGAAAAAAGAGATCATCAGGCATTTTTTCACGTGCGTTATTGAAATAACCAGTTAAAATGTTTCTATTTCCTAAATGCAGGCTGTCGCTTTGTTGCCTTCCTTCATGTAACGCGTATAAGAGCTAAGAGCAATACTGTTTTCTCAACATGGAATAATACAGACACCGTACGAATAATTATTATGATTAAAATGCTTAAACATCAGATACTACGTTATTACATTATTGCATTTTTGAATAAAAACAATTGGAAGGGAGTAAAGTTTGAGTGATCACCAACGTGTTACACTGCTCTGCGCGTTCTGGTGGCTTCAAGTTTTCCACTAGGATTTACAATGAAACAATCGTGACCTACTTTGTAGATGGGCCGATGACCTTCGATGTTAGGCCCCTTTAAACAACAAACATCAAGCAGTTTGTAGATTCCGTCGCGAAATTCATCTGTTAAGAAAGAGGGAACAATTAATTGTACTTTTTATATAGGTGAGATGTGCTCTCCAGACCTTAGTACTGGTGTGCGACAGAAGACGGACCAACCAGGCGAAACTTATCATGCTGTCTCCAATATGCTGGAAATGCTCGTCGTAACGCACACACCTATCGCTTATGTTTCTACATTGCTCAACCCGTTGAAATACGCAATAATAATAATAATAATAATAATAATAATAATAATAATAATAATAATAATACTAAAGGTATATCATACTTAAGGGAAACATCTAGTAAATGGCAACAGCTAGTTATAATTTAATAACATAATATACACTTGTTGCTCTGTCCTGGTGGATGTAGTATTTTTACATCCCTCCCTTCAATAGTAATAACACTAATAATAACAAACGAAGGAAGATGGCCTCGTGATTAGGGCCACGCACCTTTGAGCTTGCATTCGGGATACAGCGGGTTCGAACCCCACTGTCGGAAGACCTCATCAATGTTTTCCGTGGTTCTCTTACCCATTTTCATACCAGACAATTGCTTTGGCATTAATTAAGGTACAGCCCCACCATTCACCTCGTGCGTAAATGGAACATGCATACATTATCATTATAGACTGTTATGCCTTTCAGCGTTCAGTCTGCAAGCCTCTGAGAATTTACTAAACGTCGCCACAATCCTCTATTTGCAACTAGTGTTGTGGCCTCATTTAGTTCTACACCTATTATCTTTAAATCGTTAGGAACCGAGTCTAACCATCGTCGCCTTGGTCTCTCTCTACTTCTCTTACCCTCCATAGCAGAGTCCATTATTCTTCTAGGTAACCTATCCTCCTCCATTCGCCTCACATGACCCCACCACCGAAGCCGGTTTATGCGTACAGCTTCATCCATCGAGTTCATTCCTAAATTAGCCTTTGTCTCCTCATTCCGAGTACCCTACTGCCATTGTTCTCACCTGTTTGTACCAGCAATCATTCTTGCTGCTTTCATGTCTGTTACTTCTAACGTATGTATAAGATATCCTGAGTCCACCCAGCTTTCGCTCCCGCAAAGCAAAGTTGATCTGAAAACATACCGATGTAATAATAGTTTCCTCTGGGGGCTGACTTCCTTGTTACAGAATACTGCTGATGGCAACTGCGAGCTCACTGCATTAGCTTTACTACACCTTGATTCAATCTCACTTAATATATTACCATCCTGGGAGAACACACAACCTAAATACTTGAAATTATCGACCTGTTCTAGCTTTGTATCACCAATCTGACATTCAATTCTGTTGAATTTCTTACCTACTGACATCAATTTAGTCTTCGAGAGGCTAATTTTCATACCATAATTATTGCACCTATTTTCAAGTTCCAAGATATCAGACTGCAGGATTTCGGCACAGTCTGCCATTAAGACCAAGTCGTCAGCATAGGCCAAACTGCTTACTACATTTCCACCCAACTGAATTCCTCACTGCCATTTTATAATTTTCAGCAGATGATCCATGTAAACTACGAACAGCAAAGGTGAAAGATTACAGCCTTGTCTAACCCCTGTAAGTACCCTGAACCAAGAACTCATTCTACCATCAATTGCCACTGAAGCCCAGTTGTCAAAATAAATGCCATTGATTGATTTTAATAATCTACCTTTAATTCCATTGTCCCCCAGTGTGGCGAACATCTTTTCCCTCGGTACCTTGTCATATGCTTTCTCTAGATCTACGAAACATAAACACAACTGCCTATTCCTCTCGTAGCATTTTTCAATTACATGGCGCATACTGAAAATCTGATCCTGACAGCCTCTCTGTGGTCTGAAACCACACTGGTTTTCATCCAACTTCCTCTCAACGACTGATCGCACCCTCCCTTCCAAGATGCCAGTCAATACTTTGCCTGGTATACTAATCAATGAGATACCTCGATAGTTGTTGCAATCCTTCCTGTTCCCTTGCTTATAGATAGGTGCAATTACTGCTTTTGTCCAATCTGAAGGTACCTTACCAACATTCCACGCTAATTTTACTACTCTATGAAGCCATTTCATCCCTGCCTTATTCCACGAAAAATACATTCAAGGCTTCCAACAGTTTGGGTTCGAACCCCCTATCTCCCGAATGCAAGCTCACCACTGCGAACTCCTAACCGCACGGCGAACTCGCTGGGTAATAATAATAATAATAATAATAATAATAATAATAATAATAATAATAATAATAACTTAAGAGTGAATATTTTAGTAGGATTCACACAATAAAGGACCGCACTGCTCTTTGTTTTCAGGGACACGAGCATCAGTGTGACCGCAGAGGTTACCTCCAAGTACCATTTCGCAGCACACATGGGCCAGCTGATCGCCGGGGTCGAGGGAGCGGGCTGTCACAATTTCTATCCAGCCTGTCCTTTCCCAGGTCTACAAGTTCTGCACATGATGAAGAAGGTAAAGATCCGCTAAGGACACTCGACAGCTCTATTTGCCCTCGAGGAAATGTACTGCAGTGGAATATCGCAATACCTAAGGACTTTTCTAAATAATAAAAGTTATTTTTGAAATTGTTTAGGAATTCTACAGTAGTGCGAACTGTGGAATGTGTTGTCAGTTTGTTTCTCTTGGGTGCTTTTGAATTTCATTGACTGACACATCACTGAAAGAAGACGAAAAGTGCAAGAGATGACACTGTTAAGTAACTGGACTGATAGTTTTACTGAACACTAAAGGGAAGTATTTCATCAGTAGTGCAGTGAATTACCACGTTATATTATCTAATGCTATTTAAGAAATGTTACCAATAAGATAAGTTGGTTAATTCCATTTGCCCGGGGACCTGATATCTGTTCTGTCCCCAACATTCCTGCAACACAAACCTTTACTACAATAATACGCAGTTTCCTGTTGTTCTTCTGGTGTTTATCAGGACTTAGAGAGGGGCTACATTTCAGTTGTAATGTGTATTGTCATTCAGCGCAAGCTGTGATCGCCGCTTCTCTTTGGCTGGTAAACTGAGTTTTGTTTATTGTCTTCCTCACATGTCGTAAGCGTAACGTAGAACCTCAGGGCGATTATTGCAAGATTAAGAGAAAGCTGAATCTTAGAATGGGTGGGAGTAGGTGAGTCACGGAACATTTAACATCAAACTGGCAGTGACGTGTGCAGTCGTAATAGAGCCTGCCAGGCACAGGCACTACTCTAGAACTGTCTTCTCTCAATCAATTCTCCCCTAATAAATAAAATCAAATACGAGTTAGGTACCTGTTCACTTCTTTCATCTTTAACAGTTTCGGATCCTTGGCTGAATGGTCACCGTAATGCTCTTCTGTTCAGAGGTACCCCGGTTAGGTTCTCGGCCGGGTCCGAGTTTTAACCTTAAATGGTTAATTCCATTTGCCCGGGGACTGGACGCCTGTTCTGTCCGAAATATCCCTGCAACACGCACATTATCCTTAACTATAATATCGCGCAGTTTCCTGTGCACGGAGGGCCTGCCTTACAAGTACTGTACCAAGCTAGAAGTAGCCGCCAGAAATAATAATAATAATAATAATAATAATAATAATAATAATAATAATAATAATAATAATAATAATAATAATCATATATTCTTCTTCATTATCTGTTTACCCTCCAGGGTCGGTTTCCCTCAGACTCAGCGAGGGAACCCACCTCTACCTCCTCAAGGGCACTGTCATGGAACTTCAGACTCTGGGACGGAGGATACAAGTGGGGAAGATGACCAGTATCCGCCCTGGCGGCTTCACCTGCTATGCTGAACAGGGGCCTTGCCGGGGGATGGGAAGATTGGAAGGGATGGACAAGGAAAAGGGAAGAAAGCGGCCGCGGCCTTAAGTTAGGTACCATCCCGGCATTTGCCTGGAGGGGAAGTGGGAAACCACGGAAAACCACTTCCAGGATGGCTGAGGTGGGAACTGAACCTACCTCTACTCAGTTGACCTCCCGAGGCTGAGTGGACCCCGTTCCAGCCCTTGCACCCCGTTCCCTTGTGCCGGGAATCGAACGCGGGTCTCCGGGGGTGGCAGCTAATCACACTAATCACTACACCACAGAGGCGGCATTATTATTATTATTATTATTATTATTATTATTATTATTATTACTATTATTATTATTGCATTGGGGCCTACGAGGGACCACGTTCCAATTTCAATTCTTCATTCTTTGTTGTCGTTCCTTCCTTTTCTTCCAATATTCCTTCATTGTTTCACTGTGTTTCTTTTTTTCTTTCTTCAGACCACTTCGTGCTAGTTTTCGTTGCCTACCTCCTTTGAAATACTTCCATCTTTAAAACTTTCTTCCTGAAAATTTCTCTTTCCATTATTTCTTCTTCTCTGATGTTGTTTCTTTACGGGAATCCACGTGGTTGTTGACCTTTCCTTCCAGAGGTACGTGAAGATCTTTCTGGTTAGTCTATTGTCGTCCATTCTGTAAATATGTCCAAAAAATGGCAGTCTCCTCTTCCGTAGTGTTATATGTATGTTTTCTATGCTCTGATAAATTTCGTTATTACTTCTAAATTTCCAAAATTCTGTAGTTTTTAGAGAGCCTAATATTTTTCTTATAATTCTTCTTTCCAGTACTTCCAATCTTTCAAGTTTTTAATTGAGTACTAAGCATTCACTGGTTTCACACCTGTGTTGTTGTGCTTTATTTTAAGATTTTTAGATAAACATTTTTTGTTGTATGTTTTTTGTTATATCATATGCTCTTCCCATTTTGTGTATCCTTGCCTCTATAGCAGATATTTCCAAACCATTTTCTTGGATTGGTTCCCCCAAATATTTGAATTGCTGTACCCTTTCGGTTGAACCAACATCTGTTCCTAGCAATTTTGGAGCATTTTCTATATTCATCATGAATTTAGTTCCCTCTGGCGAAATTCTTAAGCCTGCCATGTTGGCCGTCTTATCTGGAAGATTTATTTGTATTGTAGCATTAGTCAGGCTTTCAGATAATATGGCAAAATCATCTGCAAATGGTAGGCAATTTGTTGCAATACCTTTGTTCTTTCTCCCCAGCATAAGTGGTAATATATTATGGTGCCTAATTTATCGTTCCAAATTCTCAGAACGTTTTCCAAGATATAGTTGAAAAGGAGTGGAGATTTATTTTAAAAGATCGTGATATCTCACCCATAAATTTAACTTTTGAGACTGTGTCTGTAAGGGTTTCACGGATCAGGTTTGCCAATTTGGTTTTAACTCCAAAATCACGTATGGTTTTATCTAAGATTTCTCTATCAACAGAGTCAACAGCTTTTATAAATCGGTGAATATAACGACTATGCCTTTCGAGTTTATTTGTCTCTGACGAATTACTGACTTCAAGTTGAATATCTGTTCAGAGCAGGACCTGCCTTTTGTAAATCCAGCTTGATATTCACACAGTTGGATGTTAAGTATTGATTGTACTCTGTTGAGTAATATTGTTGTTAATAATTTATAAGCAATTGGTTGAAGAGAAATACCTCTATAATTGTCGAAATCTTTCTTGTTATCCTTCTTATGTAAAAGGGTGTATTAGAACCTCTTTCCATTCTTTTGGTATCTTGTCTGATTTCCATATTTCTTCAAAAATTATTTGAAAATCTTCAATAAATTTTGGTTCTGACCATTTCGAAAGTTCAGCTGTTACGGAATCTTCCCCACAGCTCTATAATAATTTAAAGATTTAATTGCATCTTTAATTTCTTTGACAATTGGCGGCTAATAAGATTTTAGGTTTTAATGAATCTCTGGAAATTGTAAATTGTGGTTTGGTTCCGGACAGTTCAGAATGTTTTCAAAGTGTTTTGCCAGTATTTTCGGCATTGTTAAAGCCAGTTTTATAATTTTCACCTCTGAAACAAATACTCGTAGCTTCATAGCCTTTCAAGTTATTCTTGAAGGTTTGGTAGAAATTTCATGAATTACTTCGTACGAAATTATCCTGTATTTCCAGTAGCTGTGATTTTTCATAGGATCATTTGACACTCCTTATAATTCTCGCTGTTTCTTTCCTTTGTAATTTACGGATTTGGAGATCTCCAGGTTGTAGCTTTTCTTGGGAGTTTCTTGAAGAAGGTCGACATTAACTTCAGTTTGCAGCATTTACACAGATTAATAAGCCTTACCGGTATGCCATTCGTGTTGGTTCTTTTGTGTGCTGGATGTTCCCCTACAGTTTTCCTGAATATCTTTTCTCTGACTATTTTGAGCATTAAAATCACCCAGTAATAGGATAACTTTCGGTTTTGGGATGTTAGATATTTCATTGTCCAGTAGATCCCAGAATTCTTCAGTTTTACCGGGATTCTTATTATTATCTTCGTTTGTTGGTGCATGACAGTTGACAAATGTGTGATTTTTGTTCTTACACTTGATTGTGAGAAGAGATAACCTTTCTGAACCTGATTTGAAATGTAATGCATTATCAAATATTGTTTTATGGACATAAAAGGCAGTGCCTATGCCTAGTAATGGCATTCCATTCATAATTTTGATTGCTGGTTTACCCTTAAAGATTCTATAGCTTTCCGTTTCAGTCACGTTATCTTCCACAAATCTTGTCTCTTGAACTGCTAGAATTTGGATTTCATGTTTTTTTAACAATTTTTCCAGTTCTTTCTGTTTGCCAGCTTTTAGCAAAAATTTACTTTCAGGGTTCCTGCAAAGAATTTCCTCTGAAATGTAAGTCTGGAAGGATTCCAAGGATGTTCCTACTCATCCTCATTGCAGATGTTGGGACTCCCCAGAACCCTAGGTGCCGTTGCATTGCATGGCGCAATGGTGGATTTCTCATTCGAGTTGCCACCTGGGGTAGTGCTATTTTGAAGCGGCTTTTGCATTCTGCAATTGTAATTGTACATTGTACAGGGTGGGAATCGAAATCCCAAGTTATGATCGGATAGTTAGTCCGAAATGATTATTTTTTCTTGGTTTACTCCACTAGGTTCTTTCGCTCTGACTGCCGTTGGGAACCGAGATTTCTCTCAGCCTTCGAGACCGTTGACCATTTTTCACCTATAACCCTAGGCAGGGGCCCTTTAACAGGGTGCTACCATCCGGAGCCAGATGGTCTCTTTTTTTACGAGGTTGATACTCCTCCCCCATCTCCTTCCCCATCACTTGCAAGATGAGGTTCCGAGCTTGGGACCGGCACATTATTATTATTATTATTATTATTATTATTATTATTATTATTATTATTATTATTATTATTATTATTATTATATCTTTCTTAGTCCGTTTTAGGGTCGAGGGTTGGTTTTTCCCTCGAACTCAGCGATTGATTCCGCCTCTACCGCCACAAAGACAGTGTCCTGGAGCGTGAGGCATTAGGTCCGGGATCTGACTGAGAAGAGGACCAGCAGTACCCCGTCCAGGTGGCCTCACCTCCTATGCTGAACAGGGGCCTTGTCGAGGGATGGGCAGATTTGAAAGGATACACAAGGGAAAAGGAAGGATGCAGCTGTGGCCTTAAGTTACGTACCGCCCAGGCATTTACCTGGAGGAGAAGTGGAGTACTACAAAAACCCACTTCGAGGATGGCTGACGTGGGAATCGAAGCCTCCTCTACTCAGTTGACCACCCTTCGATCCTCGTACCACTTTTCAAATTTTGTGGCAGAGCCAGGAATTGAATCCGGGCCTCCGGGGGTGCCAGCTAATCACACTAATCTCTACACCACAGAGACGAACATTATTATTATTCCACAAAGGTGCTGCTACACAGCAACAAGTACGCAAGGGAACTTATCTATCCATCAATTTCCATTGGTAACAACTTACGGATATGTCACTTGAACATCGAATCGATTTCAACTGCTAAGAGTCAATATCTCTCACGCTTGATGCTGGTGAATTTTGTAGATGTAATAGCATTACAGGAGACTCACACCAAAGATGACAGATCTTTACAGAAGAGAAAGGACATGTGGTTCTGATCTGGCTGGAGCTATAAATGATTAAAAATACGTCATTGCTACATATGTCAGCTGCCATCTCACTGACTACAAAGTAACTTATCAAGACAGAACAGCAGATGTATTTGTTTTGTATGTAGGGATTGCTGGCATCACTGTAGTAAATATTTACAAACTTCCACAAGTCAGTTGGCCAATCCTCCTCTAAGATCCTTTAGTCACCCAGTAGTGTATGTTGGTGATTTCAACAGTCATAGTGATGTATGGGGATATCAGAATGAAGACGGCAATGAGGCAATTCTAAATGAATGGATGGATCTGTATAATCTTCAGCTTGTGTACAACGCTAAAGATCCGGGAACGTTCCGATCTGGTAGATAGTTAAAGGATAATTCCCCTGGTCTGTCCATCGTATCTAAATCTAGAAATAACGATTGACACAACGAAAAGCCATCAAGCCTTTCCCACACAGCCAACAATGGCCAGTCGTTATTTATTATGGTACAGGAATTCCACTAGTCACCTCCACCCCACAACCTCGATGAAATTTTCAACTTGAAAACTGGGAACTGTTTCAGAAAGGTCTTGATAACACTGTTCAGTGGATTCCCCTAATTCCATCCAATTATGAACGATTTGTGCGTGCTATTAAAGTTAATGCCATAAACTATATCCCACGTGGGTTTCGGAAGGAATACATCCGCGGTTGATCTCAAGAATGCACTGATTTGAATGCTAAACATCAAGAATCTCACGATGATACAACAGCTGATGAATTTTGAGAGCTCTCAATAAGAACAGAAGAGAAAAATGGCTTAAACAGTGGCGGAACTTAAATTTGCACATTCTAGTCGCAAAGCCTGCAACCTTATAAGAAAACGTGGTACAGATCCAATTCTGTCAATCACAGTGTCACGTGTGTATGCCAGTGCTGTTGCATCCTGTCTAATGAAGAATTTGGAAGCAAAATTTGACAGAGCACATACACGAATCGTGAAAAATGAATTGTACATAAAGGGATCCAATCTAACACCAGATCCTGACTAAGCAGGTGAATTCAGCATTGAGGAACTTGATATAGCCTTAAATATGCTAAAGGTAAATAAAGCTGTTGACATTGATGGCGTGTATCCAGCCATAGGAATAAAAACAAAACTGTGGCACATTCAATTCTTCTACGAACTGGAAGATTACCAATGTATTTCGAGCAGGCTAAGATAATTGCTATTCCGAAACCAGGCAAAGACGGAATCGATGCTTCTCACTACCGGCTTGTATCTGTTTTCTTGGTAAGTGACGAAAGTGTGTTGACATCTGTTTGAGGTTATGGTTATCACATTGTTCAACGAGGCGTTCTCCATTCTTGTTGGTTCTTTTGTGTGCTGGGTAGAGCCCAACAACTTTCCTGTGTTTCCGTTCACGTCCTACCTGTGCATTAAAATCACCCATTAGGAACTCGACGTGGTGTTTCTGGATGTTTGCTAATCTGGCATCTAGGACATTCCAGAATCTATATGTGCCTTCCAGGTCTTTTTGTTTTGTTCATTAGTTGGAGCATGTGTATTGACTAGCGTATATGTTTTATTTGCACATCACAGGGATAGTAGGCATAACCTAGCATTAACACCTTTAAAATTTGAGAATGACCTAAGGATTCTGGTGTTGGCAGCAAAAGCTGTACCGAAGATAGGGGTGTTTTTCATTACTCTCTTGTGGGATCTGCTCTTGAAGTACCGATACCCTTCAGAGTCAACCGTATCTTCGTCAGTGAAGCGAGTTTCTTGCAGAGCCATTACTGCGATTTTATTTTCGTGGAGGGCATTGGTCAGCTGTTTCACCTTACCAGTTTGTATTAGACTGTTTAGGTTGAACATTGCCAAAAAATTCTTAGATATCGGTTTCAGCTTTCGTGACTGTTCAGGATTTCCTAGAGTCTCCGACTCGTCTTTAGCATGATGTTGCATACCCCCGGAATCCGAACGGGATGCATGGGTAGCTTGTCGGCGACGGTGGATATCTTTGAAAAGTTGCCACCAGGGGTATTAACTGCATGTTTTTGTTTTACCATCATGGTTGAGAAGCTTTAACTTACCTTGTAGCAAATTGCTCATTCTGAATACAACAAAGGTTGTTAGCCCTGGAGGGACTCAAGATGTTCTCCGGCTGCGGGCAGGCATTTCCTCCTTAGCCGAATAGTTAGGGTTTTCCCGCCAATACTCGGGTGGCTGACTGCAGTGGTTTCCCACTTGGCGTTGGTTTCGCCACATCCCTACGCCTTTATTATTATTATTATTATTATTATTATTATTATTATTATTATTATTATTATTATTATTATTATTATTATTATTATTATTATATCCTCCTCTGTGGTGTAGTGGTTTTTGTGATTAGTCGACACCACAGAGGCCCGGGTTCGATTCTCTGCTCTGCCGCGAAATTGAAAAGCGGTACTAGGGCTGGAACGAGGTCCATTCAGCCTCAGAAGGTCAATTGAGTAGAGACGGGTTCGATTCCCACGTTAGCCATCCTCGAAGTGGTTCTTCGTGATTTCCCATTTCTGCTCCAGGCAAATGCCGGGATGGTACCTAACCTAAGGACACGGCCGCTTCCTTCCCTCTTCCCTGCCTGACACTTCCAAACTTCCCATCCCCCACAAGGTCACTGTTCAGTGTAGCAGGTGAGGCCGCCCGAGCGAGGTACTGGTCCTCCACCCAAGTTTTATACCCCCGACCCAAAGTCTCACGACCCAGGACACTGCCCTTGAGGCGGTAGAGGTGGGATCTCTCACTGAGTCCGAGGGACAAACAAACCCTAAAGGAGTTAAGAAGGAAAGAAATAATAATGATGATAATATTATTAGCGGGTAGAGACCCCCTACCTCAGGGAGTCCAAGAACACACACACCCGGTTTGTAACATCTGGTAAAGGTCCCAGCTCAGGGTGACGAGCGAAGACCACAACGGCATTTACGGCGGAGAACGTGGAATTTTTTACGATGTAAGTGGCGAAGGAGTCAGCTTTGAACTCGGGATTAATGGAGTGCAGTTCCGAAAACTACTCTGAGTGTCTGAAAACTTAAGGGGCGGCTCAGGAGCAGCGTCTGATCTCCATGTTAGGAGCGGCTGTGCACCTAACTCCTCTGACGCTAACAACCTCAGCTCTATCTCCTGTCGATGTCTAGGCATCGGCCCCAAGCCAAAATCATTCCACTCAACCTGATGGAAAAAGCTAGCATAGGCACTAGCCCAGGCGGTAAACAATCCACCGTTATCAAGAAAAACGTCAGCGTGGCTTTGGATTCTGGGGATCTCGCACCAGCATGCAAGAGATTAAAGAGCAAGAGAGTTGCAACTTTCAACGTCAGTTCACTCCTTAAAGTTGGAAAACTCAAACATCTGACCAATACGTTGTCAAAACAAGACATCATTACAAATGCGTCAGCTTCAGAATCTCAAGGGTACAGGGTTATGGGAGGAAAACCGGGCAAGAGATTGATGAAAAATGTCCCTCGCCTGGGACCGGTTTTTTACCAATAAGCGAGTCCTAGGAGCAATCACAGACTTCACTTCCAGGAACGGTAGGATTTCCACCCTTTCCTTCAAAGAAGCAAATAAGGTCTACACGCTAGTCAGCGCGCAAGCATCTACAAATGAGAGCAACAAGAAAGACCCGGAGAAAGTAGAGGAATTCTGGGAAGACTTGGAAGAAACTGTATCCAAGGTAACAACCAACAATATGATTATACTCCTTGGAGAATTTAACGCACAACTTGGGAAAGAAATTAGATTCAGATCCATCATTTGAGACTATCCAGACCACGAAAGGACTAATCAAAATGGAGAGCGATTGATAGAGTCATGAAATCTACAGCAGTCAGACACCTCCCAAGAAAAGAGAAAACAAGAATATCTCCCAACCCCACCCCAGGACAGTTCCAGATTTATCACGTAGCGATCTCAAAACATGCGGAATAGAAGATCCAAAATATGAACGTCCTGAGGGGTGCAAATTTAGATTCAGGTCACTTCCTCTCCGAGATCAAAGTCAAAATCATCCCAAGATCACAGAAAAGTAGGAATGCAACTCGAACAACGAAGCTTGACAGAGAAAATATCAGAATGCACAAAGATTTTGCAACAGAATTAAACTAAAGGGAGTACCTGGGATGGGAACATTTAAAAGAGGCTATGATTGATCCTGTAAGAGTCACAGTTCCTCTAGAGAAAAAGAGCAAAAATGCATGGTGGTCATCCGAATGTGATGATGCAATCGAAGAACGCCGAAAGGCGTGGGTGAATTGGTGTTCACAGGAAACACCAGAGAACTGGAAGAAGTTCCAAAAAACGAGAAATAGAACATCCAAGACAATCAGGAATCTGAAGAGAATGAAAAGGAACGCTTGATTCAGATCGAAAATGATTTTCAAAAAAATAACACTCGAGATTTTTATATATCATTCAAGAACTCCTTGAGTAGATATGATCCACCAAGCCTCAACTTCAGAAAATAAGAAGGAAAAGTAGCTCACAGTGATGTGGAGAATTGCCAGATTCTTGCAGACTACTTCACAAAACTCCTCAATTATAAGCCACCGTCTCAGAAATTCGACTCTAGTCACAAGGAACCAAAACCAGACTCGGACCCTCGGACTGTGGACGAAGTCACGAGAATCATCAAGACCTTAAAGAACAACATAGCACCTGGTGAAGATGGGATTATTGCAGAACTTCGTAAATATGCTGACAGCAGAGCGATCGTTGAAATGACAAGATTCCTACACAATATCTGGGAAGAAGAGAAGCTGTCAGATGGATGGACTTCAGCGTTAATACACCCTCTTCAGAAGAAAGGAGATAAGGCAGACGTCAACAATTACAGGGGAATATCATTACTACCAGAGATATATAAGATATTTTCAAAGGCACTGCTAGATAGAGCAGAAAAACAATTGGAACCGCAATTTGGTGAGTAACAAGGAAGTTTTACAAAGGGCAGGTCAAGTGCGGGACAGATCCTGAACCTGAAGTACATCACAGCATACCGGAAACAGAGGAACAAGAAATTCTTGCTCACATTTGTGGACTTCAAGAAGGCCTACGATTAGGTAGATAGAGAAACGCTGATCCGTATCCTAGAAGAAATGGGTGTAGATAGGAAGACCAGAGAGCTCATTAAACAGACGGTGATTAACACAACATCCATGGTCACGTCCAGGGGGATACTATCAGAATCGTTTGAACCTGATAAAGGTAGGATTGGTCAAGAAGTTAGAACTGGTGGAGCGAAAAATTCTAAGGAAGATCCAAAGAACTGAGGATGGATCATACAGAAAGAAAACAAACCAAGAACTGTACCGCAGGTTAGAAAATATCTCAGACACCATCCGGAAGAGGAGAGTCATGTTCTTTGAACACATCTACAGAATTGACCCGAGAAGACTGTCCAACGAGTTAGTAAGGTTTTTTTGAGGCCAGGAAAACTGTGGTACGCTGGCATCAGGAAGTGAATAAGGACCTGACAGAAATGGGAATACAAGCTTACCGGAAATAAGCAACAGGGAAACTTACAAGCAGAAAATAAAGAACACAAATAGTTTCCAAGGAAAAGGTAGGTCGCGGACCCAAACACCATGGACGGAAGAGAGAAGAAGGTTGCAGATTGAAAGAATGATTACTGTGCGCAGATCAAAGCCCAGAAGCAGCTGAAATCGAATTAACATGGTCCACAGTTGGCCAAAACGAAAGAAAGGAAAGAAATTATTATTATTATTATTATTATTATTATTATTATTATTATTATTATTATTATTATTATTATTATTATTATTATTATTATTTTCTTGGGCTGATGACCTAGATGTTAGGCCCCTTTAAACAACAAGCAAGAATACTATCTTTAATAGATCATTCTTCTTCCTGTTCTTCCCCCTTTCCAACAACTGTGAAATGGCGTGCGCGAACTGTGTCGCACATGTGGATTTCACCCGATTTTATGACCGGATGGGCTTCCTGACAATAGTCTTACAGTCTTTTTTTAAAATCTCTGGTAGTAATGATGTCGATGAAAGGAAAACGCCGTGGCCAGTGACATAGAACGGTGGTCAGCCTTTTTTATCCCACTCCGATGTGGTCTTGACACAAATGAATCTGTTTGTAACAGAGATCAAATACGCTGAAATTATGATGGCAATGTTTACTGTTAGGAGCACGAACAACCAGGTCATATAGTGAGCTATTGCCCGGTAGTACCAATTAGTGGTTACTACCATGTATGTTTCTATGCACAAAGGTCGGTAAGGAAATGTGCGCCCTCCTTCATCCAACCTTTCTCCATCGTCATTAAAATTGTACATCACAAGGAAGAGTTGCTCCGACTCAAAGTGGAGGTCATGTACTTCCCCGCCAAGCAGTGTCGTCCTTCCAGGATTTGCATACGATTATTATTATTATTATTAATATTATTATTATTATTATTATTATTATTATTATTATTATTATTATTATTATTATTATTATTATTCTCACTGTTAACTGAGGAAGAGTTCTGTGCGCCTTTGCTTCGTGCTGTTAATTAATTTCCAGTCCATCGCTGATGTCTTCCTCAGTCATTTCTATACTTTTGAACGTGGGACGTAAACAGCAATATTTACGGACAATCCGTGTGTCTGTCCCAGCGGTGATGGTAGTTATTGCTTTAAGAAGTTTTGTAATGTGACCAGGTGATATGCTAAGTACTCACACTTCTCCTCAGAAGGACAAATAAAGGTGTAGATGTTCCACATTTAGCTGGAGTAGTGTGGAGCCGAGAACGCTGCCTGTGGTTTTTCCAGGTACTTACTACGTCTACAAAGCAGTACATTGTCACGTCATTTCTTTGTCGCTTTAAATAGTGTTCAGACAGACAGACCAGAGGCAGGGTAGGATCCTCTCGGGGGATTGTGGGTGGGCTGCTTGTGTTCCTCTACATGCAGAGAGAAGGTAGGATCCTCTCGGGGGATTGTGGGTGGGCTTCTTGTCCTCCTCTACATGCAGAGAGAAGGTAGGATCCTCTCGGTGAATTGTGGGTGGGCTGCTTCTCCTCCTCTACATGCAGAGAGAAGGTAGGATCCTCTCGGGGGATTGTGGGTGGGCTGCTTGTGCTCCTCTACATGCAGAGAGAAGGTAGGATCCTCTCGGGGGATTGTGGGTGGGCTGCTTGTGCTCCTCTACTTGCAGAGAGAAGGTAGGATCCTCTCGGTGAATTGTGGGTGGGCTGCTTGTGCTCCTCTACTTGCAGAGAGAAGGTAGGATCCTCTCGGTGAATTGTGGGTGGGCTGCTTGTGTTCCTCTACATGCAGAGAGAAGGTAGGATCCTCTCGGTGAATTGTGGGTGGGCTGCTTGTGCTCCTCTACATGCAGAGAGAAGGTAGGATCCTCTCGGTGAATTGTGGGTGGGCTGCTTCTCCTCCTCTACATGCAGAGAGAAGGTAGGATCCTCTCGGTGAATTGTGGGTGGGCTGCTTCTCCTCCTCTACATGCAGAGAGAAGGTAGGATCCTCTCGGTGAATTGTGGGTGGGCTGCTTGTGCTCCTCTACTTGCAGAGAGAAGGTAGGATCCTCTCGGTGAATTGTGGGTGGGCTGCTTGTGCTCCTCTACATGCAGAGAGAAGGTAGGATCCTCTCGGTGAATTGTGGGTGGGCTGCTTCTCCTCCTCTACATGCAGAGAGAAGGTAGGATCCTCTCGGTGAATTGTGGGTGGGCTGCTTCTCCTCCTCTACATGCAGAGAGAAGGTAGGATCCTCTCGGTGAATTGTGGGTGGGCTGCTTGTCCTCCTCTACATGCAGAGAGAAGGTAGGATCCTCTCGGTGAATTGTGGGTGGGCTGCTTGTGTTCCTCTACATGCAGAGAGAAGGTAGGATCCTCTCGGGGGATTGTGGGTGGGCTTCTTGTCCTCCTCTACATGCAGAGAGAAGGTAGGATCCTCTCGGTGAATTGTGGGTGGGCTTCTTGTCCTCCTCTACATGCAGAGAGAAGGTAGGATCCTCTCGGTGAATTGTGGGTGCGCTGCTTGTGTTCCTCTACATGCAGAGAGAAGGTAGGATCCTCTCGGTGAATTGTGGGTGGGCTGCATGTGCTCCTCTACATGCAGAGAGAAGGTAGGATCCTCTCGGGGGATTGTGGGTGGGCTTCTTGTCCTCCTCTACATGCAGAGAGAAGGTAGGGTCCTCTCGGGGGATTGTGGGTGGGCTTCTTGTGCTCCTCTACATGCAGAGAGAAGGTAGGATCCTCTCGGTGAATTGTGGGTGGGCTGCTTCTCCTCCTCTACATGCAGAGAGAAGGTAGGATCCTCTCGGTGAATTGTGGGTGGGCTGCTTGTGCTCCTCTACATGCAGAGAGAAGGTAGGATCCTCTCGGTGAATTGTGGGTGGGCTGCTTGTGCTCCTCTACATGCAGAGAGAAGGTAGGATCCTCTCGGTGAATTGTGGGTGGGCTGCTTGTGCTCCTCTACATGCAGAGAGAAGGTAGGATCCTCTCGGTGAATTGTGGGTGGGCTGCTTCTCCTCCTCTACATGCAGAGAGAAGGTAGGATCCTCTCGGTGAATTGTGGGTGGGCTGCTTCTCCTCCTCTACATGCAGAGAGAAGGTAGGATCCTCTCGGTGAATTGTGGGTGGGCTGCTTGTGCTCCTCTACATGCAGAGAGAAGGTAGGATCCTCTCGGTGAATTGTGGGTGGGCTGCTTGTGCTCCTCTACATGCAGAGAGAAGGTAGGATCCTCTCGGTGAATTGTGGGTGGGCTGCTTGTGCTCCTCTACTTGCAGAGAGAAGGTAGGATCCTCTCGGGGGATTGTGGGTGGGCTGCTTCTCCTCCTCTACATGCAGAGAGAAGGTAGGATCCTCTCGGGGGATTGTGGGTGGGCTTCTTGTCCTCCTCTACATGCAGAGAGAAGGTAGGATCCTCTCGGTGAATTGTGGGTGGGCTTCTTGTGCTCCTCTACTTGCAGAGAGAAGGTAGGATCCTCTCGGGGGATTGTGGGTGGGCTGCTTGTCCTCCTCTACTTGCAGAGAGAAGGTAGGATCCTCTCGGTGAATTGTGGGTGGGCTTCTTGTGCTCCTCTACTTGCAGAGAGAAGGTAGGATCCTCTCGGGGGATTGTGGGTGGGCTGCTTGTGCTCCTCTACTTGCAGAGAGAAGGTAGGATCCTCTCTGGGAATTGTGGGTGGGCTTCTTGTGCTCCTCTACTTGCAGAGAGAAGGTAGGATCCTCTCGGGGGATTGTGGGTGCGCTGCTTGTGTTCCTCTACATGCAGAGAGAAGGTAGGATCCTCTCGGTGAATTGTGGGTGGGCTGCTTGTGCTCCTCTACATGCAGAGAGAAGGTAGGATCCTCTCGGTGAATTGTGGGTGGGCTGCTTGTGTTCCTCTACATGCAGAGAGAAGGTAGGATCCTCTCGGGGGATTGTGGGTGGGCTTCTTGTCCTCCTCTACATGCAGAGAGAAGGTAGGATCCTCTCGGTGAATTGTGGGTGGGCTTCTTGTCCTCCTCTACATGCAGAGAGAAGGTAGGATCCTCTCGGTGAATTGTGGGTGGGCTGCTTGTGTTCCTCTACATGCAGAGAGAAGGTAGGATCCTCTCGGGGGATTGTGGGTGGGCTTCTTGTCCTCCTCTACATGCAGAGAGAAGGTAGGATCCTCTCGGTGAATTGTGGGTGGGCTTCTTGTCCTCCTCTACATGCAGAGAGAAGGTAGGATCCTCTCGGTGAATTGTGGGTGCGCTGCTTGTGTTCCTCTACATGCAGAGAGAAGGTAGGATCCTCTCGGTGAATTGTGGGTGGGCTGCTTGTGCTCCTCTACATGCAGAGAGAAGGTAGGATCCTCTCGGGGGATTGTGGGTGGGCTTCTTGTCCTCCTCTACATGCAGAGAGAAGGTAGGGTCCTCTCGGGGGATTGTGGGTGGGCTTCTTGTCCTCCTCTACATGCAGAGAGAAGGTAGGATCCTCTCGGGGGATTGTGGGTGGGCTGCTTGTGCTCCTCTACTTGCAGAGAGAAGGTAGGATCCTCTCGGTGAATTGTGGGTGGGCTTCTTGTCCTCCTCTACATGCAGAGAGAAGGTAGGATCCTCTCGGGGGATTGTGGGTGGGCTTCTTGTCCTCCTCTACTTGCAGAGAGAAGGTAGGATCCTCTCGGTGAATTGTGGGTGGGCTGCTTGTGCTCCTCTACATGCAGAGAGAAGGTAGGATCCTCTCGGTGAATTGTGGGTGGGCTTCTTGTCCTCCTCTACATGCAGAGAGAAGGTAGGATCCTCTCGGGGGATTGTGGGTGGGCTGCTTGTGCTCCTCTACATGCAGAGAGAAGGTAGGATCCTCTCGGGGGATTGTGGGTGGGCTGCTTGTGCTCCTCTACTTGCAGAGAGAAGGTAGGATCCTCTCGGGGGATTGTGGGTGGGCTGCTTGTGCTCCTCTACTTGCAGAGAGAAGGTAGGATCCTCTCGGGGGATTGTGGGTGGGCTGCTTGTGCTCCTCTACTTGCAGAGAGAAGGTAGGGTCCTCTCGGGGGATTGTGGGTGGGCTGCTTGTGCTCCTCTACTTGCAGAGAGAAGGTAGGATCCTCTCGGGGGATTGTGGGTGGGCTGCTTGTGTTCCTCTACATGCAGAGAGAAGGTAGGATCCTCTCGGTGAATTGTGGGTGGGCTGCTTGTGCTCCTCTACTTGCAGAGAGAAGGTAGGGTCCTCTCGGGGGATTGTGGGTGGGCTGCTTGTGCTCCTCTACTTGCAGAGAGAAGGTAGGATCCTCTCGGGGGATTGTGGGTGGGCTGCTTGTGCTCCTCTACTTGCAGAGAGAAGGTAGGATCCTCTCGGGGGATTGTGGGTGGGCTGCTTGTGCTCCTCTACTTGCAGAGAGAAGGTAGGATCCTCTCGGGGGATTGTGGGTGGGCTGCTTGTGCTCCTCTACTTGCAGAGAGAAGGTAGGATCCTCTCGGGGGATTGTGGGTGGGCTGCTTGTGTTCCTCTACTTGCAGAGAGAAGGTAGGGTCCTCTCGGGGGATTGTGGGTGGGCTGCTTGTGCTCCTCTACTTGCAGAGAGAAGGTAGGATCCTCTCGGTGAATTGTGGGTGGGCTTCTTGTGCTCCTCTACTCGCCGACAGAAGGTAGGATCCTCTCGGGGGATTGTGGGTGGGCTGCTTGTCCTCCTCTACTTGCAGAGAGAAGGTAGGATCCTCTCGGTGAATTGTGGGTGGGCTGCTTGTCCTCCTCTACTTGCAGAGAGAAGGTAGGATCCTCTCGGGGGATTGTGGGTGGGCTTCTTGTCCTCCTCTACATGCAGAGAGAAGGTAGGATCCTCTCGGTGAATTGTGGGTGGGCTTCTTGTGCTCCTCTACTCGCCGACAGAAGGTAGGATCCTCTCGGGGGATTGTGGGTGGGCTGCTTGTGCTCCTCTACATGCAGAGAGAAGGTAGGATCCTCTCGGTGAATTGTGGGTGGGCTGCTTGTCCTCCTCTACTTGCAGAGAGAAGGTAGGATCCTCTCGGGGGATTGTGGGTGGGCTTCTTGTCCTCCTCTACATGCAGAGAGAAGGTAGGATCCTCTCGGGGGATTGTGGGTGGGCTGCTTGTGCTCCTCTACTTGCAGAGAGAAGGTAGGATCCTCTCGGGGGATTGTGGGTGGGCTGCTTGTGTTCCTCTACATGCAGAGAGAAGGTAGGATCCTCTCGGTGAATTGTGGGTGGGCTGCTTGTGCTCCTCTACATGCAGAGAGAAGGTAGGGTCCTCTCGGGGGATTGTGGGTGGGCTGCTTGTGCTCCTCTACTTGCAGAGAGAAGGTAGGATCCTCTCGGTGAATTGTGGGTGGGCTGCTTGTGCTCCTCTACTTGCAGAGAGAAGGTAGGATCCTCTCGGGGGATTGTGGGTGGGCTGCTTGTGCTCCTCTACATGCAGAGAGAAGGTAGGATCCTCTCGGTGAATTGTGGGTGGGCTGCTTGTGTTCCTCTACTTGCAGAGAGAAGGTAGGATCCTCTCGGTGAATTGTGGGTGGGCTGCTTGTGTTCCTCTACATGCAGAGAGAAGGTAGGATCCTCTCGGTGAATTGTGGGTGGGCTGCTTGTGCTCCTCTACATGCAGAGAGAAGGTAGGGTCCTCTCGGGGGATTGTGGGTGGGCTGCTTGTGCTCCTCTACTTGCAGAGAGAAGGTAGGATCCTCTCGGTGAATTGTGGGTGGGCTGCTTGTGCTCCTCTACTTGCAGAGAGAAGGTAGGATCCTCTCGGGGGATTGTGGGTGGGCTGCTTGTGCTCCTCTACATGCAGAGAGAAGGTAGGGTCCTCTCGGGGGATTGTGGGTGGGCTGCTTGTGTTCCTCTACATGCAGAGAGAAGGTAGGATCCTCTCGGTGAATTGTGGGTGGGCTGCTTGTGCTCCTCTACTTGCAGAGAGAAGGTAGGATCCTCTCGGGGGATTGTGGGTGGGCTTCTTGTCCTCCTCTACATGCAGAGAGAAGGTAGGATCCTCTCGGGGGATTGTGGGTGGGCTGCTTGTGCTCCTCTACATGCAGAGAGAAGGTAGGATCCTCTCGGTGAATTGTGGGTGGGCTGCTTGTGCTCCTCTACTTGCAGAGAGAAGGTAGGATCCTCTCGGTGAATTGTGGGTGGGCTGCTTGTGTTCCTCTACATGCAGAGAGAAGGTAGGATCCTCTCGGGGGATTGTGGGTGGGCTTCTTGTCCTCCTCTACATGCAGAGAGAAGGTAGGATCCTCTCGGGGGATTGTGGGTGGGCTGCTTGTGCTCCTCTACTTGCAGAGAGAAGGTAGGATCCTCTCGGGGGATTGTGGGTGGGCTTCTTGTCCTCCTCTACATGCAGAGAGAAGGTAGGATCCTCTCGGGGGATTGTGGGTGGGCTGCTTGTGCTCCTCTACATGCAGAGAGAAGGTAGGATCCTCTCGGTGAATTGTGGGTGGGCTGCTTGTCCTCCTCTACTTGCAGAGAGAAGGTAGGATCCTCTCGGGGGATTGTGGGTGGGCTGCTTGTGCTCCTCTACATGCAGAGAGAAGGTAGGATCCTCTCGGTGAATTGTGGGTGGGCTGCTTGTGCTCCTCTACATGCAGAGAGAAGGTAGGATCCTCTCGGTGAATTGTGGGTGGGCTGCTTGTGTTCCTCTACATGCAGAGAGAAGGTAGGATCCTCTCGGGGGATTGTGGGTGGGCTTCTTGTCCTCCTCTACATGCAGAGAGAAGGTAGGATCCTCTCGGTGAATTGTGGGTGGGCTTCTTGTCCTCCTCTACATGCAGAGAGAAGGTAGGATCCTCTCGGTGAATTGTGGGTGGGCTGCTTGTGTTCCTCTACATGCAGAGAGAAGGTAGGATCCTCTCGGGGGATTGTGGGTGGGCTTCTTGTCCTCCTCTACATGCAGAGAGAAGGTAGGATCCTCTCGGTGAATTGTGGGTGGGCTTCTTGTCCTCCTCTACTTGCAGAGAGAAGGTAGGATCCTCTCGGGGGATTGTGGGTGGGCTGCTTGTCCTCCTCTACTTGCAGAGAGAAGGTAGGATCCTCTCGGTGAATTGTGGGTGGGCTGCTTGTCCTCCTCTACTTGCAGAGAGAAGGTAGGATCCTCTCGGTGAATTGTGGGTGGGCTTCTTGTCCTCCTCTACTTGCAGAGAGAAGGTAGGGTCCTCTCGGTGAATTGTGGGTGGGCTTCTTGTGCTCCTCTACTTGCAGAGAGAAGGTAGGATCCTCTCGGTGAATTGTGGGTGGGCTGCTTGTGCTCCTCTACTTGCAGAGAGAAGGTAGGATCCTCTCGGTGAATTGTGGGTGGGCTGCTTCTCCTCCTCTACATGCAGAGAGAAGGTAGGATCCTCTCGTGGAATTGTGGGTGGGCTGCTTCTGCTCCTCTACTTGCAGAGGCAGGGTTGGATTTTCTCTGGAAATATGCAGAGCAATTGTGCCCAGGAATAGAGTTAATATCCCTTTTCTCTCAAATATTTCTTAACACTCTCGCCTCCTTGAATATCTATCCTAAATACAGCTGACGTTAAGTAATATGCTAGCTATGTGAGTAAAAACTGCATTCTGTGGTAGGATTGAAGAATTAACACCTTGTATTGCCTGATTGTACTTCTTTGCCTTTGGAAATAGTGGGAAGAATTTTAAACGCGTGATCTATGTTCCTGGGATGATGGAGAAAGGAAAACGGGGCCTTGCTTGTTCGTGTGCGTTTCCCCACTTTCCAAACTTTACAACAAACCTCTCCTGGTTAAATCAGGTTCCCATTGGTCACGATACTTTAACGTTCCCGTCCTTCACCTTAAAGTTCCGCTTTGAAGAGTCTTAAATCTCATTATTTTCCTATGGATTGGGGTCATTTCTAGATCTTCCTGATTACCACCGGGCGAGGCAACATTTGTTTCCAGGGTTAAACATCGCTCGATGTAATGAGCACCACTGGTCTCGCCGATGTCAGTCCTTACTTCAGTATGGGTAACTGTAAACAGCACAGCTTACCAGGCCATGGCCCATAAGTACATTAAACTCTATTTACGTATATTATACGAAAAAATGCAGCATTGCTAGAACATAAACATTTACTTTCATGTAATTCGCCGATGTGAACTTCGCAAACCCTCTCCTATGGGTGCAAACCGGGTTCTTTCCCCATTGCAGATTACGTACTTCCCAGGCGCAGAAGGCCTTCAGTTCCACGGAACCATGGCGCTTATGTACGGAGATAATAAACTTTCATCTCTAATATTTCATATGCCTCCAGCCACTATGAGTTGCCCTCCGACTAGTACCTGCAGTCAAGTGATATGTGTGAAATCAAAGTATACCCTCACTTTGTTTATAGTCTTGAGGAATTCACACTTTGCATTGCTTGACTTCATTTATGTGCCCAAGAACATGTGACTGGTTTGTTCTCTAAAAACTAACCTTGCTGTTCCCTACCGGCCGTAAAGTAGCACTAAGATAGTGTTAAAACCAGGAATAACCAAACTAGGGTTTGCGATGTCCACACAGAGACTTATTTCTTGCCTGTCATTACGTACACGGGTTTGTGCCAGGCTGCTCAGGCCCATTCATCCTCTCCGAACTTCCTTGATCAACTTCTGTCGCCATGAACCCGATGGTTTTATTGTTGTGCTTTTTCAAGCTTGAGCGGAATACTCAAACCTGTATTGCCTGACATCATTTCTCTTCCTTTGTAATTACTGGCAAAGGTAATAATATATCATGCACGTTGGTTTTCTTCCACGTTGCCGGCAGGAATTTTCGAGTAACATTTCTTTTATAATTTCTCTACATTCGTTTTGCCGCAGTGCTATACGAGAGTGCGCTTGAATAATTCGCCCTTTGCAATTTATAACCTCATTTCCATATCCATGGTTTTACAAGGGAACTTAATGCCACGGGATGTCTGTTTGCTTTTATCCCGCTATACTAGCAGTATTTCTTTTTGAATCACTTACACTAAGTTCGTTCTTCTCGTGTATTTTCCTCTTGTTCCCTACAAAATTGCGCTCGAAGAATGCACCATTCACAGTGTCTGAACGCATTTCTCTGCCTGCGGATTTACTGGAAATCGCAATGCCACGGGAAAGATTTATGAATTTATCCAACGATACAACCGAGAAATTGTGGGATTAACATCCGTTATAATTCTACATGCTAGTATCCTCGTGTTGCTGCTGACCTCGATATCCTACACAGTGAGTGGGGCTGTGTTGCTATGCCAAACAGTTTTTCATTTCACTTGCGCTTGTTCTATATTCTGTTCTCTCTTAGAAATTTGTGACCTTAGGGAGTGGCCGCTGAAGATATTAACACTCTTCTGCTAGAATATTAGGGGCCATTAAATGCTCTTAGGAAATTCTCCTCTCACCGTAGAGGTCGCCAAATACGTTAACACACTTAGAGAGTTCTGCTCTGACCTTAGCTCCCGCTAAATGTATTAACACACATAGAAAGTTATGCTCTGATCATAGCGGTCGTGAATATTTTGACACTCTGAGGAAGTTCAACACAGACCTTGGGGCTCGACGAATATGATAACACACTTAGAAAGTTCTGCTCTGAACTTAAGGGCCTCTGAATGTATTAACACTCTTACGAAATATTGCTCTGACCCTTGCGGCCCCTAAAAAATTCAACACTCGTAGTAAATTCTGCTCTGACCTTAGTGGCCGCTTAATTTCTTAACACACATAGAGCGTTCTGCTCTGACTTTAGTGGCCGCGAAGCGAATTGTCAAACTTAGGAAGTTCTGCTCTGACCATTTTTTGATAATGCTATTTGTTCGGTGAGTCGACCTATAGAGATCCCTTGACCCTACTTGCAGCATGTGATATGAACCTCCGTGTAATCAGAATGGAGGCAGTGTAGAGTGTTGAATGTAAGGAAAGAACGTTAAGGACGACATAAACACCCAGTCCCCAGTCCCCAGGCCAGGGATTTCAATCATTTACAATTAAACACCCCTGACCCATCCGGGAATCGAACCCGGGGCCGCCGGGTGCCAGGTGGACGCGTTGCCCCATACACCGCGGGGCCAGACCTGCTCTGACCTTAGCGGTCGCAGATTGTACTCACCCTCATAGAAAGTTCTGCTCTGACCTTAGCGGCCGCCAAAAGTTTAAACACATGTAGAATGTTCCACTCTGACCTTAGAGGACGCTAAATATATTAAGAACCTTAGGAAGTTCTGCTCTGACCCTAGCGGCCCTTAAAAATATTAACACTTTTTGGAAGTTATACTCCGACCTTGCTTGCTTGATGTTTTAAGGGGCCTAACATCGAAGGTCATCGGCCCTGCTCCGACCTTAGGGGCCGCTAAATATATTTACACTCTTCATATGTTCTGCTCTGGCCTTAGCGGCCGCTGAATGTATTAACACACATAGAATTTCTTCTCTTCACTTAGCGGCCGTCAAATGTATTAACACACATAGAAAGTGCTGCTCTAATCTTAGCGGTTGCCAAATGTATTAATATTCTTGGAAAGTTCAGCTATGATCTTAGGGTTCGCCAAGTATCTTAACATATTTAGGAAGTTCTGCTCTGAACTTAAGGGCCGCTAATTGCATTAACATTGTTAGGAAGTTCTGCTCTGACCCCAGCGGCCGCTAAAAATGTATAACATTGTTAGGAAGGTCTGCGCTGACCCTAGTGCCCGCTATATCTGTTAACACACACAGATAGTTCTGCCCCGGTCTTAGCGGTCACCGAATGTATTAACACTCTTAGGAAATTCTGCTCTCTCCTTAGCGGCCGCTAAATGTATTAACACACTTAGGATGTTCTGCTCTTACCTTAGCGGCCGAAAAATGTATTAGCACGAGTAGAAAGTTCTGCTCTGATCTTAGCGGCCACGGAATGCATTAACTCACTTTGAAATTTCTGCTCTGACTTCAGCGGTCGCGAATATTTTGACACTCGCAGGGAGTTGAACTCTCACATTAGGGTTCGCCAAAATTCTTAACACAATTAGGAAGTTCTGCTCTGGTCTTAGTTACCGCTAAATGTATTAAAACACTTAGGAAGTTCTGCTCTGACCCCAGCGGCCCCTAAAAATTTTAACACTGTTAGTAAGTTCTGCTCTGACCTTAGTGGCCGCTAAATATATGAACACACATAGAGAGTTCTGCTTTTATCATAGCAGCCGCCAAATGTATTAACACACGTAGGGTGTTCCGCTCTGACCATTGGAGCCGCTAAATGTATTATCGATCTTAGGAAGTTCTGCTCTGATCTTAGCGGCCGCCATATATATTAACACACTTAGGAAGTTCTGCTCTGACTTTAGGGGACGCTGAATATATTAGCACTCTTAGGACGTTCTGATCTGATCTTAGCAGCGGGTAAGTGGATTAACACACTTAGGAAGTTCTGCTCTGACCTTACCGATCGCAGGTATTTTGACACTCACAAGAATTTCAACTCCGACCTTATGGGTCGACAAATATATTAACACACTTAGGAAGTTCTTCTCTGACCTAATGGGCTGCTAAATGTAATAAGACTCTTGGGAACTCCTGTTCTGATCTCAGCAAGCCTTTAAATGTATTAACACGCATAGAAATTTCTGCTCTGAACTTAGTGGACGATAAATGTATTAACACACTTAGGAAGTTCTGTTCTTACCTTAGCGGCCGCTAAAAATATATAACACTCTTAGGAAGTTCCGCTCTGACCTTAGCGGCCGCAAAATGTATTAACACCCATAGAATTTCTGCTCTGAGCTAAGCGGCCGCCAAATGTATTAACACTCAAATTGAGTTCTGCTCAGGCCATAGCGGCCGCTAAATATATTAATATACTTAGAAAGTTTTGCGTTGACTTTACAGGCCGCTAGATGTATTGACACATACAAAATTCTGCTCTGATCGTAGCCGCCGCCATATATATTAACACGCGTAGAAAGTGCTGCTCTGACCTTAGCGGCCACCAAACGTATTTACACACATAGGAATTTCTCCTCTAACCTTATGGGACGCTGATTATATTAGCACAATTACGAAGTTCTGTTCTGATCTTAGCGGCCGCTAAATGTATTAACACCCTTTGGATGTTCTGTTCTCACCTTAGCGAGCGCGAATATTTTAACTCCCTTAGGAAGTTATTTCTGTGGCCTTAGAGGTTGCCAAATATGTTAACACACTTAGGAAGCTCTGATCTGAGTTTGGGGGACGCTAAATGTACAAACACTCTCAGGTGTTCTACTCTGACCCTAGCGACCGCTAAAAATTTTTAACCCTCTTATGAAGTTCTCCACTGATCTTAGTGGCCACTAAATATATATTAACACACATTGAAAGTTCTGCTCTGATCTTAGCGGCCGCAAAATGTATTAACACACTTAGGAAGTCCCATTCTGACCTTAGCGGTCGCAGAATATACTGACACCCTTAGGAAGTTTTGCTCTGACCTCAGCGGCCGCCAAATGTATGAACACACTTAAGAATTTCTGCTCTGACCTTAGTGACCGCTATTTGTATTAACATTCTTGGCAATATCTGTTTTGCCCTTAGCGGATGCCAAATGTATTAACACGCTTAGGAAGTTATCTCTGATCTTAGGGGCCGCTAAATTTATTAACACATTTAGGAAGATTTCGTCTGACGTTAGCGGTCGCTAAATGCATTAACACTCTTCGGACTTTCTGCTCTGACCGTATCGGTGCTAAAATGTTAACACTGGTAGGAAGTTCTGCTCTGATCTTAGCGGCCGCTAAATGTTTAAACACAAAAGGAAGTTCTGCTCTGATCTTAGCGGCCGCTGAATGTATTAACACAGTTTGGGAGTTCTGCTCTGATCTTAGCGGTCGCCAATATATTGACACCCGTAGTAAGTTCTGCTCTGATCTCAGTGTTCGCCAAGTATCGTAACAAATTTAGTGTTGAATGTAAGGAAAGAAGGTTAAGGACGATATAAACACCCAGTCCCCAGTCCCCAAGCCAGGGATTTCAATCATTTACAACTAAAAACCCCTGACCCATCCGGGAATCGAACCCGGGGCCGCCGGGTGCCAGGTGGACGCGTTGCCCCATACACCGCGGGGCCAGACCTGCTCTGACCTTAGTGGTCGCAGAATGTACTCACCCTCTTAGGAAGTTCTGCTCTGACCTTAGCGGCCGCCAAATGTTTAAACACACGTAGAATGTTCCGCTCTGATCTTAGAGGCCGCTAAATATATTAACAACCTTAGGAAGTTCTGCTCTGACCTTGGGGGCCGCGAAATGTATTAGCCCGAATAGAAAGTTCTGCTCTGATCTTAGCGGCCGCGAAATGTATTAACTCACTTTGGAATTTCTGCTCTGACTTTGGCGGTCGCAAATATTTTGACACCCTCAGGAAGTTCAGCTCTCGCATTAGGGTTCGCCAAATATGTTAACACACTTAGAAAATTCTGCTCTGACCCTAGCGGCCCCTAAAAATGTTAACACTCTTAGTAAATTCTGCTCTGATCTTAGTGCCCGCTAAATGTATTTACACACATAGAAAGTACTGCTCTGATCTTAGCGGCCGCGAAATGTATTAACTCACTTTGGAATATCTGCTTTGACCTTACCGGTCGCGAAAATTTTGACACAAGTTCTGTTCTATTCTCACCAGGCCTTTAAATGCATTAACACGCATACACATTTCTGCTCTGATCTTAGAAAGTTCTGCTCTTACCTTAGCGGCCGCTAAAAATATATTAACACTGTTAGAAATTTCTGCTCTGACCTAAGCGCCCGCTAAATGTATTAACGCTCAAAACAATTCTGCTCTGGCCTTAGCGGCCGCTGAATGTGCTAACACTCTTAGGAAGTTTTGCTTTGACCTTACCGGCCGCTAGCTGGATTGACAAACAGAAAATTCTTCTCTGATCTTAGCGGCCGCCAAATGTATTAACACACATAGAAATTTCTGCTCCGATCTTAGCGGCTGCCAAATTTATTAACACACTCTTGATGTTCTGCTCTGACCTTAGCGGTCACGAACATATTGACACACTTCATTAATTCTGTTCTGACCTTAGGTGTTTTCGAAATGTTTTAACACTAAGGAATTTCTGCTCTGACATTATTGGCCACTTAATGTATTAACATTCTTAGGAATTCTTCCCTGACCTCAGCGGCTGCTGAATGTATTAACATTATTGGAAAATTCCGCTCTGATCTTAGTGGCCGGTAAATGTAATAATACTAGTAGAGGAGCTAGGTCAGTACTAAATCACTGGCGTCAACCTTTTATCTTCTAAGTCATCACACCAGGTCATTGACCCCGGCCAAGATTATTGACCCATGACGTCATGGTCACGTGGTTACGACGTCACTGCCAGGTGCTCTTGTTTGAAAACCAAACCACGTGCTTTTTGACAGGTGTCATTTTGACAGACCCTAACTTCACTGTTATGGACAACAGATCATCGCTAACCTCACTGCTGACTTCTTCACCAGGCTAAACCAAACTGTTGCCACCTTGTGCACGTAAAGGTGGGAAATTTAAAATCGAAGTGCTTTTTTGACAGCTATCTTCTTGACGGACCCTAACCGCACTTTTATGGACAAAAGAGCATCGCTAACCTCACTGCTGCCATCTTGACGGTGCTAAACGTCACTGTTGCCACCTTATGCACGCAGGGGCGGGAAATTTAAAAACCAAGTGCTTTTTTGACAGCTGTCATCTTGATGGACTCTAATCTCACTTTTAAGGACAACAGAACATCGCTAACTTCAGTGCTGCAGTCTTCAATGAGCTAAACCTCACTGTTGCCACCTTATGCCGGTAGAGGCGGGCAATTTAAAATCCAAGTGCTTTTCTAACAGCAGTCATCTTGATGGACCCTAACATCAATTTTAAGGAAAACAAAACATCGATAACCTCAGTGCTGCCATCTTGACGGGGCTAAACCTCATTGCTGTCACCTAATGCGCACAGAGGCGTGGAATTTAAAACCCACGTGCTTTTGACAGCTGCCAAGATGACAGGTCCAAACAACGTGGGGGCGAGGATTTTGAAGAAGTGAGCTTGTTTTGAACATGGCTAACCTCACTGCTACCATCTTATGCATGTAAGGCGGCGCGGAATATAAAATCCTAGTGCTTTATGACAGCTGTTATGATGACAGAAGCCATCTTTAAACACGTGGGCGCGGTTTTAAACAAATGAACTCACTGCTGCTATCTTGACAGAACCAAACCTCATTGTTGCCATCTTATGCACGTAGGCGCGCGAAATTTGAAATCCACATGCTTTTTGACAGCTGTCAGGTTCTAACCACGTGGGAACTGCTAACCTCACTGCTGGCATCAGGACAGACCCTATCTTCACTGTTGCCACCTAGGAACTTAAAATTCACGAGCTTTAACAGCTGTCAGATCCTCTGAGCACGTGGGCGCGGAATTTATACATGTGAACTGAGTTAACCTCACTGCTAGCATTTTGACAGAACCAAACCTCACTGCTAGCACCTTGGGGGTGCGTATTTCAAAATCCATATGATTTTTTCAGCTGACATCTCCTAACCACGTGGGCGCGGAATTTAAACAAGCTATCCTCACTGATACTATCTTGATAGATCCTATCCTCACTGCGAAGCGTGGAATTTAAATGACCATGACAGGGACTTCGCCACGCTTCGGAATTTCCGAAATCCCCTTCCCGACACTATTTTGAGCTTAGGTCACGCCGTAGAATTTTTTCAACGAGTCTAGGGCTCTAACTAGAGTGGAGTTGCCCTTCTCGACATCACACGACCCTACCATGCGACCGCTGCTCAGCCCTCGACACATGCCTAACCGCGTAGCCAATTCGCTTAGTAAAGGTGTGTTACAGTAACACATACACAGGTGTTTAGAACACAAAATGTTCCGACATGGGTCTTAACGAATTGTCTTGCCCTACCAAGTGACCGCTGCGCATCCCTTAACACATTCCTAACCGCGTAGCCAATTCGTTTAGTAAAGGTGTGTTGGTGTTTAGAACACAGAATATTCCGACTAGCGTCTTAACGAACTGTTTTGCCGTGACGTGTGCTGTTTATTACAGGAATAGTTTATACTTCACTTAGTAGAGATATTAAGTGGAATACTTCTCTGCGCTTATCACACTGACCGTTATTTAATTTCTTCGGAAAGTGTTTGTTTTAAATAAAAAATTAAGAAGATTTCAGTGAATATACTCCTTTAATTGAGGAAATGAAAGCTTTCCTCATTTGTAGCTATTAGTTCTATCCCACGTACTGGACGGGCACCTACTAAACTTAGAAAGTATTTTGTATGACATATTTGTAGCTACCATAACTGCAGATATGTATTTCATATATCATCTTTGTTAACCCTCCCTTTGTCGAAACTTGTTTCATTATACCAACGGTGGAAGGTGGACGGAGTGCTCGCTGTAACGATACAGCTCACAGAAACAGTAAGGGATAATTTTCTCCACTCCACAAGGTTACCCGACATAAATTTATTCTCGTCTACCTCCATGTTTTACTCCTGCTTATCGATCGCGACTGCTTGAATGACATTAGGTCCTCTCTCCCTAGTGCCGTCTGAGTCCCATCAGTGCTGTCCTTTGGGTTTCCTCGGACTACTCCTCTAAGGAATGGTGAGATAATATGTGATTACTGCTACAAGAAGCACACTCTGCGAGGTATGTAGCAGTACGTTCGTTTCCACTTCTAAGGTCTGGCTAGTATATTGTGCTAGCACCTCCGAGCCAAATGGGCGCTCATTTCTAAGAATTTACTGTCCACAGGGATCTGTGATTATATTTTCGTGAATGTTACCTCGTATTATTTTGGTTGCTGCATTTCTTCCCAAATAAGTAGTAGAACAAGTACCTAGACATTGAATCATTCATAACTTTTTCTGAGCGCTCATGGTATATGTTTTTAGTTTTCACGCGGCTACGTAGGCCGTCCGTATGCCGGAACGCTTTAGCACCTGCTTCTGCAGGGTTTTAGCTCATTGTGTTATGCACAATGTGAACAATATCTACACGTTGCACCTTGCCTGTTGTAGGAGGCGACTGAAATTGTATGTCCCAGGAATACTGATCACGGGGTCCATGCTGTGTATGGAATTACTTCCCATTTCTAATGCCAGGTTCTACGGTTTAATTATCTTAACCGACTTCTCTGTGAGTGCGCCATCTTGTATTTAAATGGATCTCTCCTCCACACCCCATAAATGCTTGCTATGATTTATATTAGGCCAAAGAGTTTGCTACAGCCTTTGTTGAAGGTATGGGTATGCATAACGTTCATCGAATCCATTCTGGACAACTTGGATCCGATTGCAGATTGCATTATCCTGCACAAATATCCCAACATTTTGGGACATGTTAAGTCAATGAAGCAGTTCACCATAGCTGGCACTGATCAGTGACATGTTCGGACAAGTCACCGCATCGAGCTCCACACCCCACACACTTGTGTTGACAGCTGGGAACCATGGCGTGATGAGACCTGAACCATATCCAGCTGAAGGCAACTGCCACAGTAAATCATCGGACCTAGCTACAAGTAGCATCGCGCGGCCAGAAGAAACGCTGCCCCCTTTGTTGAGGTGTTTAACAAGGGATATCTGGTTGGTGTTCTTCTCCCATATCCCATTGACGTTATAGAACGCTATACTGACATTCATACATGCGTCTGGTACCTCATGCATTGAGCAAGTCTACCACGGCCAGTTCTAGCCTTAAGTCTCCATGGTCGGCACCTGCACTGCTCACTCTGGGTGGTTATGACTCCGTGAGGTATTCCCGATGAACAAGTAGCACCGTCGATCCAAGAATGTTAAATATACTCACAACTTCGACAACGGAATTTTTCATTCGTCTCGCCGTCAGTATGTACCGCGGTGCTTACACTCACAGGTCTGACCCATTTACAGTGGCATCATTAACTGTTAAATCTAAATACTGGCATACTTTTCGCATCTCAGCGTACATTGAAGCTGCTCTTACAGGGTTGTGGCTCATTTTATTATCCTCCATGTGAAATGTGGTGAAGGATATCTACACGGTGCACCTTGCCTGTTGTAGGAGGCGATTGAAATTGTATGTCCCAAGGATCCGCAGACTTTGCATGGAATATTGACTACGGGGTCCATAGCTGTGTCTGGTATTACTCCCACATGTGCTATGCCAGATTATACGTTTTCATCCTCTCAACCGACTTTTATTGGTCGACAATAAATCTCTCCCGGGCACGGTTTGCGGCTCTACTTTCCTTGAACGTCTTCGTTCAAACTCCTCACACTTCAATGGGTCAGAATACGTCTACTTGTTCTCGTGGAAACCAAAATCAAGACCACCAGACAGTCCTGCATTCCATGTGAGCATTTTGTGGTGTGCTGCTATATCACGGCGGTAACCAGACGACTATACTTCATGAAATGTTGATATCACGTGGATGTTGTTAGCTCCTTGCGACCAAGGTATCCATACATGTATGTAATCAAACCAAACCTCTTAGAGTGGTGTTCAGGTGCATTTCTTCTACAAGAATCGTTAATACATAAAATATAACTGGTTAAGTACTATGGTAAACATCTTGTTCCTACTAAAACTTTGAATATCTTGTCGTAGTATGCATCTGTTCCTGCAATATGGAGACCGGTTGGCATCAGTGTCTACGTGAGTCTTTGACACCCTTTGAGGGGTAAGCCTGTGTTTGTTCTCTGCTTTTCTTTACTATTGAACGGGTGGGAATATTTGCCCACAATGTCTCGTTGAAATCATTTCATACATTCCAAGCCAAATGCTGACGTTTCGCGGTTGTAAGCACTACATTGTCGGTGTACGCTACAGGGCAGCCTGTCTAGCCGCTTGTTAAACTAAAAACAAACACCAGCAGCACTCAGAGATTTTTTTAACTTTTGGGGTATTCGAATGCAATTGACAATGATGGGAACATTTTTACCAATATTTAGAAATTCAAAACTCATGTTTACGCTGAGGGTTTCTCTATTTGCAGGTTAATACAAAATAGCAGTAATCAATTTCCAGGATTATGCAGACTAAGGCCGCCTCCAAATTCGTAGTGGGCGGGCTTAAATTAATTCATTTTTTGTTTTCATTTAAAGTAGTCGGAATGTTCCGTCAGAATCAAGTCGACATACTTCCGTCACAAAATCACTTTCTTGCAAATTCCCCGCATGCTTTAAGTGAAAAATCCACCTTTCCCTGTTACATTATTAATTTAAACATTTACAAGCAACTCAGCGTCTGTAAGTCAGGAATGAGTATGCTTCTTAGCGACTTCTTATTTTACTTATGCCAAGACAAGTCCTACGTTCTTTCGAGGCGAGACGAACAATTTCTGGTCACCCTATGTTCTTAGCTTTTAGCTTACTAAACACGCTTCAGTAGTTAAGTATTGGCACTTACGTAAAGTTCAGCTGTGTATGGTTCTCTTCAAACGCGTATTTTTGGAATTTAGGATCAACTTGACCACTGCATGGCAGTGAGGATACTATTATTGTTGTTTGTGAACTCTGAGACCATAAAACCGTAAATCTGGCTCCTGGGATCAAAGGTCAATACGTCAGTAGTTTTCGCAAGAGAAAATCTGTTGCCAGGTCTCAGACCTATTGAATTATGATTGCATTATGATAACACTACATTGAGTGTAATATACTGTAGATAAATATTTACAATATCCGTGGATGCGGATACTATTTTGTATAGACCCTATCACTTCCACTAGTACTGGGCTTGCTGAGAGACATAATTGGTTTCAAAACTGACAATAACATTTCAGTTCAGTTTCTTCACTTGACTTGCTCATTAACAAGACAGGTCAGAGGCCACTGATATCGTTTATAGTTGACACGTCTTGGTCCTCCGGTCCGCTGCTCGCTACTCTTGAAATAATTTCCCCGTCGGAGAAGTGAGTCAGCTGTCAGGTATGATCTTCAAGACGCTGGTGCTATTGCATATAAAATTGCAGTATATTACTTTACCATCTTATTATATCTCCTCTCTTATCGCATGAAGATCTTACTTCATTTAGGAAATCATGACATCGTGGGCATTAGTCGTGTGTGTGTGTGTGTGTATGCGTAAGTTCCGAAAGTTTACATAACGGGGTGTCTATGCCGTGTGGGTACTCCCAATTAATTAGCGTTAACATATGAAAGGAAATAGTCATGGAGCTATAAACATTTCGTCGCAATGTTTGCCTGGAATTCCCCTACAAACCATGAGCCGTACGTCCAACCACGAGTATATCAGATGCGTATCTGTCGACAGAACTGACTAAGAGATGGCTCATCCAAAGGGGGATAGCAACCTTTCGGAAGTTGCAAGGGTGGCAGTTTAGATGATTCACTGATACAGTCTTGTAATAATACTCAACATGGCTGATACTGCTGCACGGCTGAAAGCAATGGGATACTACAGGCGTAAGTTGCTCCCAAGCACATGCATCTCTCTCTTTATGAATGATATATTGATCATGGATTCCTCCCGGGTAAAATTGTCCAGCCAGGCTGAGTGGCTCGGACGTTTGAGGCGCCGGCATTCAGACCCCAACTTGACAAGTTCGATCCTGGCTCAGTCCGGTTGTATTCGAAGGTGTTCACATACGTCAACCTTGTGTCGGTAAGTTTGATGGCACGTAAAAATACCCGTGTGGGACTTATTTCCGGCACGTCGGCGTCTATTGAAACCGCAAAGTGGGACGTAAAGCCAATAACATTTTTAATACAGTCCCCCATACGCATCTGCGGCTGGGCCTACACGAGAGGGTAAGATGAGTCATTGTTTGTTGCTATAAGTGAAGTAAAGTTCAGCTCGAATGCGAATACGAACTGGCTGTTTCGTAAAATTAATATTTATTTGTTAGCACTATTCTTAACATATAAACTCAATTTTTATATAGGCCTATATAACCTTCAGAGCATATATGAACAATCATAGAAAACACAAAAAATGAACTTCGTTTACACCTTTTCAATTCGTGCAATTCATTCTAGGAATTGATCCAAACCAAAAATCAACATCTCCACAAAACTGCTATCGAGGGACATAGAGGAAACCAGTGTCGTGCATTGCTGCGTACTGATGTTTTTCCATTCTTCTGTAGTTTCCCTTCGGAGCTCCGGTGTGGATGAACTCTTGCAGTTCATGACCCCCTTTTTTTAAAAAATCTCCATAAATATTCAATTGGATTTAATCTGCTAACTGAGGAGGAGTTTTGAGTTGATGGGAACGTTCCAAATCAGCCAGAATTTTACAAGTTGCGAAGTATGTTTAGTTAATCTGGAATTAACTTGAAATACCATTTCCGGACACTGTCTTTTCGCCAACATGTTTATATACACAATTTTGTCCGCTCCTCCCTCAGTGAAGTAGAGATTTTCCTCTACTTGAGAGGACGCACAGGCCCATAACAGAGTGAAACCTCCTTCACGTTTCACTGCTGAGATACCATTTTCTTACCGGTTGTATGTGTTAGACTTTCTGCAAAATTCTGTACTTACACCCGATCAAGAAAGAATTATTTTTGTCTGATTGGACCATATGACTGCTTCTTCTCGAATGTTGCGCTAATGAAAGTTTTCTTGCGATGAACATGGCCACGGTAGCCATTTCTCCACAAAAATCGACGTATAGTCTGGTTACAATGTTCCTTTCGCAGACTATGTCGTGTTCAGTCTTGGTAGACGTTTAATTTAATGTAAAATAATATATACCTTACGTGCCTTTCACTTAATTCTCTCGCTCTTGGTTTTCGTCTCACATTCTTCCACGTACACTCATATTTCAATGCATTGACAATATACTGGATTACTGAATGCGTTTTACCAACAATGAGCAAGGTGGACAGTTATTTTCTTCAGGTCGTCTGAGAGCTGTCTTCCCTTCATCATCTCACACCAATGCTTCAAGTCATCAACAGGTATAACAGGGTAGCTTGATGGAAAGTCATCTCCGCACAGGCCATGAAGGTCCTCGGAGGGGTGGAAGGCAAAGGCTTCCACTGTTCGTAACCTAGGCACTTGGTGGGGTAAAGCGGTTAGCTCTACACCCGGCCGCCTTTGCCCCCAGGAATTAACCTGTTACTCATTTTTTGGTGTAGGCTGAGTGAACCTCAGAGCCATACGCACCTCCGGAAGTGGAAATCTCGTTTCTTAAATTTTACGACCTCCTGGCGGGGAATCGAACCCACGTACTTCCGGGCGAACCGAGCACGCCTCAACCGTCTCGGCCGGGCAGCGCCTGAATAACCTGCAAGTTTACGAATAGAAAAATGATATAGTAAGTTGTTTTTTGTGCTTTCTGAGATTGTTCATGTGCGACATGTAATATTTTATGTTATATACGAAAAACAGACGTCATACTCTTTCAGAAAAGTGTAAAATATTCACATTCCAGGTGTACGAAGAAAACTGTTACTGACATTACATTGGCAGGAACAGCGAGATCTTCGGTCGGCGACTACATAATTATCAACACAGAATGAAATGCAGAGGGTAAGCTACAACCAGCGGTCTGTACGCGTACTAGTTGAACGGATGAAGAAGAAATACATGAAGAAAGAAAATATTTAATACAATATTACGAATGAAGAGATGGTAAATCGAATTGGTGAGAGAAGATCGATTTGATTAAATTTGACGGGAAGGAGAAATATAATCTTAAGGCAAACAGCACTTGTTCAGTTGGAGTTTGGAGGAAGTGTTGGCATGAGGAAAGTTAAGGATAGACAAGGATATGAATGTGACAAGCAGATTTGATCAGATGTACAGTAGTATGTAGTAGTTTCGTAGAAGTGTAAAGTTAGGCACACGATAGGGTGACATGGACAGCTGCATCAAACCAGTCTTAACATATATGTGTCGATTCAAAATGTAAAACTACGGGAAAATATTTCAGTCATATCATTTCCAACTTCATTACTATACGAATTTCCTGAACTTTGAGTCATGCTGCTTTCATTAAATGCGAACCAGTCAGAAAATATGATTGTTGTTTCTAACATGTGATATGCCAATTGTCTTCGAAGTCCCAAACTTGAAGCAGTTCGTGGTGTTTGATGTGCTGGACAGGCTTACACGCATGTCGTTGCCATCTTCCTGTGACATGCGCCCTTAAATTGTTTAGGCAAGTGGTTCCAGCTAAGTGCCGAGGAAAGGTACAATTCTCCTATGCTGGTTGAGATGAGCCTTGCAAGTAACTGGTGCAAGTCATACAGCTCAAATTTGTACCTCGACCGTGCGTCCGAAAACATTACATCAGCTCGAAGAGCGTGTCTGAGAGATTCACTCTCATAGACGTCGTGCTACAATAGCAATTTCTGGCATGGTGAAGAAAATCGTGCCGACAATAACAGCCTGCTAGACCCAAGGCTTGACATGGAAAAACTGCCTAATTCTCTTACAGACACGGCAGTACCGTATATGTGTGTCTTTCTCACATCCAAGGTCTTTATGGCCCGTCTCATTTTGTCTTTAATTTCCGAATACTTTTAAGAACCGAATGTTTTCTATATTGTCATGCGATTATACTTAAAAGGGTTCGTTTCTTCTTGGGTTTGACATTTTCTCCGTGCCAAGGTATTTCGTCATACCAACTGCGGTAAGACAGGCGCTACGAAGTGGTATTGACCATGTAACGTGCTCTATGCTTAATGCCTTACTTATTGCCAAGATTGCACGCTCCTGTGGGGCCTATAATGTTACCAATCGTTCCATAGAGCGTGAGGGCCTGTCACATCCCACGTTAGTAGATTCCAGTGCATTACATAGCTCTTTAGTCAAACAATATCAAATGCGATTGCTCATGTTCATGAAGAAACAGAACACCTTGAAATAGTAGAGGGAGGAAGTTGAAATTCACAGGATATGTTCATTAGTATGTTCTGGAGACACGATTAGCATTTCATTCACCTAGGATTAGCATGTGTTTTGTTACCTAATAGGCACTGGGTCCTCCATGGGCACTGATAACTTGTTCCATGGGTGATGGCATCGACGCGTATAAGGCGCGAATGGCGTCCTGGAGTATAACCATCCATGTTGAATTCACCTGTTTCGAGAGTTCACCTTTGTGGTTGTCTCTGAATCACAGCGCCGCACCCGTCGTTTCACCAAATCCCACACATTTTCGATTAGCGACAAGTCCAGTCATCGGACGGGCCAGAGCAACAGTCTGACATTCTGTGAGAACAAGAACGCACGAATACGTGCAGCAACATTTGGTCGGGCATTTTTCTGGTGAAATATGGCATCTGGGGTGTCGTGCAGAAAGGGTATGACTACGGGTCGCAAGACGTCATTTACGTAGGTCAAACTGGTCACAGTGCCCTGGACAGGCACCAACTGTGATTTATCGTTGTGCCCAATAGCACCCTACACCAGGGCCTTGAGCTGGCGTTGTATGACTTCTGCGAATACAGTCAATGTGATGCGGGAATCATATTCAAACAGACAGAACCTGGATTCATCCAAAAGCACTACCTGCTGCCATTCCTGTCCCTAGTGACGTCGTTCCATATACCATTGCAGTCTAGCATGTTTATGCACATTAGTCAAAGGCAGGCGGAGAAGTGGACGACGCGCGGGTAACCCAGACCGTAATAAACGGCGACGGACTGTCACTCCCGATATGTACAATGTGTTACACTGTTGCGGCAGAGCCGAGGAGGGCGCAGATCTGTCCTGCAATGCCATTCGGATAAGGTGTCGATCTTCTCGGGGTGCCGTATGGGTGGTGCGACCAGACCCATCTCGGCGCATTCTACGACCTTCTGTGAACCATTCTGTACACACCCATATCACTGCCGACAAACTTCATCCTACACGAGCAGCAATTTCTCGGATGGATGTATCACGTTCTCTCATGCCAAAAATGCGCCCTCTTTCAAACGCACTCATTTGACGGTACGGTTCTCGCATGTGTCTGCGAGGTATCCTGCACGTCTGCTCAAATCACACTGATTCAATACCTTCGGTTTATAGCTACAACGAGAGCCGGAGACACATTTTAGTAGTCGACATATCGATCTGGACCTCGAACCTGAGGGGCGACATGGTTCAAATGCTAGTTGTTTCTTCAGATCATAGCAATGCACATGTCCTGTGAATATGAACTTCGTATATCTAAATTGTCAAGGTGTTCTGGTTTTTATGAACATGAGTGTATTTGAAGAATGTTTTACATTTAAATGCATTTATTTCGAAGAGCCCAAATAGGTCTCTTTTTCCCCCTGGTTATTGATGTTGATGATGATGATTGTGATGATTGTCATTGTATGGGGCAAAGCATTCGGGACAGATCATGTTGATGGGGAAGCTGATTATCTAGTAACATCCGTCTTTTGTGCCAATGAACGTCTTCCCTGCGTATTGCAGTTGAATGCATGTAAGACGTGTTGCGTATGACGGTGACAATTATTTCCATGTAAGGCTAAGAGTTTTAAAGATTTGACGCAAGCGCTCTACATAACCATCTTGCTCATATTCAAATTACTACAGCGATGGTGGTTGGATTTTAAAGTGCGGTCTGCGAAGTTACCTCGGTGGGACGCCTCGAACATATTCGTCCTGCCGGATTTGTGTTAAGTGCGAGGCTTCGGCAAGTGGTTTTTTTTTTATTGACCGAGATTCGAGGTGAGTTCTACTGACGATATGGACGGTAAAGTGATCAAGGAATTTCGTATCCAAACGAGTGAGATGGTACTTCCAAATCTATTACTCGGCTTCTAGCAAAGATATTATTGCAGGAAAATCATACTCCTGGGTGGTGGTCCTTCGCGACGTGGAATGTACATGTTTAGTCAAATTTATGTTAACATCCAAAAGTCAAAAACAATTTATTAGCTTTACATAAATCTATATACCTCTCTGTGTTCGTACAAGGATTCAGTCTCATCATCGGAGTGGCTTGGTGTGGGTGTATAAACTTGAATAATTCGGATTTTGTACCTTTCTGACGTACTTACAATTAAACAGGCTTTTATACTTGAAGTTCCCTCAAGTAATGACACTTTGTCGATGATGCTTTTCATTATCAAAACGAATCTATAGTTAATTACAAATGCTTATAAAATGATCTGGACCTCATTACGATTCCATAAGAGTACAAAGTTCACTTCTTGCTCCTACTACCTATCGATAGACATCTCAGGAATACAGTTGGTACTATAATGTAGGGCCTACTGTATAGTTTAGTATGTAATATAGTACTTTATTATACAAGAATGAAGTGGCTAACTCCTCACTTGGACACTGTATTTGTCACACAAAGGAAACGGAAGTACGTTACCTCGGCGACATGTTGGGGAGAATGTTAAAATGTTCAGTAGCAAACGGAAAATAAGTAGTATAATACAAGGATTCGGGCGCCACCACCTCCTCCGGGCTCCCAGGGGTCCCTCCACCACCACCACCACAGGCTCCCAGGGGCCTCCTCCACCACCACCACAGCCAGAGGCCTCCTCCACAACCACCACAGCCAGAGGCCTCCCAGAGGCCTCCTCCACCACCACCACAGCCAGAGGCCTCCCAGACGTCTCCTCCACCACCCGCGGGAAACTTGAATTGGTAAACAAAGCCACGTGCTTTTTGACAGCTATCATCGACAACAACACATCGCTAACCTCAGTACTGCCATCTTGACGGGTCTAAACCTCAGTAGAACCAACTTAACCTAACTAGCGTGAGATAAACAAATCCACGTGTTTTTTGACAGCCACATGCTTTTTTAAAAGCTGTCATCCTCCATCTTTAAACCACAGAGCACCGTGCTGCCCTCTTTATCGTAGTAGATGTAAATTCGTCACCTGTCATCCGCAGTGCTGCCATCTTAACGGGCCTAAACCTTAGTGCTACCAACTTAACCTCACTAGCGCGAGATTTGAATCGGTAAACAAATCCACGTGCTTTTGTAACAGCTGGCATCAGCCATCTTTAATCTATAGAGCACAGTGCTGCCCTCTTTAGCTACTTACCTTTGAAATGTGGTGGCGGATAATTTGAAAAATGCTTTTTGACAGCAGCCATCTTTGAGCACCATGCTGCACTCTTTAGCTAGATGCCTTTGAAATGTGTTGGCAGGCAATTCCACATGACAGCAGCCATCTTTAATCAAGAGAGTACCGTGCTGCCCTCTATGTGGTGGCGGCATTTTGAAAAATTGTACATGCACTTGTTTGGAAACAAACTCACGCGCTTTTTTGACAGCCGTCATCCGCCATCTTTAATCAACAGAGCACAGTGCTGCCCTCTTTAGCTAGATACCTTTGAAATGTGGTGGCGGCAAATTCCACGTGCTCTTGTTTGGAAACAAAGCCATGTGCTTTTTTGACAGCTGTCATCCGCCATCTTTAATCAACAGAGCACCGTGCTGCTATCATGCGGGCAATTTCGTCAGCTGTCATCCGCCATCTTTAATCCACAGAACACCGTGCTGCCCTCTTTATGGCTACTACCTTAAGCACGTAGTAGCGGGCAATTTGAAAAGTTCTGTTAGCTATCATCCGCCATCTGTAATCAAGATAGCACCGTGCTGCCATCTTTAGCTAGATACCTTTGAAATGTGGTGGCGGCAAATTGAAAAATTCCGCGTGCTCTTGTTTGGAAACAAACTCACGTGCTTTTTTGGCAGCTACCATGAGCCATCTTCAATCAACAGACCATAGTGCTGCCCTCTTTAGTTAGATACCTTTGAAATGTGGTGGCGGCAAATTCCACGTGCTCTTGTTTGGAAACAAAGCCATGTGCTTTTTTGACAGGTGTCATCTGCCATCTTTAATCAACAGAGCACCGTGCTGCTATCATACGGGTAATTTCGTCAGCTGTCATACGCCACCTTTAATCTACAGAGTACCGTGCTGCACACTTTAGTTGAAATGTGGTGGTGGCAAATTCCACGTTATCTTGTTTAGAAACAAATTCTATGTGCTCTTCAGCTGTCATCCAGCATCTTTAATCAAGAGAGCACCGTGCTGCCCTCTTTGTGGTGGCGGATAATTTGAAAAATTCTTTTTTTGACAAGCAGCCATCTTTAATCCAGGGAGAACAGTGCTGCCCTCTTTAGCTACTTACTTTCGAGGTGGTTAATTTGAAAAATTCTATTTGACAAGCTGTCATCTTAAATGAAAAGAGCATCGTGCTGCTATCTTGCGGGTAATTTTTACGTCACAGCTGTCAACCACCATCTTGCATTGCTAACCTTAGTGTTACCCTCTTTAGCTACTTACCTTTGAGGCGGACTATTTGAAAAAATCTATTTGACAAGCCGTCACCCACCATCTTGCATCGCAAACCTCAGTGCTGCACTCTTTAGTTGAAATGTGGTAGCGGATAATTTGAAAAAAATCTTTTTTGACAAGCACCCATCTTTGAGCACCGTGCTGCTATCTTTATCGTAGTAGCGAGCAAATTAATATCTAAATGCTTTTTTCTAACAGTTGTCATCCGCCATCTTTAATCTAGAGAGCACTGTGCTGCCCTCTTTGTGGTGGTGGTGGTAAATTCCACGTGCTTTACAAACCCACGTGCTTTTTGTCATCCGCCATCTTTAAACAAGAGAGCGCAGTGCCGCACTCTATGTAGTAGCGGATAATTTGAAAAAATATTTTTGACAAACAGCCAGCTTTATTCAACACAGTTACCGCTATCTTACATCGCTTACCTCGGTGCTGCACTCTTTAGTTGAAATATGGTGGCGATTAATTCGAACAAGTTTAATCATACATCGGGGGGGCTAGAGCAAGCACGTGCTGCAGTGATGACGTCATCATGCATGTTTAGACTTGTCCGTTTTCTTAAGAGTAAGTCGGTGTAAAGGAATGTTGTGGCGGTAAATTCGAACAAGTTTAAACATGCATTGGGAAAGCTAGAGTAAGCATGCGCTGCAGTGATGACGTCATTGTGCATGTTTAGACCTGATCGTTTTTCTTAAGAGTAAGTCGGTGTAAAGCAATGCAATAAGTACAACATTTTTGAATGCGATCAAATATTTATTTACAAATGTACTACAACAGTGTTCGTTTTTGCTGCTGACAAGGTTGGTGTGCTTCTTAACAACGTATGCTTCTGAAATGCCTCCTGCAACATTCAAATTAAACAAAACATTTAGAAATATATTATACTAAGTATGTTATGCTTTACAGAAAAGATCATATACTTCTTACCTTGTTGTCATTCCTTTTCGGAATCATCATCATCATGAGGTACTAGAGAAAGTTCATTCATACACTGTGTACAGTGTTCAATCCTCGGATTCGGTCCATCCCAATCATCATCACCATTTTCTCCTCGATGCTTGTAATGTCGCTCACAAGTTCTGCATAAAGCTACTTCGATCGACATCTTACTGTGAAGAGGAAGGATGTCCCAAAAATTATGTACGTAAGAAGCAGCGTACGTATATAAAAATCCTGGTGGTAAGTATTGAATAAGATGTTTCGGCATCGACGATCTATGTTTATAGAACATCTTAATAGCCTCACTCACTCGTGAAAGATAAATAAGATGTTGCGTATGAGCATGCAAACAGCATGCACATTTACAGTTTTGTTCCATAGTGTACGATGTCGAAGCACACACTAATGAAAATGATAAAGATCTATTCTTATTTATAGTCTCGTAACAATATTCGTTAGTGGATGGTAAGTAACATCACTCATATTAATAATAAGACAATAGGCTGCTGTGTTAGCAGGAATGTTTTCAGATGTTTCAAATTCTAAACGAATATCAACTGGAGATTCTTTTATAGATTCTTCATGATAAGAGCAGTCTATAACTACAATCCGTGCTTTATTTTTAAATTCTTGAGGTGTAAATAGCGGACGATCTTCTTTCTGATAATACGATGATTGAAATTTACAAAACATGTCATAGAGCATCCCAAACTTATTTTTCTCAAAGTTAATGTCTATGTTTTCATAGGGATACGTAATTCCGTTGAGATATAGTCTAACATGTCTTAATTTACAGTGATCAAACAGTGAGCTATCTTTTTCGTGATTGAATTTACGATTAGTTTGAAATCCAAAAATAATGTACAAGGGCTTCTCAGTAAAACGTGATGTTTTAACAGCCCAGCTATGCTTGTTTGTAGGTGGTAAGACGGGATATTCATGCAGCTCCCAACTTCTAAAACGTATAGGTAATGGTGTATCATTTTCTACAATCTTGAGCAATCGAAGTTTTTCACGATCAGATAAGGTTACATGTGGAATCCGCCACAGTATACGATGCAGTGTTATTTTCGATTCTATTGGTGTTTCTACTGCTTTAAGAGAATTGTAATCACTTCGATCACGGATTAGAATAAGCTCTTGTTTTGCGTTGATTATAATACGTGTAAAGTCCTCTGCGAATCCAAAAATATGTTTCAGTGATAACATATCCGTAAAAGTTCCATCCTCATTAATCATCCAGTTGTTAGTAGCTTTTGGACACCATCCAGCCATCCGCAAAAGATTACTTTCTTCATCACAGAAAGAAGGGTAGAGTTTCATTGCACTTGTAATACCAACATTCTTCGTTCGATCTATTTCAACATTATTTACTTCATATCGCGCTTCAGAAAAGAGAAAAGCTAGAGCATGGTTGTTTAGTTGTGAAGTGCTTGGTCCACTTCCATCAGACGTTTCTAGTCGTCCTTCAATATAGAGGTAGCTTTCGTGTGGTAAGGTGTAAACATCTTGCTGATTAATAATAAAATGAATTTCATCATTTTTATTTAATCCAAACGTAAAAGGTTGATAGGAATGAAGCTCACTTCGTACTACACCTTCACGACTTTCTACTGTATTCGTAATGTCTAGCATTTCTTCCATTCTGTTGTAGTAGTGTATATCCTAAATCTTGGAGTATCTGCTTATGGGTATCTGTTAACTCGATGAGTCTCTGCACACATGTAGTATGTCTCCGGAATGTACACCGTGTTTTATAGATGGTTTTCATACTGGTTTAAGATGTAGTTTGTAAGCTACGTACGCGTGCTGATCTAAATGAATAAGCTGATTATGTTTATTTACAAGTCTAAGAGTAATGTTGCTAATGTGTTTTACAGACACAGGATGATAAAGAACTACTGCTGGTTTCTCACAAATAGTATATCCACGTTCCTCTGTAACAATAAAGTCGTGCAGGACGTGCGAAGGTTGTAGATTACTATTCAAGTCTGTAATAATATTACAAGTAATGTTCACATTATAATCGTCGAAGAGTTTTATAGGTTAATCAGACTCGTAACGTACGTTCGGTAGGAGCTCCCTCGATGAAAATCCAAGCAGTGGTCCAATCGAATCAGGTTGTGATTTGAAGTCAATCTTAAATGATGATTCAATAACACATTTATGTGTAATGTTGCTTATAGTGATTGAGAACTTGTAATTATGATTACGAAAACTATCTTCCCCAAACTAATCAATTAACGTACTTTCAATATAGTCGTGAATATCATCTACCGTATAACTACCTGAGGGTAGTGTTAGCACATGCTCATCGTAATAGAACTTGTTTAAACCATCACGCACATTATAGATTTTATTGTAGCTTTCAAACGATACTAGTCCAAGACTATGAGGCTGATAGCTAAGTTCGATTGGTGGATTACAATAAACGGTTGTTTCAGGTCCTTCTCCACGTACAGCAAACGTTCTTTCACTGTTCGTCATCACGTAGACACTAATGCACTTTCTCTACTGTCTGGGTTTGATATAAGAACATAAGACATAATCGTCCACACACGCGTGTATTAAAGTTTTGCACACGGTTTTTATTGTAAACAATGTCCGCACTGCTTCCGAAATAACGTACGAGCTCAAAAGGAGGAGATAAGTCTCCATAGCTATCAAAATACCGTACTTTAGATTTACGTTTTACATAAGCAACGTAATGAGTTCCAGGTCCACGACTGTCGTCCAAGTTAATTACGGCACTTTCACGTTCACGTGGGCGTGCTGGTAGTTGAACGCGCATATACACTCCTCGAAAATAATGAATTCCTAGTTGTTTAGCAAACGTAAAAACTTCATCATGCGTTAGAGCTCGATATGGCAGTGCATTCAGTAGACGTTTTTTGGAGAAATGTAGATACCAAGTCCTTCCTTGTAGGGCGCTATCTTCATGTTCACACCTTTGTCTCGTAACGCAATTGCCTCCATCGTCTTGTTATGACGTTCACTCTCTTTCAACTGTTGTTTCGCTTCTTTTACAGCTTTGACAGTTCTCGCTACAGCACTAGCACCACCTAGCAATGACCCTAAAGCTGTTAAGCCAGCAAACAGCGCAGGAAGAAATCCTCCTCGTTTTGGTACAGGAATAATTCGTGCACGTTTACTAAATATTGCTCTGCACTTTGGAGAAATTCTCGCTCTTGCTGCGCGTAACGCCTTAGTAATAGCTACACGAGGATTGTATTCCCCTCGAATAGCTTTTTGCGCAGCCTTTATAACATCTTTCCATCCAACAGTTTTTACTTTCTTCTTCTTCTTCATATCGTTTGGATATCGTTGTTTTACCATGCTGGACACGACTTTACTAGTCACGAGCAAATCATAAACTAACCGTTACCTCTTGTTTCGTTAAATATCTATATATATATATTACTCTTACGTACTTTATGATTCAGTTATCATGAAGATTATAAAGCAGCAAGACACGCTACCTGTTACCGACATTATACCACAGCTCTTACCTAGTTCTAGTACAACTACAGGAAAACGTCATGGAACGTTGTTTCCTTTTACTGTTCGATGTATTATATCAGGTCCGTCGGGATGCGGGAAAACAAATCTTTTACTCACATTTATTACTTCTGTAAATGGTGTACGCTTCGAGAATATTTACGTTTCCGCAAAGTCACTCTATCAGCTGCTATATACTATTCTACAAACTGTAATGCATGATCTAGTTAAAGATGGAATAAGATATTTTAAATTTAATTCGCATGAGCAAGTACCATCACCAGACGATGTGCTTCCTAATTCTCTTATGGTCTTTGATGATGTCGCAACAGAACAGCAAAACGTTATTCGTGCATTCTTTAGTATGTGTCGGCATAAATATGTTGATTGCATCTATTTGTGCCAAACTTTTCTCGTGTGCCTAAGCAGTTGATACGCGACAACGCAAATGTTATTGTGCTTTTTCGGCAAGATGAGCGCAACATGAGACATGTGTATAACGATCATGTTAACACTGATATGACATTCGATTACTTTAAAAGTATGTGTGCTAAATGTTGGTCATTACACCGTTAGAGCGTTTTAGTTATTGATAAAGAAGGTGATGTACAGCATGGACGATATCGCATGGGTTTCGATCATTTTATATGCATTAACACAGAATTACAGTAACTACTTGATTAAAAACCATCATCATGTTAACATCTAGAAAGGAGATCACAAAACATATCATCCAAGCTCGAAACAATATTCGACGGAAATTTAAGGAGCTTAAACGTATTCAAGCAGACACGGATTTATTTTTAAAAACACAACTAAGTACACAACTCAAAGAAATTTTTAATTCTACTCCATACCATAGTCTACTTCAAGTTTTGCTTCTATGCAAACATCATATCATAAAGAGAAGCATGAAGAAGAAAAGCATAAGCAAGATAAGGAAGAGAAGGAGCAGGATGTAGATCAAGAAGAGGAAGATAAGGAAGAAGAAGAAGAAGAAGAAGAAGAACTTAATGGTACATCACCATCTAAGCGTGTTGAGTTTTTAACTACAGATGTTATTGCTGAAACACCTACTACATCGACGCAAATTCTACCATCTTTGTCTGAGGTTATGATTACACCAGAGTATCGCAATCAGTTTAGAACTTTTATTCAAGATACCTATGGATCTCTCTTTGCACCTTATATAGAAAAACTTTTTACAGGACAAACTGACACTACCTACGGTATTCGCTACGAAGATGACTGTTTCTGGATAGGAAATTCAAATGTTAAGATTAATAACAACAAACTCATTGTAAAAGGTGTTACCTATAAACCTACGAAAGGACTCTTAGAACTTCTTTTCTCACGAATACCTGACAAGGATATAATTTTACAAGATGATCTTAAAAAATATAAAGCAATACTTTTTGCTACTGACGCAACATGACGTAATTACAAGAGAACAGAAGCTGTAAATGCGAATAAGAGTTACAAGTATCGTGAGTTTATTTCTAAGCTGTTTCCGACTGCACGTATTCTTGATGTTATCTACAAGCCTTTGTTGCCGTATGTGGATGTAAGGTACTGGAATGACCCAAACTTACTCGTTGAACGATTACAGCTTTTAAGAGCATCGCAAGAGGCTGGTCACACTGGTCACGGATCAGAAATTCTAGAAATAGAAAGAGAACTACGTTATGCCGGTATTATTTTGTAATGGCTCGTCAAGAGAAGATCTCACCTGTAAAGGTAAACATCGCACGTGAGTTACATAAACCAGCACGTCGCACCTACTGTCGCAGACGCGTTATTACACGAGGAAAAGATGATCTCCGGCTAGCAGACTTAGTAGAAATGATTCCATATGCCTCTAGTAATAAGGGGTATAAGTATCTACTTACTGTTATCGATGTGTACTCGAAGTTTGCTTTTGCACAACCCGTGCGTTCTAAAACAGCAGCTCAAGTTAAAGAAGCATTTAAACATATTGTTGAAGAATTGAAACGCTGCCCAAGGCTTCTTCAAAATGATCAAGGTAAAGAGTTTTACAACAATTATTTTTCTCCTTACCTCAAGTTACTTGGCATTCAACACTACTCTACGTTCAAGCAATCTCAAGGCAAGTGTTGTAGAACGCTTTAATCGTACACTCAAAACAATGGTGTGGCGAGAATTTACAGCGCAAGGTTCATATCGTTGGATTGATCTGCTACCTAGACTTTTATCTAAATACAACGATACACCTCATCGCACTATCGGAACAAAGCTACGTCTTGTTACAAAGAATACACCTCGTATAAATGCTATTCATCTTGTAATTAAAACAGCTGATCCACGTCGCCATCGTTTTAAAGAAGGTGATTTTGTTCGCATCAGCAAACACAAGTCTATCTTTGCAAAAGGTTACACACCTAACTGGAGCACTGAAAGTTTTCAAATCAGAAGTGTTAAGCTTACTAATCCAGTTACGTATTTACTTCGCGATCTCAGAGGACAGCCTATTGAAGGAGGATTCTACATCGAAGAACTGCAGAAAACAAAATATCCTGATCACTATTTAGTTGAACGTGTTATTCGACGTCGTGGCAATAAACTGTATGTTAAATGGCTTGGTTTTAATAACAGCTTTAATTCATGGATTAATAAAGAGGATGTACTTTAAATCTTATGTGTGTTTTCTTTTAATCCTCTACGTTTCCTTTCTTCTAAGTCACTAGGACATGCTGTAGGATTAAACAACACCTGTAATATGTTTGACAATTCATATTTATTTTAGAATATATATATATATAAATATATATACATTTTTACCCTTTGTTTATTTTACGGTCTTTGTCACTCAGTTTTCGTTTTATTACACCAACAACGACAAGTGCTGCTATATTCTTCTGAGCAGCTAAAGCACTAGGTAATAACACACACACACACAGCATAACTTTACGAAGCAGATTTTAACAGCTACACGACATACTCTATGCAGGCAGCATGTAACTACGTGTCAGGCGAACGTGTTCTAGGGCCGCAGGGGAGATGAAGCACGAAGAAAAGAAGATCAATCACTCTATTGAAGAGTCCACGCCCAACATGCTTCCTCATCTTTCTCCCAGCACGTTTCTTCACCTTTTCCTTGTTTACTCTCTCCACAGCCATGATAAGTGTTTATAAGCGAAGACAACTCGTTAGTTTTAGGTCCGTGATACAGTTTAATTAGTTGACATGTACGGCACTGTCTCACAGAAGGTCTTCTACGTAAACTCACGTGTTCATGATGTAAACTACACGTTTGAAGCTCTGGCAAAACAGGATCTTGAGTCCACTCACGTGGCACCTTATCCCAAATCTTCTTTACAGCATTCGCAGCTACATTAACCAAAAATGCCTTTGGTAATGCATTTAACTCTTCTTCAGTAAAAGTGTTTAGTTTCTTTTTGCATGCATAAAACTTTACGATCGCCTTTTCAACTGCGTTACACTTAGTATCTGTTAGAAATGACATGATGTCTTTACTCTACAAATGTTTCTTTTACACTAAGGTTATTTCGACATTGCAGTTTACATATGTTGTTCACTTCCCGGCATGCACTGCAACACAACCAATCAAAGAGCATGCATACATGTTGTAAAGACTGTTTACTTGTTTCTCTACTATGCTCCTTCGGAAGAGTTTTAAATGATGGGCACCCCAATTCATGCATGTCGATAACTTCACACGATGATGGTAGAAAATCACGCAACCATTCTTTCTTTTCACAACAATTTAAAAGAACAAGATCTGCTCTTGACAAATGTGCATTCATCATTAAAGGTAGAAAACGATAAGGTATTCCTTTTTCTTCCCACTTCAAACCTAAATTGTTTTCAATCCACTGAGTCTGCTTTTTTTCTTCATCTGTTTGCAAACAGTAAGGGAACGGTGGACTAAATACTAAACTAACGATTTTGGTGCCCACAGCACACTGCACCTCTTTAAACACAAATTTGTTTCCGTTTACTTTAAAGCCTTGCACATCAACTATTAATGTTTTCGTCATGTTTGCACTCCACTCTCTATCACTGTTTCTCGAAGACTAAAGCTTTTAGTCAACGAACGGGTTTAAACGTGCACAATAACGTCATCACTGCAGCACATGCAAACTCTTGTTTTTATGATGCATACTTATTGCATTCCTTTACAAAGACTTACTCATAAGAAAACGGACAAGTCTAAATATGCATGATGACGTCATCACTGCAGCACGTGCTTACTCTAGCCCCCCAGATGTATGATTAAACTTGTTCGAATTAACCGCCACCACATTTCAACTAAAGAGTGCAGCACCGAGGTAAGCGATGTAAGATAGCGGTAACTGTGTTGAATAAAGATGGCTGTTTGTCAAAAAGAATTTTTTCAAATTATCGGCTACTACATAGGGTGCGGCACTGCGCTCTCTTGTTTAAAGATGGCGGATGACAAAAAGCACGTGGGTTTGTAAAGCACGTGGAATTTACCACCACCACCACAAAGAGGGCAGCACAGTGCTCTCTAGATTAAAGATGGCGGATGACAACTGTTAGAAAAAAGCATTTAGATATTAATTTGCTCGCTACTACGATAAAGATAGCAGCACGGTGCTCAAAGATGGGTGCTTGTCAAAAAACAATTTTTTCAAATAATCCGCTACCGCATTTCAACTAAAGAGGGCAGCACTGAGGTTTGCGATGCAAGATGGTGGGTGACGGCTTGTCAAATAGATTTTTCAAATAGTCCGCCTCAAAGGTAAGTAGCTAAAGAGGGTAACACTAAGGTTAGCAATACAAGATGGTGGTTGACAGCTGTGACGTAAAAATTACCCGCATGATAGCAGCACGATGCTCTTTTCATTAAAGATGACAGCTTGTCAAATAGAATTTTTCAAATTAACCGCCTCAAAGGTAAGTAGCTAAAGAGGGCAGCGCCACCACAAAGAGGGCAGCACGGTGATCTCTTGATTAAAGATGGTGGATGACAGCTGAAGAGCACATAGAATTTGTTTCCAAACAAGAGTACGTGGAATTTGCCGCCACCACATTTCAACTAAAGAGTGCAGCACGGTGCTCTGTAGATTAAAGATGGCGTATGACAGCTGACGAAATTACCCGTATGGTAGCAGCACGGTGCTCTGTTGATTAAAGATGGCGGATGACAGCTGTCAAAAAAGCACATGGCTTTGTTTCCAAACAAGAGCACGTGGAATTTGCCGCCACCACATTTCAAAGGTATCTAACTAAAGAGGGCAGCACTATGCTCTGTTGATTAAAGATGGCGCATGGTAGCTGTCAAAAAAGCACGTGAGTTTGTTTCCAAACAAGAGCACGCGGAATTTTTCAATTTTTCCCGCCACCACATTTCAAAGGTATCTAGCTAAAGATGGCAGCACGGTGCTCTCTTGATTATAGATGGCGGATGATAGCTAACAGAACTTTTCAAATTGCCCGCTACTACGTGCTTAAGGTATTAGCCATAAAGAGGGCAGCACGGTGTTCTGTGGATTAAAGATGGCGAATGACAGCTGACGAAATTGCCCGCATGATAGCAGCACGGTGCTCTGTTGATTAAAGATGGCGGATGACAGATGTCAAAAAAGCACACGGCTTTGTTTCCAAACAAGAGCACGTGGAATTTGCCGCCACCACATTTCAAAGGTATCTAGCTAAAGAGGGCAGCACTGTGCTCTGTTGATTAAAGATGGCGGATGACGGCTGTCAAAAAAAGCGCGTGTGTTTGTTTCCAAACAAGAGCATGTAGAATTTTTCAAATTGCCGCCACCACATAGAGGGCAGCACGGTACTCTCTTGATTAAAGATGGCTGCTGTCATGTGGAATTGCCTGCCAACACATTTCAAAGGCATCTACCTAAAGAGTGCAGCATGGTGCTCAAAGATGGCTGCTGTCAAAAAGCAATTTTCAAATTATCCGCCACCACATTTCATAGGTAAGTAGCTAAAGAGGGCAGCACTGTGCTCTATAGATTAAAGATGGCGGATGACAGCTGTTAAAAAAGCACGTTGATTTGTTTACCGATTCAAATCTCGCGCTAGTGAGGTTATGTTTGTAGCACTAAGGTTTAGGCCCGTTAAGATGGCAGCACTGCGGATGACAGGTGACGACTTTACATCTACTACGATAAAGAGGGCAGCACGGTGCTCTGTGGTTTAAAGATGGCGGATGACAGCTGTCAAAATAGCACGTGGCTGTCAAAAAACACGTGGATTTGTTTATCTCACGCTAGTTAGGTTAAGTCGGTACTACTGAGGTTTAGGCCCGTCAAGATGGCAGTACTGAGGTTAGCGATGCGTTGTTGTCTGTCAAAAAGCACGTGGCTGTCAAAAAACACGTGGATTTGTTTACCTTTTCAAATCTCGCGCTAGTTAGGTTAAGTTGGTACTACTGAGGTTTAGGCCCCTCAAGATGGCAGTACTGAGGTTAGCGATGTGTTGTTGTCGATGATAGCTGTCAAAAAGCACGTGGCTTTGTTTACCAATTCAAATTTTCCGCGGGTGGTGGAGGAGACCTCTGGGAGGCCTCAGGCTGTGGTGGTGGTGGAGGAGGCCTCTCGGAGGCCTCTGGCTGTGGTGGTGGTGGAGGAGGCCTCTGGGAGGCCTCTGGCTGTGGTGGTGGTGGAGGAGGCCTCTGGGAGGCCTCTGGGAGGCCTCTGGCTGTGGTGGTGGTGGAGAAGGCCCCTGGGAGCCTGTGGTGGTGGTGGTGGTGGTGGTGGTGGAGGGATCCCTGGAAGCCCGGAGGAGGTGGTGGCGCCCGAATCCTTGTATTATACTACTAAAATACTAAGGTTATCACGCATCCCGTTGGAAGACGCAATCACTCCCAAATTTTGCACTCCTTGCCTCTAAGAATAACATCAGCTGTTACAGAAAAATGGACTAACCTGGCCTTGATTGGGGTGCATTGGTTTTTTAAATTCCTAGAGCACTATGGGACATAAATCCATAGGCCATATTTCATGACATCTCCACTGAAAGGCATACGCAGTCAACTGCGTAACTAGCCATCATTTTTCCAGGAACGAAAGAATGACAGAATAGAGTTCTAATTTCTGGAATTGCCGTATGCAATATATCGAAATGGAGAGAGTTCACAGCACTTGAATATGGACACGTACAGTACAAGCAAGCCAGCCACTCTGCTCCTTGGTGTAAAAAGGGAAGGAGAGTAAAAACGTATGCATCTTCTTTGCCCTGGGTACTGAATGTGATACAAAACGAAGTTCCATACCTGGTCATGTTTTCTTCTTACAGAATTAATGATACACACCAGAGTAAGAACTTCATTATGTGCGATGGAATAGGATGCGGAAATCTGCAAAAACTTGGTTATAAAATGATACAAGTGCAATCATGCCACCTGGGTACTTCACAGTGACAAGAGGTTAAAGCTGTGTTCAGGTACACACATGCTCAATGACTTTGCCTAAATTTTTCGATTCACAGTACTGGCACTCAACTTCGGGTTGAATGTCGTGCATGCATTTACAATAAATGATGAACCTCTTCATTATCCTGCTCTTAATGCGAGAGATGATCGGTCAGCTCGTGAAACTCGTTAATTTCTGGAAAGAAGTCTTGTTGTGAGTCTAGCTTCCCACCACATTCCAGTCAGTGTAAGGCTTACTTGTTGATATAAACATTTCTATATGTGGAGTTTATGGTGGCCATGCGGTGCAATTTACTCATATTTTTTGTTGACTGCTGAGAAACGTCTGTTAAGGTCAACCGTGTCTACATTCTTCCAATAATTCCTGCCTGTGCATATCTCTAATCCTCCTCGCAAGACCTTCAGCCCTCTGGCTCCTGTCTTCGTACATACCCCCCGCCCCCATATGTACCCTATGCCTATCATCTCCAAGTATCTCTTAATTTTTTCTAGCCAGCATCCCTTATACATACTCTTCAGTTGTTCGTACGCGGCTTGTAGCACCCTCCCGCCTACTTGTCTTTTCAAAATCATCCAATATTTAACTATTCGTTTTACAGGCTCAAATTCCAAATCTTCCCCACATATTAATTACACCCCTGCATTACCTTTGCATTGCGGGAGCCGCATCTACGCCTTACCGAAATTACTAATGATTCGTCTTAATTCCACTCTTTTCTCATCCAATCCCCATATTTCAGTCCCATACATTACCCTACCAAAAACCACCGATCTTAAAACTAACCTCAAGATTTTATAACTGATACCCGCAAATTTAGTAATTTTTGGACTGAGGCTAGGGCGGCCATACCTTTGCTTCTCGCTCTTCTAATTTGATAGTCCCAAGTCCCTTTGCTGTTAATAATGACTCCTAAATATTCCAACTTACTTACTTGTTCCAAACTCTCTCCCTGCACGACCCAGTTCCCATCCTTCTTCCTTCCTTTGTGTACCTGGGTGACTAGCACTTTAGATTTATTCCCGTTAATTTTCAAGGCGCATTTTATTGCGAAATCCGACACTGCATTTAAGCCCCTCTGCATTACCCCTGAAGTTAGAGTCATCAATATCACATCATCAGAAAAAATAAATCCCGGTATCTCCAACCCATTAATCACCGGCACGGCCAAGTTGTTTCCCCTGTGCCCATCCAATATATCGTTAATAAATAAAATAAACAATATTGGCGATAATTTACACCCTTGGTTTAAACCCACCTTAGACTCTAAGGGTCTGCTCAGCCTATCGTCCTCCAATTTTACACAGCGCCTGACCACCTTATATATCGCCTCCACTGCCCTTATCATCTTTTCCGAAACCCCCAACCTACCCAGTTTCTCTAATAGAGCCTCTCTATTCACCTTATCGAACGCCTTTTCAAAGTCAATTGCCGCTACATACACCTTACTCTTGGCAAACTCATATACTTCTCCAAGACCGTCTGGACTATCATTATATTATCCACTGTTCTTTTCTTTTTTCTAAATCCCACTTGGTAATCTGACAATACTTCATTTCTTTCGGCCCATCCACTTAACCTGTTCGCTAACACACCTGTATAAATTTTACTTAAGGAATCTAACAGAGATATTCCCCTATAATGTTCAGACGGTTTTTGCTACCAATTCCCTTATATATTGGACATACAATTCCAGTTTACCACACCTTAGGGTACTTCCCCTCATCAAAAATATTATTGTATAGTTTAACTATGCCCTCTATCATTGTCCCATTTTTGCTAATTTCTTTTCAAAACTTATTATTGATACCATTGCAAACCCCCCCCCCCCACCGCCGACCCGCCCCTGATTCTTCTTATCATTCCCAAGGTTTATTCTCTTGTAACTTCCTTGTCTTGTTCTTAAATTGCCACTCTTATATTCCTCCAAATTGCTTCTTCCCCCGTCTACTCAACCATACCTCCGCTTACCCCCGAGCAATTCCCTAAAGTAGCTCACTCACTGTACATCCTCTACTCGTTTTCCCTAGACTCCTTCCATCCTTAATTATTCTGTTTATCCTTCTCTACACTTTTTGAATGCTGTTCAATTTACATTCCGTTTGATCCTCTAACCACCCCATTTTAACCTCACAAATGTTTGTACTCTTTCCTTAACTTACAAAAGACCCCTCTTTCTGCGCTCCCACCTTCTTTCCTATACTCCCCTAACGCTCCCAACACCCTCTTTCACGTTCCTTCACACTATTTATTAAACCATTCTTCTCCCTCTTCCTTTATCTTCTTCCACCTTTTTCCGTATGCGCTGTTATCTTTATTGGATGTAGCAGCAATTCCAAAGCTTCATCAATATTATTCACCTTTAACGCTCCTTCTCATCCATATTTCAGTAGGTGTAATTCTTCTTTTGCTACCCTATCCCAATCCCGTTCCACTTTCCCTGTCTATTTCTACTAATTATACCCACTCCCTAGTTCACCATTCATCTGAACGTATTTCCTTATAAGCTTCTCCTCCCCCTTTTTAACAGAACCCAGATTGGGAAATGGTGTGATTTAATCCAATCTCCTACTTCCATCCTTACAATATCCTCTAACATACCTTCCGAGCTTAAAACTATATCTGTCACACCACCTCCCTGCTCTGAAACATAGGTCAATTTCCCGGTACTGTCATCCTCCTTCCATCCATTCAGAATATATAAATTCCCTGCTGCGCACAACTCTAAGAACTTCTCCACATAGCTGTTTATAATTTTAATCCTCACTTCTTCTACTTTTCAACATACACCTCCCTTCTTCCCTACTACATACTGGGCTCAGTTCCCCTATTCTCGCGTTCCAATTTCCAAATAGCAACATGTCCTCTTCTTATGCAAACTTCTCTCCTATCATACTAATATCCACCAATAGCTCTTCAAAGAGATCCTTGTTTTTGTATACGGAACTGCTAGGATGGCAATGTACGAACCATTGCACATATGTTTGTCACTATATAAATCACTTAAAATAATCTGAGCACGTCGGAAGCATTTCACAACGTACCATTTGTTGTGAAGGTCAAATACTCAGACTATAATATTTGCAGCAAATTTTACATGCCTGAGGCTCACCAGAGTATGCACCTTTCTGGGTGGGGATCTATCAAGGTATCCTTTGCCTGTCGTAAGAGGCGACTTTAAAAGGAACCACGGGGACTCTCAACTTGGGAGAGTGGGTTGGCGAGTCCGGGGTTCCTAGCTGCATTTGGCATGAATTACACTTTTCTTGCCAGTCTCTGTTATTTGATACGTATTATTTCAATTTTCTTGGTCAATACTAAAACTCTTTCTGCTGCGTTGTTTTCTAGGTTTGCGCCACTCCTTTCATCGATCATCGTGGTCTTTCTTGTTTTCTTGAAACTCCTCATCGTTCAAAATGTCATAAGTTTTTTACACTGGCGGGAAACGAAATCCCAACCCCCCAAGAATTCATTACGTTGTGCGGACGTCTCAGATAGTTGCGTTCCAACCTACAGCCATCACTGGCACCTGGAAAGAAACGTCTCTCATCTGAGAACACAACAACAGACTGAAGTGTACAGCGCGTATTTAAAGCGAACTTGCTTTGCAATGTCATAGTGGCTCTACTAGCACCATTCTTAGCCAACCAGCGCACAAGAATGAATAGGTGTCATATTTGGATGTGCAACCACGCCTCCCGTATTTCGTTTATCTAGCACAATTCCTTCGTGATGTTTGGATGTCATCTTCCTCCAGTGTATTTCTTCTTCTGATTTGTGCAAGTAGAGATAATTATTTCGTTGTATTTCCCCCGAGTTGTGTGCTGATATATTACAGGAGCAATCGAAGCCAAACATAGTTGTGATGTATTTATGCTGTATGTTGTTAGTTTCTGGGAATTAAATATCCAAGGTGGATGTAGGCAAATTCAAACCCTCAGATCCGGGTTTGTATGCGTTATTTGGGTAATAACTGTGATTTTATAGAAACATGATAGGCTAAAGTTTGAGGTGAATAATATTTTCTATTTAGGACTTGGAATAGGGTACTGTGCTCTGGTCATGCTTATCGTTAGCTCTCTGAACACTGTGGGCAAGGTACAGCGATGCCTTCTACATCCTTCTGACCTCCAAGTGTTCATGGGGCTCCCTGACGTTGTTCTGGGACCACGCCGGGCCTTCAGTGTTATTGTTCACTGAATTCCCATGGAAGAAGTAAGAATGTTGGCACTTGGTGACCAGTAATTATCTGATAATATGTTCTGCTCTGAACATTACAATCTACACATTTGGCTCCGTACCGCTGGTGCGACAGACGGGCTTGCAGGCCAGGTGCAATGTTCCTCAGATACGTGTCTTTAATACGGGAATGTGGAACTAGATAAGGAGAACAAATATTTCTTTCCATTTTGTGGCGAGGTAAAACACATTTCTTCCGGGGCTGTTCAGGTTGTTGCTGGACGTAGGTGGTAAATGATATGCACTTGACTTCTGTATTCCACGTATTGTGTGCTTGTGCTTGTCATTGGTTCTGTGTTGATCCTGTTTGCTGTTGAACTTTCTACTACCCACTCTGAAGACCGTACGCTCATACAGTGCGACGCTGCTACGTTGTACAGTTCAGAATATTTTCCCGCCTAACGGGCGAGATAATGGACAATATTCCAGTGGTCCTATCTTAAAAACCTGGTTCATTTGTCGTTGAACAAGGGTAATGGAACTGAACAACGCTTTTAGAGAACTGCCGTTATTTACATCGGACATACAGCGTGTTTTTACATCTAGCACGAAGTCGAGGGCGGTAGTGCACAACTATTAGTCACTTCAGAATTCAGGTACGGTAATATGGGCACAATGGAAGCTTTTAAGAACATTCCATTTATTATGGAGTCCTAATACACAGTCCGTAAAAATCTTGCAGCAGAGTATACATGTACGTACCTTTGTGGGTGGGGGTTTGTCATAAGAGGCGAGTAGAAGGGGAGCTTGGGTTGCCGATCACGGTGTTCCTAGCTTACTTCACATTCTCTTGCTAGACACTACGTCTTTTCCGTACTATTTTGATGGATACTAATCTCATTTGGTCATGATTTTTATTATGTTTGTGCCTTTCGTTTCCACGATTGTTGTGGTATTTCTTCTCTTTTTCCCTAAACTTTCAGGGGGGCATGCCGTGTGGTCCAGCGTTGTGTCATGATCAGTCATTGCAGAATTCGAACTCAAACATAGTTCTGGTGACGCTACCCCTTGTAATGTAGACGTTAAGTGCTCTACTCGTGTATGTTGTTAGTTCCTGTACTCACACTAAACCTCTTACAACGGGGGTCAGATGAATTACTTCTACATAAATTACGACTTCCAAGAAAAGCAATTGCCTGTTACTTGCTCATAATTTGTGTTGAATGCTGTGCGTGGGGTGGCGACCACAAGTTCGTATGAGTCTGGCATATCCCTACTTTTCTAAACCAGATTCTAAGGTTTAATCCTTATTATATGAATCCTCTTTGTCTATGTCCGGCCATGACGATTTTTATGTTTGCGCCTCTATTCACGCTCGTCCTTATCTTTCTTCTTTTACTTGAATATCTTCATAGTTCAAACATCACAAACCTCCTATTTGTTCTTCCGATTTTAAAAAGGGATATGGTATCTAGTTATGCTCCCTTTAGAAACTAATCAATACAAGTGACTTTCTGGTGTGTGGATCTGAGTTCTGGTGACGCTGCCACATGTCAAGTGCTCTACTCGTGTATGTCGATAATTCCTGGGAACAAAACTAGCCAAGTAAATATGTAATCCTTATAATCCACTAGAACCCAGGCCACATGAATTATTTTCACAATGAGTGCGATTTCCTAGAAAAGTAATTGTCTATTACTTGATCACAATTTTTGTAGAATGCTGATAACACTGTTGAGTTCAGCCTTGCCACATCCTTAACGTGTGTGTTTTAATTGACAGGACCATTTGGGAATCTGTCACATTATCTGTCCATGGTACATATAATTATTGTCCTAGTGTACTACTTTAGCCGAGTGATATCTTATGACCATGCCAAATCCAATGACAGGGGAAAAAAGTGCTCAGAATTGTATTTCTAGACGACTCTATTCCTGGCTACTTTTCGCCCAAGTAATAAGAAACATACTGCGCATGAACAGAGCATATCGCACACAGCCAGAATTCATGGGTTTAGTTACATGACAATTAAAAGGATATTCATTATGGTCTTTGACTTGGAATGAGATCATTAAGTCTCAAATAGAACTGAGGGCCAGTTAGCTCATAAATACGTCTGAAATATCGCAAGATTTATTGTGAGACCCTCTTGACCCATATCGAAAAGTGATGTTGATTTCAATTGCCAAACCACCTTATATTTATTTTCCACGGCTTCTTTCGGCCGGCTGTGGTTAATTTCTAGAAGCATGCCACCTGGATATGAAATGGACCGCTGTTTTATAACATGTTGCAGTGATCATGGGTGTCATCATTTATTGAATGCGTGTCCTTCCCGCCATAGACATTGGCTGTGCACATGTACTTGTCTCTTCTCAATTCATTTATACTGATCAGGAGCATCGCACTATGTATCATTTACTGCAGAGGAAAAGTACACAGCAGATGTTTGTAGCTCACCAGACTATCCACCACTGTGGGTGTAGAGTATGTTCACGGTATCCATTGCCTGTGGCGCGAGGTGACTGGAAGGCTAACCACAGGGACTCTCAACTTGCGAGCCTGGTTTGGCGACCTAGGTCTTCCTAGCTGTGTGTGGCATTACTTCACTTTCCCTGACAGACATTACGACTTCATTCTTTCTTTCCAGATTCTCTTGGCGAACACTGTTCTCCACGTGCCACGATGAATTTTAGGTTTCCGTCGCTCCATTCCACGATCGTCGTGGTCTTTCTTATTTCTCTCGAAATTTATCATTCTTCAAAGGATCGCAAGTCTTCTATTTCTTTTTCCGATTTGTGTGATAAGTAACAGTATTTACTTGTTTCCAACACGTGGCTCACCCTCTTTTCAGCAGGACATGCCGTGTGGTCATGGGATGTGTCCTGACAAATCACACCAGTAATCGACTTCACAAACAGTTCTGATGTTGTTACTTTATGTAATGTGGAGGTGCAGTATTCTTCTCGTGTATATTGTTACAACCTGGGAATGAAATTAGCCGAGGTCAGATGAATTACTTGTATAATAATTCCGATTTCCTAGGAACATGATTGCCTAAAAATTTATATGTACTGGAATTTCTTACCGCCCGATGCTCCTGTTTATTCTTAGCGCTCTCTACACAGTGAGCAAGTTTTAGATGTGACTTTCACATTCCACTGAAATTTGAGTACCCATGTTGCTCACTGGCGTTTCCTGGAGCCAGGCCTTGGCTTCCATGTTAATCCTCAATAGGTGTTTCCAATCGTGAAGAACCTGTGCCTTTGATGGTGTGTAGAAGCATGCGACTATATATGAAGCTGAATACAGCAATGTTTGTGGTCGTGGATATTGTCAGTTACTGAACGCATGTCTTGCCTGTTTTTCTAACTAGCAAAATGCATATGTATTTATCCCTTTACAATTCACGCAAACAAATTTGGGCACATTGACAGCATCTCACAACAGAGGCCAAGTAGACAGCACTGTCCACATCTGTGTACAAAACATTCTGCCTGTGGCATGAGGCCACATTGTGACCACTGTTGATTCCTAGCTGTGTGTGGCATTACTTCTCCTTCCCATGCCAGACACTACGACTTCATCCTTCTTTTCCGAATTCTCTTCAACACTATTATCCTCCTGCAACGACGGTTAGGTTGGAGCCTTTTCATTCCTCGATCGTCGTGCTCTTTCTTCTTTTCCTTGAACTTCCTCATTCTTGAAAAGATCAGGAGGTCTACTTCTTCTGCTGATTTGTGTGTCGTATTTCCTCTGAAACAGTAATAAAGATCACCTGACAGCACATGCTGCGTGGTCCACAGTTGCGTCCTGTTGAACCCAGACATAGCTCGGATGTAAGTTGGAAGCTCAGTGCACCCCTCGTGTATGCTGTTAGTTCCTTGGAATTAAAAGAGCCAAGTAAAGATGTAATCACATTAGTCCTCTTAAAACCGACGTCAGAAGAATTACTTGTAAGATATTTGCGAATTCCTAAGAACGTGGTTGCCTTTAAACGGAGGGGAACTGGAATTTGTTACTGTGCTTCACTCTTGTTTACTGTTAGCGCACTGTACACTGTGCGTAAGGTTGAGATGTGTTCTTTACGTCCCACTGATCTGCGATTGATCATGCGACTCACTGATGTTCTCTGAAGTCAGGCCTTGGCTTGCATGATATCGCTTACTGATTTTTTCCAGTGGATGAAGTATTCCCTTCCCGAGCGATTATTTCGTTGCCGAATCAATAGTTATTTATTTTCTTCCATTATGTGAGAAATCCATTCTTTAATTTTTGCTGGTATGGTTTGAAATGCCCTGTATATATACCGAGTTGCTCACCAGCACCTTATTTTATGGAGATAGGCAACCCAAATAACGCGCATAACCTAAAAATACTTATAATTCAGTTTTATGAATACCAAATAACTCATTTCGCCTTATGGTCGACAAAGCTCTCTCCTACCTGTGTAGCATCACTCTAAATTGATCCATAGAACTACTGTGCACAATTCCGCGCCAAATACTAAGGACCATTCTGCAATCATGTGACATATTGCGCCTTGAAATATCACAGGTACCCGTAATATGATTCAATTAACAGGTTATGCCACGTGCTTTGTAACGTAAGGAAGTTAAATGAACACTGTAAACCTCCATTGAAGACTTTAAAACGTATGTTAACTTTCGAGGTGGAACGGCCGTACGTAGCCTAAGTACTAAACCTCTAGCAAGCATTAAGTATGTTGCGTTCGTGGCTGAATTGGTTAAAGTCTGGAGCAGACGATGTGTGAGTATCTGGAGCATAGTGATTCGAATTCAGCATAAGGCAATTTTTTGAACGACAGAGGTGCTCCATTTCAGCGGGGATTCAATGAAAAATATCCACAGCCTGTTTCATTCGACCCGGAAAGAAATGAAATGAATGAAGCCCCCATCTAGCGACGAGGATAGGATTTATTGTTCCGGCTGCCGAAGCCTGTCGCACTCCTCTGGGGCAATTATTAATGAATGACAGATGAAATGAATTGGTATTGAAGAGTGTTGCTGGAATGAAAAATGTCAGGGATAATCGGAGTACCTCAGCGGGGATACAATAATAATAATCAGTACCTATTTCTTTGCTATTGGTCTTAAGGGGTGTGCTTTGATTTGGCGTCCTTTTCCTAATGGGTGGGGGAAGGATTGGGAAGGAAATAGGACTTGGTCTTTCAAGAAGGTACCATCCCGACTTTCGCCTGGTGGTGAAAATGAGAAACCAAGGAAAACCCTCTTCAGGACGGCCAGAAAGGGATTTGAATCCACAACCTACCGAATCCAATGCACACAAATAGTAATCCACATCAACGTCGTAACATGACATCACTTATTAATTTCTTCACGATGTATTCCTTTCAAAAGTGCGTTGAATTTTTGCTAATTTATGGAGAAAGTACGATCGAATTAAAATCTATGCCACGTGCTCCGTAACTGTAAAAAGTTAAAAGAACACCGTAAAGTTGTTACTCTGAATATGCATGGTACTCTACTTCTAAGAACTCATGCGAATATACCTATGATTTCTGCTGTCATCTGCAGATACACGTATAGATTTAGTTATCAAAGACCGCCATCTCGCTGGTCTCATCTGGCTCCGCGTTGATTCCATGGTATACTGGAAACTGCTACGCTGTCCTCCCACTCGCAGCTACGGGCCACTCACATACATATAAACAGAGATGCAAGTCATATTACATGAAGTATTATCTGACTTCCAGGTATAGGCGATAATGGTAGTGACCACTCATAGGCTGGAGATGGACTGCCACAAGTAGCGATTGATATCCCAGAAGATCGCCACTCGCGGAATTAAACTATCCTCTAAACTGAGCGTCACTCTTCACTTATTCATTCCCGGCTGATATGGCTACATTTATTTGATGGCCTTTATAGCATCTGGTATTTCACACAAGCTAACTATAGCTCACCGTACTCACTGTTTACTACAGACTGACGATTATGGATAGCTACTCGGTCTCTAAATGAAAATCATTCGTTTAGCCTGTTTAGAGTATCACAACAATATCTAGTATTCACAAGAGTAATACTGATCACCCGAACTTGATATAAGTACCACACACACACCTCACTCAATGACTGTAGAAAGAAACAGTCTGCGCTGAGACGTGAACCACACGAAGAATGGTAGAGAATACGATAAAATGAGCAGGGTGAAACGCCTTATACAGCCGACTAGTTGATTCCGCTAAGGAGAGGGAACGTTCATTCAACTTGGCATATTCGCACCGCTAATAGTCATCTTCCATAGTTGAATGGGTGCTCAATTTGCAGCTCTTTACAACCTCTATCTACTGAACTACTTCCATTTAGATCGGATCCCAGGCTTCACGGTAATTACGAATGGTTCCATTGTGCTATAGGCACGCTGGGTGGGAGAACGAGGACTTCCCGCTCTGCGTTACGGAAACCTCCAAAGGCTATCTGGTCTTCGTCACTGCGATGCTGTCTCAAGTGGCGTCATTTAGAAAGCGTCGAGAACTAAATCATACTTTTACATCATTGAATATTGAAAATTTGAGGAGTTCATTGATCCTTTTTATGTAATTTTCCTGCCCTTGTAAGGAATTAGTATTATCATTATTATTAGTGAGCCCGCGAAATCTCGAGAAAATAGGCAGGGAATTGGTGGTAATGTACAGTTCTTAAGTTGAAACCCTGTAAATTAACCACGTCTTCTGACACAGGCAGCATTTTAAGTCTACCGTCATATCGCTAGCTTTCTTGCACTATAGAAAGGGTAATACCACGGTCACGCGGTACTCAGAGCTTCTCACTCTCCTTAAGCGGAATTAGGGCTCCTGCCTCTGAACTCGCGCAGCATCGTTCGTGTTCCGGACAGGGAATAAAATGCTACTTGCGACCAAATATCTCATAAATTGATGCGGAAAAGGGCACATGTCTTACTAGGCTCCCCGACGTGTCTAATAAGTTGCTATTGAACTGTTTGATCTACGAAGTCCACGCATACTCACGTATGCCTATCGGCTACATTATATCTTCACTCATTTCGAGTTACGTTCTAAGATTCCTCGTAGTCATTATTCCTGTCCGGAATGGACAAAAATGTTTCTTCAGTCTTGTCATGTATGGCTTGATACATAAATATATACAGTTGATCTCAATGACTTGGAAGAATTCCGATCTTGGATTCTCTTCTCTAAAATGAACACATGGTGGTTTATCTTCTGTCAGGACTAATATTCGCATTATGAATATTGGCGTAACAGGGAGTGTTAAGGCAAGATAAGACGTCTTTGAATTAGTGAGCGACGCACTCATCAGGCAGGAATGGTACCATAATGACCAGATGGGCAGAGAACTACGGGGAATCGCGAACCACGGAAGCAGCCCAGATAAGAAGAAAATCCAGAGGAGCAGGCCAGATGACAACGCCTACATTGATGAGCCTATGAACAAATTGTTGCAAGTCACCGCGTGATTAATTGCATTTAATAATTAACTTCTTGGTGCGATACCGTCATTTCGTCCTTGATAACAATAAACTGTCCGTCTTCGTAGCGTAACGGTCAGTGCTATTAGCTGCCGTCCTTGTGGGCCCGGGTTCGGTTCCCGGTACTACCACCAATTTTAAGAGCGGAAGAGGGCTAGTACATGCAGCTCACCTCCGTTTGGGGTGTCCCTGAAAATAGTTGCATTGCTGAGGGACGAGGACTCGAGTTCACTTCATCAATTTATTTTCTTTGCTCTTTTTAAATTAATTCCGATTACATTAAGGTAAGACCGAGAAACTGGTAAAGATAAATGCATGAAATTTTTACAGTACATTCCTCAACTCTTACTAGGTGCTGGAATCTACAATCGGAACTGTGGTTCAATAAATGTGGGATTAATGATTTTTTTGTTTGAAAAGATATATTCTAATACAAAATATCATGTACAATGAGGCATAACTCTCAAGGTGTTAGTCGCAATGACGTGATTGTAGATCCCCAGCTGTATTGTATACACATTAAGTACCTGTCAAAATTTCATGGTTATACATTGTATAATTTTGAAGAAAAAGGAACATTTATTGAGATTTTTTTAGTTTCAAGAAAATCAACTCCATAGTTGAAGAGTGAAAAAAGTATCTTAAAAGTTACTCCATATGTTTTCCTAGACAAATTAGAAGTATCCAGCACTATAATCTGACTCGTCACTGGCTAACCTGCTCCTTTTTCCTTCTTTCTTGCTTCTTTTGTTGCCATATTTGCCGCAAATTCTGCTTTTTGCACCCTTAACCATTCAAGCACTTTAAATCCAGATGCTGCATGCTTTCCTACTCCCAGTTCTTCAAGAACCATAAGTCTGCCTGAATTCCCATGATTTAAGGTTATTACAGCATTTGAGACCACTAACATTAATTTATTATATCCCACAAATCCTAATACAGATGATATTATTAAAAACTAAAAGAAATGTGAAACCACAAGAAGGATTCAATAAACATAAAACTTTATCGCCAATTATTTGTTTGTAAACAACGGTAGGCAGACATAATAGAGCGCAACAGTATAGAAAACTTCCGGAGCTTTAAAATGAGCCAAACCACAGCCTTCTAGGTCAAGAAGTTCCCGATATATCAATGGCTATACCAATCGGTGCAACATGAAACGAAAATCCATGCAGTATAGATGTAAATTTTAAAAATAATTAAAAAATACTTCTAGGACGAATTTGCATATAAATGATACACCAAAATGTTCATTAAATTCCAAATTATAACATTAGTCAATAAACGAAAAAAGTTATTTTTTCAGATTTTGGCGTTCGGTCTTACCTTAATTATCTTTGTTCCTCTCAAACATACTTAATGGTTAGTGTTTGACATCCTACCCCTGCTGCAGCAACGTGTACGACAGGCAAGTTGTTGAAGCATTGGGACGTACGTTTTGAACAGATTTTTGTGGGAAAATTTACGGTTTAATTCACATTTAATTGTATTAACAGCCTGAAAATGTACTTCAACTACTGAATTCCGACCACTGATAATTAAATTTTTAACTGTTTTTGTCTATTCCGCCATCCCCAAAAGTTCCAGTGTTGATTTCCGATACACCCTGTTGTCAACTGCGCGAGGAAGTAAGGCAACGCTAATGGAGATCTACAATAATATTTGTCAGTTTAAAAAGAGCCTCTTGGGTCAGGCGGCAGCTCGCTTGCCTCTCACCGCTTGGTTCCGTGGTTCAAATCCCTGTCACTCCATGTGAGATTCGTCCTGGACAAAGCGGAGGCGGGACAGGTTTTTCTCCGGGTACTCCGGTTTTCCCTGTCATGTTTCATTCCAGCGACACTCTCCAATTTCATTTCATTTCAACTGCCAGTCATTAATCATTACCCCAGAGGCGTACGATAAGCTTCGGCTCTAGATGGGGGCTTCATTCATTCCATTACTGACCCGGTCGAATGACTGGAAACAGGTTGAGGATGGTCATTTTTTCATTTACGTAAGGAGTGGCAAGGTTATTCCGCTTGGCCTCAAGTCGATTTTCTGGCTTTCGAACGATGGTGAGAGTGAAGTTATTATGATTGTACTCGTTCAAAAACTTGACATTTGCTTTCTGTCAACTAGATACCGAAAGACTGGGTTTTGCAACAAATGCTAGTTTTAAGTCATCACGAGAGTCTCTTTGGGGTATTTGAGACACAGGTCTCCAGTGAAACGACATTACGTTACTTGAGCTATTGGATTTGGATAATTGCGAGCTGGTTTCTGTCCTGGTTTACTACACCAGAGTTTCTCAGTCTAGGTTCCCAACCGTTCAACGATATGATTATATTTAATGAAGTTGTAAAAGGAAATAATAGATCTTCATTTTTATTCTAAAATCATTACAATCACAATGGGAAATGATTATTTCTGATAACATTAGAGATGTTTGCGAAATTACTAACTAGTTTGATAGATGGCAGTTGGGTTTATGAAAGGTTCTTCCATTGAAGCTCAACTTGCAGGATTCCAGGAAGATAGAGCAGATGTTTTATATTCGCGAGGTCAAATGAACTGTATCGCTATTGGCTTATCCAAGGGAAGATTATGGAACACTACTGACGAAAATGGAGGCTATTGGATTAGACAAGAGAGGGGTTGTTTGAGGGGCTAAATATCTAGAAAACAGAACTCAGAGAATTATAGTAGGTGAAGCTTATCTGGTCCTGTAATGGCCTAGAGGGAGGGGTTGTATCCTTGTTTAACGTCGTAATGAAAGACCGAAGGGAAAGATGGCGACCGAGGCCGTGTGAAAATGATAAACCAGGGAAAACCATCTTCGGCGCTACCATTACGTTTTCATGTACGGAGTAATACACTAGTTACAGGATTGTGGTCGACTACAAAAGACCTAGAAAATGTTGTAAGATGTTGAAAATTTCATACTGGGAAGACTTGGGAGTAAAGAGACGAGCTGTTCGCCTAAGCGGTACGTTCCGACCTGTCATTTGAGAGCTTGCGTGGAATGACATTAATAAACAAATAAGCTTCACTGGAGCTTTTACAGATAAGAAGGAACATAGTGTGAAGACAAAGTTGGAATTCAAGAAGACATACTGGGGAAAATATACATGGAGTGGAGTAACGGGAAACCTTCGGTAACTTTCCAGCTTCATTGAAAACATTTAAGAAAAGGGAGATAATCAATTGATAAGGAAAATACCACATGGGCGACAGCCCTAAATCCAGATGATTGATTGATTGATTGATTGATTGATTGATTGATTGATTGATTGATTGATTGATTGATTGATTGATTGATTGATTGATTGATTGATTGATTGATTGATTGCCTATCACATGCCTCAAAATTAAGAACTCAAATTGACTGACAGCGATTCACAACTAGTGACAATCAGCGTTGATGCATAAAAGAGATGGACAACTAGAAGGGAAGTAGCCAGTCGACCACGCCCTTCATTCAGTTGCGTCAGCCTGAGGATGTATCGTGTATAAACAGCATTCAGTGTTGTTAACGAGATATAGTCATGGATAATTGGTTGACTTAGTTTTAACATAAATGAGTTTACACTCAATTAAAATATTCATCAATCCATAGTAGTAATAATAATTAAAAGTTTTATTACATATAATCTGATGATTTTCTTACATCCACTTTGAAGATACTGATTGCCACACTTCTTCTCTTATCAAACATTATGTATTTGCTTCTTTTCCCTTTCATTTTCTAGATATGGGTTGTTATTATAAACTGGTGTATATTTAAGACTTGTGCTGTAGATAGTAGAAGTTTATGCTTTTCTTCCCTTTTATGTTTCTTTCGTTGTGGATATTATGTATTTTACGTGATATTTCTGCTTCGAATTTTAAAAAGAATTAATGTCCTCTAATTTCCGATCTCTGCTTTCCTTCTTAGTAATTTTTGGACTTATTTAAGATGGTATATTTTTCTAAGAAGTGTTATTTTTACTCATTTTCGTACATTGATTCAAGTCACCTGTAACTGGAGAAACATGGCATGTCACCCTGTCTTTAATTAAGTGATACTTAAATCGTTTCTATTTGGACTATTATTAATGTATTTACCCTAAATCGCTTTCAACAAACTTTTTATTTTTAGAATTTTCTTTACTTCTCACTGACACAGATAGGTCTTATGGCGAACCCTGAGGGAGCAAAGGGGTAGGAGTGGGAAAGAAGTGACCGTGGCCTTCTTACCATTTTCATGGTGTGAAAATAGGAAAACGCGGAAAACCATCTTCAGGGGGGTTCGAACCCACTATCTGCCGAATGCAAGCTGATAGCTAAGTTGCCCAAACCACACAGCTATTTTTAAGTTTATTCTATACTTCAATATTTACATTCACACACCAAATAAATCTGTACTTGACAGGTGTTGGTGACATAGTGTTGAAATAGTTCATTTGTTCATGCATTGTCAGGAATAAAAAATTAAAAAATAACAAATAATCACTGATACCTTCAAGTTGTTAATTCAAAACTAAACCATAAAAACACAAAGACACATTATATATCAAGACATTTCAAGTAATGGGCATATCTATCTTCTAGATGTCTACTGTCACTCAGTTTCCATCTCTCTTTCCTTAGGTGGTACAAGAGAGCCTGTAGTATGACACCATACACACTCTCCAATATGTATACAATGTAGTGACCTAGTAGCCATATAATCGCTTGCTGTTTTATCTGAGGAAAGGCCGTTACAGACAGTCGAATCAGTTTCCTGTCATCGATGTCTCCAAGAGGAAGGTTCATGAGGCGACACCAGCTCCATGTGTGCATGTTGTCAAGCGATCTGACCACACACAGTACACCAAGGCAATTGTTCCAGATGTATTTGGTAGCGATGTGCTGTTTGTACCAGATTGTTCGGGAACGTGCGTGTGACGAGAGTTTCATACGGCTAAAGTTGAGTAGAGTGCCGTGGACTCAATCCGCGGGGTGAAGTGCATAGTGTAGATGGTCTTGGTAGTAGCATTCGTTCCAGACGGGAGTTCACTAAAGAACTTTCGGAGTTTCAGTTGGTGATCTCTAAATATTTTCGGTAAGGAACTGGAGTCACCGTTGTCTGGGCTCCAAGTGTCTTCGTACTGTGCCTTCGAGAAATTATCCGACTGTAACAATATTGAAATATAATTTTTAAGAAGCAGAGCTTGGCATTTCGTTCCGTGTGCGATGAGTCGTAATCCACCAAGTTTACATTTGAGATGGAGTTGTTCCCGTTGTACTCTAAATAGATAGCCTTGACAAATGAACCAGCCAATACATTTTGAGAGCTGGCTTTCAAAGTTGTTGGGTAGCGAGAACACTTGAGCTAAGTACCAAACCTTTGAGATAACATAGAAGTTTGTCACCACAATCCTCTGAGTTATATTCAAATTTCGTGTACGAAAGTTCATCATCACACCCCTAAGATTAGCAATAACTGTAGCCCAGTTGGTTTCTAAAGTACCGAGCACAGTCTTCATCTCACCAGTCCTCCTGTACGATGTCGGTCCCATAGTTTAAGTTAAGTAAAGTAGTTTTCCTGGGATTGGCTTTCGCCCCTGAACCGGCGCTGTATGTGCTGAGAGCTTGAGAGATATGTTTAATGTCCTATTCACCTCTGACTAATATCGATATATCATCTGCGTAAACACACATTGAAAAGGTGTGTGTATATTCACTCTGTATCCTTGTAACTTTGGTTGAAGTGTCCTAATAAATGGTTCCAGGTCTTTGACAAAGAGTAACATGGAGGAGGCATCCCTGTCTTACTGATCTTTCTATCCGTATGGGGGTTGAGAGGAATCCGTTAACAAAGATTCGAGATATAAAGTGGCAATTGATCATTCAAATATAATCGATCACTGTGTCAGGGAATTGGAAGTGCTTTAAAACGATGTAGAGGTACTGATGGGTACCACGATCAAATGCTTTATCATGATCTATATTCAAGGGGCTGAGATGGTCACTCGGTTGGGAGTCTGTTTTCAGATAGATATCACGTAGTGTTCTTAGATTTGTCAAAATTGTACGTCCGGGAACGCTGCAAGACTGTTCACGTCCAATTACATCTATGAGGACAGTCTTCAGACGACGGGATAACACTGCAGTTAGTGTTTTACAATCATTGCATAGTAGAGTAACTGGCCAGAAGTCCTCCACCTGTAGGGTTCCTTTATTTTTGGGGATGAGAACTATGATACCTTCATAGTGCGTTTTACATAGGACACGACGTCTTAAGATACTGCGAATAACGTCGCAGAATTCCTTGCCAATAATGAACCAGTATTGTTTATAAAATTCATAGGGGACCCAGTCGATGCCTGGAGAGCGATTGGACGGAAGACCTTTTATGATGGCTTGAATTTCATCATCAGTAATATCCATACCAAGCAATTCCTTACTTGCTGGAGTAAGGTGGGTATCGCAGGACTGAAGCAAGGTATTGACTTCGTGTACATCGGTAGATTCCCTGGCGTATAATTGTTGATAAAATGAGGAAATTTCTCTTCTTATGTCTTCTTGTGACGTCACCTCTCTTCCATGGGACGATCTTATTTTATGAATACCTGCGTTGTTGCTCTCGCTGTGTACCTGCAACCTCATCAGGTAGTGCCGTTTGATCCTTCAGGGTTACGTTTAATTTTGTGAGCGCTCTCTGCTGTACCGTAACAGTTTATCCTTAACATCTGTAATCTCATTGTAATTTTGTTCACCAGCGTTATTCCTCTCCTGGAGCTGTCTTGGGCCTTTTGATACGCAATATTTTTGAAGAGTCTTCTTATCCCCGGTTTGATTAACTGGACCCACCATTCTGCACTATCGCTATATTTACATTTCTGAAGTAGCCGTTTGTTCCATTGTCTTAGAAAATCTTCCGCGCATTGATCATCCTGTAGTAGTGAGCAGTTCATTTTCCAGTACCCTCTCCCTATATAGTATACTTTGTGTGGGAAATTTATTTCACATACAACTGCGTGCTGATTGGTGAAGCTAACTGGGATCACCTCGTGAGTTCTAGGGTGAAGAGTGGTCGGGAAACATACATACGGTCAAGGCGGGAGGAGGAGTTATACTGGATGTAGGTATAGTGGGGAAGGGGTACATGCAACTTATCCACAACATCGGTCAGGTTCAAGGAGGTTATGAGGTCATTTAAGGCAGGGTTGGCCGCATAAGTTTTCTACGTCGAATATTCTATTCGTTGAACACAATTAAAGTCCCCGGGAGGAATGTTTTTTCTTTTATATTATCCAGGTGTTGGAGTATATCGTCCTGAAAGAATTTCTTACGTTGAACACGGTTGTAGTTCCCTCATGGCCTATAAATAATTATTAGGGTAGTGTCATTAATGTGTCCAGATATGATCCTTCCTCTAAGGTGACTCTTCACATCTTCGAGTTCCAGATCGTGTCGGGTAATGAATCGTGTTCCCCTACTAGTATTGCCAATGTTTATACATTGGTTGTAGTATAAGGATATGGGTAACACAGGGAATGCAACTTCTTGTAAAAAAGCAATGTCAATATCATCAGAACGAAGAAATCGTTCAAACAATTGAAATTTAAGGTGGCTGTGTGTAACATTGATGTTCACAGTAGCGAGAGTCAGAATCTGCACCATCAGCAATATAACCAACTCCCTTGTACACAATATCCTATCAAACTTGCATCCCATTATCCATCTATTTACGAGCTTCCGGAGATTTGCGGCGGCTTCGGGAATTATTGCGGGGTTGTGTACGATACGGCTTAGCTCCCTCTCGTGCACAATTTTTACTAGCAGATTTCGTTGGTAGAGTGTACGAATCTTTAGGAACTATAGGCGTGGGTGTTTTATTATCCAGGTTTCCACTTGGTAATATCCGTTGTTCTACGGCCACTAAGTCCGTCCTAAGGTTAGGTGTTAGTGTAGACTCAATTTGCTGCACCATGTCAATAGTAGTAGGTGCGACTGCAGACATCTACAGGCACTAATTGGTGTTGGTGTGACGGCATCATATGATTGGCAGGCGCATGATGAATGTCCACTGGATGGAGTTTATGTAACTGGGGCTCATTGTCTTCTAGTACGTCCATCTGTTCCGCCCATGAGGGGGATTTCACTATGGTGGGCGCATTAACAGTAAGTTTGCTATCCTCTTGTCCCTGTTTAACATTCTGGCCTGTCACTGTGTGTGTCCCTCAGCATAAGGTTCTAGTACTACTTCTTCGAAATCCTGTGTATATGAAGGTGGTTCATCTGAGTTAATGTGCTGTACAGCTGGTTCCATGGTGTATGTCGGCTGCCTGACGTTCAAGGCCGGTCGGCTTCTACGATGCGGACAATCTACTTGTAAATGTGTCGTTTCCTTACAGTAAAAACATTATTTCATTTGGCCCTCATACGTTAGGAGAATTCTACAGTCATTAACAGTTAGTTGAGTGGGTATAGGGTACATAAGTTCAATGTTGACAATACGAAACCCGTTACTCACGTCAGAAAATTCGTAAGGGTCGCTCCACTTCTCGTCCCGAATGTCCTTGACCAGCCCGTAAGTTGACAGCACACGGGCAAGCCATTCGTTGTTTACTTCAGGTGGTAAGTTGAATACACGCACTAGCTTAGTCGAGGTGTCCGCAGCAGTAATTGTCACATTACTTGGAAGACCATTAGAAGGATGGAAAACTTTCACACCTTCATGCCGGGATAAGTTTTCATACAGTACAACAGAGACTAATTTAATATAATTTTCCCCATTATGAAGTTGAATTGCTATAATTTGGTCCTTGTTAAGGTTGAGTTCTGTTCCTATCCAACGATGGATTTCCAGTGGAGTAGGCCTATTATTCCTATCCTCAAGCACACATTTAATAGTATTTTTTCGTATACTTGCCATATTAGTACTGATGCTAGTTCCGAGGATTTAACGAGAACACTTAACAAGTCGCAATGACTATCTCACTGTCACCGCTTGGCCGCTTGCCGTGTTACCTCGGCCGAGGTTGCGCACGAACTCAACAACTTAACTGTTATAAGCCTCCGCCACTCCACCCTCCTCGGAAGGTCTGCCTTACAAGGGCTGCACCAGGCGAGAAACAGTAATGTTGAACGAAATTATTATTAGAATAACATTAAAAATATTAGAATAATAGTCCATTCAGTTCATGATGGTGAACAAATGCCCTGTAATTATGTAATAGGGGAATTTGATAACATGAAATATCTCAGGTGTAAAATAGATATAGTTCTCATGGAAGCAATAACTGAGTAAGTAATGTGAAAGGCTCAGGCCAAGCTTGTTCAAAATGCAAATGGTACAGTATATAATACCTCATGAGTAGTAGAGCTGCGGTGATTCAGAGTCATAGCTTCAGCATTTTTTGCTGAGTTAGCAAACGAGGTCTAGTAGTGTAGCTATGCGGGTTGTGACCCGAAGTCACTGACCCCTAGTATAGTAGGAGTGCAATGTCGATTTTTCGGATTTTGCATAAGAGAGCGAGCCTAACATCAAAGTCGCCATCTTGAGGGGCCTGACCTTACTTTAACGGTTAGATGCTCTTCCCGACGCCCATGAGGGCGAGCCTAACCTCACATCCGCAATCTTCAAGGGCATATGCTTAGTTTTACGGCACAATGCCCTTCCCGACGCCAATTGCACAGGATGGCGGCTATACACAGCTCCTTATGAGACAGTCTAGGGGCTCTTACGCAAGATGGCGGCTATATATAGGCTCTTATGAGACGGCCGAAGGGCGCTCGCTCAAGATGGCGGCTATACAAAGACAGCCTAAGGGCGCTTGCGCAAGATGGCGGATGCTCTTATGAGACGGCCTAGAGGCGCTTGCGCAAAATGGCGGCTATACGTGTGCTCTTATGAGAAGGTCTAGGGGCGCTTGGGCAATATGATGGCTATACACAAGCTCGTATGGAGAAAGCAGGCCCAGGGGCCTACTGCGTAAGATGGCGGCTATACAAAGATGGCCTAAAGGCGCTTGCGCAAGACGGCGGCTGCTCTTATGAGGCCTCCCACAAGGCCAAACCCACGTCCACGTCGTGGGAGGTTGGCAACAGCATGAAGTAGGGGATTGCCTGGAGGGGTGATGTACAGTGGGGACTGTGTGTGCCCCATGACCACTACGGTAGCTGGAAAGCCCCTACAGGAACCCTGAAAAGTGACGGCTAACGGGGCGCTGGTGAAGACCTCAACGGCAGCAACGGCGTAGAAGGAGTCCTTTGCTACGGCGAGGATGGCGGATGAGGCAACCCTTCTTCTTGGGGATAAATAAAGAAAAAAACACTGCCTCGTGGTAAAGAGGGATCATCAAAGGCTAAGGAAGATAACCCCTACAGAAAAATCCTGCGGTCTAGCGCAGGTAGGAGGCAGCGGGCTGTGGGCTAATAACTCGCACACCTGAATTAAACTGATTACAGAAACCAGATGAAATTTATACCGGCCGGATTTTATGGAGTTAAATTTTGCAATATAATACAGGACACGAATCGGATTCTGGAATGTGAAAACTATGTATGAAACTGACAGAGTGAGAGAAGTAATGGCAGAAATGAAAAGGTATAAACTGGAGATACTTGGGTTGAGTGAAACAAGATGGAAATGCTACGGAGAGGTGAGGACAGAAGAGGGTAATGTCTGCATTTACTCTGGAAGGGAAGAAAATAATCAGCATTCAAGTGGAGTGGGTGTCTTACTTACAAAGAAAGCAAAAAATAGCATAATAGAATGGACCCCTGTATAACACTGGATAATTACTGTACGAATGAGAACCAAAGTTAGACCTGTGAACATAGTACAGTCTTATGCGCCAACAGAGGTAGCAGAAGAGGAAGAGAAGGGGGAGTTTTATGATAGGTTGACATCAACACTGCCAGGGATAAAGGATAAGGACATTGTTGTATTGAGGGGAGATCTAAATCCAAAAATCGATAATGAAAATGAAGGAAGGGAAATCATCATGGGTAGACACGGACTAGAAGAAGAAAATAATAATGGCCAGCGATTCGTAGACCTATTCAGTAATTTTGGATTGGTTATAGGTGGATCATTGTTTCCACATAAGAACTGCCACAAGATTTCATGGGTGTCACCTGACCTCCAGAGGGAAAACCAAATTGATCACTTGGCAATAAGTAAAAGGTGGAGACATTCACTCATAGGTGTAAGGAATAAACGTGGAGGAGATGTCGGGAGCGACCATCACCTTATGATTGGTGATATTACATTGAAGGTGGCAGCACCAGTAAAACATGCAACAGTACGAATGGAAGGCTTTAACACCGGGAAATTTGGGAAACTTGAAGTGATAAATGAATTTAAGATACATTTGAAGAACAGGTTTGAAGCTCTCGCCGAACAACCAGATGAAGATGTAAATTCCAAATGGAACACAGTCAAAGAACTCTTTCATGACACATGTGAAGAGATAGTGGGCTTACAGAGAGCCAGGGAGGAAAGAATGGATATCGGATGACACTTGGGAATCAATCGAAAAGCGAAGAGGGTGTAAGGCACTTGTCAACTCCAGTAGAACAAGAAACCAGAAAGCAGTAGCAATGGAAAAATACAGGGAGGCCAACAAGGAGGTTACAAAGAAAGTGAGAAGAGATAAAGAAGTGTTTGCAGATCAACTAGTAACACAAGGAGAAGAAGTAGCAAGAGTCGGCAACAATAAAGAAGTATATGCCATTACGAGAAAGCTTTCTAGGAGGAACTTTTCAGGGCGAACGAAGACCACCTTCCTGAGGAGTGGAAGAAGGGTGACCTCTCGGATTGCAATAACTGGAGGGAAATAACATTGCTCTCATATGTGGGAAAACTGATGTCAAGAGTCATACTGAACAGAATAAGCATAGCCGTTGACAGGAGACTACGTCAAGAACAGGCAGGTTTCAGAGAATGTCGGTCAACTGTGGATCAGATTAACACACTAAGGCTAATCATTGAACAATTTGCTGAGTATCAGACATCTCTGTATATATTTTTCATTGATTTTGAAAAGGCAATTGACTCTGTCAACCGGAGGAAAATGTGGAAGGCTATGGAAAATTTCGGAATTCCACAAAATATAGTCTTTCTTACACAGGCAATATATGATGGATATACCGGTCAAGTAGAACATAAAGGGAAGCTGTCTGACCTTTTATCGTAAAATCTGGGGTAAGACAAGGATGTCTACCGTCGCAAATCTTGTTTATCATGACACTGGATTGTATGCTGAGAGAGGCAACGAATAGAAAGCGTGGCACTCAGTGGGGATTAAATAACAGATTGGAAGAACTGGATTAAGCGGATGACGCCTGTCTTCTAACAGAATGTTTTCGGGATATGGTAATCAAACTGAGTGACTTAAAAATAGAAGCTAAAGAAGTAGGCTTAAATATTAATAACAAAAAGACTAAAGACATGAGCATAAACCATCGTAACAATTGTACTGTAGCTTGACTCTAGATGGAATGGATATAGAAAGGGTAGAGGCATTTTGTTACTTAGGAAGCATGGTAAGCCAGGATGGAGGTGCTTTTAGAGATGTGGTGAGTCGTATAAATAAAGCCAAAGGAGCTTTTGCACAGTTACGACCAATATGGATATCCCCTCATATTCGTATGAAAACGAAGCTAATGATATTCAACTCAAATGTTAAATCTGTGTTAATGTATGGAAGTGAGACCTGGAAAGTGACCAAAGACATTACAACAAGGTTACAGACTTTTATAAATCGGTAATTGAGGTACATTATAAGAATATGGTGGCCAAAAGCCATCTCAAACAAAGACTTATGGGAGGCCACAAGTCAACATCCCATACAGGAACAGATAATGAGAAGAAAATGGAGATGGATTGCGCACACCCTGAGAAGACCGCAAGAAAGTATCACAAGGCAGGCATTGAGTTGGAATCCACAAGGCAGTCGCACGCAAGGCAGACCGAGGATTACCTGGAAGAGAACCATAGACAAGGAGATTGCTGGAGTTAACAAGACATGGAGGGAGGTGAAAGCATTGGCTGCAGATAGAACAAGCTGGAGAAATGTCGTCGAGGCCCTATTTTCCACCTGGAATTAAAGGAAATATATCAGTGCTGTATGTCTCTATTCGTCAAGATAAGTTAAAATTAGCAAACACACTAGAATTGATTGTAGAACAAGACAAAACATGACAGCTGTCACCTTCGTAGCTGTCAAAAAAGCACGTGGTTTTGTTTGCAAACAAGAGCACGTGGTCGTGCACATAGATAGGACAAGCTAAAATAGCAGCTGTCATCCTAACGACGTAGGCGCACGAAATTTAAAATATACATGCTTATTGACAAGTTCTAACTACATGGGCGTGGATTTGGAACTTCGGGTGCTGACGCAGCGTACCACGTGACCGTGACGTCACGACCACGTGCTCTTGTCTGTAAACAAAGACACGTGCTTGGCCACATGCTTTTTGGACAGCTGTCATCTTGAAGGGCCCTAACCCCACTTTCAAGGACGGTAGAGCATCGCTAAGTTCACTGCTGCCATCTTCACTGAGTTAAATCTCATTGCTGCCACCTTATGCACGTCATAGCGTGGAATTTCAAATCCACGTGCTTTTTGACACTTGCCATCTTTAACCACGTGGGCGAAGAATTTTATACAACAGAACATCTCTAACCTCACTGCTGTCACCTTGACGGGTCTAAACCACGCTGTTGCCACGGTGGTTGTTCGCTTTTATGTTACAGTAATTTACTGTTAATCGTTAAGCTGTTCGCATTATAGAAGTAGAGAGTAAAAAGTGTCTAGTAAATTTAACTTGTATCTTTTAAAGAAGAATCTGTTAGCAGAAGATAAAATCCGACAGGGGAAAACCTATTTCTAGCTATAATTGCAAAGAGTATGGAAAAATATTTTCCCGAGGCTATCACAAGAGACGTCATGAGATATGATGTAGGACAATTTTTCAATGCAAACATTGTAGAAGAGAGTTGGAGAACGCAAACAACGCTCAATGTCACGAAGATGCGTGTAATGTAGCTTCATCGAGAATAAAATACAAAGGGTACAACTATAATCAAGCAAACAGGGGTTTATTCTTAAAAACTACACCTCTGCTACAAGTTCTGTTACTAAGCACACATTTCGAGATAAAGTGAGGTAAGATCATGATTATGATAATAATGATAACAATAATGATAATAATAGTGATAATAAAGGAAAAGGAGGAAAAGAAGACGGGAAAGTATACCTCATTGTTTCATTGCTATTAGAGCTTTATGATTTTACTTCTTTTTCTAATCCTAGTACACGTTATGTCGCCGTGCAAACATCTCAGGAAGAAATGCAAGATGAAGTAGAAGGAAATTTCAACGCTTCATTGCTATCAGAACAAGTTAAGTTTGTACCTGGAAACGCTACTGCTGAAGCACGTATTATATTAAAACAAGGCCCTACACATCAACTGTCGGCATATATGGTCAAAGTTCACAGCAAGCATCTGTTACCCTATGTAGACGTAAGATAACGTAAAGACCCGAATGTACTCGTAAAACGTTTGCAACTGCTAAGAGCCTGTCAAGGCAGATATTTTTGAAATAGAGCAATAATTACTTCGTGTAGTTATTATTGATTAATAGCTCTCTATCGACAGTACATCAGTCTAAACACCTTCCTACATTCCCAGCGCTTACCCTCACCTAAGTCATCATTTTGAAGTTTATAGCCGATCGAGTACCTATATTAGTATAGATTATTTTCCAACATTCTCCCTTCCTTAGGGTGTTAACTCCGCCTCTAGATGTAGAGCGGGTCTAAAGTGCGGATAAAGAGAATAGAGAATAGAGACATCCTAGGCCGTCACCCATTTCTCCCTAGGAGGAAGGGGCGGAGAGGATAAGGAGAAAAAGTATTTTAGTCCTTTGGCCCTTTTCTAGTCTTGTAAACATTGCAGTAGACCATGAAATAACTCTAGTGTTGAGATCTATATTCATAAAATATTTCAATTAGGCAATCAGTGTTCTAAATCCATCAACACCTGTTGTAAGTGTCAGCATTCCGTTCTACTCTGTGGTAGTTTATGAGGCTGAGGGTTCGATTCGTAGAAGTAAATCCTTCAAGGTTACATCAATTCAAAACACCTGTCGACTTACAAAGAGTGTCGCGTAAGTAGTGGTCCCTAATATCAAGGTACGTTAACAATATATATTTCCGATCCCTCATACAGCTCATTATATCTGCATAATAGTAGTGATTATTGATTTAAGAAGAAGTACACTTCTATTCCTCTCCCTTATAAACAAACTTACAATCCTATGATTTTTTGTTGTGTTAGAACAGGGTTTGGTTCCATAACTTTTCTCCTTAACACAATATGATGTAGGAAAACGGTATCCCTGCTAAATAGTAAAATCATTTTATCTGCACAGTAGTATGAATATTAATTCTTTTACGGTAACTAAAGAGATTGTTTTCTTTGCATGTGTTTGAATCCCGCAAAATCCACCTCCTTAGCACAAAGGTATCCTCTGCTAACTAGTAACTAAACTCATTTTATCTGCAGTGATTAAGAAGAAGTATGTCGGATACAGTTATACAACATTTGCAATTCTATGTGTGCGCGTTGAATGCACAGAAGTGCAATTGTATCAACAGAGAGATTAATCTTACAATGTTTTGCGTCATACGTTTTTCTGCTCTAAGCACTAATAGCCAACATGTTTTGCCTTGTTGTACAATCAATTCTAATGTGCTTGCTAATTGTAACTTTTCTTGACGAATAGAGACATACAGCAGATTAGCAATAAAAGTTTTCTGTTTCATAGTCAACATGTTCCATGTTGCCGGATGAAAGACATACAGCTTGTCAATTCTATACTTTTGCAATTGCATTCTGTAACTCGATTGAACCAGTTTTGTCTTGTCGGATATAGCATTTCCTTATCCTAAAATATTTTTGCATGCTTCAAAAGGTATTGCCTTCTCCTTAGCGCCTCCTCCTCCTACCGCTCCCTCCTCAATCGAAAAATTTATTTGACGAGGACAACGCTATATAAGGTAAGTATATTTGTCTGTAATATCACATTCAATTCAAGAAGGCATCTGTCCGTAGTAGCAGAGATTGAGCTAACCGCATTAACTGTAAGGAGGAGTCCATTTGTTATTTTGTCAAGAGGAGCTCTTTTGCCAGGAGGAGGAGACTTTTGCCAGGAAGAGGAGCCCTTTGCGCTTTCGCCAGGAAAAAACACTTTAGCCATATTGATAAGGGGGAGCCCTTTTGCCCTTTTGCCCGGAAGAGGAGACAATTTGCCATTTTGCTAGGAGGAGGTGCCCTTTTGCCAAACGGACAAGGAGGAGCACTTTTGCCCTCTTGCAAGGTAGAGGAGCCCTTTTACCCCTTTTCCCTACGGATGAAGAGGAAGTGTCCCATTCGCCCAATTGCACTTTTGATAGGAAGCGAAGCCCTCCTGAGCTTTTGCCCATTTGCTATACGGATGAGGAGGAGGAGGGGGAGGGCGGCTGTGTCCCGTTAGAGCAGGAAGAGATCATAAAAGCCTATGTATAACCGCCATCTTGCGGAGTAGCCGCTGGACTAGCTTTCTCCATAAGAGCCTGAATATAGCCGCTATCTTGAGCAAGTGCCCTTAAACCGTCTCCTTAAATTTTATGTCTCATCTAGACCAGCTTTCTCCATAAGAGCCCATGTATAGGCGCCATGTTGCATAGAAACATCTGACCCATGTTCTAGGATTTAGCCTCATAAGAGCCTATGTAGAGCCACCATCATGCTAAAGCGCCCAAATACCGTCTCATAAGAGCCTATGCATTGCCACTATCTTGCGCATGCGGCTCTAGACCGTCTCATAAGAGCATACGTAGAGCCACCATCTTGCTCAAGCACTCAAATACAGTCTCATAAGACCCAATGTATTGCAACTATCTTGCGCACCGTCTCATAAAAGCCTACGTAGAGCCACCATCTTGCTCAAGCACCCAAATACCGTCTCATAAGAGCCTATGTACAGCCACCATCATGCTAAAGCGCCCAAATACCGTCTCATAAGAGCCTATGTATTGCCACTATCTTGCGCATGCGGCTCTAGACCGTCTCATAAGAGCCTACGTAGAGCCACCATCTTGCTCAAGCACCCAAATACCGTCTCATAAGAGCCTATGTATTGCCACTATCTTGCGCATGCGGCTCTAGGCCGTCTCATAAGAACCTATGTAGAGCCACCATCTTGCTCAAGCGCGCGAATACCGTCTCATAAGAGCCTATGTAATGCCACTATCTTGCGCATGCGGCTCTATACCGTCCCATAAGAGCCTATGTAGAGCCACCATCTTGCTCAAGCGCCCAAAGAGAGCCTCATATGAGCCTACGTATTGCCACTATCTTGCGCATGTGGCTCTAGACCGTCTCATAAGAGCCTATGTAGAGCACCATCTTGCTCAAGCACCCAAATACCGTCTCATAAGAGCCTATGTATTGCCACTATCTTGCGCATACGGCTTTGGGCCGTCACATAAGAGCCTATGAAGAGCAACCATCTTGCTCAAGCGCCCAAATACCGTCTCATAAGAACCTATGTAGAGCCGCCATCTTGCTCAAGCGCGCGAATACCGTCTCATAAGAGCCTATGTATTGCCACTATCTTGCGCATGCGGCTCTATACCGTCTCATAAGAGCCTATGTAGAGCCACCATCTTGCTCAAGCGCCCAAAGAGAGTCTCAAATGAGCCTATGTATTGCCACTATCTTGCGCATGCGGCTCTATACCGTCCCGTAAGAGCCTATGTAGAGCCACCATCTTGCTCAAGCGCCCAAAGAGAGCCTCATATGAGCCTACGTATTGCCACTATCTTGCGCATGTGGCTCTAGGCCGTCTCATAAGAGCCTATGTAGAGCACCATCTTGCTCAAGCACCCAAATACCGTCTCATAAGAGCCTATGTATTGCCACTATCTTGCGCATGCGGCCCTAGACCGTCTCATAAGAGCCTATGTAGAGCACCATCTTGCTCAAGCGCCCAAATACCATGTCATAAGAGCCTATGTATTGCGACTATCTTGCGCATGCGGCCCTAGACCGTCTCATAAGAGCCTCTGTAGAGCACCATCTTGCTCAAGCGCCCAAATACCGTCTCATAAGAGCCTATGTATTGCCACTATCTTGCGCATGCGGCCCTAGACCGTCTCATAAGAGCCTATGTAGAGCACCATCTTGCTCAAGCGCCCAAATACCGTCTCATGAGAGCCTATGTATTGCCACTATCTTGCGCATGCGGCTCTAGGCCGTCTCATAAGAGCCTATGTATTGCCACTATCTTGCGCATGCGGCTTCATAAAGTCCCATAAGAGCCTATGTAGAGCCACCATCTTGCTCAAGCGCCCAAAGAGAGCCTCATGAGCCTATGTAATGCCACTATCTTGCGCTTGTGGCTCTAGACCGTCTCATAAGAGCCTATGTACAGCACCATCTTGCTCAAGCGCCCAAATTCCGTCCCATGAGAGCCTATGTATTGCCACTATCTTGCGTATGCGGCTCTAATCCGTCTCATAAGAGCCTATGTAGATCCAAAATCTTGCTCAAGCGCCGAAATACCGTCTCATAAGAGCCTATGCATTGCCCCTGTCTTGCGCATGCGGCTCTAGACCGTCTCATATGAGTCTACGTAGAGATACCATCTTGCTCAAGCGCCCAAATACCGTCTCATAAGAGCCTATATTGCCACTATATTGCTCAAGCGCCCAAATACATCTCATAAGAGCCTATGTAGAGCCACCATCTTGCACAAGCGCCCAAATACTGTCTCATAAGAGCCTATGTAGATCCAAAATCTTGCTCAAGCGCCGAAATACCGTCTCATAAGAGCCTATATTGCCACTATCTTGCTCAAGCGCCCAAATACATCTCATAAGAGCATATGTAGAGCCACCATCTTGCTCAAGCGCCCAAATACATCTCATAGGAGCCTATGTATTGCAACTATCATGCGCATGCGGCTCTATACCGTCTCATATGAGCCTATGTATTGCTATTATCTTGCGCATGCGGCTCTAGACCTTCTCATAAGAGCCAATGTATTGCCACTATCTTGCTCAAGCGCCCAAATACCGTCTCATAAGAGCCAATGTAGAGCCACCATTTGCTCAAGCGCCCAAATACCGTCTCATAAGAGCCTATGCATTTCCACTATCTTGCACATTTTTCTCTAGGCCGTCTCATACGAGCCTATGTAGAGCCACCATCTTGCTCAAGCGACCAAATAACGTCTCATAAAGGCATATATATTGCCAATATATTGCGCATGTGGCTGTAGACCGTCCCATAATAGCCTACGTAGAGCCACCAACTTGCTCAAGCGCCCAAATACCGTCTCATGAGAGCCTATATAGAGCCACCATCTCTCTCAAGCGACCAAATACCGTCTCATGGGAGCATATGTAGAGCCACCATCTTGCTCAAGCGACCAAATACCATCCCAGAAGAGTATATGTATTGCAACTATCTTGCGCATGCGGCTCTATACCGTCTCATAAGAGCCTATGTATTGCCACTAGCTTGTGCATGCTGCTCTAGAAAGTCTCGTAAGAGCTAATGTAGAGCCTCCATCTTGCTCAAGTGCCCTATATCGTCTCATAAGAGCTTATGTATTGCCACTATCTTGCGCATGCGGCTCTGGGCCGTCTCATAAGAGCCTATGTAGAGCCACCATCTTGCTCAAGCGCCCAAATACCGTCTCATAAGAGCCTATGTATTGCCACTATCTTGCGCATACGGCTCTGGGCCGTCACATAAGAGCCTATGAAGAGCAACCATCTTGCTCAAGCGCCCAAATACCGTCTCATGAGAGCCTATGTAGAGCCGCCATCTTGCTCAAGCGCCCAAATACCGTCTCATAAGAGCCTATGTATTACCACTATCTTGCGCATGCGGCTCTAAACCATCTCATAAGAGCTTATGTATTGCCACTATCTTGCGCATGCGGCTCTAGACCGTCTCATAAGAGCCTATGCAGAGCCACCATCTTGCTCAAGCGCCCAATTACCGTCTCATAAGAGCCTATGTATTGCCCCTTTCTTGCGCATGCGGCTCTAGACCGTCTCATAAGAGCCTATATAGAGCCACCATCTTGCTCAAGCGCCCAAATACCGTCTCAAGAGCCTATTTAGAGCCTCCATCTTGCTCAAGCGCCCAAATACTGTCTCATAAGAGCCTATATATTGCCACTATCTTGCCCATGCGGCTCTAGACCTCCTCATAAGAGCGTATGTATAGCCACCATCTTGCTCAAGCGCCCAAATACCGTCTCATAAGAGCCTATGTATAGCCACCATCTTGTTCAAGCGCCCATTTACCGTCTCATAAGGGCCTATGTATTGCCACTATCTTGCGCATTTGGCAATAGACCGTCTCATAAGAGCCTATGAAGAGCCAACATCTTGCTCAAGCGCCCATATACCGTCTCATAAGGGCCTATATATAACCACCATCTCGCTCAAGCGCCATATATCGTCTCATAAAATGCTATGCATTGCCACTGTATTGCGCATGCGGCTCTAGACCGTCTCATAAGAGCCTATGTAGAGACACCATCTTGCTCAAGCGCCAAAATACCGTCTTATAAGAGCCTATGTATTGCCACTATCTTGCTCAAGCGCCCAAATACCGTCTCATAGGAGCCTATGTAGAGCCACCATCTTGCGCAAGGTTCAAATACCGTCTCATAAGAGCCTATGTAGAGCCAACACCTTGCTCAAGCGCCCAAATACCGTCTCATAAGAGCCTATGTATTGCAACTATCTTGCGCATGCGGCTCTAAACCGTCCCATAAGAGCCTATATATTGCCACTAACTTGCGCATGCTGCTCTAGAAAGTCTCGTAAGAGCTAATGTAGAGCCTCCATCTTGCTCAAGCGCCCAAATACCGTCTCATAAGAGCTTATGTATTGCCACTATCTTGCGCATGCGGCTCTGGGCCGTCTCATAAGAGCCTATGTAGAGCCACCATCTTGCTCAAGCGCCCAAATACCGTCTCATAAGGGCCTAAGTATTGCCACTATCTTGCGCATGCGGCTCTAAACCATCTCATAAGAGCTTATGTATTGCCACTATCTTGCGCATGTGGCTCTAGACCGTCTCATTAGAGCCTATGTCAGCCACCATCTTGCTCAAGCGCCCAAATACCGTCTCATAAGGTCCTATGTATTGCCCCTGTCTTGCGCATGCGGCTGTAGACCGTCTCATAAGAGCGTAAGTAGAGCCACCATCTTGCTCAAGCGCCCAAATACCGTCTCATAAGAGCCTATGTATTGCCACTATCTTGCGCATACGGCTCTGGGCCGTCACATAAGAGCCTATGAAGAGCAACCATCTTGCTCAAGCGCCCAAATACCGTCTCATGAGAGCCTATGTAGAGCCGCCATCTTGCTCAAGCGCCCAAATACCGTCTCATAAGAGCCTATGTATTGCCCCTTTCTTGCGGATGCGGCTCTAGACCGTCTCATAAGAGCCTATGCAGAGCCACCATCTTGCTCAAGCGCCCAATTACCGTCTCATAAGAGCCTACGTATTGCCCCTTTCTTGCGCATGCGGCTCTAGACCGTCCCATAAGAGCCTATATAGAGCCACTATCTTACTCAAGCGCCCAAATACCGTCTTAAGAGCCTATTTAGAGCCTCTATCATGCTCAAGCGCCCAAATACTGTCTCATAAGAGCCTATATATTGCCACTATCTTGCCCATGCGGCTCTAGACCTCCTCATAAGAGCGTATGTATAGCCACCATCTTGCTCAAGCGCCCAAATACCGTCTCATAAGAGCCTATGTATAGCCACCATCTTGCTCAAGCGCCCAATTACCGTCTCATAAGGGCCTATGTATTGCCACTATCTTGCGCATTTGGCACTAGACCGTCTCATAAGGGCCTATGTAGAGCCAACATCTTGATCAAGCGCCCATATACCGTCTCATAAGGGCCTATATATAACCACTATCTCGCTCAAGCGCCCAAATATCGTCTCATAAAATGCTATGCATTGCCACTGCATTGCACATGCGGCTCTAGACCGTCTCATAAGAGCCTATGTAGAGCCACCATCTTGCTCAAGCGCCCAAATACCGTCTTATAAGAGCCTATGTATTGCCACTATCTTGCTCAAGCGCCCAAATACCGTCTCATAGGAGCCTATGTAGAGCCACCATCTTGCGCAAGGTTCAAATACCGTCTCATAAGAGCCTATGTAGAGCCACCATCTTGCTCAAGCGCCCGAATACCGTCTCATAGGAGCCTATGTATTGCAACTATCTTGCTCATGCGGATGTAGACCGTCTCGTAACAGCCTATGTAGAGCCAATTTTTTGCCCAAGCGCCCAAGTACCGTCTCATAAGAGCCTATGTAGAGCCACCATCTTGCTCAAGCGCCCAAATGCCGTCTCATAAGAGCCTATGTATTGCCACTATCTTGCGCATGCTGCTCTAGACCGTCTCATAAGGGCCTATGTATAGCCACCATCTTGCTCCAGCGCCCTAATACCGTCTCGTAAGCGCCACTATATTGCCACTATCTTGCGCATGCGGCACTAGACCGTCTTATAAGACCTATGTAGGGCCACCATCTTGCTCAAGCGCCCAAATACCGTCTCATAAGAGCCTATGAAGGGCTACCATCTTGCTCAAGCGCCCAAATACCGTTTCATGAGAGCCTATGTAGAGAAACCATCTTGCTCTAGCGCCCAAGTACCGTCTCATAAGAGCCTATGTAGGGCCACGTCTTGCTCAAGCGCCCAAATACCGTCTCATAAGAGCCTATGTATTGCCACTCTCTTGCGCATACGGCTCTAGAACGTCTCATAAGAGCCCATGTATAGCCAACATCTTGCTCAAGCGCTCGAATACCGTCTCATTTGAGGCTATATATTGCCAATATCCTGCGCATGCGCCTCTGGAACGTCTCATAAGGGCCTATGTAGAGCCGCCATCTTGCTCCAGCGCCCAAATACCGTCTCATTAGAGCCTATGTATTGCCACTATCCTGCGCATGCGGCACTAGACCGTCTTATAAGACCTATGTGGGGCCACCATCTTGCTCAAGCGCCCAAATACCGTCTCATATGAGCCTATGTATTGCCACTATCTTGCGCATGCGGCTCCAGACCGTCTCATAAGGGCCTATGTAGAGCCACCATCTTGCTCAAGCGCCCAAATGCCGTCTCAAAGAGCTTATGTAGAGACACCATCTTGCTCTAGCTCCCAAATACCGTTCCATGTGAGCCCATGAAGGGCTACCATCTTGCTCAAGCGCCCAAATACCGTCTCATAAGAGCCTATGTAGAGCCACAATCTTGCTCAAGCGCCCAAATACCGTCTCATGAGAGCCTATGCATTGCCACTATCTTGCACATTTGGCTCTAGACCTTCTCATAAGAGCCTATGTAGAGCCACCATCTTGCTCAAGCGCCCAAATACCGTCTCATAGGAGCCTATGTATTGCCACTGTCTTGCGCATGTGGCTGTAGTCCGTCTCATAATAGCCTACGTAGAGTCACCAACTTGCTAAAGCGCCCAAGTACCGTCTCATGAGAGCCTATGTAGAGCCACCATCTCTCTCAAGCGACAAAATACTGTCTCTTGAGAGCCTATGTAGAGCCACCATCTTGCTCAAGCACCCAATTACCGTCTCATAAGAGCCTATGTATTGCCCCTGTCTTGCGCATGCGGCTCTAGACCGTCTCATAAGAGCCTATGTAGAGCCTCCATCTTCCTCAAGCGCCCAAATACCGTCTCCTAAGAGTCTATGTATTGCCACTATCTTGCGCATGCGGCTCTAGACCGTCTCATAAGAGCCTATGTAGAGCCTCCACCTTCCTCAAGCGCCCAAATACCGTCTCCTAAGAGCCTATGTATTGCCACTATCTTGCGCATGCGGCTCTAGACCGTCTCATAAGGGCCTATGCAGAGCCGCCATCTTGCGCAAGCGCCCTCGGCCGTCTCATAAGTTCCTATGTAGAGCCACTATCTTGCTCAAGCGCCCATATACCGTCTCATAAGAGCCTATGTATTGCCACTATCATGCGCAAGCGCCCTCGGCCGTCTCATAAGTTCCTATGTATACCCGCCATCTTGCGCAATACCCACTAGGCCGTCTCATATGGAGCTGTTCTATAGCCGGCATCTGATGCAATTGGCGTCGGTAAATGCATAATGCCGTAAAACTAAGTGTAAGTCCTTCAATGTGGGTGATGTGAGGTCAGGCTCGTTCTCTTAGGCGTCGGGAAATGCATCTAGCCGTTAAGTAAGGTTAGCCCCCTCAAAATGGCACTGTGATGTTACGCTCGCTCTCTTGTGCAAAATCCGCAAATCGACATTGCACACCTACTATACTAGCGGTCAATGACCCCTGGTCAGAAGCCGCATAGCTACAATACTAGATCTCTGGTGCTGACTCAGCAAAAAGTGCTGAATCACCATAGCTCTATTACTCTCATTGTAGCTTATAAGTAGTTTATCATTCACGTGTTGAGTCATTTATATCATATGGTGTTAATGTATGGGGATCGGCTACTGTTACAGACATAAACATGGTACAAATATTACAAAATCTTATTGTCAAGACATTCTTTTGGCACGAGAACAGTTGAATGCTTAGCGTATGTGAAGACATGTTAACAAGGATGTACCATAAGGAAGGTTCTTGGGAGTTAAACAGTTTTATATGAACAATATAATAAAAGATCTTTATTGGGAGCTACAATATAGAATGGTAAATGAACATACGCACTGAACAAGACTGATGGTGAGGTATAAACTTTATTTTCAGATCATCGTGTGCTACAACTTGTATGGCTCCAGAAGGCTACAAGTTGTAGTTTCTCTCAGAAATGCAACTGAAAAAGCTTGTGAAACAATGGATCATAGAAAATAAAATTACCGAGCGAGTTGGCCGTGCAATTAGGGGCGCGCAGCTGTGAGCTTGCATTCTGAAGATAGTGGGTTCGAACCCCAACGTCGGCAGCCCTGAAGATGGTTTTGCGTGGTTTCCCATTTTCATATCTGGCAAATGCTGGAGCTGTGCCTTAATTAAAGCCACGGCCGCTTCCTTCCCACTCCTAGGCCCTTCCCATCCCATCGTCACCATGAGACGTATCTGTGACGGCGCGGCGTAAAACAACTTGAAAGAAAGAAAACAAAAGGTACACTTTAAGTATTTGCCCATGAATGAAAAAATTATCGCAGATTTATCTATTTTGAATGATACATTCATAGATTGATAAGACCCACAGCACAGGAAGAAAAGACAATGTGTAAAATATTATTAAGCTAGTGTAAATGTACAAACGTTAATAATGCTGTAAACATGAATGATAGCGACAATGTATATAAAATGAAAAACCATCTTCAGGAAACCAAGTTAAGTGCTTTGCAGGTGTAAATAATTGCAGAGTTAAGGTAAAATATGTTATTAAATATTTGAAAATGTATCGTAGATAATTTATACCGTAAGTAAAATAAGAATTATTATTATTATTGTTATTATTATTATCATTATTATTATTGTACCGGTTGGTACACCTATACGCCGCACATTTGCATTTTCAACCTTAAAGTACTCCTCTACAGCTGAAACTCTGAACTTTAAAACTGAATTAATTCAAACGTTTATCAGAAGATATCACTGAGTTAATTTCGAATTGCTTTTGTTTACTAATTATCAAGAAGTGTGGACATTCCCTCACAGATGTCTCTACCAAAAACTATGATCATGCACCCTGGTGTGAAGTGAAGGAACTTTTCTTGAAGATATTTTGTATTCATAAGTTTGTTCTTTACTAAATGTTGTTCTTTCATTTGTGGGTTTTCAATATTAATCTTTCTTTCCGCCAGTTTCGAAATTAGCCAATCGTAAATTTCTGTCATTAATTGTTAGCCAATGGCGTCTTTCTTCCCCATTGTTGATGTGTAACTGTAAGATATCCAATAAACGTATGTGGGTGTGTCTTAATCATTCATGAAAGGTCTCGAATCTTCCACGAGAGTATAAAAACTGCTGATTTTCCTGGCTCTCCGCCACTCGTACAACATCTAGCTTAGTGTATGCAAGTATAGCAGGAGGCGGGAAGCGCCTCTTTCATCCGCCAGCAAGTCTTCTACAAGGTAATGGACTTTTAACATCTTTAATTCTTACTAGCTCAGCAGTTTATCCATCGGGGAAGGTCCGAAACTTTTTCAATGTAACCTACCTTTCGAAAAATGTTACTTAGTGCCGGCATGTGTAAAGGTTTCTTATTACTTTAACTGTAAATCGGGGATAGAGAGTGCTTTACCCTCTCGAGCTCCCCTTCATTTTGACTTGAGGTTACTACGTTTTCATAATCGATTTTCTTCTCTTAATGTATTAAAATTTTCTTATACGAGTTACCTCTCTAGTTTGGGCATAGCCCCTATACCACCGGCCTAGTGCCCCTTAGGTTTTATACGGTTTCATGTAGGAGTACAAGCAACGCCTCCATTTATCTTGGTATTTTGGGACATTTAATTAATCTGTTCTTTCCTCTAAGGCACTGTAGGTTGGGTACGAGATCCCGCCGTTACATTTGATGTAAGTGGTTCCTTGATGGCAATTTATGTAATAGTCTGGTATTGCCTTTAATAGGCTTGGAAAATTGAGAGCGGCTCAGCTCTTTCTTGTGTTTGAAAAGTGCCTCTGGGAGGTTTGAGGTTAAAAGTTGGGAGCAAGTGCTCCTTGAATGAGGGGTTTTCTGCCCTTTGGTAATTTGTGGTTATGAGTTGAGAGCTCAGGAACATTAAACTTGGGGCTCGAAGCCCAGAATTTGTAAAGACCCCTTAACTTGTGTTTTCGCTTCTAAAATTATTATTGTACCTGAAATTTCATTGTTATTTCACCTAGTGAAAATTTGTTAAATGTTGTTGTCTATTGAAAATATAACCTTTATTTAAATTTTAATTAATCTTTCGGCCTTGTAGTTAGACCCATTCCAACCCGCACCTTCTTTCACCTCTGCCGGGCGAGTTGGCCGTGCGCGTAGAGGCGCGCGGCTGTGAGCTTGCATCCGGGAGATAGTAGGTTCGAATCACACTATCGGCAGCCCTGAAGATGGTTTTCCGTGGTTTCCCATTTTCACACCAGGAAATGCTGGGGCTGTACCTTAATTAAGGCCACGGCCGCTTCCTTCCAACTCCTAGGCCTTTCCTATCCCACTGTCGCCATAAGATCTATCTGTGTCAGTGCGACGTAAAGCCCCTAGAAAAAATTATTATTATTATTATTATTGTTATTATTATTATTATTGTACCGGTTGGTACACCTATACGCCGCACATTTGAACTTTCCGCCTTAAATTACTCCTCTACAGCTGAAACTCTGAACTTTAAACTGAAGTAATTCAACCGTTTATCTGAAGATGTCAATGAGTTAATTTCGAATTGTTTTTGTTTACTAATTATCAAGAAGTGTGGACATTCTCTCACAGATGTCTCTACCAAAACTATGATCATGCACCCTGGTGCGAAGTGAAGGAAATTTCCTTGAAGATATTTTGTATTCATAAGTTGTTGTCTTTACTAAATTTCGTTGTTTCGTTGGTGGGTTGGTAATATTAATCCTATCTTTCCGCCTGTTTTGAATTTACCCAATCAGTAATTTCTGTAATTAATTTCCCTCCAGTCACAGATTTCTTCTTCATTTTGGACTTGTAACTTTTAGCCTACCAATAAACACATGTGGGTGTGTCTTTATTATTCATGAAAAGTCTCGAGTCTTCCGCGAGGGTATAAAAGCTGCTGATTTTCTGGTCTCTCGGCCACTCGTACAACATCTAGCTTAGTGTATGGAAGAATAGCGGGAGGCGGGAAGCGCCTCTTTCATCAGTCAGCAGCCCTTCAAAGAGGTAATGGCCGTTTAACACCTTCATTTACTTGCTAGCTCAGCAGTTTAATCCTCGGGGAAGGTCCGAAACCGTTTTGTTGTAACCTATACCGTTTCGATGTAAAATTTTCATGTTGCTTTAACTGTAAATCGGGGATAGAGAGTGCTTTACCCTCTCGAGCTCCCCTTCATTTTGATTTGAGGTGACTACGTCTTCATAACCGATTTTCTTCTCCTTCCTAATGAATTAAAATTTTCTTATACAAGTCACCTCCCTAGTGTGGGAATAGCCCCTGTTGAATCGGCCTAGCGCCACTTAGGTTTTAAAAAGCTTTCATGTAGGAGTGCAAGTACTCGCCTCCATTCAGCTTTGTATTTTGGGCCATTAACTTAACCCGTTTTGTTTTCCTTCCTGCGAAGGCCCAGTAGATTGGATACGAGATACCCCTGTTCCATTTTAAGATGTGCCTTGATGGCAGTTAAGTGTAATATTCTATTATTGCCTTTAATAGGCTTGAAAGATTGCGAGCGGGTCAGCTCTTTCTGGTACTTTGAAAGGTGCCTATAGGACGCTTGTCATTAGTAGATGGGAGCAAGTGCTCCAGGTAATGAGGGGTTTTCTGCCCTTTGGTAATTTGTGGTTGTGAGCTGAATGCTCAGAGGTTGTAAAAGGTGGGGCTTGAAGCCCAGATCTTTAATTTGTCTCTAAATCCTTGCTTTTCTGGTCTTGTACCTGATTATTGGATAGCTGTTGACTTGTTGTACTCGTTAAGTTTTCAAATTCAATGTAAACATTTGTTAAATTTAATTGTCTATTGAAAATAGGCCTATAACCTTTATTTAAAATTTTAATTCATCTTTCGGACTTGTAGTTAGACCCATTCCAGCCCGCATATTCTTTCACATCTGCTGTTACACAGATACCTCGGAACAATTATTATTATTATTATTATTATTATTATTATTATTATTATTATTATTATTATTATTATTATTATTATTATTATTATTATTATTATTATTATTATTATGTGCCTTTGCTGGCAGGACGTAGTGTTTACAGTGCACTATATCTTCTGGTATGGGGTAGAGTAATTTTGTAATTTTGTTACTTTCATTGACCTGTCTCTGTCTTATACTTGCCTTTGACAATATGAATGTGACTTAGGTATGAGCGATGCTAGTATTGCCATTCCTTATGCAGCCAGTCCCTGTTATGAATGGTGTGAAAATGTTGCTCATAGGGCCGGTTGGTGCATGCATTTAAGTGGGCTTGGCAGACTGATATGTAATAGCAACTACTGGCTCGGTGAGGAAAACAACGGGAAACTACCTCACTCCTCATTTCCCTAGTACGCCTCTTCAGTGATGCCTAGGCCATCTATGACAGATGATGGCGGAGCTGTTGAGGATCCAACCAGCCTTAGGGCTGAAGACTGAATATACACATTTTTATTATTATTATTATTATTATTATTATTATTATTATTATTATTATTAATATTATTATTATTCCCAATAAATTTAAGATATCGTATGTTAATTGTTGTTTAATCTAAGTTTGTTTCAAACCTGTCTAGTCCAACAAAAACACATCCTGAATTCCTAAAATGGTCGACCTGTTCCAGTTTAGTATTCCCAGTAACAATATACACTGACGGACATAAGTGTTCACACAGTAGTAGGTACATTTTACATATGCACATATGGGCAAGAGTAATTGCTTTTTTTAAATAGATATTAAAAATAAATGTATTTCGTTTATAACTGCATATTTAGTTACAGAATACACAAGCTTAAAGGGACTGCTTTACAAAAAAATAAATATAGTCTTCTAGTGTTTTTATGGGTGGACATAAATGTTCCCACAATAACTACACGTTTGTCACCATTTGTGTTCGGTTTAGTAACGTGTGTGCATTCCCTTGTTGCACACACCACTTCTTAATCCGTTCGGCATTGAATCTACTCATTTTCTTGTGACTTCTTCATCAATTGTATTGCATTCTTGCAGGAAGAATTCTTTCAGCTTTCTGATTCATCGTTCGAGTCCATCCCATACATGTTCATTGAGGTTTTAAGGGTAAAAAGAACATTATGGTTTAGGTCGTTGTCCTACTGAAAGTAGTCATCAGCTTTTGGCCACTGTGTCGTAAATTGTTCTTCAAAATATGCAAATAAACATACTGATCCATTGTTCCATCCATAAGCACTAGGTCTCCAACACCTCCACCACCGTGTTTAACTGTAGCCCGGAGGTTGGCTGTTTCAAACTCTGTATTCATTTTCCTCCACACCGGCATTTTTCCATCATGGGGAAAAATGTTAAATTTGTTTCATCAAAAAACTCTTATTCAGAAGTCGTCATCCTTCATTATGTACTCTTGAGAAAATGGTAATCTCTTCTTTTTGTTTACTGGTCTGATAAATGGCTTAATCCTGGGATATCCAGCTCTGTCAAGAGTTACACGAATGGTCTTAGTATGTACCATTTTACCATGGTGCTCCTGAAGTTGTGCTGCAATTTCAGAAAATGATATTTTTCGGAGTCTTTTGTACTGTCTTACTTACCGCCTTCTCTTCTCTCAGACTGAGCTTACGGGGACGTCCACTTCTGTCTTTATTCATCAATGTTTTTGAGGTTTTGTACTTCTTAATGATACTGCACAATGAGTATCAGCTTCGTTAAATACTTTCTGCAATTTCGGCGCATGATTTGCGTTCTTTATGCAGTGTTACTCTTATTTTTATTTCTATAATTGTAGTTTCCTTCCTATTTTTCGCCATTCCATCTTGAATCACCAGTATCCACTTCTAATGTAAACAAGGCTCGTAACTGATTTCACTCCTCAATGTTCAACTCAGAACTGATGTGTAATGCTCAGTTTTGTGGATAGATTTCATCGGTGTGTGTAGACTTCTGTCCAGGCATACCACCACTGCCCGGCCTCACCTCTTCATGTATTATCAAGATTTTACTGTACGTATTTTAGCCCATGTATCATTTCAATTCACGATGGATCGAAAAACGTGCGCAGTTTGCTACCGTTCCTATTTTATACTGACTAATGGAACAAAGAGCCTCTGTGTGAACTCTTACCTCCGTCTGTGTATATTCGGTAGAAAATTCAATACCAATGAGGATTTGTTCCTTAAATTCATATTCAGTAATTATAAGTCACCTGTGGGTAATCAACATATCGCCCAAAGGCAAGTCGTTCGGTACGATGAACACGTCTACATCGGGTGTGAAAATGCCATTTGGCATTGTCCATACACATAGTGTGAACGTGTCTTTATGCGAACGGAAGTGAAAGTCCAGCCAGCGCGGTGTGGCAGCCAGCCAGTTCACCTTGTGTTAGGCGCAAAGCACTGAGCAGTTACTGCATGTCAGGGCGTGGTGGCCTTAAGCACTCAGGGCTGCCCAAATACTGCTGCTCTTGTAGTTGACCAAGGTGACCTTAACTTTGTATTATTTCAAATCCTGTTTGATACACCCCTCAAATATGCATATGCAAATTCTATGAAATAACCCCGTAACCCCGAAAATATGGAATATAAACACTGACTACTAAATACAAGAATATCTTATAGGGACAAGGACACCTATGTTGTTCTTTCTCCGGTGAATTTCGACGAGAGAAGTAAGGAGTTCAATGGAATTCAAATTTCCAAGTAATATTTTATAAATTACCAAACTTCCTTTCTTGATCACCTTATGATAAATAAGTTGTCGCTGCAGCTCCTTTGCGCTGCCCGTTCCTTGTGTTTACGAGGAGCTTGTACTTATGATATGTAACGAAAATTGTTGCGTTAATAGCTCAGGAAAATTACTCGATTCGAGTAGATTATAGTAAGAGCTTCATTTCAAATAATATCTCATTTTTATTTATTTTAAGCTTATTGGTCATTGAAATAAATTAAGAAACATACAAATGTTATCTGTGTAAAATGTACCTAATAATTAATAAGTAAATAAATAATTGAATACCAAATAAAATTTGTTCACGCATTTTATTTAATGCTTAAAAGAAATAGCATAAGAAGATTCGACATTAATTCAATTAATTGACATTTTAAGAACAAAAATTTAATTTAATAATTAAAATTGAAAAGAATTATGCTATCTCAGCTTTAATTACCATCACCTTCAACTTTTTACGTTGCATCGACCCCGATAGTGAGAGCAAAGGGCTAGGAGTGGGAGGGAAGCGGCCGTGACAACTCCAATATCTGCCTGGTGTGGGAAATGACGGAAAACCATTTCCAGGGCTGCCGACACCTGGCTTCGAACGCACTATCTCCCCTAACGGCACGGGTAACTCCAAACTGAGTCCCTCAGAACTTTTGTTATAAGCAGAGAACAGATTTATTTTAACAATGCACATTTCGGAGTTTTCCTCTAGTTAGGATATATTTCAAAAGTATTTTTCGTCTCGAGAGCTTCTGCAGGACGCTATTGGAAAGTTTGATAAATGAAGCAGCGTGTTGCTTGTTTTACGGCGACCGAAAACTGAGGTAAGTTACTTTTCGTTTTCTCATGCTGTGAAGGAAGTGTATTCTATGAAATGAATTTAAATTACTAAAATTAATATAAAACATTTCCAATCACCAAGAATTGCACTTGTTACTTGATTAAAATAAAAATGGCCAGAGATGCCTTTCAATCCTCAAATTAAACTGTTTATTTCCCCTGCATTTTTCACTTTCCTTCAGTCGCTCGTGATTCGTAATGTAGGAAGCAGAGAGTACTGTTAGATTGTACGAATGCTAGGTTATTCATGTGAGAAAATCCAAGGATCATTCATATAAGAGCAAAGACTGGGTGGGCCACGTGTCTTCAATCCTTCCTGCGTGCGCCCGGGTCTTGCAGCCTTAGAGCTTGTCTTTTCCTCCTTTCGTAAATACTTACCTTTTATGCACAATTAGTTCTTGTCAGTCGTACTTTGGTTTATAGTACGTTAAGTAGCTGTATTCTTGCCTAAAGAGAAGAGAACTCTTAGTGAAGTATTGAAAGCATATGTACGCGAGTTTCAAGACATTTCAACTGACGGTAGTGTGGTGTTTTGCAAATACTGTAGCACAATCTTAACCGCAACTAAAAAAGTATCAAATTCGACAACATCCTCGAACAAGGAAACACATTATTTTGAAAAAGTTAAACTATAAATAAGTGGGCGAGGTACTGGTCATTCTCCCCAGTTGTATACCCGACCCAATGTCTCACACTCCAGAACACTGCCCATGAGGCGGTAGAGGTGGGATCTCTCGCTGAGTCCGAGGGAAGAGCTAACCCTGGAGGGTAAACAGATTGGGAAGAGAAGAATGTTAGGTAAACTAAGGGAAAACGCTGACGGAAAATATATCTGGGTCTCAGTAGACGAAACAATGGACGGATATGTAGCTAACTTCATGTTTGGAGAGGAAGAAGAGAGAGACAAATCATATCTAATAAATATGGGAGTGGACCACTTCCTACCAGTTTTCTTATTTGAGCTTCCGCACGAAATTTTGCATGGCTACTGAAGGCTCCACGATCTTCTGTGATGTCGTAGGTAAAGTTCAAATCTTGGAGGTCGGCCTTAGTTTCTTCTAGCCAGTTTATTTTGACCGTCTTTGAGTTGATTACTTTATAATAATAATAATAATAATAATAATAATAATAATAATAATAATAATAATAATAATAATAATAATAATAATAATAATAATAATAATAATAATAATAATAATAATAATAATAATAATAATAATAGTTACGGGGGTACCCGTGGAACAGAAAGAGGTTAAAGAAGGTGCCGGGGTGAGTGGGTCTATCTACAATATGAAGATTAATTTAAAACTTGACCTGAAGGTTATATTTTTTTTAGAACTTCAAACTTAACTATTGTTAACTGAATGAACATAACAATAAAACACCAGGTACAATGAATTTAAAAAATTGGAATATTCAAAATTTAGACCTTAACAATTCTGGGCTACAAGCCCCTAAGGTACAAATTTACAATTAAATGTGATATTGTTTAGTTAAGGGCAGAAATCCCCTAATCCAAGAGTACTTGCACCCAAAATACAATATCTAGCCTTCCACAGGCACACTTTACATTTACTAACTTTGAAAAAAAGCTTATCTTCTCTCAGTTTCTTCCAGCCTACTCAAGGCAACATCAAAACTTACAATCTCTGGCCTCTCCAGGGTATTTAGTACCGAACTTACAGGGCCTTTGTGGAAAAGAACAGGTTAAATTACTAGCCCGAACACAAACTGAATGGAGGCGTACACTGCGCTCCAGATAATGAAACATTAAAACCGATAGGGCTCTCGGCCGATGGAACAGGGGCTATTCCCAAACTACTGAGGTGGCTCGCATGGAAATATCTTTAATATATTACAGAAAGGTTGCAAAATGTAGTCACCTCGAAGCAAGATGAAGAAGAGCTCGAGAGGGTAACTCACTCTCTATCCCCGATTTACAGTTAAAGATTTTATGTGAAGTTTTTACATTAGCCAAAAGAAAATTTACATTTTAGAAATGTACTATTACATAATTAAAGATTCGGAACTTTCCCTCGAATAAAACTGCGGTGGTAGCAAGAAGGAATGAAGTTATGTGGCCATTACCTTATAGATGTTCTGCTGACCGAAGAAAGAGGCGGCCCCGCCTCCTGCCTTAACACACACACAGAAAGACGGTGATCAATTGACAAGGAAACATGAAAAGCCGCAGTTTATATACTCTCAGGGAAGGTTCTAGATCGTTCAAGGCTAATCAGGACACACCCTCTTAATTTTTATTGACATATTCAAAGTGAACAAGAAATGCAGGATTGGTTGAAAAATAATTACCATAATATATGATTGGCTATATTCAAACCCGGCGCATAAAAAGGAAGTATTGCCAACCCAAAAATAAATGAACATAGATCAGTTATGGAAAACCTAGGAATATGAAACTTCATTAACTTATAAGTTATTCCACCTTGAACCAGTGTGCATGATCATAGTTTTTAGTAGTGTCATCTGTAGAAAAACGTCCAAACTTCTTGATGAGTGGCAAGCAAAACAAAGAGAAATTGAATCAGTTTAGGAAACTTAGCAACACTATTCCTTAACTTTTCAGTGGTGAGATCTTCCGATTAAATTTCCAAGTTGTTGTGTTATCAGCTTCACCTTTTGATCGATAGAGGAGATTCTTAAGGCGGTGATTTCTAATGCACGGCGTTGAGTTGTACCTCCTGGTACAATAATTATTATATAATAATAATCTGAAGCTGACCATTCTATAGACATGGCCACAGAATTACAAGCGTCCATTGCGTACGGGATCAGTGAACTTTTCAGTTAATGAGTAGAGAGCCGCTGTTCTCCTCCTTACCCACATTGCATTTTCTCTCGGGGGACCGTAAATTTTCCGAAGAATTTTCCTTTCTTGCTTTCTTATTTCTATAACTTCACATTTACCCCAAAGCACATGGTTTCTGAGCCGTACAGTATGTTATTATTATTATTATTATTATTATTATTATTATTATTATTATTATTATTATTATTATTATTATTATTATTATTATTATTATTATGTCTGACTCGTTGACTGAATGGTCAGCGTACTGGCCTTCGGTTCAGAGGGTCCCGGGTTCGATTCCCGGCCGGGTCGGGGATTTTAACTTTAATTGGTTAATTCCAGTGGCCCGGGGGCTGGGTGTTTGTGCTGTCCCCAACATCCCTGCAACTCACACACCACACATAACACTATCCTCCACCACAATAACACGCAGTCACCTACACATGGCAGATGCCGCCCACCCTCATCGGAGGGTCTGCCTTAAAAGGGCTGCACTCGGCTAGTAATAGCCACACGAAATTATATTTATTATTATTATTGATTACGGGGATACCCTAGTTAACAGAGGTGAAGGAAGGTGCTGGCATGAACGGGTCCAAATAGGACAATCAGAAGATAAATTTAAAACTTAAAAATTAAAGCTATAATTTCTTTCTCACCTATCTTTTGGTTCCTTTTCAACAAATAAACATGACAGTTCAGGTTCATAAGATTGGGTAACAATTTAAAAAATCGAATAATAAGTAAACAATTTCGAGCTTGAAGCTCCCTAATTATTCATCATCCAGGAGCGCTGCAGCTCCTTTAAAAAACAGTCAAGGAGACGGATCTCTAGAGTCCTTATATACCACAAGGATACAAGGTGTCCAAAGTGTACCATATTCCAGGAGCACATTTGCTCCACAAAATGATCTAGAAGTCTAGGAGACCCGAACATCACAGCTTTGCAGCATCCCACGATTCAACATTTACATTAACACCTCTACATTCATAGAAGAACATCAGTGCTCTATAAATTTTCTCTTCGAGATGTATCGCCAGAAATTTCCATACCTATCGAAGACTCAACCTACATCTTACAAATTCTAACATCTTCACACCAAAAGGAATGCTATACAATTTCACTGGAGTATTGAATACCCGGGCCTTTGTGCAAAACAATAGGTTAAAGTTACGGGCCCAAAAATCAAAGTTGCGTGGACGCGGACACTTGCGCACCTTGAAAATCGAAATGAAAGTTTGAAACGCTGTTTGGGCTTATGGCCCGAAGTTACGGAGGCTAAACATATACTGCTGAGGTGAATCGATGGAGAAAACATTTAACTTACAAAAATTACAAACTGAAAAACTTTACAAAATCATAGTCACTTCCAAATCAATTTGTTAGGGAACACGAGAGGGTTGATCACTATCTATTCCCAGATTATGTTTAAGTTCCTTTGTCTTGTTTAAAATTGAAATTTGAACTAGGAAGTTACATTTCATAAAATTAAAGTTACAAAGTTATAAATCGAAAACATTACCCTCGAGCTAGCTTTCAGAGACTATCATATAATAAAATCCGGACTGCCATTACCTTCAGCCGATGGACTACTCGATGATGGACGAGGCACCCCGCCTCCTGTGTAAACACACACACTAGACTGGAGCGAAGAATAAGACCCATTGGCACGAAAAATGTGCCAGCTAATATACCCGAGAGAAAGATTCAAGGAAGCTCTGGGCTAAGGCCCGACACACCCCGAATTTTCAATCGGTAATTAAATAGATACAAGACAGAGATTATTGGCTGAAAAATAATTATACAAAATTTTCCATTGGCCAACATCAAATGTTAGCGGGAAGAGATAGAAATGTTGCAAACTTAAACACACCAAAAACAAAGAATATGCAACTCAGTTTAGTAAGCCTCAAAATATCAAATGACTTTGCAACCTTAATAGTCCTTCTTCACACCAGAGGGCATAAGTTTTTTGGTAGACACATCTGCAGAGAAAAGTTCAAATTTTTGTATTAGTTATTGCAGCTTTAGGATGGCAGATTGCTTTCTGCCAGGCGCTTGATTTAAATCAAAGGGGGTGTACCTCCCGGTACAGACATACCCCCAAAATGTTCCTTCCTTGCAGTGAAGATTTAAAATTTAGCTTCTTAGAAAAATTTTAAGTTTGATATTACAGATAGAATTTCTTGATGAAAATTCATTTATAAGAAATTACGTCGAAAACAAATCTTGAAGTCTTCCTGGAGCCGTACCAGTCCGGGACATACACTGCGAAATTTGATGGCAAGAGCGGACGCCGCTGCCGATACTAGAGTAGGGTCTCCCACATCCCCCAAGTACCCTCAGATACATCCCTCCCGCTACCTTGAGAAGGGTAGCCATGGCGGCGGTCGCCACACACTAGATATAAAGACACATGTCGAAGATGGGTAGGCGCTTGATTTACTGCACCTGAACTATCGTCGGACAGGATGGTGATCCCGCACGCCGTTATGTGGGAGACTAGGCCAGAGTAGGGTGGGCCCTTACCCCACGCCAGCATCACTCGCCAGATGTTGAGACACGGCCTCAGATGACAGAGAGGGCACTGAAATAGTCATTTACTTGGCGACAGAGATTTTCCTTATGGAAAACGAGAGTTTGTTTATTTTTATAAGCTGCAGGTTCAGATGAGGCGGGCGGCATTGAAGATGAGTGTGTGAGTTGCAGGCTTGATTTTGGAGGCAGGGGATAGGTAATGGCAACCGGGCAGCGGACAAAGTAAACCTTGTTAGCGTAGAAGGTCTTTTAAATTGCCTTTTATTCGGGGCGTCGATCTAAGATCATTTGCTCCTACTTTGCACCATATGTTGGGAATCTGCGTGTATTTGGAAATAGCGGGAGTGTAAAGTGTTGAATGTGAGGAAAGTAACATTAAGGACAAAACAAATACCCAGTGCCCAGGCCAGGGATACTAATCATTTTCAATTAAAAACCCTGCCTGGCAGAGAATCGAACCGGGGCCGCTGGGTGACAGGCAGACACGTTGCCCCCTACACCGTGGGGAGAAGAATGTACACAGGTGGAACAATAAAAGGAAATGCACCAGTTGTATATGGGCGGGGCAGAAGGCCTCCCCATACCTCTTACCCAAATGACTTAACTAAAAATTTTAAGTTACTAAGCTGTTGAGGAAGGAAGTATAGCGGTGTTCTTATTACCGTAACTTAAGTACCCTATATGGCAAGCACAAGGGATTTACACAGGTTTTACTTGAGATAAATGGAACATAAAATCTTCTCAGTGTCTGGGTTTCTCACCAAAAACGTGACCGCTGTTAAGAAATCCATAATAATATATGGCCCATGAAATCTGGGGGCAAGCTCGCCTGCAGGTAAAAAATTCTTAAGGATGACCTGATCTACGACATTTAAATTGGTGGGTCACCGTCCACGAACATATCTCTCTGTAACCTTTTCATGAGAAGACTTAAGGTTACTTTTAGCCTTCTTCCTCAGGTCCCTGGTAATACCAGGATCTATTGTCTCTGGCAATATCTCCTTGTGGGACCAAGGATTAGATAGCGGCATGTAGGACACACACTTAAACATGAGAGAGGCAGGAGAGAACTTGAGGGGCTAATGAACAGCCAAATTTATAACAAAAGGTAACCAACGCAGGGAAGTATCCCACCTGGAACGAACTTCATAATGAAAAGTTATCAAAGCAGATCGAAAATTACGGTTGACCCGCTCAGCCAGAGACGGTTGAGAGTAATACGCGGAAGATTTTACATGGGATATAGACAAATCAAAACAGCATTTTCGGAATAAGTTAGATGTGAAAGCTTTTGCATTATCATAAACTATATATTGACATGGTCCAAAAGAAGCAAAAATAGTATGAAGACAAGAAATGGTAGACTGAGCGATAGCAAGCTTAGTCGGAAATAACCATGAAAATCTAGTGAAGCCATCTACACATAAAAGAATGAATTCATTCCCGTTCCCAGTAGTATAATTGGATGGTTCTGCGGCACCTCCGCCGCCGCACGCCTCCGCCCGCCTCCTCCTCCGCCGCCGCCTCCGCCTCCGCCGCCGCCGCCCGCGGGAAATTTGAGTTTTGGCGGGAAATTTGAATTTTGGCGCGAGATTTGAATTTGTAAACAAAGCCACGTGCTTTTTGACAGCTGTCATCGACAACAACGCATCGCTAACCTCACTGCTGCCATCTTGACGGGCCTAAACCTCACTAGTGCCAACTTAACCTAACTAGCGCGAGGTAAACAAAGCCACGTGTTTTTTGACAGCCACGTGCTTTTTGACAGACAACAACGCATCGCTAACCTCAGTACTGCCATCTTGACGGGCCTAAACCTCAGTAGTGCCAACTTAACCTCACTAGCATGAGGTAAACAAAGCCACGTGCGTTTTGACAGCCACGTGCTTTTTGACAGATTTGTAAACAAAGCCACGTGCTTTTTGACAGACAACAACGCATCGCTAACCTCAGTACTGCCATCTTGACGGACCTAAACCTTAGTGGTACCAACTTAACCTAACTAGCGCGAGGTAAACAAAGCCACGTGCTTTTTGACAGCCACGTGCTTTTTTGACAGCTGTCATCCGCCATCTTTAAACTACAGAGCACCGTGCTGCCCTCTTTCATCACCTTTCATCAGCAGTGCTGCCATCTTGAAGGGCCTAAACCTTAGTGCTACCAACTTAACCTCACTAGCTCGAGATAAACAAATCCACGTGCTTTTTGACAGCTACGTGCTTTTTTGATAGCTGTCATCCACCATCTTTGAGCATCGTGCTGCCCTCTGTAGCTACTTACCTTTGAAATGTGGTGGCGGATAATTTGAAAAATGCTTTTCGACAAGCAGCCATCTTTAATCCAGAGAGAACAGTGCTGCCCTCTATGTGGTGGCGGCAAATTCCACGTGCTCTTGTTTGAAAACAAACTCACGTGCTTTTTTGACAGCTGTCATCCGCCATCTTTAATCACAGTGCTGCCCTCTTTAGCTACATACCTTTGAAATGTGGTGGCGGATAATTTGAAAAATGCTTTTTGACAGCAGCCATCTTTGTGCACCGTGCTGCCCTCTTTAGCTAGATACCTTTGAAATGTCGTGGCAGACAATTCCACGTGATAGCAGCCATCTTTAATCAAGAGAGCACCGTGCTGCCCTCTATGTGGTGGCGGCAATTTGAAAAATTCTACATTCTCTTGTTTGGAAACAAACCCATGCGCTCTTTTTGACAGCTGTCATCCGCCATCTTTAATCCAGAGAGCACCGTGCTGCCCTCTTTAGCTACTTACCTTTGAAATGTGGTGGCGGCAAATTCCACTTGCTCTTGTTTAGTAAACAAAGCCATGTGCTTTCTTGACAGCTGACATCCGCCATCTTTAATCTATAGAGCACTGTGCTGCCCTCTTTATCGTAGTAGATGTAAATTCGTCACAGCTGTCATCCGCAGTGCTGCCATCTTAACGGGCTTAAACCTTAGTGCTACCAACTTAACCTTACTAGCGCGAGATAAACAAATCCACGTGCTTTCTTGACAGCTGTCATCCACCATCTTTAATCACAGTGGTGCCCTCTTTAGCTACTTACCTTTGAAATGTGGTGGCGGATAATTTGAAAAATGCTTTTTGATAGCAGCCATCTTTGAGCACCGTGCTACCCTCTTTTGTGGTGGCAGGCAATTCCACGTGACAGCAGCCATCTTTAATCATGAGAGCACCGTGCTGCCCTCTATGTGGTGGCGGCAAATTCTACATGCTCTTGTTTAGAAACAAACTCACGTGCTTTTTTCTGACAGCTGTCATCAGCCATCTTGCATCACAAACCTCAGTGCTGCGCTCTTTAGCTAGATACCTTTGAAATGTGGTGGCGGCAATTTGAAAAAAAAATCTATGTGCTCTTGTTTAGTAAACAAAGCCACGTGGTTTTTATGACAGCTATCATCCACCATCTTTAATCAATAGAGCACTGTTCTGCAGGCAATTTCATCACCTGTCATCCGCCATCTTTAATCTACAGAGCACCGTGTTGCTCTCTGTAGTAGCGGGCAATTTGAAAAGTTCTGTTAGCTGTCATCCGCCATCTTTGAGCACCGTGCTGCCATCTATGTGGTGGCGGTAAATTCCACGTGCTCTTGTTTAGTAAACAAACTCACGTGCTTTTTGTCAGCTGTCATCCGCCATCTTTAATCTATAGAGCTCAGTGCTACACTCTATGTGGTGGCGGATAATTTTAAAAAGAAAAATTCTACATCAGTCCTCTCTCGACGCTAATTGCACAAGATGGTGACTATACATGACTCCTTAAAGGTGCTTATGCAAGATGATCGCTATACATAGACGCCCTTGGGATGCTTGCGCAAGATGGCGGTTATACAAGGCTCCTTATGAGGGATGCTTGCGCGAGATGGTGGTTGCTCTTATGAGGCGGCTTAAGGATCCATGACTAGAGACGCCCTAAGGATGCTTGCGCAAGATGGCGGATGCAAGATGGCGGCTATACATAGCTCCTTATGAGACAGCCAGTACAACATGTGATCAGAACATTGATTGATGTGTTCAGAACACTGTACTCGATACAACATGTGATTAAAACATTGTGTGGTGTGTTCAGAACACTACATAAGTAGAATCGAACGCTGTATTAGGGGATACCTTTGTTTAGATTGAAACATAACAAGACTAGAATTGAACACTGCACATTGATTGATTGATGTGTTCAGAACACAAAATAAGTAGAATCGAACACTGTACTCGATGTCGTTAACTTCAACATGTGATTAAAACATTGTCTGGTGTGTTCAGAACACTACATAAGTAGAATCGAACGCTGTACAACATGTTAGGGGATACCTTTGTTTAGATTGAAACATAACAAGACTGGAATTGAACACTGCACTCGATGTCGTTACATGCGATCAGAACAATGATTGATGTGTTCAGATCACGAAACAAGTAGAACCGAACACTGTACAACATGTTAGGGGATACCTTTGTTCTAAGAAGATCAGCTTGAAACATAACAAGACTAGAATTGAACACTGCACTCGATACAACATGTAATCAGAACATTGATTGATGCGTTCAGATCACGAAACAAGTAGAACCGAACACTGTACAACATGTTAAGGGATACCTTTGTTTAGATTGAAACTAACAAGACTAACACTTCAAATGATTTGCTTAGTACGAAAATAAAAAAAATATATACCGCGTAGCTAACTCGTTCATCACACCGCTAAGACGCTTAGTAATTGTGAATACACTCATACGAAAATCAAGAAAGCACACTGCGTAGCCAACTCGCTCGGCTCACTCGCTTAGTATTTGCAACACACACGGATAAGAATGTTCCGAGATACTTACATGTTTTTTAAGGGAGGGTGAAAGATCATAAATTATATGTACACATGTTGTCTCCTCCAAGTTGTAAGATGAAATAGACGCAGTACTGCGAGTTTCCGCTCTAGCTGGCGAACGGAAGTAGCATGATATCTCAGCAAAAAATAATACGCGTGAGCTTGCAAGTCAGACACAATGATGGATACCGCGATTCAAATCCTGGTAACTTATGCCGTCGGGAAGGGTATCCGGCGAGCATCTAGCTGTAAATCCTCGATTCTCGACAGATTCTTAATCCGAGTTCTTTGACGTCAGGAAGGGCAACTAGTTGAAAACAATTATCGAACACGCATCGCGAAGGTAAGAGTGTGCAGCGATATGCTTGTTTAGACTTGCAGATTACGAAAAGAAACATAACAAGACTTGAGTCTTAAAACAAATTCTTGCGATTTAAAATCTTAGTCAGGAAGGGCATCCAGCAGTAAAACAATAGTTCGTGATTTAAAATCTAGCAGTAAAACCCCCGATTCTCGACAGATTCTTAATCCGAGTTCTTTGACGTCAGGAAGGGCAACTAGTTGAAAACAATTATCGAACACGCATCGCGAAGGCAAGAGTGTGCAGCGATATGCTTGTTTAGACTTGCAGATTACGAAAAGAAACATAACAAGACTTGAGTCTTAAAACAAATTCTTGCGATTTAAAATCTTAGTCAGGAAGGGCATCCAGCAGTAAAACAATAGTTCGTGATTTAAAATGTAGCAGTAAAACCCCCGATTCTCGACAGATTCTTAATCCGAGTTCTTTGACGTCAGGAAGGGCAACCGGTCGAAAACAATAGGGTATGATGTAAGAGGTTAGATACTACCAGTTTTGCGTCAGGAAGGGCAACTAGTCTTAAAACAAAACAGATTCTTAATCCGAGTTCTTTGACGTCAGGAAGGGCAACCGGTCGAAAACTATAGTATATGATGTAAGAGGTTAGATACTGCCAGTTTTGCGTCAGGAAGGGCAACTCAACAAATTCTTGCGATTTAAAATCCTAGTCAGGAAGGGCAGCCGGTCGTAAAACTATGGTGTGAGGCGGGGTGTGCAAAATAGCCAGCATTAAGTAAGGGCTGTTGATAGGAGGCGTTAAACCATGTGCATGCTCCTTCACCAGGAGAAGCCTACATGCCGGTACCGTGCAGGTTCTTTCGATAGGAGTAGGCACTGTGTGTGTTTTAACCTCTCCGTACAATCATGATATTTTACGTTAGGAACTTACATAGGCTAAATGCTACACATTCCGTGTAAGAGGTTAGATACTGCCAGTTTTGCGTCAGGAAGGGCAACTCAACAAATTCTTGCGATTTAAAATCCTAGTCAGGAAGGGCAGCCGGTCGTAAAACTATGATGTGAGGCGGGGTGTGCAAAAAAGCCAGCATTAAGTAAGGGCTGTTGATAGGAGGCGTTAAACCATGTGCATGCTCCTTCACCAGGAGAAGCCTACATGCCGGTACCGTGCAGGTTCTTTCGATAGGAGTAGGCACTGTGTGTGTTTTAACCTCTCCGTACAATCATGATATTTTACGTTAGGAACTTACATAGGCTAAATGCTACACATTCCGTGTAAGAGGTTAGATACTGCCAGTTTTGCGTCAGGAAGGGCAACTCAACAAATTCTTGCGATTTAAAATCCTAGTCAGGAAGGGCAGCCGGTCGTAAAACTATGGTGTGAGGCGGGGTGTGCAAAAAAGCCAGCATTAAGTAAGGGCTGTTGATAGGAGGCGTTAAACCATGTGCATGCTCCTTCACCAGGAGAAGCCTACATGCCGGTACCGTGCAGGTTCTTTCGATAGGAGTAGGCACTGTGTGTGTTTTAACCTCTCCGTACAATCATGATATTTTACGTTAGGAACTTACATAGGCTAAATGCTACACATTCCGTGTAAGAGGTTAGATACTGCCAGTTTTGCGTCAGGAAGGGCAACTCAACAAATTCTTGCGATTTAAAATCCTAGTCAGGAAGGGCAGCCGGTCGTAAAACTATGGTGTGAGGCGGGGTGTGCAAAAAAGCCAGCATTAAGTAAGGGCTGTTGATAGGAGGCGTTAAACCATGTGCATGCTCCTTCACCAGGAGAAGCATACATGCCGGTACCGTGCAGGTTCTTTCGATAGGAGTAGGCACTGTGTGTGTTTTAACCTCTCCGTACAATCATGATATTTTACGTTAGGAACTTACATAGGCTAAATGCTACACATTCCGTGTAAGAGGTTAGATACTGCCAGTTTTGCGTCAGGAAGGGCAACTCAACAAATTCTTGCGATTTAAAATCCTAGTCAGGAAGGGCAGCCGGTCGTAAAACTATGGTGTGAGGCGGGGTGTGCAAAATAGCCAGCATTAAGTAAGGGCTGTTGATAGGAGGCGTTAAACCATGTGCATGCTCCTTCACCAGGAGAAGCCTACATGCCGGTACCGTGCAGGTTCTTTCGATAGGAGTAGGCACTGTGTGTGTTTTAACCTCTCCGTACAATCATGATATTTTACGTTAGGAACTTACATAGGCTAAATGCTACACATTCCGTGTAAGAGGTTAGATACTGCCAGTTTTGCGTCAGGAAGGGCAACTCAACAAATTCTTGCGATTTAAAATCCTAGTCAGGAAGGGCAGTCGGTCGTAAAACTATGGTGTGAGGCGGGGTGTGCAAAAAAGCCAGCATTAAGTAAGGGCTGTTGATAGGAGGCGTTAAATCATGTGCATGCTCCTTCACCAGGAGAAGCATACATGCCGGTACCGTGCAGGTTCTTTCGATAGGAGTAGGCACTGTGTGTGTTTTAACCTCTCCGTACAATCATGATATTTTACGTTAGGAACTTACATAGGCTAAATGCTACACATTCCGTGGCAGAGCCGGGAATCGAACTCGGACCTCCGAGGGTAGCAGCTAACTACTACACTACAGAGGAGGACTATTTCAGAATATTTTACAACCTTAATTAGTACTGTGTTTTAAGAGCTTGAATGGTACTCAGCTAAGAAGACGTTCGCGAGTTACAAGCCGCTTATCAGTGTCCTCGTTCAAGGCCGAGCCGGAAGATACGTGTACAATTTCAGCTAACACACGCATTCCGCTGCTCGCTCTGCGCTGATACGACTTCATGGACAGTAGAACAAACCCATAGCCTACAGTATGCATGCCTCTCACCCGGTAGTCTCGGGTTCGATTCTCTTGGGAATAAAAATGTGTTTAAATCGCAAGAATTTGTTGAGTTGTCCTTTGCACACCCTTGCCCTCGCGATGCGTGTTCGATAATTGTTTTCAACCGGTTGCCCTTCCTGAAGTCAAAGAACTCGGATTAAGAATCTGTCGAGAATCGGGGGTTTTACAGCTACATTTTAAATCACGAACTATTGTTTTACTGCTGGATGCCCTTCCTGACTAAGATTTTAAATCGCAAGAATTTGTTTTAAGACTCAAGTCTTGTTATGTTTCTTTTCGTAATCTGCAAGTATAAACAAGCATATCGCTGCACACTCTTGCCTTCGCGATGCGTGTTCGATAATTGTTTTCAACTAGTTACCCTTCCTGACGTCAAAGAACTCGGATTAAGAATCTGTCGAGAATCGGGGGTTTTACTGCTAGATTTTAAATCACGAACTATTGTTTTACTGCTGGATGCCCTTCCTGACTAAGATTTTAAATCGCAAGAATTTATTTTAAGACTCAAGTCTTGTTATGTTTCTTTTCGTAATCTGCAAGTCTAAACAAGCATATCGCTGCACACTCTTGCCTTCGCGATGCGTGTTCGATAATTGTTTTCAACCGGTTGCCTTTCCTGACGTCAAACAACTCGGATTAAGAATCTGTCGAGAATCGGGGGTTTTACTGCTGGATTTTAAATCACGAACTAGTGTTTTACTGCTGGATGCCCTTCCTGACTAAGATTTTAAATCGCAAGAATATGTTTTAAGACTCAAGTCTTGTTATGTTTCTTTTCGTAATCTGCAAGTCTAAACAAGCATATCGCTGCACACTCTTGCCTTCGCGATGCGTGTTCGATAATTGTTTTCAACCGGTTGCCCTTCCTGACGTCAAAGAACTCGGATTAAGAATCTGTCGAGAATCGGGGGTTTTACTGCTACATTTTAAATCACGAACTATTGTTTTACTGCTGGATGCCCTTCCTGACTAAGATTTTAAATCGCAAGAATTTGTTTTAAGACTCAAGTCTTGTTATGTTTCTTTTCGTAATCTGCAAGTCTAAACAAGCATATCGCTGCACACTCTTGCCTTCGCGATGCGTGTTCGATAATTGTTTTCAACTAGTTGCCCTTCCTGACGTCAAAAAACTCGGATTAAGAATCTGTCGAGAATCGGGGGTTTTACTGCTAGATTTTAAATCACGAACTATTGTTTTACTGCTGGATGCCCTTCCTGACTAAGATTTTAAATCGCAAGAATTTGTTTTAAGACTCAAGTCTTGTTATGTTTCTTTTCGTAATCTGCAAGTCTAAACAAGCATATCGCTGCACACTCTTGCCTTCGCGATGCGTGTTCGATAATTGTTTTCAACTAGTTGCCCTTCCTGACGTCAAAGAACTCGGATTAAGAATCTGTCGAGAATCGAGGATTTACAGCTAGATGCTCGCCGGATACCCTTCCCGACGGCATAAGTTACCAGGATTTGAATCGCGGTATCCATCATTGTGTCTGACTTGCAAGCTCACGCGTATTATTTTTTGCTGAGATATCATGCTACTTCCGTTCGCCAGCTAGAGCGGAAACTCGCAGTACTGCGTCTATTTCATCTTACAACTTGGAGGAGACAACATGTGTACATATAATTTATGATCTTTCACCCTCCCTTAAAAAACATGTAAGTATCTCGGAACATTCTTATCCGTGTGTGTTGCAAATACTAAGCGAGTGAGCCGAGCGAGTTGGCTACGCAGTGTGCTTTCTTGATTTTCGTATGAGTGTATTCACAATTACTAAGCGTCTTAGCAGTGTGATGAACGAGTTAGCTACGCGGTATATATTTTTTTTATTTTCGTACTAAGCAAATCATTTGAAGTGTTAGTCTTGTTAGTTTCAATCTAAACAAATGTATCCCTTAACATGTTGTACAGTGTTCGGTTCTACTTGTTTCGTGATCTGAACGCATCAATCAATGTTCTGATTACATGTTGTATCGAGTGCAGTGTTCAATTCTAGTCTTGTTATGTTTCAAGCTGATCTTCTTAGAACAAAGGTATCCCCTAACATGTTGTACAGTGTTCGGTTCTACTTGTTTCGTGATCTGAACACATCAATCATTGTTCTGATCGCATGTAACGACATCGAGTGCAGTGTTCAATTCCAGTCTTGTTATGTTTCAATCTAAACAAAGGTATCCCCTAACATGTTGTACAGCGTTCGATTCTACTTATGTAGTGTTCTGAACACACCAGACAATGTTTTAATCACATGTTGAAGTTAACGACATCGAGTACAGTGTTCGATTCTACTTATTTTGTGTTCTGAACACATCAATCAATCAATGTGCAGTGTTCAATTCTAGTCTTGTTATGTTTCAATCTAAACAAAGGTATCCCCTAATACAGCGTTCGATTCTACTTATGTAGTGTTCTGAACACACCACACAATGTTTTAATCACATGTTGTATCGAGTACAGTGTTCTGAACACATCAATCAATGTTCTGATCACATGTTGTACTGGCTGTCTCATAAGGAGCTATGTATAGCCGCCATCTTGCATCCGCCATCTTGCGCAAGCATCCTTAGGGCGTCTCTAGTCATGGATCCTTAAGCCGCCTCATAAGAGCAACCACCATCTCGCGCAAGCATCCCTCATAAGGAGCCTTGTATAACCGCCATCTTGCGCAAGCATCCCAAGGGCGTCTATGTATAGCGATCATCTTGCATAAGCACCTTTAAGGAGTCATGTATAGTCACCATCTTGTGCAATTAGCGTCGAGAGAGGACTGATGTAGAATTTTTCTTTTTAAAATTATCCGCCACCACATAGAGTGTAGCACTGAGCTCTATAGATTAAAGATGGCGGATGACAGCTGACAAAAAGCACGTGAGTTTGTTTACTAAACAAGAGCACGTAGAATTTACCGCCACCACATAGATGGCAGCACGGTGCTCAAAGATGGCGGATGACAGCTAACAGAACTTTTCAAATTGCCCGCTACTACAGAGAGCAACACGGTGCTCTGTAGATTAAAGATGGCGGATGACAGGTGATGAAATTGCCTGCAGAACAGTGCTCTATTGATTAAAGATGGTGGATGATAGCTGTCATAAAAAGCACGTGGCTTTGTTTACTAAACAAGAGCACATAGATTTTTTTTCAAATTGCCGCCACCACATTTCAAAGGTATCTAGCTAAAGTGCGCAGCACTGAGGTTTGTGATGCAAGATGGCGGATGACAGCTGTCAGAAAAAAGCACGTGAGTTTGTTTCCAAACAAGAGCATGTAGAATTTGCCGCCACCACATAGAGGGCAGCACGGTGCTCTCATGATTAAAGATGGCTGCTGTCACGTGGAATTGCCTGCCACCACAAAAGAGGGTAGCACGGTGCTCAAAGATGGCTGCTATCAAAAAGCATTTTTCAAATTATCCGCCACCACATTTCAAAGGTAAGTAGCTAAAGAGGGCACCACTGTGATTAAAGATGGTGGATGACAGCTGTCAAGAAAGCACGTGGATTTGTTTATCTCGCGCTAGTAAGGTTAAGTTGGTAGCACTAAGGTTTAAGCCCGTTAAGATGGCAGCACTGCGGATGACAGCTGTGACGAATTTACATCTACTACGATAAAGAGGGCAGCACAGTGCTCTATAGATTAAAGATGGCGGATGTCAGCTGTCAAGAAAGCACATGGCTTTGTTTACTAAACAAGAGCACGTGGAATTTGCCGCCACCACATTTCAAAGGTAAGTAGCTAAAGAGGGCAGCACGGTGCTCTCTGGATTAAAGATGACGGATGACAGCTGTCAAAAAGAGCGCATGGGTTTGTTTCCAAACAAGAGAATGTAGAATTTTTCAAATTGCCGCCACCACATAGAGGGCAGCACGGTGCTCTCTTGATTAAAGATGGCTGCTATCACGTGGAATTGTCTGCCACGACATTTCAAAGGTATCTAGCTAAAGAGGGCAGCACGGTGCACAAAGATGGCTGCTGTCAAAAAGCATTTTTCAAATTATCCGCCACCACATTTCAAAGGTAAGTAGCTAAAGAGGGCAGCACTGTGATTAAAGATGGCGGATGACAGCTGTCAAAAAAGCACGTGAGTTTGTTTTCAAACAAGAGCACGTGGAATTTGCCGCCACCACATAGAGGGCAGCACTGTTCTCTCTGGATTAAAGATGGCTGCTTGTCGAAAAGCATTTTTCAAATTATCCGCCACCACATTTCAAAGGTAAGTAGCTAAAGAGTGCAGCACGATGCTCAAAGATGGCTGATGACAGCTATCAAAAAAGCACGTAGCTGTCAAAAAGCACGTGGATTTGTTTATCTCGAGCTAGTGAGGTTAAGTTGGTAGCACTAAGGTTTAGGCCCGTCAAGATGGCAGCACTGCTGATGAAAGGTGATGAAAGAGGGCAGCACGGTGCTCTGTAGTTTAAAGATGGCGGATGACAGCTGTCAAAAAAGCACGTGGCTGTCAAAAAGCACGTGGCTTTGTTTACCTCGCGCTAGTTAGGTTAAGTTGGTACCACTAAGGTTTAGGTCCGTCAAGATGGCAGTACTGAGGTTAGCGATGCGTTGATGTCTGTCAAAAAGCACGTGGCTTTGTTTACAAATCTGTCAAAAAGCACGTGGCTGTCAAAACGCACGTGGCTTTGTTTACCTCATGCTAGTGAGGTTAAGTTGGCACTACTGAGGTTTAGGCCCGTCAAGATGGCAGTACTGAGGTTAGCGATGCGTTGTTGTCTGTCAAAAAGCACGTGGCTGTCAAAAAACACGTGGCTTTGTTTACCTCGCGCTAGTTAGGTTAAGTTGGCACTAGTGAGGTTTAGGCCCGTCAAGATGGCAGCAGTGAGGTTAGCGATGCGTTGTTGTCGATGACAGCTGTCAAAAAGCACGTGGCTTTGTTTACAAATTCAAATCTCGCGCCAAAATTCAAATTTCCCGCCAAAATTCAAATTTCCCGCGGGCGGCGGCGGCGGAGGCGGAGGCGGCGGCGGAGGAGGAGGCGGGCGGAGGCGTGCGGCGGCGGAGGTGCCGCAGAACCATCCAATTATACTACTGTTCCCCTTCGATTGAGGGAAAGGTCCGAAGTAGTCTATGTACAAAAGCTCCAATAGGGCGAGATGCCTGGTGAGAAGACCATAGCCCTAAGTAGGGGAGCAGTGGGCGTTCTGGATTCGCTGAGTCAGCACCTGACGTCATTGACCCTGCCAAGGTCATTGACCCCGTGACATCATCACCACGTTCTCTTGTTTGTAAATAAAACCACGTACTTTATTGACAGCTGTCATCCGCCATCTTGCTTCGCTAACCTCAGTGCTGGCATCTTGAGGGAGCAAAATCCTTATGGATGCGACCTTAGGGTACAAGGCGCGCGAAATTTGAAATTCCAAGGCTCTTATCTTAGGCTAACCTAAGTAAATTGTTATGCTTTATTGACTTCGGAGGAGTATATGGGGGTTTAAAGAGATAGTCCTCCTTCCCCCATCTCCCCTTACCTAAATAAGGGACGGGTGAGTGAGAGATGTGCTCTCTCTCTCTCTCTCTCTCCCTAGAGGTCCACCGCCGTAGCGATGTGTCCTGTAAAAAAAATATTGCCCTGGGCCAGAGCACGACCGCCTCTAACGAGGCAAGCAAGGATGCATTGGCTTACACTCGTATTTATACCTAGAGAATGCATAGATCAGCATGCGCGCGCAAACCTCCTGCTATCTAATGCTTATCAATCTGCGGACACATGCGATTGTGACACGCTCTATCGGAAGAAGATTAGTACGTAAGTCGATACATGCATTTATCGATAGGAATGTGCGCGCGCACATGCGATCGTTGCACGCTCTTGCAGAAGAAATTTAATACGATAGTCGACACATGAATCAACGATAGGTGCGCGCGCACACATGCGATTGTTGCACGCTCTGTCGGTAGTAGTAGATAGTTTGAACATTTCTACGTGCTTTTGACAGTCGTGTGCTTTTTGACAGCTTTCATCGGCCATCTTGCATCGATAACTCCAGTGCTGTTAGTTTTACGGTACTAAACCTCATCGTGGTGGCGTTCAATTTGAAATCCCGTGTGCTTTTTTGACTGCTGTTATCCGCCTCTGGCATCGTTAACCTCAGTGCCGCTATCTTAACGGCACTAAACCTCATCGTGGCAGCCAAGACCCCACACCGCTGGCTGCGCAGAAGCCTGTGACTGGGGAAGACATGTCCAAGCGCGTACCGCCATGTTGCGGGCCCTCCTCAGCTTGACGCAGAAATCGTATGGAATTCATGCTTTCCGCACACATGAAAACTTTCACCTTATCAAATGAATGACAGCCTACACCGACTACCGTGTACACACACAATAAATATACATAATATCAAGACTGTGGTAATATTAAAATATACTTCTGTATAAAACTGAACAATCTACACAAATCCTTTGGATAGCCTATAGGTGGCGCACCTAAAAAAAGAAACCTTTAGCAGACTGAATAAGAAGACTGAAAAATACACTACTACAAAAATACACTTGCCTTACCCCGAAAATTATCATGTCGCTTACTTTAATATAAGGGCCATGTCTGTAACTGATGTGTTTAAACATTGTACGTATGGCAAGAAGGCCAGACTCGAAGGACGAGAATCACGTGGCAATCTGACTCATGAGAAACCTAGGATCAACAATTATTTAGCTTTATTTAAAATATGAAGACATGTTCAAAAAGCGGTCTACTACTTAAGTATGATTACACATCGTGAGATAAACATTATCTGTCTCTCAGGAGACTGGCGAACACATAAATTAAATATTTACAAACTCCTGTACCGATAATAATAATAATAATAATAATAATAATAATAATAATAATAATAATAACAGCAATAATAATAATAATAATAATCTTCAATATCAACAAAAAAGGAAACCTGTGAAATAAAATCTTTCTATGAAAGGTAAATCGTTTATGATTCCTCTCAGATAAGTTATCACAGCATATTTTCTTGCTAGTGGCTTGACGTCGCATCGACACAGATAGGTCTTACGGCGACGATGGGATAGGAAAGGCCTAGGAGTTTGAAGGAAGCGGCCGTGGCCTTAATTAAGGTACAGCTCCAGCATTTGCCTGGTGTGAAAATGGGAAACCACGGAAAACCATCTTGAGGGCTGCCGACAGTGGGATTCGAACCCACTATCTCCCGAATACAAGCTCACAGCCGCGCGCCGCTATCCTCTCAGCCAAAGAGCAAATTTTATTCAATTATCGGAAGAGATTGTTTAAAAAGTACATGACTGCAGAAATATTTCTAAAACAATCAGATACATGTTTTATCATTTTCTGAATATGAAATTCCGGCTCTGCGGTGTAGGGGTAGCGTGTCTACTTCTTACTCGGAGGCTCCGGGTTCAATTCCCAGCCAGGTCAGGGATTTATACCTGGATCTGTGTGCTGATTCGAGGTCCACTCAGCATACGTGATTACAATCGTGGAGCTATCTGACGGTGACATAACGGCCGAGAGGATTCGCCGTGCTGATCACATGACACCTCGTAATCTGCAGATTTAAAGAAGAATCTGTTAGCAGGATATAAAAGTCCGTCATGGAAAAGCCTATTTCTAGGTATAATTGCAAAGAGTGTGGAAAAGCATTTTCCCGAAGCTATCACAGGAGACGTCATGAGATATCATGCAGGACAATTTTTCAATACAAACAATGTAGAAAAGAGTCAAAGACGCATACAACGCTCAACGTCACGAAGCCGCGTGTAATGTAGATTTATTGAGAAGAAAATACAAAGAGCTCAACCGTAGTCAAGCGAACACTGATTTATTTTTGAAAAGTACACCTCTGCGAGAGATTTTTAATTCTCCCTTGTTGTCTAGGCCTGCTACAAGTTCTGTTACTATGCAAAAACTGCAAGGTAAAGAGAGGCGAGATCATGATTATGATAGTGAGGATAATGATGTTGATCAAAACAGAAGTAAAGGAAAAGTAGAAGAAGAAGAAAATGAAGATCTGAATGTTTCATTGCCATTAGAGCTTGATGATTTTACTTCATTTTCTAAGCCTACTACTCGTTCTGTCGCAGTGCAAACATCTCAGGAAGCGATACAAGATGAATACGAAGAAAATTTCCACTCTTCATTGCTATCGAAACAAGTTAAGTTTGTACCTAGAAACGCTACTGCTGAAGCACGAATTACATCAAAACAAGTCCCTACACATCAACTGTCTGCATATAGGATCAAAGTTCACAACAAGCCTATCTTACCCTATGTAGACATAAGATACTGTAAAGACCCCAACGCACTCGCAAAACGTTTGCAACTGCTAAGAGCCTATCAATACGCTGGTTACACAGAGTACAAAGCAGATATTTTTGAAATAGAGCAAGGATTACATAGTTTAGGTATTATTATGTAATAGCTCTCTCTCGACAGTACAACAGCATAAACACCTTCGTACAATTCCAGCGCTAACTCCCACCTAAGCCATCGTTCTGTGGTATATAGTCGATCGAGTAGCTATAGTCGTATGTATTATTTTAAAACACTCTCCCTTCCTTCGGGTGTTAACTCCGCCTCTAGGTGTAGAGACGGTCTCAAGCCCGGGTAAAGAGAGGAGTGGCACCCTTGCCCATTAGCCCTTTAGCCTATTATCCCTTTAGCCCATTAGCCCTTCAGCCTTTTAGCTCTTTTGCCCATTAGCCTATTAGCCTATTAGCCCTTTAGCCTTACGTGGAAGGTGCGGTAAGGAGGAGGAAGAGTCATTTTATCCTACAAAGTTCGAAATCTATACAGATTTTTTTCTGTTGCATGGGTTCGAATCCCACAAACGTCCGTCTCCTTAGGACAAAAGTATCCTCTGCTATGTAGTAATTATTTTATCTGCTGTGATTAAGAAGGAGTATGTCGGATGGAGATGTACAACAATTGCAATTCTATGTGTTCGCATTGATTGCATAAGAGTGTGACTGTATCAACAGAGAGATTAATTTTATAGTATTTAGCGTTATAACTTTTTATATTCTGAACACTAATAGCCAATATATTGCGTCTTGTTCTACAATCAATTCTAGTGTGGCTAATTGTAACTTTTTTTGATGAATCACAGTACCAAAAATTATTTCCTATTTAATAGTCAACATGTTTTGTCTTGTCAGATAAAGACGTACACAATGTCAATTTCGCATGCTCTTACGCAACATCTTATTTATCTCACACGAGTAAGTAAGGCTATTAAGATGTTCTATAAACATAGAAACTTATCTCAGATGCCGAAACATCTGATTCAATGTTCACCGCCAGGATTTTTGTTACGTACGCTGCCCCTTACGTACATCATTTTTGGGACATCCTTCCTCTACACAGTAAGATGTCAATCGATGTAACTTTATACAGAACCTGTCAGCCTCATACAAGCATCGAGGAGAAAATGGTGGTGATGAATGGGATGGACCAAATCCCGAGGATTGAACACTGTACACAGTGTATGGATGAACTTTTTCCAGTACCTGATGACGATGATTCAGGAAATGAATGAACCGCATGAATAACAACAAGGTAAGAAGTGCATCATCCTTTTGTAAAGCATAACATACTTAGTATAACATATTTCTTTTTTATAATTTGAATGTTGCAGGAGGCATTAAAATTTCGGATGCATGCTACCGCTTTGCAAAACGTTGTTAAGAAGCAACGCAACCTTGTCAGAAGCAAAACGAACACAATTGTAGTACATTGTAAATACATTTTACATTTCATTCAAAAGTTGTACTTATTGAGTTCCTTTGCCTCCTTACACCTACTCATTCTTGAGAAAACGATCAAGTCTAAACATACACAACTATGAAAACGTCATCGCTGCAGGTTAAAAAAACCTGCTCACTCTAGCCTTCGCGTTGCATGTTTAAACTTGATCGATAGAGGTATGCCTTGGCAGAGGAGAAGGCCATAACAGGCTATGTATAGCCGCCATCTTGTGCTAACCTAGCTTTCTTCATCACAGCATCCGCCATCTTGTGCAGTAGCCTCTAAGATAAATTTCTCCATAACAGCCTATGTTTAGCCGCCATCTTGCGCAAGCGTCACTAGGGAATCTCATAAGTAGCTGCGTATAGCCGCCATCTTGTGCAATCGCCCAAGGTCGGTATCTCTAACAGCATCTTAGTTTTAAAAGTAAGTTGAGTGCATGTAGAGAAGGGCAGCTTGCTTTATAACTATGGTCGTAAGATGGGCAGCATGCTTGCTTGCTTGCGGCGTGGGTGAGTCCCGCGCTATAATGTTTTACTTCCGTCAAGATAGTAATAGTAAGCCATATGCATGTAGTTCAAATGGCGGCTGACAACTGTCAAGAAAGCACATTTCAAAGATAGTAGCTTAAGATGGTAGCACGATACTCTGTTGATTAAAGATGGCCGCTGTCAAAACTCACGTGGCATTGAAAAGCACGTGAAATTTCAAAGTACCCTATACCACATGCATAAGTGTCCTCATAACAGCAGCCGCCGTCTTGTGCAGTAACCTCTAAGCAAGATTTCTTCATAAGAGTCCATGTATAGCCGCCATCTTGCGCAAGCGTCCCTAGGGAGTCTCATAAGTGCCTATGTATAGCAGCCATCTTGTGCGTGCATCCATAGACAGACTCATAAGAAGCTATGTGTAGTCGCCACCTTGTAGAATTACATAGCCGCCATCTTGCGCAAGCGTCCCTAGGAATTCTCATGAGAGCCTATGTATAGCAGCCATCTTGCGGCCGTCATTTTGCGCAAGCGCCCTTAAGCCGTCTCATAAGGAGCTGTGTGTGCCCGTAAGCCGTCTCATAAGGAGCTGTGTATTGCCGCCATGTTGTGAAATTGGCGTCGGGAAGGGCATCCGGCTCTAAAACTGAGGTTAGGTCGTTCCATAAGATTAGGCTTGCTGTCCTGCGCGTAAAAAGTTAGGTTAAGCCCCTGCAAGATATCGGATGTATGGTTAAGAGCGCCCTCTTTGGCTTCAGGAAGGACATCCGGCTGTAAAGCTGAGGTTAGGCTCTTCCATGAGGTTACGCTTGCTGTCTTACGCGTCAAAAGTTAGGTTAAGCTCCTCCAAGATGGCGAATGTGAGGTTAAGCAGGCAGCCTTAGCCAGCGCAGGCAATGAGGTGGTAGCCACTCCTGACAGCGCGTGGTCGCTGTGGCTGCAGAAGCATCGAATTATACTACTTACGCCTTTCGCATTCTTAACAGACTGTGAATTTTGAGTGTCATAGGCATACATTTTTGGTACTAAGCCAACAAACTCAGTCATGATATTCATGTTACATTCAACTCTCATAAGCCGTATGTTAAATGGATTAGTAGGTGAAAAGGAAGAAGCGTCAAGGTATTGAGAATGGTGCCGCATCACATCGTAGACGTCCGTCTTCCGAATATGATAAATGAAACTTTCCGTATCCATAAACAAAAGTGTATGATCATTAAACTCTTGCTTTGCAAATCCATAATGAAAATCATAGATATTTAATTTTGAAAAATCAAGTATAGCCATTCCTAAATATATTGGCTTGGCAGAGACGATCTCAGTTTTCCATTTCAACAGAAACAAGGTCACAATCAATAGCATGATAGGCTTTATAATTTGGTTTTTGAGATGTACTTCCGTGGCCCATACCGGCCATCCCATTGATTAATTAAATGAATGTCGCGATGTTTGCATACATTTTCCATGTTTTTGCCATAGATCCAGTTATTTATCAGTTTGAAAAGTGCACTCCCAAAGGTTGTTGTACCACGTTGACGATGATCAGTATTCAAATCCATCTACGGTTTAAGCCATACTTACTGCTTAAACGCGACGATACGATGAATACACTCTAGATGTAATCCGTATTCGAGACATTGAACAAGACATTGCATGTCAAGAAAAACTGCAGCTAGCAGTTTAGTGTGTTTTGATGTGTCATAAGGTGTAATCATTTATTCAACACAAAAAGGAAGGTCGGAATGTGAATCGTGCAGATGAGAAGGTAAAGCAAGAGAGGCTTCCAGCACGTAGCCGCGATTAGGATCTTTGGCAGCATTAAAAACACCAAAATGTTGAATTTCAGTTTCCGTTAGCCATACAAAATCTTTACATGGTAATGGCTGTGACATGGCCCACCCATAAAGATTGTTGACATCGAAATACATCAGATAAGAATCCCCTTTCTCTGAATTATAGTTGTCCAGATAGGGACTATTCACGGTCGCATGCTTATATATTTCTTTTGCTAGTTGCTTTACGTCGCACCGACACAGATAGGTTTTATGGCGACGATGGGACAGGAAAGGGCTAGGAGTGGGAAGGAAGCGGCCGTGGCCTTAATTAAGGTACAGCCCCAGCGTTTGCCTGGTATGAAAGTGGGAAACCACGGAAAACCATTTCCAGGGCTGCCAACAGTGGGGTTCGAACCTACTATCTCCCGAATACTGGATACTGGCCGCATTTAAGCAACTGCAGCTATCGAGCTCGGTCATGCCTATTCAAAAGCGAAACTAGTCTGCCGCGAATGCCGAGTTGAAAAAGCAAAAGCATGTCAACATCCGTAAGAAGATCAAGTTGAACACCGGTACATTTTAGCATCGCATCCCGTGGCAGACCGGGTGTTGTGTAGTAATAGCAAGTGTCTAATCCGTAAATAGTTAAACACATTTTACGAAACTTCTCAAACACATCACAGAGTGAAATTGTATCTACCATCAGATACAAGTCTCAATATTCACCTAGTGTGTGTAGATGAAACGCTGATCACACCTGGCAGGCATGTAAATACTGTATGCTTAACGTATGACGATGAGCTGAGTGATGGCGTGCTACATTAATTTAACACACTTGTAAATGCAGACCGAGGAGGTAATTTTGTTTCTTCTATTGTTTGAAAGCTCTGCATATAGTCATAGGGCAGAATACCTTTCCTTATACAAAGTTTAAAAAATGAAAAATACTCTCGAATGTATTTCAAGTCGTCAAGTGTATCAAGTGTAGAGTTCATAAATTTATTGGAATCTAGAAAGCGAATGCTAATATCTCCTACACGAAAACTGAATGAAATAAATCGTTCATTAATTTGCACAATCACAGTGAATATTGTACAATTTAATTGTGCAAACTCACGAACGATGAAGTGACTATCGTAGCCTGTCAAGTTATGTTTAAAGCATGGAATAAATTTAGGTACATGATACGAACAATTGCACGAATCATGTGCAGGTCCACGATATTTACCAGTGAAGTGACAGTAATTTCTAACCATAATCTGGCGGAAAATAATTGGCTGTTTACAGATGTGACATTCATCAGTTTCATCATGCAAAATCATTTCACTCAACGTCATTTGAATGGGCACTGGTTGTAAAATAAGAGTATGAACGTGATGTGGTAATTCTTCTAATTCCTTTAACAGCCATGCGGTACAGTTTTCTCCTTGATACATCTAAAAAAAGGGTAGAGATTCAACGTAGGAACAAACCACTTTGTAAGCTACTGGAAACGGAGTTTGCTTCTGCACGTAATCCGTGTAGGGTTCGTTCAAGTCTGGTTGGCAGCGATCAAAATGTACAGTAAAACATTCAAAATCTGCATAAACAGTGAAGGGAACAGGTTCCTGTCGATAATATTTCTCAAACTTCATTTTCGCATTTTTTCTGGTTGGCACAACAAGTTTTACGACTGGATGTGTTGCACAATCATTTACGTGTGTAGCTAACATGCTTTCTGTAGAAAAATATTGCAAACGTCTGTCACATACAAACTTATTTCCGCTATGCAATGAAAGTTGAGAACAAAAGCGAAAGATTGGTTATAAGGCAGTAGTGGCTTGTGTTTTCATTGCAGACATATAAAATATTAAGATGGTGTTTTTTCGAGAAAGAGCGGTGTAAAGTGGTCCTACAATACGGTCTCCGTCGACACCGAATACAGAAAAGTAAAAAATAGGGTTGTTTTCCTCAAACGTAGATACGTGTGTTATATCCGTAGCCAAATTTAATGATTGTTGCAACTGAATAAACATATCCTTATACTGAAAATATTCTCGATGGTCTATCTGTTGTTGCTGCTTTCAACACTATTGCGATACACAATTAAGAGCAATAGTCATCGTTATTCTCAATACTGATCACTGCTGTCTTATTTACAATCGCTTGAGGAAGTTTAATGTATCGCCTACCTGAATTCAAGTGGTCGAATTTACATGCATTATTTTGAAGACCCGAAATATTTTATAGTGCCCAATTACTCGTTCCCTCTCCAAACTTTTGAAATTTAGCCAACAATTCGTCGACAATGTGTTCGCGAAACCATTCCCAAATATTGTCTGAACATAGGAGTTTCGTCGTTTTAGAAGAAATGTAAAATGCTTCATGAATTTCATTATCTTTGAAAAGAATGAAGGAACAAGCAAAGCTATAGTTTAAGCGCCGTATGCATAGTCAGCAAAGAAGTGACCATTTCTTCGAAAACATTATAGCAAGATAGTAAGAAAGAATTTGGGTCTAAAACATTGAATGAATTTCGTATAGTACCGCTTAGTTTACGCGATGAAAAAAATGTATATATAGTTTCCCAATTCGTTGCCATAATTACACATCAACGAAACTAATGACACGGGATCTGTTCTCCATTATACGGTATATAATACAAATAGATCGTTGATTTAGTTGTTCTATTTCTAAATCTGTTAGCACACTAATTCTATTAGGTAGAAATAATTGGAAGTCCTCACAGGCGCACAAAATTCTTTCACCAAATTCTGTTTTTAGTTTCCGAAGCGAAATCACGTTAAGTCGTTCATTTAGCGGAAGAATGGTCAGCGGCCTAGTTGTAGGAGCTGAAAGATGACCTAGCTGGTTAATAGTCTCCATTTTTCTACAAAAGAGCTAAATTCTATTTTTAGAATTTAAAACACAATTTATACATATATGTTTAATAAAAAAGACGGAAAAATACTTTAACATGTGCACGTTGAATGTAGACATACCGTCCGTAGGCATTAAACTGCGACTCGGTTGAAGTAAACAGCAAATATTAATCACGACGATAATCCTCGTTGTAGCTAGGAAAACAAAAAAAATGTATGTCTGTAGCTCGAAGGATAGTTATATTCTCAATAGTTTTGCTATCAGCTGTTATAGATGGCCTAGGCATTACTGAAGAGGAGTACTAGGTAAGGTAGCTTTCCTCACTGAGCTAAGACTACTAAAATGCATGCAACACTAGAAGCATTACTTTTTACACCAGCCACTCAGCTTGAAGGTTAGTCGGATTACCAACAGCTCCGCTATAATAGCCTAGGCAATACTTAAGAGCGTACAAAGTAAGGCAGTTTCCTGTTGCTTTCCTCACTACGTGTCAGTTCCTCAACAGCTCTGCTATAAACTGTTATAGACAGCTTAGGCATTACTTAAGAAGCGTACTAAGTAAGGTTGTTTCTTGTTGATTCCCTCACCGAGCTAAAATGCAAACAATAACCCACTTTATAAGCAACGGTTTTACACCAGACACTAGCTGCATAGGCTCAGAAACGTACAAATTAACGTAGTTTCCTGTTGCTTTACTCACTAAGAGTTAGATCTGCAACATCTCTGCTATGAACTGTTATAGATAGCTTACACGTCACTAAAGACGCGTACAAAGTAAGGTAATTTCTTGTTGCTTTCTTCACCGAGCTAAAATGCAAACACTAACAAACTTTATAAGCAACAGTTTTTTTTACAATAGCCACTAGCTCAAAGGCTAGTTAAATTCTCAACAGCTCTGCTATAATCGCCTAGACATCACTAAAGAGGCGTACTGAGTGAGGTAGACTTTCACAGAGCTAGAAGTTTGTAGCCGCATGCATTACACGATTTACAGCAAAGACTAAGCTCGAAGGTTAATCGGATCCTCAACAGCTCCGCTATAAGCACGTTTGTTACTTAAAGCTAGGGATAGAACAGATCAAAAAACTTACTTTTTAGCAGATAGCACTCGGATGAACTAGATGACAGATATCAATGACGATGATGATTTTATAAAAGGAAGTAAAGAGAAATCGTAAATTAAAAAGTCGAAAATAATAATAATAATAATAATAATAATAATAATAATAATAATAATAATAATAATAATAATGATAACATTCAAAGAATTAAACATTCTTTAGCAGATAGAAGTGAAATAATGTAGACGGATGATATCAGTCACGATGATGAGCTTCGATCAAAGTGAGAGAATACAGTAAATACAGTACTATTCGTTTATATATGCACAAATTTGTACGATCAGCACACGCTCTGACTACGTCTGACGTGCGTTTTACACAGAATACTTCCTGTCTACTGTCTTGCTGCTAGGCAGAGAGCAGAAAACTGTATATGTCAGCAAACACACACACGTACTGTTCAGTCTTAACAATTTTTTTCACATTACATCATCCAACTTACGAATCAAACTTACCTCTTGATCTTCTAAGGATATAACTTCGGTAAGCGACTACTTGGCTCCTGACCTGAGTCTTGACTCAGACGGAAACCTTGTAAAAAATTGTGCTGTTTTAACCCGCATGTGTAAAACTATAGGATTCAATCACATTATGTTGTAGAACACTTACCGAGAAATCGAACGGGGATTATCTGTGCACCGCTGCAAATCTCTGTCATTACTGAGAATCAAACCACTGCAGATATAGTGAACTGTCAGAATTTTGTCTTGCAAGTATTCGAAGCTGACGTATTATCGAACTGAGCTAGAATCGAACTTGTCAGGCCTTAAACCGCTGCAGGGACGGCGAAGTGCCGGAATTTATTCCTGCAAGTGTTCGAGGCTGACGTATTATCGAACTGAGAATGGAACATGCCAAGTTAAAACAGCAATGCCTCAACCGATTGAGCTTCTGCGAATGTGTTCTACAGGCTGTCGGAATACAGCGTATGCGTATATTCCTTTAGTACAGTTTCGATGTACTTGGTACTCTCCGAGGTAGGCGAAAAGTGCTGATCGTTACATTCCATAAGCGGGGATAAGCCGCTGTGCTCTGGCGAAAGATCACAAGTCCAGCATCTTATAATTATACGCCCTGCCTAGAAGCTCTACAAATATCTTGTTTATGCCTTTACTAACTCTTTATGCTAGCTCCTTTTTTAACAAACCAAGTTCGCCTCACAGCGAATTTTATGTAGTCTACGCCCTCCCTGTAGCGCGCCTGCCTCTCAGCCGGAGGTCAGCGAGTTCGATTCCGAGCTATTTACGCTGGCTTCTTTTCGGGGTCTACGAAGCAACTGCTCAAGTGCCGCTGAGCAAGCCAAGGCGCTTTCAAAGAGCTGTAGCGCTGTAGAGGATTAGCTTTTTGTTATTGTTGATGTCAACCCCCGGTTTTATACTACCGCCATCACCTACAAAGGGAGTATGTATCAAACAACGTGCTGTCGGTAGGGGCGGTAGAATAACACCTACGGTATCCCTGCCCGAAACAAGAGGCGGCTAAAATGGACCCCAAGATCTCTGAACTTGAGAGCGTGAGTTAGCGATTACAATGCCCTTAGCTAAGTCCTGGCATTGCTTTCACAACTTACATGTGCTAGGCTCCTCACTTTCATCTAACCTGTCTGACCTCTCTTAGTCGCATGCTTCTTAGCCGGAAGTCCCGGGTTTGATTCCTAGCCAAGTCAGTACTACCATTCAATACAGAATATGCAGTAGTAATTACATCCTAGAATTGAAGGGGTTAAAGGCTAGTTCGAGATCTACTTAGAAATCGAACCTAGGGTTTACTAAGAAACGGCTAGTATTACCGTCTAACCGGCCAGGGGATCCTGTGCTTATTAGCTATTTCCCAGCGAATTCAGAGATTCCTTATTTACTCTGCTAGCCCCTACGTATAGCATGTCTGCCTCTTAGCTAGAGGTCCAGAGTTTGATTCCCGGCCAGATCAGTACTACTAGAAAATGTAGTAGTAATTACATCTTAGCGTTGAACGGGAAAAGGCTAGCTCGAGATCTACTTAGAAATCGAACTCGAAGTTCACCAAGCAACTGCTAGTATTTCCGATTTACCCGGCAGGAGATACTGTAGCTATTATCTTCTTACTCTAAGTTCGATTTCCTAGCGAAGTCAGAGAATGTTAGCCCGGAAGTCCCCGGGGTATTTGTGTAAATCAAAGCCTCGACATTACAAACAATATTCACGACGTGTTCATGCCTTGCTATGTGTCGCAATTTCTCGCCCGGACACCTCGAGTTCGATTCCCAGTCAGGTCGAGGATACGTTTAAATAGCGGCTCCCGGTCTAGAAAAACAGTCGCGCTGACACCCAAGCCTTCGTGCTGAGCAGCAGCCGCTTCGTACACCAAGGCTGTAGTGTCGTAGAAGTTTAGTTTTTCTTCCAGCCCACAAGTTCGATTTTCGAGCCAAGTCAGTAGAACAACACCTATGGTACCCCCTGCCTGATGTGAGAGGCGACTAAAGAAGATTCCAGGGGCTTTGAACTAGAGAGCGTAAGTTAACGACTACAGTGCCCTTAGCTGAGTCCTAGCATTGCTTTTACAACATACTTGTGCTAGGCTCCTCTCTTTCATCTCGCCTATCTGACCTCCCTTGGTCGCTTGCCTCTTAGTCGAAAGTCCCGAGTTTGATTCCCGGCCAGGTCTGTACTACCAGAATATGCAGTAGTAGTAATTACATCTTAATGTCGAGGGGGATAAGGCTAGTTCGAGGTCTACTTAAAAATCGTACCCGGAGTTTACCAAGCAACTGCTAGTGATCCCGATTTACCTGGCAGGAGATACTGTACCTATCAACTTCATACTCCAAGTGTAGCTCGAAGGATAGTTGAATCCCCAACAGCTATGCTATCAGCTATTATAGATAGCCTAGGCATCACTGAAGAAGCATACATACTATGTAAAGTAGCTTTACGCACTCAGCTAACACATTGCTGTCTTGTTTAAAGGTGAGAGCTGACAGCTGTCAAAAAAGCATGTCGAAGTTGTTATATTGCCTGGTACTACATGCATAAGGTAGCAGCCATGCAGATTTTTCCCCGTTTAGGTGTCAGCACTGAAGTGAGCGATAGTCTGTTGTTAAAAGGTGTCACCTTGACAGCTGTCAAAGAAGCACTTAGAGTTTCAAATTTCGTCCGCAAGAGTGTACAACGATAACATGTGTGCGCGCGCATCTATCGATAATGTATGCATCGACTATCGTACTAACTTCTTCCGACGGAGTGTGCAACGTTCGCAGGTGTGCCCGCGCACCTACAGCTATTTACTGAGCACCTCCCCACCCGTTTACCGATGCAATACAAACGCAGTGCACAGTAGCTATTCTTTGCCACTTTATCGGAAGAGAGATGCGGCCGTGCCTAGCTTCTTAGCCGGGCAATATTTCTTTGGTATAGGACTACCAAGGCGGTAGACTTGTAGGGAGAGAGCACATTTCTTCATCCCCTATTTTTTGGTCACGGGAGACAGGGGAAGGAGGACTACTTTTTTAAGCCCCCCTTTACTCCCCCGAAGTTAATACGCCTAAGATAACAGCCCTGGAACTTCAAATTGCCCGCCACCATGTGCATAAAGTAAAATCATGATGCTCACTTGTTTAAAGATAGCAGCTGTCATATTGACAGCTGTCAAAAACACGTGGATTTTTTTTTATTGCCCGCCACCACGTGCATATGAGGTTTAGTAAAGATGGCAGCGCTGAAGTTAGCGACGCTCTGTTGTTTGAAGGTGGCAGCTACCAGCTGTCAAAAAGCACGTGGCTTTGTTTACAAACAAGAGCACGTGCTCACCCGGGGTCAATCACCTCAGGTGCTGACACAGCTAATTTAGAACTCTCACTACTCCTCTACTATAGATTTCTTGCCATTTTCTTCTTATTTTTATGAATAGCGACCGGATTTTGATGGCATGATTGTCATATTTAATCTGAATCACCAATGCTAAGTAAAATATAGTATGATTATGGCCCCTGGAATCAGGTATGCCGGCTATATTTGTTTACATTTTTCGTCATTCCTGTCCATTAAAAATTTGTAGTGTTTTTTTTTTTTTAATTTTGCATCATGAGTTTGTCATGTTCTATTTTCTTCCTTTCTTAAACGGTTTACCGTACAGGGTTCGTTTTTCCCACCTCTACCAACTCAAGGGAAGTGTCCTGGAGCGTGAGAATTTGGGTCGGGGTGATGAAACTGGAAAGGAGGACCAGTATCTCGACCAGGCAGCCTCACCTGTTATGCTGAATAGGAGCCTTGTGGGGGATGGGAAGATTGGAAGTGATAGACAAGGAAGATAGAAGGAAGACTCCGTGGCCTTAAGTTAGGTACCATTCCGGCATTTGCCTGGAGGAGAAGTGAGAAACAACGGAAAACCACTTCGAGATTGGCAGAGGAGGGAATCGAACACCCATGCACACACTTGACCTCTCGTTGCTGAGTGGAACCCGTTCCAGCTCTCGAACCACTTTGCAAATTTCGTGGCAGAGCGGGAATCGAACCCGGTCCTCCGGGGGTGGCAGCTAATCACACTAACCACTAAGCCGACTTGCCATTTCAGTAATTAAATGTGTTGCGGCACTTTTCATTGTTCATGTCTTCAGGCTGATCACAAACATATTCCCGTCTGCTACTTCATTACCCAATTTTTAATTTTCCTTTCAGATATTTTTCACTTTGGGATTACAAAGTGTCCTAACAATGACTTCACCGTGCGAGTTGGCCGTGCGGTTAGAGCTTGCATCCGGGAGATAGTGAGTTCGAATTCCACTGTCGGCAGCCCTGAAGTTGGTTTTCCGTCGTTTCCAATTTTCACACCAGGCAAATGCTGGAGCTATACCTTAATTAATGCCGCGGCCGTTTCCTTCCCACTCCTAGCCTTTTCCTACCAAATCGTCGCCATAAGACCTGTCTGTGTCGGTGCGACGTAAAGCCACTAACAAAAAGTAACGACGTCATAGCGATGCTATGTAGCACAGTGATTACATCCCTCCACATAGCGGTGACGACAGGAAAGGAATCCGGCTCTGAAAGAGGACGAAATCCGCACGTGCGACACAGTTCGTACGCACTGTGTGAGAAAACAGCAGAAGATTGATCGTAAAAATCATGGCTTGTAAAGAGAACTCCATATAAAAAAGGACCAAATATCATTTTCTCATTATTATTATTATTATTATTATTATTATTATTATTATTATTATTATTATTATTATTATTATTATTATTATATCCGTATCCGTGACGTAAATGTTAGTGCAGTTAGCTACTGTCCTCGGAGGATGGGGCTCCATTCAAGGCACCGACAGAATCTTAAGATAGTCAGGAGGGCATGTCGTTAAGACGGTATGTCAAGATCACCTCCCTTTGAGATGCTCCTGAAGAGAGGTGCACCATCTTGGTACGTCCCTTGGCTGAATGGTCAAGGTAGTGGCCTCCCGTTCGATCCCCGGGCGGTTCGGAAATTTGTGATCATAAATGGTTACTTATCTTGACTCGGGGACTGGGTATTTGTACCATTCCTGCAACACATTCAAAATTACCCTCCATCAAACACGCAGTGTCCTACATGGCAGACGCCACCCGTCTTCATTGGAGGGTCTGTCTTTTGCATTAGGCTAGCAATAGCCACAGCCAATGTATTTTTACTATTTTTCTAAAAATATTTATTTTTCCTTAATGGTTCATCGTCGCACCAGCGGGAAGGTTTGCGGCTTTGATTCAGATGGAGCGCCAGCATTTGCCTGGTGTGATATGGGGAGGGCACTGAAAACCGTCTTCAGGGCTGCCAGGAGCGGTAGTCGAAACCAACATGTCTCGAATACAAACTCGTAGCTACGTGGCGAAATCGCTCTATTATTATTATTATTATTATTATTATTATTATTATTATTATTATTATTATTATTATTATTAGTGTTTACAAATTTCATTCGCATCATTACGAACAACATCCATACTTACTATTTGAAGTCAATTTATTGGTTACTTTTTCGTACTTATTACGTCTTCTGAAATGTGTATGAGTCTGCACATTTTGTGAATTCATTTCAACTTTGTTGCTAAGTGCCTACTTAAATTAGCCTGTTCTCGTCAGAGTTTCGTTAACAGACATCACAGTTGACTTCCCTAACGTGGAGCTGCTGTGCCTATGACGCAAAGACCTAGTTCAGAAGGTAACCAAGTACTGTGAAGGACGCCGATAACACAGTGACACCACAGGTTGCGTTTACCGTTATCTGCAGTCCACGTGCCTTTCGCTTGTTATAGCTTGCATTACATGGTCGTAATTAGTGTTCCGGCAACTTACTTATATACTTGACCTTCCCGTGTCAAGTAGGACAGATATTATTTCTTGACGTATCTTTTATATGTATACATTGTACGTGAAAGTCATGTGCCTGATTTGAAAGCAGGACGATAATTAAAAACAGTTGTAAAATTTTCGTTGAAGCAATGCAAACAGTCTATTGTCTTTCACCAATAACATTATATATATATATATATAATTCACTGGGGCCATCAAGGACCACGTTAAGTCTTGTTGCATTTGACACTGAACTTGGCCTTCTTTAGAGCCCAAATTTCCCTCATTCTTTGTGAGTGGGCCTGCTTACGCTCCTCTGTCCAAGGGGCACCGTGTCTTCTCTTCGGTTGCTCGTCTTGGTTTAGCCCGTTCGTCAATATTTTCTTGCTGAAGAGATCTCTGTTAAGGGCGCCTTCAGCTGAGATATGTAGCATTTGCAGGTCTACTTTGGTATTTCTAAACCAGGGAATTGTGGTTTTGGGGTTTGAATCAAAAAAGTGAAAGATTTCTTTAGTTAACTTTCTTCCGTCCATTCTTTTCAGTTGACCGTAAAATCGTACCCGTCTTTTTCTGATTGTGTCGGTAATTTTCTTTATTTTGCTGTAGACTTCCTCGTTGGATCTCTTTTGATGGATTCCATTTCTGTACTTTGATCCCAAGATTCCTCTCACAATTTTGCGTTCTCTTTTCTCCAGTTCTTCAAGGAATCCGTTGTTGGCATTTAGAGACAAGTTTTCGGCTGCATATAGAACTACTGGCTTCAGAACTGTTTCATAGGAACGTATCTTGGTGTTTTGGGAAAGGCATTTTTTGTTGTAGATTGTGCGGGATGTTTGGTAGGCTATTTCCAGTTTGCATACTCGCTCCTGAAGTGCTTCTTTGTCCAGTCCATTTTTCATGGTGATCTCACCCAGGTATTTGAATTTGTCTACTCGGGTGATGTCTCCGTATTTTGTATGGAGTTTTGGTGGAGCCTCTTTGATGTTAGATAATACTTCTGTTTTCTCAAACGATATCTGCAAACCAGTTTGTTCGGCAATTTCCTTTAAAATTTCAACTTGAGCTCTAGCGGTTTCTATGTCGTTTGAGAGAACAGCAATATCATCGGCAAATGCTAAGCAGTCTGTTGCGATCCCCTTGGATTTGGTTCCTACTCTCAATGAACTGTAGTTGGCTTCCTGTAATCTCACCCGCCAGGTTCTGATGATCTTTTCAAGAACACAGTTGAAGAGTATCGGGGATAGCCCATCATCTTGTCGGACACCTGTTTTGATGTCAAAAGAATGCGAGAGACATCCGTGGAACTTCACCTTGGATTTTGTATCGGTCAGGGCGGCTCTAATTAATGCCAGCAGTTTCAAATCAACTCCAAATTCATTTAAGGTGTTTAGCAGGACTTCCCGGGCAATGGAGGCGTACACTTTCTTAAAGTCCACAAAGACAGACACATACTGCTTGGAACTTAGTGTACAATATCTGATGATCGTTTTGAGATTTTGGATCTGTTCAGCTGTTGAGCAACCTTTTCTGAACCCTCCTTGGTATTCACCTATTTGATATTCGACTTGTGCTTCCAAACGCTCCAGAATGGCAAGTGATAGAATTTTGTAAGTCACGGGTAGCAAAGATATTCCTCTGTAGTTGTTGATGTTCTTTATGCTGCCTTTTTTGTGTAATGGATGGATCAAAGCTATTTTCTAATCTTCGGGTAGGGTCTCCTTGTTCCAAATTTCTTCTATTTGCTTTTGCAAGATATCAAGTGATTCCTCTGGGGCATATTTCCACAGTTCTGCTACTACTGAGTCTTCTCCCGGCGCTTTGTAATTTTTGAGACGGGCAATGTGACTCTTGATTTCATCTCTGTCCGGTGGTCTGGAATCTGGGTACCTGAGTAAGGGTTCCTTGGTCTCAATGGCGCTTTGCGGTTAAGAGCAATTAAGTAAATTCTTGAAGTAATCTGCCAGAATGCTGCAATTTTCTTCATTTGACGTCGCCAGTGTGCCGTCTTTTCGCTCAAAGCATAGAGATGGTGGTTTATAGCCAGTGAGTTTGCGTTTGTAGGCTCTGTAGTACTCTCTGCTTTCATTCCTCCTAACGTTTTGTTCTATCTTTTCAATGAGTGATTTTTCGTATTTACGTTTCTCAGTTCTGAACACCCTAGCTGCTAGGGCACGTAGGGTTTTGTAGGTTTCCCAATCATCTTCTGATTTCATATAGTAGTACTGTTTCCACGCAATGAGTCTTTCTTGGAGGACTGATTCGCAGGTACTATTCCACCAGGCATGCTTTTTGCTTCTCTTGATTTCTGCAACGTCTTTCGCGGCCTCAACAAGGAGACTTTTGGCGTTGTTAAAGTCACAGTCATTTGGTCTAGCCTTCTCCTGGAACTCCTCGACCTTTTTGCCGAAGTTTATCATTGTCTAAGCGTGTGATCTGTTTGGTTGTCTTCCTTATGTTTGCGGGAATTGGTTTGAATTTGATAATAGACATATAATGATCTGAGGCCACATTGATGCCTTTCTTTACCTTGACATTGATAATCTCAGGGCTGTTTCTCCTGGAGATTGCAACATGATCAATTTGGAACTCTCCGAGAGCTTGGACGAGAGAACGCCAAGTCATTTGCTTTCTGGGTAGATGGCGAAAGTGGGTCGACACGACCTGCAGGTTGTGATTTTCGCAAATGGACACCAGTCTTTTGCCGTTGGGATTGGTTCTTTTGTGAGCAGGGTAATTTCCTATAACTTTCTTGTACTTCTGTTCACGACCTAGTTGGGCATTGAAGTCACCCAAAAGAAGCTTGACATGGTGTTTGGGGATTTTGTTTAATTTTTCATCAAGTAGTTCCCAGAAATTGTCAACTTCGTCTGGATCAGACTTGTTCTTATCGTTTGTAGGAGCATGTGCGTTAAGTAGGGCGTAGGTTTTGTTCGCTCATTTAATTGTGAGTATAGACAATCTGTCATTCACAGGTTCGAAATTTGCAACCGATTTAATGATCTTGGTTCTAACAGCAAACGCGGTTCCAAGCATCACAGCTCCATTGAGGATTCCTCTTTGCGCTTTGCTCTTCAAAAATCGGTAGCCTTGGGATTCAAAAATCTCTTCATCAGGGTACCTTGTTTCCTGTAGGGCCATTAATGATATCTGATTTTCGTGAAGAGCTTTGGTGAGGGTTTTCAGCTTGCCAGTTTGTGTAAGTGAATTTATGTTGAAAGCTGCTAGAAATGTTTTAGATTTTGGCCTGAGTTTTTGACTCTTCGGGGTACACCGAGACTCTTCGACTCGTCTCTTGCATGATGTCGAGTCTCCCCAAGAATCCGAACGAGACTCGTGCGCCGTGGCGTTCACGATGAGGGATTTATCCGAAGATTTACCCCCTGGGGTATGTTTCTTGAAATGTTGTGCCATCATTCTTTTTGACTTGACTTTGCTTTGGACGGGTACCCATCCTTTTACAACTAGGGTTGTTAGCCCTAGAGGTTGCCTCAAGATGTTTTCTGGCTTCTGGTCATTTACCAGTCTTCGCCGTAACCCTGGCAAGGGACCAGTTTTTTTTTCACGGTGGTATTTTATTTCCCTACTACCCTCTGACTCTGCTGGCTGAGGAGCCAGCGAGCTTCCCCAATTCCAATAGGACGCGTCCGATGGAGGTAACCGGTAAATCCCCACACGGGCCAATAACATTATTATTAATGTTGATAATAATAATAATAATAATAATAATAATAATAATTTAGTGTATTTACTTGGATCACGAATCCATGTACTTACATTGTGGAAAAATATGTAAAAAGAAAAGAAAACATTTGCCATGTATACATAGAAGATTAAGAAATTCATTAGTCAGATGCTTCACCTAAGGCATTATCACTTGCAAGCATCAAGTCCTACTCAGAACACGTGTTTCACTGTCTGTTTTTCACAACACATGCACTTGGTGTTCTGATAATAAACCCCAACATTTAAGAGCAGATTTGAATGAGCCAATAATAATACTAATCATGACACCGAATAGTCCGCCTCTGTAGTGGTGGTTAGTTTGATTAGCTTCCCGGTTTCGATTCCCGGCTCTGCAACGAAATTTGAAAAGTGGTACGAAGGTTGGAACCGGGTCAACTCCTCCTCGGAAGGTCAACTGAGTAAAGGATGTTCGATTCCCTCCTCAGCCATGCTCGAAGTGGTTTTTGGTGGTTTCCGACTTCTCCTGTAGGCAAATACCTGGATGACAGCAAAATTAAGGCCACGGCCGCTTCCTTCCCTCTTCCTTGCTCGTCCCTTCCAGTATTCCCATCCCCCACAAGGCCCCTCTTAAGCATAGCAGGTGAGTCCGCTTGGGCGAGGTACTGGTCCTTCTCCCCAGTGGTATCCATGACCCAACGTTTCACTCTCTATTATACTACACTGCACTTGAGGCTGTAGAGGTGGGATCCCTCACTGAGTCGGAGGGAAAACTGACCTTGGAGGATAAACGGATTAAGATACGAAAAAATGAAGGATGGCACCGAATGAATTGGCTGTATGTCAGGACATGAAAAGCTTTCGGAGAGTATGATATGAAATCTAGCATTTCCCGGAAAACAATCAATCTTTAAGAAACCTGAGGGGACTGGAGCGGAAGAGTACTCCCAGGAGTTTGTACTGTAGCTCGCAGCTGCAGTTGGTGGTGCTGTGCTTATAAACTGGCCTAGGTAGTAGAGGTAATGATAGGCGAATGGAGGAGGACTGATTATCTACCAGAACGATGTACTCGGCCATGAAGTTGGGGGTAAATGAAGTGGAGGAAGACCAAGATAACGATCGTCATATCCAGTTTAATCATTCGGAAGAATTAACCTTAAATAACTACCGACCTGTCATTTACCTGGAGCAGATATGGAAAACCACAGAAAACCATTCGAAAACGCCGATGATTGGGACTGCATCCTATCTGCACTATATCGCCAACTTCAGCCTGACTGCAACTTGATTCAGCCCCCATGTCAAATTTTAAATTTCACCGACAGCCGAGAATTGTACCCAAGACCGTCGGGTTCGGAGTCACATTCCAAATAATAATAATAATAATAATAATAATAATAATAATAATAATAATAATAATAATAATAATAATAATAATAATAATAATAATAATAATAATAATAATAATAATAATAATAATAATAATAATAATAATAATAGTTATCATTATATAATTACAATTATTATAATTACAATTACAATTATTGCAATTATTACCATTATTATTATTATTATTATTATTATTATTATTATTATTATCATGATAAAAAGAAGAAGAAGGAGACGAATAAGAAGAGTCTCTCCAAATATGACGGGTAGGGAAGATGGACATCTACAAATTAAATACGAAATTCACACGTGCATTATATTCATTATAGGCTGTTATTTGCTTTAGTCTGCAAACCTATGTGAATTATCTGTATGCTTATTTCACCGTGTAGTTTCCGAGGAGTTTCCTAACACATTCTGAGCGAGTACGGTAATTTCTTCTAAAGTGGAGTGTTACTCTACCTTATACATAGTCCTCCTGTAACAGTTTAGGGATATTCCTTATCGACTGAGCACTCCTGGTATCCCGTCTCTCTGGACCACCTCCTACGCCACTCCGTCGTTACAAATTGTTCACGAATTAGGACGTCATGAGGTGCATTGTCCTCATTGTCCTGAAGTCGCGGTGGTGGTTTGTTCACTGAAGTTCTGTCGGTCTCTGGTCCTCAAACCTGGCAGGGAAAGCACGACATTTACAGCAGGGAGACAATCTTGTCACATATATGAGGGTTGTACCTAAGTAACACAATTATTGTCTCATGGATAAAGCTACTTGCCCTCGAGCTCTGACCACACGGCATACATTAAATGGCGGGTAGAGCACCATATTTTTCTGTCATGGGGAAATTGGGTTTGGCTTATCGGTTGTGGCAAGGCCACTATAAATCTTTCTTAGACCATCGGATGGGAAATCCGCTGGTTGTAGATTCGATTCCCACTAGTAGCCAGTTGAGCATTTGCGTTTTCAACCTACCATCTCTTTAGCATTTACAATATGTATCAACAAGGTCTAACAAGGTGAAAGTCTATCTGAAGTAAAAAGTTGCCGTGAAAGGTAAATACCTTGTTCTATTCATCCTAAGCTTCTGACTAGTGTACTCTAAAAGCTGGTTCTGTACAATGCAGAGCCGAGCTGACAACTGACTACTGATGGGGGCATCGAATTTACAATATGAAATTATGTATTTGTACGAATTTTCGCCACTTGACAGCAATAACTCTGGGAGATAAGTGGACCTTTATAATTGGTGTCACGAGAGCATGAATTTTGTTAATGAAAAGTAATCGAAGTTCCTTATATTAATTTATGTTTCGTTGAATTCATAAGACACCTCTAACTGCGATTAATCAGGAATAGAGGAGCAAAGCCGGTTCAAAACCAATTTTCATCCACGCCAATGCTGCCTCTAGTAGTGTACATATGCGGGTTCTGACCTGAGGTCATTGACCCCTGGTATAGTAGTATGACTATGCCGAATCGGGAATTTCCATAAGAGAGCGATCCTAACCTCGCAGTTGCCATCTTGGATGGGCCTAACCTCACTTTAATGGCTAGATGCCCTTTCCGACGCCATCCTGAGTAGTAGGGCAATGGGGATTCTCTCGACGCCATCTTAAGTAGTAGGACAATGGGGATTCGTGTAAGAGAGCAAGTCTAACCTCATAGATGAGGCTAACCTCACTTTAACGGCTAGATGTCCTTCCCGACGCCATCTTAAGTAGTAGGCCAATGGGGATTCTCCCGACGCATTCTTAAGTAGTAGGGCAATGGGCACTGGCATAAGAAAGCACACCTAACAACATGAAAGGGCCTAACTACACAGGACCCTAGTTTTACGGACAGATGCCCTTCCCGACGTGAATTACACAAGAATGATGCAATACATAGGCTCTTGTGAGACTAACTCCTGGAACCTGGTCAGGGATATTGTGCAAGATGGCGGCTAAATATAGGTTCTTATGAGACGGCCTAGGAGCGCTTGGGCAAAATGGCGGCTATATAGTTGCTCATATGGAGAAAGCTAACCTAGAGGCTACTGCGCAAGATGGCGGCTGCACATAGGCTCTTATAGAGAAAGCTGGCTCGGGGGAGACCTAGGACTTAAGGAGACGGCCTAAGTGCGCTTGCGCAAGATGGGATCTATACACAGACACTTATGGAGAAAGCTAGCCCAGGGGCTACCGCCCAAGATGGTGGCTATGCATAGGCTCTTACAGTGAAAGCTGGCTCAGGGGAGACATAGGACTTAAGGAGACAGCCTAAGGGCACTTTCGCAAGATGGCGGCTATACACAGGCATTTATGGAGAAAGCTAGCCTAGAGGCTACTGCACATGATGGCAGCTATCCATAGGCTCTTATGGAGAAAGCTGGCTCAGGAAAGACATAGGACTTAAGGAGACGGCCTAGGGGCGATTGCGCAAAATGGCAACATTGTCCTTATAAGCCTATCTCTACAGAGCTGCCTCAGGGGCTTATAAATTGTAACTTACGACCTATTAGATTTATCAGCCTATCATTCGGGAACTGACACAAGGGTTGCTATGCAAGATAACTGCTATACTCTATTCGTATGGACCTAACTAGATGGCTGCCTTAGGGACTCACAACTTGTAACTTATGACCTATTAGTTTTCCCAGCCTTACATCGTAGGACTGAGGTAAGGGCTACCATGAAATATGGTTGCTATACTCCATTCGTATAGACTTCAACTAGGGTGTCAGCTCAGGGGCTCAAAACATGTAACTTATAACCTATTAGTTTGATCGGATTGAAATTCGAGAAATGAGGCAACGGCTACTATGTAAGATAACTGCTGTACTCTATTCGTATAGACTTTAATTACAGGGCTGCCTCAGGGGCTCACAACTTGTTACTTATAACCTATCAGTTTGATCGGCCTGACATTCGAGAACTGAGGCAAGGGCTGCTATGCAAGATAGCTGATATACTCTATGCGTATAGATCTAACTAGAGAGCTGCGTCAGAGGCTCACAACTTATAACCTATAACCTATTAGTTTTATTACCAAACTTTTGGGAACTGAAGAAAAGGCTACTAGGCAAGATAGCCGCTGTACATTGGTTATATTAGACAAATTTAATGAGCTTGGCTATCACTCATCCTTCTCACCAGCTGCCCATCAAAACCTTGGTCTAGCACATGACCTAGTGGTAATACATTAGCATTATGGCACTTCGAAGAAGGATAGTCGCTTAAAGCTAAAGGCATAATCAGAATGATGAGATGTAGATAAACATGGAATAGTGTTTTTATTTATTCGTGTCAGTAGTACAATAAAGATTACAGATGAAAATTAGATAATATATATGCAGTTACAATATTACGTAAAATTAAACAGTTATTTACCAAATATCGGCCCAGAATTTGGCCACGTTAATAGCACTGATACTGGCCTGTGCCAGATCAAGTTCTGTGCATTCAACAGAGAAAAATGGGCAATTAATAAGGTGCCTTGTCGTTTGCTCCAAGCCGCATTCACATAGGGTCTGATCGCCCTTCAGGAGGCCCCATTTCTTTATATTGTCCTTTGATCTTCCAACGCCTGCTCTTAGTCTGTTCAGTGCCTTCCATGTATACCAAGTTTCATCATGACCAGGGGGGAAGATATTCCTCCAATTTTAAGCGTTCTGGATGAAAAGGGATCTTCTGATTCCAGAGTAGAAGTCTGGTCATCCTTACATCTGCACTAACGGGGGATAAGCAGTGCACTAAACTGTTCCTGGACTTCAATCGATTTTGTGGTAGTTTGTGTCCATGAAAGGGGTGGACTGGTAGAAGCCCTTGCCCTCTCCACATTTGCAGTTCCTCAGGAGGGTCTGTTCCTGCAAGGGAGTACAATTTGTCGGTTGGCGTTGGTTTCAGACATCCTGTAGTATGTCTGCATGATTCATTCAGGGCAACATCGACATTTCTTGCATGTGTGGATTTATACCAAACGGGACTAACATACTCCCCTGCTGAGTAACAAAGTTCCAAGGCTGTTGTCCTTACCGTATGAGTGTGGGCGCCCCGCTCTGAACTTGTCACTTCACGGAGCAGGGAGTTCTGAGAGGAGACCTTTGCCTTAATGTTTGAACAGTGCTCCCTGTAAGTTAGAGAACGATCCAAAGTAACACTCAAGTATTTCGGTGTGTAATTATGTTCTAGAACTTTGTCCTTCCACTTGACTTGCAGCTTCCTTGAGGCTTGCTTTTTCTTCAGATGGGAAGCACATACTTGAGTTATTGATGGGTTTGGTTTGAGATTATTGGTCTTATAGTAGTGAGACAAAATATCCAATGCTGAGGTGAGATTGTTTTCTACACTTTCAAAGCATTCACCCTGAGTAGCCAAGGCCACATCATCAGCGTATAGGAAGCTTTTAGTATTAGATGGATGTGGCTGGTCATTGGTATATACTGTATATTGAAAAGTAAGGGAGCTAGCACGCTTCCTTGAGGAAGACCATTATTTTGCATTCTCCATCGATTTCGCTGGCCCTGAAGGTCAACAAAGAATCGTTGGTTCTGTAAATGGGCAGCAACGATTCTGGTAAGCTTGAAATCCTTTGTAAGGCTGTACAACTTTTGTAACATGATTTGATGTTGTACGGCGTCATGCCCACAAAAAAGTTCTACAAACCCTACTCCTGTGATTTTTCGGGATTGAAATTCATCTTCTATATACTGTGTTAGGTTTACTACTTGTGCATTACAGTTCATGCCTGGCCTAAAACCAGCTTTCTCTAGGATTAACAAAGGCTCCACAGATGGTGCAAGACGATTAATAAGCATTCTTTAAAAAATCTTGCAGAGGTGACACAAAAGGGGGATCGGTCGAATGTTCTTAATGCCATTGGGGTCCTTTCCGGGTTTAAGGATAGCAACTATTCTGGCCTTCCTCCAGATTTTTGGAACGTGACAGCGCACCAGGCAATTATTGAAGAGTTGGAGTTCCGTTCTTTGGTAGCATTTCCAAAATATTTAATTTGCTCCATAATAATGTCGTCTAGACCAGATGCTTTTCTGTTCTTACAATCTTGATGGAGTTTTCCAGCTCTCCAAAACAGAAGGTTTAGATATTTTACAGGTTTCATCTTCAATGATCCTTAGAAATTTTGGTGGTCTAGCTCTGCGGTTAACTTTGCCATTCAACAAGAGCTGATGGGCGATTTCATTTGGCGATACATTATAATGAACATATGCTTTGGTGGGGTCATTATTCAAACGTTTTAGTAGTCTCCAGGCGTTAATGCTGCTCTGCGACATATTCAATTCTTCCATCAAAAGAATCCAACGTCCCCTTTTCAATTTACCAACAGCCTTTATCAGCTTATTGCCAGCCTGTGTTGTTTCTTCACCAAAAGGATCCACTTCAAAAAGCGAAATTTTCCCTTCCAGATCTTTTACTGCACAAGGATTTAAACCATGTATGTACTCTATTCTGCAACCACGTGCGGTCGACTTGCGTGAACATTTCTTGATAGCATCAGTGAACTTATCATATGATTCTGGACTTGGATCAATGTTCTAGATCGCTTCATCAGACTCTTGGTGAAGTTATCCCAGTCAGCTTTCTGAAAATTGTACCTTCTTCGAAAAGGTATTGTTTGAGGTCGAACCGCTGAGAACACCTGACACTTAATTGGTCTGTGCTGAGTATGAGGAATAGGTTCACAGACTTCCCTTACACATTGATGAGACTCGGTATCGGTAACAAATATGAGATCAGGATTTTATGCGTGTCTCCATCTGCCACAATTGAAGGACGGTGGAAGGTTGATATCGTGAATTAAAGACAAGTGACTGATTTAAGCCCAATTTGTAATAGCTAGTCCATCTTATTTTTCATCTCTATATCCCCAAATGGTTATTGAAGTCACCCATAAAAATGTGGATCTTACTTCGTAGAAGATTAAATGACTGGGAGAATGAAATGGAACATTTGGTGGTTTATAAACTGACGTTATCATACAGTTTGATAATTCTATTGATATCAGTTCTAAATCATAATCTTCAGAAAAGGAGGTTGTTCGTATATTTAGTTCAGGGCTTGAAAAATTGGCACTGCCGAATTTTCCTTGAGGTCTCTTGGCGACAAGTCGCATTCATGGGGCTTTTGGTCGGTTTCATAATGTACTAATTCTATGAGCTTCCTGAACCCAAAGAACGGCACATGTGTGTGTGTCAAACATTTCCTGTAATATGGCCCCTTTATTCGATGTCATGTCTTCTTTGTTTACTGATAGGATTGTTAGCTTTGGGCCTGAAAAGGACCCTTTGAAATATTTATTAACCATACCGAGTTTGTAATAGTGCTACTGGAGTAAGAGAATCAACCGTCTAGAAATAGTCTTAGTCCGTTGCCCAGGAGACACCCGCATGTATGACAAAATCATATATAAATACACCCTTCTGGGAAGTTTCTCTCGTGTCTCCCATGGAATGTTGTTATAACCTAACATTGTAATCTGTTAGAAGTGATAAAGTTCATTGAGTATAGTATTGGAAAATGCTGAACCGAAAAAAGTGCCACCCACATGTTAGGGAATGGAACCCAGAGGTCACGTCTTATTAGAAGGGCAATAGGACGAAAGAACTCTTCCTCCTCCTCCTCCTCCTCCTCCTCCTCCTCCTCCTCACCGCGCCCTCCACCTAGGGATAAGGGGCTAATGGGCTAAAGAGCTAATGGGTTAAAGGGATAAAGGGCTGAAGGGCAAATGGTCTAAAGGGCAAAAGGGCAAAAGGGCAAAAGGGCTTACATTTTCGTAGTATTTAGTGTGACTATTCTCTCTTTATCTGGGATTGAGACCGGCTTTACATCTAGAGGCGGAAATAACACCCTAAGGAAGGGAGAATGTTGTAAAATATTATGTACTAACATAGCTACGCGATCGACTATGCAGTACACTACAGAAGGATGACATATGTGTGGGTGAGGGCTGGGAATATAGGAAGGTGTTTCGGCTGCTGTGCTGTCGAGAGAGAGCTTTACTTTGAAGAGCTATTCCTCAGTTATACCTACATGACGTAATTCTTGCTCTATTTCAAACATATCTGCTTTAAACTCTGCGTAACCACCATCTTGATAAGCTCTTCGCAATTGCAAACGTTTTACGAGTACGTTGGAGTCTTTACAGTATCTTACGTCTACATAGGGTAACAGAGGCTTGTTGTGAACTTTCAGCCTATATGCAGAAAGTTGATGTGTAGGGACTTGTTTTGATGTAATACGTGCTTCTGTAGTAGCGTTTCAAGGTACAAAACGTATGTTGTTCCGATAGCAATGAAGCGTTCATGTCTTCTTCTACTTCATCTTGCATCTCTTCTTGAGATGTTTTCACGGCCACAGATGTTGCAATAGGCGTAGAAAATGAAGTAAAATCATAAACTCTAATGCCAAAGAAACATTGAGATCTTCTTTTATTTCTCCTTCTTCTTCTCCTCCTTCTTTTCCTTTATTATCACTATTATTATCAGCACCGTTATCCTTATTATCACAATCATGATCTTGCCTCTCTTTATCGTGAAATATGTGCTTAGTAACAGAACTTGTAGCAGGCCTAGACAACAAGGGAGAACTAAAAATCTCTCGCAAAGGAGTACTTTTTAAAAATAAATCAGTGTTCGCTTGACTACGGTTGACCTCTTTGTTATCTTCCCGATGAAGCTACATTACACGCGGCTTCGTGACATTGAGCGTTGTATGCGTTCTTGAACCCTCTTCTACAGTTTTTGCATTGAAAGTTGTCCTACAAGATATCTCATGACGTCTCTTGTGTTAGCCTTGGGAAATTTTTTTCCATTCTCTTTGCCAATATAGCTGGAAATAGGTTTTCCCATGGCGGACTTTATCTTTTGCTAACATATTCTTCTTTAAGAGATACAAGTTAAATCTACTGGACACTTTCTACTCTCTACTTTCACGATGTGAACAGCTTAGCGATTATCAGTAAACTAACACAAAAGCGTATTACCTATCTTATACATCTTATGCAGGGTAGGAGTGGAGATTAGAAGGGATAGTCAAGGAAGAGAGCAGGAAGCGTCCAAGGCATGGTCAAATTAGCAATATTCTGACAAGATGTCAGCTGTCATCTTAGAACCGGCTTTGCTCCTTTACTATCAGGAACACTGTCAGATGGTCCACAAAATAAAGACGTGAGTAACGCGTTACTTCTACGAACACTCACCACATTTTACATTAAATACAGTGCCCTTCCACATTCTTGAAGCAGTCGTCAGTTAAAGTTTGCAAGTAGTATTGGTTTCTTACACTAATTCCGGCGTACTGAAGTTGATGTTATAATTGCGATGAGAAGAACTGTTGGTATGCCAGGCGTTATTTCACTGCTACAGATCATGGACCGATTGTTCAAGATTAATATAATGTGAAAACTCGCGTGCGACGATTGTACAAAAACAAAAAGTATCGATTCAAGTGTTGAAGCGTGTAAGTTGTGTTGGGCGGTATTAGGTTCATTGTGTGCGGCTCCATGGCTAAATTGTTATCGTGCTGACCTTTGGTCACAGGGAACCTGGTTCGATCCCGGTAGGTTCGGGTATTTCAACTATAATTGTTTGATTTCCCTGGCACAGGGAATGGGTGTATGTGTCGTATTCATCGTCGTTTCATCCTCATCACGGCGCGCAGGTCAACTACGGGTGTCAAATCAAAAGACCAACACCTGGCGAGCCGAAGTCGTCGGACACATCTCAGCACTAAATGCCATACGTCATTTCATTTCATTTCATTTCATTTCATTTCATTTCATTTCATTTCATTTCATTTCATTTCATCATTAATATCATATTGGGCTTCTTCGAGAATTGTCTGACATTTTCCGTGTCGTTGTGAACACCATAGGAATCTAAAATCAGTAAGTTTTGAGGTCGTGAATATGGAAGAAATGACTTTTTCAAAAGGGATATACAGAGAATCCCAAGAGGAATCGTCAATAGGAACAATCATATGAAGCAAAAATCGCATATGTATGAATGCCCTATTATGAATGGATTCCAATATAAAACACATTTAATGTACTCTCTTGTTTGGGAGGGCGGGAGTGGCAAGTGGCGCGCATTAACATGTCTTACCTCTTTGTCATTTTATTCCAGCCCAAACTACCTCGTTGCTCGGGATGTCTTTCTGCCATTAAACTAGGCCTTTGGAATAGCACACTTGTCCATGTTGCGTTGTGATTGAAGTAGTGCGAGAGAAGCATCGGGTAACTGTGTGTACACGCGCCACACATCTACTCTAATGAAGAATATGCACATAAGGTGTATGTTTGCGGCTTCTGCGATAGTAGTGCTCCTGCTGCTGTCGAGAAATACCGTCGATGCTTTCCCACATCGAATTCCTGATCGTATAGTGTTTATTAGAATTTGGGTGAAACTGGTATCCAAGCGAGTTCCTATATTTCTTCTGAACATGAAGTATGCAGGAACAGCTACGTCCTCCTACTACCAGCACTCGGCGTCTTTCTGCACGTATCAGCGTCCCCACGAACATGTGCATGGCAAGCATTACATGCGAAAAACTGGTACCCATTTCAAAATATCAAAGAGTTTGGGTGGCTAAGGCACGTACGTGTTCTAACTCGGAAAACATTCGGAATGAACGTTTTTCCTTCCCGTCATATTCCACTCCTTCTGAGACACCCTGTATGCTTGTTTTTTGGAGTTTTCTCATGTTGTAATTGTGGTCAAACTGTAAAAGAACCACTGCGTATATGTATTCGTAGTAAAGCAGAGTATGATAAGTTAGTATGATACAATTGAATAATTTCACCTGCATGAGCAGCCGTGACACAGACGTGGTCAAAATCAGACATATGCGTTTTAAATGAAAATGTTCCAAGAAGATGTTTCAAGGTACGTTCTGCATCAGAGCGGTCTAGAACAATCCACCTGTAAGTAAGTTACCTGCGTCGTTTTTATGTTTGATAGGTGATATAATAATCAAGTTAACCTGTAGAATGCCGAAATAGGGTGACTAGATTCTACTGGGGAATTACTTAGAGAGTACCACTTTGGCAAGATTTCTAATTTACGTTGTGAGATAGGAGATTTACCGCGGACTTCGAATCTTGAAGGTGATTCTTCCGCACCGATGTGTATTACGTGTTCTGTAATAATTTCCAGAGACTTCATACATTTTATCAAGAGTGAAATTTTCATTATATTTAGAAAACCTCCAGAAAAACTCGAAACGAAGGTATTTTTAATGTGCCAAGGGAAAATTCAATATTTTATGTTTTGCTCATACACGAGGGTGAACAAAAGGAATATCGCTGAAAATCAATGAAGAGTGAGAGAGGTCTCGAATACGAGAAAAATGTTCTAGACGTTCCACGAACAAAGAGTTATTTATGTATTGTTACCTGCAACTGATAAATAACTACAGGGAGTTGCCTAAGTTGCGTTTCATCCTAGGAGCACTCAAGTATCTATCTCCTTAAGTGAAGCAAATCAAACCGAAAATGATTACATTATTTTTATCTGTACAGACGAGTCAGAAAATTAGTGAACCCGGAGCATTTTGACTGCTTAAATATGAAGTATCTGCAAACATGGGTCCCATATTACTCGTTCAAATTTAAACATAAAAGATCATAGTTCTTATAGCAACTTTCATCGAACGGGCTAAGTTGTTTTTACTATTTTGTATTGTGTTTCGAAAAACGGACGTCAGGTAAATTTTTCTGTTTGTGTATTGCAGTTCAACCTGTCATAAACTTATCCAATGGGCCGTGTTCTTAATCTAACGCGAATAAAAATTCTTCATGCCTCTCACATTATAGACGGTGACTGAAATAATTTCAGCGGCCTCGAAAACATAAGAGCACATCCTTTGTACAGGAACAGCGTTATTTTTTACACAAAGTAAGATATTTTTCCTCACTGATTTTTGGCTGTGCGCCGTGATGCGTACAAAGAGCCATACTAAAACATTCGGTCGCCTGCCACTTTTGTTTAACTCCGAAACACTCCTTCTACCTGTCATTCTTCAATTTTGCCAAAACCGTCGACTGGATGGACTATTCCTGCTCGTCTTCGTCCAAAATGAATATTACTTGTATTAAACAGTGTGTTGCAAACCGCGTGGGAAGCATTCGCGGAAACAAGTTGAACCATTCTGGAAAACGGGGAGTCCTCGCTAAGATCGGCACGTCTCGACTAATGTGAAGGCGGGATAGAGACCGTTACGTGGAGGACATCAGAAGAAAAACTGAAGCAAAAGGAAAATGGAGGGATAGAATCCAACATCAAGATGTTAACACCGATTGCGTCTGGGCTGAAAGTCTCCCTTATCAGAGTGCTAACAACAAGTCGTACCAGCAGGGTTCTACCCTTCGGCCAATCGCTTCGACGATTTACCTGATATCCAGCGGGTTTGATGGAAATGGGAGCCCGTCAAACAAGAAGCAGTGATGTGTAGTCAAATCATAAGTCCACTAGCAGCAAAAAGGAGGTCTAAATACCATAACAACAGATGGAGAGCCACATGACAATAAGGATGAGGTAAAACCTGAAACTTGGGAAGAATGCCAAGAAATTCGTTACAACTTGCTCCAGAAGGTGCGGACTTTTGAGCAGAAACTGATGGAAGAAAATCAGAAGATCCATAGTAAAAGTGGACGTCTTTTGGAGAAGAAGACAGATTTGCTGACGAAGAAGAAAGGCCTGGAGAAACTAATCTAATTTATGGTTAATTCGGATGAACATTTTGAAACTTTTCACAGTTATGAAATAAGATCTAAATTTGTTTTCACCACCACGGAAAGAATTCTACGTTGTGTGAGGAATATGACGCCATCATTTAGAGACTCCAGAGACGAAGAAATCATATTTTCGTAATTGCCATACATCGGTCTAGTGAGAGCGCCATTTTGAAATGTGGGAAAAGCTGGATTTATTGTGTTTATGGCCCTTGGCGTGTGGATACGATTCTTCTATATTCCCAAGACAGAAACTTAGATATAAACGTAATTAGCAAATGTTCTGGTCCTAATCAAGTCCAAAGGAAGAAATGGAGGTCGAATTCACGATGTACGGATTTTTTCTAGTAATTTTAAATGCCATCCCAACAATTAGGCTCGAAGAGAAGATGACATGCAATTTTTGTAAAATATCACGCCATAAAAATCTACCAGAAAGCAAGTGTGCATGTCACAAGAGCAGAGATGTGTCCGCTGGTCAGAATTTGAAGAGTGAGTACGTCAAACTGTAGGAGCTCCGAGAGAACATTGCGTGGACGTAGACTGTGTTCCCAGTCAAGATATAGAAATATTTTCAGTTGTGAAAGTTGGTTTAAAATTCGATGAAAGTAATATTTGAGGGGAATACTTTACACTGCTTCGGCAGTATTTACTGAAATTTACACATGTCGGATAGATAGGAGGAAGTCTGTGACTTAGGGGCAATATTTTAGTGCTGCGTTAAAACGTTGGTGTCGTTACTGTCTGTCTTCCAGTAAATCTAAATTGAGTGAGCCGAGGCTAGAAGAGAGGTCACAGTAATTTACTTCATTGCGTGTGCGTTCGAAATTAGAAATTCGGTTCCGTGTGCGATAAGTGATACTCGAGGGAACTTTTTAATGTCTTCTATATCCGGCTTCTAATTTAAGCAAAAGAAACCCTTGCAAAAAAGGAAATATGAGAAAGCTCAATACACTGATGACTGTTTCCATAAATGATGTTTCTGAATTAGTGTTAGCTTTCTCAACCCTGTAAGAAGCCGGTGAGCTAAAAATGAGTGCCGGAACCAGCTTACAATCAGGTTTGTGCATTATGCAACTTTTCCTAATGTAGATTATTTTATTGTATGTGGGTGGATTATGCCTTGTTCACTTTTGTTTGTAGAAGTTTTACCATGTTCTGTAGTTTATTTGTGGATTGAAAGCAACTCGCAGGGAATTTTGCGATGTGTGCGTGTGTTAAAAATGTTACTGGATTGTGCAGAATTTAGTATTATATTTTTATTCCAAAGGGGATTGCTAAATTAAATTTATTTTCGGACGAATTCGTTCAAACGTCACTGATAGAACGGTTAGGGTCGAATTGTGAATTTTAGAGTGTTTTTCAATATATTCTGGTGAAGGGGGATTGTAAGCATGTGATTTTGAGTAATTTCATGTCTATGAAAGTATAGCCAGTAGTTCACGCGGATCTGTTAAATTTGGTCATCATCTATTCCTAAGGTTAAATAATAATAATAATAATAATAATAATAATAATAATAATAATAATAATAATAATAATAATAATAATAATAATAATAATAATAATAATAATAACAGTAATAATAATAATTGTTCGGGGCATTCTGTGGAACGCAGAGGTGAAGGAATGTGCTGTTGGGAATGGGTCCATCTATGATAGTCAAAGATTAATTATGAACTATAAAATAAAGGTTATATTTCTTTTCAAGATCTTAAATTTTAATAAAAATTTTCACTTGGTGAAAGAACAAGATTTCAGATACAGAGCAATTTTGGTACAAAACAGAAAAACCAAGAACTGGTATTTAAAAATTTTGAGCTTCAAGCTCATAATTTACAAAGGTTACAAACATTGCTAATGTTGCGTTTAGTTAGATAAAGAAGGAGAGGTATCATCCAAAACACCATTTTCAAGAGCACTTTGCTCCAACGGTTAAAATTTACGGCCTTCCAAAGGCACCAAAACTATCTATTACATCACAAGAAAAGAGCTTACTTGCTCTCCAGGGAGACAGCGCTCCTGAACTCTTACGGCAAACATTAACTATTACAAGACGGAAAAGAGCTTACATGCTCTCCAGGGAGACAGCTCTCTCGAACTCTTACGGCAACCATTAACTATTACAAGACGGAAAAAGCTTACATGCTCTCCAGGGAGACAGGGCTCCCGAAATCTTACGGCAACCATTAACTATTACAAGACGGAAAAGAGCTTACATGCTCTCCAGGGAGACAGCGCTCCCGAACTCTTACGGCAACCATTAACTATTACAAGACGGAGAAGAGCTTACATGCTCTACAGGGAGACAGCGCTCCCGAACTCTTACGGCAACCATTAACTATTACAAGACGGAAAGGAGCTTACATGCTCTACAGGGAGACTGCGCTCTCGAACTCTTACGGCAACTATTAACTATTACAAGACGGAAAAGGGCTTACATGCTCTAGAAGGAGACAGCTCTCTCGAACTCTTACGGCAACCATTAACTATTACAAGACGGAAAAGAGCTTACATGCTCTACAGGGAGACAGCTCTCCCGAACTCTTACGGCAAACATTAACTATTACAAGACGGAAAAGAGCTTACATGCTCTACAGGGAGACAGCTCTCTCGAAATCTTACGGCAACCATTAACTATTACAAGACGGAAAGGAGCTTACATGCTCTACAGGGAGCCAGCTCTCTTGAACTCTTACGGCAAACATTAACTATTACAAGACGGAAAAGAGCTTACATGCTCTACAGGGAGACAGCTCTCCCGAAATCTTACGGCAACCATTAACTGTTACAAGACGGAAAAGAGCTTACATGCTCTCCAGAGAGACAGCGCTCCCGAACTCTTACGGCAACCATTAAATATTACAAGACGGAGAAGAGCTTACATGCTCTACAGGGAGACAGCGCTCCCGAACTCTTACGGCAACCATTAACTATTACAAGACGGAAAGGAGCTTACATGCTCTACAGGGAGACAGCGCTCTCGAACTCTTACAGCAACTATTAACTATTACAAGACGGAAAAGGGCTTACATGCTCTAGGAGGAGACAGCTCTCTCGAACTCTTACGGCAACCATTAACTATTACAAGACGGAAAAGAGCTTACATGCTCTACAGGGAGACAGCGCTCCCGAACTCTTACGGCAACCATTAACTATTACAAGACGGAAAAGAGCTTACATGCTCTAGAGGGAGACAGCTCTCTCGAACTCTTACGGTAACCATTAACTATTACAAGACGGAAAAGAGCTTACATGCTCTACCGGGAGACAGCTCTCCCGAAATCTTACGGCAACCATTAATTATTACAAGACGGAAAAGAGCTTACATGCTCTACAGGGAGACAGCTCTCTCGAACTCTTACGGCAACCATTATTATTACAAGACGAAAAAGAGCTTACATGCTCTAGAGGGAGACAGATCTCTCGAACTCGTATGGCAACCATTAACTATTACAAGACGGAAAAGAGCTTACATGCTCTACAGGGAGACAGCTCTCTCGAACTCTTACGGCAACCATTAACTATTACAAGACGGAAAAGAGCTTACATGCTCTAGAGGGAGACAGATCTCTCGAACTCGTACGGCAACCATTAACTATTACAAGACGGAAAAGAGCTTACATGCTCTAGAGGGAGACAGCTCTCTCGAACTCTTACGGCAACCATTAACTATTACAAGACGGAAAAGAGCTTACATGCTCTAGATGGAGACAGCGCTCCCGAACTCTTACGGCAACCATTAACTGCTACAAGACGGAAAAGAGTTTACATGCTCTAGAGGGAGACAGCTCTCTCGAACTCGTACGGCAACCATTAACTATTACAAGACGAAGAAGAGCTTACATGCTCTAGAGGGAGACAGATCTCTCGAACTCGTACGGCAACCATTAACTATTACAAGACGGAAAAGAGCTTACATGCTCTACAGGGAGACAGCGCTCCCGAACTCTTACGGCAACCATTAACTATTACAAGACGGAAAAGAGCTTACATGCTCTAGAGGTAGACAGCTCTCTCGAACTCTTACGGCAACCATTAACTATTACAAGACGGAAAAGAGCTTACATGCTCTACAGGGAGACAGCGCTCCCGAACTCTTACGGCAACCATTAACTATTACAAGACGGAAAAGAGCTTACATGCTCTGCAGGTAGACAGCTCTCTCGAACTCTTACGGCAACCATTGACTATTACAAGACGGAAAAGAGCTTACATGCTCTAGAGGGAGACAGATCTCTCGAACTCTTACGGCAAACATTAACTATTACAAGACGGAAAAGAGCTTACATGCTCTACAGGGAGACAGCTCTCTTGAACTCTTACGGCAACCATTAACTATTACAAGACGAAGAAGAGCTTACATGCTCTAGAGGGAGACAGATCTCTCGAACTCTTACGGCAACCATTAACTATTACAAGACGGAAAAGAGCTTACATGCTCTAGAGGGAGACAGCGCTCCCGAACTCTTACGGCAACCATTAACTATTACAAGACGGAAAAGAGCTTACATGCTCTAGAGGGAGACAGCTCTCTCGAACTCTTACGGCAACCATTAACTATTACAAGACGGAAAAGAGCTTACATGCTCTACAGGGAGACAGCGCTCCCGAACTCTTACGGCAACCATTAACCATTACAAGACGGAAAAGAGCTTACATGCTTTCCAGGTAGACAGCTCTCTCGAACTCTTACGGCAACCATTGACTATTACAAGACGAAAAAGAGCTTACATGCTCTAGAGGGAGACAGATCTCTCGAACTCTTACGGCAAACATTAACTATTACAAGACGGAAAAGAGCTTACATGCTCTACAGGGAGACAGCTCTCTTGAACTCTTACGGCAACCATTAACTATTACAAGACGGAAAAGAGCTTACATGCTCTACAGGGAGACAGCCCTCTCGAACTCTTACGGCAACCATTAACTATTACAAGACGGAAAAGAGCTTACATGCTCTACAGGGAGACAGATCTCTCGAACTCTTACGGCAACCATTAACTATTACAAGACGAAAAAGAGCTTACATGCTCTACAGGGAGACAGCGTTCCCGAACTCTTACGGCAACCATTAACTATTACAAGACGGAAAGGAGCTTACATGCTCTACAGGGAGACAGCTCTCTCGAACTCTTACGGCAACCATTAACTATTACAAGACGGAAAAGAGCTTACATGCTCTACAGGGAGACTGCGCTCTCGAAGTCTTACGGCAACTATTAACTATTACAAGACGGAAAAGGGCTTACATGCTCTAGAAGGAGACAGCTCTCTCGAACTCTTACGGCAACCATTAACTATTACAAGACGGAAAAGAGCTTACATGCTCTACAGGGAGACAGCTCTCCCGAACTCTTACGGCAACCATTAACTATTACAAGACGGAAAAGAGCTTACATGCTCTACAGGGAGACAACTCTCTCGAAATCTTACGGCAACCATTAACTATTACAAGACGGAAAGGAGCTTACATGCTCTACAGGGAGCCAGCTCTCTTGAACTCTTACGGCAAACATTAACTATTACAAGACGGAAAAGAGCTTACATGCTCTCCAGAGAGACAGCGCTCCCGAACTCTTACGGCAACCATTAAATATTACAAGACGGAGAAGAGCTTACATGCTCTACAGGGAGACAGCGCTCCCGAACTCTTACGGCAACCATTAACTATTACAAGACGGAAAGGAGCTTACATGCTCTACAGGGAGACAGCGCTCTCGAACTCTTACAGCAACTATTAACTATTACAAGACGGAAAAGGGCTTACATGCTCTAGGAGGAGACAGCTCTCTCGAACTCTTACGGCAACCATTAACTGTTACAAGACGGAAAAGAGCTTACATGCTCTACAGGGAGACAGCGCTCCCGAACTCTTACGGCAACCATTAACTATTACAAGACGGAAAAGAGCTTACATGCTCTAGAGGGAGACAGCTCTCTCGAACTCTTACGGTAACCATTAACTATTACAAGACGGAAAAGAGCTTACATGCTCTACCGGGAGACAGCTCTCCCGAAATCTTACGGCAACCATTAACTATTACAAGACGGAAAAGAGCTTACATGCTCTACAGGGAGACAGCTCTCTCGAACTCTTACGGCAACCATTAAATATTACAAGACGAAAAAGAGCTTACATGCTCTAGAGGGAGACAGATCTCTCGAACTCGTACGGCAACCATTAACTATTACAAGACGGAAAAGAGCTTACATGCTCTACAGGGAGACAGCTCTCTCGAACTCTTACGGCAACCATTAACTATTACAAGACGGAAAAGAGCTTACATGCTCTAGAGGGAGACAGATCTCTCGAACTCGTACGGCAACCATTAACTATTACAAGACGGAAAAGAGCTTACATGCTCTAGAGGGAGACAGCTCTCTCGAACTCTTACGGCAACCATTAACTATTACAAGACGGAAAAGAGCTTACATGCTCTAGATGGAGACAGCGCTCCCGAACTCTTACGGCAACCATTAACTGCTACAAGACGGAAAAGAGCTTACATGCTCTAGAGGGAGACAGCTCTCTCGAAATCTTACGGCAACCATTAACTATTACAAGACGAAGAAGAGCTTACATGCTCTAGAGGGAGACAGATCTCTCGAACTCGTACGGCAACCATTAACTCTTACAAGACGGAAAAGAGCTTACATGCTCTACAGGGAGACAGCGCTCCCGAACTCTTACGGCAACCATTAACTATTACAAGACGGAAAAGAGCTTACATGCTCTAGAGGTAGACAGCTCTCTCGAACTCTTACGGCAACCATTAACTATTACAAGACGGATAAGAGCTTACATGCTCTACAGGGAGACAGCGCTCCCGAACTCTTACGGCAACCATTAACTATTACAAGACGGAAAAGAGCTTACATGCTCTCCAGGTAGACAGCTCTCTCGAACTCTTACGGCAACCATTGACTATTACAAGACGGAAAAGAGCTTACATGCTCTAGAGGGAGACAGATCTCTCGAACTCTTACGGCAAACATTAACTATTACAAGACGGAAAAGAGCTTACATGCTCTATAGGGAGACAGCTCTCTTGAACTCTTACGGCAACCATTAACTATTACAAGACGAAGAAGAGCTTACATGCTCTAGAGGGAGACAGATCTCTCGAACTCTTACGGCAACCATTAACTATTACAAGACGGAAAAGAGCTTACATGCTCTAGAGGGAGACAGCGCTCCCGAACTCTTACGGCAACCATTAACTATTACAAGACGGAAAAGAGCTTACATGCTCTAGAGGGAGACAGCTCTCTCGAACTCTTACGGCAACCATTAACTATTACAAGACGGAAAAGAGCTTACATGCTCTACAGGGAGACAGCGCTCCCGAACTCTTACGGCAACCATTAACTATTACAAGACGGAAAAGAGCTTACATGCTTTCCAGGTAGACAGCTCTCTCGAACTCTTACGGCAACCATTGACTATTACAAGACGAAAAAGAGCTTACATGCTCTAGAGGGAGACAGATCTCTCGAACTCTTACGGCAAACATTAACTATTACAAGACGGAAAAGAGCTTACATGCTCTACAGGGAGACAGCTCTCTTGAACTCTTACGGCAACCATTAACTATTACAAGACGGAAAAGAGCTTACTTGTTCTACAGGGAGACAGCTCTCTCGAACTCTTACGGCAACCATTAACTATTACAAGACGGAAAAGAGCTTACATGCTCTACAGGGAGACAGCTCTCTCGAACTCTTACGGCAACCATTAACTATTACAAGACGGAAAGGATCTTACATGCTCTACAGGGAGACAGCGCTCCCGAACTCTTACGGTAACCATTAACTATTACAAGACGGAAAGGAGCTTACATGCTCTACAGGGAGACAGCGCTCTCGAACTCTTACGTCAACCATTAACTGTTACAAGGCGGAGAAGAGCTTACATGCTCTACAGGGAGACAGATCTCTCGAACTCTTACGGCAACCATTAACTATTACAAGACGAAAAAGAGCTTACATGCTCTAGAGGGAGACAGATCTCTCGAACTCGTACGGCAACCATTAACTATTACAAGACGGAAAAGAGCTTACATGCTCTACAGGGAGACAGCGTTCCCGAACTCTTACGGCAACCATTAACTATTACAAGACGGAAAGGAGCTTACATGCTCTACAGGGAGACAGCTCTCTCGAACTCTTACGGCAACCATTAACTATTACAAGACGGAAAAGAGCTTACATGCTCTACAGGGAGACAGCTCTCTCGAACTCTTACGGCAACCATTAACTATTACAAGACGGAAAGGATCTTACATGCTCTACAGGGAGACAGCGCTCCCGAACTCTTACGGTAACCATTAACTATTACAAGACGGAAAGGAGCTTACATGCTCTACAGGGAGACAGCGCTCTCGAACTCTTACGTCAACCATTAACTGTTACAAGGCGGAGAAGAGCTTACATGCTCTAGAGGGAGACAGATCTCTCGAACTCTTACGGCAACCATTAACTATTACAAGACGAAAAAGAGCTTACATGCTCTAGAGGGAGACAGATCTCTCGAACTCTTACGGCAACCATTAACTATTACAAGACGGAAAAGAGCTTACATGCTCTACAGGGAGACAGCGTTCCCGAACTCTTACGGCAACCATTAACTATTACAAGACGGAAAGGAGCTTACATGCTCTACAGGGAGACAGCGCTCTCGAACTCTTACGTCAACCATTAACTGTTACAAGGCGGAGAAGAGCTTACATGCTCTACAGGGAGACAGATCTCTCGAACTCTTACGGCAACCATTAACTATTACAAGACGAAAAAGAGCTTACATGCTCTAGAGGGAGACAGATCTCTCGAACTCGTACGGCAACCATTAACTATTACAAGACGGAAAAGAGCTTACATGCTCTACAGGGAGACAGCGTTCCCGAACTCTTACGGCAACCATTAACTATTACAAGACGGAAAGGAGCTTACATGCTCTACAGGGAGACAGCTCTCTCGAACTCTTACGGCAACCATTAACTATTACAAGACGGAAAAGAGCTTACATGCTCTACAGGGAGACAGCTCTCTCGAACTCTTACGGCAACCATTAACTATTACAAGACGGAAAGGATCTTACATGCTCTACAGGGAGACAGCGCTTTCGAACTCTTACGTCAACCATTAACTGTTACAAGGCGGAGAAGAGCTTACATGCTCTACAGGGAGACAGATCTCTCGAACTCTTACGGCAACCATTGACTATTACAAGACGGAAAAGAGCTTACATGCTCTACAGGGAGACAACTCTCTCGAATTCTTACGGCAACCATTAACTATTACAAGACGAAGAAGAGCGCCTCTGCTCAGTAAAATACACTTTCTAGGCACAGCCCACAATTTTCAATGCCATATTAATTACTTTTAATGTTTACACAGGGGTACCACCGGGCCTTCGTAAGAATAACAGGTTACATTACTGGCCCAAACACAAAAGTGTATGGAGGCGTACTCTTGCGCTTCTTGCAAACCACGGTGAAAGCCCTAATTGGGCATGCGGCCCGATGATGCTGAGGCTAATCCCAAACTACTAAGGTGACTAGATGGAGAAAATAATTTACAGTTTACAAGAGACTAGCAGTTTCAAAATCGTAGTCACTTCAAGATTAATTGAAGGGGTAATTCGAGAGGTCAACACACTCACTATCCTTAGGACTTACATGAAATTTTACATGAGAAGGAAAGAAGTTTACATTTTAGGTATTTGGCTGTTGCATAGTTAAAGATTGGAACATTCCCCTCGAGTTCGGCTTGCGGAGATAACTACAGAGATAGAAAACTGGTGGCCATTACCTGGGCTGATGTTCTGCCTGCCGAAGTATGAGGACCCCCGTCTCCTCTCTTAACACACAAACTGAGTAATTCGACGATCAGTAAGACAAGTTAACTCAAAAAAGCGTTAGCTTTTATACCCCAGTGGAAATTTCGAGAAGGCTCTGGACTAAATTCGGACACACCCTCTCATTTTATTGGACGGAGAAAAGGTTACCAGAAGTATATGATTGGCTGATAAATAAGTGCACAAAATTTCTGATTGGTCAGACTCCAAAGCTGGCGGGATGAGGAGGAAGTGTTGCAAACGTTGAAGTATCCGAAGTAATGAAAGTCAATTCAGTTGAGAAAACCTATAAACACAAAACTTCTTTAAATTTCTAGTTATTCCAGTTTGCACCAGAGTGCACGACCTGAGTTCTTTGATTGAGACATCTACGGAGAAAGGTCCAAATTTCTAGAAATAGTTGTTGCAACCAGTGATACATCAAAACAAAACCAAAAAATCCAGTTAGTTTAGGAAACTTTAAAGTAAAATATTACTTTATCACTTTAGTTATGACATCTTTTGATCAACACCCCAGTTTTATCACCAGGTGTTTCAAATTTTGTATGTTAGATAGCGTTCTTCTAGGCGCTTCATTTGAATCACGGGGTTGAGGTGTACCTCCCGGTACAATAAATTATTATTAATAATAATAATAATAATAATAATAATAATAATAATAATAATAATAATAATAATAATAATAATAATAATAATAATAATAATAATAATAATATAACAAAATTAGTGAGTAATGAGGCACAACGAGGTTTGTTTCCGCGTGATGAATTTTACTATTTTTGGAAATCGTTTGTGAAATTCTTGTCAAGTAGTTGTAATGCAAAGGTTTGGTCGAGTGAGATTAGAGGTCAGCGTTGAAGGTGTCATATGTGGTTTGGACTGTCGTAGTTTCAGTGAGAGATCATTTCGGTTGTTAGAGATTTGTTGTTTACTGTCCGTGTTATATGTTAAGAAGAAATGTTTTGTCCATGGGGTTGTGAGTCTATGAGGCGCAGATAATAGAGTGTAATTTATACCGAGTTAGTAGTGTAGAATACCCAAGGAGAAAAAAGTAGGACTGTGTGTTTAAAATGTAATGGAATCCCACCTTTTTGGACTCCACGGAAAACTGTCACCAGCGTCATTAGTCGTAATTTTGTTCAAATGGGATAGATCGAGAAACCTAATGAGTGTTAGAAAAGTATTTAGACGTTTGAATATTATAATGTGTAGTCTATTCTGGTTAGAAGTAGACATTGTTAGGGTAGAAGAACCCTTTCGCGATCGATCAGCAACAGATATAATATTTTACTTTTCACTCAACGAGGGTCGCTCGCTGCAGAAATAGAATAAATATCTAAGACCGGTTGTGACAGAAATTAAATGTGAGATTGTTTGAATCTCATTTACATTTCCCAGGCAAGTCGTCAGGACGTAATTGTTTATCTTCTGAGTTTGCTAGTTTAACGTTGAGCGGTTTGCAGTTGTTGTCTTTCAATTGGAGCGGAGGTGAGATTATAAATAATAGAGAAGGCGTTCTTTCATTTCTGTAATGAATTTTTTGTAGATAGGCCTTGTAAAGTAATCGATGGCTTGTGACGATGGTTAATGGTTGAAAGAATGGATAGAGATATCATATACAAGAGTAGTGAACTCCAACTAACTGCGAGCGAGTTTGCTAGTTAGCACATGGGATTAGTACCATGCAGAATCCACATAATGGTGTAGTAACCAACCAAATGTGCAAGGGATGTCATCAAGTTGTGAACATGGTGTACATAAATCTAGTTTGTATTTTTTATTATTCGCGTGTACTTAGGGTTATGTTAGTGAAGCTGAACTTTGCGTTCGTGTCGTAGTAAAAGCGGTGTCCATGAGTCGAACTAACTTAAATATCTTATTTTCTGAGTTATTTTTAAATGATGTAGTATAATGGTGTCATGGTTTATTTATTACAACATTGCAGTAAACCCCGATTTCTCCCAGGAGGACTTCTTCGAAATTTATTCCGAAAACTTATTCCAACGAAACAAAAAGTGTTAGCGACAGGTATTGTTAAGTGATGGTCGCGAGAATTTAATTGTCTTTGAAAATCACCAGATAATCCGGGGGGAAATAAATAAAATGTTTTCCACCCATATAGTATTAGTTGCATATTAGTAGTATGCGCAAGGGGGAGTGAGAGACAATGGGAACGGACTCAGCATTTTCCCACGAAGTCATTGACCCCGGCCAAGGTCATTGAACCCATCATATCATGACCACATGACCGTGAGGTCACATTCTTTACAAAGCCACGTGCTTTGACAACTGTCAAGATGACAGCTGTCATCTTAAGGGACCCTACCTCACTTTTTCCGACATGAGGGCATCGCTAACCTCACTGCTGCTACCTTGACAGGGCCTAACCTCACCGCTGCCACCCTAACCAGGTAGGGGGCGCGGAATTTAAAATCCACGTGCCTTTGACAGCTGCCAACTTGTCAGGTCCTAACTACGTTCACTTGTTGCAACTAACCTCAGTGCTACCATCTTAACAGGGCATAACCTCACTGCTGATATAATAAAGACGTAGATGGTGCGGAATTTAAAATGCTGTCCAGATGACAGCTGCTATCTTGACAGATCCTAACCACGCGCACTTGTTTGGCGTGGATTTTGAACACGCGAACGTGCATAACCCCATTGCCGCCATCATCACAGGGCCTGACCTCACTTTTGCCATCTTAACCACGTGGGCCACGGAATTTAAGCAGCTGACAAGATGGCAGCTGCTATCCTGATAGGTCCTGACCACGTGCACCAGTTTGGCGCGGCTTTGAGCAACTAAAATCACTGCTATCATCTTGACGTGGCTTAGCCACGTGCAGGTGCGGGACGACTAGAGGGGCCTAACTACGCAGAACCTAGTTTTACCGAAAGATGCCCTCCCCGACACTACGTTAGAGGGCCTAGTTTTCAGGCTAGGCGCCTTTCTCGACATCCCTCTCCTCCCCCCGACACTAACTTAAAGGGGAACCTAAACTTAGAGAATTAAAGTTTTAAGGCTAGCCTTCCTCCTCGCAGTTACGGAGGTCAGCTCAATCCCCTCCTCCTTACAGTTTTACGGACAGATGCCCTTCCCCTTGGAGGAAGCCTAACTACATCGTTGCTAAGGCTATACATCTACGACGCGTTTCCTCCCTCCGGAATAAGATGAAACATGTTGTTAATCGGAGGCTTTACGTTAAGGCTTTATGTCTCTATCCGACATATGACCTCACTTCCTAAACAAGGTAAAACATGTTGTTAATTAGAGGAAGCCCGAAAACTACACCGTCGCTAAGGATTTGCAACACCATCCGACCCGTTACCTCCTGAACAAGATAAAACATTTCGTTACAGATGACCTTAAATGATGTGCCTACTGCTAAGAACATGAATTTTTTGTGTTTAGTGTTATCTTCCAGTAAAATTTGGAATTGTCAGCATACATTCCCCATCGTGTTTTGAACAAAAAATTACCTTGATTATAGAATGGAGGGCGCGCGGTAACAAGATAAATTAATACGCAGCCAGATGACGACGACGATTGCATGGATGATTGCCACACAGTCCTCCAACATTTGACATAGAGTTTATTTCGACAACGTTGGATAACACGTTCGTTTAAATAGTCATCAGGATAAATTGAATAGTAGTAGTGGTGGTGATTATCGTTTTAAGAATGTAAAACCGCAGAAATCTATTGTATGTGTGCTGTGGGTAGATCATTCGTAGCTTCTATTTGCGTAGAGTAAAAACTCTTGAATCAAATATTCATTGTTCATTGTTCTAAACACTTGTGTGTGGTAATGTTACTGCAACACACCTATACCGAGTGAATTGGTTACGCGGTTAAGGATGCGTATTCAAAGGTAAGTGTATGTATATTTTCTTCAATAGCGTAACGGTTAGTGTCATTAGCTGCTGTCCTCGGGGGCCCGGGTTCGATTCCCGGTACTGCCAGGAATTTAAGAATGGTTGGAGGGTTGGTAAGTGGTTAAAATTGTACATGCAGCTCACCTCCAACGGGAGTGTGTCTGAAAAGAGTTGCACCACTTCAGGAGGAGGACAGGAGTTTACCTTTAATATAATTTACGATTAAATTGTGCTCTTGTTAATGCTCTGCGGCTTTTGTTAAAATTCTAGTCACTGTTGGGGGAATCGAATGACAAAAGGTGAGCATGCTAACCCATTTAGCCATTAAGCTGGACCAATATAAGTGTATACTAGTATCAAATGCGTTGGAGGTACCCGTGGTTCGATTCGCATGGGTGTAAAAGAGACAAAACATCGAAAAGTCTACTTTAATAATGAGTATTCACATGTTGGATTTCCAGTCAGAACAGGGATTGTTTTCTAACAATATTCGTAAGAAGCGTAAGTATATTCCATTCTGTGTTAAAAATCATCTCCGCAGCTGAGGACGGTGTTCGTAGTTATTTTGTTTGTCGGATAGGGACATAAAGCCTTATACCGACCTTTCAATGCTATTCTCCTGACGATAAACAGGGTTAGGATCCATCATTCCTTCAGAGTTCGTAATGCACGTATTAGATATTTTTTTATTCTAATAATAAACAGAGAGAGAGACCAGGGTTCGAATCTATGATTTTTCTGTTGACAGTGACTATTGGGGGGGGGGGGAGAGGTAGTTATATTCCATGCAATCAACATCTGCCTGCATGTTAATTTATCTTGTTACCGCGCACCCTCCTTCTAACAAGGCAAGTTTCTTCCTGTTCAGAACACGATGAGGAATGTATGCATATTATTCAAATATTTACTGTAAGATAAGAACAGTCTATATATATGTTCTCTGTCCTCTGTAACAGGATTTAACCTAAACAGATTTTCAACATGTTCTGTCTTGTTCAGGTTAGGCGTCGGATGGTGACATAAAGCCTTAGCGACGGCGTAAATAGTAGAAGGGAAGGGCTTTCTAGCAATGGAGGGCATCTGTCCGTAAAACTGTGAGGAGGAGGAGGAACGCGGTTATGTCCCGTCGGAAGAGGGATTCACCTAACCTCCGTGACGTTACGCTGTCGAGAAGGGTGGCTAGCCTTAAAACTATAATCCTCTATGGTAAGGCCCCTGGCTATGCTCTATAGCAGCAGTCAGATTAGCCGCGTTCACTTGTTCCGCTTCGAAAACAAGCGCACGTGGTTAGGACCTATCAAGATGGCAGCTGATATTTCAACAGCTGTAATATTTTTAAATTCCACGGACCACGTGGTTAAGATGGCAGCAGTGAGTACAGGACCTGCCAAGATGGCAGCAGTGAGGTTAGCTACGTGCACTTGTTCCTAGCCAAAGCAAGTGCACGTGATTAGGACCTGTCAAGATGGCGGCTGTCAAAAGCTCGTGGATTCAAAATTCCGCGTCCCCGTGTCGCTGGGATGGCAGCAGCGAGGTTAGGCCCTGTTAAGATGGTAGCAGTATTGTTATCCACGTTCACTTGTTCGAAATCGCGCCCCCATGTGGAAAGTACCTGTCACGATGAAAGTTGACAAAAGCATGTTGATTTTAAATTCCGCGCCTCACGTCGTTAAGATAACAGCAGTGAGATTAGGCCATGTTAAGACGGCGGCAGTGAGGTTACCGACGTTCACTTGTTCAAAAATACGCGCCCCACGTTGTTAGGGCCTGTCAAGATAACAGCTGTCTATAGCATGTGGATTTTGAATACCTCGCCCCCACGTCGTTAAGATGGCAGCAGTGAAGTTATAACCTGTTAGGATGGTGGCAGTGAGGTTATCAACGTGCACTTGTTCAAAATCCGCGCCCTCGTGGTTAGGACATCTTAAAATGTCTGCTCTCATCTTGACAGCTCTCAAAAACAAGTGGACTTTAAATTCCGCGCCCTCTACGTCGTTCAGATGGCAGCAATGAGGTTAGGAGCTTTGAAGATGGCAGCAATGAGGTGAACGACTTTCCCTTTTCTACGCGTGCACGTGGTTAGGACCTGTCAAATTGGCAGCTGCCATCTTAACAACTGTTACTTATTTCAAATTTCACGCCCCTACGTCGTTAAAATTGCAGCAGTGAGGTAAAGACCTGTTAAGATGGCAGCAGTGAGGTTAGCTACGTTGACCTGTTTAAAATCCGCCTCCACGTGGTTAGGACCTCTCAGATTGGCTGCTGTCATCTTGACAGCTGTCGAAAGCACGTGGATTTTAAGGTCCGCGCCCTCTACGTCGTTAAGTTGGCAGCAGTGAGGTTAGGAGCTGTTACTTATTTCGAATTCCTCCCTGCAACGCCGTTAAGATGGCAGCAGTGAGGTTAGTCGCGTTCACTTGTCTAAAAAGCTGTCAAAAGCACGTGGATAAGCACGAGGCCTTCCTTGTAAACAATGTGACGTCGCAGTCACATGGTCATGACGTAATGGGGTCATGATCTTGGACAGGGTCAGCGATCGTGGGAAAATGCTGATTCAGCTCCCATTGTCTCTCAATCCCCCTTGCGCATACTACGATTTGGGTGTGTTAACGTAAGGTCAAGTATTCATTTGAAATTAACATGGAAGGCGTATTTTTTGTTTCTGGTTGACAATTAATTGCATTTATTGGATTTAATGGTATAACAGTTTTCTCATGCCACTATGGTCATTAACCGAGTACTTCAATTCAATAAACTTATCAAATTGTGCTCTTGCTTTGGAAATACACGTTGGGGATCATCCACGTTCATTTAATTTTATTTTAGCGGATGGACAATCTGGTCATCGACCACGTTAACTTAATTTCACAGAAAGATCACTTGGGTCAATAACCACGTTCACTTAACTTCAGTGAATGGAAGTGAAAAGCTTTGTTGCTGATAAATCACGATGATCTCATTGGTTCGGAATGTAGTGTGCTGAAACAATCACTCTTTCATTGTGGAAGTCATAGATTATGCGGATCAGGGTCTCACAACATTAACTAATAACTTTTAGGTATTATTGGTCTAACTTTCAAGAATTGATGCAAGGGCTACTGGTCAAGATAGCTGTTAAACACTATTCTTATGGACATAACTCTGGAGAGCAACCTCAGGAACACACAACCAATGAGTTTTGACCTATTAGTTTTATCAGCCTAACTTTCGGGGACTGAGCCAAGCGCTATCAAGCAAGATGGCTGCTATACACCAATTTTATGGATATAAATCTAGATCGCTACATGAGGGGATCACAATTTGTAGCCTTGAGATTGGCACCTCGGCCAATCTCATAGAATAACAGTTTGACTTCTTGCTTAACCATAACTGAGCATGCTCGAATTCGACAGCGTTTGATGGACTATACGCTTTCTGAGCTTGAGATTAAGGTTTTGATTTCTGCAGGCTACATTTAATTCTGCTAATGAAAGGGTCATCATCTTGATCCCCTCACAAGGGGCCGTAACATCCTCCACCTTCTCCTCACAAGAGACTTTAACCTCCACTTCCTTCTTATAAACTTAGCAGCGTATGTCCTCTTTCTACTTCTTACAAATTTAATAGCGTATTAACTCCTCCTCCTCGTAGTAGTGTATCACTTCCTCCTCTTCCTCCTCATAGACTTAGTAGAGTATGCCCTCCTCCTCCTTATAGATTTAATAGCGTGTGACTTCCACCCCCTCCTCTTTCTCCTTATTCCGTAACATTTCCGCCTCCTTCTCTATCTGTTTAGTTAATAGACAAACGCGGGTTCGTGTAGCTTACAGATTTGAAATCTTCTGATAGCTTGAACAATGTATTTGCTGACTACAGTTCCGCGAGAGATGTCAGTGAACGTGCGTATTTTGAGCACCGTTAGAATTTAGAATTATTATTCTCAGTGCAAATCAGACACAGCTTACGTACGGCAGAATTCATATCTCTAGTTCTTAACTCGAATATTTAGCGTTCGATTCATAATGGTGGCGTGAGGAAGGCATTAGTTTGTACTCTGAATGGATGAATTATAATGTTTTCAACCTCTGACCTAAACTGAATGGAGTTAGATTCTAGTGACTCTACAAATAGTTTTTTTTTGCTATTTGCTTTACGTCGCACCGACACAGATAGGTCTTATGGCGACGATGGGACAGGAAAGGCCTCGGAATGGTAACGAAGCGGCCGTGGCCTTAATTAAGATAGAGCCCCGGCATTTGCCTGATTTGAAAATGGGAAAACACAGAAAACCATCTTCAGGTCTGCCGATAGAGGGGTTCGAACCCACTATCTCCCGGATACGAGTTCACAGCTGCGCGCCCCTAACCGCACAACTAACTCACCCGTTCTGCACAGAAGGATGCGGGTTCGAATCTCTGTCAGGAAGTTAAGGAGACATATGGCTTGAGGGTTAACAGCCTTCAACAGAAAAAAGTACTGGATTGAATTCTGAACCATACTGCATTATTTAAATATAGTAACATTTTTGATGGTGATTCATCCGTCGGATGGGGATGTTAAATCTTGAGCGGACTACTTAGTGCTGGGTAAATAAGTCGAAACGCTGACTATACTTCACTCTAGTACTAGTACCTGTACGCTAACTAGCTGGACAGATGTTATTGGATAGCTAAGGGTTTTAACGTGTTTGTGTTAGGCTGCTGTCTGGCTGCTTGGATCCTCAAGAGCTCTACTATTAGCTGTTATAGATGGATTAGGCGTCAGTGAAGAGGAGATGGTAGCTGACATATTCGTCTGTGACATAGTCTGTTAGATATAGGGTGTCTCTCCTCCTCTATCCGGGCTTGAGACCGGCTCTACAGCTAGAGGCAGAGTTTACATCCTAAGGAGGGGGAGGTTATGAAAGAGTCTGTAACAATATAGCTACTAGATCCACTAGATGCTACAGAAGGAGGACTTAGGTGAGTGTGACAATGAGGGTGGTGGGTGTTAGCATAAGAAAGTGTTTAGGCTTCTGTACTGCAGTGAGAGATAGCTAATAGGTGAATGGCTACTACTAACTAATACCCACACGACGAAATTCTTGCACTATTTATAAAATGTCTGCTTTAAAATCAGTGTTACCAGCACCTTAATAGGCTCTTAGCAGTTGCAAACGTTTTAGAAGTTGGTTGTGGTCTTTACAGTAACTTTCATTACATTGCTTAACAGAGGCTTGTTGCTAACATTGAGTCTAGATGCAGACAGCTGATGTGTAGGAAAGTGTAAAACTTGTTTTAATGTAGAAGGTGTTTCTGTAATGACGTCTGTATGTTTGATGGTAAAGAGACGTTGAAACTGTCATCATTTTCTTCTTCATCTTGCATCCCTTCTGCTAAAGATATTTGTTCGGCGACAGAATGTTAGACAAGCAGAATGAAGAAAACCTTTAATGATAAAGAGGTGTTGAGATCTTCCTTTTGTTCTCCTTTCCCATCCTGCTTCTCTTTACCATGAGATATGTCCATAATAACAGACCTTGTAACAGGCCTAGACAATGAGGTACAGTTAGAAAGCTCTTGTACAGGTAGTGTTGAGTTGTGCTTGCAATCATAAATCAGTATCTACTTGCAAACATTTGAAATATTTACATTTAAGTTGAATATTGCTTTTCGCAAGGGTTATCTCCCTGCTTTATATTAATGAAGCTACTAGTTCAACACTTCTATCAATCGATCAATACTGATCTGCATTTAGATGGCAGAGTCCGTATCCGTTGTTTATCTAGCTTCCCTTAAAAATTGCAAAGAATCTTGAAATATATTGAACGTCTCTCTTGGTAAATTATTCCAATCCCTAACTAGCCTCCCTATAAACGAATATTTGTTCCAATTTCTCGTCTTGAATTCCATCTTTTTCTCCATATTGTGATCTTTCCTACATTTAAAAGCATCACTTAAACTTCTTCGTCCACTAACATCATTCTACACCATCTCTCCACTGACAGCTAGGAACATACCACTTAGGCGAGCAGCTCGTCTCCTTCCTCCCAACACACGCTGGAACGATACTCTAGTTAGGATCTTACCAGGGATTTATAAGCCCTCTTCTTTGCATCCTTACTACTCTCATAACCATATGCAGAGATCTGTACCCTTTGTTTACAATACCGATTGAGTTATTACCGCAATGAAGATATTCCCTTATATTAACACCTAGGTTCTTCGATTGATCCCCATGACCCATCTGTGTCGGTGCGACGTAAAGCCACCAACAAAAAAAAAGTGATCCCCATACGGCACTTTCGCCTCTTAAAAGCAGTAATTAAAGCTGAAAAAATCTGCGAAACTCACAACCTAACTTTTAACCCCCTTTATCATCATACCATTGCCTGCTGTTCATCTCACAACTTTGTCGAGGTCTTTTAGCAGATGTAACTAATTTATTACTCTATACAGTATAACATCATAATCGAAAAGCCTTACCTCAGATTCCAGTTCTCTCTCCCTTTCCTAGCGTTTATTCCACAGTATGGGGTCCGCTGTTTTGCTACATCTCCTCCATTTTGTCCTGTTGCTGACATCCTCAGGTTTTAAACTAACGTCATGCATGTCCGCCTCGATATTGCCAGTCCACCGCTTTAAAGGCCGTATTCCTCCCGGATCATATTGGAGAGCTGTTTCAGAAACTGAGCCATCCTTCCTTCACATAACGTGACCGTAACCAGCGAAGACGCGCTTCCTTCACTTTCTCCACAATTGGAGCGATGCCGAACCTTTGTCGAACATCTTCCTCCCTTGTGCGGTCACATCGAGTCAGTCCAGGAGTCCATCGAAGCATCTTCATTTTCATTATACGTAGAGTCTGCTCATGCTTTCTTGCCATTGGACGACATTCTGATCCGTAAATAGCTGCTGGTTGTACCGCGGTCTTTTAAATTTTTGCCTTTAGATTGTGAGACATCATTTTATCGCATATGACTCCGGTGACTTGTCTCCGCTTGAACCAGGCTGCATTCACCCGCGCTCGGGTATCAAAAGTGGCATAACAGTTCGAAGTGACAACTGACCCTAGGTACTTAAAATGCATGGTTTTCGACAAGTATTGATTATTGATCCTTATGGCCCCACTAGTTTTGGGGCCACATTCTAGATATTCCGTTTTATGGGTGTTAGGGTACAGACCACTCTCAGCTAATTTGTCACTCCAAGATTTTGTGTGGCGTTAGAGTCCAAGGCGTGTTTGTTGGGCAAGTACCACACCATACGCATAAAGAAAGGTCCAGGGATGCGATGTCTGTATGTCAGCCATTGCTGTATCCAAGCAGAGGATAAATAATAATGTTGATAGTGCTGAGCCCTGATGTACACCCACGGTGATATCGAAAGGCGGAGAGATTCCCGCTGGACTCCGGACCACACTAGTTGTATTGAGACACATAGGTTGTACCCAGCTTACATAGGCTTCCATGACTTCATGACTACGAAGAGCTCGCCAGATGAGGTAATGTGGGATTCGGTCAAATGCTTTTTCTAGGTCCATAAATATCATGTGTACACTCTTCTTTCTCTCCCTATACTTTTCCATCCATACGTGTGGAATGGATGGCATCAATGGTACTGCAGCCTTCAACAAATCTACACTGGTTGGACGTTACTGTGGCAATGTCTCTGAGCCTGTTGTAAAGCACTCGTTCGAATATCTTCAGTGTATGACAGAGGAGTCGAATAGGGCGGTATGTTGAGCAGTCGGTCACGTCTCCGTTACCCTTCTATATTGGGACTGTCGTGCTAGTTGTTCGTGCACGGGGAAGTTCTTTCTCAATGATGATCTGGTTGAAGATTGCTGCAATTAATTATGCAGCGGGCTTGCCAAGAATTTTCCAGATTTTAGCTGGTATCCCATCTGGGCCAGTTAATTTTCCGATCGTAGTCGGAACGCATATACGAAGACAACTACAGCACTCACCGGATGTGAATTAAGTATGAATAGAAGAATTTTCTGTTCGGAGCTGGTGAGTTTGAACGCAATATTTAACGTCGTAACAGCATATGCTCAATGAATGGGTAGCTCTGTATATCAAGAAGCATGCAACAAACTGATCTGACTGATAGGGGAATTAGCCCACTTGATTCAAAAATGGGGGGGGGAGGGGTTGGCAAGAGGTAATGGTAATCTTAGATATAAGGATATAAATAGGCTGCCTTAAACATATATGTTTATTGCTGTAGAAGGAATATGTAGGCACGGAATGGGGATTGTCTTGAGGAACACGCTACCTTTTGTTTGCAATGCACTCAAATATCCAGAGAAATAGTATTGTCGGTCTTGAGAAGGGAGGTGTTTCACTGATAACGTTCAGAATAGTAGTATAAATGGACAGTTCGGCGGCCGCCATCGCCACCGGCCATCCGCAGAGGCCTCCACCACCCGCGGGAAATTTGAATTTTGGCGGGAGATTTGAATTTTGGCGCGAGATTAGAATTTGTAAACATAGCCACGTGCTTTGTGACAGCTGTCATCGACAACAACGCATCGCTAACCTCACTGCTGCCATCTTGTCGGGCATAAACCTCAGTGCTGCCAAATCAACCTTACAAGCGCGAGATTTGAATTGGTAAACAAAGGCGCGTGCTTTTTTTGTCAGCTGTCATCCGCCATATTGCATCGCTAAGCTTAGTGCTGCCCTCTTTACGGCACTGCGGGTAATTCAAAGTCCATGTGCTTTTTTGACAGCTGTCATCCGCCATCTTGCATCGCAAACCACAGTGCAGCACTCTTTAGCTACCACGTTTGAAACGTGGTGGCGGCAATTTGAAAAATTCTATGTGCTTTTTTGACAAGCTGCCATCTTTAATCAACAGAGCACTGTGCTGCTATCTTCAGCTATTACCTTTGAAATGTGGTGGCGGCGGCAATTTCCACGTGCTCTTGTTTGGAAACAAACCCACGTGGTTTTTACATCAGCCATCTTTAATCAACAGAGCATCGTGCTGCCCTCCTTAGCTACTTACCTTTGAAATGTGGTGGCGGACAATTTAAAAAATTCTATTTGACAGCAACCATCTTCAATCAACAGAGCACAGTGCTGCTATGTTTAGCTACATACCTTTGAAATGTGGTGGCGGTAATTGTCATCCGCCATATTGCATCGCATTCCTTAGTGCTGCTACCTTTACGGAACCGTGGGTAATTTAAAATCTACGTGCGTTTTTGACAGCAGTCATCCGCCATCTTGCATCGCAAACCACAGTGCCGCACTCTATAGCTACCACCTTTGAAATATGGTGGCGGCAATTTGAAAAATTCTATGTGCTTTTTTGAAAAGCTGCCATCTTTAATCAACAGAGCACGGTGCTACTATCTTCAGCTATTACCTTTGAAATGTGGTGGCGGTGGCAATTTCCACGTGCTCTTGTTTGGAAACAAACCCACGTGCTTTTTGACAGCAGCCATCTTTAATCAACAGAGCATCGTGCTGCTATCTTTATCGTAGTAGCGGGCAATTAAAAAATATTCCGTCAGCTGTCATCCGCCATATTTAATCAACAGAGCACCGTGCTGCTATTTTTATAGTAGTGGACTGATTGATGTGTTTAGTACACTGAATAAGAGACGGAGACTAGAATAAAACATGATACAACATGTGTTTAGAACATGTCAAGGAATACCTTTGCTCTAAGAAAATTAGATTACAAAAGAAGTGGTTAAAACACAACAAGACTAGAATCGAACGCTGTACTCGATACAACATGTAATCAGAACATTGACTGATGTGTTTAGAACACGATAGACGATATAACATGTGTAGGGGATACCTTTTTTCTAAGAGGATAACATACTTACGAATCTGCTAAACACCTTCTTTCGTGACATACTTACTCTTGTTCTTCCTCGAGAGGAAGGAGCGGGAGGAGGAGAAGGTAATGCCTAATCTAAAATAAAAGAACATGCTAATTCTACATTATCTATTTACATCTTGTATGTACAAGTTTTATCTCGAATTATTTTACCGTAGTGATGTTTGCGTACTTCTCCCTTCTCGACGCAAAACTTGTATGTACATGCTTTATCTTACAATTTTTGTATGCAGAAGTTTAAATTTGAATCATTTGTTGTAATACGCTCTCAGCGTACCTCTCCCTTCTTACTATCTTTATACAATATGTACAGTAAATTGTGATGTAAGCAGGTTAGCATATATATAATTCAATGTACACACCTCTAGCATAATATTTACACACACATCTGCTTTTTGTGAAGTAGTATCTATCAATGCTACTATGCACCCAGGCTAGAGTGTTGGTAGAATTTGGAATGACAAACCGCTTGTAATCATCATTATTAAGGGCTACCTTGCTACTTAAATGAGGGTACAACTGATGCTTCTTGCTTCCAATAACAGCCATTTGCTTACGTAAAGTAGGTGGATCAGTATTAATACAATTTTTATACTTTTCTACACTTAGCTGATTTTGAACTACATTCTTTTAATTCCTTTTTATCTCTTTATTTGTAGTTGATTTAAGAGCATAATGCAATATGATTTGGATTTAGTACCTACAAATGAATCGATAATATTTCCAGCATATTCGTCTTTCATTTTACCTAGAACTTTTTTGTTTACTAGCGGTAGATTATGTTGATTATTTTAGGATAGTTACTAGTATCAAACCTACCCATGTCTGGCTTTATATCATTCTAATAGTCATCAGTTTTGATTTGGTAAATAAACGAATCGGTATCTGTGTAGAGCAATTGCGCATTATGAGCGTACTTCTTCATTATATAATCGTAATGGAATTCATACATTAGTGTTTTAGCTAAATCAAGTACTGCAAAGCCGAAGTAGGTAGGTTTGCCGTACTTAACCTTAACACGATTCATCTGTATAACAACTAAATTTTCATGTATGATAGTAGAGCTATGGAAATTCGGTTTACTTATTAAATGGTTAGCACCATACATTTGCTTAATATTTTCCCAGTTTGTTATCAGTTTTACTTCCACGCGTTTGTCACAATTTTTCATAGTCTTACCAAACACACAGTTATTCATGAGCTTGAAGAAATCTCTCTCAAACTCGTTAACTGCATTTGTTCTTAAATTATTGTTGAGATCCATATATGGCTTTAGCCACGGTGACTGATTAAATTTTAGTACGCGATAAATTTTGGTTAACTTCAAACCATGCTGCAAACACTGTTTTAAATTCCGGTAATGAATGACATACTTAGATTTGTCACACAAATTAGCAATTAGCATCTTTTTTGTTGATGTGATGTACGGGGACTTCATATTTTCAGTGCAGAACGGTAAGTTATAATGAGAAGTATGTAACTCTTTAGCATACTGTAAGTCAACTTCAAGGAAATAGCCTTTATTAGCTTCATCGTCTAGGGTGTGCAGCTGTAAATCATCAATTTCGCACTGCGGCAGCCAGCGAAACCACTTAATGGTAGATGCTGACTCATTGCCCACCCATACTGATTGTTAGCATCGAGACCAACAATCTACTGAGATTCCTGACTAGAGTCATAACTCGGCATGTACTTATTATTTGTCTTAGAATACCGCCCACTACACTGACTTAGACCACCTCGAATAGACGATTTTATAAAGTGCACCATATCGATATCAGTTAGCAGTTCCAAATTCACTTCCGTGTGCTTTAACATGGCATCCCAACTTAACCCAGGTGTTGTAAAATACTGACATGGATCACGGTCGTAGGATTTTTTGCAAACACAGCGAAAATTTTCGAAATCATCAGCTAACAAAAGTACATCCGTCTTTAAATATAAGTCAGAGTATTCACCTAGCGTTTGAATGTGAAACTGCTCCCAGATACGTTGTGCATGTAAATAGTTATCATCACTAATATCCGCTGAATTTAGCGAGCTGTAAAGTGATTGTTTTGATGTTAAGGTACGTTCTTCAAGGCGTTCTAAGCAGTCAAGATATTCATAACAGAAGACACCCTTACGCCGAATTAAGTTTAACATCTCTTCTTCAAGAAAAACACGTCGAAATTCTGTAAATTGTTCTGGCTGCAAATTACTTGAAAGTTTATCAAGGCTACCCTCCATAAAGCGAAACGAGTCAAGAAATCTCAATTTTATAGTATGCTCCCCATCTACTTTTAGGGACTTTGTAAATGCAATGTACCGCTCTTTGTTCTGAGGGATTATATCTATTTTTTCATCTGAAGCTCCAAATTGTGAAACAATAAAGTGTGAGTCGTAACCAGATAAGTTATGAAAAATTACAGGAATAAATTTTGGAACTCTGTACTTAAGATTACAGCTTTTATGAGCAGGGTATCTGTACAAACCAGTTAACTGATCATGATCGAAAACTTTAGGGTCATTTTCAGGAAATTCGCCATCACAAATACTACATTTTATAGCTCGTTTATGTTCTTGTAACTGAATTTTGGTGAGCGGTTTCATAGGAATATTAGTATTTAGAATACTGCTAAGACGTACTGCATCACTTTCAAGTCTTTCTAAAAATAATTTAGCAGTTTCAGGTCCCCGATACAGCTCTAACTTGTTAAGCGTACAATCATAACTACACTTGATGTAATACGCGAAGCTATACGGGGCATGAATGTGTGTAGTACTTGTAAAAGTGTTGTCTGGATTACGTGCATGTGCTGAATGGTTTGAGGATGGCTTCAAAGTCTGCGTAAATGACGATAGGCACCCACATCTGCTCGTCATAATTCGTAAATTTTAAAACATTATTGCCTGTAATAGGTATCTCTGTACATGCATGATAGCAGTCGTTCTAAGAATGGTTTGTTAACTGATCTTCAGTTCTAAAATAGTGCAAGCATCCATCACATTGCCACTTTTTACCATCATATTTTGACAACTGACTACCAACAAATATACTCAAATTTTAATCCAACAAAAGTGACTATTCTCACTGTTTTCGATATAGTGTAAGTTAACATGAGTACTCTTCTTATTACATGTATAATACAGAGGACCTACTACAGACGTTTTGTTTACACCATACATTAATGCTAATATTACTTAGTTATTCAAAGCGCTTAATATCCTTTAGCTACATAGGGAGTTCTACTCCGACTAAATTTAGCTGTGTTAATAGTGAGGATACGATGATGTTCTTTTTTACCTACGTCTGATGTAGCAGGATTTAAAGCCGACACAACAGTCCGTGCAAAACACGCCTCGTCATTGCTTTGTGTGTTTACAACAGCCTTTTTTCGCTTAATCCATGTCGGCAGCTCGATGTACGAAGATCCTCGCAAGGGATTGTACTTATTGATGTTAACTTCTAGATACAAAATTTCAACTAAAGCCCACCCTGATTCCTTTTTCTGAAATTCCTCTTTGTTCAAATAATGATCGAGATATCCCTAAATACATCACTGAAAGTAGTTGACTCACTACAAAATTCTTCGTATTAAATGATTTAATTTCAGTTACTTCACATTCATCTGTGGTCTTAATATACAACGCAAAAAGTTCGAAATTAACTTTAAATAAATTATTAACAAAGTTTTGTCAAGAAGCTGTTGCACATTCGGTTGAACGCAATTTAAAAAGTTTTCGGTACGTTGAAACCTCTGACTAGTACGAATTCTGCAATTAAAAATTCTACTTTAAAATGCAGTATTAATTTCCTCGGTGTTTGTATTACTAGCACTTCTACACGCATTATTTTATGCGTATTACTTCGTAAGTGACCCTAAAAATGTGAAAATGGCACATTAGTACTACAGTTTTTGCAGTGTATAGTTTGTAGTTATTCATTTTTCCTTGGTTTTTTGTTATACAGCTTTCTATATGTACATCAGTATTTACACGCTTTTTTCGTACTACCTGCGGGTTATAGTCGCAAGTAGATACCTGATGTACTTCTACTAAGTGAGCCTGGTATTGCTCTACATTAGCGAAGTACACCCCACAAACTTCACATAAAGCTGATGTTATGCTAGGGTGTTTTGTTTTTATATGACGCGCAAGGCTATCTCGTTTTGCGAATGTTACGTCACACTGCTCGGAGGGGAACATAGTAGATGCCAGATTATGTTTTGTTTTTACATGGAGTGCAAGGCTGTCACGTCTCGTGAACGCTAAGTTACACTGCGAGCAGGGTAACATAATGTCTTCTCGAAGTAAAGAGCGTATTCAGCAAGTTCTGAAAACAGAACAACCATTTATCAATAGAGATTAGACGTAAGTTACGATGTTTAGAAGAAACCAAGTTTCAGCCTATAGAGGTCAGACATGGTCGCGAGTTCGGGAGAAACCAAGTAGGACCTATAGAGGTCGGATATTATCGTATATTTAAAGTTAGAAAAAGCTAACAGAGAGATTAATGTTCCGTACTGTGCCTGTCCGGGGCTTCAGTGCACAATATTAATAATAATAATAATTCGTGAGTGCATCCGCCGAATGGAAATACGTGACGAGATCTTCGACGAACGGCCCTAGAATCGAATTCTCATCATCCCTACTTCAAAATAACCATGGCTATAATTTTAGAGCATACAGGTATGTGGTGCGTTCGGACTAATGGGCATTAAATAAATTATTTATAAGTAGTGATCTCAATATATATAAGAGGAATACAACGTCACTACTAAATCAGAAGAATGATGTTTTAAGGTCATATGAATATCAAATTTATTATCAACTGAGAAAGAACATCCACAACTAAAATGAAATGTGCCGTAAATAATCTCATTTACAAAAAATGCGGGATTTAAATTAATGAAATTATTATTATTATTGTCTTGTGGAATTAGTTTTCCACACCAAAAATCCCGATATTTAGAGGTCTTTCAATTGTTACTACCTCTATTATTCACATCATTGCGCAATCAAGGATTAAGACAGTATATTAATTATGACAAGCACATTCCAAAATATCTGAAAGTCATATTTAGCCCTAATAACTAACTTCATTATTATTTACAAAGGTGTAACTAATCGCATAGGCATATGTCGCCGGGATTAAAACAAAATACCGTTTAATCATTTAACATAAAATAATACTGGACTTATGGATGACGCGCGGACACTAACACAATATTTTTACATGTAATAATACTCTCAACTACTACTAAACATATAATATGACCCTTTATCATATATACAAGATTATATGGAGGGAATGTTCCTTCCAGTACCAAAAATAATAGCAATAATACACGTTGCCCTAGATGGGGTCGAACTCATAGTCTTCTCACTGCAGGATGCATGTTTTGAATTTCTAGATCGGATAGAATGAACAAAAATAAAATTGGGAGGAAGCCTATTGTTCCTACTATATTAATTCAATCGCGGTGACAATTAGCTACTCAATGCGTAAATGTCCGTCGGATATTGTTAGAAAGTAAATGGCCATTGATCACTCCACAGTCAAGGCTTGTAACGTGCCCACAGCTTCATCAGCCCTTGTATCCAGCTGGTACTTTCAGTAGCGTAACGGTACATTCGTCCGCCTCCCTTTCGTACAGTCAAGGGAATATATCTCTCTTTAATAAGCTGCCTCGATATAAAATTCGGGCCAACACGGCACCATTAGGCTCCACGCCAACATGTTAATTCTCACATGGTTCTATTCAACCTAATCCCATTATAACTAGCATAGTGCAATTTTTCACGCTTTACATAAATTATCTCTGGCACATATCTATATCGCCTTGACTATCAACCGACAAATATTCACCGACCATCACTTCCGGCTCAATACCACAAACACTCGCATATATTTACATAAGGGATATTAATTCAAGACATTCTAAAAAAATTTACATATTAAGTTCACGATCTAGAAATTATACTTGCATCTAAAAACATCATTTTAACTCCTCAAATGCTCCGTCTTATGCATGACATACAAGTCATCCTCGTATTCTCTGAAGAGGCAGAACATCTCATTTTATCATAACATTTGAGATTACCTAGATGGATACCACTTCCATCCATCACAACACTTCTTGAAGACAAAAAAATCATTACTAGAATCTTATAACTAACATGCATTACTTTCCAAGGGGGTTTAAATTAACTGCTGGTCATCATTCCAGTAAAAAAACTTCCTAATACACAAACTAAAAGTTTTAATCCCTTCGAACAGCCTGCGATCATCATTCACATTTTAAATCTACTTGACATGCTAATTCTAACTATGTACAGGAGGGAAATGACTTTCAAACATAGTAAATTTTAAAATGTACTTATCTGAGTGATCATTCTTGTCCGATGAAGTACACTCATAACGGCTTACTTGCTGCCTTTGATGTCGTGAGGTCCTGGATTCGTTTCCGGAATGAGATTCTTCATCCTGTAGACTTCACCGTGCATAATAATCCTGGAGGTATCCAACACAATGAAATGCTGGGTTGGTAAGTGACTCGTGTATTCTCTTCCCAGATCAGCGATCACTCGTTCCAATATGCAAAGGGGAAAACACTATGGTTATAATTGGGTCAACTTGGAATACGCACTACACTCAAGCATGGTTAAATTTATCCCGATATTGCTGAACTATCGCGTATTCACTTGCACTGTAATCCAACGTTAAGAGTCACTAATTTGCTTATTTCACATCCCCTCACAATGTAAGACAACTCACATCCACGTTTGTACTTTCAGCAGACGCTGCCCAAATTATTATTATTATTATTATTATTATTATTATTATTATTATTATTATTATTATTATTATTATTATTATTATTATTATTATTATTATTATTCTGATGCGTGAGTCACAATTTCCTGAACAAATTCACTTTTTCAAAGTTCTAATTGTAATTCCAACTGTGTTTCCACAACACTACACTGTATTTGACTAGTAGTGAATTAATCTAGCCACACACGAATCCATCGAACATGTATAACAGTAGCTTGACTGCTACGCAGCTCCTAACAGGTGAGTTATTCCTCGTTCACTATCCTCGGTGATTACACCATGATACAAAATGTTATAAATACACGAAATTTACACAATAAGTGCACGTCAATAATCACTGCGCTTAAATAATGATTTATGCAGTACTTCTGCTAGTTAAATCTCACGATTGCAGTACTTCATCACTTAATGAAAGTATTGCACAATCTCACAGGTCGTGCAAAATATCAACATGTCTGGACAGCACGGAGACACAGTAGATAATGGGTAAGTGGTCTCCTGTCCGATTTCTTTTGTAAGACAGAGGAAAAAATCAAGAGTGGGAGTTAACTACGCCTTCATGTCGGGGGTCACTCCGTAAAAAGCCGTTTGTCGGCGTTGATCTGCATATCAAGAGATAGCTCGGACCTTCCATATTTTACTGATCGAATCTTATTCTCATAGGATCGGCGGTTTAATTATAATCGCCAAAGCGTCATTTACCACTTGTGCAATGATTGACTTGCGTCTTGCCAAACTTCAAGATAGGCTCACCTCGCCAGACCTGTGATGACGTTCTGTAATCCTCTGCACCGATTCAGATCACGTAATCAATGATAAGTCGAATAACTGGAAGATGTTCGTTGTCATCTTTAACTAAATAATCCCCTGATCATGACAAGCTCTTATTCATGAATATTAGATGCGTAAGTCAATAATCACATGATTCTTATTATTGTTATTAATATTGAAAATTCTGAAACAAATGAAGGTTTTGGTTGGTATTACTAAAATCACCAACAAATATTTAGGGAATTACTTCTCCCTAAGTTAACCCGACTTATTAAGTATGGCTCTCGGACTGTCACATGACTTTTACTCCTTCCAAGTCACTCGCACAGGAGAGAGAAACATCCTAATTACTGGCTAGCGTATGACTCGCCCTTGTCATTAGGCGCACAGAGCCTCTTGTCCTCTGAAGTAGCAGCGCATCATTCGTATTCCGTGCAGCGCTGTGGTCTGCTAGCTTTGCGGCTAAACGTCGTAGAATGACGCGGAAAACGGCATATTATTGATATGGGATGTCACGATATGGTATCTATAGTACCGTGAATGGTCACAGTACCTAACAAAGTAGAAGCACTTCTGCAAATAATGTTCGATTAGGGTGATACTCAATATCCTTTCATCGAGTCGCAAGGTTAAAAACTGGAGAAAACGAAAATTCAATTAATAACGGTCATATACAGTAACCAGCTTGAGCATTGAAGAGAGCAACTATTTATCAATAGAGATTAGACAAAAGTTGCAATGATCGGAAGAAAAAATCTTCAACCTATAGAGATCAGACATTGTTATGAGTTTGAATTTACTAGATTAACCTCTCCCTTGTCTAGCCTTCTAATCATCCTACCTTAGAATGTTATTTTAGATTTATAAAAACAATGTAAACATATAAGATCAATTAAACAAGGTCGGAAATACCTTAAAATGTACACGTTGCAGACTGCAAACTGTTACTCGGACGAATAACGATAATTCGTAAAATGTGCACGTTCAAACCTTTCAAACTTTGACTCGAATAAATGTCGACGATAATTCTTGATGTACCTGGAAAAGAACAAAAGTATATAAATGTAGCGTTAGCACTTGCATTGCACATAGTGTAGGAAAGGGCAAGTCGGTTCGTCAACAGATAGCTTGTTATGAATATTGTCTAACTGCCTGAAAGTAGCGTTAGCACATACTTATGTTTGCACACACAGCACTTGCATGGCACATAGTAATGATAAGATAGGAAAGGGTTACGAAAGTTAGATCGTCAGCAGCTCGCCTAGCTATCATTACTAAGGTAAAAAACTTGCAACTCGAAGTTGTTTATTACCTAGCGTAGAAGCGCTCACGTCGCAGATTGTAATGATAGGATATGAAAGGGTAAGTTGGTTTGTTAACAGCTATCTTGTTATAAATATCGTCCAACTGTCTGAAAGTAGCGTTAGCACATTCTCATGTTTACATACACAGCACTTCTATCACACGTAGTGATGATAGGATATGAAAGGGTATGTCGGTTCGTTAACAGCAAGCCTAGTCTTTTTACTAAGCTAAAATACATGCAGCTCGCAGATCTTTATTAGCTAGCGTAGAAGTTGCTTTCAAAAAAATGCAAACACTAACCAACAGTTTAGGCTTACGTTAAGTTAAAGGCTGCAAACTGAAGAATGGTTACTGGAATAATGTTCACAGCTGACGGTAATTTTCTAAAAACTAAGGAAAAAGAAATCGTAATAATAATAATAATAATAATAATAATAATAATAATAATAATAATAATAATAATAATAATAATAATAATAATAATAATAATAATAATAACAATAATAATAATAATAATATTAATAATAATAATAATATTCAAAGAATTAATTTTACCTTTTGTTTTACTACTAGACAGTAGACGATAATAAGCTTCGAATCAAAGTACAGGAATTGTATATGCACACACATACACACACACACTTAACACACACGAAGAACTGCGTGCGCTTCTCACAGACTACACCCAGTAAAATGCGACTTGTTACTAGGCGGCTATGCAATCTACAGCCGTCGGCATTAAAGTTGTAACGTCTGTAACAAAAGTCTATGCACTGACTTTCTAAGTGGTCATGGGAAAACACACAGGCTTTTAAACTAAGCAGTAGACTAAACCTCTTCTTCCTTCCCGTGTTAGTATCCTAAAAAGTAGTTGTTAGCAGGAAGCGACTCTAAGTTAAAACAACACACCGTAAAGAAAGGGAGGATCATCTAGGGTATCCCCTACCGCATCGAACCTGCTAGAGATGCCGAGGTGTCGGAATTTAGTCTCTCAATAGTTCTACCAAGCACCTTCAGACTAAGCTACAGGATCGAACTTGGAAACGCCAAAGTGCCTGAATTTAGCCCCTCAAGAGTTCTACCAAGCACATTCAGAGTTATCTACAGGATCGAACCTGGAGACGCCGAGATGTCGGAATTTAGTCCCTCAAGAGTTCTGCTAGTAAATCTACCGTCATAAGGCTGAAATACCGGACTGAGCTAGGATCGAACAGGGAGACGCTGAGGTGTCAGAATTTAGTCCTACCGAGCACCTTTAGACTGAGTTAGAGAATCAAACCTGGAGCCGGAATTTAGTCCCTCAAATGTTCTACCGGACACCTTCAGACTGAGCCAGGATAGAACCCGGAGACGCCGAAGTGCCAGAATTTTGTCCCTTAGAAGTTCCGCAGTGCACGACCAGACTGAGCTAGGATTGAACCTAGAGACGCCAAGGTGCTAGAATTTTGTCCTTTGAAAGTTCTACTAATCACATTTAGACTGAGCCACGAACGAACCTAGAGACGCCAAGGTGCTAGAAGGTTGTCCCTTAGAAGATCTACGAAGCACCTTCAGACTAAGACAAAAACGAACCTGGAGACGCCGAGGTGCTAGAATTTCGTCCCTCAGAAATTCTATGAAGCACCTTCAAACTGAGCTAAGATCGAACCTGGAGACGCCGAGGTGCTAGAATTTTGTCCCTCAGAAGTTCTACTAGGCAAATTTAGACTGAGCCAGGATCGAACTTGGAGACGCCGAGGTGCCAAAATTTATTCCTTCAAAGGTTCTCTCGAGCTCCTTCAGACTGAGCTAGGATTAAACCTAGAGACGCTAAAGTGCTAGAATTTTGTCCCTCAGAAGTTATTCCGAGCACTTTTAGACTAAGCTTGGATCGAACCCTGAGACGCCAAAGTGTATGGCTTTAGTCCCTCGAAGTTCTACCGACATGACGTATACCAGACTAAGCCAGAATCGAATCTGTTATGTTATAATGCTAGCGCTTCTAAGCTACTCAGCCCAGCCCGACAAGTGAGAGCAGGTTGCCGCTGTTACTTTTGATGCAGGCTGTAGGTGAGCAGTGAACTTTGTACTGCGCGAAACTCGCTGAAGCATCATATTCCAGCAGTGTACATGTGCTGGCCGACTTGATGTAGCTTGTGTGTGGGTTTGCTTTCAAGCTCACTCTAATACAACGTTTTAGTAAAACACAACCCCGGTATTTTTCTTGCTCGGGAACTCTAAAGTCTGCTTATTCGAAACCCGGTGCTGGTACATACCTACTCGCAAGGCATAACGCCCGAACTACACTAGGGAGAGGCTAGCTGCTTCCCCGCTCCTAGCCCTGTTATAAGACCGGATGTCCTTCTTGATGCAAGATTTTAAGTCGCAAAACTCTGTTTTACAGCCGGATGCCCTTCCTGACGCAAGATTTTAAATCATAAGAATCTGTTTAAAGTCGGTTGCGATTCTTGATGCCTGATTTTAAATCGTAATAATCTGTTTTACAGCCGGATGCCCTTCTTGACGCGAGAACTGGGATTCTAAAACGCAGTATCTAATGTCATACGTCATAAACCATTGTTTTATGGCTGATAGCCTTCCTGACGTCAAAGGACCGGGATTCGATCCTTTGCCCTTCCTAACGTAACAGGACCGTGATTCATTTTTGCTAAGTCACTTCCGATTTGCTTGCACAAGAGCACGTCAGTTGCAAGTCATGCTGAGCAGCGTTCGCCTAAACTGTAGTTGCTTCTGCATGCTTCAACTCGAATCCTAAAACAGATCCGTTGGTTAGGCACAGTGAACAAAGAAAATAGCGTCTAACAAATGGCCTGCGTAAAGTTGCAAGCATGTGGATTCAGCTAGCACTTTGTTGATGTTCGCTGTAAGATTACCCATCACCACATTTCAAAGTTATGTGGCTAAAGATAACACCTTAATAGAATTTCAAGTCGCCGCCACCATATTTCAAAGGTAGCTAAAGATAGCAGCACGATGCTTTGATAATTAAAGATGGTTGCAGCTGCATGTGGAATTGCCCGCTACAACGATAAAGAAAGCAGCACAGTGCTATGTTAATTAAAGGTGGTGGATAACAGCTGTCAAAAAGCACGAAGGTTTGTTTCCAAACAAGAGCACGTGGAATTTTTCAAATTGCCGTCACCGCATTTCAAAGGTAGTAGCTAAATATAGCAGTACGATGCTTTGCTGATTAAAGATGGTTACAGCTGCATGTGGAATCGCCCGCTACTAGGATAATGATAGCAGCACGGTGCTCTGTTGATTAAAGATGGCGGATGACAGCTGACGGATTTTTTTAAATTGCCCGCTACGACGATAAAAATAGCAGCACGATGCTCTGTTGATTAAATATGGCTTCTGTCCAAAATCACGTGGGTTTGTTTCCAAACAAGAGGACGTGGGAATTGCCGCCACAACATTTCAAAGGTAGTAGCTAAAGATAGCAACACGGTGCTCTGTTGATTAAAGATGGCAGCTTGTCAAAAAAAGCACATATAATTTTACAAATTGCCGCCACCAAATTTCAAATGTAGTAGCTAAAGTGTGCAGCATTGAGGTTTGCGATGCAAGATGGCGGATGACTGCTGTCAGAAAAACACGTGAATTTTAAATTACCCGCAGTGCCGTAAAGAGGGCAGCACTAAGGTTAGCGATGCAAGATGGCGGATGACAGCTGACAAAAAAGCACGTGGATTTTAAATTACCCGCAGTGCCGTAAAGAGGGCAGCACTAAGGTTAGCGATGCAAGATGGCGAATGACAATTACCGCCACCACATTTCAAAGGTATGTAACTAAAGATAGCAGCACGGTGCTCTGTTGACTAGAGATGGTTGCTCTCATATAGATATTTTAAATTGTCCGCCACCACATTTCAAAGGTAATTAAGTATAGAGGGCAGCACGATGCTCTGTTGATTAAAGATGGCTGCTGTCAAAAAAGGACGTGGGTTTGTTTCCAAACAAGAGCACGTGGAAATTGCCGCCAACACATTTCAAAGGTAAGTAGGTAAAGAGTGCAGTACTAAGTTTAGCGATGCAATATGGCGGATGATAGCTGACCAAGAATCACGTGGCTTTGTTTACCAAAACAAATCCCGCGCTAGTAAGATTTAGTTGGCAGCACTGAAGTTTAGGCCCGTCAAGATAGCAGCACTGAGGTTGGCGATGCGTTGTTGTTTAAAGATAGCTGTCAAAAAGCACGTGGCTGTCAAAAAAGCACGTGGCTTTGTTTACCAATTCAAATCTCGCGCTAGTGAGGTTTAGTTGGCAGCACTGAGGTTTAGGCCCCTCAGGATGGCAGCAGTGAGGTTAGCGATGCGTTGTTGTCGATAACAGCTGTCAAAAAGCACGTTGCTTTGTTTACAAATTCAAATCTCGCGCCAAAATTCATGTCTCCCGCCGAAATTCAAATTTCCCGCGGGTGGTGAATGCCTCTGCGGACGGCCGGTGGCGGTGGCGGCCGCCGAACTGTCCACCTATACTACTCAGAATGACGATAACACAACGTACCACACCCAAAAATGGTATATTCAGTTATGCCCAATGTTATGACAGAACAGTCTTCTTTAGAACAAGTAATAGACTTACAATGTGAAGGATATCTAGGGCAACAGCATTGCAGTATTGTACTACATAGACTTGTTTGGAGCACTATTTATTAAATATCGAATCTTATGTGCACAAAAAAAGAAAAAAGGCGAAAACGAAGGTAATGAAATGTAAAGTTTAAATGAAAAGTCTATAAGTCACTAAATATGGAATTTAAAAGACGCATCACAATTTTTAGTAAACAATATTCTCGTATGCTGGAGCTATGACTTCTTGTTGAGGTTGTGTCAGTATTGGTCACATAACGGCATAGACACAGTTACAAGCACTCATTCGTAAAGCTCAATCGTAAAATATTGGGCGCGAAATCGGAAGGTTATGAGCTCGATTGCCATATGACCATTTTTATTCTCAACTTAACATCCCTTGGGCACGAAGAGTACGTACTCGATGCAACCTAATATACTGAACGTCTATTTGAGGCAAATTGTTCCTACTGTCCACGTTTGAGAAAAGTGGGAGTTATACACTGATCCCCTTCACTATCTGGGGGAGTTCAGAATCGAAATAACGATCAATGGGAGTTGGAAATCATGCTAGATAGCGTACCAGACATGTTTAAATTGTCCTCGTGGTCTACCTTCTTTCACTCAGCATATACAATTATCACATGACATGTGTTTTATTTGGCAACTCAGTTGCTCGTTTCCGATGGTTCCCTTGTCGGAAGATCAAACTGTAGGAAGTTGCGTATTTGTGTCTAGGGTTAGAGCGCAAGGTGCGTGTCTGCAATCTCTGACAGAAAAACATAAGTTATTTTAAGAACGAGTGCTAGTACACTCAGTTACGAAAGTGGATATAAGATGTACAAAATAAGCTTTTATTTCCAGTGGAGCTCACTGAAGGGATACCACGTGTCAGGCAACTTTTCTATTCTCATGGCAGCTGCGATATTAATCTGTCACTATAATACATCATCTATTGTCTGTATACCCAAGGGATTTAGCTCGTGTTCGATGTGTTTCTTTCATCTTCCACTAAACTCTAATTCTTTGTGTAGTGTTTTCGTATCTTCGTCATTTTAGTAATTACGACATCGCTCCATCCCTCTCATTGCCTTTCAAACAATTCAATGAGGGTTTCTCTGGGCGCATAATGGCTACTCTTTACTCTCACTCAGAGGAAATTCTCATTTTTTTAAAAAGTGTACTTGCTTTACACTATTTAACTCCTTGTGAGTGGTTATACAAGCCATTTAATAACCAACGTGGGATATTCGCAGTGTTTGTAAGTACTTGAAATTCACTGGCTTATCTGATGATTTTTCATCGATCACATCAAGCTGTACTTTACAGCTCGCTCACTAAAGAAGGGACAAGTGTAATTCCGCTGCATAACTCATCTTCTGTTATTCTGTAGCTCATTAAATACAGTGGTATGTTCTCATCTAGCACAAGAGAAGTATCGCCCCAGAAATTATATTAATATGTTGTGTATTTCGCTCGATAAAATGCTTACCTACCTTCTATGGGTATAGCAACAGAAGACACAGACTAGATTATGAAACAAGTGTGGAGAGGAAACATTGTATATTTTTAATCAACCGATCATTTGGCAAGGATGGCCCAAGATTTGACATATTTCAATATTGTAACTGTTAGATTATCGGATTCTAGGATTATCGAAGTCAATGCGTGTTCCATGTGTATGCTGCAAGCTACATAACTCACAGTGTGCACATCTGATGTTGGCAGAATGGCCCCAGTGTTCTTCGATATATTCATCGGTTATTCTACCCCCGAAACAATACTTGAAAGCATGTAGGATGATACTTGGTGGAACCAAACTGGAAGAAAGCAAATCGGACCTAATTTCCAAATCCCTTTGCTGACAGGTGGAGATGCATGTTCATGTCAGATTACACCGTCAGTGTATTTGTGATATACCTAGGAAATAAGAGAACGAACAACAACAGCTGGACGATGGTTACAAGATGTCATGTCATCGGGAGCAGTAACATTGCTGTTGGAGTTGATCCGGCCTATTTTAAGACACACTTCAAATTCTACTTGGTTATTTCAGCTGACCAAGTTCAGTGCTCGTTAACTCCAGTAGAACCAAGTTTCTATACAATATAATCCGATCCTTTTATGATTACAATGGTTTGAGGAGTATCACACTACGCTTCGTCAATAACTTTGACTTCTAAGACACGTGACTGAAGTACCAACCACACGAGCACCCCCTCTGCATGCCCGTAATAGACTCTCCCCTTGGTTCGTAGAATTTGTCTTGACAACTCATTTTCACGCCGAAAATTAAGAAATTAAATCTAGCCATTACTGATGCCAATCATACTTATTAAGTGAACGTAATGAATATACAGTAACCCTTATAATTCTATTTAATTTTTGACTAAACTAAAATACCAATCTCCCTGTCTATTTCTCGCATTTTACACGCACTCTTCTGGAAGCTGAGTCATCTGAACATACATTTTTGTTACAGTATCGAAAATTTGTTTCTATTTCTTACTCAATTTGCACGGTCACAGGACGCACCTTTTCTTCTTCTCATGATATTGCTGGGGTTCGATTCTGCTTTTCCATTGCTTCCATGGTACAATTTTGGAGGGAATGCACGGAATTTTCATGACCTTGTCTTCCTCGAGAGTTTCGGCAAGGCCAGTCAGGAAGATTCTGCGTCTAGATTTTTGTTTCTCCTGGTCATGCAGAGGGTAAAGGATTGTCCACAGGACGTATATGCCACCCAGTAATTTATCAATCAGGTTCATAAAAATGTCTGCTGACCAACGATTATTTCTACGTTTGCAAGCAAAATTGTGTACCACCTGATCTATGGTGTCAGCACTTCCCTTGGTCTCATTATATTTGAATATCATATCTGGAAATTCCTGGGGGGATGAATGTCTTATACTTTCTCTCTATTCGCAGCAATGTGAGACCAGATCAGTTAAATATTATCACATGTGATCTTCTGATTTGTGAAATTGTATGTCTCAGGAAGTTGTAGAACTACATTTAAAGATTTAGAGCTTACTTTTTGTCTAAATACGGCAATCCGTTATGTAAGTAGGACGCTCTGAAAATTGCAATCCACAATACTTTTAGGCCATATTTATCTGGCTTATACGCGAAAAGAAAAATGCTCTCCAAATGGCTGTGAGACAGACACCAGTAACGTAATGACAGACTCACGCACATTTATCCTGCTGCCGTCGTTCACATCTCATAGCCTTGTCGTCAAAAATGAGGAAAACAAATACTGTACATTTTAGAAACTCATTGTGGTACCGAAAACAGAGCGATGGTAAAATAGTACAGATAAATATTGCAGCTACGAATAACTTTTTGGGGCAGCCATGTTCATCTGACCCTACGTGGGACAGAACTCACCGCAGCGAAAAGCCGGGTACATCGGTTGATTTCGGGTACTGACTAAATCAACAATTTATAGAAAAAATTCACAACGAGAGATTTTGGCAACATAGTTAATCCAGAAATAAAGGATCGAAATTATTATTAAATATTAAAAGAAGATAGAATCCACAGGGTGAAATTGAATATAATTAAGCCAGGAGAGAAGTTGGCGTCCGTATCGGCATTTTAGCGACACATGCGAAGGTCAACTCCTTACAAAGCGCGCGAAGTTACATGTGAGAAATTAATTTATTACGCCCGTTGCAAGTACGGGAACAATGTAAAAAAAACACCATTGTGAATTGTAATTTTTTTTTTTTTTTTTTGCATTTTCGGAGTAATTTTCAGGAAGATTGGTCCAGCGGTTGTGAAGATAGAGGATTGCACCACGAGACTTCATGACCAGGGGAGCGTCATCTCGGACATTATAAATAGAACCACCTCACACTCGATCTGAATGTTTGTCTCCGAGAAAAGTGTTTCCTCAGAATAATTTGTTATACATTCATGTAGGTGACTCGGATTTGAGTATTTAGTTGAAAGTGATATAAAATTTCCTGAACTTCCGCCGACGAAAACCGTGAAGGCATAGATATTTAACTAAAATACGTAGCCGGTTCCCTTTATTCTATTTGTGTGTTTGAAATTATCGAAGGATGTTTGGAGGCTAGCCGGAGACGGGGTCGAATCTGATATCTGTAGCACACCTAGCCTGACCGGGATGTGGGAATATAGCATCCGCAAACAGTTTGCTGCCGTTCAGCGGAGGGAAGATAGGTTCGTATGATAACGGGCTAGAAAAGTGCATCATTTGTGTTGTTTTTATTAATAAAGTGTGTAAAATATGTGTATTTATAAGAAATGTATAAGAAGATAATGTATTCCCCAGCCATGTGTAGCTAAATGGAGGCAAGCTGGCTGATATGAAACCAGGACTCCAAGATGACTCCATGAGCAGGTCCGTCTATTTGTGTTAATGTTGCGGATAGAGTGTTTGTCCCAATAAAATTTTCCGGAGCGTGAGTTGAATAAGTATTTAAAATGTGCAGGCGAAATGTTTATGGTTCTGGTCGGCGTGCGAAACTCTTCAGTGTGGTAAAAATCACGTTAAGAAACTGTAAAAATTGAGAAGTTTAAATATCGTAGAAAAATGGAAGTAATATTGTTCAAGATGATGAAAGTTAGAAAGGTGATAAAGACAATGTAGTCGTGATGAACATGATAAATTCAAATATCATATGAGTTCAAAATAATAATAATAATAATAATAATAATAATAATAATAATAATAATAATAATAATAATAATAATATTCACGGCAGGATATTTTTTCTCTCTGTTAAAGCATGATATATGTAACAGTAATGTCGAGTAGAATTTGCGATTTTCCGAAATCCAGCGAAGTCTGATGGAGCTTATATTTAATTTTGGGAAGCATAAATTTTGTATTACCGTGTATTTTATGATGCGAAAATCACGGTATGTTACCTTTGTTCCTGAGGCCGGAAAGTAAATTAAAAGATTCTTATAACATAGTTTGTCAGGGGGATTATGGGTGTTTGACAAGTTGGACAGGAAGAAATGTATTGTGTTGGAAATAATATACACTGACTGGCAGAGCAAATGCAACACCAAGAAGGAGTAGTTCGAAAGGGATGAAAGTTGGAGAAAAAACAGAGAGGGCACGGACGAATAATTGATGTGTATTTCAAACCGATATGCAGGTTACACAATGCACACGGCAGTAGGATGTAGGACCACCGCGAACGGCGATGCACGCAGAAACACGTCGACGTACAGAGTCAATGAGAGTGAGGATGGTGTCCTGAGGGATGGTTCTACATTCTCTGTCAACCATTTGCCACAGTTGGTCGTCCGTACGAGGCTGGGGCAGAGTTTGCAAACGGCGTCCAATGAGATCCCACACGTGTTCGATTGGTGAGAGATCCGGAGAGTACGCTGGCCACGGAAGCATCTGTACACCTAGTAGAGCCTGTTGGGAGATGCGAGCAGTGTGTGGGCGGGCATTATCCTGCTGAAACAGAGCATTGGGCAGCCCCTGAAGGTACGGGAGTGCCTCCGGCCGCAGCACATGCTGCACGTAGCGGTGGGCATTTAACGTGCCTTGAATACGCACTAGAGGTGACGTGGAATCATACGCAATAGCGCCCCAAACCATGATGCCGCGTTGTCTAGCGGTAGGGCGCTCCACAGTTACTGCCGGATTTGACCTTTCTCCACGCCGACGCCACACACGTCTGCGGTGACTATCACTGACAGAACAGAAGCGTGACTCATCGGAGAACACGACGTTCCGCCATTCCCTCATCCAAGTCGCTTTAGCCCGGCACCATGCCAGGCGTGCACGTCTATGCTGTGGAGTCAATGGTGGTCTTCTGAGCGGACGCCGGGAGTGCAGGCCTCCTTCAACCAATCGACGGACAATTGTTCTGGTCGATATTGGAACAGCCAGGGTGTCTTGCACATGCTGAAGAATGGCGGTTGACGTGGCGTGCGGGGCTGCCACCGCTTGGCGGCGGATGCGCCGATCCTCGCGTGCTGACGTCACTCGGGCTGCGCCTGGACCCCTCGCACGTGCCGCATGTCCCTGCGCCAACCATCTTCGCCACAGGCGCTGCACCGTGGACACATCCCTATGGGTATCGGCTGCGATTTGACGAAGCGACCAACCTGCCCTTCTCAGCCCGATCACCATACCCCTCGTAAAGTCGTCTGTCTGCTGGAAATGCCTCCGTTGACGGCGGCCTGGCATTCTTAGCTATACACGTGTCCTGTGGCACACGACAACACGTTCTACAATGACTGTCGGCTGAGAAATCACGGTACGAAGTGGCCATTCGCCAACGCCGTGTCCCGTTTATCGTTCGCTACGTGCTCAGCACAGGGGCGCATTTCACGTCATGAGCATACCTCAGTGACGTCAGTCTACCCTGCAATTGGCATAAAGTTCTGACCACTCCTTCTTGGTGCTGCATTTGCTCTGTCAGTCAGTGTATCATGAGTGTAGTTCAGAAAAGTTTGAAGGAAGAGGAAGCCTGTATTTTATGAGTAATAAACGTGTAGCCGTTGGTAGGCTATGTTTGTCGATGGAGACGAAGTTTTGAAGCAGGCTGTATGTTAAAATATGATATTTTTGAGACAGGCGTTATAAGATGCCTAGGTCCTGTTAGCAATCAGGAACATCTGACTGATTTAAAGGTGGTCAGTATCGGAGTGAGCGCGTTGTAACGCCTATCATGTTTTCAAGTCTAGAATTTTCCCATGTTAAACCATTTCTGTAGAAGATTGTATCTCTTGGCAGTTAAGTCCACATGACGATTCAATGTAAAATCAGTATGGTGCATTTTATGATAAGTGACCTCACGAACAAAGGGAATTCTGAAACACGGTTGGTGTTATTTAATTATTGTAATGAATTTCCATTCAGTATATTTTTTATTACGAAAAGAAAATTATCATTTGGTTGGAGACATTGTGGGATAATATATTGGGCGTTATTTAAAGTGATATTGTGGCTTGTGTAGATCGATGGAAAGTTACTTCTCTGGATAGTTCGTGGATAGAAATGTTTGGAACAATGAGAATATTAGGCGAATTTGGGCCTCACACTAGAGTTACATTGTGGATGTCTTTTGATGATGGAGATGACTGTTTCGGCGATATTCCCGTAAAGTTAGACGAATGTTGAATTAATACTTCTTTTTCCGAACGTCAGTGCGTTTGTTGAGATTGTGTTTTTTAGTCATAGCTTAAAGTAGCCACGCGTTGTTAACTTCAATTTTACGTTTTTATGGGAAAGAATGGACATAGTTATATGTTCAGACTTGAGTTCATTCTGTGGTAAGTTTCATTTAATTGTGCTAGATTTTCGACTAGGTTCAAAGTTAAATATCAGCTATTGTGTTTGAATTTGCGATTTCGCCTGACATTGTAGAGGATGGTAGACATCCCAGTTTTTGCTCAACGATAGATTTAGGAAGTTGCGCGTATCATACGGGTATACGAATGAGTAGACATCCCAGATTCCGCTCAACGATAGATGTAGGATGCTGCGTGAGTTATAAGATTATATTGTTAGGGTGTGTAGACACTGCGTAGGCTCGATGACAGGATTAGGGTGTCGTATGTATATAGTAAAATCTTAGGTTAGGTGTTTTTCGAATTGACTTGAACGATGGTAGTGTCTGCAGTAGTGAATGTAATGCGAAGAGTGTTAGCACTGTATTATTGAGGCCGTGTTTCTGCACCATCCTTACCAGCCAGAAAATGTTTACATAATAGCATGGAACTACAAGTAGCATAAACGCGAGTGTTGTCCAGCGTGGATACTGGGCTAACGGAGTTTTATTACTCCTGTTTGCCTTACATGTTCAGGTTCGATGAACGTCAGTTTGTTATTTCATTTCTCGACTATGATTTATCGTTCGGATGTCCGATATACTTTGATAGTGTCGTGTATTGACACTTAGCTGATTTATGTAGGACTTGCGCTACGAATGGGGTTTCGATTCGTCAGCTGTTAATATATTTTATTTTCAATTTTCGTTCTCTCACTTTACAGTAGGCGAGAAATTGGTCTACCAATAACTTGTAGTTAGTTTATTGGGACAAACATAGGTAGACAGATTTGTAATTGTAGTCGTAAATTTTCTGAATGGAATGATTTCCTTAGATTTTATTTTATCACGTGGACTTGTAATTTATTAAACTCGACATAGCCATTTATAACCTGGAAGTTGGATTCATATGAAAATTTACAAGTGACTTACCACTTTCCTTGAACTTTAGTGTTTGGGATTTCTTCTAAATGAATGATGAATAAGTGTTTCCTGCATTTCGCAGTTTTGTTCCTTCAGAGCGACGCAACGTAAGATCATCTCGGATCGAGTTGTTTTTGGTTCCTTTTGAACAGCTGTTTTGCCGATGCATATTTCAGCATCGGGATTATTCCGTAACTTGAGGGTGTCACGAGATGACAATACATGGTGGAATTTTATGTTTTACTAGCGAATGTACCCGTGCTTCGCTACGGTATTTTACATTGTACTCGAATATCGAAGTAAATAGTGTACATGCAGTAAATAAGATTGTTTTAAAATTGCATGTCTCTTAGCGTTATCCGAGAAAGAGCATGGGGAGGTCCCCGTACGTTGTTTCCAATGTAAAGTGTTTGTTATGGATTTGTGATATAACGGCAGTCTCACTTGCCTACTGCCATTCACAATCGAGTTGGGAAGTTTACATTATAATTGCAGGCCCCATTGCCTACTACGCGGACAGAAGCGATTTGGGGAGTTTGCGTTACAATGGCAGCCCCCCTTTCCTACTTCCAGACAGATTACAGTTGAGGAGTTTTTATTATAATGGCAGGCAATTACCCTACTATCACTCGAAATTGAGTTGTGCAGTTATCATTATAATGCCAGGCCCATTTTCCTACTTCCAGCCAGCTTACTGCCAGTCACACCAAGTTGGTGAGTTTCCATCAAAATAGCAGGCCACTATGCCTAATGCCAGTCACATTTTAGATGAGGACATTTCTTTATAATGGCGGGCACCCTTGCCTACTGCCAAACACAATCGGGTAGGGGAGTTTTAAACAAAACTGCATGCTCACTTGCCTTCTGCAAGTCAAATCGAGAAGTGAACTATTCATTACAATTGTCGGCCTTCCTTACTAATGACAGTTACACAGGAGTTGGAGAAGGAACCCTTTCATACTGCCAGTCAAAGTCGGTGTGGGGAGTACTGATTACAATAGCAGACCCACCCTTTCTCGATCGCTACAAATCGACATCAGTGAATATATATAGATCGACATACGAAAGTATATGCGTGTTTACAATATTGAACACCTTCATTTACAGATTAACTGCTACTAAACGTACGTCATATCGAGAAAGGATTATACCATAAGACACGTCGGATTTTGTGGCCTAAGTGGCTGGTCCTATGATATGTCACCTATTCTTGGGTCAGACTGAGTTAGAAACGTGGAACAGGATAACGTTTTTGTAAGATTATCTCATATTACATTACTTTTCGGATAATTATGTGACAGCTACATACATAGCATTTGGCTCACATATGGCTACTGGGTGGGCCAATTTTCATGAATAGTTTGATGATTCTGTATTTCATATAAGTAATCGAAAGTATGAATTATGCATGTGAAAATTCCAAATTGACTTAACATTGAATAATAGAGATAAATCAAACGTAAAGGGGATACAGATACGGCAAAAAGTCATAAGACCAAGGTTGTAGATCATTCCAAATTGAACGGAGATTGTGCAATCTGTTATGTGGTAGGAATTTCCGAAGGTCTGCACCATAATTAAAATTGCCTACATATTTCGATATTCTTCGGGGATAAAAAGTGAAAAATTTAATGATCTTGGATGTTTTCCCTTCGTTACAGGCTAAAACGTATAATTTTGTCAAATTTCAATTATCTTCTTTTCCTTCTGGCAGATTATGCCACAATCTGGATTTTGGGCAAGGCGGGTAAAAATTAGGACTTTCAGGAAACTAAACCAAAAATTATGCAGATGGTCATTATTACCCCTTAAACGGAAACTGTACGAAAATTTCGCCAAAATAGTCAGTGTAGAGGCACACAGTCGTTACGATTTGATTTATATAGATAAGGAATCTGCTCCATGTAAAACACCTTTTGGGCTATGTCCGCTGGACTTTACCTGCAAAACTGACCATTCATGATATCTCCCTTATTAATCCTCCTGACGAAAAAATGCACATGAGGAAAAGGTTTAGAGGTGGAATTCCATCACGTTTGGTCGATTTCCTGTCAGGTTGGCCTTGTTCTGTAGTGTATATTGTGGAAGAGTAAAATCACCATTTCGGTTCCCTATAAACCGCCAGTCCATTCCGGAACATGAAATGTTATTTACGTTTAAAACCTACCTTTGGACAGGTGGATGCTAAATATAAATTTTGGTTCGAAAGTCTTTAGTAGTTTTCAAGTTGTAAATAATACGCTTTACGCGCACCCGCTCGTGAGTTAAGTCCGATGGGACTTTTACACAAAAACGGTCCGTTAATGATATCTCCCTTATTAATCCTCGTATCGAAATGATGCACATGAGAAAAAGGTTTAGAAATTAATTTCTACCAAGGCAGGTAGATTTAAATTAACGTTGGTTGTGTATATTTTGTGGAAGTGCAAAATCACTGTTTCGGTTTCGTATAAACCCCCAGTCAGTTCAGGGATTTAGAAACAATATTTGCCCTAAAACCTATCAAGGACAGGTGTATTCTAAATATGAGTCTTGGTGGAAATACATCCAGTAGTTTCTAGGACTCGCGTATATACGGCGTAATTAAGAAAGAAAATAATACAGTTAAGAAAGTTGAAAGTAATAGAAAACGGATTATAAATGAGGACAGCCGGATAACGACAAATATGTAAATGCCAAGTTAATGTATTGGAAAATCAAATGCCCCTCAATAAATTATGCTAGTGTGAGTTATGGGTATAATAAAGCGGTAACAGAGGAGAAATTTAGGTCCAGTGATTCCTAGGTAAACAAATAATAAGAAGATGACTAATGGTGTTATTACTTAATCTATTCCAAGGCGTTTATAACATCCAACGATATTCCGCCAATATCCCGCAGATAGGCCGATTGACGCCTCTCTTGCCTTCTACCCAAGGAACAACCACGAATTTAAAAGCATGATGAGGAAAATGGCAATACGTTACTTCCCTGCTGGCATGCAGTCAGAGACGTTGCCATGGTAACCTGTATGTTCGTTGTCGGTCTGTCGGTCACTCAATGCAGAGCATGATACCAGCGGAAATTTGTAAATTTCTCCTTCATGTGAAGAGTAAGGTAAATTATGAACATAACTAAAGTTGTTTATAATGAAGATACGTTTCACGTACGGTAAACGAAGTTTAGAGTAAATCAATAGTATAAGAGAAAATGGAGGAAAACCATTCTGGTTTTCCTATAAATCCCCCGTCTGTTCAAAAATTTTAAAATCATATGCATAATGAAACCTTCCCCGTGATGAGTATGCTCTAAATATGAAGTTTGGTTGAGATCTATCCAGCCGTTTCGACGTGATGGTGGAAAAGCCATTCTGGTTTTCCTATAAACCGCCCGTGTATTCAAAGATTTTAAAATGATATGCATATCGAAACCTTCCCTGGGATGAGTATACTCTAAATATGACATTTGGTTGAGATTTATCCAGCCGTTTCGACGTGATGGTGGAACAGACAAACAGACAGACAAACAGACAGACAAAGATACAAACAGACACGAAACGTAAAAACCACCGATTCGGTCTTGAGTTGACCTAAAACGGATAAATATCTGAAAAATTGGCAAAACAAAAGAAATTACAGACAGCGGACCCCCTACAATTTTATTTATATAGATTGTGGCTGTTGCTGTTAACTTGTGAAAACCATGCTTTCCAGCAATATTTCGCAACCTATCCAAAGCAACTGACAGAAAATTGGTTTCATACCTTGCATTTGGCTTTGAACATGTACAATATTTCGGCTTCCAGATAGGGTATCAGACTGGTGGATAAACTTAATTAAATGTAAATCTGGAATTCTACTTGTTGAAAGTCAGATTTTCCACGGACCGTGTCGATTAATTCTCAGTTACCGTTTGGATCAAATGGTGCCCGATTTTCAGGTTTTGTTTTCGTTTTTGTAGTTTTCACTGTCCACTTAATTTTATGATATTTTACATTCCTCTGAAGGAAGCCTCAAACAATAATCAGAAGATAACATTCACGCATTGCAATGTGACTGCGTTGGAATATAAAATAATTAAGTTATTTGATGGATGATTATTTTTTTAAAGTATTTTTTGTGCATTGATACTTTAATAAAATTCAGTAAGCACATATTTTCTCCTCATTTAAAGTAGTTAGGCTCTCTTCTGAAGCCCATCGTTTGGTCAGATCGTGACCGAAATATACCAGCTACGACCCCTAAGGTCTAAGAGTTCGATATTGCTCTATTGCAGCAGCTGTGGCAGACGACCAACGATGGAACGGTAAGTTCAAGGGTTCAGTACTTGGTATTAAAAGTTTCTCCAAGCTGAGGTTGTTATATTTCAGGTGACAACCTATCATCAATAACCCAATTAAGGAAAAACTTCATTTTCATCTCAGAGTTTCATACGTTGCATTTGGCTTTGAACATGTACAATATTTCGGCTTCCAGATTGCTGTAGCCTACTTCACGATACCTTCTATGGCGCTTTACAAATCTTATTCACTTACCTCGCTATAAGTAAACCTGAATATGCGCAGTTAGTGTGGGCTAATCAGTACACGTGTGCTAATACTGAAGTAGAAAGAAAACAAAAGAGCTCATCATATTTCGATAGAGTTTTATGTATAACTGTGCTAAACGACTTCGACATAATGTAACTTATTACACGTAGAACATTTGTTCGATAGTATTTCTGTACAAGATAGTTAATGGAATGTTGCATAACCAGCAGATTCTCAAGAACAACAGTTTTAATACGTTTGAGACAAGCATTTCAGGGCCCCGTATCAAGCGCACCTCTTCACATAAAGATCACCAGTTATAAAAATATCTAGGCTACAGAAGGGCAAATATATTTTGCTTTAGTCTTTCCCTATATTTTCAAAAAATTAAACAATATTTACATCGAAATCAATAACGTATTGTAAGAAATGCATTAACATATCGTCGCTGCCAGGACAAAACCTCCTATGTGAAATATTTTAGCTTAGAACTTTGGCCGGTAAGGTTCTGTCATCTAAGGTGTAATATTGTGTGAATATTGTCAAGGAATTCTCGCTCTTCATTATGTATGTGCTGCGGGTCGGTATATCTCCTAAAATATTATCACACAGGAGGTTTTGACCCGGCAACGACGATATGTTTGAGAGTTTCTATCCTTCATCTCTAATTTTGATATTTTACATGCAATTACCTTTGATTGAAAATGTGTTTAACTAATTTTTGATCTAGTTATGTCAGTTTTGACGTCTGTTTATATTTGTATATGTTATTGTGGGATGTACCACATGCATTTAAATGTATTCTTTACCTTCCATTGTAATTGGGGCTATATACCCTGGCATCCACACTGTGGCGAGAATGAAACTTTAAGACACGTGCTTGATGTCTGTCCCAAGGGAGCATTGCAAAAGAATAATCACCATCACAGGGTTCGATGAGATCTAGCTTCAGCATTGAGAGAAATGCAGTGGAAAGTCTACGAAGAAGTACACTGTGTGTCTTCTGCGGGGTTGAATAGAGGAGCCGACGTTATTGCCATTTATCCAGGAAAAGGCACATTGCTTTATTATTGAAATCAAGTGTAGGTTTTGAAAGAGACATTGAACAAGGTGTTCGAGGTTGACACAGAGAAGAGAGATATGTACGAACCATGCCGACTATATATAAGCGAATGTTGCATCATCCGAATTGAGCATTGGTCAGTTTACGGATTGTTATTTGGTAGCAGGGGAGGTGCTACAAAATACAAGTGGAACATTTGTAAGGATTATTAATTCCCCAAAATACACTCAACACTATCATAATAGGCATTTTCAAAGACTCGTTAGCAATTCTGTACCCCCACCCTTACATTTCATAATTATCAATCTAACCCACTTTGTGCGATAGTTCCTGATGAATCTGTTTCATTTTCATTCCGTGGCGTATGAGTCCAAGCAGTTATTTACTGATGTTTCCGGAACTGTAAAATTCACGATCCTCGTGTACATGTGCTGATGTTCTTTTAAATAAATAAATTAAATAAATAAATAAATAAATAAATAAATAAATAAATAAATAAATAAATAAATAAATAAATAAATAAATAAGAAGTGTTCCTGTGCACGAACAGCTGGATGAATTCTGGCAAAGAAGCAGGAATGCGGACTGGGTTGTTGCACAACAAATCAGCTCATGGTGAATTATTCTATTGTAATCACTTAAACACTTAAACATACATATGAAATCTAAACCAAATTGAAGAGAATCAGCAACAATCACAACAATGATAGTTCTAGGAAACAATTTGAGAGTCTGTTAAGACGTGAAATGGGGCAAACGGGACCCTCTTAGTCCTTTGTTCATAAAAGTAATTTTAGCCGAGGGTACATTATTACCAAAGAAAAAGATAATGTTCTTCTCAAGAAATATTAATTTCAATATTAAGGAAGAATACAAGAGCCTCAGTATCACAAGCCTAGCATGGCCGACCTACAGGCGAGCAGCGTACGGTAACCTGCACTATACAATGAGGTGGACTTACAACACCACTTCATTCCACTGAGAGCTTCGCTGCTATCGAAGTCAGTCGGAACCCTTGACAATGCCGAACGCAGTCTTCGGTGAAACGTCGGGTCCATCACATGCTCCTAGACCACAGCATACAGCTGACATGATTAGTAGCACCGGCCGTGAAAGCCTCGGTTGCTATATGTTAGCAATATTCCTATGTACGGAACAGTAAAATGGTTCCAACAGGTCCACCTTGCTCTTCTTACGATAAGACATATGTAGACATTGGAGGAAAAATGGTCTGTGGGCTCCAATAAAAGTAGCGTACAAGAGATGCAGCAGCAACAATCTCTGCCATATTCGGGTAATGATGCGCGGTTGCCACTGCAGGCCTAACAACTTAAAATAAACGCTTGCTTGCCTACGTAGTGAGAACTCCTCTAGGTTGCAAAAGATAGAACTTGTTTGGAATCATTACTTTCTAAAGAGGGACATGAATGAGTTTAATAATAAGCCCCAGTACTCTCATATATCTACGGGCTGCATTTACAACCAATCGTTTGCTCTGTAGTTTGTTCTTCTGTTCGGCATTCTTGTTAACTACCTGTTGGCTGGATGGAATTTGTCCAGGTTCCATTGTACTACGTGTCTCATTGATACAAAATGTTTTGTTGTATCCTCCATGAGTTTTGTGCCTCTACTTCAATCTTCTAAAAAACGGTCTCGTAATTTATTTACCAATCCTGTAACTTTGTTGTATTAACATTCACGTGAGTATTGTTAATCCAGCAATTTAGCGTTAAGTGTATCAAATCGCACATTCGTTTCCTCTTCACCACCTTCTACAGATCCTATGAAAGCAAAACCTTCTTTAGTTTAGGTTTACTTGGAGGGGAAGGTAGTAATAGCCTTATTGGTTTCCATCCTGAATGGCACTGATTTACCCCTTAAAAACGCGTGTTTATACTATTTCAGGCCTCTACAGAGATTACACGTGAATCGAAATCACTTGCTAAACTCTATTCACTGTAAAGCTCTTTATTTATTTATCGTAAACTAATGTTCTCTTCTCCTGCAGGACAATTCCATCAATATATTGAAATAGGTGCATGTCCAGTACACTCACGAGTTGCACGAACTGAAATTGGAACTGCTGGGAAAGGAGGAAGGATAAACATATTCTCACCTCCTATGTGTGCGTCACAGTATTTAAAATATCGCTTGGATTAGTTCTTCATGGCACCAGCCTGTTGAATCCAATAGTTGTTGTTTATGTCTCGAAACAAAAATTGTTGTTTCCACTTCAGATCTCTGAGATTATTCCTTTTGACTAATCTTGCGCTTCAGAGAAGGGCTCAGTTAATCTCTGATGGGAGACCCTATCTTGTTTTAATACCAGGTACGATTAATATTGTTTTTCATGAGGACCTTCCACTGTTACTCGAAGAAACGTGTAGATAGGACCTTATCTGAAATATGAATATACCCTTCTCCATTCTTATCCCAAGTACAGTTAATAACACTCAGACTGACTTAGAAAACACAGGTATCCAGATAGCGATTACTACACTAGACTGATGATCAATTATGTCGGAACCATCTCTCATGGATAACGAGCAAACAATCCTTCTGTTCTCTACCTTTTATTTTATTTCCAAAAGTTTATAATAGTTGAACTAATGAATTATGATTGTCGTAAACATTTTGGAGATGTTGGACGCAAGGAGTGAAATGAAAAGAAACACTTATACCTATATTATGCAATTTACATTCAAGGGTGGGAACGTGGAATGTTAACTGAAAAGACAGAAGTTTTGTTATGTATTTTCCGCGAATGTAGTGTAAGGAAGAACAGACAGCGAATGAAATTAAATGCTATCGACTATATTGTAAGAAATCTTCTGCCGGGATATCATAATCCTGAAAGAAATTACGTGAAGGGAATGATATGAAACACCACCCGGAAAGGTCATAAAGTACACGCATAATAGGGCATTAAAGTAACCCACCCCTATAATAGGCTCTTGGGGTCTGCCAGAACGCCTATTGCCCATAGAGATGGCCAATATGACTTTGAGACATGAGGTGGCCAATATATTATTGCATCTGATGTAGAAATGTCCATCAGTGCTCATCTAGCGTTTTTTCACAGGAACAATCAGACATTTCAACATTTCGTACCATTTCACACTTGTTCACAGTATTAACCAATTCACGAAAGCAAAAATATATAACAGTAATAGCAATAATAAAATTAACAGTCGGATTTAATAAAATCTGATGACGTTCTTTCAAGAACGGAATATGATATTTTGGTTTAAATAAAATTATATAATTTCAAGGTATAATCTCGTATTCTTTCCTTTTTCAGGCATTTTTCGAATTTTATTTATCAAGCATTAGTTTCGAGCGACTGAGAAATCTGAGTTATAGATAGCAGAGGAGCAAAGGCGTTCCCATACCAGGAAATGACGTCAGCACATATTTTTCTGAGTCAGCAAGGTCACTGACCTCAGCTAAGGTCATTGGCCCCGTGACGTCATGACCACGTAAACGTGACCTCAGCTACGTCACTGAGCCCGTGACATCATGAATACGTGCCCATATTTGTAAACAAAGCCACATGCTCTTGTTTGTAAACAAGGCCACGTGCTTTTTGACAGCTCGCCAGCGGCCATCTTTAAAGAAGAACGCATCGCTAACCTCAGTGCTGCATCTTTACGGCACTAAACCTCACGGGCCGGAAATTAGAATCTTAGCGCGACATTTGAATGTGTAAACAAAGCCACGTAGTTTTTTGACAGCCACGTGCTTTTTGACAGCTCTCATCCACCATCTTTAATTAACAACGCATCGCCAACCTCTGTGCTGCCATCTTGACGGCACTAAACCTCATAGTTGACACCTTAGCTACGTGGTGGCGGGCAATTTGAAATTTCCGATGGTTTTTTGACACCCATGTGCATTTTGACAGCTGTCATCGGCCATCCTTAAACAGGAACGCATCGCTAACTCCCGTGCTCTCATCTTTACGGCACTAAAACTTACGGCTACCACCCCTGGCGCATGTTGGCGGGTAATATGAAATTCCACGTGCTCTTATTTGTAAACAAAGCCACCCGCTATTGACAGCTGAAAAGATGACAGCGGCCATCTTTAATGAAGAGAGCTCCTTGCTGCTATCTTTACGGCACTATACCTCATCCTTAGGCATGTGGTGTTGGGCAATTTGAAATTCCACGCGCTTTCTTGACAGCTGTCAGCGGCCTTCCTAAATCAACAGAGCACCGTACTGCTATCTTTACAGCACTGAACCTTATGGTTGCTACATTAGGCATGTAGTGGCGGGCAATTTAAAAAATTGCACGTGGTTTTTGACAGCTGTCAGTCTCTATCTTTAACTACATGAACATGGCTTACTGCTATCTTGACGGAAGTAAACTTTATAGCGTGGGAATTAGCCACGCTACAAGCCTGCATGCTGCACTTCTTAACCTACTACGATCATATTTATAAAGCAAGCTGCCCTTCTCTAAGTACTTACTGAGCTGCCCTTCTCAACATACTATTATCTTAGTTTTTAAACCAAGATGCTGTTAGAGATGCCGGCTATGGGTGATAGCACAAGATGGCGGCTGCTCTTATGAGACGGCCTAGGGGGCGATGGCGCAAGACGGCGGCTATACACAGGCTCTTATGAAGAAAGCTAACTTAGAGGCTACTGCACAAGATAGCGGCTATACAATAGGCTGTTATGAAGAAAGCTAGCTTAGAGGCAACTGCATAAGAGGGTAGCTATACATAGGCCGTTATGACCTCCTCTTTCTCCTCCTCCACCGCCACTTCCTCCTCCTCTGTCAAGGCATATCGCTATCGAACAAGTTTAAACTTGCATCGCGAAGGCATGAGTGTGCACGTGTTGTAGCGATGACGTCATCATAGTTGTGTATATTTAGAATTGTTCGTTTTCTCAAGCATTTAGAGTAGGCATAAGAAATGCAATAAGTAAAACATTTTGAATGCAGTTATATATTTATTTATAATGTGATACAACAGTTTTCGTTTTGCTGCTGACAAGGTTGCTATGCTTCCTAACAACGTTGTGCGAAGACGTAGAATGCTTCCGAAATTGTAATGCCTCCTAAAACATTAAATTATACAAAACATTTAGAAATATTTAATTCAAGGTATGTTATGCTTTACAAAGAAGATAATGGAATTTTTACCTTGTTGTTATTCAAGTGGTTTATTCCTTTTCTGAATCATCGTCATCGGGTACTGGAAAAAGTTCACCCATACATTGTGTACAGTGTTCAATCCTCTGATTTGGTCCATCCCAATTATCATCACCATTGTCCCCTCGATGCTTGTAATGACGTTGACAGTTTCTGCACAAAGCTACATCGATTGGCATCTTACTGTGTAGAGGAAAGATGTCCCAAAAATCATGTACGTAATGGGCAGCGTAAGTAGATAAAAATCCTGGCGGCAAATATTGAATGAGGTGTTTTGGCATCAAGGTTCTCAGTTTATAGAATATTTTAATAGTCTCACTTGCTCGTGTAACATAAATAAGATGTTGCGCACGAACATGCAAACAGCATGCACATTTACAGTTTTTGTTTGTTGTACTATTTCTGTTCCATAGCGTACGAGTCGAAGCACACACTAATGTTGATGATAAAGGGCTATCTTTATATGTTAGTCTCGTAACAATATTCGTTAGCGGATGGTAAGTAACATCACTCATATGAATAACAAGGCAATAGGCTGCTGTGATAGCAGGAATGTTTTCAGATGTTTCAAATTCTAAGCGAATATCAAGAGGAGATTCTTTTATAGATTCTTCATGATAACAGCAGTCTATAATTACAATCGGTGCTTTATTTCTAAATATTTGAGGTGAAAATAGCGAACGATCTTCTTGCTGATAATACGATGATTAGAATTTACAAAACATGTCATAGAGAATATCAAATTTATTTTTCTCAAAGTTAATGTCCATTTTTCCGTAGGGATACGTAATTCCGTTGAGATATAGTGTAACATGTCTTAATTTACAGTTATCAAACTGTGAGCTATCTTTTTCGTGATTGAATTTACGATTGGTTTGAAATCCAAAAATAATATACAAGAGCTTCTCAGTAAAATGTGATGTTTTAACATCCCAGCTATGCTTGTTTGTAGGTGTTAACCCAGGATATTCAAGCAGCTTCCAATTTCGAAAACGTGAAGTAATGGTGTATCATTTTCTACAATGTTGAGCAATCGATTTTTTCACGATCTGATAAGTTTACATGTGGAATCCTCCACAATATACGATGAGGTGTAATTTTCGAGTCTACTGGTGTTTCTGCTGCTTTAAGAGCATTGTAATAACTTCGATCATGGATCAAAATAAGCCCTTGTTTTGCGTTGATTATAATACATGTAAAGTGTTCTGCGAAGCCAAAAATATGTTACCGTGAAAATATACCCGTAAAAGTTCCATCCTCATTAACCATCCAGATGTTAGTAGCTTTTGGACGCCATTCTTGCATCCGCAAAAGATTCCTTTCTTAATCACAAAAAGAATGGTAGAGATTCATTGCACTTGTAATACCGACATTCTTCGTTCCATCTATTTCACCATTATTTACTTCATATCGCGCTTCAGAATAAAGAAAAGTTAGAGCATGGTTGTTTAGTTGCGATGTGCTCGGTCCACTTCCATCTGACTTACCTAGTCGTCCTTCAATATAGAGGTAGCTCTCGTGTTGCTGATCAATAATAAAGTGAATCTCATCAATGTTATTTAATCCAAACGTAAAAGGTTGATAAGAATGAAGCTCACTTCGTACTACACCTTCACGAGTTTCTACTGTATACATAATGTCTAGCATTTCCTCCATTTTGTTGTTGTAGCGTATAACCTTATTGTTATCTGTTAACTCGATGGGTCTTGGCACACATGTAGTATGTGTACACCGTGTTTTATAGATGTTTTTCATACTGGTTTGAGATGAAGTTTGTAAGCTACGTACTCGTGCGGATCTAAATGAATAAGCTGATTATGTTTATTTACAAGCCTAAGAGTGATGTTGCTAATGTGGTTTAGAGACACAGGATCATAAATAACTACTGCCGGTTTCTCACGAATAGTATATCCACGTTCCTCTGTAATAATAAAGTCGTGCAGAACGTGCGAAGTTTGTTGATTACTATTCAAGTCTGTAATAATATTACAAGTAATGTTCCCATGATAATCACCGAAGAGTGTTATTGGTTGATCAGACTCGTAACGTACGTTCGTTAGGAGCTCCCTTGATGAAAATCCAATCAATGGTCCAATCGAATCAGGTTGTGACTTGAAGTCAATCTAAAATGATCATTCAGTAACACATTTATGTGTAATGTTGCTTACAGTAATTGAGAACTTGTAATTATGATTACTAAAACTCCCTTCTTCAAACTGATCAGTTAACGTACTTTCAATATGGCCATGAATATCGTCTACTGAATAACTCCCTGAGGGTAGCGTTAGCATATACTCATCGTAATAGAACTTGTATAAACCATCACGCACATTACTAGTACAAGACTATGTAGCTGATATCCAACTTCAATCCGCGGATTAAAAGAGACGGTTGTTTCAGGTCCTTCTCCACGTACAGTAAACATTATTTCACTGTTAGTCATCACGTGCACACTAATGCTCTTTCTCTACTGTCTGGGTTTGATATAAGAACAAAAGACATAGTAGTCCGCACATGCGTGTATTGAATTCCTGCACACGGTTTTTATTGTAAACGATGTCTGCACTGCTTCCGAAATAACGTATGAGCTCAAAAGGAGGAGGTAATTCTCCATAGCTATCGAAATACCACACTTTAGATTTACGTTTTACATGAGCAACGTAATGATTTCCAGGTCCCCGACTGTTGTCTAAGTTAATTACAGCACTCTCACGTTCTCGTGGGTACGCCGGTAGTTGATCGCGCATATACACACCTCTAAAATAATGAATTCCATTTGTTTAGCCTATGTAAAATAATCTGCATTTGTCAGAGCTCGATGTGGCTCGATGTTCCTTTCAACTGTTGTTTGGCTTCTTCTACAGCCTTAACAGTCCTTGCTACTGCACTAGCACCGCCCAGCAATGACACTAAAGCTGCTAGGCAAGCAAGAAGCGCAGGAAGAAATCCTCCTCTTTTTGGTACAGGAAATATTTGTGCACTTTTACTAAATATTGCTCTGCACTTTGGAGAAATTCTCGCTCTTGCTGCACGTAGTGCCTTAGTAATAGTTACACGAGGATTGTATTCCCCTCGAATAGCTTTTAGTGCAGCCTTTATAACATCTTTACATCCGACAGTTTTCTTCTTCTTCATATCGTTTGGATATCGTTGTTTCACCATTCTGTACACGACTTTACTCGTTAAGAGCAAATCATAAACTAACCTTTACCTCTTGTTTCGTTTAATATATATATTACTATTAGGTAATTTCTGATTCAGTTACGAAGATTATAAAGCAGCCATACACACTGCCTGTTAGTAACATTGTGCCACGTCTCTTAACTAGTTCTAGTTCAACTACAAAGAAACGTCATGGAAATTTGTTTCTTTTTACTGTTCGATGTATTATATGAGGCCCATCGGGTTGCCGAAAAACAAATCCTTTACTTGCACTTATTACTTCTTTAAATGGTATACGCTTCGAGAATATTTACGTTTTTGCAAAGTCACTCTATCAACCGCTGTATACTATTCTACAAACTGTAATGCACGATCTAGTTAAAGATGGAATAAGGTATTTTAACATTTATTCACATGAGCATGAACCATCACCGGACGATGTGCTTCCTAATTCTCTTATGATCTTTGACGATGTCGAAACAGAACAGCAAAACTTGATTCGTGCATTATTTAGTATGTTGATTGCATCTATTTATGCCAAACCTATTTTCGTGTGCCTAAGCAGTTGATACGTGACAACGTAAATGTTATTGTTTTTTCGGAAAGAAGAGCGCAACATGCGAAATGTGTATGACGATCATGTTAACACTGATATGACATTCAATGACTTTAAACGTATGTGTGCTACATGTTTGTCATCACACCGTTACAGCTTTCTAGTTACTGATAAGAACGTGATGTTCAGCATGGACGATATCGCATGGGTTTCGCTCATTTTATATGCATTAACACACATAATTACAGTGACTACTTGATCAAAAACCATCATCATGTTAACATATAGCAAGGAGATTACAAAACATGTCATCCCAGCTCGAAACAGTATTCGACGGAAAATTAAGAGCTTAAACGTATTCAAGCAGACATGTAATTATTTTTTAAAGCACAAGTAAGTACAGCATCCAAATAAATATTTAATTGTACTTCATTGCCGCAGTCTACTTCAAGTTTTGCTTCTATGCAAACATCATATAATATATAGAAGCATGAAGAAGAAGAACTTAACGATACATCACCATCTAAGCCTGTTGAGTTTATAAGTACAGATGTTATTGCTAAAACACCTACTACATCGACACAAGGTCTACCACCTTTGTCTGAGGTTATGATAACGCCAGAGTATCGTGATCATTCAGAACGTTTATTCAAGATACCGTTGGATCTCTCTTTCCACCTTATATAGAAAAACATTTATCCGCAAAAACTGACACTACTTACGTTATTCGTTACGAAGACGACTATTTCTGGATAGGAAATTCAAATGTTAAGATTAATAGCAACAAACTTATTGTAAAATGTGTTAACTATAAACCTATAAAAGGACTCTTAGAAATTCTTCTCTCACAAATACCTGACAAGGATGTCATTTTACAAGATGGTCTTAAAATTACATAGCAATGCATTTTTGCTATTGACGCAACACGACGTATTTACAAGACAACAGTATCTGTAAATGCAAATAAGTGTTACAAAGGCTTCTTCAAACTGATCTATGTAAAGAGTTTTACAACAAGGATTTTCTTCTTACCTGAAATTACTTGGCATTCAACACTACTCTACGTTCAGCAATCTCAAGGCAAGTGTTGTAGAACGCTTTAATTGTACACTAAAAACAATGATGTGGTGAGAATTTACAGCACAAGGTTCATATCGTTGGATTGATCTCCTACCTATACTTGTATTTACCTACAACGATACACCTCATCGCACTATCGGCACAAAGCCACGTCTTGTTACAAGGAATACACCTCGCCTTGATGCTATTCATCTTGTAATTAAAACAGCTGATCCGCACCACTATCGCTTTAAAGACGGTGATTTTGTTCGCATCAGCGAACACAAGTCTATCTTTGCAAAAGGACACACTTCCAACTGGAGCACTGAAATTTTTCAAATCGGGAGGGTTAAGCTTACCTATCCAGTTACGTATTTACTTCGTGATCTAAAAGGACAGCCTATTGAATGATAATTCTATATAGAAGAACTGCGGAAAACAAAATATCGTAATCACTATTTATTCGACGTCGCGGAAATAAACTTTACGTTAAATGGTTTGGTTTCAATAACAGCTTTAATTCATGGATTAATGAAGAGGATGTACTTTAAATCATGTGTGTGCTTTTTAATTCTCAATCCTCTACCTCTCTTTTCTTACAAGTTAACAGCATTACTAGGACCTGCTGTAGGATTAATATTAAACAACCGCTGTAATATGTTTTGACAATATATATTTATTTTGGAATGTGTACATTTTTTTCAAGTAAATCTGTTTTATCCTTTATTTATTTTACTGCCTTTGCCACTACCTAGTAACAGTTTCCCTTTTATTGCACGGACAACATGTGCTGCTATCTTCTCAGAAACTGAAGCTCTAGGTGACGACACACGCAGCATAGCTTTACGAAGCAGATTTTCAACAGCTACACGTCTTAGTTTAGGATTGTTTGTCGGTAAGCAAGGGCATGCTCCTTGCAGGCAGCATCTACTATATTAATACCAGGAACACCACGGGACAAGCGAATGCCAAGCCGTGTTCTAGGGCCGCAGTACTCGTAACTAGGAAGATGGAGCTCGAAGGGAATAAGATCGATCACTTTATTGATGAGCCCATGACCAGCATGCTTCCTCACGTTTCTCCCAACACGTTTCTTCACCTTTTCCTTGTTTACTCTTTTCGCAGCCATGATAAGTGTTTATAAGCGAAGACAACTCGTTAGTTTTTGGTCCTTGATACAGTTTAATCAGTTGACATATACGGCACTGCCTGACATAAGGTCTCCCACCTAAGCTCACTTTATCATGATGTAAACTACACGTTTGAAGCTCTGACAAAACAGGATCTTGAGTCCACTCACGAGGCACCTTATCCCAGGTTTTCTTTACAGCATTCGCAGCTACATTAACCAAAAGTGCCTTTGGTAATGCATTTAACTCTTCTTCAGTAGAAGTGTTTAGTTTCTTTTTGCATTCATAAAATTGCTTTTTCAACCGCGTTACACTTAGTATCAGTTAGAAATGACATGATGTCTTTACTCTACAAATGTTTCTTTCACACTAACATTATTTCGTCACTGCAGCTTAAATATGATGTTAACCTCCCGGCATGCACTGCAACACAACAAATCAAGGAGCATGCACTCATGTTGTAAAGACTGTTTACTTATTTCTTCACTATGCTCCTTCAGAAGATTTTTAAATGATGGATACCCTAATTCATGCATAATGAAATTTTCACACGATGATGGTAGATATTCACGCAACCATTCCTTCTTTTCACAACCCTTTAAGAAAACAAGATCTGCTCTTGACAAATGTACGTTCATCATTAAAGATATAAAACGAAAAGGTATTCCTTTTTCTTCCCACTTCAAACCTAATATTTTCGATCCATTGAGTCTGCTTTTTATCTTCATCTATTTGCAAACAGTAAGGGAAAGTTCGACTAAAAACTAAACTAACAATTTTTGGTGCCAACAACACACTGCAATCTAACACAGCCACCTCATTAAACAAAAATGTGTTGCCGTTTACTTTAGAGCCTTGTACATCAACTATTAATGTTCTCGTCTTTTTTGCGCTCTACTCTCTATCACCGTATCTCGAAGACTAAAGCTTTCAGTCAACGATCAAGTCTAAACATCCACAACTATAATGACGTCATTGCTGCAAGTTGAAAACAAAATTATAGCACGTGCCCACTCTTGCCTTCGCATCGTTATAATAATGCATGTTTAAAATAGTTCGAAAGAGATATAACGCTTTGCCTTGATATAGGAGGAGGAGGAGGATATGTTGATAAGGGCAGCTCTGTAAGTATGTTGAGAAGGGCAGCTTGCTTTATAACTTTGATCATAGTAAGTTGAGAAGGGCAGCTTGTTTGCTTGCGGCGTGGCTAATTCCCGCGTTATAAAGTTTACTTCGGTCAAGATAGAAGTATGCCATGTGCATGTAGTTAATGAGAGCGGCTGATAGCTGTCAAAAAGCACGTTGAAATTTTCAAAATGCCCGCCACTGCATGCCTAATGTAGCAACCATAAGGTTTAATGCTGTAAACATAGCAGCACGATGCTCTGTTTATTAATGATGGCCGCTGACAGCTGTCAGGAAAGCACGTTGAATTTCAAATTGCCCGCCACCACATGCCTAAGGATGAGGTTTAGTGCCGTAAACATAGCACCACGGTGCTCTATTGATTAAAGATGGTAGCTCTCAGCTGTCAAGAAAAAACGTGGTTTTGTTTACAAACAAGAGCACGTGGTATTTCAAATTGCCCGCCACCACGTGCCTAAGGTAGTGGCCTTAAGGTTATTCCCGTAAAGATGGTAGCACGGTGCTCTGTTGATTAAAGATGGCCGCTGTCACCTTGTCAGATGTCAAAACGTGCGTGGCTTTGTTTACAAACAAGAGCACGTGGAATTTCAAATTACCGGTCACCATGCGCCAGCGGTGGTAGCCGTAAGTTTTAGTGCCGTAAAGATGGCAGCACTGGAGTTAGCGATGCGTTCTTTATTAACGATGACCGGTGACAGCTGTCAAAAACACATGCCTGTCAAAAATCCATGTGGAATTTCAAATTGCCCGCCACCACGTATCTAAGGTGGCAACTATGAGGTTTAGTGCCGTCAAGATGGCAGCACTGAGGTTAGCGATGCATTGTTGTTTAAAGATGGTGGATCATAGCTGTTAAAAAGCACGTGGCTGGCAAAAAACTACGTGGCTTTGTTTACAAATTTAAATTTCACGCTATGTTTCCAAATTCCGGTCCGTGAGGTATAGTGCAGTAAAGATGGCAGCACCGAGGTTAGGGATGGGTTCTTGTTTAAATATGGCCGCTTGACAGCTGTCAAAAAGCACGTGACTGTCATGAAACACGTGGCTTTGTTTACAAACAAGAGTACGTGGTGATGACGTCAGGGGTCAATGACTTGCTCACGTCACGGCCACGTGGTCATAACACCACAGGGTCAATGAACTTGGCCGGGGTCAATGACCTTGCTGCCTCAGCAAAAAGTGCTGACGTTATTTCCTGGTGTGGGAACGCCTTTGCTCCTCTACCATAGATTAATTCAGACCACTATTAAAAACTTAACGACCCACTACGTACTCGACTAACACTTTCTCTAAAATATTCCTTATATCAAACACTTAACGAGGTAGAGATTGCGTATAGCCCACCTCTCTTGGTTCTTGCATAATGACTGTTTCCCACATAGAGAGCCAGCGTGTCCTTGATCAATGTGACGGCTCGTACATCACTTGGTAACAATAAACATGTGTATTCCAAAATTATATATATGATGGCCTAGATACTGATTGCTACAACAAATTCACGAACAGAGTAGGGTGTCAGTGCAGAAGATTAGATGGCCATTGATATAGAAGTTGAGACAGAGGCGGCAATAGAAACAATCGAAGAGTTCGTCATCCATCACCTCCAAGAAAAGGTACAGAAATTGATGGCTATGGATACTAGAAAGAATACCATGAATAAGATGCCTTATCAGCCGTAAAGGACATTCATTCTCTTTTGCCAAAGGAAGATTATGCGGAATTTTTCGACATAATTTACCGTGCACGCAGTTTAATTGAGAACCGTGCTACCAGGGATTGTTGTGCCCAGCGTACACCGGATTGCTGGAAGAAGTAAATGACAGTACTGTAAGTAGAGGAGCTGTGGTGTTCCCACAGCCCACCAATCAGAGGCCGAGGAGTGAGTCGCGTAACTGACGACGTCATCAGCGTAGGAAATTTGAATTCAGAGCGCGAAATTTAAATTCCTCTTGCTTTTGTTTGTTAACAAAGTCACGTGCTTTTTGACAGCTGCCATCTTTATGGCACTAAACCTTATAGCTTAACCACGTGCTCTTGTTTGTAAACAAAGCCACGTGCTTTTCTGACAGCTGACAGCTGCTATCTTTAAACAAGAACGCATCGCTAACCTCAGTGCTGCCATCTTGACGGCACTAAACCTCATGGGTGCCAAGGCTCACATCTTAGGCATGGTAGGCTAACTTAAGTAAATGGTTATGCTTTATTGACTTCGGGAGATTATAGGTTCTTTTAAAGGGGTAGTCTTCTTTCCCCTATCTCCCCTACCAAATATAAGAGACGGGTGAGAAAGAGATGTGCTCTCTCACTCTCTCTCCTTCCTTCCCCCTCCCTATCTCCCTCTCCGTATAAATCCGCCGCCTTAGCGATGTCACCTCTACAAAAATATATTGCCCTGGAGCCAGAGCACGGCCGCCTGTTACGAGGAAAGCAAGGGACACATTGTTTTATACTTGTATTTATAGCTACGTTGAGTGGGTGGGAGAGAATGCTTAGATCAGTACATGCGATTGCCGCACGCTCTGGCGGAAGACGTTTAGTACGATAGTCGATGCATGCATTATCGATAGGTGATGCTTTCACGCTCTAGTGGTAGAAAATAAAAAAAGCTGCTGCTATGATCGCAAGATTTTTAAACATCGTTACTCTTGGTGTAGCTATCTCGACAGATTATAACCTTAGTGCTACAATGTTTAATACTCGATGCTGTTACCTGCAACACGCGTTCAGATCACTAAAGATGTGATTGAAACATAACAAGACTAGAATCGAACACTGTACTCGATGTCGTTAACTACAGGGCAACGATCTCATGTGTCCGCAAATCGATGAGCAGTAGATAGCGGGAGGTACGCGCGCACACGCGGATCTAAGCGGTCTCTCCCTCCCACTCATCGTAGGTATAAATACGAGTATAAGACAATGTGTCCCTCGCTTGCCTCGTAAGAGGCGTCCGTGCCCTGGCTCCAGGGCAATATTTTTTGTAGAGTTGACACCGCTACGGCGGTGGACTTATAGGGAGAGATAGAGAGATAGAGATAGAGAGAGAGAGAGAGCGCACATCTGCCCCTTTAAACCCCCTTATACTCCCCGAAGTCAATGCAGCATAACCATTGTGGGATAACCTATCATGCCTAAGATGACAGCCTTGGCACCCATGAGGATTGGTGCCGTCAAGATGGCTGCACTGAGGTTAGTGATGCGTTCTTCTTTAAAGATGGCAGCTGCCAGCTGTCAAGAAAGCACTTGGCTTTGTTTACAAACAAGAGCACGTGGCTAAGCTATAAGGTTTATTGCCGTGAAGATGGCAGCACTGAAGTTAGCGATGGTCCGTTGTTTAAAAATTACAGCAGACAGCTTGACAACTGTCAATTGCACGCGGCTTTGTTTACAAACAAGAACACGTGGTCATGACGTCACGGTGTCAATGACTTTTGGTCGGGGTCAACGACCTCGGGTGCTGAAGCAGCAGGACAGGTGTTTAGAAATCTCACAGCTCCACAACTATTGTGCAGTATTACTACTGGTGCCATTTCTATGAAACATGGCACAGACTGAAGTAGAGCCTGAAATTCATGAAACTGCATGACATCGAGCAAACTGGAATTCTCAGATTAAGAGCTACATTTTTATTTATTCTGGACTGGGAGAATCGTGGTGAACCGGTGGTAGTTTCGACGTTACGATGGGCTGCCAAGTGTAAACGATGTCTGGTTTCATAGAAACTTGGCAGCAATTGAGCTTGGAGGATAATTGTAAATGGATCACACAGGGGAAATTTCCTAAGATTACTAGTGTAATGGTAAATATTTTAGGCCCCAAATTGCTGAGATAGAAAGATTTCGACGAGACGCGCCAAAATCGTTGCATTTCTATGATATTGTCTAGAAATAGAATCTCGAAAACAATTTACTTTTGAGTGTCAAGTTAAAGTAGAGCTGATGATGACGTATTTATCTACCACTAGACCACATGTGTGATTAATGCAACAGAGTTCGTTCGTACTGAACCCGACAGGGGCATGATCCAAGGACCTTTGGTTGATATTGATCTTCGTAATTACGCACGCAATGCTATTTAAGGAAAACAATACTGAAATTGATTAATATTCATATAATTAAGACAGGTTATACGGAAACTAATTAAAATTCATACCATTAAGATAGATAAATTGAGTCTTTTAAAGTTATTTTAGGAGATTTCTTTGTTTGCGGCCTATTGCGCAATATTTTCCTTTGTGTAGCGGGGGCCCGCAGTGGAACGCAAGCCCATCTGGACCCGGGAGGGGTTATGAATGGGGAATCCCCATGACATCACTCGAGAGAAGACATCCCTTCCTCAAGACTCAGAGAATGAGGAGAAACCAACTTTTTCGAAACGAAATATAGGAGCCATCTTGAATTCGGACTATCCAACTTAATTCTCTACGATCTAGAAATTAATGAAACTCGAATTCTGGAGTCGTCTCCCGATTTAAAAGGGGTAAATGTCACTGGGACATTTATTTAGAGTGTCTAATGTCCCCTTTCTTGATAACTTTCAGAAGAAGAAAGAATATTGTGTTGTTTCTGCGTGAAAAAGTACCGGGGCCATCTGTTTATTCTCATGATACCTCCTCGACGAAAGGAGTTCACCCCGCATGGTAGGGGAAGCCGGAGAGACTTTAATTAATTACAGAAGATTCTACGAAGTATAATCATACGGATATGTCTCAATCACATAAGGGGAATATTGGTCACCTGATAGTTGTACTATTTGACCTCTAATCGGCCGGGGATAGGTCATATGCAGATTAGGAGTGAGAGAAACAGTCTCCTAGTAAAAGCACTTCCGAGGGCGAAGAGCGTCACTCGGAAATCGCGGCTTACAGACGGCGAAGCTATGTGCAGTTGAGCTTCAATCGATCCTTTGTTTGAGTGAATTTAAATTAAATTTTCCAGTGAAATAGTGTACTGTGCGTAAATATTGCATAGAATGGATAGGCGTGACACCAGTGATTAAACTTTAAAGATCAGGGACGTGTCGCAAACACTCAATACAATTCGTAATAATATTATTATTATTAATACGGCGCTACTGTGTTGAATAGAAACAAAGGTACGCGGGATCCGATACTGAATTGCGGATTGCAAGGAAATATCCAAAATCGTGGCCGGGCATTCAAACTGAACGTAACTCAATAGATTGGAAATAAATAGTGACGTATTGTGTGCCTAGGAATACTAACGGCGGTCTCACCATCCTGGAACTACGGACCTCAAGCCTGAAGGAAGAATGGTGCCACCAGTGACTGCTTTGGTACCAATGGACCAGCACTAAACCAGCAATGGGCTTCCCTAGCTGACAACGGGTCAACAAGTGATGGAGATGAGTATTTACTGTTTATATTACATGGCATGATTAGAAGGGGACGGGAAACATTTATCAGGGCCTGAAGATATCATGTTAGGGATAACTTAATTGAAATGTTTTAGTGCCGAATGGAGCACGTAGCTATGTTTTCTCATTTTATTTAGCTAACAACAGGTCTGAGTAACGTAATTGTAAATAATTTTGATTATAAAGTAATAGCTTTGTATGTGGTAGAAAATTTACTCAGTTAGTTTATTTTTGGGAGACGTGTGTTCGATTAAGACGTCAGGAGACTAGTAGTTCGCTAAATTCAGGAAAAATTTAAGTTAGGCTGTAGTTGATCTTATATTAAAAAATGCATGATTGATAAAGTATATAAGTATGTGACACGGGACACCAGACCCACGAGAAATGAAGACGGAACTGATGCCCAGGCCTCCATTCGATATATTTAGGTAGGGAGTGTTAAAATCGAAGCTGGATTATTTGATCGGATTTATTATAATTTATTTCCATGTTAATTAGGTTGATCATTGTATGAATATTTAATTAGAAGTTAATTACTGTATGAATTTTTGATGGAGTTAATTAGTGTGTGGATATTTAATTCATCATCGCAATACCGCCTGACGATTTTAATGAGAAATTAATTATCTGTTAATCGCAGATTTATTAGGGATTAATTACATCGTCATCATGAGGAAGCTCGGCATGATCATACAGTATGATCTAAGTACCAGGTGAATCGTGTAGGAAGGTAGTGTAATAATCAATCCATCAGTAATAATAATAATAATAATAATAATAATAATAATAATAATAATAATAATAATAATAATAATAATAATAATAATAATAATAATAATAATAATAAATTGTAGTGACGGTGATTATACAAATATTGGTATCGTAAGAAAACCAGTGTCGCGTTGTGAAGTCATGACAGTGTAAAAAGAATATGTGTGTTGGATTGAGGTGATGTATTGAGAGCCGATGCAATTTGCTTAATGAGCAACGGAGCTCAGTTTATAGTGAACGAACCCCAAGATGGGGTGTTTTGTTAAGAAAGGGCGTGTTACGCATGTGAAGGCCAAGGCCATCAACTGCCCACGGCAGGGGTTGGGGCGTTTGACCTACTGAAGAGAAGTGGGTTTTTTTGTGTGTGCTTGTCCGCTCGTATAAGAGGGGAGCCTTGAGTTAAAGAGAACGAGGCCCGTAGGAATCGACTAATAATGGGAATATTCAACACGCCAGAATGAAGTAGTCGCTAATAAATGACGCGGCGATTGGTACCAGTATTTGTTAATTCACTGTCATTACTCATTTGAGTATAATGTAGCTTAGGGTTTCCAGAGTCCCACTTCCATCCAAAGGGGTGTCAGTTCAGTTCCCGACAGCGGCATTGGTACTCCAATGCTCAAACGAAGGCTGGATTTCTCACGTGTTTAGTGTATATAATTTATGTTTCTCTAAGTTGTTTATGTATTATGTTTTGAATATAATTAGTGCTGGCTATGGTTCTGACCATCGGCGCGGCGAACTGCATCCTAGTGAGGGTCGGTTCAAACCCGGGCGTTTGTTCCATATTTGTGTAACTTCTTTCTCGGTATTTCGTTGGGAAATAATTGTGTGTTTTAGTATAGGGGTTGCTCAGACTTGTTGCATGCATGTTAATCTTATTAATCAACAGTATCATATAGCTTCAGTGTGTCTGGTAAATGTTTTGCCGTTCGTATCACGCCATGGCGAATCGCTTTGCGATAAAAAAATACTCGGATCCATTACATACGACTATGAGTCGATAACAAACCACATCAATTATTAATAACTCATGTAATTTATTTGTAATCATGGATGCGTCATTTCCATTATCATCAAGGTCTAATAAACCGCCTGTATTATTTTGAACCTTAACCCGAATGTGTTCTCATTGTAGTTAAGTATGCCCATCATCCTACCCTGTACGCCTATAAGATAATGTTAGATAAGCGCCTATTTTAATATACTTTCAACCCTTTGTCGCCCTGTAGATATCTCAGGCCGGTGCCTTTTAGGGGTACAGGCGGGTGCAGTACACGGTCGGTTACATCTTAGAGTGAACCCGGATGGGTTCTAGAGCCCATAAAGCAGTCAGCGCGATGTTGATTTTTCGTCAGCGTTGACAAAGGTTTCAAGGGCGGAAATCATTCTCTTATTGGCTAAGTCTTGTGTAGGACTTCGCCTGTATGAAAACGTAGTCTTAAAACGCGAACCAGATGAACTTAGAAAAGTAGTCGATATTGGACTTATACACTTTATATGTTATAATGTGAAAATCTGCATTTAATTACGAGCTGGTGGAAGATAGTAATTGACCAGAAACATCGTGTTGGCACATAAATATGACTGTGGCCAAACTAACTAATGCCTGTATGACGGTGAATAGACGGCTATCCTGCGAACAAGTCAAAACGAGGTGTCTCGTACATTTGCGTGTCACTGTCCATAAACCCGAGTGCATTTCTTCAAGAAACAAGAAATGCGTCTGAGGGCATATATTTGTTTATGTTATTATTTTCTGATGATAAAATAATATATTTAAAAACCAAGAAATATATCTGAAAACCCGACTAAAGGGAGATAATAACTGTCAATGACCGAGGCAGCCACCGATTTGCCGTGATGGAAGTCGACGTACATGAATGAAATTTGGTGAGATACCATAAATAAATGTCATAATCCTTCCATCGCTAGGTCATTGCTTCCATTTTGTTTCTGTGGCGCATTTTGGCCATCCTTTCTTGATCAGTAATGAAAATAATGTATAATGTAAAATTAGTTTTATATTTGAGTAATCCATCTCGGAGCAGCGAGATTATACATTTATGTTTGGGTAATAATTATGTTTACAGTAGCGGGACGATTATATTGTAGTTGGGAGGGTGTCTAATTCCTTAGTATTAATTTTTATATCTGATTTTGGCAGGTAAAGTTATTCGAGAAATAATTTGGAAATTGGGGATCACTTGTTTGTGTTTGTAATGACATTTGATACACATATTGGGCATGCTTATTCCTGGGGTTGTAATTTTCGCAAATTTTCGTTCCAAAAATCTCTCAGCCTTGAAGAGGAACCAAGGAATTTCTTACTTGAGAATATGAACGTTGTCCCGAGGAGCTGCAGTGTACAGGAACAAAGAGGGGGATGAAATGCGTACAGTCCTCCCAGCCGTTTGTGAACTGCACTATTTTTACCACAACAGAAATGAACATAGAGTGATACGTTCAAGAAAGAAACAGTAAACATTTTAACCTGTTCTCAAGCAAACACTACATTTATCGTCGCTGCTGTATCTCAGTACCTCCCCCGTGGTGTAGGGGTAGCATGCCTGCCTCTTACCCGGAGGCTCCAGGTTCGATTCCCGGCCAGGTCAGGAATTTTTACCTGGACCTGAGGGCTAGTTCGAGGTCCACTCAGCCTACGTGATTAGAATTGAGGAGCTATCTGACGGTGAGAAAGCGTCCCCGGTCTAGAAAGCCAAGAATAACGGCTGAGAGGATTCGTTGTGGTGACCGTACAACACCTCGTAATCTGCAGGCCTTCAGGCTGAGCAGCAGTCACTTGGTATGCCAAGGCCCTTCAAGGGCTCTGGTGCCATGGGGTTTGGTTTTGGTTGTATTTCAGTGTGTAATATCAAATCATTCAAACGTAAGCTGAGGAATAGTTCATATTGATAGATCATTAAATGAGCAACTTTTTCTTTTTAGTTTTGGTTCTTCTCCCGGACTCAGCGATGGATGCCATATCTATCCCCAGTAGGTCAATGTCAATGTCGGAGGTACAAGTGGAGATGAGGCCTCACCCGCTATGCTGAACAGGGGCCTTGTAGCGGGGATGGCGGAAAGGAGGGAAGGAAGTGGCCGTGGCTTCAAGTTAGGTTCCATCCCGGCATTTACCTGGAGAAAAAGAGAAATCTACTTCGAGGATGGCTGAACTCGTCTACTCAGTTGATCTCCCGAGGCTGAGTTCTCGTATAACTTTTCAAATTTCGTGGTCTCCAGGAGTGGCAACTACACTACAGAGGTGGATGTGACATTTAGTACTTACATTATCTAATAAACGGCGGAAGTTAGGTTAAATGTGACTCCTGCGTAAAAGCAATATGTTAATGGTTGTTCAAGCGATCCTGGGCGTTTATTCGCGTATCACTTCTTGGGAAAGGCATATTTAATTTTCCTTAAGTTTCGCGCTATAGGCTAAATTACCAGTGAACAAAGGCCTGAAACTTCGTTACGTCAGGTGAGAACAGAAACCGAGGTCGATAGCTGCAGTCGCTTAAGTGCGGCCAGTATCCAGTATTCGGGTGATAGTAGGTTCGAACCCCGCTTTCGGTAGCGCTGAAGGTGGCTTTCCTTGGTTTTTCATTTTCGCACGAGGCAAATGCTAGTGCTGTCCCTTAATTAAGGCCACGGCCACTTCCTTCCCACTCATAGCCCTTTCCTGTGTTATGGTCGCCGTAAGACCTATCTGTGTCGGTGAGACGTAACTACTAATAAAAATAAAAGAAGTTAGTGGGAACAGAACAATCTCAACCTGTTTTGTGCGAAACGTGTATTATAGTATGAATCTCCATCGCCGATATCATTCCAGTCTAAATTATCTATACAAATAAAGTAAGGTACACTTCAGACTCTGCCATATTGTTCGTTTTAATCTCTGTAGGTTTCGACACTGCACACTGACACAGTAATCACGCACACCCCGCTCCCGACCCGAGAGCCCAGGGCCATCAAGCCGGACATTCAGAAGGTAATAAGATGTTTACCTTTAAAATCAGAATGGAATCATCTGAAAATTGGAATAACTGGTTTTTTCCTCATAGTAGGTAATTTTCTTTGAAGAATTCTTCAAGTAAGGGATTTGATTTAAAGTCTTCGTCTTTTTCCGTCATTACTGATTGATTTCGTCGTACCTCATGAATAAACCGGATGTTATTTATTATCGTCTTCTCAAGCCATAGAGCCTACTATTATGCCCAACCTTAATAAGGGTGCGCGTACCACTGGTTGGAAAATGTTCGTCTTGTTGACCTTGATCTTGAATAATAAATGGAAGAGGGTTTCTAATTTAAAATCTCACGCAATATTGCTCGCACGTTTCAGAAAGGAGCAGCGGACAGAAGGAGGACACCATAACTTTCACTGTTCGGTGTGCGGGGAGCCGGCAGGCCCACTTTCACCTAGAGAGCCGCCGTCAAGCCATCGTGCCACAGTGTAGCTCGAGTCAGAACAACATGAGGACCTCACAATTGCTCTTGTTCGTGGCCCTCTTAGCCGAGGCGCTTGTAGCCCTGGCGCCAGCGCAAGAAAGTGCTTTTGAACTTCCTGTGCAGCTCATTGGATTTCCGGTCATCATTATTGCAGTCCGTCTATCCAACTTCGTCAAGAAACTGGCTTATTCACTCAATCCGCGTGAGTATTACCTCTTGTTACAGTATTACGAGACTGCACTACCTGAGCACATCTGAGTGAAAGATAACCGTTATTAGACTATGTTATCCGATATATGTGGAATGAAATCGTAATTGTGGTACTGAGTCTGAATATGACCACCAGAATTCTAAGCTTGAATTCCAAAAGAGATATTACTGATTGGTCTTTTTGGACTGGCTTTGTAATCGACACGTGTTTGAGTGCGATGTCGAATTTCTATTAAAAGGCAGTGAAAATGATATTACCATAAAAGGGCTCTCGGATTCTTAAATCCATAGAGAACTATTGGGAAATAACATTTACATTTCTGTTTCATTCTCTTAATTATGTTGTAGACTTTGCTATGCGTGACGCTACATCGAGTGCAGTACGTTGGACATGGTTATTTCTTTGAATTGCATGCGTTTTCATCCAGGTTATTTTATCTGTGACACTCTAGGATACTACATGTTAATCGGACAACATTACAAAATATTTCTTAACTACTGTAAGGTTGAATGGAATGAAAATAGTCCATGTAGAGTTGTTGCTTTACGTCGCACCCACACACGCAGGTCTTACGACGCCATGGGCTAGGAGCGGGAAGGAACCGGCCGTGGCCTTCAGCCACAGCATTTGCCTGGTGCGTAAATGAAGAAAACACGGAAAACCATCTTGAGGGCTACCGACAGTGGGGTTCGAACCCACATCACGCAGTCACTCGCTCGGTATGTACAGAGGCAATATGAAGTTCTGGCATTGCATGTTGACGGCGCAAGGTGTTTCTTTCCAGCGTCACAGACGGACAAAAGCATTTCTGCAAATTCAACTTAATTCTGCCAACTGCTGTTCGAAGTCTATTTGGTTACCCATTTCTCTTTGTGACCACAAGGGAGAAATTCGTTTCGTTCCATCCAATTTGAAAGACACTCACTTCTTTCCTTGCATGTTTCCATCTGCTTTCCCTTCACAACTGTCGGTTGCACGAAGGAAGCTTTCCCTTGATGGGGCAGGAAGGTACCCATTATATTTCTTTGTTCAAATCTCCCCACCAGTAATACCAGCTAATTATTCGACTAACAATTGTTATATTACAGATTAGCAGTTACCACAGATTTGTTCGCGAATATTTCGTAATTTCATAAAAGTAATCGTCCCTCGGTTCTCATCTGAAAATCCCTAAATTATAAAAACTCACCGAAAACTTGAGTCTCCTTTACCTAAGAATCTTTTTTGTAAAGAACATTTGTGGTACTGCCTTTTGGGGCTAAGATGACCATGCGACATACAACTGTATGTATCTCTCTCAAGTGGAAAATAAAAATAAAAAATAAAAATGATACTTTTCTTTAAAGAGATTCCAAATACATATTTCCACGTTTGTAACGTATTCAGTTTTTGAGATATAAATATCCGCATAAAAAGAATTCAACCCCTTTATCAGTCCTTACCCCCACCCCCATTCATGTGGGTTTTCAAAAAAATACATGTTTATTTATTTTTATAGGTGGTTCCCAACACCAATTTTCACGTCTGCAACATCTTAAGTTTTTTAATATAAATATCCTTATAAAGAATAATTCAACTAATTTTTAACTTTTTTCAGCCCCGTCAAGTGTCCTTTCCGAAAACAAAAAAATACATGTTCCTATAATTTTTAAGGACTTTCCAAATACCAAGTTTCACGTCTGTAACATGTTAAGTTTTGACATATACTGTAGATATACCTGTGCACCTTTTAAAAATTCTCCCGCCTTTTCAATTCTTTTCACCCCCTTAAGTGGATTCTCCGAAAACAAAAATGGTGATCCTTTATTTTCAAAGGAGATTCCAAATACCAGTTTTCACGTCTGTAACATCTTCAGTTGTTGAGATATAAGTATCCTCATAGAAAGAATTCAATTTCTTCTTCACTTCTTTCCACCCCTCTCTCTTAACTCGATTTTCCGAAAACAAACAAAGACGTGTTTCTTTATTTTTAAAGGAGATTCGAAATACCATTTTAACGCCTATAACGTCTTTAGTTTTTTTAGATATCAGTATCCTCATACAAATAATTCAACTAACTTTTCTATTCATTCAACCATCCCCTTAAGTAATTTTCGGAAAACAAAATAAAATATGTTTCTTTATTTCTAAAGGAGATTTCAAATACGAATTTTCACGTATGTAACCTTCAGTTTTTTAAATATAAGTATCCTGATAAAAAGAATTCATCTACTTTTTCATCCCCACCCTACAATTGATCCCCCCCCCCCCAAATGCGTGTTTTTGTATTTCTTAAATTAGATTCCAAATACCAATTATCATGAATGTAACACCTTACTTTTTTATATATATGTATCCTCATAAATGAATTCAACTCCTTTTTCATCCCCCAGCCCAAGTAGATTTTCCACCAAAAATGTGTATTTGCTGATTTTTAAAGGAGATTTGAATTACCATTTTTCACAACTGCAACACCTCTAGTTTTTTAGATATAATTATCCACTTAGAAATAATTCTAAAAATATTTCAATTCTTTCACCTCCTCAAGTGGATTCTCGGAAAACTAAGAAATACGTATTTCTTTATTTTTAAACGAGACTCCAAATTTACGTCTCTGAGGTACTGTAGACATAATCTTTTTTGTAATTAATCCTCTTTGTAAATCCTTCAACGCTCCCGCCATGTATTGGATTTTCGATAAACAAAAACAACACGTGTTCCTTTATTTTTAATAGAGATTCCAAATGCCTATATTCATGTCTGTAACGTCTTCAGTTTTCGAGATGTAACTATCCACACTGAAGTTGCAAAAAATATGTGTTTCTTTATTTTTAAAGATGATTTTAAATATCAATTTTTACGTCTGTAAACTGTTACGTATCTGAGGTATAGATATGTACATTTAAACAATTCACCCCCGTTTTTACCCTCTTAACGACGGAATTTCCAAAAATCGTCCCTTAGTGAGCACTTGCACTCTAATATAAATGTATCCTCAAAATTCCATTCCTATATATTCAGTAGTTTTGGCTCGGCGATGATGAGTCAGTCAGTCAGTCAGTCAGTCAGTCAGTCAGGACATATTATTTTATATAGGCCTATATAGATTGGGTGAAGAACCGGGTTCGGTCGTAAGGTCATGTGAGGTGAATGAAACCTAGAACAGAAATGGAATCAGCCATGGAGCGTGTTAGTAACAGAGGGAGACCTTGAAAACAGTGGTTGGAATTGCGGTCTAATGATCTTAAGGAAATGACAGGTAGGAGTAAAATACTACTTGCAAGAGGAAAATGATGGCATAGACTTGCAGACTGAACGCGGAAAGGTACAACAGTCTGCATGAATGTGTGTCGTACGTTTTCTTGATGATGATGATGCTTTTTGTTTTTAAAGGGTCCTAACATCTATGGTCATCGGCCCAGTCGTACGTTTCTTAATGGTAGAGAGTATGAAGACCATAGATTAAACGAAATAGTCTTACACCAGGCTACATCGCCAAACCTTTCTGTGCTGCACTATTGTATCCTATAAACGAGTACCAGAGTCTCATTATGTTCAATCGTTTCTGTCCGTTACGACTCTTTGGTTATCCATAAACGTGGCTACACATTCGATGACATACTGTAGAACGTATGGGTTATTATGTGGGGGGAAATAGCTTTGCTTCAGTTCTATGCAGTAATCGTGAATTAATAAAATTATTTTCTTAATACCGTGAGAATACTTCAAGTGTATTACTAAAAATATTTGAGCAGAATAGCTCGTCCAGTCATACAGTTGTGTCCTACGGACAATAGGGAAATTTTAATTGTTACCTCCCACTTACCATTTTTTCGGTTTTTGGAGACTCCGAGGTGCCAGAATTTTGTTCAGGGGGAGGTTTTTAACGTGCCTGTAAATCTACCGACTCGGAGCTGACGCATTTCAGCAGCTTCAAATACCACCGGACTGAGCCAGGATCGAACCTGGCAACCGGAGCCATTCATCACGGAATGTGAACTTTACACCAAGAATAAATAACCATATGAAAATTGTAACAAATATCAAAAATGTATCATGAATTGGCTTCCTATAAAGAAAACTGGCCGCTGCATTTGGCCGTATTCTCTCAGCGCTACGCATCGAGGTGCAACATCAATCAGCCATGAAATGTCGCATTATGTTCACTGGCCGGGCGAAGTAGAACCAAATCTCAACCAGTTTATGCGAAACTCTAATTCATGCCATAAAGGACAATTCCGTTCTTCAACTCACTTCTTCTTCTTCGACCGCTAGCGCATACCTGTGCGAACTGTGGATTTGGCCCTGTTTTACGGCCGGGTGCCCTTCCTGACGCCAACCCTATGTGGACGGAAAGATTCAGGGTAGTTGCTAGTGTGACGAGGAGAGTGATGGGATGAACAAAAATTCCCAGTCCTCGAGCCAGAAGAATTAATCAGACGCGATTTAAATCCCCGAACCAGCCGGAAATTGAACCCGGGTTCTTCTCAATAGAAGGCATTTGGGCAAGGAATTGGACTTTTCTTCAACACACTCACTTCGGATATTACGACTTAAACTTCGTCGTCATATATCGCACATATATACTGCAAATGCTAAAATAGCATATTCTCAATTATATTCGAAACGCGTAGCTCCTTGGCTTTTGTTCTTTCAATTACTTGACTTTGGCGCTGTGTGCGGATTTGGCTCAGTTTTACGGCCTATGCCTCTGCTGACGCCAACCCTACATAAGGAATGTAATCCGTAAGGGTTTGAGTAGTATAAGTCACGGGTTCTGCGGCCTCCTCTTCCTCACGCTCTCGGGAGAGGCCTCCACCGCCACCGCAGGCTCTCGGGAGAGGCCTCCTTCTCACGCTGGCTAAGAGCGCAACCCTAACCTCAAATCCGCCATATTGAGGGGTCTTAACCTAACTTTTTATGTGTAACAGAGCTAGCCTAACATCATGGAAGGGCCTAACTTCAGTTTTACGGCCGGATGCCCTTCCCGACGCCGATTGCACAAGATGGCTTCTTATGAGGCACCGCCTAACCTCACATCCGCTATCTTGGAGGGGCTTAACCTAACTTATAATGCACAAGACAGCAAGTCTAACCCATGGAGGGGCTTCACCTCAGTTTTACGGCCGGTTATACATGGCTCCCTATGAGACGCCTTAAGGGTGCCTGCGAAAAATGGCTGCTGCTCTTATCAAGAAAGCTAGCTGAGAGGAAAACCTGCCGTGCTAGATTCATTAAATTTGGGGCTTAAATGCAAAATGTTAATATCTCGAAAACAGTGCATCGTAGAGCAAAACAGACAAATTTTTTCTGCATAATACTTAGGTTCTCAGTATCAGGAACATGATAGCATATGAAAACAATAGTGTAATCATGAAATCAACGGTTTGGTTCCTACTTAGGCCTTTTGGCATTTGCTCTGTTTTAGCTTCTTATGTCGTGTCTTGAAGTAAGTTTTCGTAACTTGATCAGGTCTTGGCATGGTAGAGAGTATAACGTACCGTGCTAGAAACAACGGTTCGATTTATTAAATTTGTGGCTTAAATGCAAAATATTAAATATCTCGAAAACGGTGCGTCGTCCAGCAAAACGGACAAAATTTTTCCGCCTAATACCCAGGTTCGCAGTATCACGAACGTGAAAATATAAGAAAAATGTAGTCTAATGATGATATTAATGGTTCGGTTTCTACTTAGGCCCTTTGGCATTGACAGCTATCTAAATCTACAAGATGGCTGCTATACATAGCGTCTTATGAGATGGCTTATGGGTGCTTGCACAAGATGGATGCTGCTTTTATGAGGCACCCTAGGGATGCTTGCGCAAGATGGCGGCTACAAGATGGTGGTTATACATAGCTTCTTATGCGATTGCCTAAGGGTGCTTGCACAAAATTTCTGCTATACATAGGCTCTTATGAGACGCCCTAGGGATGATTGCGCAAGATGGCAGCCACAAAATGGCGGCTATACACAGCTCCTTATGAGACGGAGTAGGGGTGCTCGCACAAGATGGCGGATATACACAGGCTCTTATGAAGAAAGCTAGCTTAGAGGCTACTGCGCAAGATGGCGGCTGCTGTTATGCATGCTGTGGAGGGCAATTTGAAATTCCACGTGCTCTCGTTTATAAGCAAAGCTACGTTCTTTTTGACAGCGGCCATCTTTAATCAACGGAGCGTCAGGCTGCCATCTTTAGCTACTACCTCTGAAATGTGGTGGCAGCAATGTCCACGCGACAGCTGTCACCCGCCATCTTTAAACAATAACGCATCGTGCAGCTATTTTTACGGCACTAAACCACATCCTTATACATGTGGTGGAGGGTGATTAAGAAAAATTCCGCGTGCTTTTTTGACAGTTGTCATCCGCCATCTTTAACTAACAGAACATGGTGCTGCCTTCTTTACAGCACTAAACCTCTTACCTTTGAAATATGGTGGTGAGTAATTTAAAAAATCCATTAGCTGTTATCTTTAAACAGTAAAACTTTAGTGCATTCGCGAACCTACCCTCTCATCTACCATCTTGAAGGAGACTATCCTTAGTTTACGACAAGATGCCCTTCCCAACGCTAATTACACAAGATAGCACTTAGAGGTTACTACACAAGATGGTGGCTGCTGTTATGATCTTCTCCTCTGGTAACATGCATCGCGAAGGCTAGAGTGAGCACGTTCTGCAGTGATGACGTCATTGTGCATGTTTAGACTTAATCGTTTTCTCAGGAATAAGTAGGCAAAGGAATGCAATAAGTATGCATCATGAAAGCAAGAGTGTTCATGTGCTGCAGTGATGACGTCATCATGGTTGTGCATGTTTAGATTTGCAGATTACAAAAGAAGTGAATGAAACGTGACAAAACTAGAATCGAACACTGTACCCGATGTCGTTAACTTCAACATGCGTTCAGAACATTGTTTGATGTGTTCAGATCACTAAATAAGTAATAACAAGACTAGAATCGGACACACTACTCGACACATGTGTTTAGAACATGTCAGGGCTACATTTGTCCTTAGAAGATCATATTACCGCACATTCCTTGTAGGGCTAAAGGGCTAAAGGGCTAATTGGCTAAAGGGTTAATGGGCAAAGGGGCTAAAGGGCTAATGGCATAAGGCCTAATGGGCTAGGGTGCCTCTCCTCTCTTTATCCGGGCTTGAGACCGGCTCTACGTCTAGAGGCGGAGTTAACACCCTAAGGAAGGGATAATATTGGAAAATAATCTATACGAATATAGCTACTCGATCGACTATATACTGCAGAATGATGGCGAACATTGCTAATGGGATGTTTTGGCAGGACAATGCCCGGTTTCACACTGCACGCATCTCCAGAGAAGCTCTCTACGACATCACAACCTTAGAATGGCCCGACAGATCCCCGGACCTCAGACCTATTGAGCATGTGTGGGACATGATGGGTCGACAACTGGCCAACCGTCGTCAGCCAACCACAACTCTGGAACAACTGATCCGTGCAGTGCAGCAAGCATGGGCCACAATTCCTCAGGAAGCGATCCAGGGCCTCATTGACTCCATGCCTCAACGAATTCATCAATGTATTGCAGCTCGTGGAGGACACATCCTGTATTGATTGTTGTCCAAACTTGCGGTCAGAGGGACCTGAAAGTGTAATCATTGAATCACAACCGAACACTCGTCCTGCATGTTCAATTGCAGCGATGTAGCACCACTCCTTCTGGATGTTGCAATTTCCATTTTCTTCAGTGCGTATATATATATATATATATATATATATAGGTAGGAATAAATTATATGCAGTTTCTTACATTAATTGAACTGATATAAATGTCTATATGTGCAGCACATGTTTCATGACATAAGCTCACACACAATATGATCATTCGACTACGTAAATAATAATTAAAATACCAATACTAAATGGATGTACATCACTTCATAGCCATACAATAATAATAATAATAATAATAATAATAATAATAATAATAATAATAATAATTCGAGCTCGATATTTGCATTAGTTACCCAAGGGTGAGGGAATATTGTTTATCGCACTTGCGTCAATATCCCCTCTATAACTTGAAAAAATTTCTACGTTATGTCACACACGTCGACTTTGCCTTGGACGTAGACTGCACCTTCTTTCTTCATCGTAGTCCTCCTCTTGACCAGTATATGCCGTGTCAGGGGCTGGGGTTGCCTCGCTGCGAGCCTCTTCCTCGATGATTGTCGATGTGTTCTCCTCACGATGACCACATGGTGCTCTGCCATTAGTAGCTTCTCCTCCAGGCTTACTCTGTATGCGCAGGGTTTGGGTGACTCACCGGAACTCCGATGCGTGGACCTTGACAGGAGAGTTGGTCTTCAGTAAGTAGACTCCATGGCCCAGCTGCTTATCCACCTCGATGGTACCAACACACTTAGGTGCGAGACCTGTGTGAAACAGTCCAATCTTATTACTGACTGGGTGGTTACGTCTTAGTACTTGTTGACCTGGTAGGAAGTTCTGGGTCTCTTCGACACATTGAGCGTTGGCCTGGGTAAGGGATCTCTTCTTGGCCAAAGCTTGCTTCTCTTTGATGTTCTGCTGCCGCTGCTGACACTCTGCCACGGAAACAGCTGCATCTTCTTGAACCGAAGTAGGTGGTGGACGAATCTCCCAATCCACGGTGCCGTACAGTTGCCGACCAGGAAACAGCTTTGCTGTGGTATAACCGGTGACACGGTTAATGCGTCGTCGCAGGGCAGAGTGACTGTGGTATCTGACGGTCCCACAGTCGATGTTCTTTGTCTGTAAGTTGCACTGGTTGCATCCTTTTCAGCTCCTGGTTCCATCGTTCCGTTTGATTTTCCCTTGGATTGTACATAGAGGTGGTCCAGTGCTCCAAACCACATTCCGTAATCATTTGCTGCCACTTACTTGACGTGAACTGACTCCCTTTGTCTGAGAGAATGCACCATGGATAACGGTGGCGGCTGAATACCACGTCTTACAGGCTGGTGATGCATCCCGTCGTGGCTTCAGGTATCGGAAAGGCCTTAATCCATCTTTTGAAGAGGTAAGTGATTACTATGAGTCCTGTTTTACCCCATGGTGTTCTAGGGTAAGGACACATCATGTCCAGGGCTATGACTTCCCACGGGTGTTGTTGCCGTCTTCCTCGTTGGATGGAATCTGGATTCTGTTGCTCGCCTCGGTACAGCCACAGATGTATCACCCCTTCACTTAGTCCAGGATGTCTTTCCGCATGTTGACCCAGAAGAACCTTCGTCCTATGAACTGAAATGCCTCTTCGCCTCCTGGATGTCCGGCTTCCGTGCTGTCGTGGAACTTCTTGAGGATGTCCGTCGTGTGCTGTCTGGGGATCACAACTACTGCAGGCCTGTAGGAGAGGTGCGACCTATACATCAAGAGTCCTCAGTCAACACGGAAGTTCTTGTAGCACATCCTGAATTCCCTCGGAACAAGTCGACTATCGGTGTTCTGTCTCCAAATCAACTGCGTCATCCTCCTACAGGGCTTGTCTTGTTTCTGCCACTGTTTCATCACTCCCAGATTAAGTTCCTTCTTGATGGTCATAAGGAGAGGTTCCTTAGGCTCACTCTTGTGCTTTACGTGGAAACTCCTCGACATTGTGCTCCTAGCTTCAGGTTCCATCGCCGATGCCTATATAAGCTGTCTGCTCCTATGTTCGTCGGTCCTCGGACGTGACACACATCGAAATCAAATTCTGCGATTAACAGGGCCCATCGCGTCAATTTGGATTTTGATCCAGAGACCGAGTTCAACCATTTGAGAGCGGCGTAATCTGTGTAGAGCTGGAACTTCCTCCCCTCCAATTAGTCTCTGAAGTTGCCCATGACCCACACCACAGCTAAGGCTTCCTTCTCGGCCGGGCAGTAGCGTTGTTCGGTGGGAGATAGCTTCTTGCTGGCATACTCGACATTGTCCCTTCCGCCATCACTCCTCTCCTGGAATAACACCGTTCCTAAGCCGGAATCATTGGCGTCCGTCTGCAGGCACATCTTCCGTTGAGGGTCGGGATGGGCTAGACCGGAAGCGTTGCATATCGCAGCCTTAATGCCTTGGAATGCTACCTCTTCCTTGCTGGTCCATCGGAACGGGCGATTGTTATGGAATAGATCGGTGAGTGGTATTGCCTTATCTTCAAAGTGTGGCACGAAGCTGCTATACCATCCACGGTAACCAAGGAACTGACGTACTTGTCGCTTGATCCGTGGGCGTCCATCTTCTTTGATAGCTTGATTCTTCTCCGGTTGCCTTTCTAAGCCTTCAGAGGTTAGGACATGGTCAGGATACTCTACGCGGAACCGGCGAAGTGTCACTTCTCCAGTTGGCAAGTCAGTCCCTGAATCTTCAGTCGTTCCAGCACTTTCCTCAGATGTAAAAAGTGTTCTTGAAAATTCTTGCTGTGAATTAAAATGTCGTGGAGACACACTTGGCAAAAATCACCAACATATCCTGATAATACCTTATCCATCAGTCGCATGAAGGTGGCAGGAGAATTCTTCAATCCAAAGGGCATTATTGCAAACTGGTACAATCCTCTCAGTGTCATGAAAGCGGGCAGTGGTCTAGAATATTCCTCGACTTCCACTTGCCAGCATCCGGAGTTGAGATCAAGCTTGCTGAAAATCCTAAACACACTTACTATTTTCAGCGAGCTTTTCAGTTCAGGCATGGGGTAGGCATCACTAACGGTCTTCTCGTTCAACCTGCGACGATCCACACATAGGCGATACACTCCATTCTTCTTCTTCCGTAGGACGGTAAGTGAAGCCCAACCGGATCTAGAGGGTTCGACGAGACCTTGCCGTTCCATCTATTGAATGTTCTGGATGACGAAGTGGCGATTATCAGGGTTGATTGGATATGGACGTTGCTTGATGGGCGAGGAAGCTGCATTGAACGGTATGCGTTACCGTGGTAATGCGTCCTATTTTATTGGTGATGTGTTACGGAAAGTCCTTTAAGGTGTGTCTCATCTCCTCTTCTTCACTCGGTCGAAGATGTGTTAACTGGATATCTCCTAGATTTACGTCTACTTCCGTATCCTTGTGAGGCCACAGATTTCCATCGTGCCAGGCGACCCTCAGATGTCTGTCTTTTCAGAAAAAGACTTCACGAGCTACATAGGCTAGGATCACCTTGCATTCCACCAGAAAATCATGACCTAATATCGCACACTGAGAATAACACGGCCACAACTCAAAAAGGTAAAATTTACAGGAGGGAGATTTGAAAGTTTGCTTCTTGCATATAAAATCAGATTATTCATATATCAAAGTAACTGTTTATTACAATTACTTCGGTATATACACTTTTTTACTTTGGTCTACATACGCTTTGATTTATGCAATTGTATGCGAGATAATCTGATTTATATTTATAAAATTTGTACTTGTGGCCTTATAATACCAGCAAGGTAGATGATTTACTAACAATACTTCGAAATTGTAATGGAAAGTATGAATACCAACTTGCATAATGATCACAAACACACTTTATTCTGCAACATTTACTACACAATAACTTAACCAAAAACCACTTTTATAATATTCAAAGTACAATAATTTTGTCAACATAATTCTACAGCTCCTCACATTGGTAATCAGCTTCCGTAAGGTCCGCTTGTCTGTCCTATTCATTTTGATCATGAGCTTGTAGGCTTTTAAAGAACTGGTGATGAACTCTAGGAATGACACCAGCTGAACACAAGTCGAGGAGGTTATTTTGGGTGGACATGAATAAGCCTGTTCCAGAAGTGGTAAACTTGGACGTCCTCTTACGTGTATTGTTTTAAAGTCCTGGTCTTCGTAGTCTGTTTTGTAGAACAGAACGTTGGCTGAATCCTTTCTGGTTTTGATGATTTTGAAGGAATTCCAGTCCACTTTCTGGCCATCTTCGTTGACTGTGAAATTCTTACCCATATTCTTCGCCAGTTGTTTAAAATCCTTAATGTACTCCGTCGCAAGCTCTCTTACAACGTATGGCTTTCCTTCTTTCTTAGCTAACTGTACCAGAGGCACCCACTGCGTTGGTGTATAAATTGGACCTGATTTCAAACTCCTTGCTTTCTGCTTCTCGATTGTAGAATGCATACTATATCCTTCGTTCTGTGTATGTACAGCTATCAAATATTTATGGGTAATTTGTGGAATACTAAGTGTCTGTACAGCAAAGAGGTACAAAGATGCTATAAATTTATTCTTATTTTGTCCACCAGCATTATCTGAATAAAATACAACACGTTGATTCTGGCAATGTTCTTCTAGAAAAGTCAAAACACAAGTTCCAATTTCATTGACTCCACGATTAGCTATGGATTCGTTCCAAAAGAAACAGTACCCTTCCTTCTTTCCGATATCATAAACAGTAAAATTATAACAATTCAACTTTCTCTTCTAGTACAAAACTGAAATATCACCACATATTGCTTGAAGGACTGCCTGTAAATCAAAGCATGATACAGTCAATGACCCTTCATTAGCAAGAACACTATCTTTGGATTTCCCTTCTCTAGTTAGAAGTTTCCTTCCGCAATGATATTCATACATTGCTCCTTTCTGTTCCTTTTCTTCATCACTGGCATTTTTGTAACTTTCACAGAGCGCACACTGATCTTTCTTTGGCACAAAAAAAAGAAAGATTGAAGTCTGTATTGAAAATTTCCCTATATAAACTGAGCTTCACTGAAGGAAGTCCGCTTTTGGTTTGATTTTCCCGATACAGTCGGTACAGCTCCCATCTAGATACGCTTTACTTGTTTGAGCTCGAAGATAATGCGACTCTGTTCTGGGGAACGAGCGTATATGTACTGTTCCTTCAACGCCTCATCAACTTTATGCTTTGTGTGTTTTCCGCGTTTCTCCTTCTCTAAAACTCCATGTTCGTCAACTTTATTCGAGCAGTTCCTTATGAACTTATCTCCTACATCAAGAGTTTTCATAAAAAACTGCTTACAGACCCTTATTTTATTTCCGTCTACAAGGAAGTAGTACGCAATATTACATCCCCTCTGGCTGCCTTCTTTTGAATATCTGTACCTTGGTTGCACTTTTTGGGAGTGACTGACCACAAAATTACGCTGCAGGCCATAGTCTCCTAATTGCCAGTAGGATTTATTGATTTATGCTTGTCTTTCCTCTGTAATTTTGGTGGGACATTGAAGACGGCACTTTTTCCCACAAACACCTCTAACTGATTTCGTAACTATTTCTTTATTGGTTACAGTGAGGTATGTCTGACCTAAATTTACTCTTGTTCGCTTTCCATAACTCTGGCTGACGTTTCCTTTTCTTGCTCTACTTCACTTTCACTCTCGGTAGAATCCTCTGTTGTTTCTATTTCAGGCACATCACGCTTTTCAAAATGTACTAATTGTGAGATATCACTATCACAAACAAACTCTTCCAGAGCCCTACTCTGCTTCCCTCGATTGACATTCTTTTCTTGTGAACCGGTCTGCAAAAGAGAAAAAATAGACCCTCTGTACTTCGTCTGCTTGTTATGACTTAATTTGAAAGAACTACCTATAGCATGTTATTTATAAAAATGTACCTCTGAGGCCATTGTGTTTGTATTGCACAAAGCTCCACTCGTCCCTCAACAGTTAGTGCATGTTGCAAGTGGTGATCTGATACTCTGAGGGAGATGAGCTGCTTTCACAGGCACGAGATCAGTGTAAACCTTTTCTTCACCGGCGTTTATCTACAAGTAACAAAACATAAAACTGACATTATTATATTTTACACAGTTATTACTACCCAGGTGATTTATCCAATGGATATTAGATTTCTGAATTCAACTTGCCTGTAAATCATCACTGTCTCTATCTGGTTTTAAAATATCGAAGTCGCTTTGGCCCTTTGTAGGTGCTACAGGGGTACTTCGCATCTCATCAAGTTCAATTCCATGTTGGTGTTCAACAATCTATAACAAATTAATCAGCCTTAGGTACGCTCTCCGTTCCCTCATAATTTCATGAATATTTAAGAAATGTACGAGTATGAAAAACAGCAACAGGGTACAAAGTTACTGCTTCCAGTAGTACACTAAATATATTAAAATAAACGATCAACTTAAACCCATATACTTCCAGTTACAGCTATGATAAATCCCAGATATAATTTTGATCATATTTACAGGTGGCTGCTTACCCCCGAATCATAATTTGTGGCAGGATGGAGCACCATTATCATCATTTTCCTTATTCGGGAAGATCCTGTATTGTTCATGTCCATTTTGATACATCCAAAATCACAGAATAAGGCAAAACTGATGAACGCAACGCACGGAAGTTTCTCTACTATAATCACTAAGGAATTCCCTCCAATTCAATGTACATTATTAATGACAATAAGGAAACTGGATTTACATTGTAGCAACAAGAGCCCTCCACTCAGAAATGTGAGTGTAATAAGGCCACAACCTAAGATGCGTACCTGCACAACAGTGAATTGGTATGGAATGCAAGTATAATACAGCCATATGTCAAAATGTGGCTATATTGTTCTCACCACTAAGATTAAGAAACCAAAATGTTATAAGGAATTATCTGCCCTAAGGTGGAAAAAAATTAAAATATATGTATGGCCATGTTACACTAAATAGATCATGACTAGATGATATTATTACTTGAATAAAACGAAATATATTTGTTTTGGAGATCAGTATGCGATATGATGTCAGGTATCAGGTTCTGAATCCCTGCAATATCAATAAAATTACAACAGGCATGTTACAGGTTACTCCGTCCGCTGCTCTCACAACCCTTCCGAGATGGTGAGACTTCATAGGCGATAGTAATCTGGCGACAGCCCTGTTGGCAAATGAATCGCTTGCTTGGCTGACTTGAGTGGCTGAAAAATTCTCGTTGCTAATCCTTAAGATGATAGCTGGGCGGGAATGGCCTATCCTACTCACTATGTGACCAATCCCTCTCCTACATGACCAGGGTTGCTCGTATGTCAGGTCTTGAGCCCAGTCCTAGTTTCTCCGACGTCAGGGTTGGGCACTTGTTCTTCAGGTGTCCTGTTCTTTCACACTGGTAGCACTTCCTAACTGCGCTGAGATCTTCCGTAGCTTTCCTCTTGTATTCCTCCTCCAGCTGGGCGATGATTCTGCGTGGATCGTCAAAGGATCTTGGTTGTGATACTTTCACTAGGGGTCGAATCTTATCGTGGAGTAGCTCTGTGATATCTGGTAAGATCTCGTTTTCGCTTCTTTCTGGGTGCAGACGCTTGAAGAGTTGGTACTTCTGTAGGACGAAGGCACTAGCTCTTGCCAGTGGATTGTGCCTCAGACAGTACCTTCCTTACCACGGAGCTCTTCAACCCTTCGGAATTAAACCAAGCGACTAATTCCCTCTTGAAGTCCGTCCAGTTTAAAATTAAACCCTTCAAGTTATCCCACCAAGTAGCAGCTGGCCCCTTTAATGCCGGTGTGATGAGTTGCACGAAGATGTCCCCTGGTAAATTAGTCCTTCCCAATAGGTTGACCGATCCCTCGACGAAGCTAGTAGGGTTCTCCTCCAGTCGCCCGTGATATTCTAGAAGGCTCTCTATAATCACCTTCGGGTCTAGGTGTGCTATATTGCCGGTTAGGTTTGAGGGGTTTAGAGGTGTTGGGATACGTCCTGTTTGCGTTACTCTATCTTCTACTGCGTGAAAGATGTTTACTCTTATATTCTGCATATCTCCCTTGATGGTCGAAAACCTGTTTTCCAACCTTCCTTCAACAGCAGAAATACGACTCCCAAGATTTCCCCCGACGTGAGAGATACGGCTTTCAAAATTTCCCTCGATATTAGAAATCCTCCAGTCAGCCTGTATCCCTTTATGACTTAAATTTACACTTCACTTCGGCCGAATCCACTGTTGCGAACGACGAAACAACATATCGGCCGCACATAACAAAGTTCAGTTCCATAGGCGCACAAATACAATTTTGAAACAAATCAAATGGAGGACCAGACTGCCCCAAACGAGCAGACACAAACACATCACTCACAAGGTGATTCAAACATTCATTACACATGAATAAAACACTGCATATTTACATATTATGTACAACAAATTCGGAGGTACACCAAAACACGTGTACTGCTGTCGGTCGCCATGTTCAGTGTCTGGGTAAAACAAAAACGCAGCAGCACATTGCCAACTGTTACAAAATGAAATGCGGCAGACGAGTACCAACACAAAAGCTGCAACATACTCCCCCCTTTGAGGGATCTCAACACTCAAAATCAAAGTCAAGTGTTCATGTTCATCACAGACAAATTAATGAAAAAATAAACTCAGATACAACATATACAAATATACAACTACTAGCGAATGTACCCGTGCTTCGCTACGGTATTCTACATTGTATTCGAATATCGAAGTAAATAGTGTACATGCAGTAAATAAGATTGTTTTAAAATTGCATGTCTCTTAGCGTTATCCGAGAAAGAGCATGGGGAGGTCCCCGTACGTTGTTTCCAATGTAAAGTGTTTGTTACGGAATTGTGATATAACGGCAGGCTCACTTGCCTACTGCCATTCACAATCGATTTGAGAAGTTTATATTATAATTGCAGGCCCCATTGCCTACTACGCGGACAGAATCGATTTGGGGAGTTTTCGTTAAAATGGCAGCCCCCTTTCCTACTTCCAGACAGATTACAGTTGAGGAGTTTCTATTATAATGGTAAGCAATTACCCTACTATCACTCGAAATTGAGTTGTGCAGTTATCATTATAATGCCAGGCCCATTTTCCTACTGCCAGCCAGCTTACTGCCAGTCACACCAAGTTGGTGAGTTTCCATCAATATAGCAGGCCACTATGCCTAATGCCAGTCACATTTTAGATGAGGACATTTGAATGGGTGAAAACCATAACGGTATAAGTAACATTTTGGTCATTCAGAGAAAAAGACATTTAAACATCTTCAACACTCATATAAAGCATGGTATTTGTAGTTATACCACCCATCACTAGAGCGCAGAATATTACCGCTATCACTTGTATCCCCTGGTTGGTGAAAGGATACATCCTCCTGGAGTTACATCCTGCACTTAACTCATTTTTTAAAGAAATGTCACTTATACCGTTATGGTTTTCACCCATTCATTTGTTTCTAATTGCGGGCACCCTTGCCTACTGCCAAACACAATCGGGTAGGGGAGTTTTAAACAAAACTGCATGCTCACTTGCCTCTTCAAGTCAAATCGAGAAGGGAACTATTCATTACAATTGTAGGCATTCCTTACTAATGACAGTTACACAGGAGTTGGAGAAGGAACCCTTTCCTACTGCCAGTCAAAGTCGGTGTGGGGAGTACTGATTACAATATCAGACTCACCCTTTCTCGATCGCTAAAAATCGACATCAGTGAATATATATAGATCGACATACGAAAGTATATGCGTGTTTACAATATTGAAGACCTTCATTTACAGATAAACTGCTACTAAACGTACGTCATATCGACAAAAGATCATACCATAAGACACGCCGGATTTAGTGGCCTAAATGGCTGGTCCTATGATATGTCATCTATCCTTGGGTCAGATTGAGTTAGAAACGTGGAACAGGGTAAAGGTTTTGTAAGATTATCTCACATTACATTACTTTTCGGATAATTATGTGACAGCTACATACATAGCATTTGGCTCACATATGCCTACTGGGTGGGACAATTTTCGTGAAGAGTATGATGATTCTGTATTTCATATAAGTAATTGAAAGTATGAATTATGCATGTGAAAATTCCAAATTGACTTAACATCGATTAATAGAGAAAAATCAAACGTAAAAGGGATACAGATACGGCAAAAAGTCATAAGACAAAGGTTGTAGATCATTCCAAATTGAACGGAGATTGTGCAATCCGTTATGTGATAGGAATTTCCGAAGGTGTGCACCATCATTAAAATTGCCTGCATATTTCGATATTCTTCGGGGATAAAAAGTGAAAAATTTAATGATCTAGGATGTTTTCCGTTCGTTACAGGCTAAAACGTATAATTTTGTCAAATTTCAATTATCTTCTTTTTCTTCTGGCAGATTATGCCGCAATCTGGATTTTGGGCGAGGCGGGTAAAAATTAGGACCAAAAATTATGGATATGGTCATTATTACCCCTTAAACGGAAAGCTGTACGAAAATACCGCCAAAATAGTCAGTGTAGAGGCACACAGTCGTTACGATTTCATTTATATAGTTAAGGAATCTGCTCCATGTAAACCACCTTTTGGGCTATGTCCGCTGGACTTAACCTGCAAAACTGACCATTCATGATATCTCCCTTATTAATCCTCCTGACGAAAAAATGCACATGAAAAGAAAGGTTTAGAGGTGGAATTCCATCACGTTTGTTCGATTTCCAGTCAGGTTGCTCTTGTTCTGTATATACTGTGGAAGAGTAAAATCACCATTTGTGTTCCCTATAAACCGCCAGTCGATTCCGGAACATGAAATGTTATTTACGTGTAAAACCTACCTTTGGACAGGTGGATGCTAAATATAAATTTTGGTTCGAATGTCTTCAGTAGTTTTCAAGTTGTAAGGAATACGCTTTACACGCACCCACTCGTGAGTCAAGTCCGATGGGACTTGTACAGAAAAACGGTCCGTTAATGATATCTCCCTTATTAATCCTCGTATCGAAATGATGCACATGAGAAAAAAGATTTAGAAATTAATTTCTACCAAGGTAGGTAGATTTCCATTAAGTTTGGTTGTGTATATTTTGTGGAAGTGCAAAATCACTGTTTCGGTTTCGTATAAACCCCTAGTCAGTTCAGGGATTTAGAAACAATATTTGCCCTAAAACCTATCAAGGACAGGTGTATTCTAAATATGAGTCTTGGTGGAAATACATCCAGTAGTTTGTAGCACTCGCGTACATACGGCGTAATTAAGGAAGAAAATAATACAGTTAAGAAAGTTGAAAGTAATAGAAAATGGGTTATAACTGAGGACAGCCGGATAACGACAAATATGTAAATGCCAAGTGAATATATTGGAATATCAAATGCCTCTCAATAAATTATGCTAGTGCGAGTTATGGATATAATAAAGCGGTAACAGAGGACAAATTTAGGTCCAGTGATTCTTAGGTAAACAAATAATAAGAAGATGACTAATGGTGTTATTACTTAATCTATTCGAGGGCGGTTATAACATCCAACGATATTCCGCCAATATCCCGCAGATGGGCCGATTGACGCCTCTCTTGCCATCTACCGAAGGAACAACCAGGAATTTAAAAGCATGATGAGGAAAATGGCAATACGTTACTTCCCTACTGGCATGCAGTCAGAGACGTTGCCATGGTAACCTGTAGATTCGTTGTCAGTCTGTCGGTCACTAAATGGAGAGCATGATACCAGCAGAAAATTGTAAATTTCTCCGTCATGTGAAGAGTAAGGCAAATTATGAACATAACGAAAGTTATTTATAATGCAGAGACGTTTCACGTACGGTAAACGAAGTTTACAGAAAATCAATAGTATAAGAGAAAATGGAGGAAAACCATTTTGGTTTTCCTATAAACACCCCGTGTATTCAATGATTTTAAAATGATATGCATATCGATACCTTCCCGGGATGAGTATACTCTAAATATGAAGTTTGGCTGAGATCTATCCAGCCGTTTCGACGTGATGGTGGAAAAATCATTCTGGTTTTCCTATAAACCCCCCGTCTATTCAAAGATTTTAAAATGATATGCATATCGGAACCTTCCTCGGGATGAGTATACTCTAAATATGAAGTTTGGCTGAGATCTATCCAGCCGTTTCGACGTGATGGTTGAAAAACCATTATGGTTTTCCTATAAATCCCCCGTGTATTCAAAGATTTTAAAATGATATGCATATCGAAACCTTCCGCGGGATGAGTATACTCTAAATATGAAGTTTGGTTAAGATCTATCCAGCCGTTTCGATGTGATGGTGGAAAAATCATTCTGGTTTTCCTATAAACACCCCATGTATTCAAAGATTTTAAAATGATATGCATATAGAAACCTTCCCCGGGATGAGTATACCCTAAATATGAAGTTCGGTTGAGATCTATCCGGCCGTTTCGACGTGATGGTGGAACAGACAAACAGACAAACAGACAGACAGACAAACAGACAAACAGACAAACAAACAGACACGAAACGTAAAAAACACCGATTCGGTCTTGAGTTGACCTAAAACGGATAAATATCTGAAAAATTGGCTAAACAAAAGAAATTACAGACAGCGGACCCCCTACAATTTTATTTATATAGATACAACATCCTTGGTCAATGGACACAATTTCACTATGGCACGGCGCAAAAGACCAGTTTTAGTCTTTACACTGACCACACGAGTAATATTGTCACAACCAGGATGGAGCTCCTGGATTATACCAGTTTTCCAAACCAGAGGAGGAAGATTATCCTCCCTTAGAAGCACTAAATCTCCCACAGTTGGAGTCCACTTTCCTACAGAAGACCATTTACGTCTTTGTTGAAGTGATTGTATGTATTCTTTTGACCACCTCTGCCAAAAAGCGTGATACAGCTGTTGCACCAAGTTCCATTTAGTTAGACAGGAGTGGGAGCTGTTGGATATGTCTGGAGAGGGGAGAGAGGTCAATCGTCTCCCTACTAGAAAATGTCCAGGTGTCAAATAGCATTGATCATTGGGGTCGTCAGTCATTGAACAGAGAGATCTCGAGTTCAATACAGACTCAATTTGATACAAAAGAGTACTCAGCTCTTCAAAATTAAGAATGCATTTTCCTAGGGTCCGCTTTAAAAGTGATTTTGTGGACTTTATTCCAGCTTCCCAAAGTCCACCAAAATGAGGACTGGAGGGTGGAATAAACTTCCAATTCACATTAAAATTAGATGAATATTCCTCTATTTCAGTAGAACTATCCTTAATAAATCTTAATAACTCATTGTTGGCTCCAACAAAATTTGTGCCATTATCACTCAAGATGAGATTTGGAAATCCTCTACGCGCCGTGAATCTTCTAAATGCGGCGAGGAAGTCCTGGGTCGTTAGACTCTTCACAGTTTCAAGATGTATTGCTTTAGTGACAAGACAAACAAAGAGAGCAATGTACGCTTTAAACTTTAATTACTCCTCGGGTTATCACCTTTAATGATGATTGGGCCACCATAATCAAGACCAACCTTAACAAAGGGTAATGATGGCTCAACTCTATACAAGGGTAACTGACCCATTATGTGAGTGGTGAGTGGAGGTTTGCTCTTGAAGCACTTGTAGCATGAATGGATCACACCACGAACAACTGTCTTCCCACGTGGAATCCAAAATCTGTTACGCAAGGAAAACAATACAGCCTGAGGGCCGGAATGCAATAGCATCTCATGTTCATGTTTAACAATCAGTTTAGTAACAAAGTGTTTCGGAGGAAGAATGATGGCGTGTTTTTCATTGTATTCCAACTGAGAATTCATGAGTCGACCACCGACTCTCAACAACCCGTAATCATCGAGGAATGGATTCAAAGTTTTCAATGAGCTCGAAGAGGCAACTACATTATTAGACCTCAAGTCATGAAGTTCCTTTCCATACTCACTAGCTTGCATTAGACTTATTATTTTCATTTCACTAATCCTCAATTCTTCAGCGGTGAGTGGACCAATGACTCGAGCATCCTTAGTGGAGCGAACATTGGTAATAAATCTCAGAACATAGCTATAAACTCGCTTAAGTTTGAGAAAGAACGAAAACTTCTCTAACTCAGGTGGGTGCATATTAACTAGCAAGACTCTCAAAGAGGGTTTCGATTCTGCATTCACAGCAGATGGTGTATTACTGGCAACAAAATCAGGGTACACCGGGAATAATTCGCGCAACCAGGATGGACCATGCCACCATACATCAAGAGAAAACATTCGTGAGAGTAAAACACCTCGAGACAAGTGGTCAGCTGGATTGCTGTGGGTAGGTACGTGTCTCCAGTCTGAGACTGAAGTGAGGGATTGAATTTCAGCAACTCTATTAGCGACAAAGGTTTTCCAACAATTGGCGGGTTTCTGTAACCAACACAGAACTATCGTGCTGTCAGTCCAGCAGTATGTTGAGAAAGGAATGTGCAATTTCAGCGATTCAGTTACCTTACTCATTAGGCGAGAAAGCAATAGAGCAGCACAAAGCTCTATACGGGCAATAGATTGCTGTTTTAATGGAGCAACTCTCGATTTAGAAGTCAACAGGATCACTGATACCTCATCATTATCAGATACTGTCCTAACATACACACAAGCACCATAGGCAGCTTCTGATGCGTCAGAAAAGCCATGGATTTCAATAACCTTATTTTTAGCAAAGGGCATTACATTTCTTTGCACTCTGAGGTCATTAAGCAAGGGGAGCTCACTGTAGATAGCATTCCAGATTTCAAGAATTTCAGATGAAGGTTCTAACACATCATCCCAATCAATTTTCAACTGCCAAAGAGACTGCAGGATAAGTTTACACTTAACTACGGCACATCCTAACAATCCAAGGGGATCAAATATGGAAGCAATGATAGTGAGAATGCTTCTCTTAGTGACTTACTTAGGTGCTTTCTTCAAGTTTATTTGAAACTGAAACTCATCACATTTAGGATGCCACACGATACCTAATGTTTTAATAGCTTCATCCTTAGTGAGGTTACAAGGTGAAAACATTTCTCTATCCTCTACAGGGACATTGGCAAGAGCTTCTGGACAATTTGACGTCCATTTTCTAAGATGAAAATGTGCACTATCAAGCACAGAAGAGATTTCTGATTGAAGCTCCTTAGCTTCTTCAACTGAACTAGTACCTGTCAGCAGGTCGTCAACATAAAAACAAGAGCGAATGATCTCTGATGCAGTGGGGTAAGATTCCTTGTGTTCATCAGCAAGTTGAACTAGACATCTCGTGGCAAGAAAAGGGGCGGAACTTTTACCGTATGTGACAGTAGTAAGACGATAGTCCTTGATTTCTTCATCAGTAGATTCACGCCAAACAATTTTCTGAAGATTTCTGTGGTCAGGATGAATTAGCACACATCTACACATCTTAGCAATGTCAGCCGTAAGAGCAACAAAATAGGTTCTGAACCTTAAAACAATGGACAGCAAGTCAGGCTGAGTAGTAGGACCAACCATTAACACAGAATTCAATGCTATCCCATTTGATGATTCACAACTTCCATCAAACACAACTCTCAACTTGGTTGTAGTGCTAGAATCCTTGAGCACACAATGATGGGGCAAGTAAAAGCTTAAAGAGTTAGAGGTCTCTGGAGGTGCAATTTCCATGTGACCCATTTCACTGTATTCACGCATGAAATCTACATACTTCCCTTTCAAGTCTGGAAGCTTAGCAAATTTATTTTCCATCTGTTTGAGCCTTCTAACAGCATTATGCTTAGACTCAGCCACAGGTGGCACTTCCGCACGAATAGGAAGTTTGACAACAAACCTACCAGAATCATCTCTTTGAACACTATTCACAAAGTGTTCTTCACAAGCCCTTTCTTCAGGAGTAAGAATTGGTTGATGAAGTTCTTCAAGCTCCCAGAACCTTTGGAGTTTAGAGTCAATAGAATCAAGTTTCACAAGATTGGCACGACGAGCCTTGGCATTATTCTTAATGCACGATTCAGGGAAAGTGCCGGAAAGCACCCAACCAAATTCGGTATCTAATAAGGCGGGATAACCCTTCTTATGCAAAATGTTAGAAGACACAGTTTCATAGTAGACATTAGCACCTAGCAAAATATCAATAGTAGAGGGCTGATTAAATGTCCTATCACTCAAAATAACATCATCAGGAATAACCCAATTAGAACAATCAATTTCCTGTGCCGGAAGTGGACTTGTGAATGTGTTCACGACTGCACAGTTCAACTTCAATGTATAATCTGATACATTTGAGAACAAAACAAGGTTACATGTGGAACTTACAGGAGACACATTCGAATTGCCTATACCAACAATAGGTAGACGACAAGACCTAGTACGGATACCAAGCTTCTTGACAAGATCAGAAGTCACAAAGGATAATTGACTCGCAGAGTCTAACAAAGCTTTAACTAGTATAATCTCTCCTGAGCTATTTTTTTTCCTACACACGCTGTGCTCAGCAAAACATTAGAACCTAGTCCTGAAACAACCTTCATGGCAGTGGGTGAAACAATTGCAGAACTTGTAGTATTCATATTATTGTTATTATTGGGACTTGCTTGTTCCTTGTGAACCAATAAGTTGTGGGGCCCATTACACTGGGAGCATTTGTTTTGCTTACAATGTTTAGAAACATGAAAAGCGGAAAAACAAAGATAACAAAGTTTATTTTCCCTCACAAACTTGCGACGGTGATCAATGTTTGCTTGTTTGAACTTTCTACAATCAGAAATGCTGTGATTATCAAGTTTGCAAAACCTACAATTCAAGGAAGTGCTATCGTTGGCAATGTGAAGGGCTTTTAGGTTGGATTTTAAGTCTCGTTTTTGCTCAATAACAGGTTTCTTGCATTCTGTTAGCTCTAGTGTTTGACATTTTCTTTCCAAGAAATCAATTAAATTATTTAGTGTGGGTATATCAGTAGAGGCAAATTTGTTTTCCCATTCACTTCTATGGTTGGACTTGATCTTACTTAGAATCAATTCCTGTAGCAAAATTTCATGTAGTGGAACTTGACCCTCCAAATTGTCAACAGCACTAAGATTAGATTTTACTTGGTTTATCAATTTGCGGTATTCAACGGAAGATCCACTAGTACAATTATGGAGATTGAGCAAATGTTTTACGTGCTGTGAAACAATCAAGCGTCTGTTATTGTACCTTTCATCAATTAAATTCCAAGCAACAGAGATATTATCAGCACATATGGATAGGTTATCTAACAAATCCCTAGGTTCGCCTTGAAGAGACGACAATAGGTAGTGTAGTCTTTGCACATTGTCAATGCGGGTATTGTTAATAACTAAGCTTTGAAAGGTGTTCCTGAAACTCAAGTATTTTGTCAAATCTCCTTTAAAAACAGGCAATTCAATGGGAGGGAGCTTCAAGCTACAGCTAGATCGAGTAGAGTTATCAGAGACAATGGATGTGTTACTAGGACTCCTGGGTCTTTCAAATGAACAAAGCAATTCTTGAATCCTACCAACTATTGTATCATACCTGTTTTCAAATTCATCATGCTCTCTGAAGTGAGTTTCGCTAGATTTTGAGTCTAATTCACATTCTAAATACTCCCTAACTGCACTGAATTCCTTCCAAATTTCTGGCAACCTATTCTGTTTGGAGATCAGTTCGTAGTGGTTGATATTATCTTGCTTTAAGTAATTTTCAAGGTGAGTTAATGACCTTTTAAGTAGACCACGTTTTTGAACAGCCTTTGCTTCGGATTCAAACACCATGATGAATACCGGTGGTTCAGGTAATCAATTATTGACAAGATAATAATAGAAATCAATCCTACAACTATGGTGACTATACAAACAATAAGCCCTATATTCAGTGCACTGCATTCATTTCGCATTGTTAGAATGAGTGACAGTCTTTGAATGGAACCAACAATGTAGGTAGATGCACAAAAGCATGATATAACGTATAATAAACCACGTACGTTCTAAAATATGCAAAATACACAAAGCGGCCCAACAAATTATTAGCACGAAATCGTATAATGCCCATGAGTAGTCAAGACAAATCTGTTATTCTATACACGGAAAGTGCTATAAGTAGGGTTAGGATATCAGGCAGGATGTCCACCCTAGTCAAGATAGGAACAATAAAGACAAATGGAACAGACTTACAGTACATGGCGGTGCTGTATCATCAATCATCACTACCACTGGAAACACTCCTTGGCTGGAATCACATGCCCAAAGTGACTGGAAAGTCCAAAGGATGACGTCTGCGATGTAATGTTCACTGGAGTCCAAATTCCAAGTAGCATTTAACATCTCGAACATCAGGGTATCAGATAAAGGCTGGCGTAAACAGCTCACAAGAACAAATGCAATAAATAGCACGTGGTAACTTCCACAGATTGTTAACGTGCGATATCAAAGCAGTTCCAAAACAATGTAGACTTCGTTGAAATCGCAATATGACGAATTCAAACATTCATAGTAATTAGCCTTAAGCACGACACCCTGGTGCTTTTATACAATAACTGTTCACGATGCTTTTCGCGCCAAGCTCGTTGCTATGTTCAAACGGCGATTGCAGGCAGCAATTCATGACGATAACAATTTTTAGGTGACTAGCACAATGTTCAAAGTTCACAATGATTCTCATCGCGGCCCGGAAGGACCAAAATTTTTATGTTGCGAACGACGAAACAACATATCGGCCGCACATAACAAAGTTCAGTTCCATAGGCGCACAAATACAATTTTGAAACAAATCAAATGGAGGAGCAGACTGCCCCAAACGAGCAGACACAAACACATCACTCACAAGGTGATTCAAACATTCATTACACATGAATAAAACACTGCATATTTACACATTATGTACATCAAATTCGGAGGTACACCAAAACACGTGTACTGCTGCCGGTCGCCATGTTCACTGTCTGTGTATAAAACAAAAACGCAGCAGCACATTGCCAACGTTACAAAATGAAATGCGGCAGACGAGTACCAACACAAAAGCCGCAACATCCAGTGTAACAGATAATAATAATAATAATAATAATAATAATAATAATAATAATAATAATAATAATAATAATAATAATAATAATAATAATAATAATAATAATAATAATAATAATAATAATAATAATAATAATAATAATGTTTCTTCTATGCCAATTTCTTTTCTTTTGTTAGGGGCTTTACTTCGCACCGACACAGATAGGGCTTATGGCGACGATGGGATAGGGAAGACTAAGGAGTTGGAAGGAAGCGGCCGTGGCCTTAATTAAGGTACAGCCTCAGCATTTGCCTGGTGTGAAAATGGGAAAGCACGGAAAAGCATTTTCAGGGCTGCCGATAGTGGGATTCGAACCTACTATCTCCCGGATGCAAGCTCACAGCCGCGCGCCTCTACGCGCACCACCAACTCGCCCGGTATGCCATTTCAAGATACATTTGTGTTTAAAGACGTTGGTTTAAATGACATAAAACGAGTTGTGTATTTTCTCAGAACAAATGCTGCTGGACGCGATGGCATACCTCTGTCTTTGTACAAATATATCATGTGCGCCATTCTGCCGATCGTAACACACATTATTAACCACTGTTTAACCCAAGGAATTTTCTGTACGGCGTGGAAGGATGCCCTCGTCATCCCAATCTCGAAAATGGATGGACCCAGTATTCCTTCAGATTACCGACCAGATTCTATCCTACCAGCCCTGTCCAAAATGCTGGAACGCCTGGTTCATGAGCAAATCCTTACGTACTTACATAAATATGCTTTGCTCAACTCTTACCAATCAGGCTTTAAGAAAAAACATGGTACCATGACAGCTCTACTGAAAGTGACAGATGACATTAGATATGCAACGGACAACAAACGAGTAACAATATTTACTCTTTTAGATTTCAGTAGAGCATTTGATACTGTCGATCCAAGGTTGCTTCTTACCAAAAATTACAGTCCTTAAACTTTAGCCAGAAAGTGCTGGTATTTGTCCATTATTACCTCACAAGCCGCCGGCAGTGTGTGGTTGCAAATAATAATAAATCAACGTGGCGAACAAAAATTATTGGTGTCCCACAAGGATCAGCCCAGGGCCCTCTCCTATTCACTTTGTATATAAATGATATCAACAGATCAATTGAGCACTGCAATCTCCATCTTTATGCTGATGATCTGCATATTTATTGCCACACTAGAACTAATAATATACAACAAGCAATGAAAATGAAAACCTACAACCTGTTTTCCAGTCATTGACCGGGTCAGGGATGGAATGAATGAAGCAGATATAGGCTATTAGTACGATGGGGTCGCCACTCCCAAAGTGATTTATTAATGACTGACAAATGCTATGAAATGAGTATGGAGAGTGTTGCTGGAATGAAAGATGACAGGGAAAACCGGAGTACCCGGAGAAAAACCTGTCCCGCCTCCGCTTTGTCCAGCACAAATCTCACATGGAGCGACCGGGATTTGAACCACGGTATCCAGCGGTGAGAGGCCGACGCGCTGCCGTCTGAGCCACGGAGGCTCTACGACAAGCAATATGTAATGTAAACGCTGACCTTGAGCAAATGAATGGCTATGCAATTAAAAACAACCTTAATTAAACCCCCATAAAACGCAATCCATTATCAACGGTACATCAAAGGATCTTCACATTTTAAAACAAAACTGCATTTCTCCCGTAACTTTAAATAATTCTGTCATACCTTATTGTGAATCAGTCTCTAACCTTGGAGTTATTATAACGGAAACTCTAAACTGGTCAGCGCAAGTTAAGAATATCTTTAAAAAGGTTTATTGTGGCTTGCACCCCTTAAAACGGTTCAAAAATATATTCCCTCGATCACTAAAAATTCAACTTTTTCAGTCATTATTATTTCCCATTTTTGACTACTGTGATGTAATTTTTACGGATATAACAAATGAACTAAGCTTGAAACTACAACGCACTCAAAATGCTTGCCTTAGATATGCTATGGATTTACGGTATGACGCTCGAGTTTCTCCCTACTATAAACAATTATCTTGACGACGACATATACTCTTGTGTGCCAGGTACTTTCCCTGCTTATCTCTCCAGCAATTTTCGTCACTTTGCTTCTTTTACATCTCCATAAAAATGAAATGTCGTATGGCTTTCAGTGCCGGGGTATCCCAGGACGGGTTCAGCTCGCCAGGTGCAGGTCTTTCCATTTGACACCCGTAGGCGGCCTGCGCGTCGTTATGAGGATGAAATGATGATGATGACAACACATACACCCAGCCCCCGTGCCATTGGAATTAACCAATTAAGGTTAAAGTCCCCCACCCGGTCGGGAATCGAACCCGGAACCATCTGAACTGAAGGCCAGTACGCTGACCGTTCAGCCAACGAGTCGGACAACATCTCAATGATACTCGCTCAGTGTCTTCCTAGAAATACCTGTCCACATTTACTATCACCGCTTCGAGATTGTGGAATGCTCTTCCTAATGGCATCAAAAAGCATATTTAAAACCTCTTATCAGCAGTTCCTCGTTAAGTGCTTCCAGCAAGGTACCTGTATGAGTAGAGCGAGTGATTGTGTGTGAAAATGATATGAGGTCATTGTACAATAAAATAAAAAATTGGGTCCATATGATCATTTAAATTAAATTAAAAACATCCGTACTGCATTTACGAAGGAGAAGTAGCCTAAACATAGCCTACAGTAATTAACTTACATCTAGTATTGCACGGATATATTTAGTAAAATTTCTTTTAATATTTTTTTAAGCTTACTAGTATTATTGCGTTCGTATTTCTTCGTTGTGTATTGAAATGAGTATAGTTTCAAATTTGTACATTGACTGACAGAGCAAATGCAACACCAAGAAGGAGTGATTAGAAAAGGATGAAAGTTGGGGAAAAAACAGAGACGGCACGGACGAATAATTGATGTTTATTTCAAATCGATATGCAGGTTACACAATGCGCACGGCATCGACTCAGTAGGATGTAGGACCACCGCGAGCGGCGATGCACGCAGAAACACGTCGAGGTACAGAGTCAATAAGAGTGCGGATGGTGTCCTGAGGGATGGTTCTCCATTCTCTGTCAACCATTTGCCACAGTTGGTCGTCCGTACGAGGCTGGGGCAGGGTTTGCAAACGGCGTCCAATGATATCCCACACGTGTTCGATTGGTGAGAGATCCGGAGAGTACGCTGGTCACGGAAGCATCTGTACACCTCGTAGAGCCTGTTGGGAGATGCGAGCAGTGTGTGGGCGGGCATTATCCTGCTGAAACAGAGCATTGGGCAGCCCCTGAAGGTACGGGAGTGCCACCGGCCGCAGCACATGCTGCACGTAGCGGTGGGCATTTAACGTGCCTTGAATACGCACTAGAGGTGACGTGGAATCATACGCAATAGCGCCCCAAACCATGATGCCGCGTTGTCTAGCGGTAGGGCGCTCCACAGTTACTGCCGGATTTGACCTTTCTCCACGCCGACGCCACACACGTCTGCGGTGACTATCACTGACAGAACAGAAGCGTGACTCATCAGAGAACACGACGTTCCGCCATTCCCTCATCCAAGTCGCTCTAGCCCGGCACCATGCCAGGCGTGCACGTCTATGCTCTGGAGTCAATTATAGTCTTCTGAACGGACGCCGGGAGTGCAGGCCTCCTTCATCCAATCGACGGGAAATTGTTCTGGTCGATATTGGAACAGCCAGGGTGTCTTGCACATGCTGAAGAATGGCGGTTGACGTGGCATGCGGGGCTGCCACCGCTTGGCTGCGGATGCGCCGATCCTCGCGTGCTGACGTCACTCGGGCTGCGCCTGGACCCCTCGCACGTGCCACATGTCCCTGCGCCAACCATCTTCGCCACAGGCGCTGCACCGTGGACACATCCCTATGGGTATCGGCTGCGATTTGACGAAGCGACCAACCTGCCCTTCTCAGCCCGATCACCATACCCCTCGTAAAGTCGTCTGTCTGCTGGAAATGCCTCCGTTGACGGCGGCCTGGCATTCTTAGCTATACACGTGTCCTGTGGCACACGACAACACGTTCTACAATGACTGTCGGCTGAGAAATCACGGTACGAAGTGGGCCATTCGCCAACGCCGTGTCCCATTTATCGTTCGCTACGTGCGCAGCACAGCGGCGCATTTCACATCATGAGCATACCTCAGTGACGTCAGTCTACCCTGCAATTGGCATAAAGTTCTGACCACTCCTTCTTGGTGTTGCATTTGCTCTGTCAGTCAGTGTATTATGTAGGCAGTTCCTTTTTCTTTCCTTCTTTCTTTCTTTCTTCTTTGCGTGTATATATTAATATGTTTGTCTTAAAATTAGTGTTATTTGTAGTTCTTAGTATTTTAAGTTGATCCGTGTCATTGTATTAACAAATAATATGTGTGTGGTTAATTGTAAGAAAGGACCAAGAGCCCTAAATTTGCCACAAAAAAGAAAGGCTTTTATCTATCCATCTATCTATTTAATGCCGGAAACCTGGATTCCCCCCCCCCCTCCCTGAGGTCCAAGATATCCCCTTCCTGCTGGCATACTCTACTATCGATCTGGTCAACCTGTGATGTCCGGTATCTGCTGCGTTAATCGATTGGTGACGTCGCTCATTTGCGATGAAATTTCGTCTCTTACGGTTGGAATTTTCGTTTGTAGGCCCTGATCTACATTGTAAACCTGTGTGTACACTTGTGCTATCTGTCCGGTTAAAACTGAGTTAGCTTGAATCATGGTCATTAAGTTAGAACACATTTTAAGGATATTTACCTTTTGTTCTGCCTCAGAATCTTCATCGACTTCGATGAAATACTTTCGGTATCTTCTCCTCTTCCCGTAGTCGCGCCTGTAGCGATTACTCTTGGTAAATTCGTCTTTGAGCTGTTTGATCTATTACACTCGTAAATTGTCGCCGTTTAACGTATCCAAGAAATGCTGTCAGTTGGTACAATTATTTCATTCACATCTATTTACAATTAACACACACATAACTTTAATCACAGTATCACAAACAAAACACTCACATCACAAAGACGCCATTTTAAAAACAACTGACTGTCACGTCAGTATGGAGGCTGCAACTATTGCATGTCACACGAGATAAATATTCTTGCTACACCATAACTCTTCTGAACAACAACTCCCTAACTAATAACTCCCTGTCACCGTCAAGATCGTCTCCTTATGTATGTCCTGTCCAGGCTTCCAGAAAGATGCATTACAAAAACCTACCTTCGTTATAATTCTAGGGTTCCTAATACACAGATGATAATGTACAGGATATTCTCCATCGTTCTCTTCACCTATTACTATTCCGGAAGTTACAGCGTGTTTCACAATTACGGATTACAAATTATATATACAGGTAAGAATAAATTATATACAGGTTATTACATTAATTGAACTGATATAAATGTCTACGATCATTTGACTAGATAAATAATAATACTATTACTAAATGGATGTACATCACTTCATAGCCGTACATTAAATTAATAATAATAATAATAATAATAATAATAATAATAATAATAATTCGAGCTCGATATTTGCATTACTTACCCATGGTTGAGTGAATATTATTTCAAGTTATATCTGTTTATCGCACTTGCGTCACCACATACCAGCCCTCCTGCCATTTATGAATTTCTGGCTGTACCGGGAGTCGAACCCTAATCCCCGAGGATCGCAGCTACACTACGGTAAGTCAGTAGTGATTACTGTCAATCACTCTGTGCAAAGCTTTGCATTGAATTAACGCTGTCAAATGCCAGGACTTCTTGCAGACACTTCTGAAATCTGAATCGGCATTGGAATGTTAAACAGAACGACGGTGAAAGCCGTCAGTTATATACATCATTTTATGGAGTAATTTTGTTTCACAACCGAGACGTTAAATAACACTCACTTAAGTAGTTACCTTGAGTCCTTAGCCTGCGGATGCGCCGAAGAATTTCTTCCACTTGGCTGACACGAACAATCTGGAACACACTTCTAGGAATTATGAAAGGTGGGTTCCATGCATCTTAGTATCTCTCTTGCGTTCTCAGAAAATTCAACTTATTTTAGCTCAAAAAGTTTTCCTTTTAAAGTATTCTAAGTCTAAATCTTGCCTCACGGCTGATGATGATGGGGATGTTTCAAAGAACGTATTCATTTAAGGAAACCATTGTTTTTCAGAGTTTGAGTACAAATATTAGAGCGAGGTTGAGTGTGAATGTGAATGGCTCGTCGGTTGGGCGATTAGAATATGGAACTCGTAAATAGATTTCATTTTCCTATTTAAAAATAATGTATTAGAGAAGAAATGTGGACATTTTAAGAGAAGAACAGCAGGAGATTAGCCCACGTGGTGTAGATAGTGTGTAATAGTGCTGCGTCTTACATCCGCCTGTACAGAAAACCTACGCTTCTTTCGTAGCTTCTGAGGAATATTTGTGGCTCATTTTGGATTCTGAGTTTGTGTTAGTGTTGTCCAAAGAATATACTCTCGTTTGATAGTGGCTTTAGTGTAATATTTATTATAAATTTTTTGCAGTAAGTGCCAGCTATCTTGTTAACTGCTACAATAGTTCCATAGATAACACTACCTACATAGCCACTCGTTATGTTTGGCTAACATCTTTGCTCTCACTTTCACCCAATCTGTTTCTTTTGTCTTTGCTACCATATAAACTATGATGAAGATTGGCAATCTGTTTAGCATTCTTAGCGTTGCCTAGGTCACGAAGCCGGCCCATATTGTCAGCCATTTTTAAGATGAGTAAAGTGAGGCTTCTGCACTGAACAGCATATTACCTCCATGTTAGGAGCGGCCTAGTTGATATGAGGAAGGACAAGGGAACCCATCTCATTACCTTTTCCAAGACAACCCAATGGCTTTGCCCAATTCTAAATGTTCGTACCTACTATTAAATATAATTCCGGAGTTTCAAGTCCCCCAATCGGATCTCCGGGGGGAGACAGGGTTGAGAGAAGCCTAGAATCAAAGATGTTCGCTTCGCAGAGAGATATTATGTAGAACCTGGAATGTCAGGGGTTTACTACAGACTGGCAAACTATCAATTGTTGAGAGAGAAATGACACTATAAGGCATGAAAATCTTGGGACTGTGTGAAAGGTCCTGGGCATTTCACCACTACCAATGGTAACACAGTATATTTATCCGGACATAATCATCAAAGTTGAAATGGTATAGCAGTCGTCGTTCCATAGAAGTTATGTAGCGCAGTCATTGGATACTATCCGGTTAATGATAGAATTATTTCCATCAAGATAAATTCAACACCTTTTAAATTAAATATTGTACAGGTGTATGCACCAACATCTGCTGCCCCTGAAGATGAGATAGACGAATTCTACAGTCAATTAGAATGCTTTATTGATAACAATCCTCAAAGAGAAGTTCTCATCATTCAAGGTGACTTCAATGCTAAGATTGGTGACACGTCATCCGATAACTACCTTAGTGCACATGTTGGTCTATATGGGCGTGGGGCTAGAAATGATAGAGGAGAGCATCTTCTGTAATTCTGTATAGAAAAGGAAATGGTTGTTACCAATACACTCTTTCAACATCACCCTCGCCGCCGATATACGTGGATATCCCCTGGAGACAGGGTACGAAATCAAATTGATTTTATCCTGATCAGAAGTCGTTGGAAGTCATCTCTTTTAAACAGCAGAAGTTACCCTGGTGCTGAATGTGGTTCAGACCACATCCTCGTCATCATGAGAAAGCGACTAAAACTCTAAACCACAACAAAGGTACGGGAAATGAAATTTGATGATAGAGCTCTATGTAGCTTCGGCGAGGCTATTCGTCCCAAATTACAATCATTAGGAATAAATCCCACTGACACTGCACATTCGGTATTGAACAACTTGAAGACTGCTGTGAGTAGTACAAGCAAGGGAATACATGGGCAGAATTCATTTCCTAGGAAGCCATGGTCAAGCGCCGAAACTTTGAGTTTAATAGAGGAAAGGAAACAGCTGAAAAGAAACAATTATGAAACTGATGAATATTTAAAAATGCACGCATCATTATGTCGGAAAATTCAAAAGCAGTGATGACTTGATAAGGCAAACCAGATTCATGAAATCTGTGAAGAGATTGAGCTGCATAGGCAGCACTGTCAAACTCGTGATCTCTTAATGAAGGTAAAGAAGATTACCCGCGACTTCAAGCCCCGTTCATGGGCTGTGGAGGATGAAGATTGTACCATCAATGGAGAGAAGCAACTGGCCATTGAAAGGCGGAAAAGATACTGTGAAAATCTATATGCAGATGCGACCACCAGGAATGTTTGCAAAAAGTACAACCCTAATCAATCTAACTCTGAACCAGAGCCTTCAGTATTGAGGAGTGAAGTAGAATATGCAATTAAACACCTGAAGAATCATAAATCACCAGGAAGTGATGGCATCACTGGGGAAATGATTAACGAAATGGGAGCAAAAGGGGTACGTTTAATGCACTTCATCTGTAACAAGATATGGGACAGTGGTGTATGGCTACAAGACTTGCTCATTTCCATCTTCATTCCACTTCACAAAAAAGGATCTACAAGGAACTGCGGGAATTATCGAACCATCTCACTAATATCATATGCAAGTAAAATATTATTGCATATCATAAATGAACGTTTGAATCCTTACATTAGATATCAGCTCCCGTCAGAACAGGCTGGCTTTGTCAAGGGAAGAGGAACTAGAGAACAGATTCTAAATATACGTCAGTTGGTTGAAGAGGCACATGAAATCAACATTCCTTTGTTTCTGAGCTTCATTGACTACCAAAAGGCCTTCGATTGTGTTTTGTGGCCGAAGTTGTGGTGTGTTCTGGAGGAAATGGAAATTCCATCTCATCTCATTTGACTTATAAAAGGCTTATACAATAATAACTTGGCCAAAGTCAGAGTTGATGGTGATCTATCATCAAGTTTCGACAGTTGGGAAGGAGGATTTTCGATTGGTGGGAAGAGAATTAATAACCTCCGTTTTGCAGACGACACCATAGTTGTAGCCAGCAGTGTACAGGAGCTTGTCGAGATAATGGATCGTGTACAACAGGAAAGTCACAAACTTGGCATGGAAATTAATTGGAACAAGACAAAAGTAATGATTGTGAAGAAAGGTGCAGAAATTCAGCTGCCACAGCACCTTAACAATCTCCAAAGAGTCTGTCAGTTTCCTTATCTTGGTTCAATAATCGAGGATAAAAGTAGCTGCGAAAAAGAAAAAAGTCGAATCATTCTAGGACGTACAGGTATGGCAAAATTAAAGAAGATCTGGAAAGATAGAGCAATATGTATGAATACGAAGAAAAGATTAGTCCATTCGCTTGTGTTCTCGAACTTCCTGTATGGATGCGAAACTTGGACCATAAAATCTAAAGACAGGAACAGAATCAACGCCTTTGAAATGTGGTGTTGGAGAAGGATGTTGCGAATACCGTGGACAGCCAGGCGAACAAATGATTCTATCATCCGGGAAATTGGAATACAAGAAAGTTTATGCCAAGTAGTGTACCAGAGAATCCTGCAATTATTTGGTCACATTATGAGAAGAGAGGATGACAACCTGGAAAAATTAATTGTCCAAGGAAAAGTTTCTGGCGCAAGGACACGAGGACGGGTCGCAAAAAGATGGGTTGATCAAGTAAGGGAGATCATGAATTTATCATGGAGAATTACTATCCGGAAAACGCAAGTACGTACAGAACGGTATCAGCTTTTAAAAGAAACAACGAAGTCCTTGGGTCACGATACTCAGTCATGAGCGGAACGACTGGAGAGAGAGAAATTAGTCCAAGTTCCCTCCCCCGAAGCTGTCTGGGACGAGGTGCACACCTGAGCAGAAGACGTATTCCCATCCATCCACTTGATTTCTCGCTTCATGTCCAGCCAGCTTTCTTTAGCAAGTGTAGCCCGGGTCAGATAGTCTCACAAACATTAGGCGTAGGCGCTCATAAAATGGTTGAGCACATTCCTCGCATTTAATATTTATCTAAACCAAACTAGAGGTTCAGTTGTTTCGAGAAAAAAATATACACATGGAACTGTTGAACCGGAAAGTCTGAAGCCTCTCACACAAACAACGAAAGTGAGCAATGACTTAATGGAAAAACAAATATTTTATTAGATCACGCTGCTTGGGTGCCTTGCGTAAAAATGTCGATGTATAATTTGAATTAATAATAAAAATAATAATAATAATAATAATAATAATAATAATAATAATAATAATAATAATAATAATAATAATAATAATAATAATAATAATAATAATAATAATCCCATTTGAACTATTGTTGCCGTTTAAGCGTAGCCCCATGAAAAATCAACTATCTTATCGTCAAATTTTATTGTTGATGTTAAAATCCTTTCTAGGAAGCACTGATTTATTATTAAATTATAAATCATATTACGACCTAGTTGTGTATTATTGCTATTAGGCCAGATGATATCGTGCTTTACTGTTGTGCGACAGGATTTTTTAAACAGAGCGTTATGTCCTTGAAGTTGTTCTTCTAGTATGAAGCCAGAAGTCTCAAATAGTGACAAGAAACAGTTTGTCTGTTGCCGACTCGGCTAGTAAATCCATCTGAAGGTATGATACATATTTGTAAGAGTTGCACAATATAGGAGGAATATTTAAACGTGTGTGTCAATGTGTTACATTACAACAGATATTAACAAGAAATGAACAGGGCATATATATATATGGGTTAGTACGTAAGGATTTGCTCGTGTACCAGGCGTTCCAGCACTTTTGGTCAGGGGTGGTAGGAGAGAAACTGGTCGGTAATCTGAAGGAATACTGGGTGAATCTTTTTTCGGGATTGGGATGAAGATGGCATCCTTCCACGCGTAGGGAAAATTCCTTTTGTTAAACAGTAGTTAATTATGTGTGTTACGATCGGCAAAATGGCTCCAATGATATATTAGTAGAATGCGAGTGCTTCCAAGAAAGGATTTTAATATCAACAGGACTTAAATTTGATGATACGGTAGTTGATTTTTAATCGGCCTACGCTTAAATGGCAACAACAATTCAAATAATGACAACAATCCCTTCATCTGTGGCGGGCTTGGCTAGTAAATCCATCTAAGGTTATTATACATAATTGTAAGGGTTTTACAATATTGAACCCTTGAACTTATCGTTCCATCATTGGTCGTCTGCTTCGGCTGCTTCAGTAGAGCAATATCGTGCTCTTAGATCTCTGGGTCGTTGCGAGGATTCTTCTCCGTCACTTCATTGACCAAACGATGGGGTTCAGAGGAATGCGTAACTACTTCAAATGAGGAGCAAGAAATGTGCTTATAAAAATATTTCTTCAATTTAAATCACGGTAATTCATGAATTAGATTGGCAACAAAAGTCATTTAAAATTTGTACAACATGTTTTAACGTAGTTACAATACATAACGTGAGTGTTATCTTTATATTATTTTTTAACATTATTGTCTTTCAAAGAATGAAACCGTAGTATAGAATTCGTGGACACCAAAAACCAGAAAAGCGGCAATAAAATCTGAAAATCGGGCACCATTGATCCTTACGATAACTGAGAGTTAATCCACACGATCCGTGAAAAATCTGACCTTCAGCGAGTTGAATTGCATATTTTCATTTAATTAAGGTTATCCAGCCGTCTACTATCTTATCGGATATTCGAACATCCCCCGAATGGACCCTTAATCGAATCAAATCAACTATCAGTTGCTTTGGATAGCTTGCGTAATATTACTAGAATGCATGGTGTTCATTACAAGTTAAAAGGATATCTATATCTCAAAACTTCAAGGTTAACAGGCGTAAAACTTTCTGTTCGGAATCTCCTTTAAAAATAAAGGAACACGTGTTTTTGTTTTTGAAAATTCCAATGAATAGGGGGTGAACGGGAGTAACAAACGGGGTGGAATTAAAAAAAAAATTATCTTGGCCTACAATATACCTCAGACACTTTACATGTTACAGACTTGCAAACTGGCACTTGGAATTTCCTGTAACAGGAAGGAAACATAGATAATTTGTTTTCGGAAAATCCTCTTATGGGAAACTGAAGAAGGTGGTGAATTTGTAAAATGGGCATATCTACAGAACATCTCAAAACTTAACATGTTAGAGATGTGAAAATTTATATTTTTAATCTTTTAAAAGGAAGCAATATGTATTTTTTGTTTTCGGAAGAAACCACATAAGGGGTGAGGGGTAAAAAGGACTGAATAGGGGGTTGAATTTTTTATTAAGGTAATGATATCTCAAAACCGAAGATGTTAGAGACGTGAAAACTGGTATTCGGAGCCTTCTTTAAAAATAAAGAAATACGTATTTCTTTTCCTCGGAAAATGCACTTAACTTAAAGGGGGAGAATGAATTGAAAAATGAGTTGAATTCTTTGTATGAGGATGATTATATCTAAAAAACTAAAGATGTTCCGGAAGTGAAAATTGGCATTTGGAGTCTCCTTTAAAAATTAAAAAACACGCATTTTTGAGTGGGGCGTGGTGGTGATCAAATTAACGTGCGAGGGTAGGAATGGCTGAAAAAGGTGCTGCATTTTTTATGAGAATACTTGCATATTTTTATGGGGATATATATATCTCAAAAACTAAAGATGTTGCAGACGTGAACATTGGTATTTAGAATCTCCTTTAAAGATAAAGCAACACGCATTTTGAGACGGGGCGGAAATCAACTTTGGGGATGAAAAAGCACTTCAGTATATTTATGACGATACATATATCTCAAAACTGAAGATGTTACACTCGTGATAATTGGTATTTAGAAACTCCTTTCTAAGTAAAGAAAGACGTATATTTTGTTTTCGGAAAACTCACTTAAGTGGGAGAATGAAACGATGTGAAATATTGAATTATTTTTATGGAGAAACATATGTCTCAAAACTGAAGGTTGCAGACGTGAAAAGTGGCATTTTGAATCTCCTTTAAAAATAAAGAAAACACTCATTTTTGAGTGGGGGGTGGTGGTGATCAAATTAACGTGCGAGGGTGGGGATGGCTGAAAAAGGTGCTGCATTTTTTATGAGGATACTTACATCTTAAAAACTGAAGATGTTACAGACCTGAAAATGTATATTTGCAATCTTCCTTATAGGTAAAGAAATGTATATTCTTTTGTCTTCGAAAAATCTACGTACGGGGGAGGGCATGAATGAACTGTAAAATTAGTTGATTCATTCGTATGAGGATACTTATATCTCAAAACTAACGATGTTACAGACGTGAAATTGGTATTTGGAATCTCCCTTAAAAATGTTTTTTTGGTTTGGGGAAAATTCGACTTAAGGGGGTTTGAAAATAAGTTAAGAAAGAGTTGAATTCCCTGCATGAGGATACTTATATCTTAGAAACTGAAGCTGTCACAGACGTGATAGTTGGTATTTTGAATTCCCTTTAAAAATAAAAAAACGCGTACTTCTTGTTTTCGGAAAGTCCATTTAAGGGGGAGAGGAATGGAAAGAAGTGAAGGAGAATTTGTATTATTTTCATGAGAATACTGATATATCCATAACTGAAGGTGTTACAGACGTACAGACGTGAAAACACGTATTTGGTATCTCCTTTAAAATTAATGAAACACGTACTTTTGCTTTCAATACTTAAGGAGCTAATGTTAATTGAAAAAGCGGATGAATTTTAAAATAAGTACCGGTATATCTACAGTATATGTCAAGAACTTAACATGTGAGAGATAACAAACTTGGTATTTTGAAAGTCCTTTAAAAATAACAGAAGGGGTACGATTATGTTTTCGGAAAGGCCCTTAACGGAGGTGAAAGGAAATTGAAAAATGAGTTGAATTATGTTTTATGAGGATACATATATCTCAAAACATGAATATGTTACAGACATGGAAATTGGTATTTGGAATCTCCTTTAAAATTATAGAAACATATTTTTCGACTTGAGACAAGACTGTTTTTCACATGTACAGTTCTGTGTCGCATGGTCCTCTTAGCCACAGAAGGCAATAGCTCAATCTTGATTTACAGAGTTTCTGGGTAAATGAAACTCTATTTTTCCGTGAGTTTTTATACTTTAGGAATTTTCAGATAATATTCTAGTACAGTGCCGAGAACAATTACTTTGATCAAATTACGTAATCGACGCGAGCGAAGGCGCGGGTAACTGCTGGTAGTTTAATATATTCTTTAATACAATGTCAACATTGTTCGCTAAATGAAAAGAAACTCAACTCTCATATCACTGAAGACAATAATAACTGCCATCACGATATCCCGGCATAACTGAAGTGGGAGGCTCCAACCGGCCTCTCATATTAACATTCCAAAGAGACAAGACCGTAAACTGGCCAGTGAAGTAAGATTTCATCAATTTACTCACGCTAAACTATCATTCTAATAAAATTCATTTTCACACCCGCGATGTTTCTAGTCAGCGATAATCTCGTTTCGTAAAGACACAGATTAGAATTCAATTTACAATCATCAAGTATTACCTTGATCGTGCGTTGGAATGTATTTTGTTCGTGAGGTCGACTATCACAAAATGCACCTCGCTGGTATCAATTAGAACCGTCACTTAGACTTAATTGCCATGGCCTACGGCCTCATATAAAATAGTAATCATGGGACAACATCAACATGTACTTAATATAAGCGTTAAAATGCGTTCACTTTGATGTGCCATTCTTTAAATTCATCAACCGTTCGGGATTGCTACAGGACATCGTTCATCTCACACAGCCTGTATCGGAAATATTACATCTCAGCCTATGCACCATGTCACAAAAATGCCTCACCGTCGAAATACAGGGCCCTTTTATCTCCGCCTACTGCTCATTACTCATAAAATACAGGTTTACTCTGCCTTTAACATATTTCTAACTCTTCTCATAATATTTCATTTCCATTACATTCTTTCTTGTTTGAAACGTTTTCAAATACAAGCAATCCCATGAGCAAACAACTTTATAATGCTCTCACAATTAACTTATCTATATTTTCCTGACCTCAAGTTCAAAATAGCATATCATCATTTTCTGTATCACAAATACACGGTGTCACAAAATTTATGTTTCTCAAAATAAATGCCAACGCTATCATACTTCACAGGATTTCGATATAAATCGCAAATCACGCTTGACGTTACTGCTGAACACATCTCAAATTTACACTGACGTGAATATTATTACTATTATCTTTGGATAATTTGATGTTTGACTTTATCACGCTCACAACGGCTATTTTCTCGTTATCCTTATTTGTAACTTTTAACGGCCTGAATATTATTTCACTAATTTTCATTACAATATTAAAAACTTCACTTTTAACATTTTCTAGGGAAATTTAAACACATTTTAAAGTCTCGCGCACAGACATAAATAATAGACAATTCGCCTCAGTAATGCATACACATAATTCTTACACACGCCACATATTAATTTAACGCGAGAAGCGTGCACATTTCCAAATACAAAACATGATATTTGAATTAGACAGACATGTGACTGCGTCGTGGGCATGGCGTTATCTTGACCTCATTTTTACGCCAGCAATCTCCTATTTAGCCCCTCATAATTTCAGAGCACAAATTTACTTTTAATTACACAGATTCTAAACTATAGTTGATTCAACACACTTAAGTAACAAATTATTCTAGACACATATAACAGCGAAATCCGTGGGTTCGAATCCCACTGTGGGCAGCCCTGAAGATGGTTTTCCGTGGTTTCCCATTTTCACACCACGCAAATGCTGGTGCTGTACCTTAATTAAGGCAACGGCCGCTTCCTTCCAACTCCTAGGCCTTTTCTATCCCATCGTCGCCATAAGACCTATCTGTGTCGGTGCGACGTAAAGCAATTAGCAAAAAAAGAAATTCCTAGTTCCAAGTGGCTAAAGTGAATATGCAATGTTTACTTCACAAAGTGGCGAGGGGCGGGGGCAGGGGCGACTTTCCCTTCACGCCCCACCTCCTAATCGCCGCTACTGTTTGTTAACACGCCAAAGATGCAGAAAAGGAAATTTAATAACTTGTTAATTTATACATGTGTAGACATTCCACTCGATAAAAGAGTTGCTTGTATGAAACAAAAACGATACTGTTCGGTGAAATACTTGTGTAGAAGACATACGTCTGTTTGGAGCTTCGGTTGCATTCCGACCGGGTTATCCAGATTGAAATAATGTCTATGTATTCGTCGCTGCTGAACACACTAGCCATTGTCGATAAGCAGACAGTAAATATCGTGCGGCTGTACCATACACCAGCCTAGAACTATGCGGTCGAAAACGATGTTTACTAATGAAAAGGGTGCATTCGACCAGCAGCGCTGAGTAACATGCTGCGAGTGTGATTCTGTTTCTTATCTCTTCACATTCTGACGTAATCTGCCCGCTGGCAGTAGTTCCCCTGTCAAAATCAGTTGGTAGACACCCCACACATCACTTATGCATGCGGGACATTTATAAGTAGAAAGTACGGCGTCCGTGAGCCACCTGGTATATATATATATATATATATAGGCTGTTATGGGTATACGTGCAGATATTTAGCTAGTCGGTAAAGAAAAATACATCTCTGAACATATGCTACGTACTTTTTGCCTTATCCTATTAGTTTCCCCATAAATGAGCCGAATATTTCAGGGCCTAATGTGTCTTGAACGGCCGTAGTAGGAAACGCCGCTTATGTCACACTGTCCTCGTGGGTAGAGTACGGTAGCAGAGTACAGAGGTTGTTGAACCTGTTTGTAATCTAAGGCCAACACATGTTGCTGTGCTCCCCCTAGCCGCTGGGCAAGTATGGATGGTAGAAACACATGCCAGACCACTTCCTGTACTCGAAAACAGGTCTAGGGTACACGTAATCCTTACCGACGTATCCATTGATTGTTTTGGATTCATAGTCATTTCATCATTCGTTTTACATTTTAGTTAGTGGATACATTTTGAAGTTCTAATTGTCGCTGCACCTCGTGCCATTAGGGGACGCTAGTCCATGATGGCGCGCGTCTGCTCGGTGGAATGCACGCGATGGTACTAATCATAGGCAACGCCCAAACCAATTGTGTTTCTTACATAATGGTTCTAATCGCAAGTAACGTCGAACCATGCTGTTCCTCGCTTAATGATACTAATCACGAGTAATCTCATGGTTCCAGTTCACCTCTTGGTCGCCGCTTTTACTTGCCTCTCACGACAGACAGGCCCTGGATGTATCCTTCGTCTACATCCAACGTCCACAGCGGGTGTTGGTAGATTTATTGGCGCGTAAAAGAACTCTTGCGGAATAAAATTCCGGCACCGCAGTGTCTCCGAAAACCGTAAAAGTAGTTAGTGGGTCGTAATATTATAAGTGCCGCAGGGTATTTGTAATAGAATGATAATTATTGGTCAGGAAGTGCCTATAGGTAAAATGATGACTAACTGACCCGTTTAATTAGAATAATAATAATAATAATAATAATAATAATAATAATAATAATAACCAAGCTCGGTAGCTGCAGTCGCTTAATTGCGGCCAGTATCCAGTAATCGGGAGATCGTGGGTTCGAGCCCCACTGTCGAAAGCCCTGAAGATGGTTTTCCGTGGTTTCCCATTTTCACACCAGGCAAATGCCGGGGCTGTACCTTAATTAAGGCCACGGCTGCTTCCTTCCACTTCCTAGACCTTTCCTATCCCATCGTCGCCAAAAAACATATCTGTGTCGGTGCGACGTAAAACAAATAGCAAAATAATAATTATATTAATAATAGTTCTTACGTTCCACTAACTACGTCTTAGGGTTTTTGGAGACGCCGAGGTGCCGGAATTTAGTCCCATTAGAGTTATTTTACGTACCAATAAATCTACCTACACGAGGTTGACGTATTTGAGCACCTTCAAATACCACTGGACTAAGCCAATACGAATCCTTTCAAGTTGGGTTCAGAAGGCCAGCACTTTACTCAGTGCGGCACCAATCATCTTGCCGGTCTGAGTGGCTCAGATGGTTGAGGCACTGGCCGTCTGACCCCATCTTGGCAGGTTCGATCCTGGTTCAGTCCGGTAGAATTTGAAGGTGCTCAAATACGTCGGCCTTGTGTCAGTAGATTTACTGGCACGTGAAGAACTCCTACGGTACTAAATTCCGCCTACACGGCGTCTCCGAAAACCGTGAAAAGTAGTTAGTGGGACGTACATTAAAGCCAATATCTTTATTCTTATCATCATCTTATCTGCATGGTTCATAGGGGTATCTTAGCTAGAGTTCCTCAGAGGTACGTTACTAGAACTTTCAGAGAACGCGCCGTTTCGACTACGCAGAAAAAGTGGCTTTTACACGATGGTGCACCACCTGATAAAAGCCGCTTACTGCGTGATCATTTGGGTCAGACATTTAGCCAATGGCGGATAGTACGACATGGACCCATCAATTGGCCCGCCAGATCTCCAGACCTTAATCCAATGGATATTTATTTCTGGGAAAGACAAAAACAAAGTATATCAAACTAAAGTACCGACTTCAGATGACCTCCGAGAACGTATGTTTCAAGCAGCAGAGGATATTCGGAACAACCCTGGTATCTTGGCTGGAATGCGTCGCAACTGGATTCAGAAAAGTGATTTTTTTTGTTAGTTGCTTTACGTGGCACCGACACAGTCAGGTCTTATGGCGACAATGGCACAGGAAAGGCCTAGGAATGGGAAGGATGTGGCCGTGAGGTTAATTATGTTCAGCCCCAGCATTGCCTGGTGTGAAATTGGGAAACCACGGATAACCATATTCAGGGCTGCCGACATTGTGTTTCGAACCCCCTATCTCCCGGATGCGAGCACACAGATGTGCGCTCCTAACCGCATGGCCAACTCGCTTGGTACGAAGTGAAGCCTTCATAGAAGCGCAGGGTGGTCACTTGAACAATTGCTACGGGCTTCATTTTGGTATGTCAGATGTTACACTATTTCTGCAGCGTATTGATTTGGGAGTTCAGTTCTCAATCGATGTAGTATTTTGAGTCTCGATAGTTACCCCTGTTTCCTTATAAGTTATGCCTTGATGGCAGTTTAGTGTAATAGTCTGTTATGGCCTTTATAGGCTGGAAAGATCGAGAGTGGGTCAGCTCTTTATGGTGTTGTGGTAAAAGTGCCTTAGAGAGGCTTGAGATGTGAAGTTGGGAGCAAGTGCTCCATTAAATGAGGGGTTTTCTGCCCTTTGAAAATTTGTGGTTGTGAGCTGAGAGCTCAGACTTTGGGGCTCGTAGCCCAGAATTTGTAATATCCTCTTAACTTGTGCTGTCGTTTGTAAAGTTGCATTGTACCTGATTTTTCTTTGTTATTTCACCTAGTGAAAATTGTTAAATCTTGTTATCAGTTGAAAATATAACCTTTATTTAAATTTTAAAATTTATCTTTCGGACTTCTAGTTGGACCCATTCCAGCCCGCACCTTCTTTCACCTCTGCCTTCCACGGATAACTCCGTAATAATAATAATAATAATAATAATAATAATAATAATAATAATAATAATAATAGAGGAATAGTACCAAATATGGAATACAATTTTATTTTCATAAAAATGACGAAATCTTTCTTTTGACATCTTATGATTTTAAATGCGTGTCATGTTTCTATAACTGTCTACTTTTCAGCTACTTGTTTTCATTCTCACTTAATATTTCGGTGAACTAAAACATATAATAGAAACTGTACTTTCCTTGTTCTGAAAAATGATATCTAATATGGAATACTGTCATTCAACTCCTAAGCATCTTATTTTTATGAAAGTTGTTTGAAATAAGAAATTCATGAAGGGAATGTAAACTAATAGATCATGATTTGAAATATTCACACACAAATAGGTTACCTTTTGCTCTTGAGCACTGGATATGTCCTCTAAGCACAAAATCCATTCCTTTCCCCTTCTATCTCTGGAATACTTGCCGTCACAGTAGAAGCATGTAGCATCTTCGTCACTTGGGTCCACTTTTCCGTGTTCCACTATATCGTCACTTACGCTCACTGATTATTTATCCGAAGACGAACGGTCATCTCTTGTTCTCTTCTTTTCGCGTAGGCTTAGGTCTGCTCAAACTTCTACACGAAGGTCAATTGTGTTCTTATATGTCTACTCTTGCGGCAGTTGTAAGTGTAGCCATCTTTGAAGAAAGTATCTTTCCTCCGTTACTGTCTCTTACTTTGTTGCCAAACTAAACAAATTTACTTTGGGTACACCATATGCTCTTGCTGTAATTTTCTACCCCATTTTCTTGATCCTTACTCCAGTGATAGCTTGTTGCATGTCTATTTCGTCCACTTCTTCCGTACCTTTCCCCTGGAACTGTCCTTCCGACCGGCCATGGTTCTGAAGGAAGTTAGAACTGCTTGTGCCAGTTGCAAAAGTATGGCTCCTATTATGGAATACTATTCCATGTTAGGTACCTATCCACATCTAATTTCTATCTTACAAATTACATCGAATTTATTTGTTCACTATGTCGTATGTACTAATAGTTTAATCCCTACTCCCAGATAACAAGGGTTTTAATGCTTAGGTAAGGCCTTGGTTTGAGAAGGACTACAATTCTCGCCTTCCAAAAACTTCTTGGAGGATAAAATCACTCGATCGACTGTCACAGACATAGAACGCAGCTCAAGTGACTTCCTTGAACTCCCCACCACAGAGACCTTCGTTGTACATCTTTCTCCCTGTTCCATACAGTGATTCAGAGTTTAACTTAACAGATATTGCGGCACTCCGTATTAGGAGCATATTCCATATTTCGTACTTTTCCTCCAATAATAATAATAATAATAATAATAATAATAATAATAATAATAATAATAATAATAATAATAATAATAATAATAATAGTGATTCGTAAATATAGTTACGCCTTCTAGAGTCCATCTCTATTTGTAACTATAACTGTTGTCCTTTTTCAGCCCGGCTACTTGGATATATGTCAGTGCACTAGCCTACGCCTCAGAGGGCTACGGGCTCGATTCTCAGTCCGTTCGGAGATTTTAACTTATTTCTATTAATTTCTTCAGCTTGGGGCTTGGTTTTCATGTACTTATAATAACATGCCTCCATTTAGGTACAAAACATCACATGAAAACCATCACAGAAATATGCGATAGTTAATAACATCTCTGCATCCAGGGTTGGCGTCAGGAAAGTCATCCGGCTGTAAAACTGGGCTGTATCTAAACTAAGTTTTGACCCCAGTCATTTGGGAAAAAGCCAGGAAAAGAAAACTGTTGTTTTTAGTATCAACTCCACTTACCCGAAAATTCTTACATTAGTGCAGGTCTACCACTTCTTGTTTTACCTTTTACTACCGGGTATATTGTTCTGTTGAGTAATTCGCTTGCCATGTCCCCACAAACAAAGTTAGTAAATAGACACAGATTTATCCACCGAATTCATTCATTAGACTTACGAATATTATCTTGCCATTGTTGCCATCCATTTGTACCAGTAAACATCATCCCGCTTATGAACAAAAACAAAGTTCTCATTTTCGTACACCAAATTTGCCTTTAAACGGAGCAGTGTCTACGAACTCACTTACTATTCGGAAGTTACAAATAATAATCAGCGAACTCATGGCATTGGCTGTGTTCCACTTTGATACAAACCTTCCCGTGGCTCGTACAGACAATAAAGATCCTCAAAACGAATGACATTTGGTCACCTCTGTTGCTCGACTTGCATGACCAGGTTCGCCACCTCCCTTATCGACAGTTCCTCTATTCGTCTCACGAGAATGAGTTAATCTGGTTCCCCGTCTCACAAAACAGGAACAAAATTTCGGTCAAGACTAAAACCAAGATACTTTTGAGTTTTGAATGTATGATAGCGGTGCGCCATCAAGTGAGACCCATAATGTAATATATTGGCCGTGCGGTTAGGGGCGCGCACATGTGGGTTTGCATTCGGCAGTTAGTGTGTTCGAATTCCACTGTCAACAGCCCTGGTAATGGTTTTCCGTGCTTTCCCATTTTCAAGTCAGACAAAGGCTGTACCTTAATATAAGGCCACGAACACATCCTTCCCACTGTTACCCTTTCATGTCCCATCGTCGCCATATGACCTGTCTGTGTCAGTGCGATGTAAAACCAATTGTAAAAATGAAAAGTAATATATACCTGTCAGTTCCTTGGATAGAGAAAACTTTCTGGTTTGGTCTCTGAAGTTCTCACTTAAGTTAGATCAGCATTAAGCATTCTATGAAGAATGCTGCGCTATAATTGCCACGACTCGGTATATGGGAACTTGCAGGAGGCGGTATATAAATTGATCAGAAGTGGAGACAGCACAGAGCCTTGAGGTAAACCATTGTGGAGGACTATAACGCTACTTCACTTACTACACATTACAACCTGTACCATTCTATTTGGCAAAATGTTATTTAATAAGTGTGCCATAATTTGCAAACTGTGCCGGTGAGTATTGCATTGAAAGGGAATATAAGTAAGCAATTATACCTTCTTAACAATAACCAGGGGAAGAAGTGAAAGTTCCAATACTTCAGTGGATGAAGATGCCGAAATAAGAAAGGGAATGACCACAAAGGACAGGCCTTGCATTCTAAGACTAGATAACAAGGAGGCTAGACTCAGCTAGAGGCCCTATGATACGGAATTCAGACTCCTGATTGGCAGGGAATACTGCGGATGTACTTGTGTTCACCGATCAGCTGATGTTTTATTCACTGTTACCGTTAATTGCCGGAAAATGATACCTCATGTTATAGCTGTGCAAAACGACGTGTAGACTCGCTCCAGGAACTAGATCCCGCTCAGTCTTCCTGTTCAAATAAGTCGAAAAGACGCTCCACTTCACTGTCCACGTTGGCCGATCACAACGAGCAGAAACGAGTCTGTACTGGTCGAGCTGCTCGGAACGCACACACGTGAAGCAACAACGAGGCTACAAATGGCAGTTTGACCAGCGAGTGAGTGACTGGACAACTGAGCGAGTTCCAAGTCCAGGTTGACTCACCCAGATCGACAATTTCGACTGAGAAGCAATGAGCCTGGTTCGAGTCTCTCCAAACTTGCTCATTTATGTGTCTGTCCCTGTACGACCTGGCAACAGGCTGGTTCTCTGGCCACACGAGCTGAGTGGTCGAAGTGGAGACGGAATGAACTCAGCGTCACTCGTTGCACGGTTCAGCCTCAAGTCGTAGTAACCATGATCGGAGACTCGTAACTGTATACATGAAATGTTGTCTTATTCAATCCATTTAAAACTGCTGATCGTATAACGTAGCCTTGACCAAAGTAACCTTCATTAGATTATCTCGTAACGGTCTTTCTTTTCATTCGGCTGAAGATCGGACATCATTAAAACATATTCTTATGTTTCATCTTTGCTAAGTTCAGAGCAAAGACACTTCGTGCAGGCCTTGGAGACGCCCGGAGTATTAAAAAGTAGAAGCTTCCAATCATAGTTTTCTTTGGTATGTGTTTAACATCCCACCAACACATCCAAGCTTTTCGGCAACTGACGGATGGATGGAAAAGGGCTGGGACTGGGAAGGAAGTGGCCGTGGCCCAACATTTGCCTGGTATGAATATGGGAAACCACGGAAAACTATTTTCAAGGCTAAGTCTCTCGGTCCCACCTTCGGACTAAATCAGTGATTAGTTCCATATCCGGCCATCTTTAACTGTGGGCATTCAGTTCTGTTGCAGGCTGTGTGAACCTTGCCACATGCCACAACCTGTCTCACACTACAAAATAAAGTAATAATAGGTTAGTTCTGCCCTGGTAATAGGTACTTAGTGTCGATGTTACAGGTGGTGAAAATCTTCATTTAACTCGTCCTGCATGGACATTTATTTGCGTTATTTTTCTCTTATCCAATTGCTGTATTTTTCGAGCTGTATAACTGTTACATTATGGCAAAAAGTGTATCATAGGAGTGGGTTAGATAGAAATATATATGTTGGTAGGCACTGTAGCTTGTACGGTTATGTACGAAAATTTTCCTTCCTAAAATATTTATCTTCGAAACAAATATCCGTGGTAGTTGTAACGTCTCGAAAGTACAATTTAACGTGTGCCCCTATCCCGCGTCACTAACCCATCCGGTCATAAACCCAGCACAGTTGCCAAGATGTCCACCTACTGTGTTCATCCCGTTGTATTCCTCTTGTTGATGTTAAAAAGATGAAGTACTTCCTAGCTGTTATTGTGCGTAAGTAGGGGAACAAGGCCGGTTCTGGATCATGAGTCACCATTTTTCTGCTGAGTCAGCACACGAGGTCATTGACCACGGCCAAGATCATTGACGTCATGATCACATGACCGTGATGTCACGACCAAGTGCTATTGCTTGTAAACAAAGCAACGTGCTTTTGACAGCTGTCATCTTGAGAGGTCCTAACCACCTGGGCGCGGAATTTAAACAAGTGAACGTGGCTTAACCTCAGTGCTGCCGACTTAAAATGGCCTAACCTCATTGTTCCCAATTTATGCACGTAGGGGCGCGGAATTTAAAGTCCACCTGTTTTTTGACAGCTGTCGTGATGACAGGATCTAACCACGTGGGCGCGTATTTTTGAACAAGTAAATGTTGCTAAATTCAGCGCTGCCATCTTAAGAGGACCTAACCTCACTGCTGCCACCTTGAGCAAGTGGGTGGGCGCGGAATGAAAAATGCATGTGCTCTTGACGGATGCCATCTTGACAGGTCCTAACCACGTGGGCGCGTATTTTTGAACAAGTGAACGTGGCAAACCACAGTGCTGCCATCTTAACAGGGCCTAACCTCACTGCTGCCACCTTAAGCACGTGGAAGAGAGCAGAATTTTAAATCCACGTCATTTTGACAGATGTCAAGATGACACGTCCTAGCGACGTGCGACTGAAAGGTGGCTAACCTCACTAATGCCATCTTGACAGGGCCAAACCTCACTCCTGCTACCTTAACCACGTAGGATTGCGGAACTTACATTATCTTGACGGACTTAGCCACGCTGCGGAATTATTGAAAAATTGAACGGGACATAGCCAGGGGGCTAATCTTAGAGTTTTAAGGCAAGCTCCCTTCTCGACATGGCCCCTTCCCGTCATCATTTTGGGGAGAGGATTATAGTTTTAAAGCAAGCTGCCTTTCTCGAAATGACACTATATTACAGGGGGGCTGGATTAAGGTTAGCTGCCCAACACGACACCCCCCTTCGCCAACACCATCTTAGAGGAGGGTGTAACTTTAGTAGATTATAGCTTTAAGGCTAGCTGCCCTTCCCTTCACCATCTTGGAAGGGGCCTAACATCAGAGGATTAAGGCTAGCTGCCGTTCTAAACACATCCCTTCAACGACACTACCTTAGACGGGTCTAAACTTACTGGGCTAAAGTTTTATAGTATGATGCCCTTCTCGACACTATTTTCCCTCCTCCTCCTCCTATTCTGCACAGTGTAACGTTATGGAGGTCAGCTTAATACCTCCTCCTCCTTAAAGGCTGTCATATTAATGCTTCCTCCTCCTCCACCTCCTTACAGTTACAGAGGTTAGCTCAATCCCTCCTCCTCTTGCTTACAGTTTTACGAACAGATGCCCTTCCCCTCGGAGGAAGCCTATCTACACCGTTGCTATTGCTTTACGTCTCTATCCGACGCGTGACTTCCCTTCCCAAACAAGATAAAACATGTTATTAATCGGAGGAAGCGTAAAACTGCACCATTGCTAGGGCTTTATCTCTCCATCCGACGAGTAACCTCCCGTCCTGAACAAGATAAAACATGTTACAGAGGACTGGAAATGATGTGGCCTCTGCTAAGAGCATCAATGTTTTTTGTGTGTGTTTAAAACATAGTCTGTTGTTATCTTACAGTAAAGATTGGAATAGTCAGCATACATTCCCATCGTGTTCTAGGCAGAAAATTCATACCTTGATAGGAGGATGGCGCTGAAGAGAAATTCACACCCAGGCAGATGATGATTGCATGGAATAGAACTACCTCTCTCTTCTTATTATAACGAATATAACATCAAATTTTATGAAGGAAACAGAATAAAAATTATGATTCGAACTGTAACCGTCCTCTGTTTAGCATTAGAATAATACATGCATCACATGGAGTTCGAACCCTGTTTACTCAGTTTATCGTCAGAATAAGAAATATCTAATACACGGAATCTCACTGGATTAATGCATGAAAGAAATACCTCACTCATTATTTTTTTATGCTGTCTACACAGTTACCGTAAAAGAATTATATACATGGAATAGAACGCTGAAACTCTCTGATGTGTAAGATAACAACTTCCATAGCAAACGCACTACTTTATTAATGATGTACGCACACAACACTATCGTAAAAGTGAACAGACACGCAAAAATATAAAATTCATGGTAGGACAAGCAAATGTTGAGGGGTAGCACTTTACACACATCACTACTCGCTAACACACTCATTTTGATTACTTTAGATACTTCTATAGAATAGCATTGTGAGGTTAGCATAAGGCTTTATGACCCCATCCGACAAACAACTAACTATGAAAACGTCCTCTCTCTGCGGAGAGAATGTTGTTACACAGAATGGAATATACTTAGGCTGAATGGCTTGAACGCCGCTGGCCTTTTGGATGATACTAGCTTCTAACGCAAGACAATACGATCTTCTGCTGGCCTCATAGTAAATAACATGTAAACGCTGCGACTGTATCTTCTGTCGATATTCGTTTGTTAGAATTTTAAAGCATATGAAAATATTCCGGCAAACACAACAGTCTATACTTACCATCTCATAACGAATATTGTTACAATGTCTGACTGGAAATCGAACACGTGAATACTATCTTACTTAGTTGTGACAGGCGGGCTGTGTATCTGTAACCTCCGAGGCCTACGTCGTGCTAACTCATCAATGGTAGTGAGTATTGGTTTTTAGTACCCGAAGAAAAACCTGAACCACGGAACCCAGTGGTCAGAGGCCAGTCCGCTGCCGCCTGAGCTACAGAGGCGAGTTGGCCGTGCGTTTAGGAGCACGCAGCTGTACAGCTTCTGTCTTAAAGAGATTCTGAGTTCGATTTGTGACCATCATCCCGACATGGATTTGAACCTGCAGACCCACTGAACTGAAGACTGCAACGCTGTTTATTTACCAAAGTGATGGGCCAGCCCACTCTCATCGGATGGTCTGCATTTTAAGGGAATCAGTCCTGTAGTATTTGAAGGTTTTCAAATATGTCAGTCTCGTAACAGATAATTTAATAACATGTAAATGAACATATGGAAGGGGACTAAATTCCAGAACAAAATGCGTGTAGGGAAGAGCAGTAGGCATATTAATATTATTTCTCGGTTCTTTATGTCATAGTAAGTCAGGAAAATGTGCATACATTAATCCTATAAAATATCTCAATTATTTTGCAATTTGCTTTACGTCGTACCGACACAGATAGGTCTTATGGCGACATTCAGATATTTTTAAATTCTAATATGAATATCGACAGAGGATACAATCGCAGCATTTGCTTGGTATTTACTAAAACGACAGCAGATGATCGTATTGTCTTGCGTTACAAGATAGTAAGTATCATCAAGAAGGCCTGTGCCGTTCAACTAATTCAGTGTAAGTATATATCCTTCTATGTGTGTGTAAAAAGTCCTCTCCGCAGCAAGAGGACGCTGTTCATAGTTATTTGTTTGTCGGATGGGGACATAAAGCCTTATACTAACCTCACAATGCTACTCGGTAGAAGTATGTGAGGTAATAAAAATGTGTGTGTTTGTGCACAGTCATTGTGTAAGAGGCTACCTCACAGCATTTGCTTGGCCTACCATCAATTTTACATGTTTGTGTGTGGGTTCAGTTTTACGATAGAGAGTGTTACGTGGCGTATATCATGAATAAATTAGTGCGTTTGCTATAGACTGTTGTTATCTTACACATCAGAGAGTTACAGTGTTCTATTCCATGTATATAATTCTTTTACGGTAACTGTGAAGTCAGCATACAAAATAATGATTGAGGTATTTTATACATGCATTAATCCAGTGAGATTCCGTGTATTAGATTTTTTTTCTGACGATAAACTGAGTAAACAGGGTTAGAAATCCATGTGATGCATGTATTATTCCAATGCTAAACAGAGGAAGATTACAGTTCGAATCATGATTTTTATTCTGTTTCCTTCATAAAATTTGATGTTATATTCGTTATAATAAGAAGAGAGAGGTAGTTCTATTCCATGCAATCATCATCTGCCTGGGTGTGAATTTCTCTTCAGCGCCATCCTCCTATCAAGGTATGAATTTTCTGCCTAGAACACGATGGGAATGTATGCTGACTATTCCAATCTTTACTGTAAGATAACAACAGACTATGTTTTAAACACACACAAAAAAACATTGATGCTCTTAGCAGAGGCCACATCATTTCCAGTCCTCTGTAACATGTTTTATCTTGTTCAGGACGGGAGGTTACTCGTCGGATGGAGAGATAAAGCCCTAGCAATGGTGCAGTTTTACGCTTCCTCCGATTAATAACATGTTTTATCTTGTTTGGGAAGGGAAGTCACGCGTCGGATAGAGACGTAAAGCAATAGCAACGGTGTAGATAGGCTTCCTCCGAGGGGAAGGGCATCTGTTCATAAAACTGTAAGCAAGAGGAGGAGGGATTGAGTTACCTCTGTAACTTTAAGGAGGCGAAGGAAGAAGAGGACGGGTTAAGCTGACCTAGGCTTTAAGGGCGAGGAGGAGGAGGTATTAAGCTGGCCTCCATAACGTTACGCTGCCGAGAAGAGAAGGAGGGAAAACTGTGTCGAGAAGGCCATCTTACTATAAAACTATAGCCCAGCAAGGGGAGACCCCTCTATGATAGTGACGGGGAAGGGACGTCTTTATGAGGGCAGCTAGGCTTAAACCTCTGACTTCAGGCCGCCTCCACGATGGTGTCGGAAAGGGCAACTAGACTTAAAACTATAATCTACTAAGGTTAGACCCTCCTCTAAGATGGTGTTGGCGAAGGGGGATATCGAGAAGGGCAGCTACCCTTAATCCAGCCCCCTAAGATAGTGTCATGTCGAGAAGGGCTGCTTGCTTTAAAACTATAATCCTTTCTCCAAAATGGTGTCGGGAAGGGGTCATGTCTAGAAGGGCAGCTTGCTTTTAAACTGTAATCCTCTCTCCAAAATGGTCGGGGTCAATGACCTCGGGTGCAGGTTCAGAAAAAATCATGCTGACTCATGATCCTCAACTGGCCTTGCCCTCCTACTTGCGTAATTAATTACAACCCAATTCGAAATATTACTTCATTAATGGAGCTGGAAGCATAATTGTGTTCTGAATAGGCCAGACTTTAAATTACTCCGCACCTACCTGTATAAGAACGTTTATAAGAGGAGGAAGAAAGAAGAACAGGAAGAATATATCGGGATTAGTGGCACAGGCGGTAGAGCGCTGGCTTTCTGAGCTCAAGTGGGCAGATTCGTTTCAGAATCAGCCCTGTGGTATTTGAAGTTGCCCAGATACACTAGACTCAGATTTATCGGCACGTAAGTAAACTCATAATGAACAAAATTCCAGCACCTCGGCGTCTGCGAAAATTGTAAACGAATATGGTGGGACGTAAAACCAGTAACATTCTATATAAGAAGAAGAAGTATCCCTTAGCCATCAGAGCATGTTAGATTGTAGATTCACATGGTTTTTAAAAATCCCTTACGTAATTACCATGATTATTGTACCTATACTCATATTAATGTTTAAATCTAGAGGTAATTTACTCATTTAAAACTGTATCGTTGCCCATCTATTAACTCCTGGGATTACTGTACCTGTTCAGGAGAAGTTTGTTATATGAGTGTAATGCCAAGAGCTACATGACTAGTAGTTGGGAGCCTCATTAGCCCCACCCTTCAGGAGGTCACATTTCACTTCAGTCGGAGGACATTTAAGGCTGCCCAGATGTACCCGGCTCACCTGCAAGGAAATACACTGACTGACAGAGCAAATGCAACACCAAGAAGGAGTGGTTCGAAAGGGATGAAAGTTGGGGAAAAAACAGAGACGGCACGGACGAATAATTCATGTTTATTTCAAACCGATATGCAGGTTACACAATGCGCACGGCATCGACTCAGTAGGATGTAGGACCACCGCGAGCGGCGATGCACGCAGAAACACGTCGAAGTACAGAGTCAATAAGAGTGCGGATGGTGTCCTGAGGGATGGTTCTCCATTCTCTGTCAACCATTTGCCTCAGTTGGTCGTCCGTACGAGGCTGGGGCAGAGTTTGCAAACGGCGTCCAATGAGATCCCACACGTGTTCGATTGGTGAGAGATCCGGAGAGTACGCTGGTCACGGAAGCATCTGTACACCTCGTAGAGCCTGTTGGGAGATGCGAGCAGTGTGTGGGCGGGCATTATCCTAGTGAAACAGAGCATTGGGCAGCCCCTGAAGGTACGGGAGTGCCACCGGCCGCAGCACATGCTGCACGTAGCGGTGGGCACTTAACGTGCCTTGAATACGCACTAGAGGTGACGTGGAATCATACGCAATAGCGCCCCAAACCATGATGCCGCGTTGTCTAGCGGTAGGGCGCTCCACAGTTACTGCCGGATTTGATCTTTCTCCACGCCGACGCCACACTCGTCTGCGGTGACTATCACTGACAGAACACAAGCGTGACTCATCGGAGAACACGACGTTCCGCCATTCCCTCATCCAAGTCGCTCTAGCCCGGCACCATGCCAGGCGTGCACGTCTATGCTGTGGAGTCAATGGTAGTCTTCTGAGCGGACGCCGGGAGTGCAGGCCTCATTCAACCAATTGTTCTGGTCGATATTGGAACAGCCAGGGTGTCTTGCACATGCTGAAGAATGGCGGTTGACGTGGCGTGCGGGGCTGCCCCCGCTTGGCGGCGGATGCGCCGATCCTCGCGTGCTGACGTCACTCGGGCTGCGCCTGGACCCCTCGCACTTGCCACATGTCCCTGCGCCAACCATCTTCGCCACAGGCGCTGCACCGTGGACACATCCCTATGGGTATCGGCTGCGATTTGACGAAGCGACCAACCTGCCCTTCTCAGCCCGATCACCATACCCTTCGTAAAGTCGTCTGTCTGCTGGAAATGCCTCCGTTGACGGCGGCCTGGCATTCTTAGCTAGCTATACACGTGTCCTGTGGCACACGACAACACGTTCCACAGTGACTGTCGGCTGAGAAATCACGGTACGAAGTGGGCCATTCGCCAACGCCGTGTCCCATTTATCGTTCGCTACGTGCGCAGCACAGCGGCGCATTTCACATCATGAGCATACCTCAGTGACGTCAGTCTACCCTGCAATTGGCATAAAGTTCTGACCACTCCTTCTTGGTGTTGCATTTGCTCTGTCAGTCAGTGTACAACATGTGGCAATAAAGTTCAATGAATGAAGTCAGTACGGTCGATCCGGCAACTCTGGCGACACACAACAATGCACCTGCGTAGCAGCAGGTTTTGATCACCTGATCCCAACGTTGTTCAGTTGATCATCGTGTGTGGGCCGTTTGAGACCTGTTTGACAAAGTGCGTTGGTTCTGAACTGCGAACAGGAATATGAACGAACAAAAGATCAATGTACAGTTTTGTTTCAAGCTTGGCAAGACACCGAAAGAAACGCATACGATGCTGGTATGTATTTATGAAGGTCAAGCACTGTCCTTGAAGTGTGTGTACGAGTGTTTCGTCCGTTTTCGAGGAGACCGGGAAAATGTTTCTGACATCCCCGGTAGCGGAAGACCAGTGACCGCCGTCAGTAACGAAAACATTGAAGGTGAGGACATTAATCACGAACGATCGGCGATGAATTTTGCGCATGATAGCGGATGAACTGCAGATTAACCACGAATCCGTGCGATAAAACGTTACCCAGAAGTTAGGGAAGAGGAAAACGTGTTCTCATCTTGTGCCACATCACTTGACTGACGATTAGAGGGAGGCACGTTTAGAGGCTTCAGAGAATTTTGTCGAAACTGCGGATGCGACACCAAATTTCCTAAACTGTATTGCCACTGAGGATGAAATCTGGGGTCCCAGGTACGACCCTAAAACGTACGGCAAAATATGGAATTGCGTTCTCCGTGTTCCCCTCGTCGGGATAAGGTCACAGCCGAAAATTCACGACTCAAACTCGCTTTGAAAGGAAAGAGATTTGATGACTTTCCTGACATCCTACGAAATGTGACGGGGCTTTTGAACACCATCGCAAAAGAAGCTTTCTTGCAAAGTTTCCAGGACATTTATCACCGATCTAAGCGGGGTATAGTTATGGAAGGGGACAATTTCCAAGGACAGTAAGATCACTGCCGAGCATTATTCATCTATGTTCAGAGTACAGGTCTATTCATCGAACTTTATTTCACAGGTCGTAGGTTAAATTCCCTGTCCAAAAGGCGAGGGAAAAGGTCAAGAAACTTGACTTCCACCTCTCGAATGGCACATGGCCCAGTACCAGTCAAAGACAGCTGGTACATATCCCACTTTGTGCCGACGACATGTGCAGTGCAAGCTCTAATTTTCCACTCTTCCAGGGGCCTTCATGAGGTTTGTGTAGATGACCACGTTTGCAGCGTTAAAATACCTTTATCCAGGATGATAAGTCGATAATCAGCTTCTCGAAAAACCAACTGAAGTTCTAGAGAAATGAGATTCACAATCGAACACTACCTATTATTAAAAACCCTCATTATGTGAGTACGTGTTGTATTGTCAGAGATACAGTCGGTGTTCCACCTCGGCCAGCCGCTCAAGACGAAGAATCAGTTAATGAACATTATATCTGTTAGAATGTATTCCTCCTCGGCCAGTCGCTCAAGGCGAAGAATCAGTTAATGAACATTATATCTGTTAGAATGTATTCCTCCTCGGCCAGTCGCTCAAGGCGAAGAATCAGTTAATGAACATTATATCTGTTAGACAGTATTCCTCCTCGGCCAGTCGCTCAAGGCGAAGAATCAGTTAATGAACATTATATCTGTTAGAATGTATTCCTCCTCGGCCAGCCGTTCAAGACAAAGAATCAGTTAATGAACATTATATCTGTTAGAATGTATTCCTCTTCGGCCAGTCGCTCAAGACAAAGAATCAGTTAATGAACATTATATCTGTTAGAATGTATTCCTCCTCGGCCAGTCGCTCAAGGCGAAGAATCAGTTAATGAACATTATATCTGTTAGAATGTATTCCTCCTCGGCCAGTCGCTCAAGACAAAGAATCAGTTAATGAACATTATATCTGTTAGAATGTATTCCTCCTCGGCCAGTCGCTCAAGACAAAGAATCAGTTAATGAACATTATATCTGTTAGAATGTATTCCTCCTCGGCCAGTCGCTCAAGGCGAAGAATCAGTTAATGAACATTATATTTGTTAGAATGTATTCCTCCTCGGCCAGTCGCTCAAGACAAAGAATCAGTTAATGAACATTATATTTGTTAGAATGTATTCCTCCTCGGCCAGCCGCTCAAGGCGAAGAATCAGTTAATGAACATTATATCTGTTAGAATGTATTCCTCCTCGGCCAGTCGCTCAAGGCGAAGAATCAGTTAATGAACATTATATTTGTTAGAATGTATTCCTCCTCGGCCAGTCGCTCAAGACAAAGAATCAGTTAATGAACATTATATTTGTTAGAATGTATTCCTCCTCGGCCAGCCGCTCAAGGCGAAGAATCAGTTAATGAACATTATATTTGTTAGAATGTATTCCTCCTCGGCCAGCCGTTCAAGACAAAGAATCAGTTAATGAACATTATATCTGTTAGAATGTATTCCTCCTCGGCCAGCCGTTCAAGGCGAAGAATCAGTTAATGAACATTATATCTGTTAGAATGTATTCCTCCTCGGCCAGTCGCTCAAGACAAAGAATCAGTTAATGAACATTATATCTGTTAGAATGTATTCCTCCTCGGCCAGCCGCTCAAGGCGAAGAATCAGTTAATGAACATTATATCTGTTAGAATGTATTCCTCCTCGGCCAGCCGTTCAAGACAAAGAATCAGTTAATGAACATTATATTTGTTAGAATGTATTCCTCCTCGGCCAGTCGCTCAAGGCGAAGAATCAGTTAATGAACATTATATCTGTTAGAATGTATTCCTCCTCGGCCAGTCGTTCAAGACAAAGAATCAGTTAATGAACATTATATCTGTTAGAATGTATTCCTCCTCGGCCAGTCGCTCAAGACAAAGAATCAGTTAATGAACATTATATCTGTTAGAATGTATTCCTCCTCGGCCAGCCGCTCAAGGCGAAGAATCAGTTAATGAACATTATATCTGTTAGAATGTATTCCTCCTCGGCCAGCCGTTCAAGGCGAAGAATCAGTTAATGAACATTATATTTGTTAGAATGTATTCCTCCTCGGCCAGTCGCTCAAGACAAAGAATCAGTTAATGAACATTATATCTGTTAGAATGTATTCCTCCTCGGCCAGTCGCTCAAGACAAAGAATCAGTTAATGAACATTATATCTGTTAGAATGTATTCCTCCTCGGCCAGCCGTTCAAGACAAAGAATCAGTTAATGAACATTATATCTGTTAGAATGTATTCCTCCTCGGCCAGTCGCTCAAGGCGAAGAATCAGTTAATGAACATTATATCTGTTAGAATGTATTCCTCCTCGGCCAGTCGCTCAAGACAAAGAATCAGTTAATGAACATTATATCTGTTAGAATGTATTCCTCCTCGGCCAGTCGCTCAAGACAAAGAATCAGTTAATGAACATTATATCTGTTAGAATGTATTCCTCCTCGGCCAGCCGTTCAAGACAAAGAATCAGTTAATGAACATTATATCTGTTAGAATGTATTCCTCCTCGGCCAGTCGCTCAAGACAAAGAATCAGTTAATGAACATTATATCTGTTAGAATGTATTCCTCCTCGGCCAGCCGTTCAAGGCGAAGAATCAGTTAATGAACATTATATTTGTTAGAATGTATTCCTCCTCGGCCAGTCGCTCAAGACAAAGAATCAGTTAATGAACATTATATCTGTTAGAATGTATTCCTCCTCGGCCAGTCGCTCAAGACAAAGAATCAGTTAATGAACATTATATTTGTTAGAATGTATTCCTCCTCGGCCAGTCGTTCAAGACAAAGAATCAGTTAATGAACATTATATCTGTTAGAATGTATTCCTCCTCGGCCAGCCGTTCAAGACAAAGAATCAGTTAATGAACATTATATCTGTTAGAATGTATTCCTCCTCGGCCAGCCGTTCAAGGCGAAGAATCAGTTAATGAACATTATATTTGTTAGAATGTATTCCTCCTCGGCCAGCCGTTCAAGGCGAAGAATCAGTTAATGAACATTATATTTGTTAGAATGTATTCCTCCTCGGCCAGTCGCTCAAGACAAAGAATCAGTTAATGAACATTATATCTGTTAGAATGTATTCCTCCTCGGCCAGTCGCTCAAGACAAAGAATCAGTTAATGAACATTATATTTGTTAGAATGTATTCCTCCTCGGCCAGTCGTTCAAGACAAAGAATCAGTTAATGAACATTATATCTGTTAGAATGTATTCCTCCTCGGCCAGCCGTTCAAGACAAAGAATCAGTTAATGAACATTATATCTGTTAGAATGTATTCCTCCTCGGCCAGCCGTTCAAGGCGAAGAATCAGTTAATGAACATTATATTTGTTAGAATGTATTCCTCCTCGGCCAGTCGCTCAAGACAAAGAATCAGTTAATGAACATTATATCTGTTAGAATGTATTCCTCCTCGGCCAGCCGTTCAAGACAAAGAATCAGTTAATGAACATTATATCTGTTAGAATGTATTCCTCCTCGGCCAGTCGCTCAAGACAAAGAATCAGTTAATGAACATTATATCTGTTAGAATGTATTCCTCCTCGGCCAGCCGTTCAAGGCGAAGAATCAGTTAATGAACATTATATCTGTTAGAATGTATTCCTCCTCGGCCAGCCGTTCAAGGCGAAGAATCAGTTAATGAACATTATATCTGTTAGAATGTATTCCTCCTCGGCCAGCCGTTCAAGGCGAAGAATCAGTTAATGAACATTATATTTGTTAGAATGTATTCCTCCTCGGCCAGTCGCTCAAGACAAAGAATCAGTTAATGAACATTATATCTGTTAGAATGTATTCCTCCTCGGCCAGTCGTTCAAGGCGAAGAATCAGTTAATGAACATTATATTTGTTAGAATGTATTCCTCCTCGGCCAGCCGTTCAAGACAAAGAATCAGTTAATGAACATTATATCTGTTAGAATGTATTCCTCCTCGGCCAGTCGCTCAAGACAAAGAATCAGTTAATGAACATTATATCTGTTAGAATGTATTCCTCCTCGGCCAGCCGTTCAAGGCGAAGAATCAGTTAATGAACATTATATCTGTTAGAATGTATTCCTCCTCGGCCAGTCGCTCAAGACGAAGAATCAGTTAATGAACATTATATCTGTTAGAATGTATTCCTCCTCGGCCAGCCGTTCAAGACAAAGAATCAGTTAATGAACATTATATCTGTTAGAATGTATTCCTCCTCGGCCAGCCGTTCAAGACAAAGAATCAGTTAATGAACATTATATCTGTTAGAATGTATTCCTCCTCGGCCAGCCGTTCAAGACAAAGAATCAGTTAATGAACATTATATTTGTTAGAATGTATTCCTCCTCGGCCAGCCGTTCAAGGCGAAGAATCAGTTAATGAACATTATATCTGTTAGAATGTATTCCTCCTCGGCCAGTCGCTCAAGACAAAGAATCAGTTAATGAACATTATATTTGTTAGAATGTATTCCTCCTCGGCCAGCCGTTCAAGGCGAAGAATCAGTTAATGAACATTATATCTGTTAGAATGTATTCCTCCTCGGCCAGCCGTTCAAGACAAAGAATCAGTTAATGAACATTATATCTGTTAGAATGTATTCCTCCTCGGCCAGTCGCTCAAGACAAAGAATCAGTTAATGAACATTATATCTGTTAGAATGTATTCCTCCTCGGCCAGTCGCTCAAGACAAAGAATCAGTTAATGAACATTATATCTGTTAGAATGTATTCCTCCTCGGCCAGCCGTTCAAGACAAAGAATCAGTTAATGAACATTATATCTGTTAGAATGTATTCCTCCTCGGCCAGCCGTTCAAGGCGAAGAATCAGTTAATGAACATTATATCTGTTAGAATGTATTCCTCCTCGGCCAGCCGTTCAAGGCGAAGAATCAGTTAATGAACATTATATCTGTTAGAATGTATTCCTCCTCGGCCAGCCGTTCAAGACAAAGAATCAGTTAATGAACATTATATCTGTTAGAATGTATTCCTCCTCGGCCAGTCGCTCAAGACAAAGAATCAGTTAATGAACATTATATCTGTTAGAATGTATTCCTCCTCGGCCAGCCGTTCAAGACAAAGAATCAGTTAATGAACATTATATCTGTTAGAATGTATTCCTCCTCGGCCAGCCGTTCAAGACAAAGAATCAGTTAATGAACATTATATCTGTTAGAATGTATTCCTCCTCGGCCAGTCGCTCAAGACAAAGAATCAGTTAATGAACATTATATCTGTTAGAATGTATTCCTCCTCGGCCAGCCGTTCAAGGCGAAGAATCAGTTAATGAACATTATATCTGTTAGAATGTATTCCTCCTCGGCCAGTCGCTCAAGACAAAGAATCAGTTAATGAACATTATATCTGTTAGAATGTATTCCTCCTCGGCCAGTCGCTCAAGGCGAAGAATCAGTTAATGAACATTATATCTGTTAGAATGTATTCCTCCTCGGCCAGCCGTTCAAGACAAAGAATCAGTTAATGAACATTATATTTGTTAGAATGTATTCCTCCTCGGCCAGTCGCTCAAGACAAAGAATCAGTTAATGAACATTATATCTGTTAGAATGTATTCCTCCTCGGCCAGCCGTTCAAGGCGAAGAATCAGTTAATGAACATTATATCTGTTAGAATGTATTCCTCCTCGGCCAGTCGCTCAAGACAAAGAATCAGTTAATGAACATTATATCTGTTAGAATGTATTCCTCCTCGGCCAGTCGCTCAAGGCGAAGAATCAGTTAATGAACATTATATTTGTTAGAATGTATTCCTCCTCGGCCAGTCGCTCAAGACAAAGAATCAGTTAATGAACATTATATCTGTTAGAATGTATTCCTCCTCGGCCAGTCGCTCAAGGCGAAGAATCAGTTAATGAACATTATATTTGTTAGAATGTATTCCTCATCGGCCAGCCGTTCAAGGCGAAGAATCAGTTAATGAACATTATATCTGTTAGAATGTATTCCTCCTCGGCCAGTCGCTCAAGACAAAGAATCAGTTAATGAACATTATATCTGTTAGAATGTATTCCTCCTCGGCCAGCCGTTCAAGGCGAAGAATCAGTTAATGAACATTATATCTGTTAGAATGTATTCCTCCTCGGCCAGCCGTTCAAGGCGAAGAATCAGTTAATGAACATTATATCTGTTAGAATGTATTCCTCCTCGGCCAGCCGTTCAAGGCGAAGAATCAGTTAATGAACATTATATCTGTTAGAATGTATTCCTCCTCGGCCAGCCGTTCAAGACAAAGAATCAGTTAATGAACATTATATTTGTTAGAATGTATTCCTCCTCGGCCAGTCGCTCAAGACAAAGAATCAGTTAATGAACATTATATCTGTTAGAATGTATTCCTCCTCGGCCAGTCGCTCAAGGCGAAGAATCAGTTAATGAACATTATATTTGTTAGAATGTATTCCTCCTCGGCCAGTCGCTCAAGGCGAAGAATCAGTTAATGAACATTATATTTGTTAGAATGTATTCCTCCTCGGCCAGCCGTTCAAGGCGAAGAATCAGTTAATGAACATTATATCTGTTAGAATGTATTCCTCCTCGGCCAGTCGCTCAAGGCGAAGAATCAGTTAATGAACATTATATCTGTTAGAATGTATTCCTCCTCGGCCAGCCGTTCAAGACAAAGAATCAGTTAATGAACATTATATCTGTTAGAATGTATTCCTCCTCGGCCAGTCGCTCAAGACAAAGAATCAGTTAATGAACATTATATCTGTTAGAATGTATTCCTCCTCGGCCAGCCGTTCAAGGCGAAGAATCAGTTAATGAACATTATATCTGTTAGAATGTATTCCTCCTCGGCCAGTCGCTCAAGACAAAGAATCAGTTAATGAACATTATATCTGTTAGAATGTATTCCTCCTCGGCCAGCCGTTCAAGGCGAAGAATCAGTTAATGAACATTATATCTGTTAGAATGTATTCCTCCTCGGCCAGCCGTTCAAGACAAAGAATCAGTTAATGAACATTATATCTGTTAGAATGTATTCCTCCTCGGCCAGCCGTTCAAGACAAAGAATCAGTTAATGAACATTATATCTGTTAGAATGTATTCCTCCTCGGCCAGTCGCTCAAGGCGAAGAATCAGTTAATGAACATTATATCTGTTAGAATGTATTCCTCCTCGGCCAGCCGTTCAAGACAAAGAATCAGTTAATGAACATTATATCTGTTAGAATGTATTCCTCCTCGGCCAGTCGCTCAAGACGAAGAATCAGTTAATGAACATTATATCTGTTAGAATGTATTCCTCCTCGGCCAGTCGCTCAAGACAAAGAATCAGTTAATGAACATTATATCTGTTAGAATGTATTCCTCCTCGGCCAGTCGCTCAAGACAAAGAATCAGTTAATGAACATTATATCTGTTAGAATGTATTCCTCCTCGGCCAGTCGCTCAAGACAAAGAATCAGTTAATGAACATTATATCTGTTAGAATGTATTCCTCCTCGGCCAGTCGCTCAAGACAAAGAATCAGTTATTGAACATTATATCTGTTAGAATGTATTCCTCCTCGGCCAGTCGCTCAAGACAAAGAATCAGTTAATGAACATTATATTTGTTAGAATGTATTCCTCCTCGGCCAGCCGTTCAAGGCGAAGAATCAGTTAATGAACATTATATTTGTTAGAATGTATTCCTCCTCGGCCAGTCGCTCAAGACGAAGAATCAGTTAATGAACATTATATCTGTTAGAATGTATTCCTCCTCGGCCAGCCGTTCAAGACAAAGAATCAGTTAATGAACATTATATCTGTTAGAATGTATTCCTCCTCGGCCAGTCGCTCAAGACGAAGAATCAGTTAATGAACATTATATCTGTTAGAATGTATTCCTCCTCGGCCAGCCGTTCAAGGCGAAGAATCAGTTAATGAACATTATATTTGTTAGAATGTATTCCTCCCCGGCCAGTCGCTCAAGACAGGGAATCGGTTAATTAACATCTTATCTTTTGGAAGCTCAATTACTTGTCACATGGTACATAAATATATATATATATAATTAGGAGAGTGACAGTTCAGAAACTTCGCGTCAGCGTTTTTTCAGCTGAGTCATCACCCGAGGTCATTGACCCTGCCCAAGATAGCTGACCCGATGACTACACGACCACGTGGCCGTGACGTCACAACCACGTGCTATTGTTTACAAACAAAGCCACGTGCTCTTTGACAGCTATCATCTTGACTGTCCCTAACCTCACTCTTTCGGACAAGTGAACAACGCTAGCCTCACTGCTGCAATTTTAACAAGGCCTCATTTTTGCCATATTAAGAACGTGGTGACGCGCTATTTAAAATCCACGTGCTTTTGACAGCTGTCAAGATGACAGGTCCTAACCACGTGGGCGTAGACTTTAAAAGCCACGTGCTTTTGACATTTTCCATCTTGACAGGTACTAACCACGTGCACTGCTTCCATCTTGATAGGGCCAAACCACACTGCTGCTACCTTAACCACGTACGAGAGCAGAATTTCAATTATCTTGACAGGGACTTAGCCACGCTGCGGAATATTTTGAAAAATTGAAGGGGACATAGCCAGGGGAGCCTAACCTTAGAGTGTGAAGGCAAGCTGCCCTTCTCGACATAGCCCCTTCCCGACAAAAGTTTGGAGAGAGGATTATACTTTTAAAGCATGCTGCCCTTCACGACATGTTCCCTTCCCGACACCATTTTGGAGAGAGGATTCAAGTTTTAAAGCAGGCTGCCCTTCCGACGTGGTCCCTTCCTCCGTCACTATTTTGGGGAGAAGATTATACTATAACCTCACTGCTATTATCTTATTACGAATTAGCCGCGCGCGGGCGTGGTATTTTTTGATGAAAAATTGAACGATCCTAAAGCCAGGGGGCTTAACAACAGTGGATTAAGGCAAACTGCCCTTCTCGACAAGCGTTCCCGACATGGTTTTTATGCAATTGCCCTTCTCGACATGACACTATCTTCCTAGAAATCATAATTTTGGTATAAAAGGGCTAATTGATGTCGATCTCTCAGTCCAGTTTGCAAAGAATACCGGATAAGAGGTTTAGTCAAGTATTTATCGAAAATATTACCTTTCACTAGATATACTTCTGTTATTAAACTGGAAGGCATAGTTTAGCGTTGTCCTCTTGTTCTTGCGTGTCGCATAAGTTTTTTTTTACTTACACTTTTTCTTTTTCCCCTTTTCATTTAATAGAAGAACAGGAGTGAGAGATAGGGGGAGGATGCGGTAAGGATAAGGTAATATTTTTTGCTATTGGCCTTACGTCGCATAGACCCATATATGTATTTTGGCGACGATTGGACAGGAAAGGCGTCGGTCTGGGAAGGAAGTGGCCGTGGCCTTAATTAAGGTGCAGCCTTCAGCATTTGCCTGGTGTCAAATTGGGAAACCAAGGAAAACCGTATTTCGGGCTGCCGACAGTGGGGTTCGAACACACTGCCTCCCGAATACTGGATACTTGCCGCACTTAAGCGACTGCAGCTATCGAGCACGGTGTAATACTTTTTTCCCCGTTTTCAATATTCATATTCTTTTTCCTTTTCAATTGATAAAAGAAGAGGAAGGAGCGGTGGGAGTTGGATGAGGATAGGAGAAGGTAATATTTTATTTCCCTTTTTCAATATTCATATTTTTTCTTTTCGATTGATAAATATGACGAGAGAGGATAATCGTTTTAAAGCAAGCTGTCCTTCTTCAACATGATCCTTTCCCGACACTATTTTGATCGCGTACTGAACAGAAAAATTTACCTTGATTATAACTCAAACACAATAGTTACCGTAACAGAATAAAACATCGTAGGATTCGTTCCCGTTCGAACACTAATCTCTCTGTTGAAAATAGGCTATACATGATAACAAGCGCACTTCTTTAAGTCATATATGCAATCAGCGCGCGCGCGCACACACACATCCACACACACGCAAACACACACACAAAATATATAGAATTGATTGTAGGTCAAGCAAATGCTGTATGTCTCCATCCGACGTACAGTTGTACTTCCTCTTTAATCAATAATCACTGCTATTATGCACATAAAAAATATGTTACCCTTTTAGTTACTACTTAGTAGGGGATACCAAGAAAAATCTTTAACCTACCTACAATTCCATACCGTATTGTGTTAAGTGGACGGATTTGCGGGATTCGGATAGTGACACATGAAACAGAAAAAATCTGTATTACAGGTATCGATAACAGATACCGTAACAGAATAAAAAATCATGGATTCAAGCCCTGTTCTCTTAATCCAAACACAATAGTTACCGTAACAGAATATGATAATCATGGGATTAGGACCTTGTTCCTTTCTATTAGAAACACTGACGCATGCAACAGAAAAATCTGTTTTTCAGATAGAGATTTCGAACCCTGATTTAGTTACCGTAACAAAATAAAAAATCATGGATTCAAACCCTGTTCTCTTATAGCAAACACAATAGTTACCATAACAGAATAAAAAACATGGGGTTCAAACTTTGACCCTTTTCCCTTCACTATTAGAAAAAGTCTCTAATACAGGCATTATGAGATTCGAACACTAATCTCTCTGTTGAAAACTGGTTATACATGATAACAAACACACTTCTTTAAGTTACACATGCAATCTTGTCCTACCTATATTTCTACATCGTATTGTGTTAAGGAGATGGATTTGTGGGATTCTAGTTTTATATAATTAGAAAAAAAAAGGGAGAGGAATAGAAGTGTTATTGATTTACACTTGTACTTCCTCTTAAATCAATAATCACTACAACCTTGCAGATAAAATGTGAAAGGAGGGGAAGGATCGGAAATGTATTCACATATTGTTAACCTACCTTGTTTATAAAATGATTTTACCCCTTTAATCACTACTTACGTCAGGCAGGGGGATACCGCAATCTAATCTGGCTATAAATTGAACATAGTTACGAAAACATTAATCTGTTACGCTGAATAACTTGGACGGCTGCTCAGGTGACACGCTTTTTAGTTGACACTTACAACATGTGCTTATAGTTTAGAACGCTAAATTTTTTATTGTAACGTTTCAAGTTTATAGAATTGAACACTAGAGACAATTAATTCTCTACTGTAATGTTGACATTACCTGGTGAAAAATAGAAAATCATGTAAATCTATTATCATGGCTGACGACATAGGTGATTAAAAGGTACAAGCCTAGTATTTTGCATAGTAGCCTTAAGTCGTATAACATCTTCTGCGATGCCTACACAATAAAACATAGTTGGAATTTTATTTAACTATATTGTAAAAACCAACTGAATGACAACTTGAAATCAATCTACGAAATGCAGAATTTAAACGTCACATTCCTCTTAACTCAGTAATCACTACCACTATTACCAAAACTAGTTTAATTTACTAAGTAATGTTAGCATTACAGTTTAACCCACTCTCTGGGGATCCGGAGGCTAACACTCTACTACTAGAAGTTTACAGTATGAAAAATGTGTTTATTACTCTAATTGGAAAGCTTACAGCTTCACATCCCTAACCGTGTCGCCAATTTGCTCGGTATATGTGTGTTTGAATAGCATTAACACATAATGCTACTTGAAATTTACATTATAAAATATGATTATTACTCTAACCGCGTAGCCAATTCGCTCGGTATAGTTGTGTTGCAATGGCACTGACACACAATGCTACTAGAACTTCACAGTATAAAAATATTATTATTATTATTACTCTGCAGCTACGCTAAGGTACAGCCCCAAGCATTTGCCTGGTGTGAAAATGAGAAACCACGGAAACCCGTCTTCAGGGCTACCGACAGTAGGATTCGACCCAGCTATATTCGAATGCATGCGTTTAGCTACGTGATCCGAACCGCGCAGTGGAAGCGACCGTGGTCTTAATTAAGGTACGTTCAGAGCGAACTTGGTTTGTTTACGTTCGGAGGAGCGAGCAGTCAAGCCAGCGTCAGCTGTGTATGTGACGTAGCTGCAGGGACAAGTTAGACTACCCGCCTGACGCCACGTGTAGCCTGCATGGCCTGGTATGTTCTGGATATGACCATCACGACTTCGCGAACATTCGATTTAAAAATTGAGGTGATACGAATCAATTCTACTATACAAAATACTAGGTTCGTACCTTTTTATCACCTATGTCGTCAGCCATGATAATAGATTTACGTGGTTTCCTATTTCTCACCAGGTAATGTCAACATTACCGTAGACAATTACATGTCTCTAGTGTTCAAACAAACTTCGGTGTTCTAAACACGAAACATCTGTTGTAAGTGTCGACTAAAAGGGTGTCGCCTGAGTAGCCGTCCAGATATCAAGCGTACCAGATTATTTTTTGTGACTATGTTCGATTTATAGCTAGATTAGATAGCGAAACAGGATGAGAATTCATAGGATTCGAAATCTGTTCCATTTATATTAGAAACAATTTCTAATACATGCTCTATAGGAACAGGCTATACATGTTAACAAACTCAGTTCTTCAAGTCATATATGCAATCTGCACACACACACACACACACGCACACATACACATACACACACATACACACACACACACACGCACACACATACACACACACACATACACACACACATACACATACACACACAACATAGAATTGATTGTAGGACATGCAAATGCTGTATGCGATCATCCGACGTACATTTCTACTTCCTCTTAAATCAATAATCGCTACTTCTATGCAGATAAGAGATTTTACGCTTTTAGTTACTACTTAGCAGGGGATACCATGAAATATCTTTGTCCTACTTAAAATTCCACATCGTATTTTGTTAAAGAGACGGATTTGCGGGATTCGAATACAGAAACATGAAACAGAGAAAAAGTCTGTATTACAGATATCGATAACAGGTACCATACATACATACATACATACATACATACATACATACATACATACATACATACATACATACATACATACATACATACATACATACATACATTATCGTTATAGACTATTATGCCTTTCAGCGTTCAGTCTGCAAGCATCTGAGAATTTACTAAACGTCGCCACAATCCTCGATTTGCAACTAGTGTTGTGGCCTCATTTAGTGTCAGCTCACGACGACGTTCCATGTTACACCTGTCACATGCACAGCCACTGCTCACAAGGTCTCATATACAACTGCCTCTGGCACAGGGGGCGTGTGGTCCGCAAACAACACACCTGCGCATCAGTGCTCCGCTATCCCATGACATTTGCTCAGTCAGTGTATATCTGGTGAAAGGTAATATTTTCGATAAATATTTGACTAATCCTCTTATGCGTATTCATTGCAAACTAGACTGGGAGTTCTACATCAGTTGGCTCTTTAATAACAAAATTATGATTTCTAGTAAGATAGTGGCATGTGGAGAAGGGCATCTTGCATAAAAACTACGTCGGGTTGGGTCTTATCGAAAAAGACAGCTTGCATTAAAACTATGTCGGGAAGGAACATGTCGAGAAGGGCAGATTGCTTTAAAACTTAAATCCTCTCTCAAAAATTTTGTCGGGAAGGGACAATGTCGAGAAGGACAGCTTGCTTTAAAACTAAAATCCTCTATCCAAAATGGTGTTGGGAAGGGACAATGTCGAGAAAGGCAGCTTTCCTTTAAACTATAAGTTTAGGCTCCCCTGGCTATATCCCGTTCAATTTTTCAAAAATTCCGCACCGTGGCTAAGTCCCTGTCAAGATAATATAAATTCCGCGTTCCTACGTGGTTAAGGTAGCAACAGCGTAGTTTGGCCCTGTCAAGATGGCAGAAGTGAGGTTAGCCATGTTCAAAACAAGTGCACGTGGTTAGGACCTCTCATCTTTACAGCTGTCGAGAAGCACGTGGATTTTAATTTCTGCTTCCCTTACGTAGTTAAGATGGTAGCAGTGAGGTTAGGGTCCGTCAAGATGGCAGCAGTGAGGTTAGCTGCGTTCACTTGTTTTAATTATGCGCCCACGTGGTTAGGCCCTGTCAAGATGGCAACTGTCAAACAGCACGTGGATTTTAAATTGCACGCCACCACGTTCTTAAGTTGGCAACAATGAGGTTAGGCCTTGTTAAGATGGCAGCAGTGAGGTTAGCGATTCTCACTTGTCCGAAATAGTGAGGTTAGGGTCCGTCAAGATGACAGCTATCAAAGAGCACGTGGTTTTGTTTGTAAACAATAGCATGTGGTCGTGATATCATGTTCACGGGGTCATGACGTCATTTGGGCCAATTGCCTTGGCCGGGACCAATGACCTCGCGTGCTGACGCAGCAGAAACATTCTGACGCCATGTTTCTGAACTGTCTCTGCTCTCCTACTTATATATATATATAGTGTAAATGCGAGGCACAAACAATGCTATTCCAACTATTGTATCGACAGAAATCTTTACAATGTACCTGAATAGCAAACTCCCAAAACCATACCACTTAGTTTCAGATAATCAGTTTCAAATGCAGTTATCATTGTCAGTTAATATAATCTATAACTCTATGGTAAACGAGGTGAGAAGTCAGGACCAAGAGGAAAATTCATCTTAGTGTTTATCAATCAATCAGTCAATCAATCAATCAATCAATCAATCAATCAATCAATCAATCAATCAATCAATCAATCAATCAATCAATCAATCAGTCAATCAATCAATCAATCAATCAATCAATCAATCAATCAATCAATCAATCAATCGCATAAGCGGGATTTTACATAAAGGTTATAGACCTCTTCGTATGGTAAGGTTGTATTTAGGGGTTTTGGTAAGGATGTAAAGGAGAGAGGTGTAAATGTTATGGAAATTGTTCCCGACGAGAAAATTACAATGTTCACACCAATAGAGGCTATAGAAATGATATGTAAGGCTTCTCTGTGATAAGTCTTAACACTACCCGATAACGTTTCCCGGTCATTTTAGTAGTTCACGTAAAACTGGAATCATTAAAGCGAGAACGTGATGTGAATGTAGAGGTAATTCTACGAACAACAGTGACTGAAATCTGAAACTATGCTGCAATTATCACATTGCTTGGCTAGGGGAGGAGTGAAGGGAGTGACGTGGTGACGATTAACCGACGTTCTACTCTACTCATTGTTCATGAAGGCTTAGTGAACCTCAGGGTAATGTGCTTCCCAGGAATTGAAAAATCTAGCTTCTAAATGATTCAACTTCCAGATGGGCAATCGAACCCTCGTTAAATATTAAGGAAATACGATTTGTCGCGAGGGTGCAGCTATGGGCATAGTTGAGTTGTGAAATGATATTTTTCTTTGGTATCTGTCAACGTCGCACGAACTTCTGAAATTTTTCGCCGACAGGTATTTTTGTTCTGAAGTTCTGCAGACCAGCTTTAGCCATGTTCTTTAGCCACGCATTTATCACGTCTATATTTTGTGATGGTATTACAGTATTATTTTCTATCTGTTCCAGTTAGATGTCTATATATTCTATATATTTTACACGAGTAATTACCGAGCTCGATAGCTGCAGTCGCTTAAGTGCGGCCAGTATCCAGTATTCGGGAGATAGTTGGTTCGAATCCCACTGTCGGCAGCCCTGAAAATGGTTTTCCGTGGTTTCCCATTTTCACACCAGGCAAATGCTGGGGCTGTACCTTACTTAAGGCCACGTCCGCGTCCTTCCCACTCCTAGCCCTTTCCTGTCCCATCGTCGCCATAAGACCTACCTGTGTCGGTGCGACGTAAAACAACTAGCAAAAAAAAAAAAAACACGAGTAATTATATAATAATGACCCTTGAAAGTCTAAGGAAAAAGATGAGAAAACCACTCGAAAACAGCAGAAAGAAGAACGGAGAAAACACCACAGCGAATTCATGAAGAGATTTTGGGAGAAGGAGGAGGAAGAAATGCAGAAGCAGAAGCAGAAGAAGAAGAAGAAGCCGTGAGACCAAGGTAACAAGTTCAAACGCTCCCTCTAATTGGGCGTAACGATGACAGAAATAAAGAAAGAAAGAAGGAAGGAAAACATGATAGAAAATAATAATAATAATAATCATTTTAAAATGTTTCCGTCGTTACCCTGAAGAGGTAAGAAGGTTTGTCGTGAATGGAGGAGGGGAAGGGATCTGCCCTGGCCTATAAATAGGAGCTGTTCTGGCAAATGACAATGTGAAATCACGGAAGACCCACAACCGTTTGTGGTTTAAACCCACTCGCCTCCCGAATCCAGAGTTGCTCAACAGCTAAACAATTTGAGAGTACAGTATTGCGCTTCACATGATGAGCCCACGATGAAGAGACATGCCTCACTTCCCGTTTGCAACATTGAGCTGACTTCACGTTTCTCAACTCTCCCCGCGCAGCTGAAATGTTATCTCTAAAAGACAATCATAATCTGAAGCGAGAGAACAGGTCAAGGACCCTGAAACCTTTTAGCGCTTCTCTACCTCAACGCTTAACATGTGACAAAACTCTTATTCAGGCGAAATTTTATTGAAAAACCTCGAAATTTCCGATTTATTTGTTGCGGTACACGTATTAATAAATTATAATTTTAACATTTCATTTTGATAATAATAACAACAATGAAGAATGGGAGAATAATATAATCAGTCCTGGAGGGTAAGAAATAATACCCAACCTTCGAATTGGGCGAATTAAGAGGACGCATCTAAAATCCCCGACCAGGTCGGGACTGGAACCCGGGACCGTATGAAGAGAAGACCATTGCACTGATAGGTTAGCCAATATTTATTCATTCATTATTCTATTACAGCGGTAGCGGCCCAATTAAAATATATTTAAAATTGTTTCAAAAATTAACATAACATCACGACAACATTACAGGTAACAGCCCGGCTTCTTGGTTAAATAATCAGCGTGTTGTGTTCTTCAGTTCATAGGGCCATGGATCGATTTCCAACCAACTTTTGTCACTTCTGGTTAATTCCTCTGATTCGAGGACTGGGTGCCAATAAATATCTCTTCACAACTCCAGAAATATGCAGAGTAGATGCATCATCCTTCCATGTATGGTCGATGTCAGGAAGGGCATCCACCCGAAGAACAGGGACAAATCGAACTCTGTGTGTGTGTGTGTGTGTGTGTGTGTATATGTGCGAGAGGGAGAGAGAGAGAGAGAGTTCACACCCACGAATCTTCTTGCTTGTAACTTGTTAAGATATAGTTTCTCAGACAGGATAAATAATTTCCGTAAGGCATTGCAAAGTCCGACAACTTATCATCCGTTACCGTCCTGTTCAATACATAACCAACTCTCACTACCCATAAATTCACACATTTAGTAAGGATAGGCAGGCTGCTACCGTAAAATAGCAAATATATATTATCATCGACTATGCCGCATCTAACGACCTTCTGCTAATCTCTTCAGGTTGCTATATGAACCACATGCCAGTTCACCGAAGGAGTTCTTGATGTACAACATCCTTGATCGCCCCCTAGGTCTCTTTCTTTTCTCACCTTCAGTGATGGTTATGAGTCGTAACTTTGGAAAAATCTTTCCCAAATATTCATGTGGTTACTCCGACTACTGGCTGTTCAGGAAAGCTGCTATGTATGGAATGCGTGACTTCAGTGAACAAATGTTACTATTGATCGAATCAAGCAAAGAAAAGAATTGTATGCATAGATGGATTAACTCCTGCTTCCTGTCTGTATTTGTCGAATTTTCCTAATCGACGAAATTCATCCCCTAGGTCACTAATTTCTGTCATGCAAAGACTATGACGGCACGTTGAACAGCACCAGACCATAAATACAGGAGTAGACAAGGTCAAGAGTGAAGAGTAACATATTCACATAGCCCTGTGGAGAAACAATGTTATGAGGAAGGGGGAGAGAACTTTCGAGAATAAGACGTGTCTAGTCAGTCTCTTTCTTCCTTCGGTCAAATTTCACTAAAATCACTCTCCACTCACTACCTCTTTATTTGAGAGATAGTGAACCCACCAGACGTTCAGAACTCTTGTCTGCCACCAGTTTTCAAAAATCATCTCAGAAGAGGTCATTACGTCCCCATTATTTCCCACGCGAAATCGAACACACGCCCTTTCGGATAAACTCGGCATGTTTTTACCGTATCAGCTAGGCAATTCGCCATTTTTCTATTCATTAATCAACTTTTCCAGATCTTTGCAGGGCTAGGTAAAATGACAATTGCAAAGGCAACTGTCAAGTGTTTCGATTTCCTGCCCTTGAAATCTGATCCTCCTTTCTAAGTTTCACGGTGATTTCTTTTACAGCCAAACGTAAGGGAATTAAGTAATAATTTTTGAGTTTCCAATATTGGCTGCGGATAATTTTTTCATTCCGAATTACATTCAACAAAACAAGTTAAGCAAATTTGCAGTTTGCCCTCCAACATTATGTCTCATTGAAGGTTAGATATTTTAAGTACGTTGTTGAAAACCTAGCAATCTACACAGCTAGGAGTATTTGAATGGCGAGTGACAAAGAAATCCAGTTAGTGTGCCTCGCTTCTATGTACTATGCACTAAAATGCCTCGCCGTACGCTGTCTGTGGGAGATCGGATAAGAATAATCATTTCGATGCAAGGGAGCATGAGACAATTTGACGTTGTGAACATTGTTTACGTGAAGCAAATTGTTCTCTCCATGTTGCCGAAAAAGTTCCAAGACATCCACTCTGTGCTGCCCACTCAAACAAGATCGGTAGATGCACATATCTGCACGTACTGCTACAACTCTGCGCCGTGAACTTCGAGACGCCACTGAAGTTACACAATAGACTCCTGATAGGGGACTGTATTCAAGAAGACCCCTCAGGACTCCTCTACTTCGACGACATCGCAGGGCGGCCCATATTCGGTGGAGTAGAGCACATGAGGTCAATTAGTGCAACTCTCTGAGCATATGGCGGGCAAGTAGGAAACGTTACAATTAAACGTCTTCAGTAGAACGTCACCAACATTTTGAAGGTTCAGCACTATTGTGGACAGGAATCATGTTTAGCTCACAGTCGCAGTGAACGAACACAACATTCTCCTATTAGCAGTAGGGATTTTAGGACATAGGTTCACTCTCGTCCACTTCGTGCATCACCTGTGAATAGATACCCGGTGAGATGTAGGATCTTCAAAATGGACTGACCTGAACCTTCCCCGGACATGAACTGCAAACAGCAGGTGTGGAGCGTTTTTAAAAGAGCAATTTCCACCCCTCAACACACGCCAATAATTTTCCAGGCCCTAAAAGATCCTGCCATCGAGAAGTGGGGCCATTTGCCTCAAGAAAGGCTCAGTAGGTCGGGAAATGAGCAAGTCCTGACGCACTTAAGATTGGTGGAGGGCCAGTGTGATCGTATTGAAAAACCTATTTAATTTGTGATGTTCCAACTAAGGAGGTTCCTTCGTTTGTTTGGTTTAGCCATATCCCAACGTCACCGAGAAGTCTATGTTTACCGTTGTATTTGATATTCTGAGTTTCACTTCAACACAGCAGAATCTGGTAAATGCTTAACTTTTTTGATGAGCGTATTTGCTTGAATTCCTTTCTCCACCACAACCTGAAGGATGTGAACCTGTTGTAAATTCAGTCTGAGCACATGGATATGTACCTGATTGTTTATCTTGAGTACACCGTCCAAGATGGGCGTGACGTCTCAGGCTTCCTAGACCTTCAAAATGGTTCCACTTTCTTCTCGCTCTAACGATGGTGAAGGGCGCTTCCATTACTCTTCCCACATCCCTAATCATGCTCAACTTTTATAAAGGAAGCCACATGTGCATTTCGGGTCACGTAGTTGTTAACTTGCAGTTGGCAGCTCTAAAGGGAGGCTGAGACTCAGGTTTTGGTGGAAAAAGTAAAAATGATCGATTTTTCAATTTGTGCATATTATTGTACGCCGGACTCCTGCGGATCATTTGACGGTGGTATTTTTCGGGTTCCGCCATTTTTAAAGTACTAGCGTGACATTTGAGTCCCCATCCACCAGCTTTTACTTACGGAAATGTGTTTTTAAAATGTTCCCGCTGAACCAATGTTCCATGGGTTGTTAACACCTGTATTGGCTTGATATTAACAGAAGGAATTTTTTATAATGTTGATTCTTTAAAAGATAGTAGCCTTCAAATTGGTATTTTTAGCATAATCTGAGGAAAACATAAACACATAAAACACATTTTTCCTCACGTTCATGGACTACAAATGCAGACTTTCTCTCTGTTAAAATTCTTTCCATATCTTGAAGTGCCTGTACACCAGTTTTCAATGTGATATTTGAAGTAACTGTTCAGCTGGAGGATTTTTTATGCTTATCGATTTTTTAAAATTTTAAATTATAAGTGTTAATTTCTCAGAAAGTTCTGTTGCTATTTTCCTGAAAATTGGTATATGGCCTTATTTCACCATTAGGAGACCACAAACTACATTGCATTCAATTCTATCAATAATTATACCTATTTTTTATACATTCATTCCTAACTTCCCTTAAGGAGGTTTTCCGTGTTTCCTCATTTTCACATCTGCCAAATGCCTGGGTCTGTTCCTTAATAAATTGAAAGGGCTGTCAATCAGGTTCCAACGGGTGTGCGAGCCATGTAACGTAATCGCGAGAGCAGAGTGGGCAGCCGATCGAGTCAAGAAAATTTCAAAATGTAATGTAGGCTTATATTGTTAAGTGAAATTGATATACCTGGTAATATAAACGTCTTGCCCGGAAGACCTAGATGTTAGGTCCTTTTAAACAACAAGCAAAACAAAAATGTTCCTCTATTAGAATCTTAAAGAAGTCAATGTGGTACAAAAATGCCAAAATAAATGAATAAATTGCAACAGAAGACATACGCCTACACTACGTGAGCTTACTGTACAATTTAAAAGGTTTACACTGGCATGTAGGGAACAGGAATAAATTCTCAGCTACCAGATGTTGAATATCTGGTATATATAATAATTGAATGAAATCTGGTAAGTTGTCCCCAATTTTACCGTTCATAAGTAAGCAGACTTCTTATTTTGAATCTGTTCAGATTGGAGGAAGTGAACGAGTTGACGAACCGTTTTGGGTAGCGTAGATGTGAGCATGCATTCACAAGATAGTGGGTATGAACCCATTGCCAGCAGCCCTGAAGATGCTTTCCGTAGTTTCCCATTTTCACGGCAGGACAAATATTGAGTTGGTATCATAATTAAGGCCATCCCAGATGAGCTGATGGCAGGTTGGCGTATTCATCAATGCTAACGGAGGGCGTTTTGAACATTTCGTATAAGGAAGAGTTTCGTAAGTTAGTTCTAACATGGAAATAAAGTGTTTGCGGACCCATGTCCGTATATCATATTTTCTCCTACGTGTGAGGAATGGGTCCTGAAAGTTTGGCCTCTCATACCGTAACACCTTATATATTGAACCCTTAGACTGCGGGGATAATATTTACTATCGAACATTAAAAGTATCTTGGAGTTAACTATGTGCTGTCTGCTGCACCTTTGACGGTAAAATTGGAGCCAACATACCGGATTTAATTCAATTATTGGAACCGAGCATTTTTCTGTATTGCAATAATTCCATTGTGTCACTGATTACTTTGGTTAATAACTTAGGGCTAATCTAACAGAAAATTCATAATTTACTGCAACCCGTATTTCCGACACCTCTGTCCTATTCCTTCAACGCCATAACACCTGTCTGAGTAAAGCCAACAGCAACAACAAAGAAGAAATGGAAGTACAACACTTGATCCAGCTCGCTTTATGAGGGACCAGCGCGATAACGCGGTCTAAAAATATAAATATACACAGCATACATGAAAATAGTAATAAATAAACAGTAAAGTTAACTGCATGATACTAGCTGTCTACTTCCAGGAGTGGGTCCAAGTCTATACCAAACATGCGCTCGCATTCCCCAACAACTCAATAAATAAAAGAGATAATCGAAGGACTAGGTGTTCGCATTTCGTTCTTGTGTTGCAAATTAGGTTGTCAACTTTTTCTGATGGGGACAGGTTACTTGGGAGGTATGGGAGGTACGCAGAGCCTATGGTTATTTTTCTGGGTCACTCCCAATTTCCAAGTTTAATCTTGGCCACAATTAAGTCCCGTGAACAGTGTCCCTACAACATTAGGCAGTTTAGTTTCCTGATCACAAGAGGACATGTTCTGGGTATTTCCGAGACGGATGTTTCAGGTACTTCACCGTAGTCATCACGTGCACACTGTTGCTCTTTGTCTACTGTCTGGATTTGATATAAGAACATAACGCGTGTATTGAATTTTTGCACGCGGTTTTTATTGTAAACAATGTCTGCACTGCTTCCGGAATAACTTATGAGCTCGAATGAAAGAGGTAAGTCTCCATAGCTATCGAAATACCATACTTTAGATTTACGTTTTACGTAGGCAACGTAATGAGTTCCAGGTCAGCGACTGTTGTCAGAGTTAATTACAGTGCTCTCACGTTTACGTGGGCACGCTGGTCGTTGATCGCGCATATACATACCTCGAAAATAATGAATTCCTAGTTTTATAGCAAACGTAAAACCTTCTGCGTGGGTTAGAGCTCGAAGTGGTAGTGCATTCGGTAGACGTTTTTTGGAGATATGTAGATGCAAAGCCCTTTCGTATGGTGCTAGTTTCATGTGTACGCCTTTGCCTCGTAATGCAATTGACTCCACTGTCTTGTTGTGACGTTCACTCTCTTTCCACTGTTGATTCCTTTCTTCTACTGGTTTAACAGTTCTTGTTTTAACACTAGCACCACCCAACAAAGACCCTAAAGCTGTTAGTCCAGCAAGCAGCGCAGGAAGAAATCCTCCTCGTCTTGTTACAGAAATAATTCGTGCAAATTTACAAAATATTCCTCTGCACTATGGAGAAATTCCCGCTTTTGCTGCGCGTAGTGCTTTAGTAATAGCTACACGCGGATTGTAATCGCCACGAATAGCTTTTTGTGCAGCCTTTACGACATCTTCCCATCCAACAGTATTAGTTTCCTTCTTCAAAATGTTTGGATATCGTTGTTTCACCATACCTTACACGACGTTACTCGTCAAAAGCGAATTATGAACTGACAGTTACCTGTTGTTTCGTTTGATATATTACTATTGCCTACTTTCTTATTCAGTTACCATGAAGATCATAAAGCAGCTAGACACACTACCTGTTAGTGACATAGTGCCACATCTCTTGCCTAGTTCTTGTACAACTACAAAAAAACTTCATGGAACGTTATTTCCTTTCACTATTCGATGTATTACATATGGCCCATCGGGATGTGGGAAAACAAATCTTTTACGTACATCCATTACCACCTTAAATGGCATACGCTTCAAGAATAGTTACTTTTTCGCGAAGTAACTCTGTCAACCGCTATATACTCTTTTACAAATTCTAATGCACGATTTGGTTAAAGGTGGAATAAAATATGTTGAATTTAATTCACATGAGCAAGTATCATCACCAGACGATGTGCTTCCCAATTCTCTTATGATTTTTGAAGATGTCGCAACAGAACAGCAAAACGTTATTCGTGCGTACTTTTGTATGGGGCGATATAAATATATAGATATCATATATTTATATCAAACCTATGCTCGTGTGCTTAGGCAGTTAATACGTGACGACGCAAAATATTATTGTGCTTTATCGGCAAGATGAGCGCAACATGCGGCATGTGTATGATGATCATATTAACACTGATATCACATTCAACGACTTTAAACGTATGTGTGGTGCATGTTGGTCATCACATCGTTACGGCTTTTTAGTTATTGACAGAGAAAGTGATGTTCAGTATGGACGATATCGCATAGGTTTTGATCATTTTATATGCATTAACACAGAGTTACAATCACTACTTGATCAAAAACCACCATCATGTCAACATCCAGCAAAGAGATTACAAAACACAAAAACTGTGCTCGAAATGTAAAGAGCTCAAACGTATTCAAGATGACACTACGTACACCACTTCACTGCTCCTCTCTACTACAATTGTCGTTTCTATGCAACCATCATATGATAAAGAGAAGCATGAACAAGAAAAGCATAAAGAAGAAGAAAAACATGAACAAGAAAAGGTTAAACAAGAAGAGAAGCCGGATGAGGAAAAGGAGATGCAGTATAGGAATGAAGAAGAGAATCAGGAAGAAGAGGATGAGTAAGAAGACTTTAACGATACTTTACCATCTAAGCGTATTAAGTTTTTAAATACAGATTTTATTGCTGCCTGAGGTTATGATCACGCCAGAGTATCGTAATCAGTTTAAGACTTTTATTCGAAATACATATGGATCTCTCTTTGCTCCTTATACAGAAAAACTTTTTACAGGACGAACTGACACCACCTACGATATTTGCTATGATGACGGCTGTTTCTGGATAGGTAATGCAAATGTTAAGATTGATTGCAGCGGACTCGTTGAAAAGGGTGTTACCTACTAAAGGTCTCTTAGAACTTCTTATCTCACGAATACCTGACAAGGATACAATTTTAAAAGATGATCTTAAAAAATATAAAGCAATAATTTTTGCTATTTGCTTTACGTCGCACCGACACAGATAGGTCTTATGGCGATGATTGGATGGAAAAGGCCTACGAATGGGAAGGAAGTGGCCGTGGCCTTAATTAAGGTACAGCCCCAGCATTTGCTTGGTGTGAAAATGGGAAACCACGGAAAACCATTTTCAGGGCTGCCGACAGTGGGGTTCGAACCCACTATCTCCCGATTACTGGATACTGGACGCACTTAAGCGACTGCAGATATCGAGCTCGGTAATAATTTTTGCTACTGACGCGACGTAACACGACGTAATTACAAGAGAACACAAGCTGTAAATGCAAATAATTGTCACAAGTATCGAGAGTTTATTCTAAGCTGTTTCCGTCACATCAACCAACTGCGCGTGGTCTTAATGTTATCTATAAGCCTTTGTAGCCTTATATAGACGTAAAATATTGGAATGACCCTTACTTACTCGATAAACGATTACAACATCTAAGAGCATCACCATATTCTGGTCACACAGATCACGAATCAGAAATTCTAGTAATAGAGAGAAAATTACGACATGGGGATATTACGCAGTAATGACTCGCCAAGATAAGACCTCGCCTGTAAAGGTAAACATCGCACACGACACTTACTGTCGCGTTATTACACGTGGAAAAGATGATTCCATATGACTGTAGCAGTAAGGGGTATAAGTATCTACTTACTGTCACCGATGTGTACAGCAGTTCAAGTCAAAGACGCATTAAAACATATTGTAGAACAATCGAGACGCTGCCCAGGGCTTCTTCAAACCGATCGTTGGACTGAACTGCTACCTAGACTCGTGTCTCCCTACAACGATACTCCTCGTCGCACTATCCGGAAAAAGCCACACCTTGTTACAAAGAATACACCACGCTTAGATGCTATTCGTGGCCGATGACCTTCGATGTTAGGCCCCTTAAAACAACAAGCATAATCATAGATGCTATTCATCTTGTAATTAAAACGGCTGATCTGAGCCGCAAACGCTTTATAAAGAGGATTTCGTTCGCATCAGCAAACAAAGTCTATTTTTGCACAACTGAAGCACAGAAATTTTTGAAATCAGGAGTGTTAAGCTTACTAATCATGTTACATATGTACTTCGCGATCTTACAGGACAGCCTACTGAAGGACGATTCTACATCGAAGACCTGGAGAAAACGAAATATGCTGATCACTGTTGAATCGACCTGTTATTCTTAATTGTGGAAATAAACTGTCTGTCAAATGGCTTGGTTTTAGTAACAACTTCAATTCACGGATTAATACAGAGAATGTATTTTAAATCTTGAGTTTTTATTCTCCAACCTCTACCTCTCCTTTCTTCTACGCCATAAGATAAGATTAAAGATGCAAGTCAACATTATTACTACTAGTTTATTTAGGACATGCTGTAGGGTATCATTAATATTTAAAAATGAAACAACACTTGCAACATGTTCTACAATTCCTATTTATTTTAGAATGAATACATTTTCTCTTCAAGTAAATTTGTGCAGTTCTTTCTTACATAGATTATTTTACTGTCTTCGCTCCTTAATGCTCCTAGCCAGTAACTGTTTTCCTTTCATTGCACCGGCGACGACATGTGCTGCTATCTTCTCAACAACTGAAGCATTAGGTGACGACACACGCTGCATAGCTTTACGATACCGATTTTTTTCAGCTACACGTCTTAGTTCAGGATTGTTTTGACGATAAGCAATGTCGTGCTCTTTGCAGCAGCATCTAACATATTAATACCAGGATCACCACGGGCCAAGAGGACGTTAAGTCGAGTTCCAGGGCCGAAGTACTGGTAAGTAGGAAGTTGAAGCTCAAAGAGAAGAAGATCAATCACCTTATTGATGAGTCCATGCCCAGCATGCTTCCTCGCCTTTCTCCGTGCACGTTTCTTCACCTTTTCTGCGACACCTTGTTTACTCTTCGCAGCTATGATAAGTGTTTCTAAGCGAAGAGAGCTCGTTAGTTTTAGGTCCGTGATACAGTTTAATGAGTTGACATGTACGACACTCTCTCACTGATTGTCTCCTAGTTAAACTTACTTGTTCATGATATAAACTACACGTTTGAAACTCTGACAAAGCAGGATCATGAGTCCACTCACGAGGCACCTTATCCCAGATCTTCTTTACAGCATTCGCAGCTACATTGACCAAAATTGCTTTTGGTAACGCATTCAACACTTCTTGAGTAAAAGTGTTTTGTATCTTTTTACATGCATAAAACTTAACGGTTGTTTTTCAACTACGTAACACTTTGTATCAGATAGAAATGACATGATGTCTTCATTCTAAAAATGTTTTTTTCACACTGACGTAATTTCGACACTGCAATTTGCATATGTTGTTCACCTCCCGACATGCACTGCAACACAACAAATCAAAGAGCATGCACACATGTCGTAAAGACTGCTTTATTGTTTCTCAACTATGCTCCCCGTAAAGAGTTTTAAATAATGGATAGCCTAATTCATGCATGTCGGCAATTTCTCACGTTGATGATAGATAATCGCGCAACCATTCCTTCCTTTCACAACCCTTTAAAAATACAAGATCTACTCTTGACAAATGACCGTTCGTGATCAAAGAGAGAAAGCAATAAGGTATTCCTTTTTGTTCCCACTGCAGACCTAAATTTTTTCCAAACCATTGAGTCTGCTTTTTGTCTTCATCGGTTTTCAAACAGTAAGGGAAAGGTGACCTAAATACTAAACTGACGAGTTTTGGTGCCCAAAACACAGAGCAATCCAACACAGCCACCTCTAGGAACACAAATTTGTTACCTTTTCCTTTGAAGCCTTGTACATCAACTATTAATGCTCTTGTCGTGATAGAATAAAGCCCTCTACTCTCTATCACAGTATCTGAGAGAATGAAGAAAAATTCTCCCTCATACCTTCTATGAAAGCTTGTGTTTACTAGAGAGAAACGTTGATAACGAAGAAGTCTAAACATGCATTACTACGTCGACGTCATCGCTGCACGTTAAAACAGAATGATCTTAGTATGGCACATGCTCAGTCCCGTCGGAGATAGTCTGTTGGATGGGGGCGTAAGGACTTAAGCATATGATCACGTCATTAGACTTCTTCGTTACTACCAAATGGTGACATAATGCCATGATGTGACCTCTTTTAATATCACTCACGCTGTAACGCCACGTTATTTGTCCGTCGGATGGAGACGTAAAGCCTTAAGCGGAGTAAAACTGGGCCAGACCCCACCAAAATAGTGTATGTAAGAATAGGCCCCTTTAAAATGACGTCTGTGTGGTTAGGCTTGCTCTCGTACGCAAGGATATGACTTTCACGTCAAGTTACTTGCCAATCGGATGGAGACGTAAAGCCATAAGCAGACTGCTCCATAGCACAGGTGCACAACTAAGTAGTCTGTCGGATGGAGACATAAAGCCTTAAGCTGGCCTCTTTTAAAATCACAGATGGCGACTCTGTAGCTTTGCCCCTCCAAAAAAGCAACGGGAAGGGCATCCTGACGTAAAATTAAGTAAGCCCATATGTACCTCCTCGGGTGGGAGCATCAAAATGGCGACAGGAAGGTCATCTGACCGTAACACTGTACCCTGTGTAGTTAGGCCCTTCCAAAATAGCGGCGGGAAGGGCATATGACCAAAAACTGAGCCCTCTGCATTTAGACCAACAAAATGGCGACGAGAAGGGCATCTTTCCGTAAAACTAGGTTAGACCATATGAATCCCCTCTGGTGGGAGAATCAAAATTGCGATGGGATGGTCATTTAACCGTAAAACTGTGCCCTGTGTAGTTACGCCCCTCCAAAATGGCGACGTGAAGGGCATCTGACCGTAAAACCACGTCATGTGTAGTTAGGCCCCTCCATTAGGTTAGGCATGCTCTCTTTTGCGAATCCCCCATTGCTCTACTACACAAGATGGTGTCGGGAAGGCCATTTAACCATAAAAGTGAGGCTAGGCCCCTCCATTAGGTTAGGCTTGCTCTCTTATGCGAATCCTCGTTGCCCTACTACTGAAGATGGTATCGAGAAGGGCATCTGGACTTAAAAGCGAGGTAGGCCCCTCCATGAGTTTAGGAATGCTCTCTTACGTGAATCCACATTACCCAACTATTTAAGATGGCGTCGCGAGAATCCCCATTGCCCTACTACTCAAGATGGCGTCGGGAAGGGCATTTGGCTGTAAAAGTGAGGTTAGGCGCCTCCAAGATGTCGACTGTTGGTGTCGGGAGGGCCATCTGGCCATAAATTAAATTAAATTTCGTGGGGCTATTTCTAGCCGAGTGCAGCCCTTGTAAGGCAGACCCTCCGATGAGGGTGGGCGGCATCTGCCATGTGTAGGTAACTGCGTGTTATTGTGGTTGAGGATAGTGTTATGTGTGGTGTGTGAGTATCTGGCCATAAAACGGAAGTTAGGCCCCTCCAAGGTGGCGACTGCGAGGTTAGGCTTGCTCTCTTATGCAAAATCCGCATCGGGAAGGGTAAATGGCCGTAAAAGTGAGGTTAGGCCTCTCAAGATGGCGTCTGTGAGGTTAGGCTTGCTCCCCTATGCAAAATCCGCGAACCATTGCCACACAACTACACTAGATGTCAAAAGACCTTGGGTCAGAACTCGCATAGGTATCCCACTAGTGGTCAATGACCTCGTGAAAATATGCTGATTCAGTTCCCACTGTTTTAGAACCCGCCTTGTCCTACTACTTCTAAATATTGAATGAGTTCTGTAGGAGAATGAGTGCAGGTGGTAAAGGTTAACAATGGTGAGCGAGGAGTTATTCTTAAGAAAGGTTTCGATAATGAAATATTCTGAAAAGTCATTGTTAAAATTGAAGAAAATGTTGCCTAGTTGGCATGGTTTCCTTAAAACCAAGAGACACACCAAGATTGGTCAACTCGGTAGACGGCGTGGCTGTTGTTTGACAGTTAGAAAAGTTTCGTTCAGAATGATAACATCGTGGACATGAAGTCCAGTAGAGCAAGTCTGGATGTCAGTGATTGATATTGTAACTGTTCCTCCTCGTCAAAACACTTGGGGAGACGAAAGTTATTATCTTGGGACACATGAATATCAAATAAACTATTTGTGGCTTGCACGCAAATTGCCACGCAAATAGAAACAATTAACATTCCATGGTTTCCCATTTCTCTATGTGATGTTTGGGCGCCAGGGTTACAGTTTTAAACAAAACTGTAAACCAAAATTTATATTTACTAGCATAGAGACTTATACTTAAATCACAGGGGTAGGATTTTAAATAATTAACCATTAAGTATCGCTTAAGAAAGAAAATTACGGCAATATAAAATACAAATGAATTTATTATACACAAAAAGATGAGATGAATCGGAAAAGTTCCTTAAAGCGTGGAGGAATTTATAATTTACTGAATTTACTATTGCTTGCTTTATCTAATTGAAGCTCACCAATTGCAGCTTCCGTTGAAGTCATCTAGTTTCCGTGGTTACTCGTTCTCTTCTTCTCGATGTAGAATTTGCTCCATGGACATCCTTCCTTCCTTCTCTGAGATGGTACGGGCTATCTGGACTAGCACTCCCTACTTGCCTTGTCTTTAAATTAGACATTGGCCCTATACTTGTAAAAACTGATCAGCGTTGATCGTGAGAGGAGAAAATTCAGAGATATGAATTTTTCCATATTAGTAGAAATCTCAATCCAACTGAGCTATACTATTTATACGGTACAGACTTGTACCAAAATCCGTAGACTTGAACTAAACATAGTTCTTCGTCCACCATATTTACTGAATATAACACAAGCCGTAAGCTTGTTTCGTCTCACGCAGATCCGATAACATTACCGCAACTAAGTACTGCATCGAAGTGACAATACATTGTACAAATATAACTATGTCGCGGAGCGACCACACACTGTTTCAAAAATCAAATAACGTCGTTCAAAGTAGATGTTCACAGTAGAAGTAGTAGTGACGGAGTATCCGTAAGTATCTCGCTCCGCACTTGATAATATCACCGGGCTCCCCCACTCTAGGTAACAGCTTAATCTCAGATCTCTATATAACGAAACATCTGATTCGTAGATCGCACTATCATCTCCCCTTCTCTTCTTTCTTGTCGTGTCGAGTAGGCGTGGTGATGATGTACTCTGCTGGTATGCAAGCCTCGGGCGCGGGTCGCTGTTTACTGCCTTCGCCAAACCCATGAGTCACGCAAAATCCCAGCTTTAAGAATAACTTTCCGTATACACAAATATGAGATTAAATGAAAACAACTATGTCTCAACATATTGACCGTATTTACAACATAATGAATTCCTATCCTACATAATCTAATAATTTAAATAATAAAACGATGTTATCATATCGTCCCCACAACAGCAAACTAGCGAAAGTGACACACTAGGGAGAGTGTAGTTGTGAAGTTTTGGTCTAGATTTTATTATTTATATAATGTCTAACCCTCTAAAAATGTATCACATTTGCAGCTCGTTCTCTATGTCTAACAAATAAACCAATCATTAAATATCAAAATTGATTTGACATGAGTAATCACAACTTCTTTCAACTCTCACAATTTTTTGCCAATTTGCAGATTCGTTAGTTTGCCAGAGCAGGGACAATATATATAATATGATTCCAAAAGGCCATGATTATAAATGATTGACGTTGAATAAATATGTTATTACGAATAATTGCCGATGGCGGATCAACTTGATATCAAATGATATCGCGTAAAATGATATACATAAATTAGTAGGGCTGGAGAAGCCTGGACGGTTCCAATATTAACAAAATAAATCTGTAATATTGTATCTGTACTGTGCCCTTTTCAAGGCATGTGTGGAGGTGCTCCTCTTCAAGACTGTTGCCTCAGCTGACAAATAAAATACTCACCGTTCACATAGACTCTTACCTCGGGTGTGGAGCGTCCCCTGGATTTCCTCGTGGTTGAAGGGCCAAGATAATTGGGTAAGGAAATGAAATTACTACGGGTCTAACTATCTACAAAATAACGTTACCCAATACTGATTCAAATTAAATGAATAGAATTTATTAACAAAAATTGCAATACCAGGATTAAGTGAAAATAAATAATAAAAGATCGGATTTAAAGGTGATCAGCTAAAAAAAACTCCAAGTTTTGCTTAAATAGGCTACTAATCAGATGGATTAGTGAAATAAACACTGTGTGCGTAAACAAATACATGTCGATACAACCTGTAGCATTCAAGGCTAGACTCAATTAATCGTAGATTTAAGTCTCAAATTTATAAATATCGAAGATTGCAAATCAATTGAAATGAAATGATTAAGTAATTAAACTAATTAGAATAATCTGAAACAACTCACATATTTACTTATCTACATACTCTTGAATAGGTAACCTTTATGTTACCCTAAAATGTTAAAAATAACTTTTAGAAAAGAACCATGAATATTCTTCCAGTTGGACATTATTGTTCTTATAATTATATAAACTTTGACACGTAATTACCTCCAAGTGGCGGAAAGAAACCCAAAAGGCTGTGTATACTTATAAAGTAAAATAAATGGTAGAATTTATTTTTCAAACATGATACAACCTGAATTTAATTACTGTGATGGCCACTGGACAAAACATAACAAATAACAGGCTATCTACCTCAGTCTTTATATGAGCCAAATGAACTCGCCTTCTTGTAACATAGTTTCATTGCCGCTTGTTACCCTTAACCTAAACAAACCAAATAAAGCGACAAATCGCATTGTTACTGGTGGCAGATTCCACCTTGTTAGATCAACTTGCGGCATTAATTTACATTATAGACAATCAAAGGGTAGGTTCATTTGCGGGATTCGACGTTAATTTACATAAATTTGTAGTGGTGTTACTTTATTTACTTGCGGTGCCATTTTGGAAGCGTAAAGAACTTGCTGTGAATAACAGGCGGTCCTACTAATCCTACCATTTGAAATTATATTTACAAATGTACACAAGGATGTCACATAGTGCACATGAAATGTAAAAGTAGAACACACTAATGAACCTAGCTACGCCTATAATGATCTCATTGAAATAATATTATATCCACGTACCTTCAATGCAAACTGGGATTAAATTACGGGTAACCCAAAAATGAGTCATAATTATTTAATGAACAAAGTCCTCGCCTTACAAAGAAAATGTAAGTCCATGGTTAATTAAATTCATACAATTGTATACTCTTATTACAAGCTTTTAGAGACACTGTGGTGCTATTGGTGGCAATCATCGGAAATCATATTTTATCTATAACTGATAACCCAAAATTTTAAACTAGAAAATAAAATAATTCCACAATAATTACAACATAAGTCCAATTCCCATTGCTAGCTCCGATCAAACTTCATGTTTCAACTCGGCCCCTTTTATTGGAATATCTCCGAGTATATCTTCATCCCTCCTATAATTTGCGTATTCAACATTTTCCTTCCATTACTATCATATCTATTTCGCCGTAGATTTCTTGAGATGATAACATTATTCTCTCACTACATCAACGCTGCGTTGCTCTATTGCACATGAGCTAAATAACCCACAAATTCATGTTGTCGTTCTCATAAGCATAACACGACATTCATTTGATATACGCGACATGGTCCTCACGACTCTATTCTTTCACCTCATAATTGTTACATTCAGGGATGTTATATCATACTTGCAGTCATATCTCCATATTTCATTCATATTTCATAATTCACAATACATTTCAACACGTCGAATCTGAGCCGGTCAGCAATGGTTCCTTACTTAACCCTGTAATTTTATCCTCTCTTTGAAACTTGATTGCCTGCCAATGACCTTACTATCCAATTTCACTATGCACCAGAGATCGCGAATTCTAATCGTTCATGTACAAAAAATCCACAAAATTATCTTATGATTATAATTACCTTTATACCTAAATATTCTTATAATTCATTCCAACATTGTAGATAAATTATTACTTGATGGATTATACTACCTCAGCTGAATTTAAATGATTTAAGAAATTATTATTATTATTATTATTATTATTATTATTATTATTATTATTATTATTATTATTATTATTATCATAATAATTCTGTATTATAATTAATCCTGAGGTCAAGTATTATCTGATTAACCACAATCAAGAAAACTTATATCATTTAACGATTGAAAATTGTTTTTACTTCATCTTAATTATTATTATTATAGCACTCCATCAAACATAAGGCAGTTATTATTACATACAGAAAAGATGCGTTAGACATCCAAAATGTATAAACACGCAATGAAAATTTTACATTAACGCACGCACAACTTATTATATGGTTGGTTAGGCGAGCTCGGAACATTCACATTCCGATCGTTGAATCTGAATGTTCAAACCTCAATCATAGGTTATGATTATAAAACTGATTTCAACATGATGCTTATCAATATAAGGTACGCGAATTTACACCAAAAACTACGGAATCTTAACCTAATCGGACTACGCGTTATTCAGGTCATCTTAATATTACAATACGTATAAATACAACATGCTTTTTACCTTGTGCTGACCGTGGGCTGCATTCTCTCAGTCCCCGCTTTGAATTCGAATTATTCCATTGTGGACATGGTATTTATATTATACAATACATCGCACAAGCAACCTGGATCCATTTTTAATTATAGAGCACTCGCAGGTAGGTTAAATCACACGCATTCTTCAAGCTTAAACTAAGACACAAATTATATAACATGAACAGAATTACACATAAAATTGGGCTTCCGTTTGCATTCGGAATGACAGGAATCTTCTACTCGAGATGTGCCTTCCGTGCTGCTTGCTACCTGCCCTTCCCATTCCTTGTTTGTGTAGTGGATTAAATGTCATTCACCTGCTACCGAAACAGAAAGGATACGTCTTGGCCTGTCTATTTCCCGTTATTTGCAGTTGGCTGTCAGGTGCCTGCCCTTGAATTTGTACAAACTGGTCAACCGACTTTGTCGCTCCATTTAATGAAACGTCGTTTACCTCGGGGACATTACTGATTACACAACCACATGCTTAGTTTGTCCTCCTGAGTTTGTGAATTTCCTGAGCTCTGATATATTTTTACTTGTTGCGATATCTATAAATTTGCTACTCCTGCTACAAAATCTGCATATGAGCTTATAGTTTGATGCGAATACAAATGTTCTGACCGCTATCACCCTGGAACACAGTGTGTGCAGTGAAATTAGCAGTTGAATGTCTATTGGTGAGAAATATTACTGGAGATCCTGCGATATTGTGAGCGTTCTTGTTTTTGCTATTTTGCTTTACGTCGCACCGACACAGATATGTCTTATGGCATCGATGGGATAGGAAAGGCTTAGGCATGGGAAGGAAGCGGCTGTGGCCTTAATTAAGGTAGAGCCCTAGCATTTGCCTGGTGTGGAAATGGGAAACCACGGAAAATCATCTTCAGGGCGACAGGCGGCTTTTCAGGTACAGTGGGGTTCGAACCCACTATCTCCCGATTATTGGATATTGACCGCACTAAAACGACTGCAGCTATCGAGCTCGGTGCGAGCGTTCTAAATGTCCCAACAGTTCATGACCTACACTATATCGTAGCCTCTTAATAGTTCTCTAAGATCCATATCACATTTTAACTCACCGAAATACTCGTGGCGCCTGCACTTACAGCGGAGGCTTTAAATACACTTAAAACTTTGCTTTCCGCGACCCACGACGTTCGTCACGATCTCGTCTGAAGATTGACTGGACTCTCTGAAATTTGAACTAAGAATGCATGTTCGGTACGACTCCACCGTTCGTTTTATAAAGTTTGGAAACCACGCCTCCGGAGTGACTCTTGGGGAGGGGATCGCGTAGTGATATCATACCATGACGTCAATTTTCCAAGTGTCCGCAGGTTAATTAATCACTGAAACTACTCTAGTGACTTCAACAATAGGTTTGGTTTTAACGTTGCACCAAAATATAAGAAATGATCGTTCATTTTCCCACAGATTGCCACGCGTCATTGGGATTATTTCACTGATGAATAATGGCGCTTTCCCGCCATGAGACTCAGTCTTGCAGGCGAATCCATTCTTCACAAACTTACGACGTAAATGCTGATAATTCATTAATTATAAAATAACTTATCACATAACAGCACAAACAATACCTTAAAATTTAGTCCAAGACTACAGCACAGTATATTTCCTTTAATTCTCTTCTCCCGATGACAAACGTCTAAATAATATTTCCGCTGCGGCAGAGCGGTTAAATTTTGCAATTTTCTGATTGTCCAAAAACTGCCTACAGCTGTACTGACGTACTTGAAGAAGGACCTAACCTATTTCATAGAGGGGTATCAGGTATAACTCTGTCTCATGGGCTGTCTCCGTCTCTCATTAAGGTGTGGCAAATTCCAACGTCCCCTTTCTCATGGGAAAGATCGGCTGAGAATTTCACATTGTCGGCTCGTAAACTTTATTAGTGAGGGCTATTAGCGCGGGTCTTCCTGGGACGTGCTTTTAAGCAAGTTGAGGGGATATATCTTCTCTCTGTGAGATCTCTTTGCTGCAAACTTGTGAAGTATCCTCACTGATTTTACCATCTGTAGTGTTCACATGTAGAAATTGATAATTTAATTTATTTATACATCTGGCTATTCGTCTTATGGGTGCAATACAGATGGACTGAAAATGCAACGTCCGTGTGGGTGCTGAACTGGACTTGCCGGTTGAAGAGGAGGACGTTGTGGAGCACCATAGTTATAAAACCTAGAACAGGGAATTGGAAGTGAGGAGTGCAGATACAAGGAGTTCTGGTTTGGAAGGTTCTGGAACGGGGCGGGCCCCACACTTGTGGCCTTTGGATGGGTTGGATATGGTAAGTTTTTATGTCTGACAATAATACGAACGACGTATGGGATAGACAATCACAACACGAGCAAACATAAGTAAAGTTTTTTCCATGACACTTTGGTTATGAAACAGTATTATCTGAGCAATTTAGTGGCCTGTGCAACCGGGTACCATATGACTGGAGGGAACATAACCAACCGCACAAAAACATATTGTACCAGTAAAAGAGCCCGACTTTAAGATTTTAATTTTAACGTAAGCATGAAATAGTTCTCAGGGCGAAACTTAATGGACACTAGCTAGGGCTTGCTACAGGAGGCAGGGTCCTATCTACAAGAAAAATTTTAATCAGATTGAATAAGAGTTTATTCATGAAATGCATATCAAATTGCACATCACCTCATTGTAGATAGGGGTTGTCTTCAACATCGTCCTTTTAATGGTCCGGGTCTCCAGCTCACCGGGCCGAACAGGCTGGAACACGTTCCGGAAGATGCCAAATACTCCGTTAAGGTGAGGCCGGAACACCCAGGTTGGTCGTGTATGAGTAAGTCTCGAACTTCCGATGTTCTGGATGATCTCCGATGGTCTCTGACGATGTTGCAGGTAATCACTCATCACCTAAGTCCAATGTGGCTGATACACTCAATGTCCATAAAGACTTCGAAAATGTGTTCTTCGTCACTCGCAGAATTTACAAGTCAAAGTTCATAAAGACCTTGAATAATTGGTTTCTCACAAGTCACTGTCCATAAAGACTTAAAAGAATTCGTTCCTTAACACTCGCGAAAATGACAAGTCCATGTTCATAAAGACTTTGAATAAATTTGGAGTTCATCACTGCCAGAAAGTGCAAGTCAATGTCCACAAACACTTTGAATAATTTTAGAGTCCATCACTGGCGAAAATTACAAGTCAGTGTTCATAAAGACTTTGAATGATTTAAGAGTTCATCACTTGGCGAAAATTACAAGTCACTGTCTGTAAAGACTTTGAATAAATTGTTCCTAAACACTCTCAAATATTACAAGTCCATGTTCGTAAAGACTTTAAATAATTTTAGAGTTCATCACAGGCAAAAATTACAAGTCAATGTTCATAAAGACTTTGAATAATTTAAGAGTTCATCACTGGCGAAAATTACAAGTCACTGTCTCTAAAGACTTTGAATAAATTGTTCCTTAACATTCACAAATATTACAAGTCCATGTTCATAAAGACTTTGAATAATTTAGAGTTCATCGCTGGTAAAAATTGCAAGTCACTGTTCATACTTAGAATAATTTGTTCCTTAACACTCACAGATATTACAAGTCCATGTTCAGAAAGACTTTGAATAATTTTAGAATTCACGCGCGCACAATTGATAAGTCCCATACGGCCGTGATGATTTAAGTTCCGCACGAAGACTGTAACTACTCGAAGATAGCCTCTGACGACTACGGCAGCGTGTAGAGCCAGGCTGAATACTCAGCTGTGACTGACTGATCAGGCTAAAGTGAGCCCTCCTTATATTCGGTTTGCGGGCTTCTACGTCATCATATAGCGTGATCCCTTGAAGCTGGTTATCCCATGAATCCCTCAACGGATTTACTTGAGATTCACGCTTTGCGACGTTTATGTGATTCCCTTCAAAATGACATGTCGCTCAAGTCGCTACCATAATTATTAGAGGAGTTTTAAAATTCTCTTAATCGAATGTTCGTGAAGGTGTGACGCTTGAATCCAGAACATACCAGGTTAGGCCAGCTACACTTGGCGTGTCAGGCGGGTGATCTATCTTGCCCCTGCCGCTACGTCACACACACAGCTGTCCTAGACTCGTTCGCTCGTTCCACCGAATGTAAACAAACCAGGCTTGCTCGGAATATTACGCGTGATGATTAAATGCAATTAACTATAAAAAATACGCATGTACAGGTCGTAACCGGTACAATATGTCGGAAACAAAATCCACAATCTCGTTAGGTACCAACAACACGAAAACAAATGCATTAGGAATAATTAATAAGTAGAATCAGTGGAGCTTTGCCAGACGGACCAAGAGGGTTGTTCTTGGTAAGTAAAAGATAAGAAAAAACAGAGGAAAAAGGGGAAACATCAAAGTTTTCAAAGAAACAGGGAATCAATTTTGAGAAAATTATATTTTTAGCATAAATTTCCAACAAGAACATGCGATGTACAACAAACGAAATATTTAAAATGCTATTACCACAGTTTCAGAACAGGCAAAATCAAACATTATTAAATGAGATCAGATAGATCTTGACTAGAAGTTTGCAAGCGACACCAATGTGTCTCACCAAACCTATGACCCATGATCCATACACAGTCACAATTTTTGATAAGTAAACCACAAAGCTAAAGAAAAAGGTGATAATACAACTTATAATTCTGAATAAAGGCCACATTTAAAGTTTTTATCAAACCCGCCAGGGGTAAAAGTAAGAGAATTTAAGTAAGTAAGTAAGTAATGGTAGGTAGGAATCAAGACCGTGAAAATAGGTAAATACAGGGGAAATTAGACAAACAGAGGAGGGAGAAGGACGGATTTGAGGCTGCTTTTGTCATATAATGATAACAGTGAGCGCGTACACTGCGCTGCCAAGCAAAGAGTTCTTGATGCGATAACATTTCTAACATTTGTACATGATAAGTCCACTACATAAAATTTAAAACAACTAGAGACATCAGTCTGCAAGATTTAGTAGCTCGAAAGGGTTGAAGGGCATGTTGTAGTGAATCATTAAGTTTTTAATAGAAAGCACCAGACATGTTGAAATTAAAAATTTTTCTCTCCCAGCAGTACGATGAATTTCAAAGTAGCATTTTCTAAATGATTGATTAAAATATCGCAACGGACCAGCCGCTTGCGAATAAAGCTGCTCTCTCCACTCCAGAATATTCACACTCGATGTCTGACCGCCGGATGAGAGTCTGGAACACTCTTATATAGTCACCGAGGGGCGAGTCGAGAAGTTACTACAACGTAGAATACGTAAGCGCGACGTAGCGGCAGAGAAGCAGGAGCGGAGGAGAGCAGCACAGTCAATGATGAGCATGTAGGCGATCAAAGTATAGCAGCAGTAGAACGAGGAGGTTGGCAGACGGTAAGAAAAATATAAAGACGTTGATGTTGTAGAGAGTCCGTAACACACTTGAAAGAAAAAGAGGGATGTGGCTGATCACAATTTACACACTTGTTCTGACAGTTAAAAGTTGAATGCTCCTTGCTACAGATCCCACATACGTGAGAGTGAACACAAGGGCACGTGGAACATTTTCGAAACATCTGGTCTTCTGGAGCAGCGCCGAACGGGAAGCCTCAACCCTTCCACGTAGAAGGCCATCCAACGTGGTAACGTCCCTCGATAGGATACGGATAAAGGAGGTTTCTGATCTAGACCACCTTGTGGACCTGATGACCATGGAGCTGGATTTGTGCGATTATTTTATCATCGGTTCAGTCCCCCTCATCACTGTATTGCAGCACAGAATGTATAGATGCTGTGCGAGACTGGGCAGCTCGACGTCGAGTTGATGCCTGCTGCGTAATATTCGCTGCCTGGGTGTGGGTTCCGAAATGAGTTAGGCCGATAGTGGTGGTGAGATGAGTGTAGAATGGTTTGCTGTTCTTGATGTTAAAGTAGCCCTCTCTCGTACGCTGGATTGCGATATTCTATTCAGAAAATTTATGGAGAAATTTTGTGATGATCTGGTAGATTGTTGTTGAATTTGTTTGGTAAGGGACGATGTGAAGATTTTGTAACACAGAAAGGTGTAGTTTGTAGTGAGATAGGATGAACAATGCTTCTTTAGCGGATGGCAGGTGGAAGGGCCGGATTTTAAGCAACTTCAGCATACCTGCGAACGTTGGCAAGCATGTATGGTGCGGCAGAAGATGACGAACGTGTTGGCCTATTCCACGATTAGAATAGGAGAAATGCCCAGCACATTTTCGGCGGAAAAAGAAGATGAAGGTCTGCGTAAGGTAGAAATGGGTGAAGCATACGTTGATCCGGTAGAGTTACATCCTGTAGCTTCGGCAGAGGACTTCTTCCTTTCGTTGTCTGATTCCGGCATTATCTTCCTAGCCTATCTTCGTCCATCGAATCCGTATCCATATGCCAGGCGACTTGGGCGATCACTGTTGACTCATTATATCGATCAAAGTAGGTTTCTCTGGAGATCTCGAGAAGGTTCTAGAATCTATCCGCAGACACAGAACAGTACTGATTTCCTTACAATCAATTTTCTTTTTCATTATTGGTTAAAACAGTTCAAGCAGAAGTTACAATAATAGTAATGTTATTGTTTTTAAGTCCCACTAACAACTTCTGAATGTTTTCTGAGACGCCGAGGTGCCGGAAATCTGTCCCGCAGTAGTTCTTTTACGTGCAGTAAAATTACCTACACGAGGCTGACGTTTTTTAACACCGGACTGAGGTAGGATCGAACCTGCCAAGCTGGGCAGATATCAAGTGGACATTGTAATTACACATTGCTGTTACATACGAAACTAGCGGGATGAATCTAGCATAGGCTAACGTGACGTCCTGTTTATAACATGACTCCCGGGCCGCGTGGCTCAGATGGTAGGGCGTTGGCCTTCTGATCCCCACTTGGGAAGTTCGATTCCGGCTCTGTTCTGTAGTATTTGAAGGTGCTCGAATACGTCAGCCTCGTGTTGGTAGATTTACTGGCGTAAAAGAAGTCCTGAAGCACTAAATTCTGGCACCTCAGCGTCTCCGAAAATCGTGTAAGTTGTTAGCGGCACCTAAATCTATTATTATTATTATTATTATTATTATTATTATTATTATTATTATTATTATTATTATTATTATTATTATTATTATTGTACCGGGTGGTACACCTCCATGCCGCTAATTCAAATTTTGCGCCAGTTGAAACTCCCCTACTGGAGGAAGTCTGAACTTTACCTAAGGTGTTAATTTTCAAGTTTCTCAGAAGATGTCCCTACTTGTAAATTTTGAAGTTTCTGAACTGTGTCGTTTTCGAGGTATTTTTGTTTTGCCTGTAGTAAGAAGTGTGAACATTCTCTTCTAGAGGACACTACTGAAGAACTACAATGGTGCACCCTAGTGCGAAGTGAACGAACTGTTTTTTTGGAGAAATTTTGATTTCAAAAGTTTGTTTCTTGTTAAATTTCTTTCTGTTATTGTTTAAGTTGGCTGTATAACCCTTTTTTTCCCCTTGTTTTGAATTTAGCCAATCCCGAATTTCTTTAATTAATTTATGACCAATCAGGTGTATCTTCTCCAAATTGGATATGTTGCTTAACCCTAGCCAATAAAATTCTTGTGGGAGGGTGTTCTCATTCCTGAAACGCCTCGAACTTTCCGCGAGAGTATATAAACTGCTGATTTTCGGGTCTCCGGGCCACCTCAGTAACATCTTTCAGTGTGTAAAGTATGTAGCAGGGGGCGGGCAGCAGTTCATCCACAAGGTAATGGCCGTTTAATAATTTCTTTTCTTGCTAGCTCAGCAGTTTAACTCTCGGGGCAGGTCCGAAGCCTTTTACCATGTAACTTTCCCTTAAAATGTAAAGACACTCGGTATCTATTCTATCTGTTTAACTATAAATTGGGATAGAGAGTGCTTAACCCTCTCGAGCTCCCACTCATATTGCATTGAGGTGAACTTATTTTCTCAACCGTTTCGTCCTTAACGTAATGTAAATTGTCTTCTCATGTAAGTCACCTCTTTAGGATGGGATTAGCCCTTGCATTAACGGCCTAGTGCCAAGTAGGTTTTAAACAAAATGTATTAGGAGTGCAAGAACGCCTCCTCTCAAGTTGATATTTTGGAGGCCATATAATTAACCTTTCCTTACTTAGTAGGCCTCAGTAGGTTGGGTATTTTTACCCCTGTGTTTATGTCCTTAGAGGACAACTTGAAGGTGGAGTTTGGTGTGGCCTTTTATAGGCTTGAACGTTGAGAGCGGTTTGCTCTTTTTGAAATTTGGTTCTGCGTGCCTCGAGGAGGCTTTACTGTGTAATTTGGAGCAAGTGCTCCTGGGCATGAATGGGGTTTTCTGCCCCTCTGTTGAAACTTGTTTTGGGGTAAAGCTGGACTAATTGCTCAAGATTTGTGAGTCCGGCACTCGAAGCCCAAATCCTGCGAATACTGTAATTGTACATTTGTTACCTTGCTACTCTGTACCTGCCATTCTTGTTTTGATCCGAACTCTAACAATTTTCTCAGTTGCTGGATTTTTTTTCTTTTTCTTTTTTCAAAATTGTTCTGTCATCACGCCCGGCCCTCGCGATGTTCTCCATATTAACTATTTGCGCAAGGAGGAGTTGATCTATGAATTAACTATTAGAAATGTGCAATCTGGAGGCACGGTTGCGGTAGATACGAATAAGCTTAGAGAGTCCCTTGATTTGCCCATTTCCATCCCCACTTTGGGAGAGAAAGAAATTGACGACTCTCTTTCCACGATCACTGACAATACTACTGAGCTAGCAGCTGTAGTTAGTTTTTTTTAAGAAAATGATCCTTCTCCTAATCAAATTAAGCGTGTGCAAGCCAGGTTATTTCATTCTTCTAATAGAGTTAACGATCTGTTGTCTCTGAAGTTGAATGACGTTCAGAGGATGGAAGCTAATATGGTTCTTGAAAATCTTTCTGAATTGTCCAGTAAGGTTATCCAATTGTTAACTGGGGAAGTTCCTCCCAAAACTGATCAACCCACCACGGTGAATGTAAGTAGCGAGGAAGAGCCTCCTAAGGGAGAAGTCAATAGGAAAACCGTTGGAGCTCAAACAACCTCTGCCCCATTGGACAACGAATCTGAACGCCGTACCTCTTTGAATAATGTACGTTCTGAGTTAACATCTTTGCCACTTAAACCATTACCTACTATGTCACCTGGGTTCAGCAGCTTGCCTCATCCATTAGCAATGTTGCTCAGAGGTATCTCTAAGTTTTCTGTTAACACTACCAGTGAAGTTATTTCTTTCTTAAGGTTTTTAGTTGAATTTCAGGATCATGCCCTTGTTTTTTCCCTTTCTCCATGTCAGATTTTGCAAATCATCTATCCCTATGCAATTGGTATTCTCTCAGACAAAATAGTAAGAGCCATTGCCGAGCAATCATCTATTGAGGACTTCCACGCCCACTTGCTAGCTAACTTCATCCCGGCTAGGGCAAGGTCCTCCCTTATTCAGAAGTAATATTATCGTGTACAGCGCTTGGATGAAAACTTGGCAGATTTCATCCAAGATATTAAGTTCTATACTAGGGTGTTTGCTCTTCACTTTCCTGAGGATCAGATTGTACAAGCTATTGTGGAAGGTATCTCACCATCCTATAGGTCATATTTGTGTTTCGCGGCGTGCCCGCAAACCTTCTCTGAACTTGAAGCATTGTCCGTCTCAGCGGAAGGAGTTAGATACGCCGATTCCTTGCGTGTCGCGAAAGAACCCCCTCCTTCTTTTAGTAATATTCGGCCTCCACCTCGCCGACCAGTCACACCTCGTAAATGTTATGCTTGCGTGTCGCCTGACCATCTTCGGAACAAGTGCCCATTGATCAAATCTAGTAGGGCAAATATTGGAGCTGGCTCATCACGATGCTGTTTTAAATGTGGGGCTTTCTCACATATCGCCAAGAATTGCCCCAAATTCAAATAGCACCCCCTCCTGCTCAACTTCTAGTGCAAATTCCACCAATGTCACTAATAATTAGTGACTAGCGGCTTCGGCTGAGTCAACTAATTCTGCTTCCCAAGGCTCAGCCCCTGGTAAACAGGTCGAAAATTCAGGGAAAACTCAATCTTCAGAGTTATCCTTTGAATGCCCCAAAGAATGTCTTAGGATTGCGGCGGATACCCCCGCACCTGTTCCTTTTCTTAAGATTGAGTTAAATAATGAACCTGTAACAGCTCTATTAGATTCAGGCAGTGTTTGTTCTATTATTTCGGCTGAATCGTATTCAAAATTGAAATCTGTTTGTAAGCTTCCTGACTATTGTTCGTCTTCGGTCCAATATGTTTCAGCTAATTCATCTCCAGTAGAAATTCTAGGTTCTTTACAGGTCAAAATTCGTATTTTTAAATTTACATATAAAATTAAATTGTTTGTGGCCAAGCACTTGTCTTGCCCCATAATATTGGGAGCTGACTTCATTTCTCACTCCGGTCTAGTGCTCGACCTTCAGAGTAAGTCGTGCACATTCAAATTTGCTTCCAATTGTAAAATCCCCTTGTTAAAGTGTAATTCTGTATCATGTTCCTCTATTTCGACTACCCAGGATGAGATGTTGTTAGACCTTAGACATCTACCTGAGGAGCAGGCTGATAGTATTCGTAAGTTGTGTCAGTCGTTTCCAGAGGTGTTCTCTGATACTCTTGGTGTCACTGACCTTATTGAATACAAAATTGAGGTCACGGATTCGATTCCTGTCCGTTTTCCACCATATAGGCTGTCTCCACCTAAAATGAAGGCTCTGAAGGAAATCATTGATCAAATGTTGAAGGATGGTATTATTCGGCCCTCTAAGTCGGCGAATTCTTCACCTATTTTTCTAGTCCCGAAACCCGAAGGGGGCTTCAGGCCTGTCATTGATTATAGGACTCTCAATCGGAAGGTGGTGTTACAATCTGTGCCCCTTCCTGATCTTCATTCTTGTTTTTCATGGTTCCGTAAAGCTAAATTCTTTACCATCTTGGACCTGAATCAGGCCTACAATCAAATTCCCCTAGCCGAAGAGTCTAAACACCTTACAGCGTTTGCCACGGATTGGAATTTGTATGAATACAACCGCGTGCCTTTCGGGCTTCCCACGGGAGCAGCTGTACTCACTAGACTGCTAGATAGGGTCTTCTCCGACATCAAATTTCAGTACTTGTATCACTATCTTGATGATGTCGTCGTAATTTTGGAGACTTTCGAAGAACATCTAGATCATCTGCGAGAAGTTCTCAGTCGCCTTCGTAAGGCCGGGTTAACTGTGAAGTTGTCCAAGGTTGCCTTTACTAAGCCCTCCATGTCATTCCTAGAGCATATTGTGTCACCTGATGGTGTTGCAGTCGATCATACTAGAACACAGGCCATCCGTGATTTTAAACCTCCCAAGGACATCAAAGGTATCGCCAGGTTCATTGGTATGGTGAATTTCTTCAGGAAGTTTATTCCTAACTTCGCTAATAGAGCGGCGCCCTTAAACCTTCTTCGTAGGAAAGGCATCAAATTCGAGTGGGGACCTTCTCAACAAGCCGCTTTTGAAGATCTTAAATTAGCTCTCTGTAATGCCCCTGTCCTTGCTATGCCTGATTTCTCGAAGAAATTCATCGTTCAAACTGACGCGTCGTCGTCGGCGGTAGCTGCAGTCCTTCTTCAAGAGACTGAACTGGGGAGGCGACCCATAGCCTATGTATCTAGGACTCTGTCGGCTCAGGAAGCCAAGTATTCCATCTATGAGCTCGAAGGTTTGGCAGTCTTATTTGCCTTAGAAAAGTTCCGTCTCTATCTGGAACATGTCAAATTCGACCTGGAGACGGATAATCAAGCCTTAAGCTGGGTCTTAGGTAGGCCGCGTCGTACTGGTCGTATAGCCCGTTGGGCCATCCGTATTTCTGCCTTCCAATTCGATGTCAGGCATATCAGAGGTACCGAAAATGTTGTTGCTGATGTACTCAGCCGTATGTTTTCCAACGACGTCGAGACCCATGAAGCGGTCTATAGTTCATCTCCTTCCGACTCCATACTATCTGATGTTAATGCCATCTTAACAGATGCTCCCATGCTCTTTAGGGATATCGAGAAATACCAACGTGAAGATCCGACGCTGGCTCCGATAATGGAAACCCTTTCTTCTGGGGAACATGTCGTCCCTTATGTACTGAGGAATGGTGTTTTATGTTGCCAATCGAGGCATGATAAGATGATGAAATTTGTCGTTCCAGCTGTTCTTGTACCTATGATCTTTAAGTACTATCATGAGACCCCATTAGGGGGGCATCTAGGCATCTTTAAAACTCGTGAAAAGATTCGTGAAAGGTTCATCTGGAAGGGTATGGACGGTGAAATCCGTGAACTAGTAAAAGCTTGTAAATCCTGCTTGATTAGTAAACCAACCATGTCCACCAAGGTAGGCCTCTTGTCTTTTCATCAAGCGTCGCGCCCTATGGAACGCCTGTATATTGATTATGTAGGACCCTTCCCGAGTCAAAGAGAAATGCCAACAAGTTCTTCTTTGTATGTGTAGATGGTTTTACTAGATTTTCTTGGTTATTTCCGACTAAGCTGGCTACCGCTCAGTCCACCATTACTTGTCTAAATTCTATCTTTGCTTCTTTTGGTCCGTGTCAATATATTGTGTCTGATAATGCTAAGGCTTTTACATCTAATATGTTTCGTAAATTCTGCTTTGACCTGTCCATCTCTCATGTGACAACTTCCGCTTATTACCCTCAACCATCTCTGGCTGAACGGGTTATTCGTAATCTCAGGTCCGCGCTTATTGCCTATCATCATGAAGATCATTCTAGGTGGGACACGTCCCTGCATTGGTTAGCCTTTGCTTTGAACTCGGCGGTTCATGAATCTCATAAGTTTACGCCAGCTTCGCTGATGTTCAAGTTTGTTCCCAACACGCCGCTCTCTAACCTCTGGTCTCTGAGTGACATTCTACCTGAGACAATATACCCAGATAACATTAAAGATCTTTGGAAGAAGGCTAAAGCCAATCTTAAAATGTCTCATGAAAAGGTTAGGGAAAGATATGATCGTGGACGGAGACCCACCAATTTGAAGGTAGGCGACCAGGTGATGGTCAAGAATTTTGTTCCCGCGGGCAAGCTTGCCCCCAGATTTCATGGGCCGTGTATCATTCTCGGTTTCCTTACTAACGTTACCTTATTGTTAAGCAATCCAGCCACCGAGAGGATATTTAGGGTTCACCTGTCACAGGTGAAACCGGTGTAATTTCTGTGTTAACTTGCTTCATATAATTTTGAAAGAAATAGGAAGGTTATATTTTTTTGAGGGGTTTCACTTTTAAGGCCTTCTGCACTTGGAATCTGTTTCCTTTGTGAGTAATTATTTTTTGCAAACCTCCCCCGATCAGTTAAACTGCCATCCTGTCCTTACCATGGCCATCACCACGCTCCCGTCTCCTGCTAACATAACATACAGTGGCTTTCAAGTTAAATAAATTTCTCCACGCCACTGACCCCTCAACCTCGCCACAATGAATGCGCCCTCAAAAAATCATTATGGTCCAACAAAATTCTCTCGCCGAGCTTTAATGTTTCAGTGCCCCCGCAGCAGCGCGGCGCCGTACCGCTACTGAGGCAGGGTACGGGCCCGCCCTTCTCCAGTGAGGTCAACCTGTGTACGGCGAGCCGGAGTCCTCCTCCCGGCCAAGGCTGATGCACGGCGCACAACCTGTAACTGGCCCGCGACCTGCTTGTTCGCCGCGGGCGCGGCGTGCTTCAACTCCACGGCTCCTCTCATAGTTCGGGCGAGCGGTATCTCAGGGTACTTGAGGGGTCCGAGCGGCCTCCTCTGGACACAAGCAGCAGCGGCCGGTCTGGCCGTCTAACTTAATCAACCTTGGATATATGTAATCCGCTACATGGACATTTAACATCAACAATTACTACAGTTTTGAATCCAACTGCAATATCTGGTGGACTTAGACAATTTTTCCGCAACTTTAAAAACTAGAAGTTCCCTTCTGATTTCAACCTCTACAAGCACAAAGACATTACATCAATAGTAATCAAAGAATTATGAAACTGGATCCTATCATTTTAAGAAAATTTATTGGTAAATACTTCTGCAATTAACTTCCATATCAACATCATTACTTGGACCTTATGTTGAAACAAAAAGTTACGTTCTTCTGTGTTACCCCTTGGAGGGACTTTTGGGGGGGGGGAGATCTGTACCGGGTGGTACACCTCCATGCCGCTAATTCAAATTTTGCGCCAGTTGAAACTCCCCTACTGGAGGAAGTCTGAACTTTATCTAATGTGTTAATTTTCAAGTTTCTCAGAAGATGTCCCTACTTGTAAATTTTGAAGTTTCTGAACTGTGTCGTTTTCGAGGTATTTTTGTTTTGCCTGTAGTAAGTAATGTGAACATTCTCTTCTAGAGGACACTACTGAAGAACTACAATGGTGCACCCTAGTGCGAAGTGAAAGAACTTTTTTTTTTGGAGAAATTTTTATTTCAAAAGTTTGTTTCTTGTTAAATTTCTTTCTGTTATTGTTTAAGTTGGCTGTATAACCCTTTCTTTCCCCTTGTTTTGAATTTAGCCAATCCCGAATTTCTTTAATTAATTTATGACCAATCAGGTGTATCTTCTCCAAATTGGATATGTTGCTTAACCCTTGCCAATAAAATTTTTGTGGGAGAGTGTTCTCATTCCTGAAACGCCTCGAACTTTCCGCGAGAGTATATAAACTGCTGATTTTCGGGTCTCCGGGCCACTTCAGTAACATCTTTCAGTGTGTAAAGTATGTAGCAGGAGGCGGGAAGCGCCTCTTTCTTCGGGCAGCAGTTCATCCACAAGGTAATGGCCGTTTAATAATTTCTTTTCTTGCTAGCTCAGCAGTTTAACTCTCGGGGCAGGTCCGAAGCCTTTTAACATGTAGCTTTCCCTTAAAATGTAAAGACACTCGGTATCTATTCTATCTGTTTAACTATAAATTGGGATAGAGAGTGCTTAACCCTCTCGAGCTCCCACTCATATTGCATTGAGGTGAACTTATTTTCTCAACCGTTTCGTCCTTAACGTAATGTAAATTGTCTTCTCATGTAAGTCACCTCTTTAGGATGGGATTAGCCCTTGCATTAACGGCCTAGTGCCAAGTAGGTTTTAAACAAAATGTATTAGGAGTGCAAGAACGCCTCCTCTCAAGTTGATATTTTAGAGGCCATATAATTAACCTTTCCTTACTTAGTAGGCCTCAGTAGGTTGGGTATTTTTACCCCTGTGTTTATGTCCTTAGAGGACAACTTGAAGGTGGAGTTTGGTGTGGCCTTTTATAGGCTTGAACGTTAAGAGCGGTTTGCTCTTTTTGAAATTTGGTTCTGCGTGCCTCGAGGAGGCTTTACTGTGTAATTTGGAGCAAGTGCTCCTGGGCATGAATGGGGTTTTCTGCCCCTCTGTTGAAACTTGTTTTGGGGTAAAGCTGGGCTAATTGCTCAAGACTTGTGAGTCCGGGGCTCGAAGCCCAAATCCTGCGAATACTGTAATTGTACATTTGTTACCTTGCTACTCTGTACCTGCCATTCTTGTTTTTTCTTGATTTTGCTAAGAAAATATAACCTTGTTAAATTATATCTTAACTTTAATTTCGTATTCTGAGACCTGTTCACCCCCGCACCTTCTTTCACCTCTGCTGTTCCACAGATACCTCGGAACAATTATTATTATTATTATTATTATTATTATTATTATTATTATTATTATTATTATTATTATTATTATTACAGAACTGTCCAATTTCGTTGTCGGTCCTGTTGCCCCGACGAAGTGCTGACAAGACGTCAATATCCCAGCTTTTATTGCTTTGATTTGAGACTCTTCGGATTTCTTTATTCTTGGTTCCTTCCTGGGAATTTTCATTTCTATCATATTAACTTATGGTATTACTCATTTGTGATGGTAAGTGCCTTTGAAATCTTACACATTGATCTACTGTTTTCTACGTTCTACTATTCTGCTCGTTAACCCGAGAGGGCAGCTAAAACTAAAATCCCACGTGCCGGTCTATTACACTAGTGTCAAAAAGTTAAGCATAATCACTAAACGAGGCCATGCCGCCTGAAAAAGTGTCAGAAAGATTCCGATACCTAAGCTAAACCTTTGACATCAACTAACAAAACTTGGCAATATGCTGTTAATAGGGTGTATTGTTACCCCTAACGACCACACATGCTTCGTAGCAACGTGGCATACTCTCTATCAGATGGACCAAGGGCTCTTGTGGCAGTCAATCCCATTCCTCCGAAAGGGCAATGCAAAGGTCTTGGAAGGTCCTTGGCGGATGATGACGGGATGCAAATCGCCTCCCCAATGCATACCAGGCATGTTCTATAGGACTCAGATCCGCAGACCTCGCTGGCCAGTCCATACGATGAATGTCTTCCGCAGTCAGAAATTCATCCATCAGAGCAGTGCGGTGCGGTCGGGCATTAACATCCATTAAGAGGAAGTCTGGACAAACTGCACCTCTGAATAGTCGAACATGTGGTCTCAGTACCTCATCCCTGTATCTCCGAGCGTTAACAGTGTCCCTCGGACCACCCATGAAGATGTGCAGGTCCGTACGGCCATTCAACATGATGCCGCCCCAGAGCATGACGCCACCACCACCATACTAGTCCCATTCCACTATGTTCCTGTGGTTGTATCGGTTACCCGGTTCTCTCCAGGTTAATGTGCGATGGGAATCGTGCTGCAAACTGAAGCGGGATTCATCTGTGAAAAGCACATGCCTCCATTCATTCATGTACCATTTTTGATGTTGACGGCTCCAAAGTAAAGGTGCCCGTCTCTGTGCTGGATTGAGTGGGACGCACAACTCTGGACGTCGGGAAAACATCCCTGCTGTTCAGAGCCTCCGGTACACAATTGGCCGGGAAACGGCTCCAAGCTTCGCCGACAATATTGTCTTGCAGATGCACTCCGATTTGTGTTACCCTTATTTGCTTCCTTATCAAGTCCATATGCTTTTGCTGGCGAGATGTAGTGTTTACGCTGCACTATGTCTTCTGGCATGGGCTGTATCAAATTTGTTAGCATCATTGACCTGTCCCACTCTCATCCTTGGCTTTGACAATATGAAAGTGACTGAGTTATGTGTGATGCTAGTAATACCACTCCTTATACAGCCAGTCCCTCTCATGAATGGTGTGAAAATATCGCTCATAGGGTCGGTTGGTGCATGCGTTTCAGTGGGCTTGGCAGATTGATATGTAATAGCAACTTCTGGCTCGGCGAAGAAAGCAACGGGAAACTACCTTACTCCTCATTTCCCTGGTACGCCCCTTCAGTGACGCCTAGGCTATTTATGACAACTATTGGTGGAGCTGTGGAGGATCAAATCAGCCTTCGGGCTGAATACCCAACATACAACATACATATATGAAGTCCATTCGATTGTATCCATTCACCTAAATATCTTGTCATCTCTCTTTATTTCTCCAAATGTTATTTATACAGTTTACGAGTTACGTTCCGAAGAGGTCGATGGTAACGGTCGCAAAGCAAGATCATTATCATAGTGGATCTGTAACGACGGAGGCATGGCTTTCCGTAACAAAATTCCCACACGAGTTGGAAGATTTCGAACCGCGTCCACCTTGGTGAGCATCCAGTGACAACGCCGCTTGGCAATCACGGTGTGTACACGACCTAAGTATTTGTCGCTCTGTTGATTGTAAAACGGAAGGTGACTGGCCCGTTAGCACCTCATTCGACATGAGATCCCACTTTTAACAGAGAAAGATGTCAGTCGAGCTTTCCTCATTAGCAACACAATGTTCTGCCTTATGGAATATAGCGGCACGGATTTCAAACGCTAGAAAACAGCGCCAATATATGACCAACCCCAGCGTAAAGCATTCTACAGCTGAATACTCGATCACTCCAACAATGTGGCTCTCCGAACTGGGATTTCCAGCACTGACCGTCAATAAAATATGATACGGACTTTTCTTTCTTTCTGAGGTTTAAGAAGTACAAACCAAACCAAACCAAACCAAACCAAACCAAACCAAACCAAACCAAACCAGACCCCATGGCGCAACAACCCCTAAGGGCCATGATCTATCAGTGACCGCTGCTCAGCCCGAGACAACGATGTTTAGTGTGGACGGCACGACGATTCCTCTCGGCCATAATTCTTGGCTTTCTAGACCGGGACCGCTATCTCACCTTCAGATAGCTCCTCAAGTGTAATCACGTAGTCTGAATGGACCTCGAACCAGTCCTGGCCAGGCCTCCAGGTAAGAGGCAGGCTCATTAAGAATTACGAGTGTGTACATCTCCGAATCTGCCCTGTAGTGAGTATTTGCGTTGGTATCTTGAATGTACTTACTGACCGAACGTTCTTATGACACCTTTGCAGTTCACTAAAGTATGTTAGGTATTCAGCCCGAAGGCTGGTTTGATCCTCAGCAGCTCCGCCAACAGCTGTCATAAATAGCCTAGGCGTCACTGAAGAGGCGTACTAGGGAAACGAGGAGTGAGGTAGTTTCCCGTTGCTTTCCTCGCAGTTCACTAAAGTAAACAAATAACACTAGTACAATATTTAACATGCATGCGGGACAGTCACGTAATTTCAGGGCATACTTTGATAGCAGCTAGTATAGGCACTTCCCGCTAACTGGTTGCGCAATGAACGATTTATGGCTCGACCAGGATATTTTGAATGGTTTAAGGGACTGCTTTCATTCTCAGGCAAATTAACCCAGATGATGATCATGATGAAAATAATAATAATAATAATAATAATAATAATAATAATAATAATAATAATAATAATAATAATAATAATAATAATAATAATAATAATAATAATAATAATAATAATAATAATAATAATAATATACATACATTATCATTATAGACTGTTATGCCTTTCAGCGTTCAGTCTGCAAGACTCTGAGAATTAACAAAACGTCGCCACAATCTTCGATTTGCAACTAGTGATGTGGCCTCATTTAGTTCTATACCTCTTATCTTTAAATCGTTAGAAACCGAGTCTAACCATCGTCGTCTTGGTCTCCCTCTACTTCTCTTACCCTCCATAACAGAGTCAATTATTCTCCTAGGTAACCTATCCTCCTCCATTCGCCTCACATGACCCCATCACCGAAGCCGGTTAATGCGTACAGATTCATCCATCGAGTTCATTCCTAAATTAGCCTTTATCTCCTCATTCCGAGTACCCTCCTGCCATTGTTCCCACCTGTTTGTACCAACAATCATTCTCGCTACTTTCATGTATGTTACTTCTAACTTATGAATAAGATATCCTGAGTCCACCCAGCTTTCGCTCCCGTAAAGCAAAGTTGGTCTGAAAACAGACCGATGTAAAGATAGTTTCGTCTGGGAGCTGACTGCCTTCTTACAGAATACTGCTGATCGCAACTGCGAGCTCACTGCATTAGCTTTACTACACCTTGATTCAATTTCACTTACTATATTACCATCCCGGGAGAACACACAACCTAAATACTTGAAATTATGGACCTGTTCTAGCTTTGTATCGTCAATCTCACATTCGATTCTATTGAATTTCTTACCTACTGACATCAATTTAGTCTTCGAGAGGCTAATTTTCATACCATACTCATTGCACCTATTTTCAAGTTACAAGATATTAGACTGCAGGCTTTCGGCACAGCCTGCCATTAAGACCAAGTCGTCAGCATAGGCCAAACTGCTTACTACATTTCCACCTAACTGAATCCCTCCCTGCCATTTTATACCTTTCAGCAGATTATCCATGTAAACTACGAACAGCAAAGGTGAAAGATTACAGCCTTGTCTAACTCCTGTAAGTACCCCGAACCAAGAACTCATTCTACCATCAATTCTCACTGAAGCCCAATTGTGAACATAAATGCCTTTGATTGATTTTAATAATCTACCTTTAATTCCATAGTCCCCCAGTATGGCGAACACCTTTTCCCTCGGTACCCTGTCATATGCTTTCTCTAGATCTATGAAACCTCTCGTAGCATTTTTCAATTACCTGGCGCATACTGAAAATCTGATCCTGACAGCTCTGTGGTCTGAAACCACACTGGTTTTCATCCAACTTCCTCTCAACGACTGATCGCACCCTCCCTTCCAGGATGCCAGTGAATACTTTGCCTGGTATACAAATCAATGAGATAACCCGATAGTTGTTGCAATCCTTCCTGTTCCCTTGTTTATAGATAAGTGCAATTACTGCTTTTGTCCAATCTGAAGGTACCTTACCAACACTCCATGTTAATTTTACTACTCTATGAAGCCATTTCATCCCTGCCTTCCCACTGTACTTCACCATTTCAGGTCTAATTTAATTTATTCCTGCTGCCTTATTACAATGGATTTTATTTACTATCCGTTCCACTTAGTCAAGCATAATTTCACCAACATCCTTTTCCTCCTCCCCATTAGCTTGGCTGTTTGCGACACCACCATGATGATTTTCTTTTACATTGAGAAGATGTTCAAAATATTCCCTCCACCTCTCCAGTGATTCCCTGGGATCTATTATGAGTTCACTGAATTACTCAAAACACTGTTCATTTCTTTTTTCCCTCCCTTCCTAAGATTCTTTATTACTGTCCAGAAAGGTTTCCCTGCTGCTTGACCTAGCCTTTCCAGGTTATTACCAAAATCTTCCCATGACTTCTTTTTGGATTCAACAACTATTTGTTTCGCTCTGTTTCTTTCATCTATGTACCAATCCCTGTCTGCCTTGGCCCTTGTTTGGAGCCATTTCTGATAAGCCTTCTTTTTACGTTTACAGGCTGCTCTCACTTCATCATTCCACCAAGATGTCCGCCTTTTCCCATCTTTACACACAGTTGTTCCTAGGCATTCCCTTGCTGTTTCTATTACAGCATGCCTGCATGCCACACATTCACTTTCTATATCCTGAACCTGCTTACTGTCCACTGTTCGAAACTTCTCACTAATCATATCCATGTACTTCTGTCTAATTTCCTCGTCCTGGAGACTTTCTACCCGTATTCGTTTGCAGACAGTTTTCACTTTCTCTACCCTAGGCCTAGAGATACTTAGTTCACTACAGATCAGATAGTGGTCTGTATCATCGAAAAATCCTCGAAAAACTCGTACATTCCTAACAGATTTCCTGAATTCAAAGTCTGTTAAGATATAGTCTATTATGGATCTGGTACCCCTAGCTTCCCATGTGTAGCGGTGAATAGCCTTATGCTTGAAGAATATATTCGTAACAGCTAAACCCATACTAGCACAGAAGTCCAGCAAATGCTTCCCATTCCCATTAGCTTCCATATCTTCCCCACATTTACCAATCACCCTTTCGTATCCTTCAGTTCTATTCCCAACTCTCGCATTGAAATCGCCCATTAGCACTATTCTATCCTTGCTGTTGACCCTGACCACGATGTCACTCAATGCTTCATAAAACTTGTCAACTTCATCCTCATCTGCACCCTCACATGGTGAATACACGGACACAATTCTTGTCCTAATTCCTCCCACTCACAAATCTACCGACATTCGCTCATTTACGTGCCTAACAGAAACTATGTTGCGTGCAATGGTATTCCTGATAAAGAGCCCCACGGCAGACTCTGCCGTTCCCTTTCTAACACCCGTCAAGTACACTTTATAATCTCCTATCTCTTCCTCATTATCTCCCCTTACCCGAATATCACTTACTCCTAGCACATCCAGTTGCATCCTCTTTGCTGACTCAGCCAGTTCTACCTTCTTTCTTCCATAAGCCCCATTAATATTGATAGCTCCCCATCGAATTCCATTTCGTTCGCCAAGTTGTTTCCAAGGAGTCCCTCACCTGTCAAATGGGAGTGGGACTCCATTACTCCCATAGGTCCGAGGCTTGCTTAAAGTGTTCTGAGCTCGGTGAATTCATGAAGCAGGATGCTGCCCCACTTGCATATAATCCAAGTGAGGATCTCTCCTCTAACGGGTTATGGACCACCGGTATATTGTATAGTCCTAGCCGCCTGAGCACAAGAAGGGCCACGACTCAGAATATGTCCGAGATGCCCACACCCATTCAATAGCAACTGGTATCCCGACTCTCAGGACCACTTACTAGGCCACTCAGCCGTTGCCCATGGTTCACGAACTAGTACGTGACTACCCACAAACATGAACAAATAATAATAATAATAATAATAATAATAATAATAATAATAATAATAATAATAATAATAATAATAATAATAAAACTCAGTGCTTCTTTGAGGAGACATCAGTGGAGCAGCCTGTTAGACACCGGCATTCTGAGCCCAAATTGTTAGTTAACTTCCAGCTACATTTCTGTGAGCTTGCATTCGGTAGACGGTTGGCTCGAATCCCCACCGATGGTATTCCATGGTTTCCCATTTTCATACCAGGGTCACTTCCTTCCTTTACCTGTCAGTGTCGGCACGACGTGAAGCTGATGGTTCAAACTGGCAACTATCGTGTCCACTGTGGGGTGAATTTCTGACACTTCAACGTCCCTTGGAATCATTTACTTGACAACTTTGGTCGCTAGAGTGGCTGTAAGGGGCGTGGGATTTTTCGTTAATTTAGCAATAAATCTAATGTAGGAAATAACACACTTTTAAATTGGAATTTGTGTTACCGGGATTTAAACCTGCAAATTTGTCCATGCAATAAAGCGCCTAAAAACTCCACTATGCAGAAGATGTCAAAGGAAAAGCTAGTCTCGGCCATCCAAGAAGTGATTGTAACTCTGATATATCTGTCACGACTGCTGCCCTTATTAATTACAATACGCACATCTGTACATGCAGGGTCATCCGCCCAGAAAAAGACGTATTGAACCCATAATTCTACGATGAGAAAAATATTTTTTATTTTTCTCAATATTTATTTAAAATAACAAGCTACTTTTATTTTTGAGAGCAGCCATGTTGCGCTTCCAAAAGCCTCGCTGTCGCGTGGGAACGATCTCACCCGCGGTAAGCTCGTGAAATACCGTGACACCTCGGCGGACTTCGAGCACATAATAATTCTTCAAATTCACGGAATCCTGCGTAACGAGAGATTTTGGCAACACAGTAAATAAAGAAATAAATAATTTAAATTATTCTTAAACCCTACGTGAAGACAGAACCCCCAGGGTAAAGCATAAATGCAGTTAAGCCTAAGTACAAATCAGCGTCAGATCCGAGGACTAGCTCCACGTGCCAAGGTCAATGGATGAAGAAAACCCGCGAAACGCCCGGGCAGAAATAATTCATTTCACCTGTTGCGTGTGTGGTACAATTATGAGATTAACATCTAAATAAATCACAAGTCTGTCCGGAATTCTGGAACAAGTCTCATGAAAATCGGTCCATTGGACGCGAAATTGGCAGATTACGCAATCAAGCTTAGTGGTGTGTGTGGTGTCACTCGTAAGACTATAAAAGGACCCCCCCTGCATATATTTCAGTGTCGATCTTGTTTTTGAAGCAGCGGAAACTTACGCCCGTCGTCAGCAGAAAATTGTACGAGATTGATCTACGAATAACTTAGTACATGTGCGTGGCTGAGGTCCACATCTTCTGTTAGAAAGGGAAGGTGATAGAAATTTTTCTGAACTTTTGCCGACAAACTGTGAAAGCATAGGCGTCTGTTAAATTACATAGCAGATTTTATTGTATCACCTCATGTGTGTTTGAAAGTGTTAAGAGAATTGGGAAGCTAGTCAGAGTAGTTCTGATTTCGTTATCAGTTGAACACCTGTTGTGTTAGGGTGACACAGAGAGACGACTCTGGGAAGAACGTAGAGAGTCGCAGTTGACTGCAGAACGAGGGAGCTTTGTTGTACAAATTGTAACGAGGAAAGTGCGTAATTTGTGTTGTAATTTAATAACGTGTGAAAAGGCAGTGTTTGTAAGATTGATATGTACGAGAAGATGATGTTATTTGTACCAATGTGCGGCTAAAAGCACGAGGTCAGCTGGCGACAATGTAGCCAGAATACTGGAGATGGCGTCACTTGCAGGTCTGTCTATATTTCGTATTATGTTGTAGTTAGATAAATTGTTTGTCCCAATCAATTTATTTTTCAAGACGAGTGTCGGTTGATATATGAAATTATCAGGCGAAGAGTGTTATAATTTTGGTCAGCGTGTGAAAATTTTAGTTTGTAAATTTCACGTCAAGAAACTGTAAAATGCGACGTTTAAATCTGGTGTTAATGTTCTATGAGATATTGTCCAAAGTGAGGAAAATCAGGAAAGCGATGATGATAAAGTAGTCGTGGCGAATGTCTTAATTTCAAATATCGTTTGAATTCAGAAGTGTTTGTTAATAATAATAAGAATAATAATAATAATAATGAGAATAATAATGTCTACCCCGGGATAAAGAAATTATCCTTTGTTAAAAGTGCATTTAACCAGTATATTTTACAAGGATCGCAGGCATTTAGAAAATTCCAGTAAAATTCGATAGAGTTATATTTATTCATGGGAAGTAAAATTTTGTGACATCGTGTATGTCAATGATACGGAAAATAGCGGTGTGTTCTTGTATTCTCGAGGTCCGAAAGTTGTAGTAACAGTAAATACAGAGGTGTATTTTATAATGGTTATTGTTTTCACCAGAGGATTTAAATACGAAAAGGGTCTTGGAAATATAAGAAAAATGGATTGAGAGCGAAGAATTTATATGTGTGGAGATGAGGGTGATAGGAATACTGAAGGTGAAAGGGAGCCTGGATTTTAAGTGATACCGCTGGGATAAGGCGAGGAGAATGAGTTTGAGACAGGCTATGTTTGCCGAGGAAGTATTTGTGAAACAGGCTGTATTGTGACAGGCTGCAGAGTATTCCGCTAACAATCCGAAATTTGAGACGACTACTGTGTGAGGCACCGTAGATTTCTAGTAAGATCAGAAGTGAAAACGATTCTAGTAAAGATTAAAAGTCTTGGTAGTAAAAGTTGAAACATTAAAATAATGTGACCTCAAGGATAAAAGCGCATTTAGAATACATGGTTGGTGTTGTATTGAATTTCGTTTCACTGGATAGTCATTGATATAAATATTTGGAATTGACGGTAGGCGATTTGAGAGTTTCCAATGCGGTAGTGATGATTATTATTTTTTGACAAAATCCACTAAAATGGTAGACATGTGTTGGGAATTATTATTTTCTTCCCTAAAATGTCATTGCACATGCTGAGATTGTGTTTGAGTTAGAGAATTGTTCGTCACGCATATTTATTTCCGAGCTCACGTTTGTAACGAGATAGAGACCTACTGCATTTCCGACTTGCGTTTGTTTAATAGTAAGAGACGTTGTTCCGTTGTGTGTTATAAGTCTGACCAGGTTTACAATTGAAATGTCAGAGTTGGTTTGAAAATGCTAGTTCGCCTGATATGCTAGGGGATGCATAATATGATCCAATTTTACGCCCGACCATAGATTTAGGACGTCACATGTTATCCTTGGAGTATATTGATGATGAGACGTCCTAGTTCACGCTCGACGATAGAATTAAGAAGGTATCGTGTACACAGAGATTAGTGTTAGGATGTACAGATTTTAAGTGAGCCCGACGGTAGGTCTGGAATGTCAGCTGTACATACTCAGGTCTCAGATTAGATGTTTTTTGTTTTGTTTTGCGAAGTGACTTGGACGAAGGTAGCATCTACAGTAAAATACAAAATATGAAGAGGGTTAGATCGGTAATAATGAGGCCAACTAGTGCGCAGCTCCAACAGCTGGAAGATGCTCCCCAAGATATGGGACCGTTATCGGCGAATGAGGGTTGCCCAAACATTGGATATCGACCTGATGGTGATTAAATATTTTACTGTAATTCTCCATGCGTGTTGAGTTTTAAATGACTTCGATATGTTATTTTATTTTACGGACTTAATTGTTTTGTCGTTCTGACGTCCGTTCGTTTGATAGTGTGCATATTGACACTCAATGTATTAGTGTGAGACATGAGTTGCGAATGTGGTTTCGATTCGTCAGCGAGTAATATTATTTTGTTTTCAATCTTTGTCGTACTTTCATTTTATACGTAGTTGAATTCGATTAAGTGATCACTTTATAGGTAGTGTGTTGGGACAAACAATAAGTAGATGGATCTGTAATGGTAGTCATTGTTTAAAAAAGGAAAGAATTCCTTAAAATTGTTGTATTTTTCAATGTGGACTGGTAAATTTTATTAAGCGTAACATAACCATTTCTAACCTGAAAATCGGTTTGATAATAATACTTTTCAAGTGATTTACCACTTTTTAATTAACTTCAGTGTTTGGCATTTCTTCTAAATGCGTGATGAATAAGTGTTTCCTGCATTTCGCAGTTTTGTTCCTTCAGAACGACGTAACGTAAGATCCTCGCGGATCATGTTGTTGTTGGTTCCTTCCGAACAGTTGTTTGGGTGATGCACATTTAGCATCGGGATTATTTTATCACTTAAGGGCGTCATGAATGACAAATACATGGTGGAATTTTATTTCAATTGTGAATGATGCTGTTAACTCGTAGTGAACACCATGCTTTCCCATAACATTTCGCAACCTATCCAAAGCAACTGATAGTCAATTCGGTTCGATTAAGGGTCCATTCACCGGGCGAGTTGAACTTGCATCCGGGAGATAGTAGGTTCGAATCCCACTATCGGCAGCCCTGAAAATGGTTTTCCGTGGTTTCCCATTTTCACACCAGGCAAATGCTGGGGCTGTACCTTAATTAAGGCCACGGCCGCTTCCTTCCAAACCGAACTGGATAGCTGCAGTCGCTTAAGTGCGGCCAGTATCCAGTATTCGGGAGATAGTAGGTTCGAACCCCACTGTCGGCAGCCCTGAAGATGGTTTTCCGTAGTTTCCCATTTTCACACCAGGCAAATGCTGGGGCTGTACCTTAAGTAAGGCCACGGCCGCTTCCTTCCCACTCCTAGCCCTTCCCTGTCCCATCATCGCCATAAGACCTATCTGTGTCGGTGCGACGTAAAGCAACTAGCAGCAGCTTCCTTCCAACTCCTAGGCCTTTCCTATCCCATCGTCGCCATAAGACCTATCTGTGTTGGTGCGACGTAAAGCCCATAGCAAAAAAAAGGGTCCATTCGGCTGGTGTTCCGTATCCGTAAGGGTATTTGACTGGTGGATAACCTTAATTGAGAGGAAATCAGGCGTTCTACTTGTTGAAAGTCAGATTTTCCACGGATCGTGTGGATTAATTCTCAGTTCTCGTTTGGAGTAATAGGTGCCCGGTTTTCAGGTCTTTCCTTTTCCAGTTTTTCAGTTTCGCTGTCCACTAATGTATTAATTTCTCCGAAGCAACTCTTCGATATTGTGAGAAATAAATCAACGCTATGCAATGTGACTGCGTTTGAAACACTCAATAATAAATGACTTATATTGTTTTTTATTTCAAGGATTTATATTAAAATAATAATGTTGACGTGCCATTTCGAATTTAATAAAAATTAGTAAGCACATATTTGCTCCTCATTTCAAGTAGTTAGGCTCTCTTCTGAACCCCATCGTTTGGTTAAGATCGTGACCGAATTTATTCCCGCAACGACCCATGATTTAAGAGTTCTATATTGTTCTACTGTAGCAGCCGTGGCCGACCAACGATGGAATGGTAAGTTCAAGGGTTCAGTAACATTTCATCTCGCCTCATCCCCAACCCCATATCAGGAAACGGGACTGCAAATTATTAGACCGAATCGTCATGTACATGCACAGTAAGTATTGATTTCCTATATAACGGAGGTAGGTTGAAATTTGACCGGCCATAGTGCTCTAAACTTTGCAGATAATATAGATCTTACCTAAATTGTTCCAAGCCGACCCCTCAATGTAAGACTAGAGTGTCTACGTCTTACCCGGAGGTCCCAGGTTCGATTCCCGTCCAGTTCAGGGATTTTTACCTCATTCTGAGGGCTGGTTCGAGGTCATCTCAGCCTGCGTGATTACAGTTGAGGAGCTGTCTGACGGTGAGATGGCGGCCCCGGTCTAAAAAACCAAGAATAACACCCGATCGTCATGCTGACCAGTTGCACCTCGTAATCTGCAGGCCATCAGGCTGAGCAGCGGTCGCTTGGTAGGCCATGGTGCGCCATGGGGTTTCCAGTAAACTGTTTCAGTGTGAGTATCACTTCTACTGCCGTATTTTAATATTTATATAATTATCAGATTCAAGATCACATTTTTGCCTTATCCTAATCAGTGAAGCTGCAGATCCTCTCACTTTATTTTGATGATGATGATACTTGTTTAAAGGGGCCTAATATGATCTGTTATTAATACTCAGTACTTCAGATCAGTCACGCAATTGAAGATTTCATTTTCTAAAGCGGCTAAGTCTTTAGACAAAGGCTATCCACTGATTTTATTTTAGAGAATCTCTATGTTTATTTACTTGGGTCTGTTTTACTGCCGGATAACCTTCCTGATTCTGTAGGCCTCGTGCATGGTAGTGTGTTGTGTGTAAGTTACATGTATTAAGATTAACGTGAATACCCAGAGGTATTAACCAGATGTAGCTAAAAACCCCGACTTGAGCGGGAATCGAAAGTCGCGACGCCGGCCATTCAGCCAATGAGCTTGATACCCTTCCTGACGGCAGACCTACTGTATGTCACCATTGCGTCTCCAGCTCTGAGGAATGAACCAGGCGAGAATACCATTCTCGTCAGAATTGTCATAGTCGGCTTATTTACGTTCAAAATTATTATAATGAATTTTATCGACTTCAGTACACTAAATGAAGTATCTCGTTGAAACGTAATTCTACCGTCTTCTGATGGCTCGTCCTTAGCGACTTATCCTGAGACAACAGTAGTACCCGCTATCGACATAGTGGTTAAAAGACTCTGTTTTGAATAATGTGTTCGTAAAATGTATGTGATATGAATTATCCTGAGAATGTTGATGCTTCGAGGTACGTCGTTTTCTTTCGATCGGTTTATCGTCTCCCTGACGCATCCAAAGTTTGCGGCAACGGAAGAGATGTGTTCACTGTGAGGAATGAAGATAAAGCTAACATTTTCGTGTTGTGTGTCCGTTACTTCTAGCTTATGGCCGCAGTTTTAGTCTCCAGCTACGACGATGTGATTCATGACAGGACGGAGAGCTGTGACCGGCTTCTAAATTTACTCTGTGTACAAACGATTATAATTCTATTTCTGAGTTGTTGGAAAAATGTAGAGCATAGAAGAAAAATTAATAGACTAAGTTGTTCTTACTGATATTCCGAGGCTTGTCCTGATATGGAGATTCGCCGTCCACTATCCGTTCCTAATCGAAAGTTGAACTTCAAGCGAGCTATGGGCTATTTCAAATCATGCGCAACCCTCTGAATCACCCGGTACCATAATCAGCATTGCATTCGGTTATACATATCCAGTTCATGTCAGTCTTCATACTGGTAATAAATGCACACATATATTTTCATTATAGTCTGTTATTCCTTTCAGCGCTCAGTCAGCAAGCCACCGTACAGCTTACAACTTCATTGACAGAGTTCACTCCTAACTTAGCCTTTATCTCCTCATTCCGCGTAACCTCCTCCCATTCTTCCCACCTGTTTGTAACAGCGACCATTCTCCCTACTTCCGTGTCTGTTACTTCCAACTTATGAATTAGATATCCTGACTCCCTCAGCTTTCACTCCCGTAAAGCAAAGTTGGTCTGAAAACAGGCTGGTGCATAGTTTCGTGTGGATTCTTTATTGCAGAATCCTGTTGATCGCTGATTTAGCTTTGATTTAATCTCACTATACACGGGGAGAATACACATCCTAAATACCTGAAATGTGTTCCTGACGTTCAATTCTTACCTACCGAAATCATCTTAGTCTTGGAAAGACTGATGTTTCGTATCTAACTCATTGCATCGTCAATACAGGCCACACTGCTTACTGCATTTTCACCTAACTGAATTCTTTCCTGCCACTTAATACCTTTCATCAGACGATCAATGTAAACTATGAACAACAAAAGTGAAACACTATTACCTCATCTAACCCTGTAAGTACCTTGAACCAATTCTACCATCAATTCTCGCTGAAGCCCAATCGTCAACATGAGTGCATTTGATTGATTTTAATAATCTGCCCTTAATCCCATAGTCTCCCATTGTGGAGAACACCTTTTCCCCCAGTACTCTGTCATATGCCTTCTCTAGATCTACGAAACATATGACTATCTATTCCTCCCGTAGAAATTTCCAATTACGTGGTAATAATTTAACAGTATCTTCCATGATAATCCGCTTCCTTCTATACATGTGGTAGAGAAGAAAGTTTTAAGAATGCTGTATATAATTTAAAACATCAAGAAAGTGGAATATTGCAAAAATCGCTAATGTACGAATCATCCCTCATCCGGTTTTATTTTGCTACGCCGAGGGAGTAATTCCTTCCCGCGGCAACACTGGCAGAAACCGAACGCCTACTACTTACTACCTGCTCCGTCTGGCGGCTGCAGGTTGACCTTAAGAACGTTAGTATCTAGGTTAAGACAAGGCGTAATCCACTCCGGAGAACGCCAACGCCCTCTATGGGTATTCACAAGAATTATTTCAAAGTGACCCTGAAAGATGAGCGTCCTCTTTACAGAGTTCATTCCAATTCACCTTCGCGTCGACTACTGCACTACTCTCCTCCTTCAACTACTACAGCTTTTCCCACGTGTTTTATGGCCGGATGGAGGGATATATTCACTACTGCGTGTTTCTGTGGTGTGTTGTGTGAATATGAAGAGGAAACACAAACACCCATTCCCCGAACCAGAATAATTAATCAGATGCGATTAAAATTCCCGACCCAGTCGGGAATAGAACCGGGGGCCCAACGCTGACTATTCAGCCAAGGAGTCAGATATCTGTTTCCCGTCATTCCACCTGGTCAGGAGTGGAATCTAACGTCGAGGAGCCTGTCGCACTTCTCTGGGGCAATCATTAGTGACTGACAGGTGGTGGAGAGTGTTGTTGCAATGAGAGGTGACAGGGATAACCGGAGTACCCGGACAAAAAAACCTGTTCCGCCTCCGCTTTGTCTAGGACAAATCTCACATGGAGTGACCGGGATTTGAACCACGTAACCCAGCGATGAGAGGCCGGCGCACTGCCGCCTGAGCCACGGAGATCCTTAATCCCCTTTATTACCTCCTGTCCTTATTGGAACACACTCCATATCGCCGTTGTTTTGTTCGATTTGTCTTTGCGTTACCGGAAAAGGATTCATCGTCCAGTCGAGTCCAGCAGTCTACATACAACAAAATAATATATAGGTTAGGATGTTATAAGAAATATTTATATTGTCTGGCTCCTTGACTGAATGTTTAGCATTGAGCCCTTCGGCTAGGAGGGTCCCAGGTTCAAATAATAGTCGGATTCAGGATTTCAATTACGTCGGATTACTTTCTCCACGGGAACTGAAATATAACTGCATTGGGACCACTTTACAAAAGAGGGCGAAAGCTCAAATGTCAACTCGTCATTGAAATTGTTTTGAGGGCGATAGGATCCTGGACAATCCAACTACGCATATATAATGAAATAGACCGCAAAGTTGCAAAATTCATTTTAAAAAGTGATATTATTGGACCAGAGGATGTACCACCTACCGTAATAAAATTGAATGGCTGAATCATCCAGTCGGGATCTCCTGAATAAAAATGTACCAGTTACTTAAACGAATGAGGAAAAAATGCTGAAAAGTAGAAAACTACTGACATGCCGTGACTAATTGGAATTAAACAGAGAAGAAAGTCAGAGATCTCGAACTAGATAGCAACACATGGTGTGTCCTTGCAGCTGACATTTCTTTAACTTTACTCCTATTAGTTCTTTATTTTCTATACACATGTGACCACTGTCATTAGAACCGTAGATATAATATTCATCAAAGATGTTGTTTAAGTGGATTTAAAGAGGGTTACGAATAATTTGAAGTGACCCTTTGATCGCTAATATTGATACATCTGGGAGGGTGCTATTAGGAAACTCTATATTTTGCAGATGTTCCACACAAAATCTCACCCCAATTTCGTCTGAAATACTGCACAGTATTTACTTTCTGACAAAGACTATAAGAAAGGACTTGCGTCAAACTGCTCGTAGACTGTACTTGGTAAGAAATACTACAATAGTGAATATCATTGAAGCTAACCGATCTTGACTTAAGAAAGAGGATTTGAAAGCAAAGTTTAATCCCTTCAGTATCAAGAATTTCTTGTTAAGAACTTAAGGATGGCAGTCATTCAAATGTCATACACGTTATACCTTGCTTAGTTAACCACGCGTGCTTTTGTCATTTAAATACGTACGGCTCTGGATGCAGATAAAGATTTGGGGAGTAGGTTAGCTCCAGTAAAGCATTTAGCAAAACAGTTTGGCAATGAAGAGAATATTAATGCAGTGCTGCACTTTTTATTGATTACTGATCCTTAATATCTGAATATACTCAATATAATTGTAGAGGGAAGCTCAATCAACCTAATTCGATTATATCATGAAAGCTACGGTCGTAAAAATCTATCCTCTGTGTTTTTCTAACAAATTTCGCATTTTTAATGAACTGAACAAAATCATTCCATACCAAGACCTTCCTAAGCGCAAGAAATTGGCAAATTCTGTTAGCAAAGCTGAGAAATTTGCTCCTGGTTCAGAAGCAATTGCTGTAATAAAGTGTACTTCAAATAATACAGTCATTCTATATGCAGTTTTTTACTACTTGGCCCCTGAAGGCAAATATTGAGCTATACCGGGTGGTTTTATGCATCCCACCGCATTTACTACAATTCTGAATTACATCGGTTCCTCTCAATAAACCGGGGTAATATAACTAGATGTGTGGTTACAGGCTACAAGACAACAGGAATCGTGAACACTACTATTAATTCATTATGGGTACCTCGAACGAGGCCGTAAAACGAGCTCGGATACGCAGAAAACTAATTTACAACAAGAGGTGCACACATAGGTTAGGAGCAGAAACTGTATACACTGGGAACTGAACGCTGCATGTCAAGCCTCGCAATAGTTCACTTGGCAGGCGCGCATTGGAAGTTGTTACAGTGAACGGTGTTCGAAGTTTCGAATCACATCCAAGCATTTTTATTTTTTATTTTGTCGCCAATTATGACGAATGTGGTAAGGATGCATACTTGATAGCTTCCACAGACCGATTTCTTTATTTGGCTCTGTAATGGGCCATCTGAATCGTGGCATAGGGTATTGAACGCGGTTCGGCGAGGATGAGGATGTGATAGTCTGTGGCTAGGGCACAGGCAACCAATTACCTAGGTCTTATAAGTTCTAAACTTCGTGGACCACAGGTAGGACAATGCGGCCCCTATTGGAACGATAACGACATGAGATGGCAGGCAGTTATGTAGGTGCACGAACTCTCCTCCTTCAAGGCATTTCACAACACAACACAAAGCTTGTTCGCTGCCTCGTGATGTATTCCAGCGACAAGTATGTGGACATATTACTCATCCATGAAGAGACTAGACACAGTTTACACCAGGCGAAACACCTTTACCAAGTACGCTATCCAGATGGACGAAAACCGACAAGCATGACTTTTCGGAGTGTGGAAAGACGTCTGCGGGTTACTGTGTCCCTAGGAAGGACACGGCCTGTTCGAGATCGTCCCGTGACGTCTGCTCACAATGAAGAGGTCGTGTTGGACGCTCTCCGGCATAAACCTTCATATTTGCCCACGGGCCATTACACAGGAGACGAATATCAGCCGGGCGTTTGTTATGCATGAAACCGAGGTTATGAACATTGCCGATTTAGGAATGCCTTCACTTCTGCATGCTATGGATATCTGAAGTTGGACTCGGTACCAATGACTTTTATTTGTTGTGGACTGAAAGCACCTAAAAACTAGCTTAATTTCATACACTGGACTACGTCTGAGGGTGACGAATGAAAATATGAAACCCTTAAAAGTGGGGGAGGCTGAAACCGAGGTTTCGTATTAGTCTCCGCTCCATCTACGTTTTGGGATAGCCTGTTACGGCATAGAAATCAGTATCCTTATTTTTCTACACCTTAAACGGTGTTCTCACAATTTTTGATGTTTAATTCTGCGAGGGCATGTAAGCTCTGATTGTTGCTGCTATCTTACGGCTACTGTGGGAACTATTTGTCACCTCTCCTCTTAGTCTTGCTCCGGCCAATTAAAACGCTTGAGTCGGCCATTTTGGAAACTCTCGACTCCAGTGAGAGAGGGAATCGAAGCCTTGCATTCGCTGTCTTCCCAACATGGAGAGAAGACGTTGGAGTATCAGTCTCCAAGTTATGTATTGGAGTAGCGGCATGGACATTGGATAGTATCAATTGAGGCTTTCACGGCCGGCGTTACAAATCATGTCAGCGTTTTCTGGGTTTGTAGGCCGTGGTCCAGGAGTGAGTGAATGTTCCGTCGTTTCACCGAAGACTGCGTTCGGCATTGTCAAGGGTTCCTCCTTAAGGTTGAAACGGAGAAGAGGAGCGGACGGCAGCTAAAGCCTTTCTGCCGTGTATCGAGAAAGTAACTGACAGAATAGGGAGGTTACTGGAGTCCCATGGGGTTAAAACCATATACAGGCCGATGAAGAAAATCCAGGAACTGCTTAGGTCTGTCAAAGACAAGCGCCATCCTCTCTCCACAGCAGGTGTCTACAAAATCCCGTGAAGCTGCGGCCAGGTATACATAAGGACTACCAAACGCAGCATCGCCACACGACTGAAGGAGCATAACAGACATAGCCGGCTGGGACAGACAGATAGATCGTCAGTCGCTGAACACTCGCTGCTAGCAGGCCAAGACATACAGTACAGCAACACCGAAGTACTGTCAACTACTGTGTCTTATCACGCCCGGATACAGACGGAAGCCATTGAAATCCTAAAGCATACCAACAGCTTCAACCGTCAGGAGGAATCTGAACGGGTAAACAAAGCCTGGTTTCCAGTCTTGAAAGCTCTAACCCTGAAGGACACGATAGCCGCGGCAGACCAGAAGAAAGCAACGGGTGATCGGCTGCCTGTCTCCGCCAAGGCAGGTCAGTGTACATCGGGCTCCCTAACGCTTCAACCATTGGCCGAAGAACAGCCAATCAGCGACCGCCCCCCACCTTAGCGGCCAATAGGCGAGCAGCGTACCGTATCCTGCACTATAGAAGTAGGTGGAATTACAACAGCACTTCATTCCACTGAGAGCTTCGCTGCTGTCGAAGTCAGTCGGAACCCTTGACAATGCCGAACGCAGTCTTCGGTGAAACGTCGGGACATTCACTCACTCCTGGACCACGGCCTACAAGCCCTGAAATGCTGACATGATTTGGATAGTAGTTTAAATGATGTAGGGTTGTGCTCCACACCCTCAGAAGATTCTATTTTCATCCTCGTAGTGTAAGATTTTTTATTTACCTGAAAATGTGATCTTCGTCTGGTAAGCTAAACATGGCTTGACCGTGTTAAAACCTTCTACTGCTGGAGCAACCAAACTGTAAGTCATCTTCCTTATTTACATTAGTATTTTCATCTGCGGTGAACAACTCCTATTATTTCTTCGAAGAAACCCTTTAAACACCAAAATAAGTAAAATTATGTGGACCATTGTTTCGTAAAATTTGAAGTACCTTTTCAAACAAACTAACGGGTTGAAAATGAATTAGCTTGGTTTATTTATGCACCTAGTGTGTGGAATTTAAATGTTACTAGGCGAAATTGTAAAGAAAAGTAAGAAATGGGAAATTTTGATTATTATTATTATTATTACCAGGTAATGATGTTACTGCTGCTTTGAAATAATCTGTGGTTTAAAAGTGGGGTAATACATGGGAGTTCCAGTAAGGATTATTTGTGCGATGCCGGTTCTTCTAAATTATTTCTTATGCTTTAAATTTAATATCGTTTATTTTTGGTTTTTACGTGTATGGGGATGGGATGTTGCTTATTTTCCTCCATTTTTCCTACCATTGTTGGTCCACTAACGGGATTGGTTCTCCCCTGGGTTAACAAATAATTATGTTTGTCTTGGTGTTGATGATTGTTTTTTGAAAGAAGTGATGGTGATGATGATCTTTATATAGGGAGACAGCCCTGTCGTAAGATTGTTCTGTAATTTTATGAAACCGTGTTGAGTGCGATTGTTTCTTTTGGCCCTCATTTACGCTCAATCTCTTTCCTTTTGGGATTTGTTGTGGTGGTTTTCCTTTCCGTTTGAAAATTTAACTAGAAACTCTTTATATCCTGTGCTGGACCTCCCACTGTATTTTGGTTACCCTATAACTGATGGAAATCGGAAAGAGAGTATCCATCTCTCAAAGTATATCGGAGAAGTAGTGAAAGTTGGAATATACTATTTCTTACAAATTGTCATTTTCCTAAATCATGAATTATTTGCTCTGTTAAGAAAAGGAATTTTGAGTTTTGTTGCGAAGGTAGACTGAAGATATGATTGTAACATTTCTTTCTTATAAATCATTTCTTGCCGACCGGCGGTTTGTGATTTAATTTCGTTTAGTTAAGGTTTTCTCTTCTACTTGAAGGTACCATTTTATTCTTTTAATTAATTTCTTACCGACCGGCGGTTTTTAAATAATTTTTCCTTTAATTTACCTTTGGTGTTCACTTTGAATTTAATTGGAGTTTTCCTTGTGGATTGACTGAGATCAGGTTACTTTAATTTAATCTAATTTGATGTTATTTTTATGACCTCTTTCTTCTTATTTTATTTCAATCTGATTTTATTTAGTTTCTTGTACCTATTTTTTCTTGGTAAAACCTACTGCGAGGATGACCTGTAATTCGTTCTGTTAAATTCTTTTGAGTTTCATGAATTATATTTATTTTTTTAAAGAAAGGTGTGTCTTGTTTTCTGCTCTACATTATTCGACAAACTGTCACTTTGGTAGCTTGATCCACCGGTTTGTTGTTGCTTTCTACCCCCTGGAGGTAAGTTTACGTTGTTTTTATGTTCTTTTCATTTTTTCTGGGGGTGTAGTGCATGTGACGCTTCCTGTTTGTTTCCCTTGCACTGGACCTTTGTCCCGTATAGTGCAGTTTTTACTGCCGATCAGCTGGGTTGGCACGGGTTACCTAGCTGGTGGGGCATGCAGATGTTTCATAACCAGCGCTTTCACCCGTACGATCTGCTGTATCGTCATAATTTCGAAGCACGCGTGGTGTTCTGTCAATGGACCCTACAGCATTTGCACACTCACTGATCCTGCCTTTTTAGCGACAATCTTATTTACGAACGAAGCGCGGTTCAACAACGATGGAACAAATAATCGACATAATATGCATTACTGGAGTGTGGATAATCCCCATTGGCTACGACAGGCGGCTTTTCAGGTACAGTGGGGCTTGAACTTACTGTGTGGCATCGTGCGTGATCACCTCATTGGCCCCATTTCATTGAGGGATCTCTGACGGGAGAACGTGGTTTATTCAAGGTGACCCATCACCGTTCTTGGAACATGTGCCACTCGTTGACCGTTGCAGGATATGGTTTCATCATGATGAAGCTCAACCGCACGCGGTGGTGGTCGTACGGAACCATCACCATGCGACGTATCCTGATAAATAGATAGGAAAGGGAGGACCTGTCTCCCTGGCCATTAGATCGTCCAGTCGTAGGCAACTGGATTGTTTCTGTGGGACCATGTAAAACAACTAGTGTATCCACAGGAGCCGAGCAATCCTGGTCCCCTTAGACAGCTCATCACTGAGATATGGCGACCCGCTGCGTCGGAAATTTTGCAACGTGCCAGACGGTCCCTTCAAGATAGCGCGCAGCTCTGTAGCGACCAGGTCGTCAGTTCGAGGAGGTGCTGCGTTAAAAGACGCAGGTAACTGTAATCCTATCAGATGTTTCCTACCCTCGTCACACCCAGCTCAATACCATACTCCATAATATCAATGGCCCATTCCAGGACCAAATAAACAAGTCAGTCTAAGGAAAATATTAAGTATGCAACCTTGCCACATCCCAGTCAACTTGCTGTAAAATAAAATATACTTGCTTGGGATCTGAACGTTCGAGCATCACGCCCCTGCCAAATGAGCTATTGCGAGGTTTGACATACAGCGCGCAGTATCCAGCCTATAAAATACCTGCTGCCGGTTTGTGTGTGCACCTCCTCCTATTAGGTACCGGTACACGGGTTCATTGCGGGTGGCGCTGACGATTCCTGCTGGTAACCACACATCTCGTTATAGTAACATTGTTTAGCAGAATTTCAGAATTGTAGTAAATGCAAAGGAATGTATAAAACTAAATCGCAAGGGGCTGGTATATTACATAGTAACTATCTAATTTATGTGCATACAACGTAAAATGTTTAGGAATCCATAATTGGCAGTCTGTTCGGGAGATAGTGCGTTCGAATACCACCGGAAGCAGCACTGATGATGGTTTTCTGTGGTTCCCATTTGCACACCAGGCAAATACTCCTGTTGTAACTTAATTAAGGCCACGGCCGCTATCTTCCCACCCGTACGTCGGCGACAGCCTGCAATATATTAGTGTGACGTAAAACCACTAGTCTCACTCCAACTGGAGGCTCGACTAACTGCGGAAACGTGCACGAAAGGCAGTGATGATCACAATGCTAGCTTTTGTATTGTTCATGTTACTATATGAATGAACATCCCCCATATATTTCAGATTCATCGTCATTAAATAATCATCCTATTTATAGAATTCAGTGGCTGCTGTATCTGAGAGAATAGTGCAATTCTTAAATGGAGCTAATATTATACATTTCTTCTCAGGAACGTACACTGCACGAAGCAGGAGGAGTGCAGGTGCTCTCATAGATCTTGCCATGGACGTCGTGGAGGTTGAGAAGAAGCTGATCCGTGAGTTTGGACCACATGTGTGTATTTATGAAAATGTGTGTACCCATTACGCCGAGCTCTCACAAAACCTGGACGGAAGCAACCATGTCCTGGACTGGGAAACGATTTTTGGGTGAGTAATATACATCCAACTTACGCGATGAAAATTAACTAGTTCTATTGAAAATGGAATGCATTTGAAACAGATCATCAACAACAATAGTTGAATTGTGTTTATTAGAATACTAATACCCTTATACTCGTGCATTAATTAGAGACGGGAAAGAAGTGATAGGCATCGATATCAAAAGCACGCTAGCCCTTTTTTGTCAAAAATATTTGTATTCAAACTAACTTTTAAAAACACAGTTTATTCTCATACGTTATACAGTTTCAGTGCTTAATTGTTTCAAGACGTGACATATTTAAACAATGTCCAACAAATAGCATGAGAATAAATTAGCATCATAAAGTCGTACGAACATTCGTATGGGAATTTTCAGATAATTTTCTTAGGTAATTCCCCTTAATTTCTTTGTGTTATCGTACTTTTACTACGAGAAATCGATGAGTCAGGACCAGAGGGATTTATCTAAAAAAAATGATTGTTTTCTGTATATTTAACGTATCACCTAACTGAGGTATGTTTGCAGCACCACTTAACAATGATGATGAATGACGTTCGGAATAGAACGTCATAGGAAAGTGTGCACACAAGACAATTTCAAAAAGAGCAAATAATTCATAATCAATCAGATAATATCTTATCTTTTCTTAATCTGTTTACCCTCCAGGGTTGGCTTTTCCCTCGGACTCAGCGAGGGATCTCAGCTCTACCGCCTCAAGGGCAGTGTCCTGGAATTTCAGACTTCGGGTCAGGGGATACAACTGGGGTGAATGGCCAGTACCTCGCCCAGGCGCCTCACCTGCTATGATGAACAGGGGCCTTGTAGAGGGATGGGGAGATTGGATGGGACAGGCAAGGAAGAGGGAAGGAAGCGGCGTGGCCTTAAGTGAGGTACCATCCCGGCATTTGACTGGAGGAGAAGTAAGAAACCACGGAAAACCACTTCCAGGATGGCTGAGGTGGGAATCGAACCCACCTCTACTCAGTTGACCTCCCGAGGCTGAGTGGACCCCGTTCCAGCCCTCGTACCACTTTTCAAATTTCGTGGCAGAGCCGGGAATCGAACCCGGACCTCCGGGGGTGGCAGCTAATCACGCTAACCACTACACCACAGAGGCGACCAATCAGATAATAACACATCAAATATACAAGGAAGCAAGGAAGAGTGCAGGAACCTACCCATAAGAAAAGGAGAAAGGAGGGGATCCAAGGAACTACGAAGCAATTCACCTCAAAAAGAAACCAATATTTTCAAAAATGAAAATAAAAAGTAGTATAATGGGAGAGTTCTGCCGCCTCCGATTCCTCGCGCGGCGCGGGAAATTTGAATTCTGGCGGGAAATTTGAATTTTTGGCGGGAGATTTGAATTTTGGCGGGAGATTTTAATTTGTAAACAAAGCCACGTGCTTTTTGACAGCTGTCATCGACAACAACGCATCGCTAACCTCACTGCTGCCATCTTGACGGGCCTAAACCTCACTAGTACCAACTTAACCTAACTAGCATGAGGTAAACAAAGCCACGTGCTTTTCGACAGCCACGTGCTTTTTGACAGACAACAACGCATCGCTAACCTCAGTACTGCCATCTTGACGGGCCTAAACCTCAGTAGTGCCAACTTAACCTCACTAGTGCGAGGTCAACAAAGCCACGTGTTTTTTTGACAGCCACGTGCTTTTTTTGACAGCTGTCATCCGCCACCTTTAAACCACAAAGCACTGTGCTGCCCTCTTTAGATGCAAAATTCGTCACCTGTCATCCGCAGTGCTGCCATCTTGACGGGTCTAAACCTTAGTGCTACCAACTTAACCTAACTAGCGCGAGGTAAACAAAGCCACGTTTTTTTTGACAGCTGTCATCCGCCATCCTTAATCTATAGAGCACAGTGCTGCCCTCTTTAGCTACTTACCTTTGAAATGTGGTGGTGGATAATTTGAAAAATGCTTTTTGACAGCAGCCATCTTTGTGCACCATGCTGGCCTCTTTAGCTAGGTACCTGTGGTGGCAGGCAATTCCACATGACAGCAGCCATCTTTAATCAAGAGAGCACTGTGCTGCCATCTTTAGCTAGATACCTTTGAAATGTGGTGGCGGCAAATTGAAAAATTTCACGTGCTTTTGTTTGGAAACAAACTCACGTGCTTTTTGACAGCTACCATCCGCCATCTTTAATCAACAGAGCATAGTGCTGCCCTCTTTAGTTTGAAATGTGGTGGCGGCAAATTCCACATGTTCTTGTTTGGAAACAAAGCCATGTGCTTTTTTGACAGCTGTCATCCGCCATCTTTAATCAACAGAGCACCGTGCTGCTATCATGCGGGCAATTTCGTCAGCTGTCATCCGCCATCTTTAATCCACAGAACACCGTGCTGCCCTCTTTATGGCTACTACCTTAAGCACGTAGTAGCGGGCAATTTGAAGAGTTCTGTTAGCTATCATCCGCCATCTTTAATCAAGAGAGCACCGTGCTGCCATCTTTAGCTAGATACCTTTGAAATGTGGTGGCGGCAAATTGAAAAATTTCACGTGCTCTTGTTTGGAAACAAACTCACGTGCTTTTTTGACAGCTACCATCCGCCATCTTTAATCAACAGAGCATAGTGCTGCCCTCTTTAGTTTGAAATGTGGTGGCGGCAAATTCCACGTGCTCTTGTTTGGAAACAATGCCATGTGCTTTTTTGACTGCTGTCATCCACCATCTTTAATCCAGAGAGCACCTTGCTGCCCCCTTTATCGTAGTAGATGTAAATTCGTCACCTGTCATCCGCAGTGCTGCCATCTTTAGCTAGATACCTTTGAAATGTGGTGGTGGATAATTTAAAAAGAGAAATTCTACAGCAGCCCTCTCTCGACGCTAATTGCATAAGATGGCGGCTATACATGACTCCTTAAGGGTGCTTACGCAAGATGGCTGCTATACACAGGTTCTTATGAGACGCCCTTGGGATGCTTGCGCAAGATGGCAGTTATACATGTCTCCTTATGAGATGCCCTAGAGATGCTTGCTCAAGATAGCGACCGCTCTTATGGGACGGCTTAAGTGTCCTTGCACAAGATGGCTTGAGACGCCCTAAGGATGTTTGCGCAAGATGGCGGACACAAGATGGCGGCTGTACACAACTCCTTATGAGACGCTTTAAGGGTGCTTGCGCAAGATGGTTGCTACTCTTATGAAGATAGCTAGCTTAGAGGCTAACGTGTCGTGCTAGTTCGATTCATTAAATTTAGGGCTTAAATGCAAAATGTTAAATATATCGAAAACGGTGCACCGTAGAGCAAAACGGACAAAATTTTTCTGCCTAATTCCTAGGTTCACAGTATGAGGAACAAGAAAACCATAGTCTAATGATGGGATCAACGGTTCGGTTCCTACTTAGGCCCTTTGACATTTGCTCTGTTTTAGCTTGTATTGAAGCGAGTCTTCGTAACATGATCAGGTCTAACTATGGTAGAGAGTATAACGTACCGTGCTGGTTCGATTCATTAAATTTGGAGGCTTAAATGCAAAATGTTAAATATCTGGAAAACAGTGCATCGTAGAGCAAAACGGACAACATTTTTCCGCCTAATACGTAGGTTCGTAGTATCAGGAACAAGAAAAACTTAGTCTAATGATGAGATCAACGGTTCGATTCTTACTTAAGCCCTTTGGCATTGGCAGCTATCTATTTCTACAAGATGGTGGCTGCTCTTATGAGACACAAGATGGCTTGAGACGTCCTAGGGATGCTTACGCAAGATGGCGGACACAAAATGGTGACTATACATAGCTCCTTATGAGACAGCCTAGGGGTGCTCGCACAAGATGGCAGCTACTCTTATGAAGGAGGCTAGCTTAGAGGCTACTGCGCAAGATAACAGCTGCTGTTATGCATGTGGTGGAGGGCATTTTGAAATTCTATGTGCTTAATCAACAGAGCACCCTGCTACCCTCTTTAGCTGAAATGTGGTGGTGGATAATTTGAAAAATTTTTTGACAGCTATCATCTTTAAACAATGGCGACTATACATAGGCTGTTAAGGCCTTATCATTCTCCTCCTCCTCCTCCTCCTCCTCCTCCTCCTCCTTCTCTACCTCCTCCTCCGCCTCTTATGTCAAGGCATAGCTTTATATCGAACAAGTTTAAACCTGCATCGCGAAGGCAAGCGTGTGCAGCGATAACATTATTATGCATGTTTAGACTTTCGAAACATAAGAAGAGTAGAATCAAACGCTGTACTCGATACGACATGTGGTCAGAACATTGATTGATGCGTGCAGAAAACAAAATTAGTGATCAACACTAGAATCGAACACTGTACTCAATACATCATGTGTTTAGAAAATGTCAGGGGATACCCTTGTTCTAAGAAGATAAGATTGAAACATAACAAGACTAGAATAGAACACTGTAATCGATGTTGCTAACTTCAACATGTGATCAGAACATTGATTGATGTGTTCAGAACACAAAATAAGTTATCATGACTAGAATCGAACACTGTACTCGATACAACATGTGATCAGAACATTGATCGATGTGTTCAGAACACGAAATAAGTGATCAAGACTAGAATCGAACACTGTACTCAATACAACATGTGTTTAGAACATGTTAGGGGGTACCCTTGTTCTAAGAAGATCAGAATGAAACATAACAAGACTAGAATCGAACACTGTAATCGATGTTGTTAACCTCAACATATGATCAGAACATTGTTTGATGTGTTCAGAGCAAAAGTACAATTTTGATGATTTGCTTAGTGTAAAATCAAAATCTATGGAAACACACTGTGCACATATCGCATAGCTAACTCGCTCAGTAAGCAATATTGCAAAACTACAACTTCAATGATTTGCCTAGTGTAAAAATCAAAAAACACACTGTACCCATACTGCGCAGCTAACTCGCTCGGTAAACGATATAGCCAAAGTATAACTTCAAATTATTTACCTTCCATCATTCGTCTTGTGTGAAAATCAGTCGAACAAGTTATCGCATAAACATGTAACATGAAATATCAGTCAATCTGTTGGCATGGGTTACAAGCATGTAGCTTATGCGGGAAGTAAAATTAAACAGAACGCTAGTGCTATAAGAAATACTCTGCTTACATTTAAGTCCCTAGCTGTTGAACAAGTTATTACATAAATATGTAACATGAAATATCGGTTCGGAAACATATTGTTTCAAGGATGAAAGGACTCTTCCTCCTCCTTACCGCACATTCCTTGTAGGGCTAAGGGGCTAATGGGCTAAAGGGCTAATGGGCAAAAGGGCTAAAGGGCTAATGGGCTAAAGGGCTAAAGGGCTAAAGGGCTGAAGAAGCAACAACCTCATTGTTCGCTATCAGCAAGAACGCTTGTACTTTGTTAAGTGTAGAAAATTAATCTTTATTTGTAAATGGTTTCATGTTCAGAACAAGGAATGGAACCTAGGGGTTACGTCTTACCTAATAAAATCCCCGAGGTGCGATGAGTTACGTTTTTCGAACTAGTGTTTGGAACACTGAACTTTTCAAGATGATAGCAGAGAGTTTAGCAATGTTCTGTTGTTGGACTATAAATTCCGCGCTACAACATGCATAAGGTGGCAGCCTTGAGGTTTACTGCCGTAAAGATGACAAGAGTGAGGTTAACAATGTTCCGTTGTTGGATTTTAAATTCCGCGCTATAACATGCATAAGGTGGCAGCCTTGAGGTTTACCGCCGTAAAGATGGCAGCAGTGAGGTTAGCGACGCTCTATTGTCCTTCAAAGTGAGGTTAGGGTTCGTCAAGAAGACAGCTGTCAAAAAAGCACGTGGCTATGTTTACCAAACAAGAGCACGTGGTCGTGACGTCACGGTCACGTAATCAATCCTTAGCTCGACGTCGTTAAGAGCAGCATTAGGATTAGCTATGCTCAAAAGTCTTGGGGACAGAGCAGCAGTATGAATTGCCATGTTTCAAAGTGTGTACACATCACCTATCGATTTTACATGCATCGACCATCGAACTAAACTTCATCCGCTAGATCGTGCTGCTATCTTAGCATAACCTATACACATAAAATTAAAGTACAATGAATAGCCATGTTTCAAAGCGTGTACACATTACCTATCGATTTTGCACGCATCGACCCTCGTACTAAACTTCTTCCGCTAGATTGTGCTGCTATCTTAGCATAACCTATACGCGTGACCTTAAAGTACAATAAATAGCTATGTTTCAAAGCGTGTACACATTACCTATCGACTTTGCATGCAACAAATATCGTTCTAACTTCTTCCGCTGGGTTGTGCTGCTATCTTAGCATAACTTATACACATGAACTTAAAGTACAAAGAATAGCCATGTTTCAAAGCGTGTACATATTACTTATTGATTTTACATTCATCGAATCTCGTACTGAACTTCTTCCGCTAGATTGTGCTGCTATCTTAGCATAACCTATACCCATGAACTTAAAGTACAATGAATAGTCATGTTTCAAAGCGTGTACACATCAACTATCGAATTTGCATGTATCAACTCTCGTACTAAACTTCTGCAGGTAGATTGGGCTGCTATCTTAGCATAACTAAGACGCATAAACTTAAAGTACAAAGAATAGCTATGTCTCAAAGCGTGTACATGTTACCTATCGATTTTGCAAGCATCGACTCTCGTACTAAACTTCTTCCGCTAGATTGTGCTGCTATTTTAGCATGACCTTAAGGTACAAAGAATAGCCATGTTTCAAAGCGTGTACAAATTACCTATCGATTTTGCATGCATCAAATATCGTACTAAATTTCTTCCGCTAGATTGTGCTGCTATCTTAGCATAACCTATACCCACGAACTTAAAGTACAATGAATAGTCATGTTTCAAGCATGTACGCATCAACTATCGATTTTGCATGTATCGACTCTCGTACAAAACTTCTTCAGGTAGATTGTGCTGCTATCTTAGCATAACTAAGACGCATGAACTTAAAGTACAAAGAATAGCTATGTTTCAAAGCGTGTACACATCACCTATCGATTTTGCATTCATCGACTCTCGTACTAAACTTCTTACGCTAGACTGTGCTGCTATCTTAGCCTAACCTATACGCATGAACTTAAAGTACGAAGAATAACCATGTTTTAAAGCGTGTACACATTCTTATTGATTTTGCATGCATTAAATATCGTACTAAACTTCTTCCGCTAGGTTGTGCTGCTATCTTAGCATAACCTGTACGCATGAATTTAAAGTACAAAGAATAGCCTTGTTTCAAAGCGTGTACACATTACCTAATGATTTTGCATGAAACGACTATCATACTAAACTTTTTCCACTAGATTGTGCTAAACTCGTGTAAGTGTGCTGCTACCTTAGCAAAACCTATCGATTTTACATGCATCGACTATCGTGCTAGACTTCTTCCGCTAGAGCATGTAGCAATCGCTTTTGTGTATCCCTAACCCATGTGCACGAACTTAAAGCACAAAGAAGAGCTATGTTCTAAAGCGTGTACACATCACCCACCGATAATGTATCGAATATCGTACTAAACTTCTCCTGCCAGTGCGTACGACTATCGCTTGTGTGTGCACGAACTTAAAGCATAAAGAATTGCAATGTATAAAAATCTTGTAAACAAAGCAGCAGCATTAAGTATAGCCATGTTAAAATGCGTGTACACACCATGTATCTATGATGCACGCTGTACTAAACATATTCCATTAGAATGTACAAAGTTCGCATGTGTTTGTGCTGCTATCTCAGCATAGCCTATGTGCATGAACTTAAAGCATAAAGAATAGTTATGTGTAAAAAATCTTGTGAACACAGCAGAATGTTTACTACGTAGGTGTAGACATTGAACTTTGTATGCTGAGGCAGCATACTACGTGACCGTGATGTCACGACCACGTGCTCTTGTTTGGTAAACATAGCCACGTGCTTTTTTGACAGCTGTCTTCTTGACGAACCCTAACCTCACTTTGAAGGACAATAGAGCGTCGCTAACCTCACTGCTGCCATCTTTACGGCGGTAAACCTCAAGGCTGCCACCTTATGCATGTTATAGAGCGGAATTTAAAATCCAACAACGGAACATTGTTAACCTCACTCTTGTCATCTTTACGGCAGTAAACCTCAAGGCTGCCACCTTATGCATGTTGTAGCGCGGAATTTATAATCCAACAACAGAACATTGCTAAACTCTCTGCTATCATCTTGAAAAGTTCAGTGTTCCAAACACTAGTTCGAAAAACGTAACTCATCGCACCTCGGGGATTTTATTAGGTAAGACGTAACCCCTAGGTTCCATTCCTTGTTCTGAACATGAAACCATTTACAAATAAAGATTAATTTTCTACACTTAACAAAGTACAAGCGTTCTTGCTGATAGCGATCGATGAGGTTGTTGCTCCTTCAGCCCTTTAGCCCTTTAGCCCTTTAGCCCATTAGCCCTTTAGCCCTTTTGCCCATTAGCCCTTTAGCCCATTAGCCCCTTAGCCCTACATGGAATGTGCGGTAAGGAGGAGGAAGAGTCCTTTCATCCTTGAAACAATATGTTTCCGAACCGATATTTCATGTTACATATTTATGTAATAACTTGTTCAACAGCTAGGGACTTAAATGTAAGCAGAGTATTTCTTATAGCACTAGCGTTCTGTTTAATTTTACTTCCCGCATAAGCTACATGCTTGTAACCCATGCCAACAGATTGACTGATATTTCATGTTACATGTTTATGCGATAACTTGTTCGACTGATTTTCACACAAGACGAATGATGGAAGGTAAATAATTTGAAGTTATACTTTGGCTATATCGTTTACCGAGCGAGTTAGCTGCGCAGTATGGGTACAGTGTATTTTTTGATTTTTACACTAGGCAAATCATTGAAGTTGTAGTTTTGCAATATTGCTTACTTACCGAGTTAGCTATGCGATATGTGCACAGTGTGTTTCCATAGTTTTTGATTTTACACTAAGCAAATCATCAAAATTGTACTTTTGCTCTGAACACATCAAACAATGTTCTGATCATATGTTGAGGTTAACAACATCGATTACAGTGTTCGATTCTAGGCTTGTTATGTTTCATTCTGATCTTCTTAGAACAAGGGTACCCCCTAACATGTTCTAAACACATGTTGTATTGAGTACAGTGTTCGATTCTAGTCTTGATCACTTATTTTGTGTTCTGAACACATCGATCAATGTTCTGATCACATGTTGTATCGAGTACAGTGTTCGATTCTAGTCATGATCACTTATTTTGTGTTCTGAACACATCAATCAATGTTCTGATCACATGTTGAAGTTAGCAACATCGATTACAGTGTTCTATTCTAGTCTTGTTATGTTTCAATCTTATCTTCTTAGAACAAGGGTATCCCCTGACATTTTCTAAGCACATGATGTATTGAGTACAGTGTTCGATTCTAGTGTTGATCACTCATTTTGTTTTCTGAACGCATCAATCAATGTTCTGATCACATGTCGTATCGAGTACAGCGTTTGATTCTACTCTTCTTATGTTTCGAAAGTCTAAACATGCATAATAATGTTATCGCTGCACACGCTTGCCTTCGCGATGCAGGTTTAAACTTGTTCGATATAAAGCTATGCCTTGACATAAGAGGCGGAGGAGGAGGTAGAGAAGGAGGAGGAGGAGGAGGAGGAGGAGAATGATAAGGCCTTAACAGCCTATGTATAGACGCCATTGTTTAAAGATGATAGCTGTCAAAAGAATTTTTCAAATTATCCACCACCACATTTCAGCTAAAGAGGGTAGCAGGGTGCTCTGTTGATTAAGCACATAGAATTTCAAATTGCCCTCCACCACATGCATAACAGCAGCTGTTATCTTGCGCAGTAGCCTCTAAGCTAGCTTTCTTCATAAGAGTAGCTGCCATCTTGTGCGAGCACCCCTAGGCTGTCTCATAAGGAGCTATGTATAGTCACCATTTTGTGTCCGCCATCTTGCGTAAGCATCCCTAGGACGTCTCAAGCCATCTTGTGTCTCATAAGAGCAGCCACCATCTTGTAGAAATAGATAGCTGCCAATGCCAAAGGGCTTAAGTAAGAAACGAACCGTTGATCTCATCATTAGACTATGTTTTTTCTTGTTCCTGATACTACGAACCTACGTATTAGGCGGAAAAATGTTGTCCGTTTTGCTCTACGATGCACCGTTTTCGAGATATTTAACATTCTGCATTTAAGCCTCCAAATTTAATGAATCGAACCAGCACGGTACGTTATACTCCCTACCATAGTTAGACCTGATCATGTTACGAAGACTCGCTTCAATACAAGCTAAAACAGAGCAAATGTCAAAGGGCCTAAGTAGGAACCGAACCGTTGATCCCATCATTAGACTATGGTTTTCTTGTTCCTCATACTGTGGACCTAGGAATTAGGCAGAAAAATTTTGTCTGTTTTGCTCTACGGTGCACCGTTTTCGATATATTTAACATTTTGCATTTAAGCCCTAAATTTAATGAATCGAACTAGCACGACACGTTAGCCTCTAAACTAGCTTTCTTCATAAGAGTAGCAACCATCTTGCGCAAGCACCCTTAAAGCGTCCCACAAGGAGTTGTGTATAGCCGCCACCTTGTGTCCGCCATCTTGCGCAAGCATCCTTAGGGCGTCTCAAGCCATCTTGTGCAAGGACACTTAAGCCGTCCCATAAGAGCAGTCGCTATCTTGAGCAAGCATCCCTAGGGCATCTCATAAGGAGCCATGTATAACTGCCATCTTGCGCAAGCATCCCAAGGGCGTCTCATAAGAACCTGTGTATAGCAGCCATCTTGCGTAAGCACCCTTAAGGAGTCATGTATAGCCGCCATCTTATGCAATTAGCGTCGAGAGAGGGCTGCTGTAGAATTTCTCTTTTTAAATTATCCACCAACACATTTCAAAGGTATCTAGCTAAAGATGGCAGCACTGCGGATGACAGGTGACGAATTTACATCTACTACGATAAAGAGGGCAGCACGGTGCTCTCTGGATTAAAGATGGCGGATGATAGCTCTCAGAACTCTTCAAATTGCCCGCTACTACGTGCTTAAGGTAGTAGCCATAAAGAGGGCAGCACGGTGTTCTGTGGATTAAAGATGGCGGATGACAGCTGACGAAATTGCCCGCATGATAGCAGCACGGTGCTCTGTTGATTAAAGATGGCGGATGACAGCTGTCAAAAAAGCACATGGCTTTGTTTCCAAACAAGAGCACGTGGAATTTGCCGCCACCACATTTCAAACTAAAGAGGGCAGCACTATGCTTTGTTGATTAAAGATGGCGGATGGTAGCTGTCAAAAAAGCACGTGAGTTTGTTTCCAAACAAGAGCACGTGAAATTTTTCAATTTGCCGCCACCACATTTCAAAGGTATCTAGCTAAAGATGGCAGCACGGTGCTCTCTTGATTAAAGATGGCGGATGATAGCTAACTGAAGTTTTCAAATTGCCCGCTACTACGTGCTTGAGGTAGTAGCCATAAAGAGGGCAGCACGGTGTTCTGTGGATTAAAGATGGCGGATGACAGCTGACGAAATTGCCCGCATGATAGCAGCATGGTGCTCTGTTGATTAAAGATGGCGGATGACAGCTGTCAAAAAAGCACATGGCTTTGTTTCCAAACAAGAGCACGTGGAATTTGCCGCCACCACATTTCAAACTAAAGAGGGCAGCACTATGCTCTGTTGATTAAAGATGGCGGATGGTAGCTGTCAAAAAAGCACGTGAGTTTGTTTCCAAACAAGAGCACGTGAAATTTTTCAATTTGCCGCCACCACATTTCAAAGGCATCTAGCTAAAAATAGCAGCACAGTGCTCTCTTGATTAAATATGGCTGCTGTCATGTGGAATTGCCTGCCACCACAGGTATCTAGCTAAAGAGGCCAGCATGGTGCACAAAGATGGCTGCTGTCAAAAAGCATTTTTCAAATTATCCGCCACCACATTTCAAAGGTAAGTAGCTAAAGAGGGCAGCACTGTGCTCTATAGATTAAAGATGGCGGATGACAGCTGTCAAAAAACACGTGGCTTTGTTTACCTCGTGCTAGTTAGGTTAAGTTGGTAGCACTAAGGTTTAGACCCGTCAAGATGGCAGCACTGCGGATGACAGGTGACGAATTTTGCATCTAAAGAGGGCAGCACAGTGCTTTGTGGTTTAAAGATGGCGGATGACAGCTGTCAAAAAAAGCACGTGGCTGTCAAAAAAACACGTGGCTTTGTTTACTTCGCACTAGTGAGGTTAAGTTGGCACTACTGAGGTTTAGGCCCGTCAAGATGGCGGTACTGAGGTTAGCGATGCGTTGTTGTCTGTCAAAAAGCACGTGGCTTTGTTTACAAACCTGTCAAAAAGCACGTGGCTGTCAAAAAGCACGTGTATTTGTTTATCTCGCGCTAGTTATGTTAAGTTGGCACTACTGAGGTTTAGGCCCGTCAAGATGGCAGTACTGAGGTTAGCGATGCGTTGTTGTTTGTCAAAAAGCACGTGGCTGTCAAAAAACACGTGGCTTCGTTTACCTCATGCAAGTTAGGTTAAGTTGGTACTAGTGAGGTTTAGGCCCGTCAAGATGGCAGCAGTGAGTTTAGCGATGCGTTGTTGTCGATGACAGCTGTCAAAAAGCACGTGGCTTTGTTTACAAATTCAAATCTCCCGCCAAAATTCAAATCTCCCGCCAAAAATTCGAATTTCCCGCCAGAATTCAAATTTCCCGCGCCGCGCGAGGAGGAGGAGGCGGCAGAACTCTCCCATTATACTACTATAAAAATATAATTAATAAATAATCTTTACATTACAAATTAATTTTTAAAATAATAGAACTCTGAGAAATAATAATATTAAGTAACTCTACCAAAAATTAAAATAGTAGGGAATGCGGTAAGTATATATTAAATAAATAGTTTGGATGTAAATAAGAATAGTTCTGAAGTCAATAAATACATCCTATTCCCCCCCAAATATACTGATGCATCAGCGTAGCTAATTACCCTTGATAAGCACATATTTGAATGTATTAATATTAAATTGAATTTAAAATTTAATACAGAAAAAAGGTTGAATGGTAAATCGAGGGCTTTTGACAGCACCCAGTGGCAGCAAATTTCCCACAAAACCCACGTAAATGAAGGTCACCCGACACTCAGAACACAACAAGTACCGACCATAATGTCACCACAGCAGGCTCGCCCAGAATAAGAATAATAACCCACATTAAAAATAAATTTAAAACCACGAAAGCCATGTAAAGGAAAGGCAATAAATTAAATACCGGAACATAATTAAAAGGAAAGAGCCAGTTCACATCACATCACCGAGACCGGAAAATAAACACACAGTTTCAGGAGAAAACAATTCATAGTAGTATTCACGGAGCAATCCACAAGATGCTGTTATCGCGCCAGAGACAATCACAATAATCCGCAATAATAAATTACGTAACTGCCAAGAACAAGATATTAGGAACAATAAGCAGAATAGATAAGAATCAGGCTCCATAACTTTCGCACTAGGGTTGTCCAAGCCCTCGGTTAAATGAAGGACGTTACAATGGCATTGTTGAAGAATAAGGATAACATTAATGCGGGATTACACCAATAATAGAGCAATATTATATTAAACGCCCGCAATAGGAATGAAAATATACTAACCAAACCCAAATAAAATATTCTCTAAGAGATAAATCAATTTACAATTTTAATAAAATAATAATAATAATAATAGTGTAATTTAAAAAGTTAGAGACAATTGTAAGCGTAGTGTTAGGTCAATTACGGGCACACGAAAGCCAAAACACACGACAAGAAGTACGAATCACACAAAAGAGAGTAACCCCAAAAATGAACATGTGTCCACAATACATCAACGATGGAAAAGATAAATAATATAATAAATTCCAAAGGATAACGGCACACGCATAAAGACATAGCACAGAAAATCACCCGCAAATACGCAGAAAAAACAAAGCCAGACGAAGTGAACGGCAAATTTAAAAACAAGGCAACGGGGAATTTCAAAGATTATCTAAGCACAATAATGGCCATCTGTTACATACGACACACACACTCAAAGCCAAAACTCCGTATCACCAAACAGAGATATCCATCACATCAATATAAAAACACCAAATAGAATATAAATCATACACCAGTAAAATAATTTTAACATAAATAATTCATTAAATGTATTTACAAGGAAGCCATATGCCTAGATACCTCACCTCGTATTTGACCCAACATTACCACTTCACAAGTACAAAAATAAAACAAACTAGATATCTGCATATTAACACAAAAGAACAACTCGTATTATACGAAACTAAAAGAATAACGAAACCCCATTTTCCAGGTGGGATGGCTTTTAGGGCATCACCCTATACCAGTCTGCGAACGCCATCGTTCCAAGTCAACGTCTGCTTTCAAACATTTTAAAGCGTAGACAGGCGCACTTCTAAGTTCGCCGCTAGGCGCGACACAGCGTAATACAGATACTCGCCCTTGTGGGCGCTGTCTAAACACACACTGCAGTAGCTATGTACTCTCATAGATGGCGCGGAATTCAGTGTAGCCGTCCACAATACGATTATACCATTAGAGCTAATAACATACAGCATAAGTATGTGACGAAAGGTCACATTCGCCACATATAGACAGAGTAGATGACCAGTAGGCTAACGGTTCAGAGTGCTCCAGCACTAAATTATCGGAGTTCACCCGATACAAAGTTTAGTCATCCTATACCTTAAATAGTGATAGTGTTGAATTCCAGTTTCAGCTCACTTCACCGGCCGTAGGCCGCAATTACAAGGTCCAATAGCAGAATGCAATAATTCACCAAAGATTACTAGTGCCGAAAAGAGACACATTTTAAACATATGTTGCCTAGACAGATGATTGTTCAAATTACATCACATAACTAGCGTATTTTGTCAAATAACGCCACATGTTCTATTCATTTGGTGGGGGGGAGAGATAAACGTATCGTCACTTCTGCTCAGAAAATATTTGTATTCAAACTAACTTAATCCTCATAGGTTCAACAGTTTTAGTGTTTAATGGTTTCAAGTCAAAGTTTTGAAAATGTGATTCAGGCCATATTTATTTTAAGTACGATCATGATGAGAAAGTCAAAATATTTTCTACAGTCCGAAAAATTCGGAGCTCCTTCGACTTCTTCAAGCCAAATTCAGTATATCACAGACATGCATGGGTATTGTGAAGGAGTATTATCATAACCTCTACAAGAATTTGAGAAGGCTCAAACAGCTGTGACTATTTCTTTGGTGAGAACGCTGTATTGTTTCAATGAGAATGCTTTTAAAATTTTGAACATTTGTTTCATAATGTGCAGTATATCTAATGTACTGTGGTTAGCCTACCGGAGAATTTTATGTTGCGTTAGAAGGAAATACAATAAAGATGTATATTTATGCGCCTGTGAATTAGACCTTAGAAGGAAATATCAATGATTGAAAGATAACTACATTGGAAATAATTCAAGCTAAAAAGTAACATTTACAATAATATGACATGAATATTTTTTATTGCAAATTACTACTTATTGTTGTCCTAATTGGCTAAACGACTGGCGTGCAGCACTTTGGTTCAAGGGGTTCCGGCTCCAATTCCCGCCCGGATCGGGGATTTCAACCTTCAGTTTTGAATTTTGAAGGCCTGGGTGCTGGCATCCTCACAGACGCGCAGGTCGCCTATAAGGCGTGATGACCTGCAACAGGCCTTCTCATTAAACCGCGGAGGGCATTCTGAACATTTCAAATAATAAAGAGTACCTGTGTATTTCCCATGATTAATGTACTGTGTAGAGTTGAAGGAAATTAGTTCTAACAGGGAAATAAAGTGATTCCGTTCCCACTTCTACTTCTACGTGTGAGGAAAGTTTGGCCGACCTTACTGTTACTGTTATTTTTAAAACAATATCGTCTTTAGCTTTATTTTCCACTTTTTATTTTTGCCAACGTATAGGCTAATACACATTCAACTTCTAGCATTTTGTATTTTATGAATTCAGTGATTTACCTACGTCCATGACCTTGTCCTTTGATCTTATTTGTGTCAAGGGCAATATAATTTACTAGTAGAAGGTTACAATACGGAGTTGTCAGAAAGTGACAAGACGACAGTGGGACGTGTGTTTCACGCTCTAAAGAAAATATGATCGGCCTTTTTATTGATGTAATAATAATAATAATAATAATAATAATAATAATAATAATAATAATAATAATAATAATAATAATATTTTTGGCAGGGGCTGTGGAATATCTTACTTGTGAAGGGTCCGCACTCCACAAGTGTGTCCAATAAAAACCTCGCACGATGTTTGTTTCCACCCCGGAACCGCTCTCGCATTACTTCAGTGCAGTGTCGTGCTTTTAGTCGTTCAGACTTCTTCTTCCGTCATTCATCTTTCACTGATGTTCAAAAGCATCCAGATCCCTCTTCTTCTGGCGCAGGATACTTTCCACATATTCTGTCACTCTATCCCAAGATTCCTGATTTATCAGCATCACAAGCACAATATTATCTGGCGTCAGTACTTCGAGTTCAGCTTCCACAATATGTCAATACTTCTTTCTGTCAACCAATGATCACACACGAAGAAAGTAAGCAGGACGTCATCTGTATTACGGCAGTAAATGCATTTTGGAGAGCTGGCTATGTTCAATTTATACAAAATTTTACTTAAGTATCCATGCCCTGTTAGAAGCTGATTGATATAGTAATATACCTCACCGGGAGTCCGTTCAATCGAATCATTTTAACGTGGTATTTCTCGCTTTGTCCATTTGCCTCGAGGATCACTTTCTCGTCTCTGTTTCCAGCGCTCCATTCGACGGCTACGGGCTATCTTCTTTACGCGTTTCTGTCCGAGTTCTCCTTGAGTACGCCAGATTTCCTGTCGTTCAAAAGGAAGTAAGTCAATAGGCGCTACTCCAGCTATGGTGAGGGTTGCAAGTTCGGATACCGTACGATATGCACGTGCTATTCACAACGTTGCTCTTCGTTGTACCGCAGCCATCATTCTCCTATACTTTCCTATCTTCAATGATTCAGCCCATACCTCGGAGCCATACAGAAGTAGTGATTGGACTGTTCACATCAGAAGTCGTCGTTTGCTGGATCTCGGGCCTTTGATGTTGCCCATCAGTCGACTAAGTTCGCTGTCCTTTCTCTCACCCTCCGGAAATGATGCCAAAATGAGAGTAATGCCTAAATATTTCATACTATTACTTATTTCCAACTTGAAACGACACAATGGCCTCAATTCTTTTTCTTGTCAAAAGAACAATTTCCTTTTTATGATCAGTAAGTGTTAGTCTGTGGTTATTCATCCATTCCTTTACCCGTCGCATCACTTGATTCAGTTTAAGTTGAGCCAATTCCACACCACGGGTTACTATCATGACAGCCACAACGTCAGCATAACCTGTAAGTGTTGTATCTTCAGGCATTTCTATTCACAAAAAGCCATCATAAGTAATATTCCGAAAGTCTGAGCCAAGAACGGATCCTTGTGCTGCACCATCTGTAATCCGTTTAGTCTTTTCTCCACCCTCTGCATTATACAGCAGTAAGCCATCCTTAAAATAGTCTTTCAATATTCTCATGAGATACTCTGGAAGCTTGTATGTTTCTTGAAGTGCTTCCAACATGTCCGTCCATCTTGCTGAGTTAAAAGCGTTCTTCACGTCCAAGGTCACAAGAAGCGCCACTTTACGGGAATAATGATTGCCCGTTTATGCACTTTTGGCAGAGTTCACTACATCTAATACTGCATGAACTGTCGAATGTCCTTTCCGAAAGCCATGCTGACGAGGTGACAAGTCCCCAGCTTGCTGAACTGTTGAGAGTATTCTGGGCTGTAGGAGCTTCTCTAAACCTTTTCCTGCAGTATCAAGCATACAAAGAGGTCTATACCCCCCAGACTTCCCTTTGCTTATCAAAACTAACCGTGCCTTTTTCCATCGATTGCTAAAATACCTGCCATGAGGCTATTGTTGTACATTTCCAGCAGCAACTATGGACAGAATTCTGCCGTTACCTTCAACACTTCGGCTGGTATACTGTCTGGCCCTAGGGCTTTCTTATTTCTGAGAGAACTAATGGCTCTTTGTAGTTCTTCTGTGGTGAAAAGCGGTATGTCGATTGGTTGCCTTACATCTTCATCAGCAATCCTCTCTGGATGATCAGGCAACAAATTATCCACTATTTCTTTCATGGTTTGCGGATCCATGGTTTTATTTGATAGTTCCCCAAGTTTCTTCAAGACGACCTTATAGCGCAGTCCCCATGGGTCGTCATCTACTTCCTTAGCCATTGCCCAACATCTGTCAGTGTTACTTCTCTTGATTGTAATTCGAAGTTCTTTCCTTGCTGATTTATAATCAGTCATGAGTGAGACAACTTCCTGGATACCTCTAGCTCTCTGTACTCTGCGCCACAGTTGTAGACAACGTTTCCTCAACTCAGCAATTTCTTCAGTCAACCAGTACGCTGGACGTTTACAGTTTCGCGCTTTCCTTGTAGTCATAGATGCATGACAAGTTTGTTGAAGGAGCCGCATGGTGAGTTCGACACGTATGTTAGCCATTTCATTTCCTGTATACTAGAGCATTTTCTTGATATGCCCTCCATTTCTCTATGAAGTGTATCAAGAAATTTCTATTTACCTATACTGGCTGTATTCTATTGTTGGTTCGGTAAATTGCGCGACATAGTCCTTAACTGCGGACCTCCTTGGAGCACATCAAAAATGATGTATTAGTGATCACTTTCCGTATAGTCTTCTGTCACTCGCCATTCAGTGATCCTCGATGAAATGTCTTCTGATGAAAATGTAACGTCAGGTATTGTTCCCCTACAACCTGGTGATCCCTGTCATGAAGTGTTCACTGAGTAATAGTAGATCTGCTCCTTCCTCAAAGGTCAACTGAGTCAAGAGATCATTTGCTGTCCGACTTTTGTGCACATTAGCTTCCTCTGTGGATCAGTGGTAGAGTGCCGGTCTCCGATTCCGAAGACAGCGGGTTCAAACCCTGCAGAGGTAGTCGAATTTTTGAAGTGCGGAAAAAAGTCCATTCGACACTCCATGTAGTACGATGTCGGCATTTAATAGATCTCTGGTGACACATTTCGTGTTTACGCGACAAAATTAAATCTCAGCCATAGACGCCCAAGAGAGTTTTGGTTTACACAGTCTGCCATCTAGTGGGCCTAGAGTGAAACGGAACGTCGAAATTGACGAGCAAACAGCCAGATGTCGTCATATTGAAATGTCTGCACACGGTAGCTAAGACCATACGATTATTATTATTATTATTATTATTATTATTATTATTATTATTATTATTATTATTATTATTATTATTATTATTATTACTATTATTATTATTATTATTATTATTATTATTATTATTATTATTATGGGCTTACCCGTGGAGCAGAATGAGGTTAAAACGTTGCCGGGGTGAATGGGTCTAACTACAATATCAAAATTAATTTAATACTTGAACGGAAGGTTATACTTCTTCAAAAAGAAAACAACTCAACAAATAACAATATGTCAGGTACAAAAGCAATCTTGAAAAAAGTCTAGGAAAATTCAAAAACAGTGAACTTTACAGATTATGGGCTTCAAGACCCTCGTTTTACAATCCCTGAGCTCCCAGCTCAAATTTACAATTTAAAATGAGAACTAGTATAGTCAAGGGCAGAAATCCCCTAATTCGAGGAGCACTTACTCACAAAATTACAACAACATCTAGCCTTCAAGAGGCATTCGTTACTCTTACAACATATAGAAAAAGATATAACAGGGTCTCAGCTTCTCACACGTACACAAGGCAACATTGCATGAAAAGTGACAAACTCTGGACTTTCAAGGCACTATTTACAAATTGAAATATTATTACACAGAGTTATCTCGTACCCAACCTACAGGGCCTTCGAGAAAAGGAACAGGTTAAGTAAACGGCCCGAAAAACAAACTGAATGGAGGCAAACACTGCGCTCCAGTTAATGGAATATTAACACCTATAGGACTCTCGGCCGATGAAACAGGGGCTAAAACCAAGCTACTGAGGTGACACGAATAAAGTTTGAATTAATGCATTACGGAAAGGAAGAAAAACAGTTACAAAACGTAGTGACCTCCAACCAAGATGAAGGAGAGCTCGAGAGGGTACTTCACTATCTATCCCCGGTTTATAGTTAAAGCCTAATGAAGTTTTACGTTAGCCAAAAGGAAAGTTACATTTTAGAAAAGTAGGTTGCATGGTTAAAGATTCGTATCTTTCCCCTCGGATTAAGCTGCGGAGGTAGCTACAACAAGAAAGATGTAATTTATGTGGCCATTACCTTATAGATGTTCTGCTACCGATGAAACAGGCCGCCCGCCTCCTCCTTAAGCACACACACTCAGATAGACGACGATCAATTGGCAAGGTAAAGTGAAAAGCCGCAGCTTATAAACCCCCAGGGAAGGTTCGAGATCATTCAAGACTAATGAAGACACACCCCCTTAATTTAATTGGTTAATCGCAAAGTTACACTCAGAATCGAACAAGAAGTCTGTGCTAGGTTGAAAATTAATTACAGAAATTCCTGATTGGCTAAATTCAAAACTGGCGGAAAGAAAATGAAGTGTTGCCAATCCAAAAATAAATGAACATAGATCAGTTATGGAAAACCCAGGAATAGAAAACTTCTTTAAATTACAAGTTCTTTCACCTTGCACCAGTGTGCATGATCATAGTTTGTTGGTGGTGTCATCTGTGGATGAATGTCCAAACTTCTTGATGAATATCAAAATAAAACAAGGAGAAATTCAGTCAGTTTAGGAAATTGTACAAAAACAAAATTACTTAATATTTCAGTGGAGACATCTTCTGATTAAAGTTCTAAGTTCCTGTTGTAGTAGTTTCCACTTTAGTTCGATGGAGGAGTTCATTCAGGCGCTTATTTTGAATGCGAGGCGTTGAGGTGTACCTCCCGGTACAGAACCCCCCCCCCTCAAAAGTCCTTCCTTGGGGTGACACAGAAGAATTTTGAGAAAACATTTTCAGTTGAAGAAAAGAAGTCTAAGTTTTTGAAGTTGATAGGTAGAAACTTGTTTAACTCCAGCTTTAGAGTGTCTTTGTGTTGTAGAATGTTAAATACATGTTGATAGATTTGACGGCAAAACCTGCCGCCGCTTGCCGATACCCAGTTGAAGTCGCCCGGACCCCTCAAGTACCCTCAGATACACCTCTCCCGCTACTATGAGAGGGGTAATTGTGGTGATGGTCGCCGCAGATTTGAAGAATATGTACAGTCCCCAGATGAGTTGGCGGTAGGGTCACCGCACTTCAGCCTTTGCTGGGAAGATTGACTTCGGCGCGCCGTTCACAAGGAGTGTTAATGGGAGTGGAGTGGACCCATACCCCACTTCTGTTTTACTCACCAGGAGTTGCAGTACGGCGGCGAACGGCTGAGGGGTCACTGAAACAGTAATATCTGGGCGACAGAGAAGTGTTGTTGAGACTTGACAGTACGATCTTTATTGGTGATGCAGAGGAGCGGGCGGCGTTTAAGGTGCTTGTGTGCCAATATTGCGTGTACGCAGGCGACTGGGGCTTGGTAATGGCCACCAGGTTTTGACAGCAGGAAGACTAGAGGGAAAGATCGTACATAACGGGCCATATACATAATTAAATAAAACAATAGTGCAGAAAGTCTCAAATAAAAAATTAAAAATATAACATTCAAACTCCTGCTAAATGTTGATGGCTAACGTTAACAATGAAATTACACCGGTTTCACCTGGGAGAGGTGCACTCTAATGATCATCTCTGTGGCTGGATTGCTTACCAATAATGTAACCGGTGTCGAAAAATCTAAAATGACGCAGGGCCCATGGAATCTGGGGGCAAGGTTTCCCGCGGGAACACAATTCCTAACCATTACTTGATCTCCAACTTTTAAATTGGTGGGCCTCCGTCCACGATCATATCTTTCCCTAACCTTGTCATGGGACATTTTAAGATTGATCTTAGCCTTCTTCCATAGATCTCTAATATTATCGGGATCTATTGTCTCTGGTAAAATATCGTTGAGTGACCAAAGGTTAGAGAGCGGCGTGTTAGGAACAAATTTAAACATTAGAGAAGCTGGAGTAAACTTATGGGCCTCATGAACCGCCAGATTTAAAGCAAAGGCCAACCAATGCTGGGACGTATCCCACCTGGAATGATCTTCATGATGAAATGCGATGAGAGCCGATCTCACATTACGATTAACCCGCTCAGCCAGAGATGGTTGAGGATAACACGCCGAAGTAGTTACATGTGATATCGACAGATCAAAACAGAATTTACGGAAGAGGTTGGATGTAAAGGCTTTAGCATTATCAGAAACTATATATTGACAGGGACCAAAGGAATCAAAGATGGTATTTAAACAGGAAATGGTAGACTGAGCGGTTGCCAGCTTAGTCGGAAATAAGCAAGGAAAATCTCGTGAAACCATCCACACACATTAGAATGAATTTGTTGGCGTTCCCCTTTGACTGGGGGAAGAGACCTACGTAATCTGCATAGAGGCGTTCCATGGGGCGCGACGCTTGTTGAGATGATAATAGACCTAACATAGTGGACAAGTTGGGTTTACTAAGCAAACAAGATTTACAAGCTTCTACCAATTCACGAATTTCGCCGTCCATACCTTTCCAAATTAACATCTCTCGGATCTTTTCACGAGTTTTAAAGATGCCTAAATGTCCCCCTAATTGGGTCTCATGATAGTACCTGAAGATCATAGGTACAAGCACGGCTGGAACCACTACTTTCATCTTTTGGTCATGCCTCGACGGGCAACACAAAATCCCGTTCCTCAATACATAAGGGACGACATGTTCTCCAGAAGAAAGGGTTTCTATAATAGGAGCCAGCACAGGATCTTCACGTTGATATTTTTCAATGTCTCTAAACAACATGGGGGCATCAGTTAGAATAGCACTAGCACCTGAAGGTATGGGCGTGGGGAGGGAAGAACTATCATCCAGTTCGGTGGTCTCCACATCATGAGAAAACATGCGGCTTAGCCCATACGCAACCACATTTTCACATCCTCTGATATGTCCTTTAAGAAACTGGAAAGCAGAAATCCTGATGGCCAGAACGACGCGACCTAGCTAATACCCAACTTAGGGCTTGTTTATCAGTTTCTAGGTCGAACTTGACATGTTCCAGATAGAGTCGGAACTTCTCTAGTGCAAATAAAAGGGCCAAACACTCAAGTTCATAGATGGAATATTTGGCCTCTTGGGACGATACTGTCCTAGACGCATAGGCGATGGGTCGCCTTCTGAGTTCAGTGTCCTGAAGAAGCATAGCAGCCACCGCCGATGACGAGGCTTCGGTTTGGACGATAAATTTCTTCGAAAAATGAGGCATAGCAAGGACTGGGGCGTTGCAGGGAGCTATTTTCAGGCCTTCAAAAGCGGCTTGTTGAGAAGGCCCCCATTCAAATTAGACACCTTTCCTACGGAGTAAGTTCAAGGGCGCCGATCTGTTAATGAAGTTAGGAATAAAGTTTCTGAAGAAATTTACCATGCCTACGAACCTGGCTTACCTTTGATGTACTTAGGAGGCTTGAAATCACGGATGGCCTGTGTTCTGGAATGATCGATAGAAACGCCATCGGGCGACACATTACGCCCTAGGAATGACATGAGGATACCTTGGATAATTTGACAGTTAACAAAGCTTTACGAAGGCGATTGAGTACTTCCTTTGGATGATCAAGGTGTTATTCAAAGGTCTCAGAAAATACGACGACATCATCAAAATAGTGATAAAAGTATTCAAACTTGATGTTGGTAAAGACCCTATATAGCAGACTAGTAAGCAAAGCTGCCCCCGTGGGGAGGCCGAAAGGCACGCGGTTGTACTCATACAAGTTCCAGTCCGTGACAAAAGCTGTTAGATGTTTCGATTCTTCAGCTAGAGGGATCTCGTTGTACGCCTGATTGAGATCAAGGATGGAATTTAGCTTCCCGAAACCATGAAAAACAAGAGTGAAGGTCGGGAAGAGGCACATATTGTAACACCACCTTCCGATTTAAAGCCCTATAGTCAATCACAGTCCTGAAGCCACCTTGGGGTTTCGGCACCAGAAAAGTGGGCGATGAATTAGCCGACTTGGAGGGTCGAATAATACCGTCCTTTAACATCTGATCGGTGGTCTCTTTGAGAGCCTTCATTTTAGGTGGAGACAGTCTATAAGGCAGAAATCTAACTGGGATCGAGTCCGTAACCTCAATCTTGTATTCAGTAGGTCAGTAACACCAAGAGTATCGGAAAATACGTCCCGAAACGACTGACACAACTTACGAATACTTTCAGCCTGCTCCTCAGGTAGACGTCTAAGGTCTAACAACATCTCGTCCTGGGTAGGCGAAATGGATGAACATGACACAGAGTTACATTTTAGCAAAGGAATTTGATATTTATTAGCAAATTTGAAGGTGCACGACTTGCGCTGAATGTCGAGCACCAGACCAGTAAAAGACATGAAATCCTCTCCCAATATTACGGGGCACGGCAAGTGCTTAGCCACAAACAATTTTATTTTCCAAGTGAATTTAGAAATGCGGATTTTGGCAAAGATGAAACCTAAAATTTTCAATGGAGAGGAATTAGCCGAAACGCATTGGACGGAAGAGGAACAATAAGCAGTAAACTTACAGCCAGACTTTAATTTGGAACACCATTCGGGCGAAATAATAAAACAAACACTCCCAGATTGTAATAGAGCGGTAACGGGTTCACTATTCAATTCAATTCTAAGAAAAGGTACCATTGCGGGTGTCTCCGCCGCAATTTTGAGGCATTCGTTAGGGCATTCAAATCCTGGATTAGAAGAATGTTTTCCCTTAACCGAGCTTACGGTGGGTTTGACATGGCTGAGCCTTGGGAAGATGAACTAGCCGACTCAGCCGATGACACTAGTCACTTTCGATTATTCAAGTTCGCGGAGGTTGCACCAGAAGTTGAGCGGGAGGGGTGCTATTGGCATTAGAGCAATTTTTGGCTAGATGAGGAAGAAGAGCCGCATTTGAAACATCCTCGTGATGACCCTGCTCCTTTCTTTGTCTCACTAGATTTTATCACTGGGCACTTATTACGCAGATGATCCGTAGCATTTGCGGGTGGTGAAAGTTCGGCGAGGTTAGGCCGAAAATTACTAGAAGACGGAGGGGGTTCCTTAGCGACTCGTAAGGTTTCGGCATACCTAACTCCTTCGGCTGAGACCGCCATAGCCTCTAATTCTGAAAAGCTTTGAGTGCGCGACGCGAAATACTAATATGACCTGTAGGGAGGGAAAAATCCCTTCAACAATCGTCTGTACGATTTGATCTTCACGGAAATGAAGAGCGAATACCCTGGTGTAAAACTTCATATCTTGAATGAAGTCTGTAAGATTTTCATCCAGTCGCTGCACTCTGAAACAGTACTTCTGTGCTAAGGAAGACATGGCTCGAGCCGGAATGAAGTTAGCCAGCAGATGGGCGTGGAAGTCTTCTATGGAAGATTTGCTCAGCTATGGCTTTAGCTATCTTGTCAGAGATGACACCTATAGAGTAAGCCGCTGTCACACAGAGCATCGAACGATGAAGAGCAACCAACTGCCATCGAGTACTAACGACTAAATTCAATTACCTTGTCACACTGGTCAGCGATCGAGAGGGATCGACTGCACGGAAACAGCTGATACTCCTGCCCAGTACCGTACAGGCTACAGACGTATTCATATTCACGAGCGGAAAGGAATGTGCTGTGAACGCGAAAATTAGAGTGAAGGTATTATTCCAACGTATGATTATGTCAGGAGAAAGGAAAGAACCAGATGATCGCAGTGGACAGAGCCATGGCAAATTCCACCAACGATCTGTTTAACAAATTATTTGTTGCAATAATTATTTTAATAATACGATTGTTAGGTTAGATTATATTATATTACTTTCAGTTATATGTGATACATTAATGAACAGATGGGTAGAACTTATGGCCTACAGACTGAATTTTCTCCTCACTCTTTCACAACTAGAACTCTGGTCTGTGGTGTTGGAGTACTTTTAAAAATAAATATTACAGAATTGTACCTTCTTCCAGCAATGAACGGTTCCATAAAGTTGAGAGCAGTGAAGTAGACCCATTTTTTGTTTACTGTACAGCAGAACCTGGGAGAGGAGGGGGGATGTTATCTCTCCAAGTTTGATACCCTGCCCTCATAATTTGCCATATTTTGGCACAAATCTTTTCATGAAACAATGAATTAGAATATTGTGACAAACAAAATATACTTGTAGTACTTATGGCATACACTTATTTGTCATTAAAACGAACAATGCTGTTCATTTCATTAGGTAGGCCTACGAGATGGAGGTTAGGAAAGTACTGCTATGTTTCCAAACATTTCTTCAATTAAGTCATAAGAATGATAATTAGACTACTACTTCTCCTAGTGTAACTTTCTTTAACAATCTATTCCATATAATATATTTTATTAATAATTAATCTAAGATATCACTACTCGTAACATAATCATAATAAATGTAATAATTACTTACCAGTTTTCGTCCAAATTCTCGACGCTATAAAATGCCATATGAAATTTACGGTCTCCCTATTACTATATCCAGGGAGTCTAGCATTACACAACACTTTGTTTTCTTACACTAGGCAAATTAATGTTTCGATTTCATCAACAGAACACAATATTACGTCCGCCATTATCGAACGATTGCGACTGAAAAACGAACACGTTTGTTTTCACAAACCAGTCGATCTTCATCGCTCGTAGTTGATCGCTGACGATCGATGCTGTGTGACTGGTGCCACTGCCCTCTGTAGGTTTGCTTTCTTAGTCGGTTAAACGCAGTCCTTCGATCGATCCAGTGTGACAGCCCCCTAAGGGTAAATAATTTGAAGAATTTGAGAGTGAGAGAGGGAAAACTCTAGTGCGTGATCCTGAAATTCAACTGGGAATTTTAGAAACGAAATGACATCATAAGTGGAGTTTACGGAAAATTTTGAAATTCCCCTAAGTAACATACCGAGAGGATGGGACAAACTACTAAAGCCTGGTGACATAATAGGTAACGGCCTAGAAGGTTGAGAAGTCTCTAACACCGCATTATTCAGAAAGAAAGGTGGGATTTGTGTGCGACGATCAGGCCCATTTTCTAATTGGGCTGAATTTTGTTGAGATGCCACAGATTTTCTACTTTCTACACCTTTGGACGAAACCTCCTCAGCAAACAAGTTCATTAAAGGGGATTGATCGGATTTTGGAGCAGCTGCCCCGGTCAACAATTGACTAACTTTATTTGACATTTCAGGAAGGTGTTGAACAAGATTGCTAGCCTCCTTAGCATGATCTTCTTTTAGTTTGAGATACAATAGGTCCCTAACCCTATTATAAAAATGGAACAATCTTGCCTGCACTCTTTTAGGTTGATTAGGAGATGGATCACTTACTTAAAAAAAAAATACTAACTACAGATGCTAGCTCGGTGGTGTTGTCGGTGATAGTGAAGAGAGCCTCATCAGTTTCCTTCACCCACAAAGTGGGGATACAAATTGGTAATTCTAATGACTCTTTAAGTTTCGTGGTATCTGCCGCAACCGTGCCTCCAGATTGAACATTCCTAATAAGTAATTCATAAACTACTTCCTCCTTGCGCAATTACCCGGGATGGAGGACTTCACGAGGGCCAGACATGGTGAAAGAAAATTAACAAATTTAGAAGAAGAAAAATACAGCGACTGAGAACATTCTTAGAGTTCAATGCGGATTCTACGTTTAGCCGTCAAAAAGGGCTTAATTGATAACCATTCAACCACGCTCTGTACCACTTGTTACGGGGTTACCCGTGGAGCAGAAAGAGGTTAAAGAAGGTGCCGAGGTGAATGGGCCTATCTACAATATCAAAGTTAATTTAAAACTTGAACGGAAGGTTATATTTCTTCAAATCAACAAATAACAATATGTCAGGCACAAAAACAATCTTGAACCAAGACTAGGAAAATTCATGAACAGTGAACTTTACAGATTCTGGGCTTCAAGACCCTCGTTTTACAATCCCTGAGCTCCCAGCTCAAATTTACAATTTAAAATGAGAACTAGTATAGTCAAGGGCAGAAATCCCCTAATTCGAGGGGCACTTGCTCACAAAATTACAACAACATCTAGCCTCCAAGAGGCATTCATTACTCTTACAACATATGGAAAAAGATATTACAGGGTCTCAGCTTCTCACACGTACTCAAGGCAACATTGCATGAAAAGTGACAAATTCTGGCCTTTCAAGGCACTATTTACAAATTGAAATATTATTACACAGAGTTATCTCGTACCCAACCTACAGGGCCTTCGAGAAAAGGAACAGGTTAAGTAAACGGCCCGAAAAACAAACTGAATGGAGGCAAACACTGCGCTCCAGTTAATGGAATATTAACACCTATAGGACTCTCGGCCGATGAAACAGGGGCTAAAACCAAGCTACCGAGGTGACACGAATAAAGTTTGAATTAATGCATTACGGAAAGGAAGAAAAACAGTTACAAAACGTAGTGACCTCCAACCAAGATGAAGGGGAGCTCGAGAGGGTACTTCACTCTCTATCCCCGGTTTATAGTTAAAGCTTAATGAAGTTTGACATTAGCCAAAAGAAAGTTACATTTTAGAAAAGTAGGTTACGTGGTTAAAGATTCGGATCTTTCCCCTCGGATTAAGCTGCGGAGGTAGCTACAACAAGAAGGATGTAATTTATGTGGCCATTACCTTATAGATGTTCTGCTACCGATGAAACAGGCCGCCCGCCTCCTGCTTAAACACACACACTCAGATAGACGACGATCAATTGGCAAGGTAAAGTGAAAATCCGCAGCTTTTTAACCCTCAGGGAAGGTTCGAGATCATTCAAGACTAATGAAGACACACCCTCTTAATTTAATTGTTTAATCTCAAAGTTACACTCAGAATCGAACAAGAAGCCTGTGATAGGTTGAAAATTAATTACAGAAATTCCTGATTGGCTAAATTCCAAAATGGCGGAAAGAAAAGGAGGTGTTGCCAATCCTAAAAAAATTATAAGTTCATTCACCTTGCACCAGAGTGCATGATCATAGTTTGTTGGTAGTGTCATCTGTGGAAGAATGTCCAAACTTCTTGATGTATATCGAAACAAAGCAAGGAGAAGTTCAGTCAGTTTAGGAAACTGCACAATAACAAAATTTCATAATATTTCAGTGGAGACATATTCTGATTAAAGTTCTAAGTTCCTGTTGTATAATAATTTATTTAACGCGCACAATGTGCAAGAATTACTATATAAAACATTTGTCTTCGTTGCAAAATTTCACCAGTGATTCTGATCGCTGTTTACAGTTTAAAAGATGGTACCTAGTACAGTGTGCACCACATCTTAAACATACACAGTTCAAACCTGGTTCATGATAACGCTTTATATTACACAGTTTATAAAGGAACCCATGAACGGAGAACCTTGTCAGCAGTTCATATCCACCTTGAACCCACTCGCGATTTAGCATGGCATCGGTAGAGTAGAAATCTTCCCAGATGTCAGCCTTCTTCGATCGTAGGTCTCGAAGCAGATGTATATAGGGTGTTGTTGCTGGAAGTAACAACTGTAACCTTAGCTCTTCCACATAAAATCCCTCTCTGGATAGCTCATACACGAGCCGGGAAGGAGAATATTTGGAGAGGCACAGAGCCCGTTTCAAGTAGATTGCCTTCAACTTCTCGATTTTATCTAACTGTTTCATACTCAAACGTTCCCAAATGTTTTCCAAGCCATATGTTGCTATAGGGCTCCCTCCATCTCATAGACCGTCTAAATGCATCTATGAAAGCAATATCTGACATTAAGCACCTGAGAAACTTTTCTTTAGAAACGGCCATAAGTTCCTGTTGTAGTAGTTTCCACTTTAGTTCGATAGAGGAGTTCATTTAGGCGCTAATTTTGAATGCGCGGCGTTGAGGTTTACCTCCCGGTACAATATTAGTATTATTACTTGCCTGAATAATTCGTATCGTTCGTTGTTGATTTTAACCTCCTCAAGAGCTTGATAAAATATAAATCTGGTACTGGAGCCAGGTACGTGATTTTGTTTATACTCTTCTACGCCCCTGTCTGTACGAATTACACATCGTGGATTTGCTTTGCAGCCTGCTGCCTTGTGTCCAGCTTTTCCACACTTGAAACAAAGCTTACTTCTGTCTGGGCCTTTGCAGATACACGCATGATGACCGTAACAAAGACATCGAAAGCAACAGGGTGCCACAATCCTTTTTCTTTTTTCGTATCCTGCAGTAGAGCCATCCTAGTTTGATTAGACCAGCTTACAGAAGTTTCATAGCCGCATTGTCTTGCAGCCCTACCATGGCGAGTTTCTGCCCCCTGCTGTTCGGTTTTGTGACTATAATTTTTATCTCACCATTGAAATTCCCCAAATCCCACCTTACAGCATCTTCTACATCCACAGCAGTGGGAGCATCATCCATATCCCGAATTTCAAGTGTTGTTTGGGGGATCTGAGCTTTCACTTCACCATCTTGTCCAACAACATCTCTCAAAGATTTATTAAAGGTGTTCCTGTTCTTATTTTGCGTTGTTTCCTTAAATTCCAAAATAACACCGCCCGCTCTTGTTTTACGTGTTTACCGAATACCGGTCCCGCTTTCTTCTGGCTTCACTTTACTCCGAATATCTCTCAAGACATCCGTGTAAGTCTTACCATTCATTGGTGTAATGAGGACAGCTTCTGAACAGATCCGTGGTTTGGGATGATCTTGTTTCCTTTTCTTTCCACTTTCTGTGACTGCGTCATGATCATGATCATTTCTATCAGTTTCTGGTTGCGTACTATTTATCTCATCGTTCTTCTTCTTTTTCTATTTGGGGGGACTTTTTCCATTCCATCTCATCTTTCTTCTTGGTTGTCAGTGATAGTGATGTTTTAGTCAGCTCCGGCTCATTTACAGTTGTTGATTTTTGTTCTAATTCCTCCTTTGTCTTCTTCCAAGGCATTATGGAAGTTGACCACGCATCTAAAACTTCCCCCAATTTGGCCAGGCCGTTCCGAATTTCCTTCTTCAGATTCTTCAAAGGAATTGCCATGATACTTTTTGGCAATGCCTTGACCATCTCGAGATGCTCCTCCTCATTCTGTTGATATTCCGTTATTTGCTGATTTACATCAAGCCCATTTCCGGAATTCTGGATGCTTTCCATTGATGTACGAGGTACATCCTCATCGACGCATAGAATTCCTCTCTCTGACATCATGTCAGCGCGGAGGTCTAACTGGCCGTGACTTACATCTTGGCGATGGGTCTTTAAAGTAATCTTATATAACCTATAATTAAATTCACTCTAACACGTATCTTTAATTTCTTCACACAGAAACCACAGAATATAATTATCAAATTTATAATCAGGAGTGAGGGTAATAAATCATCACTTATACTCATATTCTAATCAAATATATTGGTAACTAGCGAATGTACCCGTGCTTCGCTACGGTATTCTACATTGTATTCGAATATCGAAGTAAATAGTGTACATGCAGTAAATAAGATTGTTTTAAAATTGCATGTCTCTTAGCGTTATCCGAGAAAGAGCATGGGGAGGTCCCCGTACGTTGTTTCCAATGTAAAGTGTTTGTTATGGATTTGTGATATAACGGCAGGCTCACTTGCCTACTGCCATTCACAATCGAGTTGGGAAGTTTACATTATAATTGCAGGCCCCATTGCCTACTACGCGCACAGAATCGATTTGGGGAGTTTTCCTTAAAATGGCAGCCCCCTTTCCTACTTCCAGACAGATTACAGTTGAGGAGTTTTTATTATAATGGCAGGCAATTACCCTACTATCACTCGAAATTGAGTTGTGCAGTTATCATTATAATGCCAGGCCCATTTTCCTACTGCCAGCCAGCTTACTGCCAGTCACACCAATTTGGTGAGTTTCCATCAAAATAGCAGGCCACTATGCCTAATGCCAGTCACATTTTAGATGAGGACATTTCTTTATAATGGCGGGCACCCTTGCCTACTGCCAAACACAATCGGGTAGGGGAGTTTTAAACAAAACTGCATGCTCACTTGCCTTCTGCAAGTCAAATCGAGAAGTGAATTATTCATTACAATTGTAGGCCTTCTTTACTAATGACAGTTACACAGGAGTTGGAGAAGGAACCCTTTCATACTGCCAGTCAAAGTCGGTGTGGGGAGTACTGATTACAATAGCAGACCCACCCTTTCTCGATCGCTACAAATCGACATCAGTGAATATATATAGATCGACATACGAAAGTATATGCGTGTTTACAATATTGAAGACCTTCATTTACAGATTAACTGCTACTAAACGTACGTCATATCGACAAAGGATTATACCATAAGACACGCCGGATTTAGTGGCCTAAATGGCTGGTCCTATGATATGTCATCTATTCTTGGGTCAGATTGAGTTAGAAACGTGGAACAGGGTAACGTTTTTGTAAGATTATCTCACATTACATTACTTTTCAGATAATTATGTGACAGCTAAATACATAGCATTTGGCTCACATGTGGCTACTGGGTGGGCCAATTTTCGTGAAGAGTTTGATGATTCTGTATTTCATATAAGTAATCGAAAGTATGAATTATGCATGCAAAAATTCCAAATTGACTCAACATCGATTAATAGAGAAAAATCAAACGTAAAAGGAATACAGATACGGCAAAAAGTCATAAGACCAAGGTTGTAGATCATTCCAAATTGAACGGAGATTGTGCAATCTTTTATGTGATAGGAATTTCCGATGGTCTGCACCATCATTAAAATTGCCTGCATATTTCGATATTCTTCGGGGATAAAAATTTAATGATCTAGGATGTTTTCCGTTCGTTACAGGCTAAAACGTATAATTTTGTCAAATTTCAATTATCTTCTTTTTCTTCTGGCAGATTATGCCGCAATCTGGATTTTGGGCGAGGCGGGTAAAAGTTATTCCTTTCAGGAAACTAAACCAAAAATTATGGAAATGGTCATTACTACCCCTTAAACGGAAAGCTGTACGAAAATTTCGCCAAAATAGTCAGTGTAGAGGCACACAGTCGTTACGATTTGATTTATATAGATAAGGAAACTGCTCCATGTAAAACACCTTTTGGGCTATGTCCGCTGGACTTAACCTGCAAAGCTGACCATTCATGATATCTCCCTTAATAATCCTCCTGACGAAAAAATGCACATGAAGGAAAAGGTTTAGAGGTGGAATTCCATCATGTTTGTTCGATTTCTAGTCTGGTTGGTCTTGTTCTGTATATATTGTTGAAGAGTAAAATCACCATTTCGGTTCCCTATAAACCGCCAGTCCGTTTAAAACCTACCTTTGGACAGGTGGATGCTAAACATAAATTTTGGTTCGAATGTCTTCAGTAGTTTTCAAGTTGTAAGGAATACGCTTTACACGCACCCGCTCGTGAGTTAAGTCCGATGGGAGTTGTACAGAAAAACGGTCCGTTAATGATATCTCCCTTATTTATTTATTTAGCGTATGGCTAACACATCACATTATAGATACAATAATAATAAATAATATTTACAATTTGAAGTATTTACAGGTTCAAATTATTTACATATTCAACACACAAGGGTGAGAGCAGAAAAAAAAGTCTCTTGGGTTTCCCTGGTAGGCAGTGAGAGGACACTGCTCCACAATGTGCCGAACTGTTTGCTTCACAGCACCACAACTGCACGCTGCCGAATTAAGTATTCCCCATTTATGGAGGGAGTCGCCACATCTGCCATGGCCAGTACGAATCCTGTTGATAGTTGTCCAGGTCTTCCGTGGAAGATCAAAACCCTCTGGTTTGTTTTTCAGCCATGGTAGATAGTGATATTCTGATGGAGCACTGGATATCCATACTTGCTTCCAGGCCTGAAGCAGATTAAAGTTAGCGTCTGCTAGGTTTCTGGCTGTTCTAACAGGTGGGCGTCTTGATTTTAGCCTGTTAATAAGAACATCATTCATGTCGCCATGAATTGGCAACTGATTGTTGTTAGTTATTTTCTTATAATCTCGTAGGAGAGCATTTTCTCGGCGGAGGTGAGGTGGTGGAATATTGGATAGAACAGGTAGCCAGAAAGTGGGAGTAGATCTAATTGTCCCTGATAGCATACGCATAGTGTGATTCAGCTGAGTGTCAATTAATTTCGTGTGACTGCTGTTCAGCCATATTGATGAGCAGTATTCTGCAGCAGAGTATACAAGACCAAGAGCTGAAGACCGTAGGGTAGATGCTAATGATCCCCAGGTGGTTCCACACAGCTTCTGTAAGATGTTGTTTCTTGATCGTAACTTAGCAGCCGTATTCTGAAGATGTTTCTTGAAGGACAGAGTTCTGTCAAGAGTAATCCCTAGATATTGTGGATATCTGTTGTGGGCAAGACAAGTGTTCTCAAACTGAACCTTCAGTTCACTATTGGCCATTTTGTTGCTAAGGTGAAAACATGTAACTTCACTTTTATTTGGATTCAGTTGTAATCTCCATACTGTCCCAAGGTGGTAAGATCAGCCGTCAGTGTTTCTTCAGTGTTTTCCATGAATTTATCTTGTACTGCCAGAGCCCAATCATCAGCATATCCGAATTTCCTAGAGCTAGTTTCAGGTATATCAGCTATGTACAGGTTGAAAAGCAGAGGAGCTAATACAGAACCTTGGGGAAGGCCATTGTTTAGAGTTTTCTCACTGCTAGTGCCATTTCCCAGTATTACACGAAACTTCCTCTTGGTGAGCATGCTATCAATAAGTCGTGCAATCTTCTTACATGGCAAAACACGTAATAGTTTGTAGATAAGTCCTTGTTTCCACACAGTGTCATAAGCTGCAGTCAAATCAATAAATGCCACAGAAGTTTTCAGTTGTTTTTGAAAGCCTGCCTCAATAAATGTTGTTAGTGACAAAACCTGATCTGTACAGCTGCGGTTTGGTTGGAACCCTGCTTGTTCAACAGGCAAATTTTGAAAAATGACGGAACTAATTCTGTTATAGATTAGCCTTTCCAGAAGTTTGTATATTATGCTCAGAAGAGCAATTGGACGGTAATTTTTGGGTTGATCGTTAGATTTTCCTGGTTTTAGGATAGCAATGATCTTCGCCCGTTTCATAAGCCGAGGGATAGACCCTCTCTGCAGGATGTCAGAGTAGAATTTAGCAAGCCATATTCTAGTATATTTTCCACAGTGTAACAGAAATTCAGGGTGAATGCCATCAAACCCAGGGGCTTTGCCTGACTTCATACCTTGTAAGGCATTTGATATATCTTGTGGAGTGAATGGTTTGGAATAAGTACTCTCTTCTGGAATGGTTGCCCTCAATGTTTTCAGTTCACATTTTATCCGTGTAGTATGATCCCGATCTTCTGGAGCTTGTGAATTGTTCACAATCTGTGCTGCAACCATATCCGGAGTTACTGGAGAACTAATTCGATCTATCCGACACCCCTCTCCTAGCTTTCTTAGAATGGACCATGCTTTTCGACTTGAGCGTTTGAAGTCAAGGTTTACAACTGTTTCTGTCCATTTCTGCCTGCGGGCAGCATCCAGACTGTGGATTAATTCATCTGCTATGCACGGGTCACCAGTTGTAAGGAACTCTTGGTAGAGAATATCACTGTTTTCATTCCAACCAGGGATATATTCCTTTCGGTAGCCTCTAGGTATAAACTTCTTTGCTGTGCTTTTTATAGCACCAATAAATCTCTCATAGTTGTCTTTTACAGGTGGAATTCATCCTAGGCACTTATCAAGGTGTTCAGCATAGCCAATCCAATTTGCTCTCTGAAAGTTCCAGCGTGGATGAGGAATTGAGGATACTATTGGAACTTTAATTCCAATTTCCACTACAACTGGTCGATGTTGGCTATGGGGAAAATCAGGAAGAACTCTTCGCATGGTTGGTAGAGGAACAGTATTGCAGTCGGTAGACACATAGCATAAATCAGGATTATACTCTCTCCTCCAAGCAGCTGATCTGAAAGTACGCCGATCTTTAGAGTCATAAAGAAGATGGAAATTGTGCTCCTCAGCCCACGAAGTCAAAGCGTCTCCATTGGAATCAGTCACAGAATATCCCCATTGCTCATGGTGACTGTTAAAGTCACCTAGATAGACAGTTGGGTGAGGGTATGGTTGAATGACATGTGCTGGCCAGATGGTAGCAGGAGGTTTATAGATATTGATGACTGTAACATCTCCTATCTTGATTACAATGGAATGGACATCATCTCTTGTGCTTGTAGAGATCAGGGAAGCATTCTCTACTGTATTTCGTATATATGTTGCATTTCCATAAGCATGATGGAATGTTGCACCTAGAAGTTCATAACCTGGTATTTTACCTCTGGTACGCAATTGGTCTTCGTTTGCTACGTGAGTTTCCTGCAAAGCAATCACATCAATATTGTTTTCCAGAGATAATCTTGATAAAAACTGACACTTTGATCTGCTTAGCCCTTCTATGTTGATCTGCATTATTTGAATACTTCGACCTAGTCTCCTATATTGTTGTTGCTTCACGTCCGTAGGTTTAACCTCAAAGTGCCCTACACGTGACCCCTGGGTGGTGCTAAGAAAGCAACAACATTGGCAGCCAGACAATCCTTGGGATCTCCTGGCTTAAAACATATCACAATGGCAAGATATCTCCCTTATTAATCCTCGTATCGAAATGATGCACACGAGGTTTAGAAATTAATTTCTACCAAGGCAGGTAGATTTAAATTAACGTTGGTTGTGTATATTTTGTGGAAGTGCAAAATCACTGTTTCGGTTTCGTATAAACCCCCAGTCAGTTCAGGGATTTAGAAACAATATTTGCCCTAAAACCTATCAAGGACAGGTGTATTCTAAATATGAGTCTTGGTGGAAATACATCCAGTAGTTTCTACCGGGCACTGTATCAAGTAATAACAAGTTCGTATATTATTAATAATTTTTAATGAGAAAATAATAACTCACAGCATACGAAAAACATGTTAACTATCGGTAATGATTAACAACGTTAAGCCTGCAAAACAGGACAAAGTTATAAAGAAAAGCATTTCGGAACAGCGAACAAAATGTGAAATGCAAGGTTAATATTAACGAAATAAATAGCTTACCATAATATTGCTCTTACCAATCTGTTGTTCGTACTACCAGAAAGACTACTAAACAAATTCTCCTTCCCTTCACAGATAACATTGTGTTCACTACCCCACACACCTAGTAGTAGTCTAATACGGGGTCGCCTGACAGTTCGAACAGGTTTGATACCGTATCGTATCGGGCTGGCTCGAGCCTGCTCGAACTTCGCCCATCACTAGCGGTAGTTCTAAATCACGTAGCTTGCGTTGTCTCAGAAATACTTTGGGCGGAGAATGTCGGCATGACATTCCTGTTTCAAAAGGCCTACATTTAATTTCGGAAAGGAGGTGGTGACCTAGCAGTTACATAGTATGGGCGACAGTAGTTCAAGTAGTAAAATAGACTGCCATACGATGCCGAAAACCCTGCCTCTTGATCTCCCGAAGGAGACTTCCTCTCACCTTAGTTCGTAGTAGACAAGATCAGACAGACTCTCCTCGCTTCCTACATAGAGATTTAGGCAGAACCATTTAGACGTTGTAGTGAAAACCCTTTTGAGTGGATTAAATGAAGTTTATATGAAATATTCTGATCGGTGTATAAGCTTGATATCACGCCTCTAGAGCGGCGGAACCTTCAGATAATTAAAATAAACAATGGAAAGTCAACAGTCTAAATACAAACACTCTCCCTAACATCTGGTAACTTCTAGTCCTCAAATGGAAAAGCTACTGTACTATGATTTCATCGAGTTCACAGTTTCTTTCTAGAGACAGTTTATAATTCACCGGGAGGCCTTACTCACGGCACAGTATGGCATGTGCTTACCTAGTATATCAAATATGATGATGTTTATAGAATAAAACATTTGAAAGTGGGTAAAGTTTTTCATTGGGACATAGCTGAATTACTATGCTTTGTTTCTAGTTGCTGATCCTGTTGTTATTGCATCACCCGCTTACATTGCGTGTGCTCTGGTATTATTCGAGCCCATCATCACTGATGTAATTTAGTTTTCCATTCAATTAAATTCTGTTCTTGACTATGTTTCAGAAAATACAAATCGTCTCCTTCCGCCAACAAACAGAACTACCTACTGAGCGTGTTCCTGGGAGATATCGTGTCATCCCCTGGCCTTTGCCACGCTCTAGCGAAGAGAGGACATACCTGTTCCGGAGAGAATATTGACCATCACACTATATCGCGGAAGAGCAACCTTACTGCGGCTACTCATGACCATCAAAAGGAACCTCTTCACTCAAGGCATCGGAGTAACCCTGTTGACTCTTCTGGTCACCACCACGAACATCACTCGAACGAGAGAGTTCTAATGGATCACCCGGCTCAAGTACTGCGCAGACACTATGTACAGTGATTCACACACCACTGTTTGGGTCCCTCACATGCAGTGACAGCAATGTCTCCTCACTGACAGTATTACCATGGATGTAACTCTCAAGACGCAGTAAAGGAAGTGTCTGGTTCAAGACATTGTAGAAACTGTTCATTAGTTTATGATCTGGCCTCAAAAATGTTTCCTCCGTTCTCTACCTTCTGTTCCTATGAAGAGTTTGAGCAAATCCCTTTCAAAATACCACTGCTCATAGGGAAAGCGTTTAATTAGTAATCAAATATTTATACAAAAAGTCGAGGTAAAGAAACCGAACTACCGCAAGGATAATAATGAAACTACCCATATTTCCCTGAAATATATAGAACACCTGAGACTTAAATATGGAAGTTCCTGTAGTACTCTATTGATTGCATTAAGATGTGTTCCTAGCTAATTTCAGTCTCTGCATCTTATTTAAGTACATCAATGCCCGTAGAAATTCTTCCGTGTGCTAGAACCTTACGTGAGGTCGCCAATATGTGACTATTCAGTGTTCATTTTGCTGTTTCTCTTAAGAATACATGAAAAATAATTACTTTGTAAACAAACATTGCGATTTCATAAATAATGTTTTATTCAAAACATACAATATTCCGCAAAAATCTAAGTAATGTGTATTCATGTCAACATACATACATACATACATACATACATACATACATACATACATACATACATACATACGTGATTACAAACATTCAGCATTCAGTCTGCAAACCTCTTTGATCCGTTTCGGTCTAGCTCTGATAAGGAAATCAATATAAATGCAGTGAGCTCTCAATAGAGATGAATGGTATTTTGTAAGGAAGGCCTTAGTTCACAGACAAAGTTCTGAGAAAATAAATAAAGAAAACATAGCTTTAAAATAAATTTTATTTCATGTAAGCAAACATCTACTGTATGTTCATATGATGTAATTATTAAGTGTACATGTTAATGATATCCACAGTATAATTGAGGTTTTAATTAAGCCCTTGTTATTGATGTTTCAAGGAAGGTGATTAGGCAATCTCGATTTAGATCCATAGAGTTTTATAATCTGTGCCGTTGTTGTATGTGTATTATTAAAAGTACATTTCACTTGGAAGATAAACCGGTGGCGATGTAAGATTATGGTAATATATCAAACATCTATAGGAAACAAACAACACAAAGAATTATGTGTAAGTAGAAGAAAATAAAATGTTGACTAACCAACAAAGAAAATTTGATTACATGCAGGAAATTATAAGAAAAGAAGATAAACTACATGATAAATATTTTTTTGTATGTATGTCTACCTATTGTCCTGTTTCCTGATACGGGGTCAGGGTTGAGGTGGGATGCCCTACCAATCCCCAACCTCATTTGACGAGCTAATGAGGAGGTGGAAGGAATCTGTCGCGACATTTGCCTTGAAGTGGATATGGGAAAACACAATAAACCTTTCTCAGAGCTTGGCTTCCTAGTTGTAGCGCGTTAACACTCCGCTCGGTAAGAGAAAAATGACGTTTTATAAAAATTAGTCATAAATGATCTGTTAATATTCGGGCGAAATTAAGAAACTATAATTTAAAAAAATGTTCTTTCAACTAGTGTAACTTTACACAAGCAATTAAATTGTGTTAGCATCACGAAATATACAGCTCAGACTTACATCACAAATCGCCTGTCACCCGCGTTCGATTGCCGGCTGGGTCAAGGGTTTTTAATTGTAAATGATTAATATTTCTGGCCTGGGGACTGGGTGTTTGTGTCGTCCTTAAAGTTTCTTTCCTCACATTCAACAGTCTACACTTCCTCCACTTCCTACGTTTCGCCCATGCTATGATGAAGCATTTTCAATGACAATGAACTAAAACAGTCCACAACGGAAAAATCATTAGATCCTAATGCCGCATAAGTCAACAAATAAATAGTAATAATTATAATATTAATAATAATAACAACTTGGTATCTCACCGCTTTAACTGCTGTCTTCCTCCCCCCCCCCCTGGAAGGCTGAGGTTTCAACCCCCATCAAACCTGAGTTAAGAAGTTCTTTTCATAAATCACTTGACGTAACAAAGGCACTCGTCCTTATACCCCAGATAAAGCCAAAATTTGACTGGGTAGCTCCAGCTGCCCAAAAAAGAGCAGGGATAATTTTAAGAAAATTCTCTTTTAAAAATGAAGAGAGAAGAAAATGAGAAACGTAATAATATTCTGCATTGTTATTATTAACTCCCCAATGATATGATATATGCGGACACAAAATTTTAAAAGGTTGAATCTATTTCGTTTATCCTGCGAAGTCCTATTGCAATGTATCAATACATGCAAGATTGTACAGCTCGCAAATAATCTTATCCCCAATACAACCAGGAAACATCTGACATCCTCACATCATTAGGTATTACAGATAGTGAAAGAATTCGGGCGGAGCGGCACGTTGGATTGACACAAGGCGTTCGAGAACTCTAATAATAAGCCTTATAAAGGAAAGGGAGTAAGTAATCCTTTTTAAGCAGCCTAGGCTACTCCAGCTAACAAAATGGATTAGGGACCACTGGGGCTTGACATGCAATGAATGGAGGGAAGTGATAAAGATGACTGCAAATGTGTCAGTCGGACTACGCTGTGTACCGGGCAGACCTCAGGACAATGACACAGACAGAAAGAAACACTTCGTATCCCGTCCACAGGGTGAAATGCTGCACAATTGCCGGCATCTGTGATTGCCAACGGTCTAGGACTGAGCAACAGACCATCACCATCGACTATCCGGTTTGAAACAAATGAAGACCAACCTGAGGAAGGTAATCTTGAGAAACCACAACTACAAATACTGTGCAATCTTCACTGGCCTCGTGGACTTGATCCAAGTGCCCACCTTCTCCACCCAATTGTGACAGTCGCATTAAAGTGGTCGATAGCCACATAATAACCAACTTGAAGCTATTTAAATATTGAAACATATTTTGTGAAAAAAACATCTATTGGTAAGGAGACAGCCTGCAATATAATATAATATAATATAATATAATATAATATAATATAATATAATATAATATAATATAATATAATATAATATAATATAATATAATATAATATAATATAATATATTTCACTCCGTCCGAAACAGCAGCATGATACCTGATTATATCGTCATAAGACCTTGCCAGCTAGGTATAGAAAAGCCGTTTTTTTCCTCTGTGATTTCTATGTGAGCGTTCACCACCACTTTAATTTCCATCGATTTCAGGCCCGTTTTCCGAATATTTCTTATGATTTTTTGTTAACCCTTTTAATAGAAGTGTTTAAACACACACAGAAATAATAATAATAATAATAATAACAGTAATATAATAATAATAATAATAATAATAATAATAATAATAATAATAATAATAATAATAATAATAATAATAATAATAATAATACCGAGCTCGATAGCTGCCGTCGCTTAAATGTGGCCAGTATCTAGTATTTGGGACATAGTGGGTTCGAACCCCACTGTCGGCAGCCCTGAAGATAGTTTTCGGTGGTTTCCATTTTTATACCAGGCTGTACGTTAATTAAGACCACGGCCGCTTCCTGTACTATCGTCGCCGCTAGACCTATCTGTGTCGGTGCGACGTAAAGAAACTCGTTATTTGCTTTACGTCCTACTAACTACTTTTACGGTTTTCGGAGACGCCGAAGTGCGGTAATTTATTCCCTAAGGAGTCCAGTAAATCTAACGACACGAAGCTGACGTATTTGAGCACCATCAAATATCACCGGACTGAGCCAGCATCGAACCTGCCAAGTTTTGATCAGAAGGCCAGCGTCTGAGCAACTCAGCCCGATCCCTCACAGAGGCAATTTTTGTTCTTTCGCCACCACCCTACCCAGATCCGTGCTCTGTCTCTTCGTCAACTTCCTCTCTATTACAATTATTATTATTATTATTATTATTATTATTATTATTATTATTATTATTATTATTATTATTATTATTATTATTATTATTATTATTATTATTTTAAATCACACGTAGAGTTGAAACCGTGCACCCAGTCTCAGGAAATGTAAATGAGTTTTATATCGATATCTCAACCGCACTTAATTTTCCAAAATTCTTCACCATCATCCCCGCCCCTAACCCGACGACAACACTGGGATAGTATTTGTGATGTATTTTATAATGCTATTTGTTCGGGGCGTCGACCTATAGAGATCTTTTGCCCCTACTTGCACCATGTGATATGAACCTGCGTGTAAATATCGACACGTTGTACATCAGAAGAATCATTGGATAATAATAATAACGTGCTCTGTAATTACCTACCTTTTGAGGTGAGTGTAGTAGTATTTTATTCACCGTTACAGTACACTCCGAGTCAATTGCAAGCGAGCTCTACCCGATAGTGATATTTGTGTAACATAATTGCAGCTCACTGACGTTGCTCTTACGTCACTACAGCAGCATTAGTTTATTGTGTGGCATTTAACCAAAGGTGATGATGATGCTTGTTGTTTAATGGGGCCTAACATTGAAGGTCATCGGCCCCTCCAGACCAAATGAACTGAAGGATTGTAAAGATGTATTATTTCATGCTGTGTTTCTATTCTTCAAACATAAGAAGTGTAGGGTAGACAACTTCTACCATTGGAAGGAAATATTTCCCGATCGCACTGTGCATGTCAATACACCTATCGATTCTTTCATGGATGGAGTCGACTGTTTCAATGGGGGCCCCTGAACTCCACATAACGTGTTCATCTTTTTCTTTTTTTTTGCTGTACGTCGCGCCGACACAAATAGACGATTGGACAGGGAAGGCTTTGGAATGGGAAGGAAGCGGTCATGGCCTTAATTAAAGTACATCCCCAGCATTTTCCTGGTGTGAGAATGGGAAACCACGGAAAACCATCTTCAGGGCTGCCGACAGGGGTTTTCGGATGCGAGTTGACAGTAAATGGGAGTGTTTCACGTATACCGAATGAGTTAGCTGCCTGATTTGGGTTAGGTAACTGTGAGTTTGCGTTAATTCTGGAGATGGTGGGCTCGAACCCCACTGTCGGCAGCTATGACGGTGGTTTTTCAACCCATGAAAACGCCTAATGATGGCCCAGGTCGCTTTACTCCTGATCCTATTCCATCGTCACGGTAAGATGTGTCTGTGTGGGTATGACATAAAATGCTATAATAAATGGTTGTTTCACTTACGCGTTTCAAAGTTTTGGCCTTGATGTAAACATCTCGAGCCATTCAGCCCACTTTCCGGCCTTGAAGTGTAATTAACTATTCCCTGATAAAATAAATAAGAATAGTTTTTTATCTCAAACATGAAATAAATATCTTCATTTTGGACGTCTTTACGGTGTGTGATTAGTGTCATCTAAGAAGTTCTGATGAACTATCTTGAAGTACGTCGAATGAGAAAAGGAAAAACATACATATATAAGGTCTGTACATAATCTTCTCAGGACAGTAATAAAATGAAGAAGGAGATAGTACATAATAAAAAGGAAGAGACTTATAAGAATGTAGAAAAAAGTAAGTGGAAGCAAACATGCAACAGGCTGTTCGATAACTAAAATAGAGCCCAGACAAGCACCGGACTGCTGCGCAAGTTATACCAGGCTCGCTAATTCATCGCTTCGGTAAGGATGAGAGGACATCTAGTCATTCCTCAGATACTGGTAAAAATCCCTGACCTGGCTAGTAATCGAACCTGGGGCCTCCCGATAAGACCACGGACCGCAGGACTTGCATTCATATCTTTGGTGAAGGTAAATATTAATATCACTTGCGAAGTTTTAAGAGTATTAATCTCTCGTGTAGGTTCTGGAATATTTAAGTGTGGAGCTTCTCCAGCGTTACCGGTGAGAGTTCGCGAGGTATTGGAGAATATCATCTCGTGCTTTTCAGGTATTTGACCGGAAACATTTCTCTATTACCTCCACAAAGAAGGATACTGTTTTTTAGATAAACCAGTCTTCCGCAGTATGACGATCCTGCAAGGGCAGAAGGGCCACAGAAAATGGTACGATCTGCTGCGTAAATAAATCAAGAATAAGCCTAATCAAAATTAGTAAGGGAGTTGTTAGTTGTTGAGGTCGAGTATGGATGAAAGCAGGGTATCAAATGTAGCTGTCTTGCCGACAGAATATGACAAAGCATCAAAACTTTACTTCAGTGACATAATCCATGAGTTGATTCTCTGTGAACAACAAAAGTTACAGTGAATCATTTCGAGATTAAAGGATATAATTTGATATTAATGTAATTTGAATTCATCTCTGAATTATGGCCCCGTTTTTCTTTTATTTCTAATAAATAATGTATATATTATAAGCCGCTTGATGCTGTATTTTATTGTACATCGCACAAAAATGTTTAATTTTGCTGTAAAATAATAATAATTTCGTGTGGCTATTTCTAGCCGAGTGCAGCCCTTGTAAGGCAGACCCTCCGACGAGGGTGGGCGGCATCTGCCATGTGTAGGTAACTGCGTGTTATTGTGGTGGAGGATAGTGTTATGTGTGGTGTGTGAGTTGCAGGGATGTTGGGGACAGCACAAACACCCAGCCCTCGGGCCATTGGAATTAACCAATTCAGGTTAAAATCCCCGACCCTGCCGGGAATCGAACCCGGGACCCTCTGAACCGAAGGCCAGTACGCTGACCATTCAGCCAACGAGTCGGACTGCTGTAAAATTATTAGAACATATGTACAATTTGTTTTCTGCAGTGATTTTCATCAGTGTAGTTCTTTAAAGATTTTTATATACATCATTTCTATTAAACCTATTTACAAGATAGTCTCCCAGGACTGGGGGTCATAATGGGTATGGAAATTTAACAAAAATATAGCATGCCGCGGGCGCATGCTTTCGCCGTTAATATACGACGCTAAGTGCTAGATTGGTGCACGTAGCTGAGTCAGTAATCTGATGTCCCACCATTCATTTCTTTCGAGAGCTCCGACAAACGCATGCTAATTAACTCTTATCATAAAGATCAGTCGATATCATAAAATAATGTATTTAAGTTCTGCTTTATATAGTAGGGAACATATTGCGTTTTAATTAAGGACGAATAATATTTCATATTAATCCTAAAATTTGCTTGCGTAGGTGAAGTCAACAAAATGTATTCTTAAATGTTGTGGTCAATGGAATGAATTAAAGGAAAGCGAGGGCTGCAGTTTACTTGCAAATAACGTTTCTTGTTAAGTAATAAATTAGCTTTTAAAATAGTGAGGCATTGAAAGTGAATGTTAGCTGCTTGGCATTGGAAGTCTGGAATAAAACAGTTCAATTCGTTCCATTATATTCTTATCGTATCATCTGGTAAGTTTCGTGACGTTTGTCCTAATAAAACAAATACAGAATTACATTTCATGACCGGCTCGTTGGATGAATGATAAGCATACCGGCCTACGGTTCAGAGAGATCCGGGTTCGATTCACAATCCGGCCAAGGATTTTAACTGCATATGGTTAATTCATCTGGCTCGTTGACTAGGAGTTTTTTGTTCCCCATAATATAATTCTCGTCATCTACACACGAGACATCCACAACAGAAACACTCAGTAGTGAATATATTCCTTCACATAGGGAAGTGCCGATTCCAGTACAGCATTATTGCATTTCAAGCTATGACGTAACATTAAAAGCAAGCCTCGGACCTATGGGAGTAATGGAGTCCCACTCCCATTTGACAGGCGAGGGACTCCTTGGAAACAACTTGGCGAACGAAATGGAATTCGATGGGGAGCTATCAATATTAATGGGGCTTATGGAAGAAAGAAGGTAGAAATGGCTGAGTCAGCAAAGAGGATGCATCTGGATGTGCTAGGAGTAAGTGATATTCGGGTAAGGGGAGATAAGGCGGAAGAGATAGGAGATTATAAAGTGTACTTGACGGGTGTTAGAAAGGGAAGGGCAGAGTCTGGGGTAGGGCTCTTTATCAGGAATACCATTGCACGCAACATAGTTTCGGTTAGGCACGTAAATGAGCGAATGATGTGGGTAGATTTGTCAGTGGGAGGAATTAGGACAAGGATTGTGTTCGTGTATTCACCATGTGAGGGTGCAGATGAGTATGAAGTTGACAAGTTTTATGAAGCATTGAGTGACATTGTGGTCAGGGTCAACAGCAAGGATAGAATAGTGTTAATGGGCGATTTCAATTTGAGAGTTGGGAATAGAACTGAAGGATACGAAAGGGTGATTGGTAAATGTGGGGAAGATATGGAAGCTAATGGGAATGGGAAGCGTTTGCTGGACTTCTGTGCTAGTATGGGTTTAGCTGTTACGAATACATTCTTCAAGCATAAGGCTATTCACCGCTACACATGGGAGGCTAGGGGTACCAGATCCATAATAGACTATATCTTAACAGACTTTGAATTCAGGAAATCTTTTAGGAATGTACGAGTTTTTCGAGGATTTTTCGATGATACACATCACTATCTGATCTGTAGTGAACTAAGTATCTCTAGGCCTAGGGTAGAGAAAGTGAAATCTGTCTGCAAACGAATAAGGGTAGAAAATCTCCAGGACGAGGAAATTAGACAGAAATACATGGATATGATTAGTGAGAAGTTTCGAAAAGTAGACAGTAAGCAGGTTCAGGATATAGAAAGTGAATGGGTGGCATACAAGGATGCTATAGTAGAAACAGCAAGGGAATGCCTAGGAACAACTGTGTGTAAAGATGGGAAAAGGCGAACATCTTGGTGGAATGATGAAGTGAGAGCAGCCTGTAAACGTAAAAAGAAGGCTTATCAGAAATGGCTCCAAACAAGGGCCGAGGCAGACAGGGATTTGTACGTAGATGAAATAAACAGAGCAAAACAAATAGTTGTTGAATCCAAAAAGAAGTCATGGGAAGATTTTGGTAATAACCTGGAAAGGCTAGGTCAAGCAGCAGGGAAACCTTTCTGGACAGTAATAAAGAATCTTAGGAAGGGAGGGAAAAAGGAAATGAACAGTGTATTGAGTAATTCAGGTGAACTCATAATAGATCCCAGGGAATCACTGGAGAGGTGGAGGGAATATTTTGAACATCTTCTCAATGTAACAGGAAATCATCATGTTGGTGTTGCAAACAGCCAAGCTCATGGGGAGGAGGAAAATGATGTTGGTGAAATTATGGTTGAGGAAGTGGAAAGGATAGTAAATAAACTCCATTGTCATAAGGCAGCAGGAATAGATGAAATTATACCTGAAATGGTGAAGTATAGTGGGAAGGCAGGGATGAAATGGCTTCATAGAGTAGTAAAATTAGCGTGGAGTGTTGGTAAGGTACCTTCAGATTGGACAAAAGCAGTAATTGCACCTATCTATAAGCAAGGGAACAGGAAAGATTGCAATAACTATCGAGGTATCTCATTGCTTAGTATACCAGGCAAAGTATTCACTGGCATCTTGGAAGGGAGGGTGCGATCAGTCGTTGAGAGGAAATTGGATGAAAACCAGTGTGGTTTCAGACCACAGAGAGGCTGTCAGGATCAGATTTTCAGTATGCGCCAGGTAATTGAAAAATGCTACGAGAGGAATAGGCAGTTGTGTTTTTGTTTCGTAGATCTAGAGAAAGCATATGATAGGGTACCGAGGGAAAAGATGTTCGCTGTAGTGGGGAACTATGGAATTAAAAGTAGATTATTAAAATCAATCAAAGGCATTTATGTTGGCAATTGGGCTTCAGTGAGAATTGATGGTAGAATGAGTTCTTGGTTCAGGGTACTTACAGGAGTTAGGCAAGGCTGTAATCTTTCACCTTTGCTGTTTGTAGTTTACATGGATCATATGCTGAAAGGTATAAAATGGCAGGGAGCGATTAAGTTAGGTGGAAATGTAGTAAATAGTTTGGCCTATGCTGACGACTTGGTCTTAATGGCAGACTGTGCCGAAAGCCTGCAGTCTAACATCTTAGAACTTTAAAATAGGTGCAATGAGTATGGTATGAAAATTAGCCTCTCGAAGACTAAATTGATGTCAGTAGGTAAGAAATTCAACAGAATTGAATGTCAGATTGGTGATACAAAGCTAGAACGGGTCGATAATTTCAAGTATTTAGGTTGTGTTTTTTCCCAGGATGGTAATATAGTAAGCGAGATTGAATCAAGGTGTAGTAAAGCTAATGCAGTGAGCTCGCAGTTGCGATCAGCAGTATTCTGTAAGAAGGAAGTCAGCTCCCATACGAAACTATCTTTACATCGGTCTGTTTTCAGACCAACTTTGCTTTACGGGAGCGAAAGCTGGGTGGACTCAGGATATCTTATTCATACGTTAGAAGTAACAGACATGAAAGTAGCAAGAATGATTGCTGGTACAAACAGGTGGGAACAATGGCAGGAGGGTACTCGGAATGAGGAGATAAAGGCTAATTTAGGAATGAACTCGATGGATGAAGCTGTACGCATAAACCGGCTTCGGTGGTGGGGTCATGTGAGGCGAATGGAGGAGGATAGGTTACCTAGGAGAATAATGGACTCTGTTATGGAGGGTAAGAGAAGTAGAGGGAGACCAAGACGACGATGGTTAGACTCTGTTTCTAACGATTTAAAGATAAGAGGTATAGAACTAAATGAGGCCACAACACTAGTTGCAAATCGAGGATTGTGGCGACGTTTAGTTAATTCTCAGATGCTTGCAGACTGAACGCTGAAAGGCATAACAGTCTATAATGATAATGTATGTATGTATGTATGTATGTATGTATGTATGTATGTATGTATGTATGTATGTATGTAAATATAAATATATTTAAAATAAATGCATTGAGCATGATATGAAAATTAGCCTTTCGAAGACTAAATTGACATCAGTAGGTAAGAAATCCGAGAGAACTGAATGTCAGATTGGTGACAGAAGGCTGCAACAGGTGGATCATATCAAGTATTTAGAATGTGTGTTCTCCCAAGATGGTAATATAGCAAGTGAGATTGAACCAAGGTGCAGTAAGGCTAATGCAGTGAGCTCGCAGTTGAGATCAACAGTGTTCTGTAAGAAGGAAGTCAACTCCCGGACAAAATTATATTTACGTCGGTCTGTTTTCAGACCTACTTTGCTTTACGGGAGCGAAAGCTTGGTGGACTCAGGATATCTTATTCATAAGTTAGAAGTAACAGACATGAAAGTAGCGAGAAAGATTGCTGGTACAAACAGGTGGGAACAATGGCAAGAGGGTACTCGGAATGAGGAGATAAAGGCTAAGTTAGGAATGAACTCGATGGATGAAGCTGTACGCATAAACCGGCTTCGGTGGTGGGGTCATGTGAGGCGAATGGAGGAGGATAGGTTACCTAGGAGAATAATGGACTCTGTTATGGAGGGTAGGAGAAGTAGAGGTAGACCAAGACGACGATGGTTAGACTCAGTTTCTAACTATTTAAAGATACGAGGCCACAGCACTAGTTGCAAATAGTGGATTGTAGCGACATTTAATAAAATCTCGGGGGCTTGCAGACTGAACGCTGAAAGGCATAACGATCTACTGTATAACTGTGATGTATGTATGTAGATCACGACCTGATATAAGTGTACTTACGTAATGTCTTCAGAGTACATATCATTAAACTTATTCGTATTCTTCTTTGGCTGGAGGAGTTAGCCAGTCACAAAGCCGGACTTACGACAGTGTTTGGGATGGAAATCGCCCGCAGACGTACGGAAACTCCAGTCATTAAGAAGAAAGATACTCACATCAGTGATTCATAACTTGTCCATGACTTTCCAGGAAGGAGTTGACTTCAAGGCCTGAGAAATGGAGTAGGTTTCTAAGTATACTGTGAAACTGAAATCTTTAGTCTACGACTCCATTATACTGAGCGAAACCGGGCGAGTAGAGGCGCGCGGCTGTGAGCTTGCATCCGGGAGATAGTGGCTTCGAATTCCACTGTCGGCAGCTCTGAAGATGGCTTTACGTGGTTTCCCATTTTCACACCAGGTAAATTCTGGGGCTGTACCTTAATTAAGGCCAAGGCCGCTTCCTTCCCACTCCTAGGCCTTTTCTATCCCATCGTCGCCATAAGACCTATCTGTGTCGGAGCGACGTAAAGCCCCTAGCAAAATAAAAAAAAAATACTGAGGGAACACATCAAATATAACTAACATGTTCCACCTGCTAAAACAAGACACGCCCACTACTGGATGCTTTCTAACCTGAACATTTTATGCTTCATAGATTTTCTACATTACGTGACGAGAAAATTCGGGTATATTGCAGACTCATTATCTGCAAAATGTCATCCGAAGAAGATAATTAAAGAGTATGAATGTAACTCCTAGCGTCTTTCTTCTCTCTACCATTTGTTGTACTGTTTCATTGAAATGTCTTCAAAAATGTGTTAAATATTTTGTCAATTATTTCAAATACGTTTTATATACCTGTTGTATTCATTTTAATAAATAGGAAAAACACTCTCTTGTACGCATCCCAGCCATTTATCCCGGAATATTTTAGTACCTGTCTGAGGAATAATAGAGTTCTAGTGTTAATCCACCTCGGAATTTAGTCCTCCCAAAACCATAAAAGTATTCCGCGGGACGTAAAATATTATTATTATTATTATTATTATTATTATTATTATTATTATTACTATTATCCGTGCCAGAACGCGTACGTAAGAACGTTTGGTGTTGCTTCGGGTTTATCCACGTCTCGATTATTCCCGCCTTTTTTTCGGAACATCCCATATATGAGGAGCTCACCTCCGCTGTGTAAACTTCATTAAAGGAAGCAGCTCTCTAAATGAAGACATGCTTCCTAGACTAAATCATGGACATATCAAATACCATAGGATGTCTATTTATTGCTATGTTCTGTAGTCAATTTGTTCTTTGCTACATAGTGAGGAATAAAAAAAATTAATATTCAAGTGTTGTGACTGGCTGAAACGTGATAGGAACAAAGTATAAAACATAAAGTCAAAATTCTCGTTAATCCGGATGTAGAAAATTTCAGTCATTTGATAACCTAAACAGAATATTATCACAAAGAATTAGCAGCTGATCTCGGCATATATTTTTCTAAATTAACCTTTTACCCTGTAGTAAATTTTGCCTCTTAACTGCTGAAAGAAGCCCAGTAGGTGAAAACTGGACAGTTCTGAAGAATGACATCAACTGGTCTGTTCAAGACAAGTTACAAGAAAGGCAAGATGAAGAAAGGATCAATGGATAATACAGGAGATAGGGGACCTGACTGACAAACGGCGGAAGTACAAGAATGCAAACAAATGAGGAGGACAGGAAAGGTACAGGCGACTAAAGAATGAAGTATCGTTGGCAGGCCTGAAGATGTTTTCCTGTGGTTTTACATTTTCACCCCACGCAAAAGCTACCTTCCCATCCCTACGTCTCCGTTGTGTCAGTGCAGCTAGGAAACGCAGGACAGCTAAGGAAAAACAGCTTAAAACAGAAACGAAAATTCTGCATACAGGAACCTTTGGAGGATGGAAAATCAGAAGTATGAATATTAGGAGCTCAGATGAAAAACCTCCCCTAGGGAAAGAAGAGATGGCAGGAACAACTTGTATCAAGTTCAGGCTGTTGACACTGATGAAATGGGAGACACAATTCGAGTTCAGATTTCGACAGAGCAGTAAGGCTTCATGAAATGATGATATACCCTCAGAACTGTCATGATGAGGTTATTCCGTTCACTGCATGATGTGCCTCCCATTGTTTTAAAATGTTCTTATGTCTCTCCCCAAAATGCAGTTTCTGACAAGTGCGAAAACTACCACACCATTGGTATAGTTTCTCAAGCCTGAAAAGTTTTAGGACGTATTATCTACACGATAATGGAGAGACAAGTAGAAACTGAGTTCGGAGAAGATTAGTTCGACATCAGAAGAACACGTGAAGCAATTCCGACTTAACGGCTGATCTTAGAGGATCGAATTAAGAACAAGAAACGACCACTGCATTAATAAGTATACAAATAGCATTCGATAATGTTGATTGGACGAAACTTATGAAGCTGACCGGGAGCACTCTGCAGTGATACAAGTCGAAGGCTATGAAGAAAGAAGCAGCAATTCATAAATAAATAATTATTTTATATAATTTTATTAAACACCCTAGCTGATGTACCCGTGCTTCGCTACGGGATTCTCAGAAAGACTGACTTGGTGGTTTTCCTAACTGAATTCAACATAGGTCATTACAAAAACGTCAGTAGGAATGTAGCAATTGAAAGCAATGTTATGATATAAAATACTCGATCAAATGAAAAACGGGACACTTTCTCACCTTCAACGAACAGTACTACGGTGCCGATCTAAGAGTCCAAAGTTCCAGAGCTGGAATAACCAGGTCGCAGACTGCCGAGAACACTTCTCTGTCATTATTCCGTTAAATATGCACACTACTCATTCCAATCAGTGCCTCAGAGTAGGGATTGAATAGCTCGAATACTATGATGAACCAGTGTGTTACGTACCAGTAATATCAGAAAATGTATGAACCAGAGGAATGGTATGCTAAAGAAGAAAGTTATCTAACTCCCCAGCTACTTCCCGCCAATAAACAGGCAGGCTGTTACAGTCGGTACGACCAGACGAGTTAGCCGTGTGGTTAGAGGCACCAAGCTGTGAGCTTGCATCCGGGAGATAGTGGATTCGAACCCCACTGCCGGCATCCCTGAAGATGGTACTCCGTGGTTTCCCATTTCCACACCAGTCACACCAGAATGTACCTTAATTAAAGCCAAGGCCGCTTCCTTCACACCCCTATTTTTTTCCTATCCCATCGTCGCCAAAAGACCTACCTGTGTCCGTGCGACATCAAGCAAATTTTAAAAATCTTGGTACGCTGCAGTAATCCTATCTATCGGGGATGAGTGGAAACAGAAGACAAAAAGCACATCAAAACAAACAATGGTCAATGTAATGTTATTGTTGATAAAGTTTATGAGCTTTCTATACTGCAGGCCTTCACTTTAGTTTTCTTTCGACTCTGTGATATTAGGGCGTCTTACAAAATTATATATATCGTAGACTGTAGTTCCTTATTCTCAGATTTTACATACCGATTTTCACTAAATTCTGTTTACCCATTTTCTCGTGACTCGGCGCTGATATGGACTTAGTAAAAAAAATCCAAATTTATGAATATCTCTGATTATATGCTGTACGGTAACAATGTATAAGACATAAGTGATCGGAAAATTAATAACTTCTTACATAACTACTACTAACTTACGACATAACTAAAGTTATGTTAGTTATGTAGTATTTATCGATACGACCACTAATAACATAAATAACTTATTTGAGAATAACATTTCAGGCCGTCCCCTAAACTGCCATTTCACTCAACGTGTATAAAATAATTTGTAGCCTAGATTGCAGTGGTTCATCACCCGACATTACATACCGATTTTCATTAAATTCTCTTCAGCCGTTTTCTATCGATGCGTGTACAGACAGACAGACAGACAGACAGACAGACAGACAGACAGACAGACAGACAGACAGACAGACAGACAGACAGACAGAAATTACGGAAAAGTAAAAAAAAATGCATTTTCTTGTTACTGTGGACATGACAGATACAGAAATATAATTAATTTCAAATTCTGAGCAATGCACAGGCAAAGCACTTATTTTATATATATAGATTACATTTCAGGCCTTCCCCTAAACTACCATTTTACTCAGTGCGAATAACATTATTGATAGCCTAGATTATAGGGACCTATTCCCCGACTTTGCATACCAATTTTCGTGAAGATACGACCACTAATAAAATAAATACCGAGCTCGATAGCTGCAGTCGCTTAAGTGCGGCCAGTATCCAGTATTCGGGAGATAGTAGGCCGAACCCCACTGTCGGCAGCCCTGAAGATGGTTTTCCGTGGTTTCCCATTTTCACACCAGGCAAATGCTGGGGCTGTACCTTAATTAAGGCCACGGCCGCTACCTTCCCAGTCCTAGCCCTTTCCTGTCCCATCGTCGCCATAAGACATATCTGTGTCGGTGCGACGTAAAGCCAATAGCAAAAAAAATAATAATATTTGTCAATTAAATTTTAGGCCTTTACCTAAAATACAATTTTTCTCAGAGTGTATAGCCTATATTGTAGCGAATCATTTCCCATCTTTTTCTAGCGATTTTCATTAAGACACGGCCACTAATAACATAAATATTTGAGAATAAAATTTCAGGCCTTCCCCTAAACTACCATTTCACTCAGCGTGATTAAAATAATTTATAGCCTAGATTGTAGCGGTTCATCACCCGACTTTACATTCCGATTTTCATTAAATTCTCTTCAGCCGTTTTCTCGTGATGCGTGTACATACATACATAGAGACAGACAGACAGACATACAGAAATTACGAAAAAGTAAAAAATGCATTTTCTTGTTACTGTGGACATGATCGATACAGAAATACAATTCTTTTCAAATTCCGAGCAATGTACAGACAAAACTCTTATTTTATATATATAGATTGTGTACAAGGTATTCATTAATTAGACGAAATTAGCATCATTTGCATAGTGTGACAAAGTCAATGATATGATACGTAATGCATGCTGCACTGACATCTGTCGGTGATGTAGTCCGTGGGCTGCCACTCTCGTGTATAAATGGCGCAGTTGGTAGTTGGCCTTTTTCCATTCGTTACTTGCCATCGCTAGGGTGGTGAGGAGTCCGGGATTGATGTCCCTCGCTTTCTGTCGCCTGTCTTCTAGGAATCTGCTGCTTTGTGGTGTTGGTATCAGATTATGAGCTTTCATCAGGTCTTCTATAAAGAAGGTCGTGTCTGCCAGGATATACGTTTTTCTGTTTTGCGTGTATTTTGAGACACAGAGCATTCTTTTCAGGTAGGCTGTTTTAATTCCCTCTAATCGCTTCAGATTTGAGTATGTGAGGTGGTTCCGTATGAGGCAATGGGAGCAATCTTTATGTCGAATAGTCTCAGGGCTGTTGTGATGGATGGTAGATTCAGTTTCTTTATCTCGAAAGTCGCCTTTATTGCTCTTACAGCTCTGTGCTTTAGGCAAGGCTTCAATTTGACCCCTCATTGCTTATATACTACATGCATTAAAGGAACTCAAAGAGGAATTAGGAAAAGGAATCACATGCTAACCAGAGCAAATGAAAATTCCGAGATTTTCCGGTGATACACTTAGTATATTTAATCTGAATCTGCAGAAGATGTGGAGAAATTGCTGAATAGTATGGGCAATGTCTTAGAGAAATGAAATAGCGCGTAGCTTTTTGTGCCGGGAATGTCCGAAAAAAATGTTAGGCTCGTAAGGTGCAGGTCTTTTAATTTGACGCCCGTAGGCAACCTTGCGCAACGTGATGGGGATGAAGTGATGACGAAGACCCAGCCCACGTGCCAGCGGAATTAACCAACGATAGCTCAAATTTCAGACCCCGCCGGCAATCGAACCGGGGACCCATGTGACAAAAGGCCAGCCCGCCATGGAAGGAAATAAATAAATCCAAGACAAAAGCAATGGTGTGCAGTCGAATGAAGAAGATGAATATTCTGGATGGGAGAACTAGAGTAGCATAAATCACGGGTTCTAGCGCCGCCGCCACAGCAGGGCTCCCAAGGGCCCGCTCCTCCGCCGCCACCCGGGGGCCTTCCCAGGGGCCCGCTCCTCCTCCCGCGGGAAATTTGAATTTGTAAACAAAGCCACGTGCTTTTCGACAGCTGTCATCGGCAACAACGCATCACTAACCTCACTGCTGCCATCTTGACAGGCCTAAACCTCAGTGCTGCCAACTAAACCTTACTAGCGCGAGATTTGAATGGGTAAAAATAGCCATGTGCTTTTTTGACAGCCACGTGCTTTTTTTACAGCTGTCATCGACAACAACGCATCGCTAACCTCAGTGCTGTCATCTTAACGGGTCTAAACCTCAGTGGTGCCAACTTAACCTCATTAGCGCGAGATTTGAATCAGTAAACAAAGCCACGTGCTTTCATTGACAGCTGTCATCCTCCATCTTTAAACAAGAAAGTACCGTGCTGCCCTCTTTAGCTACATATCTTTGAAATGTGGTGGCGGATAATTTGAAAAATGCTTTTTGACAGGAGCCATCTTTAATCGACATAGTACCGTGTTGCCCTCTTTAGGTATAAACCTTTGAAATGTGGTGGCGGATAATTTGAAAAATGCTTTTTGACAAGCTGCCATCTCTAATCAACAGAGCACCGTGCTGCTATCTTTATCGTAGTAGTGGGCTATACCGTCAGCTGTCATCCGCCATCTTTAATCAACAGAACACCGTGCTGCTATCTTCATGGCTGCTACCTTACGCACGTAGTAGCGGGCAATTCCGTTAGCTGTCATCCGCCATCTTTAATCAACAGAGCACCGTGATGCCTTCTTTAGCTACTTACCTTTGACATGTGGTGATGGGTAATGTGCTTTTTTGACAGCAGCCATCTTTAATCGACAGAGCACCATGCTGCCCTCTTTAGGTACATACCTTTGAAATGTGGTGGCGGATAATTTGAAAAATTCTTTTTGACAAGCTGCCATATTTAATCATCTGAGCACCGTGCTGCTATCTTTATCGTAGTGGCGGACAATCCCGTCAGCTGTCCCCCGCCATATTTAATCAACAGAGCACCGTCCTGCCCTCTTTAGCTACTCACCTTTAACATGTGGTGGAGGGTAATGTGCTTTATTGACAAGCTGCCATCTTTAATCGACAAAGCATCGTGCTGCCCTCTTTAGCTACTTACCTTTGAGGAGGGTAATTTGAAAAATGCTTTTTGACAGCAGATATCTTTAATCTACAGAGCACCGTGCTGCTATACTTTTGAAATGTGGTGGTGGAATTAATTGTTATCCGCCATCTTGCATCGCTAACGTTATTGCTGCACTCTTTACGTACTGCCTTTGAAATGTGGTAGCGGGAATTTCCACGTGCTTTTTTGACAAGCAGCTATCTTTAATTAACAGAGCATGGTGGTGCCATCTTTATGACACTAAACTTTATTTTTGACATGTGGTAGTAAGAAACGTGTATTTTTTACAGCTGTTATCCGCTATCTTTAATACATTTGACATGTAGTAGTAGGTAATTTTACAGCGACTATCAACAAGGTGCTAGCTAAATCCACATGTTTGCAACTTTACGCAGGCAATTTGTTAGGCGCTACTTTTCGGTTGACGGTCCCTATCCAACGGATCTGTTTTAGGATTCGAGTTAAAGCATGCAGAAGCAACTACAGTCTTAGGCGAATGCTACTCAGCATGACTTGCATCTGACATGCTCTTGTGCAAGCAAAACGGAAGTGACTTAGCAAAAAATAAATCCTGGTCCTCTTACGTCAGGAAGGGCAACCGGTCGAATCCAGGTCCTTCGGCGTCAGTAAGGACATCCAGCCGTAAAATAATGGTTCATGATGTAAGACACCAGATACTGTGATTTAAAATCCTGGAAGGGTATTTAAAATCTTTGCATCAAGAAGGGCAACCGGCTGCAAAACAGATTCTTGTGATTTAAAATCTTACGTCAAGAAGGGCATCCGGCTGTAAAACAGATTTTCGCGACCTAAAATTTTGTGTCAGGAAGGGCATCCGTCTGTAAAAAAGGACTAGGAGCGGGGGGGAAGCAGCTAGCTGCTTCTTAGTGTAGTTCAGGCGTTATGTCTTGCGAGTAGGTATGTACTAGCACCGGGTTTCGAATAAGCAGACTCTAGAGTTCCTGAACAAGAAAAAATATCGGGGATGTGTTTTACTAAAACGTTGTATTAGAGTAAGCTTGAAGCAAGCTCACACACAAGCTACATCAGGCCGGCGAGCACATAGACACTGCTGGAATGTGATGCTTCAGCTAGTTTCGCCGAGAACGAAGTTCACTGCTCACTTACTGTCCGCATCAAAATTAACAGCGGCAGCTTTTCGGGCTGAGTTGAGTAGCTCAGAGGTGCTGGCCTTCTGGTTCAATCGCGGCACAAATACGTCCGCCTGCAGAACTTCTATATTTCAGCACCTCGGCGTCTCGTGTTGTTCTTACCCTCAAAGGTCGCTAACAGGCAGGGGATACCGTAGATGTGGTCTTAGTTCAGTGCCCGAGGATCGCAACTCAGCTCAACACCCCTGTCTGACTACTGGTAGGTGATACCGTAGATGATGACGCCCTCTCTTTTTGCTCAGCTCAGCAGCCTGCTAAGTACAGGCAGGGGATAAGGTAGATGTGGTCTTAGCTCAGTGCCCGAGGATCGCTTCTCAGCCCAGCGTCGCCCCTGTCTACCTACAGGCAAGAGATACCGTAGATGATGACTCCCTCTCTTTTTGCTCAGCTCAGCAGCCTGCTAAGTACAGGCAGGGGATACCGTAGATGTAGGCTTAGCTCAGTGCCCGAGGATCACTTCTCAGCCTAGCGTCCCTGTCTACGTACAGGTAAGGGATACCGTAGATTATGACTTTTCTCTTTTTGCTCAGCTCAGCGCCCCGTCTACCTAGCTACAGGCAGGGGATACCGTAGATGTTGGCTTAGCTCAGTGTCTGAGGATCGCAACTCAGCTAAGCGCCCCGTCTACCTACAGGCAGGGATACCGTAGATGTGGGCTTTTTGCTTAGCTTAGTGCCCCGTCTAAGATCAGAGGTCGAGGATCGCACACTGGCCCCCAGGTTCGATCCGCTAGTATAATACATCAGCCTGCAGAACTCCAAAATTCCGGCACCTCGGCATCTTCGACAACAGCAGGTTCGATCCTAGCTTAGTCCGATAGTGCTTAAATACGCCAGTCTGCAGAACTCCTAATTTCTGACACCTCAGCGTCTCCAAGTTCGATCCTAGCTCAGTCTAAAGGTACTCGGAAGAACTCTTGTTGCATAAATATTTCGTTACAACTGTAGTACAGACGTTACAACTGTAGTACAGATGTTTGCAAATTACACATCCGCCTAGTAACAAGCTGCATATTTACTGGGTGTAGCTCGCAGTTCTCCGTCTGTGTTAAGTGTGTGCGCATCCTCTACTTTATCGCCTACCGTCTAGTGTAAAACAAAAGGTAAGATTAATTCCTTGAATATTGTTATTATTATTATTATTATTATTATTATTATTATTATTATTATTATTATTATTATTATTATTATTATTATTATTATTATTATTATTTACGATTTCTTTTTTCTTTGTTTTTAGAAAATCACTCTCTGCTGTGAATATTATTCTGGTAACCATTCTTCAGTTTGCAGCCTTCAACCGAAGGTAAACTGTTGGTTAGTGTTTTCATTTTTGTTCGAAAGCAACTTCTACGCTAGCTAATAAACCAACTTACCCTTTCATATCCTATTATCACAAGTGCTTTCACGCTAGGCAATAAAGGTCTTTGATTTAACTTAGTAAAGAAGGCTAGGCTAGCTCACTTGCCCTTTCATTATTATACATGAGGCAAATGCTCCGTGTGTAAACATGAAAATGTGCTAACGCTACTTTCAGACAGTTACTTTTAACAAACTAACTTACCCTTTCCTATCTCATCATCGCAAGTGCTTCTACGCTAGGCAATAAACATCTTCGAGTTGCATGTTAGTAAAGAAGGCTAGGCTAGCTGACTTGCCCTTTCATATCCTATCATCACAAGTGCTTCTACACTAGGCAATAAAAATCTTTGAGTTGGATGTTTGTAAAGATAGCTACGCTAGCTGACTTGTACTTTCATATCCCATCATCACAAGTGCTTCTACGCTAAATTCATATATTTTTGTGTTCTTTTCTAGGTACATCAAGACTATTATCGTCGACATTTATTCGAGTTACAGGCTTGAACGTGCACATTTTATTCATCCGAGTAACAGTTTGCAGTCTGCCGCGTGTACATTTTAAGGTATGTTTTGAACTTTTTTTATCCATCTTATATGTTTACATTGTGTTTTAAAAAATAGCATTCTAGGATAGGAGAATTAGAAGGCAGAGACATGGAAGAGGTTAATCTTTAACTTCAAACTCACAACAATGTCTGATCTCTATAGGTTGAAACTTGGTTTCTTCCGAACATTGCAACTTTAGTCTAATCTCTCGAGGGAAGGACATTGAGTTACTATATTTTTAACAACAAGAGCGCTTCTACTTTCTTAGGTATAGAATATTCATCTCTCTCTGTCTGCTTTTTAAATTTACGATAGTATCTAACCTCTATAGGTAAAAACTTGGTTTCCTCCGAACTCGTAACCATGTCTGACCTCTATAGGTTAAAACTTGGTTTCTTCCGAACATCGCAACTCTAGGCTGGCTGACTTGCCCTTTCATATCCTATCATCACAAGTGCTTCTACAGTAGGCAATAAAAATCTTTGAGTTGCATGTTTGTAAAGATAGCTAGGCTAGCTGACTCGCTCTTTCATATCCTATCATCACACGTGCTTCTACACTAGACAATAAAGATCTTTGAGTTGCATGTTTGTAAAGATAGCTAGGCTAGCTGACTTGCCCTTTCATATCCCATCATCACTATGTGCGATGCAAGTGCTTCTACGCTACATTCATACATATTTGTTATTTTCTAGGTCCATCAAGAATATTATCATCGACATTTATTCGAGTTACAGGCTTGAACGTGCACATTTTATTCATCCGAGTAACAGTTTGCAGTCAGCAGCGTGTAAATTTTAAGGCATGTTTCGAACTTTCTTTATTGATCTCATATGTTTACATTGTGTTTTAAAAAAATAGCATTCTAGCAATAGGAGGATTAGAAGGCGTAGACTAGGAATAGGTTAATCTTGTAACTTCAAACTCACAACAATTTCTGACCTCTAGAGGTTGAAACTTGGTTTCTTCCGAACATTGCAACTTTAGTCTAATCTCTATTGATAAATAGTTGTTCTCTTCAATCCTTATGCTGATTGACCGTTATTAATTGAATTTTTTCTAGTTTTTAACCTTGCGACTCGAGGGAAGGATATTGAGTTACTATATTTTTAACAACAAGAATGCTTCTACTTTGTTAGGTATAAAACATTCATCTCTCTCTGTCTGCTTTTTAAATTTACGATAGTATCCCACCTCTATAGGTAAAAACTTGGCTTCCTCCGAACTCGTAACAATGTCTGACATCTATAGGTTAAAACTTGGTTTCTTCCGAACATCGCAACTTTTGTCGAATCTCAAATCTCAATTGATAAAAGGTTGTTTTCTTTTCAGAACTTGAAGACAGCATGTTCCCCTGCGAGCAATGTCACGTAACATTTACAAGACAGGATAGTCTTACGCGCCATATAAAATCAAAACACCCTAGCATAACATCTACTTTATGTGAAGTTTGTGGGGCGTATATTACTAATGTAGACCAATACCAGGCTCACTTAGTAGAAGTACATCAGTTATCTGCTTGAAACTATAACCCTCAGGTAGTAGGAAAAAAGCGTGTAAATACTGATGTAGCTGTAGAAAGTTGTAGTAGTAGTAAAAAACCAAGGAAAAATCAAGAACTTCAAACTATACACTGCAAACACTGTAACACTAATGTACCATCTTCACATTTCCAGGGTCACTTACGGAGTAATGCGCATAAAAATAATGCGTGTAGAAGTGCTAGTAATACAAACATCGAGGAAATTAATACTGCGTTTAAAAGTAGGACATTTAGTTGCAGAATTCGTATTAGTCAGAAGTTTCAAAGTACTGAAAACTTTTTAACTTGCGTTTAACCGGATGTGCAACAGCTTCTTGACAAAACTTCGTCTAATCATAATTTATTTAAAGTTAATTTCGAACTTTTTGCGTTGTATATTAAGAGCACAAATGAATCCGAAATAACTGAAATTAAATCATTTAATACGAAGAATTTTGTAGTAAGTGAGTCGACTAATTTTGTTGACTATTTAGGGATATCTCGAACATTATTTCAGCTAAGAGCGAGGAATTTCATGAAAAGGAATCAGGGTGGGCTTTAGTTGAAATTTTGTATCTAGAAGTTAACATCAATAAGTACAATCCCTTGCGAGGTTCATCGTACATCGAACTGCCGACATAGATTCAGCGAAGAAAAGCTGTTGTAAACATCCACAACGATGACGAGGCGTGTTTTACATGGGCTGTAGTGTCGGCTTTAAATCCTGCGAAATCGAATTTAGCGAATAGAACATAATCGTACCCTCAATATTCAATGCAACTAAATTAAGACAGTATAGAATTTCCTATGCATTAAAGGACATTAAGCGCTTTGAAGAACTAAATAATATTAGCATTAATGTGTATGGTGTAGACAACAAGTCTGTAATAGGTCCTCTGTATTATACATGTAATAAGAAGATTACACATGTTAACTTACTCTATATCGAAAACAGTGAGAATAGCCACTTTTGTTGGATTAAAAATTTGAGTAGACTTGTTAGTAGTCAGTTGTCAAAAGAAAAAATTAAAAGGTGGCTATGTGATGGATGCTTGCAGTATTTTAGAACTGAAGATCAGCTAACAAACCATTCCAAGAATGACTGCAATCATGTATGTACAGAGTTACCTTCTACAGGCAATAATGTTTTAAAATTTACGAATTATGACAAGCAGATATGGGTGCCTTTCGTCATTTACGCAGACTTTGAAGCCATCCTCAAACCATTCAGCACATGCGCGCCTAATCAAGACAACACTTTTACAAGTACTACACACATTCATATCCCCGCATAGCTTCGCGTATTATATCAAGTGTAGTTATGATAATACGCTTAACAAGTTAGAGCTGTATCGAGGACCTGATGCTGCTAAAGTATTTTTAGAAAGACTTGAAAAATGATGCAGTACGACTTAGCAGTATTCTAAATACCAATATTCCTATGAAACCGCTCACCGAAATTCAGTTACGAGAACATGAACGTGCTACATAATGTAGTATTTGTGATGGTAAATTTTCCGAAAATTACCCTAAAGTTTTCGATCATGATCATTTAACTGGCTTGTACAGATGTCCTGCTCATAATAGCTGTAATCTTAAGTATAGAGTTCCAAAATGTATTCCTGTAATTTTTCAAAACTTATCTGGTTACGACTCACACTTTATTGTTTCACAATTTGGAGCTTCAGATGAAAAAGTAGATATAATCCCTCAGAAGAAAGAGCGGTACATTGCATTTGCAAAGTCTGTAAAAGTAGATGAGGAGCATTCTATAAAATTGAGATTTCTTGACTCGTTTCGCTTTATGGCGGGTAGTCTCGATAAAGTTTCTAGTAATTAGCAGCCAGAAAATTTACAGAAATTCGACGCGTTTTTCCTGAAGAAGAGCAGTTTAATTTACTTCGGCGTAAGGGTGTCTTGTGTTATGAATATCTTGACTGCTTAGAACGCCTCGAAGAACGTGCCTTACCATAAAAACAATCAAATTACCGCTAGCTGAATTCAGCGGATATTAGTGATGATGACTATTTGCATGCGCAACATATCCGGGAGCAGTTCCACATTCAAACGCTATGTGAATACTCTGACTTATATTTAAAGATGGATGTACTTTTGTTAGGTGGTGTTTTCGAAAATTTTGGCTGTGTTTGCAAGAAAACCTACAGCCTTGACCCATGTCAGTATTTTACAGCGCCTGGGTTAAGTTGGGATGCCATGTTAAAATGCACGCAAGTGAATTTGGAACTGCTAACCGATATTGATATGGTGCACTTTATAAAATCGTCTATTCGAGGTGGTCTAAGTCAGTGTAGTTTGCGGTATTCTACGGCAAATAATAAGTACATGCCGAGTTTTGACTCTAGTCAGGAATCTCAATATATTGTTTATCTCGATGCTAACAATCACTATGGGTGGGCGATGAGTCAGCATCTACCAGTAACTGATTTCCGCTGGCTAACGCAGTGCGAAATTGATGATTTACAGCTGCACGCCCTAGACTATGAAGCTAATAAAGGCTATTTCCTCGAAGTTCACTTACAGTATCCTAAAGAGTTACACACTTCTCATAATGACTTACCGTTCTGCCCTGAAAATATGAAGTCCCCGTACATCACATCAACAACAAAAATGATACTAGCTAATTTATGTTATAAATCTAAGTACGTCATTCATTATCGAAATTTAAAACAGTGTTTGCAGCATGGTTTGAAGTTAACCAAAATTCATCGCGTACTAGAATTTAATCAGTCACCGTGGCTAAAGCCATATATCGATCTCAACAATAATTTAAGAACAAATGAGTTAACGAGTTTGAGAAAGATTTTTACGAGCTCATGAATAACAGTGTGTTTGGTAAGACTATGGAAAATGTTGACAAACGCGTTAATGTAAAATTGATTACAAACTGGGAAAATATTAAGAAAAAGTATGGTGCTAACCATTTAATAAGTAAACCGAATTTCCACTGCTGTACTATCATACATGAAAATTTAGTTATTATTCAGATGAATCGCGTTAAGGTTAAGTACGACAAACCTACCTACGTCGGCTTTGCAGTACTTGAATTAGCTAAAACACTCATGTATGAATTCCATTACGATGATATGATGAAGAAGTACGCTAATGATGCGCAATTGCTCTACACAGATACCGATTCGTTTATTTACCAAATCAAAACTGATGACGATTACAATGATATAAACCCAGACTTGTGTAGCTTTGATACTAGTAACTATCCTGAAAATAATCATTATAATCTACCGCTAGTAAACAAAAATGTTTCTAGGTAAAATGAAAGAATAATATGCTGGAAATATTATCGATTCATTTGTAGGTACTAAATCCAACTCATATTGCATAATGCTGTTAAATCAACTGCAAATAAAGAGATTGAAATGGATTAAAAAGAATGTATTTCAGAATCAGCTAAGTTTAAAAAATTATAAAAATTGTATTAAAAGTAATCCACCTATTTTAGATAAGCAAATTGCTGTTATTGGAAGCAAGAAGCAGCAGTTGTACACTCATTTAATTAGAAAGGTAACCCTCAATAATAATGAAGATTGCAAATTTGATATTCAAAATTCTACCAACACTCTAGCCTGGGGGCATAGTAGTATTGATAGGTACTACTTCATATAAAGCAGATGTGTGTGTGTGTGTAAACATTATGCTAGAGGTGTGTACTTTGTAATATATTCGCTAAACCGTCTTACATCACAGTTTACTGTAAATATTGTATAAAGATAGTACGAAGGGAGAGGTACGCTGAGAGCGTAGTACAGCAAATGATTCAAGTTTAAACTTGTAAGATAAAGCATGTACATACAAGAATTGTGTTGAGAAGGGAGAAGTACGCAAACATCACTACGGTAAAATGATTCGAGATAAAAATTGTACATGCAAGATGTAAATAAAGAATGTATAATTGGCATATTCTTTTATTTTAGATTAGGTATTACCTTCTCCTCCTCCTACTCCTTCCTCTCAAAGAAGAACAAGAGTAAGAAAGAAGGTGTTCAGCAGATTCGTAAGTATGTTATCGTCTAGCTCGGTAAGTATGTTGAAAAGATAATTTTTTCTAAACAGTGTTTGATTCTAGTCTTGCGATGCAGTGTCTAAAACATCGAACTGTAGTATTTATATGTTTTTGAACGGTAGTATGTGTTCATGCCTAAACTTACACACTCTTGCTTTTGTAATGCATGTTCGATGGAGATGTACCTTGACATAGGAGGAGGAAGAGCAGCTCAGTAAGTATGTAGAGAGGAATTTTTTTTCTAAACAGTGTTTGATTCTAGTCTTGCAATGCAGTCTTCAACAACATCGAACTATAATATGCGATTGTAGTTGTAATAGGTTTTCAAAAGCAGTATGTGTTCAAGTCTAAACATTCATCACTGCAGGTACGCTATATGTGCGCTGCCATATGCATAAATCGCGTTGTACGTTCGATAAAGCTATGCCTTGGCAGAGTAAGTAAAGGAAAAGGAAATTTTAAGAGTTGCTATCTTACGCAAGCTGTTCAAAAAATAGTCTTTTTTTCTCTTAGAACAAAGGTATACCTCAGATATGTTGTATAGTGTATCATGTTCTAAACACATCAATCAATGTTCTGATCACATGATGTATCGAGTACAGTGTTCGATTATATTCATAATCACTTCTTTTGTAATATGATCTTCTTCCACCACCACATGTCAAAGATAAGTAGCAAAAGAGGCACCATGATGCTCTGTTGTTTAAAGATGGCGGATGACAGCTAACGCAATTACCCGCTACTACGTGCTTAAGGTAGTAGCCATAAAGATAACAGCACGGTGTTCTGTTGATTAAATATGGCGGATGACAGCTGACGGAATTGCCCACTACTACGATAAAGATAGCAGCCAGGTGAACCATGCTTATCGCGTGTTCCACGATTTGTCATTTAATTATGCAAATGGCTTCCTTCAGTTTTGTCTTTCAGTGTTTACATGTGTCAGTCTAATGACGTCCAGTAGGGAGCAGCACACGCTATGTTTTTATCTGTGAGGTCGTTCGTTTCGCTGAGCGATAATTTTTACTCTGTGGAGTTCTTCTGCTGTTCTATGTGGGACGGTTACTAACAATGGCTGCCGCTATGTTTGGTGTGGCCTTTTTATGCTTTAAATATTCATTCAGTGTGTTCAAGCCTGGACCTTTCACACTAACTGCTATCCGATTTTACCATTGATAATCACAGGTATGTGATAGTTGGTTTATATTTAAATTTGGTGACGAGTTATTCCCGTGTGTTACGGTCGATGGCATACATCTTTCCGCTCCGTCGTACGATGTGCTTTGAATGAATGTGTTTGTGGTCTTGTAGTGATAAATAAGGGTCTCTCTGGTTATGATTTGGTGCACTGCGTGCTTTAATACTGCGTGATCCTCATGATGTGCCCCTTGACTCGACCGCAGGAGATGCCAATCCAGGTTGTACAAGGCGCAACATGCCAGTGATGTGAATAAAGTAATGTTCAATTCTGACCTTATGTGTAATTGCACGCCGCACGCAAACATTTGAGTACGTGAGACCCACTAATAATGACCGTGGAGTCATAATTTATGGTTTGTATTTGACTACGAAATCTGAACGGCCGTTCGTGTTTTATTTTCCCGATACCCTCATTGTGTGTGCGTGAATGAGGTATGCATGTGAGTTCGGATGTGTGGGGGAGAAAAAGGGTGATATGTCGATCGACCTGTTGTATTTGTCTTTCAAATTCTGCGCCTTGTTTGGTTCTCAGCGCAGAGCTATATATTTTATTTATTATTCATGGCTGATGCTCAGCTTGACTACCCGCCATGTTGGTTTCATATTTGCGCATGGGCGTGCCTATTCTATTCTTTGATCTGTCTTGGCTTTGATTGGTCCATGGAGGCTGTGCTCAGTCTCATCTGTCGTTTTTCTTATCTGCCTTTTGTTCTCCGGCACGGCTTATTGTTGAGCTAACGTTTCGCATTGTTAGTTGCCTGATGTAATATCTGGTGCAGTGCCTTGGATATTTGAATCCTGGTAAAACGGGCGATCTGGTTGAATAGTTTATGATGAATGGAAGCTGCTGGTATTGTAATAGCAATGTGTCGAGGAGCAGTGAGCATTTTAAATTACGTATCAATATTTTTGAAGAGTATTAGCTTGAGTTTTCATGCCATGTTTCAACTATGTGAAAAAGAACAAGGTATGTCCATGAGTATTACGATTCACTTCCTTATTCATTTTGTGTGATTTTCTTTTCTTGGTTTAATTTTTTTCTCTCTCATATTTATTTAATAAATCCCCTGGTTTAAACAATTTCTTCTTTTATTTCAAATAGGTGTAGTCTTGGCCTTGTTGCCTGATTACAAGGGGGGTTTTCAGCTCAGGGTTATGTATGTGCCTTGCCCAGTCGACACGATCCGGGCCTCAAATATTGTTCCCCATGAATATTTCACTAAGGTACTGCTTGGATCACTGATTTATGTAGTGATAGATGGGATGGGTGTGGCTCACAGGTGCTCTATTGATTAAAGATGGCAGCTTGTCACAAAGCATTTTTCAAATTATATGACAACCACATTTCAAAGGTATGTACCTAAAGAGGGCAGCACGGTGCTCTGTCGATTAAAGATGGCTGCTGTCAAAAAGCAATTTTCAAATTATCCGCCACCACATTTCAAAGATATGCAGCTAAAGAGGGCAGCACGGTGCTCTCTTGTTTAAAGATGGAGGATGACAGCTATCAGAAAAGCACGTGGCTTTGTTTACTGATACAAATCTCGCGCTAGTGAGGTTAAGTTGGCACCACTGAGGCTTAGTCCCGTCAAGATGGCAGCACTGAGGTTAGCGATGCGTTGTTGTCGATGACAGATGTCAAAAAGCACGTGGCTTTGTTTACAAATTCAAATTTCTAGCGGGAGGAGCGGGCCCCTAGGAAGGACCCCGGGTGGTGGCGGAAGAGCGGGCCCCTGGCAGCCCTGCGGCGGCGGTGGCGCTAGAACCCGTGATTTATACTACTAATTAGCGAGGACATAGAACTCAGGCAGGCTCAAGCAAGGAAGGAATTCCTCACTTTATACACTGATGCGTAAATCAGAAGGAAGTTTTGACTAATTTTGTCTGGAGCGTGGCATCGTATGGAAGTGTAATATGAACAATTACTAGCTCAGAATGAAACAGAATGCAGTGTTACACAAGAATATTGAAGGTGAGATGGAATGACGGATGAAGGGATACTGAAGGGAATTTGAGAAAGGAGACCTTTTAGCAGATGAAGAGATAAAATGACTGGACAAATCATAAGACACCCAAGACTTATTCAGTTAGTTTCTGGGGGATGTGTAGGCAGGGATATGACTAGCAGACTAGAGTAGATGTAGGATGTTTGATGCTTACTTCCTTATGCCTGGTTTCTTCTACTATGTGTACAATTTTACTTCGGTTGAAGATTCCCTGTTTCACGAACACATCTCCAATACTTCTTACGGAACAATTGTTATGTACAAGTTTCCGTAAGTTTTCTGACAGTGAGTGTCTTTTGTTTCTTTGCACAAAGCGCTCAGAGCCGTACATTGTGGCACATGGTTAACAGAGATTTCGAACCATATAGTTTGTGTGACGTACTGTATTTACGCACGTTCGGAATAATGTATTTTTGGTTAATTTTCCTTTAAGCATTAGCATAGGAAAATGACCATAGCGAAAACTGTTCTGATGTACCGCATATATCCATATGTGGCTGGGGGCGTGACCGGTCTTAAGGAAAATAATGTATAGGAACAGCATTATCAGATAGGTTTCATTATAAATACGCCGTCTATATCCTTATATGAGTTCAATACAAGGCTCCTACAAGACGAGGAAAACGTGATAATTGGTTCTAGATCTTAAAATATGTTCGGACATCCTTTTACTGCCGGGAAAGTTACGTAATGCGTTGCCAATGCAGCGGAAACCCTTTACAAAATTCTAAACACACTTGTCTTTCACTCAAGAATGTAGTCGCCTATATTTTCATGAAAAGAGTCTGAAGCATAGTATCTAAGAACTATAAGCTACTCCTGCACCGGATACACTGATAAGTTGCTATCTGTGGGAAACTCTAACCTGTTTTCAATTTCTCCTAGTATCGTCTAGTATTATTGCTTTGGTAATTACTGTAGGTACCTGTCTTTGTAAAAAACTTCTTCTAACATCTCTAAAAAGGCACGTTTTTCTTAGTATGGGTCATATTTTGCCTTCTTAATTTTATAGATAGTTTTCATATAAGCAGTACAGCAATGTATGTCCTAAGACAAACAACCGTCAGCACATTATGTGCTGAGTCAGCACCCGAGGTTATTGACCCCTGGCAAGATCATTGACCTCCTGACGTCGCGGACACTTGCTATTGTTTACAAACAAGGCCACGTGCACTTATTTTGACAGGTTTGAGGCGCAGACTTTGAAAAAGTGGGCCACCCTAACCTCACAGCTGTCATCTTGACAGCTCCTAACCTCACACCACGTGCATTTGAGAGGTGTGAGACGCGGAATTTGAATAAGTGTGCGAGACTAACCTCACAGCCGTCATCTTGACGGGACTTAAAAACACGACCGCGTGCTGGGGTGCGCAAGAGTGCAAGTCTAACCTCAGAGAATTTTTAAGCTTTGTTGATGATAATGATGCTTGTTGTTTTAAGGGGCCGAACATCGAAGGTCATCGGCCCCTAATGGAACGAGCTGGACGACATGATACATAATAGTTAAAATTTTAAAATATATCCACTGACTACAGTAAAACAAATGGTGATGGAGAAAAATAAGTATGAGATTTAAACAATCAGTGGAATTTGCAGTGCCTTATTTTCTATTAAAATGGGAGAAAATAGAGAAAACAAAGTTGCGTGGCAGTGCAGATATATATATTATTTAATTTAGACCTTAAAAGAACACATCAAAATACGCAACACAAACTAAAATGAGGTCAATAGGATAAAAGCGCAATTAACACAAATACACTAGCACATAGGACATCTTTACACACGATAAGACCACTATCCCTCATAAAGCGGATGACACGGTCTGCTGACTGCTCGTCATCTCGCAGGATCAGGGAGATGGTACGGGGGAGTTTTAGACTACGGCGCAGATCGACCAGGTCCACGCACTCCGTAAGGATGTGTACCACGGTAGGATGATCACCGCGAGTACACACCGGAGGGGTTCTCCTTTCAATATATGGGAGTGCGTCAGAATACCGTGGCCGATCCGAAGACGACATAATACCACAGCTTCCATCCGAGAAGCCCGACGGGAAGTTCTCCATACCTTCGTTATACCTTTTATCCATCTCAGCTTATTTGGAAGAGGAGTGACCTGCCACTCCGTCTCCCAATGGGACATAACCAGATGTCTCACCTCAGAGCGAATAAATCTTGCTGATACCTTGTACGGCATAGGGGGCAGTGTAACTGCCTCCTTGGCAGCCTGATCTGCTAACTCGTTTCCCTCTACACAGAAACGTGATTCTGGTGCCGGCATCCGAGCACCCGGCCAGCACGTCCTGGATACGCTGCACCAGAGGGTGCCGAGGGAAACCGGTATCAATAGACTGTAGCGAGATCAACGAGTCAGTACACACAAGAAAGTGTCGGCGCTCATTAGACAGTGCGTACCGCAGAGCTTCACAGATAGCATAGAGCTCTGCAGTTTACACACTACAGGTTTCCGTGAGAGCAAAAGAAACCTATCAGTGTCAACAACGAACGCACAGGCCACTTTAATGTCTGTTCTCGAGCCATCCGTGTAAACGACGACTGAGCCTGGATACCGGCCAATAACGGACAGGAAGAGCCTCCGATAAATCGAAGGGTCCATGTTTTCCTTCGGGACAGTGTGCAGATCCAGGATTATTTCAGGACGTCGTACTACCCACGGAGGTACCCCACTTGGTTGTCTGACAAGGCAAGGAACCGAAGATACGTGAAACAATCTGTGACTGCTATCCAAGCGTATTCCAACCGGCTGCGTTGCTCGAGGACAAGCAGCGTACAGTAAACGGTTGCCATTTTTGAATACGCAACGATAGCTTGGATGAAGTGGCATCTGTCGTAAATTGGCATTATAAGAAAGAAACATTTGCTGGCCCCTCAGGTGTAAAGGCGGCACACCAGTCTCAGTGAGCAGGCTAGCTATGGGGCTTGTACGAGAAGCTCTGGTGGATGCTCTTCAGCTTCGCAAGGACGCTTGGTCTTGCTGAGCCATATGCTGCTCTACCGTAGTCTAGCCGGGATAAAATATGTGCCCTATAGAATCGTACGGGGACCGTGCGGTCAGCACCCCAATTAGTGCTGCTAAGAAACTTCATGATATTCAGCTTCTTAGTGCATTGCACTTTTAACTGACGCACGTGTGGCTCCCACGGTAATTTGCTATCGAAAAGGAGCCCAGGAAATCGGTAAGTGTCAACAACTGGAAGAACGACATTTCCTAAATGAAGCTCAGATTGTGGATAAAGAGTACGGAGCAGACAAAGTGGACAACAGAGGACACTGCGGTGAAAAACCGAAAGCCATGTTCTAAGGCCCACTGTTCCACTCTCCTAATAGCTTGCTGTAATTGTCGCTCTGCGACTGCCATATTACGTGAGCTATAGTGCAGAGCACAGTCGTCCACATAGAGAGACGGTAGTACCGCTGAACCAGCAGCAGCAACAATACCGTTTATGGCAATCGCGAACAGATTGACACTAAGGACCTATCCCTGTAGAAGCCCATTTTCCTGAACGTGGTATTGCGAATATGTCCTCCCTACGTGGACACGGATAGACGGAGGGACAAAAAATTCGCAATAAATACCGGCAAGTGACCTCGGAATCTCCATTGATGAAGGACTGAAAGGATACCATATCGCCACGTGGTGTCATAGGACTTTTCTAAGTCGAAGAAAACAGGTACCATATGCTGTTTGTGAAGAAATGCATTCCGGATAGAGCTCTTCAGGCGTACCAAGTTGTCAGTGGTTGAGTGTGCTGCTCGAAAACCACATTGGTACTCGGACAAGAGTCCTTGTTTCTCCAGACACCACACAAGTCGGCGATTCACCATCCTCTCAAATAGCTTACACAGGCAGTTTGTAAGACAAATCGGTCTGTAAATTCCTGCATACTTAGGATCATTGTCAGGCTTGAGGACAGGAATGACCATGCCCTCTCGCCACTGAGACGGAAAATCACCCTCTATCAAGATTCGGTTGAACACACGAAGGAGATATAGTAGACTACCATCACTAAGGTGTTTCAACATCTGGTATGGATGCTGTCTGGTCCAGGAGACATTTCCTTGCAAAGCGCTAAGGCGCTGCGTAGTTCCCACTCCGTAAAGGGCACGTTGTAGTCCCCTGAAGCTTGGGTGGCAAAACTAAGTTGATGACATTCTGCCTCCCGCTTCAGAGCGAGGAAATCACGATGGTAATTCCCGGAGCCAGATACATCCGCGAAATGACTAGCTAGGTAGTTTGCAATAGCGAGTGTGTCAGTGACGACACTGCCTACAATGGAAATTCCCGGTACAGAAGATGATCCTTGGATGCCCGAAATACTTCGAAGATTAGATCACACTTGAGATGATGGAGTATGTGACGTCATATACGACACATATCTCTCCCACGAAGCCTTCTTACTTTGGCGAATAAGAACTCGCGCCTTAGCGCGGAGTTTCTTAATGTTACCAAGTTGGCCACAGTAGGCTCTCTATGGTACCATTTATGAGCGCGACGGCGTTCTTTGGTAGCTGCTGCTATTTCTTCGTTCCACCAAGGAAAGAGTTTTCGGCCAGAAGTCCCCGAGAAGAACGAAATGGACTCCTCAGCAGCAGCAACAATAACTTGGGTGATATAAGTTACTTCCTCGCCGACGGTCTGCCTGATATCGTCGTTAAGATTGCTAGTGATGTGTACATTGGCCAATCGGCATGTTTAATAATCCATGGAGAGGGAGCCTGGACGGAGTTTTGTTTCAACAAAGTAAGGATGATGGGAAAATGGTCACTGTCACAGAGATCATCGTGTGTATTCCACCGGAACAGCGGAACCAACTTTCGGCTGCATAGACTTACGTCTATGAGAGAATGTGTGCCGTAACGTACACTAAAGTGAGTTGGTTCCCCTGTGTTCAAAATACATAAATCCAGCTCTGTTACTAATCTTTCCAGCTCTCGTCCCCGTGGGCAAGGCGTCTCAGGGCCCCACATGGGGTGATGGGCGCTAAAATCTCCAAATAAGAGGAAGGGAGGTGGAAGCTGATCTATAAAATCAGTGACATCATTTATGTTAAGAGGCTAGTCTGGTGGAAAATAAACGTTAAACATTTTTGCTTAAAGCGGGGTCCTTAGAGGGAGCTCTTCGCTATAAGTATAAGAACGGACAAAAATACCCACGCCACCAGACGCTCGGTGGGCATAATATCGTTCTGTCGAGTATAGTCTGAGATTTCTCAAGACCGTATGATGACCTGGTCTGAAGATTGTCTCCTGAATACAAACTATACTCGCTGCGTACTCACTAATGGGCTGACGTAGCTCAGCAAGATGCCTGCCATAACCGTTACAATTCCACTGTAACAGTGCCATAGTGTGGGTGTGGACTTGTGAGGTTTATGTTAGAAGTAGCGTATTGCTACAAACGTACACTCACATCCCCATCCGAAGATGGAGATAAATGGTCCATGTGCATCACCTCGTCACCAGACGAGGTGATGCATGCCTTGAACTTCATCGACGTAGTCCGGGGGCGGGGTTCCTTCCTACGAGGGGAGCGCGCAGGTTTTCCAGGAGGAAGACCCACTGACGCAGAATCAGGCCCTCCAGGAGGAGAAGTGGAAGAACCCCTGGTAAGGGCGCTCTTCTTCCCCGCCGTCGATTCTTGTTTAGACGGGCTGGGAGGTGATTTCCCTTCTTAGGCGCGGCTTTCACCGACCTCGTGGGGGAGAGAGGCGTTCTCTTCTTCCCCTTCTGTGCCGGCGTAGAGTTTTTAGCCGGAACAGGCTTATTGATGGTCGAAGGTCGGCATGGACCCGCCTTCGAGCTTGTTCTTTTTGCAGCATTCCTCCCAGGAGCAACTGCCGCCTTGAGCGCAGCGATCTTCTGGATAGGTGTTCCAGTTGAAAATGACGAACCTGGGAGAGACTGTGCTATAATGCTGAAGTCTAGTGTCTTGGCCGATGCATTCAGAGAATTAAACTTACGGCGCGCTTCCTGTTAGGAAAGACCATCCAGGGCCTTGATCTTCTGGATCTTCTTCTCACTCAGATAGGTCGGACAGTTCCGATCTCGAGGAGATTGAAGACAGAGCAGTTAGTGCACTTGTACGGAGGTGTGCACTCCCCCTCACCGTGAACTACTTTCCCACATGTTGTACCACACACAGACTGATTCGAATAACGAGATACCATGTGTCCGATTATCTGGCATTGATAGCATCGCATAGGAGGCGGGATCTACGGCCTCACATCGCAACGATAGCTTGTTACCTTGAATTTCTCTGGTAACACTGACAATTTGAAGGAGACTATGAACGCACCCGTGGCAACGTCTTCACCGTTGATTTTGCATGTGATTCACCGGACGTGGGTCACGCCCCGGTGCTTCATGTCTTCCATCAATTCATCGTCAGTTTTCAGAATGAGATCACGGTGGAAAATAACTCCACGAACCAGATTCAAGGCTTTGTGCTCGTCCACCTTGACGGGCATGTCGCCAAAATGGTCGCACTTAAGCAACCGATCTGCTAAGAGCGCAGTGCTCGTCTTGAGAAGCAAACCAGCATTGCGCATTTTCTTAAGGTCCTCAAGTTCACCGTATACACCTTCAATATGTCGACTGAATGGAATCGATTTCACCAGCTTGAAATCGTGTCCATAGGTTCTGGTATCAACCAGGAACCTAGAGAAGCTGGAACCCAGAGTAACACGCGACGCTTGTTCCCAAGGGGTTGCCCACCCTTGGGAATTGAAAGTTAAAGACTTGGGTAGCGAACTACCCGAGGTGGCAGGGGGAGTTGTTTCGACGCCATGCCCGAAATCATCCTCCCCGAATGCCACCCACTCGATCATGGGTCTCTGTAGCCGAACCAAGCAGCCAAAGCAATACCCACCTGGTCATAGCCGGTACAGCCCGGGGTCCGATGTTGGGCGATGCTTAATACGGGAGGACTGAGGTAATGGGCACAAGGACTCACTTCCTCTGGTCACCCGCAATAGCATGTACCCCTCATCGTGTACAGAGAACTAAATGTAGGAAAAATAAATAAACATAATGAATAAGAATATGTTCTTCTGGCATTCGGGTGTTCGGGGACCTACAGCCAGGGTACTTGACACTCCCCCCGCCGCTTCATGAGTGGTTACTGACACGGGCTTTCGAGCGTAGTCGCACAAGTAGGAGCTCCATCTCCGAGCAGCACGCACATCAAAAATTTAGAACGGTCTACAACTGACCCTCAACAAAACAATAAAAAATAAAGAGGGGACCATGCCCAAATAACCCTTTAAGTCACCTTCTACGACAGGCAGGGATTACCTCTGAATGTATTCAGCCCCTCCCATCCACTGGAGGCCCAACACAATATACCAAACCGCAATCCATGTCCGCACCTAGGTCACCCCGTTTAGACGCCTCTTACGACAGGCAGGGAATACCGCGGGTGTATTCTACATGTGCATCCCCCACCCGCAGGGGGTGTGCTTCGCTGATTTCGTGGGGGAGGTTAGAGAGGTAGTCCTCTCTTCCCAGCTCCCTTACCAAAACATAGGGGATGGGTGAGTGAGAGATGGGCTCCCTATCTCTCTTCCTAGAGGTCAACCGCCTTGGCGATGAGTCCCCTACCAAAAATAAAGCCCCGGCTAAGATGCGAGGACACTGTCACCTCTCTCGAGGCGACCGAGTGCTTCCTGCCACAAGCATATCTATTTATAGCGTTATTGAGCGGGTGCGGGTGCGCAGATCCGCGAGCAGTAGAAAGCGTAATGCACGCGCAATGACTGGCGATAGTTGCGCACTCTGGAAGTAGAGAATATAAATTCATCTCCAAATTTTTCGACTATCGACGCGCGAGCATCGACTGGCGAACGTTTCCCACTCTGGTAGAAGGGAATGTAAACACATCTCGACATATTTTGATTGTCGATACGCGCGCAACTTGACGGGGCTTAGCCACACACCACGTGCTTTCGACATGTGTGAGGCGCAGATGTTTGAAAAAGAGAACGACTCTAACGTCACAGCTGTCACCTTGACGGGGTTAGCCACTCACCTCGTGCTTTTAACAGGTATGTGCCGCGGAATTTTGAAGAAAGAGAACGACCCTAACCTCACAGTTGTCATATTGACTCTCCTCACAGACGCCATCTTAGAAGGGCGTATCCTATTTCCATGTGCTTTTTTGTTTGACAGGAGTTATCTCGAACACGTGCTGCGGTGGGGTAACCTTACAGACACTATCTTGGAAGGGCCTAACTACACAGAGCCTAGTTTTACGGTTAGATGCCCTTCTCCAACACAACGCTATCTTGCAAGATGCCCTTCCCGAAGATATGATAATCCTGACAGCGTATACTTTCACGGCTAGTTGCCCTTGCCGTCGCCACCGTAGGCCTCTCCCACCACACCACCACACCATCATTGGCGACCTTACGTCACCATCCGACAGACAAATGACTATGAACGTAGTCCCACCCCATCATCTGTCCTAGTTTTACGGATAGGCTACTAGATGCCCTTTATGATGTAGAGAAGACAAAAAGATGAAATGAATCCAGTTTTCAGCTGTACCTATCGTAGTCGCCATTTCTTAGGCTGTACGTCTCCATCCGACAGACCACTTAGTTGTGCAGTCTGCGCTTGGCTTTACGTCACTATCCGACTGACACTGTTTTGGAGGGGACCTGGCTCAGTTCAAGACTTTACGTCTCCATCCGACGGACAAATGACGTGACGTCACAGCGTTACCTGCCTCCTCCTTATGAACAAGTCTAAACATGACGACAGGAGCTCAAACAAACTGTGCAGGTTCTATCCTGTTACAGAGGACCGGAAATGCATTTTGCTGTGACCACTTAAGATGGCGAGTGACATACATTCTTTGAATGCACATGTATTTTTATGTTTAGAACATACATGGTCTGTTGTTGTCTTACCTTGCTTATATACTTTCAAATATACATGTATTTTGTAATAAGCAGTAATAACATGAACAGTCAGCATACAACCCCTTGTTTTCTAAACAGAAAAACTCACCTTGTTTATAAATATTTTTTTGCTAGTTCTTTACGTCGCACCGACACAGATAGGTCTTATGGCGGCGATGGGACAGGAAAGGCCTAGGAGTTAAAAGGATGCGGCCGTGACCTTAATTAAGGTACAGCAACAGCACTTGCCTGGTGTGAAAATGGGAAACCACGGGAAAAAATTTTCAGGGCTGCCGACAGTGGGATTCGAACCCACTATCTCCCGGATGCAAGCCCACAGCCGCGTGCCCCTAACCGCACGGCCAACTCGCCCGGTGAGTATAAATATATGCTAGGTGAATGAGAAGGTTCCGGTAAGGGGGTGAGGAATAAAACATTGGAAATTGACACACAGACAACCTAGAACGCGAACCTACAATCTTCTACATAGGAACTTACAACTGTATGTCTCACTCAGTATAAAAACAATCGAAATTGACGTTCAAGTAACCTAGATTGTGACACAATCACATTGCCATCGAGCGTGAATAAAATAAGTCACAATGACAGCCATGGATCCGAACCCTAAGGTCAAGAGGAAAAATAACGGGAATATACCTCACTCCTTATTTCTGCGAGCCAGCTACACATGCACATAAAAAACGCGACGGAAAACTTTGACATAGTCACATTGTAAAGAAATGTCTATCACACACATGCAATCGAACCCTGAATTGAAGGGGAATCTACCTCACTCCTTATTTCTCTGAGCTGCCCATACACACATGTACATATATATTATCACTGCTCGGAATAAAACGACGGAATTCTTTTGTTATAGCATACTCATATTTAGAACATACATGGTCTGTTGTTGTCTTACCTTGCTTATATATTTTCAAATATACATGTATTTTGTAATAAACAGTAAGTGAGCATACAATCCCTTGTGTTCTAAACAGAAAAAATCTTACTTTGATTATAAATGTATGCTAGGTGAATGAGGAGGGCGCGGTAAGGGGGGGTTGAATAAAACCTAAGGAGTTAGTTCCACATGCTACGGGGACCATACCAATATGCTGCCTATCACAACGGATTATATGTTACCAGTTCTAAACTTTTCTGATCATTACAAAAAATAATACATGTATACACGAGTAAGATAACAACAGACTATGTATAATTGTCACAAAGAAACGCACAACATTTGATGATGAAAGAAACGGGAAACTACTCCGCATCTTGCAACAGTGCACGAATATAAAACAATGCAACGGAATTTGTCAAGCAAATGCTGTGAGCTGGCCCCCACTCACGCAGTAGAAAATTAAAATAAGGGCACTACATTTAATGATAAAAGCAACGGGAAACTACTCCACTCTTCACAACACTTACAACACTGCACACTATGCAACGGAAAATTGGCGTGTCAAGCAAATGCTATGAGCTGCATCCACACACGTAAAAATATATCATCACTGCACGCAGTGAAATATCTTAGACATAGCATACACACACCTTATTCACATTATTTCCTTACCTCAGATTACCATTATACTTAGATATAAAATGAAAAATAAGGGAAAATTAATCATATTTAAGATAGGTCTGCACTCAGTGAATGAAGAAATGAATAAGTGTAAGAGCGTGCCGGGCAGGGGCGGGTATTGCACATACAGGACGCAACAGTCGACAACATGGCGCTGTCCAAAGCTGCACGTACAAGTATCCTCTCTGAAAATAACTTTTTAAATTGGACAATTTTGAAACGACCGCGGAGGAGGGAGTGCGTGAATGAAGTGTGTTTGAAGAGTGCTGTTTATGGAGGGTATCATCACTTATTTCGAGTTTTAAGAAGTCACGAGGAACACTTGGTACGTTACACAAGAATGTCAATTTCAAAATTTGATTATATCCTTAGCAAAGTTAAAGACGATCTGGAAAAACAAATAACCCACTGGAGAAAATCTATCGGTCCAGAGGTTTGTCTGAGGTAAGTCAGTTTCATATGGATTATATTAGCATTACTTTTGCATTTGAAATTAAATGAGCCGGTAGAGGTGGTAAATAAAGGTTAGAGTACATCCTCTTTAAAGTATAGTAAATGTATTGGAGCTAGGTCATTTCATAAAACAAATGAAATCAGAATTAAAGAGCCCCTAAGAAAACTTTTTTGAATGAGTATGTAAAACAACACAAACTGTTTTCATGTAGATATTTAACTTTATATTTTACCGCTGCTGTTGTGGAGTCTCATAGTTGGAATGTTTCAAGAGCAACACCATGCTCTGATTTAGCCATTTTCGCATCAGTGAAAAGCTGCGTAATTTTATTTCTCATTGTTAACTTTCCTAAAGCTGACATATCTTTAAAATGAGGAAGCAAGCTCATTAAAAACTTATAATATTCACACTGTTCACTACCTTTTTTAAGGAGTTTGATCTTTTGCTCTTCTACCAGTAACGATTCCTTTGCATTGACTTTTGTCTTACGGGGATTTTGAGAACGTAAATTTGAGCTAGGGTGGGACATACATGAGGGAGTTTCAGGACGTGATGAAACAGTCGAACACTCACCTTCTACATCCACCAAACCGCCCTGTTTTTGTGACTGCGTGCCATCGCCGCTATCATCCATCAAGTACATCGAAGTTCATGTCATTGGGAGACGGGGATGAAATCGTAGGGGACGGGTTCAGGTTTCCAGAAGTTGTACATGGATTCATCTCATCTTTCAAATAGTAGAGCAACTCAAAAAATGGTCGGGTCGAAAGTTGCGTTTTACCGCCGACATCACAAGATTTATATTTCATAGGCATTTTCAATTCCTTTCTGTAATGATCTCTCATGTTCTTCCATTTACTTCGAGCTTCGTCCTCTGAAAAAGGAAAAACATTTCTGCAACAAACCCCTTTTCTGAGCTAATGGGAAGCTTGGTATTAAGTCCCTGAACTTACCGTCCCATTGTAGGTCGGCCACAGCTGCTGCAATAGAGCAATATCCAACTCTTAAATCTTGGGGTCGTAGCGGGCGTATTTCGGTCACGATATTGACAAACGATGGGGTTCAGAAGAGAGCCTAACTACTTTAAATGAGAAGCCGAAACGTGCTTAATAAATTTTATTAAATTATCAAAGGCAAAAATTATATTTATAATACAATTCATCAGAAAAGAAATGTACTTAATTAACATTTAAACGCAGTCACACTGCAATGCGAGAATGTTGTCCTTTTATATTTATCGAAGAACTTTCTTCAGAGGAAAGTAGAAAATACCATAGAATAGTGGACAGCGAAAACTATAAAGAAATAATAAAACTTGAAAATCGGGCACCATTTGATCCAAACTTTAACTGAGAATTAATCCACACGATCCTTGGTAAATCTGACCTTCAACAAGTAGAATTCCAGATTTAAATTTAATTAAGGTAATCCGCCGGTCTGATACCCGGTCGTATATGGAAACACCCGCCGAATGGACCCTAAATCGAACCAAAGTGACTATCAGTAGCTTTGGATAGGTTGCGAAATATTATTGGAAAGCATGGTGTTCACTACAAGTTAACAGCAACAGTCATAATTTAAACAAATTCCACCATGTATTGTCATCTCGAGACACCCTTAAGTTATGGAATAACCGCGATGCCGAAACATGCATCACCCAAAGAGCTGTTCAGAAGGAACCAACAACAACTCTATCCGAGAGCATCTTAACGTTACGTCGTTCTGAAGGAACAAAACTCCGAAATGCAGGAAACACTTATTCATCATGCAGTTAGTTGAAATGCTAAACACTGAAGTTAAAGAAAAAGTGGTAAGTCACTGGAAAATCTTATAAAACTAACTTTCAGTTTAAAAATGGCTATGTCAAGTTTAATAAATTTACAAGTCCACACGATTAAAAAATCAGAGGAAATCTTCTACATTCCCAAAATTACGACTATCATTACAAATCAGTCTACCTATGCTTGTCCCAATAAACTAAACTACAAGTTATTGGCAGACCAATGTCTTACCTAAGATAAAGTGAAAGAGAGAAAATTGAAAATAGAATGCATCAGCAGCTGACGAATCGAAACCGCATTCGTAACTCAAGTCTCACATAAATAAGCTAAGTGTCCACACGGCACTATCAATGGATATCGGACATCTGAACGATACATTATTAAGTCGAGAAAACAAAATAATAAACTTCAGTTCATCGAACCTGAACGTGTCTGACTAGCAGCAATAATCAATCTCCATCAGCCAAGTATCCACGTTGGACAACCCTCACGTTTATGCCACCACTGGTTCCATGCTATTTTGGAAACACCTTCTGGCTACTAAGGATTATGCCGAAACATGGCCTCAACAATACTTAGCTAACACTCTTCGCATTTGAATCCACTACTGCTGACACTACCATCGTTCAAGTCACTTCGCAAAATACCTAACCTAAGACTGAACTACATACAGACGACAACCTAATTCTGTCGTCGAGCCTACATAGGGTCTACGCACTCTAACAATAACGTCTATATACACACGCATCACCCTAAACGTATCATTGAGCGTAAACGGGGATGTCTACTTATCCGTATATTCCTACGATACGCGCAATGTCCTAAATCTATCGTTGAGAGGAAACTGTGTTATCTACCCATCCCCTACAATCTCAGGTGAAATCGTAACTTCAAACACAATCGCTGGTATTTAACTTTAAACCTTGTCGAAACTCGAACACAATGAAACGAAGCTTGCCACAGGATGAACGCAAGTATGGAAATAAAAATATGTCCAATCCTTCCAATAAACGTGAAATTGAAATTAACAATATGCGGTAACTTTAAATCCATGACACAAACACAATCTCAACATACGCAATGACGTTCCGAAAATGAAGTATAATTTCAACACTCGTCTAAATTTACGTGAATATCGCTGAAACAGTAATCATCACCATCACAAGACATCCGCAAAATAATTCTTGTGTGAGGCCCAAAATCGCCCACCATTCTCACTGTTCCAAACATTTCTATCCACGAACTATCCATTGAAGTAACTTTCCATCGATCTACATAAGCCAGATTATCACTTTAAATATCGTCCAATATTCTATCCCACAATGTTTCCAATCAGATGATAATTTTCGTCTCGTAATAAAAAATATACTGAATGGAAATTCGTTACAATAATTAAATAATAACACCAATCGTGTTTCAGAATGCCCTTTGTTCGTGAGGTCGCTTATCATAAAATGCACTATACTGGTTTTACATAGAATCGTCATTTGAACTTAACTGCCAAGAGCTACAATCCTCTAGAGAAATTGTTTATCTTCGGAAAATTCTAGACTCGAAATCATGATAGGCGTAACAACGCGTTCTCTCCGATCCTGATCACCTTTATATCAGTCAGATGTTCCTGATTGCTAACAGGACTTCGACATCTTATACAGCCTGTCTCAGAAATATCACATTTTAACATACAGCCTGCGTCAGAACTTCGTCTCTATCGACAATTATAGCCTACCATCCGCTACACGTTTATTATTCATAAAATACAGGCTTCCTCTGCCTTCTACTCTATTGTAAATATGTATTTCATTGCGGAATTCTGTAATTCGGCTTCTCGCTGTTTTGGTTTGCCAAATAAATAAATAAACATTTTCTTAGCTACTCACATATATTTTATTTCCAAAGCAATCCTTTTCTTCCTGTCCAACTTGCCAAGCACTCGTAACACCAATGACAAACACTGCTGTAAGAATCTTTTAATTTACTTCTTTACATCTTTCCGGCCTCAAGAACATAGATAACATACCGTGATTTTCATATCACAAAATACACGGTGTTACAAAATTTATGCTTCCCAATAATACATATAACCTCTGTCAGACTTCAATAATTATAATTATAATTATTATTATTACTATTATTATTATTATTATTATTATTATTATTATTATTATTATTATATTTTTGAACTCATGTGATATTTGAATTTATCATGTTCACCACGACTACATTATCGTTATCACCTTCCTAACTTTTATCAGTTTGAACAATATTACTTCCATTTTTAGCACGATATTTGAACTTCGCATTTTACAGTTTCTTAACGTGTTTTTGACCACACCGAAGAGTTTCACAAGCAGACAAGATATATATAGACATTTTGCCTGATCATTTTTAAATACTAGTTCGACACACGCACTGTAATATTTTATTGGGACAAACAAATTCTATCTACAACGTTAATGCAATATATAGACAGACCTGTTTTGGAGTCATCTTGGAGTTCTGGTTACTTATTAGCCAGCTGACCTCAGATTTAGCTGCACATGACTGTAGAATACATCATCTTATAGATTACATTCAAATACACAGTTTTTACACTCGCTATTAATTAACAACAACACAAATGACGCACTATTCTTGCTCGTTATCACGCGAACGTACTTCTCAGCCGCTTTGCAGCAACAAACTGTCTGTGGGAACGGCCCTTCCCTTCAACACTGGCAGACCAGGTGTTTAAAAAACATCAGACTTCACTGGATTTCTTACTAGCCTCCCAACTTCCCTCACTGATTGGCAATGCAGAAGAGTAACATAAAACCAGCTACAGTTAATGTAGAATATTTATGCCTTATAGTTTTGATCGGCAGAAGCTAAGGAAATTTTCTATCACTTTCAATTACATACTTTAACTCGAGCCATCTACATAAAAATATAACACAAGTTATTTTGAGGACACAATTCGCGCACTTTCTCGGAGACGAGCGACGTGGGTTCATCCGCCCAGACCTTCAGATAGAATGTGTAAATGTAGGTGGAGGGGATTCCTTTTATAAGGCTCGAGATGACGCTACCCTGATCTGAAGTCTGGTGCTGCAATCCTCTAATTCCATAACCGCTGGACCAATCTTCTTGAAATTTACTCCAAAAATTCAGACAGAATTATAATTCACGGTGGTGTTTTTTGTATTTTTCCCATACTTGCAACGGGCTTAATAAATTTATTTCTGTCATGTAACTTCGCGCGCTTACTTAGGATTCGACCTTCGCATGTGCCACAAATCCGCCAATATGGAGGCCATTATCTCTCCAGGCTTAGTTACATTTAAATTCACCCTGTGGATTCTGTCTTCATTTAATGTTTATTAATAATTTCAATCCTTTATTCCTGAAATAACTACGTTGCCAAAATATCACGTTATGAAGGTACTCTATAAATCATTAAATTAATCAGTACTCGATATCAGCCGAAGTATCCCAGTATTTCACGAGCGGGTGACTCTCTCTTTGCTGTGAGTTCTGGACCACGGGTGAGATACTCTCGCAATAAAACATGGCTGCGCCAAAAAAATTATTTGTAGCAGCAATATTTTTCTGTAATATTTTATCTTCGTAGAATTATGGGTTTATAATACACCTACAAGGGCGAAATGTTTACGCATGAAGGGGAAACTTTTATACATATATATTTCTACACAATTTTGAACTGTATGGAAGAATTTTGTCATCACAATGAACCATAATTCTACTGAGGTCTTCCCACTCATTCTCTTTGTTGACGTAGGGCTTCGTTGCTCTCCCGTATCTTCCTGTTCTCCTCTGCCAACTGTAAGATCCCATTATAAATATCATCGGCAAAATCTTCTCTTAAAGATGAGTACTCTGGACATTCCTGTTCTTTCTCTGGTTTACTGCAACTGCTCGCATGTCCTCGGAGTTTTTCTTCGACTTGTTTTTGTCTCGTTGTGACAGCAATGTTTACGGGCTGTAATACTTCTTCTTCTTCTCCTTGTTCGACGACCATCTCCCCTGCTGGTAAACAGACGTAATCAGATGGTGGGACACTTTATTCCGGTTTATGGTAAACCTTAAAATTGACGGCCTTGAATATGGCCTCTCTACTACCGTCCAGGCCCTTAATTTTGTAGGAATTATTGCCGAAGCTTTTAATAACCCTGAAAGGTCCAACATATAAAGGAGGAAATTAATCATGGACGTTCTTTTGCGGTTTGGACACCATGGGTCTCCTAACAAGCACAAGTTCGTTTTAGTCCAAGGGACATAGGAATCTCTTGTTTCTCAGCCGGCGCAACCGGCGATCTGCCTGCCGACGTAGATGTTCTGCCTATTCTGGATTCATATTTTCTGTGATGGTCGTTGGTCGCTGGGGCATTTGACTACACCATGCCACGATCTCATAGGATATCGGTAGAAATGTACAACGGATGGAATTCTCCCTATAGATTCGTGTACATTGTGGTTTACAAAATTTACTATCAGGGGTAACACTTCAACCCACTTAAAGTGCTCTCGGGCGCAGTAGATTCTTCGGAATTTTGCAATCACTTGCATTACTCTCTCGCTAGGATTTATCTCAGGATGTCTAACACTACTGAGAATATGGTGGATTTCCAGGTTCTGAATAGCAGTTTTAAACTGTGCAGAAGAAAACTGGGGACCATGATCTGTAAGAAGAAACGTTGGTGTACCCATCCCCGGAATGATGTTGCGAGAAATACATCTCAAGACAAGCTTAGAATTCGTTTTCTGCTTTGGAAACATTGTCGTAAATTTGAAGAAGACGTCAATAGTTATCAGGACGAACTGGTTTGCACGCTTTCCTTTCACGAGGGGCTCATTGGTATCCTTCGCAAACAGCTCTTTTGGTTGTGAAGGTGAGAGAGGATTAGGTGCTTGTCTAATCAAGTAAGGGTTTGCCTTAACCCGCTTGCATGTATCACATGTGATGATGATATCCCTGACATTCTCCCTTAAATTCACCCAGGTAAATGTTTCCTGAATAGTTGACACCACCTTATCGATCCCTCCATGACCGATAACTCTGTGCACGTGCTAGATTAATCCCTTTTGTAGCTGCGCTGGTACCAAATTCGGGATTTAACATGATCGTTGTCTACAAATTTCACAAGCGTGTTATTTACAAATAATTATTTGTTAGATAGCCTTTTGGATGGCAAAGTATCGTGGATCCTCAGCTGGAAGTGTCCCTCGAAGGTAAGGCATCATTTTTCCGCAGAAAAGTTCTCTCATTTGTATTCCTCCTAATTGTCTTCACTCTGACAGAAAATCTTGGTCTTCCTGGACTATGTCTAAATGGTTTACGACATTCTCTTCCTCGTCAGGATTTCTACTTAACAAGTCAGCCAACACATTTGACTTCCCTGAACAGTGCTCAACCTCAAAATCAAATTGTTGAATGAACAGGGCCCACCTGGTCACACGTTCGCTCGCAACAGCAGTTTTCATAATAAAAGTTAGTGCTTTAAGTTAGTGCTTTTTGTTCGGTCTTAATGACTATGTGAAACCCATAAATCATTTTTCCAATGCTGCAATGCTAGAACAATAACCAAAATCTCCAATACCGTTACGCTCTACTTGATTTCACGCGATCTTAACTTCCGGCTATAGAAAGACAAATAGTTCCTATTATGGGGCTGGTCTGAAAATTCCTGATATAGAAGTGCCCGATTCCCACGGTGGATGCATCAGTCTGCAAAATTTACGCTTTCTGAAAATCGGGATAACCTAGCTTGACGCTATTTAGTAAGAGCTCTTTATTTTTCCTGAATGCTTCCTCGTGTTCTGAACTCCACTTCCATCTATTATTTTTATGAAGCAAACTCTGAAGTGGGGCCACGACTTCGGTTTAATTTAAGCAATGCTGGGAGAATAATTGCAAATTCCAAGGAATTGACGGACATTCTTAATTTTGAGTGCCCTTGGGAACTTATCTATGGCTTGGAATTTCACCGGATTTAGGCGAAATCCCTCACCATCAATAACATGGCCAAAACAAGACTTCCTTCTGACAAATATGATACTTATTTAAGTTGATTTTGAAACCTGATGCTCTTAAATTTTCGAGCAATTTTCTCAAATCCCGGATGTTCTCATCGAAACTTGCTGACGCCAGCAGTATGTTATCAACATAACGAGGGGGCGCAGCCTTAACCTCATCAGTGTGATATCGATCTGGGGCGCGTATTAGAGCTGCACCGGCATTTTTAAATCCAAAAGGCAAACTTTGAAGACGTACGTCTGTTGATCGAAAATGAAGCCAGTAAACAAATTTGATTTCTGTTCCAAACTGATGTGGCAATGTGAGGATGTCAGATCTACACTAATGAAGCGTGATTTTCCCCTAAAAGTTTTGATGACCTCATTGATAGGACTCGCCTGATCATATTCTGGGATCAGTCATTCATTTAGAGCAGGAGCGTCCAGACAAACGCGCAGTGGCCCAACTGGTTTTTGAACCCCGGCCAACGGGTTTAAATATGGAGTAGGATGCTTCGAGATTAACCAATTCTCCTCCATTTCCCTAATAATTTTGGCAGCTTGGGTGTAGGCTAAGGCCTCCTCTTAAAAGGTGTCCTATCCGTAACAGCTAAAGCATACGTGGAGTTAGGAATTAGACTCGGTTTGGAACCGAACACGGATATATGTTCCATAAGGAGAGCTCTAAGTTGTTCCTTTTCCTCCGCAGTGACAGGAAATGCAGCTACCTTTAACCCTGTAAAGGCCTCGTAATCGGTGTCAACCTCAGCTTCCAAAACGTCATGCTGCTCTTCAAGATGAATCCCCTCGTCCTCTACAATGCCACTTTCACCAGGGACTCCCTCTATTGAATTTACGAGAAATAAACCCTGGGCAACCTGTCCGCCATATTTCAATGTCTAGTCTTCTTCCAATTCCTCATTTAATTGAACGAATTCTGATCCATCTTCTTTCCTGAATTCAATTTGGTTTCTACTCAAATCAATTACGGCGTTAGTTTTACGAATGAAATCGGCTCCTAGAATTACATTGTAGTGCATCTTGGAATGACAAAAAAGTATGAGCAAACGTTGAATATCCAATCTGGACATCAAATATGATTGTACCTTACGAACAGCAAATTTGTCGGGTATAACCCCTCGAAATTTTACATTTGACACGAATTACTGGCAGTTTTTCCGTTGTCTTAAATCATCAAAAAGACCTTGAGAAATGATGCTAATACTGGGCCCGGTATAAACCAAAGATTTTATTTGGAAATTGTATATACGGACATTGATTAGAGGCAGTTTCTTCACTTGATTACCTTCCTGTTTTAAATGGTCCTCAACTAAATCATCGGAGGTAATGATCCACGAATCTATCTGTGCGACCACCCATTCATCTGATATCTCATGTTCACGAACTGTGGTTGCAGACTCTGAAATTTCCTCTATTGTGGTTTGGAGTTTTTTCTATCAAGTGCCGACTATGACTCCTGTTCAAAACTTGGTGCAAAAGGATTTCAACTGGAATTCCGATGATCCTGCCGATTTACAATCTAGTATTCTAGACTCTCAGCCCCAAAACCTTCCGTATTTACCTCCTGACGTTGAATGACTCCCTTCCATTTTCTCTTTCATGATCTCTCCTCAACCCATCCGTATATTGAGCACGTTCTCGTTATCTTTCGTACTCATTGCGTCGACAGTTCTGGACTCTGTTACTTCCCCAGTCTCTACGGTTAGTGTAGTCACTCCTGAAATTTCTGCGGTTATCTCCGCCAGCATCATATCGCCTACAGTAAGGGTTCCTTCTCTGAGGATAATTCCAATTACCCTTACGCCTTTTTCAATCCTCATTTCTGGAATGGGAATGCTCCGAGTTATTCCGGAATTTGCGCCTTCTATCGGTCGATTGTGGCTTTCCCCTGTTCCGATGTCCCTTGACCTCCCTCGGGAACCTGACTAACCGTATTCACGTGTTGCTCGTGAGATCGTCCTCCTCTGGGTGATAATTCATTATGCGTGTGATCTAGCTGTCTGAGCAACAGCTGCGCTTGTATAGGTGATTCAACATTCGATGCAATGAGCATCCTTTGCACCTCTAGAGGTAACTGTTTTTGGATGGCTTGAACCAACTCTTGCTCCGACGGTGGTGTCTCAAGCTCGCGAAATTTTACCAATTGAGCCGTGAAATACTCGCTGTACTTAGTAAGGCCTATTGCGGTGTACCGACGGGAGTATAGTTCCAGTTTTAGAATCTGTTGAACTTCCGTGCTCCAAAACTTATTCAAAGGTGCCCTTTGGAACCTGTCAAATGTGTCAACATGATACCGAAAGCCTTTAAACCATAAGAGTGGTTCCCCCTCGAGATATCTTTCGGCTACCCTTAATTGCCGCTCTTCAGGAATCTTAGCGTCACGAATGTATTCCCTAAGATCCTTAAGAATTCCTCTTGGAGTGGTATGTGGACCTCCATTAAATTTCTTAGGCTGGTCCTCATGTAGCCTAATCATGTTGATGACATTCGTAACCCGTGAGCCTTGAGATCGACTGGACTCAACATTTGAACTCTGACCGCTGTTATTTACATGACTGACATTTGGCAATTGACCACCAAAATCTGAATTAAGAGCTGTAGGGTTTGGTTCAATACTTTATCCACATTGGATAGCATATCGACCAAGCTACTGATCCAACTATTGACTTCGTTCTTAATGAATCTGACATTCTTATCCGTTTCCTCCTGGCCTAAAGTAATTTCTCTCAAGTCTTCCTCCATACAACTACTCCTATCGTTGAACTCCCGGGTGTGTTTATTTCTTATTCCAACTAATTCCTCATGGATTTCTTTAATCAAAATTTCAGAATCCTCACTAGTTTACTAATTGTTTCTTCACTAATTTGCAATAATTTCTTTCCCACGGTTTCAGATTTCGACATTAATTTACTGTCCAGTTCCCCACTGATTACCTCTATCTTGCAATCCAATGATTTAATGTCAGTTGATAAAATTTCACGCTGTACCTCTACCATGGTTAACATTTTCTCCTTCTCCTGACCAATCGAATTCCGCATCTCTACGACTTGTTGGGTAACGTCGGCCTTAAATTCCACATGGCTTTCGATCAACTGTATATGTGCCACCTGGCTCTCCATTAAATGTTTGTCAAGTTCCGTCCTCATCTCCTCCTGACTATCACATAATATACAGTACATGTCGCAGCTTTCATCGAAACGCTTGTCCATATCGGTTTTCAAACTGTCTTGTATTTTGGAAAATTGCCTATCAAAATCATTCTTTAAATTTACCTCAACTTCCGCGCAATGTTTATCCATTTCGTTCCTTTTTTCAGCCTGGTTATCATCAAAACACTGATTGAGTTTACCTATCTCTCCCTTAAATTCCTCCTGAAGTTCCATGCAACTAGCCTGTGTCTCTTGATCCGCGTCCTTTAATCCAACATTTAAATCATCGCTAGACTATTTACAGCTACTTTGGGTATCCTCAATCCTACCCTTTAAATCGTCACTATCACTATCGTCTAACTTATCCGCCAAACACCCACTTCGAACGTTCATGTTCTCCATTTTACTATTCAAACTATCATTCTGGACTTTCATGTTCTTCTTCATCTTTCTATTCAAACTTCCATTATGAACCTTCATGTCCTCCATCATCTTCCTTTGCAGATCCACCGTCACCTGACTTTCTATCGCAATACAAGAAAATACAGAAATGAGTACGCTGGCTGTTAATGCAACCAGGATACTCCATACTACTATGGAAAGATTTCACTACCTACTGCGTTATCGCATACAAACGCTAGTAAAATTTTAACGCACAAAAACTAACAACTTTGCAACAGTTGCCTTATTTAAATTTAATTCATGTGGCTTGTATTACAAATAGTTTAATTATAGGAAAATTCTGAAGTTAATAAGGTAAACTGGATAAATATCCAAAACCGTATTGCTTCCATTTAATTAATTAGTTATTGAACATGCTAACGCATAAATTATCAGCCTAATTCAACCTTACCATTTCCAAAATTTATTACAAAAACATGAATTAAACTTCAATAAAGCCTTAAATACCGGTTTCCTTAAATGCATTGTGATTATTATTATTATTATCATTATTATTATTATTATTATTATTATTATCATTATCTACCAAGTAGTTATGCTCGTTTTTAAACATGATAATATTTAGCAATCTCAATGGGCATAATTCGTTTAACTGTGGCTCAGCGATAGTCTTCATCTGCTTGTATTATTTATAATGTGGCATAGGCCTCAACATTATTTTATATTATCGTAAAACATAAAAGATTTCAAAATATAATTCTCTAAACGTTATCGTGGCACCTCATCGTTATCGTCCCACATTCGAACCCGCCAATTCTTACTGAGGTCATGGCGCGTATAGATTATCATAATCGTTATCGTGCCACCTCATCGTTATCGTGACACCAAGCTCCACGCTTGGGCCGCCACTTCTTACTGAACCCTTGAACTTAACGTTCCATCGTTGGTCGGGCAGAGCTGCAGCAATAGAGCAATATCGAACTCTTAAATCTTGGGGTCGTAACGGGTGTATTTTTGTCACGATATTGACCAAACGATGGGGTTCAGAAGAGGGCCGAACTACATTAAATGAGGAGCCGAAATGTGCTCAATAAATTTTATTCAAAGTTTTCAAAGGCAAAATTTATATTTATAACATCATTCATCAGTAGAAATATGTACGTATTTAACATTTAAACACCGTCACATTGCAATGCGTGAAAGTTATCTTTGTATATTTATCGAAGAACTTTCTTCGGAGGAAAGTAGAAAATGTCACAGATTAGTGGGGGGCAAAAACTAGTAAAACGAAAATAAAACCTGAAAATCGGGCACCACTTGATCCAAACGTTTTCTGAGTATTAATCCACACGATCCGTGGACAATCTGACCCTCAACTAGTAGAATTCCAGATTTACATTTATTTAAGGTTATCCACCAGTCTGATACCCTGTCGCAAGTGGGAACACCCGCCGAATGGACCCTTAATCGAACCAAATCGATTATCGGTTGCTTTGGATAGGTTGCGAAATATTACTGGAAAGCATGGTGTTCATTACAAGTTAACAGCAACAGTCGTGACTTTAAAAAATCCACCATATATTGTCATCATTTGACCACCCTTAAGTTTTGGAAATACCCCGATGCTGAAACATGCATCACCCGAAGAGCTGTTCAGAAGGAACCAACAACAACTCGATCCGAGAGGATCTTACGTTACGTCGCTCTGAAGGAACAAAACTGCGAAATGCAAAAACACTTATTCATCATGCATTTAGAAGAAATGCTAAACACTGAAGTTAAAGAAAGAGTGGTAAATCACTTGAAAATCTTCTTATAAAACTGACTTTCAGGTTATAAATGGTTATGTTAAGTTTAATAAATTTACAAGTTCACACGATAAAAATTCAAATGATATATTTCCATTCCCAAAATTACGACTATCATTACAAGTCTGTCTACCTATGCTTGTCCCCATCAACTAAATTACAAGTTATTGGCAGACCAATGTCTTACCTAAGATAAAGTGAAAGAGAGAAAATTGAAAATAGAATGCATCAGCAGCTGACGAATCGAAACCGCATTCGTAACTCAAGTCTCACATATATATGCTAAGTGTCCACACTGCACTATCAATGGATATCGGACATTGAACGATAAATTATTAAGTGGAGAAAATAAAATAACAAACTAAAGTTCATCGATTCTAGACGTGTGTGACTAGCAGCAATAATCAATCTCCATCAGCTAAGTATCCACGTTGGACAACCCTCACGTTTATGCCACCACTGGTTCTATGCTATTTTGGAAACACCTTCTGGCTAGTAAGGATTATGCCGTAACATGGCCCCAATAATACTTAGGTAACACTCTTCGCATTTGAATCTACTACTGCAGACACTACCATCGTTCAATTCACTTCCCAAAACATCTAACCTAAGACCGGACTATATACAGATGATACCCTAACTCTGTCGTCGAGCTTACAGTGTCTACGCACCCTAACAATAACGTCTATATACACAAGCATCATCCTAAACCTATCGCTGAGCGTAAACGGGGATGTCTACTCATCTGTAAACTCCTATGATACCCGCAACGTCCTAAGTCTATCGTCGAGCGGAAACTGTGTTATCTACCCATCCCCTACAATCTCAGGTAAAATCGTAACTTCAAACACAATCGCTGGTATTTAACTTTAAACCTTGACGAAACTTGAACACAATGAAACGAAGCTTGCAACAGAATGAACGCAAGTCTGGAAATACAAATATGTCCAATCCTTCCAATAAACGTGAAATTGAAATTAACAATATGCGGCTATTTAAAATCCATGACTCAAACCCAATCTCAACACACGCCGAGACGTTCCGAAAATGAAGTATAATTTCAACACTCGTCTAACTTTACGTGAATATCGCTGAAACAGTAATCATCACCATCACAAGACATCTACAAAGTAATTCTTGTGTGAGGCCCAAAATCGCCCACCATTCTCACTGTTCCAAACATTTCTATCCACGAACTATACAGTGAAGTAACTTTCCATCGATCTGCATGAGCCAGAATATCACTTTATGTAACGTCCAATATTCTATCCCACAATGTTTCCAATCAGATGATAATTTTCGTCTCGTAATAAAAATATACTGAATGGAAATTCGTTACAATAATTAAATAACACCAACCGTGTTTCAGAATGCCCACTGTTCGTGAGGTCGCTTATTATAAAATGCACTATACTGGTTTTACATAGAATCGTCATTTGGACTCAACTGCCAAGGGCCACAACCTTCTATAGAAATTGTTTATCATGGGGAAATTCTAGACTTGAAATCATAATAGGCGTTACAACGCTCTCCCTCCGATCCTGACCACCTTTAAATCAGTCAGCTGTTCCGGATTGCTAACAGGACCTCGGCATCTTATACATCCTCTCTCAGAAATATCACATTTTAACATACAGCCTTCCTCAAAACTTCGTCTCCATCGACAAACATAGCCTACTATCGGCTACACGTTTATTACTCATAAAATACAGGCTTCCTTTGCCTTCAACGTTTTCTTAACTACTCTCATAATATTATATTTCCAACACAATCCATTTCTTCCTGTCAAACTTGTCAAGCACTCATAATAGTCATGACAATCAATGTTAAAAGAATCTTTGAATTTACTTCATTACATCTTTCTGAACTCAAGGACAAAGATAACATACCGTGATTTTCTTATCACAAAATACACGGTGTTACAAAATTTATGCTTCCCAATAATAAATATAACCTCTATCACACTTCACTGGATTTCGGAAAATAGCAAATTCTACTCGACATTACTGTTACATACATGTTTTAACAGAGACATTTTCTTTATCCTGACGTAAATATTATTATTATATTGTTTGAACTCATATGATATTTGAATTTATCATGTTCACCACGACTACATTATCGCTATCACCTTCCTAACATTTATCAGTTTGAACAATATTACTTCCATTTTAGCACGATATTTAAACTTCGCATTTTACAGTTTCTTAACGTGATTTGTACCACACCGAAGAGTTTCACAAGCCGACAAGATATATAAACATTTTGCCTGATCATTTTAAAATACTAGTTCGACACAAGCACTGGAATATTTTATTGGGACAAACAAATTCTATCTACAACAGACCTGTTATGGAGTCATCTTGGAGTTCTGGTTACATATTAGCCAACTGACCTCATATTTAGCTGCACATGACTGTAGAATACATCTTCTTCTTATAGATTACTTACAAATACACAGATTTTACACTCGCTATTAATTAAGAACAACACAAATGACGCACTCTTCTTGCTCGTTATCATGCGAACGTACTTCTCAGCCGTTTTGCAGCAACAAACTGTCTGTGGGAAAGACCCTTCCCGTCCACACTGGCAGACCAGGTGTTTAAAAGACATCAGACTTCACTGGATTTCTGACTAGTCTCCCAACTTCCCTCACTGATGGGCAATGCACAAGAGTAACATAAAACCAGCTACAGTTAATGTAGAATATTTATGCCTTATAGTTTTCGTCGGCAGAAGCTAAGGAAATTTTCTATCACTTTCAATTAAATAAGTTAGCTTGAGCCATCTACATAAATATATAAAACAAGTTATTTTGAGGAAACAAATCCCTCACTTTCTTGGAGACAGGTGACGTGGGTTCATCCGCCTAGACCTTCAGATAGAATGTGTAAATGTAAGTGGAGGGGATTCCTTTTATAAGACCTGAGATGACGCTACCCTGATCATGAAGTCTGGTGGTGTAATCCACTAATTCCATAACCGCTGGACCAATCTTCTTGAAATATTTTATATTTTTCCAATACTTGCAACGGGCGTAATGAATTTATTTCTGACATGTAACTTATAGTGTTTTCTTAGGATTTGGCCTTCGCACGTGCCGCAAATCCGCCAATGCGGACGCCAACATCTCTCCAGGCTTAATTACATTTAAATTCACCCTGTGGATTCTGTCTTCATTTAATGTTTATTAATAATTTCAATCCTTTAATCCTGGATTAACTATGTTGCCAAAATCTCTCGTTATGAAGGTTTTCTATAAATCATTAAATTAATCAGTACTCGAAATCAGCCGAAGTATCCCGGTATTTAACGAGCGGGTGACTCGCTCTTTGCTGTGAGTTCTGGCCCACGGGTGAGATACTCTCGCAATAAAACATGGCTGCGCCAAAAATAATATTTGTAGCAGCAATATTTTTCTGTAATATTTTATCATCGTAGAATTATGGGTTCAGTATGAGTGTGGCGGGGGATGCATTTGGAAATTAGGGTGTAATATGTTAAGGGAAGGGACCCAAAATAGTAGGTCAAGCAGGGTTTCAGTTTAAGAGTAACAGACACTACCCCCGTGTTTATACTATGTACAGTAGTAGAGATGTATAAATTTTATGTTTAGAACTGGCAGCGTTGGTGGTCCTTATCACTTAGTGTTTTATTTCATTTTATAAAATATTTTATTTTTAAGGGATACGTCAAATGCTGCCACCCTGTTATTGTAAAATCTACCAAATGATTTTTACATCAATTATGATAACAAATTACAACCATTGTTGCTAATATATTAATTTGATTTTGTTTTAGGTATTTAGCCACAGGTGCTTCGTTTAAAACGCTGGCTTATTCTTTCCAAATGGGATATTCAACTGTGAAGTCCATTGTGATAGAGACGTGCAAATTACTGTGGAAAACCTAGTGGAAGATCACATTCCCGTGCCCATTACTGAACGATTGAAGCAATCAAGAGCGAGGTTTTGGGACTTATGGACCTTCCTAAATTGTTTAGGAGCTCTTGATGGAAAGCACTGCAGAAAAAATGTCCTCCACATTCTGGATCGAAATTCTATAACTACAAAATAAAAATTCTGTGTAGTCCTGCAAGGTTTGTCTGATCCGGAATACAAATTCTTAGCCATCGACGTAGGTGCGAAAGGTAGCCAGAATGACGGCGGTACGTTTGCTGCTTCTTCACTGTACGCAAGCCTGAAAACAACGCTTTCAATATACCCCCAGACTGCGAACTTCCTACTTCTTCTGAAATATTACCAAACGTTCTCATTGCAGACAATGCATATTCACTGAAAACGTAGTGCTGAAGCCATGTGCGCGGAAAGATCTTACTCCTGCAAAAACAACATTCAATTATCGATTGTCACGAGACCGGAGGTGTATTGAATGTGCTTTCGGCATACTCTACTCAAAATGGCGCATTTTTCAGAAAAACAGTGAAACGATAGTACCTGACGCTATAACAGTAATAAAATGTGGTTGTGTTCTACACAATGTTGTGAGGCACAAAGATGGTGAAAATGACTCCGTGTTCAGAGAAGTGCGTTTTAATGCACTTCGAGCCACAACTCTACACGAACAAAGGAGAAGTAACAGATACACATCTCGAGCACTGGTGATCAGAGATAAATTGGCCAACTGTTTAAAAACACAAAGACTATAGTGCAGGGCCTCTCAGGGTGCAAAAGACGACTTCGCTTGGTTGACCAGAGTGCAGGCCCCCACTCATCGATTTGGAGCAACAACGCTACGCCTGTCTCACTCTCCCTCACTTGCTCCTTAGCACTCCAAATACGAGCCGTTTTGAGCCGAGTTGAGCCGAGCTTAGCCGAGTACCCCAGAGACGGAGCGTTGGTCCGAGCCGAGCCGTGTGGGATCGATGCACTGTGCACAGGCTCTCTGCACCTCAATTTGCACGCGTGAGATTTTGGACGTTTGAGAGGCCCCGCTATAGTGTCTAAAAGTGTGGTTAACTTTATTATTTCATAAACTATAGTAGTCAGAATAGAACTGAACTGAACTGAATTTAATTGAAAGTAATTTCGTTAAAAGTAGTCAAACATCACCACATATAACCATACCAGTATTGTGTGTTGTTTTACGAAATATAGCTAGGTACTTGCTTGTTGCATTCATTGCTCTTCCTATTTCATCGCACAGCTTCTGAATCACATCTCTGTTACGATAACGCTCGTGCGTCGATTGCCAAATAGGCGGTCTAGCAAATACCTCGTTAATAAGAAGTTCGCCGTCCATGGTACAACGTCTACCCGCCTCAAGAAAACAAAGTCGACTGTTCCAAGTTAGCCCCGCTTCAAGTCGCTAGTTGTTTGTGCAGTCCTATAGCTCAGTGCGTACTTGTTCATAGCGCCCCGCGCCGCGCCGCGCCGCGCCTCTTCCTGTGTGCCCTTACTCTAAGACTTTCGTACAGAACACCGCGTCCGCTTCCACGTAGCTCACAGGAAACGGATGTGTTAAACTTTGTAATGCCGAACTAATATCTCTGCTGTTTGTTTTAATGCAGAAAATTAACAATTTAAAATATTGGGCTGCGAGGCGGGCACGTGTTCGACTAGGTCACGTGTGCTGGAGGTGCGGACAGATACTCCCTGCTATATTTTAGCCCACGGGGTTCGATTCCCGACAAGGTCAGGGATTTTTAACTGCTACTATGGGCTGATGGTGAGATAGCGACCCCGGTCTGGTCTTACCTGCTATACTCAACAGGGGCCTTGCGGGGGGATAGGAAGATTAGGAGGGATAGACAAGGAAGAGGGAAGGAAGCGGCCGTGGTCATAAGTTAGGTACTATCCGGCATTTACATGAAGGAGAAGTGGGAAACACGGAAAACTAAATTTCGTGTATCTAACAGCAAAACTGCACACCCTCCGATAGTAAGATAGCAACCCGGTAAGGATAACCGATAGAGAGGTAACGGAATTTCAACAGTGTCAGAATCGAGCCTGCGTTCGATTCCCTGACACGCATTGTTGGAATTTAAAGTAATTGAAAATATTCGTGCTAACACAACAGCATACTGCCACTTACTATCTACAAGATTAATGAATAAGGATAGTCCTTTATAATGTTTATTGCTGTATGCTTCTACAATGCACACTATGGAATTGTACGTTTCAAACAAACATGCGTGTTGTAATAAGGATAACTCGGTAGACTGGTTATCTAACCCTCCGATAGTAAGTCAGGTTCCGGGTTTGATTACCTGGAATATGTCAGGATATCCTATAGAGAGGTAATGGAAATTAAACAATGTCGGAATCGATTAACAATAAAACAGATACTCATATTTTTAATTACTATAGTTTTCACATTTTTATAACACAAACCCTACACCGTGAAACGAATGTGATAATTATTTTAATATTATTCTCAGTACTGTATCGAATCGGTATTGTAGGTAAAAGTAGAGTGCTGTACTTGTATGCCCAGTGACCCGGTGTACACACTATCTCGTTCATTTCTTTTTATGAGCTCGCTCTACGCACAAAAATCTTAAAATATGATTTAATATTCCCCTTATGTTTTGCCCAACTTGAGTATGTATCGGTAGTCTGAAACTTGTGTGCACAGTGAGACGGTGGCTATGTGTTACATTTGATATATATATTTTATTCTGGCAATGAACAGAGAGATCAGGGTTCGATTCCATAACTGTAGTAGGGATTGTTTAATTCTGTTACAGTGTCTATGAGTTTTTTATCTTCTGTTGTTGGACAAAGAGATCAGGGTTCGAATCTATGTCTGTAATAGTGATTTTTTTAGACATAGTAACTATGTGTGGCATGTGATAGAGATTTATTTTATTCCGGCATTGAACAGAGAGATCACATTTCGAGTCCATGTCTGCTGTGTAAATAGGAAACCATAGAAAACCATCTACAGGTCTCCCGACAGTTGGGGTTCGAACACGTTCCCCTAGTCCGCATTCTGGACCAGGGGTCGCTATCTCACCATTTTTATTCTGGCATTGAACAGAGAGATCAGTGTTCAAATCCATGACTGTGATAGAGATATTTTAAATTCTGTGACAGTGAATACGTGTTTGCGTTATAATAATGATGTTATATAGTTGAATGCATGTGTATGCAATAACAATGTTTTCCGTTGTTATGTGTATACAGCTCGCGAAGTAAGGAGAGAGGTAGTTTTGCGTTGAGTTTCTGAATTCGAATCCATACATGTAATAGAGATGTTTTTTATTCTATCACTGAACAGTGAGATTACAGTTCAAATGCATGTCTGTAATAGAGATTATTTGTCTGACACAATGACTATGTGTTACATGTAAAAGAGATTTCTTATTCCCTTATTGAACGGAGAGATCAGGGTTCGAATCCATGTCTGTTGTGAAAATAGGAAACCATGGAGAACCATCTAGGGGCTGTCGACAGTAGGGTTTCAAACACTTAGCCCCAGTTAGCACGGCAGTCGTTATTCTTCGCTTTCTAGACTGGGGTGGCTATCTGACCATCAGCCCCATAGTTGCAGGTAAAAATGCCTGGCCCTGTCGGAAATCGAACACGGGCAGCTAATAAATAACAGGGAGTATCAGTCCCCGCCTCCGCACAAAGAGTGACTAGGGATTTGAAGCACGGGGTGTGCCCAGGACCCAGCTAAGTGCTCATACATGACCTAGACGGGAGAAATCGAACCCGTGCCCCCGCCCCCCGCAGGACCGCAGCCCAATATTTCAAATTCTTAATTACCTTAATATACTGCATTAAAACAAACAGCAGAGATATTTGTTCGGCCTTACTTGTGTGCAAAGCGACGTGGAAGCGGACGCGGCGTTCTGCATCAAAGTCTTATTCATTTCCTTTTATGCCTCCCCACGCACTGAGTGTAGATCTATCTTAAACATGATTCATTTCCCCTTATTTTATATTTTATATGTAAGTATACTGGTAATCTGAGGTAAGGAAATAATGTGAGTGAAGTGTTTATATGCTATTTCTTAGTTTCTTCTACTGTGTGCAGTGATGAAATATGTTACGTGTGTGCAACCAGCTCACAGCATTTGCTTGACACACCATTTTTCCGTTGCATAGTGAGCAGTGTTGTAAGAAGTGGAGTAATTTCTCGTTGCTTTTATCATCAAATATAGTACGTTTCTTCTTAATTTTGATACTTCGTAAGTGGGGGCCAGCTCACAACATTCACATAATTTGCTTGACAAATTCCATTGCGTGCACTGTTGTAACATGTGTGTAGAGGGAGCTTGCAGAAATAAGAAGTTTTCCGTTGTTTTACTGCGAGCAGTGATCATGTATAGTACATGTGTGTAGGGCCAGCTCACGGAAATAAGGAGTGAGGTAGTATCCTCTTCACTTCAGGATTCGATTCCATTTCTTTGATAGAGATTTTTTACAATGGGAATATGTCAAAGTTTTCCGTCGCATTTTATATGTACATGTGCAGTAACTTGCAGGGGTGAGGTAGTTCCCGTTGTTTTTCCTCTTCACTATAGGGTTCGAATCCATGCCTGTGATAGAGAATTGTTTTTATAGCTCGCAGAAATAAGGAGTCAGGCAGTTTCCGGTTATTCGGGGTTCCCATCCATGGCTGTAATTGTGATTTATTTTATTCACGCTCGATGACAGTGTGATTGTGTCACAATCTAGGTTGCCTGAACGTCAATTTCGGTTGTTGTTATACTGAGTGAGACATACAATTGTAAGTTCGTATGTAGAAGATTGTAGGTTCGAGTTCTAGGTTGTCTGTGTGTCAATTTCGAATGTTTTATTCCTCACCCCTTACCAGAACCTTCTCATTCACCTAGCATATATTTATACTCACCGGGCGAGTTGGTCGTGCGGTCAGGGGCACCCGGCTGTGAGCTTGCATCCGGGAGATAGTGGGTTCGAATCCCACTGTCGGCAGCCCTGAATATGGTTTTCCGTGGTTTTCCCATTTTCACACCAGGCAAATGCTGTTGCTGTACCTTAATTAAGGTCACGGCCGCATCCTTTTAACTCCTAGGCCTTTCCTGTCCCATCGCCGCCATAAGACCTATCTGTGTCGGTGCGACGTAAAGAACTAGCAAAAAAATATTTATAAACAAGGTAAGTTTTTCTGTTTAGAAAACAAGGGGTTGTATGCTGACTGTTCATGTTATTACTGCTTATTACAAAATACATGTATATTTGAAAATATATAAGCAAGGTAAGACAACAACAGACCATGTATGTTCTAAACATAAAAATACATGTGCATTCAAAGAATGTATGTCACTCGCCATCTTAAGTGGTCACAGCAAAATGCATTTCCGGTCCTCTGTAACAGGATAGAACCTGCACAGTTTGTTTGAGCTCCTGTAGTCATGTTTAGACTTGTTCATAAGGAGGAGGCAGGTAACGCTGTGACGTCACGTCATTTGTCCGTCGGATGGAGACGTAAAGTCTTGAACTGAGCCAGGTCCCCTCCAAAACAGTGTCAGTCGGATAGTGACGTAAAGCCAAGCGCAGACTGCACAACTAAGTGGTCTGTCGGATGGAGACGTACAGCCTAAGAAATGGCGACTACGATAGGTACAGCTGAAAACTGGATTCATTTCATCTTTCTGTCTTCTCTACATCATAAAGGGCATCTAGTAGCCTATCCGTAAAACTAGGACAGATGATGGGGTGGGACTACGTTCATAGTCATTTGTCTGTCGGATGGTGACGTAAGGTCGCCAATGATGGTGTGGTGGTGTGGTGGGAGAGGCCTACGGTGGCGACGGCAAGGGCAACTAGCCGTGAAAGTATACGCTGTCAGGATTATCATATCTTCGGGAAGGGCATCTCGCAAGATAGCGTTGTGTTGGAGAAGGGCATCTAATTGTAAAACTAGTCTCTGTGTAGTTAGGCCCCTCCAAGATAGTGTCTGTAAGGTTACCCCGCCACAGCACGTGTTCGAGATAACTCCTGTCAAACAAAAAAGCACATGGAAATAGGATACGCCCTTCTAAGATGGCGTCTGTGAGGAGAGTCAATATGACAACTGTGAGGTTATGGTCGTTCTCTTTCTTCAAAATTCCGCGGCACGAGGTGAGTGGCTAACCCCGTCAAGGTGACAGCTGTGACGTTAGAGTCGTTCTCTTTTTCAAACATGCGCGCCTCACACATGCCAAAAGTACGTGGTGTATGGCTAAGTAAACAATATAGCAATATACTTTCAAACATAGATCTCCTAGATGCTGGCATTTTGAAATGTTTACAGCTGTTAAGAGTTTTAACGCAGGGCTGGTGTCACGTTAATTTAATAACAATTTGTTAGTGGTAACAATTATTGATGAGAAGGTCATTTGGTTAAATTGTGTGTTATGTCTATGTAACATTCTTTGATGGAACTGGGCCTTAGTATGGAATAGTGTTACATGGGAACCTGCATCAAACCGGTGTATGGAATGATAACCCATACAAATCAATTTCAGGTGTAGTTATTATGTTGCGGTAAATAAAAATAGTACATACTTCACTGCAATCAATAACCCACAATTCTCCTGTATTTCTTTCCTAAGCATTCTCGTAGTCCTGGGTTGGGGGGCGGGAGTATTGTAGACCCTTTACCGTCTCCCTCAGTCGACTTTCTGCCACAGCGCATTGCACAATTGCAAAATGGAAATAAAATGAAATGTTCGCGTTACATTTCTCGCAACAACAGGAACATTGATTTCTATGTGGGAATTACGAACGACTGGAGATACAAAAAAGCCATTCATATTTTATGTTAGAAACTCGGTGGCTATGCCCGACTACCGGCTGAAACGGGTTTATCTGCGTGTCGAATTCAAAATCACTCATAACTATTATTCCATCTTGGAAGTGTGCTTTAGGTAAGTAGTTTGCCTTCGATTCCTGACTCTGGGTTAAACTCGACTGACAGAGTCACCTTGCTACTGGTATAACGTCGCAGTAGCACATCGAACGTTTTCCGTAATGGAAGGATGGGAAAGCGCTAGGAATGACAAGGTAGACGCCGTGGCATTGCAAATAAACACGTTCTTATTTTGAACGGTTTGATAGAAGTGGATTACGCTTTTGCACATATCATCGCTCCTATGCCAAAACCACGAATGTGACAATGCTATTTGTGTGCGCTATTTTCCTTAAGACTGGTCACGCCTCCCGTCCACATATGGATATTTATCCATCGGAACAAATTTCGTTGTGTTAATTTTCCTATGCGCGTGTGCAAACGAAAATGAACCTTACTGTACCATACTGTAGGAATATATGTTTGCATGACATATTTATCCGTTCCTAGAGTATGATGTATTTAAGGTTCATTTTCCTTTACACACCCGCATAGGAAGGTGAACTCAACGAAAATTGGTCTCACGGAATTTATGTCAATATTTGGCTGGGAGGCGTGACTAATCTTAAGGGATAAAATGGATAGAAGAACATTGTTTCATTCGTGGTTTTGACATAGGAGCGAAGATATAGCCAGTATCGGAGACGCTAAATTGCCTCCCCAGAACGAAAAGTGATTAAAATTGCCCCCTTGACCTACGGTGACTGTTTACCGTTTCCATTCAACATGGATTCCAGATACCACATACATTTCTCGCCAACACAAAACACACACGTAATGGTGAACGTGTATACCTTCGTATGAATATTGAAACATCACCCACAATGACTGTTATTTCGGGGAATGAACTACTAGTACCATGGGGATGCAGTCAGTGGCAGATTCCTGGGCAATTGACGTACAACACCTCCAGTAAACATATCGCAACTTATGCAGTTATAGGAGGCAAATTACATCACCCTCTGTATTTGATGGTTCCGCATAACCATGACCTTCACGAAGTTGGCCAAGGGCTCCAAACTTCCTATTTCAATTTAATTATTTAATGTAGTGTAATACCATCTTTCACTTTATCGCATACGAAAGAGTCCTTGCCTGTTTCTACTACAGTGATTATTTCTCGGAAGCTGCAATAATTAACGCTGTGGTGATGACAGTCCTTGATATTACGTCTCAGGAAAGCAGACCATCGACATTAAAATAGTTGAATTGTTTTGATTAGGGATAAAATAGTGGTTCAGTTATTACCCAGCTATGTCCAATTCCTTGGATGAATGGTCAGTGTTGAGGCCTTCTGTTGAGGGGGTCCCAGGTTCGATTTCCGACCATGTCCTGGATTTTATTAATTCTTCTGTTTAGGGGACTTTGTGTTTGTCCCAGCACTTTCCTGGTCATATTCAGTTAACACACTACGCTACCAACCACCACAGAAACACTCAGTAGTGATTACATCCCTCCATCTAGGTTTGGTGGCAGAAATGGCATCCGGCCGTAAAACAGGGCCAAATCTATATGTGCGACAGGTTCTTCAACCCCGTCCAAACAAGTGTTCGAGAAGTGGTGGAAGAAGAAGATATAACGGGAAATAATGTATAGGAAGAGCATTGTCACATTCGTGGCTTTGACATAGGGGCGACGATATAGCCTGTATCGGAGACGCTAAATTGCCTCCCCAGAAGAAAAAGTGATTAAAATTTCCCCCGTGCCTTACGGTGACTGTTTACCTTTTCCACTTGACATGGATTCCAGATTCCATATACATTTCTACCTTACACAAAACACGCATGTAATGGTGAACGTGTATACCTTCGTATGAATATTGAAACATCATCCATAATGACTGTTATTTCGGAGAATGAACTACAAGTACCATGGGGAAGCAGTCAGTGGCAGATTCCTGGGCAATTGACGTACAACACCTCTAGTAAACAGGTCACGTCTGCTTAATTCTTCTGTTTCGGGGACTTGTGTTTGTGTAAACTTATTGGAGTGAAGGGAAGTGCAGTTAAGAATACCGTAACTTCCCTTTATAGATAATTCTGAATCGACATCGTTATCTTCTTATTCTTCTCTTTGCTTTACAGATAGTTTGGCGACGATAGGGCTAGGTGTGTATAGGTGCTGCCTAGAGTGGAGTTCGAACCCACTATCTCCCTAATGCCAGTTTACTTGCTCGGTGACATTTTACTCGTGACTTCAGCTGATTTACCTTCAGGTTAGGAAAGTTACAGTCTTCAGCTACGTGTACTCCTGCACACCGCACATCCGGGGAGGAGGAAGCACCAGTCTGCAGATCTGGGAAGAGTTTGCGAATTGTGCCACCAGAATATCCAGTTCAAAGAACTAGGTTCCGACAGACGAGTGTGCCACAAAGTAAGGGAAGCATGCAGAGATCTCATTTCTTACGTCGTCGGAAGCAGCATACAATGTCTTGTTCGTAACCTACATATTACCTGCAAACGGAAACCTTGTCCACAGGAGAACCACATAAGGTTTACTGCCCAGGTGGTGTGAAAGGTATCTATCTCTGAAGAGGACAAAAGTTATTTTAGTCAGAGTTCACAAATGATCAAAGTAGACTTTTAACATATTCACCGTCAGGCCCGCCATGCCATGAATTTTCAATAGAGTTACATTTAAAATGCAATACCGTATCCTAAAAACTATCGGAAGGAATTGAGTGATTGTTTCTGGATATCCACTATCACTCCTCGTCCGAAATGTTATTTGCAACTATTCCGTACGAAGCATTCTCAAGTTCTTCAGAAGTTCTTTTATGCCACCAATAACACGGAGAGGAAGCCACAAATTTTAAACAAGGTCTGCACTTTCGAACTTCAATTTTAGAATATATCGAAAACTTCTCTCATACCGTGAAAGCTAACCACAATGATCGATAAATGAAAGCTTCTGCATCAGATGGAAATATAAGCAACTATCTGAACCAATGTAGGCGAACTTGGCGCTGTTGAAAGTTAAAACCGTAAATATTACGTGAAGAGTTTTTTGTAGCTTTAACCATTATCAGTGATTGAAGAACGGCAAGTTGGACGCGTTGCTGTGAGCTTGCACTCGTGTGATAGTGGGTTCGTATTCCACCATTGGGGGCCCTGAGATGTTTTCCGTGGTCTCCCATATTCATGCCAGTCAAATGTACCTTAATTAATGCCACGGGCAATACCTTCCCAATCCTAGCCCTTCTCAAAACTTGCGTCGCTGAAAACATTGGATGTGTTGGTTCGACTTTAAATAACTAACACAATAATAATAATAATAATAATAATAATAATAATAATAATAATAATAATAATAATAATAATAATAATAATAATAATAATAATAATAATTTTATTATTTAAATTTATTATGAATATAATTGTATTATTATTATTATTATTATTATTATTATTGTTATTATTATTATTATTATATTATACATTATCATTCCAATTACACCTGCAAAGCACTTAATGTGCTTATCTGCCGGTGAAGTTGTTTCATATAATTATATATATTGTGCAATCCTTACTGTTTACAGTACAGTGAACATTTACATCGGCATAATATTAGCATGGTCATTTTGTCCTGAGGTGCGGGTTTTTCTCAATCAATGAAAGTATCTTTCAAAATAGATAAGTCTGTGGTTCATTTTTCATTCATGAGCAAATATTTAAACTGTAATTTTATTCTGTCTGATCCATTGTTTCACATGTCTTTTTAGTTCACATTTTGTTTTCAAGTGCGTCAGTTCTGAGGGGAACTTGTTCAAAAATATAGGAACTACAACTTGTAGTGTTTTGGATCTATATTTGTTGTAGTACCTGATGATCTGAAAGTAACTTCTATGCCTCAGTTTTGTTGCTTTTGTATGTTCATTTTTACAATTCTATACAGTGGCTTCCAGTCATTTTCTTTAATTACATTGTACATATGAAGCTGATAAACGCTGGTACATCCCTCTTAACAAATCCTCACTTAAGCTAAGTATTGCTCTGTTTTCGTACCAAAATAACGCCTTGACAATACGATTTTGTAACATTTGTAGCATGTTTATATCTGTAACAGAAGCCGACCCCCATACACTTACACCATATGATATAAGTGACTCAACAAGTGAATGACAAATCATTTTTAAGCTATCATGAGGTATTATGTACTTAACCATTTGCATTTTGAACAAGCTTAGCCTCAGTCTTTCACACAACTTACTAATATGTAGCTTCCATGGAAAATATCAATCTATTATATTGAGCCATATCATATATGCCCCAAGAGTACAATGTGTAATATTCTGTAATACTGTGGATTCATTGCAAGAAGGAAGGCCTGGTGTAAGTGGACATATTGCAATGTAAGCTTTCTGGAGCGAGTGGTGTTGGAAATTCTACGTTATCTTGCTTAGTAACAGCGTGCAGATTAGATATTTCATATAAGTCAGTTGAGAATATTACGAGATCGCCTGAGTGCCGAAGTAGACCAATCACGAGCTTGGAGGCGGAGAACAAACGATCTCAGAACTGCCAACTTCGATTTCTACAGTGCTACACCATCATCGTTTTAACGAGGCAATCTGTTGTAAAGCCATACTCCACGTTTCTGATGCCTACAAGAAGTAAATTATGCATATAAAATTACCTGTAGACAGAAATATTATTTCGTTTCGATCCAGTAAAGTAATAAATATATTTCATTAAGTGACCACTTATTACCAAGTAGGCGGCTGGACCATTGCGTCATCGTATCACTGGAGTCCCCCGAGCTGTTACTATATAGGAAGTCTTGTGAGCGCGTGCGGCTTGGGACGCGATCGGACACTCATTCTGCTCTGAATTCTTAATTGTGCTGGTCGGTAGTTACTACATGTTGAACCGTGGTATTATTACAAGTGACGCTTTCTTTTAAATAAGTGTACAGAATTTATATCATGAATTGTGAGACGTTGTTTAACAAATAGTATGCACTTTCACTGCGCAAGTGACAGTAATTAATCACGGGAGTGTACAGTACGATTTCTAAACCACTTAACTCTGCTATATATATGTATGTGTGTGTGTGTGTTACGTTGCAGTATGCCAGAGAGCGGTTTAGGCACGGGACTGTTAATGAATTAGACAGTACAGGTTATCAGTATTACAAAGCCCGTGGACTCAATTTGCATTCGCGAAGTGCAAAGTCTATAATCGGTACCCGTTCCGCGATCGCGAAGACGATGTGCGTTTCGTTATTTACCTCTTGGTATAAATTAACGGTGTGTGAAGGAGCACCATATTTCAAAGACGGCGATGGAAGAAGCCAGGACCAGCAGTGTATTTCGTAACGCCTTGCAGTGTGTTGCTATGATGGCGTAAATTATGAAGACCTAGCGGAAGCTGAGAACGACACCAGTTAAGTTCATGCCTAGATGGAAGAATTAGCCTAGTTCATTGTAAACGTCAGTGGCTGGGCTGTGTTTTTCTTAATGTTTGGTACCAGGGATTTTTTGTTATTATTTTTACTTTATATTAAATGGGAAAGAGGGAAATTATAGGTGCAGAAAGGTGTATGTGCCTGTTATGATATTATTGTGTATTCCAATTTATGTTATGAGATGAATGATGGGCTCTTTTGTTGAGGAGGCTCCATGGATTTAAGGTTGTATGGGAACAAACTTCAGTAGGGAATAGATTGTTTGTTGTAGTGCACTAAACATGATTTACATGACAGAAGTATCCAGTGTGAAAGTGCATTGTGGAATTAGCGTCTTTCAGTTAGGGAAAGAGGACCAGCTAATTGGGAATGTGATTGGGAGTATGAGGGGAAAGGCAAGAGTAGCCTTATAAACTGAGATTTATTACAGAGATGTGTTAAGACAGGACTGAGATGCCTGCAAATTATAATATTGGGGGAAGGTAATTGTTTTGGCTGCGTAATTAGAGAAAGGTTTAATTTGCCTAAACTGTTCATTGATACTAAAAGGGTTGAACTCTTCTACCACGAGGTGTTAGGCCGGATGTTCCTTGTGTTTTATAATGTAGCTTTGTTGAATTGGAATGTGTGATTAAGGCCGTATTAATGCGTATTCGAGAGCACAGAGTTGAGTAGAGGTATAGTTATTGCACAATGAACAGTGCAGTGATTTGCAGCGTTAAATGTGTCCCCCGATATGTTAGAATCTCTCAGGCTAGCAGTAACAATGGTGATGTGATCTACCCTCAACGTGTATGTAGCTGAGTCAGGATTTCCTTGTGGTTTCTATAAGGAGAAGTTTATCATCTCATATATATTTATTTCAGATGTGCGGATATATATTGATGTTCTCCTTGTTTATTTTTCTTTGCATGATAGTTACAGGTTTTATTTGAGTGATTTGTTTATATTGAATGGTGTCATTTATTTTATTAATGTTTAAGTGCCGTTGTCATCGTTGTTAAAAACTTGTTTTTTAAATATAAGCTCGTTGCTCAGTTTGATGGGAAGTCACCTATTTTAGCTATCTAACTTCTGCCATACGGTCTGTCTGTAAATTGAGTGTAGCCGTATGTTAGGAACCCCAGGAATAACGTTATTTGTTTATAATTGTTGTAAATATAACATGTAATGTGGATCGGATGTAGTATAATTCTCTTCTGTCGCGGTATATCTTATAGAATGTTTCTTGAAATAAAATCCGTCCGGGATTTATTATGATGAATTTAAATGCGTCGACTCGAAGCGAAGTGTATTTTTCCCCAGATTCTTTTGTAAATATTTTGTTATTAATACGGAACATTGCCCGTCCTTTCATGAATCATGTAATTAATATGTTAATGATGTGCAGGGCACATACGTGTGTTTTTGGCAATTGTTGAGTCCTTTTCAAGCGTTTGATTCATTTAATTTGTTTATAATATGAATAATATTTAATGTTATTATATAATAAATCCATTTTAGCCTATTTTGCATTTTCTTCGCGGTATTATGTTGCTTTTTCCCGTTCATATACCTGTGGTATTTTTATCCTGAGGTATTTGATTTATTATTTTGCCCTGATTGTATTTATGAACCGTACACGTAGCTCTCCAACGGCGCCGTTAGACTTTTATAAGACGGGTACGGTACATAATATTGGCTTCCGAACTTGGGACTTGATGTTATGTTGTCCGGGCAAGATCCATAGCCACGATGGCGTATTATTGTCGTGCATCATTACCGCTATATCCGAATATTGTTATTCAGGGACGGAGTACACTATTATTTAAAATTTGTATTGTTGTTAACCTTGAATGTGCGATTGAATTTTGAAGTAGGCAGACGTCATATTTGTGTTACGGCAATTATACTGGTGTTGACACCATAAATATTGATAAGACATCGTACCTATGTTCAAGCCAATAAAATGATGCTCACCGCACACATAGCAAGTTGTTGTATAGGCTTTTCAAAGATTTTGGAATTCGAAATTTTGGGAATGTCCGGGATGGATACCTGAGAATTAATATTCATGAATTTAGATAAGTAGAGATAATTTCGAATGGGCGAATGATAGATGAGGAAGTCTGAGAATCTGTGAACTGGAAACCTAACGTAGTAGACAATCGAGTCTAAGGTCCTGTGTTCACTATTATTTGTAGGTATGAGAATGCAAGAGGGCAAAATATGTTTAGGGAAAGTTAGTAATTTCTGAATATATTAAATTACGTTGGGTAAATATCGGCACTTAAATTAAATGTGTATATGGTAGATAATACGTGAATAGAACATGTTAGCCGATAAGAAAGGCATGCCAAATATCAAATGATTCCATTGGAATTCGTGAACAGTAAAATGATTTTACGTGAGGCAAAATGGACGATGGTATATTCTTCCGATATAACTGATCAGAGACATAGCATGAAAAATTAATTTTGTCTAGCAAATTTTCGTAGCCAATGAGTTAGTAGATTTTGTTAACATACGGGCACGAGATAGCCTCAAACTCAGATGGAAATAGATAACTATGGTGGCATTGTTATCGAAGGTTGAAGGTATATGGACCGTTTTAACGGGAAATATTATACTTTACCTGGAGATAATATGCAAATATAGTTATGCATTGTTGTCTAATGCTTAGATCCAATTAGGAAAAGCATATATTTAATTAAATATTTGGGGCTACGAATTAAATTATTTCTAATCAGTTGTATTTGCGTGGATTTTTATATTGATTATGCGTGATATGAACGTTATCCATATTGGATAGGCAGCTTCTGCATGGCGGATTTTAAAGCCATATTGTTCGTTGTCTGTGTAACTTAAATAGCAGAAATTAATTTTGAATATGTGTAATGCACTTAAAACATTCATAACGGAAGCAAGGCCACCTAGTCCTAATTTGAATCAGTGACCTTATAGCTCGGATGGACTTGGCGGAGCAAGTAGCGGAAAAACGTGAACAGGAGCGCATGCAGCAGATCACGGAGAAGATTGTGAACGAGAAGTTGTAAAACATGGCAGGTATCATGGAAACAATTCAGTTGGCAGCGGTTGATGATGAAGAACGCAACCTTAGGAACTTAAGGGAACTTTCTAATAAAATAGTAGAGGGGAATGGAAAACAGGAGGAAAAGATCGATATAGTTCAAAAGTGTTGTCAGGAAGGAATGATACGTCTTGAGAAGCGTATGGATGATATAGAGAGGAACAGGTAGACCGGATCAGAAAAACCGTTGAGGAGTTAACTGGAAGAATAACAGATGGAGCCCTAAAAACTGAACGACTTTTTCGAGGAAATGACAAATAGCGTAGAGGAGGCGCGAACTGCGATAGCCAAGAATCGAAGCGCGATCGACCATCTGAGCGAGGCTATAGAAGAAAGATTTTCGAATGTTACGAAGGAAATTAGTACCCAAATCACCGAAGTACAACGGAAAAATGATGATAAGTTGCAAGCGAAGTTATCTGAAAGACAACGGAAAACTGAAGCAAAGATGAGGACTATGGAGGAAGGTTATATTTCTTTTCAAATTGCAAATTTAACAACAATGTATCAGGTACAATGACAGTTTTGATATAAAAGTGGAAAACTCAGAATAGGGAACTTAACAAATTTGGTCCTCAAGCCAATAATTTCCAACTTCACAATATCGCCAATTAGCGTTTACATAGACAAGGAGGGAAATCTCCAAAAACACAGCACCTTGCTCCAACCGATACAAATTGTACAGCCTTCCAGAGGCACCTCTCAATGTTACAGTAAAATTAGCAATTTTAAATAAGGAGACTGCGCTCCCAATTCCTACAGCCCATTTTGAGTAGGCAACATTACACAAAATCTAAAAATTTCCCGCCTCTCTAGGCCCAAACTAACATTTACAATTTGTTCACAGGGGTATCAACTACACAAAATACTGGCCTTCGTTGAAATAAGAACAGGTTAAATTACTGGCCCAAACACAAAATGTAATGAGGCGTACACTTGCGCTCCTAGAAATGTAAGTATAAAACCCTATTTGGGCTCGCGGCCCGTTGATACAGAGGCTTATCCCAAACTACTGAGGTGACTAGAGTGAACAAGTTGCTTGGTAATGTACAGGAGAAAAACGGTTACAAAATCGTAGTCACGTCAAGAAAAATTGAAGGTGAACTCGAGAGGGTAAAGCACTCTCTATCCCCGATTTACAATTAAAATCTTTATGAAATATTTAGCGGAAAGAAGGTTTACATTTTGGAAAACATGAGGTTACGTAGTTACAAATTAGAATCTTCCCCTCGTGTATGTCTGCGGAGGTAGCTACACAGAGATATGACTGGTGGCCATTTCCTTGGCTGTTGAACTCCCTGGCGAAGAATGAAGCGTCCCGCCTCCTGTCCTAACACACACACACTCAGAAATACGGCGATCAAAAGACAAGGTAGCCTGAAAAATCGTCAGTTTATATACCCGAAGGGACGGTTCGAGAGCGTTCTGGATTAAATCCGGACACACCCTCTCTTTTTATTGGCATTTTCAAAAGGTACAAGAAACGTATTATTGGCTGAGAATAATTACAGAAAATTCATGATTGGCCGGATTCAAAAACTGGCGGAATGAGAAGAAAGTGTTGCAAACCTTGAAATAACAAAGTAAATGAACATTAATTTTGTTGAGAAAACATAAGGACACAAAACTTCCTTAAATCACTACTTATTTTACCTTGCCCCAGAGTGGATTACTTCGGGTTTTTAATGACATCTATGGAGAAAAGTTCATACTCCGTGACGTAAACCAAAACAAAACAAATAACTCCAGTCAGTTTAGGCAAATTCAAAATAACACATTACTCAATAATTCAATAATTCACTGGTGATATCTTCTGGTTAATGTCCCAACTTCATGCCGTAACTGCTTCACGTTTTGTTAGAGAGATAGCAGCAGTGTAAGTGGATGGTTCGAGCGCCGCCAACGCTGCAGGCAATGACCTCTGGCAAGACTATTGCTATGCTGGCTAAGACTGCATGTTTAACCACACATCCTCCATCTTGGCGGGGAATAACCTAACCTTTTACGCGCAAGACTGCAAGCCTAACCTCATGGAGGGGCCTAACTTCAGTCTTTCGGCCAGATGCCCATCCCGACGCTATCTGGAGAAAAGAGCAGTGGCTATTCTCGAGACTTTATTTTGAGTAGTAGGGCAATGGAGATTAGCATAAGAGAGCACACCTACCCGCATGGTGGAGCCTAGCCTCAGTTTTAAGGCCGGGTGCCCTTCCCGACGCCATTTGCACAGGACGGCCCAGGTTTGCTCGCGCAAGATGACTGCTGCTCTTAGGAGACGCCCTAGGGACGCTTGGGCAAGATGTCTGCTGCTCTTATGAGACGCCCTATTGATGCTTGCGCAAGATGGCGGCTATGTAATTCTACAAGATGGCGACTATACATAGATTCATATGAGACTCCCTAGAGACGCTTGTGCAAATTGGCGGCTATCTAATTCTACAAGATGGCGACTATACATAGCTTCTTATGAGACGGCCTAGGGATGCTTGCGCAAGATCGATGTTGCTCGTATGAGACACCCTAGGGACGCTTGCGCAAGATGGCTGCTGCTCTTATGAGACGGCGTAGGGGTCCCTGCGCAAGATGGCTGCTATTCATAGGCCCTTATGAGTCGTCCTATTGACGCAATTTTGACTGCTGTCATCCACTATCTTGCATCGCTAACCTTCGTAACCCATGCCAACAGATTGAAATAATATTTTTCCGAACCGATATTTCATCTTTATGCGCTAATTTGTTCGACTGCTAGGGGGCCTAAATGTAAGCAGTAAATTTCTCATAACACTATCGTTCTGTTTAATTTCACTTACCGTGTTTGCGATAAGAGAACTGGGTTTGAATCTATTGTAACTAAATCAGAGTTCGAAATCTGTACAGATATTTTTCTGTTGCATGTGGTCGAATCCCGCAAAGTTTATCTCCTTAAGAAAAATGTATCCCCCTACAGCAAAGTAGTAAAACCATTTTATCTGAAGTGATTAAGAAGAAGTATGTCGGATGGAGATATACAACATTTGCAGTTCTATGTGTGCGGGCTGATTGCAAAAGAGTGCGATAGTATCAACAGAGAGATTAATCTTATAATGTTTTGCGTTTTAAGTTTTTCTGTTCTGAACACTGATAGCTAACATATTTCGTCTTGTTCTACAATCAATTCTAGTGTGTGCTAATTGTAACTTGTCTTGATAAATCAATTTCTTAGGAGGCATTATTACAATTTCGGAAGCATGCTACCTCTTCGCAGAAAGCCGTTAAGAAGCATAGCAACCTTGCCAGCAGCAAAACGAAAACTGTTGTAGTACTTTGTAAATAAATACTTCATTGCATTCAAAATGTTATACTTATTGCATTCCTTTGCCTCCTCACACCTACTCATTCTATCTATAAAGGCTTGACAAAACGATCCAGTCTAAGCATGCACAACTATGATGACGTCATCGCTGCAGATTAAGAACACATGCACACTCTTGCCTTCGCGATGCATGTTTAAACTTGTTCGATAGAGACATAACGCTATGCATTAACAGACGAGGAAGAGAAGGCCGTAACAGCCTATGTATAGCCGATATCTTGTGCAGTAGCCTCTAAGCTAACTTTCTTCATAACAGCCTATTGTATAGCGCAATCGCCCATAGCCGGCATCTCTAACAGCATCTTGCTTTAAGAAAATACGGCAATAGTATGTTGAAAAGGGCAGCTTGCTTTATAACTATGATCGTAGGAAGGGCAGCTTGCTTCCTTGCGGCGTGGCTAAGTCCCGCGCTATAATGTTTATTTATGTCAAGATAGCAGTAAGCCATGTGCATGTAGTTAAAGATAGCTGTCAGAAACAACATGGATTTGTTTCAAATGCCCGCTACTACGTGCCTAAGGTTGCAGGCATGTGGATATAGCCCCGTCAAGATGCCAGCACTGTAGTTTGCGATCGTCTGTTGTTTAAAGATGGCAGCTGTCAGCTTGAAAACTGTCAAAAGAGCACGAAGAATTTTTCAAATCGACCGCTACTAAGTGGATATAAGGTTTAGTGCCGAAAAGATAGCAGCACGATTCTGTCTTGTTTAAGGATGGCCGCTGTCAAGAATGCACGTGGAATTTTTCAATTTGCCCGCCACCACATTTCAAAGGTATAAGGTTTAGTGTCATCAAGATAGCAGCACGATGCTCCGTTGATTAAAGATGGTTGCTGACAGCTGTCAAAAAGCACGTGGCTTTGTTTACAAACAAGAGCACGAGCCCGCCACCACATTTCAAAGGTAGTAGCTGAAGATGGCAGCACGATATTCTGTTGATTAAAGATGGCCGCTGTCATAAAAGCACGTGGCTTTGAAGAGCACGTGGAATTTTTCAAATTGTCCTACACCACATGCAAAAGGTGGCATCCATGAGGTTTAGTGCCGTTAAGATGGCAGCACTAAGGGTAGCGATGCAAGATAGTGGATGACAGCTGTCAAAAAAGCACGTGGAATTTTTCAAATTGCTCGCCACCACGTGCCAAAGGTCTATGTATAGCACCCATCTTGCGCAAGGGCCATTAAGCCCTCTCATAACAGCAGCCTCCATCTTGTGCAGTAGCCTCTAAGCTAGCTTTCTCCATATAGCCTGTGTATACCCGCCATCATGCGCAAGCGTCCCTACGGCGTCACATAAGAGCCTATGTACAGCAGCAATCTTGCTCAAGCACCCCTAGGCCGTCTCATAAGAACAGCAGCCATCTTGCGCAAGCACCCCTAGGCCGTCTTATAAGAAGCTATGTTTAGCCCCATCTTGTAGAATTAGATAGCCGCCATTTTGCGCAAGCGTCCCTAGGGAGTCTCATACGTGTCTATGTATAGCAGCCATCTTGCGCAAGCACCCCTAGGCCGTCTTATAAGAAGCTATGTATAGCCCCATCCTGCGGAATTAGATAGCCGCCATTTTGCGCAAGCGTCTCTAGGACGTCTCATACGTGTCTATGTATAGCAGCCATCTTGCGCAAGCACCCTTAGGCCGTCTTATAAGAAGCTATGTATAGTTGCCATCTCGTAGAATTAGATAGCCGCCATCTTGCGCAAGCATCCCTAGAGCTTCTCATAACAGTAGCAGCCATCTTGCGCAAGCGTCCCTAGGGAGTCTCCTAAGGGCAGAAGCCATCTTGCGCAAGCAACCCTAGGCCGTCTCATTAGAGCCCATGTATAGCCGCCATCCTGTGCAATTGGCGTCAGGAAGGGCATCCGGCGTTAAAACTGAGGTTAGGCTCTTCCGTGTGGTTAGGTGTGCTCTCTCATGCTAATCTCCATTGCCCTATTACTCAAAATAACGTCTCGAGGATACCCATTGCTCTATTACACAAGATAGCGTTATGAAGGGCATCCGGCCGTAAAACTGAGGTTAGGTCCCTCCACGAGGTTAGGCTCGCTGTCTTACGTGTAAAAAGTTGGGTTAAGGCCCTCTAAGATATCGTCTGTATAGTTAAGCTCACTCTCTTAGGTGTCACGGAGGGCATCCGGCCGTTAAACGAAGGTTAGGCCCTTCCATAAGGTCAGGCTTGCGGTCTTACGCGTAGGAAGTTAGGTTAAGCCCTTCCAAGATTGCGGATGATAGGTTAAACATGCAGTCTTAGCCAGCATAGCAGTAATCTTGCCGGAGGTTAATGCGGCGCAAGCGCCTGCGGCTGTGGCGGCGCTCGAACCATCCACCCATACTACTGATAGCGTTCCATAAGGCGCTTCTTTTAAAACTACGGGGTTCAGGTGTACCTGTCGGTACAGGGAATATTACGAGATCGCCTGAGTGCCGAAATAGACCAATCACGAGCTTGGAGGCGGAGAACAAACGATCTCAGAACTGCCAACTTCGATTTCTACAGTGCTACACCATCATCGTTTTAACGAGGCAATCTGTTGTAAAGCCATACTCCACGTTTCTGATGCCTACAAGAAGTAAATTATGCATATAAAATTACCTGTAGACAGAAATATTATTTCGTTTCGATCCAGTAAAGTAATAAATATATTTCATTAAGTGACCACTTATTACCAAGTAGGCGGCTGGACCATTGCATCATCGTATCACTGGAGTCCCCCGAGCTGTTACTATATAGGAAGTCTTGTGAGCGCGTGCGGCTTGGGACGCGATCGGACACTCATTCTGCTCTGAATTCTTAATTGTGCTGGTCGGTAATTACTACATGTTGAACCGTGGTATTATTACAAGTGACGCTTTCTTTTAAATAAGTGTACAGAATTTATATCATGAATTGTGAGACGTTGTTTAACAAATAGTATGCACTTTCACTGCGCAAGTGACAGTAATTAATCACGGGAGTGTACAGTACGATTTCTAAACCACTTAACTCTGCTATATATATGTATGTGTGTGTGTGTGTTACGTTGCAGTATGCCAGAGAGCGGTTTAGGCACGGGACTGTTAACGAATTAGACAGTGCACGTTATCAGTACTACAAAGCCCGTAGACTCAATTTTCATTCGTGAAGTGCAAAAACTATAATCGGTACGCGTTCCACGATCGCGAAGACGATGTGCGTTTCGTTATTTACCTCTTGGTATAAATTAACGGTGTGTGAAGGAGCACCATATTTCAAAGACGACGATGGAAGAAGCCAGGACCAGCAGTGTATTTTGTAGCGCCATGCAGTGTGTTGCTGTGATGGCGTAAATTATGAAGACCTAGCGGAAGCTGAGAACGACACTAGTTATGTTCATCATAAATCATAAGCATGCCTAGATAGAAGAATTAGCCTAGCTCGATCCTCATATAATATATCCTTATATTATTTAATTGTAAATGTAATGTAAATGTCAGTGTTTATGAGGCTGTGTTTTAACCCTGGAGTTTTCTTGTTATTATTTTCCCTTTTTATTAAACGGGAAAGAGAGAAATTGTTAGGTGTTGATAGGTGTATGTGTCTGTTATGATATTCCAATTTATGCTTTTTTTTCTTTTTTTTTTGCTCGTTACTTTACGTCGCACCGACACAGATAGGTCTTATGGCGACGATGTTTTATGTTATGAGATGAATGATGGACTCTTTTATTGAGGAGGCTCCACAGCCTTAAGATTGTATGGGAAAATGTTTCACTAGGGAATAGATTGTTTTAGTGCACGAAGCATGATTTACAGGTAAATTGCATGACAGAAGTATCCAGCATGAAAGTGCATCGTTGAGTTAGTGTCTTTCAGATAGGCAAAGAGGACCAGCTAAGGGAATATGATGTGTTAAAATATGAGGGAAAGGCAAGAGTAGTCTGAAAAACTGAGATTTAATACAGGTATGTGTTAAGACAGGACTGAGATACCTGCAAAGCATAATAATGGGGAAATGAAATTGTGTTAGCTGCAAAATTAGAGAAAGGTTTGATTTGCTTAAACTGTTCATTGTTACCACAAGAGTCGAACTCTTGTACCACGACGTGTTAGGCCGGATGTGCCGTGTGTTTTATAACGTAGCTGTGTTGAATTGGAATGTGTGATTAAGGCAGTATTAATGCGTAATGAAGTGCATTGAGGTGAGTAGAGGTCTAGCTATTGTACAATGAAGAAAGCAGTGATTTGCAGCGTTAAATGTGTCCCCCGATATGGTATATTTTCTCAGGCAAGAAGTATGAATCCAATTAGCTGATGTCATCTCTTGCGAGGCAGGCCGTATTAGAGCTGGAGCAATTGAAAGCGTTAACAGAAATATGCTACGACGTGCAAGGTGATGTGATCTATCCTCAACGTGTACGTAGCTGATGAGTCAGGATTTCCTTGTGGATTCAATAAGAAGAAGTTTATCATCTCACATATATTTATTTCAGATATGTGCATACACACTGATTTTCTCTTTGTTTATTTTTCTTTGCATGATATTTACAGGTTTTATTTGAGTGATTTGTTTATATTGAATGGTGTCATTTATTTTATTAATGTTTATGTGTCATTGTCATCGTTGTTTAAGACTTGTCTCTAAATATGAACCCGTAGGTCAGTTTGATGGGAGTCTGCTATTTTAGCTGTCCAACTTGCGACAGAATGGTCTGTCTGTAAATTTAGTGTAGCGTTAAGTTTTGAACCCCGGGATTAACGCGATTTGTTTATAATAGTTTTAAAAATAACATGTAATATGGATCGGATTTAGTATAATTTCTTCTGTCGCGGTATGACTTATAGAATGTTTATTGAAATAAAATCCGTCCGGGATTTATTATGATGAATTTAAATGCTTCGTATCGAAGCGAAGTGTATTTTTCCCCAGATTCTTTTGTAAATACTTTGTTATTAATACGGAACATTGCTCGTCCTTTCATGAATTATGTAATTAATATGTTAATGATGTGCACGGCACATACGTGTGTTTATGACAATTGAGTCCTTTTCAAGCGTTTGATTCATTTAATCTTGTATAATATGAATAACCTGTAGTGCTATTACATAATAAAGATATCTTACCGCCTATTTTGCATTTTATTCAGGGAATTATATTGCTGTTTCCCGTTCACATGTATGTATGTTCAGTCTTGAGTCCTAAGGCTGGTTGGATCCTTAGCAGCTCTGCCATCAGCTGTCATAGATGGCCCATGCGTCACTGAAGAGGCATACTAGGGAAATGAGGAGTGAGGTAGTTTCCCCTTGCTTTCCTCACAGAGCCAGATATTTCTATTACATATCAGTCTGCCACGCCCACTGAAATGCATGCATCAAGCGACCCCATGAGCAACATTTTCACAACATTCATAAGAGGGACTGGCTGCAGAAGGAATGGCATTACTAGCATCGCTCATACCTCAGTCACTTTCATAATGTCAAAGCCAAGGATAAGACATAGACAGATCAATGAAAGTAACAAAATTGCTCTAGCCCATACCAGAAGACATAGCGTACTGTGAACACTAGGTCCTGCCAGCAAAGACAAAGATATTTGATTTATTCTTTTCCATGATTTTATTTACGAACCGTACATGCAGTTCTCCGATGGCGCCGGTAGACTTTTATAGGACGGGAACGGTACTATATTACATCTAGATATTTCATTTTATCAACTTCCTTTATTACATACTTACAAAATGCATTGATTTTGTTCACCATCATGAATACACTGAACTGAGTGGCCTCTGATTCTAATGTCTTCTCTCTGCATTTTTGGGGTTGTAAGGTGCAAGCCTTTTGTTTTTAAGTTGTTAATTATTAGACCCTGTTCATCGCACCATTCTTGAATATAGTTGTACCCCATTTGTAAATGCTTCTCTGCCACTTTTGGGTTTTTATGAACTGACGCAATTAGTTCATCATCTGCATAATAATAATAATAATAATAATAATAATAATAATAATAATAATAATAATAATAATCATAATAATAATAAACGGGGATACTGTGGTGAAAGAAGGTGCGGGCATGAATTGGTCTATCTAACACAGTCAAAATATTAATCAAAATTTTAAAATTATTGTTATATTTCTTTTCTCGGTTATCTTTTGGTTTTCGAAGACAAATTTTATAATTCAGGTACAAAAGCTTATAAGATAGGCTAACAATTTAAGAACGTCGAATAACAATTAGATAACAATTGATTAACAACCTTGAGCTTGAAGCTCCCTAATCATATATTTTTTATGAGCGCTGCAGCTTCTTGAAAGAAAAACAATCAAAGAGACACACCTCCCAATTTATTTATTTATTTATTTATGACACATGTCTGTAACAGAGTTGCACTCCAATTACAACAGACACTACAAAATATAATACAATAATACACATTGAAAAACAGAAAAATATCACGAATAATTAACAACAAATTTTGAAAAATTATAATAAACAAATTTAGAGGGAAAAATGACATAAGAAACAATAGGTTATATACAGATCAGGATTAGATAGAGCTGCAATTTCTGACTCCTGATTACATAAGTAGGAAGAGCTAAAACTTTATGTACAAGCACACACATATATGAACAGGTCAGGTGCATGATTAAGTGTGTAAAAATATCTCGGAGTTTATAGACAATTAAATTACATTTGGGTTATTGAGAAAGAGACTGTGTAATGAATTCTATTTTCTTTTTATAAGATACTGTTCGTTAAGATTGTTTAAGTATATACACTAAAGAAAATCAGTAGATATTTTTTGAAGTCTGTTAGGGACATTGAGAGATCTATGTCGTGGTTTCTGAATAAGTCATTAAACGTATTACACATCCTTACTAACGGCGAATATTTATGAATTAATATGTTGGATAAGGGATTGTAAAAGTACGTCCGGTTACGCAAGTTAGATTTGCTTACATTAAAATGTATTCCGGCTAGTAGATCACCACTATCTATAACGCCATTTATAATTTGGTGTAGAAACAGTTGTTGGTATAATTCTCGGCGAGCGCTTATTGAATTGTATCTAAATTCTTCTAATAAGTGACGATTTGATATTCTCAACGTATATGCTGACTGATTATGCTTCTTGTAATAAATAAACCGTAAGAATCTCTTTTGAACCTTTTCAGTTTTATTTATATAAGATTTGTAATTTGGCATCCATATAACGGATGCTTATTCTAATTTTGACCTCACGAATGAGTTATAGAGAACACACAAAGTATTAATGTTATTTAAGTCCTTCCCGTTTCGTACGATGAAACCTAGTTGTTTCAGTGCTGTATTTACTATTATTCCAATATGTGCACTGAATGATAAGTTACTACTCATTGTAACTCCTAAGTCGGTTACGGACTCGACTCGTTTTAGATTCTGTCTGTTCTTGAAGTATTCACACTGAAAAGGATCATTCGCCGTGGAATAAGTCATCACGAAGCATTTGCTGATATTAAATGTGATTTTCTTCTTGACGCTCCACATGTAGATATTCTCAATGTCCCTGTTTAGAGAAATGCAGTCACTAACATGTGATACCTCCTTGTACAACTTAAGATCGTCAGCAAACATGAGGCATTTGTGATTTACAACAACATCTGGCAAATCATTTATAAATAACGTAAACAGCAGTGGTCCTAAATTTGAACCTTGAGGTCCACCTGAATTAACATTGAACACAAATATTTGGTCTGATGATAGGTGAAAAAAGTGGTATCTGTTATGTAAATAGGACGAGAAAAATTTTAGCATAGGACTGTTAAATCCAAATCCAGATAGTTTTCTAAGAAGCACACTGTGATTAATCCTGTCAAACGCTTTCTCGAAGTCCGTATAAATCACATCAACGGATTTATGACTGTTTAGAGCATTAGCCACTTCTTGAACTAGATTTGATAGGTTTGTGATAGTTGACCTACCAGGATAAGGTGAAATGTAGCTTTTAACATAATTAAAAATCCTTGAATGAATAATTGTTTCGAAAACTTTTACGAAGGCACATATAATGGAAATGGGTCCGTAATTTTGTACATATGAATGATCTCCGGCTTTATATATCGGACATACCCTTGACGTTTTCCACATTTCTGGGATTACACCTGTATCTGTTATAAGATTAAATATGTAACATAATGGTTCCATTAATATATCTGAAGAATCCTTTACTTTGTAAGGAGTAATCCCATCTGACCCACTTGACTCAGTAGATTTAGGTTTCCTTATAGCCTGAATATATTCCTTTTCACCTACATGTGACACTGGGAGTGAAGAGTTTTGTTTTCATGGGAGATTCCACCTCATAATTACCCTTGTAACTATTACTTACATATACCTTGCTGAAATATGTGGCAAAGCCATCAGCTATTTGCTTAGCGCTTCGCAAAGGTTCACCATTTAAAGTCATAAACCCGAGGATTGATGTATTTTTCCGTTTATTTTTAATAAAATTCCAAAATGATGATGGATGTATATTTATAAGTTTTTCGGAACTTCTTTGGAACGTTTTGTATGCATTTACTATCAATGATTTCGAAACCTTTCTCGTCTCATTAAACATGATCTTATTGTATTCCGAATTCTTCATACGTTTCCGATAATATTCCTTTAATTTTACGGTTTCAATAATTTCGTTCGTAAACCAAGGTGGATACGTCTTCCCGGTTTTTATTTATATTTTTGGAACAGTTTTGTCCAATATCTTGTCAAAACATTATAGAAGTATTTTAAAGCTTCATTAGGGTTTTAATGCTTTCTAGATGATCCCAGTTTTCACTTTCAAGCATTTTGTAAATACTATGAATATTTGCTTTTTAGAAATTGTGCATAATTCTTTCAGGGTAATAAATTGTATTCGTTTTATGACGAGTTTCAAAATCTATAAAGAGGGAAGAATGATGTAAATCTTCACTAACCAACGGAAAATCATATTTAGTAACGTTAACGTTAGTCATATTGGTCAATATTAATTCAAGTGTCCTTCCGTTATGGTTTTTAACACAGTTCATTAATTTAAGGTCGTGATAACAGAGAAGGTTTGCTAGAGTCCGGTAACAGAGACCTCCCTGCGTTACGTCATATTGATTATCAGTTATTGATGGTAGATTAAAATCTCCAGCTATTATTATCTTATTAAATTTAATATCTGGACATTCATCAAATAGTTCGTAAAAAGACAAGTATGTTTCCAGTTTAGAATTAGGCGGAAAATAAAATGTAACAGAGCAATTTACACAATGTTTCAAGAGCACTACACCGGCGCGTCTAGTTCCAGGGAAGGTGCCTATCAATATCAGTCTAACCTCTTAACTTAAAAGAATGAAATTGGATATTACAGGGGTATCGAATACCCATTCCACCGGACCTTTGTGGAAAACAACAGGTTAAAGTTACTGGCCCAAAATCAAAATGATACGGAGGCGGACACTTGCACTCCTTAAAATTTGCAATTCAGAAAAGCCAACCCTTTTTGGGCTATTGGCCCGAAGTTACAGAGGCTAAGCCTATGCTACTGAGGTGACTAGCTGGAGGAAATGTAAGTAACAAAAGTTAAAAATATGAAACGATTAAAAATCATAGTTGAGAGGGATTACAAGAGGGAAAGGCACTCTCTATTCCCTACTTTTAACCTAAGTGCTTTTTCGGCTTGTTTGAAATTTACATTAGAAGTAGAAATTTACATTTTTGGAAATTTAAGGTTACATTATTAAAGATTGGAAACCTTTCCCACGAGCTAGCTTTCAGGGTCTATCACATAGTTATAAAATGGCTGTCGTTACCTTAAGTGATGAAATATTCTATGATGGGCGAGACGCCCTTGCCTCCTCTATTAACACACACTCAGTAGACTGGACGATCAATAAGACAAACTGGTCGAAAAATGAGCCAACATTTATACACGAGAGGAAGGTTCTAGAGAGCTCTCGGCTAAGGCCCGACACACCCCGAATTTTCACTGGGCAATTCAATGATTAGAAGACGGATCTCATTGGTTAAAAAAATATACAAAATTTTCTATTGGCCAGCGTCCAAAGTTGGCGGGAAGAGATCGAAATATTGACAACTTTAACATACCAAACACAAAGAATAATCAAATCAGTGTAGTAAACCATAAAATAAAAAATACTTTAGGATTTTAATAGTTCCTCATCACAATAGTGGGCATAACATAAGTTGTAGTAGAGACATCTGTTGACAAAGGTTCAAGTTCCTTGCGCAAGTTGTTACAAGTTTTATATTGAAAATGACGTTCTTCAAGGCGCTTCATTTGAATGAACGGAGCGGGTGTACCTCGTCGTACAATAATACAAATTATAATGCACTGATCACGCATCAGCTAAAGCAAAAGCGAACTCATTCGGTATAGTAAAACATTTAGGATATCCATTAGTCTCGTTAGTATCGCTGTTGTCATTAGTAGAACTTCTTAACAATTTGCTTTACGTCGCGCTGACATGCATAGGTCTTATGGCGACGATAAGAAAGGACTAGGAATGGGAAGGAGGTGACCATAACCCTAATGAAGTCTCGGCCCCAGTATTTGCCTGGTGTGAAAGTGGGGAACCATTGAAGACCAATTTCAGGGCTGCCAACAATGGGGCTCAAACCCACAGCTGCGTGACTCTAACCGCACGGCCATCCCTCTCGCTGCATTAGACATCTTTGCCTTTTGAACGACGTCAGTGATGTATAAAATTTTGTAACAAATCTGAATTATCTGCCGAATTATAAAAAAAATTCCTTCTACACAGGTAGCCCAAGTCATGAAAGAAACAAAGTTACATCAACTCTCTTGGAACAGCTCCACATATGCGAATCTGAACACATTTATCGAGCGCAGTTCCTTCTCGTACAGGACATGCTCGACAATGATACGAAGAAGATTTCATAGCTTGATCCTTGTTACCAAATTCACCGACTATACAACGACCTAGACACCACACTCAGTGCTAAACTTCAGCGGGCCTATAATACATGCGTCCGTTTTGTATTAAATATGGCCAGGTATTGTCATATATCACCCTGTATTGAACAGCTGTCTTGATTATATTTGGCGGAGAGAAGGAACCTTCACTCTGTTTCGCTTGTCCACAATGTCCTTCGTACAGACACACCAAGTTATCTGAGAATGGATCTTAATACTTGTCATCTCCAAACAGTATACCTACAAGGTCAGAAACCTCTTCCCTGCTGAGCTTCCCAATTTACCGCACGACCGGGTACGGCAACTCATTCATACCTGCGAACATACGCTCCTGGCTGTAATTAGAGACGTACTGTAAAATGTTCGTGATTCGCTATCTTTTGAAACATATAAATCTGAATTTATGTTGAAAAATTTGGAATGCTGCATTTAAAATGGAAATTATGATATATCTGCTTTTAAAATGAAAAATCTGAAAATTAATATTCATTAAATAAAATACGCAATCGTCGAACCCTGGACACACACTTACTTCTTACCTGCTTACTTACACATACGTTATTTGAAGGGCGCCAGCTACCACTCAGTGCAGCAATAATAGACTATCTCTAGGGTGTGGGGTAATAAGCTTACTTTTGACAACATACCAAATAAGTTCTGGGAAAAGGAGATTGGCGTTCAATTTCCCCATTAATTTTGAGGTTAATATATTTTACTATCATTGAAATAATACTATAAATTCATTTGACAGAACAAAATATATTCTTTAAATAATATATAAAAATAGTGAGCCTTGTTGCGATAAAACAGATGAGAATATGAAATTATAACATTGCAACTGAAAGAAACTAGGCATGAATTTGAATTCTTCTTGACCGGACATTTAACAATTTGTACAGAATATATCCCTCACTGTTTCACTTGACTGTACCTTCAACACTTTGAGTGTAATTACGACGTATTCCTTAGATCTGGTGTTTACTGTAGATGTGTCACGCCTAACTTGGTGATGCATCCTCGTGACTGCTTCTTTTCCATATCGTATATTTTCTTGGTAAATCTGTATGGTATTCAAGTAAGTGACCGACCAACATTGGCCTCACTCTCTCAATGACCAAGGACTAATGGCTCACTGAGTCTTCTCCATCTCGTTCTCACTCGTTGACTCTCGTTGACTGACCGACTTAGGGCCTCTGCTTCCAATTGAATAATGACTGTTCGCTTATCCATTTTGGCTTCTTCACTGTACTGCTTCCGTTTAACTAAAGACTCACGCTACAAGATACAGCCACCTTATATAGACGTTAGGATGGCACACCTACGTAATACCCAGAAATAACCATGACCTACTCCCACATACGCGACAAGTATTACATATAATGGTGATATCACCTGGGGCTCCCTAAGAAACTCAAAGGAACTAAGCTCAGTGCTAAGTACGCACGATGACGTAGCCATGACGTGGCAATGACTTGACAGAAATATCAGCAGTATTGCACAATATAGCAATGTCATATCCAACATCTGATATATAACAATTCTCACTGTACAAGTCTTGAGTGTTATTCTACACATACGTATTTATATGCATACATTTAACTACAATTATGCAAGCGACAAGCGTTGCAGAATTGAATTGAATAAGAATGATAATTACAATAATAGTAATAATATCACAGATAAAATAATAATAATAATAATAATAATAATAATAATAATAATAATAATAATAATAATAATAATTGTACCGGGCGGTACACCTCTACGACGCAAGTTCAAATCTTGCGCCAATTGAAACTCCTCTACAGGAGGAACCCTGAACTGTAGCAACTTAATCAACTTTCCTGTTTTTCAGAAGATGTCTCTAGGTGTGTTTTAGTTGCTTTCATTGATCAAGAAGTGTGGACATTCTCTAACAGAGGTCTCTACCAAGAAAACTATGATTATGCACTCTAGTGTGAAGGAATGAACCTTCTTGAAGAAATTGTGTATTCATAAGTTTTGTCTTTACTAAATTTTGTTCTGTCATTTGTGGGTTGGCAATATTAATCCTTTCTTTCCGCCTGTTTTGAATGTAGCCAATCAGGAACTTCTGTAATTAATTTTCCACCACTAAGGTGTTTCTTCATCGCCTCATGTATAAGTTTTTGCTGTTATCCAATAAAACTTTGTGGGCGGGTCGTAATCATTCATGAAAGATCTCGAATTTTCCACGAGGGTATAAAACTGCTGATTTTCTTGTCTCCGGGCCACTCGTATATCATCTAACTCAGTGTCTGAATACGTAGCAGGGGGCGGGAAGCGCCTCGTTCTTCAGGCAGCCGTTCTTCAACAAGGTAATGGCCTTTTAACATCTGTATTTCTTGCTAGCTCAGCAGTTTAACTCTCGGGGAAGCTTCGAAACCTTGAATATGTAACCCACTCTTTAAACTGTAAATCCCTTTTCAGTCTATGTAAAATCTACAAATCTCTTTAACTGTAAAGCGGGGATAGAGAGTGCTTTACCCTCTCGAGCTCCTCTTCATTTTGATGTTGAGGTGACTATGTTCTCGTAACCGTTTTTCTCTTCCTTCTTAATGTGTTAAATTTATCTTGTATACTAGTCACCTCCATAGATTGGGATTAGCCCCTGTGTGATCGGCCTAGCGCCACTTAGGTTTTAAAATGTGTATTTAGGAGTGCAAGTTCACGCCTCCAGTCCTCTCTGTACCTTGGGCCAGTACTTTAACCTGATGTTTTTTTTTCTTCATGCGAAGGCCCTGTGGGTTGGGTACTAGTTACCCCTGTTTATGTATAAGTATGCCTTAAGGGCAGTCAAGTGTAAAGTTTGTTTATGGCCTTCTGATAGGCTTGAACTCTTGAGAGCTGGTCAGCTCTTTCTGGTATTTTAAAAGGTGCCTCTAGGAGGCTTGACATTATGTGGTGGGAGCAAACGTTCCATGTAATTAAGGGTTTTCAACCCTTTGGTATTTGTGGTTTGTGAGCTGTGAGCTCAGACTTTGGGGCTCGTAGCCTAGAATTTGTAAAGTTGCATTGTACCTGATTGTTCTTTGTTATTTCACCTAGTGAGAATTGTTAACCTTTGTTATCTGTTGAAAATATAACCTTTATTTAAATTTTAAATTCATCTTTAAGACTTGTAGTTAGACCCATTCCAGCCCGCACCTTCTTTCACCTCTGACTTCCACGGATAACTCCGTAACAATAATAATAATAATAATAATAATAATAATAATAATAATAATAATAATAATAATAATAATAATAATAATAATAATAATAATAATAATAATAATAATAATAATAATAATAATAATACAGATAAAATCATAAAATAATAAAAATACAGATATCATCTTGTAACGGGATTTGAACCGTTAGAGTACATAGACTTAAGAAATTAATATTCAATCTTTTCTGTATAGAAACTGTCAGAAATTTATCTTTTGTTTATAAGTATTATTTAAGTTTAATTTCATAATTAAGTATATGCAATTAGGAATATTTATACTCTGTAGTTTGTACAATGTAGCACATATAAGATGGTTTTGCATAACAGTAGGCTTCATAGCCTGAGCCACGGCATATAAAATAAGTCAATAAATAAATAAAATAAGTAAATAAGTACCATTCATAGGCTGAATTGAACGAGTTGTATTTTATTGCGACTTCTATGCAAAGTTGTGGTTCTTTCATTTTTCAATTCTAATAATAATATATTTAATAATAATAATAAATAGGTATAATAATGACGTGTGGCCTGGTGCAGGCTCATACACCCAGTCCCCGTGCCAGGGGAATTAACCAATTATGGTTAAAATTCCTGACCCTGCCGGGAATCGAACACGGAACCCGTGTGACCAAATGCCAGCATGCTAAATATTTAGCCATTGACCCGGACATATTTTATTCACATAATGCATTCCAATTCCATCTCAGTAATATCTTCTCTGCGAGGTCTCATTGCCTGTGTAGAAGTGAGCTAGCATATGATTGGAACGGAAGCAAGGAGAAAAGCTGAAAGCCGCAGTCTAACATAAAGCGTCCTTTGAAAAAGTATTGTTGAAATATTTGCCTTTCATGCCATTTTCAAAGTGTAACAAGTGTCCGGCTTTGGTCACGGGGGCTGGGTGTCTCCTCAGGTCGCCTACCGGAGTCAAATCAGAAGACGTGCGAGCTGGACACTACGCCATTTCATTTCAGTGTGGGATATTACACATTCGGAATCCCTGTCAGATCAGTTAACAATCTTGTGGCGTTACTCCACTTCTCGGAACATTATTTACTTGCGATTTCATGTTTCACGAACGTTAATAACTAAACAATAAAATAGGCTTTAGTCCGCCCAAGAAGTAGGTAGTTCATATTTCTCTATCAAAGCTACAGCTAAAAATAAAAATTTTTTCTCCAAGACCCAATCCCAAATACCACACTGGAACTGAGTGTGCCAATTTTTTTTATGAAACTTATTTGAAGAAGTGAATCTGGCGATTGCTCACGTTCAGCTGCCGCTACAGCTTTCTCTGAGTTCCTGGAGAAATGTCGCGTGGGTCAGAATCAATTAGAAAGGTGAAGAGAATTCGCTTCACAGTGTTCTGGGAATTACAGCTCGTCTCCTAACAAGGCTGTAGACGGACCAAGTGACCGCTGCTCAATCCGAGTGCCACCATCTCACATTAAGATACTTACTCAATTTTAATCACGTGAGTGAAACGACCTCGAACCAGAACTCGCATCCAGGAAAAATTTCTGAAGTGGCCGGGAATGGAACCGGGGCCTCCGGGTAAGAAGAAGGCTTACTACTCCTAGACCGCGATGCTTATATAAATGAGGGACACACTGATGTGTTATACCAACGATTAGTGTTACAGCATTTACTTCGCTTTATCATATCATTTGATATGATATTTCATTCATTCATTCATTCATTCATGTAATCTGTTTACTCTCCAGGGTTGGTTGTTCCCTCGAACTCGGCGAGGGATCCCACCTCTACCGCCTCAAGGGCAGTGTCAGACATTTGGTCGAGGATACAACTGGGGAGGAGGAATAACACCTCTCCCAGGCAGCCTCACCTGCTATGCTGAACAGGGGCCTTTTGAAGGGGACGAGAAGATTGGAAGGAATAGGCAAGGAAGAGGGTAGGAAGTATCTGTGGCCTTACGTTAGGTACCATCCCTCCATTTGCCTCGAGAAAAAGTGGGAAACCACGGAAAATCACTTTCAGGATGGCTGACGAGGTAGTCGAACCCCACTCAACTTACTTGACGCCCTGAGGCTGAGCGAACCCCGTTCCCGTCCTCGTACAACTTTTCGAATTTCGTGCCAGTGCTGGTAATCGAACCTGGGCCTTCGGGGGTGGAAGCTAATTACACTACCCACTACACTACAGAGGCGGACTATTAATTAATTAATTAATTAATTAATTTATTTATTAATTAATTTATTTATTTATTTATCGTATGGCTTTTACTGTCGGGAGGACGTGTCCTGCTCGCCTGCGCGTCTAGGTCTGAGATTATGATAATGAGGTAGCGAGGTCGGCAGTTAGCCTACTCCTGTCGAATAACACAGAAGGGTCTGCTCAAGGCTTACGGATACATCGTCACTCCACACGAACACTGCTGTGAGGTTTTCGAATGTAATCCAGGATTTTGGCACCCAGTCTAGTGACTAGAAACTGTATACCACCACCCTTCCTACCGTGCCGAACAAAACAACCACAGTGCCAGACGCCTTATAATGGTCACCAGACCATAATGTATTTACGTCTCACTGTATTAGACAGAGATGTGACAGGACAGGGCTATTGAAAAAGTGGGAAACCACGAAAAGCAATCTTCAAGTGTGATCGAACCCTTTGAAATGCAGAGTCACTAAAGAATAATAGAGTGAGACGGCCAGATCAAGTGTGCGAGAGAAGAACGTGGGCTTCAGATTGAGTGGGCATACCTTGAGCTTCAGTTGTTTCTTGAGGGGAATGCGGGGGTTGGGAATGGAAGGATACAAGTGGAGTAAATTTTGGATGCGACAGTTATGAAGAGATTCAGACCACGTGCTGAAAAGCGCGATAGCTGAAGTGAACTCGATATTGACCTGCGCACAGGAAAGAATCCTGTCTTGAATCAAAGTTGTTTTCTTCCTTGCACCAGGCATGATGATTGTCTCTGGGATTGGCATGGCCTTGGTGTGAAGTGGGCGATTTCCCAATACAAGTTGATTGGCTTGATTAGTCATACCAGAGATAGACAAAACACGACTCCACTCTTATCTCATTAATACTTTTACTATACGTTTTCATAACATTCTTGTTGGGAACCCCTGTGTCCTCGAGACAAAGTGCGATTTCATTGAAGAAGTTTCTTTCCAAGAGACGCTAAATGTTTCGTTATCTGATGAGTAGTTCTGTCAGTCACCTGATGGTCTGAAGGTCATGGAAAACATGGCATTAGTGTCTGTAGTAAGGCAGGCCGGAGTCTTCTGATTTTGGGGCGATGCCCTCTCATTTCATTTAACTTTCAGACCGCCGACTCAGCCAGGGATCCCACCTGTACAGCCTCACGCAGTGTCAGACTTTGAGTCGGGGAATACAACTGGGGAGGAGGACCAGTACACCAACTGCTATGCTGAACAGAGGCCTTGTGGGGGATGGCAATACTGGAAGGTATTTTTATCATGTGGCCTCCGGAGAGGTCTGGTGCAGATCCGTAGGTGACCTGCCCATCGTGATAAGGGTGAACACGTTATATACACCCCGTGCCTGAGCAATTAACCAATTATGGTTAAAATTCCCGACCCTGCCTGGAATGGAACCCGGGATCCTTGTGACCAGCACGGAAATTGGAAGGGATAGGTAAGGAAAAGGGAAGAAAGCGGCCACGGCCTTATGGTAAATACCATCCTCGCATTTGCCTGGAGAAGAAGTAGGAAACCACCGAAAGACACTTTAGGATGACTGATGAGGGAAACGAACCCCCTCTACTCAGTTGACCTCCCGAGTCTGAGTGGACCCACTTCCAGCCTTCGTACCACTTTTGAAGTTTTGCGGCAGAGCCGGGAATCGAACCCGCGACACCTACCACAGAGGCGGACTAGTTATGTTAAGAACCATATTCATTTGACTTAAACGAATTGTCCAGTATCGATATGAGGAAAGGCTTTTGTATGTAAACACGCAGTTAATGACGACACACCCACTTCAAGAAAGCGTTGACAACCCCGGAAGAAGATTTCTAACTTCCAGTGGTAAATATGATAGACATGGGTATATGGCTTCAGAGATGTGTTGTGGAGGAGACGAGGGGAACGTTGCTGTAGATACTGCAACACTTTATGAACTTCTGCGAGGGAGACATTCAGGTCTGGGATAGTTGTCTTGGCTTACAAAAATAGTTCCTTTTGATTACCTCAACACGGCACATTTGGTTCATCATCACACAGTTATCGTTGGTGAACACCTAGCAGGAGTCTTCTTCGATTTCCATCAGTTGGCAAGCCCAGCTCGTATATATTATGCGCAGCATGTTACTTTACGTCAAGAAAATTAATTTGTGTTGCATCAAGAAAAGAAAAATCAGTGTAATGATAATGTTCGAGGGTGAGTCAATAAATAAGTCGCAAAGCTGAATTGAGGCAAAAATAATCAAAGTATCTTTCTGGCATTTATTTCATTTTTCCACATATTCACCCTGTACATTCGGCCACTTATCCCATCTCTTTACAAGTCCTTGAAAGCCAGCAGCGAAGAAGTCCACTGGTTGCTGTCGCAGCCAACTTGTAACCTCATAGATTACGGCATCAACTGTATCAAAATGACGGCCACCCAAATGATTTTTTAGGGGCCCAGACAGATGAAAATCACTGGGGGCTAAGTTAGGACTGTACGGTGGATGTTTCAAGCGCTCCCCATATGTGATGCTTTTTCTTCCATGGTTAAACTTCTGGATACAATTGAGCACAGCTTCCCGTGAGAAACAGTTTTCACCACAGACGGGATGCATTTCGAGACGCGCTTCTTCTGCGGACAGTCCTTTGGCCCACAAAAACGCACAAATGCATGCTGCTCTTCTCGTGTACAGTCATGCAACACATGTGCCATCGTACACTAACAGCCTCTGACTGACAGAGTGCTAGCGACATGTCTTACGAGAAGCATACATACGCTGTCATCTGCTGGCAGAACTTGCGAGCGTAATTTCAAATGGTATAAGGCACACACATGTTTGTAACTTATTTATTGGATCGCCCTCGTATTTTTAAGCAAAAAATGACAAATATCATAATGAGTGGCTATAAAATTTGACGTGCTAATTCGCGAGGTTCTGGTATGAGATGACATCACATCACCAGTACAATTACAGGTCTGTCAAATTTAAAATTATGTATTTGTAGTTAGTAAATGTAAGAGCTTGTCGTCTTAAATTAGTTATTAAATCATGATACTTCGCTCTAGATGTGGCGTGTGTAGATTATAGATGTTGTGTCATACTCGGTAGTAAATGTTTCGTTTTTATAGCCGTTAGACACGTAAATGTACATTGATAATCAAATTGTGAAATTTAAAGTCATAGTAAAAATCATATCTATATAGTCACGGTGGTTAAATTTGTAATAATGATAAAGTTATTATAATACTATGGGACATAAAAGAGAATAATAATAATAATAATAATAATAATAATAATAATAATAATAATAATAATAATAATAATAATAATAATAATAATAATTGTTGCGGGATTACCCGTGGAGAGGAAAGAGGTTAAAGAAGGTGCTGGGGTGAATGGGTCTAACTACAATGCCAAGAATTGAATTTAAATCTTAAACTGAAGGTATTATTTTCAAGAACTTCAAACTTAACAATTCTTACAGGTACAAGTAGCAATCATGAAACCGGATTGCGAAAAATCCAAGATTCAGAATCCTTACTCTATGGTCTTTAAGCCCCTAGCTTTAAATTACCTGAGCTACTAGCTCAAATTTACAAAACAGCACCAATTCGTACAAGGGCAGAAATCCCCTAATTCAAAGAGCACTTGCTCCCAAAATTATAACATCTTGCCTTCAAGAGGCATTCATTAATCTTACAAAAACTTTGAAAAAGAGATAACCGGCTCTCAGTTTTCCAAGCCTACTCAAGGCAATATCAACTTACAATTTCCGGCCTCTCAAGGCACAATTTACAAATGGAAAATGATTATACAGGGGTATTTAATACCCAAACTACTGGGCCTTCATGGAACAAAAACAACGGTTAAACAAATGGACCGAATGGAGGCGAATACTTGCACTCCTAGATATGAACACTTAAAACCTAAAGGGCACTAGACCGAAGAAACAGAGGCTATTCCCAAACTATGGAGGTGTCTCGTATAAGGATAAATTTTAACATTACGGAAAGGAAGAAAAACAGTTACAAAACGTAGTCACCTCAAAGCATGTTGAAGGGGAGCTCGAGAGAGTACATCACTCTATCCCCGATTTACAGCTAAGGATTTTATGAAGTTTTTACATTAGCCGGCAGAAAGTTACATTTTTGGAAAATAAGGTTACATCGTTAACGCCTCGGACCTTTCCCTCGGGTTAAACTGCGGAGTTAGCAAGAAACAAAGAAGGATGTTATGTGGCCATTACCTTGTTGATGTACCGCAGACCGATCAAACAGATCGCCCGCCTCCTGCTTTGACACACATACTCAGAATGATGACAATCAACTGGCCAAGAGACGTGAAAAGCCGCAGTTTAAAAACCCTCAGGGAAGGTTCGACATCATTCATGATTAATCAAGACATACCCACTGAATTTTATTGGTAAATGTTAATAGTAATACTCAGAATCGGAGAAGAAGCCTGTGACTTGTGGAAAATTAATTACAGGAATTAGTGATTTGTTGGACTCAAATCGGGCGGAATGAAAAGATAATTATCGCCAACCCAAAAATAAATGAAAATCAATCAGTAAAAAAACTTATGAATACAACATACATACATACATACATTATCATTATAGACTGCTATGCCTTTCAACGTTCAGTCTGCAACCCTCTGAGAATTTACTAAACGTCGCCACAATCCTCGATTTGCAACTAGTGTTGTGGCCTCATTTAGTTCTATACCTCTTATCATTAAATCGTTAGAAACCGAGTCTAACCATCGTCGTCTTGGTCTCCCTCTACTTCTCTTATCTTCCATAACAGAGTCCATTATTCTCCTAGGTAACCCATCTTCCTCCATTCGCCTCACATGACCCCACCACCAAAGCCGGTTTATGCGTACAGCTTCATCCATCGGGTTCATTCCTAAATTAGCCTTTATCTCCTTATTCCGAGTACCCTCCTGCCATTGGTCCCACCTGTTTGCACAAACAATCATTTTTCCTACTTTCATGTCTGTTAATTCTAACTTATGAATAAGATATCCTGAGTCCACCCAGCTTTCGCTCCCGTAAAGCAAAGTTGGTCTGAAAACAGACCGATGTAAAGATAGTTTCGTCTGGGAGCTGACTTCCTTCTTACAGAATACTGCTGAACGCAACTGCGACCTCACTGCATTGGCTTTACTACACCTCGATTCAATCTCACAATATTACCATCCTGGGAGAACACAAAACCTAAATACTTGAAATTATTAGCTTTGTATCATCAATCTGACATTCAATTCTGTTGAATTTCTTACCTACTGACATCAATTTAGTCTTCGAGATGCTAATCTTCATACCATACTCATTGCACCTATTTTCAAGCTCCAACATATTAGACTGCAGGCTTTCGGCACAGTCTGCCATTAACACCAAGTCGCCAGCATAGGCCAAACTGCTTACTACATTTCCACCTAACTGAATCCCTCCCTGCCATTTTGTACCTTTCAGCAGATGATCCATGTAAACTACGAACAGCAAAGGTGAAAGATTACAGCCTTGTCTAACTCCTGTAAGTACCCTGAACCAAGAACTCATTCTACCATCAATTCTCACTGAAGCCCAATTGTCAACATAAATGCCTTTGATTGATTTTAATAATCTACCTTTAATTCCATAGTCCCCCAGTATAGTGAACATCTTTTCCCTCGGTACCCTGTCATATGCATTCTCTAGATCTACGAAACATAAACACAACTGCCTATTCCTCTCGTAGAATTTTTCAATTACCTGGCGCATACTGAAAATCTGATCCTGACAGCCTCTCTGTGGTCTGAAACCGCACTGGTTTTCATCCAACTTCCTCTCAACGACTGATCGCACCCTCCCTTCCAAGATGCCTGTGAATACTTTGCCTGGTATACTAATCAATGAGATACCTCGATAGTTGTTGCAATCTTTCCTGTTCCCTTGCTTATAGATAGGTGCAATTACTGCTTTTGTCCAATCTGAAGGTACCTTACCAACACTCCACGCTAATTTTACTACTATATGAAGCCATTTCATCCCTGCCTTCCCACTATACTTCACCATTTCAGGTCTAATTTCATCTATTCCTGCTGCCTTATGACAATGTTGTTTATTCACTATCCCCTCCACATCCTCAACCATAATTTCACCAACATCATATTCCTCCTCCCCATGAGCTTGGCCAATCTCCGGATTGTGCTAAGATAAATACAAAACTTCTTCAAATCAAAAGTTCTTTCACTTCACCAGGGAGCATGATCATAGTTTTTCTAGTGTCATATGTGGGAGAATGTCCAAACATCTTGATGAATAGCAACCAAAACACTGATAAATTCAGTCAGTGTAGGCAACTGCACAATAAATAAATTGCTCGATATTTTAGTGGTGACACCTTCTGATTAAATTTCTAAGTAGGTGTAGTTTCGGCTTCACTGTTTTACCAATTGAGGAGTTCCTTAGGCGCTGAATTTGAATGTGCGTCGTTGAGGTGTACCTCGCGGTACAGACCTCCCACCCCCCCCCAAATGTCCTTCATTGGGGTGACACAGAAGAATTTTGAGAAAACATGTATAGTTGAGGAGGAAAATAATGTCTAAGTTTCTTTGGAAGTTGATAGGTTGAAGGTAGTTAAACTCCAGCTTTAGAGTATCTTTGTTGTAGTAAAATATGATATACATGTAGGTAAATTTGACGGCATGAATTGCCGCCGCTCCCTATATCCAGTTGAGGTCGCCCGGACCCCTCAAGTACGCTCAGATACACCTCTTCCGCTACTATGAGAGGGTTAGTCGTGGTGAAGTGCGCCGCAGATTAGAAGTATATGTACAGTCACCAGTTGAGTTGATGGTAGAGTCACGCCACTTCAGCCTTAGCCGGGAAGATGCACTCCGGGGCGCCGTTCAGAAGGAGACCTTACTAGAGCGAGGAGGGCCCCTTCTTCTCTCTTGTGTACCTCAAAAGATGTTAAAACACAGTGGCAGATAGCCGAGGGGGGACTGAAACTGTAAGATCTCGGTGACAGAGAAGTGTTGTTGGAGACTTGAGAGTACGATCTTTATTGGTGATGCTGAGGGGCGGGTGGCGTGGAAGGTGCTTGTACGCCAGTGGTGTGTATATGCAGGAGACGGGGTTTGGTAAAGGCCACTCAGGAATTGCCAGCAGGAAAACCAGAGGGGAAAAACGTACATAACAGGTCAATTACATACAATAATAGCGCAGAAGTCCTCAAAGAATCAAAAAAATGTAACCTTCAAACTGCTGCTATATTTAGTGACTAACGAAGATAGCAAATAAATTATACAGGTCTAACCTGAGAGAGGTGGACTCTAAACATCCACTCCCACTTTTAAATTGGTGGGCCTCCGCCCACTGTCATATCTTTCCCTAACTTTTTCATGAGAAACCTTTAGGTTGTGCTTAGCCTTTTTCCATAGATCTCTAATATTACCGGGATCTATTGTCTCTGGAAGGATATCATTAAGTGACCAAAGGTTAGAGAGCGGCGTGTTAGGCATGAATTTAAACATCAGAGAAGCTGGAGTGAACTTATGGGACTCATGAACCGCCGAATTCAAAGCAAAGGCCAACCAATGCAGGGAAGTATCCCACGTAGAATGATCTTCATAGTGAAACGTAATGAGAGTCGATCAAAAATAACGATTGACCCGCTCAGCCAGAGATGGTTGAGGATAATCCTCCGGTGTAGTTACATGTGATATAGACAAATCAAAGCAGAATTTACGGAACAGGTTGGAAGTAAAGGCTTTAGCATTATCAGAAACTATATATTGACAAGGACCAAAAGAAGCAAAGATGGTTTTTAAACAAGAAATGGTGGACTGAGCGGTAGCCAGCTTAGTCGGAAATAACCAGGAAAACCTAGTGAAAACATCTACACACACGAGAATGAATTTGTTGGCGTTCCCCTTTGATTGGGGGCATCGTCCGACGTATTCTATTTAGAGGCATTCCATGGGAGGCGACGCTTGGTGAGATGAGCATAGAACTAGCTTAGTGGACTAGGTGGGTTTACTAAGCAAACAAGATTTACAAGCCTTTACCAATTCTCGAACTTCACCGTCAATACCCTTCCAAATAAACACCTCTCGGATATTTTCTCGAGTTTTGAAGATGCATAAATACCCCCCTAATGGGGTCTCATGAAAGTACTTGAGGATCATAGGTACAGAAACAGCTGGAACCACAAATTTCATCTTTTGGTCATGCCTCGAAGGGCAACACAAAAATCCGTTCCTCAATACAAAAGGGACGACATATTTCCCAGAAGAAAGGGTTTTGATAAAAGGGGCCAGCACAGGATCTTCACTTTGATATATTTCAATATCCCTAAACAACATGGGGGCAACAGTTACAATGGCATTAACACCCGAAGGTGTTCGGCGGTCTCCACATCATGAGCAAACATGCGGCTTAGTCCATCCACAACAACATTCTCGGATCCTCTGATGTGCCTAACATCAAATTGGAAGGCAGAAATCCTGATGGCCCAAAGGGCTATACGACCAGTACGGCGCGGCCTAGATAAGACCCTACTTAAGGCATGGTTATCTATTTCCAGGTCGAACATGACATGTTCCAGATAGAGGTGGAACTTCTCTAATGCAAATGAGACTGCCAATCCCTCAAGTTCGTAGAGAGAATAATTGGCCTCCTGAGCCGATAATATCCTGCATGCATCGGCGATGGGTCGCCTTCCGAGTTCAGTTTCTTGAAGATGCTCAGCAGTCCCAGCCGACGACGAGGCGTCAGTTTCAACGATGAATTTCTTCGAGAAATCAGGCATAGCAAGGACAGGAGCATTGCAAAGAGCTAATTTCAGATTTTCAAAAGCGGCATGTTGAGACGGGCCCCACTCAAATTTGACGAATTTTCTACCAAATAAGTTCAAGTTCGCCGCTCTGTTAGCGAAGTTGCGAATAAATTTCCCGAAGAAATTCACCATGCCTGTGAACCTGGCAATATCTTTGATGTAATTAGGAGGTTTTAAATCACGGATGGGCTGAGTTCTGGAATGATCTATGGAAACCCCATCGGGCGACACAATATGCCCTAGGAATGGCATGGAAGGTTTAGCAAAAGCCCCCTTAGACAACTTCACTGTCAACCCAGCCTTACAAAGGCGATTGAGTACTTACTTCAGATGATCTAGATGTTCCTCAAAGATCTCAGAAAATACGACATCATCCAGATAATGATACAAGTACTCAAATTTGATGTCGGAGAAGACCCTATCGAGCAGTATCGTGAGCACAGCTGCCCACGTGGGGAGCACGAAAGGCACGCGGTTGTACTCATACAAGATCCAATTCGTGGCAAAATGCAGATAGATGTTTCGATTCTTCCGCCAGAGGGATCTGTTTGTACGCCTGATTAAGGCCTAAGATGATGAAGAACTTAGCTTTCCGAAACTATGAAAAACAACAGTGATTGTCGGGAAGGGGCACAGATTGTAACAACGCCTTCCGATTTAAAGCCCTATAGTCAATCACTGGCGTAAAGCCACCTTGCGGTTTCGGCCTCAGGAAAATGGGCGATGAATACGCCGACTTAGAACGTCGAACGTCTTTTAACATCTGGTCGATGATTTCATTAGGAGCCTTCATTTTAGGAGGAGATAGCCTGTAAGATGGAAATCTAACCGGGATCGAATCAGTAACCTCAATCTTGTACTCGATAAGGTCAGTAACACCAAGAGTATCGGAAAATACATCCGGAAACGACTGACTCAGCTTACGAATACTATCTGCCTACACCTCAGGTAGATGTCTAAGGTCTGACAACATCTCATCCTGCGTAGGCGAAACAGATTAACATGATGCAGAATTACACTTAAGCAAAGAAATTTTACAATTATTGGCAATTTTGAAAGTGCACGACCTGCTCTGAATGTCGAGCACTAGAGCGGTATGAGACATGAAGTCTGTTCCTAATATTATGGGGCAAGAGAAGTGCTTAGCCAAAAACACTTTACCTTTTCCAGGTGAATTAAGAAATCCGAACTTTGGCAAAGATAAACCCTAAAATTTCTAAGGGAGTGGAATTAGCCGAAACGCAATGGAGCGAAGACGAACAATAATCAGATAATTTTCAGGCAGACTTTAATTTTGAATACCATTCAGCCGAAATAATGGAACAAATACTCGCTGAGTCTACTGGAGCAGTGACCGGTTCACTATTCAACTCGATCTTAAGAAATTGTACAAGTGCGGGGGTCTCCTTCGCAATACTGAGGTATTCTTTAGGACCATCAAATGATAAATTAGAAGAACTCTTATCCTTACCCAAGTTTTCGCTGGGTTTAAGAGGGACTGAGCCTTGGAAAAATGACCGTGCTGACTCAGCAAATGACACTAGTCACTTTCGATTATATGAGTTGGTGGAGGTTGCACCAGAAGTTGAGCATTAGGGCCATTCTTGGCGATATGATTAAACGAGCCACATATAAAATATCCTTGTGATGACCCTGCTCCATTCTTTGTCCCACTGGATTTGATCAAAGGGCACTTGTTACGGAGATGTTCCGTCGAACCACAAGCGTAGAATTTGCGGGTGGTGAAAGTGCGGCGATGTTGAGGCCGAAGGTTACTCGAAGACGGAGGGGGCTCCTTAGCGACTCGTAAGGTGTAAGCATACTCAACTCCTTCGGCTGATACCGCCATAGCATCTAATTCTGCAAAAGTTCGAGATGTGACGCGAAACACAGATATGACTTACAAGGCGGAGAAATGCCGTCAACAATGGTCTGCACGATTAGATCTTCAAGGAAATGAAGAGCGAATACCCTGGTGTAGAAACTAATGTCCTGAATGAAGTCTGCGAGATTTTCACCCAGTCGCTGAACACTGTAATAGTACTTTTGAATTAAGGAAGACATGGCTCGAGCCGGAATGAACTTAGCCAGCAGATGAGCGTGGAAGTCTTCTATAGAAATTGTTCAGCTATTGCTCTGACTATTTTGTTCGAGAGGACACCTTTGGAGTAAGGGTAAATAATTTGAAGAATTTGAGAAGGAGAGAGAGAAAACATTAGAGCGTGATCTTGAAATTCAATTAAGAATCTTAAAAATGAAATGACATCATTCGTAGAATTAATAGAAAACTTAGAAATTCCCCTAAGCAACATAGCCAAAGGATGAGGCAAACGACTGAACCCGGTTGACATAATAGCTAACGGCCTAGGGATGAAGAAGCTTCAGAGACAGCATTTTTACAAATAATGGTGGAATGGATGTACGACAATCAGGCTCATTTCCTAATGGGGCAGATATTTGTTGCGCTGCTACAGATTTTCTGCTTTTTTCGCCCTTGGAAGAATCCTCCGCACTTACGATGTTTACGACAGTGGCTTGGTCGGTTTTGGAAGCAGCTGCCCCAATTAACAATTGACTAACCTTATTGGACATTTTTGATAGATGAACAACTAAATTACTCCCCTCCTTAGCATGATCTTCCTTTAACTTGAGGGACAATAGGTCCCTAACTCTATTGTAAAAGTGAAACAATCTTGCCTGTACTCTTATAAGTTAGTTGGCAGAAGGATCACTCACTTCAAAAAACTCACTACCAATACTAGTTCAGTGGTGTTATCAGTGATAGTGGAGAGAGCCACATCAATTTCCTTTTCTCCCGAAGTTGGGATACTAATTGGTAATTCTAATGACTCCTTAAGCTTGGTGGTATCTGCCGCAACCGTGCCTCCAGATTGAACACTTCTAATTAGTAATTCATAAACTAATTCCTCTTTGCGCAAGTAGCCCAGATGGAGGTCTTCACGAAGGCCGGATATGATGAAAGAAAGTTTACGAATTTAGAAAAAATTCCAGCGACCGAGAAAATTGTTAGAGTACAAATCGAATCCCATTTTCAGGCGTCAAAAGGGGCTTAATTGAGACCCCGAAAACCACACTCTGCTACCACTTTTTTGCGGGGTTACCCGGGAGCAGAAGGAGGATAAAGAAGGTGCTGGGGGGAAATGAGTCTACCTACAATGTCAGGAATCGAATTTAAAACTTAAACTGATTATAATATTTTCAAAAATTTCAAACATAACAATTTTACAGGTACAAGTAGCAATCATTAAACAAGATTGGGAAAAATCCAAGATTCAGAATCTTAACTCTTTGGGCATTAAGCCCCTAGCTTTAAATGTCCTGAGCTACTAGTTCAAATTTACAAAAGAGCACAAGTTTGTACAAGGGCAGAAATCCCCTAATTCAAAGAGCACTTGCTCCAAAAATTATAACATCTAGCCTTCAAGAGGCATTCATTAATCTTACAAAATCTTTGAAAAAGAGCTAACCGGCTCTCAGTTTTCCAAGTTGTAACTGTTCCCTCTCGTCATCAAAACACTTGGGGAGACGAAAGTTATTATCTTGGGACACATGAATATTAAATAAACTATTGCCTCGCAAATAGAAACAATTAACATTCCATGGTTCCCCATTACTCTATGTAATGTTTGGGCGCCATGGTTACAGTTTTAAACAAAACTGTAAACCAAAATTTATATTTACTAGCATAGAGACATACACTTAAATCACAGGGGTAGGATTTGAAATAATTAACCATTAAGCATCGCTTAAGAAAGAAAATTAACGCAATATAAAATACAAATGAATTTATTATACAAAAAATGAGATGAATCGGAAAAGTTTCCTTAAAGCGTGGAGGGATTTAGAATTTACTGAATTTACTATTGCTTGCTTTATCTAATTGAATGATTCCAAAAAGCCTTGATCACAAATGATTGACGTTGAATAAATATGTTATTACAAATAATTGCCGATGGCGGATAAACTTGATATCAAATGATATCGCGTAAAATGATATTATATTTAATTAGTAGGGCTGGAGAAGCCTGGACGGTTACATACGCCCTCCTGTTATTTACAGATATAACATATATGAAAATAACACACTACAAAAAACGGCTAATATATACATCATTACATCTTACGAACACTTAATAAAAACATACATAATTAAATCTTGTATCACACTGTAGAGTTTCTGTTTCAACGATACCAGATAACATTAGTAATAAATCCTGCCAATTTTCTTGCGAAAGTTTGTCAGCGGCACTCATAATATTTACAACAACAGGTAAATAACTCTATCTTTGCACTTCACCATCAAAGTGTTCGGCAGTTCCAGGTTATCATAATATATACACCATACACACACGTAATAACACGTGGCTTACCTCTCATAGATGGCCGCAAGCAATTTCTTGTTTTCATTGCAAAAATATTACTACTTAGAAAGTAATTGCATTAATTTCCTTCTGCAGTTTCAAAAGAAAATCCCAAGTTACTCATGGCTTCTACAATGGTGTCAGGTCTAGGTTCACAACCTATATATGAATTCACGTTTTCTAACTCAAGTACAATTAATGTTATCAAAACAACATCTGGGAGACATTACACTTAATACGCAGAAATATATCGTCTCAGAGAACGAATATTATAAGTGCCCAACATGACACGATTACCATCTTTCAATCTGTATGCACAAGGACCAACCCGACAATGCATCTGGAATGGACCCTGATACAACAAAAAGAATTCATTCGTCACTTTCTCTTCACTGGACGAGAGCATGGGAACACGTAACAGAACATAATCTCCTACCTGAAATTCGTCTAACACCTGACGTTTCTGCTGTCTGCTACGCTTCTCAGCCGCTTTAATCAAATTCTCTCTCGCTAGTCTGACATATATCTTAGAGTCCCGCTGAGGTTCCAGTGTAATACCTAATAATTTTGTCAGCTCATTCCTTGGATTGCTGCCAAAATGAACCTCTAATGGGGTGAATTTCGTACTATCATGCTGAACCATGTTAATCCATTTCTCAATCAACGCTAAAGAATCAACCCACGCAGTGTGCTTGTCATGAACTAAAGATCGAAACATCCTACCTAATTCCTTCATCGTGCGTTCACACATATTCCCTTGCGGATTCCTAATTGAGGAAAAAACATGTGTGATACCTAACTCTGTCACCACAGCCTTCCACTTCTTCGAGGTAAATTGACATCCACTATCAGATAATAACCTACTAGGCGTACCTAATTTCTGAACATACTTGTCACTAATAATCTTACTGCAACTAAGACCTGACGTTTTACTCAATGAAAGATTGACACACTCACTACTCGAAACTTCAATAATACCATCCTCTAACATAGCTTCAATTTGACTGTATACTGCTTTAGCATACTTATGTGGTATCGGATATCTCGGTCCAGCGAATATACTTTTATCCAGCACTGAAAATGGGTGTTCATACACATGTGTTTTGCCAGGTTTCGATGAAAATACTTCCTTGTGTTCTCTCAACACATACAACAATCGGTCCCTCTGACCTTCTTCCAAATTGCTACTATCTACCGCTTCTCTCAAAGCATCATCGTGGTTTTCCTCTAACCACACTTCACATAACTTAAAATCCTCTCTCTCTTCTTCATCTTTTGAAACCTCATTAACACACCACATGTTACAAACCTCCACTTTCGTCTGAACTTCGGCATCCCACGTGACTTTAACATCCTAATCCCACCTTAAATATACTATCGCCTCATTGTAATTTAACCGAGCTGAGTATAAACTTAGCCAGTCAGATCCCAAGATAACATCAAATATAAGATTCGGAATAACAAGACAGATCTGAATTTTCGACTTCCCGTTAATACAAATAGGTATGGCAACTTGTTTACATATTTGCTTGGATCGTTTACCTACAGCAGTGACGATATATGTGGATTTCACAGGCATTTCTTCAATCTCAATATTCTCCTTCTTTCTGTCCTCATACCACTTCGAACTTACACATGATCTTTGACTGCCTGAATCCAATAAAGCCTGATACTGCGCCCTCCATACAACGATCGTAACAACGGGGTTATAACATTTACTACCAACTTCGACTTGTTTCACTTCCACGTCCCGTAATAACTCATCTCTGACATCGAGATCATAATGCATGTGCGTCATTACACAATTTCTCGCTACATGTTCTGAAGACTGATAATCTGATCTCTCATTACCGTCTGTTATCAGTTTAAATTACTGTGTCTCCTTGTATCCTGATTTCGGCTTGTACCTTCCTCTGCATTACGTTCCCTGTGAACATTCCTATTTTGCTGGTGTGACTGATTACCTACAGGTTGTTGTCTCGGTTGAAACTGACCACGGTGATTGTGTTCTTGTCTTCTGGGTGGTGTCTGATAGTTTGTGTGCTCTCGTGTACTACTACTATTTCCTAACGCATCGAAACTTGCTAGAAATCTTTCCATTCCCTGAATAGACTCTATCTGTTGCATACAGCTTGCTTCGCGATTTTGTTGGGAAAATGTCTGAGTAATAACTTAACAATATCTCTCTCCGCTGACAAATCATAACGTGGGCTAAAAAATATTCGGTCATAGAAACTCCTTCGTGTGGCATAAATTTCCCAAAGACAATGCGTTCTCTTTCCCTGCTTTGTATAGCTTCACTCCAAAAATTTTCCGTGAAATATTTCTGGAATTCCACCATACTGGTCATGCTGCTCTTATACACCGCAAACCATGATTTCGTTTCCCCAATAAAAGCTTTATCAATTATTTCCAACGCTTCTTCCCATTCGATGATTCCTTCTTCGATTCGCTTTTCAAACCGTTTCTTAACAGTGTTTAAAAATCTAAAGGGTTTGTCTGCCTCCCATTGAATTTAGGTAAATCAGTTTCATATATGAAATTTGTACCATGGCACTGACTTCCTATATTACCCTGCTTTTCTCTGATTTCTTTACGTATTAGTGCCTCCAACCTCTCAATACTTTCATTAATTCTTTTCTCTCTAGTTTCTACGTCATTTGCAATGTGTACCTGTCTTTCCTTGGTGGCTTTAATTTCAATAGCATATTCCTCTGCTTTCTTAAACTTTTCATTACATATTTTGGCATTAATCTCTACCTTACCACACAGATCATCGTATTGTTGTTGTACTCTTTCTCTAACTTTACTATTTTCTTTCTCTACCAACTCTATGACTTCGGTTTTATGTTCAGTTAACATTCTTTCTACCACTTTCTCATGTTGGCTGCGTCTCATCTCCTGTTCCGCTAACTGATTCTCAAAACGTTTCTGCTGCTCTAGTGCTTCATCTAATCTATGATCTAAAGCATCCATCCTAGCATTCACTTATCTGCTAATTTCCGTTTTCGTCTGTTCTATCTCCTTTCTATTTTCTTTAAACTCTGTCTGTGTTTTCTCTACTTCTTTGCTAATTTCGGTTTTAGTCTGTTCTATTTTTTTCTTAATTTCATCTATCCCTTTCGTTTGCTCTAATATCCCCTGCATCATTAAAACAGTTGCTGAATATTCTTATCACTATTCGTATTACTTTCTTTCTCGCCCTCCATCCTAGCTACATCAGATTCTGTGCTATTTTCCATGCTCCCACCACTCTCTACCGTTTTATCTACTTCAATGCTTTCATCTACAACATTCCTAGAATTCAGTGTCTCGCCTCCCTTTACTAAGTTTCCGCTACGTAATTTCATGTCCTTTTCACCTTGTGCAGCCATGATTCCCCCAAAATCACACATAGAAATTATATGGACACTCACTCAGCCCCCACAAACACAGATTCTACTTTACTGCTTTAATGGTTTTCGAGCTCCACGTTGATGCGACTAATGTAACTGTTCCCTCTCGTCATCAAAACACTTGGGGAGACGAAAGTTATTATCTTGGAACACATGAATATTAAATAAATTATTTGTGGCTTGCCCGCAAATTGCCACACAAATAGAAACAATTAACATTCCATGGTTCCCCATTTCTCTATGTTATGTTTGGGCGCCATGGTTACAGTTTTAAACAAAACTGTAAACCAAAAATTATATTTACTAGCATAGAGACTTACACTTAAATCACAGGGGTAGGATTTGAAATAATTAACCATTAAGTATCGCTTAAGAAAGAAAATTAACGCAATATAAAATACAAATGAATTTATTATACAAAAAAATGAGATGAATCGGAAAAGTTTACTTAAAGCGTGGAGGGATTTAGAATTTACTGAATTTACTATTGCTTGCTTTATCTAATTGAAGCTCACCAATTGCAGCTTCCGTTGAAGTCATCTGGTTTTCGTGGTTACTCGTTCTCTTCTTCTCGATGTAGAATTTGCTCCATGGACATCCTTCCTTCCTTCTCTGATATGGTACGGGCTATCTAGACTAGCACTCCCTACTTGCGTAGTCTTTAAATTAGACATTGGTCCTATACTTGTAAAAACTGATCAGCTTTGATCGTAAGAGGAGAAAATTCAGAGATATGAATTTTTCCATATTAGTAGAAATCTCAATCCAACTGAGCTATACTATTTATACGGTACAGACTTGTACCAAATTTCCGTAGACTTGAACTAAACATAGTTCTTCGTCCACAATATTTACTGAATATCACACAAGCCATAAGCTTGTTTCGTTTCTCGTAGATCCGATAACATAACCGAAGCGACAACACATTGTACAAAAGTAACTATGTCGCGGAGCGACCACACACTGTTTCAAAATCAAACCACGTCGTTCAAAGTAGATGTTCACAGTAGAAGTAGTAGTGATGGAGTATCTCGTTAGGTTGTAAGGTTGTAAGGTCGTAAGGTTGTACGGTCCCGTTCTCGTGTTGAGAATCAGTATATATCCGGGCTCGCCCCCACCCTTGGTAAGAGTTCAATCTCAAAACTCATATACAACGAAGTATCTGATTCGATAGATCGAAGCATCAACTCCCCTTCTCTTCTTCCTCGACAAGTCCAGAAGGCGTGGCTATGATATAGCTGGCCAGCTTGCAAGCCTCGTGCACGGGTCGCTGTTTAAAAGCCTTGGTCATAAAATAAACCCATGACTCACGCAAAATCCCAAGCTTCAAGAATAACCCTCCGTATACACAAACATGAGATGAAATGAAAAGAACTATGTCTCAACATATTGACCGTATTTACAACATAATGAATTCTTATCGTAGATAATATAATAATTTAAATAATAAAACGATGTTATCATATATACAATATGATTCCAAAAAGCCTTGATCACAAATGATTGACGTTGAATAAATATGTCATTACAAATAATTGCCGATGGTGGATAAACTTGATATCAAATGATATCGCGTAAAATGATATTATATTAAATTAGTAGGGCTGGAGAAGCCTGGACGGTTACAAAGTCTACTTAAGGCAACATTAACTTACAATTAATGGCCTCTCAAGGCACAATTTACAAATGGAAAATGATTATACAGGGGTATTTAATACCCTAACTACTGGGCCTTCATGGAACAAAAACTACGGTTAAATAAATGGACCGAAGATAAAATGAATGGAGGCGAATACTTACACACCTAGATATGAACATTTAAAACCTAAAGGGCACTAGGCCGATGAAACAGGGGCTATTCCAAATGTATGGAGGTGACTCGTTTAAGGATACATTAAAACATTACGTAAAGGAAGAAAAACAGTTACAAAACCTAGTCACCTCAAACCAAGTTGAAGGGGAGTGTAGGCACATCACTCTCTATCACCGATTTACAGGTAAGGTTTTTATGAAGTTTTTACATTAGCCGGAAGAAATTTACATTTTTTAGAAAAGAAGTTTACACAGTTAACGATTCGGACCTTTCCCTCGTGTTAAACTGCGGAGTTAGCAAGAAAGAAAGAAGTTGTGTGGCCATTACCTTGTTGATGTACTGCAGGCCGAAGAAAGAGGCCGCACGCCTCCTGCTTTGACACACACACTAAGTGAGATGACAATCAATTGGCCAAGAGACGTGAAGAGCCGCAGTTTATATACCCTCAGGGAAGGTTCGAGATAATTCATTAATAATCAAGACACACCCACTGAATTTTATTGGTAAATTTGAAAAGTAATACTCAGAATCGGATGAGAAGCCTGTGATAGGTGGAAAATTAATTACAGAAATTAGTGAGTGGTTGGACTCAAAACTGGCGGAAAGAAAAGATAATTATCGTCAACCCAAAAATTAATGAACATCAATCAGTAAAAGAAATTATGAATACAAAACTTCTTTAAAGCAAAAGTTCTTACACTTCGCACCAGGGTGCATAATCATAGTTTTGGTAGTGTCATACGTGGGAGAATGTCCAAACATCTTGATGAATGGCAACCAAAACACTGATAAATTTTGTCAGTGTAGGCAACTGCACAATAACTAAATTTCTCGATATTTTAGTGGTGACACCTTCTGATTAAATTTCTAAGTAGGTGTAGTTTCAGCTTCACTGTTTAACCAGTTAAGGTGTTCTTTAGGCACTGAATTTGAATGCGCGTCGTTGAGGTCTACCTCCCGGTACAGACCTCCCTCCCCACCAAATGTCCTTCCTTGGGGTGACACAGAAGAATTTTGAGAAAACATTTATAGATGAAGAGAAAAATAATGTTTCTTTTGAAGTTGATAGGTAGAAGGTAGTTAAACCCCAGCATTTGAGTGTCTTTGTGGTATTAAAGTATGAAATACATGCAGATAAATTTGACGGCATGAACTGCCGCCGCTCCCGATATACACTTGAGGTCGCCCGGACCCCTCAAGTACCCTCAGATACACCTCTCCCGCTACTATGAGAGGGGTAGTCGTGGTGAAGTACGCCGCAGATTAGAAGTATATGTACAGTCCCCAGCTGAGTTGTTGGTAGAGTCACGCCACTTCAGCCTTTGCCGGGAAGATGCACTCCGGCGCGCCGTTCAGAAGGAGACCTTACTAGAGTGAAGAGGGCCCCTTCTTCTCTCTTGTGTACCTCACAAGATGTTACAACGGTGGCAGCCAGCTGAGAGGGCACTGAAACAGTAAGATCTCGGCGACAGAAAAGTGTTGGAGACTTGAGAGTACGATCTTTATTGGTGACGCTGAGGGGCGGGCGGCGTGGAAGGTGCTTGTATGCCAATGGTGTGGATATGCAGGAGACGGGGCTTGGTAATAGCCACTCAGAAATTGACAGCAGGAAAACCAGAGCGGAAGATCGTACATATCAGGTCAATTACATACATTAATAGTGCAGAAGGCCTCAAAAAATCAAAAAATATAACCCTCAAACTGCTGCTAAATTTAGCGGCTAACGAAGTTAGCAAATCAATTATACAGGTCTAACCCCTTTGATTGGGGGAGGGTCCGACGTAGTCTATGTAGAGGCATTCCATGGGGCGCGACGCTTGGTGAGATGACAATAGACCTACCTGAGTGGACAAGGTGGGTATAGTAAGCAAACAAGATTTACAAGCCTTACCAATTCTCGAATTTCACCGTCCTTACCTTTCCAAATAAACATCTCTCGGAACTTTTTTCGAGTTTTGAAGATGCCTAAATGCCCCCCTAATGGGGTCTCATGATAGTACTTGAAGATCATAGGTACAGGAACAAATCGAACCACAGATTTCATCTTTTGGTCATGCCCCGACGGGCAACACTAAACCCCGTTCCTCAATACATAAGGGACGACATATTTCCCAGAAGAAAGGGTTTTGATAAAAGGGGCCAGCACAGGATCTTCACTTTGATATATTTCAATATCCCTAAACAACATGGGGCAACAGTTACAATGGCATTAACACCCGAAGGTGTTCGCGGTCTCCACATCATGAGCAAACATGCGGCTTAGTCCATCCACAACAACATTCTCGGATCCTCTGATGTGCCTAACATCAAATTGGAAGGCAGAAATCCTGATGGCCAAACGGGCTATACGACCAGTACGGCGAGGCCTAGATAAGACCCTACTTAAGGCATGGTTATCTGTTTCCAGGTCGAACATGACATGTTCCAGATAGAGGTGGAACTTCTCTAAAGGAAATAAGACTGGTAAACCCTCGAGTTCATGGATAGAATACTTGGCCTCTTGAGCCGATAACGTCCTAGATGCATAGGCGATGGGTCGCCTTCCGAGTTCAATTTCTTGAAGATGCACAGCAGCCAGAGCCGACGACGAGGCGAGAAATTAGGCATAGCAAGAACAGGGGCGTTGCAAAGAGCTAATTTCAAATCTTCAAAAGTGGCTTGTTGAGACGGCCCCCACTCAAATTTGAAGCCTATCCTACGTAGTTAGTTCAAGGGCGCCGCTCTGATAGCGAAGTTGCGAATAAATTTCCTGAATAAATTCACCATGCCTATGAACCTGGCAATACCTGTGCTGTCCTTAGGAGGTTTGAAATCACGGATGGCCTGAGTTCTGGTATGATCTATAGGTACCATCGGGTGAATCAATATGCCCTAGGAATGACATGGAAGGTTTAGCAAAAGCCCCCTTAGACAACTTCACAGTCAACCCAGCCTTACGAAGGCGATTCAGTACTTCCTTCAGATGATCTAGATGTTCTTCAAAGGTCTCAAAAATACGACGACATCATCCAGATAATGATACAAGTTTTCAAATTTGACGTCGGAGAAGACCCTATCTAGCAGACTAGTGAGCAGTGCTGCCCCGTGGGAAGCACAAAAGGCACGCGTTTGTACTCATACAAGTTCCAATCTGTGGCAAAATGCAGATAGATCTTTCGATTCTTCCGCCAGAGGGATCTGGTTGTACGCCTGATTAAGGCCTAAGATGGTGAAGAACTTAGCTTTCCGAAACCATGAAAAACAAGAGTGATTGTCGGGAAGGGGCACAGATTGTAACAACACCTTCTGAATTAAAGCCCTATATTCAATCACTGGCCTAAAGCCACCTTGGGGTTTCGGCCCCAGGAAAATGGGCGATGAATACGCCGACTTAGAACGTCGAACGCCTTTTAACATCTGGTCGATGATTTCATTAAGAGCCTTCATTTTAGGAGGAGATAGCCTATAAGGTGGAAATCTAACCGGGATCGAAAGCGTAACCTCAATCTTGTATTCCATAAGGTCAGTAACACCAAGAGTATCGGAAAATACATCCGGCAACGACTGACACAACTTACGAATACTGTCTGCCTGCTCCTCAGGTAGATCTATAAGGAGTAACAACATCTCATCCTGGGTAGGCGAAACAGATGAACATGATACAGAATTACACTTAAGCAAAACATTTTCCAGTTATGCTCCATTCTCTGTCCCACTGGATTTGATCAAAGGGCACTTGTTACGGAATTGTTCCGTCGAACCACAGGCTTAGAATTTACGGTGGTGAAGGTGCGTCGAGGTTGAGGCCGAAAGTTACTCGAAGACGGAGGGGGCTCCTTAGCAACTCGTGAGGTGTCAGCATACCTAACGCCTTCGGCTGAGACCGCCATAGCATCTAATTCTGCAAAAGTTCGAGGACGTGACGCGAAACACAGATATGACCTACAAGGCGGGGAAATGCCTTCAGCAATGGTCTGCACGATTTGATCTTCAGGGAAATGAAGAGCGAATACACTGGTGTAGAACTTGATGACCTGAATGAAGTCTGCGAGATTTTCATCCAGTCGCTGAACTCTGTAATAATATTTTTGAATTAAGGAAGACATGGCTCGAACGGGAATGGAATTAGCCAGCAGTTGGGCGTGGAAGTCTTCTATAGAATATTGTTCAGCTATTGCTCTGACTATTTTGTTCGACTCCTTAAGCTTGGTGGTGTCTGCAGCATGCCTCCAAATTGAACATTTCGAATTAGTAATTCAAAAATTAATTCCTCCTTGCGCAAGTAGCCCAAATGGAGGTCTTCGCGAGGGCCGGATATGATGAAAGAAAATTTACGAATTTAGAAAAAATTCCAGCGACCGAGAAAATTGTTAGAGTACAAATCGTATCCTATATTCAGGCGTCAACAGGGGCTTAAGTGAGACCCATTAAACCACGCACTGCTACCACTTGTTACCCTTGGAGCAGAAAGAGGTTAAAGAAGGTGCTGGGGGTGAATGGGTCTAACTACAATGTCAGGAATTGAATTTAAAACTTAAACTGAAGGTTATATTTTCAAAACTTCAAACTTAAATATTTTTACAGGTACAAGTAGCAATCATTAACCCGCGAGGACTGGCGCATGGGTTTTTTTGACCCGAGACTTAAACATTAGCCTATAATTCTGATTTGGTCACCCCTCGTTTCCTGTAGCCTTCAGTACCTTCCTTCCTGACCTTGGACTAAATCCTGAGAAAGTTCACATGTGATAGCTTTGTCATCACCCGAGTTATTGGTGTGTTACTCTCTGGCGGGTCAGATTTACCCAAGGCGCCAGTCCTCGCGTGACGTTTCTGTCAAATCAGTGCTTATCTTGATAGCTGTGTCGATGGATTGGAATAAAGAACAAGAACGTTTAAAACGACTAATTGATGAAGTATTTAAAAATGAAGAGGAGGAAGGAATCGGTGGACAGGCAAGTGAAAGTGAAGATGACTGTGTGTCAGAAAGTGAGCTTAGCAAAATATTTGCTGAACAATCATCGGCTTGCTTTGGTAGGAACGATACGTAAGAATAAAAAAGTAATTCCTCTTAGTTTTGTACAACAGACCACAGTATTCAAGTACATTTGCATTTGATAATCAAGTGACTCTGGTATCACATGTTCCGAGGAAAGGAAAGACCGTGCTGCTCCTATCAGCAATGCAGCATGAGGCAGCCATTGAAGGAGAGACTGGTGACAAACAGAAGCCGGAGATGCATAAATTTTACAACTGCACAAAGTCTGGCGTTGATGTTGTTGACGAGCACTGTGCAACGTACAACGTTGTACGTGTGAGTAACCGCTGGCCACTAACGGTATTTTATGCCATGCTGAATGTAGCTGGCATAAACATTCTTATTGTCTACCAATCAAATGGACCTGATAAGGTAGTTAGACGTGCTTTTCTCAAGCAACTGTCTCAGGAAATGGTCCACGTACACATGAAAAGCCCAGCCGTAATAGAGAACTTTCTTCGTTCACTCAGGTCGAAGAAGATGTGGGTATTGTCCTTCCAGTGCTGACAGGAAGACGAAAACTGAGTGCAACAATTGGGGAATAATGATTTGAGGTCAACACACCACTCCCATGTGTCTCCAGTGTACGGGTATCCCTACCAGCCAGCATGAATAGAAGGGCTCATTTTGGACAGCCATGAATTCTCGAAGAATACCGGTAACGATTTGCGAGTGATTGAAAATGTTTACTAAGACTTGTGCTATATATTAATGTGAACATTTCTTTGAATTGTTGATCGTAAATGACTGACATTGAAGATAAATACTTCCCTGCCAATATTATAGCCTATTTTACAATTCATGAAATTATTGTAATTATTTTGCATGTTTTATTGAATACATGTTTAAAAATCACATTAAACGATTTAGAATATTTCATTAGAACAGTCCAGGTGCAAATAAATTTCGTACGAAGTGCCTGATGGCTAAAAATATATTTTTAAAATCCGGGTCAAATACACCCATACGCCAGTCTTCGCGCTATATTTTTTCGCGCCAGTCCTCAAGGGTTAAACAAGATTGGGAAAAATCCAAGATTCATAATCTTAACTCTTTGGGCTTTAAGCCACTAGTTTTACATTTCCTGAGCTACTAGTTCAAATTTACAAAAGAGCACATGTTTGTACAAGAGCAGAAATTCCCTAATTCAAAGAGCACTTGCTCATAAAAAAATTTAACATCTAGCCTTTAAGAGGCATTCATTAATCTTACAAAAACTTTGAAAAAGAGCTAACCGGCTCTCAGTTTTCCAAGTCTACTTAGGCAACATCAACCTGCAATTCCTGGCCTCTCAAGGCACAATTTACAATTGGAAAATGATTATACAGAGGTATTTAGTATCCAACCTTTGGGCCTTCATGGAACAAGAATAACAATTAAATAAATGGCCCGAACATGAAAAGAATGGAGGCGAATATTTGCACTCCTAGATATGAACATTTAAAACCTAAAGGGCACTAGGCCGAAGAAACAGAGGCTATTCCCAAACTATGGAGGTGTCTCGTATAAGGATAAATTTAAACATTACGGAAAGGAAGAAAAACAGTTACAAAACGTAGTCACCTCAAAGCATGTTGAAGGGGAGCTCGAGAGAGTACATCACTCTATCCCCGATTTACAGCTAAGGATTTTATGAAGTTTTTACATTAGCCGGCAGAAAGTCACACTTTTAGAAAAGAAGTTTACACAGTTAACGATTCGTACCTTTCCCTCGTGTTAAACTGCGGAGTTAGCAAGAAAGAAAGAAGTTATGTGGCCATTACCTTGTTGATGTACTCCAGACCTATGAAAGAGGCCGCCCGCCTCCTGCTTTGACACACACACTCAGTAAGTTGAAAATCTATTGGCCAAGAGACGTGAAACCCCCAGTTTATAAACCCTCAGGATGTTTCAAGATCATTCATGAATAATAAAGACACACCCACTGAACTTTATTGGTAAATTTCAAGAGTAATACTCAGAATCGGAGAGGACGCCTGTGATAGGTGGAAAATTAATTGCAGAAATTAGTGATTGGTTGGACTCAAAACTGGCGGAAAGAGAAATAAATATCGCCAACCTAAAATTAAATGAACATCAATGAGTAAAAAACAACTTATGAATACAAAAATTCTTTAAATCAAAAGTTCTTTCACTATGCACCAGAGTGCATGATCATAGTTTTTGTGGTGTCATCCGTGGGAAAATGTCCTAACTTCTTGATGAATGGCAACCAAAACACTGATAAATTTTGTCAGTGTAGGCAACTGCACAATAACGAAATTACTCGATATTTTAGTGGTGACATCTTCTGATTAAATTACTAAGTATGTGTTGTCTCAGTTTCACTGTTTTACCAATAGAGGAGTTCTTTAGGCGCGGAATTTGAATGCGCGGCGTTGAGGTGTACCTCCTGGTACAATAATAATAATAGTTGTACCGGGAATTACACCTCAGATCCGTGCATTCAAAATTAGCGCCGGAGGAACTCCTCTATCAATCAAAAGTGAAAAGAATAACACAACAATTTGGAACTTTAATCAGATGATGTCTCCACTGAAATATTATATAATTTTGTTATTGTCCTGTTTCCTAAACTGACTGAATTTCTCCTTGTTTTGTTTTGATATACATCAAGAAGTTTGGACATAATTTCCACAGATGACACTACTAAAAACCATGATCATGTACCCTGGTGCAAGGTGAAAGAACTTATAATTTAAAGATTTTTTGTATTACAAGATTTTCCATAAGATTTTCTTTCCGCCAGTTTTGAGTCCAACCAATCACTAATTTCTGTAATTAGTTTTCAACCTGTCACAGGCTTCTTGTTCCATTCTGAGTGTACCTTTGAGATCAAACAATTAAATTGAGTGTGTGTGGCTGGTTTAGTATTGAATGATCTCGAACCTTCCCAGAGGGTTTATTAACTGCGGATTTTTCCATTTCTTGGCCAATTGATCGTCTTCTATCTGAGTGTGTGTGCTTAAGCAGGAGGCGGGCGGCCTCTTTCGTCGGCAGCAGAACATCTATAAGGTAATGGATATATAAATTACATCTTTCTTGTTGTAGATACCTCCGCAGCCTAAACCGAGGGTAATGGTCTGAATCTTTAACTATGTAACCTAATTTCTGAAACGTAAATTTTCATTTGGCTAATGCAAAACTTCATAAATCTTTAACTGTAAAACGGGGATAGAGAGTGAAGTACCCTCTCGAGCTCCCCTTCATCTTGGTTTGAGGTGACTTCGTTCTTTAACGGTTTTCTTCCTGTAATGTGTTAAAGTGATTTCCATGCGCGCCACCTCAAGTAGCTTGGGATTAGCCCCTGTTTCATCGGCCGAGAGCCCGGTAGGTATTTAAATGTTCATCTCTGGAGAGCTGCGTTCGCCTCCATTCAGTTTGTGTTTCGGGCCGTTTACATTAACCTGTTCTTTTCCGCAAAGGCCCTATAAGTTGGGTACTAGATACCCCTGTTTCAGTTTGTAAAATGGGCATGGAAGGCCAGGGAGTGTTAGAATTGTGTGTATTGTTGCCTCAAGCGGGCGGTTAAAATTGAATGAATGTTGGAGAGACTGTTAGCTCTTTTTCCAAATTTGATTATTGTAAAGAGTGCCTCTGGAATGCCAGATATTGTATTTAGGGAGCATGTGCTCTTGATTTAGGGGATTTCTGCCCCTGACATAATGGTTCCTAAGTTTTTAACTTAAATGGTGTAAACTGGATCCGGTATCTCTGGAATTGTAAAACTACGGGATTGAAGCCCATAATTTGTAAAGTTCACTAATCTTGAATTTTCCTAGTCTTGTCTCAAGATTGCTTTTGTACCTGACATATTGTTATTTGTTGAGTTGTTGTTTGCTTGAAGAAATATAACCTTCCGCTCAAGTTTTCAATTAATTTTGATATTGTAGTTAGACCCATTCACCCCGGCACCTCCTTTAACCACTTTCTGCTCCACGGGTAACCCCGTATCAATAATAATAATAATAATAATAATAATAATAATAATAATAATAATAATAATAATAAATGGCATCGAGAAAATGGAACGGCAAATACTTAGGAGAATATTTGGACCAAAGTTCCAAGATGGAATATCGATGCGAAAAAGCTCGGAAGAACTCTACTCGCTGACCGAAATATTCACTTCAATCGCCCGGAAATGAGGTATGCAATTCTACGGACATCTTGCACGAATGGACGACTCGCGACTGACCAAGAAAATCTTCCTCATTATCAGCGGAACCCGACAAAATAAAGTACGGTGGCTTGCTGACACCCAAAGAGATCTCGCAGAAGTGGGCGTTGACCCCCTGACAACTACACGGGCTACATTTAGACACAAAGTTAACTTGCACAGCTTTGCAGCCAGACAATGTACAAGAAACTTGAAACTCCAGGAGGCATGGACTCAAGAAAGACGACAGACTCACAGTGCGAGGAAGAAGAAGTTTTGGGAGAATAAGGGAAACAAGAAGAAGAATGCTAACTAATGGCTCTACGTGCTCCTTAGAGGGCCTAACTTTTGTATATATAATAATAATAATAATAATAATAATAATAATAATAATAATAATAGTAATAATAATAATAGTGTCGGACTCATTAGCCAAATAGTCAGGTCTTCGGTTCAGAGGGTCCCGGGTTCGATTTCCGGCCGGTTTGGGGATTTCAATCGCCTCTGATTAATTCTTATGGCCCGGGGACTGGGTGTTTGTGTTTGTCCCAACACTTTCCTACTCATTTTCAGACAACATACTACACTACCAACCACCACAGAAACACGCATTAGTGATTACATCCCTCCATATAGGTTTGGCGTCAGGAAGGGCATCAGGCCGTAAAACAGTGCCAAATCCAATTGAGCTACACGGTTCACACCCTCGAGCCCACAGGTGTGAGAAAAGCGGTAGAAAAAAACGAAGAAGAGAAGATAATAGTAATAATAATAGTAATAATAATAATAATAATAATAATAATAATAATAATAATAATAACAATAATTGTTACGGGGCTACCCGTGATATGCAGAGGTGAAAGAAGGTGCGGGCTGGAACAGGTCTAACTACAAAGCTGAGATATTGATTAAAATTGCATTAAAGGTTATATTTTGAAAAATAGCAAAACAATTTTCACATAAAATTTCAGATTTTAACAAGTTACAACAAGTCAAATCAAGTACAATACCAGGAAAGCCAAGATTTAAAGATATTTTAACAATCTGGGCCACACGCCCTAATTTTTACAATTTCTGAGCACTCAGCTCACAACCACATATTACACATCCAAATCGAAGAAGAAAGACACGATTGGTGAAAAAATAATTACAGAAATTCTGGATTGGCTAGGTTCAAAACTGGCTGAAAGAAAAGATTTATATTGCCAACCCACAAATGAAAGAACGAACTTTAGTAAAGAACAAACTTATGAATACAACATTTCTTCAAATAAAGTTCTTCCACTTCGCACCAGGATGCATGGTCATAGTTTTTTGTAGAGACATCTATCAGAGACTGTCCACACTTCTTGATCAATGGAAAACAAAAAAAGTTGAACTCCACACAGTACTGACAACTTCGTAATCACAAAATTTACGGTAGTGACATCTTCTGAGAAAACTTATGAGTTGATACAGTAGTTAAAGTTCAGAGTTTCTCCTGTAGAGGAGTACTTTAAGGTGAAAAATTTAAATGTGCGGCGTAGAGGTGTACCAGGCGGTACAGACCCCCCCCCCAAATGTCCTTCCCTGGGGTGACACAGAAGAAGTTTTATTTTAACAAAATTTAATCTTCAGTTTAAGAAAATTTCTGCTTTCTTGGAATCAAATAGTGGGAGAATATGGAGAAGACATTAAGAATTCCGAAGTTTGGTAGAAGAATTCTGAAGAACATTTAAACAAACAAAAAAAATTTTAGACTCTCCTTTTTTGAAGTATAAAGTTAGGAATTAGTGTAACTCGAGAGTGTCTTTGTTGCCTTAGAATGCCCACCACACAATGAAAATTTTGAAGGCAAGTCCTGCCGCCGCTGCCGGTATCCGGTCGAGGTCACCGGGACCCCTCAAGTACCCTGAGATACCTCTCCTCCGCACTATGAGAGGGGTAGTCGTGGTGAAGGACGCCGCAGATGCGAAGTTTGTTTACAGTCCCCAAATAATCTTGCGGTTGGTGCGCCGCACCTCAACCTGTGCCGGGAGATAGACTCCGGCGCGCCGTACACAGAAGGACATCACGGGATTGGAGTGGGCCCTTACCCCGCCACGGTGACGGTAATGCGACGAACGGCTGAGGGGCACTGAAACATTAAGATCTCGGCGGCAGAATTGTTGTTGGCATATGATTTAAGGGTACGGTATTTGTTGGGGAGGTAGAGGGGCCAGCGGCGTGGAGAATTTTATTTGCCACTGATATGGTTTAGCAGGAGACGGGAGCTTGGTAATGGCCGCCAGGAAAATGACAGCAGAATAACCAGAGGATCGAACATTAAAGACTACTTCTATAACAATTAAAATAAATTGGGGCAGAAGGCCTCTAAAACAAAATATAACCTTCACACTGTTGCAAAACGTAGATAGCAAATTTACAATGATATTACACAGGTTTCACCTGAGACAGGTGTACCCTAAAGATCCTCTCAGTGGCTCGATTGTTCACTAATAATGTAACCCTTAGTAAGGAAATGTAAAATGATGCACGGCCCATGAAATCTGGGGGCAAGCTTGCCCGCGGGAACAAAGTTTAAGATCATTACTTGATCTCCTACTTTTAGATTGGTGGGCCTACGTCCACGATCATATCTTTCCCTAACCTTCTCATGAGAAATATTATTATTGGCCTTAGCCTTTTTCCATAGACCTCTAATAATATCAGGATCCATTGTCTCAGGTAGAATATCACTAAGAGACCAAAGGTTTGAGAGCGGCGTGTTGGGTCCAAACTTAAACATATATGACGCTGGAGTGAATTTATGAGATTCATGAACCGCGGAATTCAAAGCGAAGGCCAACATATGCAGGGATGTATCCCACCTGGAGTGATCATCATGATAATAGGCAATAAGAGCCGATCTCAAATTACGATTGACCCCTTCAGCCAGAGATGGTTGAGGATAATACGCTGATGTTGTTACATGTGAGATGGATAGATCAAAACAGAATTTAAGGAAGAGATTGGAGGTAAAGGCTTTAGCATTATCAGAAACAATATATTGACACGGACCAAAAGAAGCAAAGATGGTATTTAAACAAGAAATGGTGGACGAGCGGTAGCCAGCTTAGTCGGAAACAACCATGAAAATCTTGTGAAACCATCTACACACACAAGGATGAATTTGTTGGCATTCCCCTTTGATTGGGGGAAGGGTCCTTCGTCGTCGATATAGGATCGTTCAATGGGGCGCGACGCTTGATGAGAAGACAATAGCCCTTGCTTAGTGGACATGGTAGGTTTACTAAGCAAACAAGGTTTACAAGCCTTTACCAATTCACGAATTTCACCGTCCATACTTCTCCAAATGAACATCTCTTAGATCTTTGCTCGGGTTTTGAAGATGCCTAAATCCCCCCCCCCCCCTAGTGGGGTCTCATGGTAATACTTGAAGATCATAGGTACACGAACAGCTGGAATCGCAACTTTTATTTTCTTATCATGCCGCGACGGGCAACATAAAACACTATTCCTCAATACATAAGGGACGACATGTTCCCCAGAAGAAAGGGTTTCCATAATGGGGGCCAGCGTCGGATCTTGACGTTGATATTTTTCAATATCCCTAAACAACATGGGAGCATCAGTTAGAATGGCATTTACTCCAAGAGGTATGGCCTCTGGAAGTGCAGAATAGTCTCCCTGTTCAGAGTTCTCTACGTCATTAGAATACATACGGCTTAGTCCGTCTGCCACAACATTTTCAGACCCTCTTATATGATTAATATCGAATTGGAAGGCAGAAATTCTGATGGCCCAACGGGCTATACGACCGGTACGATGAGGCCTAGTTAGGGCCCAGCTTAAGGCTTGGTTCTCTGTTTCCAAGTCGAATTTGACGTGTTCCAGATTGAGGCGGAACTTCTCTGGCGCAAATAAGACTGCCAAACCTTCAGGTTCATAGATGGAATACTTGGCTTCCTGAGCCGATAGAGTCCTAGATGCATAGGGGATGGGTCGTCTTCCTAGTTCAGTCTCTTGAAGAAAGACTGCAGACACCGCCGACGACGACGCGTCGGTTTGGACGATGAATTTCTTCGAGAAATCAGGCATAGCAAGGACAGGGGCGTTACAAAGAGCTAGTTTGAGGTCTTCAAAAGCGGCTTGTTGAGAAGGTCCCCACTCGAATTTGACGCCTTTCCTACGAAGTAAGTTCAAGGGCGCCGCTCTCTTAGCGAAGTTAGGAAGAAATTTCCTGAAGAAATTCACCATGGCAATGAATCTGGCAATACCTATGATGTCCTTTTGAGGTTTGAAGTCACGGATAGCCTGTGTTCTAGAATGATCCACTGCGACACCGTCGGGCGACATGATATACCCTAGAAATGACATGGAAGGCTTAGCGAAAGCGACCTTAGATAGCTTCACCGTTAACCCTGCCTTACGAAGGCGATTAAGGACCTCTTTCAGATGATCTAGATGTTCTTCAAAGGTCTCTGAAAATACGACGACATCGTCAAGATAATGGTATAAGTACTCGAATTTGATGTCGGAGAAGACCCTATCTAGCAGTCTCGTAAGCACAGCTGCTCCCATGGGGAGCACGAAAGGCACACGGTTGTAGTCATACAAGTTCCAATCCGTGGCAAAAACTGTCAGATGTTTGGATTCTTCGGCTAGAGGGATCTGATTATACGCCTGATTAAGGTCTAAGATGGTGAAGAACTTAGCTTTTCAAAACCATGAGAAACAAAAGTGAAGGTCAGGAAGGGGCACAGAGTGAAACACAACCTTCCGATTTAAAGCCCTATAGTCATTCACAGGCCTGAAGCCACCTTGGGGTTTCGGGACTAAGAAAGTAGGCGATGAGTATGCCGACTTAGAGCGCCGAATGATACCGTCCTTCAGCATCTGATCTATGATCTCCTTCAGAGCCTTAATTTTAGGTGGAGATAACCTATAAGGTGGAAATCGAACAGGAATCGAATCCGTAACTTCAATCTTGTATTCGATGAAGTCAGTAACACCAAGAGTATCAGAAAAAACATCTGGAAACTACTGACAAGCTTACGAATAATCTCAGCCTGCTCCTCAGGTAGATGTCTAAGGCCTAACAACATCTCATCCTGGGTAGGCGAAATAGATGAACATGACACAGAATTACATTTTAGTCAGGGCATTTTGATATTACTAGCAAATTTGAAAGTGCACGGCTTGCTCTGAATGTCGAGCACAAGTCCGGTTTGAGTCATGAAGTCCGCTCCTAATATGATGGGGCAAGACAAATGCTTAGCCACAAACAATTTTACTTTCCAAGTGAATTTCGAAATGCGAATTTTGGCATGTAGGAAACCTAAAATTTCTAGTGGAGGGGAGTTTGCCGAAACGCATTGTACCGAAGACGAAGGATAATCAGGAAATTTACAGGCAGACTTTTATTTAGAGTACCATTCAGCCGAAATAATTGAACAAACACTGCCTGAGTCTAATAGAGCGGTGACGGGTTCATTATTTAATTCAATTTTGAGAAATGGTACAGGTGCGGGGGAATCCGAAGCAATCCTAAGACTTTCTTTGGGGCATTCAAATGTGGAGTTGGAAGACTTCCTACCATGTTCCGAGCCTGAGATTTGGGATGGTTTACTTGGGGCTGAGCCTTGAAAGATATGAGTTTTCCGGCTCAGCCGAAGCCACTAGTCATGTTTGATTATTGGTGGAAGCGTGCTGGGCCCATAACCCAGACGTCCGTGGATCGAAACCACACTCTGCTACCACTTGTTACGGGGCTACCCGTGGAATTCAGAGGTGAAAGAAGGTGCGGGCTGGAATGGGTCTAACTACAAAGCTGAGATATTGATTAAAATTGCATTAAAGGTTATATTTTCAGAAATAGCAAAACAATTTTCACATAAAATTTCAGATTTTAACAAGTTACAACAAGTCAAATCAGGTACAATACAAGGAAAGCCAAGATTTAAAGATATTTTAACAATCTCTGAGCACTCAGCTCACAACCACATATTACCAAAAGGCAGAAATCCCCTCATTACATGGAGCACTAGCTCCCACCTAGCACTGTCAGGCCTCCTAGAGGCACATATCCAAATACAAGAAAGAGCTGACCCGCTCTCAATTTTTCAAGCATATCAATGGCCACAACGGACTTTACTATTAACTGCCCTCAAGGCACACTTACAAAGAAACAGGGGTATCTTGTACCCAATATAACGGGCCTTAGTAGAAAAATAATACGTTACGTTAATGGCCCGCAACAGCAAGCAGAATGGAGGCGAGTACTTGCAATCCTACATGAAATCTTTAAAACCTAAAAGGCACTAGGCTGGTGAACCAGGGGCTATTCCCGAACTATGGAGGAGACTCGTATAAGAAAATTTAACACATTAAGGAAGAAAAAGTAACCAAAACGTAGCCTCCTCAAGGCAAAAATGAAGGGGAGATCGAGAGGGTAATGCACTCTCTATCCCCGATTTACAGTTAAAGATATATGAAGTTTTACAAAAGTGCCGGCAATTTACATGTTTGAAGATAGGTTACATAACGAAGGTTTCGGACCTTCCCCGAGGGTTAAAATGCTGAGCTAGCAAGAAAATAAAGATGTTAAACGGCCATTACCTTTGTGAAGAGCTGCTGCCCCTCGAAGGAAGAGGCGCTACCCACACCCTGCTACACTTCCATGCACTAGGCTAGAAGTTGTTCGAGTGGCGGAGAGCCAGGAAAATCAGGAGTTTTTATACTCTCGCAGAAGATTCGGGACCTTTCATGAATAATTAAGACACACCCACAGTTGTTTATTGGGCAGATTACAGTTACACATCCAAATCGAAGAAGAAAGACACGATTGGTGAAAAAATAATTACAGAAATAATTACAGAAATTCTGGATTGGCTAGGTTCAAAACTGGCGGAAAGAAAAGGTTTATATTGCCAACCCACAAATGAAAGAACGAACGTTAGTAAAGAACAAACTTATGAATACAACATTTCTTCAAAAAAGTTCTTCCACTTCGCACCAGGGTGCATGGTCATTGTTTTTTGTAGAGACATCTATCAGAGATTGTCCACACTTCATGATCAATAGAAAACAAAACAAGTTGAACTCCACACAGTACTGACAACTTCGTAATCACAAAATTTACGGTAGTGACATCTTCTGAGAAAACTTATGAGTTGATACAGTAGTTAAAGTTCAGAGTTTCTCCTGTAGAGGAGTACTTAAAGGCGGAAAATTTAAATGTGCGGCCTAGAGGTGTACCAACCGGTACAATAATAATAATAATAATAATAATAATAATAATAATAATAATAATAATAATAATAATAATAATAATAATTAATAACATGTTAGCAGTCATGTTTTGACGATGTTTACATTTGATATCGACATTCAGTGAAGTGAAAAATTCTAGTAATTTTGTTCATTTCTTTTCATAAGACCGTGTATCAAGAAAGTTAGAATCACGACATCTAGTTCGCTCTTGAGGTACGGAGAACTTTTGAGACATTTTTGAGATCTTTTCAAAGTCGTTTCATAATCGCTTGTAGTTTGGTTTTGTCTTAGACAGCCCCTGAGTGGAGGAAAAAGGAAGTATTTATGAGAATGCAAGCCCTGTATTTATATGTTGAAGGAAGTTGAGGCAGATTGCTGAGAGAAAAGGCATTGTGATTGGTTGGAGAAGAATGCGACAAGGTTGTATATACAGGGTCTGTCGAAGTGGCGGTTTTACTCTTTGGTACGTAAGCTCTCGTATGGAAGGCGCGTGCTTAGTTTTTGAACTTGCAACAGCCAGCACGTGTTCGACCTGGCAAGCATCATTCGCCAGTCTGAAACTTAGCTGTTAACATGGTGAGACAGTTATCGTATGGTCGTGTGAACTCTCGCTATTGGGTTGCAGAAAATCGTAATGGTGTTTATGAAGTCCCTCATTATGACATTAAGATTGATGTTTGGTGTGCAAGGCGAATAATTGGGTCTATTTTTTCGCTACGACAGTAAATGCAGAGAAGTACGAATGTGTCATTTTGACGCCATTCTTAAGTCAGTTAACGAAAGAATAAAAATCAGGGGGATGGTTTCAACGACATTCAGCCCGTGCTCATACAGCAGAAGATTCCCTTCTTACAGTCCCGTAAGTGTTTGCAGACAGAGTGATGAGTGCTGTACTAGAGGTAACAGTGTGTGATTTTTACTAGTGGGGTAAACTGACAGAAAAAGTGTATCGAACAAATCCTCACACACTGGAACATTACTCACTCGCGTCAGCCAGAATTTGGTTACTAGATATAACACTGTAAGCCTAGCGCAGTTGAGGTGTGACATCCTAGATCCTAGATGTATGTTAAACAGAGAGAATGATAACGGATAGATTGCTAGTTCTACGTGAGTGTGTTGTAACACATACAAGTGATATCCGACCATATTAATGATTTAATGTAATACCGTATATAAATTCGATTTAGTTTATACGACAAGTCCATGGTAAATTAGCGGAGTATAGTTGATAACCGACCTCACGAACGAATTGGAATTTAGCCAAGTGTTGCTGATTGTTCGAGATTGAGTTTCTGTTCTGTACTTTTACGGGGCGAAGTATATCGCGAGTTGGAAATATTGCGCACATACTTGAGTCATAAGTTAGATGTTTTACGGATCGACTTCGACAACGATATTGTTTGTCATAGCAGGTGTCATTTACTCTACGTTTCGTTTAACCTGGAGAGTCGTGTGGAGACTGATGTTGCATTACTCTACTTTTATGGATTTATTTCATTCAGCTATGTTAAGTTAGGATAGTGTGATGTGTTCATTACTTTCAATATTAGTTGATTTATGCTATAAATGTCATTTCGATTCGAGAGTCGTCACGAAAATGTTACTTTTTTTTGCTAGGGGCTTTACGTCGGTCTTATGGCGACAATGGGATAGGGAATGCCTAGGAGTTGGAAGGAAGCGGCCGTGGTCTTAATTAAAGGACAGCCCCAGCATTTGCCTGGTGTGAAAATGGGAAACCACGGAAAACCATCTTCAGGACTGCCGATAGTGGGATTCGAACCTACTATCTCGCGGATGCTTACTTTATTTTACTTTCGTCTGCGTTTATATAATTTAGGTAAGACGTTGGTCTACCTTTATTACGTATAGCCTTGGTTTAAGGGGACAAGTGTAGGTAGACAGATTTGTAATTGTAGATTAGTTTACTAGACGGAAATAATTCTTTTTAATATGTTGTGAACTCGAAATTTCAAAGTAATATGTCGTAACTGTTTCACAACCTGAAAGTTCGTTTCGTTATAAGAATTTTCAAGTGACTTTCCACCTTTATTTAACTTCAGTGCTTGCCGTTTCTTCTAAACGCATAATGAATTAGCATTTTTTGGCATTACGTAGTTTTGTTCCTTCAGTGCGATGTAAAGTAAGATCCTCCGTGATGAACATCCTCTTGGTGTAATGTAACTTAAGAGTTTCACGTGACTACAACACATGGCGTAAATGTATTTCAGATGTCATTACTGCTGTTACCTTCTAAAAAGTACCATGTTCTGAAATAATATTTCAGAACCGACTCACAGTAAAAATGGTAGTTAACTAGGTTCCATTGAAGTTCCATTCGGAGGATATTCCTGTATCCGGGAGGTATTCAACTGGTGGGTAAACTTAATTAAATATAAATCTGGTATTATATTTGTTGAAATTAAAATTTTCCACGGATCGAGTGGTTTAACTCTCAATAATCAGTGTTGATGTTGGATACACGCATCGTTCACGTTATGTGATGTGCTAATTGATAACAGACATTTTGCGGTAAATTAATTTTTTGTAGATGTTGTTCAGTAACCCATATATTTCGCGACTTAGTGCAATAAATTGCACTAAGCACATTTTTGCTTACCATTTTTCATTCAACCTACTCTAACCACGGATCGCAACCTGCCTTCCAAAACCCCCTTGGTTTTAAATACCTATGAAATCGACCAACGAAATAGTTGTACAGAAAATGTGAAGCTGTGTTTCTAAAACACTTGACGTAACCCAATTGTAGCAATGAAACTCGGGATATAGAATATGAAAGCAAGTGGCAGCGCTGGAACATCCCATTTGAGATTTGATTGACTCCCTCCCAGGCTTCATACCTTGAGATCACAGACACCCAGCGGTGTCTTCCCTCATCTTTCGTCTTTCCTATCTGAACTGTCTCTGTCTGACCCCGACGATATTGCATTTGCACCATTCATCCCTCTTACTTCGTAGGAGATATCGCCAACTTCAGAAGAGTCTCGTGGGGGAGGAGGGGGGAGGGCAAATCTTCTTCGAGGCGTGAGGTATTTACAATGAGGCACAGTAAAAGAGTAACATGTGACCTGAAAAGGAGAGAAATTAAAATTTTGTGTTTAAGATTAGTTGTTTCTTTTGCAATATTGGTAACGACTGTCCTAGCCTAACCTTGGAGAAATTTACAAAAAGTCTATTCTAGGTTTTTTTCTAAAATTTCCCGGTAGATTAAAAGAGTGGAATTAATTAATCAGGTAATTTTGTGAAATGTTTCGCTGGCACACATCCTAGCACTTTGTTGCTCTATTGTTCTGAATTTTAAAATTCTCTCACTTACTCTTCATTATTTTCAAATACTGTATAACACTGAGCGAGATGAAGAAGGACACCAGCTGGAAAAGACTGAGAATCACTGAGTTCTTGAGAGATTATTCTTTTTTATTTACCCCTCAAAGTAGTATACAGAACCACAGTGACATTTCTCGTTACTCGTAAGTAGTATTTGTCAGGGATTCTGCCGCCTTCACTTCCACCGGCCCTCTGCGGAGGCCTCCTCCACCTCCTCCTCCACATGCCCCTCCGCAGAGGCCTCCTCCACCTCCTCCTCCACATGCCCCTACGCAGAGGCCTCCGCCGCCTCCACCTCCACACGCTCTCGGGAGAGGCCTCCGCCGCACTGACTGCGCTGGCTAAGAGCGCGAGTCTAACCTCACATCCGCCTTCTTGGTGGGGCTTAACCTAACTTTTTATGCGTAAGACAGCTAGCCTAACCTCATGGAGGGGCTTAACCTCAGTTTTACAGCCGGATGCCATCCTGACGCCTAAGAGAGCGAGCCTAACCACACATCCGTCATCTTGGAGGGGCTTAACCTAACTTTTGACGCACAAGACAGCAAGCCTAAACTCATGGAAGGGCCTAACCTCAGTTTTACGGCCTGATGCCCTTCGCGACCCCAATTGCACGAGATGGCGGCTATACACGGCTCCTTATGAGACGCTTTAAGGGTGCTTGCGCAAGATGGCGACTATACATAGCTTCTTATGAGACGGCCTAGGGGTGCATATGGCTGCTGCTCTTATGAGACGTTCTAGAGATGCTTGCGCAAGATGGCGGCTGCTCTTATGAAGAAAGCTAGCTTAGAGGCTACAGCACAACATGGCGGCTTCTGTTATGCATGCGGTGGAGGGCAATATGAAATTCCACATGCTCTTTTGACAACGGCCATCCTTAACCGTGCTGCTGTTTTTAGCTACTACATTTGAAATGTGATGGCGGAAAATTCCATATGTTTTTTTGACAAGCTGCCATCCTTAATCAACAGAGAACCATGCTGCTATCTTTAGCTACTACCTTTAACATGTAGTGGCGGACAATTTTAAACTTCTACGTGCTTTTTGACAGCTGACATCCGCCATTTTTAATTAACAGAGCATCGTGCTGCTATCTTTATGGCACTAAACCTTACGAGCGGGCAATTTGAAAAATTCCAGGTGCTTTTTGACAGCTGTCATCCGCCATCTTCCATCGCTAACCTCAGTGCTGCCGTCTTTATCTACTACCTTTGAAATGTGGTGGAGGGCAATTTGAAAAATTCTACGTGCTTTACAAACCCACATGCTTTTTGACAGCTGACAAACGGCCATCTTTAATCAACAGAGCATCGTGCTGCCATCTTTAGCTACTACCTTTGAAATGTAATGGCGGGAAATTTCCACGTGATTTTTTGGCAGCTGTCAGATGTCACCTTTAACTACACGCACATGGCCTACTACTACTACCTTGATGGAAGTAAAACCTTATAGCGCGGGACTTAGCCACGCTGCAAGCTACCCTTCTTACGATCATAGTTACAAAGCAAGCTGCCCTTCTCAACATACTTACCGAGCTGCCCTTCTCAGCATACTATTATTCTCTATCTAACAGGTATAAACATGCATCGCGAAGGCAAGAGTGAGCACGTACTGCAGCGATGACGTCATTGTGCATGTTTAGATTTGCAGATTACAAAAGAAACATAACAAAACTAGAATCGAACAATGTACTCGATGTCGTTAACTTCAACATGCGTTCAGAACATTGTTTGATGTGTTCAGATTACAAGAGATGTGATTAAAACATAACAAGACTAGAATCGAACACTGTACTCGATACAACTTGTGATCAGAACATTGATTGATGTGTTCAGAACACTAAATAAGTGATTAAAACATAATAGGCCGGTCAAAACCGACAATAAATTAACAAAATATGATGTATCTCTGATTTTTTAGTATGTTGTTTGGACCCATTAGGACTATGTATACCCAAGTTTGCAACTCTCAAAAAGTTGTGGAAAAATTTTTACATGCGAAAAACCGCGAAGTTTTTGGACTTGTTTCAGATTCTGTACTATATCTCCTAATCCATGCATTTTTTGTCGAATGCTACTGTATACGTTTTTATAGGCATTGAATTGGTGGCAAACTAAACCCAACCGGAGCTCTGTAGGTCAATTGGTTACCGAATTACGGCACATTGAATATAGGCCAATTTCCCAAAACTGAAAATTTTAGTTTTAGACCTTCTTTGGACCGAAATTGCGTCCAAATCATTGATCCTACGAGTAGAGCGGGTAGAGTACATTTTGTAGGCAATTTTAGTAGCTTTAAATTAAGCGCTGAGCTCAAAGTCCCAAAAACCCATAAAAGGTAAAATCGCACTTTCACAGAAATGTTCCATAACCTTTCCTATCTTTTGGTTCGGTAAAGAAAAAGGCCTATAATCATTTAAGAATTGTGAAATGTATTTTAATATAAACATGAGTAACAAACATAAGTAATCAATCAATCAATCAATCAATCAATCAATCAATCAATCAATCAATCAATCAATCAATCAATCAATCAATCAATCAATCAATCAATCAATCAATCAATCAATCAAATTAGACAAATAGTCAAACTCGTCGTCTTATTTTTGATGGCCTTGGGACATCATTTTTGTTACTCTCTTCCATATATAGGTCTTCGTCCCCTATAGGTAGGTACTCCAGTATTGGTGGATCGTCAGGGTTGGCTTGAGGTTTGTCATCGTCATCGTCATCGTCGTCCTCGTCAATGATGATAATGGAAGCATTCTGGCACGTTTTCCCAGAGCAGGTAGCACACATCACAGAACATCTGAGCCCTGCTTTCAGGCAAGTGCAGCCACCTCTGCACCCCTTCTTGCATTTGCAAGAGAGGAGTTTCAGGAGCTCTGCGGGGGCAGGAGCTTGCCGACTGGTAATGGGGATGAGTCCAGCGGAGGTTAATTCCCAAAACCAGTCGGTGGCCTCTTTCTCCACCCGAACCACTTTTGCACGTGGTGGTATGTACGGTAGTGGTGAATCGACGCAGCCTGTGGTAGAGGCAAACGGGCCAGATTTGCTTTGGCGTTGGCTGCTGTCTTCAGAAGTGTACGGAAGCGTACATCGTTGAGGGTGGTCATCTTACACGTTTGTTTTAGTGGATCCTAGACCGCAGAGGAGCACGAGCAAATCCACATCCTCTCCAAAGATGATGACATGTTTACTGGAGGTACTTTTTTCCAGAGCAGTCACGATGATATCGCAGTCTGCGTGTTCTTTTTATATTTTTGTCTCAATTCCCTCGAGAGCAAAAGCAGAACAGAGATGCTCAATCCCTTGTTTTTGTCATTCGAGTATGTTCTCTTGGGGGATAGGAGGCTTGTAGTTTTGTCTCAAGTGGTGGAACATACTTCCCCTAGTGCACCGTCACTGCATTGTCCTACAGAAGTTTCCTGTAGAGGTGTCTCAAGTGGAGGCACATGATTCCCAGAGTGCACTGTTGCTACCTTGTCCTACATAAGAGGCTTGTGGCGGTGTCTAAGTGGAGGCACATGATTCCCAGAGTGCACTGTTGCTACCTTGTCCTACATAAGAGGCTTGTGGCGGTGTCTAAGTGGAGGCACATGATTCCCAGAGTGCACTGTTGCTACCTTGTCCTACATAAGAGGCTTGTGGCGGTGTCTAAGTGGATGGCACTTGCTTCCCCTAGTGCACCGTCGCTGCATTGTCCTACATAGGAGGTTGTAGTGGTGTCTCAAGTGGAGGCCCATGCTTCCCCTAGTGCACCGTCGCTGCATTGTCCTACATAGGAGGTTGTAGTGGTGTCTCAAGTTGAGGCCCATGCTTCCCCTAGTGCACCGTCACTGCATTGTCCTACAGAAGTTTCCTGTAGAGGTGTCTCAAGTTGAGGCCCATGCTTCCCCTAGTGCACCGTCACTGCATTGTCCTACAGAAGTTTCCTGTAGTGGTGTCTCAAGTTGAGGCCCATGCTTCCCCTAGTGCACCGTCGCTGCATTGTCCTACATAGGAGGTTGTAGTGGTGTCTCAAGTTGAGGCCCATGCTTCCCCTAGTGCACCGTCACTGCATTGTCCTACAGAAGTTTCCTGTAGTGGTGTCTCAAGTTGAGGCCCATGCTTCCCCTAGTGCACCGTCGCTGCATTGTCCTACATAGGAGGTTGTAGTGGTGTCTCAAGTTGAGGCCCATGCTTCCCCTAGTGCACCGTCACTGCATTGTCCTACAGAAGTTTCCTGTAGAGGTGTCTCAAGTTGAGGCCCATGCTTCCCCTAGTGCACCGTCACTGCATTGTCCTACAGAAGTTTCCTGTAGTGGTGTCTCAAGTTGAGGCCCATGCTTCCCCTAGTGCACCGTCACTGCATTGTCCTACAGAAGTTTCCTGTAGTGGTGTCTCAAGTTGAGGCCCATGCTTCCCCTAGTGCACCGTCACTGCATTGTCCTACAGAAGTTTCCTGTAGAGGTGTCTCAAGTTGAGGCCCATGCTTCCCCTAGTGCACCGTCACTGCATTGTCCTACAGAAGTTTCCTGTAGAGGTGTCTCAAGTTGAGGCCCATGCTTCCCCTAGTGCACCGTCACTGCATTGTCCTACATAGGAGGTTGTAGTGGTGTCTCAAGTTGAGGCCCATGCTTCGCCTAGTGAACCGTCACTGCATTGTCTAACATGAGAAGCTTGCAGTGTTATATCATGTGGAGGAACTAGGGGCTTGTGGTAGTATCTCAAGTGGAGGCACATCCCGCCCCTAGTGCATTGTCCTACATGTGTTGGTACGAAACGAAATAACAACAAAAAGATCAAAAAATCCACTGAACAAAATAAATAAAAATGCCATAAAAATGAATGGACATGAACCCAAAAAAACAAAATCAAACAAGAAACAAACAAGAAACAGTGGATCCAACTCAAAACGGTCATAAATATTAGTATTACTGACCAAGGGACCACTTATAAAGCACAGTCCTGAATCGATTATGCTGATGTCTAAGGGGGTCCAAAAACCAGGTCAAAGGCCCCTCAGTATGGTACATGTCGCGAGTAAAGTAGAACCATGATATTTTTCAAGCTGCGGTACTAATCAAAGGTAGCGTAAACTCACGCTGTTCCAAACATTAAGGTATTACTCACAAGTACTGTACGTCGTAAAGGTAACACAGACCTCTGGTGTTTCTCACACAATGGCGCTACTCATAGCCAACGCAAACCGATGAGGTCCCTCACCTAGGTGTACTAATCACGGGCGCCGGCATTCCCGTAGTCTTCCTCAGAGAATGGGTACTAATCACTGGCAACGCAGACCCAGGGTGTCGCTCATATAGTGGTACAAATCACAGGCAACGCCCAAACCCGAGGTGGTGCTCACATGGGTACGACTCACGGGTACTGGAAACCCACACTGAACACCGCTTGAGTGCAACGAATCACAAAACTATTCAGTACCTAACAAAGTGCTACTACTCGCAAATAAAGGCGACCCATGATGTTCCCAGCGTGATGGTACGAATCAAAAGTGGTTTCATGGTTCTAATTCAATAATCCCTTGGTCCCCCTTTTAGTCGCCTCTCATGACAGGCAGGGGATACCGTGGGTGTATTATTCGTCTGCTGCCCAACCCACAGGGGGTGGGTGTTTGGTCCGCGAGAGGTATTTTATTTCCCTCAAGTCCGCCGGCAAGCCGGTTAGGACCCCGCTATCCGCCACCTGGGACGCGCCACGTGGGAGTATCACCTCTCCCCCTGCTACGCCAGCGTAGCAGGTTCGTTGCATTGTCCAACATAGGAGGGTCACAATGGTGTCTCAAGTGGCTGCACATGCCTCCCCTAGTGCAATGTCACATCAGTGTCCTAAATAGGAGGCTTGCAGTGGTGTCTCAAGTGGAGGCCCATGCTTCCCCTAGTTCACCGTAATAGCATTGTCCTATATTAAAGGATTGTAGTAGTGTCTCAAGTGGCAGCACAAGCTTCCCCTAGTGCACTTTCACTGCAGTGTCCTACACAGGAGGCTTACAGTGGTATCTAAAGTGGAGGCACATGATTCCCCTAGTGCACTGTCACTGCAGTGTCCTACACAGGAGGCTTACAGTGGTATCTAAAGTGGAGGCACATGATTCCCCTAGTGCACTTTCACTGCAGTGTCCTACACAGGAGGCTTACAGTGGTATCTCAAGTGGAGGCTCATGATTCCCCTAGTGCACATTCACTGCAGTGTCCTACACAGGAGGCTTACAGTGGTATCTAAAGTGGAGGCACATGATTCCCCTAGTGCACTTTCACTGCAGTGTCCTACACAGGAGGCTTACAGTGGTATCTCAAGTGGAGGCTCATGATTCCCCTAGTGCACTTTCACTGCAGTGTCCTACACAGGAGGCTTACAGTGGTATCTAAAGTGGAGGCACATGATTCCCCTAGTGCACTTTCACTGCATTGTCCTACACGGGAGGCTTACAGTGGTATCTCAAGTGGCAGCATATGCTCCCCTAGTGCACTTTCACTGCAGTGTCCTACACAGGAGGCTTACAGTGGTATCAAAAGTGGAGGCGCATGATTCCCCTAGTGCACTTTCACTGCAGTGTCCTACACAGGAGGCTTACAGTGGTATCTAAAGTGGAGGCACATGATTCCCCTAGTGCACTTTCACTGCAGTGTCCTACACAGGAGGCTTACAGTGGTATCTCAAGTGGCAGCATATGCTCCACTAGTGCACTTTCACTGCAGTGTCCTACACAGGAGGCTTACAGTGGTATCTAAAGTGGAGGCACATGATTCCCCTAGTGCACTGCCACTGCAGTGTCCTACACAGGAGGCTTACAGTGGTATCTAAAGTGGAGGCGCATGATTCCCCTAGTGCACTTTCACTGCAGTGTCCTACACAGGAGGCTTACAGTGGTATCTAAAGTGGAAGCACATGATTCCCCTAGTGCACTTTCACTGCAGTGTCCTACACAGGAGGCTTACAGTGGTATCTAAAGTGGAGGCATATGCTCCACTAGTGCACTGCCACTGCAGTGTCCTACACAGGAGGCTTACAGTGGTATGTAAAGTGGAGGCGCATGACTCCCCTAGTGCACTTTCACTGCAGTGTCCTACACAGGAGGCTTACAGTGGTATCTAAAGTGGAAGCACATGATTCCCCTAGTGCACTTTCACTGCAGTGTCCTACACAGGAGGCTTACAGTGGTATCTAAAGTGGAGGCACATGATTCCCCTAGTGCACTTTCACTGCAGTGTCCTACACAGGAGGCTTACAGTGGTATCTAAAGTGGAGGCACATGATTCCCCTAGTGCACTTTCACTGCAGTGTCCTACACAGGAGGCTTACAGTGGTATCTCAAGTGGAGGCTCATGATTCCCCTAGTGCACTGCCACTGCAGTGTCCTACACAGGAGGCTTACAGTGGTATCTAAAGTGGAGGCGCATGATTCCCCTAGTGCACTGCCACTGCAGTGTCCTACACAGGAGGCTTACAGTGGTATCTCAAGTGGCAGCATATGCACCACTAGTGCACTTTCACTGCAGTGTCCTACACAGGAGGCTTACAGTGGTATCTAAAGTGGAGGCACATGATTCCCCTAGTGCACTGCCACTGCAGTGTCCTACACAGGAGGCTTACAGTGGTATCTAAAGTGGAGGCGCATGATTCCCCTAGTGCACTTTCACTGCAGTGTCCTACACAGGAGGCTTACAGTGGTATCTAAAGTGGAAGCACATGATTCCCCTAGTGCACTTTCACTGCAGTGTCCTACACAGGAGGCTTACAGTGGTATCTAAAGTGGAGGCATATGCTCCACTAGTGCACTGCCACTGCAGTGTCCTACACAGGAGGCTTACAGTGGTATCTAAAGTGGAGGCGCATGATTCCCCTAGTGCAATTTCACTGCAGTGTCCTACACAGGAGGCTTACAGTGGTATCTAAAGTGGAAGCACATGATTCCCCTAGTGCACTTTCACTGCAGTGTCCTACACAGGAGGCTTACAGTGGTATCTAAAGTGGAGGCACATGATTCCCCTAGTGCACTTTCACTGCAGTGTCCTACACAGGAGGCTTACAGTGGTATCTCAAGTGGAGGCTCATGATTCCCCTAGTGCACTTTCACTGCAGTGTCCTACACAGGAGGCTTACAGTGGTATCTAAAGTGGAAGCACATGATTCCCCTAGTGCACTTTCACTGCAGTGTCCTACACAGGAGGCTTACAGTGGTATCTCAAGTGGAGGCGCATGATTCCCCTAGTGCACTTTCACTGCAGTGTCCTACACAGGAGGCTTACAGTGGTATCTAAAGTGGAGGCACATGATGCCCCTAGTGCACTTTCACTGCAGTGTCCTACACAGGAGGCTTACAGTGGTATCTCAAGTGGAGGCACATGATTCCCCTAGTGCACTTTCACTGCAGTGTCCTACACAGGAGGCTTACAGTGGTATCTAAAGTGGAGGCACATGATTCCCCTAGTGCACTGTCACTGCAGTGTCCTACACAGGAGGCTTACAGTGGTATCTCAAGTGGAGGCACATGATTCCCCTAGTGCACTTTCACTGCAGTGTCCTACACAGGAGGCTTACAGTGGTATCTAAAGTGGAGGCTCATGATTCCCCTAGTGCACTTTCACTGCAGTGTCCTCCACAGGAGGCTTACAGCGGTATCTAAAGTGGAGGCGCATGATTCCCCTAGTGCACTTTCACTGCAGTGTCCTACACAGGAGGCTTACAGTGGTATCTCAAGTGGCAGCATATGCTCCACTAGTGCACTTTCACTGCAGTGTCCTACACAGGAGGCTTACAGTGGTATCTCAAGTGGCGGCACATGATTCCCCTAGTGCACTGCCACTGCAGTGTCCTACACAGGAGGCTTACAGTGGTATCTAAAGTGGAGGCACATGATTCCCCTAGTGCACTGCCACTGCAGTGTCCTACACAGGAGGCTTACAGTGGTATCTCAAGTGGCAGCACATGATTCCCCTAGTGCACTTACACTGCATTGTCCTACACAGGAGGCTTACAGTGGTATCTAAAGTGGAGGCACATGAATCCCCTAGTGCACTGTCACTGCAGTGTCCTACACAGGAGGCTTACAGTGGTATCTAAAGTGGAGGCACATGATTCCCCTAGTGCACTTTCACTGCAGTGTCCTACACAGGAGGCTTACAGTGGTATCTAAAGTGGAGGCACATGATTCCCCTAGTGAACTTTCACTGCATTGTCCTACACGGGAGGCTTACAGTGGTATCTAAAGTGGCAGCACATGATTCCCCTAGTGCACTTTCACTGCAGTGTCCTACACAGGAGGCTTACAGTGGTATCTCAAGTGGCAGCATATGCTCCCCTAGTGCACTTTCACTGCAGTGTCCTACACAGGAGGCTTACAGTGGTATCTCAAGTGGCAGCATATGCTCCACTAGTGCACTGCCACTGCAGTGTCCTACACAGGAGGCTTACAGTGGTATCTCAAGTGGCAGCATATGCTCCACTAGTGCACTGCCACTGCATTGTCCTACACAGGAGGCTTACAGTGGTATCTAAAGTGGAGGCACATGATTCCCCTAGTGCACTTTCACTGCAGTGTCCTACACAGGAGGCTTACAGTGGTATCTCAAGTGGCAGCATATGCTCCACTAGTGCACTGCCACTGCAGTGTCCTACACAGGAGGCTTACAGTGGTATCTAAAGTGGAGGCACATGATTCCCCTAGTGCACTTTCACTGCAGTGTCCTACACAGGAGGCTTACAGTGGTATCTCAAGTGGCAGCATATGCTCCACTAGTGCACTGCCACTGCAGTGTCCTACACAGGAGGCTTACAGTGGTATCTAAAGTGGAGGCACATGATTCCCCTAGTGCACTTTCACTGCAGTGTCCTACACAGGAGGCTTACAGTGGTATCTAAAGTGGAGGCACATGATTCCCCTAGTGCACTTTCACTGCAGTGTCCTACACAGGAGGCTTACAGTGGTATCTCAAGTGGAGGCACATGTTTCCCCTAGTGCACTGTCACTGCAGTGTCCTACACAGGAGGCTTACAGTGGTATCTAAAGTGGAGGCGCATGATTCCCCTAGTGCACTTTCACTGCAGTGTCCTACACAGGAGGCTTACAGTGGTATCTCAAGTGGCAGCATATGCTCCCCTAGTGCACTTTCACTGCAGTGTCCTACACAGGAGGCTTATAGTGGTATCTCAAGTGGCAGCACATGCTCCCCTAGTGCACTTTCACTGCAGTGTCCTACACAGGAGGCTTACAGTGGTATCTAAAGTGGAGGCACATGATTCCCCTAGTGCACTTTCACTGCAGTGTCCTACACAGGAGGCTTACAGTGGTATCTAAAGTGGAGGCGCATGATTATCCTAGTGCACTGCCACTGCAGTGTCCTACACAGGAGGCTTACGGTGGTATCTAAAGTGGAGGCACATGATTCCCCTAGTGCACTTTCACTGCAGTGTCCTACACAGGAGGCTTACAGTGGTATCTCAAGTGGCGGCACATGATTCCCCTAGTGCACTGCCAATGCAGTGTCCTACACAGGAGGCTTACAGTGGTATCTAAAGTGGAGGCACATGATTCCCCTAGTGCACTGTCACTGCAGTGTCCTACACAGGAGGCTTACAGTGGTATCTAAAGTGGAGGCACATGATTCACCTAGTGAACTTTCACTGCAGTGTCCTACACAGGAGGCTTACAGTGGTATCTCAAGTGGCGGCATATGATTCCCCTAGTGCACTTTCACTGCAGTGTCCTACACAGGAGGCTTACAGTGGTATCTCAAGTGGAGGCACATGATTCCCCTAGTGCACTGTCACTGCAGTGTCCTACACAGGAGGCTTACAGTGGTATCTCAAGTGGCAGCACATGCTTCCCCTAGTGCACTTTCACTGCAGTGTCCTACACAGGAGGCTTACAGTGGTATCTCAAGTGGCAGCACATGATTCCCCTAGTGCACTTTCACTGCAGTGTCCTACACAGGAGGCTTACAGTGGTATCTAAAGTGGAGGCTCATGATTATCCTAGTGCACTTTCACTGCAGTGTCCTACACAGGAGGCTTACAGTGGTATCTAAAGTGGAGGCACATGATTCCCCTAGTGCACTTTCACTGCAGTGTCCTACACAGGAGGCTTACAGTGTTATCTAAAGTGGAGGCACATGATTCCCCTAGTGCACTTTCACTGCAATGTCCTACACAGGAGGCTTACAGTGGTATCTAAAGTGGAGGCGCATGATTCCCCTAGTGCACTTTCACTGCAGTGTCCTACACAGGAGGCTTACAGTGGTATCTAAAGTGGAGGCACATGATTCCCCTAGTGCACTTTCACTGCAGTGTCCTACACAGGAGGCTTACAGTGGTATCTAAAGTGGAGGCACCTGATTCCCCTAGTGCACATTCACTGCAGTGTCCTACACAGGAGGCTTACAGTGGTACCTAAAGTGGAGGCACATGATTCCCCTAGTGCACTTTCACTGCAGTGTCCTACACAGGAGGCTTACAGTGTTATCTAAAGTGGAGGCGCATGATTCCCCTAGTGCACTTTCACTGCAGTGTCCTACACAGGAGGCTTACAGTGGTATCTAAAGTGGAGGCACATGATTCCCCTAGTGCACTTTCACTGCAGTGTCCTACACAGGAGGCTTACAGTGGTATCTCAAGTGGCAGCACATGCTTCCCCTAGTGGACTGCCACTGCAGTGTCCTACACAGGAGTCTTACAGTGGTATCTCAAGTGGCAGCACATGCTTCCCCTAGTGCACTTTCACTGCAGTGTCCTACACAGGAGGCTTACAGTGGTATCTAAAGTGGAGGCACATGATTCCCCTAGTGCACTGTCACTGCAGTGTCCTACACAGGAGGCTTACAGTGGTATCTAAAGTGGAGGCACATGATTCCCCTAGTGCACTTTCACTGCAGTGTCCTACACAGGAGGCTTACAGTGGTATCTCAAGTGGCAGCACATGCTTCCCCTAGTGGACTGCCACTGCAGTGTCCTACACAGGAGGCTTACAGTGGTATCTCAAGTGGCAGCACATGCTTCCCCTTGTGCACTTTCACTGCAGTGTCCTACACAGGAGGCTTACAGTGGTATCTAAAGTGGAGGCACATGATTCCCCTAGTGCACTTTCACTGCAGTGTCCTACACAGGAGGCTTACAGTGGTATCTAAAGTGGAGGCACATGATTCCCCTAGTGCACTGTCACTGCAGTGTCCTACACAGGAGGCTTACAGTGGTATCTCAAGTGGCAGCACATGCTTCCCCTAGTGGACTGCCACTGCAGTGTCCTACACAGGAGGCTTACAGTGGTATCTAAAGTGGAGGCACATGATTCCCCTAGTGCACTTTCACTGCAGTGTCCTACACAGGAGGCTTACAGTGGTATATAAAGTGGAGGCACATGATTCCCCTAGTGCACTTTCACTGCAGTGTCCTACACAGGAGGCTTACAGTGGTATCTAAAGTGGAGGCACATGATTCCCCTAGTGCACTGCCACTGCAGTGTCCTACACAGGAGGCTTACAGTGGTATCTAAAGTGGAGGCGCATGATTCCCCTAGTGCACTTTCACTGCAGTGTCCTACACAGGAGGCTTACAGTGGTATCTAAAGTGGAGGCACATGATTCCCCTAGTGCACTCTCACTGCAGTGTCCTACACAGGAGGCTTACAGTGGTATCTAAAGTGGAGGCACATGATTCCCCTAGTGCACTTTCACTGCAGTGTCCTACACAGGAGGCTTACAGTGGTATCTAAAGTGGAGGCACATGATTCCCCTAGTGCACTGCCACTGCAGTGTCCTACACAGGAGGCTTACAGTGGTATCTAAAGTGGAGGCGCATGATTCCCCTAGTGCACTTTCACTGCAGTGTCCTACACAGGAGGCTTACAGTGGTATCTAAAGTGGAGGCACATGATTCCCCTAGTGCACTGCCACTGCAGTGTCCTACACAGGAGGCTTACAGTGGTATCTAAAGTGGAGGCGCATGATTCCCCTAGTGCACTTTCACTGCAGTGTCCTACACAGGAGGCTTACAGTGGTATCTAAAGTGGAGGCACAAGCTTCCCCTAGTGCACTTTCACTGCAGTGTCCTACACAGGAGGCTTACAGTGGTATCTAAAGTGGAGGCGCATGATTCCCCTAGTGCACTTTCACTGCAGTGTCCTACACAGGAGGCTTACAGTGGTATCTCAAGTGGCAGCACATGATTCCCCTAGTGCACTGCCACTGCAGTGTCCTACACAGGAGGCTTACAGTGGTATCTAAAGTGGAGGCTCATGATTCCCCTAGTGCACTTTCACTGCAGTGTCCTACACAGGAGGCTTACAGTGGTATCTAAAGTGGAGGCTCATGATTCCCCTAGTGCACTTTCACTGCAGTGTCCTACACAGGAGGCTTACAGTGGTATCTAAAGTGGAGGCACATGATTCCCCTAGTGCACTTTCACTGCAGTGTCCTACACAGGAGGCTTACAGTGGTATCTAAAGTGGAGGCACATGATTCCCCTAGTGCACTGCCACTGCAGTGTCCTACACAGGAGGCTTACAGTGGTATCTAAAGTGGAGGCGCATGATTCCCCTAGTGCACTTTCACTGCAGTGTCCTACACAGGAGGCTTACAGTGGTATCTAAAGTGGAGGCACAAGCTTCCCCTAGTGCACTTTCACTGCAGTGTCCTACACAGGAGGCTTACAGTGGTATCTAAAGTGGAGGCGCATGATTCCCCTAGTGCACTTTCTCTGCAGTGTCCTACACAGGAGGCTTACAGTGGTATCTCAAGTGGCAGCACATGATTCCCCTAGTGCACTGCCACTGCAGTGTCCTACACAGGAGGCTTACAGTGGTATCTAAAGTGGAGGCTCATGATTCCCCTAGTGCACTTTCACTGCAGTGTCCTACACAGGAGGCTTACAGTGGTATCTAAAGTGGAGGCTCATGATTCCCCTAGTGCACTTTCACTGCAGTGTCCTACACAGGAGGCTTACAGTGGTATCTAAAGTGGAGGCACATGATTCCCCTAGTGCACTTTCACTGCAGTGTCCTACACAGGAGGCTTACAGTGGTATCTAAAGTGGAGGCACATGATTCCCCTAGTGCACTGCCACTGCAGTGTCCTACACAGGAGGCTTACAGTGGTATCTAAAGTGGAGGCACATGATTCCCCTAGTGCACTTTCACTGCAGTGTCCTACACAGGAGGCTTACAGTGGTATCTCAAGTGGCAGCACATGATTCCCCTAGTGCACTGCCACTGCAGTGTCCTACACAGGAGGCTTACAGTGGTATCTAAAGTGGAGGCGCATGATTCCCCTAGTGCACTTTCACTGCAGTGTCCTACACAGGAGGCTTACAGTGGTATCTAAAGTGGAGGCTCATGATTCCCCTAGTGCACTTTCACTGCAGTGTCCTACACAGGAGGCTTACAGTGGTATCTAAAGTGGAGGCACATGATTCCCCTAGTGCACTGCCACTGCAGTGTCCTACACAGGAGGCTTACAGTGGTATCTAAAGTGGAGGCACATGATTCCCCTAGTGCACTGTCACTGCAGTGTCCTACACAGGAGGCTTACAGTGGTATCTCAAGTGGCAGCACATGATTCCCCTAGTGCACTTTCACTGCAGTGTCCTACACAGGAGGCTTACAGTGGTATCTAAAGTGGAGGCACATGATTCCCCTAGTGCACTTTCACTGCAGTGTCCTACACAGGAGGCTTACAGTGGTATCTCAAGTGGCAGCACATGATTCCCCTAGTGCACTTTCACTGCAGTGTCCTACACAGGAGGCTTACAGTGGTATCTAAAGTGGAGGCACATGATTCCCCTAGTGCACTTTCACTGCAGTGTCCTACACAGGAGGCTTACAGTGGTATCTAAAGTGGAGGCACATGATTCCCCTAGTGCACTTTCACTGCAGTGTCCTACACAGGAGGCTTACAGTGGAATCTAAAGTGGAGGCACATGATTCCCCTAGTGCACTTTCACTGCAGTGTCCTACACAGGAGGCTTACAGTGGTATCTAAAGTGGCAGCACATGCTTCCCCTAGTGCACTGCCACTGCAGTGTCCTACACAGGAGGCTTACAGTGGTATCTCAAGTGGCAGCATATGCTCCCCTAGTGCACTGCCACTGCAGTGTCCTACACAGGAGGCTTACAGTGGTATCTCAAGTGGCAGCATATGCTTCCCCTAGTGCACTGCCACTGCAGTGTCCTACACAGGAGGCTTACAGTGGTATCTCAAGTGGCAGCATATGCTCCCCTAGTGCACTTTCACTGCATTGTCCTACACAGGAGGCTTACAGTGGTATCTAAAGTGGAAGCATATGATTCCCCTAGTGCACTTTCACTGCATTGTCCTACACGGGAGGCTTACAGTGGTATCTCAAGTGGCAGCATATGCTCCCTTAGTGCACTTTCACTGCAGTGTCCTACACAGGAGGCTTACAGTGGTATCTAAAGTGGAGGCACATGATTCCCCTAGTGCACTTTCACTGCAGTGTCCTACACAGGAGGCTTACAGTGGTATCTAAAGTGGAGGCGCATGATTCCCCTAGTGCACTTTCACTGCAGTGTCCTACACAGGAGGCTTACAGTGGTATCTCAAGTGGCAGCATATGCTCCCCTAGTGCACTTTCACTGCATTGTCCTACACAGGAGGCTTACAGTGGTATCTAAAGTGGAGGCACATGATTCCCATAGTGCACTGTCACTGCAGTGTCCTACACAGGAGGCTTACAGTGGTATCTAAAGTGGAGGCGCATGATTCCCCTAGTGCACTTTCACTGCAGTGTCCTACACAGGAGGCTTACAGTGGTATCTAAAGTGGAGGCACAAGCTTCCCCTAGTGCACTTTCACTGCAGTGTCCTACACAGGAGGCTTACAGTGGTATCTAAAGTGGAGGCACATGATTCCCCTAGTGCACTTTCACTGCAGTGTCCTACACAGGAGGCTTACAGTGGTATCTCAAATGGCAGCACATGCTTCCCCTAGTGCACTTTCACTGCAATGTCCTACACAGGAGGCTTACAGTGGTATCTAAAGTGGAGGCTCATGATTCCCCTAGTGCACTTTCACTGCAGTGTCCTACACAGGAGGCTTACAGTGGTATCTAAAGTGGAGGCACATGATTCCCCTAGTGCACTGCCACTGCAGTGTCCTACACAGGAGGCTTACAGTGGTATCTCAAGTGGCAGCACATGATTCCCCTAGTGCACTTTCACTGCAATGTCCTACACAGGAGGCTTACAGTGGTATCTAAAGTGGAGGCACATGATTCCCCTAGTTCACTTTCACTGCAGTGTCCTACACAGGAGGCTTACAGTAGTATCTCAAGTGGCGGCACGTGATTCCCCTAGTGCACTTTCACTGCAGTGTCCTACACAGGAGGCTTACAGTGGTATCTCAAGTGGAGGCACAAGCTTCCCCTAGTGCACTTTCACTGCAGTGTCCTACACAGGAGGCTTACAGTGGTATCTAAAGTGGAGGCGCATGATTCCCCTAGTGCACTTTCACTGCAGTGTCCTACACAGGAGGCTTACAGTGGTATCTAAAGTGGAGGCACATGATTCCCTTAGTGCACTTTCACTGCAGTGTCCTACACAGGAGGCTTACAGTGGTATCTCAAGTGGCAGCATATGCTCCCCTAGTGCACTTTCACTGCAGTGTCCTACACAGGAGGCTTACAGTGGTATCTAAAGTGGCGGCATATGATTCCCCTAGTGCACTTTCACTGCAGTGTCCTACACAGGAGGCTTACAGTGGTATCTAAAGTGGCGGCACATGATTCCCCTAGTGCACTTTCACTGCAATGTCCTACACAGGAGGCTTACAGTGGTATCTAAAGTGGAGGCGCATGATTCCCCTAGTGCACTTTCACTGCAGTGTCCTACACAGGAGGCTTACAGTGGTATCTAAAGTGGAGGCACATGATTCCCCTAGTGCACTGCCACTGCAGTGTCCTACACAGGAGGCTTACAGTGGTATCTCAAGTGGCAGCACATGCTTCTCCTAGTGCACTTTCACTGCAGTGTCCTACACAGGAGGCTTACAGTGGTATCTAAAGTGGAGGCACATGATTCCCCTAGTGCACTTTCACTGCAGTGTCCTACACAGGAGGCTTACAGTGGTATCTAAAGTGGAGGCACATGATTCCCCTAGTGCACTTTCACTGCAGTGTCCTACACAGGAGGCTTACAGTGGTATCTCAAGTGGAGGCACATGATTCCCCTAGTGCACTTTCACTGCAGTGTCCTACACAGGAGGCTTACAGTGGTATCTAAAGTGGAGGCACATGATTCCCCTAGTGCACTGTCACTGCAGTGTCCTACACAGGAGGCTTACAGTGGTATCTCAAGTGGCAGCACATGCTTCTCCTAGTGCACTTTCACTGCAGTGTCCTACACAGGAGGCTTACAGTGGTATTTCAAGTGGAGGCACATGATTCCCCTAGTGCACTTTCACTGCAGTGTCCTACACAGGAGGCTTACAGTGGTATCTAAAGTGGAGGCACATGATTCCCCTAGTGCACTGCCACTGCAGTGTCCTACACAGGAGGCTTACAGTGGTATCTCAAGTGGCAGCACGTGCTTCTCCTAGTGCACTTTCACTGCAGTGTCCTACACAGGAGGCTTACAGTGGTATCTAAAGTGGAGGCACAAGCTTCCCCTAGGGCACTTTCACTGCAGTGTCCTACACAGGAGGCTTACAGTGGTATCTAAAGTGGAGGCGCATGATTCCCCTAGTGCACTGTCACTGCAGTGTCCTACACAGGAGGCTTACAGTGGTATCTAAAGTGGAGGCGCATGATTCCCCTAGTGCACTTTCACTGCAGTGTCCTACACAGGAGGCTTACAGTGGTATCTAAAGTGGAGGCACAAGCTTCCCCTAGGGCACTTTCACTGCAGTGTCCTACACAGGAGGCTTACAGTGGTATCTAAAGTGGAGGCACATGATTCCCCTAGTGCACTTTCACTGCAGTGTCCTACACAGGAGGCTTACAGTGGTATCTAAAGTGGAGGCACATGATTCCCCTAGTGCACTTTCACTGCAGTGTCCTACACAGGAGGCTTACAGTGGTATCTAAAGTGGCAGCACATGCTTCCCCTAGTGCACTGCCACTGCAGTGTCCTACACAGGAGGCTTACAGTGGTATCTCAAGTGGCAGCATATGCTCCCCTAGTGCACTGCCACTGCAGTGTCCTACACAGGAGGCTTACAGTGGTATCTTAAGTGGCAGCATATGCTTCCCCTAGTGCACTGCCACTGCAGTGTCCTACACAGGAGGCTTACAGTGGTATCTCAAGTGGCAGCATATGCTCCCCTAGTGCACTTTCACTGCATTGTCCTACACAGGGGGCTTACAGTGGTATCTAAAGTGGAAGCACATGATTCCCCTAGTGCACTTTCACTGCATTGTCCTACACGGGAGGCTTACAGTGGTATCTCAAGTGGCAGCATATGCTCCCATAGTGCACTTTCACTGCAGTGTCCTACACAGGAGGCTTACAGTGGTATCTAAAGTGGAGGCGCATGATTCCCCTAGTGCACTTTCACTGCAGTGTCCTACACAGGAGGCTTACAGTGGTATCTAAAGTGGAGGCACAAGCTTCCCCTAGTGCACTTTCACTGCAGTGTCCTACACAGGAGGCTTACAGTGGTATCTCAAGTGGCAGCATATGCTCCCCTAGTGCACTTTCACTGCAGTGTCCTACACAGGAGGCTTACAGTGGTATCTCAAGTGGCAGCATATGCTCCCCTAGTGCACTTTCACTGCAGTGTCCTACACAGGAGGCTTACAGTGGTATCTAAAGTGGAGGCACATGATTCCCCTAGTGCACTTTCACTGCAGTGTCCTACACAGGAGGCTTACAGTGGTATCTAAAGTGGAGGCACATGATTCCCCTAGTGCACTTTCACTGCAGTGTCCTACACAGGAGGCTTACAGTGGTATCTAAAGTGGCAGCACATGCTTCCCCTAGTGCACTGCCACTGCAGTGTCCTACACAGGAGGCTTACAGTGGTATCTCAAGTGGCAGCATATGCTCTCCTAGTGCACTGCCACTGCAGTGTCCTACACAGGAGGCTTACAGTGGTATCTCAAGTGGCAGCATATGCTCCCCTAGTGCACTTTCACTGCATTGTCCTACACAGGGGGCTTACAGTGGTATCTAAAGTGGAAGCACATGATTCCCCTAGTGCACTTTCACTGCATTGTCCTACACGGGAGGCTTACAGTGGTATCTCAAGTGGCAGCATATGCTCCCCTAGTGCACTTTCACTGCAGTGTCCTACACAGGAGGCTTACAGTGGTATCTAAAGTGGAGGCGCATGATTCCCCTAGTGCACTTTCACTGCAGTGTCCTACACAGGAGGCTTACAGTGGTATCTCAAGTGGCAGCACATGCTTCCCCTAGTGGACTGCCACTGCAGTGTCCTACACAGGAGGCTTACAGTGGTATCTCAAGTGGCAGCACATGCTTCCCCTTGTGCACTTTCACTGCAGTGTCCTACACAGGAGGCTTACAGTGGTATCTAAAGTGGAGGCACATGATTCCCCTAGTGCACTTTCACTGCAGTGTCCTACACAGGAGGCTTACAGTGGTATCTAAAGTGGAGGCACATGATTCCCCTAGTGCACTGTCACTGCAGTGTCCTACACAGGAGGCTTACAGTGGTATCTCAAGTGGCAGCACATGCTTCCCCTAGTGGACTGCCACTGCAGTGTCCTACACAGGAGGCTTACAGTGGTATCTAAAGTGGAGGCACATGATTCCCCTAGTGCACTTTCACTGCAGTGTCCTACACAGGAGGCTTACAGTGGTATCTAAAGTGGAGGCACATGATTCCCCTAGTGCACTTTCACTGCAGTGTCCTACACAGGAGGCTTACAGTGGTATCTAAAGTGGAGGCACATGATTCCCCTAGTGCACTGCCACTGCAGTGTCCTACACAGGAGGCTTACAGTGGTATCTAAAGTGGAGGCGCATGATTCCCCTAGTGCACTTTCACTGCAGTGTCCTACACAGGAGGCTTACAGTGGTATCTAAATTGGAGGCACATGATTCCCCTAGTGCACTCTCACTGCAGTGTCCTACACAGGAGGCTTACAGTGGTATCTAAAGTGGAGGCACATGATTCCCCTAGTGCACTTTCACTGCAGTGTCCTACACAGGAGGCTTACAGTGGTATCTAAAGTGGAGGCACATGATTCCCCTAGTGCACTGCCACTGCAGTGTCCTACACAGGAGGCTTACAGTGGTATCTAAAGTGGAGGCGCATGATTCCCCTAGTGCACTTTCACTGCAGTGTCCTACACAGGAGGCTTACAGTGGTATCTAAAGTGGAGGCACATGATTCCCCTAGTGCACTGCCACTGCAGTGTCCTACACAGGAGGCTTACAGTGGTATCTAAAGTGGAGGCGCATGATTCCCCTAGTGCACTTTCACTGCAGTGTCCTACACAGGAGGCTTACAGTGGTATCTAAAGTGGAGGCACAAGCTTCCCCTAGTGCACTTTCACTGCAGTGTCCTACACAGGAGGCTTACAGTGGTATCTAAAGTGGAGGCGCATGATTCCCCTAGTGCACTTTCACTGCAGTGTCCTACACAGGAGGCTTACAGTGGTATCTCAAGTGGCAGCACATGATTCCCCTAGTGCACTGCCACTGCAGTGTCCTACACAGGAGGCTTACAGTGGTATCTAAAGTGGAGGCTCATGATTCCCCTAGTGCACTTTCACTGCAGTGTCCTACACAGGAGGCTTACAGTGGTATCTAAAGTGGAGGCTCATGATTCCCCTAGTGCACTTTCACTGCAGTGTCCTACACAGGAGGCTTACAGTGGTATCTAAAGTGGAGGCACATGATTCCCCTAGTGCACTTTCACTGCAGTGTCCTACACAGGAGGCTTACAGTGGTATCTAAAGTGGAGGCACATGATTCCCCTAGTGCACTGCCACTGCAGTGTCCTACACAGGAGGCTTACAGTGGTATCTAAAGTGGAGGCGCATGATTCCCCTAGTGCACTTTCACTGCAGTGTCCTACACAGGAGGCTTACAGTGGTATCTAAAGTGGAGGCACATGCTTCCCCTAGTGCACTTTCACTGCAGTGTCCTACACAGGAGGCTTACAGTGGTATCTAAAGTGGAGGCGCATGATTCACCTAGTGCACTTTCTCTGCAGTGTCCTACACAGGAGGCTTACAGTGGTATCTCAAGTGGCAGCACATGATTCCCCTAGTGCACTGCCACTGCAGTGTCCTACACAGGAGGCTTACAGTGGTATCTAAAGTGGAGGCTCATGATTCCCCTAGTGCACTTTCACTGCAGTGTCCTACACAGGAGGCTTACAGTGGTATCTAAAGTGGAGGCTCATGATTCCCCTAGTGCACTTTCACTGCAGTGTCCTACACAGGAGGCTTACAGTGGTATCTAAAGTGGAGGCACATGATTCCCCTAGTGCACTTTCACTGCAGTGTCCTACACAGGAGGCTTACAGTGGTATCTAAAGTGGAGGCACATGATTCCCCTAGTGCACTGCCACTGCAGTGTCCTACACAGGAGGCTTACAGTGGTATCTAAAGTGGAGGCGCATGATTCCCCTAGTGCACTTTCACTGCAGTGTCCTACACAGGAGGCTTACAGTGGTATCTAAAGTGGAGGCTCATGATTCCCCTAGTGCACTTTCACTGCAGTGTCCTACACAGTAGGCTTACAGTGGTATCTAAAGTGGAGGCACATGATTCCCCTAGTGCACTGCCACTGCAGTGTCCTACACAGGAGGCTTACAGTGGTATCTAAAGTGGAGGCACATGATTCCCCTAGTGCACTGTCACTGCAGTGTCCTACACAGGAGGCTTACAGTGGTATCTCAAGTGGCAGCACATGATTCCCCTAGTGCACTTTCACTGCAGTGTCCTACACAGGAGGCTTACAGTGGTATCTAAAGTGGAGGCACATGATTCCCCTAGTGCACTTTCACTGCAGTGTCCTACACAGGAGGCTTACAGTGGTATCTCAAGTGGCAGCACATGATTCCCCTAGTGCACTTTCACTGCAGTGTCCTACACAGGAGGCTTACAGTGGTATCTAAAGTGGAGGCACATGATTCCCCTAGTGCACTTTCACTGCAGTGTCCTACACAGGAGGCTTACAGTGGTATCTAAAGTGGAGGCACATGATTCCCCTAGTGCACTTTCACTGCAGTGTCCTACACAGGAGGCTTACAGTGGAATCTAAAGTGGAGGCACATGATTCCCCTAGTGCACTTTCACTGCAGTGTCCTACACAGGAGGCTTACAGTGGTATCTAAAGTGGCAGCACATGCTTCCCCTAGTGCACTGCCACTGCAGTGTCCTACACAGGAGGCTTACAGTGGTATCTCAAGTGGCAGCATATGCTCCCCTAGTGCACTGCCACTGCAGTGTCCTACACAGGAGGCTTACAGTGGTATCTCAAGTGGCAGCATATGCTTCCCCTAGTGCACTGCCACTGCAGTGTCCTACACAGGAGGCTTACAGTGGTATCTCAAGTGGCAGCATATGCTCCCCTAGTGCACTTTCACTGCATTGTCCTACACAGGAGGCTTACAGTGGTATCTAAAGTGGAAGCACATGATTCCCCTAGTGCACTTTCACTGCATTGTCCTACACGGGAGGCTTACAGTGGTATCTCAAGTGGCAGCATATGCTCCCCTAGTGCACTTTCACTGCAGTGTCCTACACAGGAGGCTTACAGTGGTATCTAAAGTGGAGGCACATGATTCCCCTAGTGCACTTTCACTGCAGTGTCCTACACAGGAGGCTTACAGTGGTATCTAAAGTGGAGGCGCATGATTCCCCTAGTGCACTTTCACTGCAGTGTCCTACACAGGAGGCTTACAGTGGTATCTCAAGTGGCAGCATATGCTCCCCTAGTGCACTTTCACTGCATTGTCCTACACAGGAGGCTTACAGTGGTATCTAAAGTGGAGGCACATGATTCCCCTAGTGCACTGTCACTGCAGTGTCCTACACAGGAGGCTTACAGTGGTATCTAAAGTGGAGGCGCATGATTCCCCTAGTGCACTTTCACTGCAGTGTCCTACACAGGAGGCTTACAGTGGTATCTAAAGTGGAGGCACAAGCTTCCCCTAGTGCACTTTCACTGCAGTGTCCTACACAGGAGGCTTACAGTGGTATCTAAAGTGGAGGCACATGATTCCCCTAGTGCACTTTCACTGCAGTGTCCTACACAGGAGGCTTACAGTGGTATCTCAAATGGCAGCACATGCTTCCCCTAGTGCACTTTCACTGCAATGTCCTACACAGGAGGCTTACAGTGGTATCTAAAGTGGAGGCTCATGATTCCCCTAGTGCACTTTCACTGCAGTGTCCTACACAGGAGGCTTACAGTGGTATCTAAAGTGGAGGCACATGATTCCCCTAGTGCACTGCCACTGCAGTGTCCTACACAGGAGGCTTACAGTGGTATCTCAAGTGGCAGCACATGATTCCCCTAGTGCACTTTCACTGCAATGTCCTACACAGGAGGCTTACAGTGGTATCTAAAGTGGAGGCACATGATTCCCCTAGTGCACTTTCACTGCAGTGTCCTACACAGGAGGCTTACAGTAGTATCTCAAGTGGCGGCACATGATTCCCCTAGTGCACTTTCACTGCAGTGTCCTACACAGGAGGCTTACAGTGGTATCTCAAGTGGAGGCACAAGCTTCCCCTAGTGCACTTTCACTGCAGTGTCCTACACAGGAGGCTTACAGTGGTATCTAAAGTGGAGGCGCATGATTCCCCTAGTGCACTTTCACTGCAGTGTCCTACACAGGAGGCTTACAGTGGTATCTAAAGTGGAGGCACATGATTCCCTTAGTGCACTTTCACTGCAGTGTCCTACACAGGAGGCTTACAGTGGTATCTCAAGTGGCAGCATATGCTCCCCTAGTGCACTTTCACTGCAGTGTCCTACACAGGAGGCTTACAGTGGTATCTAAAGTGGCGGCATATGATTCCCCTAGTGCACTTTCACTGCAGTGTCCTACACAGGAGGCTTACAGTGGTATCTAAAGTGGCGGCACATGATTCCCCTAGTGCACTTTCACTGCAATGTCCTACACAGGAGGCTTCCAGTGGTATCTAAAGTGGAGGCGCATGATTCCCCTAGTGCACTTTCACTGCAGTGTCCTATACAGGAGGCTTACAGTGGTATCTAAAGTGGAGGCACATGATTCCCCTAGTGCACTGCCACTGCAGTGTCCTACACAGGAGGCTTACAGTGGTATCTCAAGTGGCAGCACATGCTTCTCCTAGTGCACTTTCACTGCAGTGTCCTACACAGGAGGCTTACAGTGGTATCTAAAGTGGAGGCACATGATTCCCCTAGTGCACTTTCACTGCAGTGTCCTACACAGGAGGCTTACAGTGGTATCTAAAGTGGAGGCACATGATTCCCCTAGTGCACTTTCACTGCAGTGTCCTACACAGGAGGCTTACAGTGGTATCTCAAGTGGAGGCACATGATTCCCCTAGTGCACTTTCACTGCATTGTCCTACACAGGAGGCTTACAGTGGTATCTAAAGTGGAGGCACATGATTCCCCTAGTGCACTGTCACTGCAGTGTCCTACACAGGAGGCTTACAGTGGTATCTCAAGTGGCAGCACATGCTTCTCCTAGTGCACTTTCACTGCAGTGTCCTACACAGGAGGCTTACAGTGGTATTTCAAGTGGAGGCACATGATTCCCCTAGTGCACTTTCACTGCAGTGTCCTACACAGGAGGCTTACAGTGGTATCTAAAGTGGAGGCACATGATTCCCCTAGTGCACTGCCACTGCAGTGTCCTACACAGGAGGCTTACAGTGGTATCTCAAGTGGCAGCACGTGCTTCTCCTAGTGCACTTTCACTGCAGTGTCCTACACAGGAGGCTTACAGTGGTATCTAAAGTGGAGGCACAAGCTTCCCCTAGGGCACTTTCACTGCAGTGTCCTACACAGGAGGCTTACAGTGGTATCTAAAGTGGAGGCGCATGATTCCCCTAGTGCACTGTCACTGCAGTGTCCTACACAGGAGGCTTACAGTGGTATCTAAAGTGGAGGCGCATGATTCCCCTAGTGCACTTTCACTGCAGTGTCCTACACAGGAGGCTTACAGTGGTATCTAAAGTGGAGGCACAAGCTTCCCCTAGGGCACTTTCACTGCAGTGTCCTACACAGGAGGCTTACAGTGGTATCTAAAGTGGAGGCACATGATTCCCCTAGTGCACTTTCACTGCAGTGTCCTACACAGGAGGCTTACAGTGGTATCTAAAGTGGAGGCACATGATTCCCCTAGTGCACTTTCACTGCAGTGTCCTACACAGGAGGCTTACAGTGGTATCTAAAGTGGCAGCACATGCTTCCCCTAGTGCACTGCCACTGCAGTGTCCTACACAGGAGGCTTACAGTGGTATCTCAAGTGGCAGCATATGCTCCCCTAGTGCACTGCCACTGCAGTGTCCTACACAGGAGGCTTACAGTGGTATCTCAAGTGGCAGCATATGCTTCCCCTAGTGCACTGCCACTGCAGTGTCCTACACAGGAGGCTTACAGTGGTATCTCAAGTGGCAGCATATGCTCCCCTAGTGCACTTTCACTGCATTGTCCTACACAGGGGGCTTACAGTGGTATCTAAAGTGGAAGCACATGATTCCCCTAGTGCACTTTCACTGCATTGTCCTACACGGGAGGCTTACAGTGGTATCTCAAGTGGCAGCATATGCTCCCCTAGTGCACTTTCACTGCAGTGTCCTACACAGGAGGCTTACAGTGGTATCTAAAGTGGAGGCGCATGATTCCCCTAGTGCACTTTCACTGCAGTGTCCTACACAGGAGGCTTACAGTGGTATCTAAAGTGGAGGCACAAGCTTCCCCTAGTGCACTTTCACTGCAGTGTCCTACACAGGAGGCTTACAGTGGTATCTCAAGTGGCAGCATATGCTCCCCTAGTGCATTTTCACTGCAGTGTCCTACACAGGAGGCTTACAGTGGTATCTCAAGAGGCAGCATATGCTCCCCTAGTGCACTTTCACTGCAGTGTCCTACACAGGAGGCTTACAGTGGTATCTAAAGTGGAGGCACATGATTCCCCTAGTGCACTTTCACTGCAGTGTCCTACACAGGAGGCTTACAGTGGTATCTAAAGTGGAGGCACATGATTCCCCTAGTGCACTTTCACTGCAGTGTCCTACACAGGAGGCTTACAGTGGTATCTAAAGTGGCAGCACATGCTTCCCCTAGTGCACTGCCACTGCAGTGTCCTACAAAGGAGGCTTACAGTGGTATCTCAAGTGGCAGCATATGCTCCCCTAGTGCACTGCCACTGCAGTGTCCTACACAGGAGGCTTACAGTGGTATCTAAAGTGGAAGCACATGATTCCCCTAGTGCACTTTCACTGCATTGTCCTACACGGGAGGCTTACAGTGGTATCTCAAGTGGCAGCATATGCTCCCCTAGTGCACTTTCACTGCAGTGTCCTACACAGGAGGCTTACAGTGGTATCTAAAGTGGAGGCGCATGATTCCCCTAGTGCACTTTCACTGCAGTGTCCTACACAGGAGGCTTACAGTGGTATCTAAAGTGGAGGCACAAGCTTCCCCTAGGGCACTTTCACTGCAGTGTCCTACACAGGAGGCTTACAGTGGTATCTAAAGTGGAGGCACATGATTCCCCTAGTGCACTTTCACTGCAGTGTCCTACACAGGAGGCTTACAGTGGTATCTAAAGTGGAGGCACATGATTCCCCTAGTGCACTTTCACTGCAGTGTCCTACACAGGAGGCTTACAGTGGTATCTTAAGTGGCAGCACATGCTTCCCCTAGTGCACTGCCACTGCAGTGTCCTACACAGGAGGCTTACAGTGGTATCTCAAGTGGCAGCATATGCTCCCCTAGTGCACTGCCACTGCAGTGTCCTACACAGGAGGCTTACAGTGGTATCTCAAGTGGCAGCATATGCTTCCCCTAGTGCACTGCCACTGCAGTGTCCTACACAGGAGGCTTACAGTGGTATCTCAAGTGGCAGCATATGCTCCCCTAGTGCACTTTCACTGCATTGTCCTACACAGGGGGCTTACAGTGGTATCTAAAGTGGAAGCACATGATTCCCCTAGTGCACTTTCACTGCATTGTCCTACACGGGAGGCTTACAGTGGTATCTCAAGTGGCAGCATATGCTCCCCTAGTGCACTTTCACTGCAGTGTCCTACACAGGAGGCTTACAGTGGTATCTAAAGTGGAGGCGCATGATTCCCCTAGTGCACTTTCACTGCAGTGTCCTACACAGGAGGCTTACAGTGGTATCTAAAGTGGAGGCACAAGCTTCCCCTAGTGCACTTTCACTGCAGTGTCCTACACAGGAGGCTTACAGTGGTATCTCAAGTGGCAGCATATGCTCCCCTAGTGCACTTTCACTGCAGTGTCCTACACAGGAGGCTTACAGTGGTATCTCAAGTGGCAGCATATGCTCCCCTAGTGCACTTTCACTGCAGTGTCCTACACAGGAGGCTTACAGTGGTATCTAAAGTGGAGGCACATGATTCCCCTAGTGCACTTTCACTGCAGTGTCCTACACAGGAGGCTTACAGTGGTATCTAAAGTGGAGGCACATGATTCCCCTAGTGCACTTTCACTGCAGTGTCCTACACAGGAGGCTTACAGTGGTATCTAAAGTGGCAGCACATGCTTCCCCTAGTGCACTGCCACTGCAGTGTCCTACACAGGAGGCTTACAGTGGTATCTCAAGTGGCAGCATATGCTCCCCTAGTGCACTGCCACTGCAGTGTCCTACACAGGAGGCTTACAGTGGTATCTCAAGTGGCAGCATATGCTTCCCCTAGTGCACTGCCACTGCAGTGTCCTACACAGGAGGCTTACAGTGGTATCTCAAGTGGCAGCATATGCTCCCCTAGTGCACTTTCACTGCATTGTCCTACACAGGGGGCTTACAGTGGTATCTAAAGTGGAAGCACATGATTCCCCTAGTGCACTTTCACTGCATTGTCCTACACGGGAGGCTTACAGTGGTATCTCAAGTGGCAGCATATGCTCCCCTAGTGCACTTTCACTGCAGTGTCCTACACAGGAGGCTTACAGTGGTATCTAAAGTGGAGGCGCATGATTCCCCTAGTGCACTTTCACTGCAGTGTCCTACACAGGAGGCTTACAGTGGTATCTAAAGTGGAGGCACAAGCTTCCCCTAGTGCACTTTCACTGCAGTGTCCTACACAGGAGGCTTACAGTGGTATCTCAAGTGGCAGCATATGCTCCCCTAGTGCACTTTCACTGCAGTGTCCTACACAGGAGGCTTACAGTGGTATCTAAAGTGGAGGCACATGATTCCCCTAGTGCACTTTCACTGCAGTGTCCTACACAGGAGGCTTACAGTGGTATCTAAAGTGGAGGCACATGATTCCCCTAGTGCACTTTCACTGCAGTGTCCTACACAGGAGGCTTACAGTGGTATCTAAAGTGGCAGCACATGCTTCCCCTAGTGCACTGCCACTGCAGTGTCCTACACAGGAGGCTTACAGTGGTATCTCAAGTGGCAGCATATGCTCCCCTAGTGCACTGCCACTGCAGTGTCCTACACAGGAGGCTTACAGTGGTATCTCAAGTGGCAGCATATGCTTCCCCTAGTGCACTGCCACTGCAGTGTCCTACACAGGAGGCTTACAGTGGTATCTCAAGTGGCAGCATATGCTCCCCTAGTGAACTTTCACTGCATTGTCCTACACAGGAGGCTTACAGTGGTATCTAAAGTGGAAGCACATGATTCCCCTAGTGCACTTTCACTGCATTGTCCTACACGGGAGGCTTACAGTGGTATCTCAAGTGGCAGCATATGCTCCCCTAGTGCACTTTCACTGCAGTGTCCTACACAGGAGGCTTACAGTGGTATCTAAAGTGGAGGCGCATGATTCCCCTAGTGCACTTTCACTGCAGTGTCCTACACAGGAGGCTTACAGTGGTATCTAAAGTGGAGGCACAAGCTTCCCCTAGTGCACTTTCACTGCAGTGTCCTACACAGGAGGCTTACAGTGGTATCTCAAGTGGCAGCATATGCTCCCCTAGTGCACTTTCACTGCAGTGTCCTACACAGGAGGCTTACAGTGGTATCTCAAGTGGCAGCATATGCTCCCCTAGTGCACTTTCACTGCAGTGTCCTACACAGGAGGCTTACAGTGGTATCTAAAGTGGAGGCACATGATTCCCCTAGTGCACTTTCACTGCAGTGTCCTACACAGGAGGCTTACAGTGGTATCTCAAGTGGCAGCACATGCTTCCCCTAGTGCACTTTCACTGCAATGTCCTACACAGGAGGCTTACAGTGGTATCTAAAGTGGAGGCTCATGATTCCCCTAGTGCACTTTCACTGCAGTGTCCTACACAGGAGGCTTACAGTGGTATCTAAAGTGGCGGCACATGATTCCCCTAGTGCACTTTCACTGCAATGTCCTACACAGGAGGCTTACAGTGGTATCTAAAGTGGAGGCTCATGATTCCCCTAGTGCACTTTCACTGCAGTGTGCTACACAGGAGGCTTACAGTGGTATCTAAAGTGGAGGCACAAGCTTCCCCTAGGGCACTTTCACTGCAGTGTCCTACACAGGAGGCTTACAGTGGTATCTAAAGTGGAGGCACATGATTCCCCTAGTGCACTTTCACTGCAGTGTCCTACACAGGAGGCTTACAGTGGTATCTAAAGTGGAGGCACATGATTCCCCTAGTGCACTTTCACTGCAGTGTCCTACACAGGAGGCTTACAGTGGTATCTAAAGTGGCAGCACATGCTTCCCCTAGTGCACTGCCACTGCAGTGTCCTACACAGGAGGCTTACAGTGGTATCTCAAGTGGCAGCATATGCTCCCCTAGTGCACTGCCACTGCAGTGTCCTACACAGGAGGCTTACAGTGGTATCTCAAGTGGCAGCATATGCTTCCCCTAGTGCACTGCCACTGCAGTGTCCTACACAGGAGGCTTACAGTGGTATCTCAAGTGGCAGCATATGCTCCCCTAGTGCACTTTCACTGCATTGTCCTACACAGGGGGCTTACAGTGGTATCTAAAGTGGAAGCACATGATTCCCCTAGTGCACTTTCACTGCATTGTCCTACACGGGAGGCTTACAGTGGTATCTCAAGTGGCAGCATATGCTCCCCTAGTGCACTTTCACTGCAGTGTCCTACACAGGAGGCTTACAGTGGTATCTAAAGTGGAGGCGCATGATTCCCCTAGTGCACTTTCACTGCAGTGTCCTACACAGGAGGCTTACAGTGGTATCTAAAGTGGAGGCACAAGCTTCCCCTAGTGCACTTTCACTGCAGTGTCCTACACAGGAGGCTTACAGTGGTATCTCAAGTGGCAGCATATGCTCACCTAGTGCACTTTCACTGCAGTGTCCTACACAGGAGGCTTACAGTGGTATCTCAAGTGGCAGCATATGCTCCCCTAGTGCACTTTCACTGCAGTGTCCTACACAGGAGGCTTACAGTGGTATCTAAAGTGGAGGCACATGATTCCCCTAGTGCACTTTCACTGCAGTGTCCTACACAGGAGGCTTACAGTGGTATCTAAAGTGGAGGCACATGATTCCCCTAGTGCACTTTCACTGCAGTGTCCTACACAGGAGGCTTACAGTGGTATCTAAAGTGGCAGCACATGCTTCCCCTAGTGCACTGCCACTGCAGTGTCCTACACAGGAGGCTTACAGTGGTATCTCAAGTGGCAGCATATGCTCCCCTAGTGCACTGCCACTGCAGTGTCCTACACAGGAGGCTTACAGTGGTATCTCAAGTGGCAGCATATGCTTCCCCTAGTGCACTGCCACTGCAGTGTCCTACACAGGAGGCTTACAGTGGTATCTCAAGTGGCAGCATATGCTCCCCTAGTGCACTTTCACTGCATTGTCCTACACAGGGGGCTTACAGTGGTATCTAAAGTGGAAGCGCATGATTCCCCTAGTGCACTTTCACTGCATTGTCCTACACGGGAGGCTTACAGTGGTATCTCAAGTGGCAGCATATGCTCCCCTAGTGCACTTTCACTGCAGTGTCCTACACAGGAGGCTTACAGTGGTATCTAAAGTGGAGGCGCATGATTCCCCTAGTGCACTTTCACTGCAGTGTCCTACACAGGAGGCTTACAGTGGTATCTAAAGTAGAGGCACAAGCTTCCCCTAGTGCACTTTCACTGCAGTGTCCTACACAGGAGGCTTACAGTGGTATCTCAAGTGGCAGCATATGCTCCCCTAGTGCACTTTCACTGCAGTGTCCTACACAGGAGGCTTACAGTGGTATCTCAAGTGGCAGCATATGCTCCCCTAGTGCACTTTCACTGCAGTGTCCTACACAGGAGGCTTACAGTGGTATCTAAAGTGGAGGCACATGATTCCCCTAGTGCACTTTCACTGCAGTGTCCTACACAGGAGGCTTACAGTGGTATCTAAAGTGGAGGCACATGATTCCCCTAGTGCACTTTCACTGCAGTGTCCTACACAGGAGGCTTACAGTGGTATCTAAAGTGGCAGCACATGCTTCCCCTAGTGCACTGCCACTGCAGTGTCCTACACAGGAGGCTTACAGTGGTATCTCAATTGGCAGCATATGCTCCCCTAGTGCACTGCCACTGCAGTGTCCTACACAGGAGGCTTACAGTGGTATCTCAAGTGGCAGCATATGCTTCCCCTAGTGCACTGCCACTGCAGTGTCCTACACAGGAGGCTTACAGTGGTATCTCAAGTGGCAGCATATGCTCCCCTAGTGCACTTTCACTGCATTGTCCTACACAGGGGGCTTACAGTGGTATCTAAAGTGGAAGCACATGATTCCCCTAGTGCACTTTCACTGCATTGTCCTACACGGGAGGCTTACAGTGGTATCTCAAGTGGCAGCATATGCTCCCCTAGTGCACTTTCACTGCAGTGTCCTACACAGGAGGCTTACAGTGGTATCTAAAGTGGAGGCGCATGATTCCCCTAGTGCACTGCCACTGCAGTGTCCTACACAGGAGGCTTACAGTGGTATCTCAAGTGGCAGCATATGCTTCCCCTAGTGCACTGCCACTGCAGTGTCCTACACAGGAGGCTTACAGTGGTATCTCAAGTGGCAGCATATGCTCCCCTAGTGCACTTTCACCGCATTGTCCTACACAGGGGGCTTACAGTGGTATCTAAAGTGGAAGCACATGATTCCCCTAGTGCACTTTCACTGCATTGTCCTACACGGGAGGCTTACAGTGGTATCTCAAGTGGCAGCATATGCTCCCCTAGTGCACTTTCACTGCAGTGTCCTACACAGGAGGCTTACAGTGGTATCTAAAGTGGAGGCGCATGATTCCCCTAGTGCACTTTCACTGCAGTGTCCTACACAGGAGGCTTACAGTGGTATCTAAAGTGGAGGCACAAGCTTCCCCTAGTGCACTTTCACTGCAGTGTCCTACACAGGAGGCTTACAGTGGTATCTCAAGTGGCAGCATATGCTCCCCTAGTGCACTTTCACTGCAATATCCTACACAGGAGGCTTACAGTGGTATCTAAAGTGGAGGCGCATGATTCCCCTAGTGCACTTTCACTGCAGTGTCCTACACAGGAGGCTTACAGTGGTATCTAAAGTGGAGGCACATGATTCCCCTAGTGCACTGCCACTGCAGTGTCCTACACAGGAGGCTTACAGTGGTATCTCAAGTGGCAGCACATGCTTCTCCTAGTGCACTTTCACTGCAGTGTCCTACACAGGAGGCTTACAGTGGTATCTCAAGTGGAGGCACATGATTCCCCTAGTGCACTTTCACTGCAGTGTCCTACACAGGAGGCTTACAGTGGTATCTAAAGTGGAGGCACATGATTCCCCTAGTGCACTGTCACTGCAGTGTCCTACACAGGAGGCTTACAGTGGTATCTCAAGTGGCAGCACATGCTTCTCCTAGTGCACTTTCACTGCAGTGTCCTACACAGGAGGCTTACAGTGGTATTTCAAGTGGAGGCACATGATTCCCCTAGTGCACTTTCACTGCAGTGTCCTACACAGGAGGCTTACAGTGGTATCTAAAGTGGAGGCACATGATTCCCCTAGTGCACTGCCACTGCAGTGTCCTACACAGGAGGCTTACAGTGGTATCTCAAGTGGCAGCACGTGCTTCTGCTAGTGCACTTTCACTGCAGTGTCCTACACAGGAGGCTTACAGTGGTATCTAAAGTGGAGGCCTTTGATTCCCCTAGTGCACTTTCACTCCAGTGTCCTACACAGGAGGCTTACAGTGGTATCTAAAGTGGAGGCACAAGCTTCCCCTAGGGCACTTTCACTGCAGTGTCCTACACAGGAGGCTTACAGTGGTATCTAAAGTGGAGGCACATGATTCCCCTAGTGCACTTTCACTGCAGTGTCCTACACAGGAGGCTTACAGTGGTATCTAAAGTGGAGGCACATGATTCCCCTAGTGCACTTTCACTGCAGTGTCCTACACAGGAGGCTTACAGTGGTATCTAAAGTGGCAGCACATGCTTCCCCTAGTGCACTGCCACTGCAGTGTCCTACACAGGAGGCTTACAGTGGTATCTCAAGTGGCAGCATATGCTCCCCTAGTGCACTGCCACTGCAGTGTCCTACACAGGAGGCTTACAGTGGTATCTCAAGTGGCAGCATATGCTTCCCCTAGTGCACTGCCACTGCAGTGTCCTACACAGGAGGCTTACAGTGGTATCTCAAGTGGCAGCATATGCTCCCCTAGTGCACTTTCACTGCATTGTCCTACACAGGGGGCTTACAGTGGTATCTAAAGTGGAAGCACATGATTCCCCTAGTGCACTTTCACTGCATTGTCCTACACGGGAGGCTTACAGTGGTATCTCAAGTGGCAGCATAAGCTCCCCTAGTGCACTTTCACTGCAGTGTCCTACACAGGAGGCTTACAGTGGTATCTAAAGTGGAGGCGCATGATTCCCCTAGTGCACTTTCACTGCAGTGTCCTACACAGGAGGCTTACAGTGGTATCTAAAGTGGAGGCACAAGCTTCCCCTAGTGCACTTTCACTGCAGTGTCCTACACAGGAGGCTTACAGTGGTATCTCAAGTGGCAGCATATGCTCCCCTAGTGCACTTTCACTGCAGTGTCCTACACAGGAGGCTTACAGTGGTATCTCAAGTGGCAGCATATGCTCCCCTAGTGCACTTTCACTGCAGTGTCCTACACAGGAGGCTTACAGTGGTATCTAAAGTGGAGGCACATGATTCCCCTAGTGCACTTTCACTGCAGTGTCCTACACAGGAGGCTTACAGTGGTATCTAAAGTGGAGGCACATGATTCCCCTAGTGCACTTTCACTGCAGTGTCCTACACAGGAGGCTTACAGTGGTATCTAAAGTGGCAGCACATGCTTCCCCTAGTGCACTGCCACTGCAGTGTCCTACACAGGAGGCTTACAGTGGTATCTCAAGTGGCAGCATATGCTCCCCTAGTGCACTGCCACTGCAGTGTCCTACACAGGAGGCTTACAGTGGTATCTCAAGTGGCAGCATATGCTTCCCCTAGTGCACTGCCACTGCATTGTCCTACACAGGAGGCTTACAGTGGTATCTCAAGTGGCAGCATATGCTCCCCTAGTGCACTTTCACTGCATTGTCCTACACAGGGGGCTTACAGTGGTATCTAAAGTGGAAGCACATGATTCCCCTAGTGCACTTTCACTGCATTGTCCTACACGGGAGGCTTACAGTGGTATCTCAAGTGGCAGCATATGCTCCCCTAGTGCACTTTCACTGCAGTGTCCTACACAGGAGGCTTACAGTGGTATCTAAAGTGGAGGCGCATGATTCCCCTAGTGCACTTTCACTGCAGTGTCCTACACAGGAGGCTTACAGTGGTATCTAAAGTGGAGGCACAAGCTTCCCCTAGTGCACTTTCACTGCAGTGTCCTACACAGGAGGCTTACAGTGGTATCTCAAGTGGCAGCATATGCTCCCCTAGTGCACTTTCACTGCAGTGTCCTACACAGGAGGCTTACAGTGGTATCTCAAGTGGCAGCATATGCTCCCCTAGTGCACTTTCACTGCAGTGTCCTACACAGGAGGCTTACAGTGGTATCTAAAGTGGAGGCACATGATTCCCCTAGTGCACTTTCACTGCAGTGTCCTACACAGGAGGCTTACAGTGGTATCTAAAGTGGAGGCACATGATTCCCCTAGTGCACTTTCACTGCAGTGTCCTACACAGGAGGCTTACAGTGGTATCTAAAGTGGCAGCACATGCTTCCCCTAGTGCACTGCCACTGCAGTGTCCTACACAGGAGGCTTACAGTGGTATCTCAAGTGGCAGCATATGCTCCCCTAGTGCACTGCCACTGCAGTGTCCTACACAGGAGGCTTACAGTGGTATCTCAAGTGGCAGCATATGCTTCCCCTAGTGCACTGCCACTGCAGTGTCCTACACAGGAGGCTTACAGTGGTATCTCAAGTGGCAGCATATGCTCCCCTAGTGCACTTTCACTGCATTGTCCTACACAGGGGGCTTACAGTGGTATCTGAAGTGGAAGCACATGATTCCCCTAGTGCACTTTCACTGCATTGTCCTACACGGGAGGCTTACAGTGGTATCTCAAGTGGCAGCATATGCTCCCCTAGTGCACTTTCACTGCAGTGTCCTACACAGGAGGCTTACAGTGGTATCTAAAGTGGAGGCGCATGATTCCCCTAGTGCACTGCCACTGCAGTGTCCTACACAGGAGGCTTACAGTGGTATCTCAAGTGGCAGCATATGCTTCCCCTAGTGCACTGCCACTGCAGTGTCCTACACAGGAGGCTTACAGTGGTATCTCAAGTGGCAGCATATGCTCCCCTAGTGCACTTTCACTGCATTGTCCTACACAGGGGGCTTACAGTGGTATCTAAAGTGGAAGCACATGATTCCCCTAGTGCACTTTCACTGCATTGTCCTACACTGGAGGCTTACAGTGGTATCTCAAGTGGCAGCATATGCTCCCCTAGTGCACTTTCACTGCAGTGTCCTACACAGGAGGCTTACAGTGGTATCTAAAGTGGAGGCACATGATTCCCCTAGTGCACTTTCACTGCAGTGTCCTACACAGGAGGCTTACAGTGGTATCTACAGTGGCAGCACATGCTTCCCCTAGTGCACTGCCACTGCAGTGTCCTACACAGGAGGCTTACAGTGGTATCTCAAGTGGCAGCACATGCTTCTCCTAGTGCACTTTCACTGCAGTGTCCTACACAGGAGGCTTACAGTGGTATTTCAAGTGGAGGCACATGATTCCCCTAGTGCACTTTCACTGCAGTGTCCTACACAGGAGGCTTACAGTGGTATCTAAAGTGGAGGCACATGATTCCCCTAGTGCACTGCCACTGCAGTGTCCTACACAGGAGGCTTACAGTGGTATCTCAAGTGGCAGCACGTGCTTCTCCTAGTGCACTTTCACTGCAGTGTCCTACACAGGAGGCTTACAGTGGTATCTAAAGTGGAGGCGCATGATTCCCCTAGTGCACTTTCACTGCAGTGTCCTACACAGGAGGCTTACAGTGGTATCTAAAGTGGAGGCACAAGCTTCCCCTAGGGCACTTTCACTGCAGTGTCCTACACAGGAGGCTTACAGTGGTATCTAAAGTGGAGGCACATGATTCCCCTAGTGCACTTTCACTGCAGTGTCCTACACAGGAGGCTTACAGTGGTATCTAAAGTGGAGGCACATGATTCCCCTAGTGCACTTTCACTGCAGTGTCCTACACAGGAGGCTTACAGTGGTATCTAAAGTGGCAGCACATGCTTCCCCTAGTGCACTGCCACTGCAGTGTCCTACACAGGAGGCTTACAGTGGTATCTCAAGTGGCAGCATATGCTCCCCTAGTGCACTGCCACTGCAGTGTCCTACACAGGAGGCTTACAGTGGTATCTCAAGTGGCAGCATATGCTTCCCCTAGTGCACTGCCACTGCAGTGTCCTACACAGGAGGCTTACAGTGGTATCTCAAGTGGCAGCATATGCTCCCCTAGTGCACTTTCACTGCATTGTCCTACACAGGGGGCTTACAGTGGTATCTAAAGTGGAAGCACATGATTCCCCTAGTGCACTTTCACTGCATTGTCCTACACGGGAGGCTTACAGTGGTATCTCAAGTGGCAGCATATGCTCCCCTAGTGCACTTTCACTGCAGTGTCCTACACAGGAGGCTTACAGTGGTATCTAAAGTGGAGGCGCATGATTCCCCTAGTGCACTTTCACTGCAGTGTCCTACACAGGAGGCTTACAGTGGTATCTAAAGTGGAGGCACAAGCTTCCCCTAGTGCACTTTCACTGCAGTGTCCTACACAGGAGGCTTACAGTGGTATCTCAAGTGGCAGCATATGCTCCCCTAGTGCACTTTCACTGCAGTGTCCTACACAGGAGGCTTACAGTGGTATCTCAAGTGGCAGCATATGCTCCCCTAGTGCACTTTCACTGCAGTGTCCTACACAGGAGGCTTACAGTGGTATCTAAAGTGGAGGCACATGATTCCCCTAGTGCACTTTCACTGCAGTGTCCTACACAGGAGGCTTACAGTGGTATCTAAAGTGGAGGCACATGATTCCCCTAGTGCACTTTCACTGCAGTGTCCTACACAGGAGGCTTACAGTGGTATCTAATGTGGCAGCACATGCTTCCCCTAGTGCACTGCCACTGCAGTGTCCTACACAGGAGGCTTACAGTGGTATCTCAAGTGGCAGCATATGCTCCCCTAGTGCACTGCCACTGCAGTGTCCTACACAGGAGGCTTACAGTGGTATCTCAAGTGGCAGCATATGCTTCCCCTAGTGCACTGCCACTGCAGTGTCCTACACAGGAGGCTTACAGTGGTATCTCAAGTGGCAGCATATGCTCCCCTAGTGCACTTTCACTGCATTGTCCTACACAGGGGGCTTACAGTGGTATCTAAAGTGGAAGCACATGATTCCCCTAGTGCACTTTCACTGCATTGTCCTACACGGGAGGCTTACAGTGGTATCTCAAGTGGCAGCATATGCTCCCCTAGTGCACTTTCACTGCAGTGTCCTACACAGGAGGCTTACAGTGGTATCTAAAGTGGAGGCGCATGATTCCCCTAGTGCACTTTCACTGCAGTGTCCTACACAGGAGGCTTACAGTGGTATCTAAAGTGGAGGCACAAGCTTCCCCTAGTGCACTTTCACTGCAGTGTCCTACACAGGAGGCTTACAGTGGTATCTCAAGTGGCAGCATATGCTCCCCTAGTGCACTTTCACTGCAGTGTCCTACACAGGAGGCTTACAGTGGTATCTCAAGTGGCAGCATATGCTCCCCTAGTGCACTTTCACTGCAGTGTCCTACACAGGAGGCTTACAGTGGTATCTAAAGTGGAGGCACATGATTCCCCTAGTGCACTTTCACTGCAGTGTCCTACACAGGAGGCTTACAGTGGTATCTAAAGTGGAGGCACATGATTCCCCTAGTGCACTTTCACTGCAGTGTCCTACACAGGAGGCTTACAGTGGTATCTAAAGTGGCAGCACATGCTTCCCCTAGTGCACTGCCACTGCAGTGTCCTACACAGGAGGCTTACAGTGGTATCTCAAGTGGCAGCATATGCTCCCCTAGTGCACTGCCACTGCAGTGTCCTACACAGGAGGCTTACAGTGGTATCTCAAGTGGCAGCATATGCTTCCCCTAGTGCACTGCCACTGCAGTGTCCTACACAGGAGGCTTACAGTGGTATCTCAAGTGGCAGCATATGCTCCCCTAGTGCACTTTCACTGCATTGTCCTACACAGGGGGCTTACAGTGGTATCTAAAGTGGAAGCACATGATTCCCCTAGTGCACTTTCACTGCATTGTCCTACACGGGAGGCTTACAGTGGTATCTCAAGTGGCAGCATATGCTCCCCTAGTGCACTTTCACTGCAGTGTCCTACACAGGAGGCTTACAGTGGTATCTAAAGTGGAGGCGCATGATTCCCCTAGTGCACTGCCACTGCAGTGTCCTACACAGGAGGCTTACAGTGGTATCTCAAGTGGCAGCATATGCTTCCCCTAGTGCACTGCCACTGCAGTGTCCTACACAGGAGGCTTACAGTGGTATCTCAAGTGGCAGCATATGCTCCCCTAGTGCACTTTCACTGCATTGTCCTACACAGGGGGCTTACAGTGGTATCTAAAGTGGAAGCACATGATTCCCCTAGTGCACTTTCACTGCATTGTCCTACACGGGAGGCTTACAGTGGTATCTCAAGTGGCAGCATATGCTCCCCTAGTGCACTTTCACTGCAGTGTCCTACACAGGAGGCTTACAGTGGTATCTAAAGTGGAGGCGCATGATTCCCCTAGTGCACTTTCACTGCAGTGTCCTACACAGGAGGCTTACAGTGGTATCTCAAGTGGCAGCACATGCTTCTCCTAGTGCACTTTCACTGCAGTGTCCTACACAGGAGGCTTACAGTGGTATCTAAAGTGGAGGCACATGATTCCCCTAGTGCACTTTCACTGCAGTGTCCTACACAGGAGGCTTACAGTGGTATCTAAAGTGGAGGCACATGATTCCCCTAGTGCGCTTTCACTGCAGTGTCCTACACAGGAGGCTTACAGTGGTATCTCAAGTGGAGGCACATGATTCCCCTAGTGCACTTTCACTGCAGTGTCCTACACAGGAGGCTTACAGTGGTATCTAAAGTGGAGGCACATGATTCCCCCAGTGCACTGTCACTGCAGTGTCCTACACAGGAGGCTTACAGTGGTATCTCAAGTGGCAGCACATGCTTCTCCTAGTGCACTTTCACTGCAGTGTCCTACACAGGAGGCTTACAGTGGTATTTCAAGTGGAGGCACATGATTCCCCTAGTGCACTTTCACTGCAGTGTCCTACACAGGAGGCTTACAGTGGTATCTAAAGTGGAGGCACATGATTCCCCTAGTGCACTGCCACTGCAGTGTCCTACACAGGAGGCTTACAGTGGTATCTCAAGTGGCAGCACGTGCTTCTCCTAGTGCACTTTCACTGCAGTGTCCTACACAGGAGGCTTACAGTGGTATCTAAAGTGGAGGCACAAGCTTCCCCTAGGGCACTTTCACTGCAGTGTCCTACACAGGAGGCTTACAGTGGTATCTAAAGTGGAGGCGCATGATTCCCCTAGTGCACTGTCACTGCAGTGTCCTACACAGGAGGCTTACAGTGGTATCTAAAGTGGAGGCGCATAATTCCCCTAGTGCACTTTCACTGCAGTGTCCTACACAGGAGGCTTACAGTGGTATCTAAAGTGGAGGCACAAGCTTCCCCTAGGGCACTTTCACTGCAGTGTCCTACACAGGAGGCTTACAGTGGTATCTAAAGTGGAGGCACATGATTCCCCTAGTGCACTTTCACTGCAGTGTCCTACACAGGAGGCTTACAGTGGTATCTAAAGTGGAGGCACATGATTCCCCTAGTGCACTTTCACTGCAGTGTCCTACACAGGAGGCTTACAGTGGTATCTAAAGTGGCAGCACATGCTTCCCCTAGTGCACTGCCACTGCAGTGTCCTACACAGGAGGCTTACAGTGGTATCTCAAGTGGCAGCATATGCTCCCCTAGTGCACTGCCACTGCAGTGTCCTACACAGGAGGCTTACAGTGGTATCTCAAGTGGCAGCATATGCTTCCCCTAGTGCACTGCCACTGCAGTGTCCTACACAGGAGGCTTACAGTGGTATCTCAAGTGGCAGCATATGCTCCCCTAGTGCACTTTCACTGCATTGTCCTACACAGGGGGCTTACAGTGGTATCTAAAGTGGAAGCACATGATTCCCCTAGTGCACTTTCACTGCATTGTCCTACACGGGAGGCTTACAGTGGTATCTCAAGTGGCAGCATATGCTCCCCTAGTGCACTTTCACTGCAGTGTCCTACACAGGAGGCTTACAGTGGTATCTAAAGTGGAGGCGCATGATTCCCCTAGTGCACTTTCACTGCAGTGTCCTACACAGGAGGCTTACAGTGGTATCTAAAGTGGAGGCACAAGCTTCCCCTAGTGCACTTTCACTGCAGTGTCCTACACAGGAGGCTTACAGTGGTATCTCAAGTGGCAGCATATGCTCCCCTAGTGCACTTTCACTGCAGTGTCCTACACAGGAGGCTTACAGTGGTATCTCAAGTGGCAGCATATGCTCCCCTAGTGCACTTTCACTACAGTGTCCTACACAGGAGGCTTACAGTGGTATCTAAAGTGGAGGCACATGATTCCCCTAGTGCACTTTCACTGCAGTGTCCTACACAGGAGGCTTACAGTGGTATCTAAAGTGGAGGCACATGATTCCCCTAGTGCACTTTCACTGCAGTGTCCTACACAGGAGGCTTACAGTGGTATCTAAAGTGGCAGCACATGCTTCCCCTAGTGCACTGCCACTGCAGTGTCCTACACAGGAGGCTTACAGTGGTATCTCAAGTGGCAGCATATGCTCCCCTAGTGCACTGCCACTGCAGTGTCCTACACAGGAGGCTTACAGTGGTATCTCAAGTGGCAGCATATGCTTCCCCTAGTGCACTGCCACTGCAGTGTCCTACACAGGAGGCTTACAGTGGTATCTCAAGTGGCAGCATATGCTCCCCTAGTGCACTTTCACTGCATTGTCCTACACAGGGGGCTTACAGTGGTATCTAAAGTGGAAGCACATGATTCCCCTAGTGCACTTTCACTGCATTGTCCTACACGGGAGGCTTACAGTGGTATCTCAAGTGGCAGCATATGCTCCCCTAGTGCACTTTCACTGCAGTGTCCTACACAGGAGGCTTACAGTGGTATATAAAGTGGAGGCGCATGATTCCCCTAGTGCACTTTCACTGCAGTGTCCTACACAGGAGGCTTACAGTGGTATCTAAAGTGGAGGCACAAGCTTCCCCTAGGGCACTTTCACTGCAGTGTCCTACACAGGAGGCTTACAGTGGTATCTAAAGTGGAGGCACATGATTCCCCTAGTGCACTTTCACTGCAGTGTCCTACACAGGAGGCTTACAGTGGTATCTAAAGTGGAGGCACATGATTCCCCTAGTGCACTTTCACTGCAGTGTCCTACACAGGAGGCTTACAGTGGTATCTAAAGTGGCAGCACATGCTTCCCCTAGTGCACTGCCACTGCAGTGTCCTACACAGGAGGCTTACAGTGGTATCTCAAGTGGCAGCATATGCTCCCCTAGTGCACTGCCACTGCAGTGTCCTACACAGGAGGCTTACAGTGGTATCTCAAGTGGCAGCATATGCTTCCCCTAGTGCACTGCCACTGCAGTGTCCTACACAGGAGGCTTACAGTGGTATCTCAAGTGGCAGCATATGCTCCCCTAGTGCACTTTCACTGCATTGTCCTACACAGGGGGCTTACAGTGGTATCTAAAGTGGAAGCACATGATTCCCCTAGTGCACTTTCACTGCATTGTCCTACACGGGAGGCTTACAGTGGTATCTCAAGTGGCAGCATATGCTCCCCTAGTGCACTTTCACTGCAGTGTCCTACACAGGAGGCTTACAGTGGTATCTAAAGTGGAGGCGCATGATTCCCCTAGTGCACTTTCACTGCAGTGTCCTACACAGGAGGCTTACAGTGGTATCTAAAGTGGAGGCACAAGCTTCCCCTAGTGCACTTTCACTGCAGTGTCCTACACAGGAGGCTTACAGTGGTATCTCAAGTGGCAGCATATGCTCCCCTAGTGCACTTTCACTGCAGTGTCCTACACAGGAGGCTTACAGTGGTATCTCAAGTGGCAGCATATGCTCCCCTAGTGCACTTTCACTGCAGTGTCCTACACAGGAGGCTTACAGTGGTATCTAAAGTGGAGGCACATGATTCCCCTAGTGCACTTTCACTGCAGTTTCCTACACAGGAGGCTTACAGTGGTATCTAAAGTGGAGGCACATGATTCCCCTAGTGCACTTTCACTGCAGTGTCCTACACAGGAGGCTTACAGTGGTATCTAAAGTGGCAGCACATGCTTCCCCTAGTGCACTGCCACTGCAGTGTCCTACACAGGAGGCTTACAGTGGTATCTCAAGTGGCAGCATATGCTCCCCTAGTGCACTGCCACTGCAGTGTCCTACACAGGAGGCTTACAGTGGTATCTCAAGTGGCAGCATATGCTTCCCCTAGTGCACTGCCACTGCAGTGTCCTACACAGGAGGCTTACAGTGGTATCTCAAGTGGCAGCATATGCTCCCCTAGTGCACTTTCACTGCATTGTCCTACACAGGGGGCTTACAGTGGTATCTAAAGTGGAAGCACATGATTCCCCTAGTGCACTTTCACTGCATTGTCCTACACGGGAGGCTTACAGTGGTATCTCAAGTGGCAGCATATGCTCCCCTAGTGCACTTTCACTGCAGTGTCCTACACAGGAGGCTTACAGTGGTATCTAAAGTGGAGGCACATGATTCCCCTAGTGCACTTTCACTGCAGTGTCCTAAACAGGAGGCTTACAGTGGTATCTCAAGTGGCAGCACATGCTTCCCCTAGTGCACTTTCACTGCAATGTCCTACACAGGAGGCTTACAGTGGTATCTAAAGTGGAGGCTCATGATTCCCCTAGTGCACTTTCACTGCAGTGTCCTACACAGGAGGCTTACAGTGGTATCTAAAGTGGCGGCACATGATTCCCCTAGTGCACTTTCACTGCAATGTCCTACACAGGAGGCTTACAGTGGTATCTAAAGTGGAGGCTCATGATTCCCCTAGTGCACTTTCACTGCAGTGTGCTACACAGGAGGCTTACAGTGGTATCTAAAGTGGAGGCACAAGCTTCCCCTAGGGCACTTTCACTGCAGTGTCCTACACAGGAGGCTTACAGTGGTATCTAAAGTGGAGGCACATGATTCCCCTAGTGCACTTTCACTGCAGTGTCCTACACAGGAGGCTTACAGTGGTATCTAAAGTGGAGGCACATGATTCCCCTAGTGCACTTTCACTGCAGTGTCCTACACAGGAGGCTTACAGTGGTATCTCAAGTGGCAGCATATGCTCCCCTAGTGCACTTTCACTGCAGTGTCCTACACAGGAGGCTTACAGTGGTATCTCAAGTGGCAGCATATGCTCCCCTAGTGCACTTTCACTGCAGTGTCCTACACAGGAGGCTTACAGTGGTATCTAAAGTGGAGGCACATGATTCCCCTAGTGCACCTTCACTGCAGTGTCCTACACAGGAGGCTTACAGTGGTATCTAAAGTGGAGGCACATGATTCCCCTAGTGCACTTTCACTGCAGTGTCCTACACAGGAGGCTTACAGTGGTACCTAAAGTGGCAGCACATGCTTCCCCTAGTGCACTGCCACTGCAGTGTCCTACACAGGAGGCTTACAGTGGTATCTCAAGTGGCAGCATATGCTCCCCTAGTGCACTGCCACTGCAGTGTCCTACACAGGAGGCTTACAGTGGTATCTCAAGTGGCAGCATATGCTTCCCCTAGTGCACTGCCACTGCAGTGTCCTACACAGGAGGCTTACAGTGGTATCTCAAGTGGCAGCATATGCTCCCCTAGTGCACTTTCACTGCATTGTCCTACACAGGGGGCTTACAGTGGTATCTAAAGTGGAAGCACATGATTCCCCTAGTGCACTTTCACTGCATTGTCCTACACGGGAGGCTTACAGTGGTATCTCAAGTGGCAGCATATGCTCCCCTAGTGCACTTTCACTGCAGTGTCCTACACAGGAGGCTTACAGTGGTATCTAAAGTGGAGGCGCATGATTCCCCTAGTGCACTTTCACTGCAGTGTCCTACACAGGAGGCTTACAGTGGTATCTAAAGTGGAGGCACAAGCTTCCCCTAGTGCACTTTCACTGCAGTGTCCTACACAGGAGGCTTACAGTGGTATCTCAAGTGGCAGCATATGCTCCCCTAGTGCACTTTCACTGCAGTGTCCTACACAGGAGGCTTACAGTGGTATATCAAGTGGCAGCATATGCTCCCCTAGTGCACTTTCACTGCAGTGTCCTACACAGGAGGCTTACAGTGGTATCTAAAGTGGAGGCACATGATTCCCCTAGTGCACTTTCACTGCAGTGTCCTACACAGGAGGCTTACAGTGGTATCTAAAGTGGAAGCACATGATTCCCCTAGTGCACTTTCACTGCATTGTCCTACACGGGAGGCTTACAGTGGTATCTCAAGTGGCAGCATATGCTCCCCTAGTGCACTTTCACTGCAGTGTCCTACACAGGAGGCTTACAGTGGTATCTAAAGTGGAGGCGCATGATTCCCCTAGTGCACTTTCACTGCAGTGTCCTACACAGGAGGCTTACAGTGGTATCTAAAGTGGAGGCACAAGCTTCCCCTAGTGCACTTTCACTGCAGTGTCCTACACAGGAGGCTTACAGTGGTATCTCAAGTGGCAGCATATGCTCCCCTAGTGCACTTTCACTGCAGTGTCCTACACAGGAGGCTTACAGTGGTATCTCAAGTGGCAGCATATGCTCCCCTAGTGCACTTTCACTACAGTGTCCTACACAGGAGGCTTACAGTGGTATCTAAAGTGGAGGCACATGATTCCCCTAGTGCACTTTCACTGCAGTGTCCTACACAGGAGGCTTACAGTGGTATCTAAAGTGGAGGCACATGATTCCCCTAGTGCACTTTCACTGCAGTGTCCTACACAGGAGGCTTACAGTGGTATCTAAAGTGGCAGCACATGCTTCCCCTAGTGCACTGCCACTGCAGTGTCCTACACAGGAGGCTTACAGTGGTATCTCAAGTGGCAGCATATGCTCCCCTAGTGCACTGCCACTGCAGTGTCCTACACAGGAGGCTTACAGTGGTATCTCAAGTGGCAGCATATGCTTCCCCTAGTGCACTGCCACTGCAGTGTCCTACACAGGAGGCTTACAGTGGTATCTCAAGTGGCAGCATATGCTCCCCTAGTGCACTTTCACTGCATTGTCCTACACAGGGGGCTTACAGTGGTATCTAAAGTGGAAGCACATGATTCCCCTAGTGCACTTTCACTGCATTGTCCTACACGGGAGGCTTACAGTGGTATCTCAAGTGGCAGCATATGCTCCCCTAGTGCACTTTCACTGCAGTGTCCTACACAGGAGGCTTACAGTGGTATATAAAGTGGAGGCGCAAGATTCCCCTAGTGCACTTTCACTGCAGTGTCCTACACAGGAGGCTTACAGTGGTATCTAAAGTGGAGGCACAAGCTTCCCCTAGGGCACTTTCACTGCAGTGTCCTACACAGGAGGCTTACAGTGGTATCTAAAGTGGAGGCACATGATTCCCCTAGTGCACTTTCACTGCAGTGTCCTACACAGGAGGCTTACAGTGGTATCTAAAGTGGAGGCACATGATTCCCCTAGTGCACTTTCACTGCAGTGTCCTACACAGGAGGCTTACAGTGGTATCTAAAGTGGCAGCACATGCTTCCCCTAGTGCACTGCCACTGCAGTGTCCTACACAGGAGGCTTACAGTGGTATCTCAAGTGGCAGCATATGCTCCCCTAGTGCACTGCCACTGCAGTGTCCTACACAGGAGGCTTACAGTGGTATCTCAAGTGGCAGCATATGCTTCCCCTAGTGCACTGCCACTGCAGTGTCCTACACAGGAGGCTTACAGTGGTATCTCAAGTGGCAGCATATGCTCCCCTAGTGCACTTTCACTGCATTGTCCTACACAGGGGGCTTACAGTGGTATCTAAAGTGGAAGCACATGATTCCCCTAGTGCACTTTCACTGCATTGTCCTACACGGGAGGCTTACAGTGGTATCTCAAGTGGCAGCATATGCTCCCCTAGTGCACTTTCACTGCAGTGTCCTACACAGGAGGCTTACAGTGGTATCTAAAGTGGAGGCGCATGATTCCCCTAGTGCACTTTCACTGCAGTGTCCTACACAGGAGGCTTACAGTGGTATCTAAAGTGGAGGCACAAGCTTCCCCTAGTGCACTTTCACTGCAGTGTCCTACACAGGAGGCTTACAGTGGTATCTCAAGTGGCAGCATATGCTCCCCTAGTGCACTTTCACTGCAGTGTCCTACACAGGAGGCTTACAGTGGTATCTCAAGTGGCAGCATATGCTCCCCTAGTGCACTTTCACTGCAGTGTCCTACACAGGAGGCTTACAGTGGTATCTAAAGTGGAGGCACATGATTCCCCTAGTGCACTTTCACTGCAGTTTCCTACACAGGAGGCTTACAGTGGTATCTAAAGTGGAGGCACATGATTCCCCTAGTGCACTTTCACTGCAGTGTCCTACACAGGAGGCTTACAGTGGTATCTAAAGTGGCAGCACATGCTTCCCCTAGTGCACTGCCACTGCAGTGTCCTACACAGGAGGCTTACAGTGGTATCTCAAGTGGCAGCATATGCTCCCCTAGTGCACTGCCACTGCAGTGTCCTACACAGGAGGCTTACAGTGGTATCTCAAGTGGCAGCATATGCTCCCCCTAGTGCACTGCCACTGCAGTGTCCTACACAGGAGGCTTACAGTGGTATCTCAAGTGGCAGCATATGCTCCCCTAGTGCACTTTCACTGCATTGTCCTACACAGGGGGCTTACAGTGGTATCTAAAGTGGAAGCACATGATTCCCCTAGTGCACTTTCACTGCATTGTCCTACACGGGAGGCTTACAGTGGTATCTCAAGTGGCAGCATATGCTCCCCTAGTGCACTTTCACTGCAGTGTCCTACACAGGAGGCTTACAGTGGTATCTAAAGTGGAGGCACATGATTCCCCTAGTGCACTTTCACTGCAGTGTCCTACACAGGAGGCTTACAGTGGTATCTCAAGTGGCAGCACATGCTTCCCCTAGTGCACTTTCACTGCAATGTCCTACACAGGAGGCTTACAGTGGTATCTAAAGTGGAGGCTCATGATTCCCCTAGTGCACTTTCACTGCAGTGTCCTACACAGGAGGCTTACAGTGGTATCTAAAGTGGCGGCACATGATTCCCCTAGTGCACTTTCACTGCAATGTCCTACACAGGAGGCTTACAGTGGTATCTAAAGTGGAGGCTCATGATTCCCCTAGTGCACTTTCACTGCAGTGTGCTACACAGGAGGCTTACAGTGGTATCTAAAGTGGAGGCACAAGCTTCCCCTAGGGCACTTTCACTGCAGTGTCCTACACAGGAGGCTTACAGTGGTATCTAAAGTGGAGGCACATGATTCCCCTAGTGCACTTTCACTGCAGTGTCCTACACAGGAGGCTTACAGTGGTATCTAAAGTGGAGGCACATGATTCCCCTAGTGCACTTTCACTGCAGTGTCCTACACAGGAGGCTTACAGTGGTATCTAAAGTGGCAGCACATGCTTCCCCTAGTGCACTGCCACTGCAGTGTCCTACACAGGAGGCTTACAGTGGTATCTCAAGTGGCAGCATATGCTCCCCTAGTGCACTGCCACTGCAGTGTCCTACACAGGAGGCTTACAGTGGTATCTCAAGTGGCAGCATATGCTTCCCCTAGTGCACTGCCACTGCAGTGTCCTACACAGGAGGCTTACAGTGGTATCTCAAGTGGCAGCATATGCTCCCCTAGTGCACTTTCACTGCATTGTCCTACACAGGGGGCTTACAGTGGTATCTAAAGTGGAAGCACATGATTCCCCTAGTGCACTTTCACTGCATTGTCCTACACGGGAGGCTTACAGTGGTATCTCAAGTGGCAGCATATGCTCCCCTAGTGCACTTTCACTGCAGTGTCCTACACAGGAGGCTTACAGTGGTATCTAAAGTGGAGGCGCATGATTCCCCTAGTGCACTTTCACTGCAGCGTCCTACACAGGAGACCTACAGTGGTATCTAAAGTGGAGGCACAAGCTTCCCCTAGTGCACTTTCACTGCAGTGTCCTACACAGGAGGCTTACAGTGGTATCTCAAGTGGCAGCATATGCTCCCCTAGTGCACTTTCACTGCAGTGTCCTACACAGGAGGCTTACAGTGGTATCTCAAGTGGCAGCATATGCTCCCCTAGTGCACTTTCACTGCAGTGTCCTACACAGGAGGCTTACAGTGGTATCTAAAGTGGAGGCACATGATTCCCCTAGTGCACCTTCACTGCAGTGTCCTACACAGGAGGCTTACAGTGGTATCTAAAGTGGAGGCACATGATTCCCCTAGTGCACTTTCACTGCAGTGTCCTACACAGGAGGCTTACAGTGGTACCTAAAGTGGCAGCACATGCTTCCCCTAGTGCACTGCCACTGCAGTGTCCTACACAGGAGGCTTACAGTGGTATCTCAAGTGGCAGCATATGCTCCCCTAGTGCACTGCCACTGCAGTGTCCTACACAGGAGGCTTACAGTGGTATCTCAAGTGGCAGCATATGCTTCCCCTAGTGCACTGCCACTGCAGTGTCCTACACAGGAGGCTTACAGTGGTATCTCAAGTGGCAGCATATGCTCCCCTAGTGCACTTTCACTGCATTGTCCTACACAGGGGGCTTACAGTGGTATCTAAAGTGGAAGCACATGATTCCCCTAGTGCACTTTCACTGCATTGTCCTACACGGGAGGCTTACAGTGGTATCTCAAGTGGCAGCATATGCTCCCCTAGTGCACTTTCACTGCAGTGTCCTACACAGGAGGCTTACAGTGGTATCTAAAGTGGAGGCGCATGATTCCCCTAGTGCACTTTCACTGCAGTGTCCTACACAGGAGGCTTACAGTGGTATCTAAAGTGGAGGCACAAGCTTCCCCTAGTGCACTTTCACTGCAGTGTCCTACACAGGAGGCTTACAGTGGTATCTCAAGTGGCAGCATATGCTCCCCTAGTGCACTTTCACTGCAGTGTCCTACACAGGAGGCTTACAGTGGTATATCAAGTGGCAGCATATGCTCCCCTAGTGCACTTTCACTGCAGTGTCCTACACAGGAGGCTTACAGTGGTATCTAAAGTGGAGGCACATGATTCCCCTAGTGCACTTTCACTGCAGTGTCCTACACAGGAGGCTTACAGTGGTATCTAAAGTGGAAGCACATGATTCCCCTAGTGCACTTTCACTGCATTGTCCTACACGGGAGGCTTACAGTGGTATCTCAAGTGGCAGCATATGCTCCCCTAGTGCACTTTCACTGCAGTGTCCTACACAGGAGGCTTACAGTGGTATCTAAAGTGGAGGCGCATGATTCCCCTAGTGCAATTTCACTGCAGTGTCCTACACAGGAGGCTTACAGTGGTATCTAAAGTGGAGGCACAAGCTTCCCCTAGTGCACTTTCACTGCAGTGTCCTACACAGGAGGCTTACAGTGGTATCTCAAGTGGCAGCATATGCTCCCCTAGTGCACTTTCACTGCAGTGTCCTACACAGGAGGCTTACAGTGGTATCTCAAGTGGCAGCATATGCTCCCCTAGTGCACTTTCACTACAGTGTCCTACACAGGAGGCTTACAGTGGTATCTAAAGTGGAGGCACATGATTCCCCTAGTGCACTTTCACTGCAGTGTCCTACACAGGAGGCTTACAGTGGTATCTAAAGTGGAGGCACATGATTCCCCTAGTGCACTTTCACTGCAGTGTCCTACACAGGAGGCTTACAGTGGTATCTAAAGTGGCAGCACATGCTTCCCCTAGTGCACTGCCACTGCAGTGTCCTACACAGGAGGCTTACAGTGGTATCTCAAGTGGCAGCATATGCTCCCCTAGTGCACTGCCACTGCAGTGTCCTACACAGGAGGCTTACAGTGGTATCTCAAGTGGCAGCATATGCTTCCCCTAGTGCACTGCCACTGCAGTGTCCTACACAGGAGGCTTACAGTGGTATCTAAAGTGGAAGCACATGATTCCCCTAGTGCACTTTCACTGCATTGTCCTACACGGGAGGCTTACAGTGGTATCTCAAGTGGCAGCATATGCTCCCCTAGTGCACTTTCACTGCAGTGTCCTACACAGGAGGCTTACAGTGGTATATAAAGTGGAGGCGCATGATTCCCCTAGTGCACTTTCACTGCAGTGTCCTACACAGGAGGCTTACAGTGGTATCTAAAGTGGAGGCACAAGCTTCCCCTAGGGCACTTTCACTGCAGTGTCCTACACAGGAGGCTTACAGTGGTATCTAAAGTGGAGGCACATGATTCCCCTAGTGCACTTTCACTGCAGTGTCCTACACAGGAGGCTTACAGTGGTATCTAAAGTGGAGGCACATGATTCCCCTAGTGCACTTTCACTGCAGTGTCCTACACAGGAGGCTTACAGTGGTATCTAAAGTGGCAGCACATGCTTCCCCTAGTGCACTGCCACTGCAGTGTCCTACACAGGAGGCTTACAGTGGTATCTCAAGTGGCAGCATATGCTCCCCTAGTGCACTGCCACTGCAGTGTCCTACACAGGAGGCTTACAGTGGTATCTCAAGTGGCAGCATATGCTTCCCCTAGTGCACTGCCACTGCAGTGTCCTACACAGGAGGCTTACAGTGGTATCTCAAGTGGCAGCATATGCTCCCCTAGTGCACTTTCACTGCATTGTCCTACACAGGGGGCTTACAGTGGTATCTAAAGTGGAAGCACATGATTCCCCTAGTGCACTTTCACTGCATTGTCCTACACGGGAGGCTTACAGTGGTATCTCAAGTGGCAGCATATGCTCCCCTAGTGCACTTTCACTGCAGTGTCCTACACAGGAGGCTTACAGTGGTATCTAAAGTGGAGGCGCATGATTCCCCTAGTGCACTTTCACTGCAGTGTCCTACACAGGAGGCTTACAGTGGTATCTAAAGTGGAGGCACAAGCTTCCCCTAGTGCACTTTCACTGCAGTGTCCTACACAGGAGGCTTACAGTGGTATCTCAAGTGGCAGCATATGCTCCCCTAGTGCACTTTCACTGCAGTGTCCTACACAGGAGGCTTACAGTGGTATCTCAAGTGGCAGCATATGCTCCCCTAGTGCACTTTCACTGCAGTGTCCTACACAGGAGGCTTACAGTGGTATCTAAAGTGGAGGCACATTATTCCCCTAGTGCACTTTCACTGCAGTTTCCTACACAGGAGGCTTACAGTGGTATCTAAAGTGGAGGCACATGATTCCCCTAGTGCACTTTCTCTGCAGTGTCCTACACAGGAGGCTTACAGTGGTATCTAAAGTGGCAGCACATGCTTCCCCTAGTGCACTGCCACTGCAGTGTCCTACACAGGAGGCTTACAGTGGTATCTCAAGTGGCAGCATATGCTCCCCTAGTGCACTGCCACTGCAGTGTCCTACACAGGAGGCTTACAGTGGTATCTCAAGTGGCAGCATATGCTTCCCCTAGTGCACTGCCACTGCAGTGTCCTACACAGGAGGCTTACAGTGGTATCTCAAGTGGCAGCATATGCTCCCCTAGTGCACTTTCACTGCATTGTCCTACACAGGGGGCTTACAGTGGTATCTAAAGTGGAAGCACATGATTCCCCTAGTGCACTTTCACTGCATTGTCCTACACGGGAGGCTTACAGTGGTATCTCAAGTGGCAGCATATGCTCCCCTAGTGCACTTTCACTGCAGTGTCCTACACAGGAGGCTTACAGTGGTATCTAAAGTGGAGGCACATGATTCCCCTAGTGCACTTTCACTGCAGTGTCCTACACAGGAGGCTTACAGTGGTATCTCAAGTGGCAGCACATGCTTCCCCTAGTGCACTTTCACTGCAATGTCCTACACAGGAGGCTTACAGTGGTATCTAAAGTGGAGGCTCATGATTCCCCTAGTGCACTTTCACTGCAGTGTCCTACACAGGAGGCTTACAGTGGTATCTAAAGTGGCGGCACATGATTCCCCTAGTGCACTTTCACTGCAATGTCCTACACAGGAGGCTTACAGTGGTATCTAAAGTGGAGGCTCATGATTCCCCTAGTGCACTTTCACTGCAGTGTGCTACACAGGAGGCTTACAGTGGTATCTAAAGTGGAGGCACAAGCTTCACCTAGGGCACTTTCACTGCAGTGTCCTACACAGGAGGCTTACAGTGGTATCTAAAGTGGAGGCACATGATTCCCCTAGTGCACTTTCACTGCAGTGTCCTACACAGGAGGCTTACAGTGGTATCTAAAGTGGAGGCACATGATTCCCCTAGTGCACTTTCACTGCAGTGTCCTACACAGGAGGCTTACAGTGGTATCTAAAGTGGCAGCACATGCTTCCCCTAGTGCACTGCCACTGCAGTGTCCTACACAGGAGGCTTACAGTGGTATCTCAAGTGGCAGCATATGCTCCCCTAGTGCACTGCCACTGCAGTGTCCTACACAGGAGGCTTACAGTGGTATCTCAAGTGGCAGCATATGCTTCCCCTAGTGCACTGCCACTGCAGTGTCCTACACAGGAGGCTTACAGTGGTATCTCAAGTGGCAGCATATGCTCCCCTAGTGCACTTTCACTGCATTGTCCTACACAGGGGGCTTACAGTGGTATCTAAAGTGGAAGCACATGATTCCCCTAGTGCACTTTCACTGCATTGTCCTACACGGGAGGCTTACAGTGGTATCTCAAGTGGCAGCATATGCTCCCCTAGTGCACTTTCACTGCAGTGTCCTACACAGGAGGCTTACAGTGGTATCTAAAGTGGAGGCGCATGATTCCCCTAGTGCACTTTCACTGCAGCGTCCTACACAGGAGACCTACAGTGGTATCTAAAGTGGAGGCACAAGCTTCCCCTAGTGCACTTTCACTGCAGTGTCCTACACAGGAGGCTTACAGTGGTATCTCAAGTGGCAGCATATGCTCCCCTAGTGCACTTTCACTGCAGTGTCCTACACAGGAGGCTTACAGTGGTATCTCAAGTGGCAGCATATGCTCCCCTAGTGCACTTTCACTGCAGTGTCCTACACAGGAGGCTTACAGTGGTATCTAAAGTGGAGGCACATGATTCCCCTAGTGCACCTTCACTGCAGTGTCCTACACAGGAGGCTTACAGTGGTATCTAAAGTGGAGGCACATGATTCCCCTAGTGCACTTTCACTGCAGTGTCCTACACAGGAGGCTTACAGTGGTACCTAAAGTGGCAGCACATGCTTCCCCTAGTGCACTGCCACTGCAGTGTCCTACACAGGAGGCTTACAGTGGTATCTCAAGTGGCAGCATATGCTCCCCTAGTGCACTGCCACTGCAGTGTCCTACACAGGAGGCTTACAGTGGTATCTCAAGTGGCATCATATGCTTCCCCTAGTGCACTGCCACTGCAGTGTCCTACACAGGAGGCTTACAGTGGTATCTCAAGTGGCAGCATATGCTCCCCTAGTGCACTTTCACTGCATTGTCCTACACAGGGGGCTTACAGTGGTATCTAAAGTGGAAGCACATGATTCCCCTAGTGCACTTTCACTGCATTGTCCTACACGGGAGGCTTACAGTGGTATCTCAAGTGGCAGCATATGCTCCCCTAGTGCACTTTCACTGCAGTGTCCTACACAGGAGGCTTACAGTGGTATCTAAAGTGGAGGCGCATGATTCCCCTAGTGCACTTTCACTGCAGTGTCCTACACAGGAGGCTTACAGTGGTATCTAAAGTGGAGGCACAAGCTTCCCCTAGTGCACTTTCACTGCAGTGTCCTACACAGGAGGCTTACAGTGGTATCTCAAGTGGCAGCATATGCTCCCCTAGTGCACTTTCACTGCAGTGTCCTACACAGGAGGCTTACAGTGGTATATCAAGTGGCAGCATATGCTCCCCTAGTGCACTTTCACTGCAGTGTCCTACACAGGAGGCTTACAGTGGTATCTAAAGTGGAGGCACATGATTCCCCTAGTGCACTTTCACTGCAGTGTCCTACACAGGAGGCTTACAGTGGTATCTAAAGTGGAGGCACATGATTCCCCTAGTGCACTTTCACTGCAGTGTCCTACACAGGAGGCTTACAGTGGTATCTAAAGTGGCAGCACATGCTTCCCCTAGTGCACTGCCACTGCAGTGTCCTACACAAGGAGGCTTACAGTGGTATCTCAAGTGGCAGCATATGCTCCCCTAGTGCACTGCCACTGCAGTGTCCTACACAGGAGGCTTACAGTGGTATCTCAAGTGGCAGCATATGCTTCCCCTAGTGCACTGCCACTGCAGTGTCCTACACAGGAGGCTTACAGTGGTATCTCAAGTGGCAGCATATGCTCCCCTAGTGCACTTTCACTGCATTGTCCTACACAGGGGGCTTACAGTGGTATCTAAAGTGGAAGCACATGATTCCCCTAGTGCACTTTCACTGCATTGTCCTACACGGGAGGCTTACAGTGGTATCTCAAGTGGCAGCATATGCTCCCCTAGTGCACTTTCACTGCAGTGTCCTACACAGGAGGCTTACAGTGGTATCTAAAGTGGAGGCGCATGATTCCCCTAGTGCACTGCCACTGCAGTGTCCTACACAGGAGGCTTACAGTGGTATCTCAAGTGGCAGCATATGCTTCCCCTAGTGCACTGCCACTGCAGTGTCCTACACAGGAGGCTTACAGTGGTATCTCAAGTGGCAGCATATGCTCCCCTAGTGCACTTTCACTGCATTGTCCTACACAGGGGGCTTACAGTGGTATCTAAAGTGGAAGCACATGATTCCCCTAGTGCACTTTCACTGCATTGTCCTACACGGGAGGCTTACAGTGGTATCTCAAGTGGCAGCATATGCTCCCCTAGTGCACTTTCACTGCAGTGTCCTACACAGGAGGCTTACAGTGGTATCTAAAGTGGAGGCGCATGATTCCCCTAGTGCACTTTCACTGCAGTGTCCTACACAGGAGGCTTACAGTGGTATCTAAAGTGGAGGCACAAGCTTCCCCTAGTGCACTTTCACTGCAGTGTCCTACACAGGAGGCTTACAGTGGTATCTCAAGTGGCAGCATATGCTCCCCTAGTGCACTGCCACTGCAGTGTCCTACACAGGAGGCTTACAGTGGTATCTCAAGTGGCAGCATATGCTTCCCCTAGTGCACTGCCACTGCAGTGTCCTACACAGGAGGCTTACAGTGGTATCTCAAGTGGCAGCATATGCTCCCCTAGTGCACTTTCACTGCATTGTCCTACACAGGGGGCTTACACTGGTATCTAAAGTGGAAGCACATGATTCCCCTAGTGCACTTTCACTGCATTGTCCTACACGGGAGGCTTACAGTGGTATCTCAAGTGGCAGCATATGCTCCCCTAGTGCACTTTCACTGCAGTGTCCTACACAGGAGGCTTACAGTGGTATCTAAAGTGGAGGCGCACGATTCCCCTAGTGCACTTTCACTGCAGTGTCCTACACAGGAGGCTTACAGTGGTATCTAAAGTGGAGGCACAAGCTTCCCCTAGTGCACTTTCACTGCAGTGTCCTACACAGGAGGCTTACAGTGGTATCTCAAGTGGCAGCATATGCTCCCCTAGTGCACTTTCACTGCAGTGTCCTACACAGGAGGCTTACAGTGGTATCTCAAGTGGCAGCATATGCTCCCCTAGTGCACTTTCACTGCAGTGTCCTACACAGGAGGCTTACAGTGGTATCTAAAGTGGAGGCACATGATTCCCCTAGTGCACTTTCACTGCAGTGTCCTACACAGGAGGCTTACAGTGGTATCTAAAGTGGAGGCACATGATTCCCCTAGTGCACTTTCACTGCAGTGTCCTACACAGGAGGCTTACAGTGGTATCTAAAGTGGCAGCACATGCTTCCCCTAGTGCACTGCCACTGCAGTGTCCTACACAGGAGGCTTACAGTGGTATCTCAAGTGGCAGCATATGCTCCCCTAGTGCACTGCCAATGCAGTGTCCTACACAGGAGGCTTACAGTGGTATCTCAAGTGGCAGCATATGCTTCCCCTAGTGCACTGCCACTGCAGTGTCCTACACAGGAGGCTTACAGTGGTATCTCAAGTGGCAGCATATGCTCCCCTAGTGCACTTTCACTGCATTGTCCTACACAGGGGGCTTACAGTGGTATCTAAAGTGGAAGCACATGATTCCCCTAGTGCACTTTCACTGCATTGTCCTACACGGGAGGCTTACAGTGGTATCTCAAGTGGCAGCATATGCTCCCCTAGTGCACTTTCACTGCAGTGTCCTACACAGGAGGCTTACAGTGGTATCTAAAGTGGAGGCGCATGATTCCCCTAGTGCACTTTCACTGCAGTGTCCTACACAGGAGGCTTACAGTGGTATCTAAAGTGGAGGCACAAGCTTCCCCTAGGGCACTTTCAGTGCAGTGTCCTACACAGGAGGCTTACAGTGGTATCTAAAGTGGAGGCACATGATTCCCCTAGTGCACTTTCACTGCAGTGTCCTACACAGGAGGCTTACAGTGGTATCTAATGTGGCAGCACATGATTCCCCTAGTGCACTTTCACTGCAGTGTCCTACACAGGAGGCTTACAGTGGTATCTAATGTGGCAGCACATGCTTCCCCTAGTGCTCTGCCACTGCAGTGTCCTACACAGGAGGCTTACAGTGGTATCTCAAGTGGCAGCATATGCTCCCCTAGTGCACTACCACTGCAGTGTCCTACACAGGAGGCTTACAGTGGTATCTCAAGTGGCAGCATATGCTTCCCCTAGTGCACTGCCACTGCAGTGTCCTACACAGGAGGCTTACAGTGGTATCTCAAGTGGCAGCATATGCTCCCCTAGTGCACTTTCACTGCAGTGTCCTACACAGGAGGCTTACAGTGGTATCTAAAGTGGAGGCGCATGATTCCCCTGGTGCACTTTCACTGCAGTGTCCTACACAGGAGGCTTACAGTGGTATCTAAAGTGGAGGCACAAGCTTCCCCTAGTACACTTTCACTGCAGTGTCCTACACAGGAGGCTTACAGTGGTATCTCAAGTGGCAGCATTAGCTCCCCTAGTGCACTTTCACTGCAGTGTCCTACACAGGAGGCTTACAGTGGTATCTAAAGTGGAGGCACATGATTCCCCTAGTGCACTTTCACTGCAGTGTCCTACACAGGAGGCTTACAGTGGTATCTAAAGTGGAGGCACATGATTCCCCTAGTGCACTTTCAGTGCAGTGTCCTACACAGGAGGCTTACAGTGGTATCTAAAGTGGCAGCACATGCTTCCCCTAGTGCACTGCCACTGCAGTGTCCTACACAGGAGGCTTACAGTGGTATCTCAAGTGGCAGCATATGCTCCCCTAGTGCACTGCCACTGCAGTGTCCTACACAGGAGGCTTACAGTGGTATCTCAAGTGGCAGCATATGCTTCCCCTAGTGCACTGCCACTGCAGTGTCCTACACAGGAGGCTTACAGTGGTATCTCAAGTGGCAGCATATGCTCCCCTAGTGCACTTTCACTGCATTGTCCTACACAGGGGGCTTACAGTGGTATCTAAAGTGGAAGCACATGATTCCCCTAGTGCACTTTCACTGCATTGTCCTACACGGGAGGCTTACAGTGGTATCTCAAGTGGCAGCATATGCTCCCCTAGTGCACTTTCACTGCAGTGTCCTACACAGGAGGCTTACAGTGGTATCTAAAGTGGAGCGCATGATTCCCCTAGTGCACTTTCACTGCAGTGTCCTACACAGGAGGCTTACAGTGGTATCTAAAGTGGAGGCACAAGCTTCCCCTAGGGCACTTTCACTGCAGTGTCCTACACAGGAGGCTTACAGTGGTATCTAAAGTGGAGGTACATGATTCCCCTAGTGCACTTTCACTGCAGTGTCCTACACAGGAGGCTTACAGTGGTATCTAAAGTGGAGGCACATGATTCCCCTAGTGCACTTTCACTGCAGTGTCCTACACAGGAGGCTTACAGTGGTATCTAAAGTGGCAGCACATGCTTCCCCTAGTGCACTGCCACTGCAGTGTCCTACACAGGAGGCTTACAGTGGTATCTCAAGTGGCAGCATATGCTCCCCTAGTGCACTGCCACTGCAGTGTCCTACACAGGAGGCTTACAGTGGTATCTCAAGTGGCAGCATATGCTTCCCCTAGTGCACTGCCACTGCAGTGTCCTACACAGGAGGCTTACAGTGGTATCTCAAGTGGCAGCATATGCTCCCCTAGTGCACTTTCACTGCATTGTCCTACACAGGGGGCTTACAGTGGTATCTAAAGTGGAAGCACATGATTCCCCTAGTGCACTTTCACTGCATTGTCCTACACGGGAGGCTTACAGTGGTATCTCAAGTGGCAGCATATGCTCCCCTAGTGCACTTTCACTGCAGTGTCCTACACAGGAGGCTTACAGTGGTATCTAAAGTGGAGGCGCATGATTCCCCTAGTGCACTTTCACTGCAGTGTCCTACACAGGAGGCTTACAGTGGTATCTAAAGTGGAGGCACAAGCTTCCCCTAGTGCACTTTCACTGCAGTGTCCTACACAGGAGGCTTACAGTGGTATCTCAAGTGGCAGCATATGCTCCCCTAGTGCACTTTCACTGCAGTGTCCTACACAGGAGGCTTACAGTGGTATCTCAAGTGGCAGCATATGCTCCCCTAGTGCACTTTCACTGCAGTGTCCTACACAGGAGGCTTACAGTGGTATCTAAAGTGGAGGCACATGATTCCCCTAGTGCACTTTCACTGCAGTGTCCTACACAGGAGGCTTACAGTGGTATCTAAAGTGGAGGCACATGATTCCCCTAGTGCACTTTCACTGCATTGTCCTACACGGGAGGCTTACAGTGGTATCTCAAGTGGCAGCATATGCTCCCCTAGTGCACTTTCACTGCAGTGTCCTACACAGGAGGCTTACAGTGGTATCTAAAGTGGAGGCGCATGATTCCCCTAGTGCACTTTCACTGCAGTGTCCTACACAGGAGGCTTACAGTGGTATCTAAAGTGGAGGCACAAGCTTCCCCTAGTGCACTTTCACTGCAGTGTCCTACACAGGAGGCTTACAGTGGTATCTCAAGTGGCAGCATATGCTCCCCTAGTGCACTTTCACTGCATTGTCCTACACAGGGGGCTTACAGTGGTATCTAAAGTGGAAGCACATGATTCCCCTAGTGCACTTTCACTGCATTGTCCTACACGGGAGGCTTACAGTGGTATCTCAAGTGGCAGCATATGCTCCCCTAGTGCACTTTCACTGCAGTGTCCTACACAGGAGGCTTACAGTGGTATCTAAAGTGGAGGCGCATGATTCCCCTAGTGCACTTTCACTGCAGTGTCCTACACAGGAGGCTTACAGTGGTATCTAAAGTGGAGGCACAAGCTTCCCCTAGTGCACTTTCACTGCAGTGTCCTACACAGGAGGCTTACAGTGGTATCTCAAGTGGCAGCATATGCTCCCCTAGTGCACTTTCACTGCAGTGTCCTACACAGGAGGCTTACAGTGGTATCTAAAGTGGAGGCACATGATTCCCCTAGTGCACTTTCACTGCAGTGTCCTACACAGGAGGCTTACAGTGGTATCTAAAGTGGAGGCACATGATTCCCCTAGTGCACTTTCACTGCAGTGTCCTACACAGGAGGCTTACAGTGGTATCTAAATTGGCAGCACATGCTTCCCCTAGTGCACTGCCACTGCAGTGTCCTACACAGGAGGCTTACAGTGGTATCTCAAGTGGCAGCATATGCTCCCCTAGTGCACTGCCACTGCAGTGTCCTACACAGGAGGCTTACAGTGGTATCTCAAGTGGCAGCATATGCTTCCCCTAGTGCACTGCCACTGCAGTGTCCTACACAGGAGGCTTACAGTGGTATCTCAAGTGGCAGCATATGCTCCCCTAGTGCACTTTCACTGCATTGTCCTACACAGGGGGCTTACAGTGGTATCTAAAGTGGAAGCACATGATTCCCCTAGTGCACTTTCACTGCATTGTCCTACACGGGAGGCTTACAGTGGTATCTCAAGTGGCAGCATATGCTCCCCTAGTGCACTTTCACTGCAGTGTCCTACACAGGAGGCTTACAGTGGTATCTAAAGTGGAGGCGCATGATTCCCCTAGTGCACTTTCACTGCAGTGTCCTACACAGGAGGCTTACAGTGGTATCTAAAGTGGAGGCACAAGCTTCCCCTAGGGCACTTTCACTGCAGTGTCCTACACAGGAGGCTTACAGTGGTATCTAAAGTGGAGGCACATGATTCCCCTAGTGCACTTTCACTGCAGTGTCCTACACAGGAGGCTTACAGTGGTATCTAAAGTGGAGGCACATGATTCCCCTAGTGCACTTTCACTGCAGTGTCCTACACAGGAGGCTTACAGTGGTATCTAAAGTGGCAGCACATGCTTCCCCTAGTGCACTGCCACTGCAGTGTCCTACACAGGAGGCTTACAGTGGTATCTCAAGTGGCAGCATATGCTCCCCTAGTGCACTGCCACTGCAGTGTCCTACACAGGAGGCTTACAGTGGTATCTCAAGTGGCAGCATATGCTTCCCCTAGTGCACTGCCACTGCAGTGTCCTACACAGGAGGCTTACAGTGGTATGTCAAGTGGCAGCATATGCTCCCCTAGTGCACTTTCACTGCAGTGTCCTACACAGGGGGCTTACAGTGGTATCTAAAGTGGAAGCACATGATTCCCCTAGTGCACTTTCACTGCATTGTCCTACACGGGAGGCTTACAGTGGTATCTCAAGTGGCAGCATATGCTCCCCTAGTGCACTTTCACTGCAGTGTCCTACACAGGAGGCTTACAGTGGTATCTAAAGTGGAGGCGCATGATTCCCCTAGTGCACTTTCACTGCAGTGTCCTACACAGGAGGCTTACAGTGGTATCTAAAGTGGAGGCACAAGCTTCCCCTAGTGCACTTTCACTGCAGTGTCCTACACAGGAGGCTTACAGTGGTATCTCAAGTGGCAGCATATGCTCCCCTAGTGCACTTTCACTGCAGTGTCCTACACAGGAGGCTTACAGTGGTATCTCAAGTGGCAGCATATGCTCCCCTAGTGCACTTTCACTGCAGTGTCCTACACAGGAGGCTTACAGTGGTATCTAAAGTGGAGGCACATGATTCCCCTAGTGCACTTTCACTGCAGTGTCCTACACAGGAGGCTTACAGTGGTATCTAAAGTGGAGGCACATGATTCCCCTAGTGCACTTTCACTGCAGTGTCCTACACAGGAGGCTTACAGTGGTATCTAAATTGGCAGCACATGCTTCCCCTAGTGCACTGCCACTGCAGTGTCCTACACAGGAGGCTTACCGTGGTATCTCAAGTGGCAGCATATGCTCCCCTAGTGCACTGCCACTGCAGTGTCCTACACAGGAGGCTTACAGTGGTATCTCAAGTGGCAGCATATGCTTCCCCTAGTGCACTGCCACTGCAGTGTCCTACACAGGAGGCTTACAGTGGTATCTCAAGTGGCAGCATATGCTCCCCTAGTGCACTGCCACTGCAGTGTCCTACACAGGAGGCTTACAGTGGTATCTCAAGTGGCAGCATATGCTTCCCCTAGTGCACTGCCACTGCAGTGTCCTACACAGGAGGCTTACAGTGGTATCTCAAGTGGCAGCATATGCTCCCCTAGTGCACTTTCACTGCATTGTCCTACACAGGGGGCTTACAGTGGTATCTAAAGTGGAAGCACATGATTCCCCTAGTGCACTTTCACTGCATTGTCCTACACGGGAGGCTTACAGTGGTATCTCAAGTGGCAGCATATGCTCCCCTAGTGCACTTTCACTGCAGTGTCCTACACAGGAGGCTTACAGTGGTATCTAAAGTGGAGGCGCATGATTCCCCTAGTGCACTTTCACTGCAGTGTCCTACACAGGAGGCTTACAGTGGTATCTAAAGTGGAGGCACAAGCTTCCCCTAGTGCACTTTCACTGCAGTGTCCTACACAGGAGGCTTACAGTGGTATCTCAAGTGGCAGCATATGCTCCCCTAGTGCACTTTCACTGCAGTGTCCTACACAGGAGGCTTACAGTGGTATCTCAAGTGGCAGCATATGCTCCCCTAGTGCACTTTCACTGCAGTGTCCTACACAGGAGGCTTACAGTGGTATCTAAAGTGGAGGCACATGATTCCCCTAGTGCACTTTCACTGCAGTGTCCTACACAGGAGGCTTACAGTGGTATCTAAAGTGGAGGCACATGATTCCCCTAGTGCACTTTCACTGCAGTGTCCTACACAGGAGGCTTACAGTGGTATCTAAAGTGGCGGCACATGATTCCCCTAGTGCACTTTCACTGCAATGTCCTACACAGGAGGCTTACAGTGGTATCTAAAGTGGAGGTTCATGATTCCCCTAGTGCACTTTCACTGCAGTGAGCTACACAGGAGGCTTACAGTGGTATCTAAAGTGGAGGCACAAGCTTCCCCTAGGGCACTTTCACTGCAGTGTCCTACACAGGAGGCTTACAGTGGTATCTAAAGTGGAGGCACATGATTCCCCTAGTGCACTTTCACTGCAGTGTCCTACACAGGAGGCTTACAGTGGTATCTAAAGTGGAGGCACATGATTCCCCTAGTGCACTTTCACTGCAGTGTCCTACACAGGAGGCTTACAGTGGTATCTAAAGTGGCAGCACATGCTTCCCCTAGTGCACTGCCACTGCAGTGTCCTACACAGGAGGCTTACAGTGGTATCTCAAGTGGCAGCATATGCTCCCCTAGTGCACTGCCACTGCAGTGTCCTACACAGGAGGCTTACAGTGGTATCTCAAGTGGCAGCATATGCTTCCCCTAGTGCACTGCCACTGCAGTGTCCTACACAGGAGGCTAACAGTGGTATCTCAAGTGGCAGCATATGCTCCCCTAGTGCACTTTCACTGCATTGTCCTACACAGGGGGCTTACAGTGGTATCTAAAGTGGAAGCACATGATTCCCCTAGTGCACTTTCACTGCATTGTCCTACACGGGAGGCTTACAGTGGTATCTCAAGTGGCAGCATATGCTCCCCTAGTGCACTTTCACTGCAGTGTCCTACACAGGAGGCTTACAGTGGTATCTAAAGTGGAGGCGCATGATTCCCCTAGTGCACTTTCACTGCAGTGTCCTACACAGGAGGCTTACAGTGGTATCTAAAGTGGAGGCACAAGCTTCCCCTAGTGCACTTTCACTGCAGTGTCCTACACAGGAGGCTTACAGTGGTATCTCAAGTGGCAGCATATGCTCCCCTAGTGCACTTTCACTGCAGTGTCCTACACAGGAGGCTTACAGTGGTATCTAAAGTGGAGGCACATGATTCCCCTAGTGCACTTTCACTGCAGTGTCCTACACAGGAGGCTTACAGTGGTATCTAAAGTGGAGGCACATGATTCCCCTAGTGCACTTTCACTGCAGTGTCCTACACAGGAGGCTTACAGTGGTATCTAAAGTGGCAGCACATGCTTCCCCTAGTGCACTGCCACTGCAGTGTCCTACACAGGAGGCTTACAGTGGTATCTCAAGTGGCAGCATATGCTCCCCTAGTGCACTGCCACTGCAGTGTCCTACACAGGAGGCTTACAGTGGTATCTCAAGTGGCAGCATATGCTTCCCCTAGTGCACTGCCACTGCAGTGTCCTACACAGGAGGCTTACAGTGGTATCTCAAGTGGCAGCATATGCTCCCCTAGTGCACTTTCACTGCAGTGTCCTACACAGGAGGCTTACAGTGGTATCTCAAGTGGCAGCACATGCTTCCCCTAGTGCACTTTCACTGCATTGTCCTACACGGGAGGCTTACAGTGGTATCTCAAGTGGCAGCATATGCTCCCCTAGTGCACTTTCACTGCAGTGTCCTACACAGGAGGCTTACAGTGGTATCTAAAGTGGAGGCGCATGATTCCCCTAGTGCACTTTCACTGCAGTGTCCTACACAGGAGGCTTACAGTGGTATCTAAAGTGGAGGCACAAGCTTCCCCTAGGGCACTTTCACTGCAGTGTCCTACACAGGAGGCTTACAGTGGTATCTAAAGTGGAGGCACATGATTCCCCTAGTGCACTTTCACTGCAGTGTCCTACACAGGAGGCTTACAGTGGTATCTAAAGTGGAGGCACATGATTCCCCTAGTGCACTTTCACTGCAGTGTCCTACACAGGAGGCTTACAGTGGTATCTAAAGTGGCAGCACATGCTTCCCCTAGTGCACTGCCACTGCAGTGTCCTACACAGGAGGCTTACAGTGGTATCTCAAGTGGCAGCATATGCTCCCCTAGTGCACTGCCACTGCAGTGTCCTACACAGGAGGCTTACAGTGGTATCTCAAGTGGCAGCATATGCTCCCCTAGTGCACTGCCACTGCAGTGTCCTACACAGGAGGCTTACAGTGGTATCTCAAGTGGCAGCATATGCTTCCCCTAGTGCACTGCCACTGCAGTGTCCTACACAGGAGGCTTACAGTGGTATCTCAAGTGGCAGCATATGCTCCCCTAGTGCACTTTCACTGCATTGTCCTACACAGGGGGCTTACAGTGGTATCTAAAGTGGAAGCACATGATTCCCCTAGTGCACTTTCACTGCATTGTCCTACACGGGAGGCTTACAGTGGTATCTCAAGTGGCAGCATATGCTCCCCTAGTGCACTTTCACTGCAGTGTCCTACACAGGAGGCTTACAGTGGTATCTAAAGTGGAGGCGCATGATTCCCCTAGTGCACTTTCACTGCAGTGTCCTACACAGGAGGCTTACAGTGGTATCTAAAGTGGAGGCACAAGCTTCCCCTAGTGCACTTTCACTGCAGTGTCCTACACAGGAGGCTTACAGTGGTATCTCAAGTGGCAGCATATGCTCCCCTAGTGCACTTTCACAGCAGTGTCCTACACAGGAGGCTTACAGTGGTATCTCAAGTGGCAGCATATGCTCCCCTAGTGCACTTTCACTGCAGTGTCCTACACAGGAGGCTTACAGTGGTATCTAAAGTGGAGGCACATGATTCCCCTAGTGCACTTTCACTGCAGTGTCCTACACAGGAGGCTTACAGTGGTATCTAAAGTGGAGGCACATGATTCCCCTAGTGCACTTTCACTGCAGTGTCCTACACAGGAGGCTTACAGTGGTATCTAAAGTGGCAGCACATGCTTCCCCTAGTGCACTGCCACTGCAGTGTCCTACACAGGAGGCTTACAGTGGTATCTCAAGTGGCAGCATATGCTCCCCTAGTGCACTGCCACTGCAGTGTCCTACACAGGAGGCTTACAGTGGTATCTCAAGTGGCAGCATATGCTTCCCCTAGTGCACTGCCACTGCAGTGTCCTACACAGGAGGCTTACAGTGGTATCTCAAGTGGCAGCATATGCTCCCCTAGTGCACTTTCACTGCATTGTCCTACACAGGGGGCTTACAGTGGTATCTAAAGTGGAAGCACATGATTCCCCTAGTGCACTTTCACTGCATTGTCCTACACGGGAGGCTTACAGTGGTATCTCAAGTGGCAGCATATGCTCCCCTAGTGCACTTTCACTGCAGTGTCCTACACAGGAGGCTTACAGTGGTATCTAAAGTGGAGGCGCATGATTCCCCTAGTGCACTTTCACTGCAGTGTCCTACACAGGAGGCTTACAGTGGTATCTAAAGTGGAGGCACAAGCTTCCCCTAGGGCACTTTCACTGCAGTGTCCTACACAGGAGGCTTACAGTGGTATCTAAAGTGGAGGCACATGATTCCCCTAGTGCACTTTCACTGCAGTGTCCTACACAGGAGGCTTACAGTGGTATCTAAAGTGGAGGCACATGATTCCCCTAGTGCACTTTCACTGCAGTGTCCTAAACAGGAGGCTTACAGTGGTATCTAAAGTGGCAGCACATGCTTCCCCTAGTGCACTGCCACTGCAGTGTCCTACACAGGAGGCTTACAGTGGTATCTCAAGTGGCAGCATATGCTCCCCTAGTGCACTGCCACTGCAGTGTCCTACACAGGAGGCTTACAGTGGTATCTCAAGTGGCAGCATATGCTTCCCCTAGTGCACTGCCACTGCAGTGTCCTACACAGGAGGCTTACAGTGGTATCTCAAGTGGCAGCATATGCTCCCCTAGTGCACTTTCACTGCATTGTCCTACACAGGGGGCTTACAGTGGTATCTAAAGTGGAAGCACATGATTCCCCTAGTGCACTTTCACTGCATTGTCCTACACGGGAGGCTTACAGTGGTATCTCAAGTGGCAGCATATGCTCCCCTAGTGCACTTTCACTGCAGTGTCCTACACAGGAGGCTTACAGTGGTATCTAAAGTGGAGGCGCATGATTCCCCTAGTGCACTTTCACTGCAGTGTCCTACACAGGAGGCTTACAGTGGTATCTAAAGTGGAGGCACAAGCTTCCCCTAGTGCACTTTCACTGCAGTGTCCTACACAGGAGGCTTACAGTGGTATCTCAAGTGGCAGCATATGCTCCCCTAGTGCACTTTCACTGCAGTGTCCTACACAGGAGGCTTACAGTGGTATCTAAAGTGGAGGCACATGATTCCCCTAGTGCACTTTCACTGCAGTGTCCTACACAGGAGGCTTACAGTGGTATCTCAAGTGGCAGCATATGCTCCCCTAGTGCACTTTCACTGCAGTGTCCTACACAGGAGGCTTACAGTGGTATCTAAAGTGGAGGCGCATGATTCCCCTAGTGCACTTTCACTGCAGTGTCCTACACAGGAGGCTTACAGTGGTATCTAAAGTGGAGGCACAAGCTTCCCCTAGTGCACTTTCACTGCAGTGTCCTACACAGGAGGCTTACAGTGGTATCTCAAGTGGCAGCATATGCTCCCCTAGTGCACTTTCACTGCAGTGTCCTACACAGGAGGCTTACAGTGGTATCTCAAGTGGCAGCATATGCTCCCCTAGTGCACTGCCACTGCAGTGTCCTACACAGGAGGCTTACAGTGGTATCTCAAGTGGCAGCATATGCTTCCCCTAGTGCACTGCCACTGCAGTGTCCTACACAGGAGGCTTACAGTGGTATCTCAAGTGGCAGCATATGCTCCCCTAGTGCACTTTCACTGCATTGTCCTACACAGGGGGCTTACAGTGGTATCTAAAGTGGAAGCACATGATTCCCCTAGTGCACTTTCACTGCATTGTCCTACACGGGAGGCTTACAGTGGTATCTCAAGTGGCAGCATATGCTCCCCTAGTGCACTTTCACTGCAGTGTCCTACACAGGAGGCTTACAGTGGTATCTAAAGTGGAGGCGCATGATTCCCCTAGTGCACTTTCACTGCAGTGTCCTACACAGGAGGCTTACAGTGGTATCTAAAGTGGAGGCACAAGCTTCCCCTAGGGCACTTTCACTGCAGTGTCCTACACAGGAGGCTTACAGTGGTATCTAAAGTGGAGGCACATGATTCCCCTAGTGCACTTTCACTGCAGTGTCCTACACAGGAGGCTTACAGTGGTATCTAAAGTGGAGGCACATGATTCCCCTAGTGCACTTTCACTGCAGTGTCCTACACAGGAGGCTTACAGTGGTATCTAAAGTGGCAGCACATGCTTCCCCTAGTGCACTGCCACTGCAGTGTCCTACACAGGAGGCTTACAGTGGTATCTCAAGTGGCAGCATATGCTCCCCTAGTGCACTGCCACTGCAGTGTCCTACACAGGAGGCTTACAGTGGTATCTCAAGTGGCAGCATATGCTTCCCCTAGTGCACTGCCACTGCAGTGTCCTACACAGGAGGCTTACAGTGGTATCTCAAGTGGCAGCATATGCTCCCCTAGTGCACTTTCACTGCATTGTCCTACACAGGGGGCTTACAGTGGTATCTAAAGTGGAAGCACAAGCTTCCCCTAGGGCACTTTCACTGCAGTGTCCTACACAGGAGGCTTACAGTGGTATCTCAAGTGGAGGCTCATGATTCCCCTAGTGCACTTTCACTGCAGTGTCCTACACAGGAGGCTTACAGTGGTATCTAAAGTGGAGGCACAAGCTTCCCCTAGGGCACTTTCACTGCAGTGTCCTACACAGGAGGCTTACAGTGGTATCTAAAGTGGAGGCACAAGCTTCCCCTAGGGCACTTTCACTGCAGTGTCCTACACAGGAGGCTTACAGTGGTATCTCAAGTGGCAGCATATGCTCCCCTAGTGCACTTTCACTGCAGTGTCCTACACAGGAGACTTACAATGGTATCTAAAGTGGCGGCACATGATTCCCCTAGTGCACTTTCACTGCATTGTCCTACACAGGGGGCTTACAGTGGTATCTAAAGTGGAAGCACATGATTCCCCTAGTGCACTTTCACTGCATTGTCCTACACGGGAGGCTTACAGTGGTATCTCAAGTGGCAGCATATGCTCCCCTAGTGCACTTTCACTGCAGTGTCCTACACAGGAGGCTTACAGTGGTATCTAAAGTGGCAGCACATGCTTCCCCTAGTGCACTGCCACTGCAGTGTCCTCCACAGGAGGCTTACAGTGGTATCTCAAGTGGCAGCATATGCTCCCCTAGTGCACTGCCACTGCAGTGTCCTACACAGGAGGCTTACAGTGGTATCTCAAGTGGCAGCATATGCTTCCCCTAGTGCACTGCCACTGCAGTGTCCTACACAGGAGGCTTACAGTGGTATCTCAAGTGGCAGCATATGCTCCCCTAGTGCACTTTCACTGCTTTTTCCTACACAGGAGGCTTACAGTGGTATCTAAAGTGGAAGCACATGATTCCCCTAGTGCACTTTCACTGCATTGTCCTACACGGGAGGCTTACAGTGGTATCTCAAGTGGCAGCATATGCTCCCCTAGTGCACTTTCACTGCAGTGTCCTACACAGGAGGCTTAGAGTGGTATCTAAAGTGGAGGCGCATGATTCCCCTAGTGCACTTTCACTGCAGTGTCCTACACAGGAGGCTTACAGTGGTATCTAAAGTGGAGGCACAAGCTTCCCCTAGTGCACTTTCACTGCAGTGTCCTACACAGGAGGCTTACAGTGGTATCTCAAGTGGCAGCATATGCTCCCCTAGTGCACTTTCACTGCAGTGTCCTACACAGGAGGCTTACAGTGGTATCTCAAGTGGCAGCATATGCTCCCCTAGTGCACTTTCACTGCAGTGTCCTACACAGGAGGCTTACAGTGGTATCTAAAGTGGAGGCACATGATTCCCCTAGTGCACTATCACTGCAGTGTCCTACACAGGAGGCTTACAGTGGTATCTCAAGTGGCAGCACATGCTTCCCCTAGTGCACTTTCACTGCAATGTCCTACACAGGAGGCTTACAGTGGTATCTAAAGTGGAGGCTCATGATTCCCCTAGTGCACTTTCACTGCAGTGTCCTACACAGGAGGCTTACAGTGGTATCTAAAGTGGCGGCACATGATTCCCCTAGTGCACTTTCACTGCAATGTCCTACACAGGAGGCTTACAGTGGTATCTAAAGTGGAGGCTCATGATTCCCCTAGTGCACTTTCACTGCAGTGTGCTACACAGGAGGCTTACAGTGGTATCTCAAGTGGAGGCACATGATTCCCCTAGTGCACTTTCACTGCAGTGTCCTACACAGGAGGCTTACAGTGGTATCTAAAGTGGAGGCACATGATTCCCCTAGTGCACTGTCACTGCAGTGTCCTACACAGGAGGCTTACAGTGGTATCTCAAGTGGCAGCACATGCTTCTCCTAGTGCACTTTCACTGCAGTGTCCTACACAGGAGGCTTACAGTGGTATTTCAAGTGGAGGCACATGATTCCCCTAGTGCACTTTCACTGCAGTGTCCTACACAGGAGGCTTACAGTGGTATCTAAAGTGGAGGCACATGATTCCCCTAGTGCACTGCCACTGCAGTGTCCTACACAGGAGGCTTACAGTGGTATCTCAAGTGGCAGCACGTGCTTCTCCTAGTGCACTTTCACTGCAGTGTCCTACACAGGAGGCTTACAGTGGTATCTAAAGTGGAGGCACAAGCTTCCCCTAGGGCACTTTCACTGCAGTGTCCTACACAGGAGGCATACAGTGGTATCTAAAGTGGAGGCGCATGATTCCCCTAGTGCACTGTCACTGCAGTGTCCTACACAGGAGGCTTACAGTGGTATCTAAAGTGGAGGCGCATGATTCCCCTAGTGCACTTTCACTGCAGTGTCCTACACAGGAGGCTTACAGTGGTATCTAAAGTGGAGGCACAAGCTTCCCGTAGGGCACTTTCACTGCAGTGTCCTACACAGGAGGCTTACAGTGGTATCTAAAGTGGAGGCACATGATTCCCCTAGTGCACTTTCACTGCAGTGTCCTACACAGGAGGCTTACAGTGGTATCTACAGTGGAGGCACATGATTCCCCTAGTGCACTTTCACTGCAGTGTCCTACACAGGAGGCTTACAGTGGTATCTAAAGTGGCAGCACATGCTTCCCCTAGTGCACTGCCACTGCAGTGTCCTACACAGGAGGCTTACAGTGGTATCTCAAGTGGCAGCATATGCTCCCCTAGTGCACTGCCACTGCAGTGTCCTACACAGGAGGCTTACAGTGGTATCTCAAGTGGCAGCATATGCTTCCCCTAGTGCACTGCCACTGCAGTGTCCTACACAGGAGGCTTACAGTGGTATCTCAAGTGGCAGCATATGCTCCCCTAGTGCACTTTCACTGCATTGTCCTACACAGGGGGCTTACAGTGGTATCTAAAGTGGAAGCACATGATTCCCCTAGTGCACTTTCACTGCATTGTCCTACACGGGAGGCTTACAGTGGTATCTCAAGTGGCAGCATATGCTCCCCTAGTGCACTTTCACTGCAGTGTCCTACACAGGAGGCTTACAGTGGTATCTAAAGTGGAGGCGCATGATTCCCCTAGTGCACTTTCACTGCAGTGTCCTACACAGGAGGCTTACAGTGGTATCTAAAGTGGAGGCACAAGCTTCCCCTAGTGCACTTTCACTGCAGTGTCCTACACAGGAGGCTTACAGTGGTATCTCAAGTGGCAGCATATGCTCCCCTAGTGCACTTTCACTGCAGTGTCCTACACAGGAGGCTTACAGTGGTATCTAAAGTGGAGGCACATGATTCCCCTAGTGCACTTTCACTGCAGTGTCCTACACAGGAGGCTTACAGTGGTATCTAAAGTGGAGGCACATGATTCCCCTAGTGCACTTTCACTGCAGTGTCCTACACAGGAGGCTTACAGTGGTATCTAAAGTGGCAGCACATGCTTCCCCTAGTGCACTGCCACTGCAGTGTCCTACACAGGAGGCTTACAGTGGTATCTCAAGTGGCAGCATATGCTCCCCTAGTGCACTGCCACTGCAGTGTCCTACACAGGAGGCTTACAGTGGTATCTCAAGTGGCAGCATATGCTTCCCCTAGTGCACTGCCACTGCAGTGTCCTACACAGGAGGCTTACAGTGGTATCTCAAGTGGCAGCATATGCTCCCCTAGTGCACTTTCACTGCATTGTCCTACACAGGGGGCTTACAGTAGTATCTAAAGTGGAAGCACATGATTCCCCTAGTGCACTTTCACTGCATTGTCCTACACGGGAGGCTTACAGTGGTATCTCAAGTGGCAGCATATGCTCCCCTAGTGCACTTTCACTGCAGTGTCCTACACAGGAGGCTTACAGTGGTATCTAAAGTGGAGGCGCATGATTCCCCTAGTGCACTTTCACTGCAGTGTCCTACACAGGAGGCTTACAGTGGTATCTAAAGTGGAGGCACAAGCTTCCCCTAGGGCACTTTCACTGCAGTGTCCTACACAGGAGGCTTACAGTGGTATCTAAAGTGGAGGCACATGATTCCCCTAGTGCACTTTCACTGCAGTGTCCTACACAGGAGGCTTACAGTGGTATCTAAAGTGGAGGCACATGATTCCCCTAGTGCACTTTCACTGCAGTGTCCTACACAGGAGGCTTACAGTGGTATCTAAAGTGGCAGCACATGCTTCCCCTAGTGCACTGCCACTGCAGTGTCCTACACAGGAGGCTTACAGTGGTATCTCAATTGGCAGCATATGCTCCCCTAGTGCACTGCCACTGCAGTGTCCTACACAGGAGGCTTACAGTGGTATCTCAAGTGGCAGCATATGCTCCCCTAGTGCACTTTCACTGCATTGTCCTACACAGGGGGCTTACAGTGGTATCTAAAGTGGAAGCACATGATTCCCCTAGTGCACTTTCACTGCATTGTCCTACACGGGAGGCTTACAGTGGTATCTCAAGTGGCAGCATATGCTCCCCTAGTGCACTTTCACTGCAGTGTCCTACACAGGAGGCTTACAGTGGTATCTAAAGTGGAGGCGCATGATTCCCCTAGTGCACTTTCACTGCAGTGTCCTACACAGGAGGCTTACAGTGGTATCTAAAGTGGAGGCACAAGCTTCCCCTAGTGCACTTTCACTGCAGTGTCCTACACAGGAGGCTTACAGTGGTATCTCAAGTGGCAGCATATGCTCCCCTAGTGCACTTTCACTGCAGTGTCCTACACAGGAGGCTTACAGTGGTATCTCAAGTGGCAGCATATGCTCCCCTAGTGCACTTTCACTGCAGTGTCCTACACAGGAGGCTTACAGTGGTATCTAAAGTGGAGGCACATGATTCCCCTAGTGCACTTTCACTGCAGTGTCCTACACAGGAGGCTTACAGTGGTATCTAAAGTGGAGGCACATGATTCCCCTAGTGCACTTTCACTGCATTGTCCTACACGGGAGGCTTACAGTGGTATCTCAAGTGGCAGCATATGCTCCCCTAGTGCACTTTCACTGCAGTGTCCTACACAGGAGGCTTACAGTGGTATCTAAAGTGGAGGCGCATGATTCCCCTAGTGCACTTTCACTGCAGTGTCCTACACAGGAGGCTTACAGTGGTATCTAAAGTGGAGGCACAAGCTTCCCCTAGTGCACTTTCACTGCAGTGTCCTACACAGGAGGCTTACAGTGGTATCTCAAGTGGCAGCATATGCTCCCCTAGTGCACTTTCACTGCATTGTCCTACACAGGGGGCTTACAGTGGTATCTAAAGTGGAAGCACATGATTCCCCTAGTGCACTTTCACTGCATTGTCCTACACGGGAGGCTTACAGTGGTATCTCAAGTGGCAGCATATGCTCCCCTAGTGCACTTTCACTGCAGTGTCCTACACAGGAGGCTTACAGTGGTATCTAAAGTGGAGGCGCATGATTCCCCTAGTGCACTTTCACTGCAGTGTCCTACACAGGAGGCTTACAGTGGTATCTAAAGTGGAGGCACAAGCTTCCCCTAGTGCACTTTCACTGCAGTGTCCTACACAGGAGGCTTACAGTGGTATCTCAAGTGGCAGCATATGCTCCCCTAGTGCACTTTCACTGCAGTGTCCTACACAGGAGGCTTACAGTGGTATCTAAAGTGGAGGCACATGATTCCCCTAGTGCACTTTCACTGCAGTGTCCTACACAGGAGGCTTACAGTGGTATCTAAAGTGGAGGCACATGATTCCCCTAGTGCACTTTCACTGCAGTGTCCTACACAGGAGGCTTACAGTGGTATCTAAAGTGGCAGCACATGCTTCCCCTAGTGCACTGCCACTGCAGTGTCCTACACAGGAGGCTTACAGTGGTATCTCAAGTGGCAGCATATGCTCCCCTAGTGCACTGCCACTGCAGTGTCCTACACAGGAGGCTTACAGTGGTATCTCAAGTGGCAGCATATGCTTCCCCTAGTGCACTGCCACTGCAGTGTCCTACACAGGAGGCTTACAGTGGTATCTCAAGTGGCAGCATATGCTCCCCTAGTGCACTTTCACTGCAGTGTCCTACACAGGAGGCTTACAGTGGTATCTCAAGTGGCAGCACATGCTTCCCCTAGTGCACTTTCACTGCATTGTCCTACACGGGAGGCTTACAGTGGTATCTCAAGTGGCAGCATATGCTCCCCTAGTGCACTTTCACTGCAGTGTCCTACACAGGAGGCTTACAGTGGTATCTAAAGTGGAGGCGCATGATTCCCCTAGTGCACTTTCACTGCAGTGTCCTACACAGGAGGCTTACAGTGGTATCTAAAGTGGAGGCACAAGCTTCCCCTGGGGCACTTTCACTGCAGTGTCCTACACAGGAGGCTTACAGTGGTATCTAAAGTGGAGGCACATGATTCCCCTAGTGCACTTTCACTGCAGTGTCCTACACAGGAGGCTTACAGTGGTATCTAAAGTGGAGGCACATGATTCCCCTAGTGCACTTTCACTGCAGTGTCCTACACAGGAGGCTTACAGTGGTATCTAAAGTGGCAGCACATGCTTCCCCTAGTGCACTGCCACTGCAGTGTCCTACACAGGAGGCTTACAGTGGTATCTCAAGTGGCAGCATATGCTCCCCTAGTGCACTGCCACTGCAGTGTCCTACACAGGAGGCTTACAGTGGTATCTCAAGTGGCAGCATATGCTCCCCTAGTGCACTGCCACGCCAGTGTCCTACACAGGAGGCTTACAGTGGTATCTCAAGTGGCAGCATATGCTCCCCTAGTGCACTTTCACTGCATTGTCCTACACAGGGGGCTTACAGTGGTATCTAAAGTGGAAGCACATGATTCCCCTAGTGCACTTTCACTGCATTGTCCTACACGGGAGGCTTACAGTGGTATCTCAAGTGGCAGCATATGCTCCCCTAGTGCACTTTCACTGCAGTGTCCTACACAGGAGGCTTACAGTGGTATCTAAAGTGGAGGCGCATGATTCCCCTAGTGCACTGCCACTGCAGTGTCCTACACAGGAGGCTTACAGTGGTATCTCAAGTGGCAGCATATGCTTCCCCTAGTGCACTGCCACTGCAGTGTCCTACACAGGAGGCTTACAGTGGTATCTCAAGTGGCAGCATATGCTCCCCTAGTGCACTTTCACTGCATTGTCCTACACAGGGGGCTTACAGTGGTATCTAAAGTGGAAGCACATGATTCCCCTAGTGCACTTTCACTGCATTGTCCTACACGGGAGGCTTACAGTGGTATCTCAAGTGGCAGCATATGCTCCCCTAGTGCACTTTCACTGCAGTGTCCTACACAGGAGGCTTACAGTGGTATCTAAAGTGGAGGCGCATGATTCCCCTAGTGCACTTTCACTGCAGTGTCCTACACAGGAGGCTTACAGTGGTATCTAAAGTGGAGGCACAAGCTTCCCCTAGTGCACTTTCACTGCAGTGTCCTACACAGGAGGCTTACAGTGGTATCTCAAGTGGCAGCATATGCTCCCCTAGTGCACTTTCACTGCAGTGTCCTACACAGGAGGCTTACAGTGGTATCTCAAGTGGCAGCATATGCTCCCCTAGTGCACTTTCACTGCAGTGTCCTACACAGGAGGCTTACAGTGGTATCTAAAGTGGAGGCACATGATTCCCCTAGTGCACTTTCACTGCAGTGTCCTACACAGGAGGCTTACAGTGGTATCTAAAGTGGAGGCACATGATTCCCCTAGTGCACTTTCACTGCAGTGTCCTACACAGGAGGCTTACAGTGGTATCTAAAGTGGCAGCACATGCTTCCCCTAGTGCACTGCCACTGCAGTGTCCTACACAGGAGGCTTACAGTGGTATCTCAAGTGGCAGCATATGCTCCCCTAGTGCACTGCCACTGCAGTGTCCTACACAGGAGGCTTACAGTGGTATCTCAAGTGGCAGCATATGCTTCCCCTAGTGCACTGCCACTGCAGTGTCCTACACAGGAGGCTTACAGTGGTATCTCAAGTGGCAGCATATGCTCCCCTAGTGCACTTTCACTGCATTGTCCTACACAGGAGGCTTACAGTGGTATCTAAAGTGGAAGCACATGATTCCCCTAGTGCACTTTCACTGCTTTGTCCTACACGGGAGGCTTACAGTGGTATCTCAAGTGGCAGCATATGCTCCCCTAGTGCACTTTCACTGCAGTGTCCTACACAGGAGGCTTACAGTGGTATCTAAAGTGGAGGCGAATGATTCCCCTAGTGCACTTTCACTGCAGTGTCCTACACAGGAGGCTTACAGTGGTATCTAAAGTGGAGGCACAAGCTTCCCCTAGTGCACTTTCACTGCAGTGTCCTACACAGGAGGCTTACAGTGGTATCTCAAGTGGCAGCATATGCTCCCCTAGTGCACTTTCACTGCAGTGTCCTACACAGGAGGCTTACAGTGGTATCTCAAGTGGCAGCATATGCTCCCCTAGTGCACTTTCACTGCAGTGTCCTACACAGGAGGCTTACAGTGGTATCTAAAGTGGAGGCACATGATTCCCCTAGTGCACTTTCACTGCAGTGTCCTACACAGGAGGCTTACAGTGGTATCTCAAGTGGCAGCACATGCTTCCCCTAGTGCACTTTCACTGCAATGTCCTACACAGGAGGCTTACAGTGGTATCTAAAGTGGAGGCTCATGATTCCCCTAGTGCACTTTCACTGCAGTGTCCTACACAGGAGGCTTACAGTGGTATCTAAAGTGGCGGCACATGATTCCCCTAGTGCACTTTCACTGCAATATCCTACACAGGAGGCTTACAGTGGTATCTAAAGTGGAGGCTCATGATTCCCCTAGTGCACTTTCACTGCAGTGTGCTACACAGGAGGCTTACAGTGGTATCTAAAGTGGAGGCACAAGCTTCCCCTAGTGCACTTTCACTGCAGTGTCCTACACAGGAGGCTTACAGTGGTATCTCAAGTGGCGGCACATGATTCCCCTAGTGCACTTTCACTGCAGTGTCCTACACAGGAGGCTTACAGTGGTATCTCAAGTGGCAGCATATGCTCCCCTAGTGCACTTTCACTGCAGTGTCCTACACAGGAGGCTTACAGTGGTATCTCAAGTGGCAGCACATGATTCCCCTAGTGCACTTTCACTGCAATGTCCTACACAGGAGGCTTACAGTGGTATCTCAAGTGGCGGCACATGATTCCCCTAGTGCACTTTCACTGCAATGTCCTACACAGGAGGCTTACAGTGGTATCTAAAGTGGAGGCACATGATTCCCCTAGTGCACTTTCACTGCAGTGTCCTACACAGGAGGCTTACAGTGGTATCTCAAGTGGCGGCACATGATTCCCCTAGTGCACTTTCACTGCAGTGTCCTACACAGGAGGCTTACAGTGGTATCTAAAGTGGAGGCACAAGCTTCCCCTAGTGCACTTTCACTGCAGTGTCCTACACAGGAGGCTTACAGTGGTATCTCAGGTGGCAGCACATGATTCCCTTAGTGCACTTTCACTGCAGTGTCCTACACAGGAGGCTTACAGTGGTATCTCAAGTGGCAGCATATGCTCCCCTAGTGCACTTTCACTGCAGTGTCCTACACAGGAGGCTTACAGTGGTATCTAAAGTGGCGGCACATGATTCCCCTAGTGCACTTTCACTGCAGTGTCCTACACAGGAGGCTTACAGTGGTATCTAAAGTGGCGGCACATGATTCCCCTAGTGCACTTTCACTGCAATGTCCTACACAGGATACTTACAGTGGTATCTAAAGTGGAGGCGCATGATTCCCCTAGTGCACTTTCACTGCAGTGTCCTACACAGGAGGCTTACAGTGGTATCTAAAGTGGAGGCACATGATTCCCCTAGTGCACTTTCACTGCAGTGTCCTACACAGGAGGCTTACAGTGGTATCTCAAGTGGCAGCATATGCTTCCCCTAGTGCACTGCCACTGCAGTGTCCTACACAGGAGGCTTACAGTGGTATCTCAAGTGGCAGCACATGCTTCCCCTAGTGCACTTTCACTGCAGTGTCCTACACAGGAGGCTTACAGTGGTATCTAAAGTGGAGGCACATGATTCCCCTAGTGCACTTTCACTGCAGTGTCCTACACAGGATGCTTACAGTGGTATCTAAAGTGGAGGCACAAGCTTCCCCTAGGGCACTTTCACTGCAGTGTCCTACACAGGAGGCTTACAGTGGTATCTAAAGTGGAGGCACAAGCTTCCCCTAGGGCACTTTCACTGCAGTGTCCTACACAGGAGGCTTACAGTGGTATCTCAAGTGGAGGCTCATGATTCCCCTAGTGCACTTTCACTGCAGTGTCCTACACAGGAGGCTTACAGTGGTATCTAAAGTGGAGGCACAAGCTTCCCCTAGGGCACTTTCACTGCAGTGTCCTACACAGGAGGCTTACAGTGGTATCTAAAGTGGAGGCACAAGCTTCCCCTAGGGCACTTTCACTGCAGTGTCCTACACAGGAGGCTTACAGTGGTATCTAAAGTGGAGGCGCATGATTTCCCTAGTGCACTTTCACTGCAGTGTCCTACACAGGAGGCTTACAGTGGTATCTCAAGTGGAGGCACTTGATTCCCCTAGTGCACTTTCACTGCAGTGTCCTACACAGGAGGCTTACAGTGGTATCTAAAGTGGAGGCACATGATTCCCCTAGTGCACTTTCACTGCAGTGTCCTACACAGGAGGCTTACAGTGGTATCTGAAGTGGAGGCACATGCTTCCCCTAGTGCACTGTCGCTGCATTGTCCTACATAGGAGGCTTACAGTGGTATCTAAAGTGGAGGCGCATGATTCCCCTAGTGCACTTTCACTGCAGTGTCCTACATAGGAGGCTTACAGTGGTATCTCAAGTGGCAGCATATGCTCCCCTAGTGCACTTTCACTGCAGTGTCCTACACAGGAGGCTTACAGTGGTATCTAAAGTGGAGGCACATGCTTCCCCTAGTGCACTGTCGCTGCATTGTCCTACATAGGAGGCTTGTAGTGGTGTGCTAACAGCGTACTTGAACCAGTGCCTTGGAAAGGCGCAGCAAACGAACTGATGAGCTAACTGCTAAACTGGTGCGAAGCGTTTGTAATTTGAGGATTGAAAAATCGTAATACGCTTAAATGTTCTTAATAATAACAGTAATATTAACAATAATCTTCCCCACTTGTGGTATCCCAGAAACTTGTATTTCCATGGTTTCCTTTTTTAACAACAAGCAAGTGCTGAAACTGTACCTAGTTAAGGATACTTTCACTTCCTTCCGAACCGAGCTCGATAGCTGCTGTATCCAGTATTCGGGAGATAGTGGGTTCGAACCCCACTGCCGACTGCCCTGAATATGATTTTCCATGGTTTTCCACTAACGCTAGGCAAATGCTGGGAATGCACCTTAATTAAAGCCACGGCCGCTTCCTTCCCCTTCCTAGCCTTTTCCTGTACCATCGTCGCCATAAGACCTATTTGTGTCGGTGCGACGTAAAGCAACTTGCAAAACAAATCCCTCCGAGACTTAGCACTGTCCTATTCTATTGCTGGTGTGATGTAAAACTAATATAATTTTAGTAATAATAATAATAATAATAATGGTAATGCACTCTTTGTTCTCCGATTCAAGGCGCTGTGGGTTCAATTTCCGCGTATGGTAAATTCCTCTAACTCAGGGACTGTGCATTTTGGTCCGTCTAAATATATATCCTCATTTACTTACAGCATCAACAAAAGAATTCTGTTGTTAATAGTGTGTTGGTGTCTTAATAGACTTGACTTAGCTCACTCGTGTTACTATTAATGAACTGTCTCAGTCTCATGTGACGTATGAGTGTTGCCAGTAATACCATTACTTATGAAGCCAGTCCCTGCTATGAATGGTGAGAAAATATCGCTCATACGGTCGGTTGGTGCATGCTTTTCAGTGGGCTTGGCAGACTGATATGTAATAGCAACTTCTGGCTCGGTGAGGAAAGGAACGGGAAACTACCTCACTCCTCATTTCCATAGTATGCCTCTTCAGTGACGCCTAGGCTATTTATGACAACTGTTGGTGGAGCTGTGGAGGATCAAGCCAGCCATCCGGCTGAATACCCAACATACAATATACACTGACTGACAGAGCAAATGCAACACCAAGAAGGAGTGGTCAGAACTTTATGCCAATTGCAGGGTAGACTGACGTCACTGAGGTATGCTCATGATGTGAAATGCGCCGCTGTGCTGCGCACGTAGCGAACGATAAATGGGACACGGCGTTGGCGAATGGCCCACTTCGTACCGTGATTTCTCAGCCGACAGTCATTGTAGAACGTGTTGTCGTGTGCCACAGGACACGTGTATAGCTAAGAGTGCCAGGCCGCCGTCAACGGAGGCATTTCCAACAGACAGACGTCTTTACGAGGGGTATGGTGATCGGGCTGAGAAGGGCAGGTTGGTCGCTTCGTCAAATCGCAGCCGATACCCATAGGGATGTGTCCACGGTGCAGCGCCTGTGGCGAAGATGGTTGGCGCAGGGACATGTGGCACGTGCGAGGGGTCCAGGCGCAGCCCGAGTGACGTCAGCACGCGAGGATCGGCGCATCCGCCGCCAAGCGGTGGCAGCCCCGCACGCCACGTCAACCGCCATTCTTCAGCATGTGCAAGACACCCTGGCTGTTCCAATATCGACCAGAACAATTTCCCGTCGATTGGTTGCAGGAGGCCTGCACTCCCGGCGTCCGCTCAGAAGACTACCATTGACTCCACAGCATAGACGTGCACGCCTGGCATGGTGCCGGGCTAGAGCGACTTGGATGAGGGAATGGCGGAACGTCGTGTTCTCCGATGAGTCACGCTTCTGTTCTGTCAGTGATAGTCACCGCAGACGAGTGTGGCGTCGGCGTGGAGAAAGGTCAAATCCGGCAGTAACTGTGGAGCGCCCTACCGCTAGACAACGCGGCATCATGGTTTGGGGCGCTATTGCGTATGATTCCACGTCACCTCTAGTGCGTATTCAAGGCACGTTAAATGCCCACCGCTACGTGCAGCATGTGCTGCGGCCGGTGGCACTCCCGTACCTTCAGGGGCTGCCCAATGCTCTGTTTCAGCAGGATAATGCCCGCCCACACACTGCTCGCATCTTCCAACAGGCTCTACGAGGTGTACAGATGCTTCCGTGGCCAGCGTACTCTCCGGATCTCTCACCAATCGAACACGTGTGGGATCTCATTGGACGCCGTTTGCAAACTCTGCCCCAGCCTCGTACGGACGACCAACTGTGGCAAATGGTTGACAGAGAATGGAGAACTAACCCTCAGGACACCATCCGCACTCTTATTGACTCTGTACCTCGACGTGTTTCAGCGTGCATCGCCCCTCGCGGTGGTCCTACATCCTACCGAGTCGATGCCGTGCGCATTGTGTAACCTGCATATCGGTTTGAAATAAACATCAATTATTCATCCGTGCCGTCTCTGTTTTTCCCCAACTTTCATCCCTTTCGAACCACTCCTTCTTGGTGTTGCATTTGCTCTGTCAGTCAGTGTACATATATATTTGAGGAAAGTCCAGAAGCTGAAGATGATGAAGAAGAAGAATTCATGTTCTACTGTGCGGCAAGTGTTTCTTCACATGCCAGACGAGATTTAACGGGCAAGTTGGCCGTGCGTTTAGGCGGGCGCAGCTGTGAGCTTGCATCCCGGAGAGAGTGTGTTCGAACTTGACTGTCAGCAGCCCTGAAGATAGTTTTCCATGGTTTCCCATTTTCACACCAGGCAAATGCTAGGGCTGTACCTTAATAAAGGCCACGGTCGATTCCTCCCAACTCCTAGCGCTTTCCTATCCCATCGTCGCCATAAGACCTATTTGTGTCGGTGCGAAGTAAAGTAAGTTGTAAAATCAAAGACAGTAGACTTAAGTACTTGAGCACCTTCAAATACTACTGCACTGACCTGGAATCGAACACCCAACCTGGAAGCAGAAAGCCAGGCTCTATCGTGTCCCGGTAATATAGTAGTAGTTGTTCTTGTTCTAGAATAGGAATTGGGTTTAGGGCTGGCCAAGGATGGCCCTGGAGGATTGGATGACGAATCTACCTCTAGAACTGGCTGCCTTTGCTCCCAAGTATTAATCTGGTATACTCCCTCTAATGTTCATACATTTTTCTATTTTCTGATGTGAATTCGAACCACAGATTTTTAGTACGTCAACCGAGCGTGCCTGTAAATTTCGCCTTGCCTGATATCTTATAATAATAATAATAATAATTTTTACCGTGGTTGGTGGATCAGCAGAGGTGAAAGAAGGTGATGGGGTGAATGGGTCTAACTACCAAATCAAAGTTAATTTTAAAACTGTAACAATGTTATATATTCTTCCTTTTTTACAATTTCAAACTTAGCAATCTTTCGCTAAGTCAACACAATAATCTATCAGGTACATTTACAAACTAGAAACAAGACAAGAAAGATCCCAATATTAGTTATTTTCACAATCTTGGGGTATGCGCCCCTAGTTTTACAATTTTGAGCTCTTAGGTCAACTATTACCAAAGCAAAAATTTTAATGCAAGGGCAGAAATCCCCTAATGCCTGGAGCACATGCTCCCAAAATGTCAATGTCAAGCCGCCCAGAGGCACCTTTACAAGACTTCAAAAGAGCTGATACGCTCTCAGTTTTTCAAGCCTATCTAAGACAATATCAAAACCTTATAATTAATTGCCATCAAGGCACAACTTACCAAAAATAGAGGGGGGTACCTTGTACCCAACCTATTGGGCCTTAGCGGAAAAATAACAGGTTAAGTAAATGGCCAGAAATACCAAAATGAATGGAGGCGTGCACTTGCACTCCTAAATACTCATTCTAAAGCATAAAAGGCACTAGGCACATGAAACGGGGGCTATTTCCAAACCATGGAGGTGACTCGTATAAGAATAATTTAAGACATTACAGAAAGGAAGAAAACCAGTTACAAAACGCAGTCACCTCAAACCAATATGAAGGGGAGCTCGAGAGGGTACAGCACTCTCTATCCCCGATTGACAGTTAAAGATTTTATGAAGTTTCACATAAGCCGGCAAAAATTACATATTTAGAAAAGTTGCTTACATGGAAAAGTTTCGGACCTATCCCTCATGTTAAGCTGCGGAGCTAGCAAAAGTTGAAGATGTTAAGTGGCCATACCTTGTCGAAGTACTGCTGCCTGATGAAAGATGCACCTCCCGCCTCCTGCTTCACATACAAACACTTACTTAGAAGTTGATCAACTGGCCAAGAGACGTGAAAATCCGCAGTTTATAAACCCTCGGGGATGGTTCGTGACCTTTCCTGAATAATCAAGACACACCCACGGCGTTTTATTGCTTAAAATCAAAAGCTACACTCAAAATCGAAGAGGAAATACGTGATAGGCTGAAAATTAATTACAAAAATTAGGCATTGGCTGAATTCAAAACTGGCGGAAAGAAAAGATAAATATTGCCAACCCAAAGATGAATGAACAAAAGTTAGTAAAGAAATAAATTATGAATACAAAATTTCTTCAAAAAAGGTTCTTTCACTTCGCACCAGGGTGCATGATCATAGTTTGTGTAGTTATATCTATGAGAGAAAACAAACCAAGTTGAAATTCACACAGTACTTGCAACTTCATAATCACAAAATTACGGTAGTGACATCTCTGAGGAAAAGTTTAAGTAGGTCTATTTCCAAGTTCAGTGTTTTTCCTGTAGAGGAGTTCTAATTGGCGCAAGATTTAAATGTGTGGCGTAGAGGTGTACCTCCCGGTACAGACCCTCCACCCAAATGCCCTTCCAAGGGGTGACACATAAGAATTTTGAAAATAAAATATTCTTTTACTTAGAAGGGAATAAATGAAATATTATTTAGGTTTTTCTTTTTGGAAGTAGTCAGGTAGCAACTTGTTAAACTTCAGCTTTAGGGTGTCTCTGTTGCCGCAGAATGTGAAATACATATGAATATTTTTGACGGCAAGTCCTGCCGCCGCTGCCGATATCATGTTGTGGTCGCCCGGACCCTTCAAGTTCCCACAGATACACCTCTCCCGCTACTACGAGAGGGGTACTCGTCGTGAAGGACGCCGCAGATCAGAAGTGTATTTACAGTCCCAAGATGAATTGGCGGTAGGAGCGCCGCACTTCAGCCTTTGCCGGGAGATTGACACCGGCGCGCCGTACACAGGTAGACATCACGGGAGTGGAGTTGGCCCGTACCCCACCTCAGTGGCGGTACGGTGACGAACGGCTGCGGGGACGCTGAAACAGTAAGATCTCGGCGACAGAAAAGTGTTGTTGGAGACTTGAGAATAGAGGGTACGATCTTTATTGGTGATGCTGAGGACTGGGTGACGTGGAAGGCTTTACGTTCCACGGTGTGGATCTGCAGGAGGCGGGGGCTTGGTAATGGCCACTCAGGAACTGATAGCAGGAAAACCAGAGGGAAAGATCGCAAATACAACTCATTAACATCTTGAGTGCCACGTGAGACCAACGTTGACTCACAGAACTTAATGCCATTCGGGCCGCGTGAGTCCGCTGTGGACTCACGCGCACTCTCAAAGTCTCAGGCCCCGTGATGCCATACTGTCATCACATTTGACATGTAAACGTATGTTAAATGAAAGTAGGTGGCCAGTACGTCATGAATCTATTCTTGGCCTGTCCATTTGCGAGTCCGATGTGGCACCACGTAGCCTGTACGTCACTGTAATATATCACCCACAATAATTTTGACATTATTTATTGTTTTGTGATCGTGTCATGTGTACAAATAACAAAATATTGTACTGTATACTGTACTCATTGTTCATTGTCTCATATTAGGGTCTAGGCCTATAGACAAATTGAAAATATAGGACAAAAAATTACATGAACTTTCTAGAAAAAGTATTTGTAACTTTGTCTCATTCGCAATCACATAACAAAATTGGTACACTTTTTGCATATGAATTTAAAGTATAACAAATGAGACTTTGTGAAGAAATATGAGTCAAACTGTGTTTTACAATCACAATCACACTACAAATCTGTGCACTTTGAAGAAACAGTCCAAACAGAAGAAATTTTCACAGGTTGGTCACTTGAACATAGACTGTAGAGTCTTCCTCATGGCATATGGCCTTCTTGATTCCTGATGGATCTCTTCATAACAATTACTGCATCTCTGTCTTCCCTACCGGCCTACATCCTCCAGTCGGTGGGGTAATACCTGTTTGTTTGGTACTTTTGAGGGAATGTGAAAATTTTTGATACCGGTACCTGTTAACTGTTCAACAATGTCCTCTTTGAACTGGGTAACAGATATACTCTCATTCCCAAGTTGATTGGAAATATAGATGGCATTTACTATACTTATGCCGATCAATATCTCTATAGCTATTTTTTGTACCATTTTACTCCGTCTCAGGGAAGTACTATAGCTCTTTTTATGATCTGATAGATCAATGTACGGTTTGTATTTGTTATACTCTATAACACTCCGTGGTTTTTGCTCTTCACCATCCCTCCTCTGAATAGTGACCATCTCACCAGTGTGTTTAGTTGTCAAAATTAAGACGTCTCTTTTATCGTGCCATTTCTGAACAACCACATCAGTGTTACTTTCCCGGGCTCTTGTCTTTCCTCTTGCTAACTTCCTTTTAGTAACATTGGTTGGATTATACTTCCGATTAGATTTCAGTGTTCCAAAGATAAGAGTTTTATTCTTTAGTAGTTCATGATCTAATGAGAGAGACGTATACCAGTGTGTCAGGAAGGTGAGAACTGTGCTGAGATACGTGGTGACACATTGGTCTCACGCGGCCTATACAGCTGGAAGGTAGTGTCAGTGGCCGCGTGAGACCAATGTGTCACCACAATTTCAACACAATGTTATGACTACAATTTTGGCCCAAGGTGACTAAAAGGTACATTTCTGTAATAAGGTGCACCATTTTATACTCTATAGTAAAAAAGAAAGTATGGCCTGGATGGAAATTTTTTTTACTGCATACGTGGCACTTAAGGTGTTAATAAAGGAAATCATATTACAGAAGGCTTTAAACTAAAAAAAATATAACCTTCTAAGCACCCGTAAAAGTTTAGCGGCAACGAACCAAAAAAACCGAATTATACAAGTTTAACTTGGGAGATGTGGACTATAAAGATCCTCTCTGTGGCTGGATTGCTCACCAATAATATAGCAGGAGTCAGGAAATCTAAAATGATGCACGGCCCATGAAATCTTGGGGCAAGCTTGCCCGCGGGAACAATGTTTTAACCATGACTTGATCTCCTACTTTTAGATTTGTGGGCCTCCGTCCACGATCATATCTTTCCCTAACCTTTTCATGAGAAACCTTAAGATTGGCCCTAGCCTTCTTCCATAGATCTCTGATATTATCGGGATCTAATGTCTCTGGCAGAATATCACTAAGTGACCAAAGGTTAGAGAGCGGCATGTTAGGCACAAACTTAAACATTAAAGAAGCTGGAGTGAACTTATGAGATTCATGAACCGCCGAATTCAAAGCGAAGACCAACCAATGCAGAGATGTATCCCACCTGGAATGATCCTCCTGGTGATAGGCAATGAGCGCCGAACTCAGATTACGATTGACCCGCTCAGCCAGCGATGGTTGAGGATAACACGCTGATGTTGTTACATGAGAGATGGATAGATCAAAACGGAATTTACGGAAGAGATTGGAGGTAAAGGCTTTAGCATTATCAAAAACTGTATATTGACACGGACCAAAAGAAGCAAAGATGGTATTTAAACACGCGACAGTGGACTGAGCGGTAGCCAGCCTAGCCGCTAAAGCCAGAAAAATCTTGTGAAACCATCTACAGACACAATAATGAATTTGTTGGCATTCCCCTTGGATTGGGGGAAGGGTCCTATGTAGTCGATATAGAGGCGTTCCATCTGGCGCAACGCATTATGAGAAGACAATAGACCTAGTTTAGTGTACGAGGTGGGCTTACTAAGCCAACAAGATTTACAAACTTTTACCAATTCCCGAATTTCCCCGTCCATACCCTTCCAAATGAACATTTCTCGGAACTTTTCACGGGTTTTGAAGATGCCTAAATGCCCCTAATGGGGTCTCATGGTCGTACTTGAAGATCATAGGTACAAGAACCGCTAGAACCACAACTTTCATCTTCTGATCATGCCACGACGGGCAACACAAAACCCCATTCCTCAACACAAAAGGGAGGACATGTTCCCCAGAAGAAAGGGTTTCCATAATAGGAGCCAGCACTGGATTTTCACGTTGATACTTTCAAATATCCCTGAAAAACATGGGGGCAACATTTAGAATGGCGTTAATGCTCGAAGGTATGGGCGTGGGAAGAGATGAACTATCTTCCAATTCGGAGGTCTCTACATCATTAACAAACATGCGGCTTAGTTCGCCCGCCACAACATTTTCAGATCCTCTTATATGCCTAATGTCATATTCGAAGGCAGAAATCCTGATGGCCCATCGGGCTATACGCTTTTTTGCTGGGGGCTTTACGTCGCACCGACACAGATAGGTATTATGGCGACGATGGGATGCGAAAGGCCTAGGAGTTGGAAGGAAGCGGCCGTGGCCTTAATTAAGGTACAGCCCCAGCATTTGCCTGGTGTGAAAATGGGAAACCACGGAAAACCATTTTCAGGGCAGCCGATAGTGGGATTCGAACCTACTATCTCCCGGATGCAAGCTCACAGCCGCGCGCCTCTACGCGCCGGGCTATATGACCTGTACGACGCGGCCTAGCTAAGACCCAACATAAGGCTTGGTTATCTGTTTCCAGGTCAAACTTCACGTGTTCCAGATAGAGTCGGAACTTCTCTAATGCAAATAGGACTTAAAAACCCTCAAGTTCATATATGGAATACTTGGTTTCTTGAGCCGACAGTGTCCTAGATGCGTAGGCAATGGGTCGCCTTCGAGTTCAGTCTCTTGAGGAAGCACTGCAGCCACCGCCGAAGACGACGCGTCGGTTTGGACGATGAATTTGTTCGAGAAATCAGGCATAGCTTGGACGGAGTCGTTGCAAAGAGCTAATTTCATTTCTTCGAAAGCGCCTTGTTGAGTCGGCCCGCACTCAAACTTGACGCCTTTCCTACGAAGTAAATTCAAGGGACCCGCTCTGTTGGCGAAGTTAGGTATAAATTTCCTGAAGAAATTCACCATGCTAATGAACCTGGCAATACCTTTGATGTCCTTAGAAGGTTTGAAATCACGGATAGCCTCTGTTCTAAAATGATTTATGGAAACACCATCGGGCAACACAATATGCCCTAGAAAATGACATGGAAGGCTTAGCAAAAGCAACTTTGGATAGCTTAACAGTTAACCCTGCCTTACGAAGGGGATTAAGGACTCCTTTTAGATGATCAAGGTGTTCTTCAAAGGTCTCAGAGAATACGACGACATCGTCAAGATAATGGTATAAGTTTCAAACTTGATGTCGGAGAAGACCCTATCTAGCAGTCTCGTGAACACAGCTGCCCACGTGGGGAGCACGAAAGGCACGCGGTTGTACTCATACAAGATCCAATTCGTGGCAAAATGCAGATAGATGTTTCGATTCTTCCGCCAGAGGGATCTGTTTGTACGCCTGATTAAGGCCTAAGATGATGAAGAACTTAGCTTTCCGAAACTATGGAAAACAAGAGTGATTGTCGGGAAGGGGCACAGATTGTAACAACGCCTTCCGATTTAAAGCCCTATAGTCAATCACTGGCGTAAAGCCACCTTGCGGTTTCGGCCCCAGGAAAATGGGCGATGAATACGCCGACTTAGAGGGCCGAATTATACCATCTCTCAGCCTCTGATCTATGATCTCCTTCACAGCCTTCATTTTAGGAGGAGATAACCTATAAGGTGGAAACCTAACTGGGATGGAATCAGTAACCTCAATCTTGTATTCAGTAAGGTCAGTAACACCAAGAGTATCAGAAAAAACATCCGGAAACGACTGACACAACTTACGAATACTCTCAGCCTGCTCCTCAGGTAGATGTCTAAGGTCTAACAACATCTCGTCCTGGGTAGGCGAAACAGACGAACATGACACAGAATTACATTTTAACAAGGGAATTTTATCATTATTGGCAAACTTGAAGGTGCACGACTTGCTCTGAATGTCGAGCACTAGACCGGTATGAGACATGAAATCCGCTCCCAATATATGATGGGGCAAGACAAGTGCTTAGCCACAAATAGTTTTACTTTCCAAGTGAAATTACAAATACGAATTTTAACAAGGATCAAACCTAAAATTTCCAAGGGAGAGGAGTTAGCCGAAACGCATTGAACCAAAGACGAACAACAATTGGGAAATTTACGGACAGACTTTAATGTAAAGTACCGTTCAGCCTAAATAATAGAATAAACGCCCCCAGAGTCTAATAGAGCAGTTAGCGGTTCATTATTCAACTCAATTTTCAGAAAAGGTACAAGTACGGGGGTCTCCGTCGCAATCCTAAGACATTCTTTGGGACCTTCAAATGATAAATTAGAAGAGCCCTGACTTTTCCCTGAGCTTTCGCTGGGTTTAACAGGGGCTGAGCCAGAAGAAGGTGAGCGCGCCGACTCAGCCGAAACCACTAGTCACTTTTGACTACTTGCGATGGTGGAAGTTGCACAAGAAGTTGAACAGGAGGGGGTGCTATTGGCTTTAGGGCAATTCTTGGCAATGTAATTAAATGAGCCACACTTGAAACATCCTTGTAATGACCTTGCTCCAGTCTTTGTCCCACTGGATTTAATCAAAGGACACTTGTTTGGAAGATGTTCCGTAGACCCACACGCATACCACTTATGGGTGGTGATGGTTCGGCGAGGTTGATGCCGAAAATTACTCGAGGACGGAGGGGGCTCCTTAGCGACACGTAATGTGTCAGCATACCTAACTCCTTCGGCTGAGACAGCCGTAGCCTCTAATTCGGCAAACGTTTGAGGACGCGACACAAAACACAGATATGACCTGTAGGGTGGAGAAATCCCTTCCACAATGGCCTGCACAATTTGATCTCCTGGGAAATGAAGAGCAAATACCCTTGTGTAAAATTTAATATCCTTGATGAAGTCGGCAAGATTTTCATCCAGTCGCTGTACTCGGTAATAATACTTTTGAATTAATGAAGATATTGCTCGAGCGGGGATGTAGTTTGACAGAAAGTGTGAATGGAAGTCTTCAATGGAAGATTGCTCAGCGATGGCTCTAACCATCTTGTCCTCGAGGACACCTATGGAGTAAGGGTAAATAATCTGAAGAATTTGAGAAGGGGAAAGAGAAAACACAAGGGCGTGATCCTGAAACTCAACTAAACGTCTTAAAAATGAAATGACATCGCTAGTTGAATTGATCGAAAATTTAGAAATTCCCCTGAGCAACATCGCGAAAGGATGAGGCAAACTACTGAACCCAGGTAACATAGTCGGTAACGGCCTAGGGGGTGAAGAGGCTTCAGAGACAGCGTTATTCAAAAAGAAAGGTGGAATTGAGGTACGACGATCAGACTCATTTTCTAATGGGGCAGACGTCTGTTGGGTAACCACAGATTTTCTACTTTCTTCACCCTTGGAAGAATCCTCCTCATTATCTATGTTTACCACAGGTGGCTGGTCGGTTTTGGGAGCCGCTGCCCCAGTTAACAATTGACTCACCTTACTGGACATTTTAGAAAGGTGTTCAACAAGATTACTTGCCTCCTTACCCTGAACGTCCTTTAACTTAAGAGACAATAGATCACTAACTCTATGGTAAAAATGGAAAAGTCTAGCTTGTACTCTTTTGAGTTGATTTGGACATGGATCACTTACTTCAAAAAACTTACTACAGAAGCTAGCTCGGTGGTGTTGTCCGAGATATTAGACAGAGCTTCATCAATGTCCATCTCTCCCAACGTTGGGAGACTAATAGGTAACCCTAATGATTCTTTGAGCTTAGTAGTAACTGCCGCAACCGTGCCTCCAGATTGAACATTTCTAATACATAATTCATAGACCAAATCCTCCTTGCGTAAGTAGCCGGGATGGAGGACTTCGTGAGGGCCGGACATGATGAGAGAAATTTACAATTTTAGAAATTTGGAAAAATTCCAGCGACCTGAGAAAATAGTTAGAGTACAGATCAAATCCTATGTTTAGCCGTCAAAGGGGCTTAATAGAGAGCCATTCAACCACGCTCTGCTACCACTTGTTACCGTGGTTGGTGGATCAGCAGAGGTGAAAGAAGGTGCCGGGGTGAATGGGTCTAACTACCAAATCAAAGTTAATTTTAAAACTGTAACAATGTTATATTTTCTTCCTTTTTTAGAATTTCAAACTTAACAATCTTTCGCTAAGTCAACACAATAATATATCAGGTACAATTACAAACTAGAAACAAGACAAGAAAGATCCCAATATTAGTGATTTTTACACACTTGGGCTACGCCCCCCTAGTTTTACAATTTTGAGATCTTAGCCCAATTACTACCAAAGCACAAATTTTAATGCAAGGACAGAAATCCCCTAATGCCCGGAGCACATGCTCCCAAAATGTCAATGTCAAGCCCCCATAGGCATCTTTACAACACTTGAAAAGAGCTGACACGCTCTCAGTTTTTCAAGCCTATCCAAGGCAATAGCATAACCTTATACTTAATTGCCATCCAGGCACAACTTACCAAAAATGACACGGGGGTATCTTGTACCCAACCTACTGGGCCTTAGCGGAAAAATAACAGGTTAAGTAAATGGCCCGAAATACCAAAATGAATGAAGGCGTGTACTTGCACTCCTAATTACTCATTCTAAAACCTAAAAGGCACTAGGCCGATGAAACAGTGGCTATTCCCAATCTATGGAGGTGACTCGTATAAGAATAATTTTAATCATTGATCAATGGAAAACAAAACAAGCTGAAATTCACACAGTACTGGGAACTTCATAATCACAAAAATACGGTAGTGACATCTTCTGAGGAAAAGTTTAAGTACGTCTAGTTCCAAGTTCAGTGTTTCTCCTGTAGAGGAGTTCTAATTGGCGCAAGATTTAAATGTGCGGTGAAGAGGTGTACCTCCCAGAATAATAATAATAACAACAATAATAATAATAATAATAATAATAATAATAATAATAATAATAATAATTGTTCCGGGGTTACCCGTGGAACGCAGAGGTGAAAGAATGTGCCGGGGTGAATGGGTCTAACTACAATGTCAAGAAAAGTATAAAACTCAAACTGAAGGTTATATTTTCTTAAATAAAAAAAATTTCATAACAATAAAATGTCAGGTACACTGACAAGACAAGGTAGACAAGACAAAAAAATCCAAAATTTAGTGACTGTTTTTTAAAAACTGGGCTTCGAGCCCCTCACCTTACAATTTTTGAGCTCCTGACTCAAATTTACCAAAAGCACAAATTTACACAAGGGCAGAAATCCCTCAATACATGGAGCGCTTGCTCCCAACTCACAATATCAAGCCTCCCAGAGGCACTGTTACAACACTAGAAAACACCTGATGTGCTCTCAGTTTTCCAAGCCTATTCAAAGCAATGTCAGAAATTTACCATCACTTGCCACCAAGACACAACTTACAAAATTTGAAACAGGGGTATCTAGTACCCAGCCTCTTGGGCCTTAGCGGAAAAGAACAGATTAAGTAAATGGCCGCAAACACAAATTGAATGGAGGCGTGTAACTGCACTCCTAGATATGAATTTTTTAAACCTAAAGGGCACTAGGCCGATGAAACAGGGGCTATTCCCAAACTATGGAGTAGACTCGTATAAGAATAAATTAAGACATTGCGCAAAATGAAGAAAACCAGTTACAAAGCGTAGTCACCTCAAACCAATATGAAGGGGAGCTCGAGAGGGAACATCACTCTCTATCCCCGATTTACAGTTAAAGATTTTATGAAGTTATTACATAAGCCGGCCGAAGTTACACTTTCAGAAAAGTAGGTTACATAGTTAAAGTTTCGGACATCTCCCTCGGGTTAAACTGCAGAGCTAGCAAGAAATAAAGATGTTAAGTGGCCATTATCTTGTCGGTGTTCTGCTGTCTGATGAAAGAGTTGCCTCCCGCCTCCTGCTTGACACACACACTAGGTTATATGACGATCAATTGGCTAAGAGGCGAGAAAATCCGCAGTTTATAAACCGTCGGAGAAAGTTCGAGACCTTTCATGAATAAACCAGCCACACCCTCTCAATTTATTGGTCAGTTTGAAAGGTTACACTCCAAATCGGAGAAGAAGGCTGTGATAGGTTGAAAATTAATTACAGAAATTTGGGATTGGCTAGATTCAAAACTGGCTGAAAGGAAAGATCAGTATTGCCAACCCAAAAATAGATGAACATCATTTAGTAAAAAAGAAATTATGAATACAACACTTCTGTAAATCAAAAGTTCTTTCAATTCGCACCAGGGTGCATGATCATAGTTTTTAGCAGTGACATCTATGGAAGAATATCCAAACTTCTTGATGAATGACAAACAAACCAAGTAGAAAAGCAGTCAGTTCAGGAAACTTCACAATAACAAAATTACATCAAATTTCTTTGGTGACATCTTCTGAGTAAATTTATAAGTTGGTCCGGTTTCAATTTCACGGCTTCTCCTGCAGAGGAGTTCTTTTAGGAGCCAGATTTGAATGCACGACGTTGAGGTGTACCTCCCGGTACAATAATAATAATAATAATTATAATTATAATTATAATTATAATAATAATAATAATAATAATAATAATAATAATAATAATAATAATAATAATAATAATAGTAATAATAGGAGGGTTGGAACTTTAATAGTGGCAACTATTTAATTATAACTTATACAGAAGAGATATATGTAACCAATGTTTAGTGTCCTTCTAAGTAGTCACCAGCATTGTGTACAACCCATTGCCTACGAAGTGGAAGCCCTAGGATACCTTTAGCTGCACCTGCTGTGTTGATAGTTCGAATGAAGCGGTCTACTGGTTGGCGTATCTCTGGAAAACTTCTAAAGAGAAGGCTAAGAAGTGGTTCCTTTATCTTAGGAATCAAGTCAGAGTCAGAAGGGCTTAAGTCCGGGAAGTATGGTGGATGGTACAGCAGTAGTCCGAATAAATCAGCCACAGCTTGCGGCGGATACTTGTCATGCAGAATGATTGGGTGGGTTCTGCAGAAAGTGTCCCACTTCTTTGTCAAAGCTGGTTGCAAGTTGTGTTCCGAAAAAGAACAGTAATACTGCGAATTGACGGTCTGCTTTCGGGAACGTATTGCGTTAGGATAACACCATCACAGTCGTACACGACAATAACAGTAACTTCCACGTTTCTGGGTTTCTGACGAACGATCATCGTGGTGACGCGTAATGACGCCATTACTTCGATTGGCGTTTCTCATTTTGCTCGTACGATTTCTCATCCTCCCACCCGCGCTCATAGCGCTCCAAGTGGTTACAAGCAGCGTCGTATCGTAGCTATTTCCGTCAAATCACGTGGAATCCACCGTGATGCAATTCTTCTCATGCCCAGCCGTTCCTTCAGAATGTGAAGGAGAGTCGTATTCGCTAATCCGGTGTCTCGGAATCGTATGGCGGCGGTCAGTGACACTAGGACGACCTGGCCGACGCATGACTCACCGTGCCACAAGGCAAGCGTCGTGAAGACTTCTGGCACATTCCTGTTTCGACAACATGACAACACGCCAGGTTCGCATGCACGTGATTTGGGAAGGGAGAGTCCATATCGTCTAACGTGTGCTATTATCGATATGGCGTCTCTACAGCAGTGTTACCAACCTTCGTTATAATACCGAACAGTTGACCGTGTGGTTAAGGTCACGTAGCTATCAACTTTTGGATTCGGGAGATGGTGGGTTCGAGTCCATGCAAGAATTCACCCAGTTGTTATACCGTACCGAGACTGAGGACCAGCAAACAATAGCAAGTCTGGTACCGGTCCCGCCTGCCTCTTAGCCCCGGGTTGGATTCCTGGCGCGCCACCGGATCTGAGGGCTGGTGGGTGCTCCACTCATCCTATTGAGGAGCTATCTGCCGGCGACATAGCGGCCCTGTCTAGAAAGCCAAGAATAACAAGTCCGATCAGCGCTGCTGTGCCATGGTCTGAAAAAGCTGAAGGTACAACGTTATACAACAGACCGGGATCCGTATCAGAGGAATTGTATGTAAATGACGAGAGCTATATTGAGTCGAACACAAATACCTAGTTCCCGAGCCAGAGACATTTAACATACCGAGTTAAAATTCTCTGTTATTTGCTTTAGTTCGCACCGACACAGATAGGTCTTATGGCGACGATGGGATAGGAAAGGGCTAGGCATGAGAAGGAAGCGGCCGCGGTCTTCATTCAGGCCTAGCATTTGCCTGGCATGTAAATGGGAAACCGCAGAAAACCATCTCCAGGGTTGCCGACAGTGGGGTTCGAAGCCACAATCTCCCGGATGCAAGCTCACAGCTACGTGCTCCTAACCGCACGGACAACTCGCCCTGTTAAAATCCTCTAGCTGGCCGAGAATCGAATCCGGGGCCTCAGTACGCCGGCCATTCAAGCACGGAGCTGGATTTATGAAGAGACAAACAAAAACACAGAATCTCCGCGCGATACGAACTGTACACCTGATTCATAGGGGAACTTGCCTTCAGCTGAGGTGAAGAGAAATTTTCACCATGCAACCTCCTCACCCACTTCGCCCACCTCAACCTACTGCTTGGTCCCGTTACATAGAGAAACCAAGCGCATCTGATTTGGTCAGTCTTCTGGAGTCACTCCAACTCGCAACAGGTAAGTGCTGCCTCATTCATCATACTGACAAAAATACTAAAACAACGCACTACTCCTTCTACTTGGAAGCAAACTGAGGAACTATAAGCTCGCCCGCCTCTCAGGTGTAGTGGTTGGTGTGATTAGCTGCCACCCCCGAGATACGAGCTCCTCAGCCATCCTCGAAGTAATTTTCTGTGGTTTACCGCTTCTTCTCCGGGATGGTACCTAACTTAAGGCCACGGCCCCCTTCTAATCTTCCCATCCCCCATAAGGCCCCTGTTCAGCATAGTAGGTGAGAGCGCCTGGTCCTCCACCCAGTTGTGTCCTCACTCTCCAGGACACTGCTCCCTCGCTGAGTCCGAGGTAAAGTCATCCCGAGACGGTAGACTGACTAAGAAAGAAAGTTGACTCGAAGTCGTAAAGAGGGTTTTCCGTGGTTTTACACCAAGAAAATGCTCGGTCTTATGGCCACGGTCGCTTCCTAACATACACACCTCGGTTAATCTCCTTCTGTTATAAGTTATACAGGAGATTTGCAATTGCAGTAGCCCATGGAGGAGTCAAAGTACGACGACGTTCGAATTGGACTCTCCAAGACTGGCAATGTGATGAACCGTTTTACGCTCCGGAACAATTCAGAACTGACAGGCAGTGAAGTGATAGTGAAGTTCATGTGATATGTAAGGCAGCTTCCTTTTCAATTATAACTATAGAGATGCAGACCCGTAATATTATAGGTCACAGGAAAAGCTCGGAATCTTGTCGAAATATCTTTTTTTCGGTGGATATACCGAAATCTCAAATAAAGATGAAAAATTTGGGGTCCAATTTAGCTTCCGTTGTCTACTTGCCTGCTTCTTCTAATCTATTCGAGTTGATGTTGATAGTTTTGCTATTATTTTTCTTAGTTAGTTTGCCGTCCACCGTTGGTTTTTACAGGAGCGATCCACCTCAAGGGCCGTGTCCTGGAGCGTGAGACATTTGGTTGGGGATACAGCAGGGAAAGCGGACCAGTCCTTCGCCCAAGTGGCCTCAGCCTCTATGCTGAATAGGTGCCTTCTGGGAGGATGGGAAAATTGGAAGGGATAAATAAGGAAGAGGGAAGGGAGCGGCCATGGCCTTAAGATAGGTACCATCCAAGCATTTGCCTGGAGAAGAAGTGGGAAACCGTAGAAACTCACTTCGAAGATGGCTGGGGAGGGAATCGAACACCCTCTACTCGAGGCTGAGTGGACCCCGTTCCGGTCCTCGTACCACTTTTCAAATTTCGTGGCAGAGCCGGGAATCGGACCCGTGTCTCCGGGGTTGATAGCTAACCACTGCACCACAGAGACGAACTTTGTTAATATTTGCATACTTAAATTCATCAGTGGATATAAAATACTATTCGGAACTGTACTAAAGTAAAGGGAAAATTTTCATTTTAATCTGATAGATAAAAAATAGCATTTTCCTAAACGACAAATGAGTGCGGATGTGTGTAGCTTACATTATTTTAGTACCAGTTTTCGTCAATTTTAAATGCATATTTTTATTATTTTACTGTGAATTTACTAAATTTGTAATGCTTATTTGTCTGCCTATTCTAGCCAAAAGTAAATGCATGAACTTCGGTGCTGTGGTCACTGGAAATATTTAACAAATACATAAGGACTCTAAGTAAATGCTGTTTACCAAAACTGTTGCAGCTACTGTATCACGTCCACACAAACAAAAAGTGAGCAACACCCTCACCCTTCGACTAATGGTCGGAGTTCTCAGTCACATTATCAGACGTATTTTCTGATACATGCATGTCGTATAATTTGTCAGTCTGCAACAAATACGTACTTTTATTATTCTCTAAAGGTAGCCGTTATCATTCACAAACTAGCTGAACATGTAACATCCAGGCGAATATCGGGATGGTGCCTAACTTAAGGCTACGGCCGCTTTCGTCCCTCTTACCTGTGTATCCCTTCCAATCGTCCCATACAAGTCTCCTTCTCCTGTGGGTCGCGCTCCAGGACACTGCACTTGAGGCAGTCCATTGCTGAGTCCGAGGGAAAAATCAATAATATGGACGGTAAATAGAACCCATTGTGCCCTGCCTAGGATGACATGAACACCCAGTCTTCGAGCCAGAGGAAATGAGCAACATTAAAATCTCTCAACGTGGTTGGGAATCGAACCAAGGACCCCTTGGGCCAAGTCCAGCGTACAATGTAGCCAACCGCTGAAGGAAGGTCACCTCTACTCTATCCAGTCAAAACATCTTCAGTTACCCAGATTTTCCACACGTACACTCGCTGTAAGAAATGCTTCTGTTGCTGTCCAGTTAGCCACGCTGCCGAAACGGACGTCCTTAATAGTGAATAAAACTGTAGACAAAATTCGAACTTAGTACAGTGGAAACTGTAAACAAAGTAGACCTAAGCTCTTATAGAAGCACAATTACCTTCCACACTAAAAATGCATATACAGTTATGAAAACATCTTCGTATTCTATTTCGAATAAGGGGGAAGTGGTGATTGAGCCAAATTCTGCATTCGGGAGGCGAATGGATTCGAACCCAACCATCGGCTATCCTGTTTCTTTGTGGCTTCCCAAATGTTGGGGCAGTTCCTATGCATAGGCCACAGGCGATTCCTTCCACCTCTTTACACAATTCCGTTCATTTCATCTTCATTACCTCCGCGTCAGGAGGGGCATCCGACCGTAAGACTTTCCCCAGCCCGTATGAGGAAGCGGGACTGAGGGGAACACGATTCGATTTGGGACAAATTCCTAACAAAAATATTACAACATTTAAGAAAGGCTGAACTGATGATGTGACGACGTCGCTGGTACGAAACTAAATCACTGGAAATTAACACTGTGTCACTAATACTGCATGGCGTAGACTAACGGTATTTCCACTAGGCACTTCGTTCAGAAGTTGCTACGCTTCTCAATTTCAGTGAACAACAGATTCCTTTTTTACCCTGTGTGGGTGTGGCACCGCAAGGATGGGAAGTGTAGCGGCCCCAGAATTTGGGTGTCTGAAAGTGGGAAACCACAAAAAAGCATCTTCAGGCCTGCCGGGGTTGGTATTCAAAGCCACCACATCCCGAATGCAAGCACACGTAACCACGATAACTCTCAAGAAGAAGCTAGTAACTTGGGAGTGTGGACCCTGCGCCATTCGCTTCACTCTTCACGCTGTCACACTAGTGCTACTGGAGAATGTTTAAAGCTGCAAAGCACAGCTGTTTCAATGAACAGAAGCACCAGCGAGCCGATTGTTTTGCTGATTTGTCGCCTTGCCCTGGCGTGGGCCTAACTGCAGATACACAGTGCCTTATGGTGAGGTAGGCTCGCGCCAAAAATTACTTGTAACACACAAGAGGCTACAAGAAACAGAACAATATGTTAAAACTGTAGCTACTTGCACATCACCTTGTTAATTAAAATAGAGATATTTTACGAAGTCAACCGTAATAAAAGTATTTTTATTTTATTTTTGGATTTCGCCATGTATAAGCATTTGGGTTCCCACCTGTAGAAGATTTTTCTATGTTCTCGGAAAAATATTTAGTTTGCCGACTATGAACACAGACCCCAGCGGGAAGCGCAAGAATTCTCCCTTTTGTTGCTGTGTTCCCGTGGATTTGCCTGTAATATCGCTTAGGACTGTGAAGTTTTGTAGTGTCCTTGGACAAGTTTGCGAATTCTGCGGCATTCTTCGAGAACATAAAATTTCTATTCGTCTTGAGGGATATTTTCCCATATCGTCAGTCATTGTACCTACACGCAGTATGAAAGTGTCTGCTACAGTAAAATACATGGTAACATATTGCACCCGATGTGGCTGCGACTGGGTTCTAGACTCTGCCTCGGCGCTGACCCTCACCTCAGGGCTGGATCTTTCGATGTCTTCGTCTTCACGGATTCATAAGGTTACTCAATATTATGGTCTAAGTTATATAGATAACGTGAAATAATGTAGACCAGAGTAGGTTTAATTCATAGAATTTACTAACAAAGGATTATTAAAAACAAAGAAAGGAGAAAATAGGCAACTTAGGACTGATGCCACAATTTCCAGGACCTAGACCTTATTGCGTGACCTAATAATTTGCAAGACTTGTATAACTTCAAAATTAAATCCAGATCTGTCAATTGAATTAAACGTAGGCTCCATTGGGTGTAAATGCCTGAATATCATGAAATATGCTTGACAATTAACTGTCCCCCAATAACCATCTCAACCGCTCCTACATAATGAAAATTGATTATTGGAGACTTACTTAATTAATTCAGCTACTTGAATTAGCAACTTGACAAATCCTCAGAATTATTACAGTGCAAATACTTGAACCAGCAGATTGAAAACTGCTCTAGTTGACATTTTTACACATATTGGAACTAAGAGATTGAAAACTGCTCAAATTAACACGTTTAGAAATATTCAGCTAGCAGATTGGAAACTGCTTACATTAACATATGTGTATATCTGAACACACTTCTGAGAAATCTCAGTTCCTCTTGTTAATATTACCAGCATTATTTTTAACTTGGCTAAATGTGTCTTTCATGGTTCGTCGTTTACATCAGACATCTACTAACAGTCAAGCCTTATGGCTATGCTTACACGGTATCAAGTTTTATTGTGAACTCTGTATTTTATGAAGTTAATTTGATTGTTAAATATCTACCGCCGGAGCAGACTTTTAATTTTACACTATAAATAATTGTGTTGATCCTTCCTCATATACACATGGATTACATGAAGATAATGCCACTACGGGCTGCAATTCACCACAGATCAATATTATCACATACATTTCTACATTGGGCTGCTCAGAAATTTTTTATGGTTGTGTACACTTTGATAAACTGAAATGTTGTGCTCACATTGAAAACTAAGGTGGTTGTTCTTTCCCTAAAATTAATTAATTGTGGTTCACCTTGAATACTTACAAAATTATACACTGACGCTGTAAACAAGCGTAACCTACTCTAGCTCATCCGAAAGTAAAATGTATAACTTCTCATTTACAACTTATCCTACACTATTCTAATATCATTTATTTACAACTGTTGGTATTCACGTACCTCCCTAGAATTAGACTCGAATGCCCTCAATACAACATAGTAAGGCGCTGGACAATAATGAAATGTATAGGTGGCCTGGCGTTTCAGTGACTAGTATATCGTCGTTACCGGGACGAAACCTCATATGTGTTAATATGTTTGGAGACATACTGACCCGCAGCACATACATTATGAAGAGCGAGAATGCCTTGACAACTGTCACACAATATTGCACCTTAGATGACAGAACCTTACCGACCAAATTTCTAAGCTAAAATATTTCTCATAGGAGGTTTTGTCCCGGCAACGACGATATTTTGGTCACTAAAGCGGCCTCCAAGTCATGCCTTAGAATTGATCTCTCATGAACATTTAAATTAATGATGGGATAAAAACGCTGCGATCCCTGACTAAATGACCATTAAGTAATTACATGTGCAAAATGTTCACACTAATATTATTGTAGGATTCATTCTGGAACATTAATGTCAAATTTTGAAAGGTTACTTAATTTTAATTATGCATCTCATGATGACCCTGGATATTAGTTACTCATAAAAACTCACAATAAATTATTCATCAAAGGACGACATCATCGATATTAATATTATTACAGCACGCCGATTGGTTATGTGCATTGTACAGATTTATTACAACTGAGGTCCTCTCATTATCAACGAGGAGCAACACTTCGCACTGTCGACCGTATCCCTTTTATTTTAACTCAACGCCGCTTCTTTATTTCTGGCGTATTCGAAGCTCTTCATTATTTCGTCGAAGATGCTCTACCCTACTGGAGATTATTATTAATTTATTATGCTTCTTGTTTAAAGGGGCCTAACATCTAGGTCATCGGTCCAAATTTATTAACATATCCACATTCATCTATATCCGTCGTCTCTATTTCTTTCATTAATAACATAACATGACTCTTCGTCCCTCTTGCACGGGTAATTCATTATTGACTTAACTTGGGATATCAAATTTACGTCGTGTTCTCCTGCTTCCTCTAATCTCGTATTCTCACCTCTGTGACGTTGCACATCAGCAATCGACACTTCACTTAAATGCCGATATGAATTGACCGGTATCACTCTATCTATCTACCTCTACTTTGCTTTAAGATTTATTCTCCGATCTCGGTTCCTCATACAATATGGTGATGATCATTATTATTATTATTAATAATAATAATAATAATAATAATAATAATAATAATAATAATAATAATAATATAGTGAATGATTCAAATTTTATTTAACTTACCGATATCGTTCCAAGTTCGTTAATATTTTTTAAATTTATTTATGGCTCAGAATGAATATTTACATTGCATTTATTATTATGACTCGAAACAAATATTGGCATTACATTTGAATCAAGTTTTATAATGGTTACTCATTAACACGGCATCATCCACAAATCATCGTTCATTATTTATTATGATTATTTTTATTATTATTTGACAAATTAAGCTAATTAAATCTCGACAGATTTATGTAAACTAATTAACGTTAATTTCTCAAAGAAGGTTTTAATTGATTGGTACGTGGATCCAAAAGTGGCACACGCTCAACTTAACTGATCCTCCTTATTGAGGGCTTCAACATTATTATTACCCTATTTCCGGATAACAACCTTGATTTTAAATGTATATTTACAATTAATGTTATCACAACATTTCATTCTCACTTACAGTTTCAGAAGAAATCGTCAGCTTCCAACATTCCTGCGGCGCCCTAGGCCGTGGTCAGATCTTCAAGTACCATGGTGAAATGATGATTTAATCCCACATCAGGCATCTTGAAGTACCCTGTATTTCACACATCTGTCTGTTACTCGTGGAGTCAGAGTTTTCTTGCGATCAGGTCCATTATGTAAGCCAAGGCTATGCACAAACCAGCGGCCAGTGTCCTTGTTCTTCCCCACTCTGAAATTATGTCCTCTTCAGAACTGATTAGTTGTCCGTATGCAAGAATTCGTTTCCCTACCTGCATTCCCACCACGGTCTGTAACACGTAAATGGAAAGAGGAAATGTTCACTCTTGCTACAAGAAGTTCCTAACTCGTTTGCATGTAACATTGTTCAAATGTACCCTAAGCTACTTTTAATTCACTGACAATTCTTCTGGAGTTGACTACGTCCCTTCGCGGAAGTTAACACTTCGGCCGCTTGGTACTGCTGACGAGTGAGAGATGCTCTACTTGCATGGAGTTCGCGGGGTGAAGTTTCCCTGAGCGGCTTTGTCTCTTCACTGATCATTGGTTATCGTACAAAAGCATTAGGCTTGTCAATTACTGAGCTCCACTTCAGTATTCGATCTTATTCAATTGCTTTATATTTTAGAGCGGACGTAGAGTTCGTGCGTGTCATTCGGCGACATATGGTTGTAAACTCTAACTGTTCCGACTGCGTTCGGCATTGTCAAGGGTTCCGACATTCACTCGATCCTGGACCACAGCCTACAAGCCCGGAAAAAGCTGACGTGATTTGCAACGCCGGTCCTGAAAGCCTCAATTGACCATGCTGTTTAGCAGTTAGAATCACAGTGCTACTTCCACTGTCATATAATTTTACTTACGTTCCTGGATGATCGGAGCACGTGGGTATGCGTGTAATGTTAACTCACAACTTGAAAAATAATATATAGTCTCACCACCCTATCCTGTCACGTGCCAAACTGGAGATTCATGTTGGGTGGATTGGTAAACCAGAACGTCTTTAGGCTGTAACAATTCCAAGTGTAAGGGGAGCTCTGATATGTTTTATCATTCATTTCATGTGTCCTTTCTCTCTTTACTATCATATGCCGGTCCTTTGTGAGTACACGTTGGTTCTCATGGAGAAAAAGAGAGAGGAAAGCTAGAATATCGGCGAGCTAGCATTTATTGGACCTTCCTTAAGACTTGAGCACTTGAAATCTCAAAGCCCTATGTGACTATAAGCAAGATCGCGAACTTAATTCTCTTCCTGTGTGGTCTTTGAGTATTCTACAAGAAAATAAACTTCTGAGCATATTGTGTACTGGTAGAAATACGGACGAAATATATTAAATTCTCATTTGAAAATCGGTTATGTGTGCAGTCATTTTGTGTTAGAATTGTAAACAAAAAGAAAGTCGTGTTTGTTGACACGGGATCGCACACTTTCACAAGATAATTCTACATAAATGTTGTGGTGGGTGTAAATTGAACATTATAATAACGCGATAGCATAAAGGAACATTGGTCAATTACAATGACATGTTAAACATGGCTTAAAAATAAAAATCATACTAAATACTGGTTGCAAAGTTTCACTGACAACTCTCTTTTCCTTGAATATTTCACCGAACTTTTATTCTTAGTACACTGTTGTTTGGAGATGGAGGAGACTCAATGTTTTATAGTGGACGTATCGTTCATGGTGTAATTCGGTGAAGGATTTGAACTAAGATATGGCCTATTTCTAAATGATTTTCCGATGATTCCTTCTGTAATAAGAGATACCAAACCATATATAATCATTATACTTGAAGAAAAATGTATTATCAATTAGGCAATTTACGGCTTGGTATGACATTTTCGTGGAATGTGGTGTATGACTGCCTGAGTTAGTTTACTGATGATAATTCTTTTACTCTCATACAATTTTACAGGCAGAAAAAGAAATCAAAACACGGCCAGTGTTATAAATGCAGTTTCCTCACTTTAAATAACTAAAAAGAAAATATAATACACGATTGGTGGTAAGCTGACATAATGCTTTCTTTTATTTGTAGCTCGTGATTTACATCCGGGCTGCAATCTCTCATTGTATCACTTTACTGTCCGACAGTTCTTGCTTTCATTGCGAAACTTGTGAATCCTTCTCACTGTTTGTTCACACGAAACATGTTCATATTTTATGGACTTCATGCGTGGCCGGAATAACTGAAATTTGTATAAATCGTTTTCAAGATAACTCTTTGCCTTCTATATATTTCCACCTATGATACCTTCTGAACAGTAATTTGCTTGCTCTCATGGTTCAAAACGTCTGTACCTTCTTCCCAGATTTCACAGCTACCCACGCCAGTCGTTTTACTTCGCCTCGAATTGAAACTACTGCCCCTTTTCCATGGTAAGATTTGAAAGAATTCACTTGTAACTTGGCCAGTGTCTGTGAGCTGTGCATAGTGCCACAGCGGGAAAGTGATTCACTGTAGAAGGAAATGTTCAAATATGATTTTGTAGATGCCGTTCAGGTGTCGTAGGAAATTGTGCTGTGTAGATGACTTTTCGTGACTGAATGACCACAATCTGCCCTAAAAAATTAAAATTAAACTTCATAACAATGTACATACAGGAAATATAACATTTTTTCATATAAAGAGGTGAGCTTGGAAAAAGCAAAGTTACTTGTAAACATGAAGATATGGAAAATGCACGTTCTCAGTGTGCTCAATGCCATAAGATTTGAAGTAAGATAATGATAATTGTAATTCTTGATCAGTTCGGCAATTTACGCTTCGGTATTACATTTTCGTGTAATGCTTTTGCGGCCGGATGCGCTTCCTAACCTCAACTTATTTGAGGAGCTAGTGAAGATGAAATGGGTAAAGAGTCGGAAGCAATCGGTTGTGGCCTATCAATAGAAACTGTCCCGGTATTTGTCTAGATGTGAAAATAGGAAACCACATATAACAATTCTCAGGACATCCGACGTGCGGTAGCGCGCTGCAAAGTGAAAACCATGACTGTACTTCTGTAGCTTCTGTTATGATGGTGCCGTGAATTTGGAAATTGTAATGTCGTCGGGCTGTTGATAGCTTCACTCTTTTGCAGCTGGGGTAACGAACTTGCTAATCGCACGCCACTCTTTGGTAAACTCTTCTTCTCCTCTGACCCCAGCGACACTGGGTTGTGAACATTAAGGTTCTTCTTCCTCCCCTGTCATTCGCCAGTACCTCCATACTCGGGCATATTTGACCACTTCTTGATTTTCTATCTGATTGGTGTTAAGAGGGTGATCATCGGCACTCTGCGTCGTTGGCGTTAGAGAACTCTGGCGACATCTGAAAAAATTAAAAACTGACTCAATCATCGGAAACTTCCAGTAGAAATCCATTTTCATTGCTAGATAACAGAACAATGGGAATGTCAAAATTTCACAAGCTCAGTTATAATTATTATTTTTACGAATAAAACTCCATCTGCTTCATCACTCCAATTTATTTCAGGATAACTCAATAAATGCACACACACACAATTCTAATTAACCACGAATGACTCATTGCTGAATATTTACAAGTCCCTCTTTCTTACGGTACAGCAGGCGGTCCAGCCCGTTGCTACACCTTCGGACGCTTAATCCTTACTTTTACTTCCCCAAGTACAGCAGGTGTACAGGGCTACGGGCCACTCGACACACGATCATTGTTCGTTGGTTCGACTCCACAGACAGTCCAGGAATTCACACACTCACATTCAGCGAACAACTGAACAGCTCAACAGTATTCAACAGCAGGACGGTACTCACAACAGCTGACGCACGCCGAGCCTCCATCCGAACACACAGTGCAGTATTCCGTTCCCAACCCACCCACTCACTGATCTCTCCGACACCACAACGAGAGCTCGCTCCCAAACGCATTGTATTTATACCTGGATGTCGGGCCACTAGAACATTCAGGGTTCAGCTTGAGATCGAACTTTCCTGTCGTGCCTTCATGAAATCACATGGAGCAACGAGATAAAGGGAACACTAGAGGAAGGTCCGCGGGCTGGCTTAGTCATCCCCTTTCAGGTAATACCGAAGGAGCTCCGACAAGGCTGGAGCACGTAGCATCATTCTTCTTCTTCTTCTTCTTACTGTCTGAATGTCATCGTTGAGGCCTTCGATTCATAGAGTGCCGGGTTCGATTCCCGGCCGGGTCGGTGATTGAAATCCCGTCTAACTAACTGGCTCGGGAACTGGGTATTTGTGTTTGTCTCAACACTTTCCTCTTCATATTCAGAAAACACTACCACCCACCACAGAAACACGCAAAAGGTGAGTACATCATTCCGTTTTATGTTGGCGTCGGGAAGGGCATCCGGCCGTAAAACAGCGCCAAATAAATAAATAAATAAATAAATAAATAAATAAATAAATAAATAAATAAATAAATAAATAAATAAATAAATAAATAAATAAATACATGTGTGTGACCCAGTTCGCACCACGAGTGTGGGAAAAGTGGTAGAAGGTTACTAGTATCATTATTGGCTTCACGACTCACCGACACAGATGGGTCTTATGCCAACGATGGGACGGACAAGGGCTAGTAGTGGGAAGGAAGCGGCCCTAGCATTAATTAAGGTACAACCCCAGGATTTGCCTGGTGTGAAAATGGGAAACCATGGGAAAACATATTCAGGCTTGCCGGCAGTGTGGTGTGAACCCGCTATCCCCGAACGCAACCTCATAGCTATGTGATCCTTCCTACACGGCCAACTCGCTCGGTATGATTTCTTTCCTTCTTTCTCTCCCTCCTCTCCCTTTCTTAATCCGTTTACCCTCCAGGGTTGATTTTCCCCTCGGACTCAGCAAGGGATCCCATCTCTACCGCCTAAAGGGCCGTGTCCTGGAGAGTGAGACTTAGGGTCTCGAGATACAACTGGAGAGGAGGACTAGTACCTCTCCCAGGCGGCCTCACCTGCTATGCTGAACGGGAGCTTTGTGGGTGGATGGGAAAATTGGAAGGGACAGACAAGGAAGAGGGAAGGAAGCGGCCGTGGCCTTAAGTTAGATAGCATCCTGGCATTTGCCTTGAGGAGAAGTGGGATACCATGGAAAACCACTTCGACGATGGCTATGGGAATCGAAGCCCTCATCTACTCTGTTGACCTCCCGTGGCTAGTGGACCCCGTTCATTCCCTCGTACCACTTTTCAAATTTCATGGCAGAGCCGGAAAACTAACTGGCGCCTCCGGGGATGGGGGTGGACGGCTCGGTATTATTATTATTATTATTATTATTATTATTATTATTATTATTATTATTATTATTATTATACCCCTTTCTTTGAAATAATTAGAAACGATGTATAACATTTCCTCTGCGTGTCACGTTCATCATTCTCCGAAGCATTCTATTATTTTCCATTAGCCTCACATAGCATGGCTGCAGATACCAGTTCGTACGCACAACTTTATCCATAAGTTCGTTGCTAACTTAGCTTTTATATAATTATCTTCATTTCGAGTGCCCTCCTGCCATTGTTTCCTGCAGTTCAGATCAATATTGCGCTTGATAATCAAGTAATATCGTAGCTTGTTTCTCACCCAAGGGGCCACCACGGCTTCAAATCCTTGATAAATATTTGGGATATTTGACATGAACATTTTCATCCCTGTGATTCAGATTTATACGTAAGATTGTACTCACCATGACTATAAACATGAAGGCAAAGGTCTCGTAGCTCTACAAGCTTCTTGCTATGTTTCCTGTGTTCCTTGATACTTTCACGTCGGCTTCCTCCAACTAATGTACATTCGGGCAGCAGAATGGAAATATAAAAGTAAGCCTAAATTTAACATTTTGAAACAACATTTCTCTTCTTCTTCTTCTTCTTCTTCTTCTGCTTTATCAGTTTACCCTTAATACAACCATACCGCTTATACAATTCCCGCGAATATGGTAGGAATCATTAGGGCAGTGTTATTTCTATTTCTTAGGTAAATATAATGTATTGTGACCGTTCACAACGTGACCTATAGTATGTCATGATACCCAGGAGATGAAATAAGCCGTTTTCCGCGTCATTGTACGATAAAAATTGACCAAGTTAGGATTTTTCCACCCGTTCCGGGACACGAATGACAGTACGGTGACTCGCGCGACCCATCAGCAGCGAGGCATTGCAGGAGCGCTTGTACTTGAAGTATTCTCACTCCAACCGCGATCGAGATGAACAGATGCGCGTTATCACGTGACTGAGAACTGAGAATCTAGGTCACTAGCAGAGCTCATGGAGGATATCCAGCGTATGAACTAACATTATACCGCATTTCCCTCATTCATTCACCAATGCAAACTCGCCGAATTCAAATGTTTCTCATCAGACAATTAATATAAATCGCACAATACTCAACGGAGAGTCACATGCAAACATTCATTCGAATCAGATAATTTTACACATAATTATGAAGCCGAGAAGTGCTCTACATAATTGAAAGAACGGTAGTTACGCCTTAATAGTTGCCAGATGTTGGGTCTTAACCGCGGCAACGAGCTCAAGGATTCCCCTAGCGCTCGTCAGCATCCATCGACAGAGACCAAGGGACGCCTTTAAGATTCCTCGAGAATCCACGAAGCTAGTTTAGTAAGATTCACTCAGTGAAAATGGGAGTACAGGAGCTACAATTTGATACCCCGTTCGTTACTGTAAGTTACGTATTACCGGAGCGCATTTTGAAAAAGTGGCGTATTTCCCCCCTCTGCTAGCTTCAAGATATATTGCCTATATATTACGGAGCTGCAAAACAAACACCACCAGTTCATATTCAGTTCGACATCAGTTCGTTACCAGTTCGTAGTGATTTGTGTGTGACTTCTTCGTGAAGAAATCGTTCTGAGTGTGAACAATACACTACAGTGATGTACTTAAATCTGTGATTTTATGAGGAAGTAACCACAAACTGATTAAGGTATTTGCGTGTACAGTGTGCTGCAAACAAATTTAGTAGAAACGGTATGAAACCGTGATGATCACTGTCCGTGTGAAGAAGAGGTCGTGCATCGAGCCTACGGCTCAATTAACATGAATAGGCACGTATTTAATTAAGTGCGTGTAGCGAGTGTATCAGAAACGGACGTGAAATATTTAGAAAAGTGAATGAACGGCTCATTGTCGGCAATGTATAAAGGCAGTGTCTCGTCAAATCAATTCCTAACGCAGTAAAATGCTTGACCTACGTATGACTAAGTGCAGCGGAATATGCCTAAATTATTTTTGTGTAGTACGATAGTTTTATCACATTAGTAGCGTATTCAGTGACATTTCTATGAGAACCAGTGAAAATTCGGGACCTGGAGTTACTATCGATGAGAAGGATAGGTAGATTAGGAGAAAATAATATCGGGCTTCAGAGACATAACCGTCATTAGGCGGGGGTGCTTGTGTCATTGAGCAGATCCAACCATATATTTAATCTATGATGTGTGATATAAACGAACGCATTCACATGAACAACTTCCCTTCATTTACATAAGGACTCTATAAGAACGTCGGAGGGAACGAGATATCTTTCTGTCTGCCGGAATTTCGCCCTGTATAACAGAGAGAACGAGACATCTAGCTGCATGCCGGAATTTCGCCTTTTATAGCAGAGATCGTCCGGAATTTCGCACGAGATCAAGCCGTCATGTTGGCGACTCACCGGTTGGTTATCAAAGGACTTCACATCGCTGAGGGCATCATGAACACCGGTAAATGCATGGGTGTACCCTCCTATAAAACTGTGTTTGTGGTCGCTGAAGGATGAGTACGTTTCAATACGAAATCATAGTCACCTCAAATTAAATTGAAGGGGAGCTCGAGAGGTTAACGCACTCTCTATCCCCAATTTAAGGTTTTAAGAATTTGTGAAATTTTACATTAGCCCAAAAGAAGTTTTACATTTTGGAAAACAGGAAGTTACATCATTAGAAATCTGAACCTTCCCCTCGTGTAAGTCTGCGGAGGTAGCTACAGAAAAATGAGCCTGGTGGACATTACCTTGGCTGCTGGACTGCCCGGCGAAGAATGAGGCGCCCCGCCTCCTATATTAACACACACACTCAGAAGGACGACGATCAATGAGAAAAGGTAGACCGAAAAGCCTCAGCTTATGTACCCGAGGAAATTGTTCGAGAGGATTCTGGACTAATCCGGACACACCCTCTCAACTTTATTGTCAAATTAAGAAGTTACACCCAAAGAACAAAAAAGAAGCCTGTGATAGGCTAAAAAATAATTAGAGAAAATTCAAATTGGCCAGATTCAAAACTGGCGGAACGAGAAGGAAGTGTTACAAACCTTTTAATATATAGAAAAGAAACAAATGAAATATATTTTACCTGAGAAAAGCCATAAACACAAGATTTCTTTCAATAACAACTTCTTTACCTTGCACAAGAGCGCGTGACCAAATGTCCAAATTTCTTCATGTACAGCAAAAACAAAACAAAATACCTCCAATCAGTTTAGGCCACTTAGAAATGACAAACTTTCAATTATGCAGTAGTGACATCTTCTGATTAATGTCCCAACTTCATGCAATAGCAGTTTCACGTTTGTTGGATAGATAGAGCTCATTAAGGCTCTTATTTTGAATGCGCGGAGTTCAAATTTACCTCCCGGTACAGACCTCCCCCACCAAAGGTCCTTCCTTGGGCTGACACAGAAGAAGAAAAATTTCATTGAAAGTTTTAAGGTGATGAGTATTTTTCGGACAGTTTATTTGTAGAAAATTTGGAAACCCAGATTTGAAGTCTTCTTGTGATCGTAGAAGTTAATTACAAGCTGATAAAATTTGACGGCAAGACCTGCCACCGCTGCCAATACGCAGGTGACGTCGCCCGGAATCCTCAAGTACCCTCAGATACACCTCTCCATCTACTATGAGAGGGGTAGTCGTGTGAAGGTCGCTGCAGATTAGATGTACATGTGCAGTCCCCAGATGGGTTGGCGGTAGGGTTACCGCACCTCAGCCCTTGCTGGAGGTATGGAGCTCCAGCGCGCCGTCCACAAGGAGTATTCACTAGAGTGGAGTGGGCCCATACCCCACTCCGGTATCGTTCGCCAGATGTTGAAGCACTGCCGCCGACGCCTGATGGGGTACTGAAACAAAAATATTTGGGCGACAGAGATATGTTACTGGAGTAAGCGTTTACAGTTTTATTTGTTGGAGGTAGAGGGGCGGGCGGCGTCGGTGGTGAGTGTTTGTCAACATTGCGTGGATGAAGGAGACGGGGGCTTGGTAATGACCACCAGGTACTGGCTAACAGGAAATTTCTCGGAGGGGAAGATTTTACAATAATAACAAATAGAGGCAGAAGGCCACCCCATGAGCATTACCCAATTTTTTAGCAGAAAAATACTTGTTAAACAGAAAGATAACCTTCGACTCCTGCCCAAGTTTAGTGGCGAATTGAAGACAACCCTGAATTTACACAGGTTTCACCTGAGTTAGGTGAACTCTAAATATCCTTTACGTGTCTGGCTTACTGACTAATAATGTAACTGGTGCCAGAAAATCTAGAATGAAGCATGGCCCATGGAATCTGGGGGCAAGCTTGCCCGCAGGAACAAAATTTTTTAACCATGACTTGATCTCCGACTTTTAAATTGGTGGGCGCCGTCCACGATCATATCTTTCCCTAGCCTTTTCATGGGAAGCCTTTAAGTTGTGTTTAGCCCTCTTCACTCAGATCACCAAGATTTTCTGGAAATATTTGCAAGTTGCAATGGAGATAGTATCTTTTATGATCATATTAACAGACAGATTTTTAAGTTCTTAGAGTATGTTTTGTAACCGTTCTTAGTAATTTCGTGCTTTACGTACCACAGGAATTCTTGACCACCATGATAAAGATGAGTCAGGCAGAAACTTCAAAATCGATCATCAAGTTTGTGAAATTGAATTGTTGATGAGTTTACGAATTTGGGGGTCATTATATAATCAATTCAGAACGTAATTTATGTGCCCTACTGACTTGTTCAGCAATCGCAAAAATCCTGTGATTTGGATGTCGTCTATCTTAAAATTCCTGTGCGTAAAATAGAGTTGCTTCCGATTCATCAGCATGTCCAAGAGTTCATGATTCGTATAATTTTGCCAGTCCATCGCTATGCGTCTGGCTAGACTGAAAGTTTACGCACTACAACCCTGAGCAATAGAGAAAGCATTCACACGATGTTTCAGCGAAGTGAGTTCTCGGTTAGTGTACACCCCTGTAACATTTGGCAACTTCTCCGACTTTCCGTTGTTGCGATTAGCAGTTTCAAAAAAATCTATGAAAACTCCTAGAGCGGATCACGTAGACCACCGGTCCTAATGCGGAATATGTATCTGAAACACTTAATATATCATTTGGCGACATCTTTACACCACGGCCATAACTCTCGTCAGATTTCATGTTCATTTTGTTGATGAGATCTTGAAAAACTCAAATAATTCACAGCTGTGAACATCAAAATAACATTTTGAATACAGTAATCACTTCTGTCTTAGCTTTCGCTCAAGTGAATATAACGTAGATCTTTGATCCGAGGTTTTGAAATACATTTGCCTTCAGAATTTCATAATACTGGTGCCATCTGTTGTAATTTGCTCAAACTAAGTGCAAGTAAGGATCAAGACCACATCATAGAACTCAACTATTTCTCTTAATTTTAACGTAGACGTTTGTTTGTGCATACGTTTCAATTAGCGAACTGGGATTAATGTTGATTTCCACTGCATTACAACATCAATTAACGCAGGACACAGAACGGATAGACTTCAAAGTTAAGTGATTTCATCTTGTGTGTTACAGGTAGACATGAGGCTTGGAGCTGTGTATTTACTTTCGTCCCTTCTAATCACTGGAGCTCATGGGGACAAGAGGCAGACATACAATGCTGGTGATCTCCTAGGGTAAGTCGTAAGCTGTTATGTTGCAAAATCATGTCTTCGATCATGTGCAAACAATCGGGTAGCGAATCTTGTTTAGACGATATCCTCATGTGTGTATCAAGACAACGTTAAAATAGCGCTTATATTATAGTCTGAAGGTTTAAACCAAGTGAAACTAAGTTTAATACTTTATAAGGTTAATATATTTATTTTTGCTAGTGGCTTTACGTCGTACCGACACAGGTAGATTTTATGACGACGAGGGGATAAGAAATGCCTAGGAGTTGGAAGGAAGCGGCCGTGGCCTTAATTAAGGTACAGCCCCAGGATTTTCCTGGTGTTAAAATCGGAAACCACGGAAAACCATCTTCAGGGCTGCCGCCAGTGGGATTCGAACCCACTCTCTCCCGGATTCAAACTCACAGCCCCACGCCCCTAACTGCACGGCCAACTCGCCATATGCGAAATATATTTGGAGCCCAATTCCGTCTAGGTACATAATATAGGAGACAGGTCTCAAAAAACTTTTCCTGATCCTGATCCTGAACCGAGCAATGATTCAGTCAGGTAGGCGTCTATTACCTTAACTTTTTAGCTGTGATAAGATTTCTTATCGTTCATATGAAGTTGGAGTGATATGTAACAACATCAAGCATAACTCGTAGTATTAATGTAGTAGAACATGTGACCTTACAGCCATTTACAGTATTATGAAGTTACCTTCAATGCTATATTATAGTACGATGGATGTTTATTGATATCCTTCAATGATTAGCAGTATTGTTAATTAACTCAACACTGTTTTAGTCTTTATAATTTATGAAGAACCAGTTGTATGAAATAATTCGCAATTACCAAATCTGCTTATTGGCAAATGTCAGCAAATAATGAAATGTGGAGTAAGGGAGTAAATAATAGTGTTTCAGTTATTTTAAGTTTATCGTCAAATACATTATTTCTGCGTGAGAAGAGAATGACAAATTTCACTCCTTACTTAATATGAAGAAACGTTTAATAAGTGTAGTTTATAAACAAAAAGAATGGACAATCTATTCGTAATTTTTTTAAACTGAGAGATTAAAATTAAGACAACGATTTAAGAGTAAATATATATATTTACTGGCTTCTGATACGATTGTGTATAATAAAAATAATAACAAGAACAACAACAATAATAATAATAATAATAATAATAATAATAATAATAATAATAATAATAATAATAATAATAATAGACTACATATCTGGTTTTGAAGATACTGAGGAGCCAGAAATTTCTCCGACAGGAGTTCTTTTACTGCTGGTATGTCTACCGATACGAAGGTGGCTTCATTAGCTGGGATTAAACCCACCAAATTCGACCTGCTACCGTCTGAGCCACTCATACATGTTGAGGATACTCATCTTGAAATTGATCCTCCTCATCTCCACATTGTATAAACCTAAGGATTTAGAAAACAGAGTAAAAAGAATGAAAGTGTAATAAGATAAAAGTTTCGAATAATAATAATAATACATTTTGTAAATGGGTTTTTAAGCTGGACCACTGGTGGTGACACCTTTTGTATGTTGAATAAAGCGTCCAGAAACAACAAGAGTGGAATGTCTTCCCTCTCATTATAGTTGGGTTATTATTACTTCGAATGTTTCACTTAAGTTTTCATTTTTAACACTGAATTTGTAAGTTTAGCGTGTGAAAAATTCTCTTATACTGTTTTAAACAACATTTTGTAAGGTTTTTTTTACTGAGTAGGGCTAGTGTACATTGCTAAGAATTGTATCGCACACGTTATTGAGAATAGGGTTTTGTAGAATCCAATCCTACAAAAAAATAAGCATTGTGTTCAGGCACAATTGTATTTACTGTTTGTCGAAGGACGAGAAGGAAATAGAGTTCCAAAAATAAAACTGGCCTGGAAAATATTGACAACATTGTAGTGATGCGGGATTGACGTCCTCACTCAGCACACGATAAACGGCGTTGGATACAGTTAGAGCTTATCTCATCCCACGACTCAGCTGCGCACTTCCCTCTCCTGGCTTCTCCAGCTCGCGGCTAAATTAAACTTACAATCTGCCTTAAAGGACTACAAGCGGAGGAAAAGGTAGGAATTCTACATTAGAGCAAATCAAATAGGCATCAAATACCAATCAAAAACACAGTGGACAAACCCCTGTACAGAAATAAGTCATAACGACTTCCAGGTTTGCGGTGTATTTCCACTTCAATTTTTTTACATTTTTACTATACTTTCGCAAGATAAGGCGTTTCCTTTCTCCTTTTATTACCCCATAATAACTTCGCTACTCTCAATGAACACACATTCAATACGAAAAAATATTTTTTATTTATTAGTGAATGCGGACACAAGGAATACTATAACTCAATACTCCCAATTCAAAGATGGCGAAAAACATTACACATACAAAACGCAGATTTTACAAAGCTGTCAATATCACAAACAATAAAATAGATAACACATCAAACGAAAACCAAACATTCTGGCCCGGGACTGGAACCGAAATTTATCAAACATCAACAGTATGAAGAAACGTAAGGCAGAACCTATTTTGAAATCAAAGACACAAAACAAACAAAAACTAAGTACACATATATACAATTACCTTGGCAAGAACACACAAACAATAAAAACAAATAAGATACGTCACTGTGCGGCCGGGAATAGTCAGTGTTGCGAACTTCTTGGTCCACATGGGAATCGAACCGACATTTTCCTGACTGTCATGGAAAGACACCTGAAACCCTACCTAAAAGACTTTATCTCGGGATCATAACCCTTTCTAGCATTATTAACTAGATGTGGAGACAAATGTCACTGAAAAAGTTAAATGAGTTTGTTTTCAGTTTTTGGGACACGAAACTGGTGGATGGTTAGCAAAAAGTAATGCCGTTATCTCGCCTCCAGCCTGGTCACCTGACGACACCACAATCTCACATCTTGTAGTCTCATGATCGTTTCACTTGCATTCATTCTTCTTTTTTTTTGCTAGTTGCTTTACGTCGCACCGACAGAGATACGTCTTATGGCGACGATGGGACAGGGAAGGGCTAGGAGTGGGAAGGAAGCGGCCGTGGCCTTAATTAAGGCACAGCCCCAGCATTTGACTGGTGTGAAAATGGGAAACCACGGAAAACCATTTTCAAGGCTGCCGACAGTGGGGTTCGAACCTACTATCTCCCGAATACTGGATACTGGCCGCACTTAAGCGACTGCGGCTATCGAGCTCGGTAATTCATTATTCAATTCATCTTTACTTCCATGGCGTGCTTATTTAGACACCTAATGAAACCATTCACGTTCTCATATCCCTCATCCCGAAGACTACAACTAGCATTGAAACACGGGAAATCCTCCAAACTTTAACGTAAGTCGACACCCTACATATGAGTTTTAGGTCACTGCAAAGTCAAAACAGGAATCTATATTATAGCTAGTACACGGTCATCGCTCAGTCCTGGAGTGCTTGCCTCACGAATTCAACATGTATTAAAAAGGAAATAGATGCATTAAAGAAAAGACAAGCACTAACCTCACTATCGACATCTTCCCAAATAACTTTCTCTAAGCAAATTAATCATAATGAAACTCCTAAAATATATTACTTGTCATTTGTAATAACATCAAATGGAATGTGGAACCAGAAAATAAGACGAGCTAAATGAAAGGGTTGGCCGCTCCATCTAGCACGGTATGTCTCGAAACAAGATACCAAACACTGACTGTAAGCTACGTAAACTATTTCAAATGCTCTTGAGATATCAGGAGCATTGTGTGGGGGCAGATATATTGGGTATTGAAGTATATACAAAACAAGTGGATGTAATTAATAATAAATTCTGAAAAACTAATAATGGGTCTGCCAGAATGTACAGTTAATAGAGGAGTTGGAATACTATGTGAAGATATAAGTATACAAGCAGATATAGCTAGCAAGGTAATAAAATACTGGTCGATATTAAGAAGATGAAACCCTTCAATGATAATTACTGGCTAATGAAAGTTAAAATGATGCTTGATAGAATAGGAATGGCAGAATATTGGGATAAAGATAAGAAACTGTGCAAGGAAGTAACGATTAGAGTGACACAGATGATAAAGAGAGAATGCAAGACTAAAACGAACATTATCGGAATTCCGTGAAATTATTTTAAAAATCACAATAAGGAAATAAAGAGTTATAATATGGTGGCTAATGGGGCTATATAAGAGGGAAAGATGACGAAAGCCGTTGTTTATTATATGCAAAGGAGCACTCAGTGTTTGTAGGGAGACGGACGCTACATCTGGGCAGCGAATATAAAGCAAAATTAAAATAGGGAAAGAATTTCACACAATTCTTAAATTTCAAAATAAAGAATCGATTTGTATCTTAAAAATTATGTGGCAAAAGGAAATAAGAAAAAATGACATAAGCACTCAGGGGTAAGAAAATTCTTTGGCCCACCTCTGTGGCGTAGTTGTTAGTGTGATTACCTGCCCCCCTCGGGGGCCCGCGTTCGATTTCCGGCCCTGCGGCGAGATTTGAAAAGTGGTACGAGGGCTGAATCAGCCTCGCGAGATGAAGTGAGTAGAGGGGGCTCCATTCTTCCTATATCAGCCAACCACGAAGTATTTTTCCGAGATTTCCCACTTCTTCTCCAGGCAAATGGCGGGATCCTACATAACTTAAGGCCACGGCCGCTTCCTTCCCTCTCCCTTGTCTACTCATTTCAATTTTCCCATCCCCTACAAGGCCCGTGTTCAGCATAACAGGTGAGCCCACCTGGACGAGGTACTAGTTCTCCTTTCCAGTTACATTCCCCAACCCAAAGTCTCACGCTGCAGACTGCTCCTGATGTGGTAGAGGTGGGATCCCTCTCTGAATCCGAGGGATATACAACTCTGGAGGGTAAACGGATTAGGGGAGACCCTACTGAGTTTTAATTTTTCTACAATTGTTATCCGATTCTCATCAAATTTTGGTAGTACATTGAGATAAGTACATTTAAGCCAATTATAAAATTTGAATGAATTTGAATGGATATTTTTCAATTTATAGCAATTTTTTGAAAAAAATTACCATATTTTCAATATGTCCCATGCATAATATTTTTTGAAATATTTTCTTAAAACTTTCTTACAATAGTCACAACACATATTGTAATAATAATTAGTATTCATTTCAAAAACAATCCATTAGTTATCCAATTATTTTTATTTTTCTCGCTACACCTCATAACCATGTTAAAACTTATGAAAATTTTGGATTGCACACCCAATATCTCAGAAAATTATAATTACATTTTAAAACGGATACCAATTTTCATGAACCTTATAATGTAGAGTGTGTGGACAAAGTTTGAAGGTAATCATACAAAAACTGTTGTGCAAGGAACGTTTTAAACATCTGAAATTGTTAGTTCTGAGAAAAAGTTAGTTTTATAAATAAACAACTTTCAAGTAATAATACCTTCATCAAAACTTCCCAGCACCATATGTTTCTCCTTCCTTAGCCCTTTTTATCTCTTCAGCAACTGCTTTTGATAACTTCTGCTTCTTCCTAACAGTTTTTTTGTCTACTTTACTATTCATGGCACTTTTCCGCTTTCTGTCTCTGTCACGTTCATGACCCACTTTGTAAGTAGTTTCACTCAACTGTCTGCCATCAACTGCCATTTTGACCTTTTGACAGGCTAGGGAACCCATATTGAACTCCCCCACAGCATTTACAACAGCCATGTCCACCCTTGATTTGGAAACAAAGGTCTGTTTAGGGCACTTATGCCAAATAACAGAGTGTAAACTCTCATTTGGATTTTGAGTTTTTCCCCTAATACACCTCTTCAACAAGACATCATTGGCCAGTCTTAAGTAAAGGGGCATCATTTTAGCTACTAGCTGCTGTGTCAATTTCACATGCATTCTAGAATGGGACGGGGGTGTTTCGCCTTTTGCTATAGATTTCTTGTAGAAGCACCAGGAATCCACCCCATCTGGACATGTCGTATGTTGGGGATTCTCATCTGTTGACATACAGTGGCGCAGAGTTGCATAGATACTGCGCTTCATTTTAACCACATCAGGGGCATTAGCAGTTATTGCAGTTCTATAATAAAATGTAAGTGCAGTTATTGTACTGTCTTTTAGTGTTGCTTGTCCACGACCACCAAGCCGCACCCCTTTTCCCTGCCATTCTTTAACCAGGCTTCTCAACCCTGTGCCCATCCTTTTGGATATGTGGTTAACACATTCCTCTTTTTCAATTATGGTATTGCCATACACTTGAGAGGCATTGAGATGGTGAATGGTTTTTGCATCACCATCGGAAAGTATGGTCGTGTATCGCAGTCTGCACTCAGTAACAGAACGTTTCCATATTTTCTCTGCTGCATACATTTCCATAGCTCCTGATGTACCATCAAAATTTATAGCACATTCACCACACTCTTTATGTCCCTTCTGCCACATAGAAAATTCAGGGCTATCTAAACCTAGTTCTACAGCTGTTATGCTACACATGTGACAATATTTTGAAATTAGTTCATAGTCTAAAACCATGCCAGTCAGGATGTCTATGACAGCACCTATTCCATATAATGAGGTGTGGCCACGTTTGTGCCAGGTTCCGTCATAAGAAACAGCTATATCTAAAACGTCTTGTGTTTCAAGTGAGGGGTCAAGAGCTATGTGTTCCCTTCGGACAACTTCCCTGGATTCAGCTAAAATCTTATTGCGAAGGTGACCCGAAATTTTACTGAGTTTATGGAAGTGGGTCTCATAAGATTTCTTAGCCATACCCTTCATTCCAACAGCAGAACAAAATTTATTCATAGCTGCATGGCCAGCCCCAATACTGATGAAAGCATCAACCATCCTCTTGTTGATTTCAAACGAAGGCCTCTGAGATTTCTCATTTGCACGTGGACTACTGTACCCCATTGAATTGACAAAACCACAATTTTCACATTTAACTACCACCTTGCTGCTAAAACCAAATCTCTCCCTCATAAACACACACAAAGATTTGCTGCTACACTCACCACACTGAAGGTTGGAAATCAAGTTTTGCAATGCACCACAATGAATTATTACATATTCATCACTAACCACGCTAGATCTAACACTATTTACATCATTGAAAAAGTTAAGCTTTCTGACACTCGCAGAAACAGGAGTTGAAGGCTCACTTTCAACCTCTGAATACGCACTGCAAGATGAAGGACCAGGATTAACCTCAGATTCACAAGAGCTTGCACCTATGGAGTTAACCTTACCCCAACGTTTATTTACATTGCAAACTGTACTTCTCGATTTCTTGCTCTTACGAAGTTTAGGTTTACGCGACCGACCAGACACTGAATGCATTATATTTAAAAAACAGAACACAAACTGATCAACTAAACAGAATATACAACAAAAACTTCTTAGCAAAACACAACAATCTCACATCATCAAAATATAAACAAACCACGTTATCCGCCACGGAAGTAATCAAAGAACTGCCACTTGTTACCATAGAAACACATTATTTCACAAATTTGTGTGTAAATAATACAAGACACAATAACTATGCAGTTTCTACGGTGAATAATGAATGTAAGACACTCAAAAGTGGATTTACCTGGAACTGAAATCTCAGATAAAGTACTGCTATTGACTTTACGTGTTCCTATCTGAAGATATTTCTGAAATAAGATAACAGATGGCAGCACTAGGCCATTTCTAAACATCGTGCTCAAGAATCAAGTTGAAACACAAAACAATCTTTGAGCTATGCCACTTTATCTGCAGGGAAGTGGGCGTGTCCATTCAAACTGAAGTGCACGTGTCATTTTAAAGACCCCGCAGAGCATTTAAAAATGGCCGTACAGGCAAAAAAATTACATCACAATGCGCGGCAAGGAATGAAATATAATCTGATGGAAAAATCTCATTTTCGGTTCCTGGAGCATTTTTGACTGAAAAACTCAGTAGGGTCTCCCCTTCCCCTCGGGGGCCCGCGTTCGATTTCCGGCCCTGCGGCGAGATTTGAAAAGTGGTACGAGGGCTGAATCAGCCTCGCGAGATGAAGTGAGTAGAGGGGGCTCCATTCTTCCTATATCAGCCAACCACGAAGTGTTTTTCCGAGATTTCCCACTTCTTCTCCAGGCAAATGGCGGGATCCTACATAACTTAAGGCCACGGCCGCTTCCTTCCCTCTCCCTTGTCTACTCATTTCAATTTTCCCATCCCCTACAAGGCCCGTGTTCAGCATAACAGGTGAGCCCACCTGGACGAGGTACTAGTTCTCCTTTCCAGTTACATTCCCCAACCCAAAGTCTCACGCTGCAGACTGCTCCTGATGTGGTAGAGGTGGGATCCCTCTCTGAATCCGAGGGATATACAACTCTGGAGGGTAAACGGATTAAGAAAGAAAGAAAGAAAGAATGATACACTGTATTACGTCTAGGACATGAAGAAGAATGAGGTTGTAACACGTAGAATGGACATTATTACTAGCAGGTTTAAATATAATATTGAATGTAGCAATAGATAAATAATTGTAACAAAGGTAATGTAGCAAACAAATGGATTGCAATAAACGAATGTTTCACCCCAGTTTCGGGCGATGGGAGTAATCCATTCTATTCACTGAATTCGGTGTGCTTTCAATAATAATAATGATAATGATAATAATAATAATAATAATAATAATAATAATAATAATAATAATAATAATAATAATAATAATAATAATAATAATAATAATAATAATAATAATAATAATAATAATAATAATAATAATTGTTCCGAGGTATCTGTGGAACAGCAGAGGTGAAAGAACGTGCGGGCTGGAATGGGTCTAACTACAAGGCCAAAAGATGAATTAAGATTTCAATAAAGGTTATATTTTCAAGACTTAACAATTTTCGCATAGAATTCAAATAATTTAACAAGAACAATCAACAACAATCCAATCATCAGGTACCAGGTACAATTTTACAAACGAAAGCACAAGTTTCGGGACCTTTACGAGTTCTCGGCCTGAGCCCCAAATTTCACAATCTTTCAGCTTTTAGCTCAAAAATACCAAGTTACAATATAGTTCCAAGGGCAGAAAACCCCTTCATACCAGGAGCATAAGCTCCAAAAACCATATCGGCCCTCCTAGAGACACTTTATCACATCAGAAAGAGCTGACCCGCTCTCAATTTCTCACGCCTTCCAAAGACCACAACAACATTCGCATTGCTTGCATCTCAAGGCACACTTACAAATGAACAGGGGTACCTTGTACCCATTCTACTGGGCCTTAAATGAAAAAAATAATAGGTTAATTTAAACGGCCCTAAATACAAAAGGAATGGAGGCGAGAACTTGCACTCCTACATGAAACTTGGTAAAACCTAAGTGGTGCTAGGCCAATTACACAGGGGATATTCCCATACTATGGACGTGACTCGAACAAGAAAAATTTAAGACATTACATAAAGAAGGAAAACAATTACATACGTAGTCACCTCAAAACAAAAGGAAGGGGAGCTCGAGAGGGTAAGGAACTCTCTATCCCCGATTTACAGTTAAAGTAATATGAAAATTTTACATGATCCAACACTAATTTACATTTTCAGACAGGAAGGTTACATTGATAAGGTTTCGGACCTTCTCCGATGGTTAAACTGCTGAGCTAGCAAAATGAAGATGTTAAACGGCCATTACCTTGTAGAAGAGCTGCTGGCGGATGAAAGAGGCGCTTCCCGCCTCCTGCTATACTTCCATACACTAAGCTAGATGTTGTACGAGTGGCCGAGAGCCAGGAAAATCAGCAGTTTTTATACTCTCGGGGAAGATTCGAGACCTTTTATGAATGATTAAGACACACCCACAGGCGTTTATTGGCTAACTAAAATTTACACATAAAAAATTGGGGAAGAAAGATACAATTGGCTGAAAATTAATGACAGAAATTATTGATTGGCTAACTTCAAAACTGGCGGAAAGAAAATATTTATATTGCCAACCCACAAATGAAAGAACGAAATTTAGTTATAGGAAAACTTATGAGTAGAAAATATCTTCAAGGAAAGTTCAATCACTTCGCACCAGGGTTCATGATCATAGTCGTTTGGTAGAGACATCTGTGTGAGAATGTCCACACTTCTTGATAATAGTAAACAAAAACAATTCGAAATTAACTCAGTGACATCTTTTGATATACGGTTGAATTAATTCAGTTTTAAAGTTCAGAGTTACAGCTGAAAAGGGTACTTTAAGGCGGAAAATTCAAATGTGCGGCGTATAGGTGTACCAACCGGTACAGACCACCCACCCCCCAAAAGTCCTTCCAAGGGGTGACACAGAAGAATGTTGAAGCAAATTATTTTCCAAAACAAAAGTCCAAGTTTTGTTTAACCCAACATTAATCATCACTTGAAGAAAATTTTTGCTTCCTTGCTAATAGATTTGTTGAAGTACTTGGAAGAAACATTAATAGATGAAAAAATCTCTAAACGTTGAATGGAAGAAGAATTTTGAAGAAAGAAACACAATTTTTTTAAAGTCTTTCGTGGATGACAAGAAAAATTTCAGTCTTACAGTGTCTTTCTTGTTGTATACTGCCAAATACATGTTGCTAATTTTGACGGCCAGACCAGACGCCGCTGCCAATGTCCAGTCGAGGTCGCCCGGACCCCTCAAGTACCCTGAGATACCTCTCTCCTGCACTATGAGAGGGGTAGTCGTGGTGAAGGACGCCGCAGATGTGAAGTTTGTCTACAGTCCCCAGATAATCTTGCGGTTGGTGCGCCGCACTTCAGCCTGTGCCGGGAGATAGACTCCGGCGCGCCGTACACAGAAGGTCATCACGGTAGTGGAGTGGGCCCTTACCCCACCACTGTGGCGGTAAGGCGCCGAACGGCTGCGGGGCACTGAAACAATAAAATCTCGGCGGCAGAATTGTTGTTGGAACTAGTGCTTTTGGGTACTATCTTGGAGGAGAGGCCGAGGGGCCAGCGGCATGAAATTCTATTTTATTTAAAGCCACGGGTATGGTTTAGCAGGAGACGGGAGCTTGGTAATGGCCGCAAGGAAGAGAGAGCAGAATGACCATAGGAGAAGGTCGTACATATTTATACCGAGCAGATGATAAAGCAATGGGCAGAAGGTCTAACATTAATAGAAAATATAAATTTTACACCGTTGCCAGACACAGATGGCAAGTTATCAATTACATTACACAGGTTTCACCTGAGACAGGTGACCCCAAAAGATCCTCTTTGGCTGGATTGCTCACTAATAAGGTTACTGGAGTTAGAAAATCTAAAATGATACACGGCCCATGAAATCTGGGGGCAAGCTTGCCCGCGGGAACAAAGTTTTTGACCATTACCTGACCTCCTATGTTTAAATTGGTGGGCCTCCGTCCACGATCATATCTTTCCCTAACCTTTTCATGAGAAACTTTAAGATTGGCCTTAGCCTTCATCCAAAGATCTCTAATATTATCGGGATCTATTGTCTCTGGTAGAATATCACTAACAGACCACAGTTTAGAGAGCGGCGTGTTGGGTACAAACTTAAACATCAAGGAAGCTGGAGTAAACTTATGAGATTCATGAACCGCCGAATTCAAGGCGAAGGCTAACCAATGCAGGGATGTGTCCCACCTAGAATGATCATCGTGATGATAGGCAATTAGAGCCGACCTCAGATTAGGATTGACCCGTTCAGCCAAAGATGGTTGAGGATAGTACGCCGATGTAGTCACGTGAGAGATGGACAGATCGAAACAGAATTTCCAAAAGAGATTAGAGGTAAAAGCTTTAGCATTATCAGACACAATGTATTGACACGGATCAAAGGAAGCAAAGATGGAATTTAAACAAGAAATAGTGGACTGAGCAGTAGCTAGCTTAGTCGGAAATAACCAGGAAAATCTTGTGAAACCATCTACACACACAAGAATGAATTTATTGGCGATCCCTTTTGATTGGGGGAAGGGCCCTACGTAGTCGATATAGAGGCGTTCCATGGGGCGCGACGCTTGATGGGAGGACAGAAGACCTAGCTTGGTGGACATGGTGGGTTTACTAAGCAAGCAAGATTTACAATCCTTTACCAACTCACGGATTTCACCGTCCATACCTTTCCAAATGAACATTTCTCTGATCTTTTCTCGAGTGTTGGAGATGCCTAAATGCCGCCCTAATGGGGTCTCATGGTAATACTTGAAGATCATAGGTACAAGAACAGCTGGAACCACAACTTTCGTCTTCTTATCATGCCCCGACGGGCAACATAAAACATCATTCCTCAGCACATAAGGGACTACATGTTCCCAAGAAGAAAGGTCTTCATGATCGGGGCCAGCGTCGGATCTTCACGTTTATATTTTTCGATATCCCGAAACAACATGGGAGCGTCTGTTAGAATGGCATTTACACCAGGGGATATGGACTCGGGAAGTGAAGAACTGTCTTCCTGTTCACAGGGCTCTACATTATTAGAAAACATACGGCTTAATCCGTCCACCACGACATTTTCAGAGCCTCTAATATGCCTAACATCAAACTGGAAGGCAGAAACTCTGATGGCCCAGCGGGCTATAGGCCCAGTACGATGCGGCCTAGCTAAGACCCTACTTAAGGCTTGATTATCCGTCTCCAAGTCGAACTTGACATGTTCCAGATAGAGGCGGAACGTTTCTAGTGCAAATAAGAGTACCAAACCTTCAAGTTCATAGATGGAATACTTGACTTCTTTAGCCGATAATGTCCTAGATGCATAGGCGATGGGTCGCCTCCCTAGTTCAGTTTCTTGAAGAAGGACTGCAGCCACCGCCGACGACGACGCGTCTGTTTGGACGATGAATTTCTTCGAGAAATCAGGCATAGCAAGGACACTGGCGTTACAAAGAGCTAGTTTGAGGTCTTCGAAAGCGGCTTGTTGGGAAGGCCCCCACTCAAATTTGACGCCTTTCCTATGTAGTAAGTTCAAGGGCGCCGCCCTATTAGCGAAGTTAGGAATAAATTTCCTGAAGAACTTCACCATGCCAATGAATAGGGCAATACCTTTGATGTCCTTGGGAGGTTTAAATTCCCGGATGGCCTGTGTTCGAGAATGATCCACTGCGACACCATCGGGCGACACAATATGCCCTAGAAATGACATGGAAGGCTTAGCGAAAGCAACCTTGGACAACTTCACTGTTAACCCTGCCTTACGAAGGCGATTAAGGACCTCTTTCAGATGATCTAGATGTTCTTCAAAGGTCTCAGAAAATACGACCACATCATCAAGATAATGATATAAGTATTCAAACTTGATGTCAAAGAAGACCCTATCTAGCAGTCTCGTTAACACAGCTGCTCCCTTGGGGAGCCCGAAAGGCACGTGAATGTACTCATACAAGGTCCATTCCGTGGCAAACGCTGTAAGATGTTTAGATTCTTCAGCCAGAGGTATCTGATTATAAGCCTGATTGAGGTCTAAGATGGTGAAGAACTTAGCACTTCGAAAACATGGAAAACAAGAGTGAAGGTCGGGAAGGGGTACAGATTGTAACAACACCTTCCGATTTTAAAGCCCTATAGTCAATCACAGGCCTGAAGCCACCTTGTGGTTTCGGAAGTAGAAAAATAGGCGATGAATACGCCGACTTAGAGGGTCGAATTATACCGTCTTTTAACAATTGATCAATAATCTCTTTCAGAGTCTTCATTTTGGGTCGAGATACCCTATAAGGTTGAAATCGGACTGGAATTGAATCCGTAACCTCAATCTTGTATTCGATATGGTCAGTAACACCAAGAGTCTCAGAGAAAACATCTGGAAACGACTGACAAAACTTACGAATACTCTCAGCCTGCTCCTCAGGTAGATGTCTAAGGTCTAACAACATCTCATCCTGGGTAGGCGAAATAGATGTATATGATACAGAATTACATTTCAATAATGGGATTTTACGATTACAAGCAAACTTGAAGGTGCACGACTTGCTCTGAATGTCGAGCACAAGACCGGAGTGAGACATGAAATCAGCTCCCAATATAATGGGGCAAGACAAGTGCTTAGCCACCAACAGTTTAACTTTCCAAGTAAATTTAGCAATTCTAATTTTGGCATATAGGTAACCTAGAATTTCTAATGGAGAGGAGTTCGTAGAAACTCCCTGAATCACAGGCGAACAATAATCAGGAAATTTACAGACAGATTTTAATTTGGAGTACCACTTGGCCGAAATAATGGAACACACACTGCCAGAATCTAAGAGAGCTGTTACAGGTTCATCATCCAATTCAATTTTGAGAAATGGAACCGGTGCGGGGGTATCCGCCGCAATCCTAAGATATTCTTTAGGGCATTCCACTGCCGGTTTAGCAAAACTTATATCCGTTTCCAAGCTTTCAGAGGCTTTCCCCGGGGCTGAGCCTTGGAAAGATGAATTTGCTGACTCAGCCGATGCCGCTAGTCACTTTTGATTATTGGTGTTGGTGGAAGGTGCACCAGAAGTTGAGCAGGAGGGGGTGCTATTAGTATTCGGACAATTCTTGGCAATATGGGAAAAGGCGCCGCATTTAAATCAGCCTTTAGATGATCCTGCTCCATTCTTTGTCCCGCTAGATTTAACAAAGGGATACTTATTCTGGAGATGATCGGACGACCCGCAAGCATAGCATTTGCGAACAGTGAAAGTTCGGCGAGTTGGAGGCCGAAAATTACTTGAAGACGGAGGGGGCTCTTTCGCAACACGTAACGTGTCAGCATATCTAACCCCTTCGGCAGAGACAGCCAGAGCCTCTAACTCGGCAAAATTTCGCGGACGCGACGCAAAACACAAATAGGACCTGTAGGATGGTGAAATTCCTTCCACAATGGCCTGTGCAATTAGATCTTCAGGGAAGTGAACGGCATATACCCTAGTATAGAATTTACTATCTTGGATAAAGTCGGCAAGGTTTTCATCCAGACGCTGTACACGGTAATAATACTCCTGTATTAGAGAGGACCTTGCCCTAGCCGGGATGAAGTTAGCTAGCAGATGGGCGTGGAAGTCTTCTATAGATGATTGTTCAGCAATAGCTCTTACTATTTTGTCTGAGAGGACACCAATAGAATAAGGGTAAATTATCTGAAGGATTTGACACGAAGAAAGGGAAAAACAAGAGCATGGTCCTGAAACTCAACTAAAAATCTTAAAAATGCAATAACATCACTAGAGGAGTTAACGGAGAACCTAGAAATACCCCTGAGCAACATTGCTAATGGGTGAGGCAAACTACTGAACCGGGTGACATAGTAGGTAACGGCCTAAGGGGTGGAGAAGCTGTTTCAGAGGGTGTATTATTCAACACAAATGGAGGGATTGATGTACGACGACCTGACTCGGTTTCCAATGGGGCAGATTTTTGTTGAGTTGCCACGGATTTTCTACTTCCTTCACCCGTGGGAGAATCCTCCTCGCTAACTATGTTTACCAGAGTGGGTTGTTCGATTTTGGGGGGTACTGCCCCAGTTAACAATAGGCTAACCTTACTGGACAATTTAGAAAGGTTTTCGAGAAGAGCACTATCCTCCTTCCCTTGAATATCATTTAACTTAAGAGACAATAGATCAGTAACTCTATTGTAAAAATGGAACAATCTAGCTTGTACACGTTTAAGTTGATTAGGTGATGGATCACCCCCTTCAAAAAACTAACTACAGATGCTAGCTCAGTAGCATTATCAGTGATCGTGGAGAGAGCGTCGACAATACCTTTCTTCCCCCGGATGGGGATACTAATCGGCAAATCAAGAGAATCTTTAAGCTTAGTGATAACGGCCGCAACCGTGCTTCCAGATTGAACATTTCTAATAGTTAATTAATAAATCATTTCCTCCTTTCGCAAATAGCCGGGATGTAGGACCGGACATGATGACAGACACTTTACAAATTCAGAAAAATCGAAAAATTCCAGCGACTGAGAAAATTGTTAGAGTTCAAACAAAAGCAATATTTAGCCGTCAAAAGGGCTAAAATGAGACCCATTCAACCACGCTCTGCTACCACTTGTTCGGAGGTATGTGTGGAACAGCAGAGGTGAAAGAAGGTGCGGGCTGGAATGGGTCTAACTACAAGGCCGAAAGATGAATTAAAATTTCAATAAAGGTTATATTTTCAAGACTTAACAATTTTCGCATAGAATTCAAAAAATTTAACAAGAACAATCAACAACAATCCAATCATCAGGTACCAGGTACAATTTTACAAACGAAAGCATAAGTTTCGGGACCTTTACAAGTTCTCGGCATGAGCCCCAATTTTCACAATCTTTCAGCTTTTAGCTCAACAATACCAAGTTACAATATAGTTCCAAGGGCAGAAAACCCCTTCATACTAGGAGCATAAGCTCCAAAAACCATATCGGCCCTCCTAGAGGCACTTTATCACATCCAAAAGAGCTGACCCGCTCTCAATTTCTCACGCCTTTCAAAGGCCACAACAACATTCGCATTGCCTGCCTCTCAAGGCACACTTACAAATGAACAGGGGTACCTTGTATCCATTCTACTGGGCCTTAAATGAAAAAAAATAATAGGTTAATTTAAACGGCCCTAAATACAAAAGGAATGGAGGCGAGAACTTGCACTCCTACATGAAACTTGGTAAAATCTAAGTGGTGCTAGGCCAATTACACAGGGGATATTCCCATACTATGGAGGTGACTCGTACAAGAAAAATTTAAGACATGACATAAAGAAGGAAAACAGTTACAACCGTAGTCACCTAAAAACAAAAGGAAGTGGAGCTCGAGAGGGTAAGGCACTCTCTATCCCCGATTTACAGTTAAAGTAATATGAAAATTTTACATGATCCGGCACTAATTTACATTTTCAGACAGGAAGGTTACATTGATAAGGTTTCGGACCTTCTCCGATGGTTAAACTGCTGAGCTAGCAAAATGAAGATGTTAAACGGCCATTACCTTGTAGAAGAGCTGCTGGCGGATGAAAGAGGCGCTTCCCGTCTCCTGCTATACTTCCATACACTAAGCTAGATGTTGTACGAGTGGCCGAGAGCCAGGAAAATCAGCCGTTTTTATACTCTCGGGGAAGATTCGAGACTTTTCATGAATGATTAAGACACACCCACAGGCGTTTATTGGCTAACTAAAATTTACACATAAAAAATTGGGGAAGAAAGATACAATTGGCTGAAAATTAATGACAGAAATTATTGATTGGCTAACTTCAAAACTGGAGGAAAGAAAAGATTTATATTGCCAACCCACAAATGAAAGAACGAAATTTATTTATAGGAAAACTTATGAGTAGAAAATATCTTCAAGAAAAGTTCAATCACTTCGCACCGGGGTGCATGATCATAGTCGTTTGGTAGAGACATCTGTGAGAGAATGTCCACACTTGTTGATAATAGTAAACAAAAACAATTCGAAATTAACTCAGTGACATCTTCTGATAAACGGTTGAATTAATTCAGTTTTAAAGTTCAGAGTTACAGCTGTAGAGGAGTACTTTAAGGCGGAAAATTCAAATGTGCGGCGTATAGGTGTACCAACCGGTACAATAATAATAATAATAATAATAATAATAATAATAATAATAATAATAATAATAATAATAATAATAATAATAATAATAATAAAATTTAGACACAATGCTACTTGAAATAATACCACCCAGTTTGTAATTTCAGGTTCCTCTCCAACTTGGCGGCACAAGCAACATCGGTAGGCTACCCACAACAGCAAACACCTTCACCTGGAGAATATGGACTCTATTCCCCACAAACTTCACAATATCCTAGTCAGGATAACCAAGGTCCAACTCAGTTCCCTGGTCAGTACCCCTTAGGTCAAGGAGTATTTCCCAGCCAGTACCCAGGTCAGTTTCCCAGCCAGCTCCCCCTGCGTCCAGGAGGCCCAGGTTTATTTCCCCCCGGATCTGGTCTCTACCCAGGTCAGTATCCTGCATATTCGAGTTTGCTAGGTGCCCTCGGATCCATCGCCCGTTACGATACACTGAGGTGTGTCCCCAGACTCCTTTGTGAAGTTGTTGCAGGAGGTCAACCAGGATACACTGGGAAGCAAGGAATCATCAACCGTGACTCCCTGCTGACGTAAGTAGCATTTAATTTCATTTATTAATTATTACTTCCAATTAATCCATTCATTTTGACGAATAGTACTATTAAATATGACCAACATACGTTTGTTGCTTTTCAAAATGCCAATAAAGTGCCGATGGAGATTGTTGCTTCCACACATTGTCTAAACAACGACCGCATCGAGAGACAAGCGTGGGAATATAATATTGTTATAGGAAAAATTGCTTTTAATTACAGCTGGCTTATTATTTCTTCTGGAGGAGATTCGCACACCAAGTGTTACCTGAAAAATCGATAGATTGGATTCTTTTCCAGTTGGTAACCACGCCTTTGGTTGCAGTAAAATGCCCGGGAAATATTGGTTTAGCTCCACATTTAGTTTACTTGCTACGTGCCAGTATTTTGTGGAAGGAACTAGTAAATCAGCAGGGTCCCCGAGCCTGAGGCCTTAGTTGTCTTAGTCTTGTTTCTCATGGATCTTCTGGAAAGTGTAACCAGAATATTCTCATTCCGGCCGCACGTGGTGTAGTCTGGAACTTCCTCACCGGCCGTCGTCGGAGTTGATATGGTGAATGTCCCACTAGAATCAGTGTCAAAATATCGTCGTGTTGATGGAGTACTACGTGCGTACAGTCGTGGAGTACTGTGTAATGCTGTGGAGCACCTAGTACTGTGTGAGTGATGTGTGAGTAGAACTGGAGCAGAGTTCATTGTCGTTATTGTGAGGAGTATTGTTTGAATGTGTGAGCTATCAGACTCGTTTGGTGTCAAACCAAATGAACAACAGTCGTTTATAGTGATAGTCAACAGCGCTATGTTCGAACCTGTCTGCGTGCAGCTGATATGTGAAGTGACTGAACGTGCGGAGACGAATGGCTTGTAAATCAGGATTATTGCCGTCCCAGATAATATCAGTGAGGCGGACTACAAGATGTGAGAAAACAGAGTCTTTATAAATATCCACTAATTAGGGAAGTAACATCATTCATTGTCAAATATAATTGTGTTTATGCGTGTGTACTAACTGGGTCATCCTGAATTAAATAAGAAACAGTGATTTTTTCGTAACAATTTTGAGGATACTATCAGGAAAACTGTTTATTGTTCCTGTAAATATTCAAATGTGATATCCGAGAGCATCTATTGTATGTACCTTAGTTGTAAACTGTATTCACACGATTCTTCAGGGGAAATAAACCACTAAAACGTGATAATGATATCTTGGAATAATGCCTGTTATGTCTCATTATGCACGGCTCTATTCAGTTCGTAGTATCATGCTTGAATATCATCAATAAATATGTGTATATTTTTCCGAATAATTGGTACAAACTTTGATTTTCATAAGTATAAACAACGAAACCATTTATCCGTTAATTCTCACCGTACGTTCAGTCATCCAATATAAAATGGAATGATCGAAACTGTGTATTACCGATAGAGGAAACTACTTTGATGGGGACAGTTGTTGTACGATAAGCGATGAATATGTTATAGTAATAGTTCGGTTTCTTTCTGGAACACTCCTTGTATTTAAGTAAGTAGTTACATTATACTTTGTAAAAGTTTTCACTGATTGACAGGAACATTTTCGGCAAACATGAAACTAAACCACTTTCTAAATCTTTGTGAAGATTGGCCTCTATTTGCACCAATTATTATGTCTGGCGACATGGCTAAATGATTCGCGTACTGGCCTTTGGTCAAGGGGGTCCTGTATTCGATTTTTTCTTCATTTCTTAATTTTAATGGTTCGTGCCTGGGTGTGTGTGCCGTCTTCATCACAGGTAGGGCAGACCCGCAGGTGACCTGTACGTCATCAACTCGAAAGACCTGCACACGCCATTATTACGATATTCTTATTTAATATCATTTTTGAAGAAGTCCAGTTGATTAATGAGGTGCTAAATTCATTTTATCATTATCATTTCCACTTCATTCCATATGTCTTAAGGGCGTGAATAGCAGCAATGACTAATATTCTCTGAAGATTATTTCCGGTGACTTATCAACCGTAAATCAACAAACCAAAAAAATAAAAAATTGGAACATGTTTTCAGTAATAAGCCTGAACCAACCCGAGGAAGCGACAAATGCAGACGTACTGGGAGGAGTGTGCTGGTAGTGCGAGGAAGGAGTGCTGGAGGAGAGTGCAAGAGTAATGTGAAGAATATCGGTAAGATGATTGGTGTTGAACAATACACGGCAGTTATAGGAAGATGGCAGGGGATAAAGAAGAAAAAGAAGCGAAAAGTGGAGGAAGCATAATGGAACCGGAAATGAAGGCGGAGATGATGCTGACAGCAGCCGTGATTTTAGTAATGCTATGTATCGGGGGTGTGGAATTGAATCCAGGGCTGATTTCCAGTGGAATCATGGGCTGGGAAGACGTGTAAGTAATTAGGAAGGTGATAAAAGAGGTGGTAGACGATGTTGGCCAGCTTGAGCAAATTAAAATTATGATGCAGGAGCAATTGAAGGAGCGAGAGGATATGAAGAAATGGTTACATAAAAAAGCAGACGATACAACAGTTAAGGTGAGAAATAACGGGGAAGAAATTGCATCACTAAGAGAGAAAGTCAGAAGTTTAGAAAAGGAGGTGGTCGAATGGAAGAGAGAGACTGTAGCCTACTGCCGGGAGAGGATGAATGAATGTTTATTCTTATATGGTGTGCAGGAAGAAGGGCTAGAAACGAAGATAGGGACTATATATAAAGTTGTGGACGTCATACAAAGTAAGATGAAGATTAATTTAATTGATGACGTGGAAAGGGTAGGTAGAGCGAAGGGTAACACACCAATAAAGTTCGACTAATATCTATCCTATTGTCGGAGATAATATTAAGAAACTCGAGCAAACTTCAAGGAAAAACAAATTGGGTTAGGAGAGACTTGGGAAAAGAAGGTAGCGAGAATCTGAGGATACTGAGGAAATAACAAGGGAGAACAAGATCACAGGGGTTGCTGGCGCATCTAAGTGCGCAGCAGCTGGTTGTTTCCAACGGAATATGGAAGAGATTATGGACCGTAACTGATCTGAAAGCCATGGAAGAGGAGCTCAATAACGAAGAGGACCTGGGTTCAAAGGATGATGGAAGGTAGGCTACCGATCAAGAGGAGCAAAAGGTCGTGGTAAGAACTGAAACCTACGAAAAGGCAAGTGCGAGAGGTAGTGTGGGGCTAAGCCAAACGGATCAGGAGGTGGAGGTGGTGAGTGATGCCCAAGAAAAGCCTATTCTAGAGCCCAGGAGAGATGGGTGTAATAAAGAAGGAAGTGGGTCGAGGGACGACAGGGAGGGGAAAGGCAATATGATGAAGGGGAGAAGTAGGAGCTCAAAGGATTTGTGGGGGAAGAGAAAGAAGGTGACAGGGGATAAAGATAGGAAATATCGCCAGAAATTGTCAAATTATGAAGGGAGGGAGATAGAAGAAGAGAGGGCGATGGTGACAAGGGGTAAAAATAAAAAAGGTAATGGTGAAGGTAGAGAGGGTAAGTTATAACTGGAATTGAAGGTAGGATTTCTAAATATTGAAGACTTACTAAAATAAGTAATACTGAGGTGATAAGGTTGGTTGAATGTTTCGATATCATTGCTCTATTGGAGACTTAGATACCAATAGGAAAAGAGATAACCTGGGGTGGGTTTATTGCCAAATGCAGATCAATAAAGAAAAAAGTAATAAAGTGCGATCACCAAGAGGAATAGTGGTGTTGATCAAAGAAGAGATCGAGGAACTAGTAGAAGAAATTGGGAACGAAATGAAAGAAGTTGTCTGGTTGAGACTGAACATAGGGAGAGAAAAGGGGAGAGAAAGAAAAGAATATATAGCATATGCTTACTGCCACCCCAAGGGATCTCCATATGCTAACGATTAGTTCTTCGAGGAGGGGAACAAAGCCCAATGCTTAGCAAAGATGGGACAGACATAAGGGTAGAACGGAAAGGTAAGGATAAGGAAATAAACAGCTATGGAGGAAGGATCCTGGAATTTTGTGAGGCAGGAATGTTCTAAATTCTAAATGGTTTCTGGGAGGGGGACCGAGAAGGAAAATTGACATACATTGCGGCACAAGGGGGAAGTGTGATCGACTTGATGTGTACGGAGGATATGCTAGGAAAAATCGTAAGGATGGAGTTGGAAGATTGGATTGAATCGCGCCGGTAGGGGTGTGGCTTGAAAGAAGCGGAGAGTAAGAAAGAGAGGGAGTAAAAATGAGGGCAGTAGAGCGGGATAACAGCTATATTAAATAGAGATGGGCGGAGAATTCACAAAAAGAACTTGAGGGCCTTACGAAGAATGAGATAGAATTAATCAGATGCGAATGGGAAGTAGCCTTAAAGGAAAATAATATCGACAGAGCCTTGGATCTAATTAAATATCCTGCAAGGATGGTAGGAAGGCTAGAGCAAGGACAAAAAAGAAGTAACAGTAGAGGGGGTGGATGGCACAATAAGGAATGCGAGGTATTGAGATGCGCAGTAATGAAGGCCTTGAAAAAATATAGATTAAGTGGAGGTAAGGATGATAGAGAAACTTTCTGTAGATTAAGAAAGGAGTATAAAAGGAAAATCGCCGAGAGGAAAAAGTCATAGTCAATGGAACAAACGGAGTTAATTAATAAAGAATGCAGGTTAAATCCGGGGGAGAGAATATGGGAAAGAGTAAACAAAATTAATAAAGGTGAGAAAAGGGTGGTCAAATCTAGGATTGATTATGACCAGTGGGTGATATACTTCAATGGTTTATCAGGGGGAAAGAATTGTTGGAAGTTGGGGGAGGGGACAAGGAGTGCGCGGAGAAACCTGGAGGTTAGTATATATGAACTCAACAAAGATATCACCATATAGGAAGTCCAGGATGTATTAGGCAAACTCAAGAGTAGATTGGCGGGGGGAATGAATGGCATGAATAATTTAGTACGGAAAGGAATTGGTAAATACAGACAGATGAGGGAGGGAATAACAAACTTGTTTAACAGGATATTCAATGTTGGTAAAATACCCAAAGAGTGGGAAGGTGGTATCATTTGCACAATATACAAAAAGAAAGGAAACAAAATCTTGCCGGGCATTACCGAAGAATAACGCTACTTGACTCACTGAGTAAGATTTGTACAGAGGTTTTGGCAAATAGGCTAGCGACCTGAGCCGAAGAACATTCAATAATACCAATGCTACAGAGAGGTTTTCTAAAAGGAAGAAGGACTACAGCTAACATCGTGTCGGTGAAGGTGATAATAGACAAATACTTAAGTAGGGAAAAAGGCTGTGTGTACTTCGCGGCATTTGATACGGTGAGTAGGGAAGCACTGCTTGAAAAATTAGACAGAATGGGAGTCTCTAGGAAGATGATAAGGATGATCGAGGCGATATACCAAAATGTATATTGTTGTATCAAGATAGAAAAAAATGTAATCAGTGAGCCTATAGAGTGTAAGTTAGGACTGAAACAAGTATGTGAACTTTCGCTTCTGTTATTTCTGTTATTCATTAATGATACGTTGGAAGGGCACTGAGGAGCAAAATGGGCAGTACCGGTAGCGCAGATGACGTCATTAACAGGTGGGGATCTACAAAAAAAATATGAAGGAGTTGTCAGGGTTTGCGGGGAAGCGGGCTTTGAAAATTAACTGTAATAAGTCATCATCATCATCATCATCATCATCATCCTTTCATGTATTAGTCCTATAGAAGAACTGTTAAGGTCCATACAAAAGATTTGCATTTTCACGCCATTTCTTCCTGGGGTGTCTCAGAGATCTCTTCCCACTGGGGCAGTAGTTTATGACTGCTTTGGGGATCCTGCTTCTGTCCGTCCTGTTTAGTTGTTTTAGCCACTTTCTCTGGTGTTCATAGATGTATTACAATATAGGTCTGCTTTTAAAGCCATTCAGCACATCTGTATTTCTTTCGTGTTCTCACATAGTAACTCCTGTTGTTCGCCGCATGTATTTCATTTCAGCTCTAGTTATTCTTCTCTAATCGCATTTCCTCAGGATCCACGCTTCACTTCATAGCAAAGTACTGGTCTTGCCAAGGTTTTGTAGATTCTTGTATGGGTGTGTTTTTGGACTAATGATGGTCTAAAAACTTTATTGTTGATTCCCAATCACCTGTTAAATTTGTAGATTTTCTCCGGTATGTCCATTTCTTAAAAGAGAGACAGTTTGTAGCCGAAGTATTTAAAATCATTTACTCTTTCCAAAATGTTGTTATTTAAGCAGATCTTGCTTCTTACTGGTTCCTTGCCACAGAAAGACATTATCTTAGTTTTTTCAGGGGATATTTCAATTGAGTACTTTTCTGAGACTAGGTTTAGGTTATACATTGAAAGCTGTAAATCATCTTCTGAGGTGGCGACCAGCACTAAGTCATCTGCAAATAATATGTGTCCAGCTGTAGATTTCTGTTAATGCGGATGGAAACATGTCTTGTTTCTCCAAATTCTAGTATGAGAGCATTCTTATGAACAGGAGAGGGGAATGATCGCAACCCTGTCTTATTTCTATATTTATTGTTTTCCACTCTGATAACTTATCGTTGACCTCTACGGAAATCAGGTTGTGCTTGTAAAGGTTACTAATGTTCAGTACCATCTGTTGTGGGGTGTGGTCAGATATTAAAATATTAAGTAAGGTATTGCTGTTTACTTTCTCAAAAGCTTTTTTGAAGTCCACAAAGGCAATATGTGTCTCTGCATTAAATACCTGTGCTTTTCTAGAAGGATTTTCATTGTGAAATAGCCATCGCAGCAAGATCATCCCTTTCTGAAGCCGAATTGTTCTTCTCCCAGAATGTTCTCACAGTGTTTTGTAAAGGTCATTTTTAATGATGTTGGCGTATATTTTATAACCAGAATTTAATAAGCATATGCCTCCGTAGTTTTCACAATATTTTGTCACCTTTCTTGAAAATTGGTATAACTATTGCTTTAAGTAATAAGTCAAAGGTGATAACCATTCAAAAGGAAAGGAGGAGAAATAAGGGGAGGAACTGGATACTACATAGGGAAAGAATAGAAGAAGTAGATAAAGTAGAGTATTTAGGAGTGTTGTTAAACAGAAGAGGAGGGTGGGAAGATCACATGAAGAGGACAAAATTGAGGGGTCTGACAGCACTATCTACGGTTACAATAATAATGGAAAAATTCCCGGGGATAAATTATAAGATTTTGAGATTAGTATTAAATACGTTATTGTTAAGCAGAGCATTATATGGGGCAGAATTATGGGGACTCGAGCGGAAAAAAGATACATTAAACGAAATTATTTATAAATTTATTAAGATTATTATTGGCGTGTCTCAGTGTGCAGCGAATATGGGGGTGTTACTATTACGCAGAGAATATATAGAAGTAGAGTGCGTCAGAAGAGTGTTGAACTACTGGATGAGACTGAAACGGGGGGAAGGTGGCAGAGTGGAACAAAAGGCATAGAAAAATGTATATAGAGAGTTGGTTGTCAAAAATAAAAAAACTATCTTGAAAATGTAGCAATGGATTATATCTGGTTTGAGACATGGAAAGGGAAAGAAGCAGCAATCAGAGAGCGCTGATAGCTAGAATAAAGGATAAAAAAAGGCAAGGATGGTTGGAAGAATTTAGGAAAAGAGCTCCTCCGAGTTTATTTTATGAGGTAGTCCAAGTGTCCAATATTAGTATAAGGCTTGGAGATAGGAGGTGGAGAGTGTGTTCAAGTTGGTGGCTCTTGGGATTACACAAGAATAAGGGTTGAACAGGAGGAAAGATAATACACTATGCATTCTATGCGGGAGCAGGTCGGATGACATACACTTAGTAGGGGAGTGTGTAGAAACAGGGAAGCTAAGTGACAAGCAGCAAGAAATGTGTAGAATCGGTGATAAACCAAAAGTTATTGCGTGGATCTCGAAAGAATGAAACACCAAGGGTAATATGAATATATTCCTATATCTTGTGAAGAAAAGTGAGATCAGCACGGGGTGGTGAGGTAAGAAATTATTATGTAAGCACACAAGTGGAAAGGAGTTTAAACGGTAATAAGGAACTTACTAGAAAATTGAATCTAGCAAAGAAGGCAGCTAAGGATAACATGATGGCAAGCATAATTGGCAGTCATATGAATTTTAGTGAAAAATGGAAGGGTATGTATAGGTATTTTAAGGCAGAAACAGGTTCCAAGAAGGACATTCCAGGAATAATTAATGAACAAGGGGAGTGTGTATGTGATGATCTTCAAAAGGCAGAAGTATTCAGTCAGCAGTATGTACAGATTGTTGGTTACAAGGATGATGTCGAGATAGAGGAGGAGACTAAGGCCAAAGAAGTAATAAAATTTACGTATGATAACAATGACATTTACAATAAGATACAAAAGTTGAACACTAGAAAAGCGGCTGGAATTGATCAGATTTCTGGGGATATACTAAAGACAATGGGTTGGGATATAGTACCATATCTGAAGTACTTTTTTAATTATTGTTTGGTCGGAGGAGC